>NC_071513.1:4810000-7210000 GCF_027887155.1 Malaclemys terrapin pileata | reverse complement strand
TGGCCTAGTAGGAGGCCAAGGGGTACTGGGGGTTGCAGAGGGCAGCCCATGGGTAGGCCAAGGCAGCAGGTCCAAACCCAACCTTACCTGTGATGAGTGGCAGTCTGCCCCAGGGAGCGGGGGCTAGTTGGTGACTGGCAGTGGCCTTATTCTGAGGTGAGATAGGGATAGTTGGTGGGGGTTCCTGGGGAAGGGAGACCCTACTACTGAGGGGTATACTGCCAGCGGGCAGCACCCCAGATACAAGGGGTCTGGGAGGAACACGGGGGCCAGAGGACAGGTGGCTCACTGGCCTGCAGGGGGTGCTCCAGGATGCTGGAAGAGCTAATTCCCAGAAGAGACCAGCAGGAGGCGCCACAGGGGTGAGTCTGCCCCTCTACACAGAGACTGAAGTTAAGCTCCTAAATATAGATTTTGGCGCTTAATATAAGGGCCTACTTTCTAGCTCCTCTTAAGGTCAATGGGACAAAATCTTGGCCATAGGTGATGAGGTATTGTCTCTATTCACTTACTGTCTAAGCATAACTCTTGATAGCTTTCCGCGGGGAATACTCATATGTACAGCTCAACTTATGACTGTTCTCCAATGGTCACTTAAAACTGGCTGCTTCCAAGAGCATTCTTGCTAGTAAACTCATTTGCTAGAATATTCATGAGACATAAGGACAAAAAGGATTGCAAACGGCTTACTCACATTGGTAAGCACTTCCTCACAGAACTAATCCCACCAAAGGGACATGAATTCATAGGGATCCATTTTTTTAATCGCACTGACCAGTTTGAATTTGCTGGGGGAGGAGGGGAATATGTTCAGCTTTCATGCAGTTCTGCTAATAGAGATGCCACAAGTAGGGGAACATATGCTTTCAAACTGAAGCACCTACTCAATGTGAATGCTGGCTGACTCCGTTAATCAATTTATTGTCGCTTCTTTTGACCCCAGCAGCTAGTGAAAGTTGGGACTAGAAATGGGTGGCATTTCTCTGATGCAGTTTTGTTTATTTACAGAGAAGATACAATGGGTGTCCTGTGTCCCTGAATGCAGAAGGAATCAAAAAGGAGGAAACAGCTTATTTAGCTTACAGCACCATGAGCAGTCGTTTCAGCCTGCCTCGACCCCCCAAAAAAACCCTCTCCCCCAGGTTTCTTCCAGGGTCAGCACCATGCTTTTTGCTGCTCCTTTAGGCTCGCTCTCTTCCCTCCCCCTACCCCAGTCTTTCTTGTTTCTTCTCAGTTTGTGTTCTGCCATTACACACACTCAGTAAGAGCTCATGAGAGGGGTCATAAGAACGGCCATACTGGGTCAGACTAAAGGTCCATCCAGCCCAGTAGCCTGTCTACCGACATTGGCCAATGCCAGGTGCCCTGGAGGGAGTGAACCTAACACGTAATGATCAAGAGATCTCTCTCCTGCCGTCCATCTGCACCCTCTGACAAACAGAGGCTAGGGACACCATTCCTTTTGTCAGGTGGGGTTTATGCCTACAGTCCTAATTGAAGGGCGAGTTCACATCTATCTACCTCAATCCCATTACAAGGTTTCAGACATCTCACAACACCATTTTCCTACATCGTGGAAACTTTGTACAGGTGAGCAATGGGTAGACTAATTTTGATCTTCTTTGGGAACATTTTCATGAAGGGTCACGTTCTTACAAGCCCCGGGGAATTGCCGGTCTTTGGCATGCTCCGGTATTTCTTGTAAGCCATGTTTAATATTGAAAAGTTCTGGCAATTGTATTGAGAGGTGGTATTTAAAGTCAGCTCAGGATGAGAAAATTCAACATTGCAATACTAAAAGAAAGACGCCTCTGGACATGAATCTTGTAGCAATGGAGAAACATGTAATAGCCCTGACTTTTCTGACTTAGAAATAACCGATGGAAAGGTCATCACTTTCTGTGTATTTTGGCCACAGTGTAAGTTTTAAAAAAGAACAAAACAAAAATTCACAGTGGTAATTTTCTTGTTCCCCCTCACCAATTCCATGGATATGAATAATAATAGAATAATAATAATGCAGTCTCCGTTCGAATCACAGGAGAACAGATTGGGGTTGCACAACACCCAAGTAAAGCAAGAGTACCTGTACAGCACTCAGGTTTGGCAGCATACCCCCCCTTTCCCATGGCTACAGAGAGAAGTTTCATAAGGGAGGACAAAGCTAGTGGAAGAAGGGGCATAAATCATTTTTCCTAAGCTGTGCATTGTTCTCATCACAGATAACCAAATATACCCTACATTTACAACCAGGTCTTAGCATGAGGGCGGCCTAGTTAGTTCATTCCCGTTCTTTCCGACCTTAGTATTGTCTTTGAAGTTACACACAAAGCACTTTACACCTTTAAGCAGCTGTACAAACATTAACTAGTTCTTGGTTAGATCCTACAAAGTATTAGCACCACTGGAGGAAAAGGGAAATTGAGAGAGCGACATTAAGTAACCTGCCACTTGGGTTACAAAGCACAGCGTGGAAGAGGCAGGATTAGCAGTCAGAGGTTTCTGACTCCTAGGCCCATGCGTGGTACATTAGACCTTGCTCTCTCCAGCAATGCATAACACTCCTGATTATAATCCACCCCCAGAATGGCTTCTCTTTTACCAGCTGATTTGCTTTAATTTTTATTGTTGTTTCTTGCTGAACTTAACAAAAAAAAAACCAAAAAACCTCCACTTTAAACCCTCATTGAGTTGAAGAAAGCCCTGCTGAGGATTTCAAGCTTGTTCTCCAGGCAACTCTCTCTGCCCACGTTCCCCCCCTATGTGCTTGTGCACGCACGCACACACACACAATTTTGTTTGTTGTTTTCAATCCAAGAAGAATGCTTAGTAGTACCCCAAATACAGGACACTATCTCAATAGCAAGGAGGAGTCCAGTGGCACCTTAAAGATGAACACATTTATTTGGGCATAAGCTTTCATGGGTAAAAAAATCCACTTCTTCAGATGCAATATGCATCTCTATTTCCCCAGACCATGTAAACCCGCCTCCAAAAATGCATCAATAAATCACAGGGTTCTGTCAAAAGAAAGAGAGAGCAGGAGCACCACAGCATCAGAAAATAGCAGCTTGCAGTCTTGCTTAGATCGTGTTCCTCTGATGGGAAATACACAGTCCATGCAACAGGAGATGCAGGGTGTGGATTAATAACACTATTTGCTACAGTAATAGTGTATGTCTATATTACTGCTTTTCAGAAGAGCAATTTTCTTCACACCAATAAATCTAATAGAGAAATATGGCTGGTGTTACAGAAATGTATTACAGTGGAGTAGTCTCATCACTGAGGTGAATAGGACTTCTTTATGTTTATTACCAAACTGTTTTCCAAATGTATTTTTTTTAAATGTAAGCAATGCCAGTGCCAGTATTAAATCATGCCAAGTATATTTCTCATGATGTATATGATAAGCCACTTGTCTTATAGCTCTTTACGTTATGACTGTTAAATATATACTTTCATACAGAGATCACAGTAGGCCAGAATCATTATGCTCACTCTCAGGCATATCTAGCTGAGGTACTTATATGGTCCCCATCACCACAGTATGTGAGCGCCTCACAGTCTTGAGCGTATTTATCCTCACAACATCTCTATGATGTAGGGAAGTGCTATTACCCCTCTTTTACAAATGTGGGAACTGAGGCACAGAGAGACTAAGTGACTTGCTCAAGGTCACACAGACAGTCTGTGGCAGAGCGGGGAAATGCACTCTGGTCTCCCAAGTCCCAGTTACTGCCATAGGACCAGTCTTCATCTCCCCCGAAACTTCCTGTGTCCCTGTAAATCGTACATGTAGCCTATAGAGCTAGCTTAGAGGCATTTTGTGTAGTAGTAATGCAAGGAATCTACAGGCCTGTATACTGTGCACTGCCCTCACCTGCAGGCACCGCCCCTCGCAGCTCCCATTGGCTGGTGTGCAGCTTCCTGTCCACCACACCCCTCCTGCACCCCAGCCCCCTGCCGCAGCTCTACATTCATGGCCCTGCATACAATTTCCCCACCCAGATGTGGCCCTCGGGCCAAAAAGTTTGCCCACACCTGCTATAGGATAAGGGCACCCCAACATTTTTTTAATGGAGATATCCCATTTCCTAGAACTGGAAGGGACCTTGAAAGGTCATTGAGTCCACCCCCCTGCCTTCACTAGTAGAACCAAGTACTGATTTTGCCCCAGGCCCCCTCAAGGATTGAACTCACAACCCTGGGTTTAGCAGGCCAATGCTCAATCCACTGAGCTATCCCCCCCCCCCCTTAGTAGGGTGAAGAAATACAAATAAGGAAAAGGGGGAAAACCCCTACTGAATATCCATTAAGCATAACAGTGTCTGCGTAACAGATTATAAAAGTTGTACCCCAGCTGCTGTGCTTGGGGAGGGAGAGATGTAGCCCTTGGGAGGTGCCAGGTTGAGGGCCACTGGAGAGCGTGATGAGGAAGGTGACGGTGATGAGGTTGCTGTGCAAGGGATGGTGTGAGTAGATGGATGTTCAGATGTACAGTCTGTATCGGGATAGCCGACCTGTGGCTCCAGAGCCGCATGCGGCTCTTCAGAGGTTAATATGCGGCTCCTTGCATAGACGCTGACTCCAGGGCTGGAGCTACAGATGTTAACTTTCCAACGTGCCAGGGAGTGCTCATTGCTCTGCCACAGGCCCTGCCCACACTCCATCCCTTCCCCCAAGGCCCCAACCCCTTCCCCCGAGCCTGCCATGCCCTCACTCCTCCCACCTACCCCCCTCACCCCCGAGCCTCCTGCGCATGCAAAACAGCTGATTGTGGGAGGCGCTGAGTGGCGGGGCTGCCAGAGACGCTGGGGGTTCGAGGATGGGAGCTGATCGGGGGCTGCTGACGTATTACTGTGGCTCTTGGGCAACGTACATGGGTAAATTCTGGCTCCTTCTCAGGCTCAGGTTGGCCACCTCTGGTCTGTATTATCTCTATCTACCTTGCTGGACGAGAATATTGGTGACTTTGTGAACGGTATTAATAAAACTATTACAAACACAGAAGGGTTTTCCTAAGTGTGAGTGTTGCAACCATGCACATCCGAGGTCCCAACTGACCTGTAACTTTAGTAATACCGGGCCTGATCTTGAGACAAGAACCTATCAAACCTCAGAGCATTAACGGGGAATTCTTAAGCAATCAGTATAATTAACACACAATCCATAGATCAGGCAACATACACTAAACTGCCTCACTGCCCAATCATCTTTCTTGACAGCTCTTTACAACAGCTACTTAGCATTCCTGCGGGCTATGCTAGGTTGATGGAGGTGACATGTCAAAAATGGCTGCACACAGTCCAAACGGCAACGTGCTGGATTCCCAGAGGGCTGAACATTCAGCCCAAAGAAGAATATAAGAACGGCCATACTGGATCAGACCAAAAGTGGTCACTTGTAAGGTAACTCCCTTCTCTTCATGTGCCAATATATATTTATACCTGTATCTGTAATTTTCACTCCATGCATCTGAAGAAGTGACTTATACCAAAGTAAATTAGGAGTAGCGCTACTGAAGTCAACGGAAATAGTCCAGTGTAAACCCAGAGCAGGATCAGTCCCATTTTGTGTTGCCCTTTCTTGAGATTGAAAATGCAGTGAACATTGATACAGCAATTCATGGGATTCCAGAAATTGTATGGATTGTCATGGGCAGCTCTATTTCACGGTTCAAAAATGTGATGAATGGTTAAATTAAGCCACCATGGAGAGCCATCTGCAAACACCTCAGTTCGCTTCTTATTCTTCCCTACTGTGCCTTCCATTTGTCTAGTAATTTCCTTTCCTTTGGTGATAAAAATGTTTTCAGTTGTCAAATATTGACAGGGAAAGGACAGAATGATGTGTACCAACAACAATACTGAATTATTATTTTAATATGTTGAGAGAAATGTGGTACTTCACACAATATTAATAAATGAACAAATATGTCCAAAAATATACAATTGCTTAATGCAGCCATCTTTATATATTGAATCAGCTAATGGGCATGCCCTAGTGAGGTAGTATTTAGGAGCAGAACATTAAGCTCAGAATTCTTTGAGATTTGGTTGCAGAAAAACATCTTGTCCACTAATAAAAGATATTGTTCAATATGCACTTTAAACACTTAACAGCATTGAGCAACAAAAACTAACACTATCAAATTGAGAAAGCGGCGCACTTCATGAAGGCTAATGGACACAGCAAAAATGGTAAAAATACATTCACCAGCGCACAAATTATAAATATTTGAAACACACATTAATGTTAATAGCAAAGGATACACGGTTTAATAATCTCCACACAAAGAAATGCTTTTAGTTTACCACGTGGACATATCTAAATTAAAAAAACCCAGATGTACAAAGAAACCCGCATGAATATGCCAATTACTGTATTTCAAAATATTAGAAACGTTTTTGGCAAATCAGCTTGCTTTCCTGGCCTAACATTCAGTGAGGTCAGTGCAACTAGCAGGATGTTCCATCATCACTTGGAAAGTTTACTTTAAAACTGTAGTAACATTTACATTTGCTTTTATTATTATTACAAAGAATGAGGAGAGTAAGCTGAAAGAGCTTGCTAGGATATTTTATGAACCCCTGAACAAAAAATTCTCCTTTTGCTGAGGGTTGTCATTGCAATCCCTTTGATTTTCCCAGCACTGTTCTTGTAATGACATTCTAGTGATACAAGAAATGTTACCAATTTGCATTTTAGTTTTCTATGCTAAACCAGCTTAGACTCTTCCCTGTATATGGCCCTCTACTACAATATAGTCTCAGACCTGTTCAAGGAGCAAAAGGATCACCTCATGATCTACTGGCTTCAGTTCACAGAAGACAAAAGCCTTAAGGAAAGAAAGGGAGCCCTGAGGGTGAGAGAAAAAACACAATGAGAAGAGGCGGGGGGAAAAGGGAGAAAGGAAAGGTGGAAAGAATGATAAAGGAAGGAGAAGAGGCAGGAGGAGAGAAGAGAAATGACGAGCTACTCCTGATGTCACAATTCAGCCAGCCTGTTGAAGAAACTGTTTATCCGGGATCCACAAACAGATCTCCCATGCATGCAGCATCCACAAACACACCTGCTATCCATGTTCTCTGGATTCCACAAAGGATCCTTTATGCCTAGCTCCTTCTGTGCGCACAAATACCAATTAAGGGGACATTCAGGGCAGCAGATGCAGGTGAGGAAGCCTTGGCAGTGCAACTTCCTTGGACCTGAAAAGGAAAACACAAAGCCCTGGGGCCAGTACAGAGGTACAAGAATCTGCTGGGCTAATGTTATCTTATTCCTCAAGGAGTGAGAAACCACACCCACCAGGGGAATGATCTGAGAAATACATCACAAGAGAATTTCACAGACGTCTCTTCCTGCTAGGTCTACCCCTGCATGTTTTGCAACGGGGAAATGATCTACCCCCTACCCCATGAATTTTTCAGGGTTACCAGCTAGTTAACAGGTAACAAACAAAAATTCACTTTTATTTTCTCCCAGAAAGGCTGGGAAGGAGCAAATAAGCGTTGCCACGGAAGGGCTGTATTGGGGCTTGGTGGCTGAACAACAGAATGGAAATTTTACTGTTCATCTTTCTACCTAAATGGCACAGGAACTGTGCTGCCGCAACCTAGCTGTCAACTGAAGACATGCCAGCCCTATTGCAGCAGTAGAGACTAGTGAACTGGAGAAGAAAACTTCTAATACTGGGAATGCCATTACAACTGAGCGGCTCTTAAACCCCCCTGGGTAAACAGGTATTTCGAGAGTAACGTGTATTTGCCAGCTGTTTTAGCTGCATGCAAGGCTTGGACCATATTGGTTTCGCTTCCTCTGTTTGTTATCAAATTAAAAGCAATTATGTATAAGTATATTTGTGTGTGAACAACTCCATAAATTATCAAGATAGATTCTCAAAGTAATTGAGATTGGAACTTGTAATTGAATTAAAGATGTTTCTTCCAATCTGCCATTCCTTGGAAGACAGGTGAATATTCTTCTTCCAGCATGCTTATTGGATTCAGCTCTGTGCCTACGCTGCACACTAATCCAATTGGGAAAGCAGTTGGTACATGAACGTACAGCGCTTCTTCAACCTAAAAATAGGCTTATAGCACCTAATGACTTTGGCAGGCAGTTAGCATTTTATTACCAGGGCCATGTGGTTTGCATTACTCATTTTACTCAGTGCAATAAGGAAAACCAAATATGTTTGAGGCCCCAAATGTTTATGCTGTGAAACACCCACAATTGAATTGTGGATCTGACCGAGAAATCAACCTGCGTGAACCTTTCCAGTTTCAGTTCACATGGTTTTGGTGAATAAAAGCCAGCAGGGACTATTCGCCACACTACTTCTTGCCCCAATCTACCTTGGAGTTTGGCAATGATTTAATGTGAAAACACCACATGGAACTAGACACAAACTGGTGAAACTATTTTCCACACCAAAATAAGTGAGTTTCACCACATCACCCTCTCCTTCAAACAAGCCCCTGAGCTCACCTTACGTAGACCCACCTTACTGGGGACAGGTGATAAGCAATGTTCAAGCTGGACCTTTCTACTCTCCTGGATTCCTCAGGACTCCCTAGTAGATGCTTCCCCTTTCTGCCTAATTGGGATGGGAAGGCAGATGATTGCTTCAGTCCCCTCACATCCACTATCAGTATCTACCCCCTGAATGCACTGAGGTCCTCCCCAACCACATCAGCAGCACAACAGGAATATGTTCTTTCAGTTCCTTTGGTTCCATTTATGATGGTTTCTATTATTCTGGGGCTGAGATGCTTCAAAATGTCCTGCACTAACAGGGAATTTTGTTAATTCTTTTAATTCTATGATTTCTCAGTTTCTGGGAGTGGATGGGAAGGGTAGGAATAGATGTGCTATATCTTGATTTCCCTGATTTTATATTCCTTTTTCCTTGATTTTAAGGAGGAAAGACCTATCCTTCATGCAGAAAACTCACACGTTCTACAGCGCTGACTGTGACACTAACCACTCCTTGATTGCAAAGTGAAGATTACAGCCAAGAAACTACATAGAGCAAAACCTAGGAGCGAGCCCAAAAAGCAATGCTATTAACACCGAAAACCAGAGGAAATGCCAGGAGTTTGTGAAGGCTTTTGAACTTAGCATGCATGGGAAGTCATTACCAGAGAAGGCAGAGAAATTTTGGGAAGATTTAAGAACAACGCTCCATGAAACAGCTTTAGCTACATTTGGGGGGAAGAGTCTATCAAAAAAGGACTGGTTTGAAGAAAATGAAGCAGAATTATTACCTCTCATCAACATTAAGAACACAGCCTATCTGGAACACAACAAGAAGCCAACAGAGAGCACCAAAGTGAGACTTCGGAATGCAAAAACCGAGATACAGTGAGCAAGCAGACGCTATGCAAATCATTACTGGATCAAGCTCTGTGAAGAAATACAGACAGCCTCAGACACAGGAAACCTCGAAGTCATGTATGATGGCCTGAAGAAAGCTCTATATCCCACTGACAGCAAGGATGCCCCTCACAAATCGCACAGCAGTGAAATCATTACAGATAAAAGCAAGCAGTTGTCCCATTGGGTTGAACACTATTCAAAGCTATATGCACAGGAAAGAAACAGCGAATCACTGGGCCAAATACCAACTCTACAGGTCATGCCAGAGCTAGATGTGGAGCCCACTGTAGGTTTTTAAGAACAGGGTGGACATTGCTATTATATGGAAACATTGAATTTATAAATAGGTCTAAATAATATTAAAAAGACAAAAGATCAATTCTTCTGACAATGATGCATTGTGGGACCATGGGCAAATTACTTGTACCAAATGTTTCAGTTGGGTGCCTATTTACTGACTGGATAAAAACAATTCTTATAATTGGGTTTCAGGTGCAAATCCCCATAGATGATAAATTTAAAATTAGTTTTCAATTAGTATTAAAATGTGTAAACTTAAAATTCATTTCTCTGTGAGCATTCATGCTGGCTAATGCTCAGTGCATGAATATTTGGGGAAGCAACACATATACCTTCGAAGTGAGTTCACTTAACATTCATATTAATATTTATAGGAAGACATTTTGTGCTGTTCACTCAGTTCTGGCTATAAAGCTTAACAATTGATGTTAATGAAGAATGTTATACCTTTAAATCTGAAGGGGCTGTGTCTAGGCTGAATATTATGATTACCACTTAATCATCCTCTGTGGGTTTTAATATGCCAGACAAATTGCTCCATGTTTTAAAATATCAAATATCATAGATTGCATATTGCTTAAATCCTCTCAGTGTTGAGTTTTCCTGGGAAATCAAGGTTCTCAGTAAAGGTTTAACTTTGCTGAGAGTAAAATAGATAGTATGTTTGTTCATTCCATAAGTGTTCATGGTGCAGGAAGAGAATGACAAAAAAAGTCACTCTGTATGAAACAAAGGGCTAAGAAGAACAATAGTGCATGGTCTAGCTATATAATAGAATGGTGGAGTGTGATCTTTATTGAGATCACCACAAGTGAAGGAGATGGGGGTCACTACAATAATCTCTATATGGGTTACAAGTCAAACTGGAAAGGAAAAAAAAAAAAAAGATTATTTTGCTCCTGCTTCTCTCATATATTTATATATCCAGGGCATGAACCTGATGTCATAATGGGTTTGTATTTGTGTAACTTCATTGAACGACGTTGTTACTTCTGATGTACACTGGTGTAAACAGAACAGAAGGGGATTTCTTCTTAATTAACCCACTCTCATTGCACACTGGGTCACAGTATGAATCTGCCACGTCCTTTAATAAATCAGTTTCTTCCTTTTCCATTCACGCCTTGTCTTTCTATCATTTCATCTACTTTCAGCAGAGTAACAAGAGCTTCACCTGTTGGATCCAATCCTGTTCCCACTGACTTGAGCAGACCCTATAGGATGGAGAAAAGATCCCTCAGCTCAATGTCTTATTTTTCTAATAACACAGGCCAAATTGTTCCTCTGGGAACAGGTGCACATCTCTCATTGACTATAAAGGGAGTTTCGTGTATATATCTGGGGGGAGGCAAGATTGGATCCAGGTAGATTTATTTATCTTTGGATACCCCAGGGTTATAAAACAGATCTGACCTAGCAAGTACTGACAATGAATATTTTTTTCAGTCTGGAGACAAAAATGTTACTCATCTTTAAAATTACAGCATATATTAATAGTCTTTTCCATGAAAGCTTACAAAACCAGCATGGTTTGACTTCAATTGTAGCATGACTAGGCTCTTGTATATGAATCCCATAAACCCTTCCCCCCCTCACACCACCTGCCCCCAAAAAAGTCCTTGGACAAATTCTGTGGTCCTTAAAAATTCTCATTGACTTTAATACACACTTAATTTCCCTGTGTATGTATCTTCAGCCAACCTTCCCCTCCATACTCACGTGGATCTCTTAAATCTGTCTCCTATACCCCATAGCAGATATTCGAATGACCCCTAGCCTTCACCCGTGCATAATGTACATGGCCTCAGAACTCTTCCTCGGCCCCTTTGCCCTGTGAAAGAGCTGTAGGAGCCCATCATCCATCTCCAGCTATCCCTGCCAATTTGCAGCCACATATTCAGACTTGTCTACAAGGGCAGTTACTGCACAGCAAACAGGGTGTGATTACAGCACACCAACTTTCTGCTCGGTAACATCCCATGTGGATTCTGCTACAGCACACTGAAAAGTCCAAAGTGCAGGCCTATGTGCACGGTAGAGGAGTCTACATGGAACGTTACTGCACAGCGAGCTGGTGTGCTGTAGATTTACAACTTAGCTTGCCATGTAGACAAGCCCTTTGACTCTACATTTCAGGGAACAGGTAAGTTAGCTATGAAAGTGTATGCAACAAATTCTATTTTTTGCTTGAAAGTTCCATCATTTTGCCTAACTTTAAAACACAGTCCTATTGAGGTCAATGAGACTTCTTCTAGACTTAAAGGAGAAACATGCTGAGGTACTTTACTGAAGCAAGGTCTATGTGAATAACTATATGAAATGTATATGTTATGTTTTTATATGGTATGCACGTACATATTTTCCTCCAAGATACAGTCGCAATAGACATTTTTGTGGTGCTACCAACATCAGGTTAATTTAAAAAAATTCTGAACATTAAATTATACTTTTGCAAAGTATTATATTTTATTATTTTATACATTAATTTTAATTCCCACACATATATAATCACTGGAATGTATTAAAGGTAATTGGCTAGTTTTAGCTTCCCTGTGTGACTGAATATTACATAATTACTCCACACCACAGAGTGTCTTAACAAAAGGCAAACATTCAGACTCACACATCATTAATAGTCCCACTGCACTAGAGGTTCTTGCTTTGATGCCCATTGTTTCCTGTCAGAGCAGAATTACGGTCTGTGGAAATAGGAGTAAGTTCATGAATCTCAGTGCACTGGCTACTCGTCTGAGTCCCCTGGGCTGTCACTTGCCCCTGAAAAGAAGGAAACAATGGTTTGTGCTGTTTGTGTGTGTGAGATGGGGTCCACTCACCACAGTGGCGTCTCCTGCTGGCCATCATGGGGATTAGCTCTGCCAGCCGGTGCACCCTCTCCTGGTGGTGCCTCTCCCATAGTCTTGTCCACCTGCAGACCTGCCTCAGTCCAAGTACCACAGTATCTTCTTCATGACTTGGCCCTCTGGCCGGGTCACCATCTGTCTTCCCCTCTGCCGGGCATTGGTATCAGTCTCCACCGGTCAAGCCACTTCCCCAGTGGTGAATGGGGGGAACCTGGGGCCACCCACTAATCCAGATCCTGACTCAGGAACCCTGTAGATAGCAACCTCCTGCTGCATCTCCGTAACTTTGTGCAATACTGCTTCAGTTCCCTAGGCCACTTCCCCATGGTCCCAGCACCTTCTTTGCCCTCTTCTCAGAGCATTCAGCCAGGAAGTCCCAGCAGCCAGCCAGGAGCTCCCTCTTGCTCCCCAGGTCCCTGCCAACAACTGCTCTATCCAAGGTGCTACCCTTGCTTCAGTCTGCTAGGAACACAGTCCTCACTCCTTGGGCTCTCCGCAGCAACTGTTACTGCTCTGGCCTGCAGCTCCTTTTGTACTAGCTTGCTGGGCTCTTATTGGCTGCTCTCTGCAGCCTCTCTCCAATTGGTTGCTTTCTGTGCAGCCCCTGTAGGCTGCTTGGAGGACTCACCTGCACTGCTACTTTCTGGGACAGGGTATGGTAGGACCCCATTTCACTTGGGTGTGGGGTGAACATCCCACCACAGTGTACTTGTATTGTTTGAATTCATTTCGTAAACACAGGTTGAAGAGTACAGGCTCTGTTAAGAAACAGGAAGCAATTATTCTAAGTAAGGGGAGGCAGCGTGACCTACTAGATAGAGCACTGCACTAAGACTCTGGAGACAGGAGTTCTATTCCTGGTTCTCCACTGGGCACCTGGTGACCTTAGGCAAGCCACTTCCTCACTCTGGGGATAATGATACAGACCTCTTTCGTATGACACTGAGACCTGCTGGTGAAAAGCACAATATAAGAACTAGGTATATTTTCCATTTATGATCCTGGTATCAGAAGGTCTGCCACAGGCCCAGTTCTGCAAGCAAACAGAACTTCCATGGAAGTCAGTGGGAGCTCAGTATGTGTGGGGCTTGTAGGATTGGGCCCTAAATCTATTAAATGAAACTGAGACACACATTAAGTTTCAGATGATGTGATTCTGCGAACACTTTCGCATGTGCGTAGCTTTATCCGTGGGAGCACACTTCACTGAGGGCCCCATGTGAGTAGTGGCAAATGTAAGGCTCCAGGATCTTAGTCTCCAAATTAATTTCCTTAAACATCAAAATGACAAAGACAATTTTTCTTTCCTGTTATTTATCTTTGCAGTTTAATATTGGAGTTAATAATGCAGCTCTTGTGCCTTTTATCTGATAGTCATTATCGGTTCTCCCTGTAATCCAATTATGTTTTACCTGTTCAAATCCACTGAATTTCATAATAAACTATTGATATGCAATGCTGCTGTCTTAACAGAATTGTATTTTGCAGATTAAGTTAAATACTAATTCATGGCCTAAATTTTTAATCTAATTCACATTCAGATTCAAATCCAGCCTCCCAAATGTTTCAGTTATAAAGCCACTTTATAATACACCTATAATTTTAGCATATTAACAGTATTTGGGAATCATTTGGAAATATGCCCTTGTTTTCCTGCTATGACACACACATTCTCAAACAATATTTGCACATTCTGATTAGGATCTAATAAGCATGAAAGAAGCCTATTAAATGTACATGTTCAGCAGAGAGAAAACATATTTGTTTAACAAGATTATTCCTTCAGGTTTCATAGATCGGGTACCAGCATGGAAACCTTTACCATCTGCAAAGATTCTTCGTTTTGGCTCCTGCCTCCACTTCCACCCATATCTGGGGCAAAGACTCAAATTCTGTATCACCATGACTAGAAATGATTGAAGAATGGCAACAAAATAATAATGTGCAGGTATATTTGCCAATAAGCAGACTGACTTTGCTGCACTGTTATATGTGGGGGTCATGCTGTTTGCTATTTGCAAGTATTCAGGACTTGCAAACATGAACATGAAATCTAATCTTTAAAAGCTCCATAAAGCAAATCATGAAAGACGACTGGGCTGATAATTCCTACTAGGAGTGCGTTGTTCAGTATTTACTATTCGTTGTTTGAGGTCCTGTTTAAAACGTTTCAGTCCTCTAGGCCCGGATCAAGCATTGATTTCAATAGGACTTAAGCATATGCTTAAGTGTTTTGCTAGACTGGGGCTTCAGTCCGGGAGAAGCTTGGCCAAATCCCACACCACAAATAATAGTGAATAGCTAAAGTAAAGAGTTCATGAAAAACCCAGAGGCTGAAAATTGTTCACTCGAACTATCCGATAAATACTTCTGACAAACACTGAGCATGCTTGTAAATTTTATGCCATGTTTGATGAGCATCTGGAAAGACAGAGGGAATGGGAACAAGAGAGGAAGCAGGAAGAAAGCACCAGGGAGCTATTCTTCAGCCGCGGGTTGACTTCAATGGAAGTTACTTCTATCCTACAGCAGGCATGGTTTCCAGATTCCACTTTCCATGTGAAGATCAATTATATATAATTTGTTATAAAGCTTTCAAAAATGCAAAGCCAGATGGATTGTTCAAATGGCTGAATAGTCTGAAATCTAATCTAAAACCAGAAATTGTATTTGTGAACTGGAATAGTAATTAGGCCATTGGTTAGTTGGCGTTGAACAGGTGACCTAAAAAAATCTCACAAACCCATTTAATATCTGCAAGCCCACAGCAGGGGTTCCCGCTACAGAACCCTATTGCAGCAACAGAACATTAGCAAATGAAAGGGTTTTGATCACTTACAGTGGTATGTCCGTGTCATGAAATTATACAGCTCACACTTACATAATCATGCTGAATTGTAAACTCCTGTGTGGACCTGAATGTCTGCTCATCCTCACAGGGCTTTAAGACTCTGAGATTTGCTGGTATTAAAAAGCTTTCTTTGGATAAGTAATATGTCCTAGTAATGGGAGAAAGAATCGGACACCCCTCATAAGCGAGCAGCTGTTGCTCCTATTTGATTTTTCTCCTGCCAAAAACTGATTTACCGTATAGTCCCTCCATCTGGCAGGAAACTGATCTGAATATGAATCCTTCTATTCAAAAATAACTTCTGAATTTTGTAGACATTCATAACTTATCTTTTTTTTCTGTACAATAGCATTTTTATATCATTGTACTCAGCCGAGCAAAGTCTGCAAAGGAAGTCAAGTACAACTATTTGGGGGGATTCTGCAACTTTGTATTTTTCACTTTTACTACCACAACTGATCCCAGCTAGTCATACTTTTCTGAAGCACATAAATTAGTATTTGGAATGAGCCAAACCAGATTATTCTAAATATTTTGGTAATTTTTGATTAATTGGATGTACACAATGTGTGCAAAACAACACCCCCCCCTCCAAAAAAAAACTTAATAGTATAAAAAAGTTTCCCAAAAAATCAGTTTGCAAAGACTTGTATTATAGATTTTGAGCCCCCTTTTTAAAAAGGTTGCTAAAAATCAGTCTCTTCCAACACAGAGAGTTATAAACATGGATGAACACACACAAACAGCATTTCAACCAAAACACTTTATGAATAGTATGAATAGTAACTAATGAGATAAAAGATTATGTGACGGTTCTAGATAAGCATAGGTTCTGCATTTTAAGCTCACAGCAGGGAAATCTTGGCTCTAAAACCTGTGAATGGTAAACAGAAGCCAACCTACTATACCGTGACTACAGAGAAGTGTACTGCTACAGCTACAACTCTAAATAAAACACCACCGCTTTGCATGGCACCTTAGGAGTAATTATTGTAAAATAAATAAATAAAATGCACAATCCTTGCTGCCAAAAGCATACACTTAGGAGAGCATCCTTATTCAGAGAAAAATATAAGCTCCTACTTAATTTTAAATATGCCCTTACATCCTATTGAAGTCAATAGGACTTACCATCTTGCAGATTCAAATTTTTAGGCCCCGATTCAGGAATTCACTTAACATATGCACACAAATCCCATTGACTTCAGTGTAGCCTATGCGTCACTTGAAGCATGTGCCTATGCAATTTCCTGAATCAGGGCCTCGGACTTGAACTTCAAGGCGGTGAGGGTACTCTCCAGACTTCCAGTAAGGGCACCCAGCACTTTGTCTAATAAACAGCCTGAACGTGCAGAGGTAGAACATGAAGTCAAAGGAAAGACTGGTAGGGAAAGGAGGGGAAAGAGTTAAAAAAATAAATAATAACGAGTCACATGTAGCATGAAAATCATTTAGGGCTTGGTCCAGCAAGGTGCTGCGTGCCTGGATCCTGCAAAGCACTTGAGGACTTTAAGCATGTGTGAAGTTCCACTTTGCAGAATCAAGCCCAGACGTAGTTAAGTTTTAAACAGAGTAAAGCAAGACTGGAGGACAGCACAGGAATAGAAGAGAGCAAAGTAAAAGAAGTGGGCTTTAAGGAGGAAATTGAAGGGTGTGAGTGAGGATGTTTGGTGCACAGGAAGACACATATCATTCCAAGTGTAGGCAGCAGTGAAGGTGAGAGACGGAGGAGAGAAAGGGTGGGCAGAGCACAGGAGGCAGAGGTAGACAGCAGTGGGAGAGGTCAGGTGAGACACAGGCAGGGGTACCTCTGTGCAGAGTCTTGATAGGGCAGGGAGTGTGAACTTTGCATGGACAGGAAGCCACGGCAGGGAGTTGAGGACAGGACAGTGGGAGGGGAGGATTACTGTAACTGCTGACTGTTGGATAGATGGGAGCAGCGAGACTAAGAGAGGCCAGAAAGGAAGAGGTTACAAAAATCCAGGCAAGTTATCAGCATGGTGTGAACCAGGGCTTTGGCAGCGGGCACAGGGAGGGAGACGCAGAGGTTGAGGCAGCCATGTGTGACCTGGCAAGAGAAGTCATAAGAGAGACGGAAAGGTTCTCAGGATAATTAGGATGCTCTTGCTTCAAAAGCCACTCACTTTGTTTCTGGCAGAGGCACAACAGAACAGCAACCGCTCTCACTTAGTTTGGTTTCTGGCTGTAAATCAAGGAACATCGTGTTTGTTGAACTGGGTGAGAAGTGAAAAAGCACTTTGTGCGTCGCCAAAAAAAAAAAAAAAAAAAAAATCAGATGGTTCAGACATTTATGCAGTTAGATTTAAAATGCCCCCGAGGTACCAAATCCCTCCTGTGACAGTACCTCCTCACCCTTTCCCTCAACACGGAGACCTTCTGATCATTGCCTGCTGGGAAACTCTTGACTACGTAACACAGATTTCATTTTTTTACCTCTGCTTTGCAATATATCAAATATCCTGATTTTTTCCCCAAAGTTATCTACATGCCCTCTTCCCAGTGTCTCCATCCCATAAGAGATCCCAGCAGATGGAAAGCAGCACTCCCTTCCCCCACACCTGTTATGCTGCTGAGGAGATAGTTGGCTGGCCTGCTCTTTTCCACCATAGAGGAAATTGGGTTTCATAGTGTGACCAAGGTCCCCCTGTCTGAGGGGTGGCTCCTGTATTTGCTGCTACACCCTTTGCCCAATATTGCTCTCTCCCAAACATACCCCCATTGGTGAGGGGAGACCGAGAACCTGCCCTCCCCCCCCCACCCCAAGATTATTCCTGCCAGGCACAAGAAGTGTTGTACACTTAGGTTGTGTCTACACTGCACCTTTCTTTTGGAGGCATGTAGGGTATATACACACACAGTCCCACTAACCCAAGTATACATAGCTGCATAGTGGTGAAGCACAGCAAATAGAGATACTCCTGAAGAGTGTGGGTCTTTACCCGAGTACATACATTAGGTGGCTCTCTATTTGCTCAAGGCGAGCCTCCCCATCGTCACGACTATTTTTAGCAGGGTAGTGCCCGCTGCCTCCCTGCTGCTGTAGTTGTCCCCCACCACAAGGAAAGGCTCTGGCAGCAGGGAGCGTCTGAAGCCTTTCCCCTCTGCCAGAGCCTTTCACCGACAAACGTAGCTACACGTTGCAGCTGTGTGCTTTTCATTCTTGGCATGGAGCGCCACGCACACTACACACCAGGGCTATGTGATGCAGACATTGCCACAGGGGTGGAAATACCCCTAAACTAACTAATCACTGGGTCCACAAGACATCCACAGAAAAACAGAGTCTTCCTCGCCCCACTTCCCTTCAGATTAAATAGGTAGTTCCTTTGATAGCACAGTATCACCATCCGTCTTTGGAGTTCAGCAATAGAATAGTCTCGGGGCCTATTTCAATCATGCCTAGGGTCATACAGTCAATCATTGGAAGAGCCGGATATAGAACCTATGTTTCCTGACACCAGTCCAGTACCCTATCCCCGTGAATCAATACACGTGCGAGCTATTGGGCAATGATTTACTATTGTTATGCCTGTCAAGTATCAGAGGGTAGCTGTGTTAGACGCATGACCACATGCATCTGACGAAGTGGGCATTCACCCACGAAAGCTTATGCTCCAATACATCTGTTAGTCTTAAAGGTGCCACAGGACTCTCTGTTGCTATACCTGGAGCATGTCCAGCTTTGTAAAACCATGTGTCTATGAAACAACACGTGCAGACACACACAATTTTGTTGTACCTGTGTGACGCAGGACACTTGCCTCCTGATCACCTCCTAGTGACTGGGGTGTGGAACTACAATCTTTTTCCCGCTTCTGGCACCCCTGTAAGTTGCTGACATCACTAGAGGAGTCTTCAGTGGCTCAGCCTTCCAGCTAAGTCTCACAGTCAAAAAACAGGCCCCTTCCAGGCTAGCAAAGAGTTCCACAAACCGTCTGCCCTCTCCGGGCTCTTCAGCCCTGGCTCTGGGCCCTTTAAATCCATCCCTTTGCTTCTAACAGAGCTTTGTCCCCTTTTGGGGGTTTAGGCCACTTTGCTAGTGACTGATGGGGGAACCCAGGCTCACCCATTACTCCAGGTTCCATCCCAGAGACCCTATAAACAGCAGCCATGCACTGCTCCCTTTATTTAGTTGCTGCTGTATTCCATGGGCCTTTTCCTACCTGGTCCCTTTAAACCCACCTCTTCCCTTAGGGTGACAGTTCTCAGGTCCTCTCTCTCCCAGGTCCAGTAAATGCAGCCAGTCAAGCTCTTTTGGCCAGACCAGCACACCAATCCTAATCCCTCTGGTCCCAAACAGGAACTGACATGCTAAATCCCTACACCTCTTTTTATCTGAGCCAGTTGGACTCTGATTGGCTGTTTCCATGCAGCCTTTCTAGACAGGCCTGGAGGACCCACCAATGCTGTTCCTGTCCTGGGGTAGGACATTATAGGACCACCGGGTCTCCAGGAGGGTGTCACAAAAGTCAGGTACACCCCATCACAATCTGGATGGTATTTTTTTAAAAATAAAATGAAGAGGACAACATATTGTTTCTTTTTTGTTTTCTACAGTTAAGTGGGGCTTTTTCTTGTAATGTAACCAAGAGCACAGATACCTGTTTGCAGTCCTGAGTGCTTTGATTCATCCTGGTTGGGGAGTTGTATTTTTAGCTGGGGGGAGGGGGTTGTTCTCCACCTTCCCTGCTGCACAGCTTAGTAAGAAAAAGACCCTGAGGTGACTATTTATGGCTTCTACTTGTAGGCCCCAATCTGTGTCTTGTTATACATGTGCAAGCAGTGCTTTCAGGACTGGGGCAAACAACGGAAATGCTTATAGTGTGGAAAGTCAAGCATGTTCTTAATTCTATGCAGGATTGGGGACCCAGTGTGTGACTTATGAAGTTTTATATCTTTTAAAAGCTTAAATATGTTAATAATTCTACTCACAAAAGTGGCCCTATTGAGTTTGCAGAATCTGATCTCAAAAATCTATATGTCCAACAAAGGTGTCCCTAAGTAAAAACAAAACAGCAATGCAGAATACCTCTTCTTTTAACTGCCCACAGTGAAAAGAAATACTTTCCTACAGAGTTATATAAAGAAGATGCATTTTCATTTAGTTATTTTACTAAAATTTAGAATAAATACCTTAAAATTGCTCTATTTCTTTGTATTAATTAAATATATTCCACTTCTCAGGGCAATACATTTTAAGAGTATTCCCTTTCTGAAATATTTCACCCAGAAGTTTTGTGTGTGCAAAATGAATAAATTACTTATGAGCTTTTCATGTAATGTAAAACATTACATAAATATGGATGTAAGTTCATGGATAAGCTAATTTAAATTGTAAATTAATATTAAAGTTTTAAAAAAGTCTTTGAAGATCTAACTTAAATACTGATCATCTAAATATAAGTATTGTATAAAGTTATCAGCCCAGAAACCATCTTGCTCTTTTCATGGTTTTTACTGACCTGACATGATATAATAAAAAGATGACATTCTATTTGGATGAGTTCTTCAGTAAATTAAATTGTTTAGCACATTTCACTTTATAGAATAAGTGTGAATAGAAACCAGCCAGCAAAACACAGTCTAGCGACACTAAATCCCAGAGAAAAATAGAAAATCAGTACTTGTATTGCAAAGGGGTTTCATAAAGTTTTGAAGGACATGAAAATAGAACACAGCCCAAGCAAATACTTTCAATGTAATAATTGGGGTACAAATGCAGATGAAAGTTTTGCTCTGAAAAAATGAGTCTGTAAGAGAATTCTAAGTCTGAATGTTTCTTGGAAAGAAGGATTTGTACAGTCAGTGCTGGATAAACAGAGATCCTCTTAGTCAATAAAAAGAAAAAAACCACTGCAACTTTAAAAATATATGTGCAGCTATGGTTAAAATTAAATTTAAAATGTCATTAGTCAGATGTGGCTCATCTAGTCCAGAGTGTAATTTAGCACGCTATTGTGCTCATTCAATATAGCCCACCACCTACATGGCTTTTTCCTATTCATTTTCTCTGTATTTCCATGGAGACTGCTAGCTGAATGCTCCAGATTCCTCTTAGTCCTTGAACACCTTCAGTTTACATGGTTACATTGTAAGAGCGCTGATTAACTACTGAAAGCTCACCAATTTTGTTTAAATTCCTTGCTAAAACGAGGGCTAAGTTCAAACATAATCAAATTAAAGTGTCATGTATGAAAAACACATCAGGCGCACACCTGCACACCCAATAAAACACCAAGCAAGGGGCTAGATTGTAACTTACATCCACAGCCTTGAATTGGCAGTATGGAATGGCACCAACACGGGTAGTGCACTGGAAGGTATTCTATATTAGAGACCCAATGCCTTTCTCTTGGTGGCACCTTTCCTAAAGGTGAAGCTTCCTGCTCAACCAGCCAGCTCCAACAATCAGCACATAGGCTCTGCCTACTCTCCACTCCTTCCTGGACAGATGGTATTGAGAGGAATATCTTGGAAGCAGCTCTTGTCTGAGATTGAAATTAAGGCTGGTTGAAAATTTTCCATTGCGAGAAAATTAGGTTTGGTTGAAACAATTCTTTTTCTTCTTGAAGAGTATCTGCTTTCCACAGAAAATTATGGTTTTGCCAAAAAATGAATGCGCCCAGACCAAAATATTTAAATTTGGAGATGCGGCCACAGTATCTCATGTCCCCATTCTCCATGCTCCCTGGCCAAATTACATATCCCATGATGCACCATGACCAGTGGTTTCCATGGATGCACTCCCTCCCACCTCTGAGAAGGGAAATCATGGTGAATCATGGGGGATGTAGTCTGACCAGTGATCCCAGCCTATAGAGGAGAATGGGAGCAGGCAGCATTTCCCAATCAATTTTTTTCAGCCAAATTTTTAGAGTATTTGAGCTTCTGGTGGGAAAAAAAAAATCTGTGGAAGATGTAGACAAAAAATTATTTTGGTTCATTTTCATTCAGATTTTCCCACAGGGTAAAAAGAATGGCCATTCAAGCCACTACCTTGAGTCCTTGCATAGTTGAACAGGGATATGTGCAGTTTAGTCCTTAAGGATTTCATAGTGGAATGAGTTGGATTGTGCTTTGCTCTATAGCACAGCATTTCTCTATAATCACTTTGTTATTAGTTGTCAGTTCTTTGTGGCCAATCTACCCATCAAATCATCTAACATATATCTGCGGTGTAATCCCGATGGCCTCGCTCATTCTTTACTTCTAATTAATATTACAGAAGAAAGCCCAGGATCATGGGTTATCGAGATTATGCTGGACACTAAAAATACACACTAGGAGACTGTTCCTTCCCTCAAGAGCTTCGAAGGTAATTGAAGACAAGACAGAACAAGGGGGTGTTAACAAAAAACGAATGAGAGGCTGAGGGTAACGACACAGGGTTACTTAGACTAGCTATTTGTATAATTAAAATGTGGTTGGTATATAAAACACACACCAGGGTACAAACAAATTGAAAAACGAGAAACGTGCTAGAGTAAGAGCAGAGCAAGGACCTCAGGATTTTTACATAGGTTTGTGTGCCATGAAAGAATCGGTATTATACAACATGGAACTTTAGAGAACAATTAGCCATCCCTCTGCAAGGAGTCTTATGTGCATTCCTGATGGCCCAACTCTTCAGAACACCCTTAGAAGTTCCAGTTCTCTGCCAGGGTCTCATTAGTGATCTGATGCACCACCTGATGAAGTTTCTTGAAAGACTGTCCTTGACTGCAATGGACCGGGCCCATAGGACAGGATTCTTTTCATATCCCGACAACATTTGCCTTGAATTGATAGAAATGGTTGCTGTTAAGCAACAAAAGGACTCTGAATACTACAAGAGACCAGAGTACTAGTTTTGCACTTCTTTTTCATCCTGAGGCATGGAGAGGGGAAGAGATGCCTCAGAAATCTACTTTGAAATACGGAACAAAATCCACCTATAATTAGACATCACAGATAGAAACAAATCAAACTCAGAATTTTTGCTAGATGACCAGCTTTAATAATTTGGCAGTTAACTAGTCAGTGTATGTACCAGTCTGATTTGCAAGTGTATTTGCAGTAACTGCATGCAAGTACCACCATACTATTACACCTGCTTTTCTAAATGCAGATTTTCTCCCTCTGTTTCTGAGACTGTGCCTCGTAAGGTCTGTACAGCTTGTTAGGACCAAGCTAGTTTTTACGTCAGAGAAACTTCTCCCTGCTAGGCAAATTGGCAGATTCACTGAACACGCTCAGTGAAGTATTTAAAATAGGCAATTTAATTAAATTGTCCTGACATTTTACAAAAGTTTTAATGTATTCAGAGCAACACCCAAAATGTGTATGCATGTTGTAGCCCTAATTTAAGGGGGAATTACTATGAATGCATGTGCAGATCATATATTTACATGTGCAAATGGCCAGTTAAATGACTGCGGTGGAGACACACAGCTCGGGGGAGGGAGAAGGAACACATATGCCAGCTACCATGGTAGGGTGTGGGATGGGACAGGGCACTGGCACCTGGGCTGGGGAGCATAGTGCGCTAGCCATTAAGGAGGGGCTTGGTGCCCTGTGCTCCCCATCATTAACTGAGGAACTGCAAGGATGCCCCTTCCCAGATTGGAGCCAGATGCCCACCTTCTCCAATCTCAGTAGCTCCCACCCAACCCTCCTGTCTCACACCCCCGCTTTCATGGGGAGCTTCTGTCCCCCACCCCCATGCCCAGAGGGATTACAGACTGGATAACTTGTTTGACATTGTATTCTCTTGTCTTTCTTCCTTGTCAACAGATTGGAAGGGTGTCACTAAGAAGAGAGAGTGGAGAGAAATCTTCTGATTTGAAACAACACAGATGGGGGGGGACTTCAATTCTCTGGTGTGTCTGGCTGCTATGTATCACTCCTCAGTGCATAACAGCTCTAAACCAGGTGGCTCCAGCCACAAAGGAAATGTACCTATGTAGGGAATCTTGTAGGATGTAGACACACAGGAGCAGCTCCTACATCACCCCCTCCTATTGAGCTGCTGATGGAAAGAGCATGGCTGAGGAAAAGGGGACTTGGGTGGGGCTCTTTAACCTTGCTGATCCCCTACAATGGTAGCCAGTGTAAATTAGAACAGGCCTCGGGGTGCGCTAAGTAACTCAGGGGCCGGACCAGCAACGAGACAAGCCTGGGACTGGCAAAATGCTGAAAGTGGTTTAGAGAGCATTGATGTCAGAAGAGTATGAGATATGTTGTAGGGTTGCCACCCGTCTGATTTTCACTTGGAGAGTCCGGGTTTTGGTTTGTGTGTCCAGGTGCCATTCAACAAGCCCTGGTGTCTGGTTGTTTTTTTTTAAATCTGGGTGGTGTGTGTGGGGGGAGGAGGGAAGAGACATAGCAGGAGCAGGGGCTTGGTGGGGAAGAGGCAGAGAAGGGGGCGAGGCCTCGGGGGTCTGGTTACGAGCCATTAGAAAGGTGGCAACCCTAGTTTGTTGGACACTGGGCATATTATGAAATAATGGAGGCCTACAGCTAAAATAGGTCACCAACAACAGTCTGAAAAGACAGCAATTATGAAGGAGAAACTAACTTTTGAAAGACACCTGTTTTTAATGGCCTGCGTAACCGCGCATGGGAAGACACAAAGTCACGGTGGAGTCCAAACGAAAATGAAGAGAAAAGAAACAGGAAAAGGAAATTAAATATGCAGATAGTGAGACAGTGAGGAAACGGTATGAAGGGCCAATGTCAACTCAAAATCTAATCACTTAATTAAGGATATTTTCAGTTCCCTGAGTCACCATTTCTATGGTTTATCAGTCACATTTTGTTGTAATTAAAATGTTTTTCCTCCCCTGTTGGTGTGTGACAGACTATAACAGGGTTCACAACCCGCCTCTCTTCCTGGGGCCCACTTGCTGCCCCAATAAGGCTCAGAGAGGCTTCAGGGTTATGCAACACCCGTGTCTTTATTTACCTACAGGTCTCCCACCACCATTGTCTGTCTATTTACAAGCTTTACAGGATTATTCAACCTCTTTTACAGGCAGAATCAGCCTTCAGCTAGGAGACCTCCAGTTCCCTCCCTGACTGACTTCTCTCTGGCTCCACCCCCACCTTCTGTCTCCCTCCCAGCCTTTATAGCCCTTGGCTTGTCAGGCCAGCAGGTGTTGCCAATCCTCAGGCCGGCATCAGGCCTTTTCCATCAACCCCAATCTGCTTCCCTTGATTGGAGCTGACTGGGCAGGGGCTAATTAGGTGCTTTTGCACCAGCACCCTGCTACACAGACCCACACAATCAACAAGAGAAAATGACTATATACAAAGTGCTGTCAAATGCACAAAAGAAACTGAAGAAAAAAAATACTTTTAATACATTTATTATGATTTCAGTTACAGTAATCTAGGGTGTTACTTTTAATAATAGCAGGTAAACAAACTTCAGACAGAAGTGTGATTTTAAAGTTGATGGTGTCCCTTTAGGTAATAAAACTACCAACATGAGATCTAGCTGGAAACACGCTTTTTATAGCTCCTGCAAGTGATTATTTCTTTAGATGATTGCTAACTGCTGTATCTAACATTATCAAGTCAAACTCATCCATATTCTCTCCTTCAGTGCATCTTGTAGCTACACTTAAGCACTGATATGTTTCCAGCCTTCTGATTTAAAAGCAAATTAATTACATTTTGTAATTATAGTGTATTTTCTGTAGTTGTTATGCAACGCCATATGACTTGCCATGCATTTAAATGGAGTCCACAGCAACTGCTTTGAAAATACAAATGTATATGAATCTAAAGCATCACTGATAAAAAGATGACTGCTAATAGGAAAATATATCAAGAAACAGGGACAAAGTGCAGGAACTAATAAGATGAACAGAGGAAAGTTTATATAATATATCCCCTGGAAAAGGTGAATTAGAAATATTTTATATATACAGATGACAAACTCCCCTCTTACTGACACCAATTCCACTCCACTGAAGTAAGTGGTGATGCAGGCCTGTAACTGAGAAAATCAGAACCAGAGAACTTGTGAATAATTCATATTGGGAATAGTTATTCAACAAATTTCACTTTTTCTCTGTTTGTGAATTGTCCTCAAAAAGACTTGTGATTTTCTCAGATGTATTCATTCACAAATAATATCTATGAACAATGTTTTGCCTGTACTTAACTCATCTGTGAACAGTTTGAGAACATTCAATATGTAAAATTAGTTCTTTGTGGGTGAGATGCACACATTACATGGGATGTTTCTGTTTCCTGATTGAATGAAAACAACTCTTAGAGAACCTGAAGCCCATTTTTAGTCTTTCCATGGATTCAATGGGTCATGTCCAGAATGAGCTCTCTGGTGCTCACAGCAGATCCTCAACTGATGTAATTTGGCCTTGTTTGTTGAGGTCAATGGAGCTAGGCTTGTTGACACTAGCTAATGAGCTCGACCACACATGTTTAGGAAACACAAAATATGCCTTCTACAGCTTCACATACAATCCACTGTTCCTACTAACATTCCTCCCATGAAGCATGTTCGCTAGAATATTTGTGGAAAGTAACCCCACACAGAATGTAAATGCAGTTGAAACCACTTTGTTAGCAATATTCGCACACAAGTTTTAGTAGTATTTTCCCACCTCTATTAAAAACATTATTTAAAAAAAAATGACAAAAAATCTGGTAGTGAAGAAGGGTAAAGGCTGTCGTATATCAGTTATTTATTTACTGAATGTACCATAATCCTGTAATTAGCACGTGATGCTATGGGTGCATGCAAGGTGGGAGATAAAACTTTTTCCTGACTATAGCTTGTCCACCCAACCATGAGAAAGTCATTGGTGACTTAACACTTATTTTAAAAGGTTTCCATAAGAGGGGCAGAATCCTCCAGTTTGTTCTTTGCAAGGCCGAGTTTGTTGCTGAGAATGAGACTGACGTTTCCCAGAATAGCGCTGAGGCAGAATGTCTAATGTAGACTTCAAGAGAAATAACAGGCAGGAGCCTCAGAGGAGGCTGAGGAAAATGATGAAGCTATGCAACAGTGAGACTAATAACAATAAGCAACTTTAAATGTGTTCAGGGTTAGCTGGAAGATTTATGTTAAATTGTACGGTTATGTGACTTCTCCTCCGGGGCTGTTAGAGTTATAGATGCTTTACTGTTTTGCTATGCAAACCATCCCTGAGACTTTGATTTGGAACGACAACATTGCTTAAATGGTCCGCAGAGGTAAAGAAATATATATCTGTTCCCTCCCAACCACACCGTGGACAGTCACAACTTGGACTGACCAACACTGACACCCTGAGTCAAAAACTTAAACGCTGAGGGCAGTGGGTTCCCCTGCTCTCTTAACTTAAAACCTCTTGCCCAGAGACTCTGCTATGGCCATGGAGACCCTACAGCTTGAGTCAGAGAAGGAGGCGCTACAGAGGTGGTGTAAAGCTCACCTTTGAAGACCCGCCGCCACTATTCGCCCATACTCCAGACAAATCAGAACAGCCAAAGGGCTAGCTTAAAAGCTGAACTGGTTGCTAGTCACTCCAAAGATCTTCAGAGCAGTCACCTACCAGTCACTCCCATTTCATTGATCCTTTAGGGTCCAGTCCTGCCAGCACGTATGCACGAGCGACTTCACTTACTCAGCATCACCTAAATCCACGAATGGGATTTGTGAGAGTAAAGTTGTTCAGCATGCCTACGTGCTGGCAGGATTGGGCCCTTCCTGGGTATCTTGGGTCAAACATATTAACTTGCTACTTCATGAACCTAGCAAAGAGGGTCAGATTAACTTGGAGGAGACCTTGCTACCATAACATTCATTTGTTATTTGTTGAAATATATATTGAATTATTTCTATGATATATCATTATGAGCTGGGTGAAAGCTTGTTATGGGTTGAGGTAAAACCTTCTTGAGATTGAAGGTTCCATTCACACCCATCAATTAAAATAACTGTAGGGATAAGTTAATCACAAGCCCTCACTTATCACAAAAGGTTTAGGTGAACCCTCCCAGGATTTTTGGACTGTAGGGCTGGAGGAGTTTTTGATGAGTGTTGTTTTGGGGAAAGTGTGGGGTGGAGGCAGAACAAAAATCAGAGAGAGAGAGAGAAACAACCTGAAGAAATCCAAGCAGAAATCTGGAAGCACAGTGTGACCCTGGAAGAAGGGCCTGGGCTGTCTAAGGAGGATTGGGGCTGTAAGCAAAGAAACTACTCCTTGGTTCCTCCTGTGTTTGCAGAAGCAGGACTTCGTACATTCCTTGTGAATGAACAAGATTGCATGAAAGAAAATACCAAGCTTCAGCATACCAAGCGCCCAACTGGAGCAACTCCAGGATCCCAAACTTTGACTATGCTCATGTCCAAAAGGGGCAACAATACAATCTATATTAAAATTATAAATAATAATAATAAAATACACTGAAATAAGAAACAGGAACTTTAGCTTAGATCTTTGGCTTTTTACTGCATGCTTTGAGCCTAATTTATCGAAAAATGCTTTATTTCTTCTTACAGCTTCTATGACTAATTTTTGTCATATTCTACATGGCTTTTTTAAAGTATCTTTTTTATTGTAAACAGCCATGCCAAGGCTAAGAAATGCACAGTCCCCTATAACTATATCTGCCTCACAAACAGATGCACAAATCAAGAGTGTCCTTTTTGCTCTTGTGGTTTGGGGCTTATCGGCACTGTGACCCTTTGCTTCTTTTCCAAGGAGGGTAGATAATCCTCTGTGACTGGCAAGAGCAGAGTGTCTGAGCTTCTTTTCTTTTCTTTTCAATGTGGAATGTACAACCTCTGACCTACTACGTGTAGCCTGCTACAGCCTAGTGTCTGAACACTTCAAATATACTATCATCTCAACACCTTTGTGAGGTAGAGAAGGAGGAGATAAGATGACTTATGCAAGGTCACATAGAGAGTTTGTGACAGCACAGGTATTGACTCCAGATCTCAAGTCCCAGGGCAGTACCTTACGTTTAACCTTAAGCCGATCCTTCCTTCTAGCCCAGTGGTTCTCAAACTGGGGCCGCCACTTGTGCAGGGAAAGCCCCTGGCGGGCCGGGCCGGTTTGTTTACCTGACGGGACTGCAGGTTCGGCCGATCGCGGCTCCTACTGGCTGCGGTTCGCTGCTCCAGGCCAATGGGGGCTGCGGGAAGTGTGGCCAGCAAATCCCTTGTCCCGCGCCGCTTCCCGCAGCCCCCACTGGCCTGGAACAGTGAACAGCAGATGGTCTTAAATAAAAGAAAAAGAAAGCGAAAGAGAAAAGAAAGAGAATCAGTCTTAAAAAGAGCCAACATGGACCTTCATACCAGTGTTATCTCCTTCTGTGAACCTAGGTGCAACAAAAAAAGCTGTTGGTCAGCAGCAAGTTGGGAAGGAGATAAGGAGGAAAGGCCTTGGGAAGAAAGCAGTTTGTAACTCTTCTCTGAATTAAGACTGGAAATAAGGGTGAGCTGTCTCAGATTGTTTTTTTTAGCTAAAGTCAATAATTGGCGATGGCATCACTTGTTTGTTAAAAGGTATAAGAAGTCAGCTGTTAGAGGGTTCATTGCTCATATCTGCCTGATCATGCTGGAGCTGACCAATATGGGTCAAAGCACCCCTGGGGGTAGCCCATTTTTAATTATCATGGTCAAATGCTTATAAATATTTTGTTATGTTTGGATGCAGTAAATTGCTTCTTATTTAGGTAGGGTTTCCAATTTTGGTTGGATGTATTCCTGGAGATTTCATGACATGACATAATCTTTAATTAAGGATTAATCTTTAATTCGTGGAGACTCCAGACCAATCCTGGAGGGTTGGCAACCCTATTTTAGGTATTTGGGGCATGCTTAGAACAACGTATAAGTACCATTTGGCCTTTGGGTTTAATAAAGGAATTAATCATTAAAATAGTGTTTGGTGGTTTCCCATATTAATAATTCCAAATATTAGTAATTCCAACAGCCGTTCCTTGCCATACCTTCTTACCAATGCCACATGTATATTGTAGTGTGTTATCATGGCAAATGGATTATACCAGTTCATATTTCTTATTTTAAAAAGGGACATATGGTCCTTATAGTCTAACCTTTGATTCCCTCTGCCAAGAGAGAGCAGGCATTTTCCTTTGCGTATTCAAACTGGCATGTGTTTAGTTTGTGGTTGGTGGGGATCTCCTGCCCATGGAGCACAAACAGAAATCAAACATTCAGAGTTTGGCTGTCTCTGAATTGACTTAATGAATTATACCTCGAAGGGCTTCAAAATGCTAACAAGACTTCTAATCAACCCTTAGCTGCTCACTGAAAGCAAAAACATTGGAAATAGTTATATTTTGGGTTAGGAAGCAATCATGCAGAACTCATTGTTGTTTCTAGAACCTCTCTAACATCTCAAATGGGATTTCACTTTGTAAGTTTGTCATTTTTTAAAATGACTTTTGAGGAGTCTTGTTTCAGGGCTTTTAGTGCCTTGCATGTACCTTTGCTGAGCAAAAAAAGAGCAACAGATTTTGTTTGACAGTGCCAATTAGGCCCGGTGCCTGGTGTTTTTAGCTGAGGAAGTCCTTGACCAAAAGAGTTTATGATGCACATAAAACAAGGCCTGACAGTTTTTGGAATATTGCTACAGTTCCAGTGCCTAGTTTCAGGTTGTTTGTTGTGCTTACAAGAACGCTGCTATAATTCTGCAAAAATATTGTACCCGGATATGTTCTTTCCTGAATCTACTGGTAACAATGCTGTCTGCTCTCTTGTACTCTGGTTTATAATAATGAACTAAACCCTGGAATTCTTACTTCAAAATTCTCATTAAAATCAATTGGGATTTTGACCCTAATACAGATTGCAAGTTTTGGATCAACAACACCACCACAATGTGTTTATATAACACATTTCAGCCAAAGATCTCAAAAGGATTCACCAAAATGAAGCCCTATTCTATAAATGGAGAAATTTAGATGGAGGTTAGGGCATGCATTTTCAATAGTGCCCATTAGTTTTTGGTGCTTCACTTGAGGCAGACAAGTGTCACAGTTCTCTCTCTCTCTGACTCACTGTTGCTCATGGTACACCTCTACCCCGATATAACACGACCCGATATAACACGAATTCGGATATAACGCGGTAAAGCAGCACTCCGGGGGGGCGGGGCTGCACGCTCCAGCGGATCAAAGGAAGTTCAATATAACGTGGTTTCACCTATAACACGGTAAGATTTTTTGGCTCCCGAGGACAGTGTTATTTCGGGGTAGAGGTATACTATGACCAGCGGTCACTGAGTTGTTTATCATGTCAACACTGGCTCTCTCTCTCTCTGTCCTGCTTCCAAACAACTTCACCTCCAAACCCTCTTTACCAGTCTACGGTAGCAGTGGGCATGCAATCAGACACACTGGTTACCTGCATTCATGCAAAATCTCTCTCTCTGAACATCCGCACAAGCATAAACCAGACATCCAAACGGGCAGAAAAGAAATTCAAAATAGCTGGACTGATTTGCAGGTTAGATTTAGCCTGCATCTGTGGACAGGTTTTCCTAGTATCCACCCACGTCCAGCCAACAAACGTAACCTCGGCCTGTCTCTGAAACCTTTTCTGAGTTTAAAAAAAAAAAAAAAAAGACACCATGATTTCTCAAGTTCAACTGCAGCTGGTCAGGTGCATGCCTGGTAAGTCACCCATTTTCTTCCAGCAGCTCCTGTCTGGGGCCAGCCAGCAGGAGATCCTGTCTCCATCCATCTAAAGAGAGCAGCTGGTCCTGATAGAATCTGTCTGGTTGGTTTCAGGAGGCAGCAGGCTGATATTTAAGTTCAGAAGCAGCAGCAGTACAGTGGCTACTTGACACACTACTAACCTGCACTTGGTCCTGTCCCTGCTGTCACTAGCCATGCTCCAGAGTTGGGAGGTGAACCCACATGAGGAATGCCCCTCTGAACTCTGGCTCTTCACTGACCAAGGACAAACAACTGTGAGCGGGGTGCTGTAGAGGGAAAGGCGAGTGGTATTTTAAGGAATCATTAGTTTCTTGGAGATTCATGCTGTAAGGTGGGAGAATGAAGCAAAGGATGCTGCCCAATGTATTGTGAGGTCGGTGTTTGCTTGTGATTACGTGCTTATGACTCGTGGTTGTGGTGTCTTCTCAAATTAAGGGTGGGTTCCTTTTCCCTTTTAATGCAAGTTTTATTTTATTTCACATAGACTCAGCCCTTGAGAGTGGGGAAGTGTTGCCTTGTAGAGGTGCCCAGAGCTGGTGGTTAATTTTCCCAGATTACTGGGTGGGGGCTCGAGCTGGTTCTGTTTTTGTATTGGTAAGAGGAACCCCTAGCTATTGAACCTGGCCCTTAGTGCTGCCAGCACACCTGGCAGAAGGGTTATACGTGGAATAATACTAGATCTCTTTGGCATTTGGCCCTCCCTCCTTTTTTTTCTGCTCCAAGGGGAAATTTGAGTTTTAAATAAATGTATTTAGTGGGTGGGTGGGCTGAAGGCAAGGTAACAAGAAGTACACCTTGCACTTGGAAAGGAAGGTGGTGATGTTCAAGGTAGGTCTTGGTTCCTGTGGGAGTCCATTCTGCAGCCCTGGAGAAGCCCCCAAGAAAGCACTCTCTCTGGCACAGGTGGGCCTTTATCTTTGCAGTGGCTAGCTCACCACTGCACAATAGCCCGCCTCCTCTGTACCCCCAAGGGGAGCACTTATTGCTCTGGAGAATGCAGGGACTTCAGCTGTGCAGGTATGGAAAGGTGCAGTGGAGTAATTCCCTAATGACCCTTGTGACCCTGGTCACTTGTATGTATGTTAGACTTGCATGCGTGTCTTGAACCATAACTTAAAGGAACCAGCAGCCTCCTCAAAGAGAATCTTGCCCTAAGAGGAGTGCAGAATCAAAGACCCTGCAGAATGGCAAGGCTCAATTGGGCTCTGTCTGAGTTTTCAGATTGTGTTGCTAAGATCTAAACCAGCTCCCAGCTGGGACTAGGACAAATGTTGACCACAGTGTAATGCGTAACAATGTACTGACTGGTACATCAAGAAAATAGAGAGAGGACTCTATAGGGCTCAGGGGATTGCTAATGGACTCGAGAATCCTTCCCTCTAGAACACGTGTTCATATCCAGCCTGAAAGCCATTACTACCTGGAGGTGGTTCAGTGGCCAATTTAAATAGTCTCATTCCATTTCCCAGAGGAGAAGGGTCATCCACAGATCACCATCATGACACCCCTCTTGTCAGTTCAAATACAGAGACCAAGGACTGAAATCCCATCTTATTCATCTGGATAGTCCCTCCAAATCAGACACGCCAGCAGAAGTGTCTCAGTCTCTAGGGCCGTCAATCCAGCGTCTTTCAGGAGTTCTAAATTCACTTTAAAATATACTTTAAAAAGAGCGAGAGCGAGACGGACCAAGGCCTGAAAAGTAAGGACAGCTGGGCTTTTTTTTATCCTGTGCAGTTTGAAGACAACTGGCCGTTGTGAATACGCATGTTTTTATTTCAACATCCTGTGGTTTTGCTGACCTACAAGATGTCAATATCTCCTCCCGTGTTTTCTGTTCAGCAACTGTGGTGCTGAAACGAAAATGGCGAGAGCGTTGCTGAGTCAGTGCAGTAGGAATAATGAGCCGACCTACTTTTCTCTCTCCTTGGGACATCCGTGCATTCCTGGGGGGGAGGGGAGAAATTAATTGCTCAAGATAATTATCCCACCTACAGTACAGTAGGTGGAAAATCACTTCACCTCTCAGTATCTATTCTTTTCTCATGGTACTTATCCCTAAACCCAGACATAATGCAGCCCGTAGGAATAATGCTAAGAATAGCGATAGCTGCAGAAGAAAGAATATTAAAGCTTCTTTCATGTGTAACAGTGTGCAGCTGGGGTCATGAAGCAAAAGCACAGTGTCAGAGACTGGGATGTGGGCCGCCGTGCCTAGTGGTTGAAGCAGGAGTTGGTAGCCAGCCAGAGCTGGAGTCAGAGGCCAGATCTGAGCCAGAAGTCGGGCATCAGAGCCAGGGTCAGAGCCGGTTACCTGGCATGAGGCAAGGCAGGGGCAGGGCCGGAAGAAACCTGGGAATAGGAGCTCTCTCACCCATCACTCGTCCCACCCATCAGGCAGTGTAGCCTACCACGCAGCCCACTACAGACCAGCTGCATTGGTTAGGTTGCCCAGAGACTGGCTTTGTCGCAGGCCCTGACGCCACATACAGTGCAGAAATCTGGCCTGTTGCATTGTGTAGGCTCTGCCCAGTGGTAGAGATCTGGAAATCCTCACTACATTCAGACTGTGCTCTCTTGTTACAGAAATCCATTGCCTTGAAAATAGGCCCAAAATTGAAGCAATAGTCCTGATTCTTTAAGTACTGTAAGAAGCTATTCACATCACCGTGTGGCCTCTTCCCCCTGTGGGCATTTTCCCTCGGGATACAGGAGGATTCTCCCCAGTTAAACTAAGGGGTGGTCAGCAGCAGCAAGAAACTAGAGTAGAGAGTGCGAAAAGGAGCTGGAGCCTTCAGCTCTCAGGGGCATACGGTTGCCAACTTTCTATTTGCAGAAAACCGAACACCTTTGCCCCGCCCCTTACCCTAGTCCATGCCCTTGCCCCACCCCTTCTCAGAGGCTCCACCCCTGCTCACTCCATCCCCCTCCCTCCGTTGCTCACTCTCCCCCACACTTGCTTATTTTCACCAGGCTGTGGCAGGGGGGTTGGGGTGTGGGAGGGGGTATGAGCTCTGGGCTGGAGGTGCAGGCTCTGGAGTAGTGCCACAAATGAGGGGTTCGGACTGCAGGAGGGGGCTCCCTTTTCAACCGAGCGTTCTGCCTGGCAACCCTGAGGGGTACTCAGCAGAGGCAGAAAAATGGGATGGGGCAGGGGGCGAGAAGCAGCTGCTCTCCTGAACCTGGGGCTGGTAGCGGGGTGTGGGGGGAAAGGCTAGAAAAAGAGCTGCTGCTTTGAGTTATTAGGGACGCTGCAGGAGGAGCTGCACAAAGGGCCACATCAGCAGCAGGGGCAGGCCTTAGCTCCCACCTCAGCTCCTTTAGTTCATGGCCTCACGCAGAGTGCCTTAGCCATGGGCAGGGTAATCTCGCTGAGAGAAGGGAGAGGGGAAATTGGTGGGGATAAAGTATGACTCCCATATTCTCTCATCGTCTCTTGGTTTAGTGGGAGACTCAGGCATCCACTCATGAGCCCAGGAGAGAGCCCCTAAAAGCAGGAGTGGTCAGCAACTGGGTCGTGGGGTTGCCAACTTTCTATTTGCAGAAAACCGAACACCCTTGCGCTGCCCCCTGACCCGCCCCTTTTATGAGGCCACGCCCCCACCCATTGCATCTCTCTCTCTCCATCGCTTGCTCTCCCTCACTTGCTCATTTTCACCGGGCTTGGGCAGGGGGGAGGGAGTGCCGGTGAGGGCTCCAGCTACGAGTACAGACTCTGGGCTGGGGCTGGAGCTGAGGAGTTTGGGGTGCAGGAGAGGGCTCTGGGCTGAGGCAGGGGTTGAGGTATGAAGGGGATACAGGTTCTGGGCTGGGGGTATGGGTTCCAGAGTGGGAACAGAAATGAGGGGTTCAGAGTGCAGAAGAGGGATCCAGGTTGGGGCAGGGGGGAAAGGTTCCGGCTGGGGGTGCGGTCTCTGGGGTGGGGCTCCGGCTAGGGCAGGGGGTTGGGGCATAGGAGGGGGTGCGGGATGCAGACTACAGGCAGCATTTACCTCAGGCAGCTCCCGGGAAGCTGACTGCATCTCCCTCTGGCTCCTAAGCAGAGGTGCAATCATGTGACTCTCCATGCTGCCCGCGCTTGCACACACCGCCCCCTCAGATCCCATTGGCCACGGTTCCTGGACAACAGGACCAGCTGAACTAGGACTGGGGGCGGTGCACAGAGCCTCCCTGGCTGTCCCTCAGCCTAGGAGCCAGAGGGAGATGCCGGCAGCTTCCCAGGAGTCGCACGGAGCCTGCTTGTGCCACCAACCGGACTTTTAATGGCCTGGTCAGCAATGCTGACTGGAGCCGCCAGGGTCGCTTTTTGACTGGGTGTTCCGGTCAACCTTAGTGGGTAGTCTTGCCTAATGGTTGGAGCAAAAGTCCAGCCTTCTAGTTAGAACTGGAGTCAGACAGGGCGGGTCTGGGAGCAAAGCCAAGCATCAGAGCTGGGGGTCAGAAGCCCCACGGTTAGCCAGAGTTGCAGTGAGAAGGCCGAGCTGGGAGTCAGAGACCGGCACAGGCTGGGGTGCGGTGGCTGAGTAGTGCATCTGCCACTACCTCTGCAGCTGGTCACTGATGCTGCTTCTGTTCTCCCTGCCCCTGCTTACCATTTCGGAGGTGCCACGTTCTGAACTTCACCGCTAGGCCCAGCTCTTAGTGATATCACTGGGGAACCTCGTTGCTAGTGCCGCCTCTGTCCTTCAGTTCAACACTGTTTGCATGCCAGGCGTATGGCTTAGCCCCTAGACCTGCTCATTAGTGATTGTCCGCTCTAGTGATCATTGAACAAAAACAGGGACTCTCCACTGAGTCCTGGCAGCTCAGTCTTGACACACTAGCACAGGGACAGTCAAATCGTGTCTAGAACTCTTTAAGCAGAATCCCCAACCACATCTGACTTTCAGTGGGATTTGGCATGCCTACCCGCTGCCTAGCAAGCGGGGGTCAGCTTAGGATGAACCCCTCCATCAGGACATGCTAAGCACCATTCGGCAGCCCTTTACTCATACAATAAGGATGACAACATTTCATTACTCCTGCATTCAATACCGAAGAGAATTGTAACCCCAAATTGTTCACATTAGCATTATTCTCTGACGCACCTACTCTGCCTAGGTGTTCAGCAGTGCAAATGTGGTCTGCTCCTGCAGTCTTTCCCCCAGCTCATCGCTAGATATCAGGGGAGAGCTCATTCAGACTCTGCTTACACATGCACACAACTGTCTGGTTGGAAAAAGCAGCTAGCAGCGTGAAGGGGAGCTATATTAGGGTGCCTCTGGGTGATGAAGGGGAATCCACTCTTAGCAATGAGATTCCAAAGGCATCAAGTGAAGGCCTTATTACCTCAAGTCAAAAAAAGAGAAAGCTGCAATATTTTCATTGCCACATTATTAAAAGAGACATGGTGAACTTTCCCTGCAGCTTTGAATTCCCACAGATTATTGTTTTACTTCACTATCTTAGGACTTGGCTACACTGGTGCTGTACAGCGCTGCAACTTGCTGCGCTCAGGGGTGTGAAAACGCCCCCCACCCCCCCGAGCGCAGCGAGTGCAGGGCTGTAAAGCGCCAGTGTGATCAGAGCCTGCAGCGCTGCATGCTCGCTCACAGCGCTGCAAGCTACTCCCCTCGGAGAGGTGGAGTACATACAGTGCTGCAAGAGAGCTCTCGCAGCGCTGGTGGCCGCGGCAGCGCTGGGAAGTCCCGAGTGTAGCCAAGGCCTTAGTGTCCTAAATACAGTGGTCCATCATATCAAATGGTTTGTTCAGTGCTGATGAGCACAATATTGTAGTTTTTAGAAAGAAAGGATCAGGCTGATTTTGGGTGGAAAGATTATAAACCACTGAGTAGATGGGAAATGCTGCACGCTAGCAAATATTATTTAAAGATACAGAACCGAGCTCATTAACAGAGTGAGGATATTTGGGCATTTAACAACATCTGAATGTGACAGCCTAGCAACCATCTTCATTATTAATTTGAATCACATACAGCTTGTCAAGTTTTCAATCCTGGAGAAGAAAAAGGATCAGAATTATTCTTTGTCAAGAAAGCCTACAGTGGACACACTGATGAACTCAATGACTGACATCAAAGAGGAAGATACTTTTCTGTGCTTTCCTTCGGTGTGTGTGCACTGACTGGAATCTAGGTGCACATGTCAATGCTAAACAACCAGGCAACTAGAAAATGTGCTACTGGGAAAGACTGCCACTATCACAATCCATAGCTATATAGCTAAAAAGTCAGTGGCACTGAATAACCTCAGGATGACAGTAATTCTTCATCCGAAGAAGTGGGCTGTAGTCCACGAAAGCTTATGCTCTAATAAATTTGTTAGTCTCTAAGGTGCCACAAGTACTCCTGTTCTTCTTTTTGTGGATACAGACTAACACGGCTGTTACTCTGAAACTAGTAATTCTTCTGTCCTCAGGTTCCTTAAGCAATAGGTTGTACTGCTCCGATACAGCCCTCCTATATTGAAGAAAATCAGAATGATGTTGTTCAACCATCATGGCTAGGATGTTCAGTGAAGGCCTAAATAAGGTTACTTATTACACTTAAGAAGAGAACAAGTAGATTATCCATAAGAATATTACATTTATTACACAACTCCCCATACATGTAGTTCACCGTGTGTGTGTGTATATGAAATAAGTAATTTTATTATGTAGCTAGAGATCTGTACAAGTCTCCTGTTTTATCAGTATCAGATGCCCAGCTTGTTTTCCTTCATTCCTGAGTAACCTTCAGAGTATGGATGGCGGGAAACGTATTTGGGAGAATTTTAACTGCTCTGAACATTGTGAGCTGTATCATGCTCTCATGCAAGTCAATGACAAAACTCCTGCTGGCTTCAACGAGATCTGGCGCTAACTTGGTGAGCTGAAACATCTTAAGTGAACTAGAACTGAATCTTTTGAGGGCCAAACCCTGGTCCAATTGAAGTCAAGGGCAAAACAACATTTTTGTCCCATTGAAGCTAATGGGCGACGCCTAGTCTAAGTTTTAGAATGTTGCGTCTTCCTAGCTGGCATGGAGAATCAGGCCCATGAGTACAGATAGCATCTTTGAGCAGCTGATGGGGGAGAGGCGGTTCTCAATGGGCTGTAGATTCAGCAATGGTGTTGGAAACCAGAAAGAAAGGATTCTAGAAGATGAAGAGAAGAAATGAGCTTTCTGATAGGACAAGAGAGAAAAGGAAAGACAGAAGCAGAAAAAGCAACAGTGAAACTAAGGCTGTAGACGAAAGGAAGAATGCAGAGAAAGAAGAAACCCAGAAAGAAATGATCTTGCAAGAAGAGAAGATGGGGCTATTAAAAAGAGGAAATGAGTAACACAATGGGATCTAGCTCAGAGATCCACTAGTCAGTGTAACAGACTGATAGCTGGAGATTATTTTGCTGGAAAGGAGGCATCATGCCTGAGCACAACCTCTCAATCTTTCCAGGGAAAGGTGAAAGTCTCAGAAGTTATAGGGGAATATGAATGAGTTAATCACCTGACTCACCTCTAGAGAGGTTCTTAGTGAAGAGTTTCAAGTTTGGAAAACCGAATGTGTTCATATGAACAGAACTGGAGAAAGACACACAGCTAGCCTTTCAAAGCAGAGGTAGACTTTCTGCAGAACTAGTGACTTGAACAATATCAGAGCAGATGGCACCCTGTGCTGGCTAGGAAATAGATGCCCAAAACTCTGTGCGCTTAAGTTCTCTAGAATGGTATGGAGTTTGATGTTATTAGTTTTGCATCTTTAAAGAAAACTTTGTGAGAGGAGGGTGGTGGCAGGGAAATCAATCTTCAACTACATGCTTCACTCACACTACAAATATGATACTCACAAGGTTGCCAAGAAAATGGAGACAGTATTATCTAGTGATGCTACAGTCTCAATTTTGCATGCACTAGGTTGAAAAAAAAGAATCAACTGGGACAGTTAAGAAATCTCTAAGGAGACCTGACAACTCTAATGAGATTCACTTTTTCTTTCCTGGATAAATTAAAGATTTCTTTGACTGGCTTCACATACATTTTCACATCCCAAAAAGCTAAGTCTGAGTTTTTGAATAAGATGGAACTGACTAGCAACTAACAACTCCTTCACTGACAGCTCTGATATAGCAAATGATAGTCCCATGCTGGTTTACCTTTTATCTTTAGCCACCTTGATGCATGCTCTCTCATATTCCAAGAGTTCATGTGGTACAATTAGGGCTGTTGATTAATCACAGTTAACTCACATGATTAACTCGAATTAATTGAGATTACAAAAATTAATCGCAATTTTAGTCACACTGTTAAACAGAATACCAATAGAAATTTATTAAATGTTTTGGGTGTCTTTCTACATTTTCAAATATATTGATTTCAATTACAACACAGAATACAAAGTATACACTGCTCACTTTATATTTTTTACTACAAATATTTGCACTGTAAAAATGATAAAGAAAAAATAGTTTTTCAATTCACCTCATACAAGTATATACTGCAATTTCTTTATCATGAAAGGGCAACTTACAAATGTTACATAACTGCACTCAAAAACAGAAAAATGTAAAACTTTAGAGCCTACAAGTCCACTCAATCCTACTTCTTGTTGAGCCAATCGCTCAGACAAACAAGTTTGTTCCCATTTACAGGAGATAATGCTGCCAGCTTCTTGTTTACGTCACCTGAAAGTGAGAACAGGCATTTTCATGGCACTGTTGTAGCCAGCATCACAAGATATTTATGTGCCAGATGCACTAAATATTCATATGTCCTTTCATGCTTCAACCACCATTCCAGGAGACATGCGTCCATGCTAAGGACGGGTTCTGCTCAGTAACGATCCAAAGCAGTTTGGATCGACACATATTCATTTTCACCATCTGAGTCAGATGCCACCAGCAGAAGATTGATTTTCTTTTTTTGGTGGGTCAATTCTGTAGTTTCCACATTGGAGTGTTGCTCTTTTAAGACTTCTGAAAGCATGCTCCACACCTCGTCCCTCTCAGATTTTGGAAGGCACTTCAGATGATTAACCTTGGGTTGAGTGCTGTAGCTATCTTGAGAAATCTCACATTGGTACCTTCTTTGCATTTTGTGAAATCTGCAGTGAAAGTGTTCTTAAAATGAGCACATGTGCTGGGTCATCATCCGAGATTGCTATAACATGAAATATATGGCAGAATGGGGATAAAACAGAGCAAGAGATAAAATTTTCCCACAAGGAGTTCAGTCAAAAATTTAATTAACGCATTTTTTTTTTTTATAAAATGAGTGTCATCAGTATGGAAGCATGTCCCCTGGAATGGTAGCCAAAGCATGAAAAGGCATATAAATGTTTAGCATACAATTACCTTGCAATGTCAGCTACAAAAGTGCCATGCAAACGCCTGTTCTCACTTTCACGTAACATTATAAATTAGAAGCGGAGAGCATTATTTCCCGTAAATGTGAACAAACTTGTTTGTCTGAGCGATTGGCTGAACAAGAAGTAGCATTGAGTGGACTTGTAGGCTCTAAAGTTTTACATTGTTTTGTTTTTGAGTGCAGTTATGGAACAAAAAAAAAAAAAAAAAAAAAAAATCTACATTTCTAAGTTGCACTTTCACAATAGAGATTGCACTACCGAACTTGTATGAGGTGAACTGAAAAATACTATTTATTTTGTTTTTTACTGTGCATAATTTGTAATAAAAAATATAAAGTGAGCACTATATACTTCATATTATATGTGGTAATTGAAATCAATATATTTGAAAATGTAGAAAACATCCAAAAATATTTAAATAAATGGTATTCTATTATTTAACAGTGCGATTAATCACAATTAATTTTTTTAATCGCCTGACAGTCCTAAGTACAATTGTTTCCAGGTTTAGATTTCTTTTAGTGGGGGAAGAGGAGAAAAAGAGCTGTAGTTCAATGCTCTAAACACAGGACTGCTTCAGTGATATATTCTGCCCCAGTTGTGTTTCACCCCGGGCAACTTCTCAGCCGCCAGAAATCTCATGGTTTAGTTTACTAGTGAGGATTAATTTATAGATTCATAGATTCTAGGACTGGAAGGGACCTCGAGAGGTCATCGAGTCCAGTCCCCTGCCCGCATGGCAGGACCAAATACTGTCTAGACCATCCCTGATAGACATTTATCTAACCTACTCTTAAATATCTCCAGAGATGGAGATTCCACAACCTCCCTAGGCAATTTATTCCAGTGTTTAACCACCCTGACAGTTAGGAACTTTTTCCTAATGTCCAACCTAGACCTCCCTTGCTGCAGTTTAAACCCATTGCTTCTGGTTCTATCCTTAGAGGCTAAGGTGAACAAGTTTTCTCCCTCCTCCTTATGACACCCTTTTAGATAAAGTTTGCAAAGAATCTGACCGATATAAAGTGACATATAAGAGAAGCAATCAGGATTATTTTCCTCCATCACCATTATCATAAGGTGGGAAGGTCTCTCTATAGTCCCTAAGGAAGGAGGCTTGCAACCATGCTATGCCATCTTCCAGTGCGGAGGCCCTGCTGAACCAGATAGTGACCTGGGGCAATTACATTTGAGGACACTGCTCTTTTTAAATGTATTTTACTACACTGATATAATGGCTCTTACTCTCCTACTGCTGTGAGAGCGAGTTATGCCCTTAACTCCCATTAGCATAAGTACGTCAGACCCCAAACACCAGTGGCACACCAGAGCTTTGTTTTCAAAGAATATAAAGCTGGAGGTCGGGTGGGTCAAAACTAAGAAAAGTGACTTACTGATAATTACTAAGTGCTGAATTTCATCTAAGAAGGTATTTTTACCATGTCAGATATACTGCTTTATAATATTGGCCTTGATTTTTTCCACTATGTTTGATCAGTGCTCAAGTAGTGGAAAGGTGCAGCCACAGGGAGCTGGTTATGGTTTCCTGGCTCAGGTTCATGTAGCTCCAGCAAACTGGAACAGATGCAGAGAAGAACTACTAGGATGACCAGAGGAACGGAAAACCTACCTTACTAGAGGAGACTCAAAGAGCTTGGCTTGCTTAGCTTAACCAAAAGAAGGCTGAGGGGAGATACTGCGCTCTATAAATAAATCAGAGAGATAAATACCAGAGAGGGAGAGGAGTTACTTAAGTTAAGCACCAAAGTGGACACAAGAACAAATGGATATAAACTGGCCATCAATAAGTTTAGGCTTGAAATTAAATTAAGGTTTCTAACCATTGGAGGGGTGACGTTCTGGAACAGCCTTCCCAGGGGAGCAGCGGGGACCAAAAACCTGACTGGCTTCAAGACTGAGCTTGATACTTTTATGGAGGGGATCGTATGATTCAACTGCCTACAATGGCATCTAGCTGATCTGCAACTGCTAGTAGTAAATATCTCAATGGCCGGTGATAGGATGCTAGATGGGCAGGGCTCTGAGTTACTACAGAGGATGTTTTCCCAGCTGTCTGGTGCTGAGTGTTGCCCACAGGCTTAGAGTCTGAATGCCATATTTGGAGTTGGGAAGGAATTTTCCTCTGGGTCAGATTGGCAGAGACCCTGCGGGGTGGGGTTCGTCTTCCTCTGCAGCATGGGGCATGATTCACTTGCAGGTTTAAGCTGGTGTAAGTGCTGGATTCTCTAACTTGAAGTCTTTCAATCATAGATTTGAGGACTTAAGTAACTCAACCAGAGGTGATGGGTCTATTATAGGCGTGGGTTGGCAAAGGTTTGTGGTCTGTGATGTGCAGGAGGTCAGACTAGATGATCATGATGGTCCCTACATTAGCTGAGGATCAGGCGCAGCAGAGATGACCTCTGACATGTCCCCCATTACAGTCCCTCCTTCCCCTTATGCCAGGTGAGTGAGATAGCATAGGAGGTGGCATAGGCAATCAACAGCTATATGCCAGAGGAGATTCCCCTGCACAGGGGGAATTCCCTGCTGGGAATCTCCTGCCAATATAAAAATGTTGTTTACCAAAACAGCCAGCCTATTGTCTTTAACCATACAAGTTTGCCTTGATGCACTTTTCTCTAAACAGGTGAGAATGATGGACACCACATAATGGAATCCATCACCCCTTTTGAGGTCTTAATTTTACTTAAGATAACTGACAATGCTAGCACAAGAACAAATCGGCATAATCTGGCCCAGAGTAAATTTAGGCTGCAAATTAGAAGTGTAACCATCATGGAAGTGTAGGACTGAAAGGGACCTCAATAGATCACGAGTCCAGTGCTCTGAACTTATGGCAGGACTGCATAATAACTAGACCATTCCTGACAACTGTTTGTCTAACCTGTTCTTAAAAACCTCCAACCTCCACAACCTTCCTGGGCAATTTGGTCCAGTGTTTAACCACCCTGACAGTTAGGACGTTGTCTCTAATGTCCAACCTAAACCTTCCATGCTGAAATTTAAGCTCATTGCTTCTTGTCCTATCCTCAGAGGTTAATGAGAACAATTTTTCTTCCTCCTCCTCACAGCCTGTTATGTACTTGAAAGCTGTGATCATGTCCACTCTCAGTCTTCTCTTCTCCAAAATAAACAAACCCAATTTTTTCAATCTTCCCTCATAGGTCATGTTTTCTAGAACTTTCATCATTGTTGTTGCTCTTCTCTAGACTTTCTCCAATTTGTCCACATCTTTCCTGAAATATGGTGCCCAGAACTGGACACAATACTCCAGTTGAGGCCTAATCAGTGGCGAGTAGAGAAGAATAATTGCTTCTCATGTCATACTTACAACACTCCTGATGACGTCTCCCAGAACGATGTTTGCTTTTTTTGCAATAGCGTTACACTGTTCACGCCTATTTAGTTTGTGATCAACTATAACCCCCAGATCCTTTTCCACAGTACTTCTTCCTAGACAATCATTTCCCATTGGGTGTGCACGCAACTGATTGTTCCTTCCTAAGTGGAGTACTTTTCATTTGTTCTTATTGAATTTCATCCTATTCATTTCAGATCATTTCTCCAGTTTATCCAGATCATTTTGAATTTTAATCCTATCCTCCAAAAGCATTTGCAACCTTTCCCAACTTGGTATTGTCCACAGACTTTATAGGTGTCTGTCATTATCTAAATCATTGATGGAGATACTGAACAGAATCAGATTGAGGACTGTTCCCTGTAGGACCCCACTCGTTATGCCCTTCCAGCTTGACTGTGAACCACTGATGACTACTCTGCAACCATTTATGCACCCACCTTATAGTAGCTCCATCTAGGTTATATTTCCCTGGTTTGTTTGAGACAGTCATGTGAAACAGTGCCAAAAGTCTTACTAAAGTCAAGAGATATACCCCATCTCCTTTATTCACAAGGCTTGAAAGAAAGTTAATAAGGTAGTTTGACGTGATTTGTTCTTGACAAATTCATGGTGACTTTTACTTATCACCTTTTCTTCTAGGTTTTGAAAATTGATTGCTTGATTATTTTCTCCATTATCTTTCCAGGTACTGAAATTAAGCTGACTGGTCTGTAATTCACCAGGTTGTCCTTATTCCCCTTTTTATAGATTGGCACTAGATTTGCCCTCTTCCAGTGCACTGAAATATCTCCCATCTTCCATGAGTTTTTAAAGATAATAGCTAATGGCTCAGCTATGTAAGCTCCTTGGGTATTCTACGCTGTATTTCATCAGGCCCTGCTAACTTAGAGGAATGAGATTCTGCAACAGCCTCCTAATAGAAGTGAAGGGGGAGGAGGCAAACATCCCAACTACTTTTAAGATGGAGCTTGATAACTTTATGACTGGGCAAATATGATGGGTTGTCTGTGATAGCAAGGGACTGGATTGGATGACTCCTCCAGTCTTTTATGTTCCTAAACCAGGTACCTGTGATCTTGTGGCTTTAATATTATTGCCCCTGTAAGGGTTCTTTCCCTAGGTGCTTATCACACAAGCATATACATAACATTGTCTTTGGTGATCATATTTGAAAAGATTCACGATTCGGACCCATTCGGCTGCCATCAGTCCTTGCTCCCATGTAGTGCAATAAAGTGCTGTTTTGTGTACTGTTGCAATTTTATAGGAAATCTAGAAAATGAGTGATTTAAAGACAATTCAATAAAGAGTGCTTGATTGGCCAGATTTCATTACAGGTCTATTATTGTTTTAATAGAAAATTCATGTGAGGAAATAGCTCACAATTATTAGCTTGAAATGGGCTGGCAATTAGTCTAGGACTGTTAAGGCCATCAGTTAAAGATATGCCACAGGGCTTTAAATACTTTTCTTATTGAAAAGGTCTGATCTTGTTCCTAGTGAAGCGATACGAACATAGGAATAGCTGCACAGGATCAGAAATTGCTACGGAGAGAACTGATGGGGTCCAGCACCAGATGCTTTAAAGGAAGGTACAAGAAACCCTATCATTGACATGCGAGGTAAACATGCCCCAAAGAGAAATTTTAACTAGAAGCAGTAAGCGGCTGAAGCATGAGGGTTGATATGCTTTCTAATCTTTCCTATCTAATGCAGCTCTAGATACCTTGCTGCAGTCATTGACAGAGGCAGTTTTGCCATTGACTTTGATGGGAGTAGAATCAGGCGCTCGAGCGCTCTCTAATTCACGTTTATTTCTAGCTCCACTAAGAAGCCTCTCCAGAAACTTGGCCCTGGCAGAGAGAAACTAGAGCAAATCTGTTTTTCCTCAGAAAAGAACTAGCGTGGCAAAGGTTGCTGAGTGCAGCAGGCTGAAGCGGTGCCTTCCTGTGGCAGAAATAGATCTTGATGGCTGCTTCTTTAGGCCATCTCTTGTGTCACAAGTAGTTCTATTGAGTGGCCTCTCAGGGTGGTTCACGCTGTTCAGAACTGTCTGTTTCCATTATGTGCACCTATTTTAAGGAGTTGATATCCCAAGCCTGTTGAAGTTCTCTTCAGGCTAAAGCTTAGAATATGCTCACTTTGTATATGTAATTTTTCCCCACCTTTCTCCCCCTCCCCCCATAAATGCATCTCTCCTACATTACCAAGTGCTTTGGGAGCGATGATTCAGCTTCCTCCTCAAGTTGTCAATTGACCCCACCAGGGAGAAGAGGAGAAACATTTGCCTGCCTCTTGCCATTTGGATGACTGCTAATATCCCATCATCAGCAGGGAATAAAGTGGTCACCACAGCAGAAGGGAGCACTTTCTTACTTCCCAGTACTGAACTGCATCTTCCTCCAACCCTTCATTGTTTGGTGTAGTCACATTGTGTAGACAACACCCCCTTGCTGCCCGTCGGGGCATGACTCTCCCTGCTGAGCGTTCCCGACCATCAGTTGTCATCCCTCACAGGTCCAATATCCTTCAGCTCTGGCACACTTGAGTCCTGCCACTTCCTGGGTATGAGTCTCCAAAACAAAACAGGAAAAGTATGAACGTCAAAGTCAGCTTTGTCCATTGGCAGGACCCCACTCTTCTGCTCTGAGCTTGCCTCTGTCTTCTTGGGCCTAGTTCTCCTATCCGCCAAATGGCTCATCCAGGCAAAAAGCAGGTTCTGGCTCTTGGCTGGAACCAGGTTTCCCCTGTTGAGGCAGTAGCAAGGCTCTGGTCTCTTTCTCCTGGTCAGCCTTGAACTGAGCTGTCTCCTCCTTTTAACTCCCCTCTCCCTGCCTGGAGGTTGGCGGCAGGAGTAGGGAGGTGGGGTCAACTTGGTCCACAGGCTCTCTAACTCACTCGTTGCCAGGGTGGAACCCATCTGCCCTATCTTATCTGGCTTGGTAGTGGTATTAATGGCAGTGTAGTTAAGCTCCTGGTTGGCTTGACTTTGCTACAGCTGCTACTGGGGCTTCCTGAATTCATAGATTTTTAAGGCCAGAAGGGATCATATGACCATGTAATTGGACATCCTGCATAGCACAGGTCAAAAATCTCCCTAGTGATTCCTGCATCAAGCCCATACATTCTGTTCGAGCTATAGCGTATCTTTCGGAAAGATACTCAGTCTGGACTTAAACCACTGCAAATGGTGGATACTTTGAGATACAGCTGGTCATCTTTCAGGGTTGAGAGAAGATTTTGCCTGTGCCACAGATTCAGAGCTTGAAGGGATATGAGAATCTGGAACACGCCTCATTTGAGCAAGAAGGCTGTATGCATTGCCTGGCAAAGGTAAAGCTGGTTTGGGATTACAAAGTCATGGATGTTTAGATTTCTCCATCACACTATTCTGGGGGCAGGAATCTTTGGGCAGTGGTGTGTTGTTTTAAGTACATGGCCTCAGGACCGCCCAGAGGATTCAGGGGGCCTGGGGTCTTCAGCGGCAGGGAGCCCCTGCCACCGCATTGCCGCCGCAGACACGGCACTTTGGCGGCGAGTCCCGGGGCAGAAGGACCCCCCGCCACAGGTCTTCAGGGTACTTCGGCGGCGGGTCCCGGAGCAGAAGGACCCCCCGCCACCGAACTGCCGCCAAAGACCCAGAGCGGAAGACGCTCTGGGGGCCCGGGCCCCGCGAGAGTTTTCCAGGTCCCCCGCAGCGAGTGAAGGACCCCGCTCCAGGGGTCCCAAAAAACTCATAGGGGCCCCACAGGGGCCGGGGGCAAATTGCCCCACTTGCCCCCCCCCTCTGGGCAGCCCTGCATGGCCTGAACCACAGCATGGGGATCCAAGTGATCAGACAATAGGATGGGTTTTATGATCATGCACAGTTTAGTAGCCCTCTTTAGAATGTTTTGCATGGGGAAAGGCTATATGAAGGATTATGCTTTAGGCTCAAAGCCCAAGAGTTTAGCTGTTTGCACAGCTTGCTGGTAGAGGTAGGCTCTGATACAAGAACAAAAGCTGATTTCATTGGAGAAGCATTTACCCAAGAGGCAGTGGACTTCTAGGATTTCACATAAACTCAGCCATCAAAATTTGCCCGCACCCGCTAAAGTCAAATGTCAGTCTGGCATTCAGAGCAGGGGACTGATTCCATATGTGACTGTATGAAACTAACAGCCTGTGTGCCTCAGTTTACTCACATATAATGTATGCCACAAATTTCTGATTTCCCCTCCACGGGTAGATTGTGAGGCTTAATTAACATTTGTAAAGTGCTTTGAAATTCTCTGCTGAAGCAGTTATGCATGTTCAAAATGTGATTAAAAATGAAGGCTGGATACCATTATATAGAAAAGGCTATTGAGTCCCCCCCCCACAAACTAAAACCTTAGTCAACCCTGAGGTGGAACATTGGCAAAGCTACAACAGGAAGGCTACTCGATGTGTGTCTGCATTGTAGACATGCCCTCAGCGAGCGCTAGTTCTGCTTCACTCCACATGTAAAAAACAAAACAAAAAATCTACATGTGGGTCTGTATCACAGATAAGTGTTTAAAATGGAGACATTTCAATTTATTCCAGTAAATACCATGCATTTTGAAGTGTACACATTTGACAGCTGGTAAGAAAATTTCCATAAAAAGATCCTCCACCCCGCCCCCCACAAAAAAATAAAACAAAAAAAAACAAAAAAAACCACCAACCAACCAACCAACAACAAACAGGGAGACAAGGGAGTTAGGAAAATATAGGTGAAAATAACTGTTTTCCCCCCAAAACCAGTTCTACCATTTCCCCAATTGATTAATATACACAAGCCCCAATATCATATGTAGTCATAGAACTCTTCTCTTGGATGTAATGTATAATTTGCATTTTGCTCCTAGAAGAAAAAGTGAGCTATCATTTTAGTATAATGAAATTAAATTCAAAAGAGACTCTCCTTTTTAAAGCAATCATGTTATGGTTCCATCAAAATGTCAAATGTATGGATACAAGTGAAAACAAGCTGAAACGTTTCCCATTGATTTATAGTGGGATCAGAATCTGTCATTTGCAGCAACTATGTAGTAAGGATTTTTATGGCAAAGATATAAACCTCTGGAAACAGAAGTTTATGATGAAGAGCTTGAAGAAACCTGAATGATGTGACTGATAATGTGAGTAAGAGGAGGTGGTGACCTGAAGAAGTAAATTCAAAGCCCCCTTATCTGTAGGGCCTTGACTTAGAGGGGACCCCAAATTGCAAAAAGAGCAGATCAGGGCACGAGACTTTACCCCTGCAATCCCACTGCCAGGGGAGGAGATTGGACAAGGCAGTGAGTTGCTGTCTCTCTGTGGTCCCAGAGTGGCAGATAATGTTGACCCAAGTTGCAGAGCCCCCAAGAGACCAAATCTCTGTAGAAGACTGAGGAAGTCTGATAGACCCAGGAATATAATCAAGCGGGATAATCCCGCTTCTACATATTTTGCCAAACGAGCATTATAATCTCCACACAGCCTGACAGAAACCAGATCTAATCTGAATCAGTGTATATGGGAATATTGTTATTTTCATCAGTAAGGGAACATTGCAGTTTGTGAATGGCAAAGAGAAAAAAAAAAAAAAAAAACACACCACAACTGTGCCCAGGCAAAGATTTCATAAACCTGTTCAGAGCACTGTCTGGGTGTGCAAATAATGGCTCCAGGGTTATTTTGCACTGGTATGTTACACATGTAGTACTTTTAAGATCTCTTATAGAGATTATTAAGCTAAAATCATAGGTGTCACTAATGTGTTTACATCTCCACCCAAAAAAACTCAAAACCCCTTCAAATGTGTATATATATATATAAAAATAGGTAAGTATATATTCCACATTACAGTCACCAGTTTTTATTACTATTTTATAAAAGGAGATTTTGTATATTGCAAAGAGGAAAAAAAATACTAATTTATTGCAACAATTAAGGTCCAATTTTTGACTATCAGACTAATAAGGATTGCTCAAATCCCACATTTGAGCATTCAAAGCAGCATGCAGGTTAAAGGTTGATCTGAATGCCCCAAAGACAGATTTTGGTATCCTACAGTACTTGGGCAGCTGTCATAAGGTTCACTCACCACTTCCTCCTCCTGTCCCCTCTGGGGATTAGCTCCTTCATGGTCTGGGGCCCCATTCTGCTGCTTGCTGCACTCCCTGCCGCCACGGGCTTTCTCGGTCTCAAACTCCGTGTGCTCCTTCTTCATGACTTGGCCCTCCAGCCAGGTCAGTGCGTTTCCCCCTTCTCAGGTATCAGTCTTTCAGGGCAAGCTGTCCCAGGCAGTTTGCTCTCCAGTGCTTGGTCTGTGCCACTTCCCCCAGTGGCTGGTAGAGGAAGCCAGGCACATCCTCTCCTCCAGGTTCTAACTCAGGGGCCCTCTCATCAGCAGCCAAGATCTATCATATACCTTGCTGCCTTTCCCCTGAGCCTTTCCTACCTGTCTGGCTCCCCCCTCCTCTCTGGGTTTGCCAATCCCACAACTCCCTCCTCCCAGGTGGGAGCTGTAGGCCACTTGTCTCTGTAACCCCAAACACACCTCCCCTCTCCTAGGGAGTCACTGCAGACTGCTCCCCTACAACCCCTTGCTGCTCTCAGAGTCTGGGCTTTACACAGACCTCTCCTGTTCCTGTCCAGCTGAACCTCATCTCTAATTAATCCCTGCTCCCTGGATCCTCCTCCAGGTGCAGCCTGGGCAGTTAATTGGCCTCCCTAGCCACTTTAACCTCTTCAGGTCTTGTGTGGGGGGTCTCAAAATTGGCTTCTGCATAGGTGTACTACATTTCTGTATTTGCTTTTGTTAGACTTTTTTAAACCTGTACCTGCATTGTCCAGGTTTTTAGCATCGCTTTGCATGATACAAGCCTGCCTGCAAGCGCTTTTCATACTAGGTAAAATGCTGGCTGTCACCTGTGATGTGGTCCTTGAGTTCCTGTATTTAATATTTACTGTGACACCTCTACAAATGGCACATAGCCAGCCACCTGTGATCTTGCCATTCCGGCATAATTGTTCAACTAATGTACTTTAATATATATGGATCACAGGGAATTTTCCACAGATGCTGATAATGCCAGACTCATGATCACATGCATACCCCACTTGTGCATTCACAGATGAGATTGCCTTCTGTTATTATAAGCTTATCAGATCAGGAATGCAGCTGTAACAACTATATTGTTGCAGCAGTCAATAGATCACCATACTATTGGAAAACTAATTCAACAGAACTAGTTTATTTTAGCTTCCCTGGAAGGACAGGGAATTAGCTGCAGTGTCAGGACTTAATTATCCCTCAAAGCTTTTCCCCCCAAATTGAAGGGTCTTTCAAGCCACTGGCTAAGACTAGATCCCTTTTTATTTTTTTAATGAAGCTTTTAACTGAAGTCTTATCAATACATTACATACAAAACAGTGTTTATAAACATACATTAGAAGAATCATGACCATGCACACTGACCTATGATGTCCCCTTCTTTTTTTTTTTCTTTTTAACATATCTGCTCCATAACTGTTAGAGGGACCTAAAATCAAATTACAGGGAGAAGCTTCAGAGCCAAAACCTAAATAAGTTACATTGTGGTTGATGCATCTAGTCTTGCAACATAGTCCCTACAGACATTTCAAAAGCAAAATCTGTGTACAAAGGGAATGTTAGCCTTTACTGAATGAAAAAAAAATCATTCAAAAATTCCTCCAAAATTTCTACTTCTCCACAAAGGTATAAACAGAAAAAATTGGCCCTTTTATCACAATCCATATGGCCTGAAAGTACAAATGGATTCCATGAAACAAAACATTTGTGCTATTTAGAAGTGCATGACTTTTGACATGCCCACATATGTACACCAGCAACACCATCACAGGACCGAACCAGATCAGCTACAACATCACGGGCTCATTCACCTGCACGTCCACCAATGTTATATATGCCATCATGTGCCAGCAATGCCCCTCTGCTATGTACATTGACCAAACTGGACAGTCACTACGCAAGAGGATAAATGGACACAAGTCAGATATCAGGAATGGCAATATACAAAAACCTGTAGGAGAGCACTTCAACCTCCCTGGCCACAAAATAGCAGATGTAAAGGTTGCCATCTTACAGCAAAAAAACTTCAGGACCAGACTCCAAAGAGAAACTGCTGAGCTCCAGTTCATTTGCAAATTTGACACCATCAGATCAGGATTAAACAAAGACTGTGAATGGCTATCCAACTACAGAAGCAGTTTCTCCTCCCTTGGTGTTCACACCTCAACTGCTAGTAGAGCACCTCACCCTCCCTGATTGAACTAACCTCGTTATCTCCATACTGATTTATACCTGCCTCTGGAGATTTCCATTACTTACATCTGAAGAAGTGAGGTTCTTACCCACAAAAGCTTATGCTCCCAATACTTCTGTTAAAGGTGCCACAGGACCCTCTGTTGCTTTTTACAGATTCAGACTAACACGGCTACCCCTCTGACTTTTGACATGTACCTTTTCTTCTCTTCGGAGTTTAAAACTATTATAATACCATTGTTTCTGACAAATACAACACAGCAGGTATCACGGCACCACTTGGAGACAAACATTTTCGAAGGCTATATGTCGTAAGAAAACACACTAACAAATACAGCTGAACAGATGGATCCCGATCACAGACTCGGAAAGGTTGAATGCAGCAAGTAGTGAAGATTGATACCTACTTACAAAGAAGCAATCTGGGCATAGTTAACAGCAGGTTGCTACAGATATTTGGCATATTTATTGAAGCATGAAGAGAATTTTGTGGTTCCACTAACTAATATACACAAAGGGCTATATAAACCATAGTATACTAAGTATTTCCGCCCCCCACACACTGAATTATAATGACTGACTAAACACAATAAAATCTAAGTAATACCTGCGTTAATGTGGGGTAGTGCATTGTCTGGATTGCAATTTTACAGTATGTGTACTTTAGAAGTGGCAGTGATGTTTGCAGAACATTGACTTTGATTGAAGCAGAATGGGACTGTTATCAAGTCTCCCCTCAGTCTTTTTTTTTTTTTTCTTAAGACTAAACATGTCCATTAATCTTTCCTCACTGGACTCGCTCCAATTTGTCCACCTCTTGCCTAAACTGTGGTGCCCAGAATTGAAAACAGTACTCCTGCTGTGGCCTCACCAGTGTCAAGTAGAACGGGACAGTTACCTCCTCTGTTCTTCATATGGCACTCCTATTAATACACCCCAAAATCATATTCGCCTTTTTTACAACTGCATCACATTGATGACTCATGTTCAATTTGTGATCCACTATAAACCCCAGATCCTTTTCAGCAGTACTGCCACCTGGCCAGTTATTCTCCATTTTGTGCATTTGATTTTTTTCTTCGTAAGAGAAGTACTTTGCACTTATCCTTATTGAATTTTATCATGTTGATTTCAGACCAATTCTCCAATTTGTCAAGGTCACTTTGGATTCTAATCCTGTCCCCCAAAGTGCTTGAAACAATTCAGCATTTTTGTTTCCTCTTTAGAAATTTTAATGTCTTATTAAAAAAACAACAAAAATCCATCATGGAAAAATGATCTAAAGTAAAATTTAAGGAGACCTAAAGTTTTCTCATTACCATAAAGCTAAACATGCAGAGCCCTAGATTCTACTATAGGTTCTCCTAGGTCCTCCTGGAACCATATTTGTTAGCTCCTCGTCTGTTCCTACAGAGAATGAACAGCAACCACATCAATTTCTGGCAATTTTCCATAGCACCAGTAGGTCAATAAAGGAGTCCTATCATACTTATCTCAATTGAGTTAGTAAAACATATTTATTGTTATATAAAACATAGTTTACAAAAAAGTACAAAGTACTTTAACATGTATTTGATGCAGAATTGTAAAGACTAAGCCAGTGTGATCCAGTCATATTTCTAAAAACACTACCTTCTTTGCAAATAGAAAAAAATTAAAACAAAATAACCCTCACAATCTTGCCTTTTATTAAAAAAGTTAGAAGAACTAAGTGCTAAGTTTTAATCATCATCAATTCCACTACCAATGCTTATTTTCCTTATAGGCATTACAACCTAGCCTTTGATTTCTTGCCTTTGTCATTTTGTAAAACTCTTTTTAATAAACAGATTGTTAGATATTTTCCTAGATTCTATCTCTAATCCAAAACAAAGTTCTGCACCTACTAAATCAGATTTGTAGTCCTCCTTGGGCTTGTAGAGATGAATGCTTTTAGTTAGTTTTGTTAATAAAAGTATGTTTTACTGTCCATATCCTCAGGTAGGGTAATTTGGCTTGGAGGGGAGATTTGTTCTATAATATTTCTGCATCTGCTACAGATAGGCCTGAGGCTAAATGTTGCTTGGGAATCAGAGTAAATGGAGTGGACTTGGTGGCTTCAGATTTTTAACAACGGACATAGAGATAGTGTGACATGATTCTTTTGTCCCTCTAAATCAAAATCACGGTTGTTAGCCTTTTCACTTTGCTTGTTCCTCTATTGTGCAGTGTTCTGTATATAGTGAATTCCCACTAGTAGTGTGGGCGGGGGGGACACACAATAGTGGTTACCACTGAAGAGTTAGCATTTGTCAGGAGTAACCACAATTATGTGTTTCCTAAACTAAATTTAGGGGGAAAGTTCTCTCAAATACCACTGTGACAACTGTTAGCAAAGGTTACTTTATAGCAATGTGTCCAAATTCAACTCTAGAAGCAAGTAGATGTTTAAATGAAGAAAAAAAACAATAAAAAAAAAAAGGAGAGCCAGTTGTTGTTCTATAAGCTCTCCTGTGAGTGGATATATTTCTTCTACAAGTTGGTGCCGCCTTCTTATTTCAACCACAAGCTAAGACATTATTTTTATGCTCTTGAACATTCTCTTATGGAGCATGACGGCCATTTGTTTCACTAAGATGCGTGCGTCTGAACGTTCTTCTTTTCCGCCTGTTGCAAGCAATTGTAAGGCTTAGCTCTTTCCCTCTACAGCTCACCAAGAGCACTACATGGGGGTGAGGGGAAGGAGAGAATATCACTGTCCCTTTTTAACAGATGAGAAGGCAGGGCCTGGAGAGGTGGAATGCCTTTCTCAGATCATTGACATTGACAGGAATATAATCCTAATCTCTTGCCTTCCAGTCCTGTTCCCTAGACAGAGGGCCACCTCACACAAACAAGCACACACATTTCAATGAAACTCATTGATGTTGCTGTGAGCTTGATTGAACAAACAGCTTCCAGTTGTTGTATGTAGAGTTGTAGCCTTGTTGGGCCCAGAATATTAGAGAGACAAGGTGGGTGAGGTAATATATTTTATGGGACCAACTTCTGTTAGTGAGAGAGGCAAACGTTCATGCTTTGCACAGAGCTCTTCTTCTGAAGACTTACATCTTCTTCAAAAGAAGAAAAGCTCCGGGTAAACTTGCAAGCTTCCCTCTCTCACCAGCAGAAGTCTCTCACTCTCTAGCTTCCATTTGTATCAGACACAGAATGCTCCCTCAAATTATTTTCTGGAACAACCAATTGTCTGAGTTTAAAAACCAAGCAGCATACTCCCCTTTCACTCCAGTCCCTCCTGCATTCCTTCTAACCCCTCCACACTGACTGAATCTTCCTGGTCATTCATTCTCTACCCATCCCCACACTCATTATTGCTGCTTTCCTGCTCCTTTCACTCTTCCTCATTCTCTTATGCTTTCCCTCTGTGTGCGCACCTACTGTGTGGAAACAAAAGGACAGTGAGAGAAAGATAATGCATGCACTGTAGACCAAGGTGAGCAGTGTTGGCCAGGGGGCTAATGGGACTCCCAGAACTCCATCAGCCAGCCCATATGAGCAGCAGTACCTGCAGAGGGCAGGGAAATCCCCTCCTCTTTGAAGTGCTTGCTGATTTAGACAGACACTTGCCTTGACATGCCTGTTTTCATGGCCGCCACAGTCAGTGTGTGGTACCTGCCAGCAGGGGGCAGGGCCGTGCAGTTTGAGACACACTGGGTCTGTTCCCCTTCCATTGTATGAAGCTTGAACTCCATTTTCTGCACTTTTCAATGGAAGAAGCCTACCAGGTCATCCCTAGGGAGTAGGGGTGAGAAGATCCAAGATGGCAGATTTTATAGAGCAAGCCAGACACATTACTTCTCTCAGAGGCAGGTTTTATAGTTGTGCTTTACCACTTTCCTTAATGTAACATAAAACGTTGCCTCATTTGAGGATACAACCATGTTTCTGGATGTGCCCATGCTGTGTTACTTCTGGGTGCACTCTCATTTTTAATTCTCCACAGATGGATAAAGTCACAAAGTCACAGTCACACATCACAAACTGTAACCACTAGGAGGTGGTGGATAGTGGTAGTTGAAGATCAATCGCAAAGAAATTTCAAGTACATTTCAGCAATGTGTGATGAAAGCTCCCAACAGCCAGGCTGAACAGTGCATTCAGCATACACCTAAAGAGATACTTTTTGCTCTCCTACTTCCACTGGAGATAATAGGAGTTTTGCCACTGACTGCAACAGGAACAGCATAACGTCTTTTTCTTTAGAGGCTTCCTGATGTCATTGTGGCCTGCACCAGCAATACCCCAGAATGAATCGGACACCAAAGCAACCCTGTTGTTGGGAGTACATTGCTTGCCCACAGTTAAGTCATCTCATTTCTTTATTTCTAAAATATTACTGATTTGTGTAAGTGTAGCAGTGAGTTTAGGAGATAATGTGCAATGAGCAACCCTGTGTGACAATCTGGCCGGGTGATTTTGAGGAGAATAAAATGCTCAGTTTCTAGGCCTTTTTTGTGTGCACCTGTTTGTCATTTAAGACCCACTCTCACAAATACTTACACACATGGAACTTTTCGTAGGAGAATAATCCCATTGATGGGATTACTTATATGAGTAATAGTTCTTGCACAGGCAAGTGTTTGCAGAATTGGACCCTATATCTCCAAATGCCTGATCTTTCTAGAAACAAGGGTACATTTGAAATGTAGCACTAGTGTGACACTCAGCTTTCAGACAGAGTACCTATCACAAACTTGTTGATAGTTGCTGTGTTGCATTTCATTGTAGCAACCCGTAAAAAAACACAAAGCAGTAAAGAAAGAATTGTGGGCTGTCTCTCCAGGTTTCAGATGTCTAAAACAATTGTTGAAGCTTGACCTGATCTTGACTTCCACTTTCATCTAGATTGTGAAGGCAGTAATCTGGAATGTTGAGACATAAACAACATAATGAAAGAAGATCTAAAGGAAATTGCTATCTTGACTGTTCTAGTCTTAAGATTCCTGTTGTAGTGACCAGATACCTGATGTGATGGATCATTTTACTCTTAATTTATTGGGGGGGGGAGTTATGTTAGAGATTAAAGTTGGACAGGTATGGAGGCAAATAAATACTGTAATAAAAATGTAACCTTTCAGAAGGCTTCTGGCTTATTGGCAGCTTTACACACTATATTTCATCAAGATCTTTTACTGATTCTTACTTCAGTGGAGCAATATAAAAATGTGTACTTTCAATCAAAGTTTAAGCAACAGAAGTGCATGCCATAATTTAAGAAGTACGCAAAATTTATAGCACAGGGGCTAGCTAGCTATCAAGAATGTAATGTGTGCCAAAGCCCTTTTTTGGGAGTTCTTTTTAAACATGCAGATCACATTCCCCTGAGATACTTATCTTTTCCCATGATGCTCTTGGCTGACAGAAAGACAAGCTTAGTGCACAGAAATGCCAGTTGAGTTGACAAGCAAATTCCATCAGTATGCAGTGTTTACACAGTACAGTTTAGCAACAGCAGTTCACACAGCCTGCTGCCTTGGAACAGAATTATAATTAAGCCTTAAATCTGCAGAGTTCAGATTAATTCTTATCACACAGGTCTTATGCTTTTTGTTGTTTAATTCTCAAGATCTGTTTGTCACTAAATAAAAACGGCATATAATGCTTAACCAGCTTTGTTGCTGTTTATAAGATGTCCAGGTGCAATATTTCTGTGGTAAATGAAATTATTTCTGTGAACATCTAGTATTTTTCTCATTAATTACGAGCTTTAACAATCTCAGCAGAATCCTAGTATTTTTTTTCTGCAGTTACATCTCTCTGCTGACACATGAAAGAAACCCTATTATAAACAAAACAGGGCATTGTGGCTGTAATGACTTGCACGCTCAGTTCAGAGCTAACAAACTCACAGCCTCTGTCTTATCCAAAAGTATTTTCACACCTTTTTTAGGTTTACAGCAAAAAAAAGATCTAAATCCAAACACTGTGTACTTATTAGCTTCTGAGGAATGCTTCAGAAAGAGAGAACGTGGAAGTAAATTGCCGCCAAACAGGGCCCTTTGAGGCTGCTACATTTAAGCAGGACTGACTGTGCCTTTCTCTCACATAGATCTGAAAGATCATTTGAGTACAAACTGCCATTGAACAGCTGCATTACGCTGTTGATTTTTCTTTCTGTGAAGCTGAGACTCGGGGCCCAATCTTGCAGGCCTTGCTCTGCTCCCTGGGGACAGGAAGTGGTGAGGCTGCAGTAGCTGGGGGACTGTTATTCCAAATCCCCAGAGATGTCCCCTGTGCCAAATCGTTGTGGGCTTGGCATGGGAAGAGGATGCATTTTAAGGGTCTCTATTCCCCCCAAAACTCCCCCCCTCACATCCCCCCACAGGACATAATAAAACTAAGATGTATTCTCTCTCACGTATCTCCGCTGGTACAATCATTGACAATATGTTCTACGCAAGTTTAGAGGCAAGTAAAAATTCTCCAGACTCATCGGAATGCTTTATTGGGCTCACTCTTCCTCAATTTCTATTTTATTAGTTCAGGAAAAAGACCTCATGCTGCTTTACTACCTGAACCATATTACTTCAGCATCACTGATAGGCAGCAATTAATTCTGATGTCTTTTCACTTACATATGCAGATCTTTAGATGTATGTACGTAGTGTTCAGAAAATGTGGATTTCACGCAGAGGACAGCCACCAGCCATTGCACAGCAGGTCCCTCAAAAAAAAAAAAGGCCACTGAGTTTTGGATCCTTCACGAGCCCTTTTGTAGGTCTTATGTACGGTAAAGTTTATTCTCTGTCTGCTTTCTGGCTGAATTTTAAATAGAGTAGCACTCCAGAACCACCTGGCTGCAGGCCCTCAATTTTTACAGGAAGAATCAGAGGCTTCACACAGCGCTCAGTACACATAGGCCAAGGTCACCCCACATTTCTGTGTTCACAAGACATTCTCCCCCACAAAATCCTCTCTTCCTCCTGCCTGTGACCCAATTCAAGTTCTGCCAAAACCTTCTTCAAGTTACAAGCCACATGCACTCAGTATGGCACTCTGTCCCCCTCTAGTGGTGGCTAGGACACTGTAGATCACGGGTAGTCAATAGGTGGACCATGGGCCAAATCCGGATTGCTAGACACTTTTGAACAGACCCCCAAATCTTTTTATTTACTTATTATTGTTGGTTTTTTTATTATTTTTTTTATTGGTTTTTTTATTATTTTTATTTTTTTCTGGAGGTTGGACCTTGACTTATACCTTTGACCAAGATATTTGGACCCTGACAAAAAATAATTGACTAACCCTGCTATAAATGTTGATATGCCTGCTACAACCTTGACTAACATCGTTAGGTCTTTTAGCTCAGGCAGAAGAGGTTCATGCATTTAGAACCAGGACTCCTTAGTTCAGTCCCTTCTGACAATGACACGCCAAGGGGTGCTGTGTTAAAGAAATACCTATCAGGCTTTTTTGCCCCCTGTGAACCCTTTACCACCCTGGACTAGGAAACCAGGAGGTGGAAATAGATTCTGGGAGTAAAGCCTTTGGACAGTGCTTTGACATTAGCTAAGCCAAGCTCTAACTTTGCCGTTAAACGTTTCCAAGAATATCTAGTTACTTTAGAACTCTGGCCAGGATGCTGTTGACGGGCTGCAGGAATCTTCACCCAATTTGCTTGTTACTGGGTTAGCAAAATTCTACCTAATGCCAAAAATAAGGGTTTGGTTTTCCATGTCCTCCAGAGCATTCGTTTGAGGGCATAAGTTCCAGACTGCTTCCAAGATTTATAGTGACAGAACAACAGGAGCCGGCTGAGAAGATTCTGGGTCCGATTGGTCCCCACCAAAGGACAAGGAGTAAAATAGCTGTCCTCAGCAAAGGATTTAGAGAGTGAGCTTACCCATTAGTTCCCTAAATACACCAAGATGTGGGGACCGATGCCCGACCCCATCCTGAAAATGTTGCTGGAGAGGACAAAAAGCTGTGAGCTTCCGATCCCTAGAGGTGCTTATTCAAACTGAACTTCACACACCAAACTTGTTAAGGTTTAGCCATCGCTAGAAATGAGAAGAGAGGAACTGATACAATTGGTAGTAAGATACAGGTGATTCCCATTGAGGTCAAAGGGAGTTACTTGTATCAAGCCACTTGTGTTTTATCGGATTTCCAGGTAGAGATGAGAGATGCCTGAAATTAAGCCTCTAATGAGGCAACCATCACATGGCACTGGTGCCACCTTGTGGAGCCTGGCTTACGGGCACATTACTATACTACAGCCAAAATGCAGGTCTTAAAAACAAACTGGCAAACAGCAAAATGGTCAAGCAAACAGTGACAGTGCTCTACTCTGCATCTCTACCGCACTTCAGATTTGTCATCATTCTACTCTGTTTCCTGTGGGCTGGGGGATCGTATAGATTGATAGGTAGAAATATACATACACAACTTTAACTACAGAATATATTTGCATAAAAGAGGAGACAAGGAGGTCTAGGGATTCACACATACGTTGTTCCTCAGGTACCTGACTCCAAGTGGGCCATGACTGTCACCCCTTCCCTGACGTGGTTGGGACCATGAATATCAGGTCAGACAGAGGTGATGCAGAAATTTCCACTCCTTATACCTTTATTCTGGGCAGCCACTAAAGGATGAAGATACTTTCCCTTTTTATTTGGCTGTGATGATAACATTAAGCTGCCAGCAGGCACAAGAAAGGATGCTTCTTGACTGACACTAGTTAATCTCTTTGCTCCTGTTAGAACTAACCTCCCTGACAGTTTCAGCCCCAGGTAGCCTGATGAACACGTTTTAAGGTTCCACAAACTGGCTCTCTGGTGAAGCAGAACAGGCTTTCTTCTGGTTATCTCTGCTCTCCGCTAAGCTCTCAGAGCAACCCTTTGTCATTTGTTTTAACTCATTCTCACAGCTTGACAAGCTAGTTTCCCCTCATAGGAGGGGTGTGGGGTGGGTTTTTTTTTTTTTTTTTTTTTTTAGGAAGTGTCAAAAGGTTAAAGATAACTGCAAGGGGGATTTATCCAGCAAACTAAAGGGAAACAAAATGTGGCGTGTTTTGTATTTTCTTCTTTTCCCTCCCTTACAATGCTTGTCACTCTGACCTATTGGTTCCTAAGTGTGCTATAGGGTTTGATTGATAGCTCAGTCACGTGGCAATACTCAGAACTGGACACTGACAAGTTAAACAATCTGTCGTGGCCCAAAGCATTAGCCATGCCAGTAAAATCCACATCATTATGCAAATGAAGGAGAGAGATAATTTCATGTTTCATCTTTGTTTTGATGTCTTAGAGCAGATGGCAAAAAATAGCGTGACTAGTGTGAAGCTCACCGAAAGTAACCAAGTGAGATTTTTTGCAAGCCATTACTTTCAATGACTTGTAGTAATTCTTCCCATTAAGGTCCTGACATTCAGTCTGTCCTCGCCATATCAGATTCCATACGCTGCATACTGCCTCTTATCATCAATGAGCAGCTTCTAAACTTTACCCTCAATGAGCTGGCAGTTCCATTTGCAGGTGGATTAAAAAATAAAAGTCAAAGTTCCAGAATTCATGAAAAAGGATGAGCCCTTCCTACTAAATCAAGATGCATCAAAATTGCTCCTCTTAAAAAATATGTTCTAGAGAACTGCTTATTTTTGTTTTCACTGAAGAATATACTGTCTCTAAATGTTACACCGGAAGAAAAATGGCTGTAATCTTCAAATGAAATCTTTGTGCAGTAACATTTCTCTATTAGTTTTTAATATTTTCTGCTTAATCTGGTTATTTGTATTGCTGCTGTTCAGTCAAATACAGGATGTTATGTTTATATGCTATACAGAGGGCTTTCATGAGAACACCAAGTTTTCCACCTGTAGGCATTAGTCTACATTTTATAGGGACACTGTACTCACAATATAAAACAAAACTATCAAGTGATTTTTGCCAGTGATTGGTATTGCTTTAAATAAGTGGAAAAATCTAATATAGTTCATACGCATAGCAAGATTTTGTTGATATTTTTATTGTACAGAAATATCTGCTCAGGGAGAAATTTTTCTTTTTAAATTGCACAGCAGCTGGCTAAGTAACAATTCCAACTATGAGTCAGCAACATGAATATAAAGTTGATCTGCATGAAAGTCCTGTCAAGTTGATGCTTTGTACTTATTTTTTAAAATACAAAGCCTTACAGTATGTGAACATTTTGGATTTGAAGCACTGTTAAATTTAATTTGAATGTTCATTTATTTACTTGATACCAAAGGGTTCTGAACATGAAATGCTTTACTTCATTTTCTCTAGCACCACTGCTCAGTTATCTCGCAACTAGTTAAAAGGAAAACCTTTAATGTATATCCCTGATTTAGGATTATTTTGTTACTACTTAGTCACATGAAGAATACATTAGTTGTATTTCAGACACCATAAAACAAAACACTGAAATCATTACGTGGGTTAACTTGAAAATCAGTGATAGAAAAGTCATACAGTTTATTGGCTTGGAACTATGGCTGATGAAATTCACCCAAACATCCTTACTCAGAGTAGCTAGCACTACTTGGACATAAACCCAGAAATACCAATGTTTCTTCAAGACAGAGCTTTGTTCTGGAGGGTAAAGATTCTGTTTCCTAGAGCTGTAGCAGCATTCACACTATTTACAAGGTACAATATAATCAATAACTCACAGGCAGAGATGACTTGCTGCAGTCCATCAAAAAAATGACAAAGTAAATCTCCTGGGTGTGATTCTTCCACCATACTCTATGAAGAACTTCCACTGACTTTAGTGAGAGTTACTCATATTTCGATTTAGAATTAGTCAAGCTGAAGTATTTCTGCTTTTACCTACAGTACATGTACACCATTTCATTGATACAATAAGACTCTCAAACGGCTCTCAGAGTCTGTATACTGCACTTTGGACCTGATACAAACTCCGCTCACAGTGGGAGTCTGTCCTGTGGCTTCAGTGGGCTTTGGACCATCCTCCTAGAGCAGAATCCTAAACCATTTTTAAAAGGCTGAAGAAAATATGTGTAGTATCTCTGTGCATTATAGATGCTCTGTATCTAGAGAGCCCCTTTTAGGCCAGGAGTGGGCAAGATTTGGGGTATGCACCCCAGGAGATATGAAGTCCAGCTTGGCTGGGGAGCTGATACAGCAGAGGCTATCGCTGGAGAATCTCTCTCTGTGTGGAGCATGAAGTCCTTTGCCCATGCACAGACACTGGAGCTAAGTCAGCCAACCGAGGAACTCTCAGGTTTGCACTATTTGTATGCAAGATAGAGACATTTGATTAATGATTTATAGTCAAGGTTAAGAGGTGCTGAGCATATGAGCATCTTAAATCCATTTTTACATAGCATGCCCATGCAGTTGGAAAACTCTATAAGGCATCACTTTGATTTCGTGCATATAGGCCTAATTTGAAGAACAAACCACTCCCCCAGGATTTTAAAAATCAAGATAGGATTTTTTTTCTAAAAAAATGTGCTCTAATTCAAACCGGAATTAATTCAGGGAAGTGAAATGGTCTGTGTTATTGCAAGAGATCAGACTAGACTATCGCAGTGGTCTCTTCTGGCCTTAAAAATATCTGAATCTCATTTCCCCGTTTATATATCCAAGGATCGCATACGCCCTTTTAGCCACAGCATTGCCACTGGGAGCTCATAGATAGCTGTTTATCCACCATAATGCTCAAGTCTTTCAGAGTCATTGCTTTCCAGGATAGAGTCCCCCATCCTGTAAGTATGCCTTACATTCTTTGTTCCTAGATGTCTGACTTTATGTTTGGCTGTACGTTTGCCTTTATGTTTGTTTGCTTGTGCCCAGTTTACCAAGTGATCCAGATTGTTTTTTTCTGAGACCTGTCCTCGTTGTTACTTACCACTCTGCCAATCTGTCTTCTGCAAACTTTATCAGTAATGATTTGATGTTTTATTTCAAGCCATTGATAAATAGTGTTAAATAGTGTACGGCAAAGAACCAATCCATGTGGGGACCCCACTAGAAAAGACATACCAGCTCAATGTGATTCTCTGTTTACAAATACATTTTTAGACCTATCAGGTAGCCAATTTTTAACCCATTTTATGTGTGCCATTTTGATTTTATATTGTTCTGATTTCTTAATAAAAAAAGGTCATGTGGTACAAAGTCCAATGCCTTACAGAAATCTTAGCATATTACATCAAATGCTGTTACCCATTCTCAGCCAAACTTGTAATCTCATCAAAAAGTGATGTGAAGTTCGTTTATACAAAAGATCTATTTTCTACAAACCCAAATTCACTGAGATTATATTAGCCTCCTTTAATTCTTTATTAATAGAGCCCCGTATTAGCCATTTCACCATTTAATCTGGAATCAAAGTCAGGCTGACAGGTCTATTACCTGGGTTATCCTCTTTAAGCCTTTTTAAATATTGGTACAATATTATAAAATTGTGAATGGCATGGAGAAAGTGAATAGAGAAGTGTTATTTACCCCTTCACCTCATGAAATTAATAGGTAGCAGGTTTAAAAAACAAAAAGGAAGTACTACTTCCACAGGTTGACTGTGCATGTGTATGAACTCTTTGCCAGAGGATGTTGTGAAGACCAAAACTACAACTGGGTTCAAAACAAGAATTAGATAAGTTCACAGAGGATAGATCCATCAATGGTTATTAGCCAAGATGGTCAGGGACAAAACCCCATACTCTTAATGTCCCTAAACCTCTGACTGGATGACAGGTTATGAATCATCCAAAATTGCCCTGTTCTGTTCATTCCCTCGGAAGCATCTGGCACTGGCCACTGTCACAAGACAGGATAATGAATTAGATGGACCATTGGTATGACCCACTATGGCCATTCTTATGTTATTTTCTTATGACTACATCAGGGAAGTGCACAGGGTGGTGGGGGAAGGGAGGGAAAGCAGGGACATGGGCCTCCTCAATAATAATCTCCACCATTGCCCCAGCTTCTGTCCTGGGCTTCCCTCTCTTGAGCCCGTCTTCCCCGCTTTCTGCCAGGGTGGGAGTTGGGCTGAGTGTGGCTGAAGGGACATGCCTGGGAAAGGCACTGCAGCTAGCACTTCCACTGAGACCCACTAGATGGCGCTCAGAGAAGGGAAGCAGGGCTGGCAGCACAGCTCTGCCAGAGGGGGCGTGGGGAAGCCTGCTGAGTCCTGTCCCTTCCTTGCCCTCAGCCTCCAGTAAGTGTCTGGAGTGCACCTATATATAATTATTATTATATATATATTATTATTATATTATTATTATATAAAATATTATTATTATTGTATATTATTACCTAGGTGCACAGAAGGGAGCTTGGGACAATGGGGGTGGGAAGGCAACTGGGCCTGGGGGCTCTGGATGGGGAGGGCAGTGTTTAAAGAGCCCCTCCAAAAGTAGTCAGTTTAAGTCCCTGCATCATCTAACTTTTTCTCATTTACAGAACAGAAATATTTATTGAACTATTCTGGCTATTCTGCATTATTGACAATTCTACCATTTCCATCAAGTAATAGATAATACCACTATTTGGACTCTTTTTGTTCCTAATAAGTTTTAAAATGGCTTCTTATTCTCCGTATTTCTGCTGATTTTTCCTTTTGTACTTTTGCTTCCCTTATCAATGTTCTACAATTTCTAGCTTCTAATTTATACTCATTGCTACCAATTTTTTTCATTTTTTTATATATTGTTTTGGTATATTTTATCATTGCTTTTACTTCTTCTCTAAGCCAGGTTGTTGTTGTTTTTAAAAGTACTATAGCTGCTTCTCATGACTGTGGATCTTTGCCTTTTGGAGCATATAGTAAAACGTTATTAACCATTCCCAGTTATCATTCATATTTTTCTGATTAAATTCTTTCTTCCAATTGATTTCGCTCATGTATTTTTTTTTTAATAAATAATTGCCCTTTTTAAATCTACAGCAATATATGTTTCTGGTTGGAATTTTATTTTGTTTGCATGTAACAAAATGTAATCAAATCATGATCACTTCACCTAAACAACTTACTTTTTGAGAACTTTCAGTTCTTTGATCAGTTCCTCTTTAGCTGTCAAAATGAGGTCTAAAAAAGAATTCCCCATATCAGATGCATTTTTTTTTTTAGATAGGAAATTGTTGTCAATAATTTTTAAACATTCCAAGGACATTTTGGTACTGGCAGCATGAGACTGGCAGTATGTCACTCAGATTCAAGTTCCCCATGATAAGAGTTTTTTCCACCTTCTATTCATTATAGATAGATGCTTAAGAAACCAGTCAACCAGTTCCCTAGCGTTGTTTGTGATGTCTGTTACAGACACCAATTAGTACCCCATCTTGTGCTTTATCTGTTAGAGCACTGATCTGTAAGAATTCAAGATAATTTGCTTCAGCATTGTCAATGTCTCGGTAACGGGTAATGCAATTTTGGACAGTGTCACTTTCCCTCCCCTTTTACCCACTCAATCCTTCCTAAATAGATTATCACCAATGATTTTAATATTCCAATAATGTCACTCTTCCCACCAGATATCAGTAATGCCAACTAGTTTCAATTTATTCTCATAAACAAGAGGAATTGCTTATGTATTGCCCAGGATCCTAGCACTAGTGTACAGACAAATAAATAACTACTTCTTTTTTTTTAAAATGTCCGTGGTACCTTGATTCATTTTGTTCTTGACATCTTGATTTGGTGCAAAATGAATGCTCATTTGTCCTATCGTCTCCTGCCCCCAGCCTAGCCAGGAATAGCAGCTGAGCTCTGCATAGGGTAGGAGCCACCGGCTGGGGCGTCCCCAGCCCCACCCTTCTCCCTACACAGTAATTTACCTCTGCACCGGCTGCTCTAGGTGCCCGAAACAATGCGCCCGTTCTGCTGGAGAGTGATGCGTGACTGCTCTTGTCGTTTCCCCACCAGAAAGTCATTTTTCTGCAGGGAAGCAAAGAGATCTGTAGGGGACATGAATTCTGCATTCACCAGTGGTGCAGAATTCCCCCAGGAGTAAGCCTGTTGTCCACCTGTCCCTTGCAGAATGGTTTTCCTATTCTTGTTAGGATAAAGCACTTGAAAAGGATCATCTGTCTTTTTTGGATGACTGGAGATCTCTTTGTGGGCACTCTTGATAGTGCTGACCTCCTTTGAAAATCTGCCCTTATGTCTACATAACTTTGCTATCTTCAATATCTAATTTTTAGTCTGTCCATTAAGAAGTTCTTATCCCCAGATGCAATACTTGTGTGTATATGCTAAATCTCACAGGATGACAATCTTTTTAGATTTGGAAACCCCCATGAATTTTGGGGGGAATTATCCTGAAGAATTGTTCTGCATTTGGTCACAAATAGTAAAAGCGTTTTTCCATCCATAGCACCTGATCTTTAAAAGACAGGTCATTTGCAGTAGCAATATAAAGATACGGACCCTTTAGTTTAAAACCTAGAGTAATCAACAGTCTGTCAACAAGAGTAAGGAAGCCCATTAAAATATGTATCAGTTTTCAAAGTCTCTGATGCAAGGAAAAAAGTGCATAGTTTGAGGTTAAGATTGTCTCCGACATTTTAGTTATTTTGTGGGTGGTGGTATATGGGGAAAGTTAATGTTGCTTAAGCAGAAGTATGTGCATTTCCCTAATTTGTTGTTGTTGTTGTTGCTTTTGCAAATGTAATCTTTTCTTTAAAATTTTAGGCTAACATTTGTGAGGGTATTGCCCCTTTAAGTAATTGATATAAAACTGTTCCTCTCGAACCACAGAAATCCAGCTTGATTGAGATATTTTTTGCCTGAGAATATGAACTAATGCTGTAGTTATGGGAGACAGAAATCCACCTACGTCCTGCTTTATAAGTGTTTGGGGCAATCTTGTTTTACTGAACACTTCACATGGGCTACGTCTACAATATGCCCAACTGGTGACAGCGTGTAGCAAAGAGGTAGCTACATGCCAGTGCAAAGCACACTGTGTGTAGCTACGCGTGTCAGTGAAAACCTCTGGCAGAGGGGAGGCAACAAGGAAGGACTCCAGCAGCAGAGAACTGGCAGAGCCTTTCCCTGCAGCAGGGAAGGGCTCAAGCCATGGGAGGCACCTGGACACTACACTGCTAAGAATAGCCGTAGACAAGGAGGCACAGTTTAGGCAAGTAGAGAGCCACATGGGGTATGTGCCCACCCCCTTCGAGCGTGTCTTTACTTGCTCTTCCTCACTGCTGTGCTATTATACCCATGCTAGGGGGACTAGATATGCATGTACCCTACATGCCACCACAAGAAGAGTGCAGCATAGATGCACCCAGAGATATGTTTTACTGAGTTAAGCAAAGTGATGTGGTGATTAATGGTTTGATTAAACAATTGGTATGTAGACTATACGAAGAAGAAAATGTCTCACAGTTAGAGCGCAAGATATCCAACCATTACTAAGGGAGAAAGCATACTTAGAGGGGTTCTTTTTAATTGCATGAGAAATTTATATTCCATAAAACAAATTCACAGTACTGTAATACAGGTGTGGACTATATCTGGACACAGTCCGAGCATTTTAGTGTAAGCGTAATTCTGTAATATATATGTGTGCAAATCGAAGAGGATTTAGAAAAAGCAAGATAAGGACTTAAATATATCAGCGTTCACACAGCTGAGGTAGAAAAAAAAACCCTGTTCTAATAAGTAGACATAAGACATGATCCTGTGGGATGCTAAGTTTCCTCCACTGCCATTAAAATAAATCCGAAATGAAGACTCACAGTACCTTGCAGGAGGGATCTCAGAACCTAGTTCAGGTTCACTTGCATATAAAGTAGGCATTTAATAGCAGCATATTCAGATCCATGGCAGACTTTGTTCCTCTGCAGTAACTCAATCTATAACCGCTGATTTCAAACAACGACAAAAAGATATATAAAAAAATATATTAAGACACCATTCATCAAGCAGATATTTCTTTTCCACGGGGTTTGGAGGGGTCAATCTCCAGAAGCAGTGGATTCTAACCTCTAGAACAGTGGTGGGCAACCTGCAGCCCATCAGAGTAATCTGATTGCAAGCCGCGAGACATTTTGCTGACATTGACCATCTGCAGGCATGGCCCCCCGCAGCTCCCAGTGGCCACGGTTCGCCGTTCCCGGTCAATGGGAGCTGCAGGAAGTGGCAGGCCGCAGGGATGTCTTGACTGCCACTTCCTGCAGCTCCCATTGGCTGGGAACGGCGAACCGTGGCCCTGGGAGCTGCGGGCAGCCGTGCAAATGTAAACAAATGGTCTGGCAGCCCGCCTTGCCCACCACCTTCTTAGAACCTTTTCAAAAGGTCTTATATTTAAAAAAAAAAAAATCTTCTGAAATTCGAAAAGTATTGTTCCATCTACAGAATATTATCCAAAATATAGCCTGTCTGGTACTGTTTAAAACATGATATAGGCCCAAACGAAAGACTACACTAAACTGGAGTTAAGAGTGAGAGTACGTCAGTAACCTAAGTGTTAATAAAAAAAAAAAAAAGCCACATGATTTTTATTTTTTTAATTTCCTCCAGATAAGCACTACAGAAACAGGGAATTCAGAGTTGAGCAAAAAAATGTATTAGCATATCTCTATTACTAAAAGGTATAGAAATGTACAGTTGAACAATACCTAAACTCTACTCACATAACATTGTGATGAAGGTATTTTAGCATTTGTGGACCCAGATAAGATTGAACTCATTTTAAAGACATGCTAGTTCAATCCTCCCTCTGCCATGAATTATTTAGAAGGTATTTTGTTTATTAGAAAACTTAAATTCAATCTGCAGTTTTAAATGTAAGTGAGACACTGAGGTCCCAGTCCTGCAGCGAATTCTGCATGGGTAAGCTCAATGCAAGCTCCTTAGGAAGATGCTACGGTACAAGTTAGCAATAGAGCATGTAAGCGCTGGTTAGCATAAAATTATTTTCTGTATCAGAATTAGGGCATGCTAACTACAGCACTGCCTGGGAGGTGGAGGGGAATTATACCCAGTTACATGACTCCAGCTATAATTTGCTGTGCACGTAACTCAGCATTGGTAACAAATTCATAAAGCTCCATCCATGTTACCTTTCCTGGATACTGATTGATATACTAACAAAACTATTTACAGGTTAAGTACAGTGAGACAAAGGCAAATGGAACAAAATTTGAAGATAGGTTTAAAGAAGATTCCAAATCAATGCCATGTTTAACACAATTTGTTTTAAATAACTATGACCCTGATACAACAGAAACAGTCTAGTTTCTAATCCCTTCCAAGCCAGCTCCAAAGAATGCTGCCCTCTGGGGAGGAATTCAATGGGACTGCTACAGAAGGCCACATTAAAATAAATAAATGCTGCTCCACTACGCACACAGAGGTGGTGCCTTGCCCCCCCCCCAGTTCCCAAGTTCTTGAAAACTCTCCCTCTTCGTTAGTATAATGTGTATTTTTAAACACTCATAGACTTTAACAGTGGCACTGGAACATTTTTAGTAGTGGGGGTGCTGAAAGCTAGCCCCCTAACCCCTGTCCGCCCTCACCCTGAGGATGGGAGCAGGGCTCTCTCTGGGACAGTGGGGACCCGGACAGGGGTAAGGGGGCCGAAGCCACAGTTTGGGGTGGGCGTGGGGCTGGGAGCAGAGCCCCAGGCAGGGGCCGGCAGCTGGGGAGCAGGGCCGTCGTCCCAGGGCCAGAGCCCTGGGTGCGGGCTGGGCACCAGGAGCGGAGGCCTGGCAGTGGGGTTGGAGCCGGTGGCCAGGACCTGAGCCCCAGGTGAGGTGAGGGGTTTGGGAGTGGAGTGCGGGCAGAGGGCCAGGAGCAGGGCATAGGCACAGGAAACACCTCCAAGTTTTATGTGCAGAGCCAGCAGTTGGGGAACCAGGCCAAGGGCCAGAGACCCCGCATAAAACCTGGGAGTGCTGCGGCACCCTCCACATCCCTACTTCCCGTACCTATGGACTTTAAGGTATTAAGGGACTGTTGTGATCAGCTAGTCTGACTTCCTGCACATTGCAGGCCACAGAACCTCACCCACCCACTTCTGTAATAGACCCCAACCTCTGGCTGAGTTCCTGAAGTCCTCAAATTATTTTTTAAAGATCTGGTTCAAAATATAATAACTTTTGAAAAGGTTCTAAGATCCAATGACATTACGTTCTAAAGCAGTGGTTCTCAAAGCCGGTCTGCTGCTTGTTCCGGGAAAGCCCCTGGCGGGCCAGTCCAGTTTGTTTACCTGCCACATCCACAGGTTTGACCGATCGTGGATCCCACTGGCCGCGGTTCACCGCTCCAGGCCAATGGGGGCTGCGGGAAGGGTGGCCAGCAAATTCCTAGACCCGTGCCGCTTTCCGTAGCCCCCATTGGCCTGGAGCGGCAAACCGCGGCCAGTGGGAGCCGCGATCGGCCGAACCTGCGGACGCAGCAGGTAAACAAACTGGCCCGGCCCGCCAGGGGCTTTCCCTGAACAAGCGGCGGACCGGCTTTGAGAACCACTGTTCTAAAGTATATTAGAACCCGTCACTTCTGTAGATTGACCCCTCCCAGAGAAAACCCCCTGGAAAAGAACCATCTGCTTGATGAACGGTGAGCAAAAGTGGGTGGAGGCTTGGCTCTGTCCACTCAATGCATTGGTCAGTGCAGCTGAGCTGTGAGTCAGAAGCAATTACTTCCCATTCCCTGCAGTTACGCCCCACCCATTCCACTGTACGGATATGATTTTTCCTGTCTAGTCCTGTGTTAACAAAAAGGCTTGAAAACTGGCTTTTTACAAAACAAAATGTCAGTCACATACAACCCGATACAACTGGTGCATTATAAGTTGTGTTTAAGCTTGACACAAAATTTCACATGGAACCACTGATGCAAAATACCCCACAAGTAATTATGATTGGAAGTAGTAAGACACCGATTTAGTATGAGAAGAGACATGTCTGTCACTCAGACACTATGAGACAATATGCACACCTGGATAGTTCTGTTAGCACAGCTCAGCAGATCTCTCAAAATAATCAGAGAAATGCTTCGAGGAAAATGCAGCACATTATTTTATTAAGCATGTGCCATGTGTTTAAAATAAAATGCCAAGTTTAATGCTAATAGCTTTTAATCAGAGCTTTCTTCCATGTAATTTCAACACATTTAATTTCTTAATTTGAAGTTTGATACTACATGATCTTAAAGATTCAGAACCCATGTTCATCCTGGCATGAAATAGTCATTGTCTGTTGACAATATTAACAGCAAATTATTATTCAGGGCTTTATTGGATTACTATTAAAGTTTGAAAATATGCTAATAAAAAGAGGCAGTTCCCCTCGTAGCCTGGGGAAGTATCAGGAAGGTAAAAAATAGGTTTGCTAGTCCCAGCAATAAAGAAAATCAGAGTCAGTGAAACTATAAGGTTGCCAAAGGTTGGTTTAGCATTTCATAAATGGGCTAGGAACAATACGGAAGTGACATGAGTGCTGCAGGGGGAAAAGCTTCTACCAGATAAAGAGCAGCGGATTCTAGCCAGATGCAGAAGAACAGACTTTTAAATATTTGCCTATGTGTTAGCCAATTAAATCAAAAACTATAAAATCCAGCTATCGTGTCATCATCCTCTACCTGTAGTTCTCTGAAAAGATTATCTCCAAGCTACATGCATGCCTGCACACACTTAAAGCAATGGCAGAGCTGTTTCTGAAAAACAATCAAGGATTTTTTCCTACCAGAAAAAAACCTACAAAACTAGTGGAGGCAACATAAAGCTTAACTCCATAACCAGGAAGTGTACAATAACTGGAGAAGATTATAGGATTAAAAGGGCTATACTGAACTCAAGAATCAGTCACCCCTATTTTTCTAGTAGTGCACAAAGGTAACCAGAAATAACAGCGATGCAAGGAATTATTTAAGGACACTGAAACAAAAAATTTACATAAAAGGAAGGGACCAGGCCTGAAAATGTAAACCAGACTTCGATCTACTGCAGGTGAAAATTCATTTGGTATCATTCTACCACATCCAACAATGTTATTGTTAAGGTCATTTTAGTGTTCCTGTTATATACCTGGTGTTCAGTATTTCAGTTTGCATCTGGTGGAATGTCAATGTTTAAGGCCAGCAACCCACTGAAACGCACATATGCAAAAGATAAGGACTTTCATGCCAGTTTTGCATGCACAATTTGGCAAATGCAATCAGGGATTTGAGTGCCCATTCAGGTAGTCACTTCTTTAGATGTGTGACTTGTGCATTTTCAGTGCTATGCACGTGCATGCGTGTATACGATCACATGCACATTACTAGTCTGCAAATTGGTCCCATATAGTACTTAGAGAAAATAGATCAGCGATTTATAGAGAAAGTGGATTTCTATTATACATCAGAGACACTTTTCTCACAATTCCAGCTAAAAGCCATTTTCCTCTTCCAAGCCTAATACTTGGGGCTAAATTCTACCATTAAGGAGATTTAGAAGTGGCTCTCCCAATTGTCTGGATATCCACACAGGAGCTGGGCAGAAGCAATCATCCTGAAAAATTGTCTGCCTGCAACGCAAGAGCTCTGCTGTTAAAAAGATTTCTAGATCCACAAAACTCAGGCACACGGTCTGTGTTCAAGCAACCAGCCAACCTGGAAACAGAACCAAGGCTAGATTTAAGCATGTGTTATTCATTCTGGGGGGCTGTGGCATTTTAGTTCTAGCTTCTGGACTGTGCTTTTTGAATAATCCGTTTTCTTTTGTACACTAACTACACTCACAAATTTCACGGGTATAATTCACTACCAGTGCAATTCCACTCGTGGTAGCAATGGTGGCGGCTGGAACACACACAGAGCTCAAGTATTTGTTAAACAGTGAGCAGGATTAGTCAAGGCGGTAGTAAAACACCAGAGTTCTGTCTACACTACACTTTCACCCACCACTGCGCCCACCAGTGGCCCGCATTAGTGGCCAGTAACAATTTGGGAGTTTGGTAATATCAACAGGGGGCTGATCCTGCAAGTTGCAGAGGACCTCGGTTAGGTGCCAAGAGCCCTCCACTTCCACTGACCTGATTAGGAGTTCAATTTGCTCAGAAGCTTACAGAGGGTGGTCTCAGGCTTGGTTGTTTGTGCTAACATCTGAATTACATTTATTCTTGTGCTGGAAGACCGGAGTCACAATAGATATTCTGAAACATTGGTCTGTGATAGATTATCCCAGACAATGTTTTCCTAAAATATCATGCAAAGGTTAAAGCTCATATCACTCCTGTGCTGGGGCCCCTTGTCAAGTCCTCTTAATTTTCATCCAGAGGTTAATTTCTCAATAAATAAAACAAAAAGCAATAGAGACAGTCACATCTTGTGGTCTATCAGAACTAGGTTTTCTTTGCACACCTTTCCTAGAATACTGTGGGTAGCAACAGAAACAAATGAAAAGAAAGTAATGTATGGAAAATGATAAAGCAGTCAGGGAAATTCGTGTAGCATACAGGGATCCCAACTCCAACTTTTTGGTTGAGACATGCAATGCTGGTTGTCATAGCTGCCTTCTAGCATGGCACAGCCTATGTAGCATGACAGAACTGAAGAATGGGTATACAGCATGGCTTTTCCTTCACCAGGCATGACGGTCACATGCCACAAAAATACTGCAACCATTTCCCACATTTTGAATATATAATTCCTCTTCTGTTGCATTCGCTCAGACACGGTGTCCAAGCAACTGAAAGAATAGCCAAGAAGTCTGCAGTTGTCAAATGAATTTTCGCCAAATGTTGCATCTGCTGGGGTCACCATTAAAAACGTGCTGGTTTTTCCCCCCTTGGGATAAATATGTCTACGCTGCAGTTGGGAGCATGCTTCCCAGCATGGACAGACAGACACATGCTATCTCTGCGCAAGTTAGCGTGCTGAAAATAGCAATGTAGCCTGAGCTTCCACTCACACTAGCTGCTGGAGTACAGACCCACACAGACCCCCTAGGTATGTACTCAGGTGGTTAGCCCAAGCCACTGACCATGCTGCCCTTTGTTACACTGCTTCACTGCAGGGGGTGTTTGGAGTGGGAAGGACCTGGAAATCTGCAAGTAACTAAAATCCCTTCACTTCCTTTTCCATGATCTGCAGTTGAGGCGAGGAAGGGGGAAGACAGATTCTTCTCACCCTTCATGCCAGGGCAGTACCGAGCATTCCAACTTGGTACAGGATTAGGCCCTGTAAAGCCAAGTGAAGGTTGTGACAGATACTATAAGCAAGCAAATGATATGACAACATTAGACAGAAGGTGATTAACACAAGGCTAATAATCAGTGCACACATTTGCAAATATATTACCTCTTTAGAGCGGCATTTTCAGAAACTGAGAATTGAATGTTGAAGGTGTTTATCACACTAGAATTGTAATAGACCTCATATAGTTGGGAGCACTAGCACAGATGGGTCATATAAAGAAGTAGAGTGCATAGCAAAGAGTCCTCTAGTGACAGTAGAATTCAATATGGCAGAAGTTAATTCTTAAAGAATCAATTTGCACTTGAAGCTTTAACCCTTTGGTTCCATTAGGGCCCAATCCTGCAATTCTGTGCCGACAAACTCCCTACTGTCTTCAGGGTCAAGTTCTAACTACATTGCACAGATTACTGAATATAACATTTTACCTGGCTGTGCCCTGTAGTTTCACTGATAGCCAGTGGTAGTTATCAATTGAATTATATCCGATAGTCTATATTTCAGGTAGTCTTTCATAACAAAAAGCCCCCCCTAAATTACCTTGCCTCAATGCCACACGCTTCTCTCCCTCTAAATATAGTGAGTTAATTCTCTACTTAAGTGACTCCACGGAAATCAGTAGAGTCCTGCCAGCCAAAAGCTTGTACCAAGCAGAAGAATTCAAAATATTAGTTTGGGATCTTAATATCAGAACCTCTCTCTTGCATGGGTCATCAGAAGGATGGGAATCTGTGAGCTTCAGCACCTTAGTACAGATCTGACCTAAAGAAATAACTCCTCAGCTAATAGAGGTAACTGGGAATTTTCCTTTAGTGGATCTGTCATTCAAAGTGGACATGAAACACATTTTGTTGGTGTGCTACATCTGTACAATATAAATTAGCTTCATTTATTATTACAACTTTTATCATTTAATAAACATGTTGCTATAAAAATATTGCAGTAGCACAATATTTATTATATCTATTTAATTTGGTTCCCCAAGACTTTGGGGAAAAAACTACCTCCACATCCAAAAAAGCCCTTATGTTTCCCTGTTCCTAACTCCATATTTTCCATTGAGAAATTCTTCTCTCCTCAAATTTAAAGGCAAGTGAAGTGAAAGCGAATAGACCTGTAGGGAACAATTTTGATGTAAGAAATAGATTTGCTAATTTAAAAATCATGTACTTCTAAATAAATATCTAGTGAGATGAACCTAATGTCTGACTCATGGTAACCATCTAATGTTTATTTTCTAAATATGTAGTAAAACCTCCACCAGTGTGTTCCAAGCAGCTTTGATGGGCAATCTTTTCCTTGGTATATAGGATGCTAAAACAAACTTCAGCATCATGTATACAGGTAAGAATATAGAAAAAGAACTTCAGAAGTTTAAATTCTTCACAATTTATCTTAGTAATAGGAGCTTCTTAAATACAGAGAGGTGGAAATAGAAATATTAATCTCAGCAGCTGACAGGGTATATTTCACCCAGAATTTAATAGCAGGAGACAGGGCTGCCTAGACTTGCTGTTCCAAGAGACCTTGCTGCTATTCCATGATTGTCTGTCTGCAATGAAATTTTCCCTAACATACACTTTAGGGAAGGGGAAAAAAGAAGCTATTTCAAGAAATCATTTCAGAACAACTAATTAAATAAATAAAGAGGTACAACTAGTCCAGTGCGCTTCAGCGTTGTTCTCAGAACAATCCATTATTAAACTGGAGCTGCTGTCTCAATTAGTTATCTATAACATGACTAAACTGGAACTGTGGTAAGCCTCACACCAACTAAGTGACACAAGGGAGCAACAGGGAGCTTCCTAGAATGGCCTGTCTTACAACAACCAGAAGGATCAAATGTGATTAAGTTAATAACATAACCCTGAGTGATGGCTGAAATTCAGAGCAAGAAAAGCCAAAAGTGAGCTTCAGGGAATGTCTGTTTTAATGGGGGTGGAGGGGAACCCGTGACTACATCCTACTGTAAGTCTTTTGATAATAAGCAGTGAAAGCAATATAGAACTTGCTAGGCCATTAGAGGAAAATCTTGGAGAGGATTTATGGGTTGGAAGGATGAAAAAAGTGGATACCACACAATAACCTTAAATTAGAAATAGATTGCTCAAAATGTGCCATTTTGATGCTTATACCCAAAGAGCATATTTTCACCATTTCCAAAGCAGTTAGTTGCACTTTTGCATTGATCTCTTTTTCAATGCTGATAGTTGTATTGACTTGAAGAGGGCGTCTTTTTTACTTGCACTGGCTGAATTACATACTCAGAATATTTATCTGACTAATTTAGCTCTTTTCCCCCCATTTACAAACAGGTTCTGATTTTTACTAATTTACTCGATATTTACAATCATTCCATGAAGGCTTTTTTTTTTTTTTCAAATAAATGTAATAAATTTATGCTAGTGTCAATGTATAGGTCACTATGAGCATTTGTTATTCATTTTCTGTACCATCACCTACAGCAAATGGTACTGTTCCTGTTCCCTGATGGGCAACCTGAAATGCATGAACAGGAGGAATCGCTCTTTGTTTGAAAATAGTTTGACAAATCTATTGTGCAAATCATCAATAAGAACTTTTCAAAATGACCACTCTCGTGCAAATATTCTCACAAATATTTATTCACACTAGAACTCACATTGCTTATGTTTTCCATGAACAGCCTTTCGAATAAAACCTTACTTACCTGAGCATTTGTAAAGACAGAAATTAAATGGGGGGAGGGAGGCCACAAAACCCAACAAAGAATTAAAGAGTTTGTTTTCCTTCCATAAAAATACCTGCTATTTATTTTACTTTATTGCCATACTCACCTAGCTCTAGCTGTCACTAAAATATGTATTCCTATCTCATGCACATGTGCAGTGAAATCCTGGACCCATTGAAGTTGGTGGTAAAATCCCCATTAACTTCACCAGAGCCTGGAGCGTGTCCTCCCTGACAGGAAACGAGGTGCTCAGTTTAGAAAGATTAAACTAGAAATGGCTGGGTATGATAACAGAGGTGCAAGATGAAAGGTGGAGAAAGTCTTTTGGGGAGTGAGATTAGGGCGACCCAAAGCATCTCTGTTTCATTACACCTTTTAGAAGCTCTCTGTTCATCCCAAACACCGAAAATACATCTTGTTCCATCCATTACAGTAATACTCAATATCCTCTCTCATTGTCTCTCTCTGACACAATCCTGCAACATGCCAACTGCCTTCTGTAAAGTGTCGTGTGCTCTCAAATCTCATTGATTTATAATCTATACACATATCGGTTGTTAGTGTCATGCTAACCTTTACCTCAGACATAAGGCAAATACCTTTCCTGTTGCAACTGTACTTGCGGAGAACAATATCATATAGAGATCCATGTAAGAGTCAGATTTTAGCTAAATCTGTGCGGCTCTCAATTGCTTTCAACATTGCCCTACCCGCTAGAACTAAAAGCTGCATTAGCTGAAGTACAAGAAAGTCAAGTGTCTTGAAGTGTTACAAAAATGAACTACCCAATCATCCAGAGAAGCCAAAAGTTTGGATACCTCTCCTGGCCTCCAGCCACCTTTCCACTCAACTAATATCACAGCCAGCACAACACACACGGGTATCAAAATGGGGAACTTTTATTACAATTGAATAAGACTTTCATTCTATCATTTGACTAGAAGTTTCACACCATGGTCCAGGCTAATGGTAAGGTCATCTATACCGCTATTTTGGTAAAGCTTGTTTCTTATGGTAGGCAGCACCAAGGGGATATTGCAGAAGGACCATTCTCAGCTCCTGGAGGCCATTCGTCATTCAGCAGTAGCCCACTTGCTATTTAAAGAACAACACTTACGTGTGAGTGCAGTGACGTTTGTCCCAGTGATACGGTGTCTAGGAAGAAATAAGGACACCTGAGGATTTACAGAGAAACAATGTGGAAAACGTATTACATCTGACGTTATGAATAGCCAGACTTATTTTTATGCAATGCTGATTACTAATTTCATATAGCACAGGGCAAGATTCCCTATGTTTAATAGAAAGGAAGAGAACCATATTAAAAAAAACTCATGTGATCTCACTTAACTGTATTTACACTGATGTAACTCCATTGATTTTAATGGAATCACTCTTGACGTCAGATTCTGAACCATTACCCCGTCAAGTTAGCAACTCGTCTTATTGACACCAGGATAGAATCCCAAGATGTTGCAGCAGTTCCAAAAGTATCAAAGCATACTTTAAATTTTGTGGAGCTTAAAGCATTGCTTGGTGCAAGAATTCAGAAATATGAATACTCTCTTAGTTGTAACATTAAAAAGAGTGATGAATTATTACATAAACACTACGAATCAGAGCTGGTTGGAAAAGTTTTGGTGACATTTCTTCAGAATATGTTGTTTTGTAAAAGGCATATAGTTTTGCAGAGGAGCATCTGTTTCAATTACGTTTTCATCAGGGAGCTCTTTTTTTTTTTTTTTTTGGAGAGAGAGAGAGAGAGAGATGCACACTCTATAGCCCAATTTGTAGGGCATTGGCCTTGGAGGTGGCAGACCCATATGAAACTCCCTGCTCTACCTGATACAGAGTGGTATGGGATTCAAAGCTCTGTTCTAACTCAGACAGCAGGGACTTGAGGCTGTCTTCCACATAGCCAGTGCCCTCACCACCAAGCTAGAGACACAGATACACACATTGAAAAAGCTAAGGTTTTGATCTGAAAAATGGATATTTTGACAATTGCATCTCATGAAAGTGTTTGAAAGGTCTCGGTTTTGTCCCAGCGTGTAGCAAAAACAAATTCTGAAGCCTCAAAAGTTGCCGTGAACCAAACTGGTCATCCTTCGGACAGCTCTGCTAAGAACTTTGGGCACTCTTGAAGGTCCTTTCCTCTTTCCCTTCCTCAGTTGTCTTGTGTGCTTAAGTATTGCAGAGGCCCAATAAAATATGTTAATAGGCAGAGAACTTTTTTCCAATACGTTGTTCTTGGAACTTAAGACCATCCAAGTGCATCATTTAAGTTAAAGTCAATGAGCTCAAGAAGGACAGTTGCAAGTGAAAAGACTGACACTGTTAGTGATTTATATCAATTTAAGATGAGCTGGGAAGCAGCGGTAGAAAACAGTTCGAGCTGGGCCTAAACCTAACCATGGTTGGAGAGAAATCTTTTGCAAAAGCCTTTTCAGTCAAAATGAGTTGAAGATACAAGGAAGGAGACAGGAGAATTAGAGACTATAAGCAACAGTGGCTAATCTAAGCCCAGAGAACCTTTCCAGTAAAATCTGTAAAGGGCAACTTCATGTCATACAGACCATTATTATATGGAGTCTCACAATTATAGCTGGGCAGAAATTTCCCATTCAAATGAATTTTTATTGGAAAAAACAGTTTGCACAAAAATCAAGATTTTCAAGACTCTTTTGGTTTTCCCACTGGGGAAAACCTAAGCCAAGTATATTATTTTGAGTTGGTTCAACCTGAATCAAATATTTCAGTTTGCTGAGCTGACCTGATTTTTTTTTCTGAGTCAGTTCGACATTAAGTTGCATTTCCTTATTTTGGTGCACCGACTCATGAGAGTTATAATTTGAGATACCTGAGATCATCTCTTCCCTTATAGGTTGGGCTCCCAAGCCAAACTATCATTTCCCATGATATAATATAATCTTCCCTCTGATTTAGCACCATGATGTATCATGGGAGATGTAGTCTGGCAAGGGACACCAGCCCATAGGCGAGAATGGGGAGATCAGACAAAAACTACAACCCCCCATGAGACAATATGTTTATCAGAAAATGCAGTTTAATGTTGAACTGACTAGAAATTTAGTTTTTCAGGGCAGTTCAAAACATATTTCAGTTTGATATTCCTAAAGTGTTTCATTTTGATCAAAAATGCCAAAATGAAACATTTCGCCACTTCCAAATTAAAAATGTTCAGAATATTTCGTTCTAAGAAAGATTTTAATATTTCAACTTTTCATCCTGATTTGGGACACAACCAAATTGAAATATCAGAACTTTTTATGGAAAGGAAATTACAGTTTGTGCTCCACCATACTCTCAAGGCTCAATACTCTACACTCACCTCTTTAATGTCAATATAAGGCAGCTCAAAGAGATGGAAAGCCATGGACTCACGTGCCACCAATGTGGAAATAACACTCAAATCAACATAATCTTCTCCACCGAGATATTCCCAAAGCTAAGAAGGGAAGAGCAGATGGATGGATGGATACTAACTAGCTCGAAATCCATCTAGAAGAGATGGACGCAATGTAGCAAGAAATGCTATGGAAACCTTGCCAATACTCTAACCTTGCCAAAAATAAAAGATATCAGACCAAAGAAAGTCAAAGTGGTGTAAACCCTTTGCGTCATGCTGGACTCCTCACTGCTCCATTATGTCACAGTGGTAACAAATGCCTTCTTCCCTATCTCCTCGGCTAGGAAACAGAACCATTTCATTTTGGCCAGGAGCCTAATCAGTTTCACGCTAGATTCAACTATTGCAACTTGCTGCTTCTGTGGCGGAACACAACATCAGGCAGTCGCATTCCTGCTCTCTACACAAATGAAAAGGCATGAACACATTACTCCACATTCATCCTAGAACAGAATTCAAAGTCCTTGCCCTAATTTACAAAACCCTTAATAGGATTGAAATCTGGCTACCTCAGTGACTGACCGCGCCTTTGTGACGCTCTACGAAAACTGTTTTACATAGGGCCAGTGTAGCTAGAAGGACCACAATTTAGCATACTCCGCAGCAGGAATCGAACTGTGGCACTCCAGAGGACACGAGGCTGACCGTGATCAGACTGAAACAAAAGATCCTCTTTTATGATAAGCTGTTCCCGAGAAATGTCACCCGTTAAAAAACAAAACAAAAAACCCTTAACAAACCCCCCCACACTTATTATTTGTATTACCATGGCACCTAGAAAACCTAGTCATGGACCCAGGGCTGGATTAACCAGTAAGCTAATAAGGCTATAGCCTTAGGCCCTCCTATTTTTTAGGCCCTACTGGTGAGGCAGGGGATGCGGCCAGGGCCGGGTGAGGGCAGGGGAGAAAGCTTGCTCACGCAGCCCTGCTGGAGCGCTCCCGCCAGCAGGGAAGGCAAAGCTGCCCCCTGTGGGTTGGAAGAAGCCCAGCTGGGCCGGCAGCCTGCAGCTTTCGCTCCCTCCCATCTGCGTCTCCCCGTGCTGAGGAGGCATAGTGCCAGGTATCCGGTTAACACCTGACCCAACACTAAAAATCCTGTTACCACAGCAACCCGTGCCAGCCGTGGGTGTAGTTTCAGCAGGCATTGTCCTCCCCATGCCTTCCCCCCCGCTCCCATCTCCCTCCACCATCGATTTCTCCAGAGCTCTGCTTAGCTGTCAGGGAGGGAAGAAGCTCCCTCTGTCCCTTTCCTCTGCTGAGGCTGGCAGGCAGCTCCAGGATGATGCTGGAGTGCCCGTCACCGTCATCTTCTATGTGTGCTGGGTCCTATTTCTGGACAACTGGTGAGTGCCTCTGGGGGGGAGTGGGGGGCAAGGCAAGAAGGTGGCAGGGGAAGAGGCAGTACCAGAGCGGTAGGGTGGGAAGCTTGCACAAAACCTGCACACGCTCTATCCAGCTCCAGCCAGAACTACTGCCCCTCCCATGTATAAGGTACGAACTCCCACACATTTGTAGGAAAAACAAAACAAAACATCCTATTCTAGATACCAGTCCTTTAACTTTTACAGAACCTTCCATCGAGGGGCTTCAGAGGTATGATGCTCTGTGTTCAATACTGCATTGAACTGTACTAAAAATCAAATATCAGGGGGTAGCCGTGTTAGTCTGTATCTACAAAAACAACAAGGAGTCTGGTGGCACCTTAAAGACTAACAGATTTATTTGGGCATAAGCTTTCGTGAGTAAAAACCTCACTTCTTCGGATGCGAAGAAGTGAGGTTTTTACTCACGAAAGCTTATGCCCAAATAAATCTGTTAGTCTTTAAGGTGCCACCAGACTCCTTGTTGTTTTTCTAAAAATCAAAGACATCCAATGTTTTTCTTTGGTGTATTTTTCTGTACTGGGATGCACAGGCCACCAAGTTCTTTCCTTATGCTCAGCCTAGTTCCACAGGCCAACGCATCTCTGTACTTTTAAGGGGTTGCAAAAGCACTAAAGGAAACTCAACACACAATGTTGTAGGTTTTTCCCTCCTCGCTCCCTCAAGGATTTTAAATCCACTTCTTAGCAGGCTATGATAGAAAGACTGGCTGAATAGGCTAAAGGCAGGTTCTGTCCATTTGCTGGTTCTCTAGCAGTTCAATACATCATAAAAGTACCTCACATTTGATTTCTTTTGAGTTTCATTCCAAAGACTTAAAGCTAAATAAACCTGAAGTTAGTCCTCATTTTTCTGCGCCAACTCAAACTAACTTCTTTCCCAAGTGGAAAATGTTGGGTAAGCCTGGAATGTGATTCGAGACAGGAATGAGAACACAGGCCAATTCCTACTGACAGTTACACCTGTGTAGCCTTATTGACTTCAGGGAGAACAGATTTTTGCACAAGAATAGAATTTGCTCCCTTCTGCTTTTTCACACCTGGTATAGCAGAATCTCATTCACTCTCCTCCCCTAAACTCTGTGCACTTTATGGAGAAAAAATAAGCAGGTCTGCTTGATTTACACCTGCAAATGAAACAGGAAGCTCTCCCTTCATTCCACACCAGCCTTAAACACCAGACCTGATGTAACAACGGTGTCTCTACAGCAGCCTTGGTTGGACTGTTCTTTTGAAAGATCCTTACTGGTTCTTTTAAGATGCTGATTTTCGATGACGTCTTTTTGTTCAGGGGGGCAGAGAACACAACAGGGAATAGCTCTGTTTTGTCAACTCCTAGTCACTCAAAAGCTGAAACGCTTTAGATTAAGTTTGTTTAATGTTTGTACAGTGATTTTGAAGAGCGAACACAGTACAGAAGTGCTAAATATTATGACTGGGCATCCATCTAAAGATCTGTGTCACTTCTAGCTGTTACCTTTTTCTTACAGAAAGTTTAAAACAAACAAATGCAAACCGTAGGGGGCTGGTGCAGACAGAACTTGTGCTTAAAAAACCTCATGTCAGAGCTGCTGATCACACATTCTAGAACAGATAATACTTAGCCCTGCCATGAGTCCAAGGGACCAGACTAGATGACCTCTCAAGGTCCCTTCCAGTCCTATGATTCTATTCTATTATTCTGATTGTGGAAGAGCTTGGTGGCAGAATGGCCTGATGTGGTGAATCACTGGAGATTAACTACACAAACTGGGTATCATCCCACAAATAATCTTTAGGTTCAGTGTGAAAACAGTAATTCATTGTCCTCAGCCAGTGCAACACTGGGAGGCAGCTTTCAGAGCAAGACAGCCTAAAATGCAATGCCACCCAATGTAATTTTCCCACTGCTACTTCCTCTACTTCAGTGGATTTTACACCTGAGTGGTTTTCTTTTACATAATAAAAGCTGGTTGCCTTCCAGATTGCAGTCAGAGTGAGATAGGGTGTGTGATGTAGAGGCAATAGCTTGGGGGAAACACCTGCAGGACTTGGCTTTGCATGGTGCCATATGGAGAGCTGAGGGTAGAAGCACAAGGTGAAAGAGGTGAGCAGGATGGGCAATGTTGCAGTGTTCATCCTCCTACGTAGGAGGAAGGAGGCCTAAGAGAAGGACAGCGTAGCATCCCTCGTGCTACCTCTTACTCAAAAGTATCTATCTGAAGAATTGAGTAGTGAGAGTAGAATAAACTTGTTAATTTTACATAAATAAATATGTAAATACATATGTAGATAAACGTTTGATGACTTCATCATTTTGTTTGCAATATGTCATTCATACGTAGGCCCTTTCCTCCCATTAGCCTTAGGCCCCTCATAACCTTAATCTGGCCCTGGATGGACCAGGACCAGTAGAAACACAGAACAGAGAGCTTCCAATCTAAGACAACAGACAGACAGACAGACAGAGAGACGTGGGAGTACAAGGAAGCAATGAGACAATGATAGTCAGCATGAGAGGCAGTGGTCTTGCTACTCCAGTAGCCTGATGTCAAGTTTTATAGCATCACTGTAGATGAGGGGTTTAAAGGAGGACAACGAGGAAGTGAATGTTTATGAGGCGTTTCTCCCAAGTGTGAGGGGCAGCATAGGAGAAAGCACAAAGGTGTGTGTTTATAAATTTGACAAGAGGGCAGTGGAGGCTGGCATCATAGGCCAATCAGAGGCCGGAGATGACCTCTGAATAGTGAATAAGAGGTGATAGGGCAAGGATAGGTCATGAAGGGCCTTGGAAACGTGGGCACATAGTTTATGTTTGATAGAGAAGGTGGAGCCAATGGAGGGAGGCAAAGAGAGGTCTGATATGGTCAAAGCAACAGACTAGGAAAATGATCTTTTCAGGATTATTCTGAAACCCAAGGAGACAAAGGAATTTTTAAGACAAAAAACAGAAAAGAAACCCTTTTCTGCTTCATCATAGTTGAGTGCTGAGATATCAAGGCAACTAGAAGTTTGTGTAACGCCGACAGACCCCTGGTTGTTGGCAGGGAGAATCGAATTGGGGCCTCTGTACCTTTGTGCATGAGTCTCTACTGCATGAGCTAAAAGCCATATGGCCCTTTGCTGAGGCTGTAGAGCAGACTCATTAATCTCGGTCTCTTAAGTAGTCTCGGTGCCACTAGATGGGACAAAACACCACACCTGGGAGGTGTGTGGGTTACATACTTCCCCTAGCTGAGGAAGCACAGTCTGAGCCTCAGAGACTTCCCAGTTGAAATCCTGGATGAGCCCCCACTTTTAATGCTGACTGATTGTAGTTGGCAGGGGGCAGGATTGAACCTGGGACCTCTGAAGCTTAGTGCATGAGTCACTACTGCATGACCTAACAGCCATATGGCCCTTAACTAAGACTGTAGAGCAGACTCAATCTCTCTCTAAGTGGTGTCAGTGCGACTAGATGGGACAGAACACCACACCCAGGAAGTGTGGGGGTTACATTTGCAAATACAGATTCCATCATGCTAACCAGTGCATTCTGCACTTAGATATTATAATTGATTGGCATGTGGCTGACAGCTCTCTAAATTTACAAAATCAAGTTATATATAGATCAATGAAATGTGATTTACTATAATGGAAGACCTCAGTAGTTAATTTGTATCTGGATACACATGGATACAAAAATATTTACAAATCATGTGCAAATAATTTATGAAGACAGAAGAGAGGCCTACTTTAGAACTCACCTAGTTCATAACCTCAAATGTATCAAAATAAATTGTTTTCTTTAGACAAATAAAAGGGCAGCCCAACCCAGAGTGGAATTTCCAAGACTAGAAGTCCTCAATTTCAGCATAGGGTTTGAACCATCTAAAATATCAAAAGCTTTGGAAAATGAATAAGGATTGCATTAGGTATTTACCAACAGCCCATTGCATTATCAACAATATTTAACTAATTTAGCTTCTCCTGCTTTCCACATATTCATAAGCAGAGCCATTTTCTGTATTAATTATTTGCATGTATTCTGCATTTTGAAAACTCCCTGGGTTAATAGTGACTATTTGAAATTTAGAAGTGTTTTGCTTCCTTGTGATTGCCCAAATAATACACATTGTCTTTGATCCAATTAGATGAGTTCAGAGGAACGTCACCAGTGAACACTGGTGTTTGTAAACAAATCCTTGTCCATCCAGGTCTGAAGTTCACTGTGAATGAGCATTTCTGATAGTAAAACTCAATACAGCCAATATTCAAAGAAAGCAAATACAAAGGGAGTATGAATATAACCGAAGCATGTTCATTTAACATCTGATTTAGGCACTGTTTTCTGAACTCTAATTAGGAATCAAGGCCAAATGGTGCAAGTTACAAAGCTCTTTATTGCAGTACTATATTTGCCTATTTTAAAAGCATCTACTGATAGTAGAATATGGAAAGATTATTAGGTGAAAATGTTTTTCTAACATAAAATAGTTTCTTTAAAAGGACCTGCTAAAATGTTACAGAAAGCTAGTTTATCTCATTTTGATGTTGGACTCCACTTAAAAACTGTAGACTAGATTAAAATACAGAGAGTGAGAACAACAAATAAGCCAAGGTTAATAGTGATCATGTTCTACTGCCTATTTCTGAAACAGGTGTTCTCAACAAGCTTTTCATCTTACACTCTAGGAAATCAACCAGCTACAATTAAATTGAATCCCCTCTTCCTCACCCCTACCCTTCCTCCCACACAGTCACATATATTGTTTATCCTATTTTGCTATTTATTTAAATTTCTCAGTTCAAGTTACTGAGGTATCCTTTGAGGGGAAATCAGCTTGTGTTATAATATTGTCCAAAGATAGGAATAACTCAGATTTAAAATATGTAGCCCAATATCAATTCTATCAGCCTGTCCAAAACTGAGGAATAATTAATAGTTTTGAAGGTGTTGGTAAAGACTAACCAGGTCGGGGTGTGTTCAGATTTCCACTTAAGCAGGACTTAAATTGCTCTGTTACACTAATCTCAAAAACTGGGCACATTCACTTTTCAGACAACATTTTTATGGAATTGAAATATAGATTCTTAGCAATTTTTGATGAGGAAATAATTAAAATGCTCCTTTTTTTAAACTTGGCTGGCAGCGTTTCTTCACCCTCCACCTCCACTAATGTAACAAAATAACAGCCCTCCCCTAAATTCACACACACAATGCACTACAACAGCTACTGTATAGCACCCCTGGCCCTGACAAAACAATGCTTCCCCCTCCCCATTCAGTTCCAAAGCTCTCATCTCATCCTCCACCAGACTCCCACCACACATCCAAACAGTTCTGACCCCACCAGCTTAGCACCATTCAGCTTCCTTTTCTGCCACAACTTTTAATCCTCCCTCTGGTTCAGCTCAGAGACACCCAACTTCTTTCCTCAGCCCAGCCCAGTTAATTTCATCTCAATCTCACACAGCTCTGACCCCACCTATGACCACCTCCAGCCACTCTGAACTCCACTTCTCCTAGCTCCCACCCCATGTCACAACTGTGATTTCCCTCCCCACTCCCATTTCTCCATTCTGAACCAGCTCCAGTCCCCGCTCTTCCTCCTCCCAGCTTTGACCCTAGCTCCAAAGATAGCTCTGTTTGTCACAGACACCCCCAGCCCAACCCCTTTTCCTTCCTTTCTTCCACCCACCTGCTACAAGTCCCAGTATCAGACACAGCCACTCAAGAGCACATATCTGGTTTGCCCCGGCTAACAGATTGACACCGCTAAAGGGTTGCTGATAGCACTGACTCCATTTTCCTTGCTCCCCTAGCAGCACTTTGTTTGGTTGTTTCCCTTCCCTACTGCTTTCTGTGTCTTTAAGGCAGCTTGCTGTCCTCTCACTATCCCTGGGAATGCTCTTTTTTCTGCTGTTAGGGGAGCTGGGACTGTTTGCTGCAGGTGCTCTACTTATGGTCTACACCCACTTTCTATGCAGAGATTTGTCTTTGTGAACTTCTCTATCCCTGACTAGTTCCTCTTTGCTGGACTGGTGCTTTTCCTGCCCTTTCAGCTCTGTCTCTCCTCTCAGCACAGCTCCTCTTCAAGGGGCAAAGGAACAAACCCTCCCCTACAGAGCTTCCCTTACTTTAGTTTCTCCTCTCTCTCTGGGAGGATCACAGTCCATGTGGTGGGGGAATGTGCCCACAGAGGCTCAGCTGGAAATTGCTCAATTAAAGCCAAGCAACACAGAAAAGGCAACACTTGTTCGGCCCCCTTCACTGTTAACTCTTCCATTGCCGACCAGCGCACCTCAGGTGACACTTATTGTGAAAGGGTGTAAGCTTTTTCTCGGTCAGCCTGTTCCCACCTCTAGTCATAAGCATGAAAACTTGTCAGAGAATCTTAAGATGTTTTCCCTGGAAATCAGTAAATCAATATTATTATCTCCAGCTAGGCCTACACCTCACACCATGGGGGAGAGGGAAGTGGCCTTTCCACTGAAGCTAATGCCTCCCTTCAGGTGAGAAGTGGGGGAGTGACCCCCTGAAGATGAAGGGGGTGGGCTAACTATGCCTCTCCCCCATGATGGGAGGTGGAGAGCGATGTCCCTTCCTGGTCTCCTCCAGAAGACTCTATGGGTGAGGCCTCACTGTGGGACCCTAGGTGGGAAAAGCAAGGAGCAGGGGGAGTCTGGTTCTGAGGGGCTAACGCAGAGCTGTGAGGAAAGAGAGGGGGAGGTTACAAGTGGGCCTAGTGTGGGAGAGGGCATTAGGCAAACCCTGTCACCCATCTCCTGGCTGGCTCCTCCATACGACCCCTTATTGCAATTCCCCATCCAGAACCTGGATTATGGTGGCTTATTAGTGTAGGTACTGGTGCAGGAGCTGGCCCTATAGCGAGAAGGAGCAGTGCTGGCTACCCCACCGCTCATTTGGATTTGGCCCCCCTGGCCTTCCATCATGATGGCAGAACTAAAATTGAGCAAGTAGGGTTGTGACCCCAGGCATCAGGTTGTAACGCCACTCACTGCTGCGTCAGTACCTGAACCAGACCAGCCGAAGCCCAGGTTACCCTCCTCCCACAACTGTTTGGCCCTAGGCATGGACCCAACTTGCCTATGCAGTGGTAGGGGAAGATGAGGAGATTGGAACTAGGCTGGGGTGAGTAGATGCAGAAGGTCAGAGCTGAAGTGTGGAGTGACTTGAAAGTTAGACTGGAGGGAGTGTGATATGGGGGGAGGGGTATTAATCATGGAGGTGGTAGGCTCACCTGGGCACTATTTCCACTCCAATTAAAGCCACTAATGATATTATTAATGTTTTTGATAAATACGTCTGAGTGGCCAGTTCCATTGATCTAGCAGAGTATTATGTTTGAGTAGATTTAAAAAGAGAGGGATTAGCTGGGGTTCTTTGAACTGTTTCCAGAATTGTCTATGTGAATGTACAAATGTTTGTAAAGCTGACAAATTTATTTCTCAACAATACTGTGGTACTAAAGAAATCTTACAAGAATCTGCCTTAGGCAGGTCTATCATTTCTTTAAATATACATGGACTGTACAGAATTCATCCAAGGGGTGTTATTTCAAATGATCTTATTTCCTTTCCTAAACTAGGATGATATCGCTCACCCACTGGTCTCCAGAATTCTTTCGAAAAGAGTGGGCATTTTATACATCTTGCAATTAGATGGCTTTCTTTATGTATTATAATAGTTTGCTTGCTTCTCTGAACATGCTGTACTGTGAAATGTTTGACTCCTTAGTTCTCATACGGCACTGTTTGGAGATCCTCATTGCATCCTTTATGCCTGCACTTTCATTCAGTTGGATTATTTGTGTGAGTAAGGAAAGTGGGATTTGGCCTGTTATTTTTAGAACTAGGCTCCTAGTCTGTTAGTCTGATGCTTTTATTTTCTTCTTTGTGTCTTCTGTGGAGGGTCTTTCGAATCTTCAGTAGCTGAGATTTGGATAAGGAATTAAAGCTAGCAACATGTTTGTATTTTGGTCGTCTTAACCATAAAATGGATCATTGTAGTTGTTGTTCATAACCAGCCGGGTGGTAATGTTATATTGACTGTTTTTACTGTTGTATTCAGTATTTGTGGAGTTTCATAACATTGATGGTTTCATAAGCAGTAATGAGTTTCTAGTGATATACAATAACATAATAGGCAGTATCCTCTGTATATCTTTTGGTAATGATATATAAGCTAGCTTGGCTAAGAAATCCTTTGAAAAGGAGAACTTGTTTCCAATAGATTTTTACCTAGATAAATAAAATCCTGAGCTGAGATGTTAATGAAAAGTTTAATAAGGCCCTGCCTTTATTGCTAGTGACAAATATTGCTATATGGTTTAATTATTTATATTAGTTCTAAGGGGGGGAAAGTGAACTTAATAGAATAAATTGATTTACTGGAAGTATTACACTATATTGAGATGCAAGAATATTGTTTGCAAATCCTTGATTAGCTGAACTAATGAGGCATGTGAGATGTTAGAAAGATTTTCCTAACTATAAGTATAGTTAAGTACTAGAATAGGCTTCCAAAGAAGGTTTTGGAATCCCCATCATCAGAGGTTTTTAAGAACACATTAGACAAACACCTGTCAGGGATGGTCTATGTATACTTGGTCCTGCCCTAATGCAGGGGGCTGGACTAGATGACCTCTCGAGGTTCCTTTCACTCCTACATTTCTATTGTTCTATGAATGTTTCAATACGGCAAGTTACTGCTTGATATGCTACTATTATGTCTTTCCATAAAAATTAACCTAAATGAATTTGAAGCTGATTTATGAAGGTATTGTCTAAAGTAGCTATTACCCTGAGTAAAACACAGCTCAGTGAGACCTCTATGTATTAGGTATATCACCTATGAAATACAAATGACATTTGCATTCCAGTGGAATGTTAGGATATCAAAGTGATACTTCTGCATTCCAGCACCACATGGAAGTTTTAGTGAGGGTCAGCAGTGAAGGATCAATGATCCATTAGAAATGTCAAAAGAAAATTCCAGCCTATTTTTACCCAAAAAACCATGACCTTAAAAAAACACTTCAAAAGTCTATTTAAGTAGGAACAAATCATACATCTCAGCGAACATAGGGAGTTGATATTTTCCACTTCAAGAGGGGGAAAAAATCTATCAATTCTAGAATAAACTGATAACCAATGAAATAAAGATGTGACGGGCTAGCTTAGCTTAGTTTTTAATACGAACATCAGCCACAGCATATTAGGTTGAGCCAGAACCATACCCTGGATGCTCACAGATGTGGTTAAACAACCACAAGACTTCTAGCTCTTATTGTGCTGAATTGCCTCACGTGTCTGTCTGAACAGAAAATGTCATTCGTACACCCTAGAAAATAAACTCTCATGGCTGGTAAACTGCAATCCTGAGACAGCACCATCTACCCTCTGAGATGCCATTAGATAAAATGTAGTAGATTTCCAAATCAATGAAGAAGGCTCGTGTCTCATTTATGTACCCCATGATTATTAGAACCTTACTCCAGCTTTGTGAAAATGCACTAATAGGGTTCACTAGTGTACTTAAGAATATTGTGTCAATACCAGTTGCCATTCATAGCTATATTAATTTCCTAATTTCACGGGGAAATTCACCTTGCTTTCAACATTTACTTACAGGTAAGGTGCTGTCTTTTCCTACCTTTTTTGCATAAAATCATTTGCATCATGGTTATCTTTTCCTGTTTACCTCAGTAAAAGTGGTGCATCTCTTCTTCTTGTCATCCTCAATTCCTGATAATTATAAAAAATAACTCTGCAAAGCAACGGCAGGCATTAGGTTCAGAGCCCAAGTTGGGTGTTTAGGTGACTAAGGGCTTGTTTTCTCTGCAATAGTTAGCTCGAGGCAGCCTAGCTCAAGTGATAGTGCAAAACAACACCTGAGCTACGCAAAGGGATTAGATTAGCATGTGATGAGTTGTGTTATCTCAGGTTTTGCCTGTAGCTGCATAACCGCTGTATTACTAGATCGAGTGTCAGAAGCACGTCACTTTCAGCCCAGTCCCCTTGACAGGCCAGGTAACTTGAATTTAAAGTCAGGTTGGAGCAAGACTCAACTTATCTCAAACTAACACTGCAGCGAAGACTAGCCCAAAAGCCCCAATTCTTCAAATGGATTTACATGAGAAGAGTTATGTCCTTGTGTGGAGCCCCACTAAAGTCAGTGAAGCTCTGTGGGGGTAGAGGGGTCCACCCTGTAGGATTGGGGCTTAATATTATAACCTTCTGGGACTTTTCAAACGGAACAGTCCTTTGGAAATTGAGAACGGCATTCTTATTAACTGTTTTAAGCATTAAGTAAATGATTTCAGACTGAGGGTCTTGAATGTGTCAAAACTGTGTATAAATGGAATATACTGTAGAGTGGAGTGAGTAGAAACTAGGGCTGGTTGAAAATCTTTTGTTGAGAAACATTTTTTTTTTTGACAGAATGGAATTTTTGATTAAACATTTTTTTAGGAAGAGCGTCTGCTTTCTACAGGCAACTTCAACTTTTATTTGTCAAAAAACCAAATACCCTAAACCAAAGTATTTCTTCCAAAAAACCCTAAATATTTTTATTTGGAAATGAGGCTGTAGTGCTTCATGGGAGTTGTAGTTCAGTGTTTCACATGCCCATTCTCCTCTATGGCCAGGGCTTCCCAGCTGGACTACATCTTCCATGATTCACCATGGACGGACAGTCATGATTTATAGCCTCCCCTCTCCCAAGAGCGTTGAATGTGGTGCATCGTGAAAGATATAATTCAACAAGGGAGCCTGGTGTATAGAGACACATGAGATACCTAAACTATAGCTCCCATGAAGCATTGGGCAGCATTTCCAACTCAAAATGTTTTGAGGATGAAATTGTTCAGTCTTTGAATTTTCAGTGAAAAAACTGGACAAATAAATATTCTTGATAAGCTCTAGTTGAAACGACTGTTAATAAAAGTTTAGGGAGTTGTTTATTGACTTCAGGTTTTGTTTTAATTGAAAATAAAGTTGCCCCTTTTAACGTTGTAGTGCTGGTTTGTGACCGAATGTTCTGGCTTTCTGTATGCTGCATATTTTTCATTGAGATTACGAGGGGTTTTTTGTTGTTGTACAATGCTATACAAAGTACTCCCTGAGTCCTAACCTGCCTGTCTATTGCTATTGTTGTCATCATATTGTCTGTTCTTTGTGAGCAAGGTTTCCAGCTAATTGCAAATTGTTTTTGTCCATAATTGTTCGCTATGACAAGTGGTGCTCAAAAAGTCATTTCACATTAGTTTTGCTTATTGAATCATATTTGAATGTGAACTAAAAGATTGCTGCCCTCGTTTTGTCAATGTGTGATTGAAAGTTAATGTTAGCTCTGTTCTTTTAACTATAAGCTCCCAGTATACAATAACTTCTTTAAAAGTTTCCTGCCTCACGGTATGGGTGAGGTACTGACAAGAAATGTCATTATTAAGGTCTAGTTTGTCTTGCTTGTAACTTTCCTTTACGTGTGTAAGGGGAAAATAAGAAATTGGGATATATTTGATCACTCTAAACTCTAATGAGTGGTTTGAATTCCAAAGAATTTGTGCCATTGACTCCACTGACTCTTGGTCTCTTATTTTTTGTGTTAGATCAGGGTCTCTCAAACTTCATTGCTGCGCAACCCCCTTCTGACAACAAAAATTACTACATGACTCCAGGAGCGGGGACTGAGCTCGCCCAATTCCTGCTGTCCCGGGGGGTAGGGGAGCCAAAGCCTGAGCCCCACTGCCCCAGGCGGGGGGCAGGGGCAAAGCCGAAACCAAAGGGCTTCAGCCCCAGGCAGGGGACTTGTAACCTGAACCCCACTGCCCAGGGCTGAAGCAGTTGGGCTTCGGCTTGGGACTCGGGCTTTGGCCCTAGGCCCCAGCAAGTGTAAGCCAGCCCCAGTGACCCCATTAAAATGGGGTCGTGACCCACTTTGGGGTCCTGACCCACAGTTTGAGAACCGCTGTGTTAGAGTAATACTAATAAATGGAAAGTAGCACTGTTCAAAATGTCATTCTTTTTAAGACCTTCATTCCACTTCAACTATACAACAAATGTTCCTCACATCCTTTTTAGAGTGAGACAAAGGGTTCTACTAGCCTCTAATAACTGTATGGCACACACTACCAAAACCAAACGTTTTAAAAAAGTGATCCGTGTACCGGCCTGTGTACCCTTCAGGTTTTGGCCTATACAGTTTGTTCCAAGAGCAATACCAGCCCAATAACATTTTATATAATGGCCCAAGTGCAGGGCCGGCTCTAGGCACCAGCAAAACAAGCTGGTGCTTGGGGCGGCATGGCCGGCGCCAGAATGCCGCCCCTGCTGCCCCTAAAAATGTGCCCCGGCCGCCCTAGCTCACCTCCGCTGCTGCCGCTCGTGCACCACTGCTCCCCCTCCCTCCCAGGCTCTCAAACCTGGGAGGAAGGGGGAGATCCTGAGCGGCCGCGGCGCGCAAAACAGCTGATTCGCGCGCCGCTGCTCACCCTCCCTCCCAAGTTTGAGAGCCTGGGAGGGAGGGGGAGACTCCGAGTGGCCACAGCACGCGTGCCGCTTTTTCCCCTCCCTCCCTCCCAAGCTTGAGAGCCTGGGGGGAGGAGGCAGGGCTGGGGATTTGGGGAAGGGGCGGAGTTGAGGCGGGGCCGGGGGTGGCCAAAATTGTTTTTGCTTGGGGCGGCAAAAATCCTAGAGCCGGCCCTGCCCAAGTGCATACCTATGCCTGAATCCTGCTCACTTAACTCTTGTGGGTTAGTCTCATGATCTGATCTGGCCCATCATCTTGTATCTAAAAAGTTCTTATCTAAATGCTTCTTCCCAATTTTTGATCCTGTGGAAGTCGCGGTAGCTCAGCACCTCTGCATCAGCCCAATACAGTATTTTAGAAGACTATTTGAATGCTTTACATATTTTGTTGGAAACTCTAAATGTAGAAAGAACATTAGTCTGTTATGAGTTTCCCTAATACAAAGGGGAGGATTTTTCTCATACATGATAAAGCTTCTGAAATGAAGGTATAAAAAATAGTAGTATATCAGGCAATTTAAACTCTCTCTTCAATCAAGATAAAGCCGTAAAGCTGCCAATTACAAAAAAAAAATTGAGAATAAAAAGTCCTTCTCTAAAAACTGCTTTCCATTTTTTAATCTATCTCTGGAGAGGATATAATACAACCTCCAATAGGTTGAAACAGAATTATATTCTTTCTTATTCCTTTTTTTAAAAAAAATTATTTTACTGAATACTAAATGTTAAGAGCCAAATGGGGAGTGGGAAAGATATGAGCTAATTTTTATTATTTTAACAGATACTAATCATAAGACTAATAAACCTTTTGGGCCATCAATTTAAAATGAGACTCTCCATGAAAGTCAATGGAGGTTTCTGCTGTAAAAAGCCATAGCAGACCATCAGTTTTCCAATTCCTGCTCACTTGAGCCAGGTAGGTAGGTAGTAACATTGAAGTCCACAGGTCTTTTTACTCACGTGAGTTGGTGAGCAAGGTTTGGCAATATTTTCATTTAAATTCACTCATTATTCACCCAACAAATCATATGAAATTAAAGGAAATAACTGCAGACAATTTTAAACACTCCACCACTATCCTCATTATCCACTGTAGAGATTCAAGCATTGACACCTTAAAAATACAGTTGCAAAAATGCACATTCCTATGACTGCCCTCTTTATTTTAAAAACTTATGCCACCAGGGCAAGGAGAAATGTAGGACTTGATTCTGCAATTCTTAGTTAGCAACTTTGACTTCAAAGAGCCTAGTCATGTGAGTCAGATGTGAAAGGTGGGGTCATACTTGTTGAGACATTTCTTTACTTCTGCGGCTGTGCAGGTCATCAAATGATAACAATGGTGTTAAAGGACCAGCATTGACTTCAACACAGTTCTGTCTGAAAAACATTTTTATTTCCTGATCTCGGCAGTAACACCTAAGATCATTACAGCTGATTTTTTAAAAAAAGAAGTTAGAGAAAATATGTATATTTTTGTTTTTAGTTTATCAGTTGGTCTTTGACACGACATAGAAGACAGCAACATTTTTTTAAGAATAGGAACATGTGAGCTAGGATGACCAGATGTTCTGATTTTATAGGGACAGTCCCAATTTTTGGGTCTTTTTCTTATATAGGCTCCTATTACCCCCCCTACCCCTGTCCCGATTTTTCACACTTGCTGTCTGGTCATCCTAATGTGAGCGTAAAAAACTGGTAGAGTACTTAGAGGCAGATGAAGTACCTGAAATTACTCTTAACTTGCTTTTTGAAACTGACTACATTCCCACATTGAAAGAGTCCCTTTCGATAAAGGATGGAATGGGATGGGACACTTTCTTAACACTAACATAATGGGTTTTGGATGCGAGCGATCTCTAACACATGACATTTAAAGTTTTACAGACCTACTATAGTTTCCAGTGACTCGAAAATGTGGCTGTTTTTGTGTTCGAGAGACCTTTTCAGCTTCTGTCAATGTAAAATGAATATTGTAATTATTTTTCCTGTTGGATCTTGGTGGCAATGTTGCATTCATAAATAGAATTGGAAATGAAAAGTCTATAGCTGTATGCATTGTAGATTCATAGATTCATAGATTCTAGGACTGGAAGGGACCTCGAGAGGTCATCGAGTCCAGTCCCCTGCCCGCATGGCAGGACCAAATACTGCCTAGACCATCCCTAATAGACATTTATCTAACCTACTCTTAAATATCTCCAGAGACGGAGATTCCACAACCTCCCTAGGCAATTTGTTCCAGTGTTTAACCACCCTGACAGTTAGGAACTTTTTCCTAATGTCCAATCTAGACCTCCCTTGCTGCAGTTTAAACCCATTGTTTCTGGTTCTATCCTTAGAGGCTAAGGTGAACAAGTTCTCTCCCTCCTCCTTATGACACCCTTTTATATACCTGAAAACTGCTATCATGTCCCCTCTCAGTCTTCTCTTTTCCAAACTAAACAAACCCAATTCTTTCAGCCTTCCTTCATAGGTCATGTTCTCAAGACCTTTAATCATTCTTGTTGCTCTTCTTTGGACCCTTTCCAGTTTCTCCACATCTTTTTTAAAATGCAGCGCCCAGAACTGGACACAATACTCCAGCTGAGGCCTAACCAGAGTAGAGCGGAAGAATGACTTCTCGTGTCTTGCTCACAACACACCTGTTAATGCATCCCAGAATCATGTTTGCTTTTTTTGCAACAGCATCACACTGTTGACTCATATTTAGCTTGTGGTCCACTATAACCCCTAGATCCCTTTCTGCCGTACTCCTTCCTAGACAGTCTTTTCCCATTCTGTATGTGTGAAATTGATTTTTCCTTCCTAAGTGGAGCACTTTGCATTTGTCTTTGTTAAACTTCATCCTGTTTAACTCAGACCATTTCTCCAATTTGTCCAGATCATTTTGAATTATGACCCTGTCCTCCAAAGTAGTTGCAATCCCTCCCAGTTTGGTATCATCCGCAAACTTAATAAGCGTACTTTCTATGCCAATATCTAAGTCGTTGATGAAGATATTGAACAGAGCCGTTCCCAAAACAGACCCCTGCGGTACCCCACTCGTTACGCCTTTCCAGCAGGATTGGGAACCATTAATAACAACTCTCTGAGTACGATTATCCAGCCAGTTATGCACCCACCTTATAGTAGCCCCATCTAATTTGTATTTGCCTAGTTTATCGATAAGAATATCATGCGAGACCGTATCAAATGCCTTACTAAAGTCTAGGTATACCACATCCACCGCTTCACCCTTATCCACAAGGCTCGTTATCCTATCAAAGAAAGCTATCAGATTGGTTTGACATGATTTGTTCTTCACAAATCCATGCTGGCTATTCCCTATCACCTTACCACCTTCCAAGTGTTGGCAGACGATTTCCTTAATTACTTGCTCCATTATCTTCCCTGGCACAGAAGTTAAACTAACTGGTCTGTAGTTACCTGGGTTGTTTTTATTTCCCTTTTTATAGATGGGCACTATATCTGCCCTTTTCCAGTCTTCTGGAATCTCTCCCGTCTCCCATGACTTTCCAAAGATAATAGCTAGAGGCTCAGATACCTCCTCTATTAGCTCCTTGAGTATTCTAGGATGCATTTCATCAGGCCCGGGTGACTTGCAGGCATCTAACTTTTCTAAGTGATGTTTAACTTGTTCTTTTTTTATTTTATCCGCTAAACCTACCCCCTTCCCATTAGCATTCACTATGTTAGGCATTCCTTCAGACTTCTCGGTGAAGACCGAAACAAATAAGTCATTAAGCATCTCTGCCATTTCCAAGTTTCCTGTTACTGTTTCTCCCTCTTCACTAAGCAGTGGGCCTACCCTGTCTTTGGTCTTCCTCTTGCTTCTAATGTATTGATAAAAAGTCTTCTTGTTTCCTTTTATTCCCGTAGCTAGTTTGAGCTCATTTTGTGCCTTTGCCTTTCTAATCTTGCCCCTGCATTCCTGTGTTGTTTGCCTATATTCATCCTTTGTAATCTGTCCTAGTTTCCATTTTTTATATGACTCCTTTTTATTTTTTAGATCGTGCAAGATCTCGTGGTTAAGCCAAGGTGGTCTTTTGCCACATTTTCTATCTTTCCTAACCAGCGGAATAGCTTGCTTTTGGGCCCTTAATAGTGTCCCTTTGAAAAACTGCCAACTCTCCTCAGTTGTTTTTCCCCTCAGTCTTGATTCCCATGGGACCTTACCTATCAGCTCTCTGAGCTTCCCAAAATCTGCCTTCCTGAAATCCATTGTCTCTATTTTGCTGTTCTCCCTTCTACCCTTCCTTAGAATTGCAAAGTCTATGATTTCATGATCACTTTCACCCAGGCTGCCTTCTACTTTCACATTCTCAACGAGTTCCTCCCTATTTGTTAAAATCAAGTCTAGAACAGCTTCCCCCCAGTAGCTTTTTCAACCTTCTGAAATAAAAAGTTGTCTCCAATGCAGTCCAAGAATTTGTTGGATAGTCTGTTCCCCGCTGTGTTATTTTCCCAACATATATCCGGATAGTTGAAGTCCCCCATCACCACCAAATCTTGGGCTTTGGATGATTTTGTTAGTTGCTTGAAAAAAGCCTCATCCACCTCTTCCACCTGGTTAGGTGGCCTGTAGTAGACGCCTAGCATGACATCTCCCTTGTTTTTTGCCCCTTTAAGCCTAACCCAGAGACTCTCAACACTTCCGTCTCCTATGTCCATCTCTACCTCAGTCCAAGTGTGTACATTTTTAATATATAAGGCAACACCTCCTCCCTTTTTCCCCTGTCTATCCTTCCTGAGCAAGCTGTACCCATCCACACCAACATTCCAATCATGTGTATTATCCCACCAAGTTTCAGTGATGCCAACAATGTCATAGTTGTATTTATTTATTAGCACTTCCAGTTCTTCCTGCTTATTCCCCATACTTCTCGCATTTGTATATAGGCATCTAAGATACTGGTTTGATCTTTCCTCCCAGTTTTTTCCTGACTCTCCTTTCTCTCTGCCAATATAGCCCACACTCCCTCTTGTTTCCGACTCATTTCCCCGGTCTCCATGTTCCCCACTTACCTGTGGGCTTTGCTCACCTGTCCCCGTCGAACCTAGTTTAAAGCCCTCCTCACTAGGTTAGCCAGTCTGTGTCCGAATAGGGTCTTCCCTCTCCTCGAAAGGTGAACGCCATCTCTGCCTAGCAGTCCTTCCTCGAATAGCATCCCATGGTCTAGGAAGCCAAAGCCCTCCTGGCGACACCATCTTCGCAGCCAGGCATTCACCTCCATGATGCATCTGTCTCTGCCCGGGCCCCTACCTTTAACAGGAAGAATTGAAGAGAATACCACCTGTGCTCCAAACTCCTTCACCCGTGCTCCCAGAGCCCTGTAGTCACTCTTGATCCGCTCAGTGTCACACCGCGCAGTATCATTTGTGCCCACATGGATGAGTAGCATGGGGTAGTAGTCAGAGGGCCGGATAATCCTCAACAATGCCTCCGTAACGTCTCGGATACGGGCCCCCGGCAGGCAGCATACCTCCCGAGATGAAATGTCAGGGCGACAGATGGGCGCCTCCGTCCCCCTCAGCAGAGAGTCTCCGACCACCACTACCCTACGTTTCCTATTCGCAGTGGTGGCAGCAGACTCTCCAGCCTTAGGGGTACGAGGCTTCTCCTCCTTTACTGTAGGGAGTGATTCCTTCTTTCCTGTATCAAGAAGAGCATAACGGTTACCTATAACCACGGCAGGAGGGTTCGGAGCAAGGGTGGAGCACTGCCTGCTGCCAGAAGTAACCAGCTGCCAGCGTCCACCCTGAGCCATCTCCTCCTCCACCAGTGGTGTATCAGCAGTCCTGTGTACTGGGACAGCTACCTCAGCTGTCTCCACATGGACACTGTCGAGGAATTGCTCGTGGATACGGATGCTCCTCAACCTAGCCACCTCCTCCTGTAGCTCTCCCACCTGCTGCCTGAGAGATTCCACCAGCAGGCACCTTTCACATTGGATGGTCCCCCCAGCCTGGATATCAGTAAGTGGAAATTGCAAGTTACAGTCTTTGCAAAACCACACCAGGATCTGGGTAGAGGCATCCATGCTTAGGCACTCTGTCTGGCTACAGGCACAGGTGGAGGAGACAGCAGCAGTGCTGGCACAGGTGTTGCGGGTCTTCCTAACCATCGTAAGCCTCCCTCTGTCAAACTCCCGTCTGCAGCCCCCTGTCAGCTGAAAGGGTTGTTTAAGCAAACAGTTAGAATGTAGTTGCTTTATAGGTATTAAGGGGAATCAAGAGGAAACAGATGGAACCGGCAAGGGACCCTCGCCCCCTTCCTGCTCCCTTCCAAACTCCCTTGCGAAACTCCCTGTTAGCAGCCCCTGGTCGCTTGTGCGCTGCTTTATAAAGCCCTGGCCTGTATGAATGCCCCGCCCACTGATTAAGGCTCAGCCACTTACCAGAGGCTTCTAGCTTTCAAACCTTCCTTTGAAGCTCACAGCTTCCAACTGCCAGCCACAGCACACGGTCCTTCAAACAACCAAAACAAACAAACAGACTGACAAACACAAGCTCAGCACACAGCAAGTAACCCTCAAACACAAACAAACACACACTACAGACAGTCACTTACCCCAAAAGGTTGCTGTATTGCTCCTCCTTCACCTGGAGAACTCCCTTGCGAAACTCCCTGTTAGCAGCCCCTGTTCGCAAAGCTCCCTGGTCCCTGGTAACTTAAACCCTTTTCACATCAATGAAGAAACAACCATTAATGAAAAACTGATTAATACCTAAAGGTCTTGAAGGAACATACCTTCCTTGTGACAATGTTTAAAGGGACTCAGTCAATTGGAAATCTGGACCGGTTACAAAAGTGAGTGGAGAGTAATTGTAGGTAACTCGCTGTGACAATGCGGTTCTGGCAGAACCCAACTGAGAGTGCCGACTCAGGACAAATTGCTCAAACAAGGCAGTTACAGCCCAAGGCAGGGTTTTTTCCACCTCTAAGGCAAACCAAACCAGCCAGACTAAAAGGGCTTCGGTCTCACCCCACTGGCTAACCGCAAGTCTCACAAGCAATCTCCTTCGACATTCCAGTTTCCCAGTATTACCATCAGTGCCACTCATTACTGGGACAAATGGTTGTGAAAACCAATACCCAACTAGAAGAAAAAGGTTCTCCTGATCCCAAAGGACCAAGCCCCAGACCCAGGTCAATATACAAATCAGATCTTACCCACAAATCACGCTGTTGCCAATCCTTTAGAATCTGAAATCTAAAGGTTTATTCATAAAAGGAAAAAGATAGAGATGAGAGTTAGAATTGGTTAAATGGAATCAATTACATACAGTAATGGCAAAATTCTTGGTTCAGGCTTGCAGCAGCGATAGAATAAACTGCAGGTTCAAATCAAGTCTCTGGAATACATCCCCCGCTGGGACGGGTCCTCAGTCCTTTGTTCAAAGCTTCAGCTTGTAGCAAAGTTCCTCCAGAGGTATGAAGCAGGACTGAAGACAAGATGGAGATGAGGCATCAGCCTTATATAGTCTTTTCCAGGTGTAAGAACACCTTTGTTCTTACTGTGGAAAATTACAGCAAAATGGAGTCTGGAGTCACATGGGCCTGTCCCTGCATACTTTGCTGGGTTACAAGGCGTATCTGCCTTCTCTCAATGGGTCCATTGTACAGCTGATGGTCCTTAATGGGCCATCAAGCAGGCTAGGCAGAGCTAACACCAGTTTGTCTGGGATGTCACGCAGTAGCATAGCATAAGTTTGAAATACAGACAGTGTAGAGCCAATATTCATAACTTCAACTACAAAATTGATACACGCATATAGACAGTATAATCATAACCAGTAAACCATAGCCTTGTCTTAGACACCCCATTTGACCCCCTTTATACAAGATTTGGGTGCCACTACAGGACCTTGGTTGCAACAATGATCTATATGGTCCCAGATTATATCAATAACGTCACACACGCTTATCCCCCAAACTCACTGACTGCACTTGGGACAAATCTGACATGTTTCTGTGCCAAATGATTCAATAGAAGTCTAGTTATTTGATCCCAACAGGAACAGGATTGTTCTTAATCAGTGAACAGTAGGTGAAATTATAATCACTTACTCTGAATCTGTTTGTAAGGACTCTGTGCTTGTTCTTTCTGGCATTGTAATACAAGTAATACTCTACATTACAGGGGGAGATCGAGCTAAGTTACGCAACTTCAGCTATATGAATAACGTAGCTGAAGTTGACATACTTAGATCTACTTACCGCGGGGTCCACACTACGCTATGTCGACTGAACACAGTCCTGACTGTTCGTGGTTTTTATATATATATATATATAAAGACATAAGGTGCATATGATCTGCTTCTGCTGATAGATCCAGGAGAAGGTATATAAAACCGAGAATGTCCATCTTGTCTCCCCTTGCGCTTCTCGTTCAGGTGGACTACAGGAATCGACGGGAGGGCTATTGGCGGTCTATTTAGTGGGCCTTCACTAGACCCACTAAATCGACTGCTGATGCATTGATTGCTACACATCCACAGTAAGTGTACAACCTATTATGCTGTGTTTACAGTGTTTGGCCATTTCTAGAACCACTCACCTTCAGGATATAACAGATATTACATAGGCAGTTAAAGCACTTTAAAAGGTGAGCCATGCTGAATTTCCCAAGTGGGGAATGAGAACACTTAATAGCACAATGAAAGAAACAGGCAAGAGAGGGCTTAGGAATTTAAAACCAGGCGGTGCATGGTTCTGTGTGAGATCATGAGGATTTGGGATGGGAAAGATGCCACAAAGGGCCATCTTGTCTTTCCCTGTACAGAGAGGCCGAAGCCACTATACTATGCTAGAGTTGCAGCCAGCACTCCCTTTCCTGAAGAGAGTCGGGGACGTGCAGGGCTCTGGCCTTACCCCTGCCTGCCACCAGAAATGGCCCAGTGCTGAGGGATGCACACCAATTCCGAGTGGCAGAAATCAATGGAATCCTGTGGATTTTAACCAACTGTGGATCTAGCTCGTTGTGCATGCAACACGGTACAGTAGTTATCCAGCCAAGTGTGAGCAAATGCCTGACTTGTGCGTGCACACACTGAAGGGGTACGCTTTGGGGCTGAGACTCATGCCAGGAACATTCCATACGACGTTGGTGTATATTTGTGCCTCTTTCAATGCAAAAATTCTACAGGACTGGCCAAAATGTCTTCTGGGAAGAAAAAGGAATCAAACTATTGATGAATAAGGGTTCTATGAAGCGGGAGTGGGGGGAATGAATAAATACATACACATGCTGTGGAGTCTGTGCTGTCCTTTGGTTACACATGACCGCTACCTAACTAACTGACCCTGCACTTGAGCATATATCCCATTTAAAAAGCCCTACATACTGCACACCTATTAATCTTCTCTTTAATAATCCCCACCGTATTTTTTTTTGCCGTTGGTCGTGTATCAAGGTCTAGTATGACTTCATTGATTGCTTCTAAAATATGTGGAGAGAGGATGAGTAATGTCTTTTTGTGTTCTTTGCAAACAAAACCAAACAAAAGTAATGCACTGGATGCCAAATAGCAGATTGTTTGTTCCTTATTGGAAATGCACAAAATATGTTTTTTCTGAAAGAAGACTGAAGAGGTTGTCATGGAAATGGTTCTAATTTGAGATCCACTAGCTCAACAAATGTTTGATTTGTGAATTTGTTCTAAGCCTAAATATATTTCTAAACTTGAGGAAAGTCATTGTGAGGACGGTTGTGTGTTCATAGGTTGTCGGCATCCTTTGCAATAGAAGCTGTCTAAGGTCAGGTACAGGTTAGCCAAACAGTTCAAATCTGCAACAGGGTCAGATTCCTCGCGAGAGCAATAGTCTCATGTAGAGATGTGAGGTGCCTCTGCAGAAGCACTTTGGGCTAGAATGCCACTTAGCAAGGGCATGTCTATGCCGCAGAGTTAAGCCAGGCTCTTTCCCAGGTTTTAGCCCCACTTCCCCTGTTGTCCACCCCTATGACCCAGGTTTGGAGGTGATTTAAGACAGTGGTTTTCAAACTTCTTTTCTGGGGATCCAGTAGAAGACAATTGATGCCCATGACCCAGTGGAACTGGGGACGAGGGGTTCAGGGTGTGGGAGGGGGCTCTGGGCTGGGGCAGAGGTTTGGGGTGCGGGAGTGGGTCAGGGATCTGGGCTGGGGGTGCAGGCTCTAGGGTGGGGCCAGGGATGAGAAGTTTGGGGTGCAGGAAGGGGTTCTGGATTGGGAGGACTCAGGGCTGGGGCAGGGGATTGGGGCGTGGGGTTGGGATGCAGACTTACTTCTGACGGCTCCTGGTCAGCGGCGCAGCCCGCCCCCCCCAGCTCCCATGGGCCAGGAACCGGCTGGGGGTGCAGGCTCTAGGGTGGGGCCAGGGATGAGGGATTTGGGGTGCAGGAAGGGGTTCTGGATTGGGGGGACTCAGGGCTGGGGCAGGGGATTGGGGCGTGGGGTTGGGATGCAGACTTACTTCTCATGGCTCCAGGTCAGCGGCGCAGCCGGGGTGCAGAGGCAGGCTTCCCGCCTGTCCTGGCACCAGGGCCCGCGCTGTGCCCTGGAAGCGTCCAGCAGCGGGTCCAGCTCCTAGGCAGAGGCGCGTGACTCTCGCCCACAGGCACTGCCCGCTCCCCCCCAGCTCCCATGGGCCAGGAACCGGCCAATGGGAGTGCGGAGCCAGTGCTCGGGGCAGAGGCAGCGCGTGGAGTCCTGTGGCCCCCCCTGCCTAGAAGCCTACTTAGCTGGGGGTGCGGGTCAGGACCAGGCTCCACTTCAACTTGGGTTGGAATCCGTCCACTTTACTGTGAGGTTGCATGCAAAATCACTCGAGTGCTGATAGTCCAGTAGTGCCCTTCCTGCAATTTTGCCCAGAGGACAGACATGTTCTCCTGCAGTTTACTAGGAAAGAATCCTAATGGGCCTCAGCACAAATAACCTCCAGTCACATCTAGGCGAGTGCAGAAACAATGAGGCCCCAGTAAAACAGGTAGGGCTTTGCAGTGAGAATGCTCACACCCAAGCTAGGCTAACCTGGTGCTCAGACATGGATATCAGTCTCCCAGACTCTGCAGTGTAGACATCGCCCAGCTTCATCTATGTATCTCCAATTCTCGGTTTTATATACCTTCTCCTGGATCTATCAGCAGAAGCAGATCATATGCACCTTATGTCTTTATATATATATATATATATAAAAACCACGAACAGTTTAGCTGTTAGAGAGGGGGCCAAAGCAAAACTGACACCTGAAAATCTCTGAATTATGGGGAAATTCAGGTCTTTAGGGGCTTCCGAACAACATATCTAGTTCAAAAAAGGCCTGTGTGGTACATTAAATAAGCATACACTCATCCTGGGAGAAGAGCAATAAAGCAGCCAATTTCTAGCTTCGTTGCCCTATTCATTTATGTAATAGTGGCTCTAGGAAATACATTAATAATATTAGATGCCAAGGAACTGTGATTATATAATTAATAATAATCTTTGATCCTCTAAAGGGATATTTTGCCTGTGCGTTTGAGCCAAGCCTGTTGCTTAGAGCTACTCTTTTTATGCAGTCTACATACAACCTTGGATTATACTGATTGGAGAAAATCACTTGAGAATACAGTTTTCATGGGAATAGCAATATTGCAGGTCATTTTCAATGAATTCTAATGAATAGTTACTATACTTGTTGTGTTTGTTATAGCAATATAATTCCCACTAGTCCAGTTAACTTAGGGTCTTCAAAGTGTCTTTTTATAAACCTTCCTTTACCTGGGCTTTTTATAACACAGCTTTGAAGTATGCCCCAAGCTATATCTTCCCAGGTATGGTTAATTCATCAGCAAACATTAGTTGCCAATTAAAAAAAAATCAGTTTAGTCAAATTTAAGTTCTATTTAATCAGAAAGAATATAAGTTTAGTATTTCCAGTGGCTTTTTGTGTTGATGAGTAAACCACTTTCAGCTTTGATTTAAAATGTTTTTAATGATTCAACTTCTTTGCATGTTTCTTGTTGGGGGGAGAATTAATTCTAGGCAGGAGTGTGTAGAACTCCAGGGTGAATTGTGATCTCTTACAAATATTTCTTAATTTAATGGAGGGTGGAATCGCATCAGAAAATACAGCTCTTCATGGCAGAAACTGCAACAGTTGGCCTGTGAGTCAAATCATAAAACTATAGGCAATAATTTAATATTTTTGATAAAGACACTTCTTCATTTTTGCAGCAAAAACAACTCTTTTTTTGTCATCACATGGCACTTTTTCCCAGCCAAAAAAAGTTATTGGATGTTGATTTTGGGGTGGGGGGGGGGAATTAAGGTCAAAACTAAAAAACGTTCTGCTTTTTTTGCACACTTTTTATTTATTTTACCACCAGTAGTAAGAACCTCTTTGCACAGTGTTACTGAATATATGAACAATACATTTTAAAAGATTCATAGCTATGATTTAACAGTTGGATACTACAGTGTTGGGTATTACAGAAATGTCTAATGCAGATATGTATCACATAGACCTAGAGCCCAATTCAACTTTGGTGTAAGTGAGCACAAGATCATTGACTTTGGTGGAGATGTTTTTGCTTGCAGAAGGACATAATTTAACCCTTCAAGTTTGCAATCCCTACTAGTCTGAATAGCACTCACTCCCACCTAGACCCCCTTTGACTTCAATGAACTATTTGTATGGGTAAGTACCGGTATTTCTGCCCCAGGTCACTAGAATGTGGTACTTTCTTGATAATCTATTTGGCTATTTGTTTATAAGTGAAGAACACTTTTAAAGTAGGGACTGGATCTACTGGGTTTTTTAAAAGGAATTCATAGACTTTGAAGGATGTACTTGATAAAGTCCCCATCCCGAGAAGGAGCAGTTAGGGTCTACTGGGTTGAAGATCTACTTTTCAGAACTGTTCTTTTCTTAAACACAATAGATTGAGCAAATGACCTGAGTATATTAAAAAGTGATACACTTAGAACCACACCCCAGCAGTGGTTGTTGCTTTAACTGTGTTGTGCAGAATGTCTTTAATGAAAGAGAAAATACGGAAAAGTGTCATAACAGGAAAGAAAGCCTTACTTAGGCTTTGGGGGAAAAGTAGTCCAAATCCCTCACTAGAGGAATAAAAATTACGGGAACTGTAGTGATACTGTACTTTGTTTTTTTAAGTGGTCTATGGTCAACAGAATACATAAAACCAAATTCTCTGCAGTTGATTTTGGCCCATACATTTGAGAGCTATATATAAACATTAGATAGATATCCCCTAGGCCAGGGATCAGCAACCTTTGGCACGTGGCTCGCCAGGGTAAGCACCCTGGCGAACCGGGCCGCTTTGTTTACCTGCCGCATCCGCAGGTTCGCCCGATCACGGCTCCCACTGGCCGCGGTTCACTGCTGCAGGCCAATGGGAGCTGCTGGAAGCGGCGTGGGCTGAGGGATGTGCTGGCCATGGCTTTGGGCAGCCCCATTGGCCTGGAGCAGCGAACCGCGGCCAGTGGGAGCCGTGATCGGCCGAACCTGCAGACGCGGCAGGTAAACAAACCAGCCCAGCCAGCCCGGGTGCTTACCCTGGTGAACCACATGCCAAAGGTTGCTGATCCCTGCCCTAGGCAATACTGACTCCCAAAAAATATCCAAAAAAGTACTTTGTATTCTATAAACTGTAGCAACCATACAGGTACACTGTTTGTGTTCCAATCCATAGAAAAACAGCTCCCAATTACAGTGTTCCTGAAATCCTTGCATTTTGTGGGAATTCCCTAGTAGCAAGTATGTGATAATAAGACAGCCTTTGACTACAGAATTCTCTCTTTTCCCCATGCAGGTGGGTCACTAACCCAAGATTCTTTAGGACTCAAGGGGAGTCGCTCAAGAATTGCCGGACAGCCTATAACCATGATCTGGTTATATTTGAATTATTTTTTCTAGGCCATTCAGTCTTAAACCAACGAAGTCTTAGAACATTTGGTCTTAAGGCTGGAATCTTTCAGCATGAATCCATATCTCACAGGGAATTTAATCTATGTGATGGAATGATTGGGCTAATATTAACCTGCGATTATTCATTTTTCCAAACCTACCCTTTACTCCTGTTGTTTTTTCCTCACCCGTGTTTGTTTGCCCTCTGCCTGCTGTGTCTTGGTGTAATCCTAAATGACGAGCTCTTCAGTGCAGGGACTGTGTTTTACGCAATGTACAGTGTCTAGACAATGCAGCTCCGATGACTGATCTGGAGTCTCTATGCTACATAAATAGAAATAGCAATAATAGGGGATCCAGCCTTTTTTGAGATTGCACCTTTTTTTTTCTTCCTTCGAACAGTGCAAGTTAAAAAAAACAAAAACCACTACATTTTCTGCTTTTATCATCTTATGCCAGATGACCATTAATGTTAATCAGAGATAGTTTTCTCTATTTTTGTCTATTTGCTTTTTGATAAATTATCATTTACTACGAGATAAGCAGCCCGTAAATGTAAAGCCACATTTCTTTTAGAATTCCAGCATGAACAACCAAAGCTGCCTGTAGCATCAAAGGTCATTAAAATTGAATGCTATGGAAAGTTCAGTGATCAATGTATCCATTTAGTAAACTTTTTTTTTTCCTTCAATGCAAGCTTTTAGTCCTATTGCTTGACTGAAATGCCTTATTAGTATTCAGGTGTAATCATTAATAGCATATTCCAGATTTAGATTTTAAGTCAAGTTCTAAAAAGCTACCTCGGGCTTTTAAGCTTGCACTCCTTAAATTACTAAAAGGTTCTTTTGTTATGGGATGTCAGTTTTATAATGTACTCCTTTAGTTTCTCCTCTCTAGCTTCTATAATGTAAACCCTGAATTATGTCTGCATGGAAAAACGAGTCTTTTTTTTCCCTCCCACTGGGACAATACAGGCATTTTTTTTTGTTAAAGCTGATTCTAAAATATTTTATTTGGCCACAGTACACACATGAATCTTACCAAAAAAGTCAAACCTTTTTCATTCCTTAAATATTCTTAGCTAAAACTCAAAATTATTTTTTTTACACAGCAGTGTTCTTGTTCATTCTATTTCTCTTGGTCCAGCTAGACCAAACTATTTTTATATCCTGCTGTAAAGCCTGCAGCCTTATTAAGCTGTCCTTTGTGGAGAGTCTGTCTGTCATCTTGTTGACATCGTCAGGCTAATTCCAATGGTAGTTATTTGCTTCAACCAAATTGAAGTTGAGCATGATGCTGGTGTTACAAATTATCAGAGACGACTTATAGAAATGAATACATCTTATTATCTAGTCATTTGTTCTACAACTACAATCATATGTTTCCTGTGCTTGGGTCAGAGCCTGTGAAGTGTTTGTGTTAGTGGGCTGCATGGAACCTTTTGCAGGTTCAGGAGGACCTAGTCTTTTTATAGACAGTGCTCTCTCTATAAAGGGAGTTACATAAAGGGGGCAGAAAAGAGATCTAGAGGTCACAGCAAGCTAAATATGAGCAAAAACAACAAACATCATGCTGGGAGGTATTAGCAGGAGTGTTGTAACCAAGGGTATGTCTACACTACGAGAGTAGTTCGATTTTACTTAAAGCGAATTTTTGGAACCGATATTACAAAGGTCGAACGAGTGTATACACACTAAGGATAGTAATTCGACTTTGTGAGTCCACACTAACAGGGCAAGCGTCGACATTGGAAGCGGTGCACTGTGGGCAGCTATCCCACAGTTCCCGCAGTCCCTGCTTCCCATTGGAATTCTGTGTCAAGCCCCCAATGCCTGCTGGGGCAAAAAATGTGTCGAGGGTGGTTTTGGGTAACTGTCGTCATTCAACTGTCACTCCCGCCCTCCCTCCGTGAAAGCACTGGCGGGCAATCAGTTCGTGCACTTTTCTGGTGATTGACAGCGCGGATGCCACAGCACTGTGAGCATGGAGCCTGCTGCAATCATCGCTGCAGTTATGGCTGTTGTCAACACCTTGCACCTTATCATCCACCTTTTTCAGAGGCAGATACTGAGAAATCGGGCGAGGAGGCTACGGCAGCGCGGTGAGGACATTAAGTCTGAGAGGAGCACAGACCTCTCACAAAGCACAGGACCCCGCGCTGTGGACATCATGGTGGCAATGGGTCATGTTGATGCTATGGAATGGCGATTCTGGGCCCGGGAAACAAGCACGGACTGATGGGACCGCATAGTGCTGCAGGTCTGGGATGAATCACAGTGGCTGCAAAACTTTCAGATGCGGAAGGGAACTTTCCTGGAACTTTGTGAGTTGCTGTCCCCTGCCCTGAAGCGCAAGGACACCCGGATGCGAGCAGCCCTGACTGTCCAGAAGCGAGTGGCTATAGCCCTCTGGAAGCTTGCAACGCCAGACAGCTACCGGTCAGTCGTGAATCACTTTGGAGTGGGCAAATCTACCGTGGGGGTTGCTGTGATGCAAGTAGCCAACGCAATCATTGAGCTACTGCTCTCAAAGGTAATGACCCTGGGAAACGTGCAGGTCATCATAGATGGCTTCGCCGCGATGGGATTCCCAAACTGCGGTGGGACTATAGATGGAACTCACATCCCAATCCTGGAACCGGCCCACCAGGCCAGCCAGTACATTAACCGAAAGGGCTACTTTTCAGTGGTGCTGCAAGCACTGGTGGACCATAGGGGACGTTTTACCAACATCAATGTCGGATGGCCGGGCAAGGTTCATGATGCTCGCGTTTTCAGGAACTCTGGTCTGTTTAGACGGCTGCAGGAAGGTATTTACTTCCCGGACCACAAAATAACTGTTGGGGATGTGGAGATGCCTATAGTGATCCTCGGGGACCCAGCCTACCCGCTAATGCCCTGGCTCATGAAGCCCAATACAGGCACCCTGGACCGTGAAAAAGAACTCTTCAACTACCGGCTGAGCAAGTGCAGAATGGTGGTGGAGTGTGCTTTTGGACGTCTCAAGGGGAGATGGAGAAGCTTACTGACTTGCTGTGATCTCAGCAAAACCAATATCCCCATTGTTATAGCAGCTTGCTGTGTGCTCCACAATCTCTGTGAGAGCAAGGGGGAGACGTTTATGGCGGGGTGGGAGGTTGAGGCAAATTGCCTGGCTGCTGATTACGCCCAGCTAGACAGCCGGGCGATTAGTAGAGCCCAGCGGGATGTGCTGTGCATCTGGCAGGGCCGGAGTGCGGCAGAGGAGGGCGCCGAGCCCTGCCGCAGGCCCGCTCTCCCCGGCGGCCGGAGTGCCGGGGGGAGGGCGGCGAGCCCACTGCGGCTCCACTCTCCCCGGCGGCCGGAGCGCCGCGGAAAGGGCAGCGAGCCCAGTCGCAGCCCCGCTCTCAGGCCGGAGCGCCGTGCCACCCCCCTCCAGGTGCCGCCCCAAGCACATGCTTGGTGGGCTGGTGCCTGGAGCCGGTCCTGGCATCTGGGAAGCTTTGAAAGCTAGGTTCCAGAGTGAGCAGGGTAACCTGTGACTATTAAGTTTGTTTCAACAGAAGCTGAACCTGCCTCCGTTTCTTTACCCAGTTAATGTTGACTATCCTCTCCAGTTACCAACCCCCTTCCCCCCCCTTCCAACACACCTTTAAAAATAAAATAAATGAAACTTTGTTCATTAACACCGTTTTCTTTATTAAGGATTTCGTGGTAAAGTGTTGAAACTGGGACGCAGACTGTGGTGGGGAGCGGGTGTAGTGATTGAAAGGATGCTTCTAAACTCGAGGAATGACAGGCTCCTACTAATAGAGTGGTCTGCAGTGGTGGACTGGTTGTTTCAATGGAGCCTGGCACCCTTCCTTTTCGGGACTCTGTGTGTGGGGGTTATGTGACTTTGTGACGGGGGAGGGCGGTTACTGATCCCCTGCTGCGTGGCTCTGTCATCCAGGCTAAGGACTGCTGCATAAGATCTGTAACCGCCCTCCCCCGCCACAAACTCACAACCCTCACCCCCCCCACACACACACAGAACATGAAAACCACCTCCCAGACTGACCAGGGTGCCTAATGTCTGCAATGTGTGTGTGACCTTCTGCTGAACCTGCCCCCGTGTCTGTACCCTGGTAAAGGTGACTGTCCTCTCCAATTACCAACCCTCTTCCCCCCCTTCAAACACACTCTCCTCTAAAAGAACATGATGGAAACAGTAATTAACAGAAACATATTTTTTATTAACTACACAGTTAGGGGATGAAACTGGGACGGGGGCTTGGGTGAGGTGCTTTTGGAGTGAAGGAAAGGACTTATCAAATCTTTGGGAATGAGAGTCTTTTGCTACTTGAGCAGTCTGCAGGGGTGGAGTGACTGTTTTCATGGCCTCTGCCGCCCCTCCTTCTTGGGACTTTGGGTGAGGGGGGAATGGGACTTTGTGGCAGGGGAGGGCGGTTAGAGATAGACTGCAGCGGGGCTCTGTCCTCCTGCCTCCAGTCCTGCAGAACATCTACAAGGTGCCGGAGCGTGTCCGTTTGCTCCCTCATTAGTCCAAGCAGCGTTTGAGTCGCCTGCTGGTCTTCCTGCCGCCACCTGTCCTCCCGTTCGCGGTGTGATTGCTGGTATTGCGACATGTCCTCCCTCCACTGGGTCTGCTGTGCCGCCTTGGCTCGGGAGCAGCCCATAAGTTCTGAGAACATCTCATCCCGTGTCCTTCTCTTTCGTCGCATGATCTGCCCCAGCCTCTGGGAGGGGGATGCCGGGGTAGCTCGGGAGACACTCGCAGCTGTGGGATGGGAAAAAGGGAGTGAATTGCTCAGAAAGATCCAGTTTTGTGAACAATGAACATAGCCTTTCTCTGTGAACAAGACCATGCACAGCACCTATCACATGTGCACTCAGTACAAGGTCGAATTTTCGGCCTTCCCATTGAGTGCCTGGGGTCTTGCTGTACAGGTCACACAAGCGGGGCCAGACAACGGAATTTGGCTAGCAGGCAGACATGGTAAGTCGTAGATTTTTGGCTGCTTAAAGCTTAATTTATAGCAGTGCCCTCCTTTCACGTTCCAAGCAATGCTCCTAGCTTTGGCCAGTTCCTGCTGCCGGCAATCCGGCCAGCATGAACTCTGCCCCTGTCCCACCCCCCTCGCGGCTGTCCCCAGGAAAGATCCCTGCATGCTGCCCCGTCACGCCTCCACCGCGTGGCTGTAAACGGCCGGTTACAGTTATGTAAAGGAACAGGCAATCAGTCCCAATACTAACATTCCCCTAATTCAAAGCAGGTCACCATGAGTGATATCACTCTGTCTCCGAAAGCCTCATCAGAGAAAGACCGCATGCTGCGTGAATGCCAGCAAGCACCAGGGCCGTATGCCACCATGCTTTGCGAGCCAATGATCCCGGAGTACTTGCTGCTAGCCTGGCGCGGAAAAGTTTCCTACCATGGAGGACACAATAAGGCCGCTCTCCCCAGGAACCTGATGCAAAGGCTTTCACAATACCTCCAGGAGACCTTCGTGGAGATGTCCCAGGAGGATTTCTGCTCTATCCCCGGACATATTGACAGAATTTTCCAGTAGCTGCACTGGCAAGGACTAGAAACTAAAGTGCCTAGGGCAAACTAATCATGAAAAACCCATTGTTAAGATACCATTCCTGTTCTGTTCAAAATAAATGTTTAAAACACTTACCTACTGATGTTTCCCCTGATTCACGGTCTGGGTTACCACCTTGGGAGGGTTGGTAGGGGATCTCCGTGAGGGTGATGAAGAGATCCTGGCTGTCAGGGAAATCAGCGTTGAAAGCGCTGTCGACTGCCTCGTCCTCCTCATCTCCTTCCTCATCTTCCCCATCCGTGAACATCTCCGAGGAAGCGGCCGTCGACAATACCCCATCGTCAGAGTCCACGGTCAGTGGTGGGGAGTGGTGGCAGCCACACCTAGGATGGAATGCAGTGCCTCGTAGAAACGGCATGTCTGGGGCTGGGATCCGGAGTATCCGTTTGACTCTTTGGTCTTCTGGTACCCTTGTCTCAGCTCCTTGATTTTCACGCGGCACTGCGTTGCATCCCGGCTGTATCCTCTCTCCGTCATGGCTTTTGAGATCTTCTCGTAGATCTTCGCATTCCGTTTTTTCGATCGCAGCTCCAAAAGCATGGACTCATCGCCCCACACAGTGATCAGATCTAAGACTTCCCGATCAGTCCATGCTGGGTCCCTCTTTCTATTCTGCGATTGCATGGTCACCTCTGCTGGAGAGCTCTGCATTGTTGCCAGTGCTGCTGAGCTCGCCACGATGTCCAAACAGGAAATGAGATTCAAACTGGCCAGACAGGAAAAGGAATTCAAATTTTCCCGGGGCTTTTCCTGTGTGGCTGGTCAGAGCATCCGAGCTCAGACCGCTGTCCAGAGCGTCAACAGAGTGGTGCACTGTGGGATACCTCCCGGAGCTATTAGCATCGAATTCCATCCACATGGCCATGTCGAATTTAGCGCTACTCCCCTCGTCGGGGAGGAGTACAGAAATCGATTTAAAGACACCTCTGTCGAAATAAATAGCTTCGTTGTGTGGACGGGTGCAGGGTTAATTCAAGTTAACGCTGCTAAATTCGACATAACCTCCTAGTGTAGACCAGGCCCAAGACAGGAGAAGTAATTCTTCTGCTCTACACTGCACTGATTAATCCTCAACTGGAATACAGAGCCTATAGAGGTTCTGGAGTCCCCATCTTTGGAGGTTTTTAAGAACAAGTTAGACAAACACCTGTCAGGAATGGTCTAAATAGCATTCATTCCTGCCATGAATGCAGGAGGAGACAGGATGAGGTGACCTCTCAAGGTTCCTTCCGGTCCTATGACTCTATGATAATGAGATCTATTCAGTCCAAAACTTGGTTTCCATCTAGTAAAGCAAAGTCTGAGTCAGAAGACAAATGCTGCTGGGGATTGCTCCACCTGAATTTGGGTTAAGGGCTTCAACAACACCCTCATTATTAACAAGGATAACTTGCTCACCTGCCCATGCATCCCTAAGGAAGAATAAATATTTTAAGGTATGTGAAGTTGTAGATAATAATTGATGTTTGTTACCAATTGATGGCAGGCTATATGATGTTGGGTAGTAAGTAATCTCAGTCTGGTTCCCAGGTAGAAAAAACACCAGGACAATTGGCACTCATAATAATGATCCCAACAAAGACATGAAGAACTGAATAGACATGGAGACAGAATTACCCCCTCTGCATGGATGATGATTGCTTCAGATTAGTGTTGATGCACATTGATGCAGAAATGTAGGAAGCTGGCAGTTCCACTCTGTGAGGATAGAAGAAGTCAGTGTCCTGGGTTGTTGGCCCTGCACCTTTCAGAACTGAGCACTAATTTGAATTACTTCATTTGATGGTTTACCATCTGTCAGATGACTTGTATTGCACACATATAGGGCATAAAAAACTGACCCAGTTTCATATGAGCTGATATTGATATACTATACGTCAAGTGCAACGCACTGATATGCTCCAAGGACAATAAACATTGAGGGCCAAGTAGACTCCTCATCCTGCCTCAATTTTGCACTATAATCAATGGAATAGAATTTTGATGTCTAGCTTCCAGGTTAATCACTTAATCATTTGCACCATAACGGATTGCTGGTGCTAAACTGTAGATGCAAAATTAGAAGCCATTTGGCTCTAAATTACTGTGATTAATTCCTATTTTAAACAGGCTTTTGTCTTTTTTTTTTTTTTTTTTTTTTTTTTTTAAATTACAAAATCAGACCAGGTTTGAGACTCTGGGAAAATCAATAAAAGGATTGTTTTTATCATGAACAGTGATTTTATTTTTTAATTAAACTGTTTTATTTTTTTCTGTACTAACCAAAAGCAACACCCATCCATATACTTTGAAGGTCTTTTTGAAGGTGTCTGAAAGACACCCTTACAAGAAACACGCAGCCAGATCCTAAGCCCCATCAGAAACATTCACCCCAATTCTTTCCTTATGTCTGGCTGCACTCTGCTAAAAGACATTTCCAGGTGATTTGCTGTTGTTTTTTCACAACCTCCTATGCTGATTTACATCTCTCTACAGCCTGACTGCGCCTACACGATGGATGACCTGTGTAACTTGCTCTTATCGTTGCCGGAGCTCCACTCAACCAATGCTGTTTCTTAGACAGAAAGAACATGAACAAACAGGCTTATTTTCCTTTGCGCCACATGAAAGGTCCTTGCACACGCTGTTCATGGCTGGCAAGGATGATTCGCACTCAGCCGGCGACTCACTTCATACGGCAAGAGTACAACCTCCTTTTTTAGCTCTGTCAGAGTCCCATTGCCATTGAAATGGGCTCCCAGCTTTAGGAGTTTGCCAGACTCAACCCCTTTATAGTGTTAACGTGTTGCCCACAGAGAAAACACATCCAGAAATCACTTGCTTTCCCTTAGCACATCTAAAAACAGAATGTACTGAGAGGTGTGAGAGGCAAGACTACACAGTGGAGTCTCCTATCACACCTGGTCCAGGTTCTCCTCTGTGGCCAGTCTGGAACACAGGACCTCTCTTAGATTTTTTTTTCTCATTGCTATACACAGATAGACCTTGGAGGATGTGTCACTGTGTTTGTAGAAGACGCCCAGTGCAATATCCTCTATCCTGTTGTTAAATTTGTCTTTTTTTTTTTTCTTTTGAAGCTCTTAGAACGTAACTTTCTGACAGATTCGTTCAGGGGATGTCCATGCTGCTTTTTTAAACCCGAGACTGTGGGTCCCAGGCTTGTGGATTCAGTGTTTCCAAGCCCGCACTTGAGCATCCACGCTGCACTGTAAACCTGGGTTTACAGTTGCTGGACCCAACTCTCACAGCTGTGCTAATGAGGCCACACTTCACTACGCAGACCTTCTGATTCAGGTCTGTGACTTGAGCTGTGTCCATACTAAAAAATGACAGGGCTTGGACCTGAATTACAACAGCACTTGGGTTTTGACCCACACCCAGTGGTGCTGGAACAATTTTTATAGTGGGGGCGCTGATGGCAGAAACCATGTATTTGGGTTGCTATTACTACTTCAAGTTGGGGGTGTGGCAGCACCCTTGGTCCCAGCACCTATGCCCAACCCTATGAGAGGGTTCTAGGACCCAGGTCTGAGTGTTGCCAACCCAGATCAAACTGATTTGCGTGGGGACAGAACAGGGCTTAGCCTCAAACCTGAGACAGAGCCTGGACTTAGTATGCAGTATAGACATACCCTTAGTCACTCCAGTTTGTGTGACTTCTATATTTGGGTTAAAGTCTCTGAGAGAGGGGGAGCTCTTATCAAAGGCAGACAGATCAGTCTTTACCCCTTCAGCATTTAGGCAGATGGTTGGAGTATTCCTCTGTCTGAGGCTTCTCAAGGGCGTATCCCCACAGATCTGCCAGGGCTGTACTCTGTTCACTGTTACTTACGCTGCTTTCTAGATGAAAATCCATGTACAAGAGAGTCAACCCACCCCCGGGTGTGTGAGTGTGCAGTCCTTTGCGCTCTCTCCCTCCTGCCATTCCAATTACTGCTTAGCAAAACACTTTTCTTTTCTCCTCTCTCTCAGTTCAACAATCACTATTTATAGCCGTCTGCATGATAAACAGAAGTAAATTTACTCTGGTTGGGCCTTGGAGGAATATATAGTCATTTAGGGCCAGATCATCCCTGAGCATTGTCCTGGTGCCTGTGCATTTGAATTGGGGCGGGGGGAGAGTGCAAAGAACCTTACAACCTACCCCTCGTTGTGCACTTTATATAAGGGCCAGGGACAATCGCAGTCCTCGCACGTGAAGGAAAAGGGCTGTTTCTTTTGTGCTCCCAAAGTGAACGGGAAGCTGTGTGTCCATGACTTCGCTGACACCTCAGCACTAGCTTGCGGAGTGGGGCAAACAAAGCCAATGCAGCAGACTGCATGCTTCCCCTGCATGCAGAGAAATGGGGGGAGGGATTTTGTCCCCCTGCAGATGCCCAGCAGTGGTGCGATTGTGACCAAATCCCAATTTGGAGCTGAGGCTAAAAGCCACACTATAACCTGGAGGAAGGAGTTATTTGGGTGGCTTGTTACAAAAACACTCGCATTGCTGCGGCTGGGCTGAGATCTCCAAAGGGCACAGCCAGTTTCCCTTGACTACAGAGCAGGCCTTTGGTCTTGCGACTTGATTGGCTAACTGCGGACTGTACAAAGAAAACCCCTCCAAAGTCAAGGGCCTCTTTCTGAGGTAATTGCTGCATGGTGTTGGTTTCCCAGAGAAACCGCATCTGTCTTGAGTCTAAGAACTAGACCTCATTACTGTGTATCTCATTTCGTTTCTTTGGAGCTAGTTTGTGCCTGCAAGGCACAGCCCCTGAGTAGGTGTTGAGCTGCCTTGCCCGCAGGGAAGCTCCAGGAAGAACTGGAAAAAGATGTAAGGGCTGGTCACAATCCTTCTGTTTTAGAATGTACTACTCTGGTCAGGTGTCTGTTACTCTAGCAGGGCACCACCCCCATAATAATTCCTGTGTTGATGCTGTCAATAAGCAGGACCAAATCTACGCTTACACTTGGGGAGATGCTCTCAGCTGCCAACAGCTAAAGGCCACGAAGAACAGGGGCAAGAGTTAGGCCAGAGGTCCAAAATCAGGGATCCAGAAGGGGACACTGATCAGAGAACCCCAGACAGTGCCCGCTGCTCCTCAAAGGTGTCCAGGGAGCCAGTGGACACGGCCCAGAGGAACTCTGCCCACAGACATGATCTGAGGGAGGAGTAGAAAGGGGTCCCACAGTTGCAGAGCATCTCCCCGTCCAGCATCCTCCTCCTGGTAGGATGGACGGCCACTTTGGCCAGCGCCAGGAGGAGGTTGATGAGGAGGTCTCACGACTTCGTGGGCCCACGGATGGGGTGTGCATAAATCAAGAAGTGCGGAGAAAAGTGCAGACAGAACCTGAGGAGAAGGTTCCGGAGGAACCGGAAAAGGGGCTGCAACCTGGGGCGCTCAAGGTAGACATGCATCAGGGTCTTTCTCATGTTGCAGAAGAGACAAGTGTCAGGGAGGGGGGTGAACTGTGCCAAGTACACGCCCGTGCTCACTGCTCCGTGAAAGAGCTGCCAACTAATATCCCCAGCAGGCCGAGGGACCAGGGTGGAATACAGACTCGCCCTCTGTGGCTTCTCGCCCTCTGCAGCTGGAAGGAGGTCCCACCCCTTGGCGTCGGGACAGGACACGAGGGTGCAGGAGCAAAAGGTATATAAGCTCACATGGGCAATTGATGTTTTGATGCTGGCATGAAAAAAAGAGCGTTCAAAAAACAAACAATACTTTGCAATGTGTTATCCAGGCTGACTCTTCAAACAAGTCATTATTGTCATCTTTGATTCCAAACGGCAGTGGTTCAACTGACTTAGATATACCGTCACTTTAACAGACAGACAGCCAAACAAGCGTAAGTTTAGGGTTTCCCAGTCAGTGATATTTTACTGTTCTTGGATATCCATCCTGAGCCTATGCACTGTTCATTCAAGGAACGTGTTATGGGTATTCTACCTCGGGTTGCACTGAGTTTCAAAATGAAATACTATGGTTAGGTTGGGCCTGGCACTGTTGGGGTTGGTGATGGTGGAAAGGACCTTGTCATTTACCTCCTATGTCTCTGCATTGGGCCTGGAATGCAAAGACTGGGAAGTCCAAGTGTGGATAGCAGCATTAGCCTCCCATAAGTGTATGGGGAGGAACTGGTTCATGCTACATCTCCCATCGCTTGCTAGTAGAGATGTGTTTGTATGGTGGGAATGAGTGTGCACCATATACAGCCTTCAATCCATGTTTCCAGAATACTGGGTCTGCCATAGACACCATACCTCTGGGGTAGACTGCCAATGTGTTGCCTCTCTTACCCTCCCTGAGTGGAGAAACTCTCTGAGTAAATGAAGGCAATACCTTTTGCTTAGAATTTTAGATGAGAATGTCTGGGGACTTTTATGTAAGCCATCCAAGGTCATGTTACTTGGTCTTTGAAGACTCTGCATCCCTGTGCCTGGAGGGCCAGGGCGGGAGATGAATTTAGTGCTCATGAGAGTTCTAACTTTGTTGGTTTGAGACTCAATTCCTCTAGTTATCCACAAAACAGGCCGTAGTGGCACAGGCCCCACTTTTATCGTAGCGTTGTTCTTCATGTGTACAGATCTGAGGAGTGTAGAGGGACACCTCTTAGGAATGAGGTTCATCCTTGGTTTCTCTTCTGATGCTCCCAGTTCAAGGCAAATGTGGTAGTGATTTCTGGGATGTGGATATTTTGTCTGGACTGAGACCACGGTTTATATTCTGGATAATAGTATTTATTATTAGCTGTGAGTGAGTTTGTCTGACTTACCTGGTTCCATCTACCAGGGCAATTTGGTGCTCGTCTTACTGTCATTCTGACAAAAAATATGGGAAGGCTCAATCTAGCTGAGATTTCCACGGTGATGATATGTAATGTCGAATGGACTCTTCCTAAAATAAACATCTGAGACCACCTGAACATAAATGATTAAAGATTGCTGAACTACACCAGAACCATTTCCTTCAGTGTCTGAATTTGGAGCAATTGTCCCCTCATTTGGCCAGCAATTTGCTATTCCAGGCACTAATCAGAATGCCTAATTGTCTGTCCTATCGTGAGAGAGACTTGTCATCACACTAGGATTAAGAAGCCCCTCTTATCAAATTCTAAACTGCAGACTGGTGACCTACAGTCCCTTCTCACCCTAAATGTCACTCCAGCTCTGTCAGCCAATACCTCTTTCCCTACTTTTCTCAACGAATTAATGTTAGGGTATTTTGCTAGCTATTGTAATGAACAGCATAAAAAATGTCATCTGTGTGTAAGAGTTTGAGGGCTAAATTAATTAAGAATTAATTAAGAATTATTAAATTTAGATTCCCTCCCCCCCATTGGACAGAGATGGGCACTGAACTGTTAAAGATTATGGAAACAGACCTTGGGATCTACAGGAGGAGAATAGAAATGGTGACAACAACTACAGTATGTTAATGGCGATCATGACATCGATATTGACGAAATATTATGATGTGGGGGAGAGCCGCAATGACATTAATGATATAAGGCTGCTGGTGGCTAGCTGACAGTCACCTGTCAGGGGTGAGTAGGGGGTGTCTGTGTGTATGCTCATCTTATCTTGAGGCAATATGGCCAGATTCTAATTATGCTATAGTCCATGGCAGCATCTTTACAGTACCGTGGGCGGATTTGGGAATGCAAGGCCTCTCAGGGAAAGTTTAGCTATTTATTTCCAAATTTCTCATTCCTTTCTTTTTATCTTTCAAGGCAATGGTGCTGAATTCTAATGAGATAAAGCTTGTGTGAACTGTGCAGTGTTCGGCGTGTGATGGTTACAAACTGAGCCCTGCAATTTGGTTTGTGAAATTCTACTACACCCCAGCCCCATTAGGCTCATTAGGAGGTGTCAGTCCAATGGATTCTAACCTCCAAGAGAACACCCACCCTGCAGCATGCCCTGGGACCCCCTCCTTGCTATCGCCTCCTCCCAATAATCACTTGGGCCCCACCCACCCTTGTGCATCTTGGCAGGCGTGAACAGTGTCATCATCATAGCGTTTAAGACCAGCAGGGACCACCTGATCATTTAGTCTGACTGTATAACACCGATACCATCCAGCCGCTGCACACTAAACCCAACAACCAAAATTAGACCTAAGTATTACAATCCACAGGGAGACTGTGATGAAGTGAGATGTACTCAGATACTCCCATCAATTAACTGGCCTAAGTAACCGCTGAATAATGATAGAACCCAGCTTGGAAAGAACAGGCAGGACAAAGGGCTGGTCCACACTAACCCTCCACTTCGAACTAAGATATGCAACTTCAGCTATGTGAATAATGTAGCTGAAGTCGAAGTACCTTAGTTCGAACTTACCGCGATCCAGACGCAGCAGGCAGGCTCCCCCGTCGACTGCGCGTACTCCTCTCGCAGAGCAGGAGTACCGGCGTCGATGGCGAGCACTTCCAGATCGATCCAGGATCGATTTATCGCGTCTAGACAAGACACGATAAATAGATCCCAGAAGATCGATTGCTTACCGCCGGACCCGGAGTTAAGTATAGACATACCCTAAGAGAAAGCCAGGAAGTTGGCAGTAGAATGGGGCTGCAGTGAAGGAGCCTGTAGCCACTGTCTGGACAGTCAAGAGGGAAACTAGTTGGAGAGGGTGTTAACCTTCAGGGTCCTCGATACAATTGTGTGCTTTCAGTCAGTAGTTAATGGCATACAACACAAGCATGTTGCAATGCTATATTGAGTTTTTGCAGCAACACCATAACGTTGCAAGTCTACTTGAGCACAGTCGCAAATCATCTTCTGGCTTCGTGCTCGTCCATGAGGTAGGAGCACACAGTATCCTGAATTTCCCTGGCCCACTGGGAACTTGGAGCAGTGTGTACATGGGTTGGGTCATAACATAAGAACGGCTGTACCGGGTCAGACCAAAGGTCCATCTAGCCCAGTATCCTGTCTACCTACGTGGCCAATGCCAGGTGCCCCAGGGGGAGTGAACCTAACAGGCAATGATCAAGTGATCTCTCTCCTGCCATCCATCTCCATCCTCTGACAAACAGAAGCTAGGGACACCATTCCTTACCCATCCTGGCTAATAGCCATTAATGGACTTAACTGCCATGAATTTATCCAGTTGTCCTGTACAGGCTTCAGAAAGCAGTTCTGTCCTGTGGTCACTCGCTGTGGAAATATTCCCGTTTGCATTCACAGACATTGTGCAAAGCATAGCACACCTCTGTAATCCAAACCGTGTTACCTACATTAGCATCCAGCCAGTTCTGGAGGCATTGCCAGTGGGCTATCAGACACCCCAAGGCACACTCCACCATTATTCTCTTTTCCTTGGGTCAGCGATTTCAAGGTACAGCTTCATTAGCTATGGTAGGAACAAGTATGAGGGTTTCCCAAAATAAATGCTGGCACAGAGAGTTCATACATACTGTAATTACATTTCTGGGGAATAAAGTCCCTTCTTGCCCCCGGTGGTACAGTCCCGACCGTCTGAGCATTCTGGTGTCCTAGACCTATCTTGTGTTCATGAAGTGACCCCTGTGGTCCACTCTGCCTTGGAGATCCAAAGAATAGTAACCTTGTCGATTGATGTATTCACTGACCCCTTTCAGTGGGCAAAGGATAGGAATGTGTGTTTCTTTGAGGGGCCCCCTCAAAGTTCGGACACCCCATCCTCTGAAATCCTGCTATAACTTCAGGAGACATCAGTGATGGCAACCATCTGTTGGTAGATCACAGTAGTGATAGCCATGCACACCTGTGCAACAGTGCCCCGAGAGCTGACTTCCCAACACCAAACTGGTTTGCAACTGACTGCTAACAGTCAGAGGTTGCCAGCTTCCAAATGGTGATGGCCACTCCATTTCTACACCAGTATGGGTTTCCAAAATCAAGTGGTCTGGCACTGGATGGTTGGTGCAAGCTCCTTTCACCAACCTTTTTTCAAAATCTAGCAGGCTAGTCCAGCTTCTCACCCTAGCTTTCTGCGGTCTAATTGTTCAAGTCCTAATTTATTATTCATTGCTGGATGTGATTTGGGGTGCTGACTTTGGTTGTTGAAGGCTGGTTCTCTACTGCATTGGATGCATCATTTAGTACACCCGTGCAAAGTAAGTGTAAAAAAAATGCTACCATGTTGATTTGGAAGTGTATCACATTCATTTTGTACAGATGCAAATGCATACACAGGATGCAGTGCAGTTGGGGCATCAACCCCTAAACCTCTAATATAATCGGGATCCTAGCTACCCAGAATGTTTTCCTATCTTGTACCACGAAAATTTAAATCAAGTGAAACACTCCATTTGAAAGCCAACAGATTGGAATGCTGAGGAGCAGAGTATTTTCAGTGGAAGACCTTTGCCTAAGGAATTCACTGTCTCCACTGGTACTACATACCCCGGATCTGTTGATTTCCAGTGCAGGTGCAAAGCCCATCGCTTTTCTAGCTCTCTTTCAGAGATGCTGAGAATAGACAGGATGAATGTTACATTTATTATTTTAGTTGGGGTGAAACTTTTTTAGTTTGATTAAAATGGTATTAGAGTGTGGGTTTATGCAAGATTAGCACTTAGCCCAAAGACCCACATAATGGATGCAGTTTTGTGAATACATTTTTTTAAGTCCAAGTGCTACCACAATATAAATAATAAATAACAAAATCCAGACAGTTTATTTTGTGTTAAGTATTGGGGTATCTTTCTGAATCCAACCCTCAACCAAATTTTTATGGGTACTTTATAGGCTGAGAAACCCGGTAGCAGCTAGTTTGTTTTGGGCTGATTTCTATTTTCAATGAATTAATAACAAAAAATGGTCTCTGTAGTATTCTGCAGATAGCAGTCCATCAAGAAAATGAAAAATCAAATAGTTTTACGCAGTTTACAATAACTACTAGTCCTTGGGAGATAACCGAATAAATACAGTAAACTAAATCATTTTGCAAACTTGGTTCAACAAACTTTAAAATGAATAAATAAATCTCACTTTCTTTCTTGAGTTTCTGTGTTGTCCCTGTCCTTGCGAAGGATGTAACTCATTTGTTAAGTGTAGCAATCGACTTGGTCTGCAGGCTGCTGTACCTGAAATAAACAGTCTTTGTTCTTACCTTTCAAGTCAGCAATCTGGTAGGGTAGATGTGCATGACAGACTTTTAATAAATAAAGGCATAATAAAATGTAGCTCAACTTTATTTTTCCCCCCGTGTATTGTAATATCAAAAAGATCTTGGCAGGTATTCTAATGATGCAGTGGCAAGTATAAGCATAATTATTCCTGATGCTTGCGGATGTAAAAATACCTTTGTTTTTGGCCAAGATTAAAAGTGAAGCTTGCCTTGTTGTGACACATAGGAGGAAATTACTTTGGGCGGCATGAATTTCATCACCTGGTTACTCAGCTTATTTCTTTCATTCAAAGTCTTCAATTGGGTTGAAAGGGAATGCAGGGAGATATGCCTCTCTTGAAGCCTTCATAATTCCCATTAGCATTAATTGGAGTTACAGTCCTGAACTGAGAAAAGTGCACATACTGCTGTTGTTTCTGGGCTGATTTTATTAAAGGTGTTCTGCATATAAGGAATGGGGGACGAGGCTGTGCCTCTCCCTCAGCCCCCCCACCCTTTTGTAAGGAAGGCTTTAGAGGTGTTGTATTTTAGGAAGTCAATAACATAGTCAACAGAGCAGAGCGAGAGCAGTGCGGAGAGGTGGGGGCTGAAAACCATGGAGTTTGCTGGAGTGGAAAACATTGGAGGGTTGGGAGGAGCAGCAAGTAGAGGGGAGCCAGTGAGTGATTTTTGAATGATCCAAATCAGTGGTCCGAGAGGGGAAACTTGGGCATGGAGAAATCAGAGCGGGAACAGCACGTAGTAAAGTCAAGGTTGAACAAGTGGCTGGTTGTTTTGGTGAGCGGGAGAGTTGATCCGGGGTTGAAGGTCAAGCAAGGAGTGAGAGTGAGGAGACAAGAGACTAAGGGGTGGACAGGATGTCAGGTGAAGTCTTTGCAGGATGAAGGTTGTTATGGTGAGAGAGAGGGTCAGCTGGGAGTCAAAACTGGAGGAAGGTGAATGGGGAGGAGCCAGGTTGATAGAAGAAGGCGAGAGGAGGGGGAGAGAAAAGGCAGGAGGAAAAGGTTGGAAGAGGAGAGGCGCTCAGTCCCTGACCCTTTGGAACACTTGGCGCGAGGAGCATTTGAGAGAGCAGCTGTCCTAAGAGATCAGCAGCCAGGGCAGTGTCGGAAAGGAAGATCCAGGGTTCTCTGAAAGCTGGGAGGTGAAGAGTCTGTGGATTGTACTGCTCCTGAGTGGCAGAGTGGGTTCTCCAGCAGGGGGAGGGAAGTGAATGTTGTGAATGGGGAGGTTCTCGCGAAGTGAATAAAATGGTGGAGATAGAGGAGTGGGTCAGGATGAAGCTGATGTCATTGAAGTCAGAGAAGGTCTGAATACAGGAAATAGATTTGGGGGAAGGGACGATCAGGAAGAAGAGAGAGTGATTTTTAGCTCTTGTTATTTAACTTGCATCATCACTCATTTTATTTCCTTTGTTTTGTTCCCTTCACTCCACTCTGGTAAACAGTTATAATTGCCCCCAATCTTCCCACACACACCGCTCTTTCTCCTCCTCCTCCTTTCCTTCTATCCCCTCTACTGCTATCTTTTCCTTTGCTGATATTAATTCCATCAGCCTGCTCTAGGCCTTCTTGCCCTCCCCCTACACAGCCCAATGCCGTGTGTCACTTCTCTTCCTTGGATGGTGGTCCATGGGATTCCTCCTGTCAGTTTTCCACTGTAAGAGGGAACATTACCAACCCTAAAAATACCAGGTAGCACTGCCTTGGAGGAAGGACAGAAGCAGACAAATTGCAATTCTTTCTTTGTGTTGTGGTGGCCTCTAGAGGCTCCAGCCACTGTATAACGTAACCAAAAGATGTCCCAAAAATTAACAATTGAAGTGGAAGATGAGAGACAAGAAGTGGATACAACCAGTTTGGGGGCCAGTTTAGTTCAACATCTTTATTAATGGTCTGGATGATGGGATGGATTGCACCCTCAGCAAGTTCGCAAATGACACTAAGCTGGGGGGAGAGGTAGGGATAGGGTCCAGAGTGACCTAAAAAAATTGGAGGATTGGGCCAAAAGAAATCTGATGAGGTTCAACAAGGACAAGTGCAGAGCCCTGCACTTAGGAAGGAAGAATCCCATGCACCGCTACAGGCTGGGGACCGACTGGCTAAGCATCAGTCCTGCAGAAAAGGACCTAGGGGTTACAGTGGATGAGAAGCTGGATATGAGTCAGCAGTGTGCCCTTGTTGCCAAGAAGGCCAATGGCATATTGGGCTGTATTAGTAGGAGCATTGCCAGCAGATGGAGGGAAGTGATTATTCTCCTCTGTTTGGCACTGGTGAGGCCACATCTGGAGTATTGCATCCAATTCCCCTACAGAAGGGATGTGGACAAATTGGAGAGAGTCCAGCGGAGGGCAACGAAAATGATTAGGGGGCTGGGGCACATGACTTACGAGGAGAGGCTGAGGGAACTGGGGTTATTTAGTCTGCAGAAGAGAAGAATGAGAGGGGATTTGATAGCAGCCTTCAACTACCTGAAGGGGGGTTCTACAGAGGATGGAGCTCAGCTGTTCTCAGTGATGGCAGATGACAGAACAAGGAGCAATAGTCTCAAGTTGCAGTGGGGGAGGTCTAGGTTGGATATTAGGAAACACTATTTCACTAGGACGGTGGTGAAGCACTGGAATGGGTTACCTAGGGAGGTGGTGGAATCTCCATCCTTAGAGGTTTTTAAGGCCCGGCTTGACAAACCCTGGCTGGGATGATTTAGTTGGGGATTGGTCTGGTTTGAGCGGGGGTTGGACTAGATGACCTCCTGAGGTCTCTTCCAACCCTGATATTCTATGATTCTACAACAAATATACCAGGGGAGTGGAGGGCAGGGCAGGGCAGGGAGCCTAAAGTAACAGTGAATTGTGAATTTCCTTGCCCCTGCAATAGCTGTACCTAGTCACAGAAGAGGTGTAGCTATTTCCATGCAGGAATCCAGAAGCTGTGAGGAAAAAAAGCGCAAAAATCCATACTTTCACTTTTTAAATTTACCTTGGTGATTGGGAAATTGGTAACTTTATATTTTGTCAATCCAAAGCCACTCTCTCCTCTGATTCTCACATGGTACAGTTCTTTTTATAAGTGTCCTTTTCATAAACAATGTAATAACAATTCAATAAGAAGGTAACTTCTCTTTGTTGAACTGACTGGCTTGGTTCAGAGACTTAACTTTTGATGGCAAGTTATTGCTATAAGGGACAAAAGTTTTCAATCTGCTTTCCAAAAATAGAAAGCAATTGCTAATTAAATGCTCTCCTGTTCTTTTAATCAACTACTTTGCAACAGTTAATATTTTTTTCTTGTATGTTTTGTTGCAAAGTAGTCCAGGATCTCTTGGCTTCCTTTCGGTTTTGATTTCAAAAAATATTTTTCCGCATGTAAAATCTATATAGAAACTTGCAGGACATTTTTGACCTCTGCTGGAAGCATGAAAACAGTTTCTAACAGACATCACCATCAGAAATTACTACTAGTAGTATTATCATAGTGTTTAAAGGGCTTGATGGAAATTCAGAATTGTGCTAGGTGCTGTGCAAATGCAGTAAGAGACTGTCCCAGCCATGATGAGATTACAGTCTAAATAGACAGGACAAAGGGTTGGAGGCAAAAAGAGATGAAGTGACTTGCCATTGGTTGCACTGTAAGTCAGTGGCAGATCTGAGAATAAAATCCAGACCTCCTGACTTTGTCGTAGGGCGCCTCTACACTACGGGGTTAAGTCAACCTAAATTAAAGAACTCCATAACGTAGCTAGAGTCGACGTAGCTTAGGTCAACTTATTGTGGTGTCTACACTGCTATGTTGACAGAAGAAACTCTCCTGTCGACTTACCTTATGCGTCTTATTCCGGTGGAGTACCGGAGTCGACAGGACAGCAATCTGTGGTTGATTTAGCGGGTCTTCACTAGACCTGCTAAATCGACCCCCAGTGGATCGATTGCAGTGTTGATCCATGATAACTGTAGACATGCCCTTATAGTGCCCTATCCACTGGACCATGCAACCCCTGAAATAGCATAATGAGCATATGCCACAACAATGGACTTGTGATAAATAAGACATACCTGCAGCATCCACGTCCAGATTTTGAGCCACGCTCCTCTCCACTAAAAAAATTCAGGGGTCTTCGGGTCTGGGGTTTTGCTTTTGACCCATTTATAAAGTTGGGAACCAGCTAGACAATAATGATCCATGAAGGGGTTTGTATTTCTGTTGGCATAATACCAAGGACCGCACATGCATGATGCAAGGATCCATGCATGGAAAAAGCAAGAAAGTCCAAATAAGGCATTATCCTTGCATTAAACCTTGAAGAATTGATCCATGCATGCCTCGAATCATCCATGCATAATTCTTAACAATACTGGATCTTCTTGATATTGGGATCTTCTTACCCCTGTAGTTCAGGGTGGCTTGAATCTGAGGTGGTACTTCAGAATGAATTAAAAAATAAACAAGTCTATACATTATATTACCTGATAGTGATACTTAATAGTGACAATGAAATATCTGCATACAGGAAAATGTCTACTTATTGTATGACTTTCTTCAAATGTAAATGCATTTATCATTTTTCTGCAAACAAAGTTTTCAACATCCTGAGCACACGACCCATTAAAGCCTCTGCAACTGTTTGCTTCTGTTAAAAATACTTAGTGGGGAATTTTGATAAGGAGTCAGACCTGATTTCACTATGTGCTTGAGCTCAGAAGGCCCTAAAGCTGAGCTCCTCTTATGCTCCTCCTAGCTTTTGCATTCTTGCCATTTCAATGATAATTTACATAATTTGTTTGGAATATTAGTCATTTTAAAGCCACTTTACTTAATACAAAGATTGTGTCTAATACCAGACATAGTAATACAAAGCTAACACTCACGCTCCATCCATTGTGCATGCTGATGTAATAAAGAAGCTGCCCGCTTAGAGCAGATAAACTCTTGTTTAACCAAACTGCTAATAGAACGGAAGATCAGGATCTGTGTCCTATAGCTTGTTTGCCCTGAACTAAATTTTTAGTGTGAAATCCTGGGAGTTTTGCCATTGACTTAAATAGGGCAGGATTTCACCTTCAGACAGAATATCAGCCTTAAATGGCACCTTTGAGGAGGGCGGGGGCAGGGGGAGAAAGGAGTTTCTGCAAAATGATGTGAATTTCCTGTTTTCTGTTAGATTCTACTATAGGAGTCATTGTGTGTGGCTTTTCATTGATTTGATTTCCTGAAGAGGATGAGGAGATGGATTTTAAAGAATATAATCGGTATGGGGAAAGTTTTCAAAAGAATATTATTTACTGAAGCCTTGAACTAATCTGGAATAGTTATGAAGTCTCACAGAATGTGTGTTAAGGCAGTGTATTATAATATAAAAATGGCCATACTGGGTCAGACCAATGGTCCATCTAGCCCAGCATCCTGACTTCTAACAGTGGCCAGTGCCAGATTCTTCAGAGGGAATGAACAGAACAGGGCAATTTTGTGTGATCCATCTCCTGTCATCTAGTCCAGCTTCTGGCAGTCAGAGGTTTGGAGGGACACCCAAAGCATGGGGTTTCATCTCTGACCATCTTGCCTAATAGCCATTGATGGACCTATCCTCCATGAACTTATCTAATTCTTTTTTGAATCCAGTTAAACATCACCTGGCAACAAGTTCCAATGAATATTAATGATCTGATGTAATCTCCCTCCCCCAAAAAGAAAACCCCACATATTGTATTCCCTATGAAACAGCACTTCTCATATGTACAATTTTTCGTATGTGCTTTGAACATTGTTCACTAGCATCAGAAGTCTGAGGCTTATTCCTGGAGTCCAAGACTTGCCTTTTATTCTTGCATTAAGCACCAACAATGTGCTGAAGTCTGAACAAGACATAGAAGAAGACATGATCCCAGCGGCTGGATGGGCAATATAAGTTGGGTGGGAATGACAGTCATGCAGGACTGTAGGGCCATACCTATGTTCTTATATTTTCTCATTCCATAAGTCAAAAAGGTCTGAGTAGATTCTTCTCAAACTTTCAAAGAAAATGTTCCTTAACTTGCTGGGGGGCCAAATTCACCACCTTGCACAAGAGGGATGACTCCATGATTTTGAAGTAGTTACACCAGGGATTCATTTGATCCATGGATTTATCTGAATTATTTTCATATTTTAAAGCCACGAGGGTAATTAGCCATTGGAACAATTTACCAAGGAATGTGGTGGAATCATCTTCACTTGAAGTCTTTTTAAACCAGTCTTTGGTGTCTGTTTGAAAGGTGGCCCCTACCTCAACCAGGAGTTATGGGCTCAATTATAGGATTAGTGAGTGAAATACTATGGCCTATGTTATGCAGAAGAGCAGACAATCGGAGCATAATGACCTTAAAATGTATGTATTGCAGGATTGGAGCCCTTATCCTCTACCAGCAGTGGTAGTTATTTTACATATCAAATTTATGGATACTCTCTAGAATCTAGTTTTTTATTTCATATGCATTTTTACCTTTTTACTGTAAGCCTGTAATTCATCAACAAAAGATTTTTACAAAAGTGAATAAAAGCTTCCAGATTTTACAGCTTTGCCTTCCATAGTTGTTTTTCTAGTTTCCAACTTGGCTTTCATTTAAAGGAATCCAACAGATGCACCTGTCATATTTTATAATACATGGGAGAATATTGTACATCCAACACCTCTGGTATTGTGCGAACACACTGATCTCTCTCGACCTACTATATTTTAATCCAAGAGTTTCATTTGGTAATTTGCAGTCTGTAGTTCCTTTGCCTGGAGGAATGCTTCCAAGTATTTGGCACAGTGCTATGTAATTACTTTCTCCCGCTGTGTCTTTGAAATAATTTGCTTTTGTGTATAAGGCCTCTACTTTGACACCAAACAGTATTATATGATATAGAAAATGTTATTTCTGACTGGCTCGTTTGTATACAGAGCTTTCTTTAGACTTAGGGCCAGATTTTAAAAATCTGGCTTTCTTTCCCACCTATAAATTGTGATCATAACTAGTTGTTGGGCACATTTTTGAACCTACATTTGCAGATGTAAATAATGTACTTTCACTTGGACGTCAGATTATCTGATTTGCACTCAGGAGTCAAATCAAAGTTCCCCTGAGCTAGTGGGTCATCGGGCTGACATGGTTGAGGCATATCTGTTTCATAACCTATAGTACACAAGGTAGTGATATATCCAGCCACCTTTCAGAGTAGCAGCCGTGTTAGTCTGTATCCGCAAAAAGAACAGGAGTACTTGTGGCACCTTACAGACTAACAAATTTATTAGAGCATAAGATTTCGTGGACTACAGCCCACTTCTTAGTCTGTAAGGTGCCACAAGTACTCCTGTTCTTTTTCCAGCCACCTTTGACTGCCCTAACCCAATGGTTCAAGTACTGATTTTGCAGGTGGGTGAACTGGAGATGGCCTTGTAACCATCCAGGTGGACTTACATTGTGCCTACAAATGTCACAAATCTCTGACATGTTTGGAAGCCTGTAAAAAGATGCTTCTGCTGAAACTGTTGTCAAGGTGTGGGAGGTCAGAAGATTGTTCTGTAAGAATGATATAAAAGCAATAGGAGCTTCACTGCAGTATCTTATTTCACCCTCCAGATCTATCTCTGCCTGATCCAAATGGACCACCTCAGCTGCCTCTGGAGCTGACACCTTGAGCTGTAAACTTCTCAGTTTGCTTAAACTGAGCAGGACCAGGCCTTGTGAGGAACTGAATGAGAGCCTGCCAAAAACCTAGTATCAGACAGAGTGTTGACTCCGTAGGTGAGACTAATTAATGGAATCCCCAGCGTGGTATAGGAGATGCATATGGTAGGAACATGCTACCTTCTGGATGAGGTCTTCATCACTTGTCAGCCAAAGTCTTGGTCACTTGTCATCTGTTCCCTAAAAATGTCATGGCATTTTTTTTTTTTTAAGTGAAGTGGTGCCAGGCACAAAGTGCTGGATAATGTCCAGATTAAATATATTCACTTTACCTAAATTTCCTCCATCTTAGGTTGGATATGGTATGCTTCTTCACTTCCTATCCTAAATTATTTATTAATATACAACAGCTCAATACAATGATCATGTTATATTCCTGAGATGGCTCCGCAGGTCAGTGAAGGGATTCCACTGTATCTGATGAGGAAAGCACTTCTGGGTCCTTTAGGAAGAAATTGCTAGATAAATTTAACATGTTGTTGTTGTTACTTTTGAAGCAGATTCTCATGCAAAAATGAACCTGCCATCACTTCAACATAAATTATAAAGCAAGTGACTAGGCTCTTAATCATAGAAAATCAGGGTTGGAATGGACCTTAGGAGGTCATCTAGGTCCAACGCCCTGCTCAAAGAAGGACCAATCCCCAGACAGATTTTTACCCAAGTTCTCTAAAGGCCCCCTCAAGAATTGAACTCACAACCCTGGGTTTAGCAGGCCAGTGCTCAAACCACTGAACTATCCCTCCCCTCCTCTCTTACAAAATATGAAATGTATAAAGTGTTCATCTACAAGGTGTTCCAGACTTAACATAATCATTCCTCTTTCAGATTTATTCTTTGTAATGCCCATTTACTCTAAATATGCAGAACCGCTTGAAATCTTGGTCTTTGGTTCCTTCTTCAGTCATGATCTGCAAAGGAAAAGCTGTAGTTGAAAAAGTCAAATCAGCTGCACCATATAAAAATTGGAATTTTGGTTTTAGTGGTCATTAATTGTGGTGATCCTCAGCTCTGTGAATAAAAATTAACTTTCCCAAACCCATTTCTTATAAGTTCAGATGTATTTGCACCTGATTTGTGACTGGGGGGTATTTGGTTGAGAGGGTTAGATTAGAAGTCTCTTCCCACCCCCACCCCCCCAAACAAAGGAGAAACCTTCACAACTTTGAGTTCCACATGTTTGTGTGTCAAGAACGTTCCTGCTCTTGAGATGGTCACTGACTCCTAGTGGCAGATGTGCCTTTGCATTAAAGTGCATAGTAGGACAAATTCTGTCCTTGCAACAAGAATACTGAGGGTGAAATCCTTGTCCCATTGACATGGAGTTTTGCCATTGACTCGAATGCGGCCAGACTTTCACCCTTTGTTTCTATGGGTGTATCTGATTTGGGAAATCTTCAGATCTAGATATTGTGATCATTAGGAAAGAATTATCAAAGTGTTTTTTCCTCCCCAAATCGATCCTTGAGAGACTTCTATGGCATACATAATAATAAATTGCCAAATGTGCACAATATGATAAAGCTATTGACAGGCTCACAAGAAAGAATAGCAGTAAACTCTTGTTTGGGAGGGGTGGGGGGGGGAAATGCTTCTAACATTGTGTTGAAGGCAACATACACAATCAAAGTTACCTCAGCAATTTGTATCTCTAGTACCGTTGTTACCAGATATGGTGAGTATAGTATTTTTTTCCATTAATACTGTGAGCATATTCTCTACACTCCCAAAGCTTACCCAGAGTGAGGGGAAATCTCTCTCCTTGGCAGCAGCAATCTCCATGTCGCAGGGTTTGCACATAGGGAGTGCTTGCAGGAGAAAACCTTTTGGTTGTTTTTTTTTTTTTTCTCTGTTGCTCAAGAACCAGCAGAGGGAGCTTAAGTAACAAACCCTCTTCCCAGAGCTCATTAATAATACACAGATACATTGTACAGGTAAACAAAACACAGCCATGATAGCTTATTCCCCACAGGAAACTTGGAAAGGGAAAGAAAACCAGTGTTTGCTGAGCGGAAAAAGACAATCAGCCAGGAAAGAGAGAGGATGAGGATGCACTTTGAGCAATGGCCACTTATAGGAAGTGAACAGTATCGTAGAATCTAAAAGCTTCTTTCCAACTCATGGGCAATCAACAGTATTGCCAGACCCAAGCATGAAAAAATTCATGAGTCAAAAATCATGAATCAAGCCTGCAAAAAATGGGATTTTTTAGGCTATAACTTTGGGATTCTTTTTGCCTTCTGGTTTCTAAGTCTGATGGGTACCCCCAGGTCAGGTTGTCAAGCTTTTCAATGCAGCAAGAAGGCTAGAAATGTAGAAAAACAACAAGGAGTCTGGTGGCACCTTAAAAACTAACAAAAAGAACAGGAGTACTTGTGGCACCTTAGAGACTAACAAATTTATTTGAGATTTATTTGGGCATAAGCTTTTGTGGGTAAAAAAAACCTCACTTCTTCAGATGCATGGTTGAAGTGAGGTTTTTTTACCCAGGAAAGCTTATGCCCAAATAAATCTGTTAGTCTTTAAGGTGCCACTGGATACCTTGCTGTTTTTTGTGGATACAGACTAACATGGCTACCCCCGATACTAGAAATTTAGAGTTTGTTAAATGAATGCTGAGATTCTTAAGGATCCCTTGATGGCAGGAGCTGGGGCATTGAGAAAGCCACTCAATCTCATGAGACTCAGGACAAAAATTATGAGAGTTGGCAACACTGAAAATGCTAGGAGTGTTTCCATGGACAGGTTGCCCCCTGCTGAGGAAAAACCAATGGGCGGGGAGGGAAGGACATCTGCAAATATAGATATTGATTTGCAACAATATTTTTATGATTCTACTTTTTGTTTTAATTATATTTAAATGTATAAAATGCTAAATATTGGCCTCCTTGACGTGAAGTTTGAGAAGGGATTTAAAGAACAGCCACCATGGAGGATGGAGATCAGAAGGGAATTTCCTTTATTAATTAATTTAATTGCACTGCAGTAGGATCAGGGATCCTCACTCCTGGACCAGACCACATTGTGCGAGGCACTGCACCAACACAGAACAAAAACAATCCAAGTGAAAGGAAACGTATATATTTCTGCTCAGTACTTACACACCTTTTTGCGGGGGGGGAGGTAGAGGCATGCTTGTTTGTTTGTTAGAGTTGGGTCTAATATTATTACCAAGAACCCTCAGCTTTGTGGAGCATTCGGTAATGAAGTACCCAGCATGAAATGAGAAAATCAGAAATAAGGGGTCCTTGTTAGGAAGGGCTGTTAATAGAACATAATATGGATTGTGCAGAGAATTTCACTGAGCTATGCATTAAGCACAGTGCAAAAATATATTCTTTGAACCGGTTGCCTTCAACTATAACATCACGTTAGAGGACAGATACCTAAACAAATGCCATTGATTTTTTGCTCATTCGGTGTACGGTTATTTCCAGCCCTGCACACCAGCACGTACTTAATCACTCTTTCAAGTGCTAAGTGATGTCTATATATTAGGTTTCTTTTTCAAAATGCAAACCATTTTAAGTCATGCAAAAACTTCCTTTTTGTTTTGTGTTTAGGGAGATGAAAAACAATTGTTTTATGTCTTTGATGACAGGAAGCTAGACGTGGCAATAAAAACTTGCTGAGACCCACTGCTCTTCTCATGGGTCAATAAACCACTTGGCTGCCTGCCTGTTAGCCAAGCAATCAATCCCCTTCAGAAAAGACTGAGACCAATTTCCCTCTTGCTGTGTACTTAATAATTGGCCCAGTTCATTCCATTGTCAAAATCCTTTTCCTTTGCTGAGGTGATAGTCTATCAGTAGTCCTAAAGTGTCATCTTGTGGCCAATGTGAGTTATGGTTTTATATCAGCATGAGGCAACATAAGAAAGTGCTCAATCCTGAAAAACTTCACTCATGCAAGTTCTCCCATTGATATCAGTCAATTAAGACTAATCAGTAAAGGTTGGAGGGCTGGATCCTTACTTCAGAAATAACTGATGATGATCAGTAACAAACACACACTAAACAATTTGCAATCCGTTTAAAAAACTGCTGTTTGTCAAATTTACATAGTTAAATTCTTTTTTAATATGTATTTAACACTCCTTGAAAAACATGCGAAAAGCCGTGCAAGTACCCCTCAAATATATATTCTTACACATTTGCAATTGGTTCACTGCAGCATAATGTGTCTTAGTTTAAAACTTCTGACTACGTTAACCAAATTAAGATGTTGAATAATAAGTGAAATAATTAAACTGTTACGCTAGTTTTGTGTAAGGCACACCAAGTTTCTTAACCAGCAGTAATGAGGAATGTTCATTGTTCATGCTGTGGTGTTATTACACGCTAATAGAAATCAACGTATTTGTTGTTGGAAACAAATGCTGTAACTTGGCTATAATACATGGGGGGATTATTGTAAACCTAACTTTGCATTTTTAAATAAGTCTAAGGGTCAGATCCTGGCCCTCAACACAGCCCTTTTGGGCCACTCTGGCTACAAAGAGGAGCTATAAAGATGTTTGAGTAGCACAGATGAGTATTTCCCTGGTTCGGAGGATCGACTGGCATACAGCCACTTCTGTTAATTCTAAACCACCCCTTCATTGTTACCTTGTCATTGGGGGTGTGTCTGAAAATCCCTGGCCAGTCAAACATCCTTTGGAAGCACTGCCACTGGCTGCCAACAACTCCATGTTTGGGGTAGTATATAGCCACATTTTCCCCCTAATCTGGTTCTGCATCAAGCATACCTTGACTGGACTAGAGGATCTCATGCTGCCAAAGTTCACCTGGCTTTCACCTGCAAGAAGTGTAATTAGAGCTGGCTGAAGAAATTTCAGTGGAACCATAGTCTGTCAGAATCTGCAGTTCTGTCAAAATCAAAATGATGAAACTGAGTTCACTTCACTGGAAACTTTTTTCAGAAGACAACCAAGGGGGAAAACCAATGGTGAATTTTGCACAAGAAAAAAAATATATAGCACACTCCAGACAGTGCACTGCTAGTGGGTAACTACCAGAGCAGTGCCGAGGATGGACGTTCCATTTCACGAAGGATTTTGAAATTTGGCTTTGTTCTGAATCAGAATGAAAACCAAAAGTTTTGAAATTCTCTGCAAAGGAAAATTCTAAATAAAACTATCAAATACCTGATTCAAAATGAAATAAAAAAATTTCATTCCAAAAAATGTCAAAATGGAACTTGCTTTGATCCGCCGGAGCGTGCAGCCTCGCCCCCCTGGAGTGCTGCTTTACCGCGTTATATCCGAATTCGTGTTATATCAGGGTAGAGGTGTAGTTAAGACCAGGCTGCAGAGGATTTGCAGGGGGTAGGAATGGGGGCTACATCTTGTACCTCCCCAGCCCTCTCACCACATGGTGGACCTCGAGCATGGGTATGCAAGGAGCTACCACCAGATCTTGGGACTGCGCCGTGCTCCACCCCCAGGCACCGGCCTCAATTGGCACAGCATTGGCAGCTCCAGCTCCCAGGTCCACCAGCTGTGAGTTCACTATTAGTGAGGAAAGCTGTTAATAGCTATTAAATTATATAGTGGGTAGGGGTGGAAATAATTATTTTGTAACATGTGCCTCACCTGTCAAAGAAGTCACAGGCCACCCTGGTCTCCAGTTAGGATCTACATGTCATTCTAGCTGTGAATGAATTCATGTTCTTGTCTGTAGTCATGTTTATGTTCAGCTTTGGGGGTGGATAGCCTAGCACCTGCAGGAGTTCATTTTAAACATAAAGGCTTCTGAGAATGCACGTGCTTGGAGAAACCTTCATGTGCATTCTTTCCTGCAACTGCCCAGGGCAGTGACCACCAGCAGCTCTGACTCAGTCCTGAAAAATTTCAAAACTGAGACTCAAATTTATTTTTGATCACCTGGAAACTCGGGGCCTGATTCTCCTCTTGCTCCAGTGTACTTCAGGCATTACTTCCTGGAGGTCTGGAGAGGAGAGGAGAATCAGATCGTGTATCTCAGACATAGGATGTAAGGCTAGAAAGGGCCCCCAGATATCCAATCAGTCTTGGCACTCCTAGAAAAATAGCCACATTAGCTGGTTTTTCAATATATAAAACCTCTTCTGTATCATCTGCTCCAATATCTGACATTTTTGTGTGACTAATATTTTTGCCGCACTCTGGCTATGATACCATATATTTCCTTCCATCCATATTTCTTATTGTCTTTTTTTCTCCCCCGCCCTCAACCAGCTGCACTTGACTTTTTGTCCAGCAAACCTTTGCACCAACTATTTGCTTACCGTAGGCTAGGGATAGTATGTCACATGGAATCCCTAAATTAGGCCTGGATTAAAATACAATTTATACAGAGTGGTCACTCATGAGATCCCAGAATACAAGACATTCCTTCCAGAAATCTGGCAGTGGCATGGGTGAGCCCACGTCAGCTTGACACGGCCCCACCAGCGTGACCTCACATACATTGTACATACAAGGTCACTCTGCATAGAGGCTGCCATTTTGAAGCATGAACCATGTTCTGCCACCACCAGCATAACCTTGCAAGTAGCAGCAGAGAGGCATGCTCTTTCAAATAGTGTCTTCCACCACCCAAGAACAGGACTGTCTAGTTTAAAAGCAGATGACTGGCCTGCCTAGATGAAATGTAAATTCAAAGGGATGCCCAGAAACCTCCCCATACCACAAAAGATGCATTCCCTTTCTGACACCCGTTCAAGATTTTAGAATTACAAACTATGAAAAAGCTGGTGCTGATACCCTATCTAGTGTAACTTGCAATGAATTTTGCTTTTTAAAGTGCTCCTAAGATAAATTAGATATTGATTTGCAACAAAATGGAAGACTGGTCTCATTACCGAACTTTGTATCTTGTAGATTTTAAGTAACAAGAATTTGATATCTGATGATTCCAAAAAGCAATTTTATTTGTTTGTTTCAGTAGTAGGTAGAGACCACAACTGAGATTGGGGCCCTTTGTACAACCACATAGTAAGATTTCCCTAGGTTTCTTTAGGTAGAATGTAAAATTACCTATCTTGTGGAGAGTAACAGGTCCTGTGGCACCTTTAAGACTAACAGAAGTATTGGGAGCATAAGCTTTCGTGGGTAAGAACCTCACTTCTTCAGATGCAAGTGGAGGTAACCCTATCCCTTAGTTAAGGGATTGGCAACCTTTGGCCCGCGGCCTGCCAGGGTAAGTCCCCTGGCAGGCCAGGTCGGTTTGTTTACCAGCTGCATCCGCATGTTCGGCCGATCGTGGCTCCCACTGGCCGCGGTTCGCCATCCCAGGCCAATGGGGGCTGCAGGAAGCGGCGGCCAGCACATCCATCAGCCCGTGCTGCTTCTAGCAGCTCCCATTGGCCTGAAACGGCAAACTGCGGCCAGTGGGAGCCGCGATCGGCCAAACCTGCAGATGCAGCAGATAAACAAACTGGCCCAGACCGCCAGGGGCTTACCCTGATGGGCTGTGTGCCAAAGGTTGCCGATCCCTGCCTTAGTTTGTGAAAAGTTGTGTCTGACTTGTACTGACCACTGTGGTCAAAGCCTCCTGTGTCATTGGAGAATTAGTCTGAAATCAACAAGATGAAATTCAATAAAGACAAGGGCAAAGTACTACCATTAGGAATTAAAAATCAAATGCACAACTGCAAAATGGGGCATAACTGGCTAGGCAGTAGTACTGCTGAAAATGATTTGGGGAGTATAGTGGATCACAAATTTGAATACAAATCACCCATATGATGCAGTTGTGAAAAAGGCTAATATTCTGGGGTGTATTAACAGAAAAGTTGTATGTCAGACATATGGGGTAACTGTCCCATTCAACTCAGCAATGATGAATATTTTGTCCAGTTCTGGATGCCACACTTTAGGAAAGACGTGACTAAATTGGGGTGAGTTCAGAGGAGAGCAACAAAAATGATAAAAGGTTTAGAAAACCTAACCTATGAGGAAATATATTTAGTCTTGAGAAGAGAAGGGTAAGCGGGGGGAGGGGGGGGCTGATAAGTCTTCAAATATATTAAAGGCTGTTAAATAGTGATCAGCTGTTCTTCAGATTCACCGAAGGTAATTTAAGAGGTAATGGGCTTATTGACTAGTTCCTGATCCCTGCCCCTGGTCTCTGACTCTGACTCCAACTCTGGTCCTTGACTCAACTCCTGACTCCAGCTCTGACCCTCGGTTTGACTCCTCTTGGCTCAGGTTACTGATTCCTGATGCTGACTCCTACTCTAACCATTAGGTATGACTGCCCAAGCCCTAATCATGACTGGTCCTGCCTTAGAACAGGGAGCTAGTCTAGATCAGTGATTCTCAAACTAGGGCCGCCGCTTGTTCAGGGAAAGTCCCTGGTGGGCCGGGCCAGTTTGTTTACCTGCCGCATCCGCAGGTTCGGCCGATCGCGGTTCCCACTGGCTGTGGTTCGCCGCTCCAGGCCAATGGGGGGGCTGCAGGAAGGGCAGCCAGCACATCCCTCGGCCTGCACCACTTCCTGCAGCCCCCATTGGCCTGGAGTGGTGAACCACGGCCAGTGGGACCCACGATTGGCTGAACCTGCGGACACGGCAGGTAAACAACCTGGCCCAGCCCACCAGGGGCATTCCCTGAACCAGCGGCGGCCCTAGTTTGAGAACCACTGGTCTAGATTATCTTTCCAGGTCCCTTCCAGCCCAGCATTTCTATGATTCTGTCATCTGCAAAATATATGTTTGCAGTGTTTGTTTGTCACAGGATATAAGTGAGACAAGGTAGGTGTGGGCATATCTTTTATTGGACCAACTTCTGTTGGTGAAAAGTACAAGTTTTTGAGCTATACAGACCTGAAGAAGAGTTCTATGTAGATTGACAGCTTGTATCTTTTACCAATAGAAGGTGGTCCAATGAAAGATACTGCCTCCACCACCAAAATATGGCAAAGCAATAGATGCTTGGGCACTGGTTCAGTATTAACCTAAAAGTGAGCTGAGTTTTCCTTGGAGGTTGTCATTCAAACATTGCATGAGACTGGCTAAAATCACAATCCAATGTGCTATGGATACAGTGACCGTGCAAGTTATGATAATACAGTATTGTAAAGTGTATATTTATAGCACCTTTCATGATGAACCTCTCAAGGCACTGTACAATCAAGACGCCATAATTACACACTGACATTCTTTTTCAACCAACTTAAATGCTTCAGAGAACATTTAAGTCTTTAATCTAGTCTAACTCAGGGACAAAGGGAGCTGATCTCGTATCACAAGAAAGGGAGTTCCAAAACTTCTAGGATTAATTATTACAACTCTCTTCTCATTGCCCTCCATTGCCCTGACAAGTTTTTATAGCTTCTGCAGAAGATCCCAAATTCTGCTGCCAGAGTATCTCTTTGTAATACACCCACTTGGCAAACACTTAACGCTAACATCAGATGGTGCGGAGTATTGAATCCAAAATTGCTCAGACCTTTCCTGAGCTATGACTAATGCATTTTGCTGTCTCCATTTGTGGATGCAGCACTTCTGCCCATCCCTGAGTATCCCTCATTCCTGTGGCCTTGATGCTCCAGATTCTTGTGCTCTGTTTCACAAGGAGTGCAAGAATCTTGTGCTCTACTGCAGATATGACTTGAGACTGTGTAGGTTTGAACCAGCCCCTCTTGAAGTCAATGGAAACACTCCCATTGTCTAGAGCGACCAAGGAATCATGCCCTATGTGCGTAAGGTTCAGCATTGGGAGTCGTTCTCTGCATAGGATGGCCATAAGTTTCAGGCACTTTAGTTACTCCCTTGCTTTACAGAGCACAGGGAAACTGAAGCTGTGGCATAGGTGGAGAATGGGAATGCCGGATATGAAATGGGCCTACGTGCAATTCTCAGCATGTAGTGAAGCACCTAGCTATGCATTTTCAATTAGGCCTCACTTCTTCCAACAAGAAATCAGAAGTTAGTCGTCAGATTGGGCTCACGTCCTTCTGTGCGCTGAGTACAGCTTATGGTTTGGTTTGGTTTTTTACTTTGTGCATATGTGTGCAGTGCTCCACAGCTGCCCTGGATCAAGCTCTGTATCCATACAGGCAACTGGCTTTACCCCATAGCTATGAAACTCCTTGACAGCCAAAAGCTCTAGATATTTCAACCCCTTAGGATCTGAAGCTTAAAAGTTCCTGTTTTTAAAAATGTGTGTTGGGGAAATGAATACGTAGGCTCTCTCTCTCTCATTCCCCCCCCCCCCCCATGCTAGTTATTAACTTTAAGCTGACTGTATAGGGCTCAGAGCTTCGTTTTGTGAAAGGTGGTAGGGAAATGTTAAGATTGCTTTGTGTTATATCTGTTGCAAGCTCTGAGAAGCAGAATGGTGATGGAGGTCAAAAAAGATATTTTCCCCATAAATAGTCTTGCTTTCTCCCCCACCCCCACTCCAAGTTGAAGGTACAACTGACCCAACTGACTTACAGCCATGCACCAGAAGGAATTTATTATTTATTTGTATAAAGCAAGCATTGTTGCAGCTTCCAAAAAGACAAGGGTTCAGATTTCTGGACTGTGCTCTTTTCTTGTTCAGGGAGCATCTTACACATATGTAAGAAAGTCTTCCCTATATTCTAAAACTCCGAATAGGCACAGGGTTTCTGTTGTTGCTCTGTTGCAATCTATTGCAAAGATTCATCAAAATGGCAAAACCCACAGAAAAGCTTACACACATGTAGGCGTAGTGGAGGCCTCCAGAAAAAACACAACTGTGTTCAAGTTCTCAAGTCAAACTGAACCTCTCTCTGCTGCTTCCAGACACTGTTCCCAACTGCTAGGTCTCTGCATCTGACCCTACAAAGTCATTAAAAGTCCCAGTGTAAAAACATGTCATTCAAAAGTCAGCAAACCTGGTCCCAGCCAGGTGCTAAACCTTGTAGGATATTCTGGCTTAATGAAAAGTGTGCCATGTTACATTTGGAAGGCACTCCAACTTGACACAATAATTGATGTGGTCATTAAGTGATTGTTAAACTGACTCATTAAGCCTAGTTCATTCATGCATTGTGAATGTCCCTTACATTTAACCCTACACTGGCAAGTTTCATTTCAGATATTTATCACAGTAAACCTGTTGACTTCACATCTGTTAAGATATGCCTCGGTAAACATAAATCGTTATTTAAGTCCGTGATTCCCAAACTATGGACTGTGGACAGTTAAAGGTTCATGGAGGGCCATGGAAGGCAGATTAGTCATGTGGTGATGGTTCTTCTCCTTGCTTCCAGTTGCTAAATAGCTTTAAAGCAAGCTAAAAATACATTGGATACTTTCCTAATATATTACTCTCTCTGTAAGCAATTGCTATAACAGAGGAATGTTATTCAAATGTGTATCACAGGCATTGGAGCGAGGTTGACAAAGTTATCTGTGCACTTTCTGTATGTCTGTCTGCACCAACACCAGCTGGGGCAAATATCTTCTGTCCCATAGCCCTAACCTAACGCTGACAGACCCCAGTTGCCTGTGATTTCTGAAGCTTAGTGTATAAGACTCTACTGCATGAGCTAAAAGCCACATGGCTCTTAGGCCTGGTCTACACTGCGGGGGGGGAGATTGATCTAAGATACGCAACTTCAGCTACGAGAATAGCGTAGCTGAAGTCGACGTATCTTAGATCGAATTAAAATTACTTACTTCGCGTCCTCGCAGCGCTGGATCGATGACCACGGCTCCCCCGTCGACTTTGCTTCCACCTCTCGCACTGCTGTAGTTCAGCAGTCGACGGGAGAGTGATCGGGGATCGATTTATCGCGTCTACGCTGCACGCGATAGATCGATTGCTACCTGCCGATCCAGCGGGAAGTGTAGACATACCCTTAACTAAAGCTGTAGCAGGGTGGGCTAGGTGCCACTAGAGGGGGACAGAGCATCACACCAACGAGGCATGGGTTACACTAGCGCTCTGTGATGTGTGCAAATGAAGACAGGTGGCCCAATGTTGGCTCTGCTTGCTTGTATACTGCACCCTGAGAGAGGCTGTGTGAACTGGAAGAGACATCAGGCCTGATTTAGCACTCACTGTAAGCATTACACAGTGTAGTACAAGGCAGTTACTCCTGACTTACACCTGTGTGAGTGAGAAACAGGCTTACTATTTCCTGTCATGTGCTCGTCTATGGACCCGCTGACTGTGTTTGCCCATCATGTACAAACTATAACTCTTCACTTTTGCTTCTGAAAGACACATCCCGTCCCATTAACAAGAGTTGTTTTGTTTTGTTTCATGCATTGTTAAAAAAAAAAAAGTAGTACTGATTAAGTTGTGTGCTTATCATTCCCATCTGGTTTGTATCTACAACGTCCTGTTTTCCTTTACAATTCCCGTTGCAGAAAAGTGTGCAGAGCTGTACCTGCAGAAATGTGAGTCATGTCTGACAATGTCCTGAGAGAGCCAATTATGGGGCCTACTCAGTTTCCAAAGTTGGGGGGATGTAGGTGTTTAAAGGAATTTTATTGAAAGTAAATTTTAGTATAAATGTGAAATGAAATGTATTAACGTGCTAGGTAAAAGCACTGCCAAGCTTCAATATTTAATCAAAGTACATTAGGCAGGTGGAAGGGGGAAAAAATTGATATTTTAATAACATACCTGAAGTTTAATTTGTCTTAAAGTAACTGAAGAACCATTTTAAAAAATTCTAGCTTAATAGCTTTTTAGGATGGCCTATTTATAGATGTGTTCCACAATTCTGCAGAGGTCTTTTTATATAGGAAACTTGCTTCATATCCAAAAACAAAAGATTTAAAGTGTTGTGAACTTGCAGGTGGACAGAGTTCCCGGTTAACTTGTAACTAAGCCCACAAATCAAACCGATGTAAAAAACATCGCTTTTGCCAATACTTATGTGATTGTAAAAAGAACAGCTGTAAGTTACATGGGTTGGTGTCAAATAAAAGAAGCTATTTGCTGAATCGCTGACACAAAGGACGCCTGTACATCTCTTTCACACCTCACACTTCTGATCTAGTTCTTCTTTCCAAATGTAGTACTTCAATCTAGTGATACCATTAGTTCTGAGCAGAGTTGGATGGCTGGAAAAGAGCCGCCTATATCTGGTAGTTTTGAATAAAAGCAGTCTGGATAGACCCAAGAGGCAGAGCCCTAAAACAGATGTAGGAGCATGAGGATGGAGTAACATCCTAGCTGCCTCCTATGTGTCTATGCAGGACTCCAATTGACTAATCTATCAGATTCCGCCTCATCATCACTGCCCAAAAATAGTGCCCACAAGAAGTACCCACACATGTTCTCAGTATACCCACTTGTGTATTTCGGCACAGTGAGCCAACGTGGACCTCTGCTCCATGGAGAATAGGGGAATTTGGACTCCTCACATACTGGTATCTCCTGCCAGGCCCCCTCCCTGCATTTGCAGCCTTGCATGCTCTCCTAGAGCGCTACAGGTCTGTCGCATCTTATGTGCAGTCGGTAAAAACAAAAAAAAACAAAAAACAAAAAAAGAGAAAAATAACAATTTTTGTACTTGTAGTGCAGGCAATTCCACCAACCATTCAACTCAATGTAATTTTGGCTTTACACAGTTTTCGCTTTATGCGCTAACCGCGGAACGGAACCCCCGCGTAAGATGAGACTCGCCTGTACAGGATTTTCTCCAAAGTGCTGGTCTAGCTCCTCATTTTAGCTCTGTCTCTTGTCCTGCCCAAAGTGAAAACAGGTTGTTTGGGGCTCTCATCTTTGCTTTGCATGGTAAAGTTTTGGAAGTTAGCTTGGAACAATTAGTTGTGAAATCTATACATATAATTGAAAACGGCTTGTCTTCTTGCAACCTCATCTGCCCTCTTTGCTCAGTATCGGTATGAAAGCTACATGTGCCTGGTCCAATGGAAATGATGTCTCCGAGGGACACTGAACCCCCTAGATCCTCTGTTTTAACTCAACCCTAGTCTGTCTTTAAAAAACTGAAGTGATGTTGGCTTTAGATAAATGCCTGGAGGCCTTCCTGGTCTCCTGCTATGCACTGGCTGATTCACCCAGTCAGAGCATGCATTTTTAAATGAATTAAGTCCCATAAGTTTGCAAAAAGTAACAAATAAAAGTTTCCATTTAAACTTGAAGAAAATGTGCTAGGGATTAACAAGGCACTAGCTGAATATTACAAGATCTTGATTTAATTTTCTCTCTAGGAAGCTCCATATATGCACAAATCTAATCATTTCTCTGGCTCTGGAATGCCATCCCAGTTGGCTGTGACATCGTGCCAGGGGAGTGCATTTTAACAACCACAGAATTCAGTGAACCTGATCATTCTTCCCATACTAAAACCTGCTGGAGTTTGTTAGTCTTTTATGAAACAGCATGCCAATTAGGCACCTGGATTCCATGGTGATTATAAATCCTTAAAAATAATTAGCTATATAAATTTACATTCATTTTTTAAATAAAATGGAGACTTTAGTAACTATCATTAGATGACTGTTAATTGCCAATAATTGGCTTTATTATTTTTCCATTAGCAGGAAAGTATGTGAGCTATTATGGAAAGATAAAAGTCGTGGTGTTTCTAATTATAGATAAAATAAAAGAATAAATCTATCCATTTCCAGATACTAGATCTCTTGTAAACTGGTTTGACTTCCAATGACCATTTCAGTGTCTGAGATCCTAGGATGTGCATGGACTAGGAACATTCAATTAACTGAGGAATTTTTCAGTTTCCTAAAGTATAAAAGCGTTGAGGGACCGGCACACAGATTTTGTTTAGGGAAGCCTTGGATTGTATTTAACAAAGTTGGGGGAAATCATGGACAAAAATCATCATTTGGAAAATAATTTAGATTTCACTGTCTTTAAACTTCAGCATTTCTATCCTTCCCCCCCACACACACACACACACCTACATCCTAATACATAGTGGAAGCCTGTTCAAGTATATACAGCTGCTCAAGATATGTTATTGATGCTCAAGGTCTATTACTGCTATACAGTGGTATCTTCCTACCAGTTACATGTTCATTGTCAGAACCAGGGCCGGCTCTAGGCACCAGCAAAACAAGCTGGTGCTTGGGGCGGCACATTTGTAGGGGCGGCATGGCCGGCGCCAGAATGCCGCCCCTAAAAATGTGCCCGGCCGCCCTAGCTCACCTCCGCTGCTGCTGCCATGGCGCACGAAACAGCTGATTCGCGCGCCGCTGCTCCCCCTCCCTCCCAGGCTTGGGCGCCTGGGAGGGAGGGGGAAAAGCAGCGCCCGCGCCACGGCCACTCGGAGTCTTCCCCTCCCTCCCAGGCTCTCAAACCTGGGAGGGAGGAGGAGATCCCGAGCGGCCGCGGCACGCAAAACAGCTGTTTCGCGCGCCGCTGCTCCCCCTCCCTCCCAGACTTGAGAGCCTGGGAGGGAGGGGGAGAAGCGGTGCCACGCCGCGGCCACTCGGAGTCTCCCCTTCCCTCCCTTTCTCCCTCCCTCCTAGGCTTGAGAGCCTGGGGGGAGGAGGCAGGGCTGGGGATTTGGGGAAGGGGCGGAGTTGAGGCAGGGCCGGGGGTGGGGTAATTAAATAAGGGGGGGGCGGCCAAAATTGTTTTTGCTTTGGGCGGCAAAAATCCTAGAGCCGGCCCTGGTCAGAACATGATTTCTTATTCAACAGTTGAAGCATTTTCGCATCAGGTTGTGACTCTCTTTTGACGAACAAATAATACATGATTTATTCCCTTTCATAGAATATCAGGGTTGGAAGGTCATCTAGTCCAACCCCCTGCTCAAAGCAGGACCAATCCCCAACTAAATCATCCCAGCCAGGGCTTTGTCAGGCCTGACCTTAAAAACCTCTAAGGAAGGAGATTCCACCACCTCCCAGGTAACCCATTCCAGTGCTTCACCACCCTCCTAGTGAAACAGTTTTTCTTAATATCCAACCCAAACCACCCCCACTGCAACTTGAGACCATTACTCCTTGTTCTGTCATCTGCTACCACTGAGAACAGTCTAGATCCATCCTCTTTGGAACCCCCTTTCAGGTAGTTGAAAGCAGCTATCAAATCCCACCTCATTCTTCTCTTCTGCAGACTAAACAATCCCAGTTCCCTCAGCCTCTCCTCATAAGTCATGTGCTCCAGCCCCCTAATCATTTGACCCATGGTGAATATCAGAACTCGTGATGGGTGAACTGCCAAAAGTTTGGAATTTGAGTTCAGTTGAGTTCCCAAAAGTTTGGATACTGTGCCACAACTCTCATGAATTTTCTCAACTTTGGAGGAGTTTTTTAGAACCTCCCTTCCAATGCAACCTTCAGCAAGCCCCAGGACCATTTAATGACGCTTCCTTTGCATCGTTCCCATTCTCAAGCGCCGTCTAGCACTTGTTTAACTGATATTGGCCTGTGCAAAGAAATTTTAAAGTATAAGGCCAAGATTTTTATGAAATGTGTACTGAAAGTTAGGACCTGGATTCGTTTGGAGGCACTGATGTTGGCGAGAGCTACTCGTTTTGCAAGAACGGCTGTGAAAAGCCTCCTAATGGCACATACTTGTTGGAAAAGTGTACACCGGGCAAAAGGGTGAGAGCTCAAGTTATGTGGCGCAGGAGAGACTACTTGCAGGGAACAGTGAAAAGACAGGACGTTGATAACGCTGACCTTTTAGTGGAACTTAAACATGGTCCAGCTGAAACTGCCTCGGATGCTGTGTGACTTCCTGGCTGTTTGTGGTGCGTACCCTTTGTAAGGACAAGGCAGCACAAAACAGTCCCCCTGATGTGCCCCATGTCACTCGGTGTAAAATGCTGAGTTTCAATGTTGTACATGGATAATCTCAAACTGTGGCTAGGGTTGCCATGCCAGAACGCCCGGTCGAAAAGGGACCCTGGCGACTCCGGCAGCGCTGCTGACTGGGCTGCTAAAAGTCCAGTTGGTGGCACAGCAAGGCTAAGGCAGGCTCCTTGCCTGCCCTGGCTCTGCACAGCTCCTGGAAGTGGCCGGCATGTCCAGCTCCTAGGCCCAGGAGTGGCCACGGGGTTTCCGCACACTGCCCGTGCCCCAAGTGCCAGTTCCACAGCTCCCATTGGCTAGGAACTGCGGTCAATGGGAGATGTGGGGGCGGCACCTGCAGACACGGGCAGCGCATGAAGCCCCATTGTCCCTCCCAGCCAAAGCCCACACCCTGAACCTCTTCCCGCACCCCAACCCCTGCTCTGCCCCAGGTCGGAACACCTTCCTGTACCCTAACTCCCTCCTGGAGCCCACACTTCCTCCCTCACCCCAACCTGCTGTCCTGCCCTGCGCTCCCTCCCTGAGCCCACCCCCTCTCCAACACCCAAGCCCCCTGCCCCAGCCCTGAGCCCCCTCCTGTGCTCCAAACCCCTCGGCCCCAGCCTGGAGCCCCTTCCTGCACCCTCATCCCCGGGCCCACCCCAGAGCCCACACCCCCAGCCGGAGCCCTCACCCCCTCCTGCACCTCAACCCTCTGCCCTAGTCCAGTGAAAGTGAGTGAGGGTGGGGGAGAGCGAGCAACGGAGAGAGGAGGGGATGGCGTGAGTCAGGGGCAGGGCCTCTGAGAAGGGGCGGGACAGGGGTGGGGTCTTGGGGAAGGGGCAGGGGAAAGGGTTTGGGTTTTGTGTGATTAGAAAGTTGACAACCCTAACTGTGGCCCAAACTGTGTCTGTCACGGTGCTCAGAAAAATCCATGCTAAGTAGTGGGAGCAGAAGTTGGCTGTGCTTATTTACTTCCCTCCAAATGTCACAAAAAGGCCACCCCAATGTTCTTTCTGCAGCTGCAGTTGTTAAGCGCGGCCTATGAGGGTATGTCTTCATTGCCAAGTTAGCCCTGCCCTGGGCTCTTACTCAGGTGTTGCCTCAATCCCCTGCTCCTGTCCACACACAAAACCCTCTCACCCAAGTTTAGTGGTGCTTTAAACCTCTGCTAGCTGGGCCAACTGGGGATCTAGGCTGCAGCTCAGAATCCCCTTTCACTCGGATTGGTAACCCGCCCACTTTGCACTTGAAATCACTCAAGTGTTTTCCCTTCCAAAGTCCTTTTCCCCTTTGGGAAACATACTCCAGTATGTCAGGATTCACAGGTCTGAGACTTTCCAGCTAATAAGATGTACAGTCTCTGAGTTTTCCTTTAAGAGAATCTCTAGACAACGGGCTTGTTTACAGTAGTTAAGTATGGCTAAACCCTGGGTCATGATTTATTTTCAACACCTACCTGCAGCGAGTGGCTTGTGTCCGTTCTGGTGAGCCCTTGTGGGTGGTGGAATTTCTCATGCTTTCTTCCCCCCGGCAACCCTGTGGTCAGAGTCGGCTAACTCTGAATCACAACAGCTTTCTTCCTGGTTGCTGTCCCTTCCTACGACCGATTTTAAGCTTGCTTTTTCCGAGTGGAGCAGGTTCTGGAGGTGTGCCTATTTAGCACTGGTTGAGCTCAGAGGAGCTCATTAGTTTTTCTTCTGATCAGGATGGGGACATGTCCCGTCACGGCTACGCTAGACTCTTTCTAATAGCTGTAAATTAGCAGTTACTGAAAATTTAAGTTGCAAGTATTTAAAAATGAAATACTATCTGGCAAAAAAATTTCTCTGCCTGGCTATTTTGTATTTAACTTTAAAAAAAAAAAAAAAACTTTTAAAAAAAAGTTACAAATCCTGTGTGGGAATATGTGATAAGAGTCTGCTGGATGTCATTAGGAACGGAATAACAATACTGAAATTATTTATGTCAAGGAACAGAAAACTAAGTGAGCTAGACCTTGAGTTCAAAGAGAAGAGGTGGTTTTAATGTAAATTAAAACACATTCTTACTGGCCACTAATCAAGTGTTTACCTGTTTCCATTAAAACTACATTGAATTTAATCAGTTTGTTTTCTAATGCATGCATTTCTCTCCAAATAAGAAGCATACTTGTCATGAATATTTAAATTGGATTTTAAAGCCATGAAAATTTCATTTAAATAAAAAGTGAGGTGGTTTCTTGGGGGTTTGGAGGTAGAATTTTTAAATTCCATTTAATAGTTGTAAACAAATTTTGAAGTTGATGGTCTCAAGAGAATGTTATACTTTTGCATTTGAGATTAAATATCTCTAATTTATGAAACACTTGGTATCTAATTACGCGATAAATATACATAATAAGTATTGGTTACTTACATTTTAATAACATGATGAGTTTATTAATTGAGAAATCTATGGTAGTTCAGACTTGTTTTCAGTGTAAAAAATATGTAATACAATTTTTATAAATAACTAGTTGGATAGAGGACCGAACTATTTTAAATTTATCTTTCTGTATAACTTGTATGTGTTAAATATCAAAAGAAAACAGGAGTATAACTTTTTGGTTGAGAATTCAGGTTAGACTCTGGATTTGCTATAGGGATTTGTATTAGCACAAAAGAAATCCAATTAACTTTTTTCCCCAAATGTTTTAAGTTAACCTAAATGCCTAAATCAATAATGATAAATAATGGGTCTACTTCTGCCCCACATAATGCAACTGCAATGGGAGGTACTTGTGTTCTACTTGGGAAAGAACAGGGCCCTGTGATGATGAGCTTACTTTTCTATATTGCCTTTTACCCTCTGAGGACCTGATCATGAAGTGATTTACAAACTTTGCACAGAATCACTGCCCTGACGCAGCCGGCTGTGGGTTCTGCGATAGCTCGTTAGTGGTGCACAACAAAATTTCCCGGCAGTTGAGACAGGAAAATGAAGAATACCATATCCAATTAAAACTGGGAGTGGGAAATTTGTTGCAATTTGAGCGGGACACTGTGGCTAATGCCCTAATTCCTAAATTGACAGTTTTTATGATTGTAATCCCTTTCAAGGGTTACACTCTTTCAACACAATCTTTATCTGGGTTTTATTTGAATTTTGTGGGTGGTGCCTAATCTGTGATCTAGGAAGGACCAGAAGAGACTGATCTGAAGCAACCATTGAAATCAGTAGGAATTGAGGATGTTCATCACCTCCTAGGAGCTGCTCCAGAGCCGTTGGAACAGAGTCCTATTGTATATCTATGTTGCATCAGCTATTATCACAATGCAGTCTGTGCAAGAACATACTCAACAATGAGCAATGTGGAAAACATGCCTGTTAAATTCCGTGTGCAACACCATAGCCTTGGATGAATCCTTCTCTCACCCCTTTCTTTCTGTCAGTGAAAGCTCTTTGCTAATGCTGCTTGACTTTGTGTTGTAAGTTTGTTCAACGCTGGACACTCCTCTTCCTCAAATAAGATGGATGTCGTGGGTGCACTATTCTGTTTTGTTTTTCCTGCAGAGTTCATCTTTCTGGGCCATAACTCAAATGCAGCCTTTCTTCCCTACATGCCCCCCTACTCTCCTTGGTGGTGAAAAACTTTACTCGTCAGTCTTAATTCTTTAAACTTCTCATCAATTGAGACAAAGAAATCTTCCTTCTCCAGGTGCTTACTTCATAATTAGGTGAGATTTTCCTGCTTTTTACTAAAATATGTAGATATTTTTTTCATACACACACGAACCATGGCACCCATGACTAGAAATGAAGCCTTCCCTCCAAGCTGCTTAATTGTTTATGGCAACAAGGGTTTAGGACCAGATGTGTGAAGAATACTGTATGCTGTCAGCTCTCTCTTAAAAAGAGGTTTTGAGGGTGGCATTCTCTAGGGTTTTGTTACTATATTGTTGAGTAGATGAGTAAGCAGTTCTAGTCATGGACTCTAACATTATGATGTACTGTTGGAAACACATGTTCATGCTTATATTTGTTGTTTGTGCCAAGCTCGTACACCCCTACATGCCCAGCCATTCACCATCAATATTTACCTGGGTTTTTTAGTCACTTTAAACCCTGATGCCTTTATTATGAGATAAGAAAGAGTGGTTAAGAAACTCGTACAACCAAGCCGTAAGAGAAATTTTCCATGAGTTGTCTTTGAAAAGAAAGTACTTTCACCTGCTATGATCAGACACTATTAATATTAGCATCACTTTGCAAAGTTTTAAATGTATGGTCTCTCAGCTTCAATCATATCTTGCATGCAGCTTGCTTGATAAATAATTCCATTCCTGCTATAAACCTGCTTTTATCATTCAGAAACAGCTGTGCTCCAGTAGTTTATTGATATTTCCGCAATTAGAGATTCAGGCTTTTCTTTCCTATTGATTTGTGCTTCATATGAAGACAGCATTTGATACAAAATAGCATTTGATTTTATTTGATCATTTTAAAGGTAATACTTTCAATTAAGTTTTGAACTGCATAGTTAATTCAGATATAGAAACCAAATAACTTCGTGTGGAGAACTCCCACACTTGCAGAGTCTAAATGATTGAGTGTTAGCTATTGCAGATCTTAAAACTGAAATATGTTTTTGTGTAATACAGTCTGAATCTTCCAGGCTCCATCCAGGGCCGGCTCCAGGCACCAGCCCACCAAGCATGTGCTTGGGGCGGCACCTGGAGGGGGGCGGCGCAGCGCTCCGGCCCGAGAGTGGGGCCGTGACTGGGCTCTCTGCCCTCCCCGCGGCGCTCCGGCCGCCGGGGAGAGCGGAGCCACAGAGGGCTCGCCGCCGGGATGAGCAGAGCCGCGGCGGGCTCGCTGCTCTCCCCCTGGCGCTCCGGCCGCCGGGGAGAGTGGAGCCGCGGCCGGTCTCTCCGCCCTCCTCCCAGCCACTGAACTGAAAAAAACAATTATTCATTCAGCTTGAGTCCAGAGTGCTCACTGTAGACAAGGGAGAGACAGTGTGACAGCAGTGGTAATATTCCACGGTGTCAAACCATACAGCTCCATCTGCGGAGCTCTCTCATCAAGCCTGCACTTATAAACTTTGGGCTCACTGGCTGCAGTTGCTTGTCCACTGTTGCACAGAACTGGTGCTACTGTTTGTTACTGTTGTAGGAGGGATGAAATGATGCAGGTGTTTCGAATGGTAATGTGTGACTGACTGTCCTTCTTCAGACATGTGAGGTCTGTATCTAGGCATGTCCCTAAATGGTTTGGATCAGAGAAGAGCTCCAACTATTAAACTCTCTCAGTTGATGCGGTCTGCTGTGAATCAGGTATTTGAGGGAGGAGTAGAAGATAAGGGGCAGTTGACACTTGTGCATATAGTGGGTGAAATCCCGATCACACTGAAGTCAATAACAAAACGTCTACTGGCTGCTGTTACCACAGTATCTGCTCACCTCACAATCTTAAATGTATTTATCCTCACAAAACCCTTCTAAGGCAGGAAAGTGCCATTATACTTATTGTCCAGGTGAGGAACTGAGAGGCTCAGTGACTTTCCCCAGGCCACACAGGATCCTGTGATGGAACCCAAATCTCCAGCTAGTACTCTAACCGTTGATCAATCTTTCCTCTCCTGCATGACTCTCGCCACCCCTGTTCTGAATGGTGTCTGGTGTTCCAGACAGACATGGCTTGCTGAAACTAATCACGTTAAAACAGAAAAATAGTAACAACAAATTGATTACAGAGGGAAGCTGTGTTTTTCAAGTGGAATTTATTTACACAGGATGCCAAAGAACTTTACAAATTTGGGGTTAATACACCAAATCAGCCCTCATCTCAAAAAAGATATACTGGCACTAGAAAAGGTTCAGAAAAGGGCAACTAAAATGATTAGGGGTTTGGAACGGGTCCCATATGAGGAGAGTTTAAAGAGGCTAGGACTCTTCAGCTTGGAAAAGAGGAGACTAAGGGGGGATATGATAGAGGTATATAAAATCATGAGTAACGTGGAGAAAGTGGATAAGGAAAAGTTATTCACTTATTCCCATAATACAAGAACTAGGGGTCACCAAATGAAATTAATAGGCAGCAAGTTTAAAACAAATACAAGGAAGTTCTTCTTCACGCAGGGCACAGTCAACTTGTGGAACTCCTTACCTGAGGAGGTTGTGAAGGCTAGGACTATAACAGCGTTTAAAAGAGAACTGGATTAATTCATGGTGGTTAAGCCCATTAATGGCTATTAGCCAGGATGGGTAAGGAATGGTGTCCCTAGCCTCTGTTTGTCAGAGGGTGGAGATGGATGGCAGGAGAGAGATCACTTGATCATTACCTGTTAGGTTCACTTCCTCTGGGACACCTGGCATTGGCCACTGTCGGTAGACAGGATACTGGGCTAGATGGACCTTTGGTCTGACCCGGTACGGCCGTTCTTATGTCCAGATCAGTCCAAAATGAACACTATTCACCCTAAGTGAGAGTACTTTCTCGGCTGGCAATACTGGTGATGTGAGAACTGGACCCGTCTTAGCCTGGGAGTAATCCAGGGTAGGGACTGTGCTTTGTGTTTGGGCTGTGTAGCGGGGTGGACACCCGCTCCTGCCCTGAGGGGCTTGAAATCAGCCCTGAAAGAGGGCTGCAGGGGTAAAAGCAGCCCTGGGGAGGGCTGCAGCTCTAAAAGCTAGGCTGATTGGGGAAGCGGCCGCAGCTGGCCTGTATAAGAGGCTGGGAGCCAGGAGCTCAGCAGACTTTCTCTCTGCCTTTAGAGGGAGAAGGGCCTGGCTGCTGGGGAGTGTACCTGGGTACCTAAGGTGGAGCAGGGGTGGGAGAAGGCAAGAGGAGCTGGGGCGCTCCGGCCTGGAAACCTCCCAGGCTGCTGGCCTAGTGCAAGGCCAACGGGTACTGGGGGTTGCTGAGGGCAGCCCATGGGTAGGCAGAGGCAGCAGGTCCAAACCCTCCTTGCCAGTGATGAGTGGCTTATACTGCAGTCTGCCCAAAGGAACAGGGGCAAGTTGGTGACTGAGGCAAGGTGGGGATAGAGGGTTGGGGGTTCCCCAGGTGGGGAGACCCTGAGACTGAGGGGTATTGCTAGGGGGCAGCACCCCAAAGACAAGGGGCACCGGGGTCCTGGGAGGGACACAGGGCCAGTGGCAAGGCGGATCACCAGCCTGCAGGGGGTGCTCCAGGACGCTGGAAGAGCTAATTCCCATGGACAACCAGCAGGAGGCACCGCAGGGGTGAGTCCGCACGGTTACAGGCTGTCAATTGTGCAGGGGGGCACACTGATTCTCCACTGGGTTCTTTGGGTGCTCCTTTAATAGAAATAATAATTGGGTCTAGGTATTTTTAACTTGCTGCTTAGTCCACTATGCCATCTATTTAATTTGAACTGTGTTTAGGTTATTGGGGAAATGCTATTGGTAACTTTTTTTTTTTTATTATTTAACTTTGTACCTTAAAGAAAACAAAACGTATGCAGGAATAAAGAGTGAAAAAGGAAGGTGGCCAGTCTGTGAGTCCGAGAGACATACCAAAATTAAAGAAGGGAAAAGATTATTCTGTGTATTATTTCACAAGTCTCTCTTCTGTCCCTATAAAATTCATTTTCCCAAGCAATTCTTATAAAGTAAGCTCCCTCCAGCTCAAATAGCATGTATCATTTTGCTATTCCTATGGACCAACCTTACTACAGTGGTGAGCTGCAAAAATAATAATAACACAATCATAATGTGTCATCTAGTGGTGAAAACGTGAATTACCACAGTCCCAAATATTTTAAATGGTTCATTCTTATTACAATGCTATAGCTCTATAAACAGCCTCAGCGCTAGCAAAGAGTTTGCCGAACAAGTAACCGATTTCCTGCACCAGAAGAGCCAACGGTCTAAGCACTCACAATGATGTAGGCCATTATGAATTAAGATAGTAGTGCAGTGGAGTGGTAGGTGAACATTATCGCAAACTGGTGGGTGTGGAGGAGATCTGAGAAGGAGGAGTTGGTAGAAATGTTATGTACTTTAGTTGATGTTTCGTGTATAAAAAGCAGAATGGCATGTGAGATCTAGGTTCAATCCCCAGTTTTGCTACAGATTTCCTGTGTGACCCTGGGCAAGACACTTAAAGCCCATTGAAGTCGATGGAAAGATTCCTGTTTAATAGCTGATGTAAAGAGCTGAGCAAAGGAAGCCGTTTGCCGTGAACACACAAGAAATTTTCAGCCTTACAACACCCAAGAACCATACATATTCTTGAGAGTAATCTATTGGCACCTTATTATATTAATTACAGTATTTACAGCTATACAGACATATCTTGTAACAAATCCCACGGGATCAAACCCTTAATCTCTCCATACCACATTCCCATTTCTGTAAAATGGGGATAATTTTTCCTTTCTCCCACTCAGTGCCCATGTTGTCTATTTAGATAATAAACTCTTTGAGCAGAGACTGTCTCTTACTGGTCTATACAGCGCCTGGCACTATGAAGCCCAGATCTCAGGTGGACTACTGTAATACAAATAATAAAAAGTCATGGGTGGATGAGACAGATGAGCTAGGACTGATCCCTTGGTGGAGCAGAGGAAACAGGATGGACCTAGGGGAGATAAGAGTAGCAATGTAGGAGAGAGAGCATCTCCTATGAGGCAGATTTTATTTTCTGCCCTGGTGAATGCCCATATCACTTTAACTGTGAAATGATCATTTTCACACACATCCTACCACCCTTGATAATCCTGTCACAACCCACAAACAAAAGATAAGGAGCCAGGGATTGAGCCATCTCTGCCTGGGATGGATGAGCAGAATCCAGAGATGGGGTAAAATGTGTGAATGGCAGGAAATCCACTCCTCCTCCCCCACCATCCATCCCTTCAAAGAGTCCTGTCCTTGGAACACTACACCACAGACATTCGCTCCTCTCAGGTTGCATTCTGCTTGGTTTGAGGGACTGTTTTTTGGAAGTTCTTAGCTCAGTGCAGGCAGTATTCAATCAATCAATAAATAATCTCATTTAATGTTATTCCCTTGTCCCCCCACACCTTGGGGACTGTAACGCTAAACACACATAGCAGCGGATACAAAGCTGAGGATCTCAGACCACCATATGGTTCCCTGAAAAGTCACACAGGCACCAAGCATCCATGAGCCATTGGAAACATACAAAACAATAGATTATAAAAGACCATTAAGGGACACATTCAGTATACATGGTGGAAGCCCAAACAAGGCCAAGGTAAGCACAAAAATTCAATGATCTGAGGGTCTGGGCAAAAGCTGGCTAGGGTTTTTATTGACTCTGCTTCCCATGGTCATAATAAAATAGATAATCAAGAAAATTCATATTGGAATGTGAAACTGTTCTAATACCCTGGCCCAACGGGGAGCATTACTGCCTGTTCCCCTGGAGCATGGGGGAAGCTACGTGATCGTTCGTCTTTAACTTTGAACTTTTTTTTTTTTTTAATAATTGTTTGGAGTTGTTTTTTTATCGTAACATCAACATCATATTTAATGTTGTTTTTATCGTGGGCCAACTTCCTTTCCCAATCCCTTGCTTTTCAATATCAGCAAAATGGCTGTGTTGTGCCTGACTTCATTGGACCACTGTTCGTATAGCAAGTAGTATTTATTAGCCAGGATGCTGGAGTTTATGGACTGAACTGCAGCCCAGTGACTATTAAAGTCTAGGGTAGCGATCACATACTTACTGAGCACACGTGCAGCATCAAGCCGGCTGAATAGTTTCATTTTTGAGTGTAGCAAACATTTTGTAACTAGTCCTGAAATAATTTGGTTTCTTTACGGCAAAACTCAGCCCAGATTTTTTACTGAGCCTGAGATTAGGCTTTGGGTTCAGGTGAAGCCTAATTACACCTCTACCCCGATATAAGGCGACCCGATATAACACAAATTTGGATATAACGCGGTAAAGCAGCGCTCCAGGGGGCTGGAGCTGCGCGCTCTGGCGGATCAAAGCAAGTTCGATATAATGCGGTTTCACCTATAACGCGATTTTTTGGCTCCCAGCGTTATATCGGGGTAGAGGTATATATTTTAGATGGAAACCATATGGAAAAAGACAGTGGTTTTCATAGTTTCAATCCCAAAGATAGGCAAAATGTATTGGTTGCAGTTACGGTGACTGGATGTCCTGATTTTTTAGGGACAGTCCGGATATTTAGGACTTTGTCTTATAAAGGCGCCAGTTACCCTCCACCCCCTGTCATGATTTTTCACCCTTGCTGTCTGGTCACCCTAGTTACAGTCAAGTTCCGCTTTTGCATTTGACCCCAAGGGGATGCTGAACCTGTGTGAAATGCACCCAGAATAACTTTTCAGAAGACCCTCTGAAGCACACCACTGGGATTTGTGCCAAGAAAGAGTCGTAATAGGAAAGGTTGTGTGTCAGGCTCCCTCTCCAATCCCTTTTCAAACACTTCTATTTTTTAAAATGAACCAAGGGGGTAAGTGAAGTGGAAATACAGACTCGTCTATACACTGACAGCAAGATCCACATGGTTCTTGGGCCTGGTGCTGCTCTCATTCAGGAGTAACGTTAGTGAGGTCACTCGAGCTGCAGCAATGTAAAACCAGTGTTCCTGAAAGCAAGATCCAGCCCACAGGGTCTACAGCTTCTCCTCCATTCTATCCCCTGCCAATGCATGATAGTTCCTGGCTATTGTACAGTTTTGAGTGTTCTATTCAGCTTAGGTTTCAATGTGTTAAGTGACTTCCCTTGACAGAATATCTGAAAAGCATCTGTTAATAACTAATACAAATATCAAAGCATCTATAAATAGTCAAACTTAATTGGGTTCCTGTTTTTGCTCCTCTAATCAAACATATGTAGAAAAATAACTGATTGTATCTTCTCTAAATAATATGGTTTATCAAACAATCAGAGTCTGCCAGCTCACCAAGCCCAATGCATCAACTGACAGCACCCAAACTTTGCTTTTATTTATTTGTACTGCAGTAGTGCCTACCATCCCCAAACAGGGTCAGAGCTCCATTGTGTTAGGTCTTGTGAACTTCTTGCACGCTTCCATTTATTCAGTGTTATCGACAGCTGTAGCTCTTAAACTGAACTGTGTTTCCTCATTTCCATTTAGATTGCCAGATTCTATACAATCTGTTGATATTAAGAAATGGCAGAACAGCAGGGATATCTATTTCCTAAACCATGCTGATGGTAGTAAGTGGGAGTTTTGCAATGGACTTCAGTGGCAGCAGAAGCAAGCCCCATAATCTATATCGCTTATCCCAGAACTTGTGTAACACAGGACGTTACCTGTGTAAATGGAACCAGTTACCCTTTGACCCTTGATAGCTGCAACAAGCATCTTTCTTCTTATCTTGACTCTTATTCTTGCTGTTGCCCAATTCCAAGAATGTATGTTGTCCAATAAAAATAAAATTAGTCTGTCTAGTGTTTGTACTGCTCTCACCGCTGTAGTATCTGACCCACTTACAACTGATGATACCGAACAATTTCACACTGAGTGTGATAGCGCACACGCAATGTGCATCCAGTTTTCATTTTGTGACATTTGCGCTAGAATTATAGGCAACAGAAACAGAACTCCTCATTTCTGTAGTCAGAATTCACACACATCTCTGCCAGCCTTGGCAATTCTGGAAACAATCTGGTCTTCTTTTTTGTGATGGGAGTGTGTCAAGAAAGAGCGTTAAGTCCCTTGGTTAGGGTATGATAGACACCAAATTAATAGTTCTTGGAGTATGTTTCAGTTGTAGGTGCTCAAGCGCCTCATGCACCTGAAATTGGAGTCTTCTAAATAGCAGTTTGCATTTGGGCCACACCCTGGACCTCCTTGTGCTCCTGTGTGAAGGGATAAAGGACGGCGGTAGCTGTGACCCTCCCTCAGTTCCCTTGTACTGCCCATGGCAGTGGGATAGAACCTAGCACGTGTCTGACACACTACTCTTCATGGGGACTTCAAAATCCGTTTTCAACCAACTCTAGTGAAGAAATCTTCAGCTTCACATTCCCTTCAACTTGAGTGTTCAGGAAGACTATCTGCAACCCTCCTTGTACAGTGGGGTGTGGCGCTTCCTGCCAACTGCACTGCCTCATGGTGGACTCCAAAACATCAGGGTACAAACCCTGCCCATCCTGGTAGGAACTGAACGCTATCAAGGACAGACACAGCAGATGCCTCTCCTGCCTAGAGGAGAGTCACATCCCAAATAATTGCTCTGTGTGCAAGTCCTTTTCCTTCCAGACATGCAAATTCCAGGGACAAACTACATCTGCTAGAGCAGTCAAAGGGGGGCCCAAGATATCTCCTGAAGGATTCCATATCACCTCTGGAGACATTCCTTGCACCGAAACAAGTACCGGCACCAGAACAGACACCTGTATCAGATCTCCCCACCATGGCACCACCATTCAAAGAGGAGATATACTCCTTCTTGCCATTGCTGACCTACTTCTTTTCACTGACATCGAGCAGGGATCCCTCTCCTCTGCCTTCAGAGAGTGACCCCCATGGAGAATACTGGGGAGCTCTCATCCAGGGCTTCATCCTAGAGAGGGCGTGAGCAGCACTGGGCCAGTCCCAACCAGGTCTGTACCCACCTGGCATGCCACTTGGTCCATATTGGCCTTACTGCGGATCATCATCTCGTGTCCAGAAGCAGATTCTCTCTCCCGTGCTTCCAGAAAGAGGAGATCCTGTTCCCTGGTAGCCAGCTCACCCACACCAGAGCTGGACATGGGTCCCTACGAGTAAGAAATGACAGAGGAACAACCACAATCTGTCTCCATCTAGAGAGTCGTTCTCTTCACCAGACAAGGCGGTAACTCCAGTCCTGGCACTGGCAATTACTGACTTTAAAGATTTCCAGGACCTCCTGTCCCATGTTTGTGGACATTGAGACTACATTTATACAAGAGAAGTCTCATAAACTCTTTGATATTTTGAGCACCATGATATCGGCCAGAGTTGCCCTCCCAAATAACAAAGGGACTGTTGAACTGGCCAAAGGACTATGGCAAACCCCATCCACTCTTCGGTAACTTCCACTTCTAAACTAAAGGGCTTTGAGAACTTCTACATTCATGCAAATCCAGAATGTTTTGGCAGACTTTTCTTGGACTAAGTCCACAAAAGGCATACTTAAGTACAAAGATCCTAAGAAGTTGGATCTTTTTGGATGCCGAGAATATTCATCAGCTTCACTGTGGCTTGGAGTGGCAAACTACCAAGCTCTGTTCACTGAATACAGTCTGATCTCGCAGCACTGCAGCCAGATACTCCATCCAGACCTGAAGTCAGTGCATCTTCTGGTGTGTTTGTTGGCTGGCTAAGCACCTCCTAACAGGTCCAGGAAATCTGGGTACAAAGCAAGAAGACATCAACCAGTAAGACTGGCTCATCAAAATGAAAGAGGTTCTTAATACGGTCAGCCCAATGTGGCCTGGACCTGGTCTTGGCCTTGATACTGAAGATCCTCATCTACTTATTGCAAATAAACAGTCTGTCCTTTCATTCAGCGGTATTATGGTCTATTTTGCAGCACTCTCAGTTTGCCATCTGCCTGGACAGTCGTGCTCTATCTCTTCATCCCCAGTGGTATCAAAGTTTTTCAAAGAGCTATTACACACCTACCCACTGGTCAGGGAACTTTCTCCTGCCTGGGACCTCAACATGGTCTTCTTGAGGCTCATGTAGCCTCCCTTTGAACCTCTTTTGGAATGCTTCTTATACCACCTTGCTCTGAAGATGGTTTTCATAGCACCTATCACTTCAAACAGAAGGGTGAACTTCAGACACTTATGGTTGAATCCTCCCCACCCCCCACCACCCACGACATTCCACGGGGACATGGCCGTGCTAAAACCTCACTTGAAGTATGTTCCTCAGATAGTCTCAGAATTTCAAATAAACCAGACAGTCAACCTGCCTGTCTTCTTCCCCAAACCATAGTCTGAGAAATAAATTGCACTCATTGAGTGTAGCCAGGACTTGGCTTTATTACATTGACAGGACCAAACCATTCAGACTTTCATACCATCTATTTCTACTCATAGTATGTTTTCCTCAGGACTAATTTTTCTGGTAAAGCAAGCTAATATTCAACCACATTGTTTCTAAAGACACTTTTTTTTTTTCAAGTTTCTTTAAAGTCTTTCATTAGCTCCACATTTTCAGGATCATCCGCAACATAATTTGTCTCAGAATTTCCCCTCAGTAGTTTAATTGTTGAGCTTTTATTCCAAACCAAATACTCGTTACTGCTTCTTCTTGTTGGTAATCCACAGTGTCATAGCTGCCAAATTTGGTGCAGCTCCAGGAGTATCTTTTCTCACCAGTAAGAATAAACCCACCAGTTTTCCCCTGCAGATTCCCCCAGACCAGTGAGGAAAGGCAGGAAGTTTGTCCACTCCCCAGCAATCTCCCCTTCTCCTTGCAGCAGAAGTAGGTGAAGAGTGAAGGAACTCCCCTAAGAGCACCTCACCAGTGACTTCTAGTTGTTGCTGATGGGCACAACTTAGAGCAGTTGTGAGCTTGTCCTATTTTGCAGCAGGGACAAAACCAGTGTTAGGAACAGTGGAACATAATTTGGAATACAGCCTTTTTTGTCGTCTCGCCCCCATGAGTGCAGCTTGGGTGCACCCCAACGTGGGGCCATAGTTCCTCTTCATTTAGTCCTGTCGGGATCCTTGCATAATGAGATGTCATAACAATTCTCTCTACAAAGCCGATTCTCCAAGATCTGAGTGTAAAACATCCGGAAGAAACTTTTGGGGGAACAGTAACAGGTCAGAGGCCTCTTTCCTGGACAGGCAGCTGACTAACCAACGTTCCAGGATTGAATTTCATTCCCCATTCAGGGGCAGAGGGAGAATCAGCATCATTTTCTGTTTTGCTTGGCATGGCCTGAGTTTTGAATTTTGGGTTTAAAACAACACTCAGACAAAACTACTAAGTTTTGGCCCATGTTTGCTTGAAACTTGGGTCAAGCTTGCCATGATATCCCTAACCAGGGCAACCTTGCAGGCTGTTTATTTTTGACTTCTTGAAAGCGCTTTGTATAGACCTACATCTTCTGTTGAAGTTAACCAGCTCCTCTGACTGGTTCAGTCTCTGTTCTAGAATGAAGCTGCGAGAGAATCCGTTCTGGCTTCATTGTTACATGGTATGACCTAATGGAGTCCCAGGGTAGAATCTAAGCAGTTACCCTGGGCATTAGAAACATTACCAACTGAAACTCGGTGTATCCTCTCTTCTTTTTCTTTCCCCTCATGCAATAAAAGAACTGAAGGATTGGAACAATGAACCAACTCGCAAGGCATTTCTGGCTCACCTTTTCAGCTCTTTCTGTGAAATTCCCATTGCATTCTAATGAGGTTTATTCAGGTGAGCTCACACTGCTTTTGGTCTTGTCTACACTTGATTTATCTTCCTAACATTTCCCACTGTTACATTCACTGCATCAGTTCTACTTCTGGTGCTCAGAGTGGGAGCTGTAGGGTACCTAAGGCACCAGCTGCTGCTAGTGTATAACAACTGTGTTGTCTAGACCTGGGTGACATGATGTGGCAGTTAAAATACCAGTAACACGTCTACACTAGTGCTGTATCTAGAGTGCCACACTGAGTGGGTATGGTTACATACTCTTCCCTCCCAAGGCGGCTTGTCCCAACCCTCAGAGATCCACGCACCTCAAATCCCTGTGCAGCCACCTCTTGTTATGTCAGGTCCATGGGTGAGTCATCAGTAGCAGAGATTGAACCTGGGATCCCTGGATCGAATAGCACGAGTCTTGACTATCTGAGCGAAAACAAGCCAAGGCTATAACAGGCTCATCAACCCCTATGTGGTCTAACCACCACAAGAAGGGGACAGAGTGTGTGTGCGAATTACATTCTCACTATTGCTAGTACCCGTGAAGTTCAATGATGGCAGCATTAATGGGAAATTTAAGGGGGGAAAAGGCTAGTGTAGGGTAGCCAAGACTTAATTTGTAGCACCAAATTCACCATTGGTGTAACACCGGGCGTAATTTTGCTTACAATGTTCAATTCTGAAAAAGAAATCTTTATTGTCTATGGTAATCACATTGTCTACGGTTTTGATTTCCAATGAGGCCAAAGTTTTCAAAACCATTTTGCAGCTCCTGTAAGAGCTTATGCTGAGCGTCAGAAGACCATCCTACCTGCTCTGGAAACTGACCCTGGATTACAAAAAACAGCTGTTGATTTGTTTCCAAACTACCCAGGTACATTGCAGTGCGTTTTGAGCTGAATTCAGCTTTCCAAGACTTCTAGATAAACTTGGTGCCTACTTCAGTCTCTGTGTGTAATGATCTGGGGCGGGGATGGGGTTGTTTCGATATAAATTCTAAAATACCAACAGTTCGTATTTGGAGCTGTTGTTTGTTTCCACGTGAACCGAAAATTCACTTTCCCCAGTGTCCACAGAACCAGAATATTAGTGTCCTACGTCTCTGAACCTGCAGCTCCCAAGGCAGGGGGCATAATAGAGGTGAGGAAAAGGAGTGGTCAATGCAAGCTGGCTTATGGTCTCTGTTCTGGGGTACAGAATCATGGCTCCATGACTGGTTGCTGGTCCTTAGCTCCTCTGTTCTCCTTGGTGGCTGGGGAAGGAACTGGAGCCAACCTTCATTAAGAGCTCCCCAAGGGTCAGACAAAGCCACCTGAGCTCCTGTCCCTCTCTCCCTGGGGCTCCCAGACCCTGACAGAGAAGCAGGCAGTGTAACAACCAGAGCTGATACGCTCTTTTGTCTCCCTATGATGCTGAGCAGCTGCCACAGGGAAAGGACAGCAGCCGTTAAAGGCGCTCCCAGCTCACACCAGGCCTGTTCCTGGGGCAGTTGGAAACAGGAAAGTGGGGCCCCCTAGCCCTTGCTGTAGTGACTGCATGTATTGAAGCTCATTAGCCTAAAACTCCCAGGGCATGGTTCAGGGAACACGTTCAGTTCAAAATCAGATGTATGTTTGGAGTCTCGAGTGACACAATTTAGAACCTTGAGCGTCACCAGTGGCCTCTGGGCCACAGATTGGACACGCCTAATCTATGCCATGTTGCGCCTCTTTCTCACTGAGTTTTACTGTAGACTTCGCAAGCGTTGATGGCACCCAGCACGATACGAGCGTCATTCGGAATTTAGAGCCGCGCTCTCTGTCCAAGAGATCGATCAACTGGAATAAAGGTTAACACGTTTTGACTTCATTTAACATAAAATGATTAAGTTATTTTCTTCGCGTAAGCATTCAGCAGCGCTGGCTCGCAGTTTTTCTGGGACTGGCAATCCATAAGAAAAGTGAGGCAGCTGTCATCCGGTGGATGGGGGCGGGTGACCAGGAAAGTTGTGCTAACATTAGCATCTGCCTCTCTTTGTGGAAAAAGAGAGAGAGGATATTTAGGTGATCTTGAATGTTTTGAACATTAAATGGGCCGAGCCATTTAACAAGTCATCGATATTGTAAGACATAGCTCAAAAAAAAATCAATATTGGTGTTCATCCAGAATAACCAACAATAATGCTGGTGCCATCAGGATAGACTGTAAAGGCCTATTTAATGAAAGACAAAGGGTTGAGTTGACTTTAAAGACCCAACATTTTTGACACCTTGATTTTGGTTGATGCGTAGTGGACAAGTATGAAGCACACACACCTGTATCTCTGGTGGGTGCAAATAATGCCCCATATTCTCTCCCATGCCAAGTTCCACTGAATGCAGGAGCAGACGTCAAACTAGCTTCACTGGCCCCGTCCTCAAAATGGAATAGGAGCTCCTAGAAGCTATTCTAATTTATGCAAGTTGATACCAGTTTCCAAAGGACCTTATCCCATCTGAGATTTGCCATAGCACATCAGCACTCTGGCTCCAGCCCCACCACCCACCCTGGGCCACAGGGCTGGTTGGCACAGTGGCCAGGTACGTGGACTTAACCCTAGTGGCATTTTCCCCCACACTGGAGGAAATTCTCAGCTAGGCAGATCTGCACTTTCTGTGGCCCCAATCAACACAGAGGGGCTGGAATGCAATAGAGAATTGAGTCCAATATCTCCCTCTTCTCTTGACTGTCAAGCAAAGACTATGTATCCAAAGCCTTGTCTACACTAGGGATATCTTCTAATATTTCCCCAACATTACCAGCACAGCTGCTCTGAGCAGATTTAATTGACGTGCTGTTAAAAAGATTTGTGACCCTGGAGATTCGCCTTCTCTAGGTCTTCTAAAATTGCTAACAATTAAATGGGTGCTAGCGACAGCGGCAAGTCTTCCTGAATGCCTGTCTTGCAGATCAGAAGTGTTAAGTGGGTTTTATTTTCATGTTCGGGGTTTTTTTGTCACATTCAAATGGCTCATTGTATTTGCAACACAATATTACCTGTAACAGCCAAAAATATGTTATATTTAATGCAAGTGATTTATTTATGACCATTTTTTTTGTGTGTGTGTGCAAAGTTTAAGGAATGCCATCAGTTTAGCCGAAGGAAGGGAATACAATGAGAGTGTTGCCAACTCTTAGAATTTTATTGTAAGTCTCATAAAACCAGGTGTTTTTCTTAAAACACCAGCTCCTGACGTCACGTGAATCTCCGCTTTCATTTTTTAATGTAAGTTACTAGCCCCCATAGTTGCAGAGAAAAGCATGAACCCATGATCCCAAAGAATCTCAAAGAATCAAAAACCAAAAGATGAACTATATACAATAGTTTTGTTTTTTTAATTTCATGATATGTTAAAGTCCATCTCATGGTTTTTAGATGCTAGGGATTGTCAATCATAGAAACGTAGGACTGTGTAACACCGACAGACCCTGGTCGTTGGGATAGAACCTGGGACCTCTGGAGTTTAGTGCATGAGCTTCTACTAAAAGCCACATGGCTGTTAGCTAAGGCTGTAGCAGACTCATTAATCTCTAAGTGGTCTTGGTGCCACTAGAAGAGAGAACACCACACCCAGGAAGTGTGTGGGTTACAACTGTATGTGACCTTGATTGGTCATCTAATCCAGGCCCCTGCACTCATGGTAGGACTAAGTATTATCTAGACCATTAATCTGCTCTTAAAAATCTCCAATTATGGAAACTCCACAACCTCCCTAGGCAATTTATTCCTGTGCTTAACCACCCTGACAGTTAAGAAGTTTTTCCTAATGTCCATCCTAAACCTCCCTTGCTGCAATTTAAGCCCATTGCTTCTTGTCCTATCCTCAGAGGTTAAGGAGAACAATTTTTCTCATTCCTCCTTGTAACAAACTTTTATGTACTTGAAAACTATTATCATGTCCCCTCTCAGCCTTCTCTCCTCCAGATTAAACAAACACAATTTTTTTCAATCTTTCCTCATGGGTCATGTTTTCTAGAACTTTAATCTTTTTTGTTGCTCTTCTCTGGACTTTCTCCAATTTGTCCACATCTTTCCTGAAATGTGGAGCCCAGAACTGGACACAATACTCCAATGCAATGCTGCAATGAAAGCCATAATATTCTTGTGTTATAAATGCAAACCAAGTCCGACATCAAATGACTTTCAGGAATACTCTTTCTATAAAGGCATATGTATAAATATTGCGTTCAGTAGGAAAAAGCGCTATGTGACCAAACAGCGTGGTATCACTGAAGAACTCCTGTCTTGTTTACTCATCATGTACATCAATGATATTATTTTCTTTATGTGAAATAGTGATCCCAAACCGGCCAGCCTTAGCTGAGATTGTTGTTGTTGGCTCTGTGTCCATCATTCTTGCTCTGCTGAGTGGAATGGTCCTTTGGTATTTCATACTGTAAGTATTTAGGTAAAATAATACCGCTTCGAAGCAGGTCCTGTAACAGTCGCAGGCTCAGAGCCTGCAATTGGATCCAACAGGCAGACCCATATGCCAGTAAGGAGCCCTACTGACTTCACACAGACTCTGTGCGGGCACAGGGGTCCGTTCATGTGGATCTGATTGCAGGTTGGGGCCATGGAAATTCCATATGTGATTATGATAATCGGCAGACATAGTATGTTGGAATTAACTAGCACTGTGAGGCAGGCAGCGCATAATGGGAGGCAGGCGTGATAGCATACAGTGGTGCTGGAACATTTTAATAGTGGGGGTGCTGAAAGGCCGCTATCTTACCCCTGTCCCATTGTCCGTCTCCCCTGAGCTGAGGCTGGGAGCAGGGCTAAGTCTCTGGGAAGGGGAGACCTGAACAGGGGCAAGGGGTCTGAGGTTGTGACCACAGCTGGGGACGGGTGTGGGGCCAGGAGCAGAGCCCCGGGCAGGGGCCGGCATCCGGGATCCCACATGTGGGGCCAAGAGCAGAGCCCCAGCCACGGGGCCAAGTGCTGGGCCCCGGAAGTGGAGCCCTGCGATCGGGGGACCAAGCACGGGACCCTGGGAGCAGAGCCCTGGGATCGGGGGCTGGGCACGGGGCCCCAGGAGCGGAGGTCTATGAGCCGGGAGTGGGGCCAGGAGCAAGGCCCTGGGTAAGGAGCCAGTGGCTGGGGAGCAGGGAGCAGGGTGCAGGGCCAGCCCCTGGGACCCAAGCCAGGGAATGGCCCCCCAGGTGCAGGGCCAATGGCCCCACATAAAACCTGGGGGTGCTGTAGCACCCCCCGATTCCTGCACCTATGACCACATAGAGGGACGGGGGCAAATGGGAAAGCAGGGAAGCTGAACAGATAGAATGGGGGGCAAAGTTATGGGCTGGAGAAGGATTTTATGTAAATACTGCTGATAAACCTAGGGAAGGGTAGAGGGTGATTTCCCTTTCTCTGAGAGAGACGGACCACTCCCTCCCTGGATACAATTGCATACCCATCAGCTAGGATAGCTCCTAGGGGTTTATAGACACTTTGAAAAGCAAATGTTGTGCCTTTGAAATGCACAAAGTGGCAGGCATTTAAGAAGGGCGTACAATAAAATTGCAGGGTCAGATAACACTATAACCCTGTAGTACCACCTTTGTGGCATAATTTTCCGGTGCAAAGTGTAAACCTACCCGGCAAAGGGCAGCGCCACAGAAGTTTGTTTGCCCAATTACGTTGCTGCCTGCCTAGATTATGGTTTTAAGCATGTCTTTAAAAAAAAAAAAAAAACTAGGAAAATGAATAAATTGGGCAGTCCCTCACCCCACCCTCCCTGCAGTTCTTGTCCTCCTCAGAGAGCCCAGCAAAGTAGATCAGAAAGGATATTTTTCTAAAGATCCGTGCACCACTGGAATCCCACTTAAGCTTTATTTTGAAGGATTCAGTGGTGAACTTCTTCCGCTAGTGTCTGGAACTGAGCCTCTTTTAGCAGCAAAAAAGGGAGTCACTGAGCTTGATTATGCTTCTACGTACACCAATTTTATACTGGAGCCGTTTCACTTGCTCCTGATTTACATTGATGGAAGCAACAACAGAATCTGGCCCTGAATTACTATAGAGGGTTTCCCTGCTTTCCCATACTTACAGCAATGGCAGTGCTAAACACAAGGTAATACAAGAATCTCCATCGTCCTACTGTCAGATATGTCATTCCAACCTGAATGTATATGTTATAAAATTCGAAACTGATCGAATTATCCCCCGATTGAATTGACTAAAAGTCACAGGCCCTGTAGTTGCATCATATCTTGTGGCCTGTGGTAAGTTGGCTTCGTGCAGAAAAGAAAATGATGATCCTTAGGGAGAACTGAGTGGAAAAATTATCCAGGGATGTGAATACAAAGCACCTAACAACTACAGCTCTTGCTTATCAAAACCACCAGATTTCTGGAAGTGTAGAGCAATGGTAAAAACATTTGGAAGTAACAGAATAAAATAACTGGAAGTTCAACCATCTTCTTCAAGAACATGAGAGAGAATATTCCAAGTACTTTATTTCATACACTAATTTAAAAAAATCAGACATTTTTACAGAGCTGGGGATGCATGAGTAAAAATCTGACATGTGAGTAATCGTTGCCGAATAGGGAACCAACCTGGAAATTCTTGCCGCTCGTTCCAGATCCCCCCTTGTAACTATTGGCACAAGGGGGCTTGACATGCAAAACCAGATTTTCAAGTGCTCAACATCAACAATTGTGGCTGAATTTTCAACAGAGTTCCGTATCCCCCAGACCCAATTGTGACAATTATGGTTAGATTTTCAAAAGGGCCCAGCATCCAACATGCACCCAACATGCTAGCTCTTTATGAAAATCTGCTCCCTTTTGATGATTAACTGGGATCTGTGCTCTTCTGGAAATCTGGCCCATAGTGTTCATGTGCACCGGAGAAATACCCCATTTAATCCATTACAATTTGCAGTGTAAATCATATGAATGGGGTCAATCACTCTAAGAAAGCTCAGGACCCTTCTATTATCTCCAGTCCTAAAAAGTCCCCCTTGTAGTACAGCATTTGTGCTATTTGTTGATTTGCATTAGATGACGCTCATTTGTTTTTCCTGCTAGCAAATGGACGAAGGAAGAGAAAGCGTTGGCTTTTGGTTTCAGGTTCCTGTCTAAACAGATTCCATTTGGGAATCTAGCCCGAGGGGGTGAAGAGTGGAGTGGGCATGAGGAAGGCAGTGCGTGGCAAAGAAGAATTGAGAAGTTCAAAGGGTTTGATTTTTCAGGTATGACTTTTTGCCTAATTCAGCAGTAGGTTCCCTCTTTTTTTCACCAAAGCAAAGTTAGCGACCCCATCCTGCTTTACAGATTGGCTGTTCTGAGCTGTGGAATCATGCTCTTCCATTGAGAAGCTAACCCATTCACCAGGCTCCCATGCATTGCAGACCTTACTGATGTCTAAAGTCACAGCTTGTTGAGTCATTGGTACTGACGAGCGCTGGCGAGAAGCTGAAATTCCCATTCTGTGGGAAAGTCTGACTTTTCAAAAAAATCAATTGGTTTGCAACAGAACGGAAAACGAAATTTTGAAACTTCCCATGCAAGAGGTGTTCTGACCTTTCATTTTGAGAAGGTAGAAACAATATTTCATTTTGACCTGTTTCTGAGACTCCTCAAACTGCCCAGAGCTTGGGGAGCCTGGGTGCTGGACAGCACGGGTAGGCCGGGCACTGGGGCAGTCCATCTGGCATGCTGACCTGGAAGCCCAGGCAGCTAAGGAGTTGGGTAGGGGAACTGGCAGGAAACCAGACAAGTAAACCTGCATGGTTTCCATCAGAATTTGATTGAAATTGCCACGTTCCCATGGAATGTTTCGATTTCGCCAATTGGCACTTTCCTATGGAAAGCCATTCCATTGGTAAACTTCCAGAAAGTTCCAATATTCTATGAGCCATACCATTTTTTTTTCATGCTGCATCTTCCTTCCTTTATGATTTATCCTAGTCAGTACAGCAGCACCACAGAATATAAAATGATAGCCATCTCACTGTTCCCAGGATTACAACTAAAAGCCAGAAGAGTTTCCATAACCAGGGCTCTGTCAGTATGGGATCACATTCTTTTAGGCCTTGATCTATCAAAGCACTTAAACACATGGTTAATTTTAAGCACATGAATATTCCCATTGAAGCCAATGAGACTACTCACATGCATGGAGTTAGCATGTGCTTAAGTCCCTTGTTGAGTCATTGTGAATCTCAACTGGCAGTCAGGATTGGCCTGGAGTGGTACCCCCAGAATTTTGCTTGGACTTTCACTTTCATTCTAAACCAACTGCAGGCAATTTTCAGGGAGGCTCAATGGCTTCATAATGTTTTGTCCTAGGATTCAGGAGTTGGGACCATTCCTACCCTCCATCTGCTGACTTTGGGGTGAGCAGGCCAGATCGGTATAAAACAAGGACACGTTCACTTGCTTTCACATCATTTTTAGTGGTTAAGTGACGTAATTTTTATCACCACATCAACAGACACCGATGCCACATGGAGGCATATCTAATCTAGCTACCTATTGTCCGAGGGTTTTACACAGCCACCCATCAGCATAGTCTCTGCACTCCTTCCATGTAAAATTGATACCAATAATGAAGTCTCTCATGGCATCCTGGAGTCTTTAGATCTTCTCCTTTTTGGGGGGAAAACTCTGCATGTGGTAGGATTTTCACTGGTGAGGTTGTCAATCTTTTGAGTGCCATTCTTGCTGTGGTGGAATGTCTTCTGACTGCAGGGGAGGACTCTGAAGAATACTAATATGAAAGAAAGATCTAGTATAATAATAAAATCAGGAAGAGAAACATGTCTCTGAACAGAATGGGCCAAACACATTCCTTGAGTAAGCCGATAATCAGAGCAGTTTATCCAAAGGACAGATTTGGCCCAACAAGGTGGTGATAGCTCTTTAAGGGCAGAGTTCAATGCTTAATATTGTATTTCCATCCTTTTCAGGGGTTCAGATAAGCTGTTCAATGATTTGTGTATGAGGGAAAAATTGGAGAAGCAGTTTAAAAGAAAAGGCCATGATACTGTATTGTAATCTGCTAACATGGACTCCTTGCACCTACTGGGCACCTAACTCTGGTTCTAAACCTTCAGTAACTTCCCAGACAGGCAATCTCTTTCCTATATCAGTTGTAACATATGTTAAATATCCTGTGATATACAATTTACCCAGTTTTGAGATCATCTTTCCTGCTACCATAGTTGAGAACATGTGAAAAATTTAGCTAGTTACAATTTCCCAATTCACCCCAGGCTTCCTAGCCCTTACAGTGGACACAGTTGGGTTGGGTTTGTTCTTCTCCTTTTCTTTCTTAAAATATCTCTGCAAATCTTAATCAATAAAATGTCATATTATAGCTTTGAAGCCCAAAAGGAAGAAAAAGAAAGTATCAAAGGAGGATAAGAAGGCAAAGGAAATGAAGGAAAAGCAGGGGAAGAAAGAGAAGCCACCTGAAGAAATGAGTGAAAAACAGGGAGAGAAAGAGAAGCCACCTGGAGAAGGGGAGGAAAAAAGGGAAAAGAAACCAAAGGTGGCAAAGAGACAAGAAAAACAAAAGAAATTGAGAAAAACCAAGAAAACAAAGTCAAAACTGCAACTAAAGCACCCCAAAGGAAAGAAGTCACCAACTCGGAAGAAGCTGAAGTGAAGAACTCTAATAAACAGGATTTAGGTGAAATGAAATGGAAGCTGGAAAGCAAAAGGAAACAATGAGAGAGAAAAGAAATATGTAAGAGGAAGGAACTGGCCATGACCGATGGCACCATTCGAACCAGGAAGAACCAGAGGCAGGAATGCTAATGGGCTAGTGTCTGGTTCAGAAACCTAGGGGATGATTTTCATCTTCTTCTTTTGTTCCTTGGTGAGAATGTTGTACTGCTGGTGAGGTACAAATGGCATAATAAATTGGGAAAAAAAGATGGAACAATATATATCTATTATCTGTATTTTGATACCAGCTAGTGGTCCTGATCAGGGCCTCATTGCGCTAAGAGCGGACAAATGTGTAACAAAATGATGGTCTTTTGACATTATTTGTACTTAGATTAGCTTGCAGAAAAGAAACAACTGGCAGAGAGGCATTATGGTCCAGTAGTTTGGGTGCTAGTTTAGGACATTGGTAGAACTTGGTTCAAGTCCCTTCTCCACTACAGACTTTCTGTATGACCATGGGCAAGTTATTTAGCCTCTCTGTGCCTCAGTTCCTCATCTGTAAAATGGGGATAATGCCACAAGTTCTTGCAAGGATAAATATATTAAAGACTGCGAAGCTCTCAAATACTACGGCAATAAGGTGTGTGCCATATACGTACCCCAGCTAGAGTAGGGTGACCAGACAGCAAGTGTGAAAAGTCGGGACGGGGGTTGGGGGGTAATAGTAGCCTATATAAGAAAAAGACCCAAAAATCGGGACATCTGGTCACGCTAAGCTAGAGAAGGGAGCACAGATGAACAGTGAGATGAGATGGCTGTGGTCAATGTGATAAACAGTTGCAAAGCAAGCCAGCTGCCTAGCAAAGGGGTCATGGCAGAGGTGAGTTTTCAGAAGGTATTTTTCACTAGGATGATGTGTTGACTTTGCAGATGGTTACTGGGAACACTTCCCACGCTAACAGGCAGGCTGCGAGAAAACACAACTGTGTGTGTTGGAAAATTTCCACAAGTGGCCAAAGAACACTGCCATCATTAGCACAGGTGAGGCGGGAGAGGGGTGGTTTGAGAGCTCAGTGACATATTAAGATGATGCATAGGTGGTGGGGCTAGGCTGTGAAGGGCTTTGCAAGTGGCGTTTGTATTTGGCAGGGGGAGCCAATGGATGGAAACACAGTGTGTATATTTGGGGGTCGATGTGGTCAAATCAAGGAGCCAGGAAAACTATCTTTGCAGAAGTTCTGAATGGATGTGAGTGGCGCAAAGTGGTATTTATCAAGGCCAGAAAAGAAAGGTGGCTTAATGGCCTTTTATTGTCATCTGGGAAACCGGGGCTGATCCACTAAGGGTACGTCTATACTTACCTCCGGGTCCGGCAGTAAGCAATCGATCTTCTGGGATCGATTTATCTCATCTTGTCTAGACGCGATAAATTGATCCCGGATTGATCCCGGAAAGTGCTCGCTGTCGACGCCAGTACTCCTGCTCCGTGAGAGGAGTACGTGGAGTCAACGGGGAGCCTGCCTGCTGCGTCTGGACCCGCGGTAAGTTCGAACTAAGGTACTTCGACTTCAGCTACGTTATTCACGTAGCTGAAGTTGCGTATCTTAGTTTGAAGTGGGTGGTTAATGTGGACCAGGCCTAAGAGGAGTACAAAAGCTGAAATCAACAACACCAAACCAGGCCTTCTTTCCTTCCCTCTTAAGAGAACCCACCCAACCAAACCACTTCATTTCTGGAACTGAATGAGTCCAGATTCTGTCATAATAATTGACAGCAACCAAATAAATCTTCATTTTTGCCATGCTGGAAGGATAAGGGTTGCCACATAAATAAGCAAACGATAACTGACACTAATACAATAGCAGTCTGATCCCAAGCCCATTGAAGTCAATGGAAAGACCCCCTAATGAATTCATTGGACTTTGGATCAGACCCTAGATGAGATAATTATGTATCACATTCTTGGCTCCTTACTATTGTTGTTTGTTCATTATTACCAGGATACTTGAGTACCTGAAGGTTAAGTAAGTGATAACCCTGATGCACTGTGTTTTAGTAAGATGGCCTTAGCAATGATGTCCCTCTTTAAACTCTCCTGCTCCATCAGAAAGGCTAAGACCTTCCCTGTCTAAGGCTTAGTCAATGCTACAAAACTTTGCCTGCATAGCTACGTCAGCTAGGAATATGGAAAAAACCCACCTGCACCTAGCCGACATAGCTACACTGACAAGAGTGTTTCTGTAAATATAGCTCCTGTCCTTCAGGGAAGTGGTTTAGCGACACCAACAGAAGAACTCCTTCTATCAGCTTACACTGCCAACATAGCTAGACTGGGATAGTTATTCAGGCAGAACTTTTGTAGTGTAGACAAGCCCTAAGGCTCTGATCCAGACAAGCACTTAAACATGTGAATCCACATGCTTAAGTATTTTGTTGGATCAGGACTTAACCATATGGAAACAGGAGGTCACTTACTGTGAAGAAAGTGAATTCTTCTGCTGCTAGCTTCACTAAGGCTTTGGCTACACTGGTGCTGTACAGCGCTGCAACTTGCTGCGCTCAGGGGTGTGAAAACGCCCCCCCACCCCTCCGAGCACAGCGAGTGCAGGGCTGTAAAGCGCCAGTGTGATCAGAGCCTGCAGCGCTGCACGCTTGCTCGCAGTGCTGCAAGCTACCCCCCTCGGAGAGGTGGAGTACGTACAGTGCTGTGAATTCCCAAGTGTAGCCAAGGCCTAAGATACCATACGATACACTCCTCTCTACACATTTCTACTTATCCACTTTCCTTTTTTCCACCTTTTTCTCTCTTCCTCCAACATCTTCTTGCTCCTTGTCTTCTCACTTCTGTACTTGCCTAACTTTGCGATTATCCTCTTAAAAGAAACAGACCTTCTCAGTAGCCCCATTCCATTTCCTGACTCATGGACCAACTCAGCTCATGACAGTCGAATCGTTTAACAGCGTTTTGACATGTCAAATTCAACACTAAGCTTTCACTGCCGTATCGAGGAACATAAGAATGGCCATACTGGGTCAGACCAATGGTCCATCTAGCTAAATCTCCTGTCTTCCGACAGGTAGCTAGTGCCAGATGCTTCAGAGGGAATGAACACAGCAGGGTCATCTTTAGTGACTATCCTCTGTCGTTGTGTCCCAGCTTCTGTCAGTTGAAGGTCTAGAGTCAGCTGGAGCATGAGATTGCTTCCCTGACCTTCTTGGCTAATAGCCATTGATGGAGCTATCCTCCATGAACATGAGTAAGGGAGATGGTGGCATCACCTTGAGAAGGAGCAAAGCCTATGTGAAATACAAATATCTTTGATAATTAGGAATATGTAATAAGAAGAATGAAAGGTACAAGTGGCATGTAAATGAATTTGCATTTTAAATCTGATATATCTGATCACTTTCCACATATATGAAAATTCCTTTTCAAGTCCTTCTTCCTTTTTAATTTTCTTATAACCTTCTGTCCATATGAAAATATAATCCACATGACTTTCTGGGAACAAATGTCGCTTTCTCCACTCCCACACTACTAATGCATCAATCACTGTGTTTAGCCTAAACTTCACCAAAAGTTCACGTTCAGATTTGTGGCATCAGGAGGGATCGAATACAAAAAAGGAAAAAGTGTCAGAAAATGCAAAGTAAAACTCCAGTTGAACCAGAGAAGTCATAGAAAGAGGCAAGCGAATATCTCACTCCTGGAGGTGGTCTCTCTGGGTCCTCATTCTGATGGAAATATTCTGTGGAATTCAGTACAAAATTATCACTTCTCTATGATTTTGTGAACCATCCAGTAGATTTAAATTGAGAATGCTAATCCTGCCATACAGTTGTAGAGGGTGGTTCTAAAAATCTCTAGAAAGTGTCTCTTTTTCTTTTTCTTTTTTTTTCTTTTTCAATCCTACAGAATTTAATAGTAATTTCTCTATAGCCCTCTTATAGGATTAAATCTTATAGGATTTTCCTGTAAGAGCAGTGAATGCAGTTTGAAGAAGATGGAATCAATGCCCTTCTGTCAGGAATCCTTTAGAACGAATGAGATTAAATTAGCCATACTGTAGGGGATGGACTTCAGGAGCCACTAAAGATTCCTCCTAACCCAAACAATTTTACAATAGAAGATTAGCGAAGTCTCTAAATTAGTGAAATCTCTAAAGATTAGTGAAGTCTATTTTTCTCTAAAGTTGAAGTGCTTTATAATTTTAAAGTCAGATTGCTAGTATTTGTAACGTGGGGACAGTTATAATGTATTAAAATATTATTTAAAATTGGGTTCCATTTTTAGCTTCTTTCTAAAACTTCCTGGAACGGTTGTTTGACAACTGAATGAATCTTAGCAAATTATTGATTTTTTTTTTAGAGGCAATAGCACAAAATGGCCACACGAGGATGCCAGTGATTCATCTAAAATCATCCAGAACCCCCCACCATCTGAATATATAGCTTAAATGTACCACCTCACGTTTGAAAAGCTAATCTAATTGACTAATTCGACCCAATATTTGAACAGATTGATAATTTTTACACAATTTTTTTGTTAAAAACAATAATTAAAAATGAAACTTTACGTGCAAAAATGTCAGTGATATTGAAGTTTCCTTTTTTTGTGAAATTTCCCACATTTTCTTGATAGTTCAATTTTTTAATTGAAATATTGTCATTACCTCAACCTACTGAATGGTCTGTTTTTCAGTAATACAGTACCATTTTCAGTAAATAAACATTTTGATTATACTTTCAAAACTATTTCAATGAAATGGCTATAAAATATAAATTAGAAAATGTCATGACAATTTTCTCTCTCTCTCTCTCACACACACACACACACACACACACACACACACACAGAGAGAGAGAGAGAGAGAGAGAGAGAATGGTTCCATATCAAACACTGTAAAATGGAATTAACTTTGAATTTTTGGCATAATTGTTTTCAATTTTTTTTTACCTATTTTAAAATAGCCAATATTTTTCCTCTATCCAAAGTTTTCCGTTGTTGGGGATGTAAGCTCATCTATCAGTGTGTGTTTGTAAGTTTTCACAATAATCGCTCCCACTGCTAATAGTGGAAAATATCATTTGGATGCAGATTTAGATCATAAACACATTTCTTATTGTTTGGCTTTTTGTTTATATGATCAAATATTTCTTGCCTGTTGCAATTTAGCTGGGCAATTTGCAGTGTACAGAATATAGTTTGTTTGTCAATGCTCTACTTGGGAAAAGTTGCTGAGAATAACCTGTTGCTGAGAATAATTGTCAGCCACAGATTTCCTCTGGTCCCCTTTTAGCTAATGCTGAAACCTGTTCAAATTGTCATTGTAGATGAGAAAAAATGCAGCCCCACTACAGAAAAAGTAAATGAAAACTTAGGGTGAAAGCCTGGCCCCCGGTGAAGTCAAGGACAAAACTGCATGTGACTTTTCACCCTTAGTCACAATCATGGTTCCTGTAAGGGTGATGGGAATAGTTTGAATCACTTCACTGCAGAACTACCTGCCAAATACATCCAGTCCCATAGGACGAGTGTGTTTTCTGGATGTTCATGGGGATTGGCAATGGCTGGGATAAGAGCCTTTCATAACAAGGAAGTAATCGTGGTCCTTAAGGGACAGAATGATTGCTTTTAATTGGTGTCCATAAAGGGAGATATTAGAGTGATGAGTCCATAAAAAACATGTGTTAAATTAAATAATTAACCTGTATCAATCCGGCTGTGGCAGGGAATGACCCAAAAGTCAGGACCCTCTCATAGCTCTCTGGTGGCCTACATGAAAAGATTCCCAGGCACCTTGTTGGTGGATGGGAGTCCACCACATAAAACATCCAGCACAACACCTACTGAGAGCTTCTTGAGCAGAGCTCTTTAGCTTCTGACCTTCCACAAGGCCAGGGGTTGAATGGAGATGATGACTGAACCACATCTTATCCTAAAGATGGCCCTCCGGGTCACAGCTGAAGCACGTCAGCTGACCAGTGTGGGGAACCAGTGGACAAACATAAAGGATGCATATGTACGCATCTGCAAGTTAAGGAAATAAATCTTCGTTTATTGTGTAAAGCTGGTTATTGAAATGAACTGCGAGTGCAGCTCAAACCCCAGCCTGTCACTAGCCATGTGCTGGAGAGCACATTTTGCATCACTACAGCCGTTATTTAAGTTGTACTACGATTTGTAATCAGTTTCTCCTTTTAAAAATTCATCAGATTAAGGCCTCAAAACCAACTGTTCTCAAAGGTGGAAAAGCCCAACCATAGTCATTATTGAAAGCAGAAGGTAGGGGTCAGTAAAGTATAGTCTTGTCTATTCTACTGACACAAACTCTTAACTATTGTAGCCTTCATCCTCATTAGTAGCCGAGATTTCTTCAAATGAAGGCAATGGGCCAAATGTCTGCTGGCATAACTCCAGCTTCCGATCAGTGTCACCTATGTAGCCCCAGAGTAAATGCATTGGTTGACTGGAGTTGCTTCAGAATTACTCCACTGTAACTGACAATGGCTATGGTATGATTATGCTAAAGTTTCTTACTGCCTGAATGGGACAGTCTATCAGAGAGATGGGCGCCTGGGGGCCCAATTCCTGCAAAGCACTTAAGTACCTGAGTAGTCCTCTTGACTTCAGTGGGACTACTCAGGGCTTGAAGTTTAAGCCCATCTTTATATGATTTGCTGGTTCAAGGCCTTAAATTCAAAGTTCCCTGAGCCAGGGCCCATCTTTCTTGAAAGTTGGAAGGAAGCTAAAGAAAACTCTAAAGGCTCGTCTTATCCTTGACTTGATTTCAATGGAGTTACACCAGGAGTAACTTTGAGAGAATTTGGCCCTAATACTGAGGCATGCACTTGATATGCAGTAAAGTAAATAGAATGTTGTTACTTTTGTGGGTTTGCTCAGTTGTCATGACTAAGTAATATAGAAAGTTACTTTAGGGTGTTGAAATAGGAAAGGATTTTGAGCAAAGGTGCTTTTCAGAAGCTTTTAAAAATAGAGCTCACTTGAATAAAGAGAGTTCAATTAAGGAAAGTCATTTTGAAATATAATTGATAATTTTTAAGTAAATGTGGCCTTGTAACAGAATGCAGATGGTAAACTCACCATACAGCTGACCTCAGGGTGTAATCGAGAAACGAACAGGAGGTGCAATACATTCTATTAATTATTTTCACTGCTACAGTTGTTTGCTATATAATACAGGTCAGGGAGGTTAGCCTGAAGCTTCTTCTAATATATTAGTAAATAAATTTGAACAGATTTTAATTTGCTAATGGAAAGGTCTGAGCCAGTTGCAAATAAGAGTGGAGCTACTTTGTCTCGCTCATTAGCATGCAACATGGCTGCACCCAGCCATTCATACAAAATGTTACATTTCCATAAAGCGTAGTGTAATTTGTCAGAAAAAACTCTGTAAACTATATTAGATTAAAGATAAATGTGTATTGTGCAGCAATCATTCTTATGGAGTCCTTAAGATAATTGCATGTTGAACACCTGCCTCTGAAGGCTTGCCAAGTAATCCAGGGCTGCATCCTTTTTAATGCTTGTATGTTTCCAAAAAAAAAAAAGTATACATTATTCCAGCTGGGAAGAATGAGGATATAGAATCACAAACTATCACACTTCCATTGTTCTTTGTTTTAAAAAACATGGAGGGAGAACATCAACATACATTTTCATTAGTTCACTCACTCTTCATTGGAACTTGGGTGGGGAAATTACGAGCATTTCCATCCTTCGTTATCCTCTCTTGTCTTACTGAAGGTAAATCAATACACAGTATGGGCTGAATCCTATCTTGACCAACACTCTACCATGCAGCATGTGTAAGGACAGGGAGGGAGCTACTGATGCCTCTGGCACAAGAAAGATCCTCCCATTAAATGATGAGTCAGCTATCAGAGGCCCTTTGTATGATGCTGTAGAGTGCTTCTTAGGGTTGCCGTGATAGCAGGACACATTCGTTCATAAGCTATGCCCCTTTTACAACTAATCACACTCCGATAGGCTGTGTGTGTTCCCTGAAATGTTTCCCTGGCACAGCTACTAGAAACTCAAGTTCCATGATAGATAACCCACCACCACTCTTCCAATGTCTAACAGTAATCCTCACTCTCATGTAGCTCTTTTCATCAGTAGATCTCAAAACGCTTTATGGAAGGAGGTCAGTATCATTATCCCTATTTGAGAGACAGGGAAACTGAGGCACAGAGAGGCACAGTGCATTGCCCAAGGTCACCCAGCAGGCCAGTGGCAGAGCCAATAATAGAATCCATGTTTTTGGAGTCCTAATCCAGTGCCCTATTCACTTGACCACACTCTCTAGGGCGTCCTGCATCATTTCCCTTCTTGAGCACCCAAGGACAGGATTTCTGGGAGCAACAGGGGGCTCCAAACCTAAATTCATATCCCATGTTTCAAGCTGTGGCCCAGTGATCTTAATTTAGCTCAAGAATCTTGCAAGTCTTGTTTAATCCAACTCCAAAATACATTTGCTGACACAGTAAGAAGAAGCATTTGTTTACAAATACTTTCACCTTCCGAATGTCCCATTTTAAGAAAAGGAAAAAGCTTCCTAAGGGTGACAGCTGTTGGCTGGTGGGGTAGTTTTCCAAGGGGAGTTGAGAAGGCATTTCACAAAACACTGGAAAATAGACTGGGAAGAACAGTCCTGCCCTCATCCTTTGAAGGAAGGACAAGATGACATAACAGTGCTTTTTTCATCTCTAATTTCTATAGTTACTGCAAAACTGCAAAGGGCGGAACATGTGTTTCAGGTTATTTTTGCACCAAACTCCAAGCAAAAACTGAAAGAGCTGTCGTGATCATGAAAGCCCCGCATTGCTGTTGCTTTATGCTACTCCAGTCATGATGGAAGAGAACAGCCCTCTCTCAGACCAATTATTTCTTAGCCTCTCTTGGCCCACTGTAAAACATTATGGCCCAGTCTAGTTCCCCTTTGTTGCATGGGTATGCTAGGGGGTTGGAAGGGAGGGCATAAGGAGCCTGTTCTCCTATACCACCCACTAGAGCAGCAGGGCAGGATTCACACCTAATGTTTGGGGAAGAGTTAGGAGAGTGTCCGGCCTTTGCTCCCAACAGATAGCTATGAGAGGGTTGGCAGCAGGGGTCTTGACCTGGACGGGTGACTAGTTATAGAGGTCCAGCTAGAGCTTGATATGGAAGGAATGCAATAGCCATGGACACGTTGCCTTTCCTGGAAGCAGCAGTGAGATATACCTAGCTGCTCATCCTCCCTGGCCCACTGTTCCACCCCAATAAGTGTATGTGTGTATCATTGCCCTCTGCTGGATGGAACCAGAACTACGTAGCTCTGTGTCATCAGCCTTGGCTAGTTCAAGCAGTAGGGGATTCCGCTTTGGGGGTAAAATGGCCTTGGTTTCATCTCTGTAACTAAGGGTATGTCTATACTTACGCGCTGGTTCGGCGGCAGGCAATCGAACTTCTGGGTTCGATTTATCTTGTCTTGTCTGGACGCGATAAATCGAACCCGGAAGTGCTTGCCGTCGACTCCGGTAATCCTGCTCGGCGAGAGGAGTATGCAGAGTCAACGGGGGAGCCTGCCTGCCGCATCTGGACCGCGGTAAGTTCGAACTTATTCACGTAGCTGAAGTTGCGTACCTTAGTTCGAATTGGGGGGTTAGTGTAGACCAGGCCTGAGACTGACATTTATGGTGTTTGGTGTGCCATGACCATGAAGTCCTAGGTGGTCTCCAACTTTTTACACTGCCATGTGCTGGCATGAAAGCTGTAATGCCAGACACATGGCTAGCACTGCTCCACTTCCTGTTTCCAGAAATGTTCTCTGTCGATATGTCTATACTTCAAAAGAAAGAAGGAAAGAAAGAAAGACGGCAGCGAGTCTCAGAGGCCAGATCAACTGACTCAAGCTTGCACAGCTCATGCTATGGGGCTAAAAATAGCAGGGTAGCCCTTCCCTCTCGGGATGGAGTCCAGGCTTTAAAACTCTGTGTGTGGGGAAGGGGTGGGGGACGGGAGGAGGTGTCTCAGAGCTTGAGCTTCAGCCCAACCGGGAATGTCTACATGGCTATATTTAGCGTGAGCCCTGCAAGCCTGAGTGAGTTGATCCAGGCTCTGAAACTCACTGCCACAGAGTTTTTGTATATTTGTTTTTTTGCAATGTAGGCGTACCCTGTGAGACTAGTTTGATTAAAGGTAGGCTTCTGCCCTGATTTGGTATAAAATCGACATCTAATTATCTGCCCCGTGCCTATTTTTCTACTCGTGTGTTCAAGGAAATGATGGCTCTTCATTAATAGCGATGACTGATAGGAAACGGCTGCTGGTCAGAGGTGGTCAGGAGTTTTTCAATTAAACAACTGGAAATGCCAATTTGTCAAAACTAAACCTTCTGTGGAAAAGTGTCTGTCTCAACAAAACTTTTGTTGGGAAGGTCTCTCAAGCGCTGGAATTCCTGGGGCAGAGAGACTCATCCCAGAATAATCAAGACCCCAGTGACTAGCACCGATTCAGAGATGGGACTTGAATCTAGGTCTTCTGCAGCCCATGTGAGTGACCTAATCACTGGGTTATTAGCTTTTATTAGCTATTGTTACTCTCTCTTTCTCTTTCTCGTATATTTTTTCACCTCAATTTTGTTCTGCATCAGACCGAAAACCATGTCCGAAACGTCACGATATTTCATGAAACGGAATTTTTGTATCTAGGGCTAGCTGGAAAATAAGTCATAAGTGCTGTAGGTGGTCTTAACTAACAGAACCCAGCTACTCTGATGCAATCATCCCACTGATTTTGCATTGTTGTAGACAATGATTGATATCACCCAAAAATGGCACATTGGTCATGAAATTCAAAAACTGTGCCACTGCTCAGGACTTACCTTAGCAAAAAAGCTCTGAGAACTAGCATATTTTCCAAGTTTTTTAACATTAATCATCTTCATTGAGCCTGTAGACGATTCAGCTCTAATTTGTGGGGTATTAGTGGGTAAAAGGAAAGTTGGACATCAAGTAATACCCACTTTACCTGCAAGAAATTCCCATGTGGAACTCCCACAAGATTCCAGCAGAACATCACTAATCCACACACCTTGTCATTCACACAAGGTCTGTCCCCACTTCTCAGCAAAGATTTAATAGAGCAAGAAATATCATTTTACTGAAGCATCATTTTCTTCACATAATATACTGCAGGATAGTTACTGGCATAGGAGGAAATCTCCTGAATAATTAAATCTAAACACCAAGTGGTAAAATTAATGAGCAAAGTGCATTATGTGATCCATTACTCTATATTTTTAATTGTTTGACACCTGATTTAAACACTTGGCATTTAATATAATAATATATGGAGCTATACCTATCTCATAAAACTGGAAGGGATCTTGAAAGGTCATCAAGTCTGGTCCCCTGCCTTCACTAGCATAACCAATTTTTTTTTGCCCTAGATGGCCCCCTCAAGGACTGAACTCACAACCCTAGGTTTAGCAGGCCAATGCTCAAACCAGTGAGCTATCCCTCCCCCCAGTATAAGCTGCTTATTCACTAATTTGCCCAATTCACTCATTCAGCATGGGTTTCCTGGTAATAGTGAAAAAAAGGCACGACTAGACACAGAGGTTAAAAAGTCAGTAGTCACTGATACCTTTACAGTAGTAAAATCTCTACCATAATCACCAACAGGGGAAAGGGCTAATGTAAATTCAGCTTGTGGTCAGAGTTTGCAAAATCAGAGACATCAAGTATGTTTTCAATTACAGTTCTCTGTTGCACAATATGTACAGAGAATGTTTTTCGTCATTAACTGTTTTCTCCCATAGGATTTTCTGAAATGTTACTTTTTTTTTTTTTAATGGCCTCTTTGGTTTTAAGTGTTCCACCTGTTGTACTTCTCAGAGGCATGAGGTGACAGGAAGAACAGTTAATGTTAAGCCTTTGTCATTTTCACCTCTTTTTCTCTCTTTTGTTATGCAAGAAAGAGCACTTCATTTTAAAATAGAGACAAATTAAGAAGCAGCTAAAGATTACTCCCTTAATTACAATAATCCCTGGAGGATTATTCAAAAGATTGCCCCTTACTCAAGTTTTTAAACTTTAGCCATGCATTTTAAATCAGGAGCCCAGAGTGTTCTCTAGTTTGGCAACAAAAGAAATAGCTCAGGTATGAGCCGGGTTTGCATAAACCGCTTCCTATATTTAGCTGAGAAAATGGCCAAAGGAGTGCAATGCAAAGTTGATGCTGGTGCGTTTGACTGAGTTATTGGTTCTCTGCTTGCTCAGTGGACCTCAAAGCACTTTCCAATAGTTAAATGCTAAAAAAAAATCCTTTAGATGGAGGGAAAGGGGAGCACAGTACCTGCCAGGACTAGGGGAGCGGGTACCCGGCTCATCATTAGCACCCCCACCGTGCTGGATATTAGAAGGAAAGCTGGGGGAAGCTGTGAGGTTTCACATTTGCATTAATCTTTTGTGGAGGTTTTCTGTTCATGTGGGTTTCTGTCCCCCTGGGGGTTCCCTGTGCATCGCATGCTGGTTTGAACAAGCCCAAGGCCTGACTGTGAAACTCACCTGAAACTGTTACATTTTGTACGCTGCAAACCCCATAACTGGAAGATGTTAATAACCGTTTATACGGGTTTTACTATGTGCTTTACAAACATTAGCTAATCAGTGCTCGCAGGAGCTGGGTTCCCTGAAACGACCATGAGGGCTGTTGATTATCTTGGCTCAGATTTGTAAGAAGACCTGAAGCCAGCTCGTCTGCTGTAAAGATTTCACTGAACTTGGATGCAGTTGTTTCACTGAGAGGTATCACATACTGTACTTTCTGGGAGAGGAAGACCTTAAGATGATCCTCCGCTCTGCTCTGCTCTTTTCACAAAACACCAGGCAATCTTTAACATTTACTTCACTCCCTCCAAAAAAATACAGGGCTGCTTCTGTCAATCAGCTGAGCAATTAAGTCAAACGAAGAGCATTCTTACATAGTGCTAGCCTAGACAACCACTTTGGCTTTGGGCTTGAATAGCAAATATTTAACAACAGCATTTAACTCTCCTTCCTCTTTCACCTATCCTTAAGGTGCAATCTTATCATTCTAACCCAGAGTCTCCATTTCTATCCAAGTCCTACTTTGGTTTCGATCTTTACTTCTCAGAGGGAATCTTTTCCCTCTAAAGTTCTGATAACAGGGTAAAATCATTCACACTGAGGAACCTGATTACAATGCAGAAGTTGGTCTTGCCTTGCACAGAAATGAACCAGATTTTAATTCTGTTCTGAAACTGGTCTTTGCAGGACTTTGCTTGGGAGTGTGTGGCGATACAGAGAGAGATTTTCAAAGGCACAAACATCAGGCACCTGGCCACTGTGCCTTTAAAAATGCCCCTCTCCCCCCCCCACCCCACCCTCGTATCGACACGCGCTCCCAGCTCCCCAAAACTTTCATTTGCGCCTTTGAAAAATTCTGCTTCTGTCTGTGCTGCAAGACAGAACCGTGTATTAACCATGTCCAGGGCCTACTACACAGAAACCAGCTTCTGCTCTGTAGAAATGGCAGTATCCATTACATAGGGTCTGATGCTCACTCTCCTGCCCTCCAGCCACTTAGCCAATATTGATGTGGATCTCAAGGACCTGGTGATCAAACCACCCTGGATTTTGAGGATCAGATCTCTAGCTGTTTTGCTCAGAAGGAAGCCTATCTACTAAAGGAAACAACGTGAGGCCACTCCTACAGGGAAACTTCCATTTTCCTCCTACGGCCCCAGTTCCATCTTTTTTTCTTTTTCCCAGTGGGAAGGGTGATCTAGATCAATTATGATGATTGGAGGGGTGGGGGCTGAAGGATTGTGGCTGACCCCTGGATGACCCTGTAAGTACCAGCCTCCCAGGATGCAAAGGCCTACTTTGCATACTCTTTGCCTTAGTACAATAACCTGCTCTATCAGAATAAAAGGACATTCCCGTCTTGTTGCTTAAAGGGCCAAAGTGTCTAAAAATGCTGACAGAACTCCCTGCTAGCAGCAAGACTGGACATAGCGTGGCTGGACTTTTGCAGTAGCAGGCAGGGACGGCGCAACCCATTAGGAGACCTAGGCGGTCGCCTAGGTCGGTACAATTTGGGGGGCGGCGACCGCGGCGGTATTTCGGTGGCGGAACTTCCGCCACCTCTGTGGGGAGGCGGCATTTCTGGGCAGGACCTTCCGCTGCCTAGGGCGGCAGAAAAACTGGCGGCACTCCTAGTAGCAGGTAATGTCCTTTGTGGGTTTTTTTAAAGTATGGCTTTTCATCAGAAAGTTGCACCAGAGAGTCACACAGCTCTGCTCTGTCATCTTCTCAGATAGCCTCATGACCATGGAATCTAGCGCTTCACCCAATTAATGAATGTATCCTTGCGCCATTCTTATGTGGCAGGGAAGTACAACCCCCATTGATGGAGAACTGAGGCACAGAAATGAAGTGACTGGCTGGACCTTTTTAATAGACTCATATATGTTAAGGCCAGAAGGGGCTTTTCTGATCCCTTAGTCTGACCGATCACACAACACAGACCACAGAATTTTGCCCATTCACTTCTGCCTCAAGGCCAGAACTTGATCTCTAACATATCAGCTAGATGTTCATAAAGGTCGGATCTTGATTTAATGACTTTGAGTAATGCAGAATCCACCACATCTCTTTAGTAAATTGTTCTGATGGTTAATTACCCTCAGTGTTAAAATTTCTGCCTTATTCAGGGAGCTAGTGGTAGACCCAGGGTTTGAACCCTCATCATCTTGAAGCCAGCCTGGTGCCTTAGCCATTAGATCACCTTACCTCCCTTGCTCTTGGTCATATGTTATTTTCTTAGGAAAAGCAAACATGCCAAGACCAAAAGATTTAACTTTAGGCTGTGTCAGAAGCCCCCTGCACTCACCTGGCAGTAGAAGTCTCTAGAAAGCTACTGCAGAAGGGTATTTGTTAGTCAGCCCAAGTTTTTCACAGCTCTATCCATTCTGACCTATTCTATGGATTGGCCATTCAACACTGGTTGCCTATAAATTATTCAGAACCTATTGTCCTCTCCGAAATGCTATTCCCAACTAAAATGAGCAAGCAGAGAACAATAATAAATATCTTCAACTATTGAAACTAATTTTCCTATTCAAATGAATGTTCAGCTAGGATTCTCTTCATATGCTTGCCTAGTGTTATAGCGGAGAATTTTCTGCATTTACTTCCACCCAGGAATGTCTTTGCCTCAGAGAAGAAATTATATCGTCCCTTTGTAGTTGCTGAATACAGTGATAGTTATTATGGAGCAGCTTAACCTGACGACTGTGTATCGGAAATTTTAATAATTGTACAGGAGCTGTTTATATTTCAGAGGACTCTTTATTTCCATTTTGCTGCAGTATTTATGGGTAAACCAGCGGAATGAAAGACAGCCACCTGAAAGTTTCTAAACTCTTATTGTTGTATCTCAGGTCAATAAAACAGCATATGAAAATTAAACACCGACAAGCATTGAGGAGAACAAAATTAATTTCAAGACTAAATATTAAGCATATACATTATTGAGTTAAGAAATCAGCCTGAGTGCTACACTGTATTGATCTCCCAGAGAAACAGATCGTGATGTGACAATAACTTCTAATCACATGAGCTTGTTAAATTCTAAAGACGACTGTCTGCTATACTTCTCATCCGGTATGTTCTGCTGCTATCCTGATTAGTTTTGTACCTCTCTGATTATCTCCTTTGATAATCCCAGCACAGGGTTTAGAAACCAAGGAGAGCAATAAAAAACAGGGGAGGGGGGGAACCCCAAACCATAAAGAGCTGAAGCTCAAAGATTGTAGGCTGTAAATACGAACTAGTCAAAGTGTCATATTTGTGCTGGAATGCAACAAAATCATATTTGATTACAAATCAGATAGATTGAAGATTTATTTTATTGAGAATAAAGATGCTGGCCCTGCAAACGTCTGCTTCCCTGTGTTCCTTCTCAGTGCCTTGAAATGACCTCAGAGTGTGGATAGTGGATCTGGAAAATGCAGTCAGACCTAGCTAAGTTGAAATGGATGAAGTTCTCTGTGTCTCTTTTGACCTTCCCATGTGTGTTTCCATGGCACGTACCCCTTAGTAACATTCCAGCTGACACTAAAAGCAATTTAAAACCCCCACACTAATTTAGAAACTTTGTCTTACAAGTTTTAGTTTCCAGTACAGGGTCGTAGAGGAATTGGAATTATAAATGATATTTTACGTGGCAACAAACTTTCCCAAGTCATGGGACATCTTCCATTCTTAGAACACTGGACTGTGTTTTAGCCATGACTTTAGTAATGTACTTTAAGTAAAAGAAAGATTTTCTATTTCAGCCCAAATCCCTTTGAGAACAATGGTACCAATGTCATTGATTTCTGTGGCATTGGGATTTGGCCCTAACACTGATAAAGGAAAAGCGACTCATCCGCCATTAACTTTTGATTCATTCTGGGGAGAATCTGTAGGAAAGTCAGATGGATTTTTAACAGGAAAATTTACTTGAAACACGTTTGATAACTCTAATAAGATTTTTAGTAAATTAGTTTGTAAAGAGCCTCCTCATTTCCATAAATCTTTCACTGTCCCCGGAAGATCTCAGTTGAGGCCCTTTCTGAAATCCTAATGACTAATATTTATTTCTGGGGCTAGTCATAAAAACAGTGCTTTCTTTGGGGAAAAAATGATTTTTTTTTTCATTTTTCTTTATTTTTTCCAGTTTTGACTAAATGGCACAACTTTTGTTCCCCTTCCCTCCTATTTTTCTTCCTTTTAAGGAAAATAAAATGAGTAGAGGAAAAACCTGACATGGATTATTATTATTTTTATATAACCAAATTTTTTTAATTCAAACGGATTTTTTTTCATAAAATGTTTGTTTTTATTAAAGTTATTTTTCACTGGAAAAAAGTATGCAGTGATTTAAGGTTCCTCTATTTTTGGATGTCCAATGTGAGACACCAAGGGGATTTTCAGAAGACAAGCTCAACAGTTTTTTCTAAACCAAACCCCTCACTGGTGTCTCTATTTGGACACCAGAAGTCACTAGTCACTTCTGAAAATCTTGGCCATTTTTTTTTATATACCAGGCAGTGATGGTCCAAACAGACTGCTTTGGTTTAGAAATTGTTCTTCCTGCACCATTTTGCCGCTGATGAAGAAAAGAGATCCCAACTGCACTTAAATCCATGAACTTTAGAAGATTAATTTCCCAGTCAGTGTTCAGGTCTCCATTACAGCAAACGCTTTGATACTTCAAAGTAACAGGCACTGTCCAAGTCCCCACTGCTTTCTTTATAAAGAGACAGGCTGGTTCCATGAATAGGGCAGTAGCCTAGGGCTATGGCAACCTACGTTCTATTCCCAGTTCTACCAGTGACCTTAGGCAAATCATTTCACCTCCACGTGCCCTCCAGCCTTCTGACTGTTTTGTCTATTTCAATTGTAAGCTCTTCAAAACAAGTGCTATTTCTTACTGTTTGGATAGCACCTCGCATAACAGGGTCCTGATCTTGACAGGGAAATATAGATACTACTGCATTTAAAATATAATAATAATATGGAATGCATCTTTCTGTGGTACTAGCATAAAAGGGTAACTGCCAACTCATTACTTTCAGACATACGTGTATCCCACAAATTTGCAGAACCCAAATAACATTTTTCCAATACTCTATTTTTTGATCTGTTCTCTTTCAGGAGAGATATAACAGTCTTATTTTTACTCACCTTGTTGCCTTGCTTCATTTGTGCTATACTCTTTGTCCTCACCCCAGCAGTTTTAGTGGTGAAAATTACTCCTTTAAGGGCCGATTTGTCCTGCATGTTGCTTTTCATTCCAGGGTGCCTGTGAGTTTCTCTCTCTGGGTGTATGTCCTCATCACCTTGTCTATATATTACAATTAATTACAAGGGTTTTTTTTTTTTTCCAACTGACACAGTAACATCAATGTCAGCATTCACAGGATTGATATCCTTTAATGCCTCCCTTAATTTTCACTATAGCTGTTAATTGTCACCAGTCTACTCAGCTTTTGGTAGGATGACCATTTACAATGATGTACACCTCATTATCTCCTGCCATGGTCCTAAGCAGTGCGTTTGTTTTCTCTCCACTTGATAAGGGATCAGGATTTTTAAAAGTCCTGGTAATCAGATTTAGCACATAAGCCTGTTGATGCCTGTTTAATGAAACACCTAGTGCACATAGCCATTCTGAGCATGAAAAATGTGCCCAATTTCTAAGTGTTTGCTAGGGGTGTGCACTGGTACTGAGAAGAGAACTGGGATTTGACGCCTTTTTGTGTTCAAATGTATCCATCTACAAACTCATTGGCAGAGCATGAGGGACGCTCTTCCAACTCTCTGACCTGCTTTTAATCTAGTTTTAATCCCAGAAAGACACCAAGGCCCCAGTGCTCAGTGGCTAGACTTGTCAGGGCTATTCTAGTTTACATCGTGGCTAGCTATAATGGCCTCCTTGTGTGTGATTCTGCACCATTGAAGGCAATGGGAGCTTTCCTGTTGAGTTCAATGGAAGAATTGGGGCAGCTGACCACACACCCCTTGACTCCCTGCCCTGCATGTTCCCTACCCTGGAGAGGGGGAAGGGGGCTGGAATAGAGCCATTCCTGAAGCTATGTGAGTCAGACTCACATGGGGAGTACTCTCCAGGGACATTTGGACCTGCTTTAAGGCCCGTCTCTGCCACTGAAGCAGTGTGAGAGCTGGATTTTTCTCTCGGTAGACTGGGATTTCTGGCTCTGACTGTCAGATGCTAGTTTGAAGATCTGACCTGCTGGATTTCAGGGACTGGCAGTTAAAAGTGGATTTGCAGGCCTGCGTCTACCCTCGCACCAACTGTACAGCTTCACTGACTTCAATGGCATTCTTCTACCCAACCTGCACCAGCATGAAGGCGATCAAAACCCACGCCCTAGTCTTCAAAGTCATTCTGAATGTTTTAGGGTGTTGGAGAACCGCAGTATTCAAAATGCTTCCAAGGAAGATATGCAAGGGCAGAGAGTCAGCGTGGATTTGTGATACAGACAGTAGGGCTGATTATGCAGTTAACATGGGATTTTCCAAAGCAACTCTGCTCCCAGTGAAGTGAGTGATAAAACTCTCATTACTTCAGTGGGAGCAGAGCTAGGTCGACACTGAGCGCGTTTGAAGAATCCCACCCTTACGTATTTTTTTAACTGATTGCTTTAGCAATATTTCAGCATCCACCTCTCCTTAACAAAGACTTCCCCTGCACTAAGCACCCCTTGTCTATTTGTACACTTTTTAGAAGTTCCAATACCACTGAGAGCTGGTTCGTAGGGACTGGGTTAGAAGAGAGAATGAAAATGGCATGGACAACTGGCATACAACAGCGGTGATGGTTTATGATCATCCGACTGGAACATGTTAAGTTAACTGTTTACTGTTTCTTGAGTCCCAATGTTGTGCCCAGTTCAGCCCAATACAGACTCCCCCCGGATTATGCAAACCGGATTTTTACACAAATCAGCACTTACAGAAAAGGTTCTGTAAGCTAGAAATAGGTGGGTTTTTGTTTTGGTTTTGGTTTGTTTTTTTTGCGTAATGGTTTAGGTATACGTTTCTGACTTACGCAAAATTTGAGTGTTCTCGAACAATGGGGTCATTCTGCTTGTGTTCTCCCTTGGGGTCCTCTGCTCCCGCTTTCTGTATAGCTTGATTACCCTAAGTCGGGGAGCCTATATATCAAAACCATGCCCAAATGAGGTTGAGAAAGTGCCAACACCTGACCTTTGAAAATTAGGGCCCTTTAAGCTGTGCCAAGGTGGCCACCCTAAATTTTGAGGTATGCCAAACTACCAGTCACTTTTGGAAACCTTGGCCATCTTTTTCCGAAGAATATGTAACCATTGTGTATCAAAAACACAGGAAAAAGAGTAAAGAAAAAAGAAAGAGATGCATAATTTTGAAAGCTGTGTACAAAATTAAAGAAATTTCATGTGCAGTGTGTGACACTGAGATGAGTCAAAAAGAAGAACAGGAGTACTTGTGGCACCTTAGAGACTAACAAATTAACTCCTGTTCTTCTTTTTGCGGATACAGACTAACACGGCTGCTACTCTGAAACCTGAGATGAGTCAATGACCCTAAATGACACTTAGATGAAACTGTTTCTGTACCATGCTTTGAGCAAAAATTTGGGATTCCCAACACTGATCATGCCAACGCAGTCTCACTCTGTTCAATCCTTATCAGCCTTGCTGCTTCCCACATTATTTTTAAGTGGAAAGTCAATGGGACTAATGCATAACCCGTGAAATCCTTTCAGAAAATGAGGCGGTCAAAAAGTTCATGCTAAGTAGAACGCTCCATTCAGCAGTAAAGTTGCATAAAGCACCAAATATGCATTCAGAATAAACACACAAGACAGGGGCAAAAGTGCTATAGAAAAGCATGTTTTGCTACAGGCAGCTATAGTCACCTTTTTCATTTCATCTTTCACCCAAACCTTTATCAGCAGTGCAAGCTCTATTCAACTGTTCGAGGAGATTGGCTCTTTCCTGATAATGTTTTTCAGCCTCTTTACAGATGTCAAAAACTCTAAACTGCTATATCTCTCCATTGCACCTTGAAAAAGGTAAAAGACAATACAGGGATGGAATCAAACTCTTCTGAGGAACAAAACATACATTTAGAAATCCTTTTATTGTAAAGCAAGTGCACTCTCTACATACCACCAGTCACCACAGACACCTTGAACTAGCTCTCCAGTTACTTCTGGTGGGATTTTTATTTGACACTTTCCTATGCTTAGTCAATCAAAGGGGGAACTTTTGAGGGGGCTGGATGGCTCAGGGATTAGGGGACTTTCACTTCTAGGTCATCAGTCACAGACAGTAACGGAGAAAAGGCCCTGAATTTTAAATGGGGAGGAGAGAGGGTACGTTCTCTCAAACTGTACCTACATGCCCTAGAGCCTTTTAAGTACTTCGTCTTGGCATCCCACTCCCAACTAACCTTGCAGGCCATTATAACCAGTGGAGAGTCTGGCTGGCCACTAGGGCTTCCTCGTTCACTAGTGAAATCCTCTTCTGCAGAGATCAGTATAAGCAGTGGGAACCTGGCGTCCCTTCTTCATCACTCCCTCTCACTGGAGGGGGAACCAGGGCCACTGGCTGGGGTGGCAGAAGTTCATCCTATTAATTTGACGGGGTGCTAGGGATTGGAGGTCACTCTCCTGAGGAGGCTAACGTGCTTCTTGTGTTCTCCCTTGGGGTCCTCTGCTCCCGCTTTCTGGATAGCTTGATTACCCTCATACAGAAGTCAAGGGTAGAGGAGCTAGGAGTCCACAAAATGGGAGTCAGCTGCTTAGAAGACCATGAAGATCCGAGTGTCCTAGCATGGTAGTAGGACACACCTCATATTTTCTGTAAGACTGCTGAGTGAAATTTGATGGGATCTCAAGTCTCCCTTCAACACCCACACATACACCCCCTCTAAGCAGCACTGCCTCTGGTCAGCAGTGTCTGAAAATCACTACCAGTCAATGGTTGTTCGTGGCCTGCATGAAACGAGTTGGTGTCTCCGGTTCAATCCTTAATGGACAGGTGCTCCCGACACAAAAACCTCCATTACAATGGGGCCTAATTAGCACCTTTATTGGCAGCCTCCCCGGAGAGGCCAAAGAATGAATGGGCATGGCAACCAAAGTGCCATCTCACCACTAGAGGTGATCCCTCCAGGTCAGGGTCGAGAGGCAGCGTGAGGAAGCTGTGCTGTAGCTGCTCTGTGAATAGAGGACTTCAGTCTCAGGGCTGTCAATCTGGCACCTTCTCACAAGCACTAAATTCACTTAATTAACGGTGGGGGGGCGGGGTGGAGACCCTTCCCTAGCAACTCCAGCGTCAAATGGCACTTGTGCGGCTTTAGACACTGAGCACCTAACCCTATTAGTGTTTCATTGTATGTTTCTGTTAGAGTGCCCAAGGACACACTAATCTGAATGTATACACCACTGTACTTTGACAGATTTAGCAATATTTTAAATTAAACAAACTTTGGCAAGTACTTTCTGGGGCTTTTTTTTTTTTTTTTTTCTTCATTCTCCATTATCTCTTATCCTTGCTTAGCTCCCTGGAAACTGCATTTCTTCCCCTACTAATATTTCCCTTTTTCATGCAGTTTAAATGTCATTTCCTTTTTAAATTTCATTTTTTCTTGATTGGTTTCTTCTTTTCCTCCTTTATTTTTCTTCTTTCCTTTGCACAAGCCAACACGGCTTCTTGACTATCCTTGTTTGTGCAGCTGCTTTGTCATGGCTGGTCAAGGTGGCAGTGGGGGTAAGATTTGCTATTTAACAGTCAGTTCTCCTCTGGTTGTACAGCACAGCACAAACTATCACAAGCCTAGTTCCCTTCTCAGATGCACCTATGAAATACTTATTTAATAATAGAATCCAGAGACAAAAATAACCAATTCATGCTCCTGCCAGAGCAGGATTATTCCCTATTTTGCATTTGCTGGTACTCTGACAAGTGTAGCTTTATACCAAGATATGGGACTCTAGTCACATTCATTGCTTCCTAGGTTAGTAGTTCTCACTGTCCGGCAGTTTCCCCCATACCCAGGTTAAATTTTCCATTTCTTAAATTCATCCCATTAAGTAAGAAAATAAAGTCCATTTATTCAAGTCTGAATACTGGTGACATCACAGCAGAATTTTTGGAAGTCTTCTTGATCCATCACAGACTTTGCCACTCAGCAGCTGACCTCCCAATGATCTGCCACACACCATCAATCCATCTCCTCTCTGCTCGTCCCCCTACTACGATGACACCCTCCCCGTAACTTTCTTGAGGGTATTTCCATATCTCTGCCCGATGTGATCAAAGTACATAAGTTTGCACCTGTTGATTTCCAAGAGCAGAGTCTGCTTTTCTCCAATAATATTTCTAACATAAGCATTCATCTTCGTTTCCATCCAGGAGATATATAAGTGTCTTCATCAGCACCACATCTCGAAAGGTTCCATTTTCTTCTTGTCAGCAGCGTTAATTACCCAGGATTCACATCGACAAGCTAGTATGGGGGGAGGGGGGAAATAAGCTTTTCACCAGTCGAACCTTCATACATTTCAAGATGCCAGTTTTTCCGCACTTTCGTAGGGGAGGCCAGGGCCGAGTGAGCCATCCCCAGTCATCTGATTTCTTTGGCGCAGCCTCCTTGCATAGATACATATGATCCCAAATTCAATCTACTGCCTCTACAGCTTAACTGATAACCGTGAGGTCCACTTGAATGCTGTTGTTATTGATCAAGTCAACGTACATGTATTTTGTTCTTTCCACATTCGGGATTAGTCCATATTCTTTGCTACAGACTCCAACATCCATTGCATTGATGGTTGCAGAAAATCATGTCCTATCATCGGCACATCTGATAGGTTAAAACGTATCCACCGAGGTTAAAATGTGTCCCTGGGCATGGGCCCCATTGGCCCAGTGGCTAATTTGCCACTGATTGGACTGAAAACTCATGTGTACACTGCTGTTCCAAGTGGTATTTGCAACTCCTCGGTTTTGTATCATTTGCCATATTTTACTCCTTCTTCCAGATCAATGAGGGAGAAAGAGGCATCAGCAGGCATTTGCAGGCTTTGCCCAAAACAAAGCCTAGATTGCAAGCCATCAAGGATATTTGTGAGACGTTATTTTAGTCTTGAGAAAAGACGACTTTAACTGTTTGCTGATGCATACCTAAAGCAATACTATTTCTGTATTACTCACTTCTGGCAGATGAACCACTTAGACTATATGCAGATATTTTAGGATGTGATCAGGTTACTTAAAATATTGGCATCACGTTTAATCACTCGTTGAAACTAAAGCAAGTACGGTCCCCTTTCAGCAGCACTGACAAATAAGGGGAAATAATAGAAACGAGAGAGAGCAAAGTGTGAGCTAGGGAGCCCTTCTGAGAGGGATGATTAGACTGCATGGGATGTTTCGTTAGTGTTTTGTGGTGTCATTGTGAAGCACCCCTTCCTAATCCATCGCAGGTATAGCAGCTGGCACCTGTGGCTTAAAACGGATGGATCAGCACAGCAGTGGCACACTTTTGTGTCACACAAGTGTGTTCTTTTATATTTATCAGCAAGTAAGCATCAATTAGATACTTACATAACAGCCCTACAGTTGCTGTTGAGAGGGAAAATGTCCAGTAGAAATAATCTCTCAGGCCTGATACAGCGCTTGTCAGTCTAACATTCATCCCCCAAGAGTCTGTCTCATCCTCAGCTCTTCTACCACACTCTTTCCCAGCGTGAATGAAAATTGTTTAGGCTGCCATTAGACAGCTGAGAAGCAGATGTGGACAACAATGCTCTCAGAGGGGTGGGCAGCCACTCCACTCCAAGACCTTGTCTTCACTGCTAATAAAGATGTATTTTTACGGCTGGGTAAGTACTGAGCATGAGCTATGCTAAGATAAAAACACAGTTCAGACAAGGCATTTTAGCTTACTGAGAGGTACCGGAGGCCAGGTCAGTACTATACTTCCACCTGGATTGACCTCACCTGGTTTACCTCATGATAAAACTGAAGTGCTTTGCCTCCACTGTATTTTTACTTCAGGATAGCTCACATGCATTAATTATCCTGAGGTAAAAAGGACACCTTTTTTAGCAGTGAAGAGGAGGCCCAAATAAAGAGGCATCAGAATACAGGAATTTTATGCCTGACAAACCCCCCTGCCCTCTTCCTGGGATTTTAACAATGGGGATGCTACAATACAAAGAGCAGAGCTGGCTGAATTGTAGTATGAATTTAGCTTCTTCTATGGTGAGTGAATCATTCCTGAGCTGATTTTGGTTCCCTTCAGCTGCCATTGGTATTCAGGCTTGTCGTACTGTGGGCAAATGAGATTCAGTCACATCATGGGTTCTTCATGAAATCTCACGGAGACTAGTTGTTCATGCTATGTGGCTGATCACCCTCAGTCACATGGGGTCACTCTTGCCGCTGGGCTGGCGGGCAGAAATATTTCAGCTTACAAGAGAGTGATCAGAAAATCACTGCATTGCATGTGATATGCTCCAGGACCCCTGAGTACCAGAGCTTTTGGAGGAGAAAGAACAGGAGTACTTGTGGCACCTTAGAGACTAACAAATTTATTAGAGCATAAGCTTTCGTGGACTACAGCCCACTTCTTCTTTGGAGGAGAGGCAGCCTGTCTGCAACTTGATCTTTCTTCAGCAGTAGCAGAGGAGTCACGCAGGCCCTGCAGCAATACCAGATTTTCTGCTGAGACAGAAGCCTCTTCCCTTCCTATGGAGAGGTCAAATGCAGGGCTCCTGTGGGTGGCTCAGCTGCCCCTTCTGGTTCATGAATTTCATCACAAACCCTTTCTCCTATCCAAGGTGTGTCTGTTACCTTGTCTTTGTGTACTCATGTCCATCTTTTCCCCTTTGTTATTATTTACTATCTGTATTATGGTAGGACTTAGGTGCCCCAGTCAAGGACCAGGACCTCAGAGCGCTAGGTGCTGTACAAACACATAACAAAGATGGTCCCTCGTCCTTGCATGTTTATCTCTTTTCCATGGTTCCTCCTTTGATTCCTTACCTTTCCCAGTTCCCCTCTTCCTTCTCCTTCTCCAGTTCACCTCACTTGAAGGTAGCGCTAAGCAAGGAGCAAAATAAGAAGCAATGCCCCAGTGAAGTTAAATAACCCAAAAGCCTGACTACAGCCATAATGTGAAAAATGCAGCTGATCCCAAATGAAATGACGTGAAGACAGTTTCGCTGGAGGCTTGATGGAGAGTCACAGAAAGACTTTAAACTATGTGATTGTGTGAAAGAATGTAAGGAGAGACGTAGTGGTAGACTGGGCGGTGAGGTGAACGCAGCCCTGTGAAAACAGTGAGCAATGAGACTCGGTGGCCTGGGATGATATCTGAAGCCAAAATAGGGAGAACTAGGAAGAAAGCCATGCCATCTTCTTATCTGATGGGTGACGCACAATGCATTGCTTAGTACTATAAGTAATAAGCTCTTCGATTGTGTCACCTGAATGCTGGCAGGGTAACTCTATTAAGGTCCTGTGAATATCTCTGGGGTACATCTTGAGACTACAGTACAGGTACTATATCCAGTGAATGTTCTACGTTGAACTGTGTCAGTCCCTCTCCATTCCTATGAGAGTAATTGGTAGCGGTCTGGAGCTGGACACTACTGATGCTTTCATATAGCCTGTGGGTTTTTAAAAAAACTAAATTCTTGATTAACAGAATTTTGGCAGTTAAATGAGTGGGTGATATGCAGTAATAATAGTATTACATAGATAACTTCAGACCCCCACTCCTGCAATTCATATTACTGATGGGATTTCATTAGATTGCTCCCTTGTGTAAAGCCAGGTCCTATGAGAGAAGGCTGTCTTGGCTAATAGTTAGAGCCAAGGTCTGAGAATTAAGAAAATACCACGAGCGAATCTTAGCTGCACCTCTGAGTCAATGTAAAATCTGAGCTCTGTGTACCTTACTTAACCCAGCTGTACAAAGAAGGACATATTTTAAAATCCAAATGAACTATGCCAGATGATCAACACTAGAAGCTGATGATTTCCTCTGAGTATCCACAGCCTGGGGAGTGAGAGTATAAGCTTTCACACCTCCCTTTCAGCAGTGTGACCCCAAAGTAACTTTGGAATGCAGTGATGATGGCACTGAAGAGGTATATGTTACATTATATTTTTTAATATGGAGATATACCTATCTCATAGAACTGGAAGGGACCCTGAAAGGTCATTGAGTCCAGCCTCTTGCCTTCGCTAGCAGGACTAAGTACTGATTTTGCCCCAGATCCCTAAGTGGCCCCCTCAAAGATTGAGCTCACAACCCGAGGTTTAGCAGGCCAATGCTCAAACCATTGAGCTATCCCTCCCCCCCACTGAGTATATTGCCATTCCTAGAAACATGGCTTCCAATTCACCTCCAATACAGGTGTTAACAGAATCAACCAAACTTGCACGTTGTTTTCAAATGCGCTTGTTTTTCTTTTTAGTACCAGCAGCAAGTGCAGCAGGCAACTGAATTTTACAGCTTAGAAAAATGTGGAAACTTTCCTTCAAGTCAGGAAAGTCTAAATGTGACTAATAAGAGATATTAAAAACGGTCTCATTCAACCAAAAATCATGCCTAGCTTTGGTACCGAGGACACCCAAGAAATGAGCTATTATTGCCTAGTGTGGGCTTCTCAAGGGCTGAAATTGGATGCATTCTTTGATTAAATGGCCCCATGAAATAAATTAAAAATGTACATGATCTGATAAAGAAGCTTATTTTTTTTTAAATCCAGATTTATTAATCTGAATGCTCAGCTGAAAACAAGGCCATATTGCGGAGGTGAGGATGTATATTTAATACAAAGCCAGGAATAGGCTCCTGAAAATAAGAGATTGTTAAAGTTATGAGGAGCATGTGCAAATTGCAAAATATCAGCAAGTCCTCTCTGCCGCAAACTGATCTAAAGAAGCTTTCCTGTTTCCCCAGCAACCTTGAGCAATGCTGGCTTGTTTCTTTGGAAGTAAATTAAATGTGACTTTCAAGTAGTTCATTATTTCAGTAGCCACAATGCCTTTCAGATGCAAGGACATTTGATAAATCATATTAGGATTTGCTGCACTTCTGAAGGGAGGCAGATAAAGGATTTTTACAGAAATAGTTTTCAAATCTACTAAATTTTCTAGAACTTACAAAAATTACATTTCTCTAGCTATAGGGGGAAGAATAAAGTGGATTTCACATGTTTAAGGAAAGCGAAATATTGTTTGGATGTGCAATAAAAGCCACGCGCTCTGCATTAGACACACAAAACTGGTGCGGGGTAGCATAAAACTACTAGACGTGGCTATGATTGCACTGCTGTGATTTGGAATTTGTGCAAAGCTGCTTAAAAGAGTGCTCCAGCAAGATCCATTCCAACTGCACCGCTCACAGGCAGTAGGCTGAGGGATCTGCACCCATCGCCACCCCTCCTGCATCCAAAATGCAGATCGTGCTGTAATCAAGGTTTATACAGCTCTATGCAATAGAGATAGATATACAGTCCCAACAATAATGTCGAGCTTGTTCCTGCTGGCAGTGCTGGAAGAGAGAGATTTATGTGTGTTTACTTTTCATGGACCACAAGATGGGCAAGCTTATTAAAAACCTACGCCCAATAATGCATTGCGAGCCACACAGGTGGACTGCTGTGCCCATTCAAGATGCATTGACTTCATTAATGGGGAACAATGCTCTCTGATGGCTTGGAGGGCCAGGGCCAGGAGCCTTTGTCTCTCTATAGTCTACCTGGGGCTCTGATCCTGCATTGTGATCTGCAGGGGTGGACTGCTGCACCCATCTGGAGTCTGATTTGCTTTCACACTGCTACATAAGAATGGCCATGCTGGGTCAGACCAATGATCCATCTAGCCCAATATCCTGTCTTCCAACAGTGGCCAATGCCAGGTGCTTCAGAGGAATGAACAGAACAGGATAATTTTGAGTGATCCATCCCCTCTCGCCCAGTCCCAGCTTCTGTATTCACTCAGTCATTGCTTTTGTGTGTGCCAGAGGCCTCGGTCGCTGTTACAAGAGAAACGGATAAGCCACCCTATTGCCATGCTGCCTTCGTACTGAAGCTGGTTGGAGAATGGGAGGAGGGGGGAACTAGAAAAGTTCATCAAAAATGAAACAAATGGTTTTCCACCAAAATAGTTCGGATTTTGTCTGAAAAACAGTTGACAGGTGTAGGGGGTTTTTTTTCAATGAAAAATGAAAAAATTTCCGTGGGAATTAGACACTGCAAAGCAGATTCCATGGAAAACTTCCAACCAACCCCCCTGTGTTCTAAGTCAAATTAACATAGGTCACAATTGGTCCTGGTTGACCCACCCAGTCATGCAATGCCATATGTTTGCTGAGCTCCTGCTAGATGCAGTGGTTCTGTGGCTGAAGCAGCTGTGCTAGTAAATTGTGTTACAGCAGTGAATCAAGTGCCCATGACAGAGTTAAAATACAGGCTGGTAGATCTCACTTCACCGTAGTTCATCAGTTTTGAAGATTTTAACAGCTCCAAGGAGCAGATATGGATTAAGGTCTCCTGGGGCCCTGGGCTGGAGGAAGTGGGGGGGGGGGGCAGTGCCAGAACTGTGGCCCCACACCACTCCTTCCACTGGCGGACCCACCCCTATTCCGCCCCTTATGCTGCAACCCCACCCACAGCCCCACTCTGTTCTGCCCCTTCCCCATTGCCCCATCCATGGCCCCGTTCCATTCCACCCCTTTCCCCATGACCATGCCCCCCACTAGCTTCTTTCCAACTCCCCTTCCCCCCTGCCGCTGCGGCCCTGAGACCGGAGAAGCTCTGTGCCCATGGCAAGAAGCGAGAGCTCCTCCAGCCCCAGTGCCGTGGCGGGGGAGATTTTTCTGGGGGCCCCAAATTGTCAGGGGCCTCTGCAGACAGGCCACATTGGCCTGTGGAATCTGTCACCGCAAGGAGGCTTAGGGAATCAAAACTGGGTTTCAATACCTCTGTGTGCTGTTCTGCCTTTTATACCTATTGCCCTAGATCACCATCATCTGATTCTCCAAAGCAGCGGTTGGGTGGGGAGAAAACTCATTGCAGGGGCAACTTGTTCATTAATAATCCAGGGCAACATATGCACAACTATCCCAAATGGACTCCTCCTTTTGTGATGTTAAACAGCAGTGTGCCTCGAGAACATTTCTTCAAAATAGTCTTTCAATGGTATATAATGCCTGCATCTGTAACTTCCACTCTATGCATCCGAAGAAGTGAGGTTTTTACCTATGAAAGCTTATGCCCAAATAAATCTGTTAGTCTTTAAGGTGCCACCAGTTTCCTTGTTGTTTTTGTAGATACAGATTAACACGGCTACCCCCTGATACTTTCAATGGTACTATGCACCAATCAGGTTAGAAATGTATATAGGGCCTAAAGGAGGATGAATGCTGGAGAAACTGTGGCAAAAGAGGAGATTTTGTGCAAATACAGGGGACGTGTCCAGTCATTAGAGCGTAAATCCTTAATCAAATATCACAAATTGGGTATTTATTACCAAATGATCCTTTGGGAGCTTCCTAGAAAAAGGAAATGAAGAATTAATCTCTCATCTGCTAGTAGCTTCTGGGCTTCTGATAGCCTCCCTTGGAAAAAGCAAACTAGTCCAGCTGCAGAGGAATGGTTCAAAAAAAGGGTGGGGGGGGGGCGGGGGACAAAGAGAGGGTGTTTATGGAAAAATTAACACACCCCACATTATGTACCCAGAAAATAGACAGCAGACAAATAGATACTTAGATATTTGGTTACCATTTATTCCATACACAGACAAAGTACATCCATCGGCAAGAAAAAGAACACACCTGTACAATTTTTTGGAATATTAACATTTTATAGACATGACTGGTCTGTTAAACATGAGTAATCAGAGATTTCACTCAACGTAATACAATGACTAGAAATGGCATGTCAGAAATGATGCTCACTTCGTGGTATATGCATCCGAAGAAGTGGGCTGTAGTCCACGAAAGCTTATGCTCTAATAAATTTGTTAGTCTCTAAGGTGCCACAAGTACTCCTGTTCTTCTTCTTTTCGTGGTATGGTAGCACCCTGACAAACAGAGAGAGCTGATGATTATATTCCATCCTATATAAAGTCTCTTCAATCAAAAGTTCCCTGTTGTAATGATTATTGTTTGGTTTCTGCTATTTACCTGGCAAGGATTTGTAAATCTATTAAAACTGCCTAAATGAGTAAATAGCAAAAAGTGAAGAAAAAAATCATTGTGCCTGATGTCTACTGACAATTCGCAAGCTGTTCCCACTAATTTTTGTAGTGGTAAGTTGTGTCACCTCTCGCTTGACAAGTGTGACTGCTGAAGATCTTAATGCGTGTAGTCAATGATGAGGTGTTGGTGCTTGGGCTGGCAGGGGGTGGGAAAATCCCATTGTACCATTAACTGGTGCTTTGCAAATGCATCAGGTTCACGGGCACCTCTACTGTAAATTAGCAGCTTCCTGATTAATCCAGGAGGCATGTGAAGTTAGGGTTTGCAGAGAAGCCGATCTGCAGGTCATATCTGCAGGTCGTAGTAGAGGAGAGGTGGTTTTACAGAGCTGGGATTGTGGCTGGTGTTTCGAACATCACGCTGTAGCTGAAGGATAGCTGTATAAATCTGTTGCTATGGGCATGTGTTCGGTTTACAAGGGTTCCTGAGTTGCCAGGCACTCACCTTACAGGAGGGACTTTGGCTGGTCAAAAGAGGGAATAAGAGAACTTCAGATAAAGGAGCTGATCTGTAAAAGAAGCGGTAGAGGCCTGGGTTTTTGAAGCTACAGAACCAGGGTTCTAGCTGCGGCTTTACGGCTAGGCGCGTGAGGTATCAAGGAACTGTAATCTTACCCTCAGTACATGGATTTGTTACCATGCATGGGTATGAGAGCAGAATCTGCCACTAAAAGGGAAGGAGGAAAGCAAGTCCCACAGGCAAAAACTCCATGCTGAGAATGCCCTGCCTCCAGCCACTGTTCATAATAGGAGCATCTCAGGTGCCCTGACAACACAAGCAGGCTCCCAAGCGGATGGAACCCAACCCATGTTCAATAACCGTTCTTTACAAAACGGATTGGATTCTGTCTTGGTTGCAAATATGTGGCAGTGAGGGCGTTAGCAGGTGAGGGCAAACTCCTTGTGATTTACGTTGCTCACACTGTCAGGTGCCCAAATGTTGCTGCTGTACGCGCCAAACCAATAAAACTCAATCTTAGGAACGCTAGGGGAAGACATTCCTGTCTCTAAATTATACTGTCAATTAGCTGGCTAGAGGGCTGCCCCCCTTCTCACCTCTCTCACACACAGACCCTGACTCTAGCAATGTTTCTGATGATGAATATTTTTCATAGTGTTCTTATAAGTGATTGCTTGCAGCATCTTATAGTCTTATCTCAGCTTGTGCAGCTCCTCATTAATATTCCGTACATATGGAAGAGTTTTCTATATCATTGTCCATTAACAAGGAGGATAATCACTCATTCAGTTATCAAGCAGTCAGCTCGGGCCTTTCCTTGAGCCCTTAGTGCAAAGAATCATGGGAGATCAAAGAAGGTTAAATGTGGCTGACATTATGATCGTTACATTTTTTATATAATTATAGTTTTATAATAAAGTTGATCTAAGATAAGGAAAGGGGGTATTAAAGTCTTTTAGGGCTAAAAGACGACATTAGTGACTCTTTACCTTTTTTAGTAATGGGACAAAAAAGCATATTTCCGCTGATACATATAAATGAACATCCTTTTATTGCAAACAAGGAAAGGTCGTAAGTTTACATATAAATGATACATTATTACAGAATTGCTTTTCAAGGAAGGTGAATTTAGTAATCCAACGTAAATGCAAAATGAGGATGGGAGGCAAAATGACAAATCATTAGTAATCAAAATCAGTAGTACTGAGCCACAGAGTGTGGCTGAAACAAACAGTTTCTCTGAACAACTGCAAAAGAACCTAACTTCTTTGAAATAAGTTGATCTCTTTTCTCAGTATATAAATGCACTTGATCACAGTATGGCCACACTTTCAAAAACCCAGACCACAAACAGGCTATGCAAAATGCATGCCCATGATCACTGCACCAGCAAAACCCTACATTTTCACAAATAAATGATCATTTGCATATGCTGATGGGGGAAACCGTAATGTACAAGCTTAGCATGTGATCATTTACTTCTCTATTGGCTGACCTATAGAGATGCTATGAGACCTGCTACTTATGGCTAAAAGAACTCCCCTCCTTTAGCTCAAGTTATAGATACCTTTTGGTTTTGAAGCTGAAGGAACCAGCATTTCCAGTCCTGGATCCCCAAGGCCTCTGTGTTTGTGACTTACCAAGTGATTGTATATCTAGTCTAAAGCGCCCACATTCAATGCAACTGCACATGCAGCTACGGTGACCAGATGTCCCGATTTTATAGGGACAGACCCAATATTTGGGGCTTTTTCTTATATAGGCTCCTATTACCCCCCACCCCCATCCCGATTTTTCACACTTGCTGTCTGATCACGCAACATGCAGCTACCTGTTTGAATGGGAAGTTACCTGATTTTCGTGTGCCAATGCCCATTTGTGGGGAGAAATGCAGGCTTGCAAGTACAAGGAGTTTGCACACATTTTATACAATCTCCCTTTTGCACAGACATTTAAAATTGGGGCAGGATTTTAATGTAATGTGGTGTATGTATATTACCTCCAAAGCCTCTTGTCAGGGCAGTGCTCAGCACCAGCTATTGTCTTCAAATTCCAGGTGTCCTGTGCACTACCCATTGTTCTGTTTTCAAGAGGTGCACATACTATCCTCAGTCATCATGCAGCTCTCTCCTACAGCACCTGTCAATATATGAAATCTAGCCATAGATATATGAGAAGGAAAAAAGGGACACACCTTTAAAATGTATTAACATACATTAGACCAGGGGAGATTTTAGGAGAAACGAAATGGAAAATTGTAACTATTTTGCTAAAATATATATAGTAGGGAAATTCCTTCCTAAATGAGGCCCGGTATAAAGAAATACGGTCAAATAGTATCACGTTGTGATGCAGGCAAGAGTAATGAGCACAGAGAATGCATGTGGTTACAACAGAGGTAAGTACTTTATTAGTATTAACTGCAGTTGTACAAATAACTGATTTGTCCAGTTTGCTGGTAATTCTGAAACATCACCCAAAAAAAATGTGTTTCGGTTCGACCTGAAAACAACTTTTTTTTTTAAATTTCTGGTGATTTGAAAAGTTGAAAAAAATTAATTTGGGGTCAAAGTAAATGTTTTGTTTAACCTGAAATAAAATGTCCATGGAGCTGTAGTGATTTTTACACCAGCTGAGTAACTGGTTCGTTTTCCTTTCTTCATTAGCTGTTCCCGAACACCACTAACCAAGCTTAGATTTGCCGCTATGTGTTTCTTTTTAGCTTTTGCTTCTGTTCCCTAGTCCTCTTTTCTAACCACAAGATTGCACTGCCTGATACTAAGCCGCTAATTTAAAAAAAGTAAAATGATCATTGTATCATGCTGTACATCAAAAATAAAATGATCTATTCATAAATACCTTAGCATGGAATAAGCTCTCTATCCTTTTGGTACAAACCACCCATAGGGTTATAGGCAAGGAGGGTTTTTACTAGGTCATGTTGGCAAGCAAAGCAGTCACTACCCCTACACAATTTCCTATGTGAAAATATGCAAAACCTTGATTTATCAGGTGATCAACTTTTATAATTATCTGTAACTTTCAGAGTGGTAGCCCTGTTAGTCTGTATCAGCAAAAAGAATGAGGAGTACTTGTGGCACCTTAGAGACTAAGACTAAGACTTATGCCCAAATAAATTTGTTAGTCTCTAAGGTGCCACAAGTACTCCTCATTCGTTTATCTGTAACTTTGAAGCTGCTTGCCCAAAGTAATTGAAAGTTAGACCTTATCTCTAAAACAAAGAGACATTAGCACCATCTTCATCAACCTCTGTATTTGAGACCTCTCTGCATAAATATTTTGTACATTCTTTAAAACACATTTTATCAGAGGTATGGGTTTTGAAAAGGCTTCGGACATAGCCCAGAAAATAAACACATACCAGAACCAATGGGATCCCTGCAAGAAAAGCCACAATTCATCAACTGTCCTTCCAGTGAGAACCTAAGACAGGTGGAGCCCAGTCATAGTCTCATTGCAGACCTCTCATTGTGCGATGTATCAAGGTAAAATTCATATTGTGCAACTTCTTTCCTACCCAGTTTTTAGTGATGCATTTAAATAAAAACATCTAATCCCCATTTTAAACATAATATGGAGAAGGTGAGTTTGCAGTCTAAAGATAAGGACAGAGGATCTGCAACAGCTTTTATGATACTGAAAATTCCGTCACCTATTCACATCCCTTTCTTCTCTTCCAGTGCTGCTACCAGCCTTAAACTATCAGACACAAACCTGATAAACCCGATTCAAATCCATACCTAAAATGACAACTTAAGCCATGAGTACAGGCAGTAGAAAAATTGTGTTTAGAGGGTCTGTAAACCTGAGCAAGCTGACCCAGGCCTGCTTACACAGTAATTAATGGAAAGACTCATGTGAGGAAGGATGTTGCACTACTCTTCATGAGTGACAGCTATGCACTACTTTTGTTTCATTGTATCTTTGCATTTTATACTCAATAGCTTTTTTTTTTTCAGCTCAACATGCATTAGAAGTCGGAATCTGGCTCTAAAACTGAACTCAAACCCAAGGTCCGCTGGTCTTAATACATTTTCTGAGTTCTCTCATATCTCGCAGGTTTTTTGTAGCTTCTGCGACACTTCTATTATCCCAAACCGTTTTACAAAACAATACCTGGATAATGGTAACGTTATGTTGGCAGGCATGGAATACATAGTGCAATAAACAACAGCTCACATTGCCTAGAACAATAAAACACATTATACTGAGAGAAAAACGTTGGCCATGATTCCATTATGTTAATCCAATATCCTTTTTTTGGAAAATGTCATGGTATATTTAACTTCTGGACAACCACACAAGAGAACATCAAAGGGTAGTATCTATCGAACTAGATGATGATCAGTGGTTAGTTCACATCTGGCCTAAGTGTTGATAGTGACTAAAAGTTTTTATAATCTATGGCCCTTATCCAATGTCCATTCAAATCAATAGAAACATTCCCATTTACCTCAATGGTGTTTGGATCAAACCCTGAGTGAAAGATTTCAGAGTGGTAGCCGTGTTAGTCTGTATCAGCAAAAAGAACGAGGAGTCCTTGTGGCACCTTAGAGACTAACAAAGTTATTTGAGCATAAGCTTTTGTGGGCTAAAACCCACTTCATTGGATGCATGCAGTGGAAAATACAGTAGGAAGACGTATATACACAGAGGACATGAAAAAATGGGTGTTGCCATACTAACTATAACAAGAGTAATCAGTTAAGGTAGGTTAGTATGTTAGTTAGTTAGTATGGCTGGCAATACCCATTTTTTCATGTCCTCTGTGTATATACATCTTCCTACTGTATTTTCCACTGCATGCATCCGATGAAGTGGGGTTTAGCCCACAAAAGCTTATGTTCAAATAACTTTGTTAGTCTCTAAGGTGCCACAAGGACTCCTCATTCTTTTTGAGTGAAAGAAGTACATTTTCCCAGTTCGACCCTACATCATGAAATCTACCACTACTGTTAGTACCAACAGGGATGCTTGTTAACTGTTTCAACCAAGGGAGAAGAACAGAATGGGCATGGAGGATAAATTATCCTCTCTCTAACAGAGGAGGTTCTTCCAAAAAAGGTTTGTGAAACTCCCTCCTCTGTGGATAAATGGAGGTTCTCCAGTGCTGTGAGTTAGTAAATTTAATGTTCACCATAAGTCACTAGATATAGGTAACTATATAGATATATATTTCAAGGATAGTTTCCCTAGCAGTACAGTACATTCTAATATAATACCACAGTATCAGCACAGGGCACGAGCTAGCGTCTTAATGAGGAACGTGAAGCCATGACCTTCTGGCTCAGAGGAAAGAGTGCTACCATACGTTCTGGAAGGAGAATGGATTAAAGAGACAGTTTACACACCAGAATTTGCTAAGTGGCTCTCCCTTGTGAATTATAGAGTTAATCAAGTGCACATTTGCCACATGACTAAAATTCAGCAGAACTTTGCAAAAGACCATGCAAAATTCTTATGTATAGCGCAGCCACAAAGGCTGTAATGACATGACTTTTCACCTTTGATTCCCCCCAGTCCTTTAATTTCATCCCCAACATTACTTAATACTGATTGGAAAAACATAAAAAACACCACATTAGTGTTCAATCTAACTGCATTTCCAAAACCCGTTTAACATGTTCTAATAGGCATTTCTAAAGTGCCAATCATTGTATTATCTCGGCATTATATATTTATATTAACAGCGTTAATTTAAACATTCCTGATTTTTAATTTGTGTTTTATTTTTAAATCTTGTTGTGAGTCCAGGGGGAAGCCTTTGTCTCTGACTTCTCAGCCAGCAAGTCCAGGAACACATACAGCATTGTATTCTGCATGCCTCGCCAAGCCACACAGATTCGTCTCCCGTAGCAGGCACTAACTTTCTGAACTGTTCTACTTTTTCAAGTTGTAACACAGTTGGGGTTGTGCACATTTAAGTATTTCATGAAAGCGAGACAATCTGATGGAGTGGCCTCCTTCAAATTCTACTTTTGAAAAGCTAAAAGTTAAGAAACATAATTTAACTGCAATTGCATTAACATTTATATAAAATATCAACCAAACGCTTATCCTGATTCGCCAAACAAATTACAAAAAAAAAAAAAACCTAGCTACTTATCAAGGGCACCATTTGAAATTATTGCTAGTACTACAACTCTAAATGCATAAGATGCCTTAAATACAAACCCTGAACATTTACATACTGATTTCATGAGCAAAGCAAAAGGTATTTGCCGGTAACAGTACAGGACTCAGCATTTTTATTGTCTGAGTAATCCTGGTTCGCTCTGATATGAAAATTCAATTATTTTAGAACTGGTCCTCTCATTAAATTTTGACAAGGAGCACAAGCTCAGTACCAGCTCTAGCTCTAAGAGGCTGTGGGTGCCTGACAGCTCCACGGTGAATTTTAAACTGTAGTATTTGAACAGGACAAGATTATCTGACAATTTCGTACTTAAAAAAAAAAAAAAATCAAATACATTGTAATATCCAACATTGGTAACCTGGCCTTTTTATAGATATTTGCCTAAAATTTATTTAAAAAAACAAAATCTACTGTTTATTGCATGCTTTTCCCCAATCCTACCCCCACATCTCATACTCCACAATTGTACTGGAAAAATGTGGGTCTATCTGTGAGCAGGAAGTATTTAGCCACGCATTGTCAGCATTTGCTGCCTATTATCCATTGAAACGTATTTGCAATGCTTTTATAAACATGATTTCCAACCCGCAGAAATGCCTTTATTTTATGTATATTTTTCTTGTTTCATATAGGCCGATGCCTTTTCCAGTAGATTTTTTTTAACTCTTGCACTATTAATCAGCAAAGAACAGCAGACCAGAAATTTAAAAAAATACTAAGCGAAGTTGTGCAACTTACTTCTGATACAAGCTCACTGTAAAAATATATATATATATATATATGATCATTTTTAAAACATTACAGGAACCTCAGTTAAATGGGCTGAGAATAAATGTAATTACTATATAAATAGTGGGCCTGATTCTGATCTCAGTGGTGTAAGTTAGGAGGAACTCAAGTGAAATATGGGTCTTGATTCCTCTCTCCATTATAACTGTGTAGCTCTATTGATTTCACTGGAGTTACTCCTAACTTACACCGCTGAGATCAGAATCAGGCCTAATATTTATATAGTAATTACATTTATTAGCTCTTTGTGTTGGTAATACATGGCCTGAACCTGCCTTAGACTCAGCAGTCCATCCTCTAGACCAAGTGATTTAAGCATATGCTTAACTTTAGGCACATGCTTAAGTCTGGTAATGGGACTTAAGCACCAGTTTAACTGCTGCGTTGAATTGGGATCCTTGAGAATTGCTGACCATCCACAGCTATCTTTGACTTCAGTGGCTCAGCAACTTGCAAGCTATGGTTGCTACTGTTTCTTTTGCTCTTTACACAACACTCATCTATCTATTGTAGATAGTTACCTGGCACCCATTACCATCGTGTCTGAGCACCTCACAGACCAGTAAGTCTAACTTCAGTACCAGACAAATGGTTGAGTCTACAGTAAAGAACAGAATTATTAGACACATAGATAAACGCAGTATGTTGGGGAAGAGTCAGCACAGCTTTTGTAAAGGAAAATCATGCCTCACCAATCTATTAGAATTCTTTGAGGGTGTCAGCAAACATGTGGACAAGTGTGATCCAGTGGATATAGCAATTTGGACTTTCAGAAAGCCTTTGACAAGGTCCCTTACTAAAGGCTCTTAAGCAAAGTAAGCAGTCATTGGAGAAGAGGGATGGTTAAAAGATAGGAAACAAGGGATAGGAATAAATGGTCAGTGGAGAGCGGTAAATAGCAGGGTCCCCCAAGGATCTGTACTGGGACAAGTGTCATTCAACATATGGATAAATGATCTGGAAAAAAGTGGAAACAGTGAGGTGGCAAAGTTTGCAGACGACACAAAATTACTCAAAATAGTTAAGTCCAAAGCTGACGGTGAAGAATTACAAAGGGATCCCACAAAACTGGGTGACTGGGCAACAAAACAGCAGATGAAATTCAATGTTGATAAAGGCAAAGTAATGCACATCCACATACAAAATGATGGGGTCTAAATTAACTGTTACCACACAAGAAAGAGAGCTTGGAGTCATTATGGATCTGAAAACATCTGATCAATGTGCAGTGGCAATCAAAAAAGCGAACAGCATGTTAGGAACCATTAGGAAAGGGATAAATAATGAGAACATAAGAACGGCCATATTGGGTCAGACCAAAGGTCCATCTAGCCCAGTATCCTGTCTTCCGACAGTGGCCAATGCCAGGTGTCCCAGAGGGAATGAACAGAGCAGGTAATCATCAAGTGATCCATCCTCTGTTGCCCATTCCCAGCTTCAGGCAAACAGAGGCTAGGATCACTGTCCCTGCCCATCCTGGCTAATAGCCATTGATGAACCTCCATTAATTTATCTAGTTCTTTTTTGAACCCTGTTATAGTCTTGGCCTTCACAACATCCTCTGGCAAGGAGTTCCATAGGTTGACTGTGCATTGTGTGAAGAAATACTTCCTTTTGTTGGTTTTAAACCTGCTGCCTATTAATTTGCCAGAATTTATGCTCCTTAATATTTTCTTCAGTAGGCTTTGACTTCCAATTTTTAAAGGATGTCTTTTGGTCTCTGCTTGTTTTACTCTGTTGTTTAACCATGGTGCCATTTTTTTGTTCTCTTACTGTTATTTATTTATTTATTTGTTTTATTGGGGGGGGGTATACATTTAGTTTGTGCCTCTAGTATGGTGTTTTTAAAAAGTTTTTATGCAGCTTGCAGGCATTTCACTCTTACGACTTGCTTTCAATTTCCATTTAACTAGCTTCCTCATTTTTGTATATTTTCCCTTTTTTAAAGTTACATGGTGCTGTGGCGGGTTTCTCTGGTATTTTCCCCCCTACAAAAATGTTAATTTTAATTGCATTTTGGGCGCTATTACTGAGCAGTTCAGCTATATTCACCTCTTGGACCAGATCTTGTGCACCACTTAGGATTAAATCAAGAATTTCCTCTCTCCTTGCGTGTTCCAGGACTAGCTACTCCAAGTAGCAGTCATTAGTGGTGTCTAGAAATGTTATCTCTGCATCCTGTCCTGAGATGGCATGTACCCAGTCAACATGGGGATAGTTGAAATCCCCCATTATAATTGAGTTTTCCATTTTTATAGCCTCTCTAATCTCCCTGAGCATTTCACAGTCCCCTTCACCATCCTGGTCAGGTGGTAGGTAATATATTCCTACTGCTATACTGTTATTATTCAAGCATGGAATTTCTATCCATGCTTGAGATTCTGTGGTACAGTTTGATTCATTTAAGATTTTTACTATCTTTGACTCTATGCTTTCTTTCATGTCTTCACTCACATTGGTGAGCTATTGTTGCCAGCCCAGAGGGCCCGAGGGGGCAACAGCGGGGTTTGTTGCCCGGTGTGCGTCGCACTGATAAACACACCAAGGTGTAGAAGCAAACCAAGTTTATTTGAGATCTTGAAAAGGCACTCAGGAGACCAGCATGTTTTAAATTAGCAGCACAACAAATATAAGCAAGTTTTTTTTATATATTTTAAGCTGTTTATGTAAGCATTTTGGTTTTTTTTTTATTTTTTTTTATTTTTTTTTGCCAGCAGTTACAGTAGGCACATTGTGGCGTGTTAGAAAAGTTCTTGTCCGCATGTTTATTTTTGGCCTTGCTGGCCCAGACGCATGTAGACTTCCCCCTCTCCCCCCATATTCTGCTTTTAGGCTGTTAGCATTTCGGTTAGTTAAAGTTCACAAAATGGAGTTGCTTTGGCTCACTTAGACCCAGAGCAGGGGGGTTTCATCGACACTTGTGGTCTTCCACCCTCCCGAGTTACCTGGTAGTGCCTAGTGACACCAACACTATTGCACACACAAACCCTCTAATTGAAGTTGGGGCCCTAAGTGGTCTATGGGTTCACAGTCCAGCTCCAGATGTTTTCAGTTGACAATGACACTATATTCTACAGATTCCATGGAAACCATTTAGATTCATAGATTTTAAGACCAGAGGGATCGTTATGATCATCTGCTCTGGTCATCATCATCATCTAATACAAACCATAGAATCTCACTCAGTAATTTCTGCATCTGTCCCATAACTTCTGTCCTGAGCTATATTTTTGTCTTCATTTATGAATAGTGTATGAATGAATAGTGTATAAGGAGTTTTGCATTTATTCCAATAAAGATGATAATAGCAAACTCATCGTTGGTCATAGAAATATACAAGCGACGTGACATACTTCCTAAACTTACCTACTGTAGAAGATAACACCAAACTTATATCAAAACTTAGAGAAACAAGGTGGGTGAGCTAATATCTTTTATTGGACCATCTTCTGTTGGTGAAAGAGACAAGCTTATTCAAAAGCTTGTCTCTTTCACCAGGAGAAGTGTTCCATTAAACTATATTACCTCACCTCCTTAACAACGAGGAGTCCATCTGAAGAAGTGGGTTTTTACCCACGAAAAGCTTATGCCCAAATAAATCTGTTAGTTTCTAAGGTGGCACCGGACTCCTCATTGTTTTTGTGGATACAGTCAGGGCCGGCTTTAAGCCGATTCGGCCGATTCCCCAGAATGGGGCCCCGCGCCTAAGAGGGCCACGCAATGTCCGGGGCTGCCGGCAGAGCGGGGGAAAAAAAAAAAGCCACGTCCTGCTTCTCCCCCCTCCCTCCACTGCTTGTGCCGCCAAACAGTTGATCAGCGCAAGCCTGGGAGGGAGGGGTGAGGAGGAGGAATGCAGCGTGCTTGGGGAAGACACGGGGCCAGGGCGGGGATTTGGGGAGGGATCCAATGGGGCAGGGAGGGGGCAGGGCTTGGGTGGGGATTTGGGGAGGGATCCAATGGGGCAGGGAGGGGGCGGAGTCTGGGCGGGGCCAGGGAGGGGGGGTGCAAGACAATTTGCGTCCCGGCGTGGTGCCCCGCACCTGCTAAAGCCAGCCCTGGATACAGACTAACACGGCTACCCCTCTGATACTACTCACCTACCTTGTCTCTCTAATATCCTGGAACCAACACAATTACAATAGCCCTGCAAACTTCAGTGCTTAGGTCTGGTTTAAAAACAAAGTTCATAGATTCTAAGGCCAGAAGGGACCACTGAGATCATCTACTCTGACTCCCTGCATACACAGGCCATAGAACTTCTCTCAAACAATTCCTCTTTGAACTAAAGCATATTGTTTAGAAAATCTTGATTTTAAAATTGCCAGTGCTGGAGAATTCACCGCCATCTTTCGTAAAATGTTACAATGATTTATTAACCTCACTGGTAAAAATGTATGCCTTATTTCCAAACTGAATTTGTCTAGCTTCAACTTCTAGCCAGATTGTTCCAGTTTAACTAAAATATGATTTTTAATCTGATTTAGGTATACTGGGGCAAACTATGGTACAGTTAGCCACCACAGGGGAGTTGGTGGAGCCTTATACCCCTTTATTTCTTGTGCATGAGTGTTAGGGGGGATACAACAGGGCTATAATTTATTTCCCTCTGTTTTCAAAGAAACTGCCTATCACATACTGAATTATTAGCATACTTACAACTACCTCTCTTTTATTACTTCTGCAAGAGCCTCATTTGAGTTTTTAGTGTATTGTTTCTTATTGTTACTGTTTTTTCTACCCCCTCAAGGAAATAAATATTCTTTACATGCCCATTAAATTATTTGTAGCACATTTTGCTCGTGGAATGAAGGAATTCAGTAAAACAAAGAACATAGCAATTTTTGAATACAAGTTGAGAAAGTGGTTACCAGGAAAAAAAACCAAAACATTATGCTATTATTTCAGGGAACACACATTTCTTGCCCCCGGGATCTAACCAGATCCAAACACCTGCTCTCTGGCTCATGTCTAACTATAAACTTCTGCAAATAACATTAAAAAAACCATAGATTTCTTGCAAGCAGACCAACCATTCAAGATCCAAACTGGCGTCATGTCAGGACGGGCAGAGGAAAATTGCCCCAGAACAAATATTCAAAGTATGAATCTGAGCAGCAGAGTGCAACATCATTCTGACAATCCTTACGGAGAAAATGTCCAAGGGGACCTTTCAAAGGGACTACCCGACATATAGGAATACCCCACCTATTACTTAGGCTCAAGGACATCCATAACACCTGCTTTTTACAAAAGACTAGTTTATAATTTTTTTCTCTAGATTTAATTAACTTCTATGAATGTCAGACATTTCTATATCTCTGAAATATATGGGGTGTCACTCATTTTTTAAAAACTGGATATTTTGCATTATCTGACCATTTTGGCAAACTTTTCTTTCTCATCCAAAACTCTACTGTCATGATCTAATTAAACAGATGACAAGTTCCCTATCCTTGCAAGCTAAGCATTTTATGTGTTATACCAAGATATACTCCATGTGATATAAGATGTGGCTTCATAATGAGATTCAGTGCAGTTGAGTGCTAAATTATAGCAGGCTTATATCAGAGAAAATTATAACAATGAGAGTGGAATTCATATCATGGCTTTGGTAAGACCAGAAAATTAAAGCTTTGCAATTAAAGTAGTAACCTAAAACTTTAAAATAACTTAAACAGCTACTGAATACATGTAATGTTCCATACTTATCTGCAAGCAGGATTGGCAGTCATTTAAAAGAATTCAAATGAAATGTGGACAAGGTATATTTTATGTCCTCAGAACGCAGATCTGTCATTTTCTTCATTGTTCATGAATACATTGGTATTGAATATCTCTTTCCCACAAATTCACAGGCTCCGTACAAGACTAGCAGAGAGAAAACCAGTGTAATGTTATCGTTAAATTGATGTTGCATACAACTTTATGATAGTCCCGACAACTATGGTTTGTGAATTTGCCAAGAGCAACCCAGCAAGCGATTTTCAGAGATGAACACTGAACTACATAATAAAATAATCCTTCCCTTCAGAAGTATAAAAACTGCAATTTTCTTGTAGACCTAATTTACTAATTATTTTTGACAATTGTAGAATTCCACCAGGCATTCTGGTGGGGGTTTGGGAACAGAACTTTTTGTTCTTTTTAAGAACAGACAGTGTATAAACAATGTTAATATCTGTGTAATGACTAAGGAGGGCCCCGGCCAGCAGAACTTGGATGCAGATCCCCTTCCAATTTAAATTCCACTCCCACTCCTTAAGTGTAGGGTGGTCAGAGCCGTGGTTTTGGTTCAGCCCAAGGCAGAGCTGCTAAATTTGGATTAGGATCCAGGCTCAGATTCTGACCACATCCCATATAGTTTTGGAGTGAGAAGGGCTTTGGAGCTAGGTCTGTGATTTGTACCCAAGTGATATAATACATTTAACATAATGTTAGTAACATAGATTAGTACAAAGATTGACAAGCATAATTTAATAATATTTACGGTTATGAAAGCCTGATGAAAGCCATTACATGGCAACTATGGCACCTTCTCCATCCATAGCTTGGCATGTTGCCCCATAATAGTATGAGAATGACATTGGTCATGATTCATCAGACGGGTAGGTATTTCCTCAATTTCTATGTTTATAAAAAGCCCTGCTACTTTTTAAATTTCATATTGCACTTCTATATATGACCTTCTGTATAATCTTCACCCCAGCTTCTATGCTAGTGATAACCAGGACAGGTCCCAATGGTTCTGGAAGCCAGCTGCAATTTTGCTGTCCAGATCTAAGCAGAAACGTCTCGGTGCACATGGGAACTAAAATGGGGAGAACCCCTGGGTAGTCTGTAGAACAACTGGATAGGTGAAGATGGAAGAGCTCTCTGCTCCAATCAGCCCTACAGCTGGCTAGATGCTGTGGTGGGAAATAAACCATATCTCAGTCTGCTGGCCTATTCAATGGACCTCACTAACTCCCAAAAGGAACGTTCCAGATATTTCCGCTTCTGTTGCTGTGTCTCTGGGGAATTGTCCGTCTGCAGCACTCTTCTTTGAAAACACCCTGGTGTCAGTGCTGAATTTCAGCTTCAGAAGCACTGATAATATGGAGCACCAAAGGGCCATGACCGTGTTTTCTTCCTCGCCCAGGTCTATGGGAACCAGCTGGTTAAAGCTGCCACAGCACTTAGCAAATGTTGCACACTGAGGCATACCTTCCCCATTACACCCCCAGCCATTGTCCACCTAATGTCAGCCAAAGTTATTGGTTGTGTATTTGTTGAGACAGGTAAAGAATCTGATACTGCTGTAGTTGGGTCAGTTTCATCAAAGGACTATGGATAGAATAGACAGGAATTGGGTTTGTTTTACTGAATGTGTTACACAATTACTCCCACTTGCATTTGAATGTTGTTTTTTAGTTCTAGTGGTAATTTCCGATATATATAATATTACATATATATAAATAAATTGGAAATTTATAATAATATACACAAACAAAAACAAAAATCCCCACCAACCAGGCACTTTGGGAACTCGCTATCGAGTGACATGGTGTGACAGAGGGCTCAGAACCAACAGCTGAGCCAACACTCAGATCATGTAAATGTCAATTAATTCCCCACCCCTGAACTGTGCCTAATTAGCAGATTAGAGTGGGCTAGGGAAGATTAAAGAGCTAATTAACCCATTAATGCAGAGGGTAGAAGGCACCACAGGAAGGAAGTGGCGGGTTAGCAGAGTCAGCACCAAGAAGGATCTGTGGGTGGAGAGACCTCTTCCATCTTGGCAGAGGAGCAACAGATGTTGTCAAGGATGTGGTGTATTTCTCAGTAGGAAGAGCCATGTGAATGAACTACACGGTGGTGTTTAACAACAAAACCTCTCTGAACAGTCTGTGTAGACAGAGGAGAAGACAGGAGAGGGAACTTGCCCTGTTTAGGGTTACCATTCGTCCGGATTTACCCGGACATGTCCTCCTTTTTGTGCTAAAAATAGCATCCGGGGGGGAATTTGTAAAGCACTCACAATGTCCAGGATTTCCCCCCTCCCCCGGAAAGTCCCGGGCTGGACTCCGGAGCAGCTGGAGAGGAGCTCCGCCCTGCATTCTGAGCAAGTGTCTCAGCACAAAGTGCAGCCCTCCCCCTTTTGCAACTGGGAGCGGTTACTGCCATGCAGCGTAGCAAAACGGGAGCGAGAGCACTTTGTGCTGATACAAGGGCAGCTCTCCCCTGCAACCCGGTCCGGGCCAGGGACCGGGTTTTGTTGTGCAGGGCCAGGGACCGGGTTTTGTTGTGCTGGGGAGCTTAGCCACGTGTCCGGCTCGCACAGAGCCCAACACCCTGTTCTGAGCAGCAGGGTAAGGGGGGGCAGGAGAAGGGACAGGGAGGTTCTGGAGGGGGCAGTCAAGAAACGGGGGGGGGCTTTTTGGGGGGAGTGGAGAAAGTTTTGGGCAGTCAGGGTACAGGTAGGGGGTAAGGTCCTGGTGGGCAGTTGGGGGGGGGTCTTAGGAGGGGGCAGTTAGGGGACAAGGAACAGGGAGTCTTAGGTAGGGGGTGGGGTTCTGGAGGGCAGTTAGGAGCAGGGGTCCCAGGAGGGGGCAGTCAGGGGACAAGGAGCGGGGGGTAGGGGGCTGGGAGTTCTGGGGGGGAGCTGTCAGGGGGCAGGAGTGGGGAGAGGGATCGGAGCAGTCGGGACAGGGAGCAGAGGGGTTTAGATGGGTTGGGAGTTCTGGGGGGGGCTGTCAGGGGGTGGGGAGTGGTTGGATGGGCCATGGGAGTCCCAGGGGTCTGTCTGGGGGTGGGGGTGTGGATAAAGGTTGGGGCAGTCAGGGGACAAGAGGCAGGGAGGCTTAGATAGTCCTGGGGGGCAGTTAGGGGCAGGGGTCCCAGGAGGGGGTAGTCAGGGGACAAGGAACGGGGGGAGGGTTGGGAGGTCGGGGGGGCGGGAAGTGGGAGGGGCAGGGGCGGGGCTAGGGCGGGGCTTCTCCCGTCCTCTTTTTTGCTCGCTGAAATATGGTAACCCTAGCCCTGTTGCACCAGGAACATAAAGCCTGGAATGAAACTCTGATCAGTAGTGACCAAAAACTGTTGTCTTCTGGTGGCTGTTCAATGGGGTTTGAGCTTGGACTTTTTCAGTCCAGTCCCGAGAGGATAGATATCTACAATCTAAAACTACCTACACCTTAAATGGGTATTATTTGGCCATCTCATAAGAGAGGCCAATGACTTAGGGATTTACCCATAATCCATTAAAATCAGTGGGAGCCTTTCCATTAACTTCTATGGGCTGTGAGTCAAGGTCTGAATGAACTTGTAGAGTGTAATAGCCTAAAGAGGCATCATGGAAGAGAGAGGTAAGAGTATTTCTCCTGTGATGGCGGATTTCCAGGGAGTAAGGGTTGTTGTTCCTCTTTTTTTAAACTCCCTTGACTATCATTCTGTTTTCCCTAGCCAGGTGAATACTGATGGCCATAGCATAAATTCAGAGATTAGATTAGAGGTAACATTTTCAAAAGCACCTAAGTGTAATGTTAAATCATTGACTTTCAAAGAAACTCGGGCTCCTCATTAGAGCTGGTTGGAAAATTGCAAAATATTTAATGATTTTAAAAAAAGATCATCCCAAATCAGGCTGGAAAAGCCAACATTTCAAAATTTTCCGTGAAACAAAATTCCAGGAAAAAAAGTATGTTGGAGTCAATTTAAATATTTAATTTCAATACATGTTTCGTTGTGATTTGAGCCTTTAAAAATGTTTTCTATATATAAAAAAATATCAAATGAAAAATCAATATTTTTCTTTCCAGGCATCCTGTATTGGCATCTTCTAAAACTTTTTTTGCGGTTTTTAATGAAATTTTGTCTGAATGTATACAGTTTCTCAAAAAAGATCTGTTTAATTGAAATGGTATTTTCCAACAGAAAACTGTTCTGATGACAATTTTCCAATGAATTCTACTCTCCTACACAAGGACCTTAGTAAACATTACCCTACATGTTTTCCAATTTGAAAAGCCAAAAAGATTTATTCAGCAACTGAAGTTCTCCCACGCTGTGCTAGAAGCAAAATCGAATCTGTCACTTTTTAAAAGGAACCACATGTCAAACTGAACTCCCTTTCCCCCCACCCCAGAAAGTGACTGTAGCAGGGCCTTCTTAACCTGATCCTGCTTTGTGCCATGCCACTGCTTCAGTTAGTTTGGGAATAAGCCATAAACTTTTAACAATGAGGATAATTAACCATTGGAACAAATTACCCAAGGTCCTGGTGGATTCTCCATCACTGGCAATTTTTAAATCAGGATGGGATGTTTCTCTCGAAGATCTGCTCTAGGAATGATTGTGGGGAAGTTCTATGACCTGTGCAATGCAGGAGGTCAAATGATCTTGTCAGGAATCAGGGCTGGTAGCAGAGCTAATCTCCCGGTAGCCTCATCAGTACACTTCACTGCAGCCGGCTGCCAAATTGGTCGCACCACCTGATTGGCCGGAGTGCACTAGCAGCTCGCTGGCTATTCAGCGCTCGTGTCCACCACTGTGACTGGTCCTCTCTTACCTTGTTCCTGCTACTTCTGCCTTGCATTCAGCCTTGCCCCCGTCCTGCCCCTGCCTTGAACCCCTCCTTGCTTGTTACCCTGCCCACTCCAGTTCCTGACCTCCAGCCTGGCCCGTGGCTTTGGTTTCTGACTGCTGACTCCAGCTTGACCCTCCGCTCTGGTATCTAATTCGTACCCTCCAGTTTGACCCTTGGCTCCTGCTTCTGATTACTGACTCCAGCTCTGACCCGAGTCCTTGGTTCCTGACACCTGCTCTGTCTACGAGGCCTGATGCCTGCTCTCTGACCACTAGGCTAGATTGCCCTCATCCTGGTCAGCTGACGGATCTGGTCAGACTCTGAAGGATTCATACATTGCTAAAGTCCAATGCCAGATGATCACAGTGGTTCCTTCTGACACTGGAATTTGTGGAGTCTTTGGAGTCATGGAACCAGCACAATAGCCTCTCTGGCCTTCCTACTACTGGTGTAGGTGTCATGGCGATGACTTCCATATACCTGGAAGATTCTTGGCTGACATATCAGCCTTTGCAGCTGTTAGCAGATGGTGTAATTTATACCACCTTTACACACCACCTTTACACCCCTGCCTGAGCTGTGCACTTGCAATACATCCACTGTCAAAAACTCTGCTAAATTCTCCTCCCGTTAATTCAGGTCAACACATTTTTAGCTATCAGAGCTTAGGTCTTTGGGGCAGCAACCAGCTCTTTGCCGTGTTTGTACAGTATCTACCACAGTGGACTGGGACCTCTGAGTGCTCCCATGGTACAAAGAGTTATTAATATTCTGTATGCATCCGAAGAAGTGGGCTGTAGTCCACGAAAGCTTATGCTCTAATAAATTTGTTAGTCTGTAAGGTGCCACAAGTACTCCTGTTCTTAAGACTATTCTGTTATTCCTACATTTCCTGCCCCCAAAGGGGCTGTACTAATATGAAATTAACAGGTTCTGAGTCATATTTTCCTTGTGCATTGTACTTTAAAAAATGGGTTTACCTTCAGTTTATGAACTGGTAAGACTTTTGAAGACTATAGAAAAGAAGCCGGCTATTTTGAATCTTATACTGAAGCAGTATTTAATTCCAGGAAGTTTGCAAAGGATCATATACAGGAATTGAAAAGAGCATATACAATGTCTGAAATATATATGGCGAACGAACTTGCAACAGCCACGTAAAGGATTTTCTGTCCCAAAGTGAAGAAGTTTATATAAGCATTTAAGTGTGAATTGTTGTAGAAAGGAATTCTTTTAAGAGTCAAAAGCCAATAAATGGGAGTAAAAAGAGTTTACAAATTAAAAATATTTTTTAAAAATGCCCAAAACAACTCAAAGTGAAAATGTCGCTGTTTTAATCTGTTATGAACTTAGAGGAAAGTTCAAAAATTCTGCAAGGCTGTCACAATACTAGCTGCTTAGGCACCAGTCCTAGCTATTTTAGGCCCTGATCCTGCAAAGATTCATGTGTATGCTTAGCTGTAAGCACATGAATAGTCCCATTGAAGTCAATGGGCTGGATCAGCGGTTCTCAAACTGTGGGTCGGGACCCCAAAGTGGGTCACGACTCTGTTTTAATGGGGTTGCCAGGGCTGCCATTAGACTTGCTGGGACCTGGGGCTGAAGCCTGAGCCACATCACCCGGGGCCAAAGCCGAAGCCGCAGGGCTTCAGCCTTGGGTGACGGGGCTCAGGTTACAAGCCCCCCACCCGAGACTGAAGCCCTGGGGCTTCTCCTTTGGCCCACCTGCACGGAGCGATGGGGCTCAGGCTTTGGCTTTTTCCCCCCTCTCCTCCCCTACCTGAGGCAATTGGACTCAGGTGGGTTCAGGCTTCAGTCCGCCCTCCTGGGGTCATGTAGTAACTTTTGTTGTCAGAAGGGAGTCGCAGTGCAGTGAGGTTTGAGAACCCTTGGGCTAGATTAACTGAAGTCAATGGGACTCTTGTGTAGTCAAAGTTTAAGCACGTGTGTGTGTCTTTGAAGAATATCAGGGTCTTGGTTTTAAAGGTGAACCAAAAAGAAAAAAGTATTGTGTTTGAGCCCTTCTTAGCTTCTTTGTGATACGTAAAGAAGACCTCAAACATTTTAAAATTTAGGACTATCGAGTCTTGACTACCCTCTGTTGGCTGGAGAACTCATGGGATTTGACTGTTTAAAACTCATTGGCCTGGTCTGCACTAGTGAAATTACCCATTGCTTTAACATATAACTTTTTCTAGCCCTTGGTGTGTAACTTACACAGATTTAGACTCCAGCAAGCATCGCTAAAGTGGGGATCGGTAGCTCTGAGGGAGCCTAACTTGCATTTCATCTCAGAATTTGGCCCATAAGTCCAAATAAATCCTATCTGTCTAAATCTAGAGGGAGTCCTAAATGTAATAACATATACACTGAGGGGACTGGATGAGGAAGGGATACCATATAAAAGCCAAGTGATTGAGCATTTATGTTTAAAGTCCAAAACACAAGACCAGAAATAGTGGATATAACAACAGGTGAGTGGAGGTACTGCTAAATTACAGCACCAGAATGTGTCATTAACTGTTCAGATAAGGATCTTAATAGAAATGTGGAGAATGAAGTATTGAAAATAATGGGTGATATAAAGCTAAATAAGAGGCATTCATAGTTCTGGACTGTTCCCCCGTAGAAAGGAGATGCCTAGATTACGTCAATAAAATTGCTAAACTCATACATGTCCTTTCCTGTCTGCTACATCTAGTGTTTGTAAATATGACCTGCACAGACTACTGCAGATATATCAGTATAAAAAGGCTTCAGTGGAATTACACCAGAAGTAAATCTGTCTCTTTTGTCTTTAAAAGATTAGATGAACACCACAATTGGTGTAATTGATTAAATAAGCGTTCGTCTGGAATGTCCAAGATCGGTGTAGTTTTGTATTATTTCACAGACTCTGATGGCTGTAATGCTCTTATCCCTTATTCATGTGGAGACAGGAAAAAGATGTAAATACCTGTTTGTGACAATGGTGTTCATAAGATTAGGGTGTTTCCACATGTCACCATTTTCTGATGCGATAAACGAGATGCAGTGATCTCTGCAGAACAAGCAGGTGGATCAAAAAAAAATTATGGAAAGTCCTTCAAGGATTTTTCAAAATTCCTTAATTTACGTTAGCAAATTGTACACAAGAACCATGGAAGTGTATGTCTTTTTCAATGCCAACATTTAAAACTACACCTAGGTTTTAATACATCATCTACTTTGTATTTTGTCTTTTATAGCCACTTTATAGATGGAGAAATGTCTGATCTATAAAGATTTTTGTAATTTAAATTAACGCGCAGATCAATTAAAAAGTGCGAATTGCATGTATGTTTGTCCATTTTTTTCACACTGTTTTTCTTCTCTGAACCCAGACTCCAGGCCAGCCTCCTAGCCAAGTTTTCCTTCATGCCTTATTGTCTATTCTGTTCAGCTATTTAAAAAATGTTGAATATCAACAATGGCTTTCAGTAGTGTATTGTCAACTTTTGTATGAAGCAATCTGGGTTGAATGAGAAGATCCCAGAGCTTATAGTTCTATCTACTGTGCGCCACTGGTTTTCTGCTTGAATGTGTGTGACTGATAACGGGACAAATTTCTACCTTCGTTATTACATTTCAGCTACATAATTCATTTGCCAAAATCTCGTAGGAAATATCTTTATAGCAAATTGCACGAGACATCAGGTAAGTGCTTGTGATGTAAAAATAAGTAAAGATCCAGGAGCTGTCTTGTCAGAATTGTAGAGCTGTTTCTGCTAGCTTGTTTTACAGACTTGCTGTTTCCTGTGGAGCTGTGTGTGCTGGGAGCACTCCGGAACGTATGTGTTCATGTACAAGCACCGGGATTGCATCATCATTGCACTTAGTCTAAAAGCAATTGTTTGTTTTTAAACGAGGGGCAAATTGTTTCAAATGTAGTCACAGATTATGCATTTTCAAGTAATAAACCTTTGTCTGGACTTACTGTTCATATTTGATCACTTAGTGGCTTTTACATCCAGAATATGAAATTTAATGTCTACACTATCCCCTTTTTATTATACTAGAGGTTAGATTCCACAGTCTGATGTTTCTCAGTTATTGCAAACATGGGAAAACTAACATTTTTCATTGCTTTTGCTAAACAAAAGTTTATCTTAAAGTGGCAGCTGATTTTCTATCCTCTGTTTTCAGACAATCCAGATACAGCAAGAAAGGTCATCTGCAGTGTCCAGTTTCTGCAGGTGCTTAGGTTAACAGGTGTCATGGCAGATAAAACAGAAGCAGCTCTTCCCCGTCCTCCCATCTCCACTCCCTCCCATTTGTTGACAGTTAATGTGACTTTGGATGGAATTAATTTGTAAGATCATTTTCCAAAATGATTTGTCTGAATGAGATGAAGTTCATGGCATAGTGCTAGAGGCCTGATCATGCAGGGCTCATGTAGGCAAATCTTCCATTGAAGCGATTGGGAGTTTTCTCTAAGTGAGGAGTGCAGGATCAGGCCCATCATTGTGGGTCAAGAAAGAGGGGAGAATCCATGAATGATCTTTAGCACATTACACGTTTTAATTTTTATTGTGAGTGCAAGTTCTGAAGAAAGAGGCTTAGGATAGTTTCATAAAGACAACAAGTATCCAAAACAAAGAATCAAAACATCATTGCTTCTGGATGTTGATCTGAGAAGTAACAGTAATTAAAATCAGAAGAGATCCCATCTTTCAGAGTCCAGAAAAAATATACTGAATTAAAGCTGGCATTATAGCAAAGCAACATCATTAAGCCTAGCTGCAGAATATCTCTTTGGCGAGAATAACTAGGTATTGCACAATGTCCTGTTTGACCCTGAGTTGTCAGTTTCCCACTAATTCATCTGCCTGTCTCTTTGTCCCAAATCCTGGACTCTTTTCAGTGTTTGTGTCTGCTTTGTCTGTACCGTGTCTGCAGACCAACAATCACCGTTAAATACTTTGCAATTAAATTATATATACATGCATAAGCAAAAAAAAAACAAAAGACAATATACAATATTTTGTTTAGTATCAGGGGGTAGCCGTGTTAGTCTGTATCTACAGAAACAACAAGGAGTCTGGTGGCACCTTAAAGACTAACAGATTTATTTGGGCATAAGCTTTCGTGAGTAAAAACCTCACTTCTTCGGATGCATCTGTTAGTCTTTAAGGTGCCACCAGACTCTTTGTTGTTTCAATATTTTGTTTGTACAGCCTGTAGTATGCAACGTATGTTGTATGTAATGTAAACCTTATACTGAAGCATTTATGAAATTCTAACTCTGCCAAAACAGATTAAACATTGTAATGTCACTGTCTGTTGCAAAAGGTCTCAAGATGCAATACTACTTTTGTAAAAAAAAAAAAAATGCTGTTCTCTTTGGAAATGAAAACTCTAGCTAAGAATAAAAATGTAATATTGACAGGATAGCCTATACTCTGATAATGAACAGTCACATCATCAGTTTCGAACGCAAATTTTTAGTAATGAAGTTCTGCTTTATATAATAATTAATCATTAGCACTTTAGAATTTCAAAGCAGATATTAACTAATTCATATACTCTTTATTAATATGCCTAGTCCTATCACGGTTGCTGTCAAAGCAAACTGACTTACTGTACAACACCACGGCAAAAAATATTTATACCTGGATGAGAAAATGGTTTTCATATAGAGTATTCACAGGCACTGCAGATAATGTGGTTGAGTTAGAAATAGAACCAAATTAAATCAGAGAGTAATAATCAATGTTGTGGAGAATTTGTGAAAAAGAATTAAATCTTAACTTCAACTGTTTGCCATTTCATTGGCTTTATATAAAGCGTCTTTCATTTAAAAAACACCTGTTTTTTATAACATTATTTTCCAGTCTTCATGCTACATGAAGGCAGACTCAAGCCTGAGAAAGACTAAGGGGAATATTGGATGAAAATCTGAGAGGGACAATGTGAAGGTACAGTAGCCACTACAAGTGTCACATTTTTAAAACACTATATACTACCCTCTGTGTAAGCAGACCTGAAAATGCTGTCAGACTGACAGGTTCATTTTTAAACATACTCTAAAACTTTTTGCATTTAATTAGCTAACTATTGACACAAACGTTTTAGCTCTTTAAAAGCACTCGTGCACCTGTTTTAAGGTCTGGGCATTCATTATTTGCCACAATGGTGATCAATGGGTCAGGATTTCCCTCCTTGTTTTTACCAATGAAATCAATGGGAGTTTTGCCAGTGACTTTATGGAGGCCAGGAGTTCACTCTAGATCTATGACTTTGTATTTAGATTGTATTGAGAGGCAGGCTTTTCAGGGATCCACTGATTTCAATAGATGACAGGACACATCTTATCATATGCATAAGACCAGAATTTGTCTCTTTTTAGGTGTCCTGTGTCACCTAAAGTACTGAAAGGGTTAACCTAGGCGGGGTGCAGGGTGCTGTTACCTATTTAGTTGCATATTGAGAAGTTCATTTTCTTGCAGTAAAAGTCTGTATTGAAAATAGAAGCATAGATGCTTTCACCACAGAGAGACTCTTACGTTCTTTGCCCAGAGCCCATGAGCTGCTCTTGTCATGAGGGCAATGGTTATATCTAAGGGTGAAATTCTCCTTTCCAATGGGAATTGTGCATCTCTGAACAAGGCAGCGAATTAAGCATAGGAGGAGCAGACCATGTTCTCCTTGCTGAATGTGTGATCCTCGGTATTCTCGCTCCATCTTCTGGATCGTTCTTTCAGACCCCGTACTGCCGTCGCTTCCCATCTGGTGATGCCAAGTGACTGCTTTGCATTGCTATAGTAACTTCCATTCACAAACGTTAACAAGTCTAACCTCACCAGCTCCATTTGTGGGAGATCGATATTCTTATCGCCATTGTACAGGTGGAGAAACTGAGGCACACATGGTGACTTGCTTAAGGTCCTAGGTCATGCAGCCAGCTTGGCAGAGTTCGAAAGGTTGGCTCTAACCACTAAGGATTGCTCCCATTCTGTGGGAGATGTATGTGTGGATGAAAGCCTCCATCTTTGAAATGTCAGGAGGCAATGAGGCATGCTTTGGCCAAAAATGATTGTCTAGTCTAGACGTGATAAATCGACCCTCAAACCCTCTCCTGTCGACTCCTGTACTCCACCGTCGATGGGGAGCGACAGCAGTCGACTCATCGCGGTGAAGACACCATGGCAAGTTGATCTAAATACGTCGACTTCAGCTACGTTATTCACGTAGCTGAAGTTGCGTAACTTAGATCGATCCCCCTGCCAGTGTAGACCAGGGCTTAGTCAGACAAAACAACTCCCCTACTGGCTTCAATGGGAACTTAGACTGAATAAAGAGTGCTGAGTAGCACCCTGTTTTATCTTACATGCTTATAGCAGTTGCTTCGTGCCGAGGGATCAGGAAAGCACTTTACAAGCTGAATCATGCAGTACTTACATATAGGTGCTGGAACCAGGGGTGCTGGAGGTGCTGCCGCCCTCCCTGGGTTGAAGAGGTTTCCATTATATACAGGATTTACAGTTTGGTTCAATGGCTCTCAGCCACCCCCCCTCCCCCCCATAAACCTTGTTCCAGCCCCTCTGTACTTACATGTATGTAACCATGTAACTTATATACAAGAGGGAGGAATTACTTTTCCCACTAAACGCAACCACCTCTTCCTATTGTATGAGAGGAGCCTACAGAGTGGGAATGTGAGGGTGCACTGAAGCATTCTGTTGTATGTAGCATGCCATAGAACGTGACTAATTACTTAATGGCTCCGTGCCTCAGTTTCCCCCACTGTAAAATGGGGATTGATATGTTTTTCCTTATTTCACAGGGGCATTCTGAGGCTTAATAGTTTGCAAAGTGCTTTGAGGCTCTCAAATAGAGAGTACAAAGCATTAGTACTATTATTTATTTGTCTGTTTACTACAGTCTAGTTACTTTTTTTTCTGAAAAGAATTAACTGGAAATCTGTTCTCGATTTGTCAGTTACTTTGAGGCACTTGAAAGTCACTTATTGCTATTTATGACCTTATATATATTGGCCGTGTTTGGTAGAGTGAGGATCTGGAGATCCCGCTCTGGGAAACCTCCATGTAAAGCACAGGAACGAATGTGGTGGAAGTCCCGCGCCTGAGTAACGTAAGGCGTTTCCACTGAAATTTGCAAGGCCAGCCTAGAAATTTCAGGAGGGCAGAGCTCAGCGCTGCAGGCCAGCTCCTCAGCTGATGTAAATACTCATTGCTCTGTTGACTTCAGCTGAATTATGACAATTCACATCCGCTGAGGATCTAGCTCTCCCTGTTTCCATTTCCTTTCATTCTTAATTTTGCAACCTCTACAAGGAATCCTACATGCTGTGATATTTTGTCCCCTCCCTCGCAACAAGGTGTGGTGGGTAGGAGCAACCTGCTCACCATATTGTCCTTCCCATGTGACTGGTCAAGGTTACTATTTTGCTAGTCTGACGTACCATCAATTATCCTGTCAGCAGACAGATACCGGACCTCAAGTTTTCTTATAAAATAAGAAACTGAGTTTAATTAAACCATCAGTAACGTGGACCTAATTATTTCAGACAGTATTTAATTAATGTTTCATGGATACCTAATGTAATTAAGGTTCCTTTAATAAGACCTTCTGTGACATTAAAATATATGACCTTTATCTTCCTTATCAACTTCAGTCTGACGCCTCCGATTTGTCATTTTCACCAAAAGGTGTAGTTTGATTAAATAGAACAGACCCTAAAATTAATCTAGCAAATTATACTTGTTTGTTTCTTTTTTCCCCCTCAAAGACTAATAAGTGAAGCCTTTTAATTAGCGGTGTAGCTACAAATGTTCATGCTAGAGTTTTACTTTTTTTTTAAGTGTTTCTTTTGTATGTCAGTTTTTTATGACCCAAGCTGATAGCAATGATACTTTATTAATCCTGGTGAAGGACCAGTGTTTAAGGTATAGACAAATAACGATCTGTTCTTTATAGTAGCAAAGACTAGTGATTGTTTAAGAGTGTTTATGACATTTATTTTCTTCTGATTATAAACTATTCTAAATATAAGAAATAAATTACAACATGCATGTGAGTCAATACAAGCTACGTATCAAATTGTTGCATTGGCCTAAACTTGTCTCGCCTTAAGCTATGGGTTCTTTTCCCCCACTCTCATCCTCTTTTTGTTTCCTTTAAATGGCTAGTGACTTGCAGAGTTTGAGGCCTGGTGGGAGGGTATTGGTCACATGGATATATGGACAAGAGCTAGAGGCAAAAAAAAAGTTTGGTTACAAGGGTAATTTAAGTCCACTGGGAACACCAGCCATCTGGTCTCCACTCCATCCCTGCTCCCCGGAGCGTGATTACACCTCTATGTCAGAAGCAAGGGAATGCAAACAGAGGTGCCATTAACTGTAAAAGCATGTCTACATCCCATTTAATTCATTGGGACTTAAGCACATGCTTAAATTTAGGCACATACTTAAGTGTTTTGCTGAACTGGGTCCAGGATGCTTCTTCTAAGATTCATAATCCTCCTGCTACCTTAGGTCAACAGATCAAAGGTTGACCTCAGTTGAAGGGATGGGCAGGTGGCAGAAGGTCTGAATAATGAGGATTAGAAGTTAGTCAAGCAGAATGCAACACCTAAAATGAGTGTGTGTACCGTGGCCAATGAGGACCCCAGTACTTGTGCTTTACCCTGCTACAATGGGATCAAGATAGCTGCCTGTGGCTGTAGGTGGCCTACACTGAAGGAAGTATGTCTTGTTCCCCTCCACCAAAGTTATTCTTGAGGTGCTATTGCCCACACACCACAAATCTAGGACTTTCTGCTTTGTATAACAAGAACACCGCCGTGGTTACTGGGTAGATGAGCCAAAGCAAATTGTCTCTGCACCCACAAAAATGTTAAGAGCTGGTCAAAAATTCCATCCACATTTCGTTATTGGGGGGTTTTGGGGGGGGTGGAATTTGGGGTTTTGGGGGTTTTTTTGGAGGGACATGGGTAATGAAAAGGTCACATTTTGTATGAAAAAAATTGTCAGCACTTCGGAATTTGGAAAATTTCCACCAGTCCAATAGCTGTTGGGGGGCAAAAAATCTGAAATTTTCATCCAAACTGTTCAGGGGGGGTTCCAACAAAAGTTGAATTTTCAGTGAAAATTTTAATTCAAAATGCAAACTTAGAAAAATCTGGTGTGTCTTTCATGACCACAAGATGAAAATAAGAAAAGCCACTACAGGGATGGGAAATGAATTTGTGACATTCTCCACTCCCCTGCTACTATGAAAGAAAGAGGAACAAAGGCCTACTACCAGTGCAAATGCTGAGTTGGAATTGCTTTGCTTTGTTTTCAGTGGAGAATTTACTGAAGAGAGGGGTTTGCTAGTTGATGCTTTTATTCAGTTCGCAGGAGCTTAGTGCCAGGCAAATTAGCGGGAAGAACAGATGTTAGATGGGCTAATGAGTACTGCACAGCAGATTTCAGACATGGGCTTCCATGAAAAGGAACAGAGTCCAACAAAGGACGTAAGATCATGCTTAACTTTAAGCATGTGAGTAATCCCCTTGAAGTCTTTGCACCAACTCACATGCTTAACGTTTAACATGTGCTGAAGTGCTTTTGCTGAATCAGGGCCCTAGTCAAGGAACAGGGGTTAGTGAGTTTCCCGAGCTGTTCATTGTCAGTTGTGGGGATACTGCTGAATGAGTGAACAGCTGCAGTTACAGTACGTAAGGGTGGGAGTTTCATAGCAGCCTAAGGGAATTAAGCATCCAATGGGAGCACCTAATTCTCTTAGGCTCATTTGAAAACCCCAATTTAAATCTCTAAAGCAATTAGCAGCTTAACGTGAGAAGTGGATTCTTGCAATCCCACCTGGGCGATATTATTAATTGATTTATGTTCATTTGCTTCATTTCCTTCAGCACCTCTTCCACTGGCAAAGCTAAGCGCTGTTCCAAACACTTTTTAAAAATTGCCTCCAGAAATTGCTGGTAGTGTGGGGCCCCTTGGCATACAGCTGCCCTTTATGGGCTGCGGTTTCTAAAGCCACAATGAAGTCTTTACATTGTGGAAGCATAAAACATCCAAGAAAAGTAAAGCTGGGAGTAGTGTCTGCAAAATGGGAATAGCTTCCTTTTCATGTATTCTCCTGCAACATATGGGCCCAATCCTCTTCCCCTTGGCGGTGAAGACAATTATGTGCCGCAAATAATAAACCTTTAAGTTACTCATTAATAGAAATGAACATGTTAGTTAATTCAACAAGTCTTAGGGCTTGTCTACATGGCATGGCAAAGTGCTCTAACTGCCCTGTGTAGACCTGCTGGCGCACTCTAAAAGGAAAGTGAAGTAGGTACTTTTTAGAGCCTGCCAGCAGAGTCTACACAGGGCATTTAGAGTGCAGCATGTTAGAGCACTGTTCAAATCACTCACCTCTGGTGTACTTTCCACACGTGTAGACAAGCCCTTATTCAGTGCTAGCAAGCTAGCTGCTGATTGCAGGCAGTTAGTATTAATGTCAATAATGTATCTGCAACAGACTGACAATATCCTGGGCAAACCTTATTGAATTACTTTTAATACCTTTGCGGTCCGTTGTATTAAAAATGCCATTATGGATGTGTTGTTGTGGAATTGTATGTAACTTCTCCAGGAGGAGAGGATGCTCATGTAATTCCTCCAGTTATCAGCCCGTTGAAGGCGTCCCTGGAGATATGCGTATACTAGTTCAAACTGGATTCTCCAGGGATCAGCAGAGACAGAAAATGTTTTAGGATCAATAGCTTGGTTTTACACAGGCTCGGAGCCTTCTTCCTGATCCAGCACATTTATAGGACCCCTAGTCTGCCAAGGGCCCCAAACCTTGTTTTGAGCTGAAGCTGTGGTGAACTTGAAACCACAAGGAAACCCCTTGGTTGGGGGAGTGCTCCTGCTACAGCTCACGTTAGGGCTGGGGTGAACTCTGGCAGGCTTCTTAGCTCGCGTGGCGGTTCTTTGATTGTTTTTAATGTTTTCTCTGTTGTGTTTTTACCTTCAGAATAAACTAGGCTTGCATAAAAAGAGCTGTGTGGGATCTATAGCTGTGGGCAACTTACTCTGTTATTAGTTTTTGAGGAGGAAGCAAGCAGGTGTAACACAGGGAAGGCCGAGAACTGTGCAGCCGGGAGTTTCCCCGGTCAGAAGGAAGAGAGAGAGAGAGGTGTGTGCCATGCGAGCTGGAAGCCTGAGGGTGGGTGCCCTGACTGGAGCACCGAGAGGGAATACATGTGCAGTTGCCCTGAAGGGTGACCATATCCACTGGCTTATACTAGCAGCGCTTGGTTAAGAGTCAGTGGATGGAATTAACTCCCCCTGCATGGAGTTTCTATGCGGAAGGAATACAGAAGGGCTAGGTCAGGCAGATCTACCTCCTCCCAATGCAGGACCCCACGCCCACTACTGCTATTCTGCCTGTTCCAAACACGGCCCCTCCATGCCAGCTGCGCACCGTGTCGGGGCTACTGGATCTGCGTAAATCCAAATCATGCCATCTTTCCTCTGTTCACCCCCCGCCCCCACATTGCAGCCGTCTGCACCCGTCTATCCAGGGTAGGATGCAGCTCCTTGCACTGGCCCTTTACACAATGAGTGAATTTCACCCAATACAATCGATTGATAAACTGATTCGCGCCTTGCAACTAGCACCTGAAATTTGACATTACACAGTTAGAGTGCACAGATACTACCCATTGTTAATGTGCCTTTAATGTATCTTTTAGATACAGCTGGGTCACCTTCCTCCTCTTCCCCCAGTTTGTTCATTCTAAGCAAATAGACTCCAGGGAAAACACGGTTAATATGGAAAAATATGCCTGGTAAACAACCTAGACCCAGAGATATAGTAATAAATGGCTCTGATTACACAGATTACTGGAGACCTGCCACTCCTGCTCCTTTAGAACATTTAAAAGCAAACACAAATCAGTGAATCATTTTAATCACATTGAACGTAGACGATATACTTTCACGTAAAATCTAATTTAGTTGGAGTTACTCGGTCATGACTTGTCCGTTCCCCACATGACAAGGTTAAAGAGATTACATTTGGGTTCATGTCAGCAGCATCTGCTAGTTAGCCCTCTGAATGCTGATTTAATGAGCGAGGTTATGCTTGGTCTCTTGGAAAGACTTCTGGTTTAGGCAGGTGCCTGAGAGATGTTATTCATTTAGGATGATACAAGGAGTGATGTTATCTTGCTTCGAAAACTCATGTATCATTGTCTCGGGGTGTATAAAATACCCTGGTGTATTTGTTTCCATCGCTTTAGCGGTCTTCCAGGGTTTTGCGCTAAGCCAGTTTTAATACACTGCTTTGGAGAGATGGAAGATTTCTGTTATGAAAAGTAGTTTATAAGAACAGACATTTTATTGTCTAGCATTCAGAGAGCAGCCGAGGTCACAGGTCAGCTCACCCACATAAACTGGAGGATTAGCTGAAATTCATCCCAGCGCCTCATCTTGGGCCCCCATGCTGCCTGCTGTTACCATTCGTTCAGTGGCAAAGGGCCCGATTCTGATACTCTTCGGTCACACTGAGCAGCATTCGACACCGAGAGCTCTGCCACTGAAATGAAGGGGGCTGCTTGCAGAGGAAGTCCTGCTCCGTGTGAGTAAGGGTATTCTTGGAGAGTGACCCTGGACAGTGTTTGGGAAGCAAACTCAGGGCTGCAGTGGAGCTCCTCTGCAGAGGGGCTGGAAGAGGGGTTGCTGTTCCTCTCCCACCCCCTTCCGCACGCTCCTCATCCCCTCCACAGGGGATAAGCACGGCCTAAATAATTACAGAAGCCCCTCCTCAACACCGCCCTCCAACCAGACTATTCAGGTGAGCAAAGGATTAACAATTCCCCTGTATAGCCGCCCCACCCCCATCACAGCAGACAAGCAGAGGGCTTCAGTGTCACCAAAGACGTTGTGTGCACCCTCCACACTAGTGCGTAGTGAAGACACAGCAACTGGGCTTTGAACTCAGGTTAGCAGCTTGAGTTAAAAGCCTATAGGAGAGCTTGGAGCTCAACTCAAGCTGCTAAACTGAGTTAAAAAACAAACTGCCGGGTCTCAAATTAAGACCACACCTTTTTTGGGGCGGAAAAGACAGACCCTGAGGAACTTTTATGCCCCAAGTAGCAAAGCAAGGCCAGATTCTCAGTGTGTGTAGCTTCAAATCAATGGTCATTTACAGCAGCTAGGCAGATGGGTTTTTTTTTTTAAAAAAAGGGCTGTTTGTTTCTTTGGAGGGAAAACTCCTAAAACTATTAATCCCTGAAGTTCTGATAGAGAATTTTGAGTAACAATTTAAATTCATTACAAAATTTGACTATTTCGATGCCTAATTTCCCTTGCGGAGGGGTTTCAAACTCTCTCTGTAATTACCGGGACAGCACAGGGATCGAGCCATTAAAATAATTTCTGGCAATTCTCTGTGATTCGTGTTATTTATGAAGGATGCAGTGGGCATAATGTTCTTTGCTACGCTGTCTGTTTTGTGTGTGTCCTTCAATCCTCCCCTCCCCCGCCCGCCACAGGCATAAATGGTCACTTCTCATATATGTACAGGGAAAATGTGCAACTCCAGAATTAATTGAGCCAGCCTGAAGAAACAGCATTTATATGTAAGTCTTCTGTAATCATATCAAAGAAAACTGAACAAAATTGAGAAAAATGGGGACATACCTTATTGCAATTATCTTTTGTTCCAGCATATTTTTCTTATTAGCAGTGCAGACAAAAGACAGCCCTGCTATTTTATTAAAATGAGCCTAATATAAGTATTTCATGCACTTCATTGTTATATCAAAATGGCACTATGAAGCCTTATCCTGCAGCCTTTACTCAGGCAAAATTTCTATTGCCCTCACTGGGAACAGTGACTAGGTGAACATTACAAGGCTGCCCTCTTGTTTGTTGGTGTTTTTCTTGTTCTTGGGTTTGGGGTGAGGTTTTTTAATATTGTTTTCTTTTTGCCTCTGCTAACTGCTATGATGTACCTCTTAAGTTGGAGGTGGTTGTTATGGATCCCCTCCTGAAGAAGGAAATATGCAAATCACGTACAGAACTTGGTCAGTTTTTGAAACAGGCTAAATGTCATTATACTTGGCTCTTATACAGTAATTGTCATCAGTAGCTCTCCAAGTGTTTCACGAGCTATAACATATTTATCTTCTCAACAGCTAAGTGAGGGAGGGAAGTGCTACTATCCCCATTGTGCAGATGGAGACTTGGGATAGATGACTTGCCCAAGGTCATACAGGAGGTCTGTGGCAGAGGAGTGAATTGACCCTGCATCACCTAAATCAGAGGCTAGTGCCCTAACCCCTGACCATCCTTCCTTTCTGTGACTTCATTTTTGAAAAGTGATATGATATGGTAGGAGGTATGACCCAGTGTTTTAGCTCATGAGAACATGTACCATTTTTATAGCTAGTACACTATGTTGACATATCCAATAACGGTCTGATCCTGCATACCCTGTGCACCCAAAATTCCTATTTAAGTCAATGGAAGTTTAGACATATAGAATTGAGCCCTACTGTTATCAGTCTATGTCACACAGCAATAGAGCCAGCTCCTCAGCTGGTATAAATGGGCATGGCTCTGTTGACAACAAATGAGCTACGCTGATTTGCACTAGCTGGCTCTGGCCAATAGAGAAAAGCTGGGAATTTCAGATAAATTCTGCTTCAGGTGAAATTTGGCAGTTTGGGATTTGAATGAGCATTCACCAATTCGAAGGAAAAGCTTTGCTCTGCTCCTACAGCTGTACAAATTGCATTAGCCTGTTCAATAACTGCATATACCTGGATTCTGATCTCAGTTGCGTGTGTGTAAACCTCGGACATCTCCATTAAAGTCACCAGAATGACTGCAGATTTAATTGAAATAACTGAGATCAGGCTCTAGCCCACAGATTTCTGATGTATTTTACTCCACAGGGAATTCTGTGCCACTGCACATGTGCAGAATTCCTGTCCCCCGCAGATTTCTTTTCTCTGCAGAAAATACATTCTGCCAAAGAGGCGCTGCAGTTATGCCTTTTGCCCATCAGGGGCTGCTGTGGCACCAGAACAGAGAGCGGCTGGTGCATTCCTCACAGCACCCTGCCCATGGGGCCAGGTTAGGAGGCACAGGATAATTTTTTTTAATTTTTTGGTGCAGAATTTTAATGTTTTAATATGGAATTCCCCCCGAGTAGTATTTGAAATTATCCTTATACCCCAAAAATTCAGTCAAGTGAAATTCAGATTAGAGACAAGCAGGTGAAGTTAAAAATTGTTCAATTTTGCAACATTTTATTCTAAACTAAATTCAGTTCCCTTGTTTATCTCTAACATAGATGTACGCATATTCCATAGTTGAGATTCATAGATATCTAAATTGGAGCAGAACAATGGATAGAATTTAGTACAGAGTAAAGCCAGAACCCAAACACCTCTCAAACTGGGGCAAGATTTGAACTTCAGAGCCTATCTCTACTGAGGGTATGTCTACTCTACCCGCCGGATCGGTGGGCAGTGATCGATCCAGCAGGGATCAATTTATCATGTCTAATCTAGACACGATAAATCGACCCCCGAGCACGCTCCCGTCGGCTCCTGTACTCCTTCGCCACGAGAGGCACAGGCGGAGTCAATGGGGGAGCAGTAGCAGTCGACTCACCGCGGTGAAGACACCACGGTAAGTCGATCTAAGTACATCGACTTCAGCTACGTAGCTGAAGTTGGTAACTTAGATCGATCCCCCCTCTCACTCCCTCCGCCAGTGTAGACCAGGGCTGAGTGAACAGAAGGCCTGATCCAAAGCCCATGAAAGTCAGTGGAAAGGCTCCCATTGGTTTCAATGGGTTTTGGGAACAGGCCTATAGAGAATAAAAATCACCATCACCATTTAGCAAAATTGAGGAGACTTTTAAAGAACAGGAAAAAATGTACAAACATTTTAATTAGCCTTTTTAATTAGATTACTGAATATTTATTTCAGCATCATATGTGTAGATGCATGAACACAGCCACTCAGTCCTCCTTTGCATGCAGTTAACATTAGCCTTCTTAGGAGATGCACTGAAAGAATTTCTCCTGTTAGCGCATTGATTTTTATTTATGGGCTATTTCTGGTGCAAATACAGGAACTAAAATGAAGTGCTAAGGAAGCTGACTAACTTGGCAATGAAGATAAAGTAGGAATGTAAAGGATTAGAGCGCTTAATGTACTGGAAAGGAGTTTATCAATACTGACAATTCTCACAGTGCTTAATCAAACATTTAAGACAAGTGGAGAGGGAGACAGTAAGTGGTTTGGGGTTTTGAACAATAAAAGCAAACAAACTGTCTTGTCAGGACATGTCAATTTGTGGTGGAATAAAGAAATTTTGTTACTCTTCTCATATGGATAGCTGGTGAACTAAATATACTGACTTTAATGTGATTGTCATTATTCTGGATGCAAATAAAGTATAAGGTCTTACAGATTTCACTACTGAATATAATAAATTAAAAAGCCTGCAATCTATGCACATAGGGCCTGATCCTGCATTCATTGTACACTAATATTTTGGTGACCTCCACAGGAGTTTTGGAGATGTGAGGGACACAGGAGCAAGCCCTAGGCCTAGGGTATATCTACACAGCAACTAGACACCTGCGGCTGGCCCATGCAAGGCGACTCAGTCTCATGGGGCTGGGGCTGGGGGGCTCTTTTGTTGCAGTGTAGACTTCAAGACTAAGCTCTGAGACCCTTCTACCTCACAAGGTCCTAGAGCTCAGGCTCTGGCCTGAACCTGGCAGTCCACAGAGTAATGAAACGGTCCTAAAGCCTGAACCCTGCAAGCCAGAGTCAGTTGGCACATGCTGGGTAGACATACTAAGGTTATGTGTTCACCTCAGAGTCAACTCTGTTGAGATCTGAATTGTCTGTGGTAGCTCATGGTAAGTGGCAACAATCAGCAAATCCCTTCCCTGGGAGTTTTGCATTGATGTCACTGGGGCTAGGACTTCCCATATGATCCGATTCAAAGCCCATTCACAAAGTAACAAGCCTTGTGGATGGAGGGGGAGCAGCAGATGTGATATATCTCAATTTTAGTAAGGCCTTTGATACTTTCTCATGTGACCTTCTCATAAACAAAGTAGAGCAATATAGCCTAGATGAACCTAGATGATAAGGTGGGTACATGACTGGCTGGAAAAATCATACTCAGAGAGTTATTATCGTTCACAGTCACACTGGAGGGGCATATCAAATGGGGTCCCTCAGGGATATGTCCTGGGTCCAGTTCTCTTCAATATCTTCCTAAACTCTTTGGATCATTGCATACGAGAGTCCACTTATGAAGTTTGTGGACGATACCAAGCTGGGAGGGTTGCAAGAGCTTTGGAGGACAGGATTAGAATTCAAAGCGATCTTGATAACCTGGAGCAATGGTCTGAATTAAATAGAAAGAAATTCAATAAGGACAATGCAAAGTACTAAATTTAGGAAGGAATAATTAATTGCACAAATACAAAATGGGAAATGGCTTTCTAGGAAGGCTTACTGCAGAAAAGGATCTCTATTGCAAAGTAAATATGACTCAACAATGTAATACTGTTGCATCATTCTGGGATGTATTAGCAGGAGTGTTGTAAGCAAGACACAAGAAATAATTCTTCCGCTCTACTCAGTAAAAGGCCTCAACTGGAGTACTGTGTCCAGTTATGGGCACCACACTTAGAGAAAGATATGGACAAATGGGAGAAAGTCCAGAGAAGAGCAACAAAAATGATGACAGGTCTAGAAAACATGACCTACAAGGAAAGATTGAAAAAATTGGGTTTGCTTAGTCCGGAGAAGAGAAGACTGAAGGGGGATATAACAATCTTCAAGTACATAAGAGATTGTTATAAAGAGGAGAGTGATAAATTGTACTCCTTAACCACCGAGGACAGGACAAGAAGTAATGGGTTTAAATTGTAGCAGGGGAAATGTAGGTTAGACATTAGGAAAAACTTTCTAAATGCAAGGGTAGTTCAGCATTGGAACAAATTGCCTAGGGAGGTTGTGGAATCTCTGTCATTGGGGATTTTTAAGAGCAGGTTAGACAAACACCTGTCAGGATGGTCAATATAATACTTAGTCCTGCCTCTGTGCAGGAGACTGGACTAGATGGCGCCCTAGAGGCCCCTTCCAGTCCTGTATTTCTATGATTCTATGACATCAGTAGGAATCTTTCCACTGATTTTAATGGCCATTGGATAAGGTCCACAAATACCCAAATTCGGATTTCTGATCTGAGTTCAGAGGCATCGTGATAAAACCAGAATAACTCAACTGAAGTGAGAGAGTGCTCTGGTGATTTACACTGGTGTAACTGAGATCAGAATCTGGCCCTCCGTCTTTTGATATAACAATTAGAGAGTGATAAATATTGACAAAAAAGATGTGCCAAAACAAGGAAGGCTACAAATAGAAGAGATGGGGTAGCCCTAGCCTTGCTGCTGCCCTGGAACCAGTCCTGATCCAGCCTTCCCTGACTCCAGGTAATCTGGTTCTGGGCTCTGATTCCTGGCTCCAACTCTATCTCAACTCTTGGCTCTGGCAGTCAGACTCTGTCTTCAGTTCTGACCTTCCTCTCTGATCCCCAGTTCTGACGCTGCTTTGACCGAGACCTCTGGCATTTGTTCTCCAACCGCTAGGTCTGAACTCCTACAGCCCATTCCCCTGACACAGCTAGACACACACACTCTTAAAATGTCAGGGTGTTGTGTGATGATTTGGCTATGCGACTTCCACTGACTTTAATGGGAGTTGCCAGAGTGTAATACTATCAGTGCCTGAGTGTAATACTATTATTATTATGTACCAATATGTTTTCTTTATTATCACTTCATGGATGCAACATAGTCATAATAAATAAAACTTGTTTATATCGAATATAACACTCAACTACTCACTAAAGTGTGATATGTGTCTATCTGTCTCTGATTGCTGCACCACATATACAATTGTCACCATGTTTCCTGCCACCTTCAAAAAAGTTCCCGTTTCCTAATTGTTAACCTGGCTCTCGGGAAACCACTTGTTCATCATCCGAAGAAGTGGGCCGTAGTCCACGAAAGCTTATGCTCTAATAAATTTGTTAGTCTCTAAGGTGCCACAAGTACTCCTGTTCTTCTTGTTCATCAAGAGGCCACAAACCAGCCCAGTTCAGTCTTGATGATGCTATTCCAAATGTAACAGATCTGCTGCAATTGACGATATGTGGTTAAGTTACAAAAGTGCTGAAATAAAATGTCTTATTTTAAACAACAAATTTAAAAGATAATTAAATTATCCACGTGACAAGATATCTCTAGGCAGAATAAAGCATCTTTTAACTTTTCAACTATTTCTGCTACTCTTTGGATAACTATACTACTTTCCACTCCTTTGGGGTATTACGTATAATGTTAATGAACTATAGATTGATTTTGGTAGTTAAGACATGTCATTCTGTATTTTTGTGTACTTTTTATACAATGCCTTTCAGGTGAAGAGCTAATATGGCTTCAGGCATGTTACCTGGGGACACTGTAGATCTGATTTACAAAACTTGACAATTGCAGGACTGCATAATGAGTGTGCAGATGTAAGCTTAATTTGTGTGTCTGTTTACCATGATCGCATGCACAAACAGCCAGCTAAATACCTCACTGGCCATCTACACCTGCTAATGCCTGATATGCGCACATAATCATGGTAATTTCACACATGCAAATTACCTGTACTGTTGCATATGCACACAGGGCTTGAATACCCACAAGTCCCATGCGGTGATACTGTTAGTCTAGCATTTGTAATATCAAAACACTAATCTATTACATTTAAACCTTGCATTGTTCAGCCATTTCAATTTGTTCCCATTTTCCTATTATTTATTCAGCACACCTATAACAACATGCATCCAGGGAAGTCTTTGGGCCAAATTTTGCTCAGTTGTACCAGTATAATTTTGGAGTAACACTACTGAACTCAGTGGGTTTGGAGTTACACCTGTGCAACTGAAAACAAAATTTGTTTTACAATGTGTTAACAAATCTACTTCAAACTTATTTTCTCTTAGGAACCATTATTCTTTTCTTGGGCATATGAATCTGAAGATGTCCAGAATAGCTAACCAGATTTCTTTTAATCCCATGATTCTACATGTTCAGCAGTGAATCGAGCCCATTGTATAAAGGTTGATTGTGGTAAATACCTTTCTGGCTTCAAAACACACAACCAGGAATGCAGGGGGGCAGGGAGGGGAAGGACCAGGCCATATTTTATGCTGGAGTAGCACATCCCCAGTGAAGTCAAGGGCATAATGGCCAGGGAGGTCCACCAATTTACACCAGCAGAGAATTTGGCCCATTGACTACATCTGTTCTCTTCTGATACTTCTATTGTAATTAATGTTGCATTAAACCCTTGGAAGCCTGTCAGAACATAATTAAAAATAGGGCTAGTTCTGGAGTTTGTACTCCACCCCTTCCAGAAAATAGTTACGAAAATATTTTAAATTCAAACTGAACTGTTCCACAACTGAGGAATTGCAAGTCTACAAATCTAATAATGAAGGGGAATGACAAATAGGGAGGAACTGGTTGAGAATTTGAAAGTGGAAGGAAAGTGATCATGAAATGATAGCGTTCATGATTCTAAGGAATGGTAGGAGGGAGAACAGCAAAATAAAGACAGTGGATTTCAAGAAGGCAGACTTTAGCAAACTCAGGGAGTTGGTAGGTAAGATCCCATGCGAAGCAAGTCTAAGGGAAAAAACAATAGAAGACAGTAGGCAGTTTTTCAAGGAGACATTATTAAGGGCACAAGAGCAAACTATTCCACTGCGTAGGAAAGATAGGAAGTGTGGCAAGAGACCACCGTGGCTTAACCAGGAGATCTTCAATGATCTACACATCAAATAAGTGTCCCACAAAAAGTGGAAACTGGGGCAAATTACAAAGGATGAATATAAACAAATAACACAAGTATGTAGGGACAAAATTAGAAAGGCCAAGGCACAAAACGAGATCAAACTAGCTAGAGACATTTAACAAGAAAACATTCTACAAATACATTAGAAGCAAGAGGAAGATCAAGGATAAGGCAGGCCCATTACTCAATGGTGGTGGTGGTGGGAATAATAACAGAAAATGTGGAAATGGCAGAGGTGCTTAATGACTTCTTTGTTTCGGTTTTCACCAAGAAGGTTGGTGGTGACTGAACATCTTAATGTAGTGAATGCCAGTGAAAATGAGGTAGGATCAGAAGAGGCTAAAATAGGGAAAGAACAAGTTAAAAATTACTTGGACAAATTAGATGTCTTCAAGTCACCAGGGTCTGATGAAATGCATCCTAGAATACTCAAGGAGCTGACTAAGGAGATATCTGAGCCATTAGCGATTATCTTTGAGAAGTCATGGAAGACAGGAGAGATTTCAGAAGACTGGAAAAGGGCAAATATAGTGCCCATCTATAAAAAGGGAAATAAGGACAATCCAGGGAATTATGGACCAGTCAACGTAACTTCTGTATCGGGAAAGATAATGGAGCAAATAATTAAGCAATCAGTTTGCAAACATCTAGAAGATAATAAGTTGATAAGTAACAGACAACATGGATTTGTCAAAAACAAATCGTGTCAAACCAACCTGATAGCTTTCTTTGACAGGGTAACAAGCCTTGTGGATGGGGAGAAATGGTAAACATGGTATATTTTGATTTTAGTAAAGCTTTTGATACTGTCCCGCATGACCGTCTCATAAACAAACTAGGGAAATGCAACCTAGATGGAGCTACTATAAGGTGGGTGCAAAACTGGTTGGAAAACTGTTCCCAAAGAGTAGCTATTAGTGGTTCACAGTCATGCTGGAAGGGCATAATGAGTGGGGTCCTGCAGGGATCAGTTCTGGGTCCGGTTCTGTCCAATATCTTCATCAATGATTTAGATAAAGGGATACAGAGTACACTTATAAAATTTGCGGACAATACCAAGTTGGGAGGGGTTGCAAGTGCTTTGGAGGATAGGATTGAAATTGAAAATGATCTGGACAAACTGGAGAAATGGTCTGAAGTAAATAGGATGAAATTCAATGAGGACAAATGCAAAGTACTCCAAATAGGAAGCAACAACCAGCTGCACACATGTAAAATGGGAGATGACTGCCTAGGAAGGAGAACTGTGGAAAGGGATCTGGGGGTCATAGTGGATCACAAGCTATAAATGAGTCAACAGTTTAACACTGTTGCCAAAAAAGTGAACGTCATTCTGGGATGTATTAACAGGAGTATTGTAAGCAAGACACAAGAAGTAATTTTTCCGCTCTACTCCACTCTGATTAGGCCTCAACTGCAATATTGTGTCCAGTTCTGGGCGCCACATTTCAGGAAGGATGTGAACAAATTGGAGAGAATCCAGAGAAGAGCAACAAAAATGAATAAAGGTCTAAAAAACATGACCTATGAGAGAAGACTGAAAAAATTAGGTTTGTTTAGTCTGGAAAAGAAAAGACTGAAAGGGGACATGATAACAGTCTTCAAGTATGTAAAAGGTTGTTACAAGGAGAAGGAAGAAAAATTGTTTTTCTTAACCTCTGAGGATAGGACAAGAAGCAATGGGCTTAATTGCAGCAAGGGAGGTTTAGGTTGAACATTGGGAAAAAGTTCCTAACTGTCAGGGTGGTTAAGCACTGGAATAAATTGCTTAGAAAGGTTGTGGAATCTCCATCATTGGAAATTTTTAAGAGCAGGTTAGATAAACACCTGTCAGGAATGGTCTAGACAATTAGTCCTGCCACAAGTGCAGGGGACTGGACTAGATGACCTCTCGAGGTCCCTTCCAGTTCTGTGATTCTATGACCATTTGAATTTATATCTTATAATTGTTACATGCTCATTCTGTTATTTACAAGTAAGTCCCAGCTCTGCATGCTGTCCACACTCAACCTTCCCTTTAACTTAAAGGGGAGTGCTGAAAGCACAAAGAATGCAGATTCAGTCTCAGGTGCTAGGAATAGGACTTTTCTCTTTATTTTCACACAAACAAACCAGGACAGTGCTTCTCACTTTGTTCTCTTTGTTGCTCTAAGTCTAAGCTCTACAGTGCACATGTAAAACAAATCCAACTTGTGCATTTTTATGAATCCGTAGATCATACGTTCTGGGACGATGGGCATGGCACACAAAGAGTTAAACACCATTGGTCAAGCTAGCAGTCTGTGTAATCAGAGTCTGTCTCTGACAGGTGTGTTACAAGGCTCTATAACTGTCTAATAACAATTAAGTCCCCCTGAAATGTGTAAACTAGAATTATGATGTTAGTAAAAGAGTTTACTGTGCAAATATGTGACATTTGGCCTGATACCCAGAAGGCAATAGTTGGAGGGCGGGGAGGGATCCTGTTGTTTTCACAAGTACATGGCTGGCATAAAGATGTACTTGCATTTCTTAGTGTTAACCCTTTCAGTGCCATCCTAAGCAGAAATTCCTAGGTCAGGCGTTGTTGTAGTTTGCCTCTGAAGCAGTAACGTATGTTGTTGTTTGTTTTTACTGCTCAGATTGGGGGAAGGTGACAGCATTTATTCATCCAGAGAGATAGGATGTCTAGATAGAGAGCGTATAATGGGCAGCAATGTCAGTAGTTGATAAATGACAATGAAAAGGGATCATTGCTTTTCAAATGTAAGAACAATTTTTCAGACATATGTCTGGATACTGGCACCATAGCTTTTAGGATCCTTTATACATGTGTGGTGTGGAGATCATGCGGTGCTTGATTGACAGCGTTTCAAATTGAAGACCTCTATTTATCCAGAAAATGGAACAGTATAAACTGTAGCAATCCGAATTTACCCTCCCTGTCCTGCCAACATGCCTATAGCTTGTTTTGACAGGGCTGCCTTCATGTAGGAGAATGCAGTTCAGTCTCCATGATCTGTTCAGTCTTTGATGGTTCAGCTTTGGCTGCCAGTTGGTGGAGAATTACGATGCAAAAGCCTGTTCATGCAAACTGGACCGAGAACATCCAATTCACTCCACATTGGCCACCATACAGCTATCGGATGGTAACGATATTCGTCCATAATCCACCTGGCCTGGATTTGAACCAGTGACTTAGAAATGAAAGGCTGTAGAGCCCATTTCATGTCCCCTGTGGAAAGATGTTTTAGTGCGTATCAGTTACCAGTGGGGATTTCATTTGCTGTAAATGACAAAGCATAAGCCTGTAAAAATAAACAGATCAGTAAAAGCATATGGCCCCCTCCTGCAACTGTAGTTTTAGAAACTCTCATTAATCCCATGGCAGCCTATAGAAACTACTGCTGAGTGGGGTTTTCCCAGCACATTGTAGCAAACCCTAAGATTGTGTATTAGAGGCAAGACTGGAATCTTACTTGCTTGATCCACAGTTGTGATGCAACAGTTTCCAATGGGAAGATGATTAGCCAGAGTTGTTGCATAATGTTCTAATTCAGATTGTGCATTTTCATTATGTACAACATACAATACAACTTGCTCTGCAAGTGTCACTGCCTCAGACAGCTTAGGGTTAAGAAAACCAAAAGGAATAATGACACTGTGACTTTAAATATTTTCTTCCTAGTATTAGTGCTGAGTTTTGAAATGGAAAAAAAATGAACGTTCCACTTACACTTAAATGACAATAATCGTACCTGTAATTATACATCTTGTGACAATGCTTCAGATGCATCTTAACACTGTCAATAACTCAGAGTGCCCTCTTCTGGAATTGCACAGGAATTTGTTACAGACGTGAGATGGGTGAGGTCAGATTTTTTATTGGACCAACGTCTGTCGATGGGAGAGACAAGCTTTAGAACTACGTAGAGCTCTTCTTGTCTTTCTAATATCCTGGGACCAACATAATTACTTACAACAACATTGCATACAACAGTAATTTGCTGTTAGCTAAGCAGCATATGAACTGTATGATCCTGAGCACATTTCTGGAAGGAGGACATGTTGTGAAAATATTGTTCCCTGTTGCATCGATTGACAAAGGTGTGCGATCTGCATGTTTTACCCACGGCAGCTTATGCCCAAATAAATCTGTTAGTCGTTAAGGTGCCACCGGACTCCTTGTTGTTTTTGTGGATACAGACTAACACGGCTACCCCCTGATACATGTTTTAATAGACATTCTAGCTGTGTGAGCTGTAACAATCCCTTCTGTTTGTGTCTCAGGCTATGGCTACACCACAGAGCTTACAGTGGCTGTGCCACTGTGCGTTGTTAGTGCAGCCGCTCTAAGCCTACAGGAGAGAGCTCTCCTGTCGAGTCAATTACTCCTGCCCCCGGAAGTGGCAGTAGCTATGTGGATGGGAGAAGCTCTCCGAACAACATAGCGCTGTTCACTCCTGCGCTTACGTCGGTGTAACTTATGTTGCTTGGGGGGGGTGGCTTATTCACACCCCTGAGCGACATAACTTAAACCCCCTGACCTAAGCTGCAGCGTGTACATAGCCTTAAATTAGATTTTTTTGTAGAGTAAGGATTCCGCCTTCTACATTTGCAGCTCCTTGTTTTCTTCTTCTCTTGCATTAAATACTGCAATAGGATATTCCCCAGGCACTTAATACTGGCCAAGCAGTTCCCCAATCCATTTCCAAAAGATGCTGATTCTGCTCCTATTGAAGGAAATGCCAAAACTTCCACTGAGAGAGACAAGGAGGGGGAGGTCATATCTTTTAATTGGACCAACTTCTGCTGGTGAAAGGTGAAAGCCTTTGAGCTACACGGAGCTCTTCTTCAGGTCCGGGGAAGCTCTGTGTAGCTCAAAAGCTTGTACCTACCACGAACAGAAGTTCGTGCAGTAAAAGATATTACCTCACCCACTTTATCTCTCTCATAGAACATAGCTCCAACAACATTGCCAAAAACCTCCAGTGACTTCAGTGGAAGCAGGATTGGGTCATGTCCCTAGCATCTGTTTGCCAGAAGTTGGGAATGGGCGACAGCCAGGGATGGATCACTTGATGATTACCTGTGCTGTTCATTCCCTCTGGGGCACCTGGCATTGGCCGCTGTCGGAAGACAGAATACTGGGCCGGATGAACCTTTGGTCTGACCCAGTGTAGCCGTTCTTGTGTTCTTATGTCTTGGTAAATTACAAGAATGGGTAACCAGAGATGGGGTTGATGAGAACTTATCTTTATTCTGGGTTGTTCCATCCTGGGTTTTGGTTTGGACCATTACCGAGATAGCTGTGAATAGTGTATCTGGATCTTAACTTCCCCACAGTTTGGGCTTGGTTTGAGTCCTTCTCTACTTATAACAGTTATAGGTACAAAGGATGGTCTAGCAGTGGATAATGCTCTGGCCTCGGATGCAGGAGATCTGCTTGGAGCAGAGAGCATATTTTGTTCTGTGCTTGTACAGCACCAAGCACAATGGGGTCTTGATCCAGGACAGGGTCTCCTAGGAGCTACAATAATACAAATAATAAATAATAATATTGTCCCATCCACAGACTTCCTGTGTAAATTTGGGCAAATCACTTAATCTGTCCACACCTCAGCTGCACATCTGTAAAATGGGGCTAATACTTCCCTACTTCTCAGGAGTACCATTAATGTATGTTGGTTTGTTTCTAAGAGTAACTCAGTGATACCTTGGTGTAGATTAGTAGCTTGGACCAGTCCTAAGAATAAAACCAAAACTGAAACAAACTTCATCTTCGACCTTGCCCAGCCCCTCCCACCAACCCACTCCTCCTTTGCCAAGCATCACGCCACATTGATCCCGCTTCTCGGGTCACAAATACAGCAGGAGAGGATCTAGTCAGTCACTCATATGTTACCTCCCTCAGCATATGACACACATATGATTCTGTGATTTTGGGGGCACTGCACATGTCCGTCATGCAACCAGTGGGACGCTCTTGTGGTACCAACGGTCTTCCTTCACCAGTTTCCCTTTCTATGACAAACCCACTCAAAAATATTTGCAAATCCAGATGAGCTGCACTTGACATCCAAGGGGACCAAATTCAGGGACGGATGAGGATAGGTATGGTTACCAGCAGAGATAATAGCAGGCTTTGGGCTGCTCTCGCTTCTATCCAGCTGTTCACAACCCTAAGAGGCCCTTCCAGCAGCTGGGAATCACCAGGGCATAGAAATGCCCAGCCATGCTCCTTTTACTCCAGGCATGCTCTCCAGGCTGGTTGTTGAGCGGGAATTAGCTTTGCACCAGAGGGTCAACCTAAGGATATGCCTGGTTCATGTTCTGCTTTTAATTTTTTTTCAACAACTTACTATTGTAAAATGCTGCAAGGAATTCTTAGAATCATTGACCTTTAGGGGTCTATCCTGCAAGGTGCCTCCATCTGGGAACTGAGGCCAAGCACTGAATTCAGATCTGGATTCCAATTCTGAACCTCCCACACAGTTCAAGGATGTCTGGATCCAGGAATATGGTTTGGGCCTATCTTTAATCTCCTCTGGCCTTTGCAGAGGCTTCCTGTTCATAGTAAACGTCTCACAACTCTTCTAAAGTTGGACAAAAAGTGGGCATAACAGCAATACAGATGCCTCCTTACAGGCAGAGCAGGGAATTAAGGATGAAGAAGCATTTATATTCTAAAGGGATATTTACAGCTGCTTTGAATTTTTTTCACTTTTTACCTTCTGGTATGAAATTTGACCAAGATTTGTTCCCCAGAAAGAACAATCAGTACAAGAAAAGTACTGTAACTCATCACACCCATGTAGCTCACAATTGCACTTTTGCTGTTGTGGTAGAAAATAGTATGTATTAGAACTTGTCCTATAATGAATTCCCTGGTTTATTATTTCATACCCCTGGGTATTCACTCTCTGGGTATGACATTATCTAGGCTTTACTATTAGTTGTGGGCAATAGGCTGCCCTCATCTGCCAATGTCATTAGCTCCAGAACAGTATTTTAGGGCAAAACTTTGCTGTCAGAATGGTACAGTGGATCATGAATCCAATATTCTGCTTTCCAATTCCTGGTGATCTTCTCAGCACAGCAAATCTTGGCCCAAGTATACAGCTGTTCCAATCTGTGCAGAAGTCCTACTGACATCCCATGGGTCCCACACATGTGAGAAGAATATTACACTTGAAAATTCACCGTGCTGATGGGAAATCAGAATATTGCTCTTATCAGTGAGCATACCAACCATCTCTCTGCCTGCTGGGACGTCATTTCTACTGAGTGCTACTGCTAACTTTTTCTCTGCTATACTCATTTTGAAATTGTCACAGAACTGTGCGTTTTAAGTAATATCTAACAAACTAGGAGCTTTGCCCAAGTAAAAAACAAAGTAGGCTTGAATAATCTAAAACCTACAAACCATTTGCACAAGCGGAACACCCAAAGGGAGGAGCATGTTCTTAGAAATATTTTCACTCACTAAAGTTGACTTTACATGCTCATACCCGTGGCTGGAATCTGTGCCACCATTTGTGACTTCTGAGGTCATCGTCCCTAACTGTGGGATTATTTGTGATCCTGCACTTCTGCATGTCACGTTGCCCTACATGGGGGAACGTTATTTTCATTCTATCGTAAAGAATTTTCTACATTAAAGACAAATGTGTATTTTTTATTCTGTGACTAGGAAGATAATGTTAGTAGAATATTTGATCTGAGGAGGAAAAAATATCATAAAACACCTTATCAGAGCAAAACCAATTCATATAATCTCAAGACAAATATATTTGCTTGTCTGGTTGATTAGCTCTTTGACATTATTCCTAAATCTATAAATGGGCAAACAATGCTCTACAGACTGATAAAGAAAGAAAGATGATATTTTCTGCAATATGGTTATACTTTTTGATGTATAGATCCAAAGCTCAGTGAAGCCAATGGAAGAACACAATTCATATTTATGTATATATAAAATGTGGTGGTGATCATGTGTTCAAATCACCACAGCAAGATCATGTAAGTTACATGGGAAACACCAAATGACCCTCCATATCCATTATATTCCTCCTTGTAACTTTTAATATGTTTTGCCATTTTGTTTTAGAGGCAGAGCAAAACATGTATTTGCTTTATCTGAAGGAGAAATAATTTGCAGAAAGAAAAATGTGATTCTAAAGACATCCATCTGAAACAGAATTCCGCCTACAAATGCAAAAGCAATCGATTAATTCTAACATTTCAGAAGGAAATTAAAAGCCTGGTTGTTGAAATAACCAAAATGTGTAAATATTTAAAGGCAAGCAGGAAACTATTTAAAAAATAATCTCTCAGCCTTGTGCACAATGAGAGGACATTCATTTAAATTCTTAATAATGTCTGGTTTAACCAAAATATCACTAACTGCTACTCCGTAATGCCCTTTCCTGTTTTTCTTCATCCTTGTTTTGATTTCTCTGAGAAATACACACAAGAATGTGATACACGTTCAATATGATATTCTTTGGTGTGTAATGGAAACATCCAGCCACACCAGTTTAAGATTCTCACTCATTGTTAGCTCTTTTTACTGTATGTGATCCATCCTAATAGCTTGATTGGCCCTGCAAAAACTATGCTTGGAAACCACAGTCATTTAAAAATATATAATATTAGTTAATTGACGGTAATAAAAAACAAAAGGAAGTGGGAAGGCTGCCTGCCTGCTCTATGCTTTATGGTCCAACAGAGTTTACATTAGCCCTGTGTTTTTCCACTTTCCTTATATGAAATAAACAGCTGTAATTGAAAAGCAAGAAGCTCCATGGTTTATAGAAATAGGTGTTGTTAAGAGCCTTAGCCATCTAATTTTCTTCCTATTGCAGGGCAGACTTCTATTGTCTGTTCTTTAGAGCTAATTTCTTTTCTGATCAAAAGGCCTACATCATTGAAAAGGTAGTAATGACTATTCATTTGGTTGAAACCTCCATTCTGCAGCCTGCAAAGCTTTATTTAGAAACTGCTATTTCTTTCTAAAAGGAAAAGCTCATTTATGTCCTCTATAATGTCAATTAAAGTTGAATATATTTTAATTATTTATCCTGTAGAGAAACCTTTCAGGATCTCAATTTGCCATGCCTATGATATAGGCTCTAGTATACAGCAATATGTGACTGCAGAATGATATCTCAGAGTGTAGGGCGAACATGTGTTTTGATTTTAATTTACCACTAATGAATAGTTTATTTGCAACTAATTAGCAAGTTAGAGCGGTACAATTAGTGTCTGATTTCTCTAATAATATTTATAAAAAAGGAGAAAGCTGTTATTACTAGCAAATAAAGCTGGTTGTTCTGTAAAGAAAACATTATGCAGTAGGTTCTTTTAAATTTAAATGGGTAATACAGAATCGTTTGAATTGTTTAAAAGCCCTGTCTCAGTTATCATAATCATTAGGCAAAACGATCATTAATCTATATTGCAACAATCATAGTAAGTAAACATTACCCAATGGAAAGCCTTTAAAAAAACAGTTTTCTAGGATGACAAGTTACCTTACATTATATGAATAACTTGTAACAAATTAAAACAAACTGAGCCAAAAGTTGTGCAGGCAATGTACTAAACATTTAAGGACTCTTATTAGGGAATGAAACAGACCAATACAGAATGATCTTGTTACAAGGACCCACATTTTCATTGACTTGGACAGGTAGCAGTAAATATTTGTATGCTAAGGCAGGTGTTTAATGTGGACTTTCCTCTAGTAATTATTGAAGTTATTATTTGTCTCCCTTCAGAAAGAAGTGTGTGTGTGTTTTCTAATCACCAGCTGGCCTCAACTTTATCTTGTATAGCTTGATTTGGAGTTATCAGTGTTCCACTTACAGACTCAGTACTTCAAATTTAAGTGAAAAGTGATCTTTTGGAGAGATCCATACACATATATACATTTAGAACATATGTGGATCAGACCGATCAATGGATATATCGATCTGTCAAGCAAGAAGATTTTGTTTTCATATGTGTCCGTTTTTCACGCTCACGTATATACCTGCGTTTCTAAGCCATTGGCTACTCTGTAGCGTAGTCGTGGGTAGGTTGAGTGAGTCAATTCAAATCAGAGATGTATGTACCAAAAATAATTATTCAATAGGACTCCTGAACTTCTTTTTAGCTACTATGTTTTCCCAGTGCCTCTCAAATACAGATTTTAACGTTTCTTTGACTACTGAAAAACCTGAACGTTAACGAAGCAATGTTTCTGTGGCCAGTTAAACATCTTGCACCCTACGCTGCAGAAGCACGTGCGATGCAGAGCACACAATACAGTAGAGTAGGGGGACTGTTGAGAGATCCTTTCAGAAATTGACATGTAACCGATGATCAGCTCGGGGTAACACGGTGTCCCTGAACTGGAAACCTTTGCATGTGTTATTCCTTCTCCTCTTACTCAGGTGAGAGAGACCGTTTGCCTGAGTCAGACCAGCAGGGTTGAGCCCACCCTTTGAAACAGGCGATCGCTTTGTCTGGGGAAAAATCACAGGAGGTGCAAATAATAAATGTATTCGCCGGCTTCTGCTATTTGATTATTTTTTTAAAGCCACGGCGGGCGAGGAGGCTCGCTGCTGTAACTTGCCCTCCCCAGGGAAACGAAAAACCGCCTGCAAACGTTATTTAAGATGCCCAGCGTTCAAACTGGTGGGAGCCGCTGCAGTCTGTTCACCTTATTTTATCCCTTCCAACAAATTCCAGCCCAGACTCAGGACAGATTTTCTCATGCCTGCTTAACCAGAGCAGGGGCTGGTTTAATAAACACTTTTGCTTTTCTGGTTTACTGGAGTGTCCGTTTTCCAGAGCTACTTTCCTTGTTCAAACGAGTCTCGTCTTTTCCCGAGGGCTCGCAGCACCGAGCCAGTCCAATGCTGGTGGTCCCATTACAACTCTGTTAATTAGTAACTGGAGGGGGGGGGGCGAACCCTTATTAGCAACCCCCAGCCCTCTGAAGCCAACCCCATGAAGCGATTACCGCGAGGAGCAGTTTGTCAAAGGCTAATAAACAAATTCCTAGCGAACACCTGAATGAGCAAGGTTCAGGAACACCCAATTAAGAAATGTGGCTACTGGTTGTTTTTTTGTGACAGTGGAAACAAGCTGGTATAGAAAAGGGGCTATTCAGCGAAGGCTCTGAGAGGTCTGTTTGCAGCCAGTCATTGTTGTCAGAGGCCAAATAAAAGTTCAGCTGGGGGGTGAGGGGGGGGAAAGAGTGATTTAAAAACATTTCCCAGTGTCTCTCTCAATATGCTATAAAGGGGTCATTGAAAAGCAATATCTTTGTATCCAAACGATGCTGGGTGTATTTTTTTCTATGCAGCAATTTAAAAGAAAAAGTTAGTTTCCAAAGTATGTTAATAACCGGATTATTCAGTTTCCTATCCATAGAATAATAGATTATTCAGTTTCCTGTACATAAGAGTAATTCCGTGGCAATCATAATTGCTAATATATTATCTACATCCCGATGCTAACAGAGCTATTGGCAAGGTCACAGAATAAGGAAGTTTATAGTGCTTTGTCATTGGCTAGTCAGTAGTGATACACCTTGATGTGCCAAAAAAGACCGCGTCCCTATTAAAGATAATCAAGAGTGGGTCTACCACATGGAAATCTGTAAATCTTTTTAATTCATATATTAGAGGATGAACAAAAATATCCACCATCTATATTTTATATCAGTAGACAGATACACAATGTGTGTGTGTGAGAGAGATCCATAAAATATATAACACACATAAAACCATGTTGAGATTGTAATTGAAAAAAGCAAGAATATTTTGCCTTTGAAAGTCACAAATATATTTGATCTCAAAATATCACAAAACAATCATTAGATTCGTTTGTACTCGGCATTTTTGACACCTTTCATCTTGCCCAGTAGGATGGACATAAAATCTCAGCCGGAAATTGATCACTGTGGGGGCCAGGAGTCTTTGGGGCGGACGCCCCCATTTCAGTGGGAGAACCTTGCTTAAAAAACGGATGCAGTTGTAACGTTATTTCTTAAAAAAAAAAAAAAAAAAAGTTTCTTCAAACCTGTGATGGAGTTGTAACTTAAAGATCGCATTAATGACTGGTGGGTGAGGTCCTAGCTTTGAGTGGACCCGATTCTGTTGGTGAGTGAGACACGTTTTGGGGCTTCCAAAGTGATCCTCTTCAGCGGCGTGTAAACTCGAAAGCTTGTCTCTTTCACCAGCAGAAGTTGCTCCAGTAAAAAAATATGACCTCCCCCACCTTCTCTCTCTAATATCCTGGGACTAACAGGCTACAGCCGCACTGCGTGTGATGCGTGTTACTGGAGTGCTGAGCGTGTGAAACGCACACAGTCATGCTAACACGTGCATCCCCACATGTGGGGGGGTTGGATCTCGTTCAAAGTTTGGCGTTGATGTAGGAGTGATTTCGCCCCCACCACCAGGACCGCGCGCTGCTCCGCTTTTGTTTACACCAGCCAAAGCGCTTCGCTTGTTCTGAGCCCACACCGCACCTTGCTCGGGGGACTCTCCGCGTTCCCCAGTGGTCAATCTACGCTGACGAATTAAAGGGCTCTCTGCCGTAAACCTTGTCTGGTCACAGGGCTTCTTGATCTGCAGAATTCCCGGCTCAAAGGGACTTTATCAATGACTTCGGCTCCCTCCCTCCTTCGCCACTGACTAGACCCACTGGGGTCTTTGTAAACCGCGTGGTCAACTTTACAGAAACTTCGTGGGGGATTAATTCTTCGCTTCGTTTCCAGGCCCCGCGGCTGGGGCAGGCCAGGCCGGGTTCGATCCCCCGGCAGAGCCAGGGGAGGAGAGAAATCAAGAAAGCAGATCAATTGCAGGACGTTTAGCAGCTGGGGACTGAACCCGGTCCAGAGTCGCGAGCGGCTTGTCCTGCGCATAGCGCTGCAGGCTAACGTGTGGGTCTAGCAGTGGTTGAACTGCGGGGAGGGGGGGGGCAGGGTTTAGGCCCTTTAAAGCGCTCTGAAGAGCGATTTAAAAATCCGCGTGGATCCGGTTCTGTGGTTCTCGTGACAGTCCAAGTTTAAAACCTTTCCTCTCTGTAGGCCTGGATTATCCTAGTAGCACCCTTCCCCTCCCCCGCCCCCCCTCCGCATATTCACTCTCGCCATTGACTAGGCCCTGGTCCCGATCCTGCTAGGGTGTAAGCACGTGCTTTTAGCGCGTGGAGTCCCGCGGACTGCTTTCAGCATCGGGGCCGTTCTTCGGCCCCGGTTCTACCTGGAAACAGGAGCGGTGACTATGCAGAGGTCCTGTCCCCTTCACTGAACAGACGTGGGTACGTCTGGGGGGAAGCCCCCAAACTGTGTTGCCGGTTGAGGCCCATAAGGGGCGACACCAGGGAGGCAGCCAGTCGTGGTACCCTGGCTGGAGAGGGTGCCAGGCCCAGTTTGGGGTGGTGCTGGTACACCGGCCGGACCTGGCGCTTTGTCCCACCGCTGTACCGGGCGCCGCTCTCAGGTCACCAATAAAGTGCATTGGTGTAAACAGGACTGGCAGAGCCCCTATGATTCCTAACTGTTGCTTTCTGACTCTCTTCTTCCCTCGTGTTATCCTCTGCAGCTCATAGACGGGACGGGAATGGGATTACTCCGCTAATTTTACAGCGCATTGATTGATTCACCCATCGCTAATTCCGCTATTCCTTGCGATGGGACATTGCGAACCATCTATTCAAATAGTCACCCGATCTCCTGGCATTAAGAATCAGACAGGAGTCAAATTTTATAACAGCTTCCAAGAAACTTTGTAGGCAGTCGCAAAAGCTTTGCAGGGGGAAATATGTTCAGTAACCCGAAAAGACGAATGGGACAGATAAGAATATTTACTTTCTAAATCAACCTTTTTATTGTCATGATAGAAGAGACGAGATATCTCCTGGAAAATATTGCCTTGCTTTGAAATGATCTGCATAGTAAAATGTTGCATCGGTTGTTGGCTATCTTTGGACATGTTTAAATACAATTGATTTCAGTTTAGTCTCACACTGGCATGGGGCAAATTAAAATACAGGATGAAGCTAAATCTGAAATTTAAAATTGTTGCCAATTTTCATCTGACTCACTTTTCGCCATTCAGAATAAAAGAGCTTTTATATAATGGTCCTATAATTTCAAATGCCTACTGATTTTTCGTTGCATCCATACAGTCAAGATAATTAAAACACACAAAACGCAGGACTAACTAGCTAACTAACCAGAGCTCATCTTAATTTGTTTAAACGATTATTCAAAGCAAATAAGTGTAAACACCAGAGAATTGTTCTCACATCCGAGCCTGTCTTATTTTAGATCTGTAGCTGACTAAGCAAAATATTTGGCACTATTGATTAAAATAAAGGTGATTAAAACTGTCAAATCTGTTGCGAAACGTGGGGAAAATGTGCTTTAAATAATATCTTTATAGAGCTAAAATATTTAGATATGATCATGTCCTTTAAGGAGGTTATATTTCGGGAGTCATATTTTTCAAAACAACCAACCAAAGGTTAACTCCACCATAGCATAAGTAGTGTTTGTTTTCAGATCGATTTTCCACCCTCCAACAGATGAACATTTGCCAGAACAGAATAACTATTCAAACACTCATTGGATTACTAAATACACAAATAGTGTCGATCCCACTGAGTTTGCAAATAGAATCTCGACACCAGTCACCAATATCAAAGTGAAAGTTTTCTTTATTGGTTTTTAAAGTTACACCGTTTTATTCCCCCATCGGTAGAAGCGGCGAGCAGGGGTGAGACTGGCCAAGTGTGTTTTTCTGCTGTGCTCAGGAAGTCAGGTGGCGGGTTTTCTGGCGCTCTGGAGCTGGCTGCAGGCTGCACACTGCGCGGTGATCCTGGGAACTATCTCTGGTTTGTTTCGCGGCGCGAAGCGAGCTTGAGGATTGCGGTGCTAATTATTATTATTTAATATGCGTATATCCTAGTGCTTCAATGCAAGACCAGGACACTGCCCTGGGGAGGTCCCCTCTTCCTTGTGAATTAGCATCATTATCTTTATTGTCTCTCTTTTACAAGAAGAAAACGACAGCGCGGTGCATCTTCTCGGTGTAACTGCGTGACCACTTCGCTCGGGTCAGGCGATATTTAAAATTCCCAGTCATTTTTTTATCTACCCCCCCGTGGAGTGGTTGGTTCCCAGCGCCCACGCCGGAGTCTGCTCACACGCTGATGTCAATCCGCAGTGATCCCCCCGCTCCCCTCTGGGCGCAGCTGAGAACAAACTCTTTAGGGTCTCACCCGGTTGAAAGCTCTTGTTCACACTGCGTGCACAGCTCAGCCCTCCGCCTTTCCCGGGTAGCCCTTGGGTTTTGTTTCTTATTCTGGGTTTGAGCAAAGCAAACTGTGAGATGCAGGGGAAGGAGGGGGCGGGGAGGATGCGGTATCTCAGCAGAGGAGCATGGCTCTGATGCCCCCCCCCCCGCCAATACATCCACCCTTGTTCTGTAGGGGGCCGGAGGGAGCGGTGAGGCGGCTACAGGAGCGCTATGCCTTTAAGAAGCTCCTGACCCGGATTGTCCTCGCAGGTGTGGGTGCGGGGGGGGGGGGGGGAGGAACGGGGGGGCAGAAAGAGGGCGGTGGAGGAAGGCCCTTTGATTGACAGCCCCCGCGAGCCTCCCCCACAAAGTTTTCTTTCACTCCAAGAGGACTTTGCTGTTGCCATGAAAACGGATTTTGGCAAGCACCCGCCCCTCCCCCGGGGGCAGCCAACTGGAAAAAGTAAAGTGGCAAAGAAAGGAAAGGAGATGGGGGGCTGGGCAGTGCATGCCAGGTTACCCCCCGCCCATGCACCCCACTTCCCAGCTACCAGGGAGTCCGGTCAGAGCCCAGACAACCAGCCACCCCCCCCCCCCCCCCCAGCTCGGCAAGCCATGCTCGGGGCCACACTGGGCTTCAGCTGGGGTTGATGTGTCCTTGTGTAACCCGAACAACAAAGAGCCTTGCGGCGCGGGGGGTGGTGCATTTGTAGTGCCTGGGGAATTGCAGCACCCCCATCCTTTGATCGGGGAGCCGGGATCCGACGCCACCCTTCAAGATACCCGGGGGAGAGGAGGGGAGTGGGGAACCCTTCCCTAGGGAGAGCTGGGCTCGCCCCTGTCCTCCTTGATCCCGCCATCAATGGGGGGGGGGGTGAGCTGAGCTCCGCTGCGGCAGCCCCCGCCCGGGTCATTTCGGGGCTGCTCGCTCCCCAGGCACTGGGGGGGGGGATAGTGGCTCCGCTTCCTGCACGGGAGCAAGTCCCCGCGATCGCGACCCCCTTTGTGCCCCGCACACGAACTGAGCCCAGGGACCGCGCAGCCTTTCGGCAGCCTCCCGCCGCGGGGAGCGGAGGTTCAAACACCCCCCCCCCCACACACACACACACACACACCCTTGTGCGGCCGGGGGCCCCGCAACCAGCAGCGAGCCGGGGGCGGTTTGCAGCCCGGCTCCCTGCGCCTGGGGGCGGGTGGATCTAAAACAAACCGGACCCAAAGTTGCCGCCTCCTCCCCCAGTTCTGCAGGGGGTAACGTGGGGGGAGGGGCGGGCCCCCTGCTTTCAGCGCGGGGGGGGGGCGCGAACGGGAGCCCCCTAAACTGCAACTTTTTTTTTTTTTTTTAACCAGCTGGTCAATTACCATCCGTCAGGGCCTGTCGGGAGCCGCGCGCTGATTGGCTGCCGGCTGCTCATTTATAGGCCGTCAATCATCTCCCCCAGCACTGGGAGCGCACCGAGGCGGCGGCTAGAGGGGGGGAAAAGCGCCCGGCGAGCCCCGAGTTTAGCCGCTTGTAGCAGCCCGCGAGCGCAGGGCCCCGGGGGGAGACACCTCGCAGCAGCCCGGTCCCCGGCCTCACCTGCCCGCCACGCTGGCGCACCTGCTGCCCGCCCCGGTCATGTACAGCATGCTGGAGGGCGAGCTCAAGAGCCCCCAGCCCGCCCCGGGCGGCGCGGGGGGCCCGGCGGGGGCTGCGGGCAAAGGTGGTGGTGGTGGTGGTGGCGGCGGCGGCGGCGGGGGAGCGGGCGGCGGGGCCGCGGACCAGGACCGGGTGAAGCGGCCCATGAACGCCTTCATGGTGTGGTCGCGGGGCCAGCGGCGGAAGATGGCCCAGGAGAACCCCAAGATGCACAACTCCGAGATCAGCAAGCGCCTCGGGGCCGACTGGAAGCTGCTGAGCGACGCCGAGAAGCGGCCCTTCATCGACGAGGCCAAGCGGCTGCGGGCCGTGCACATGAAGGAGTATCCGGATTACAAATACCGGCCCCGCCGGAAGACCAAGACCCTGCTGAAGAAGGACAAGTACTCGCTGCCCGGCAACCTGCTGGCCCCCGGCGGGGCCAGCGCCGTCAGCAGCCCCGTCGGGGTGGGCCAGCGCCTGGACACCTACGCCCACATGAACGGCTGGAGCAACGGGGCGTACTCGCTGATGCCGGAACAGCTGGGCTACGGGCAGCACCCGGCCATGAACAGCCCCCAGCTGCCGCAGATGCACCGCTACGACATGAGCGGCCTGCAATACAGCCCCATGATGTCCACGGCCCAGTCCTACATGAACGCGGCCTCCTCCTACAGCATGTCCCCCGCCGCCTACGGCCAGCAGCCCGCCACGGCCATGAGCCTGGGCTCCATGGGCTCGGTGGTGAAATCCGAGCCCAGCTCGCCGCCGCCGGCCATCACCTCCCACTCCCAGCGGGCCTGCCTGGGGGACCTGCGGGATATGATCAGCATGTATCTCCCGCCCGGGGGGGATGCCACAGACCCTTCCAGCCTACAGGGCAGTCGGTTGCACAGTGTCCACCAGCACTACCAGAGTGCCGGGACGGGGGTCAATGGCACTGTACCGCTGACTCACATCTGAGACTGCTCTGCCCTCAACACAACCTCACCCCGCTCCTGGGACAGCTGGTTGCTCGCTTGAGCGGACTCGGACTCAATGCAACTCCCCGGGAAGACTTTTTCAAAGGAAGGTTCGATGTTGCGTGTGTTTTTTGTACAAAAAATAAGGGGTGTGTGGACTGGTTTTCTCGAATAGAGCACAAATGTCTCCTGGGAAGTTTTGAAACCGCAGCCACTTCTTTCCTGGTTTCTGATAGGTTGGCTCTATTTTATTCTTTTAAAAAAAAATTGCAAAACCCGTTTTAAAGGTCTTGTCTATTTCAGTTTGAGTGTAGCTGTGGAATGGACACGTGGCGGGCTTTCTTCAAGCTCCGATGTTTACATTTTTGTTTGTCGCCTCTTTATTTTTAAGTGCCCCTTTCCCTCCCTCGCCCCGTGTCCTGCTCGAGGTTTTATCCGAATCCGTAGCTTCCACGACCTCTCCACGGGGGGGTGGGGGGAAGAAGCTGTGCGGGTCGCAAACGCAAAGTCTTTTTTTAACTTATAGTAAGTTGTGTGTTTTGGTTTTTATTCTCTTAAGCTTGTAAACTTCTGTAAATCGGTTTGTGAATTTGACTGTGATACCGTTTTGACATACTCCACCAGGCAACAAACGCTTCAGTTTTGTCTCTCCGGTTTCTTAAAGGACTTTATCCTGTAAAACACTTCTCTCTTCTCCCCCCCCCCCTCACCCCCTAAGAGATCAATAAATTTTATAACGGGCACCTCCCCCGTCTCCTGGCGATTTGTATGTGGGGTGGGCAGCCCCACGGTGCCCTGCTCAAAAACTCAAGTAGCCCGCTCGGTAGAGGCACTTATTCTCTTTAAGACACATGTAAATGCCGGGACTAGAAAACAGCGGGGTGAGGTTTAGACCGTCGCTTTACAGCGCAGAATTCCATATTGCGGTGCGAAAGGTGAAACCCGCTTCCCTCCGGCGTAAACGCTTAAAACGAGTGCTTTAAAAACCGCTCCGGTCCTGCCCATCAGCTCTTGCATCACGGATCTCACCGCGCCTAGGTGTTGTGTTTGAAAAACTGGAAGTCCCTTGGGTTTAATTTCTCGTCCGGGGGACAGTAGGGCTTAGCAAACAGAGCGGGTGGAGATTTAGCTACCCACCGCCTCGCTTATTTTTAAAACTACGAGCCACTTGTTGCCTCTCCAAAGAGGCATTTCGCGTTCCCAGCTCGCCGGCTAGGTGTAGCGGCTGAAAGGTGCGGGTTTAAATTCTCTCTGAGGTGGGCTGTGCACCCAGGAAAGCTGAGATACTTACCGACCCAAACCCGCTCGGAGAAATCTTCATTCGATGGTATTAAAAATGAATGGTTACAGGAGTCCGAGGGGAAATAAATAATGTAATCTTTTCAGGCTGGCTGGCCCCCGGCGGCCTCCTCCTACAGCATGTCCCCCGCCGCCTACGGCCAGCAGCCCCCACTCTCAGCAGGGTCTTGGCTGTAGGGGTCGCAGAACCGCTAACTGGTTCCCACTTCGTGTATCCTAAAAATACAGCAATTAGCTCGTACCTAAAGTCGTTTTAAAATGATAGGAGTACCGTTTAGGTATAAATCGAGTTGTCTCCGTGTGTTTTGAAAACCGAATTAACGCCATTTCGTTCGCACAGTAATTCACTCCTGGCGGTTTATCAAATGAATACCAAATCTTCGTGGTTGTGTTAAATTTAACTGGTGTTGCTTTAACTCATTTTCCTGCTCCTTTCGCGTTTGGCACCTGTTACGCTGTATTTCTTAGGGCAGGGGGAAAACAAAATCTCTCACGTGGCTTGAGTCTTTTACGCCAACCTTGCTGTGACTTCTTCCATCTTCTGCGTGAGAGGGTTTTATTAGCCAAAGCTGTTAAAAAAACAAAACTCCTGGAGTTTAGACGAGGCTGTTCGAGCCGAGTATTTCTAAGCCTGTTAATTTGACTGATATCTCCTAGCTCTTAACTGGCTTTCCTAAGGGGGAAAAAAGGATTTTGGAGAAGTGTGTGTGTGGGGGGGTGTCTTTGGTGAATCTCACACAACGATGAACTCTACTTTCTCTGTGCTGCACTGCACAGGAGTAAGGCTAAAACATTTCCCCTCGCCCCTCAAACAAAACAAAAGCGTGCATAACTTTCCCCCGCTCCACGCTGCAATTTACCCACTAGGGGTAAATTTCCACCCAACTCGAGAAGTGCGATTCTCGCTGGGAAGCTCGGTAATTAATTTCAGACTTTTCCTTGTAGCCACGAGTGTGCCTGGCTCACAACAGAAGTCTTTTAAACCCTCCTTTGCGATAGGAGCGCGGCGGGGCCCTGGGTCTGCTCAGGGCCAGAAGGGCTGCAACTCTCTGGTCAATTTCGCGAGGTTCCACCCGCGTTTAGGGGTAACAAGCGCACGGGTTTATTTTTAAATAACACCTGGTTTATACTGAGATATCGCCTAAATCCAGCGTCCATTTGCGCCTTCCTTCCCCGGGCTGGTTCCTAGAGAGGTTGGGGATTTTCTCCTGTGGTAACACCCTCTCCCCGCCCGATTAAAGAAGAAACGCCGCCTGATGTAATTACTTTTAAGAAAGGGGGATTTATTTATTTTTTTACCCTCCTTTGGGCCTAACTCCCCCCCCACACACACACACCCCTGAGTCTCCTATATGCTTTGTCAAGTATCAGGGGGTAGCCGTGTTAGTCTGTATCTACAAAAACAACAAAGAGTCTGGTGGCACCTTAAAGACTAACAGATATGCTTTGTGTTTGTTTCTGGATAATCTTAGGCAAGAGAAAGTACACGAGACAAAACAAGAGTGGGCGCCAACCTGCCCCCAGGCCCCACCGCCCTCAGCTGTCTGCAGAGGGACGCTCTCTCCCTCCCCCTCTCTTGCAGCCCCCAGCCTGTGGAGACTGAAACACACTGCGCACACACTTGATATTAAAATGTTTTGCAGAGAATACATGAGTAGTGGGGGTGGGGGGAAGACTTTTCAGCTTGGAAAACCTGACGCATCTGCTTCTAAACACAGACCCCCCCCCCCCATGTACCCTCTCCTTTTCTCAACGCTCTCCCTACCTATCCATTGCCCTGCTGGCTTTGAAATCGGGCCCCTGGGGAAGGGAACCCGCAGTGTCTTACCCCACCGTCGGGGTGGAAGCATTCGTGCAAGGAGAAAGCAGCACTCCCCTCGCCTTTGTAACCCAGGCCCTGGAGCTCCTGGGTCGGTGATAAGGGGGCAGACAAGGCCAGTCTGGCTGGGCTGCAGAGCTCATCTCCGCTGGGAGCGAACAAGCTGTGTGAAATCACTGCCCCGGGGTGGTTTTCTATAACCCGCGGGCAGCACAGCACAATCTCTTTGTAACGAAAGGGTGCGGGGTCCTGCCCCCCGGAACGGCTCCCTTCCAAACCAGATCGCATGTAATCACCCACGCGAGGACGTCAGACCTAATGTAAACAGGTGAAACTCGGCTGGGATGATAACTGCTTGCCCGAGCTCGGAACTAACCCCTGTCATTCTGCCCCATTATAAATGGATTCAGAGTAAGCCAGACGCACTAGTTCTTTCCCCCCCACAATATTTCCCAGGGTGTAGGGGTTCAACTCACACAGAGGTTCCCAGCGCTCTCGTTTTTGGGGGTGGAGGGGAATCTTCCCTTCTTGTAGAAGAGGGATACAGAGCCAGGCTGATGCAGTTGGGTCAGTGAGGGAGGATGGCGGAAAAATTCCCCCCGACTTTGATCCCCTAGGGAGGGGGGTGCTGAAGCTGCCCCCATCACACTGGCATTTCACAGACCGGAGGGGACAGTAGCAAACTGGAAGAGAAAACTTGACCTGCAGCTTTTCATCTTTCCTGGGGGCTGCCATTTCTCATGCTCCGTCTCAGCCCACAGGCCCCCCCCCCCAAACAAAACAACTCCGTAAAACTGGTTCTTAGGCAAAGGGGAAGGGGAAACATCTTCCCTTGTACACAACTAAAACATTTTGTTTGTGCTAGGAGTTGTTTTTAAACTTCAAAATTACTCTGAACAGATGCACCAATTCTGATCTCAGACAGGCCAGCATGTCCCTTTAGGAACTCCAGTCCGGATTCATCCTGGTGTCACCGGGATCAGCACATTCTCAGTGAGGGCTGGTGCTTTGGAAAGAGGAGACATCGGATTAACAAATTAAACAGTGCTTCTATATCGTGATGCCAACTTTTCCCAACCTAGTGCTAAAAATTTCCCAAATCTGGTGAAAAATTCCCAGACTCTTTACCAGTTTGGGAAATTTTTGGCACAATTTTTGGCACTAGCCAGTGCTTCTATAGCCTGGGAAAATTCCCAAAATATGTGAATTTTTGAGGAAAATGTTTCACCTTGGGAAATTGCAGGGCAAATTGGGAAATTGCAGGGCACATGCTGTTAAAAATTCCCAGATTTTGGGAAATTTCCCACGCTATAGAAGCACTGAGTTCTAAATGCTGCGGAGTGAGACTGCTTTAGACCTCACTAATGGATCTAATCCTGCCAGGTACTGAGCATGTGCCCTTCCCACGGAGGGTTTATGGCCCGTGAAATGCTTAATCGCTAGATACTCACAATTATATAATCAGGTGTTTTCACGGTGAAAACCTGCAGCCTTATTCCCCTGTACCATTTCTTTCAACTCCAGTGCAGGTGAGTCCAGCATCCCCGGCAAATTGGATAGAATATCAGAGGTGCCTTGGTTAATAGTGTTAGCATTTAAATGGGGGTAACAATATTTAACCTGCTGCATTAACAACCTGTTGAAAGGAAGAGGGGAAGATTCCACTTGGTGTTTCCCAGTCTGCAGATTCCAAAAAACCGCAGCATCTCGGGTTACATTTTGAAGACTATCTCCTCCCCCAGAGGGCTGTAAAGTGCATTTGATGTAACAAAAACAGTAAGTGAAACTGTTTTTCAATTTAAAAATTAGGTGTGGAGAGGAGGTAAAAAAATCATGGAAAATTAGCAGAGGGATCAATCATACAGGCACCTGTAGGATTTTGAGATTTCTTTTTTCACTCACTTTCCCTGTTTCTAATGCTCCTTTCTATAGGGAGAGATGAATGTTAAGTTCAGTGTGAAAAGGCATTTGATTAACAGACATAAATCTAAAGTATTTGTTAGATCTGGGTATTTCCAGATCAGAAATGAGAGGAATAAAATATACTTCTTTAAGATCACTAAGCCTATATATTGGCTACAAAACACCTCCATTAAAATGTTTTCTCTGTCTATGTTAAATGAAGAAAAAAACAGATTATTTAACAGGAGCGAATAAAACTGCAGAAACAAAATGATGACTGCTTTGAGGCTCTGTCCAACTTGTGTACACTTTAGTACCAATTATTCTCTACAAGTGCCTGTCTGAATGATGGGATCACTTTGACTGTCCCTGTGTGCCTATTTAGGGAATAATCCTGTTTCCACTGGAATCAATGGCATACAATGGTTCAGAGTCAGTCCTTTTGTGTCTGGGATGCTGGAAGGAAAAAAGAAAAACTTTAAAAACTTGCAATAGAGATTTTTGAAATTTGGATGCATTTTCTTTTGCTTTTGACAAGTCTTCTGTAAGGAAGAAGGGCCTTTTGGTTAAGGCCTTGTCTACATGGGGAAATGGACCAGACCAGCTATTTTGGAAAAGGCTAGTCCACAATAGCTATTCTGGAATAGCTCCCAGTGTGACTTTTTATTGTTACTGCTGAGTGCATTAATTAATTATTCTGGAATAAAGTGACTTTTTTGTTCCAAAAGAGCATCCACATGGGGAGCTATTCTGGAATAGCTATCCCAGTCAATTTCCCCTCAGGAGATCAGGGTTCTGTTCCCTCCTCTTCCATAGATGTGTGACCTTGGAGAAGCATTAATCTCTCTGTGCCTGTAAATCTTTCCCTGCTTCACTGGGACACTTTGAGAATAAATCTATAAACACCTGGAGGGCACTCTGATACTGCCCAGACAGGTGCTATATAAATACCAAACCAGATTACATTGGATTCAGTTACCTTTATTTGAGAGAGGGCAGCCAATCTCAGGAGGCTTGTCTAAATAAGAAATCATGCACCATTGCCGCTAAATTGATTTTTTTTTTAATGGGTTTACACCAGGTTAGTTGAATTTGGAAAACTACTGGATTAAGCTAAACCAGTTTAAGTGTGATTTTTAACCTGGTTAAAGTATGTCTACATTTGAGGTTAGCACTAGTGTAATTAAATTGCTGTGGTTACCCTGGTGCAAAAATCCCATGCATACACCAGCCAAAAGAAGATGGGTTGGATGACCAGGAGTATAAGGGGAAATTCAACAGCACTGTAACTTGTGAGTTTGTCATTTATATTTTTTCTGCAGCTGGTGATTGAGGCTTTTGGCCTTGGTGAACTTTTCTATTTGCCTCTCAACAGAATATAATGTGTCTTTCTGTACCACCCATAGGAAAGACCTCTGTCTAACTGTCTTTGTGAAGCACTTTCTGCTATGTCCCTTTTTTTTTTTTCTTTTTTAATGACGATATCCTATTTCCTAGAACTGGAAGGGACCTTGAAAGGTCATCAAGTCCAGTCCCCTGCCTTCCCCTCGCAGGACCAAGTACTGATTTTGCCCTTAAGTGGCCCCCTCAAGGATTGAACTCATAACCATGGGTTTAGCAGGCCAGTGCCCAAGCCACTGAGCTATCCCTTGCCCCTTCACACCAGGCTGAGATTGTTAATGTCAAACATCCCCATTTGCAACATGCTGTAGTGGTTTCACAAATGATATAAATACATTTGACACAAAGGGAAGAGTCAGAGCATAGCTATGGATGTTTGCTAGTCCTGTTTCGCGATTGTTCTTGAATGCCCTACACAAGAAAAAAGTTGCTCTCAGAAGTCAATGGGAACTTTACCTGAGTCAAGAGTTCAGGATTAGCCCTTTGGTGTTGGTTTCATTTTCACTGTACTATAGCAAGTTCTCTTGACAGAAAAGTCCCGTATTAGAAAACTAAAATTAAGAAGAAATACTTTGGTCTAAAATTCTTTTATTTTAGACTCACTGAGCACATTTAATTTCATGGCCACTCTGTTTGAAAGTCCTTGATAAAAATGTGAAAAAGAAATGATGTTTTATACTTGCCACATTGGGGCAAAGAGGAATTATTGTTTTGTGAACATCAGTATATAAAGCAGTTGTTTTCTGAGTCTATTTTCTGAGCTCTACAAGGCTGGGAGAGCATTGTCTACGCATGAATTAATTCTCACTTCCTTACAACATTGTATTAAGCTGCAGTAAAGTCAATAAAAATGTGTGTGTATCTATCTTAAACTTTATGTGTGCATATGTATATATTTATGTGTAGTCTTACAAACTTGCCCCATGTACTGCATACGTAGCTGAAATAACAATAGGGTCCCTTCTCTGCACTTCGTGCTACGAAACCATCTTTAAAAAGAGTTGAATCTATCGTATTACACAAAGGTTTGTGTTTTTTTTGTTTTGTTTTTTTAAGCTGTTCTCAAGACTATGGTCCTGTGTGGTGTCTCCTTCTCCCCATTTGTCGTTGTAGCATAGTTCTCTCCCAACAAACTCTGATTTCTGCCAGTTTTGGGGTTCAAGGGCTGGATTCTTGCTGGGATTCTAAGCTCTCTCTGCACAAAGGGTAAGTCTTCACTGCAGAGCAATCAACACTTGAGTAAGCCTAACCTGGGCTTAACACGGCTACCACTCTGAAACCTAACCTGGGTGTGAGCAGGAAAGCAACACACATAGCAGTCACCACAGAGGGGCCACACATATTGGAGTTGCGGAGCCCAGACTGGTGCTGCAGTCACTTATGTGGACCATTAAGACTTCTGGGGTCAAATTCCATGGTTCTTAGCGCTTCACTATGCAGCACTGCTCTAGGACTCCTTTTGAAGTATATTGTGGGAGAACTTATTGGTCTTTCTGGGGCCCCTGCGTGGCACGGATCAAGCTCAGAACCATAACCTGTTCCAACTGTTGGCACTAATTCAGGTCTCATTTTGGCAACAGGAGGCAGGGGCAGGGCAGGAGATCATGGTGGGGGGCATTTCATAGAATCAGAATATCAGGGTTGGCAAAGGGACCTCAGGCTGTCATCTAGTCCAACCCCCTGCTCAAAGCAGGACCAATCCCCAGACAGATTTTTGCCCCAGATCCCTAAATGTCTCCTTCAAGGATTGAACTCACAACCCTGGGTTTAGCAGGCCAAAGCTCAAACCACTAAGCTATCCCTCCCCCCGGGTTGTCCCCCTGAAAAGGCCTTGGTGAGGAGAGCAGTTGGACACGGGTGGGGTATTTTGGAGGACCAGTGTGATCCCCTTGATCTACATTCTCCTCCATCTCTGCCCTTATTTGCTCTGAAACTGCTGTCTCGTAGGGTTCCTCCCCACTGAAACAGTGCAAAGGGGGTGGATTAGCAGCACTCCGGCCTCATGCTATATAGCCCCAGCTCAGTCAGCTAGCCCAAATTGAAAGCACCACCAAACTTGGGGGTGGGGGGAGGTTTGTGTATATGGATGGAAGCTGGGTTAGGGGCAGCATCCAAGTAAGAACCTAGATTAACTTCCTTACCTTGTCAACTCTTTTTATAAACTTTCCCGTTATATTTGGAATTTAACACAATACTCTATTTGCTTTTTTGTCTGTTTTGGCTCTGCTGCTACCTGGTTGCGTACTTCCAGTTGTAAATGAGGTATGTGGTTGAGTGGTCCGTTCATAACTCTGGTGTTCAGATCTAGAAATGACTGCTGGGCCAAGTTTCATAGAAAACGCACACACTCTTAACAATGTTTCCATCATCTTACAAACGATATAAGGGTTCTCACTCTATACATGGGTTATTTATTGTTTTGTCTCTGAGATTTATATGGCCAGGATATGCAAATCTGTTAAAACATCCCTAAATTAATAGTTAAAAATAATCATTACAACAGTGAGCTTTGCTTTACAGAAGCATTACACTGTAGTCCAGTCATCAGATCTCTGTATTTAATAGGGCATTACCAAATTACAGAATAAGCATTTTTTACTCTACCCTTGATGCACACAACAGTGATCTTATTACATCAAGTGAGATCTCTGATTACATATATTTAACAAACCAGGCATGTCTATCAAATGTTAATATTAAAAAAATAAATAAATAAAAGGGAGAGGGAACAGGTGTGTTGGGTTTTTTTTGCAGGTGATTGTACTTTGGGGTTCTCACTATGTTCATGACGTTGTTGGCATTCATTTGTGTTAACTTTTAAAGGAGGATGGCAAAAACTGCTTGATAGTCTATGAAAATATTCTATTCAACAATTATTGTATTGAAAATAGCAGCTTCTTCCTATGGAATGTCAATTTGGGCAGGTTAACCTCTCCTTGCATGGGATAAGTGCATTAGCTGGCTGTTTGTTAGCAAGATCAACTGTGAAATGCCTGACAATGTTGGCACTTAAGGGACCATAAGTAGTCTTCAATGTTAACAGTCCATTGAGGTAACTAGGGAAGGGAAGATAACGCTTCTCTAATGGTATTCATTGTGAATGCAGAATCCCAAACCAGTTGGTCATGTTTGCATTGTCAAGGCTAGTTACACAGCAGAATGGGCTAGAAAGCTACTTTTTTAAATAAAGTGGCCGATCTAGAAATCTGCCTGTGGACCCTAATGCCCTGAGCCTCACAGGTAGTCGGGCAACTGGGACTTAGACACCTAATGACCAGTGGGCATCTGGGCCTACATGCTTGGGATTTATGGGTTTTCCCATTTCTGCTGGTAGATTTCTAAGGTCCCTGCTCATGACAGAGGACAACAAATACCATCGTGATGTAAATGTTTTTGAGGGTTACCTCAATACTGAATAATAGACTATAATCAGGACCGGGGCCTCAGGAATGGCCCCACGTGGGATTTTCCAACTCCAAAATGCTTTCCCACTGACCAGTAGCAATTTGGCATTGCAAGCGTCCACGGTGGGATTGCCACTTGCTTCGCCAGTCCGTGCAGCTCTTTCTGGTGCCCTGGGGCTGCAGGGCTGGGGCAAGTTCAACACAAATTCAGGAATGTGGCGTTGCACATCGTAAAGTTCATCGTCCCAAGCCTGCCTCACAATCCTCATTTCTCAGGGCCAGAAGCAGCGCTTCATCATAGGCAGCTGCTCCAGGAACACCATCGACAATCTTAAATTGGTTCTCACTATGTCCCACCAAAAGCTGACCGCCTGGAAATCCTCCTATTCTCCAAGGCTCTTCTTGCAGCTCTGCAAATACCAGAGGATCATGTGTCCTGTGCTTGCAACACGCATGACAATAGTGCAGAGCTGTGTAGGCTCCATGCTTCAGTCAGAGATGGTGGACAGTGGCAAGTCCCATGCGCGTTCGTGGGGTTTTCAATATAGGCATGACAATTCTGGGCTGGAGATGGCATTATGGAATGGAGGGGACTTGACCCTACAGTCCCAGGCACCCTGCCTGACTAGTTTCTTTCCCACCATGCATTGCCAAAACTTCCCAAAGGACAGTGAACTGGATGACGGTGGGTTGCATCCTGGGATACCTACTCCTGGAGCAGCACACTGTGCATCGAAACAAATGCTCCTGGTGAATACGTGCAGCACCGACGCAAGGAGCCAACTATGCAATAACTGCAGAAGCTGTATTCCTCCGTGACTTGCATATAGACCCACCAAAGCAATGACTAATGAGGGAAGTGGAAGTCTGCAAAATAGCTGAAGGATGGGCTAAATCAGAGAGAAAACGTTTTGAATGATGCATGGGGTCAGGACCCCACTGCTTATCGTCCGTAAGTGCGAGCAATTGGAGGGGAGGGGGCAGAGAGAAGCAAATTGGGGGCAAGGTCTTGGTGGGAAGAGGCAGTGTGGGGTCTCAGGGAGAAGGGGAAGTGGGCCGTGGAGAAGGGGCTGTGCGGGCGGGCTGGCATGGTTCAGGCCTTAGGCTATCCCAAGTAAAATATCCCAACACTTCCACTATTTAAAGTAGGACTGGACACAGCACTGGAATATGCAGGGAATAATCCTTTATCAGCAGAGGAATGTGCTGCCCCCTGCTGACTGTTTCCCACATCTAATGGCTGTGAGTTCAGCTTGGACGTTAAATATAGACTGGTCAGTTTCACTTCTGTTTCCAATACGTTTTTCTTGTTTGGTTCTCCTGCCCTACCTCAGGCCTTGTCTACACTAGAGCACTCAGTCATTTGAAAAAATCATTATTTTGCTCCGATTAAAGCAAAAGTGATTGAATGCTTTGTATTTTTTTCAGAGGAACATAGGCATTGCCCTATTGGATTAGATTAACAATAATCTTGTATAGTGCTTTCCATCTATAGAGCTCAAAGCATTTGACATGGTATCGTGATCCCTATTTCACAGATGGGGAAACTGAGACACAAAGCGTCAACGTGGCTTGCTTAATGTCACTCAGCAGCCAGTGGTCAAGCTGGGAATAAAAGCCAGGTCTCCTGAGTCCCACTGAAGTGCTCTATCCACTGAGTTCTCTTCAGAGCAGTGCGTCATAATCTATGTAGTAACCAGTGTACTACGGCCACCTGCATTTTTGCCTTCCAGCCACAGGAAGCGCGCTGCTTGAGCGATCGAGCCACCGTGTTCTCTGGGTCTGTATTCCAGAGCTCTCTGATGCGTGCACTGCGGGAGATTTTCTATCCATGCTGTGGACTGCCTGTGGGGACCTGAGGGTATTGGGGGAGTGCAAGGGGCAAACTGCCATCATCTCTATTGTTGATAAGGTCTCAGCATTTGAGTTTACAACTCTGCAGGAGTTGGTTTCTGTTACAAACCAACCGAACTTTTTATTGATTTCTTTTCAAACCCCAAAAGTGCTTCGACTCAGGCCAGTGCTAGTAATTTAAATGAATAAAACCCAAACAAATCACTGAATTTAAATGTTGGGCTTAAACTCCTCATAGGCCCTTTATAACAACATGCATTTCACTAAAACAAAAGGAGCATTTTCCTCCGTCTACCCTTGACGACGGTAAAATGTAAAAATGAAGTGCTACTCTTCGCCAGACCAAAGAAAAGGAGAGACAATGCAATACAATCCCCATCTGTATTTCATCAGCACAACCCCATATGCTATTTTTTGCCTGCTTGTTGGCAATTTATCTAATTTCTACTGCAGTTCTGTAATGGGAACAACTTGTAGCTGGATTTGTTGCTTCTGTGCTGCATCTGTTTGAATCCGCTAGCAGCTGCAAAATTCCAGGAGCGCTGTCTTTTCATGATTCAGTGACCATGTAATTGGCTATGGGATTTATTCAGCCCTTTCATTCTATTTGAACCTACCGTACAACATATTCTTACAGAAGTGCACTGGTTACATTCTATAGATTGATGCTGTGCCTTATGAAACGCTAACACTTTGCAATGGGTCTCTCTCGCATACGCTGTCACACACAATATCATCATAACAGGTGCCTTTGTGCTTGCATCCAGCCTAACTCTTAAATGTTTAAAATGCACAGTGCAGGCTTAGTGCATAAGGGACCTGGCCTTTTTAAATGAAGGGCACTGGATTTGTTTTCCGCGTCTCTTTTGGCTGGTGCCTGAAGTCAGCTGATGTCATACAGCCATTTGTGCACCACTCCAGGCCAGTCACCAGGCCGGCTAGCAAAAATCAACACAAGCCCATGCAGAGAGATTTAGCTGCCAAGTAGCCAAAAAGGCTTTTCAATGATGTCACAGTATCACTTAGAAACATAGGCAGTTTGAAGCCTCTCCTGGGCCTTCCCTGCCCAGTTGCTGGGAGTTCTGGGCGTGGAAGGAATGCTGGGTGTGGTGCTTATCTCGTTATCTTAACTTGTTGTGTTTTGAGTTGGTAGCCTGAGTGGTGATGTGATTGGGAAAGATTGACTGGGAGAGGTCAGCTACTGGGCTGACAGAAACCAGGGGTGTCATTTGCTATGGGGCAAGAGAGGCAGTTGCCCCACCAGATCTTGGGTTTTCTCCCCTGAGTTTCCATGGGCCTACGTGCTCCATTTCCCCCCAACCCACCCTGACTTTGCAGGATATAATTCCATATAATGTTCTATATGCTGACACAACTTCTTTCTCCCCCACCCCTGGAATTTTTCTGAAACAATGCCCCTTATAGAAACTGGCAGGGAGGGAAGCAGGAACCATATGGGGCTGATGAATTTAATACTGTGGTCCAAGTTCTACCCTTAGCTGGAATCCATGCAATCCAGTTGAAGTTGTATTCTTCTGGATGTAAGATGTGGCTTTCAAATCAAACAGCAGAGCTTTAAATTAGAGCGCCACCAGAGCAGGGAGACGGATAGCTCAGTGGTTTGAGCATTGGGCTGCTAAACCCAGGGTTGTGAGTTTAATCCTTGAGGGGGCCATTTAGGGATCTGGGGCAACCATCAGTACTTGGTCCTGCTAGTGAAGGCAGGGGGCTGGACTCCATGACCTTTCAGGGTCCCTTCCAGTTCTAGGGGATAGGTATATCTCAATTTATTATTATAACTGGAAACTCTCTGGGCTTCTGACCTATCCAGGGACAGTCAGCACTTTTATGCTGGAGTTGGGACTTCTGACCGTAATAGACAAGGTTCTGATCTCAGTTGCCTTCAGTTTTTACAGCGGTATGACTGAGGTCAGAATCTAGCACAAAGTTCTTTCACCATGCAGTCATTTCCCAAGCACTAGTATCTTCTTTATCCACAGGGGACTTGTTAAAAACAGCATCAGGATTCTGGCAGCATATATCCCCAGACCGGTGCAAAACCACCCAGGTCTGCTTTGCACACACAAACAGATATTATTGCAAGCTGATCCCGGGGGGGGGGGAACGGGACAAAAGGGACTATTTCAATAGCAAAAGCACCTTTTTAGTGGGAGAAATTGTGATTTTTTTGGTCCAGGTAGATCTGTGGAAATTCCACCGTTTCTGCTGCAGAATGACCGCATTGTGCACCACAGCCAAACTGATTAGTGTTTCTAGAACACTAGGCCTGATCCTGCACCTCAAGCCTGGGACTTTTTCACTGACTTTATTAGCAGTAGGAGCAAGCCCAGTGTGATAGGTGGCGGGGGGAGGGGGTTTCCATCCCCCCTGGCTGAATATTTCTGCTCCAGCTCTATACAAAACTGGTCTACTAGCAATATTTTCAGCAACTTAACTAAAAAGATAAAACTGATTTAGTCACACCAGCACAAGCCTCTACCGTGGGCACAGTTAAAGGTGCTTATGTAGGTATAATCTGGTTTGGTACTAATGTAGTTAAATTTGGTGCAAAAACTGAGTGTAGACAAGCCCTGTCACCTGCACTAGCACCAAATGCATTAAAAAAGAATGTAGTTCTGGTGAAATACAAACTAGGCAGTGAATCGAAGTTTGGTAGGGGGTTGATTGATTACTGCTAAAATTGGGACCAGCCCTTATAACAGGACTCCATTTTAACGGGCTCTGCTCTACCCTAAGTGGAGTTTAGAGTGCAATTCAACCAGTTCAATTGAGCTCAAGATATAATCCTGCATCTGTACCAAGAAACTGGTTAGGGTTAAGTTGGGCTAAGCTGGCACTAGTTAGTGAATCCCAACCTAAACTTAACCACTGCTCCTACCCACGGGCAAAGCTTTCTCCAAAACAAGAAGGGCCAGCAACATTTGTTTTCATAGAATTTTAAATACCGCACCCAGTACTAGTACAACCTGCTGCCATGAACCAGCTCCCTTTGATCTCTGGATCACACTGTCCGACCTTGCCTCTGGAACCAAACTAGGTAGTGAAAAGATTATAAACACTCCTGCAAACTGACCCTGTAATGCACGGAGGGCAGTTTTCAGAAGCACTCGGCACTGGCCTAAGGTTGAACACAAGGGGAGTTTTACTATTGACGATATTGAGTTTATCTCACCTGTACTGGTCATCTGCATGCGTTTCCTCAATAGGAATTGACTGTCCCCCTAATGAAGGCCTCGTTTGTGCTTGGGTGTTTGTACCAGTGCAGACCACCCAATTAGCGCAGTCCGTCTGTCTTAGGGGTTTGTGAAAGGACTTAAGCTAATAGAAAGTTTTAGCATATTTAAAAAAAAAAAAAAAAAAAACAGTAAACACAGTCCTTTGCTAATATATATATTCTTTTTTTTAGATCCCCCAAAGTCTGCAGACCAGCTCAGCTCCAGCGGCACAGAATGAAGCTGGCCCATAATTGTGAGGCCATGTCTACATTGATGTTGCGCCTCGTCTGCACAGCGCTTTGTGGGTGGGAGACCGGTGCCTAAGATCACTAGTGTAGACATGACCTACGTTTGGAATTTTTCCACCCACAAAATACTTTTCAAAGTTTAAAAGGGTAGATTGGACGCTAATCACAGCCCAAGGATGTGCTAAGTGTCACTGAGCTAAGGCAGGGACATTAGAGTTCTGTCTCATTAGCAGAAAACTAGAAACCATTACGAGACTAGTCATTATGTACTTCCAAAGAAGCATGTAAGATCGCATCAGCTTTCAGATCTTCATACTTTGGACTTCTATAATGCATTCCACCTGCAGATGATCTCAAAGCACTTTGCAGTCGTTAATGAACTGAACATCAGGTGCTCAGATTTAAAAATTTGATTAAAGCTAATGTTAAAATTATATAATACACAGGTTGAGAAACGTGTCTGTTCCTCTGGGTATTATCCACAAAAACAAAGTTTTTTGTTTTTAAAAATCATACGATTATCTATCTATATATCAGCAATGAGCCAAATTTAGGTGAATAAATTTAAGAATACAGTTTAGATCTGTGTTTCTCAAACTGGGGTCGCCGCTTGTGTAGGGAAAGCCCCTGGCGGGCCGGGCCAGTTTGTTTACCTGCCCCATCCGCAGGTCTGGCCGATCGTGGCCGCGGTTCGCTGCTCCAGGCCAATGGGAGCTGCTGGAAGCAGCACGGGCCGAGGACTTACTGGCCGCCGCTTCCAGCAGCCCCCAATGGTCTGCAGCGGTGAACCGTGGCCAGTGGGAGCCGCGATCGGTAAACAAACCAGCCCTGCCCGCCAGGGGCTTTCCCTACACAAGCGGCAACCCCAGTTTGAGAAACACTGATTTAGATATTCGCACCCAAGTAATATCACTCATGAGAAGTTGTACAGAGAGTTGGTTGTGGAAAGCAAAATTCTATCAGAGTGAAGATTGTCCCTCAGAATTGAGAATTAGAGTAGGTTGTCCATTTAGAAAACACAATCCATCAGGGAAGTATTTCAGTTACTTTCCTTACTGCACTTCTCATTGGCACTCCAGCTCATCCCCCGGTATTGCTGATATTCGGTGATGTGTTCTACGTAGATGTCCCTCAACCATCTGATGGCATCCGACACCAACTTGCACCAGTTTTAGCGAAAGCAGCTTAATATCACACCTTTAGTTGAACCAGTGCAACTGTGTGTAAGCCAGGCCTTTGTGGCCTACATCCAGGCATCAGGCAGCCTGTTTTTTGAGAGTACTGAGCACGCATAACTTCGCTCCCCTTCAATGAGTGTTGAGTGTTCTGTGCAACTCTGAAGCTTAGGCCACTGATTTAGCTGCTTGATCATGGATTTAGATGCCTATATTCACACACTCAAGTTTTAAGATTGTGATATAAATGACTTGATCAAGGTTGAGCAGAACGTCTGGCAAAGCTAGAAACAGAACCCAACTCCCCTGTTCTTGAGCAACTAGGCCTTGCTTTTTCCTTCCTCCTCCCCACCCCCCCGGCCCAAGTTGCAGGACTCCGATGGAAGGGGAGTTTTATAGTTATTATGGGAAATCCCCTGGACCTCTTGCCATCCACATAGATGGCGAACCTCTCTGCACTGTTCTGCAGGTCTCCCTTCCCCAGCAGTAGCAAAGCCATGCTCTTACAGGTTTCACTCCTGCACCCTACCCATCCTTTCCAAGGCGTAGGGCAAGGAGCAGAACTTGGCTAAATTCTCATAGGAATTTCCTTGCAAGTTCATTGGGGCATTATGCCTTATAAAGCAGTTTTCATCCCACCACTGTTCCTCTCTGCTCAACCATGCTTCCCTAAACCCACAGAGCTCCTATGGGCCACAGGGACTACTTTGGGCTACTGAGGGGAGAAGGAAGAGATTATCTCAGATTGGCTTCCCTTTCCCCACCACTGGGCTCTGTTTTTGTCATACTCTGCAGATAGGATGGACTAATGGCTCATAGCCAACGCCTGCAAGATGATAGAAGCTCCGTTGGTCAATGTCTAGTCATGGTGGGGAAAAAAGCAGAGCTTGTTCAGTGAATCCTTCATCCTGACTCCAGATAGATGCAGGCCAGGCAAAGCTGCCTACGCAGACCAGCAAATACTTGATCTGGGGCATTCTGCTTCATCAGCCCACAGGCTGGGTAGAGTTGACCAAATCACTCTACAGACACCAGTAGTGAGGATGGAAGACCTCAGTTCCCTGCATTGCTACAGACGTCCTGTGTGGCCGTAGGCAAGTCACTTAGGGGCAGATTTTTAAAGGTATTTAGGCATGTAGCAATGCAGATTGGTGGCTAGTGGGATTTTCAGAAGGGCCTAGGCCCAGATCCTCGGAGGCAGTTGGTCATCTACTTCCCATGGGAGTTAGGCTGCTAGAAGCTTTTTAACCCCCCGCCCCTCACTAGAGGCATAGCTGAATCTTTAGGAACTTGATTATCTTTAAAACCTGGCCCTTAGCTTCTTTGTGCCTCAGTTCCCCATCTGTAAAATGGAGGCGATAGCATGGCCCTACCACACAGGGGACTTGTGAGGGTGAATACATGAAAGATTAGGATGTGTGCAGATTCCTTGATAATGGAGGCCATGTAAGTACTTAAGAGAGACATCCGATTTCAGGATCGGGACCTTTAGTACATTACAAAATGAGCTACCACCTGGATAATTCATGAGTAATTAAACAGCTCTCACTGACACATGCCATATTCTTAAGTGTTATGGAAGTATTGAGGAAGGATGCCGTTAGCTAAGTAAAACCCATTCTGCTTACAAAAACCTTGACAATTTGATTCAACTGCTTATTTTTTTCTATTCTTTTGATTTGCTTTGAGTGATGACACTTCCATGAAAAGTGAGTTTTAAATCCTCTAATGCAGACATACCTATCCATAATGAATACTACAAATGCATTATCAGGCCGTGACAGATAAATGAATAATTGCAATTAATTTTACAAATATTAACTATATGCAATAACTCTCTGTGATGCTGAGCAATACATCAAATGTAAAAGCCTTACTAGTATGTAATGAGCTCAGCTTTTGTAAGAAGAGGTAAACAGTTGAGGCCCAATCCTGCCCTCAGATATGCAAGCATCCTTCCTGGGACTTCAGTAGGATTTGCATAAATATATCTTAGGGCCTTTCATGGGCTTTCTGGTTCAGGAATTATCAATGCAATTAGGAAATATAACTGAGGAGTTTAGAATTATTCACAATGAGCTAAAGATGGATCACTAGTATATATGCAGCATTGCTGTGTAATCATGGCTAGCATTTACACAGCACTTTTCAATGCAGTTTCCCCACCCAGATCACTTGCCCAAGATCACCAAGCAGGGGCGAATGGCAGATGCTGCAACAGAACTTAGGTTTCCAGCTCTGTGCCCTAGTCACTGGACCACATGGCCCTTTTCAAGTTAACTTAATGACCTGGATGGTGCTGGGTTGGTAGCTTTGGAAACAAATCCTCTGTTTTCCCAGATGACAGGTGCAGTGGCTAATATTGGCCCCCTGCCTGGGCCATTTATGCCTTGACCTACCTAATGCAATGGACAGCATTCTGAGTGGTGGATACCCATCTATTAAGGCCTTGTCTACACACAGAGCTGTACCACTTTAGCTACACTGGTCTATTTCAAGCAGTGCAACTCCCCTAGTGTGGACGCAGTTATACTGGTATAAATGTGCTTATACCTGTATAGCTGTTCCAGTATGACAAGTGGAATAAGCTATCCCAGTGTGCGGCACCTTTATGCTTGTATAACTGCTGTCCCAATGTAACTCTTTCGGTAACAAAGCCACACCCCTAACTGAAATAGTTGTACTGCTACAGAACCTGGGTGTGTAGACTGAGCCTAAACCCTGGGCTGAAACCATTATGCTCCTTTCAAATGAGTTAACAAAGGACCATCAGATGGCAGCACGTTTTAGTCACTACCAACCTGGGGTGTATTTGAACATGGGACCCAAACAACCTGGTCTCCAGATTATTGTTGTCTGACTTGAAGTGAACAATTAGAACCACTAGAAGGGAGGAGCCCCCTCGCAGCTGAGAAATAGACATACACGCCTCCGGAGCCTGGCTGGGCGTTCCTTCTCTCTCCTCCACCCAGGGGTGGGGCAGGAAATATCAAATGTGATTTCTCCCATCCTGAGGATTAGGAAGCAATATCCATTTAACTCCTAGGACCCACCCTCCTCCCCATTCCTGGGGAAAAGGCTTTTCTCCTCCTATCCCCAGGCGGCTGTTGGTATTAACAATACTGTACCAACTTTTATATCAGAGACACTAGATGGGTGAGGTAATATCTTTTATTGGATTAGCGTCTGTTGGTAAAAGAGACAAGCTAGCTATACATAGAGCTCTTCATCGGGTCTTGGAAAGGTACTCAGAATGTCCTAGGCTTGAAGAAGAGCTCTGAGTAGCTCAAAATCTTGTCTCTTTCACCAACAGAAGTGGGTCTAATAAAAGATATTACCTCACCAACGATGTCTCTTGGATATCCTGGGATCAACACAGCTACAACAACGCCGCACATGGCTTTTACATCGTGCTTTTCATCGATAGCTCTCAAAGCACATTACAAATGGAAGGCAGTATAATTGTCCCCATCTCACAGATGGGGAAACTGAGGCATTGGGGCAGTGATTTGTCCAAGGTCACCCAGCGGAGCCAGGAATAGAACCCAGGTCTCCAGAGGCCTGATATTATGAAAAAAACGCTCAGGTATGATTAACTTGTGGATACTGCCTTTGCCTGCATTGCATCATGGTGGTGTTGCTGTCTCTTTAAAAAAGCTAAGTTGTAAACATCTCCACTAAAGGTCCCACAGTGGCCATAGGTTTGGCTTCATCTGTGCAAAGGTGCCGATCCACAAAGGTATTGAGGCTCCTATGGAACTTGGGAGTCTAAATACCTTTGAGGATGTGGGCCTGAGCGATAACATGACTGCTCCTAACCCCGTTAGAGCATGACTTCAATCAGGCATTGTGTGAGTAAAAGCATCTCAAATCAGGGCCTAACAGTGAACAGTAACAATTGTAAGCAACTCTATATGAAAGGTGTAAACACGGAGGAGGGAGAGGAATTATTTAGCCTGGTACAAAGGAGAAAGGCACTTAACTATCAGGAAAACTTCTGAGCTCAAGGCCCATCCACACAGATCTGGTTGCGGAATCAAAACCTACATTGAGCGAGCAAAGAGGTGGAAACCCCATCCCTGGAGACCCTCTTAACCACTGGTTCCCAATCAGGGGTACACAGAGGTCTTCCAGGGGGTACGTCAACTCGTCTAAATAACAAAGAATCTGGTGGCACCTTAAAGACTAACAGATTTATTTGGGCATAAGCTTTCGTGAGTAAAAACCTCACATCTGAAGAAGTGAGGTTTTTACTCACGAAAGCTTATGCCCAAATAAATCTGTTAGTCTTTAAGGTGCCATCAGATTCTTTGTTGTTTTTGTAGATACAGACTAACACGGCTACCCCCTGATACTTGACAACTCGTCTAAATGTTTGCCTAGTTTTACAACAGGCTACATGAAAAGCACTAGCGAAGTCGGTACCAACTAAAATGTCATACAATGACTTGTTTATACTGCTCTGTATACTACAGCAGTGTTTCTCAACCTGGGGAGTTGTGATTTATTTTCTAATTATATGGCAAAAATGAGAGAGTCAGCAATTTTTCAGTACTAGGGTGCTGTGACACTTTTGTAGTTTTACATCTCATTTTGTAAGCAAGTAGTTTTAAAGTGAGGTGAGACTTGGGGGTATGCAAGACAAATCAGATTCCTGAAAGGGGTACAGTCATCTGGGAAGGCTGAAAACTACTTCTTTAAACTAGCCAGTGCCAAGGACTGGCAAATACATTGTGCACAATGAATATGAAATGGCCAAAGACCTAATAGGGATAGAAAGCACCTTATTCCTGTGATTCACAAATAAACAATCAAGGATCAAGTAACAGACAGCCTAAATCTGGGAGGGAAGCAGAGACATCCTGAGTCAGATCCTCACCAGGTATAAACCATCAGAGATCATTGACTTCAATTCACAATAGCTGAGGATCTCGCCCATTGTTTTAACAAGTACTTTTCCCCCAGTCCATGCGCTTGTTGCTTAGGCAGCTTAATAACATTAGCACTTTTAGCTCCCAATTAGATTTTGAAATTAACTCTTCATTAAGGTGATGGGCAGTGATAAGGACACATTTCATTGTCATGAATAGGGTGAGGCATATAATTCACACCTCTGATTGCTGTGAATGTTTAGCTGGAGACAGTTTTCTGCAAGGCTGGCTATGTAGGAGAGCAGATACTTAGAAGGCAGATTCTCAGCAGAGATGGCTAGAAACATTTTAAGCATATACAAAGTTTAGATTTTCTACAGAACAGTAAAGGAGTTGTTAAGAAAAATGCCCTAAGAGCTCAGGGTCTGATTCTTTTCAGCTTTTTTTGTTTTTTTTTGTTTTGTTTTTTTTCGCTGACCTTGCATCTTGTAGATGTTTTAGGCTAAGTCGTTTAGAAAATTTTGCTCTGTCTGAACATGGGTATGTGGGAAAGATTAAAACACTTAGGGAAGATTTCACAGAAATAAAAGGTCAGTTTCTGTCCCCAGCTAATGCACATTGAGGTCTTGATCCTGCAGTTGGCTCTGTGCAATGCATCCCGTTGCAGGATTGGAATATGAATTTCCACTGAATCAGGAGTAGTCTTTGCATTGGTAACTCAGTGAAGTGAAGGTCATTGTTTCTTTTAGCAACAGTAGCTGTTGCATAGGGCAAACCTGGTCCCTGACAGGGAAGAAGTGAAAGTCACCCAATGGCTCCAAACAAAGTACTTACTTTTGAGGTGACAATGGCGTACGTTGGGCACTGAAGCCTGGCACCGGGAACGAGTGCTAACCTGCTGGCTGGGCACCTGAGCTCGGTTGCCATTTTGTTGATGTAAATTCTCTTCTGGATCTGACGTTTGTACTGCAGCGGGGCCTGGAGCCCTCAGGCAGAGATTGGGGGTGCCATTGTGGGATGCACATACAGTGAAACAACAGTCCTGCCCCAATGCACTTGCAGGCTAAGGAATGAGGTACACGCCAGCTTTGTGCACTTGAATGGTTTTATTAAAATGATATTTGTCTGTTTTGGCCTATTGTGTCAGGATAACCCGCAAAGGACATTCTGTATCGCCTGTGCTACTTCCTACTGCCTTATGGGGCAAGTGCCATGGTCTGACTTCTGGTAGTGAAGTGAAGCATGCACAGAAAGGTTTGCAGAGCTGGGAGGAGGGGCACAGGTTTAAGAAGGACAGGTCCCTGCTCTAGGTATTCCCAGTCTCAGGTTTATTTCCTTTTGCAATTGTTGCCAACCTCAAGGGTTCAACAATCATGGGACTTCTTGAATGAATCTGTTTGTGTTCTCTTCAGCAAGTCTTTCTGGCTTCTGAGCATTTATGGTGCAGTCACTTTGTTCCCCCCGCCCCCCCCCCCCCAGCTTTTCTTTACAGCCCTAAGGGTGAGAAATGTCCTAATTTAAGGCAAAAAGGGATCACCAGATCGTCTAGCCTGATGTCCTGTATATCCCAGGCCAACTGCAGCTGAAATTAGAGCGAAGTATTACAGCGCCCAGGAGACTAGATCGGTATGTGCCCCAGGCAGAGGATAGGAGGGCCTGAGGTGCCCCAGAGGGCCTGAGGCCCCCCACGATGGCAGGGAAATGATTAAGTGAGGTATACGTAGATACTCCTGGTGAGTGACCCGTGCCCACATGCTGCAGAGGAAGGTGAAACCCCCTCCCAAGGTTACCACCAATCTGACATGGGGGGAAATTCCCTTCTGATCCCACCTATGGTGATCAGGTAGAGCCTGCGCATGTGAGCAAGAACTGGCCAGCCAAGCCAAATGTACTTTACAAATCTCAGATTTTTTTTTTATTTAATCACTTGGCTCTAGCAGCTGCTGCTTTAATGAGAAAAAAAATTACCCCAAATCACTAGACCCATGATTAAAATTCTGAGAGCTAGAGACACTAGGCACCCACCCTATAATTGTCTCACGTGGATAGGGTTGTACATGGCCATACATGGGCTGGCCCCTGTTGCTGCCGTTCATACCGTTAGTTGCAGTGGGGGAGGTTTAGGTTGGCTATTAGGAAAAACTGTTTCACTAGGAGGGTGGTGAAGCACTGGAATGGGTTACCTAGGTAGGTGGTGGAATCTCCTTCCTTAGAGGCTTTTTAAGGTCAGGCTTAACAAAGCCCTGGCTGGGATGATTTAGTTGGGGATTGGTCCTGCTTTGAGCAGGGGGTTGGACTAGGTGACCTCCTGAGGTCCCTTCCAACCCTGATATTCTATGATTCTATGAATGCCTATGTGAAAGTTTGTTCTGGCTAATGACTGAAATGCCCCCTGCTCCTAGGGGGAGGAAGGTGAAGTGGGTACTGGGCAATGCATGCATCTGTGAGAGAGGAGAGTAAGTAGAGCAGAGCGGCTGTGTGATGCTGGTGTTAGGCCGCCTTCACTCCCAGCCTTTCCTTGGTTGGTCTCTGTACTGATGCCCTTCTTAGCTTGAACAGTTCACTCCCCGCACCGGAAAGTTCCTCCTTTGGCTCGCTCACCCCTTAGAGCTCTTTTACTGCTTTCTGTTTCCCCTCCATGAAGTCTCTGAGGGTGAGCCCTTCCCACCCCAATTTTCTCCCTCCCTCCAAGCTTTGCCCCCCATTCACCTTGGGCTCTCCCCTCCACACTCCCACGACCCCTCTGAGAGCCTAACTAGGCAGCAGGCCGTGATAGAGCTCCATAGTGACGTGGATGGTACTGTTGGAGTGGCTGGGCCGCCTTCCCTCTTCCTTCAGTGTGAGCCCCTTGTTTCCACGCCTCCTTTTCTCCAGCCCATTTAATTCTCGCTGGTTTGTTGCCTATCCGGGGAAGGAAAGTGAAAGAAGGAGGCCTATGATTTAAAGCTACTGTTTCCATTGTGAGTGAGTTTGTTGGTTTGCTTTGTAAATCCTGACCTGCTTTCTGAGGGACTCCGGGAATGTAGAAGCTGGTTGTGAAGAACTGTAGATTTTGGATCAGGTTTGAGGGGATGATCTTCCTCTCAAGAAACCCAGATTGTTTCCATTTATATCTATATCTCCAGGGAAAACAGTTTTTTGTTGGTTTTTTTTACATGGGAAAACTGCTTCTCTCTGACCAGGCTTGATGAGAGACCCTAGAATAGCTGGACTTCATAGCCTGTTTTTAGGACACTCACATGGGATGTAGGAGACCCAGGTTCAAGAGGAGCCATGCCCTGACCTCTGTGCGTCTCGGGGATTGAGAGAGGCTGTTGCAAAGAACTGTAAGCTTCAGGCAGAGCAGGGACTTGAACCTGGGTCTTCTGTGAGTACTCTAACCACCAGGCTATTGTCTATTCCACAGCAGCTGGCTATATTTTTCTTGTTTTCTGCAAAACATGTTTTGAAAAGTCTCTGGTTCATCCCAGTGCAGAACAGGAAAATAAAATGCATCTTGAAAAATTTTGAAGGACAGGGAAAATGTTTCATGCACAGCCCTAAGAGCAAGTGCTGCAGTGATACCCAGAGACCCCAAGTAGGCCCCATTGTGCTAGGCGCTGCACACATACACACATAATGAAGTCAGTCCTGGCCTCTAAGGGCCAGATGTGTTTTTAGGCACCTGGATGCTTTTGAAAATCCCATCAACTGCCTATCTGCATCTTTTGGTGCCTATATATCTTTTAAAAATTTGGCCTTTAAAGTTTACAAATACAAATGTTGAGCCTACTTCTTGGCTTACTAACCCTGTGTTGAATCCTGGACCAGGCCTCAAAATGTACAACTCTTAATGAATACATTTCTAGCTTACCAGCAGAAGGGGGATTAGCATAATGGAGCAGCTGATACAGGACTCGCTTAATAAAGAATTAGAGGGTAATGTAATGAATGCCAATCAATATGGGTTTATGGAAAATAGATCCTGTCAAAGTAACTTTTTTTTTTTTTAATTTTTTAATGAGATTATTAGTTTGGTTGATAAAGGTAGTGTTGACATAATAGACTTAAGTAAGGCGTTTGATTTGCTACTGCACGACATTTTGATTAACAAACTAAAATGACAAAATTAACCTGGCACATGTGAAATGGTTTAAAAACTGGCTAACTGATAGGTCTCAAAATGTAACTGTAAATGGGGAATCATCATTGAGTGGGAGTGTTTCCAGTGGGGCCCTACAGGGATCGGTTCTTGGCCCTAGGCTATTTAACATTTTTATCAATGACACTGAAGAAAACAAAATCATCACAGATAAAGTTTGCAGATGACCCAAAAATGGGAAAGTGATAAATAATGAAGAGGACAGGTCACTGAGACGGAATAATCTGGATCTCATGGTGAACTGGGTGCAAGCAAACAATGTACATTTATTATGGCTAAATGGAAATGTATAGGTCTAGGAACAAAGAATGGAGGCCATACTTACAGGCTGGGGGACTCTGTCTGAGGAAGCAGTGACTCTGAAAAAGATTTGGGGGTTGTGGTGGATATGAGCTCCCAATACGACACTGTGTCCAAAAACGCTAATGCAATCCTGGGACGCATAAACAGGGGAATCTCAAATAGGAGTAGAGAGGTTCTTTTACCCTATGTATTTGGCACTGCTGGGACCGCTGTTGGAATCCTGTGTCCAGTTCTGGTGCCCACAGTACAAGAAGCCTGTTGATAAATTGGAGAAGGGGCAGAGAAGAGCCATGAGAATTATTAAAGGATTAGAAAACCTGCTTTATATGGACACACTCAAGGAGCTCAATCTATTTCACTTAGGATAGAAGGTTAAGGGATGATTTGATTACAGTCTATCAGTATCTATACAGGGAACAAATATTCACTAATGGGTTCTTCAAGAAAGGTATAATATGATCCAATGGCTGGAAGTTGAAGCTAGACAAATTCAGACTAGAAATAAGGTATACATTTATAAGAGTGGGAGTAATTAACCACTGGAACAATTTACCAAGGCTCATGGTGGGTTCTCCATCACTGGCAATTTTTAAATCAAGATTGGATGGGTTTTTTTCTAAAGGATATTCCCTCGGAATGAATTTGAGGACGTTCTATGGCCTGTGTTTTACAGGCGGTCAGATGTGATGATCACAATGGTCCCTTCTGGCCTTGGACGCTATGAAAAGCATTGACACTGAGATTTTCAGTCACCTGCTTACATGTCTGAACAAACTGTATTTATCATCCTCCTCTACTTGTGATACTGGAACCCTATCCACACACTCGCGTAAGAAAGGCGATGCTCTAGTCACAAAGCCAGGTGTAAATGCTGGCAGGATGCTGGCTGCCATTCAAGAAAAAATGATGCTCTCCACTTTGCCAAGTAAATCCACCAAAGGACTTTAATATATTTTTTAATGTCTCTGCATAGCACTTTAACGAACTAGCATCAAGCCTCTAATCAACGCCGATGGAATTCATGGCACACCATGGACAATTTCCACAGCAATAGAACTCTTAGTTCCAAACATCATCAAAAGCTTACCAGCTAAGAAAGTACTATTAAGGTCTGGTCTCTCAGGGCTTAAAGACAATCCTCTTTCCGTACAGGCTCTTCTTTACGAGAGGGGCAGTGTGTTTTTTGTCATATCCGCACCACCATTCTGAATGATGACAGGGGAGTGGTGCGATTAGGCGAGTGAGATCCCCTGAGAGCGAACCGTAATATACAGTCAAACCCCCTTAAACTAGAACGGCACTGGGGACGTGGAGAGAACTTGATTTGATCAAGTGATCTTTGCAAGAAGTTTTTAATGTAATCGATGCATTTCGGAGGACCTCCTGAACCAAGTTCAGGTTAACAGGGATGGAGAAGAGTCGCATAAGGAGGGCTCTGCCTTTCCATAATGCGCCATACGTGATATAAATGGAATTTTATAGCCTCCAAATAGCCAGGTCTGGAAAGGCAGGTAGCATGGGACTAATTTTAAAGTAACCTTTCAACAATCTTTTTTTTCCAGATCCCTCCCAAATCCTGCTGTCCAGCTCATACACTCAAAAATGTATTCTTTGATGGAACTGCTACTTCACGTTTCCCTGGAGCAGTGGAAGTGACTGAGTAAGTGAAGCTTTAAAAATGTATTTAATAGTTTTAAAAATGAGATATTATTGTGTCTTCTCTGAGCACATCTGTATGCTTCCAGGAGGCTATTTGCATTCCCTGCAAACTGTGTTTAACTCTTTTCTACTTTAGGCCCCAATCCTACAAGCCTCTGAGCTCCTACTGGAGCGGGGGCGGGGGTCAGCACTTTGCAAATTAGCCCATTAGCCAAGTATGTATTATTCAGTATGGACTACGTACATGCCAAGTCTGACGTCTTTCCATCCCGGATTGCCGCTAAATGATCAGAATATGGGTGCGGGGCTGTGAACGGGGAAAGCTGTAGAACAGTTTCTTAGCTGGTGATTCCCAGAGCTTTTTCTGCCGCTGTGAGTTCCAAAATGGCAGAACCAATTTATAACCTCAAATTCACTTTTGCGCAAGCCACAAGTGTGAGTTCTCAGCTTGAAAATGATAGATCAGCTACTGAAAATAGGAATAAGAATGACAGTAAATCGCTTTGTATCTAACAGTATTGTTACCCTAATACTTCAACACAGCAACTGTCTGAAATGAAGGGGAATTTATTGGAAGGCAGACTGGTTAAGTGTTGAAATATTGCAAGTGTTCTCTTCAATATGATTTTTGGGGGGGGGGGGAATGTTTTGGTGTTTACTTAGTGAAAACAAAACAAAAAGACCTATGCCATTATCTATGGTAGTTTGGATGGTATTGTATATGGTAACTTTATCTACAGAACATTGCATTGCATCAAACTCTATTTGAGAGGAGCCACATGTCATTGTCTACTTATTACAAAGGCTGTGTTAGTTGGGAGGAAATAAATTCTTAAAACATAAAGTTACTGATTATTTTAGAGTTATAATCTATATGATTCCATCTGTGGGGGAAATATATATATCCCTGGAAATAAGTGGTACTGTGACCTGCAAATGTTTAGCTCTAATAATTTATTTGGATGAAACCGGAAAAATGTGAGGTTGCATTATCAGGTTCACGGGTTCCCTAGTGTGTCATTTATTGATTAGTTGCCATGGTTAATTTGTCATTTTTTTCATAATTTTGTCCTAAAGCATCACCGTTGGCCAAATGTGTCGACTGGAATCATGTGACCAGACATGCTGTCAGTTCAGACTTTTAGAAAGAGATTTGATGCACGGAATAAAGGTGTAATATTTGTCAGAACCCAACCTTGTGCTTTTTCCAAAGAAGGAAAAACTCCAGAAAAAGACATTGTGGTCTAGGATATCTTGGTCTTTGAAATGATTTTTAAAAACCACATTCTATGCAATAACAATGATTTTTGTTTAAAAAAGAAGTCTTTACAAGTCCTAACACATAATATGTAATTCGAGGAACAAGATAAGATGTTCTTTCCAAAGTCACCCAAACCTTTTAATTTTTCCTACATTTCATAACTTTGAAACAAATAGCCATGAGAACTTGGTGACCAAATTTCCGCTTGTGTTCTAAATTCAAGTAGTTATATAGGGCTTTATCATGTAACCTTTACTCATTTGAGTAAATGCTATGAATGGAAGTGGTTCCCAGTTGGGTCCTTTGGGTCATACAGTAATGTAAATTATTTACTACTAATAATAATCCTTTTGATTGTTTTCGATTGAGCCCTTATTTTCCTTCACAATCTGCTCTTTGTGGTCAGTCTTTACTGATACATAATGAAAAATCTTTCAGTTTCGTTTAAGAAATTTCCCATCTGACACTTCAGCTCTTTGTGATCTGTGCATATCCACAAAAGCTATTTTGTATTAGAGTAATTCCCATTAAATAATTTGTAATACTAATATCCTGTGTGCTGGGTAACTTGTAAATATCGCTTGACCTACTGGGAGTCTGCACATTTGAGCTTTGCATTCTGCTTCATGGTTTTTGTTGTGGGTTTTTTTGTTTTTGTTTTTCTTTAAGGAACTAAGCTTATTGCTTTGAACGTCAGATTGGCATCCCAGACTGCTGTTAGTTTTGTGCAAAGGAGTAACCCGGGTGTCATCTAGGCATTACTAAGTAGTACCATACTTTTTGCATTTTCTCTGTAGAATATCTCTAAACAGGTTGTTTTATTTTCTTCCCCCAATCTAGATCATTCAAATGTCATCTTCATGCCTAGTTATCCTTCAGCACAGCAAGCAATCTGTCTCAGAAAAGGAGGCCATGAACCCACACCCTGGCTAGTCAAAAATATGTGGTTATTCACGTACCCCTAAATGTATCTGACCATGATGCCAAGGGCTCATTCACACCCCACATTCCTGCCGGCAAGGGCTAGGATGAGTGAACAGATTCCCGAAGTAGCTTCGCGTTAATGAATGTAAGTGATGAAAACACAGCCAAATTATTGTTTGCGTAGCATCCAACAATGAAGTAGGAGCCTCACCTTTTACACATTTGTCAAGTCCTTGATGCCCAAATGTTGATGTGTTTATAAATATTGGTCAAAATCAATTGCATCAGTGCAATGGAGCAGAAACTCTCTCTCCTTCACCAGCTTTTAATTTTTTTTAAAAAATAAATGTCGTTGAATTATCTTAGTGGTGAAAAAGTTGATCAGAGTAACTGTTTGACACCTATCTGCTTTCAAAGAAGAATGGCTATAAAATTATTTGATGCCATAGGATGTAACTATGAGGTTTGAAATGTGCACGTTTCCTCAGGCCATGGCCTCAGATTCTGCTAGGGACAATGTGTCATACAGTTTACTCTGTGCAGGGTTTTTGATGATATTGTAAAGGTGACCTGCAAAGGGGGAAAAATGGGTCTGTGTCCCATGATATCTTGCATTCTTGCGACATATACAGAAAGCCAGAAAATATTTTTTTTTTCCTTTTTAACAAGTGGGATTTTTTTCCTGCTTGCTTTTTAACCTTAGAAATATTAACTCATGGCTTCCCTGTTGGTGCTGGAATTATGACATCCCAAGAGACTGAAACCTGAGCAGTTGAAACAGGAACGGACCGTTGGTTGGAGTACTTAAATATTTTCCTTTTTTTAAAAAAAACAAACACCTGCTTAATTTACCCTCCCACCAAATGTGGGCGAAAAATGTCTCATTGGTAAAGATTTGTATATCCACCTCTTCACATGAGGACTGAGAGCACTCCTACTCAAGTTCTCTAGTCCTCCCTAGAGTCGTTGGCAAAAGAGAGGGGTTAGAAGTTCAATCCAGAAACAGAACCAAACCATTTCAGCTCTCTAAGAAGTGAAGTGAAAAGGTCACAATTCGATTTCCTCTTCCTCCCCCCCCCCTCCTCCCCCTTTTCCAGGTCACCTTTAAAAATCAAACCCCCATCCCGCAGATATGGACTTTACATATACCCTGGCTTTTGATGCAAGCTTGGGGGATTTCATCTTGGCCAAACTTTTCCCTCTCCATCTCCTCTCTTTTTTGCATTGTGCTGGTTGCTTTTCCTCACTTCACACATAGCTGCTTTCTAGAGTGCCTGTCTGTAGGGTTTTGTACTGGCTCCCATCACTGTAATATCGGAGCTGAGTACATCCCAGATTAATTGATGGGTCTCTAGTGAACTTCATGGAGTCTCTGGTTCTCTTATCCCATGCAGAACTTCCTGACACTAGCAAGGTTTGTTTCAGAGGATGGGGAGGTTAGTGGCCGTTGCAAATGGCTTTCTGGTTATGGTAGAAAAGCTTTACCCAAGTGGTGGTCAGATCTGGCTTAGTCTGATCCCTGGAAGGATCCCCTTGACTGAGAATGGATGATCTCAGGCCCTCTGTCCTGGGCTTTGCAATCTGCATCATTTCAGAGAAGACCAGCTGCCTGGCAGTTCATAGATGGATGGGCCCTCTAACAAATTTTTATTTGAGTGAAAGCCTGATCTTTCAAAATCCATAAACATGGATTGCCTCAGAGGAAAAGGCTCTTAGGACATTGTTCCCATTCTGCCGACACAGTCTTATCTGGACAGTCGCTTAGGTTTAGCGGCCAACATGTAAAGACAGCGGCTTATAAAATCTTAGCTGGGGCTTTTTCCCTTGCCGTGTTCAGAGCGGTCATGAAGATCTTCTGGCAACCTACGTGTTCATCCTGCCTGTGAGTTTGCCTTGAATTATGTCTGTTCACCTGCCATGAGCCCATTTTGTTAGAGATCATAGGTGCCAAACGATGAGCAGGCCTATCAGGAGACTGGCATCATTTTGCAAGTGCCATTTCTATGGTAAGAATTGTGACCGCAATGTCAAATGGCTGCCACGGGCCTCTTTACACTGGATGACACCTGTGGACACTTATGTACGTTGACAGCTCAACTAATAGCTGTCTTCTGGCTCCCTCCTTTCTTGGTGTCGTTTCTGAGTATTCTGCACGGGGGAAGCATGAGCATCTTGGCTGGCAGACCATTTAGAAAGCTGCATGCAGACCTTGAAAGGCTCCCTCACTGACCTGCATAAGAGCCGCGGTTATTTCCCACGTTGATCTTGGCTGAACGGCCATAATCCCTTCCCCATCTCCAATGTCAATCCTTGTAATGCTGTACCCTCGGTAGCTCCTCCACATGTCCCGAGAGAAGCGGCTTGAGCATCATGTCCAGATGTACAGCCCGAGGAGAAAGGTACATGAGGACCTTGTCCAAGCAAGAGAGGATCAGCAGGGTGAGGGCTATGTGGGCAAGTTATGAGAGGCAGTGTGGCCTACTGGATAAAGTGTTGCTCTGGGACTCAGGAGACCTGCATTCTATTCATGGCTCTGCCACGGACTTGCTGGGTGAGCTTGAGTAAGTCACTGCCCCTCTTTCTGCCTCAGTTTCCCCAGCTGATACTGCCTTGGTCTGAGCTCTACTGCTGAAAAGTGCTATCTAAAGAACTAGGCAGAGGGGGTGGTGGTATGATCAGTTCACCAAAAAAAATGGGTTTTCCCAAGAGACCCTCACCCTACCTGACCTTTGACAAAACTACCTCAGCCCGCATTTGTGGAGATTTCTGCAGCACATTTCCCCATAGGGTGACCCAGCCTTCCTCCCCTGAGATGGTAGAAAGGGCTTGGGCCACTTCGATGTGCTTGATCTTGTTTCAGACTGAGAGTGACAAAGGCTAGAAAAACACAGATTGAGGGACTGGTGCCTTTCAAGAGTAGAATCTAAAATGGGGTCAGGTCCGTTTAATTTCTCTTATTTTGTAACTTCCGCAACGGCAGCCATGCCTGTCCACTATCCTGGATTTCAGAGTGGCTTTGATTTTTGCCAAGGGCTGTGCCCAAAAAAAAAAAAAAGAGAGAGAGAGAGAGAACATTCCATGGAGGGAGGGAGGATTGTGAGATTTGTCAGTGCTATGTAGCAGTTTTGGCAGATTCTGGCTATAAAGCAGGTGTAGCTGGGCCAACAAAAATCACCCCACTGCAAGAAATCTCTGGTAGTTGGTAGAGTGGGTTGTATGGGCCATGCCTGGGACATCCCTCTGCTGTGGGTCTCAGCTCCATGGCCATCATTATTATTTGTAGAGCTGTAGTGTCTATTAGGACCAGTGATCGACCAGGACACCATCGTGCTAGGCACAGTACAAATACAAGCAGTCTCTGTCCCCTGCAGTTGAGGAACTTGCATTATTCTCTCCTATTTCCAAATGCTTATAACTCCTTCGAAAGTTCTCCTTCGGTGGCTGAAACGTTCCACAGGCGATCTCAGCCAGCAGATGAATTTGTTTGGAAAGTTTAGAGGGAAAAGTCCCATCAGCCATTTATGAATTAATTGTGGTGGGGAAGCAGGTGGAATATCATCTCCCCTCTCCAGATTTTAAGGCTTTTATTTTTCTCATCCATTAACTTTAAAAATGACTGGAAACAACACTTTAAAAAAAAACAACCAACAAACATTGCATATAGATAAATAATCCTCATACTGACGCCAACCCTTGGCTAAGTTTAGTGTGGGGAAATTTTCAGTTACAAAGGTATCAGCCAGTGAAACTGCTAGCAGACAGTAACACACTTTTCCTCCTCTACAAGCCAGTGAGAGACAGTGCTGCATTTGCCTCGTCCACATTTTTGGGTGACCGGGCGAAAGCAGCCAGCGTATTATTCTCAGCGATCTGTCCTGGCCTGTTTCCAGAAGCCAAAGGATGCAGCAGCCTGCAGTGATGGAAAGGTCTCCATGAAACCAGATATGTGCGCTGGGTACAATGGCATCTGTATAAGAAATCCCATCATCCTCCCCAGAAAGGGGTAGAGCAATGATAAAACACCAATAGAGCTGAGAGCGTGGGCAGCTGCTGATGAGGGGCTGTGGGAAGGGATAGCTGTTCTGAATGCACTCCTAAAAACAGTGCTAGGTGGAGATGCAAAACCACAGCTGTGATGGCAGGAAATTTGCTGTGTGATTACCAGCCAAGCTACATAAGGGCTTCTCTGCAGAGGAAATTGATCAGAATAAATCCCCATGTGGTCACTCTTATTCCATAATAGGATTGTCCACAGAGAGAACTATTCTAGAACAGCAATAACACTTTAAATCCACATCCTACCTTGTTCTGAAATAACTTCCCCCTCTACACAAGCCCTTACTGGCCATCCCGAACTAGTTACAAAAATGCAGTTCTAGCCACAGGATTGGTGGGGCCCTAGATATTTGCTATACTAGGACATGAACAGCATCTGCTACAAAAACTAGAGTTTGCCAGGAGTTCATTATTAACTACTATTGCTCCAGTTTGCAGCAACCATCAGTCTCTGGATTTTTGCTATTATAAACAATGCTTAGTAGTTTTATTATTAGGGGGCTAAAAAACAAAGAAATTGTTTCTATAGCAGGAAATCTATATCATCTGCTGGTGATTTTCCTATAGAGCAAGGAAAAAAGGCCATCATTTAAATCCCCATATTATAACTCACGTTGCGCTTTTTGATTTGCTTTTAGTTTTTTTAATGAGGAGGGTTTTAGATGAAGCATTTGCAGTACGAACGAATAACCAACGCCAAATTCAAGTGATTTAACCACTTTCAGTAAATTGCCAAACACTGAATGAAGAAAACTTTTAAATAAAAGCACACTGGAAAGATGTGGAATGTGATGCAAGGCAGCAAACTGCCCACAGTAATAAATGTTATGTAAGGGCTATTAAATCTTAATTTATCATTTGTACAGTCCCACGGGCAAACAATTTTCTTTGGTCTCTAATTGGACAGTGTTCTATGACTGTGGGGGGAAAATAACAGGTGATCCAACCTCAGACCTATTCTGATAAATGGAGATATCATTAGCAACATGAAGTAGGTGATCACAACTTCTCTCTTTTTCATAAATTACACTAAATAACCATAATGCTGCAATTTAGCGGTCCAAAGTTCATCCTATTCAGCAGGCCATCCATAGTCAACAGTTTAAAGAAAGGGGACCTGCTGAGAAAATGGTGGTCTAATCAGATGCCATAAAATCTGGCTGATCAGATGAGTCCCATTTTTCTTTTCTTTTTCTCTCCCTTTTTTTGTAAGGAGATCCTAATGAAGCAGTGCACTGAGGGGATTCACAACTTTTGTTCCTACGCTTGATTATTCAGGCTGGCTGCACCAAATTCTAAACTAAGCAAGTGTAGGCTAATCCTCTGGGCTGTTTGCATACATGCTGTGTTTTACAGGAGACTTATTAAATCCCACTTTAGCAGCTACCAAATTGTGTGCATCTTTCCTTGGACCAAATGATCAAAACACTAAAGATGCATCGAATCAAATCTAGGAGATTCCCATTTGATGGCTATTATTGTCTGCTCCCTGCTTACTGGCTAATTTACCAAGCACAGTATAATATGAGAGTATATCTCCTAACATGCTGCATGAGTATATACAATGCAGATTGCGTGCTTAGCAAATGTTAAAGGTGCAAATTGCTGGGATGCGTTAAATTCTAACAAAACCTATAGCATCATTTAATTCAATGTGGGCATTGCTGGTTTGATTTACTTTAATATTAGCTACTATGGTTGCTCTGTTGTGGGGTAATATTTAAAGGTGCCTTGCAAAGAGAGTGGCGGACACGTGTGTTTGTACCTATATCTGCTTTTCTAATGTATACGGAGGGCCTGAAAGCATGTGGTCTCCCCTCCCTGTTTTCTTTCTTTCACTAGAATGTCCATCCTGGACGACTCTCTGAGCCACTAGACAGCTGTCAGGAGTGTAACATCACAGTCCCAAGAAAGTGAAACTTGAGAGATGGGGGAAGAGATTTTATTCAATGTATTTAAAACTTTCTATTTGCTTTTGTTAACCTCCATTTATCTCTCTCCCCTACAACTACCTGTGGGGAAAAAAGAAGTCTGTAAAAGTTTCAACCTCCCCACGCCTTCAGCTATGGCTTGAGAGCGCTCCCAACCCCCATCTGAAACTTTTAACAATTTCTACAGCAAAACATGGGAAGGCCACACGTGTCATATTTGATATTTCTAAGGAGTTTACAACCTTCACGCCCGCCCCCACACGGACACAAAAGGACTCGCTATTCTCCCCTCCTGAGCTGTGAGACCTTCCCACCTCCTAGAGCTCTGGCGCCAACCCGAGTCCGGAAGAATACACAGCAATGAAACAGTCCTGCACTCTGAGTCGGCTGGCATGAGCCCACCACGTGTGTCTAGTTGCTGTGTGAACATACCCTTAGTGTAGGAAGATACTGTAAGAAAGAAGCTCTCTGACAGGGTCCAATATGATAGTTTCCATTCCTTAAGAATCACGAAGGCAGTGGTTCTCAACCTTCAGCCCAGTCAGCACAGAGCTGCGGCCTATGTGACATCCTCAGGACTATGCAGGTAGTATTGGATGCGGCCCACAATGGTAAATAGGTTGAGAACCACTGCACTAGGGCATGCCCATTCTGTACTCCTTCCCTTAAGCATAGGTACTGGAACTAGGAGTGCTGGCGGCGTTGCTGCACCCCCTGGTTTGAAGTGGTTTCCATTATATATAGGGTTTACTGTTTGGTTCAATGGCTTTCAGCTCCCCGTACCTTTATGTGCTCTCCAGTGTGGTAGCTGAGGACAGCTGAGCTAGGCTAGTGAAGTTAATATTCCCCATATTTTCATTGTCTGGTTGATAAGAGCCTGGTCCAAAGCCCACTGAAGTCTTAGTAATATGATCACGTGTTGGGCCTGGCTCTGCCGGGTGACAGAACCCCTAAACTCCCATGGTACTTAATGGGAATTGAGAACACTCAGCATCTGGCAGGATCCGACCCTACTTCTCTAAGGTAGTTAATCTGCAAACATGATCATTCTCACTAGAAACTTGGTTTTTCACCCCAATTCGTCACTGTTTTTACAAACTATGGTGCTGGACGTTTCACTAGCATCCTGGGAAGCATTGCTAGAAACATTGCAGGGAAATGACAGTAAAAATGAACATCAAAGGACACTTTGCTGCATTGCCCTTAATGAGTGTTAGCAGGTTTCTTTGCTTTTGCTCTGTTTTGCAAAATTCCCTGGGTCCCCATCCATCAGTGTGCATGAGTGAAATTCTGCTGTATAACTGATATGCCAAGGGAACCGTAGCTACACTCATGCTGCAACACAGCACCCTAAAAACAAAATGCCCCCCCCCCGCCCAAAATAAAGCCACCCACTGAGGGTATTTGCCTAACTGAACTGGAACGTGGTTCTATTCCCCACCCCCCATTCGTCCTTTTGTCTGCATGTGCCTTGGTGTTCAATTTTTGTCATCAGATCAACTTCATTCCAACTGGGAGCATCAAATCCCTCAGAAACGCCATCTTCTGGTTTTTTTTTCAAATTATCTTGAATAGTGAACTTCCCCAATAATCTTTGCCTGCTCCTGGCGCCATATATATTCAGAAGAAAAGGGGAAGTGGGAGTGACGGAGTTCATAGTAAGAACATGCACATAACATGGGCCAATTATGTGCCTAGTTAGATGGTTTTGAGTTGGTCACATTAAAAACCAAGCTATAAAGAAGGTAAACAACAGCAATCCCTACTGGCCATTTTCCTAGCCCCTCCCTGTGGGCAGTTTCCCTCATGTGGGCACCACCATGGGAGAAGTGGGTGTGAGGAAGGTAGACAGGGAGATGGTTTTACAGATTAGCTCAGGGTTGGTGTTCCATGCATAGGGAGTGGCATGGAGGAAGGTGTTAAAGACACTCATGGAAGAAGCAGGGAAAGTAAGCAATGGAGGCTAGCATGGGGCAGGGGAGATGCAATAAGTTACAAAAGTGGATAATAAGGGAGGAAATAAACTGTGAAGGGTCATAAAACTCAAAAGCTTGAATTTAAAGCAGGGAGGGGTGATGAGTGAGATGGAAAGTGGACACCCAGGAAGACAATCTTAGTGTTTTTACTTCCTAATAACCCAGAGCATGGAGAATCAAACAAAAGAACTCTCCGCCTCACCCCAACTTTGTTAATTAGGTAAAAAACAATCACAGAAGTTGTGCAGCAAAAGCATTTTAATGAAAGTTCCTCCACTGGAGAAGTGTTTCAGTGATCTGTATGTAAATACACTTTCCTTCTGAAGGTGTTGCACATCTTATCTTATAGCTTGTTTACAGGAGGAAACGTACCAGCATAATTACACTGGTCTAGCTATATCAATATAACTCTCTGGGTGAACACTTTTGTTCTGGTGTAATTCTGCCCGTAAATTTCCCTGTGCAGACAAGCCCTTAATTAGAATGCAAGCTCTTTGGGGCGGAGCCTGTCTTTCACTCTCTTTGCACAATAGCTAGCACATTGAGTCTGACAAGAGGCCTCTAGGTGCTGCTGCAATGCAAATAATTAATAATAATATTGTGCTGAGTAGAGTTCTGCAAGATGCAAATGAGACTGAAAGGGCCTCCTACAGTGAATAGACTGAAAATGACAGGTTTCAGGGTAGCAGCCGTGTTAGTCTGTATCCTCAAAAAGAACAGGAGTACTTATGGCACCTTAGAGACTAACAAATTTTTTAGTCTCTAAGGTGCCACAAGTACTCCTGTTCTTTTTGAGACTGAAAATAACACCTTCAGGGTGCTGGTGGGTGGAGCATGGAGAAACCTACTGTTTTAAATACGGCAAGGAAATAAGTCAAATGGCTCCATCCAGGAGGCATAAGGAAACTGGGCAATAACTGTATTTGAAAAGTTAAAGGGGAATTATTTTAACATCGATTCATTTTTATGTAGAAAAATACATCCAGTGCTTACCATTTAACTCCTCCTCCCACCACGCTGCTGGAACAAGGGTAGAGAAAGTCTTTACATTTAAAGGGAGGATTTTTACAACTTTGGTCTGATGGGAGTTTCCCCTTAACTTCAGCAGCTGCAGAGTTACACAGAGGCTGTGGTTCAATCCCACCCCTCGTGTGTTTTGTTGTTTAAAGCTCACAGGAGGAGATATTTGCAGGCAAATCAGTGGCTGCTGTGTCTCTGACTGTCTATAACCACAATCATGACACTGCTCCCGCTTAATTTCAATCTTTTCCTGGGCAATCTTTGTCACCTCTGAAGTATTATTTACTACGAGGATAATGTATCTCGTTTTATTATCTGTTAAGGACTCCTCAGTGTGTGGAAATGGGAATGTGATTTGTTCTGTCGGTTTCAGTTAACAGGAGCTCTGCTATGCATGCAATTAAAAGATTCTTCTTAAGCTTCATTGATGTCGATTGTGCACTCTGTGGGGAAGGTGCCGTATTTTCATGTAGAGCCCTGGTAACATTTTCCCAGTACCACATGACTCACTGCTTAATAATTTGCAGCCCCTGACTTTCAGCTATAATGTTACTTTGCTTCATTCTGCTCTCACTTGCTTCTGCTTTACACCAATGGCACTGCACGGCAGTACATTGAATTACACGTGTGTAAAGCCAGGCAGAGCAGAATCAGGGACCCTGGCTGTAGAGCTGGTGAACTGGAAATAAAGTTGAAGCTACTCCTACTTTGAGAGTCGCTCAAGATCTTAGCCCTCAGTACCACAGATTTCCCAGGTTTATTATTTCTCACTTTTACAGAGATTAATGCTTTTAAAAAGTGGAATCTGAGCTGACATGGACTTGTCTCTCTAGGGTCCAGTGTGGGTGCTAGCCCACTGAGGGCCCTAAACAGGAATGTTTTGGGGCTCCCCCACCCAACACATACTGATAATAGGGGGGTCCCCTGGAGCTGATGGCTTAAGCAATGGCTTAGTCTGCTTATGTCTAACTGGGCTCTGCTGGGGTACACGGTGATGTAAAAAATAAGTGGGATTTTTGAGACAAGATGTTACTGGTCACAGTGTGTGAACATCCAAATGTAAACAATGAAGTGTTTAGAGCGCTCTCTAGTCATTTATTACAGCAATTGAAAAGTCTTGGAATAGCAACTGAAGCATTAACAACAATCAGCATCTTTTTAGTGTTTCATGTCCCACAGTTCTCCCAACTTTCCCCTCCATCTTGTTAAGTTCACAGGCCCCTGTAGGTTAGGCTGGTGCGATATTCCTGAAATAACACTTTCTTGAGTTTGGGGATTCCCTAATTTCCAAGGAAGAAAAGCTGCTTATCTTCTGAGGCAGAGTCTCCTAGAGAAGAGCAAACCCCCACTAACCTTCCGCTCTGGATTGGATCAATGCAGAGAAGTGCTCTTTGATGGACTTTCAGGCCCTGTGATCTCCCAGCCCTAGGGGTTTAAAGGATGAGCATATCAATTCAGGACCACTGAACTGCATTTCCATTGCATAAGGGCTCCTCCTCCCGGCTTTGTCTGTACAAACTCGGCTCCTCCTACTTTTGTCACTATTCTTTCATGCTTTGTTTAGCAAACACAAAAACCGCTTTGTTTGTTGCTGGGTCTTTTTTAAGCTTTGCATAAAACAGTTTAAAGTGCCCTTATGCTGTGTACCTGAGATCACCTTCAGGGTCAAAATCAGTTTACAACAGATTAACCTAGTAATTTTTCCCCTGTTTTATAATTTGTACTAGTATAGATTATTGTTCTGGTGAACACACTCTGCTTATTGCATGCTGCCAGTGTACAGACTTGGGCTAGAATCCTTTACTTGGGATCTTCCCAGGGTTTGTAGTGTGTGCCTATCTTTTTCTGCATTTCTTTCCCCTTCTAGGCCTGGGTTCAGCTGGGGTTTTAATGATGCCTGTAACATTTATTAAAGCAGATGGAATGCTAAAGCAAATGACCCTTGCTCATCACATGGCCAAAACAAAACTGTCCAATGTGGTCACCTTTTGTTCAGCTCACTGTCTCGTTGGTGTCACAGTTGAATCAGATCACATAAGTCCTGAGACTGGACAAATCCAGACTAGAAACGGGACACAAGTTTTAAACAATGAGGGTGATTAACCATTGGAATAACTTACCTAAGGAGGTGGTGGATTCTCTGTCACTTGCAGTTATTAAATCAAGCCGGGATATCTTTTGTTTCTAAAAGCTATGCTATAGCTCATACAGAAGTTATGGGCTTGATGCAGGAGTTACTGGGTGAGGTTCTGTGGCTTTTGTTATGGAGTCGCACAGACTAGATGATCAAAATGGCTCCTTTTGGACTTGAAAATCTATTAATCAAGTGGGCCCAAATTAGCCAGAATTACCATGTGTGATGCATTAAATGGGTGTGCACTACTTAGAATTTCTGCTGTTGTGATAAACTCTTTCCAATGGACTCTGAACATCTTCCACAGGCATTTATTTTGGAATGAGCTGATTTTCTTATCAATGGCTGTTTTGGATTTCCATCACTCTGCTCCATAGTGGAGGACAGATACAATGCCAGTGTTAAAAATTCCTATTCCCATATCAGTGCTGATCATGCTATTTTTCCAAATCTTTTCAAATTTATGAAAGTTGTTTGCTGCTTTTGATATTCATCCCTTGATGTCTAGCGTGGTGTCACCATCACTGCCCATCTTGCTTCCCAAGTAAGTAAAAGGGCTTAGATCTTTTAGTGTTTCTCCATTCACTCTGATGGTTGCTTTGGAACCTTGATAGCAATATATTATCTTCCCCTTGTCGATAAACAAACCAGTTTGTTTTGCTGTGTCCATCAAAAACTGGGTCTTTTCTTCCATTATGTGATGTATTGAGCTGCACAGGACAGTGTCATCAGCAAAAACTAGGTCATCCAATTATACATTATCATTTTGTCCAGAAAATTCCTCGGTTGCCCTCCGTGGTTACTTTCCTCATGACAAAGTCAATGACCAGTGCAAACAAGGGTGGGGACATAATATGGCCCTACTCTAGCTGTCACTGCAAACCATTGATTGATGATGTCACCATCTCTGACTGCACAATCACTATTACCATATAGGCCTTTGATTATTCTAATTATTTTTGCTGATATTTCACAGTATGCCATATTTTCCTGTCTCTGTGTATACTGTCTAAAGCCTTCTGGAAATCCATAAAAATTCACAAGAGGTGCTAGGCACTCTGCCTGTTTCGTAAAATATCTGAGAACAACACTATAGTCTACAAATGATCTCAATAATCTGAAACCTGCTTGGTCTTCTCTAGCTTGGAGTTCTGTTAGTTTCCTGGTATGTTCCAGAATGGTGTTGCACGTGATTTTCCCACATACTGAGAATAATGTGATTCGTCTCCAATTATTGTCATTGGTAAAGTCATCCTTCTTAGGCAATTTTACTAGAAGGCCTCTTTTCCATCGGGTTGGGTTCTTTTCTTCGTTCCATATTCTATTCAAAAACACAAGGAAAGTTTAGGGGGTTGTTTCATCACTTGCTTCAAACATCTTTCCAGTAATGTTATCCTCTCCAACTGCTTTTCCATTTTTGAGTTTATTAATGGCTTTTCTAACTTCTTCCATTGTAATATCTCCTAAATCAATATCAAGCTTTAGAGGTAGGTCTTTATCAGGTATTTCTAGTAATTTGCTTGGCCTTGGTCTATGTAAAACAGCCTGAAAATGTTCTTCCCATCTTTTTCCTTTTCTCATCTGTTGCACTAAGAATTTTTCCATTTAAATTTTTGCTAGGGCGTCCAGTATTATTAAGGTTTCCTGTTAGCTGCTTGATTATCTTATACAGAGTTGTAAAATCACCTCTTTGGCAGCATCTTCAGAGTCTCGACATTTTCTGTCAATATGTGCCCTTTAAATCTCTTCTAGCACTCCTTTTTAACTCTGTCTAGAGCTCTGTATTCTTCTTGCTACTTGCTTATCTCCGCACATTGCTTAGCATTCGTGAGGTTTTACTTTACTCTTCTCTGTTCCACTGCTGCCCAAGTAGAATCACGAAATCCATTCTTCCCTTTTAGAGCTCGTTGCTACACTTGTCTTTGCACTTTCTAAGAGCTTGTCTACATGTTGAAATGCACCCAGGGCCAGCTCCAGGTTTTCTGCCACCCCAGGCGGCAAAAAAATAAAAAATAAAAAAGGTGCGGCAGCACAATCGCGCCGCTCCACTCTTCGGCGGCAATTCTGCGGTAAGTCCTTCGCTCCCAGAGGGACCCGCCACCGAATTGCCGCCGAAGACCCCGGATGTGCTGCCCAAATAGCGGCCGAAGAGCCGCCCCTTCCCATTGGCCGCCCCAGCACCTGCTTCTTTAGCTGGTGCCTGGAACCAGCCCTAGCTGCAGCTGTAGCGCTTCAGTGCGGACACAAGGCTCAGTCCTCTCCTCTGCATTATCCAACACCTGCATGAAGCTGTGGAAAGAGCTGGTGAAGCAACATGGGCTAAAGTGACAGTAACAACACCAGCTCTGTATCTTCCTTACATCAAATGTAAACCACACTGTCTCCTGACTGTCTCAAGGCCAAGCTGAAATTGCACCTGGCAAGACGGAGATGATGCTGGGAGGAAGAGAGAAGTGCTTCAAAGAACTTCCTTCCATAACATCCCCCCATCAGCAAGGGTATTTGCCTTCACTTGCAGCTTCATCTCCTTTGGGACTCCTCAGTGCTAGTGAGCCAGGGCAGAAAATACACCCACTTGGAAGATTGTGCCTCATTCTATTGGACATAGGCCGGGCTAAAGTGAGCTATGCATAGCCATACATCCTCAAAAACCTTGGTACAAAATACAGCAACCACCTTGCTTACCAATGCTCCGGGCCACAAGCACATCAGCCTGATTCTCCACTCTCTGGCCTGACTTCTCATTTAATATAGAGCTCAGTCTAAGGTCTCTGTCCTAACAGTCAAAGCCCTCCATGGCTGTGGGTCTAGAGCTCCTCTCTCCCTGCATGAAAATGGTCTCCCATGTCTGACTGGAAGGATATCACTGGCAGGCAATGGTGATGAGGGTTGTGTGTCAAAATGCAGGCTGTTGGCCTTCTAGTCTGTGTCCATAAAGCCACCTGCTCAAAACAGACCCTATGGGAGGAACCAAACAAGAGAAACAACTTTTGAACACCAGGACTACAGTGAAACAATAAACCCAAGCCCCAGGAACTTGCACTGTCTGTACCTGAGGATCCCTAATGTATGTCCACAGGCTATCCTGACCTGGGCTGAAGGAACCTCTCAATTTCCTGGGTGCAACCTGGCAAAGGAGAGACTCTTGCTTTAACGTGGCTGCATAAGAACAGGGGCCAGAGATCACAAGGTACATTGGAGGGTAACTCGTATTTGCTCTTTTATTAAAATTGCTTCTTTCTTTCTTTCTTCTCCGTAGCAGAGTAACCCATCCTCTCTCAACCTCTTCACGGGCTGTAAGGTGAAGAAAAAAATCTGAGTGTCTCCCATATCTAAACCATTGGATGAGATTAAGGCCACTTCAGTGCCTTTGGCATTGAGCACATCCTGAACAGGACTGCTTTCCAAATCAGGGCCTTAGCACGGAATCTGGCCCAAACCTATATGTGTGCTACTCCATGGGTTTCGTTCTGCATCCTGCACTGACTGGCCTACAGACTTGGTGCCATAGTTTCAGAGACTTCAAATTTCCCTCTCTTCTGCAGGGGATTTCCTGCTCCATTGAATAACATTGAGTTCCTGGGATGCCCCTTCCTGTATGTATGACAGGTGGAATGTTAAGACCGCTGTAATATAAACTGAATATTTCTATAACAAGCAAATATATCAGCTTGATCATTAACAATGAGTGCTAATGAGTAGACAGGGTGAAAGAGACAATGTAGCTATGCTCGCATACAGCTGAGGGAAAAGAGAAGCAGTGTTTGTTTTTATGACCATGGACAAGTATTACACAAGGATTGTTTGAATGGGAACATCTTCCTGATCCTCTCAGACTCCAGCATGTCAGAGGTGCTGGAGTTGCACATTTGCCCTGTGTTGGAATTGGGAGCCGGTGGCTGGTCGATCTGAGCAGTTATGGATCCACTGGTCTCGCCAAGCCTGCCCCCTGATTCTCCTCTGCAGTGCTGTGAACTGAGCACCCATGAAGCATAGCTCATGGTGCCCAGAGGCTAGAGATTCACATAGCCTGCTGTCCCCTCCCCACCTCTACAAAGGAGCCACAAGAAGTGGTGCTGTCATATGGTCACTCTGGATTTGATTCAAAACCCTGAAAAGTCAGTGGGAGTCTTCTCTAACTGGCCTCTGGATCAGGCTCTCAGCACCTGTGGAATGGGTTGCAGGGAGGGGCCCGAGTGAGCTAAGCAAAAGTAAACAAATTTCTATGGACAACAAATGCAAACTCCCTGGGCCGGATGAAATTCATCCTCAGGGGAACTTAAAGAATGAGCTGAAGCAATCTTGGAACCGTTGGCAATTATCTTTTGAGAATGTATGGAGGACAGGTGAGGTCCCAGAAGACTGGAAAAAGGCAAACAGTGTAACTGACTTTAAAAAGGGGGACAATGAGGACCCTGGGAATTATAGACCCATCAGCCTAACATTAATATCTGGGAAGATACCTGAACAAATTATTAAACAATCCATTTGTAGGCACCTAGAGCAGAATCCGATTATAAAAAATAGCCAGCATGGATTAACCAAGAAAAAGTCATGTGAGACCAACCTAATTTCCATCTTTGACAGAGTAACTAGCCTAGTTGATGGGGGAAGCATAAGACATGATATATCTTGATTTCAGTAAGGCTTTGGACACAGTCCCACATAACATTCTCATAAGCAAATTAGGGAAATGCAGTCTAGATGAAATTACTATGATGTGAGTGCACAACTGGTTGAAAGACTGCACTCAAAACCACTCAGTGGGAGGGCATACCAAATGGGATCCTGCAGGGGTCAGTCCTGGGTCTGGTGCTAGTCAATATTTTCATTAATGACTTGGATAATGGAGTGCAAAGTATGCTTATAAAATTTGCAGATGATACCAAGATAGGAGGGGTTGCAAGCACTTTGTTTTAAATCCTAACCTTGTCCTCCAATCTTGACAGATTGAAGAATTAGTCTGAATTCAACAAGATGAAGTCAGGGAAGTCAAGTACAAAGTACGTCATTTAGGAAGGAAAAATCATATGCACAGCTACAAAACTGGGAATAACTGGCTAGGCCGTAGTACTGCTGAAAATGTTCTGTGGGTTGTAGTGGGTCACAAACGGAATATGAGTCAACAATGTGATGCAGCTGTAAAAAAGGCCAATATGATTCTGGGGTGTAATAACAGGAGTGTTGTATGTAAGACACAGGAGGTAACTGTCCTGTTCTACCTGGCACTAGTGAGGCCTCAGCCGGAGCATTGTGTCTAATTCTAGGTGCCACACTTTAGGATAGATGTGGACAAATGGGAGAGAGTCCAGAGGAGAGCAACAAAAAAGATACAAGGTTTAGAAAACCTGACCTCTGAGGAAAGATTAAAAAAACCGGGCATGTTGAGTCTTGAGAAAAGAAGTCTGAGGAGGGACCTGATAACAGTCTTCAAATATGTTAAGGCCTGTTATAAAGAGGACAGTGATCAGTTATTTTCCATGTCCACTGAAGGCAGGACAAGAAGTGATGAGTTTATTCCGAAGCAAGGGAAATTTAGGTTAGATATTAAGAAAAACTTTCTAACTCTGAGCCTAAGTCTACACGGGGAGGGGAAGGGGGGAGGAATCAATTTAAGTTATGCAATTTCAGCTACGTGACTAATGTAGCTGAAGTCGACACAGGACAAGCTCCAGGTTTTCTGCCGCCCCAAGCGGCACCAAAAATAAAAAAAAAAATAAGCCGCAGAAGCGCGATTGCGCCGCTCCATTCTTCGGCGGCAGGTCCTTCGCTCCCAGACGGACTGAGGGACCTGCCGCTGAAGACCCGGACGTGCCGCCCCTTGGTATTGGGCGCCCCAAGCACCTGCTTCTTTAGCTGGTGCCTGGAGCCGGCCCTGAGTCGACATACTTAGAACTAACTGACCACGGTGTCTTCACTGCTGTGAGTCAACTGCTGCCGCTCCCCTGTTGACTCTGCCTGCGCCTCTCGCAGCGGTGGAGTACAGGCGTTGACGGGAGAGGACTCGGGGGTCGATGCGATAAATCGACCCCCGCTGGATCGATTGCTGCCTGCCGATCCGGTGGGTAGTATAGACATACCCTTAGAGTAGTTAAGCTCCAGAATAGGCTTCCAAGGGAGGTTGTGAATCCCCGTCACTGGAGGTTTTTAAGAATAGGCTGGACAAACACCTGTTAGGGATGGTCTAAGTTTAATTGGTCCTGCCTCTGTGTAGGGGGCTGGATCTGATGACTTTTCAAGGTCCCTTCCTGCCCCACATTTCTATGATTCCACACCTCTCAGCACTAGGAGTTACTCTTAAATATTCTTGCTGTCTAAAACATAATCCTTGAATATCTTTTTTTTTTTTTAAACCATTCCTTCTGAATTTTACTACCAAACTCTTGAAAACTGATCTGTCCCGGTTCCTACTATACATTCTAATGCTACAAAAAAATCTACAACTGTCATCGTATGCATCTTCAGAGATCAAAGGCTTGTCATTTGAATATCCTGAGCCCGGTTTGTAATTGCAATCTAACTTGTTGGAAGACTTTGGAAATAAGATGAAAGCTAAACAGATAAGGATCCTATAGGAGTTCAGATGTAGGGAGAAATAATACAACACTAATAGTAAATTAGGGTGCTTGGTGTCGGATTTAAAAAAAAAAAATGTCTGCCTAACTTTACCTGTTTGAACATAGTTGGCTGGAATAGTAGAGGACATTTACTAATGTTCTAACATTACTGAAGAATATCGGATGACCATTGCAGGCACCAGCAATTACCAGTTTAGAGTAAGGGAGCAAGGCAATTACGATCTCACCTTTCGTTCATAGATATTGGATTTGAACGGCTGCAGTCTCGTCCCAATTGCAACAGATATCTTTGGCCAGTATGTCCGTGGTTTTTAACTCTTCTCGGTTTGGACAGGAATAAGGAGAAAGATTAGAAAATGACAGTACTTGAACTGTTAGAATGGAGACAAGCATAGAACAAGTTTGAAATCTGCAGGGGAAAATATTACATGGGGTAAGATTTTGCACTCTCATGCTGATAATTCGGTGGATTCACTCCAGATTCACACCAGTGTTAATGGGAGTGGAATATCACTATATCAGTAACTTTTCTGAAATGTAGTTTTTCAGCATTTATATATGCAATGCTTTGAGTGTAAAGAAATACATTGTGTAGAACTAGGGTGACCAGATGTCCCGATTTTATAGGGTCAGTCCCGATTTTGGGGTCTTTTTCTTATATAGGCTCCTATTACCCCCCTCCCTTCCCCCCCCCCCCCCAACACCCTGTCCCGATTTTTCATATTTGCTGTCTGGTCATCCTATGTAGAATAATCACTGACCTTGGAGAAGCCACTGATATTTGAATTCACCATCTCTTATGTCTCGCTTCAATATAGCATTAACGTTATTTTTAAGTGTTAATAAACTATGTGGCGTAAAGAATGCAAATCCGTGAAGCAGAATTGTGTAGGTGTCATGTAGCCTATTTCTCTAAGAAATTGATAGTACTATAAAAGCAAGATGAGCATGAGTGGAAGAATTGTATTGGGTGGTTTTTAAATCCGAAATAAATGGCTCGCCGTTCAAAATAATGTAATCATGTTGGTTTGGCATTGTAACAATTCAGCAAATCATCATGTCTTGCTCTGAATTGTTTGCGATAGCTCATTTTAAATAACAATCGGCAATTTCCTTAAATACCTGTCAAATACTGACAATTGTTATGACCACATATGTACTATTCAGAATATAGGTTAGGGAAGAGACCAGCCTGAAGGGCGTTAAGATCAGATATCTGGAGTAATTAGAGAATTTGCCTGAACAGCAAAAGCCAGAGGTTTGCTTTTAGAATGTAAAGTTAACAATTTCTATTATCTTTCACTTCTTTAGAATACATACGTACCGTAGGTCATTTTGGTGCACGCAGATTCATTCTTCCTGGCTAACTTTCACTGGGTCTGGTAATTATAAAAAGATAGATGAGGGGTAGCCGTGTTAGTCTGTATCAACAAAAACAATGAGGAGTTCAGTGGCACTTTAAAGACTAAGAAGTGGCTTTTTACCCACGAAAGCTTATACCCAAATACTGTAAATCTATTAGTCTTTAAGATGCCACCGGACTCCTCATTGTTTTTATTAAAAGATATAGATTATCTCATAAAATTGTCAGAGAACACGTGCCTATTTTAGCTTTCTATGTATTCTTTTCCCCTCCCTCCTGGCAGGGCCAGTTCTAACTTCTTTTTTGCCGCCCCAGGCAAAAAAGAAGAGCACCGCCCCCTCCCCCGCGAGTGCCGCGCAGCCGACCCCCCCCCCAGCACCGCCAAAATCCCCGCCCCCCCAGCGCCACGCCCCCGCACCTCTCTAAGCACCGTGCCGTGCCAACCCCCCAGCACCACGCCAAGCCCCTGCCCCCCTCCGAGTGCCGTGCCGCACCAGCCCCTGCCCCCCAGCGCCGCACCAAACCCCCGCCCCTCTCCAAGCGCCGTGCCGCGCCAGCCCCTGCCCTCCCTCCGAGCGCCGTGCCGCCCGAGGCCCCACCCTCCGAGCGCCGTGCCGCCCGAGGCCCCACCCCCCGAGCGCCGTGGAAACAAAAAAAAAAACCCGTCCAGCACTGCCCCGACGAACCAATAAATAAATAAAAACCCGAGTGCCGCCCTGCCCCAAGGTGCTGCCCCAAACACGTGCTTGGTCGGCTGGTGCCTGGACACGGCCCTGCCTCCTGGGTTAAATTTTCAGTAGGCTGTGTATGTTCAGATTGTCTTCCCTTTTGTAACCTGACATTGGCCTTTTCTTTTGCAGGCTTATGGTTTGAAATACAAGTTTCCATGGGGATTTTATTTAAATGGATGCTGATCCTACTTAGCTCATACATCAGAAACTTATAAAACCATGCTTTTTTTAGTGCACAAGGACATTTTTTGAAGAAGGATGTAGCTCATTAGCTTGTCAATCAAATGTGTATTTGCAAACACTGAGCTTGGGTCTGACAAAGCAGGGACCTGTGGGTTGAACAGACTTGCTGTGTTTGTTAAACACTGGGAAGAGAAGGTGACTGATGAGACCAGACAAAAATTATTCTGAGCAATTTCAAGACAAATATGAGTAGCACTTTTCCCCCAACCATGTTCTGTAGCTATTTTGTATGGCATATTAGGACTTAAATAATAGCATATTGTTTTCTAAATTAAAACAAAAAACTGAATAAGAGAGGGATTATAAAAAGCATATATATGTCCGACAGAAATAACTCTTTGCATATTCCAGACATGTTCACGTGTGTTTAGTCCTTATTGGAAAGAGAGTTAACCATTTCTAATTAATGGAGAAGAGCAAGCGAGGGGCGTAATGTTCGTTCAATAATCTAGTGATGGAACATGTTTAATAAACTCCTGACCCCGCTGGCCTTATCCTGCTCCCATTGAAATCAGTAGGTTTTATTCCTTCATTGAATGATATCTAGCTCATGTATAGCACTTTTCCTCCATATATCTTTACAAAGGAGGAAGTATCATTATCCACATTTGTAAAAATGGGGGAAACTGAGGCAGGGAGGGACCATGACTTGCCCAAGGTCCAATGACAGAGCTGGGAATAGAAACCACCTTTCCTGACTCGTCCTATAATCCCCGGTTAACTGCGTTGCAGCACTCATAGCAGGCTAAGACATTGAGCACGTCCGTCGGCGAGGTTTGCCGCTAACTTCCATGAAAGCGCGGATTAGGTCCCATCTATGAGAAAGGTTTAAAAAAAAAAAGGTGGGGACGGGAGCAGGAAGCTACATAAACAAAATGTTAGGAGCATTTTCTTGCATTTCGGGTGCCGTGGAAGGATGGTCTTGCTGTGAAAGTTGATCTAAATGCCCTGAAGCCCAAATAGAAGAGGGTAAGGGGGGGAATGGTGAGGAGTAGCTGTTAAAGATGAATCCTCATACTTCACTGTCATTTAAATAACAAAAGTGACTTAAATAATTTCGCCTGTACGTTCTTTGGAGTTTTGCGTCTGTACAAAAGTAGGCTGACCAGACAGCAAATGTGAAAAATCAGGACAAGGGTGGGGGGTAATAGGAACCTATATAAGAAAAAGACCCAAAAATCAGGACTGTCCCTATAAAATCGGGACATCTGGTCACCCTAATACAAAAGTGACAATCAGGTCCTGGTCCATGCTTGTGGGTCCTGAGCCCGACAGCAATACAAATAAGAAATAATAACGAAAGAAATAATTTGGGTAGGTACTGTGCATCAAATGAGATTCCCTGACCACTGACATAACCAAGTGCAGAATTTGGCCCTCTGCATTTCAATTGTATCGTTTTTTCTTTATGGAAAACTGGGATGCATTCCTAATACACCCTGGCAGTGTGTTTGTCTGAGTAACCCAGATGGTGAGAATTCCTCTCCTGTGACAGCCGGTTTCTGAGAGCTTTCTCCTGAATAGGAACTGAAAGTTCACCCTGATATTTGTTTAGTTTCATTAGATCTATTGTGACTTCCTCAGTGACTCAACTCCAGTGAGTTCAAGCTCAGGCTTAATTGCTTCCTCTTAAACAAAACAGTTGGCAAAGTCCCTCCCGGAAAGCTCTACCTTCTCATTTTCCAAGGACTAGGCGACTCACCTGTGTAAACAAAAGAGGTAAAGGAGAAGAAGGTTCAAATACTCCCAGCTCTTTGGCACGCTTTCGCAGTGTCTTTTAGCAAGGCCGGGGGCCAGATTCAGAGGTGATGCACACTGAAGAGAGTGTACAAGTCAGGTGCAGAAGCGGTAGGGTTATATCAGGGAAAGCAGTCAAGAGGAGGGCATGATATCAAGTGAGGAACAACGGCATGCCTGGTTGCCTGGCATATCAGAGAGCTCTTCCAGAGTGGTCATCAGGTTGAGCCTGTCAGTCCATTACAGGCAATGGCATTCTGAACCGGTAGCTTCTCAAAGTTCCAGAGAAAAGGGAGGGCAGCTGTTGGTTTGTAATTACCGTAGTAACCCTCGCCTCCATATAGCACCCCGTAATCACCGTAGTAATCTCACCTCTCTATAGCACTCCTTGAACCCAATTCACCCAGGGCCTTACTGACTGTATATGCGGGGATCGTTTTATCCACCGCTGAAAATGTCGCTATCTCTAGAGAATGCAGGAACAAAGGCTGTGCTATATTTGATCTGACCATCGGTCCTTCATGTCTGCTATTCTTCCTTTGGGCAGGGCTTTAGAGTGTGGCACAAAAAAACCCAGCAACAAAACCCCATCCCAATAACAGGAGGACATTTCTATACACACTGAAAACACAGATTCTTGATCCAGACCACCTAATTGGGCCCATTTCTAATCTTTTCCCAGATCTTCCAGTAATACCATGTCCTCCTCCCTGGATGTGATGTGAAATAAAACCCAGCGTTACAAATTCTTCTCTTCTTTGGTGGGTAGAAATAAACTGCATTTCTGTTGCACTGGGAGATTATTCTAAGGAGCTGTCTTCTAGGGAGATGGGAAATGCCGGCTCATTGCAGTCATTTGCTCCATCAGTTGAACAGTGGTCCCAAATGATGGCTAATCAGAGAGAAAGCAGGCACCAACAGTGCAGTGTCAGTATTGCAGCTCCAGAAAATTTGCAAGGGAAATTCAAGCCGACAGGTGGTCCCTACCTTTGGCAGAAGGTAAAAAGAACATGACAACTTTCTTATCTCCCTGTTTTATCTTTCCAAGGTGGATCATTACTTTTTAGTATTAATAAAGTCTAGGTGTGTATAGTATATACAGAAAATATATAAATATCCAGATGTTTATACACAGACTCTTGTGTTTCTATGCCACTACAAAAGCAAGCAGTATTAAATTCTCTGATACAGGAGCTTGTTACTCCAAAGCACTCCCATAAAACTGATGATTTATCACTAACAAACTTCTGGTATTTTCAGTGTTTCCTGGCATCTTATCTCGTGAAGGAAAAAAATGTTACTTTAGTAAATATTCATCTTACGTAGCTTCCCCCGCCCCTGTTCGCATCATATCTGCCACCTGACTCTTGCGGTTAGCAGGTTGTAGCACAACAGGAGAGCTGTTGCTAGTTAATGATGAAATAGCCATCAGTAGATACAGCCTTTGCCTCAGGGTGCTCATCCCTTAGCCTGCAAGATTCAGATTGAGATTTCTGACATCCCAAAGTGTGGGGGTGTTCAGAGCCATTTCAAAGGTGGGGCTATTGACAAAATCCAGATTTGGGGATCCAGATCTATATCCAGATTTTAACACCCCACCCCCTTGCAATTTTTGTTGGGGCCTGCTATTTCTCATAATAAATTACTCCTCCCAACAACGTCAAAATGTCCTTCTTTGCAAACCTGTGGAAAGTAAACTTGTAGCAAAGGTCTTGCCTTGCAGACAGGGTGTTGCCTTCACTGCTGGGCACTGTCTGCACTGAAGAATTTCTAAGATTCTACCCTTGTTGATACAGCATCAGTGCTGGGAGTGGGAGAGGTCCAGTGTAGACTGGCAACTGGTGTTTTTACCATGTGCCATCTGGGCTCCTTATAGATCAGCCACTTTCCTGAGTGATAGATTGGGGGCTGTGAGACCATCTTGCTTTAACCTGGTGGTTAATAGGTAACAACAGAAGGGAAGTGATAGAATGACATGTTCTGCAAAGTAATAGGGCTTTTAAAGAATTGTTCTTATATCTTTAGAAAAAATAGTTTAAAGGAAGAGGAAATTAGAGCATTCTGTGCTGATAATTTTTTATTCTTCTCTGTGAAATAATAATAATTTTCCTTCTTCAAAAATCAGCTAAGTAACAGAACAAGATAAAAATTACTCCTTCCCCCCACTCTGAAGTTTGGCTTATTCATTGCCAGTGAACTAGAAATCCCTTTCTTGCATTAGAAGCAAAGATGTTTAATTTAAAAAAGGAGAGTTCAGGGAAAAAAGGCATTAAAACAGCTGCCCCTTTAAAATCAAAAGAGTTACACAGAGTGAGAGAGGTAGGGTGGCCCAGACAGCAAGTGTGAAAAATCGGGATGGTGGTTGCAGGTAATAGGCACCTGTATAAGACAAAGCCCCAAATATCAGGACTGTCTCTATAAAATTGGGACATCTGGTCACCCTAGAGAGAGGGCAGAATTTGTCCTAGCAGTGGTGCATGGCAGAAACCAATATTAGAACTAATTTTGTCTACAAACAAAAATACATGTGAATATTCTTGATTTATCCTATGTGCAAATCAAGGGTTAACAGAGTATCAGCTACCGAATAAGCATGCCTGACTCTTACATAGCATTTTCACCAGTAGCTCTCAAAGTGCTTCACAAAGGTAGTTGGTGTCATTATCCTCATTTTTATGGATGGGGAAACTGAGGCAAAGAGGCGATGTGACTAGGCCAAGGTCACCCAGCAGGCCAGTGGCAGAGCTGGAAGTAGACCCCAGGAAGCCTAGTGCACTATCCACTAGGCAATGCTGCCTCCATAGACTTACGGGGTTAGCATGCTCTGTTGTTACGCTGGTGTAAATCCTGAAGAAATGAGAGCGGAGCTTGGTCCTTGGAAGCTAGAGAAGGCAAAGATCTTTTGGATCATATGGGGCTTGATCTTGCGCTGTTGAGAGCCCTTAACTGGCCCCAAATCCATTGCCCTGCGAGGGCAGAATTGTTCCCTACAATATGATACATTAGTACTTAATACAGTCTAGTTTGACATTTTTCAATCAAAGTGATTCTTGCCATTTCTGCTGAATAAACCAGGATCACCTATGTTAAAATACTCTTCATCAAATACAGTAGGAAAGGCTTCAGATTACTGTTTTCAAGCCAGTGGAAAACTTCTTTGTGGGTTTTAAGAACCGATCAAGGGCACAATTCTGCACTCAGGCAAAAATCCCATCATTTTGAGTCAGGACCTCAAGGATGGGCTCCAAGAATAGTAGGTATGTTTGAAGCTCCGTGTGTTGGTTTAACGAGCTAGAGAGGAGCTGGGAACTTGGAGCCTGTGTCTCCGTTTAGGATGGGAAACATAATCAAGGTAATTAGCATTTAGCAATCAGTTTTCTAGATCTTGACAGTCCTGCAATGTGGTTTCTGTCACCGCTCTGGGAAAGTAAGACTAAGGAGGAAAGGGGAGCTATCGTGTCATGTGGATGAGTAGCCGGCTTAGACAGACCTTCCTTTGTATAGAAGCTTGACACACTATGGCCGTCTTATTACAGCCTGTGGCTATCTCAATAAAACCAGGTGCAGATGGGAAATAGGAAAAATTAGGAATTAAAAAATTGCTATTTTAATATCAGAAACATTAGTTAGGAAGCCTGATTAAAAAGCTTTGGAATTTATTATGACCATTCACATCTCAGTATAAAATAATAAGGTAGATTTTCTTTTACAATCTTACTTTCTATATCAGAAGTATTAGCCTGAAGTGCATTTTTAAGAGAGTGCCTGTTAGGCAGTTAGACTATTCTTAATCACGCATGTCAGCATCTCCAGCAATTACCAGCATTTGCAAATCTGCTGCACGTAGATATTTGGATGCTCCAGGGGGCTCTAAACTGAAGCTTGGACTTCAGAATCAGGAAATCTACTAATTCCAGGCAACTGATTTGTGGAGAGAGGCAGATCTTTGTTTGCAGAACCATGGAAATACTTTTTTGTATCGTGCACCAATATTTTTGTAACTTGTGACCACTTAAAAAACTACGCGGCACAGACTAGCTGGTGTTTGGCAGCATCTCCAACAATCAGCAGTGTGTGTAAATGTGCTTTATGTAGATGCTCAGATGCCCCAGGCTGCTCTAAACTGAAGCTCGGACTTCAGAATCAGGAAGCCATAATGATCTCCTTTGTGCCTCGTGCTGTGACTGAGTGCACCAGCGAATCTGGGCCAATGAACTAGAAGTATTTCTGCCAAACTTATGCCAATGACAAACATAACTCAGTTTCTTGCTGCTGATGGTGGGTGTGACAAAGAATTAAGCTCTTTATATGCGCAAGGAGACCTGCATTGCCAAAATAATCATTGATTTCAGGTGCTCATATTAGGACATTCTGGTTTATTTTCAGAGGTGCTGAGCACCCACAAATCTGGTTGAAATAGAAGGAGCCGTGAGCCGTGCTCAGCACCTCTGAAAATGAAGCCTGAGATGTCTCAAGTTAGGCATCAAAATCAATGGCTGTGTTTGAAAATGTAGCTGTTAATCTCAGTGTCTCCGTTTTTCCATCTGTAAAATGGGGATAAATAATCCTGCTCTACACCTCTGGAATGTTTGAACCTTGCTTTGAAAATGTTAGGTGCTTAGCAGTAGAATTTTTTCCCTTCAGTTGAGCCTCTTTCTCTGAGGATGTCAGATGTCATCCTCTGGTGACGTAACCCAACAACAAAAACATAGGTTATTTCAAAAAGTAAAAAACAACAACCATGCCTGCAATTTCAATGTTGAGCTTCCCACATTAGTATGTGAAAGGCCATAACAAAGAGCAGAGTTATTACTAAGCATATGTATCATGAAAAGTTTTCTGTTTGTCCTAACACAGTAGAGCACAGTAGCAGAAATGGACTGTCTAGTCTTTTATATAAAACCATATAACAATGCTTTGTGTCAGGATATTTTGCTAAGAAGGGAAGGACATCTTTGAAAACACTGTACTAAGAGCAACCAAGAGCCCCGAGGCCTTTAGAAAATATAAAACTTAAAAGGAAAATTGTACTGACTTTTGGGTACAGAGTCTGTCCTGATTTATACCTTATGCAACTCTATTAACTTCACTGGGGTTGCGATAAATTGAGGTCAAAGCAAAATTTGCCACCTCCTTTAACTAACCTGCATGTATTTATAATATCTTATTAATAGTAATGTATTTTAAAATCAATTCAATGTCCCACACTATCCTTCCGTGATAATCTGCATACTTTTAAATTTTACATTTAAATGTTTTTTCATTTATATTAAAACCATTTCAGCAAAAAAATGTTGATATTGGGTGCTAAGAGTTCCTGAAATTTTAGGCTAGAAGGATCCACAATTAAGGGAAAAGATAATCAAACCAAACCCTGTTTACTCAATGCTGAAAAACAACATCTTTTAAAAGATAATCTTCACCTTCTTTGATTAGTGTAGAAATTAAAGGTGTTTGATTAATGGGTTAATGATAAATTCCTCTTACAGAGAACAGATAATTTATTTTATTTTTAAAAATATCCTTCCTTCATATTTGGGAATCACCACTGTATGTCAATTACATAGTAAATGAGAAGAGTTTTAAAACACATCCAACCGATATTGGAAAATCTGCTTGTCAAATTTGTCATAGTTTTTATTTAATTACAAGTATGATGAAGCAACAACCTAGCAGCTTTTCACAGTCTCTTTCCCCCTAGGGCAGATGGGTATTAAAACCAATTCAGTCTGTCTCCTGATTGCTTCAGGCTACAGAAAATTGTTCCCCAGGGAAGAGAAGTAAATCAGTTATGATCTTTAGTCTCTCAGAGAGAGATTAGAGCCATAGCACTGGTGAAGCAGCAGTAGGCTGCCCTCTGTAACTGATTTCACCTTTAATCCTACCACTGACTGAATATTGCGAAGAACACTACCATGCATTTTAAGGTTTAAAGCCCCAGGAAAAGAAAGTTATTTACACAAAAATTTTATCCTGCTGCCCATCACTATTGTATCTGGTGTCTTTTCGTGAAAAATATCAAAGTCCCTAGTGGATTTCATGGAGTCTCTGGCACTCTTCCCCTTTTGGGGTAAAAACTCTTCTCGGAGTAGGGATTTTTTTTTTTTAGATTCTATTAATTTCCTTTTTTTGTAGGGGTTTATTGGGTAGAAAAGGGTATCGGTGTTTGTGACTCTCGTTCTTATGGCAGAGTTTTTCAAAGAAGGTGGAAAGGCTTTTTCAAAGCTATGCCCATAGCTGCTGAACGTACCCGCTCATTAATATTATTATAAACTGTGTTCGGCAAAGTCGTAAGAACATCAGAACGGCCATAATGGGTCAAACCTATGATCCATCTAGCCCAGTATCCTGTCTTCCAACAGTAGCTGGCGCCGTATGCTTCAGCGGGAGCGAACAGAACAGGGCAATTTATCAAGTGATCCATCTCCCGCATCCAGTCCCAGCTTATTTGGATTACAGGTGTGTTTTCATAATTTGCTCCTAATTCTGTAAAAGGGACTTTTCAATGCATTCTCTCCTGGATTTAGGTATACAAGGGATCTCCTCAAGTTTGAAAGGTCCAGAACTTAACTTGCAACATGGTTTATTTTTCTTAAATCTGTATGCAGAATTCATGTAATTCTTTGTGATTAGTGAATCAATACCCTCTTTCATACAAAATTTCACCAGTAACCCTAAAATAACATTGTCAGAATTAAAAATTGACCAGGAGAATGGAGAGAAACATCTAATACAGCCTGAGTGTGGAATGTGTGTGAGGGGGGAGGGATAGCTCAGTGGTTTGAGCATTGGCCTGCTAAACCCAGGGGTGTGAGTTCAATCCTTGGGGGGGGGGCCACTTAGGGATCTGGGGCAAAAATCATTACTTGGTCCTGCTAGTGAAGGCAGGGGGCTGGATTCCATGACCTTTCAGGATCCCTTCCACTTCTAGGAGATGGGGTATCTCCATTAAAAAAAAAAAAAAGATTAGGGTGCATGGGCGAGGGGTTCTCCTAAGTTTCTATATAACTGGTAGACATTTTTCTGGGTGTTTTGGTGCAGGATCTGACAATGGAGACACCATGTGACATGTTTAGCAGCAAACAGAGACAGTTACAGAACTGATGCCTTATTGCCTTTTATAAATGAACCCTATGTTTCTGCTGGTTACGGGGTATGTGATGAGCTGGTGACATTTCTTGGATAACGACAAGCTGTTAAAACATCCCACAAACATTAGTATATTATGCCAGGGGAAATGCCATGTATAGCACAGCTTTTTAAAATAGCTACAGGGAAGAGCTGGAAGGCAAATGCTCCTTGTTTACTCGAAGCGCCTGTTATTTCTGCTTTTACACTATGTGAGTTCTACTAGTCGAGATCTTCATCTGCCTGTTAATTTGGCTCCGTTTTCAACAGCTGCAGATACGGTACGTGAGAGACTCTGAATAGACCCTCGGAAAGTTAGACGTAGCTTTTCTGCCTTAGTGTTTATACAAGAGATGTACAACCATTTGTTTGACATGCTACAAGACACTTGATTCCATTTGAAAACACTTACCTTAATCTGCTGACAACCTTTAAGGTTAGTTGGCAGACATACATGTAGCTTTTTTTTCTTACTCTTCACAGTGCAAGCTTTTCCAGGGTCGGCGGTTAGTTTTTTTTCCGGACCTTGAAATGTGTCTCTTCGGTTTTCCATGAGATGGTGCTCTCAAGATTGGAGCACTGCACTGGGTTCTTTTCCTGGTTCTGGCACTCTTCTGTTGACTCCGTGTACTCCCGAATTTTCTGTCTCATGCCTATTTAGGTTGTACGCTCCTTGGGGCAGAGGATGTCCCTTATTTTGTGTTTGAAGAGTGTCCAGCACAACGCAGCCCTGGTTGCTGTTGGGGCTTCTAATACATAATAAAGATCACATAATTCATACTTTCAAACAAAGGTCTGTGGGACGATGGCTGGGTGTGGCCAAGGAGTGCTCTGCACAGCTTGGGGAGGGCTAGTAGCATGTCCTGGCACCTGGCCAGTCTCCAGCCTAAATTAGAGCAGACTTAAGATGGCTGCCACCAGTCGGAAGGGGCCATTATGGCATGCAGGGATCACAGGAGTCAGGAATGCCTGGATACATTCCCAGCCACGTCCCCTATGTCAGCAGCCCACAGTGGGGTGACTTAAGATCCGCTCCCAGGACTCTGCCAGCCAAGGAAGAGAAATCCCTCGGTCACCAGCTAAACTGGCTGCTTCGCTAGCACAAAGTGGCCTGAACACGCTGCAGAATTGGGCCCCATATTTAAGTATTGTGAAGTTGTGGCACCAACATAAAAAACTCTTTGTTCCGCCTATTGATGTTAACGGAGGGCCAAAGTTAATGAGAAATAATTGAATCGCATTTGATATTGGTTAGCTTTTGTCCATTTTTATTACCTTATAACTACCCACTCCTGAGGTTCTTGAGGGGAATAGCTAGGAAGAAATTTAAGAAAAGCTTCCTCGAATCAAAGGCATCTTCCATTCACTGTGCTATCCCAGGCACTGTCATTGACCCCTTCAACTCCTGTCCAGTTTGCAGGTCTCCCTGGGCAGAGACAATGGACTCAATTGTGGCAGGTTAGTAACAGGAGCTGTGACACCTCTGGAGAGGGTGTAGCAACTGCTATCACCCAATGGACAAGTATCCCTGCAGATCAGTGCCGAGTGGGACTGGAGCTACAGTCACTTGACCCGGGCCGCCGAAAGCGGGTTCGGGCCCCGGTAAAAAAAAATTTTTGGGCCCCCCAGCAAGGGTGGACTGGCTAAACAGGGCTGATGGAGGGGGAAGGGGGCAAAAGCTAGGCCCTGGGCCCTCTTCCGGACCGCCGGGCCCCGGTAATTTGTACCGGCTTCTCCCCCCTCTTGTCGGCCCTGCCCTTGACCCAATGACACATCTTCTTCCTTGCAGAGGGTAGGGCTGCTAATACAAGGATCCCAACATATACAGCCACAGAGAAGAGTATAAAGGAAATAGACTTCATTTGTCCTCTCCTTTCTTTTGCATGCCTGTTGTGGGAGGGGGCTGGCATAATGGTATAATCTAATCCAATGCATCATAAAAACATTTTTGCAAGATTTTTCACTATTCTCCCAGTAGCAACATTTGCCCCCCACCCACCCTCCCAGTGTTCATGACAGCAAGAAGCTCTTTTGCTAACTCCTGGTTTTAGTTTCCATGTTTTTATATTCCCTGCTTCATCTTCCTTGTTCATATTTCCAGGCATTTCTCTGCTTTAGCCACCAGGTGCCATCAGTAGCCACTTCTATGCCAGTGCTACATATATTTGAAGATAGAGAGATCCGTGCAAAAAGCCCCTACATTAGGGCAGTGATAAAAGCTATCCAGTTAAGATCACAAAAGTCAGGATGTTGAAAATGAAGGTTCAGACACAGCAGGGGTACTTTGGCTGGACTGCACATGGCCTGCATGTTTTATGGGTTTTGTTGTTGTTAATTATTTAATAACTTTAATAACCATAGCACCCCCAAGGGGCCCAGACAGAGCACAGCCGCATTGTCCTAGGTGCTATGCAAACGTGCAGCAGAAGGTGTGGTCCCTTCGCCTGGGAGCTTCCAATACGATTGGAGTTTACAATAAGATTAGATGCAGCCAGTGGGTGTAACAGACACATGAAAGATCATTGGGAAAAGAGGATGAGGGTAACAGCAGATAGGCCATAGAGCAGCTATGCATGTACACTGATGGCTCTGAGATAACTCAATTTACCTTGCTGGCCCTCTCTCTGGCCATTATCAGGTGGCTGTCATGGTAGGCATGGTCAGTAGGCATCATGGTAAAGGCAGGCCTTGAGGAGGGATCTGACCAAGGCGATGGTGGTGAATTTATGGAGTAGTTTTGAGGAGGTGTCAGGCATGAAGTGGTGGCAGGGAAAGAGCCTGGAGAAACTTGTAGGAGAAGCAGAGGATCGGGTGGTCAAGGATGACCCCGCTGGGGGAGCGCTGAAGAGGCAGGTATTTTCAAAATGACACCTGTCCGTGTGTGGTGTTAGCAGGTATTTTTCTACGTGCTCCACGTAATGGACCACGATTCAGGTCCTGAGAGAACAGCTTAGGCCCCGTGTGAAGCATTTAGAAAGCATCAATCAAAGCTCTTCCCCCAGTTAGTGGCATGGGATTTGTTGCTGTCTAGCAACATGGGTGGCAGCCAGCCGACTCTCGTTAGCCTGCACGGAAATAAGAACGGTGAGGATGCCAGCTGGTAAGAGTCCACAAGAAAGACACAGGAGGATGAATATGTCTTGAAGGAGCTGCAGTGCACACAAACCGAATGATGGAGACAGCACAATGAGACAAATATAGAAACCTGGGAAGAGTGTGGGACGATGGCTGGGCCTTGCTGGACATGGGGAACTATTGACTAATTGCATCATTGGCTGCCCGTCATACTGCGTAGTTTTGTTTGCTGACTTGCCTTCAGTCCATAACAAATTGACCCATTTGCTTCACTTTGTGTGTTGTTTAATGTTCATTTGCAAAAATATACTCCGTCTGGGTTCATTATGGTAAATTAATATTAGTGTTTCAATAAGGCTGCAATCAGTCCTCATTTTATACGAAATCTTTCCTACAGGTTTCTCCCCCCTCCCCTCCATGACTAATAGATATCATTTCAACAGTTTGACGAACTGCCGTGTTATAGAAAAGGCAGTAATTTATACTGATGTAATGGCTGTGATAAAAATCATTTGTGTGCTGATTTTATAAATTAGGTAGGAAATGTGAGTGCCTCTGAAAAATGAAGTGCTACCACATGAATTCCAGTGTTGTTAATGCTTCATACCTTTCTGCTTCATTAAACCAATTTCACGGGGAGATGAGTTGGAGGAGGAAGCTGTGCTGCTTAAGAGATGCAACAATGGTTTATTGAAAGAAATGGGGCTAAGATTAAATTAAGTGCTACTTGAGAAATATGGAAATACAAAAATATTCAAGCTTCTAGATGGTGAATTCAAAAATATGATAAGTTCGCTCTTTCATACTCAAAGAACTGTCATCTCATAATTGCATAGACTGAATTCACAGGCTACTAATTAATATTGAAGAGTTTCTTGAGCCACTCTTATAAATGAGTCCGAGAGCCCCAGAACTAATTTATAACTATTTCCATTTGGAAATCATGACAACTTAAAAATGCTGCTTTAGGTGCATTCCTCTCTTTGGCTCTGAATCCTTTTTAAATGATTCCTGTCACGTGTGAAATCCATGAAATAATAAATAAATAAATAAAAGCAACACCCCCTGCATTTAAAAGGAGGAGGAAAAACCAACATGAGGAATAGATTCAGAAGCAGCCGTGTCTGATAAAACAGTTCTAATTTAGGATAGTGGCACAGAGCTGTCTAAAATAACCTGCACAACTTTTTCTGTCAACTTTCTGAGGTGAATTAACAGGAGTTCCGTTAATTTTTGGTTACACTTCACATGGTAATATTTCCTGGTTACACTTTACATGGTAATATTTCCTGGTTACACTTCACATGGTAATATTTCCTGGCTTTTTCTATAAGATTGTTTTGGAAAGCTAGGTGGTTTGTTTTGATTTTAAAGCCAGTATATTTCCATCCACTGCGGTATGGTTAAGAGCAGGTAAACTAAGAGACTAATCCATTTTTACCACCTCCATAAAATAGCTGCTACTTTTTCTTGTTTTCTCCTCTCCCTTGAGGACTAGAAGTTTTCACTCTCAAACGACTAAACCCTATTTGTTCCGTGGATGGTGGAACATGTAAATACAAAGGGAGTCATTCATTAAATAAGAGGCTTATGCATACACAAGTTTTAAAAAATGCATAGTTTCAAAGCGCAACTGAGAGGCTGCCATTTTACCCCTTATTCACAATGAGAACTCTGTGTACAAGTGACCCAAGTACTGGGATTTGGTCCAGCTCTCAGATTAGCACAGAAAACACGTACAGACATGGACTCTCCCCTTCCCCCTCCCGCTGATGATAATAGGAGCTCATAAATGTGCTCATCTAGGATGTGTGTGGGATCTTAATGGCAGAGGAAAATGCCCTGTTACCTTCAGCTTGGAGACGGCACAGTTCTTTAGATGCATGATGAGGGCGCTCCATAGCATTAGCACTATTCCATCACTGGTGCTCACGATCCCACTTTAAACAACTCACACTATGAAACAGAGCTGTCTAGCATGTTACCCTCAGGCCAAGATCCTGCCCCGGGCTCTCAATTCCCAGTGAGAGGCAGTCGGAGCGGAGGGTGGTCAGCACCTCACCAGGGCAGTTCTAGCAGCAAGGATGTGATGTTACAATAGCACAGCTCACTCTACTGCTAGCAAGGAGGTGTCCTATGAAGCGCTGGGCACCGTCCACTCCCACTGGATAGCTTGAACAGGAGTCGGTACCTTTTGGGGTTGGGCCTGTAGGATGCCACTGCTTGTGGGGTTACCTCATTTACTATTTATAATGCCGCTCCTAGCAAAAATAAAATGAACCACATTAATGTTAAAAATGGTGCCAGTTTTAACATGGAACATCCATCCCGTGGGAAATGCCAAGATTTCAAATTTTTTGTTTTGTCCCCAATTGTCCCTATTCTGAAACTACTTCGTTTTGACCTTTTTTAGAAACGAAACGCTCTGTGTGGCTGGAAAGCTGGTCTCTCTCACCAACAGAAGTTGGTCCAATAAAAGAGATCACCTCCCCCACCTTGTCTTTCTCATATGGCTGTTTTTAAACAAACACAGCGAGTACAGTTTATACAGCACCTCAGAGCACCCAGGTATCTGTGCACGGTCACTGATAGTCTCTGCAGTCAGCACAGCTCAGGAATATTCTGCCCTCACTTGGTAGTTGAGAGCACTCTGCATGTCCCAGAAGAAGTTCAACTCCTTGTCAGATGAGGCCCATATGTAGGACTTTGATCTTTCCCTCTTCGACCACATGCTTTTTTGCCTCCTTTCTGGTTGCTTCTCATCCTTCTCCCATGCTGTGGCTTTGATTACTTTCATAAGAACATAAGAACGGCTGTACTGGGTCAGACCAAAGGTCCATCTATCCCAGTATCCTGTCCACCGACAGTGGCCAACGCCAGGTGCCCCAGAGGGAGTGAACCTAACAGGTAATGATCAAGTGATCTCCCTCCTGGTGCTCCCTCATCTCTGGTGCTCCCTCTACCAACTTGTACTGTCTCCAAAGTGTAACTTGCTCTGAACACATGTCAAGTTCCCTCTGCTCCACGGGTGAGCAAAGCAGCAGAGGGAAGTTGTTGGTATCATTATTATTTGCCAGCTCCTTCAAACACTGATTATAAATTGCAGAAGAAAGTTCACAGGCTGAAAAATAAAGAGGAATTACTTCAAAGGTCTAGCAATGAGTAATCATTGAAGTACACAGCGAAGCAAGATTCTAAAAGAAGGTAAATATTGCTATGAGTGTGAATTGTATATTTTGCAGTTGTAGGGCTAGATCTGGCATCGAGGCTAAGTGACTTCCCTGGGGTTATTGTGGATTGACATTGAAATGAGAGAGAAAAATCTGTTCGACAATATGCAACAGATTTTAATAAGTCACGAGCTAATTAGTAGATAGAATCAGGAAGAAAATGTCCCTTCCTCTCTCTCTCTATCGTTAATCAAGTTGCAATTTGGGTGTTTCTAGGGAGGATCCCTTCCTCTGAAGCATCAGGTAGCTGTTAGAGGCTGGGTACAAGACTCAATGGCCCAATGCCTTCTGGCATAACAATTCATAGGTTTCCCAATCTTCAAAATTGTTGCTTTGTAAGTGGTCTGTACTTAACTCAGACTAGAAATATTTGGGGGCTGACTCTGGTTAGTTAATCCACGTCCATCTGAGAGACTTAATGCTGTTTGGGAACTCGGTTTAGACGTGGAGGTTTGTAACTATAAAGGAACGTGTGCAAAGCTAGGGGACAGTTTTAGGATAAGTATTTCCTGTCTCCCTAAGGCTAAAAGATGAGTCAGCAGGGGGGGAAAGCCGTGGAAAGCAGGAATGTTATTCTTGAAAAGAAAGGCCAGGCTTGGAAGGCACAAACCCAGTTGGAGCAATATGGCTAAGTTATGTACAATCTTTAAGGCTACATCTACACTATGAGCTAGCAGTGTGATTCCCCTGCTTGTGTATGCATACCCAGGCGAGCTCGGCGAGAGCTAACGTGAAGACACCTAGCGGAGTAGTTGTGGTAGCAGCGGGAGCACTGCCATGCTGAGTACATTCCCATCGGTTTCATTTGGCCTGACTCATCCATCCGCTGCTGCTACTTGGGATCCCGCAGCTACACTGCTACTTATACTAACCCCAGGATTGGCGGAAGCGCAGTAAAAGGGGGGGGAAGGGGCACAGGTGCAAAAAACATGGCCACGCCCCCATACAGCACCGCCTCCCTGAGACCCCGCCCCTTCCCCCGAGACCCCACCTCCTGCTCACTTCTCTCTGCCCTCTCCCCCGTCACTCGCCCTTACAGCCGGTTAAAAGTGGGGGGGGGCATGGTCCGCTGCACCCCCCTACCCCCCGTTCTGCCGCCCCTGACTCACGCTAGCTCAATGAGAACAAGCGTGAGTCTATGTATACAAGCAGGAAAATCACCCCTTAGTTCATAGGGTAGACGTAGCAAAAGAGAAAGAATGTGTTTTAAACTGCATCACTAGCCAGTCTCATTTGCCAGCTCTGAAGTTAGAGGTAAATGTGTCTTGGAGCATCTTTGAATCGGCATGGCCCAGTGGATAGGCAGGGCAGATGACTGGGACTCAGCCGATCAATGGCAGAGCCAGGAATACTGTGGGACCTTGGGCTTCTCTGAGTCTCTCTTCCCCTACCTGCTCTTAGACAATCTTGTCTGTTTAGTTTGTAAGCTCTTCAGGGCAGGCGCTATCTCTTCTCATGTGGTAGTCCAGCTCCTAGCACAAAGAGGCCTCGGTCTCAGCTGGGGCCTCTGAGTTCTATGATGAAATAAATAATAATAAAAGCGGCTAGATAACAGAATGCCCAGGATTCCTCACAGAAACAATCTGCTGCCCTCAGATGTGTGTGTGGTTCCCAGTGAAATCAATAGGAGTGTCAAAGCGGTAGTCTTTTAATTGGAGAAACTCCATGGGAATTCTTCAATGGCCTGTTGGAGCGGCATGAAAACCAGAGTGTGGCTCTTGAGAATTGTTGTGACAGAAGGCTGTTGTTGCGAGGTGTCTGACATGGCCAGGAGCCAGGCAGTGGGACAACACTGGACCAGATTTTGCCACTGGAGAACATATCAAAGCTGACGGTGCTCCTTGCCAAAGACTTACAAGCATTGACCTTCTCGCAGCCCATCTCTCCAAGAGCTTTTCAAACTTCACAGCAAACTTGAATTCCTGCTGATAGGGTGGAGAGACTCACTACCACCAACTGCAAGTAATGGGCCCCATGTTGTTAGACCAGGGTATGCAGTGTGACTTAGCCTCACTTCCCCTTTGTTCTGCAGGGAAGCAAGATGCGGGAGCTGTATACCTGGGGCAGCTTTATTTCCCTCTCTGCACTACTGCCTCCGCTGCACTGGCTGATTGCATTGGGGGGTGCAGCCCTGGGTCCCCCCACTTCCTGCCCACCTGCATGGGAGGGGGAAAAGCGACCCCCATAGCTGACTTCAGACCAGTAAAGTGAGTAGCTTGTCCCGAGGAGGAAGGGGAAGTGTTATGCCTCCTTATTGCCCTGCACAAGGTACCTAAGGCAGATAACCACTGAGCTGTATAATTGTGGTGATTTCACATCCTCAGCACACCCACACAGCATAAGCACCGTGTGGAGAGCAAAAGAAAGCGGTTTGCTTTCCAGGGGGACAAGTGAGTTTGTGGGCTGTTCAGGCCATGGGAATGTTTGATACAATGAAAGGCTTTAGTGTTTGGTCAGTAAGTGATTCACACCTCTTACCGAACTCTTAAATATCGTAAATCCTGGGAGTGAAAAACAAGAGACTGAATAGTTGTGAGGTGCTGCTTCTGCACTGGCAGAAATGATCTTAATAAAGCTTATACTAACGTTCACTTTTTATTCACTCACTGAGCTCAGCTAAAGTAATCAGACACTAAATGGAAAACATGATCTAGATTTAGCCTTTATAATGTGTCTTTTTTTTTCAAAACCAAACTGATCTGTTGGATTTTCCTGTAAGAACTGGGATATGTATATAAGTGTAGCTTACTTAGCCAGCAATGTCAGCGGTAACATTTAAAATGCAGTGATTAAAAATCCTCTCATAACTCTCATCAAAGTGAAGTTGCGGGGGGGACTTATTGTGGTTGGGGGGGGAGGGGGGCTTAAATTGTGCGTGTGTAGAGGAGGTGTTTGGTTCCATCTTTGCATGAACCTGAAGGTTCAAACTTTCAAAAGCAGCTTCTAAAATTGTGCATACACAAACTGTACACACAAGTTTTGCTTGGACATTTTTCACAGCCAGGTTTGTGTGTGTGTATAGCATAAAAAAACCCAGACTTCTTAATGCAAACTGCATTTGCTCGCACTAACCAGGTACCTAGTTTGAACACGTGAAAGGAGCATGCGTAGTAAGTACATTTCAGTTTCTGTGCAAAGGCCAGTTTAGCCAGCTCTATACCACTCCCTTCAAAGTCCCTTGTCGCAATGCGGCACTGCTGCCATCCAGCAATCCTCGGAGATGCCTGGCTGCTGGGGTTCCTTGCACTGAGCCTACTCCAAGTTGCACTACTGGAAGCTGAAATAGCTTCTGAATTGGGGAGCCACCTTTGTCCGCCCCCCCCCCCCAATACTTCAGTGGCACCAAGCAGCTGAGGACTTGAACCCAAAATTTCCAGCACAAAGATCAAACAACTTTAGGCAGGTCACTGAATGCCTCACGTCTCAGCTTCTGCATCTGTAAACTCAGAGTAGGATTTCCTTTCCTGGTATGTTCTGAGTTTTAATGAGTATTTGTGAAATGCCTGGAGATCCTGGAGTGGAGAAGGCAGCAGGAGTGCAAAGTCGTCATCTTCTTTCTCTTCCTTCTCCTCCTCCTCGTCATTCTTTGCCACTTCCCTATTAGGAGTTGGCAACTTTTATAGAGTTCTTCCAAAACTCATGATTGTAGGCCTGGCTGTCACGCAAATTGGTCTCGCTAAAGTACACTGATATCTGGTCCATGTCCTGAGTCTTTGGCTTCCCCCTTGGATTTCTTCAATGATTGTTGCACAGGCCGTCCTACCACTACAACGCTCAGGTCTCCTCTGGTTATGTCCATGCTAGCCTAGCCTCCCTCAGCTTGTCTTCAGTTGGGGCACCAGGGATTAGGCTCCTCACAACAATCTCATTTCATTTCCTGTCATGGAGTGTCCAACCATTTAACCACCTCAGTATCTTCATTTCTGTGGTGAAGAGCACACTGATGTCTTTTCCTGTGGCCAGCCAAATCTCCATTCTGCACATTCAGAGGGGTCAAATTAAAGTATTACACACACTACCTTTTAAATTTATTGGCAGCTTTTTATTACAGAGAATGGGGATCAGCTCCCACCTTTGCACCAGCCACCTTTGGTACAATGCTGGGCATCATTCAGCAGGGATGCAAAGCTGAAATATGAACAGATACTTTATAAAAAATATGTTAAGCAGATAAAAACTCAGAAAAGAGAGAAAATGAAGATAGGAAAGAGACTATGGTCCCTCTTCAGTGCACATTGAAGGCAACAGTCGGACTTCAGTGGCCATTGGATTGAGTTCTCTTTTATTGTCATTATATTTATTTATATTACAGTGGAACAGAGAAGCCTCAATTAAGAGCGGGGCCCTCGGCAGAAAATCAAACACAAATTGCATCCCATAAAATTGGGTATAAAATGGAGAGCTAAAGCTGAGAAGCAAATCAGGAAATGAAAAGTTAAGGTTGAAAGTTCAACAATCAAGTGCGGTAGGTGGTTTTAACTCACGAGTGCAGGACTGGGCCCAGAGAGCTAGATAGGCCAATACTGTGAAAAGCAGACTCTGCAATGCAGGGCCTGATCCTGTGGAGAGACCCTTCAGGGAGCTGCATGTGGATTTGGCCTTCAGGGGTGACAATTTTTGATGTTTTTTTTAAAACCAGATCCCCCCCCCCCCCGTCCCCAAGAGTGGTAAAAAACCCAAACCAAAGTACTCCAATGCCCCAGGAAATAGTAGTTTTTATGTCTTTACTCTCCTGTTCCTCTTCTGGCAGGGGTAAGATACCTCACTTGAATCTCATGGGGTGTATGTCTTTAACACTGCTAAATATCTTCTTTGATGTACTGTACATTCTAGCATGAAAAACAAATAATAATTAAAAAATGGCTTTTCCCCCCCTCCTTGCTAACGGGGAAAAAAAAGTTTTGAATGAACTTTTATACCAAAACCATTGATTGACTGATTTTAAAATTGCACATTTCCCTTCTAGCCCGAGACCTTCTAAACCAAGTTTTAGCCCAGGGAATTCTTATCAGATAGGCCCTCATAAATAAGGGTTTATGATGGAATTGGTGACACACTCTAGCATCAGAAAAGTGATGCTTTCTGATGGTAGAATGTGTCACAGTTCCATCATAAGCATTAATACCCAATACATCCAAACATCAACATTTTAGCCAACAAAGAACACCCGCCCCCCCCCAACAAACTGCATTGTTTTGCCTTTTTTTCTTTTAAAAGGAAAAGAAAAATAATAATATATTACTGCTTGGTAGCATGATTCCAATGCAAATGCCAGAGACTGGTGGCTTATTAATAGGCCTGGCCTGTAGCAAGCCTCCCTTCCCCGCTTCAGTTTGAAATTGATTATTTTAATACAGAATTCCTGAATGAAAGAGGTTCTTGGCCTTTTCCTGTGCTGCTGAATAATGTATGTGGGAGAAAGCAAATAGAAGCAGAGGGTCTCAGCTGCTGGAACAATGGGCAGTGCACAGAGCTAAGGGGGCACATTAGTTTATCATTGCCTTGTCAATCCTCATAGCCTGGGAATCGTGGGATAGCCTGGAAAGAAACAGCTGCTGAACGTGTGGTAAACTGACCGGGGCACTTTAGAGAGACGACTACATTTACACATCTGAAAACAAGATATTGATTTTCCTACAAAGCTGGAGAGAAATATTCTCCCTTTAAAATACATCTAGACCACGGGTTATTTACAAAATCACAACTCTTTTTGGCTCTTCTAAGGGACCCAAGGCTTGATGGGGTTTAAAATCTAAAACTAGAACCCGCATCAACTTTTCTTTGCCTATATTAACTGCCTGTGTTTCCTCCAGCTGCTTTCAGTGAGGCATCGAAAATAAAAAGCAACACCAACAAAACTGCGTTTTTAAACATCTTTTTTTTAAATCAGTTTCTGCCCCAAACTATAGAAATGACAGTAAATAAATTTTAAAAATAGAGCAACATTAAAGTTATTTAAAGCCACAGGCACTCTCCTTCTTTGGGCCAAATTTGCTGTAAGTTACACCTGGTCAGCATTGGTGCTTTTGCGAGTGCTCTCCATTTTAAACCAACAAAAGGGTCTCCACTGTTACAGTGCAAGTTTCTATTTATTCCTTAGACAGAAATTTTCTCCACAGCTACAAAAGAAAAGAGAACATCTAAGGCTGTGTCTACACTCCCACTTTTGTGAAAAAAACACCCCCCTGAGCGACATAAGTTACACTGACAGAAGCGCCGATGTAGACAGTGCAGTGTCGGTGGGAGAGCTTCTTCCGCCAACATAGCTACAATCGCTCGTGGAGATGGGTTTTTTTATGCCGACAGGAGAATTCTTTCCCATCGGCATAGAGTGGCTACACGGCTAACCTTATAGCAGCGCAGGTGCGTCAGTACAGTTGTGCCGCTGTAAGCTCTAGTGTAAACATGCCCTAAATCAATGATCTGATGTCAGCAGATGAGAAACTGAACTGTAACTAGAAAAGAATTGAATCGTTTTAATAGTGGGTGGGTTTAAAATGGAGGTGGACCAATGTGCTTGAAATATTGTGCTGCTGCTTTAGTCTTATTTCAGGCTTAACTGATGGGAAGCTTTTTTTCTGGGTAAGAACAGTAGCTATCATATCCACGTGGTCCGACCATGATGTTCATGTGAAGTTCCACTAAGGACTATGCATCTCTACATGGACAGAAGGTTCCACCCATGTAGATCTGATGGCCACACTGGGGTCTTAGCAAGGTAGGCCGTTTAGTTTCTTTGGCAAAGCAAAAGTTAATGTTAGTTGCTTCTCCTTATCCAACTGCTGACATAAATTATATGAACCGAGAGGCTCTCAGTAAGCATTCCTCTCCTCCATGAGACACTTTATTGGTTTTGTCATTCAAGAGACAGGTGCCTCCAACACTTGCTATCGAGTACAGGGCTTACCACCATGAGTAATCCCATTGTAGTCAGTGGGCCATCTCACAATTATAAACTTGTGCACAGTAGTAAGAATTTGCAGGATCTGGACCGTGTGGGATTTGCATTAATGATGCCGGGAGAAAATAATGGACAATCACCAACTGTGCGTGCCTCTCTGAAAAATAGACTCCCAAGTTAGAGAAGTTATTTTCTCAAGGGCATTTTCAAACTAATACAGGGATTTCTTTGTGCTGGGATATAGGAATCTCTGCCTCTAACTTTCTTTAGGTCTACTATTGTGATTAGAAACCTGTATTGACTGGAATAGGCTAGAAAGACCATCCAATGGCTCCATAAAATATTGTAAGCATAAGTAATGCATACTCTCAAGAAAGGCGAAGTATGGCAGCTCTAAAACAAGGTCTGTCAATAACTAGGTAGTACAATGTTGCTCCCCAAATCAATAAGCAGTTAGGGCCAAGATTTTCCAAAAACGGTGGTCTGAAGTTAGGTTCCTAAATCCATACCTAAGCATCTAAATAAATAGCCATATTGCCAAAAGCACTGAGGGCCAACAACCCAACCATTGAGATCTTTGAGAGCTTTTAGGTGTTTGACACTTCTGGGGGGAGGGGAGGAGGAACCTCTGGCCACTTATTTAAGTGCCTCAGTATGGATTTAGAATTCTAACTTTTTAGGCAACTATTACTGAAAATCTAGGCCTAGAATCACTGTTCTATAAATGCTCAGAAACTTAATGGCGCTGATCCAAACCCCACTGAAGTCCATGGGAATCTTCCTATTAACTTCAATGGGCTTTGGAGCAGACCCAATATGAACAAAGAATAATGGTGAAAACTGTAGCTAGAACACCTTTCTAGTTCAATAAATTGGGAAGGTGTAATTCCACACAGAATTCGGCCCTCAAAACTTCATAATCCCTAACATCACCTAAAAAGGAATTTATAGTTTTCCCCTGGAAATGCAGAGGCCTCACAGAATTAGCAGTAACATAAGCTCTTGCGATTTGCTGACAGTCCCATACCATTCTGTGTACTCCGGTTAAAACTGGTCATCGCTAACAACTTCCTTATTAATAACCACATCTGTGGAAATGTTAGGTGGAGCATTTAAAATGTGTGGTTAGAAAGTCATGACTAAGCTGCAAAAAGAAAACTTCGAATGACATCAGCCAAAATGGAAGTTTCTAACTTTACTGGAACTACACATATTACTGGCTTCAGAGGAATGACACAAAAGCATTAACTACCCTATCTTGCATTCCTTTCCCATTGACTCCAGTGAAAGTTTTGCTAAGGGGAGCCAGATCAGATCCTATTGGATTCTGTCATGAAATAAAGGAAAGGCAGATATTTTTCCTCACATTCCCACACTGAAATATTCTTGTGAGTTTTATTACCCTCATCCATTTGAATTGATCACTCGTGGCGTGAATGGTAATGATGCAAAATGAAGTCAAATGTTACCCTTGTTAGATATCTTCTTCCCTTGAATGAACAAATTCAAACTGGATTTGTAGGCAAATGAGGCATTAGTGTCATAACAGCATCCACTTTAAGACTGTATACAGATGGGGTGGGGAAAATTTTTGGCACAAGGGCCACATGGGGTTGCAAAACTGTATGGAGGGCCGGGTAGGGAAGGCTGTGCCTCCCCAAACAGCCTGGCCCCTCCCACTTCCCACCCCCAACTGCCCCCCTTAGAACCCCCCAACCTATCCAACCCCCCACTCCTTGCCCCCTGACTGCCCCCTCCTGGGACCCCTTCCATAACTGCCCCCTGGGACCCCACCCCCTATCCACCGCTCCCTGTCCCCTGACTGCCCCTGAGGCAAACTCATGAAAGGGAAGTATATTTTTTAGGTCTAACACTATTATGCAAGGATGGAACTATGAAAATTCAGCCTATGGCTACACTACAGAGCCAATGCTAGAATAGCTATGCTGGTATAACCCCCGTGTAGACACAACCTACACTAAAAGAAGGAGTTTTCCTGCCACAATGTTAGCTATGCCAACAGAAATACACTTGAGATGATATATCTCTGACTCTACTGGTGTTTTTGTTGGCATAGGAATGTCAGACGGGGTGTGGTTTTTCCACATGAGGGTATACGTTTTAACTGTAGATCAAGCCTCAGTCTTCACTGATTTTCATATAAACTGAAACCTTTCTGTGTATTTCTATAGCTGATAAGGAAGGCCTTTTAAATTAAATCATTTTAAGATTTGGCAAAATCATCATCTCCCTTTATTGCCTCTCGTATACATATATGAACTTGAAACGGTTTAAATGTTGTTGGCAGTACAGACTGGAAAAGCCCTGTTTTAGTGCACATCCTTCACCCACCAATAAAACATCAGGCAAATGTCCGAAATGATGGGCCAGGAAGGCAGAGGAGGAAATCAAGCCAGTGTGGCAATCGGATGGAGTAGGCCAAAATAATGCTCTGAATATGACTTTGATTTAACGTAATCTCATCAGAACAGGAGCTTCTCCCACAATAATAGTATTGTTTTCTTACTTAGGGAAATTTAATTATGTCAAGCTGACTTCTGAAAACCCCAAGAAGGCAATGCATGTTTCTGGAGGATTAATGCAAGACATTATCATATTCAGAAAGATTGGTATTGAAATTCCTATGTGCCTGGGTGCCCCGGGATATCATGAAACCACATAGAAAAGCCCATCTTGCAGAGTGGTGAAACTTTCCCTTCTCTCGTTGGCTTCAATGGATTCTCCTTCTCTTCCAAAGCCACCTGGGATATTTTTATTTCTTAGCACTCAAAGTGCATTAAATGCTTTGCAAACAATTGAAGAACAAACACTAGAGTTTACGGTTGAAGGCCCCGATCCTGCAAGCTGGTATATCCATGTGCCTATGCAGATCTCTATTGAAGTCAAAGGGTGCAGGGATCTGTCTGCAAATCCAGAGCCTAATTTCAGGCATTATGCAATGAGTGAGAGTAACAGACAACAGGAAGGACAAGGGTTGCAACACTAGGATTACACTGTTACTCAGTGTCATGTGCTTAATAGAATGGTTACATAAAGGGTGTGTCTGCTTCCCTTTTCCTCCTTTCTCTCCCCTCTAAAATTAGATTACTTCTTGTTAAGTAGTGGGCACATCTTTCTATGGATCACTCGCGGTGCCCAGAAGATGAAGGTGTCTGTGTGGCAAATAGATATTTTAGCTCTCCTTTGCTAGCTGAGGAGATGGCAGTTGGGTCTTGGAGGATTTGCCCAAGAAAAATGGTATTGTCCATGTCCACTGACACTAATTATAATGAGAATCTTCCTCTGTAAGAGGCTCATTGTTGAGCCATTCACTTGCTGTACGACCTCAAGCAAATCATTTGACCTCAGTGAACCAGCCCAGGGTAAAAGGCAGAACCTCCCTGCAAACCAGATGCTGTGTATGAGCCGAGATTTCTGGGGAAATGCCATCTTCAGTTCCAGATTGAGATCAGACTTTTTAACCTCTTCTCATAGCTGGATGAGGGAAATTTGGGGAGGAATTCCAAGAGGAATGGGTAGGAGGTGGCATAAATCTTGGGGCCAAATCCTTGATAGTGGCTCTGTCTCCTGAGGGCCACTCTAGTGGTGCAAAAAGTAGTAGAAAACGCTCTCATGTGACAGCTGGGGAGTAGCATACAGTGAGCAGAGCTGGATCTATGCCAACTGCTCCCCTACCCCCACAAGCAAAGAGGCATTCTTGGGTGGGGCAGCGTGCACAGAGGCATTGTGACCAGGTTACAGGTCTGACTTATAAAATACCAGCTACTCTCCTTTATTCAGTGCTGCCTTAGCTCCTTTCTTTCACGCAACAATGAAAGCTGGCCTTGTAGCAAAGCATAAGTACAGCAGTGACTTCCTCTCTTTCTTTCAAACCAAGGATGTGTGCCTGGACAAAACTAGAACCCTTACAGTAAACACCAGGAAGTTCATTAAGTGCTGCATAGAGGGACATGAGGACAAAGGTGGCATTTCAGAGGTAGATGGGTTCTTTCACACGGATGGTCCCCAAAAAGGTAGAACTGGACATCAGTGTTGTTTATAGTTTCATTCTCTGCTCCAGTTTTCAAGAGTTAATGATGGCTAGTGCTGGACCAAAGTGTAAAAAGTCAGATGCGGGTTTTGAACACCTGTAAGTTTGGCAGTGTTCAGAACCAACGTCTGGGTTCAGCCCATTAGAGACACTCTGAAGAACTGGGTTCCTCTGCCCAATCTCTCCCTTCCCCCAGCTTCAGGAAGGTTTGGAGCTCAGAGTTTGGGTTTGATTCCATCTTTAACTATTATTCTCTGTCTTGGATACTGTACTGAGTTTGTATAGCAGTAATTATTAGCATAGAGAAAAGCACATATCCATTTACAGGAGCTTTATGCTAGGTGCTGTGCAACCACAGACAGAGGGCTCGATCCTGCAGGGGGCTGAGCTCTCAAGCCTTGACCTAGCAAAGCACTTAAGCACGTGCTTACTTTAAGCACCGTTGTGCTTTAAGTTAAGCGAGTACTTAAGTGCTTTGGTGGATCAGAGCCAGAGTTCAGCACCTGGCAGACTTGAGCCCCAAAGTATTATCATTGCTGTGAAGAGTTAACAATGTGGAACCTGAGCACATTCAGATTGGTTGGGTTTTCTGTCCCCTCTGCAGGGAAAAATACCTGCCCGTGGAAAAATCTGTCCTGGAATTTGAGCTGGTGAAGGCTATGTTAACACAGAATGTATATGAACTGGGGGCTTATTCTTACTATTTATTACTTATATTACAGTAGCAGTTGAGCTGGGGGGGCTCCTTTGTGTTAGGGGCTGCATAGACACCTAGTAAGAAAGAGACAGTCCCTGCCTCAGAGTGCTGGCAGTAGGCCCACCTACCATGGCGAGTCTGCGCACAGCAGTAAGTATTTGCAGGATCCAGCCTTGGGGAACCAGGCAACTTTGTATTCATGGCACCAAGACAATAAAATTACAAGTTGTAGTGAGTAGAAATTGGTTTGTAGCAGACTCTCTCATTTGTCATTTCCTGCGCTGGTTCCCAAAGCTCTTTGGAGGTGAAGGGGAAGAAGCAGATGAAATGCTGGATTTGATCTAAGGCAGGACCGCCCAGAGGATTCGGGGGCCTGGGGCAAAGCAATTTTGGGGGCCCCTTCCATAAAAAAAAGTTGCAATACTATAGAATACTATATTCTTGTGGGGGCCCCTGCGGGGCCCGGGGCAAATTGCCCCACTTGCCCCTCCCCCCGCCCCCACCCCCCCCCCGGGCGGCCCTGGTCTAAGGAACGAATGTCCATGGCGGTGGAGGTACCACTTATAAAGAATTACCTGACTGCCTGCCTACTCCTCCCACAGAAGGAGTACTGGGCAGAGCCTTGACTCCCCCCTCCCTCCCCCACTCACTGGCCAGTACAGGGCTGTCCTAATTTGCTGCTGGCACAGCCCCAATAAATTACTACCCCTCCCTCCCCCACCTCCCTTCCAATACCAGAGCAAATAGTATCTAGCATGATGAGCTCTTGGTCCATGATGAGGGCTCCTAGTTGCTCCAGGCATACGAACAATAAATAATGGGGCTAATCCTACGGTGGGGCAATTCCTGCAGCACCCTTTGCTCAGGGCTTTTCCTGCAGGCACAATCTAGCCCTTGGTTCTCTAACCAGTTATAGAATTTCCTGATCTGGAGTTTCATTCCTTTAGTTTTTAGCTGACGTTTCCATTTCCCCGGTTTACAAACATAACACGAAGTTAAACACCAGTCTCCCTTGGCCCTCCAACAGCAGTAGTGCGCTGCTGTGCTCTGTATCCTGGCTCTGTAACAAGGCTATATTACTAGAAAAATATCAATATTAAAGTCATTTTTCTCCCCACATTTCCTTTTGTGCATGTGTGGCATGGGGAGGGACTGAGGCAGTAATACCTGCATTTTTCATTCAGAGTAAATGTTCTTTAAATTACATGTTCTGCAGAGCAGGTAAATATGTTTCATGCTCCCCTAAAGCATCATATTAAAATGATATAAACCGGATAAGCATTTGGCCATTTCAAGATTGTTATAATATGTAGAATTGTCATACATAATAGTCATCGTTTTCATTTTCCTCCACTGATGTCCTAGAAATATTTATATACTTTCCCCAGACTAGTAACCCTTACCAGCCTGTAGCTTTGCAAAAGACCCCTGTAGATTCCTGGTTTTGGTGGAGAGGAACAGTACTTTGTAATAGCTATCTCTTTAACTGGAAAAATAATTAACTTAGAGAATGCGGGGTGGGGAATCTTACAACAAAATAGAGCTAGTATTCTCTTTTATATCACTGATCTCTACTTTACCCAGCAATATTTCATACCGCCTTGCAGAATGTTTGTCAAGCCCTTTGTATACCTGTGTGCTAGCTGACTAAATACTCCCTGAAGACAGTGGTGTTTCATGCATGTAACACAGCAGAATGTGGACTACTGGGTCAGAATATGAATTTGCAAAATCTTCTCTTTATGTAAAAACTTTGCCTCTAATTCCCTGATGGTATGTTAATGCAGAGAGAGAGAGAGGAGATCCTTTTGACTCCTCTTATCCTTGCTACCTGGCTTTAAAGTTAGTGACCTCTCTAAAGTGGATCTCGGTCTTCTGTTAGCAGATAAGACTACTTGATTTATTTACCTAAGCATTACTACTTATTCTTCAGAGAAAATGTCTAACTCTGCTGTAGGTGCACTGGACGTGAAACAATCAGGGTTTGGGTTTCATTGTTGGGACGCTGAATTTTCCTATTTTATCACTCATCCGTCCTTGTCAGACCTGTGAAGCTGGACTGAGGAATCCACAGTGGCTGGCCGCTGTGCTATACAAATCCCTTTACAACATCCACAACAGGAATGTGTGTAAATAATATTAAGATTGTGACACAAACTAACTGCGCTATGATGCAACTAAACACAATGACAGTTAGTGCTTAGAAGTCATGGTGATGGATGTTTCAGAAATGCTGATAGGCAGAATAGAGAGACAAGGTGGGCGAGGTAATATATTTTATTGGACCAATTTCTCTTGATGAGAGAGAGAGACGCTTTCGAGCTCTGTATAAGTCTCTCTCACCATCAAAACTTGGTCCACCTTGTGCCTCTAATATCCTGGGACCTAGATGACTACAATGCTGATACACACAGAGAGATGAGAGTGTGGGTGTGGGATTGTTAACAAGATCTGGGACCCGGAATCTTCCATTTTAATCTGGCACAGGTTGGCAGTGACCCAAAAGCATGGACAGTGGCCTGTGTGGAATGTGTTGGTCTGAGTTCATTTTCTAGTAGATGAAGCAGCATGCCATAAAAATCCACTCCCCAGTCTCAATCCTCAAAAGATTAGTCATGGAACCTGGACTGTCTTTTCACACCTAGAAGGGGTCTTCCCAGAAGGGAGTTAAGGCACAAGAGCAAAATGATTGAGGAAGCTTGAAGCAGTGTGTGTGCTGTTCCTGCTGCCTGTACAATCCGGTCACTGAACCCTTCACTTCACTTTTTCCGCAGTACTGACAGAGAACCTCATGAAAGGTCATTGCACTTTAATGTCATCTCATGGAAAAGTGCCTGCGTTTTTTGCAGGGTATGTCTAGAAGAATCTCATCTTCTCACCTGAGGGCAGGCCTTCAAACTTGTCTCAGCAGAGCATTCCTCCAAAGTTTGCAACTTCTTTTCATCCTAGATCAGGTAACCAAGGACACCACTGAGAAGTTGCTACCAGTTCCTCTCTGCAGTAAGACAGGCGCAGAGGAAGGAGGTGGCTTCCTGACCTCAGCAATGAAGTGGAAAAAGAGAAACATTTTTTCAGATACGCCAGTGACTAGCTCACTTATGCTGCATGCTGCTAACTTAACTCTGCTGCCAGTGACTTCCTGAATGAGACAGGTTAAAGAAAAAGGGAATGGGCTTGCTGGCTGAGTGTTTTCAGTGTGAGGACTTGATTTTCCCTTTCACAAAACACACCTTCCCCAGCAAAATGGCTAGGAAACCTGCCTGTGAAAACTCTCCAGGGTGCCCCTCTACTTCCTCTGAGCCACATTAGAGGTTGTATTGGTTTCAGTTATTTCAACAGAAAAATCACTTCCCTAACCAAAATAATAACACTGATGCCAAAAGAGTTGATATTGATGCAATACCTGTGTGTAGACAAGGCTTAAATATTCAGCTGGCCAGTGGAAATGAGTTAATGTAATAATAATTTGCACTTCTTTAGTAAAAAGAAGAACAGGAGTACTTGTGGCACCTTAGAGACTAACAAATTTATTAGAGCATAAGCTTTCATGGACTACAGCCCATGAAACTTGTCACTTCTTTAGTGCTTTTCATTTGAGGCTCTCCAGTACTTGGTGATGGTTTGTGATAATTAACGATAAAGGAATTCACACTTGGGCCTTAGGCCCCTGTGAGAAAGTTGTACCAGTTTAACTTTAATCAGGTTTAAAACCAATTTAGTTAAAACGGTGCAAACCCCTATGCGGATGCTTTTATTATGATGCAGAATTGAGTTAGGTTGGTTTAGCTGAAAACTGACACCTAATTAATTTAAACTAAATCAATGAAGCCATTTTTACTAAATCACTCTTAGGCCTAGCCTACACCTAAAAATTAGATCAACCTAACCACATTGCTCAGGGCTGTGAAAAACTTCACACCCTGTGAGATGTAGTTGGTTGACATAATCCACTCGGTAATGGTGCTGCTTTAACGATCATGGTATCGTTAAAACAGTATATTTGTTCTGTGCAGACAAGGCCTGAATGTGAGAGAGAGACTTGGAGACTGAAGTTAGAAAGAAAATTACTCCAAATCCGCTTCCGTCAATGTAGGAAGCATCTACACTACAGCACTCCTGAGCCATAGCTTAGCCACTGTAGTGTAGACATATCCTTAGTATCCACATGGGAGGAGTGGTGCACTAATTTAATTAAATTGGTTTTTCAAAAAAATCGCACTTTTAGCTAAATCGCTGCAACTTTCTTGTGTAGACCAGGACTGAGGTCCGGTCTACACTACAGACCTAGATCAGTATGACTACATCGCTCAGGGGTGTGGAAAATCCACATCCCTGAGCGACGTAGTTATACTGCCCATATTCCCCCTCCCCTCCCCGGTGTAGACAGCACTCTGTCGACAGGAGAGCTGCTGCCATCGACAAAGCTACCACCTCTCGGGGAGGTGGATTAACTGCACCAATGGGAGAGCTTTCTCCCATCAGCGTAGGAGCATCTTTACTTACGCTCTACAACAATGCAGCTGTACTGATGCAGCACTATAAGTGTAGCCCTGTCCTTGAGTTTAGTCTCCTGATCACCCTGTTGGGTAGGTAAATATTATCCTAATTTTACAGATGAGGAAATTGGGAGACAGAGAAAATGACTCTCCCAGGGTCACCCCGGGAATGAGCAGAAGAGCCAAGGAAAGATGGGGAGAACTCTGAGTGGCGAGGAGATGCTATGGACCGTGCTGCCAGATGTAGACTGCTCACTCCCAGCTGCAGATCTCATTTTCAATCGATGTAACTAAAGGCATTGCAAGAAGAGCTGGGAGAAATGTATTCAGCAAATAGGAAATTTGCCCAAAAATGCATTTTGTGGGACACAAAAGCTATTTGCAAATTTTGGCTGGGAAAAAAACGCCATTTTTCTTCCTTTAATGTGGAATTGGTTCATTTTGACATTTTTGAAATGAACCCTTTAGTGATTTTGTTCTAGATTGACATTTCCAAAACAAAATGTTGTTTTGAATCAACGCAAACCATGTCCCCCCCCGCCCCCATTTCTGGGGTGGGAGGGAAGTAAAAATATTCGGGTTTGGTTCTAAAGAAACTATTTCTCCCCCCTGCCCCTGGATTTTTCAGTTTGGCCACTGAATAAACACAAAACAAAACAAAAAACAAAAAAAAACAAACCCCAATTATTGGCTCAGCTCTAAATGCAAGGATGTGGCACTGTCTATGGGAGATCAGCACCGGAATAAAGAACAACTGGCTCAGATTCAACTGGGGCAAGACCAAGGAGGAAAAACTAAAAAACTACCTGAGGCAGATCCTCCCCCCACCATTTGCCAAAATGTTTTAGAAGTCGGAGTCCTGTTTGGCACATAATTTAGATGACCAGATAGCATGAGTGACTAAAAATGTCATCTCCACCTGCAGCTTGCTAGGAAAATGTGCTCTTTCTTCACAGAGAAGGATCTGTGATGATGCTAGGCTTCAGAGGTGCTTCCTCTGACTTCAGCTGGGTGCTCAGCCCTGCTGAGAATTGTGCATAGCAAGCCTCGAACAGCACTCTCTCTGCTGGTTTTACCTGGGGATTGGCCCTGCGTATGGAACGAGCTTGATGCTTAGAGAGATTCCTTGCTTGTGTTTTCTTCATGGCCCAGGGACTGTGCATCTATTTAATAGGCAGTTTTTCGGAGGAGGTAAGCATCCTGCTTCCTCTCCTCCAGGCTATATTGTGTTGGATTTCTCCCCTCCACCCAGCACCAGGGGGTAACATATGGGCTGTTATTCATTAACTCAGAAGCCTACAATCCACAGGAAACTCTCTGGTCCGGAGGCTTGTTGACTATTTTAACTGCTACTGGTTAAACCAAAGCTTAATCCTAAACTAGTATTTAGTTAAGGAAATATCAGAGGAAAAGCTAATGGCCACTTTAAACCCTGGCCACTTTAAACCCTAGCCACTTCTATGGGGAATCACACACCATAAGGAAACACCACGAATACCAACACGCAGTATTTGCTCTTTCTTGCGCAGTTTAGTCTTGCATCAGGCCCTAAATTAAGTGAAGAAAACTCCTTAGCCATCTTGACTATTGCCGATTTCGCCATTTAAACCCACTTATGCCTAAAGCCCAAAGATTCTCACATTAAACCACTTGATTTAAATATGGTGAAAATGTTTCACGAATCAAAATAAGCCAGGTTTAAAGGCAGGCGTTGGTATTTAGTTAAGCATGTCTAATAAAGGTTTGGTCAGCACAGGGGTAAATATTTGTCACCATGTACTTTAATTTAAAAAAAAAATCACATTACAAAGCATATTTTCTTTTCCTACACTGTCAGAATCCAAGATGCATCTTTAATTGGTTTAATGGAGCCACAAAGCATGACATTAGACAGCTTTTTCCTAGTTCACAAAGGTCATATTGACATGTAGCTAGTGGTATTTCCTTGTTTTCTAGATAAGATAAAGCAAAGGGGAAGTGTTTGGTTCCAGGTGAGTGGAAGAGAGTATAAGAAACGGGAAGAAGATAACAGTGTTTGGCACAGGTGGGAATTTATCATGCAGACTTTCCACTCTGTTTACATTCAAGCTGCAACAGCATGAGTGTTTTTCTGTATACAGAATCTAAATCTCCTTGCTGTACATTTTAATTCCCAGAGAAAGGTTTAGAGCACAGGCGAAACTGTAGCTGGGTATTTATTTTAGAGTGGAATTCGACTATGTTCCTTCTTAAAGCTCACAGAGCTCTAGTGCGTTTCACAAACATTGTTGGGATGAGGCTGAATTACACCCCAGGAACCTCGCACACCGTGAAGTCAGATGAAATCAAAGGGTGGGCTCCTCTCCTTCTGACAGCTGTCTCCTAACCCTGTCCTTTGAACACAGGGCTTTCCGCAGAGCCCCATAAACCTCACACTTGGAAAATCCTACATTGAGTCCAAATAATTTCAAGCAATTTCTTATCAACAGCCAGATCTATAAATATTTCTTTAATCTCTGGTCGCTCTTCCTGGGCTCTCAGGACCTTCTACCCCAGTGCACATAGCAACCCTGACAGGCACTGATGGGCCATAGTTCTGTCAGTGCTTACTACTGTCCTAGCTGAGTGCAGATAATCAATAGTGCAAGGTTCATAGGAGTCTCTTGTTCCAGTTTTCCCCTTCCCACTGGGAACAATTGTTCTGAAGCCTTTTGTGCAGCTCATTGAGAGAGAGAAAGGTTCTTGCCAGCCTTTTGCTTTAGATTCTCTAGCCAGTGCCTGGCAGTAAGGATCAAACTGAAGATTGCAGCCAATAGTGCACACACCAGAGGTGGTCCTTGAAGAGGTTTCTAGTGGTTTTGCCTAAGGGTCTGGAATGTAAGTATGGTTTGCTGCTACACTTAGGGCAAGATCCTCAGCTGGTATCAGTTGGTGTAAACTCTGTGGAAGCGACACCAATTGGCACCAGCTGAGAATTTGGCTCTTGCATAAGAGTGGTGTCTCCTCAATCCTATGGAAGCAAGGACTCAAATGGCAGGGGCATAGTCAACAAATGTCCCTAATGAATCTCGGGTAGAATGCAACTTCTTAGCTGCTGCCATGCTCTTCACTTACCTGTTTTGACCACACATGGTTGAGAATTTCATGAGCTAGATATGGAAATTCTTAACAGGCTTTAGTTATCATCTGTTCCATTTTATTGATTGATTTTAGGCTTTTCAAAAAATGGGTTAAAATAGCCAAAAATAGAGACTGTGTAGAGGAAAGAATATGATTTCCAGGCCCAATCACCATGCGATGGTGCAAGTATCCAGTACTATTGTGAGACATAATAGCTAATACTGAAATGTGTTATCCCTAAAAGAAAAATACCGACATTACTTTAATACAGAACAATTATTTCACTGTTGTTAGGTTAGCTCAGAATTCTAGTTAGATATAGATTTTGTTTAAAAAAAAGCCCAAATCGGTGTTGAATAATACTAATACATGTATCATTCGCTGTATTCCTTTGTCTGTATAAAATGAATATCAAATTACTTCCAAAGTCTCAGGAAATATGTTAACTCTGAAGAAAGGTAGCTTGGAGTATCCCACTGTTCTCAGCCCTTTTGCAATAAAAGGGGAAAGAAGCTACAAATGATAATTTAATATTTTTTAAAAAGAGCGTTTTCATGGTGCAATTAATATTTTACTTAAACATTATATACATAGCCACAAAACACGCCACTGTGAAGCCATAATGACTTGTAAATTATTCAATTTGCGAACTGTCTGCTATCATTTTGATTATAACAGCTGATTAGTGGCAGGTATTGAAGAGTATCATTAGGCAAAACATCTAATTTTTTTCTTCTTAGAAATAAGTAGGTAAAACCTGTTCCCGCATGTGATTTGGGGAATTAGAGAAAGGGATAAGTGAGGAAATGTTCTGTTCCATTTATCATATTTGGGTGTTGAGCAAAAAGTTCTGAAATTTAAGAAAAATGACTGTTTCTTAGTAAGGATATTGATCCACCGTCAGGTATATTAATATCCAGTGCAAATATTGCCAGTTGCAGTCTGTTGAAAGAATAAAACCTTTTTATAAAACAATTCATCTTCTGAAAAATCATGATTTTTCTTTATACCTTAAAGCCAATGGTCAACATCTCTCATATCACCAGTAACGGGATGTACTGAAACAAAATGTGACTCCCAGCAGCCAGGGGTTAATCTTTTTGAAAAGTGCCTTGTTTTAAGTTTCCCAGAGGGTGAGTCATCCTGAAATGCATTACATTGCGGTGCATCAGTCATGTAGCCTTATGTCTCGGAGTCATAAAGTCACATAATTGGATCCGACTGACACTATCTGACATGACAAGTCACTCAGGAAAGTGCTAGTAAACAAAAAACATGTTGTTCTGAAAATTCTACTTAAAGCTGCTCCCGATCGTGGTTTGTCCATGTTTTGTTTTATACTGCAAAGCAGAACATGTGTTTTATAATGGATCTGGGGTCGGGGGCAGAGGAGAATGCATGAAAGGAGTTTCTGATCTAGAAATAAACAAGCTATTGTCATTTTGGTTTACAGACAACTTGTTCAAAAGTTGATTTTCATGGTGGAATCCTCTGAGAACATGATTTCCTTTTAGATTTTGGTAACATCAACTGAAGCACGTCTTGTAATGTTTTTCTAGAGCAGGGGTTGGCAACATTTGGCACGCGGCTCGCCAGGGTAAGCACCCTACCGGGCCAGTCCAGTTTATTTACCTGCTGACGCGGCAGGTTCGGCTGATCGTGGCCCCCACTGGCCGCGGTTCGCCGTCCCAGGCCGCTTCCCGCCACCCCATTGGCCCGGGACGGCGAACTGCGGCCAGTGGGGGCCGCGATCGGCCGAACCTGCCGCGTCAGCAGGTAAATAAACTGGCCCGGCCAAACGTTGCCGACCCCTGTTCTAGAGTATGATCTCTCTCTCTCTTTCTTACACACTCACTCACTCACACTCTCTCTCTCTCTCTCTCTGAGAGAGATTTTGAGAACCCAATTCTGACAGGGGAACAGTGATACTACTTGCAAAACATGCCAGTGAAAAACCAGGCTCTCTTTAAAGTAAAGCCCCTATTCAGTACCGTGTGCCCAAAACATTGCAGGCCAACAATTCCAAGGGCTTCTAAAATTCCTTTTGCAGTATGTGTAGGCTTAGCCATTTGCTTCTCTGACTGCACAAGTGTGTACACAAACTGACACACAACAAATATTGCAAGGGGGATAGCTCAGTGGTTTGAGTATTGGCTTGCTAAACCCAGGGTTGTGAGTTCAATCCTTGAGGGGGCTACTTTGGGATATGGGGGAAATATCAGTACTTGGTCCTGCTAGTGAAGGCAGGGGGCTGGACTCAATGACCTTTCAGGGTCCCTTCCAGCTCTATGAGATAGGTATATCTCCATATATTAAATGCCTTTTGAAAAGGTGACCACTTCCAATCTCTTGCAGCCAGTTCTACACATTAGGAATACAAGACAAGTTTGTGTTAGGGTGGAGTTTAGCAATTGCCATCTCTCTCTCCATTCTAGTGCATCCCATCATGTTGTTTGCCCCAGGACCTATCATTACAAGGTTCTATGTTAGTTTCTAACCCTCCTGGTTGCAGAGAGAAACTTGGAAATGTGACCCAAGTGCCCTGTAAATGAGTTGGCTGCCCCTGAGCGCCCTCTTATGGCCAGGATGCCTCTGCCCTGCCCTTTATTCTGCCTCTTCCAGGCCCTAGTACAGACTCCACACTCTTGCTCGTCCGATCACCAGCCTCGTTGGGTTCTGGGTTTATTCAGACAACTCAAAAGTAAAACTCCAATAGCCCCAAATCATGGCTGTCCCCTCAGACTCTGTGTGAGCAAAAGGGTTCCTTCAGAGAGCCCTATGCAGTTTTAGGTGGCGACCCGCCCTGCAGTTCGGCTGGCAGCTGTCCTGCTCAGCGCTAGCTCCACTGTAGCCTTCCTAGAGTCAGCTCTCTCATCAGGAACCAGCTGGTTGCACGTCCCTCCCCGTGGCAGGTGTCTCTAGCTTATTTTAACAAGCCTGCTCCAGGCTGCAAGGTTCCTGAAGGCAGCTCCTTCATTCCCTCTCACGCCCTTTGCTCTCTGACATGCACCCTGAAAGCTCAAAAAGCCAGAAGGCAAATAAAAAGAACCCAACACCTTTTAAAAAAAAATCTTATAATTTGGCGGGGCTTGACTCTTGATGTATAAATGCTTGAGGTAGGCAATGCTGGTGCCTGATTTTGAGCAAACCCCTGCTGGAAATCCGGAGGATTCTGCCCTAAAATCTTTAGGTCAGAAGAATTTTCCCTCTGTTGGTAGGTGTCCAAGTTCTATTGACTAAAGTTCAAGTGAGATGTCTTATACCCCACCGTCCCTTCTCCCATACACATCACAGACTCTTCAAGGGTCAATCAGACAGCATTATGGCCAAAATTGTCAAGTTTAGGTTACTAAAGTAAGGCACCTGCATCCACACTTAAAGAAGACAGTAGGAGGTTGTTGTTTAACACTTCTGTAAAATCAAACCACTTGTCTTTTAGTGCTTAAATGTGGATTTGGGCCAAGGTCCTCAAAGGTATTTAGGTGTCTAACTCCCACTTGGGAGTTACCTTTGAAAATCTGGGATTTTGGAGCTTAACTTTAGGTCCCTTAAACTTGGGCCTGAAGCCTCTGTGCATCAACTAGACTCATGGCCATAAGACTGGCTCTCAAGAAGCAAGATTTTGAGCTAAGCAGATGCTTCCAGGAAGCTGGTTCTTGCTTTGCTTTTGCAGTATTTATTCACCAAACCTCCTTGTCAAGCATAGCAAGAGAAGCGGTATAAAACAATTAGCTGGAACACATGTTAACAAGCTATTGTGCATCACCTGGGAAAAGTATGGGACATAGTGTGGTATATTGAAAAATGGTGATCTATCACTTTAAACTCTCAGGGGATTTTCTGGTCCTGCTTGCAGGCAGGGGGCTCTTTAGGGAAGTATGCAATCAGTCAGTCAGCTGCAGTAAAGTGGAGTGAGTTGTAGCTCTCAGTTTTAAGGAGCAGCCTGTTTTTTCTCCCTCTGTTTTGGGTCATTGTGTGTTATCGTTCTGGATTCTAAGAAATAAAATAGAGTTATGCGGCAACCTTCCAGCAAGAGTCTTCTTTATATTGTTGTCTAACTTCTCTGTGTTATGTTTCACGGCATTCATAGATTAAAATAATTATCTCTGTTAACAGATGAGGCCCTAAGCAGGAAAGAAATACAGTGGATGAAGCAAGAAAAAAATATTGTACCTTAAAAATACACTCTAAGTAATTGAAAATATACAGATTTGTTGGTTTTCATCTCTAAGTATCAGTTTATTTTTAAATCCTTGTAGTGATTTTTTTCCAGGGAAATTGAAATTAACAACTAAATTAATCTCTCTCTAATGGGAATGGTTCAAATTAACGTGTGCTGAGACGTTATACAAATATACAGCCTATTTGGGTGGTTGGTTCTGACAGTGGTAGAGGATTGCTTCTCATATTATCCACAAAAATCTGTCCTCACAGCAGAAAAGAACATAGAGCCATATTATACAATGAATTCTTCCACAACTCTCCCATTGACTTCAGTGGGATGCCCTCACATAAAAAAAGGATGGGAAGATATGGTCTTTGGAATTCTACCCTAACTCCACATCCCCCATGAATTTGGTACCTGAGTCAAAGCATAGGATTTATTCTCTTTACTGTAGAGCATAAGCGAAGTCCTCAATCGGTGTAACTCCATTGACTGCAGTGATTTACACCAGCTGAGAATCTGATCCTATACTTCTTATTGGTAGTACAGCTCCCAAATTTCTTAAAGATGAAAATGATTGCCCAGTAATGTTTTGTACAAGACCCTTTCCACATGCAGATATAGAGGGGAATGTCCCAGACAACAGCATTACTTGATTTGGATAAGAGGAGATATCACAGGAGTAAGCAACATAGTGAAGACTAATCCAAGCCCACTTTTTCATGTCTTTCAGTACAAGTGCAAGGGGACACTTCATGGATGCAAAAGGCAACACATTCAGATATTTTATTTTAACATAATCTATATCCTGAAGAACTCGCGATTGCAGGGTATTGTTGAACCAAAGGATCTGAGATTTAAAAAAAATGAATTAGATACATTTGGTTGGGGGGGAAAATCATCTATGGTTACACTATTGGAGAAAGTTTCATGCTTTTTCAGGATATAATCCTGACCCCTATAGGGATCAGGATGAAAATTCCAACCCTCTCCTTCCTATTAGAGTACTGGCCATATGCCATGAGTTTTCTTTACTTCCTCTTAAATATCCAGAATAAATTGTTGTAAGAGCCGCGACTAGAGGGTTTGTAGCACTAGTCTTATTATCTCCAGGACACATTTTAATGTCATTGTGACAGAAGTGATGGGGATAACAAGGTGACTCACTGACTTGTACCTTCCTATCTATTTAATGGGATTTGTGGGAGGGATAGCTCAGTGGTTTGAGCATTGGCCTGCTAAACCCAGGGTTGTGAGTTCAATCCTTGAGGGGGCCACTTAGAGATCTGGGGCAAAATCAGTACTTGGTCCTGCTAGTGAAGGCAGGGGGCTGGACTTGATGACCTTTCAAGGTCCCTTCCAGCTCTAAGAGATATGATATCTCCATTAAATTTTATAAGTCAAACCTTCTTCTGGCTGAGCTGAAGCTGTTCATTTAACGTGTTGCCCGTGTTTCTGGAGCCAAAGGTTTGTACGGGTCTCTTCTCAGCACTGCAGGCATGCAGTTAGTGGGTGACTGTGTCTGTATTTTTGGTTCTAGCTGCAGAAAGACTTAACTGATTTGTGACGTCAATGGGACTGAAGCCCATGCTCAAAGTGAAACACATACTTAAGTGTAGAGCTGGTTGAACATTTTCTGACACTTTTTTGGGGAGAAAAAACCACTTTTGGTGGAAACCCAAGCTGGCTCCCTGACTGCCTCACTTGCCTGTTGGCTGGCTGGCTCCCCCTGCTGGTGGGCAGGCACTGAAATGGATTGTTTTGCTGGAAATTCCATGCTGGCAATGTTTTGTTCTGATATGAAACCTTTAAAACATGGGCAACCCTCATTTTCCCAAGAAATGGCAATTCCCTTTTCCAGCCAGCTCTTCATAAGCGCTTTGCTGAATTAGGGTCATGTCAGAGTTCCTGTCATGCGGTTGCTGGACCTCATGGGGCATGACTTGCCCCTGTGACCCACTACTCAGTCAGCAGCACTCCCTAGCCTCGTTATAACTTCTGCACTTCCCATTGGAGAGGTTTATCAATCCTTTTTCTTCCACTTTAGACTGCCCTGGGATGTGTTTACCTTTGCTTTCTATAAATTATTGGAGATATACTTGGACAGCTCCATGCCCAAGCTGTCTCAGAAAATCTTCATAAATAGATTTAGCATTTTAAACCCCTGTATCCTAGTCAATGAAAGAACCCTCAGCCACCCTCTCTCTCTCCCCCCAGGACTGAAATCCTAAAATAGTGAGTCCAACTCTCAAAAAAAGCACATTAGCCTGGCATGATAACCTGGCCAGTCTTATTTTTCCTGGGATCGCTTACAAGATATTATTTCATATCTGCGATCGTCTTCTCATATCCTTAGGATTGGATGTCAGCAACATCCTCTCTGGCCCGCTGTGCTTCCAGACACCCACAGGGAATCTTATTCTCCACTCTTTCCTTTTTTCCCCCCTCTCTCCTTCTCCCCTCTCCTCCCCTCCCGTGCAGCTCTTTACCATGTGTGATACCTCTGCATCCTTAAATTGAACTTGAGTTGAAATTTTGAATCTGTTCTATATACTCACATTGTCCAAAAAAAATTAAATCCTTTACAATATGTTATTGATTGGTGTAAGTTTAAAATAAGATTATGTACCCTTCTTTTTGCAGAAGAGTGAATTCTTGAACACTTTAAAATATTTCCTTAGGGAGAAAATAAAAATAAAATATACAAAGTGAACAATTATTGTCAGGTAGAAATAAAACAAATTTTTACAAGGACAGTTGCTATCATGAATAAGAGAGAATACTTTGGCTTTTGTTAGAATCCTATGGAAATTAAGAATTTATTTTAGACAAGCCCTTGCATTTTCACCACAAGCAACGAGTGTTCTGTCAAGTTGTCTCTCTGTGTATTGTAGTTACACTACCTGCAACATGCTGAAAATAACAATCAGGAGAACTTCATGGTGCATCTTTCAGCTACCTTAAAATCCTGCTTTTCAATTTGACATGCTGGTTTAGATCTGAATTAATAAATATCTCACATTCAGATCACAGAATATCAAGGCTGGAAGGGACCTCAGGAGGTTATCTAGTCTAACTTCCTGCTTAAAGCAGGACCAATCCCCAGACAGATTTTTGCCCCATCCCTAAATGGCTTGCTGCAAGGATTGAACTCACAGCCCGGAGTTGAGCAGACCAATGCTCAAACCACTGAGCTATCCCTTCCCCTCTGTATGCATCTCTGATCAACTTAATCCCATCCCAACTGAGTTAAACAACAAACTTAATTACTCTAAAAGGTATGCCAATCAAATTCTTTTTATTCTCCAAAAATAATAGGCCTCTCTGAGTTGATTTGTGCATGTCCTCATTTTCAGGGTACGCTGTTTAATTTCTGTTGACCAGTGTTTAGTTATTGTCACTAGGGCTATTATGGAGCTTGCTGAAACTTTTCTTTTCTTTTTTTTTTTTTTCATGAGAAAGCAGTATTGCAACCTATTTGTTTCAACACTAATAATTTTCTCCCCACATATCAGAAGACCTGGCTGCAGAATCGTTATTAAAACCAAAAATATTCAGATGGGTGCACAGCATTTGGCTAATTAATTTCTGATCATTTGCAGTGTTAACAGTCAACTGCAGGGGGCCTGTGTGATGGCTAATCTGCAGAAGAAGTCATGGTGAAATGATTGGGAATCTGCTTCTGCTGGTTGCCAGATAAATTCTTCATATGACAATGTCATAGGGTTAATTAATTAGATTAATGACTCCCGGTGTTGTGTTTCTCTTTGTCTTTCTTATTTGCCACAGCCTGCTGAACAGGTATTCCAAAGGGTCTATTTTGAAGTTATGTCACAGATAAATTATAATGTGCTCTTTTTATTTCTAGTTCTGGCATATGCCCGCGTGTATATTTTAACACAGTTTAGTAACTTATCCCTTCACAGAACCTTTGTTTTTTTTTTACTGAAGTCTGAACTACCAGAAAATCCATAGACTTTTTTTCAGCAGCAGTGTTGTAACTTAGTAATTTCAGTGTCTGGAGCTTCAATCCCCACAAACAAGGAAATTCAGAGATAAGGCACAATTTTAGACTGGCATAGTGGGCTGAGCTCCCATCTTTTAACATTTTCCACCCTCAGAGAACATAGGAATTGCCAGACTGGATCAGACCTGAGGTCCATCTAATCCAGTGTCCTGTCTCTGACAGTGACCAGCACCAGCTTTAGAAGAAGGTACAAGAATTCAAACAATGTGCTTTCAGTCTAGATGACTTTTGATTAAGGAAAATTACAAAGAAAAAAACCCAGAAAGTCTGTGGGTGAGAGGAATTGGGGTGCACAGTCATAAGAACATAAGAATGGCCGTACTGGGTCAGATGAAAGGTCCATCTAGCCCAGAATCCTGTCTTCTGACAGTGGCCAATGCCAGGTGCCCTAGAGGGAATGAACAGAACAGGTAAACATCAAGTGGTTGTTGTTGCCCACTCCCAGCTTTTGGCAAACAGAGGGTAGGGACACCATTCCTGCCCAGGCTGGCTAATAGCCATTGATGGACCTATCCTCCAGGAACTTATCTAGCTCTTTTTTGAACCCTGTTATAATCTTGGCCTTCATAATATCCTCTGGCAAAGAGTTCCATGGACTGACTGTGCGTTGTGTGAAAAAATACTTCCTTTTGTTTGTTTTCAACCTGCTGCCTATTAATTTCATTCGGTGACCCATAGTTCTTGTGTTATGAGAAGGAGTAAATAACACTTCCTTATTCACTTTCTCCACCCCAGTCATGATTTTATAGACCTCTATCATATCCCGCCTTTGTCTTCTCTTTTCCAAACTGAAAAGTCCCAGTCTTGTTAATCTCTCCTCATACGGAAGCCGTCCTATACCCCTAATAATTTTTGTTGCCCTTTTCTGAATCTTTTCCAATTCCAATATATCTTTTTTGAGCTGGAGCGACCATATCTGCACTCAGTATTCAAGATGAGGGCGTACCGTGGATTTATATAAAGGCAATATGATATTTTCTGTCTTATTATCTATCCCTTTCTTAATGATTCCCACCATTCTGTTAGCAAATGTCCTTCCTCTTGATTCCTACCCCACTCTACCCCTTCTTCCTAGCAGGTGATTCTTGCATTTAGAGGTACAGGATACGGAAAATGGAGCCAGAGCTTCTTCCACCATCACTGCCTTGTTATAAAGTAAATAAAACATGGAATTAAAGAGTAAATGCCTGAAACAGCTTCTAAGCCCTTCATAGAGATGGCAAAGGGGAGTCAGACAGGGGTAAGTCCTTCTGAGTGCATGCTCTTGGAGAGGCCTAAAGGAAGTTCGGAGCAGGGCGGGGTAAGGTTTCCTGCCCAGCTTCTCATCTCAATTACAGTAGCCAAAATCCTTATGAACTTTGACTTCATGGGAGTTACTCTGCATTAGCAGTGATGTGACTGATATGATTTGGCCCTCTGTCTTTTTAAGAGCATATGCATGGCGTGACATTATGAGATCCTCTTTGAATGGCATCTGTTATCTTCCAGGCTGTCCTCTTTGTGTAAGCCAGGCTGGTGAATTTGCCAACAGAGTGGTACTGGTGTTGCTCATAAAGTGCACCAACCTCGGCTGGTACATAAAGTTACCGTAGAGGCTGCTGCCTCCAATAATACCAGCCCTAAGAAGTTTTGTGTGTCCCCCAGGCCTTTTTCAAAAGAGTTCTTAGAAAATTGCCCTCCCCTCAAATAAATATATATATGGGGGGAGGGGGCTCTTTGTGGAGAGGCAAGGGAAGAGCACAAGGTTGTCACCTGTGCAGGTTTTCCCAGGAACGTCCCTTTTTTGAGGCAGTTGGAGCCATGTCAGTCCCAGGATATTAGAGAGACAAGGTGGGTGAGGTAATATCTTGATTGGACCAACTTCTGTTGGTGAGCGAGAGAAGCTTTTGAGGCATACAGAGCTCACCTTCTTCTACCTTTGTTGAGGTAGCTGTCCCAGGAAATCCGTAAGGGTGTTTAGTACACAGCCAACTGTCCAGTTTTATGGTCTCAGGATCATCCCAGATGTCCTGTTGTTTTTTGTACCTCAGAGGTAGAAACCCAAGGAGAGCGCCATCCCAGAACTCGAGGCTGGAAAGCAGAGGAGTCACCCACCTTACCAGTCTCCTGCCTGCTTTTTCCTCAAAGAAATTTGGCATTGATGATCCCGGTTTTGATGGGCGCAATTAGAATATAGCAGTGGTTGTCTTTTATCGGCTGCACTAGTACTGGTGAATCCTGGAGCCTTGTCCTGGGGTGGCGGGGTCCTTGTTCACAGGTGAATCCAGGCTAAAATTGACCGTGGATGATTTTCATCTTGTCCTTGTGTGCGCACGCACGCATGTCTAAAGTCTGTATAATTCTTTACAAGGATCTCTCCCCCTCTAAAGCAAGTGCATAAATTTGAGCCGCCAATTCAAAATGAGGGGGAAAGACATGCTTCCCAAGTTGACTGTTAAGCTCTCTGCAGCTACTTGCGCACAGCCCCCTGCATTAATGAAGCTCGCTGCTAGCGGTGAAGTTTGTAGCTTCTTTGACTCTCGTTATCTAATGATAGGGCTATTATCTCCCGCAGGGTGAAATCACTGCAAGCTTTTTCTTTAAATTAAATCAAAACATAAAGTTTTTAAATAGAAACACTCTGGTGTTTCATGTCAAAGTCCTTTAGCACAAGCAGCTGCCCAAGCAAGCCATACCCTGAGCATAATTCCAACCCTCATTTTACTCCAATAAATGCTTTCCTTTGTCTCTCTGCGTTGGGAGATACAAATCAGGCTATGTAAATGTGGGCAATAGATCTTAATTATGAGCAGCAGGTGTTTGCGCAGGGCGCTCAGGTGAGGGGGGGGGCATTGCTTGTTGCCGATTTTACAAAAGGAGCCCTGCAAAGCTCCAATTAATTAACTACTTTTAATGAGTTCAGCTCCCCAAGTGAAAGGATCAGTGCCTGGCTTGCGGCTGGTACAGTAGAGCAGCCTCAGCAGAAAGTGGTTTAAAAGCAGTTATACAGCTCAACCTCCGAAATGCAACCATCGGCCAGGGGGATTGAAAGCAATAAACCCTAAGAAATCAATTTGCAGGAGCATTTACTACAGTGAATGAAGCAACCTGTTAGAAAAACTAATTGCCTGGGAAGCACCTCGCAGGATTTGGTGTCACTGTGGACAAAGACCTATTTTCCAAGCTCATTTTTTGTTGATTTAGAATATATATATAAAATAAGGCAAGCCAAGAGGAAAACAGACAGACAGATATGTCAGAAACATCCCCAAATGGACTGATAGCCAAAGGAGAATGGAAGTTTTACGACTCTTTTGTGACTTTTTTTCACACAACACACAGTCAACTTGTGGAACTCCTTGCCAGAGGATGTTGTGAAGGCCAAGACTATCACAGGATTAAAAAAAAACTAGATAAGTTCATGGAGGATAGGTCCATCAATGGCTATTACCCAGGATGGGCAGGGATGGTGTCCCTAGCCTCTGTTTGCCAGAAGCTGGGAATGGGTGACAAGGGATGGATCACTTGATGATTACCTTTTCTGTTCATTCCCTATGAAGCACCTGGCATTGGCCACTGTCGGAAGACAGGATACTGGGTTAGATGGACCTTTGGTCTGACCCAGTATGGCTGTTCTTATGTTCTTACTGCAACAATGGAAGGTGTTGGTCAACAATTTAATGTACAGAGTGGTCTTGGAATTAAAAGAATATTTCTTATCCAGGTAAGACTATTGTCCTCTATCCACGGAATGGATGAAGGTCACCCAGCTTCCTCACTCTGACCCACCCGTGTGATGAGCTCTGACCACTCTAGGGGCAAGAGGGTGATTTGACCTTCGTGCCCATTTGTTGCTTGGCTTTTCTGCTGAGATTATTAACAATGGTGCTGGCTGTTGCCACGGTGTGTGTTCTGTGATGTGGTCACCTGAAATGAGATAGGTCTACTGGATGTTGGATGGCCACATCCAGATCTGTGGACTATCACAAGTGGCCAGTGAGAGCTTTGCCGTTGATTTAAGGAGGGGTTGAATCAGGCATCCTGTCCAGATTCAGACTGGTGCCCACTACCAGTCCCCTAGCTTAGATGACGTACCTAGTTCCCAATAACCCTGGTTGTAGAATGAGCTCATTCTAAATCAGTAGCCAATTCCAGCAGCTAAGTGACATTGAATTAGATCAGGGCAGCCCTTCGCCAACACTGAGTAGGTACGATAATTCACCAGTAATAAATAGTAGGTCAACCCAATCTGCACTCAGTAAATGTTAGCCATTCCCATCATTTAAACAGGCCCAAACCTTCCTCCCTCCTCTATGTGTGGGAAAGCCCATCTCTCCACGTTAGCCCACAGTGGCCCCATTGTGGTTCCGTTGGATGAGTATAAGTAACAATATTTAGTATTTATATGGCACACAACATGCTCCTATTGCTGCACAAACAGGGGGCTAGATTGCCCCTTGTCCTGTATACCCACTTGCTACCTGCAATGCTGGTCTCAGCACAGCAGGGACTAAACCCTAGTCTGCTCCTGGGGCAATTCAGCTATGCGCTGCCCCTTCCTGAGGGCTGACTGCAAAATGGCAGCCTCGCCTTACATCATTAATCCTCACGACACTTATTTTATTTACCTCCAGCACTGGCAATGTCCGATAGTGCAGGTGGAGTCCGACTCTCCGTTATCCTGCACCTTCTGTAGTCATCTACGCTGGTGCAGAGCGGGTATACAACATGATCATTCCAATGTAGCAGTGCTTTGCGCTTCCTTTGTCAACAACGACATGAGGGACAGAGCCATGGGGCACCAGGCCCAGGCTCTGTGGCACAATTTTGCTACAAACGTTTTTTTTGGGGGGGGGAAATCCCCCTTTAAACAAACCGACAAACACTCTAACAGCATTAATCACTTGGGAGGGCACTTGTTCAGCGTATAGGCAAATCTGCATGATGTAAAGGGTGGTCACAAGATACTGTATTAGCAAACAATAGTCAAGTAAAATTGCTTTGCTAATATAGTGGGGTCCTGGCCCACCACTGAGGCTCCTATGTGCTCCGGTAATGCCAATAAATAATAATAATAGCAGATTGCTTGATCATGAATCTCTCAGACCAAATCTCTATTTCAGTAACAGACTTAATTGAATAGGGAAGTATGTGCTTAAGTTAGAATTTGTACCATAACGGTGCTTTTCTAAATCTTCTATCTATGGGATGGGAAGGGGAGGGGATATTTCTTTAATAGGAATTAAGTGTCTGAAATTGTTTAGAGGGGGAGTCGTTACTTCTGGCAGTGCAAGACCGTCAACCCACTTTAAATAGGATAAATGAATGGGAGCTTCAAGGTACGATCAGCTGTTTATTTACACCCATTGTCTCCTTGTTTCCCACACAAATATATTCTGTGTTTAAAATGTATAAAGCTGGGCAAGTCCTTCTCACGCTGTTCTCAGTAAAATATTGCTCGCCGCATCTCTCTGAGGGGCTCCTGACAAATAGGGTCTTGTTGTCTAACTTTCTCTCTGCTGAGGTTAATGATTAAGTGGTTCAGAAGGTTAATTCCTGGAGATAGTGTTGTCTTTGGCTTGAACAGATGTTGGTGGTGCTTTAATGTGGTTATCAAACTCTGCTGCCCTTCATTCCTGGCTCTGTGCAGCCCTGGGTATTGTTCAACAATGCATTCCAGGCCCACTCTATGGAGATCCGGCAGAGCCAAACAGACCATAGCATTTCTTCTGCAGAGCACAGGCTTTTCGGAGGTCACAGTGTATATTGACAATATACAGCCCGTAAACTGATCATGCCAGACTTGATCTTTAAAAGATCTGTAAATATTTGTGTGTGCATAAAGATACAGAACACTTTTTGATGCTCTGATTGAACAATCTGCAAAGCTACTCACACTCATTATATCTTCAAATCTTTCAATAGCCCCTATAGAGTAGTAATTACTATGCTCCATTGTGTAACTCCACCTTCTTTTCCTTTTTTTTTTTCCCTGTCAGAGCCTCATATCTTGTTAGAAGATATGAATCTCAAAAGGGTCTGAAATAATCTGTTGTACAATCAGTATCTATAACAGTCTATTAAACCATTTAGGAAGCAGCAAACTACAAGAACCATTTACAATGCTTGGGACTGTCTCATCATACTACAGGGGTATGAAATGTTTCCTAACTAGACAAATGTGTAAGTCCCTTGATTTCCACTCTCATCAGGCAACAGCTGCCTGATATTGTCTCACTTTAACTAGCAGCAAGGGGAAGAAGAAAAAAAATGATGTGTTGGGACACAATTGTATAAATTTACCAGGGATCTCTTTCTTTTCTTTCTGATCGTTGCTCCAGGACCAGTTCTTGGAACCGTTTACTGATACTAAAAGCATTTGTTCCAATCATGTCTGAGCATTTCTAGCCCTGGCAGGAAGAAAGGCATTGGACATTAAAGTCCCATCTTTCTGATTGCCATCTTGATTTTTATTATTCTGACGTGATTAGCACCCACTATCACACAAATAGTTAGAGAGGCATTCCAAGCTTTCAGATGGTAGAAAGGATTCATTTTTAGTTCTGGAGAGAGTGACTGGGATAATAATGTGATGATTAATTGGGGTGGAAAAAAGAAAAACGCTAAACGGATTAGCTTATTAAGGTCTGTAATCTAACGACCCACCAGAGTTTAGAAACATATGCTTAACACCATTCATATCAACTCCCGTTGACTTGCTTCAAAAGGAGTGGCACATGGAAATCAGAGGGAAGGATTTAGACCATAGACCTTACAGCCGGAAGACAATGTTGCATTGGGTATCCAGATAAATGAGGGGAGCCCATATTGGCAGTAAAATCCAGCGAACTTGAATGCAGCCAGAGCCCCCCTGCCTCTCTCTCAAACATTCCCCTGCAACTCAGCCAGTGGGTTGGGAAACCATTACTGGATCTGTTGCTCTTCCACCAGACAGCACAGGCTAGCTTCCTAGAAGGTACAGTACACTCTCTCAAGGATTTAGTGAACTTTTAAATGACTTGTGATGGTGCTCCCACCACTTCACTTAACAGGCTGATTCACAATCTGATAGACCTTCGTGTTAGACGTTTCCTAATACTGGATTTACATTTTCTTTTGTTCATTTTTTCCCCCATTACTATCCCATGGCCCACCAGAAACCATTTCTCCTGTGCAGCCAAATTGCAGGCTTATTTGCATATGCTACTAAAGTATTGTGCATGCTCAAACATTCAGCAGAGCATAACTAGCTGTGCTGTGGTGCATTCGTCGTTTGAAAATACACCGTTGCAATAATTGCACAGGAAAGCCAGGAACACAATGAGAATTTTTAAAATCTGGCCCTTAATAGTCGGAAGCACTGAACTCGTCTCTTACTGACATCTTTCTGATGTTATCAGGGGAAGAATCCACACCCACGTTATGTCGTCCCTGGCCTCTCTGAACATCTTAAATGGAGTCAATCAGTGTCATCCCCTTGAGCCTAATTGATATAAAGAGGATAGCGATCAGACTGGATGGGCTCAGAAAGTTGTTGTTTTTGAATAGGTGGTGGAGGGTCCTGAATTCACCATTCCACGGCTGCAGTGGAGAGGCCATGCTGAGTTTCTTTAGACCAACAACACAGGTACATTTTGGTTCAACTGGACTTTGTTGAACTCTCTTATGCTTCCTTGAGATGTGAACAGTATTGATAGTCTAAATACTAAGGGCCAGATTGTCACTGGGCTTCCGAAAATGTATTCTGGAAAATTGCAAGTGTGCATGCAATCCAATAGGTGTACCTGCAGAATGGAGGATTGTGGGCTAATTTGCATCCATAAATGCCCCTTTCCACTTCTAATGGCAATCTTCACCTTTGCAAATAGGTGCTTGTGCAACATGTGCATGACAAGTGCTAGATGCCTGCTTTGGAAAATTTGATCCTAAAATTTTAATGTTAACTTCTGTAATAAATATGAGTCTAATGCCTACAATTAATTAGCTGAATTAACTCAAGTCTCTGATCTGATTGCTATCTCAGAATTCTAACTACCTGGCATATCAAAAACTGACTATAATCTCAGGGCGTGTCTATACAGTGGGGTATTGCATTCTGCAGGGATGTCATTTCTAATGCTCACTAATGTGCTGCATGTTAACTGATCCTTGTACGCCCAGCTGGTGTGTTTTAAGATAGTGCTGTTTGAAACAATACTACGATAATGATCGCTAGTGGACCTTTAATGTGCACCGACAGGGCCTATACAGACCAATGAATGTACAACCCATTCGTGAGTTTTAGAAATAAAACCCTCATAAAGCACATTACCCCACCATGTAAACAAGCTTCTCACTGTTGCCTTCACTCATGATTTTAGCACTCATGATATTTGGTGTTTTTCTTAAAGCCTCAGCTCCTGGAGTCAGGGGATTACCAGAAAATCTCAGTATTTGTTTATTTTTTAACAAGCAAGTTTCTAGAACGTGTGGTTGCATAGAAAAGCTTGAATATGTGGCCCAAATGCATCCTGAAGGCTCAGGAAGTAATGAAAAAGAACTCAACATGTATTTTAAAAAATCATGAATTGTAAGTCCATCTCGTGATTTTTGAATGCTTGGGCTTGGCAATCCTGGAAACTGGTCATTATTGGGGTGTACTAGTTACTGCTCAGGCACATCAAAGGGGAAGGTTCTAGCTCTTTGCTTCGCTTGAATTCAATATGCTAGATTAAATTTTGAATTCAACTCCATAATAAATGGATTCAGGTACAATTAAGCCATGTCAGCGAGGCAGTGTCAAAGGATTTAACTTTGTGATAAACATGAAAAGCCCAATTTTAAAAAGTATTTAGGCACCTAGTGGGATTTTCAAAACCCCCTGGGTGCCCAACACCCATTGGGCACAAAATAGGATTTGCAGACCCCCACACAGATGGGAGTGAAGGAGCAGTACTGGGCCAAGAGGGCATTGCCCCATAGCAGCCGCAGAGAATGCTTCAATAGAGGGTCTGCTCTAAAGGGGAGTCAAGCAGGGGAAGAGAGTGAAGGAGAGGTTGTCCAAAGGGAGGAAGTCAGTTTGCAGCTTCTGGGAACAGAGCGATCCACAGGAGTGAGGGCCAGGGTTACCTTCAGGGAGCGTCCATTTCTTCGCCAGCTTCTAGGGAGCTCTGTTGAGGTCCGTATATGAAGACTCTTCCAATTATGGTGGAAAAGATGTGATCCGACTTATCTGCTCTGGCAGCTCATGTCATAGCTAGGCCCCCTTACTGAGAGTGCCTTGTTTGCTCACTTTATCTACCGTGCCTTTACTCTTCAAGGTCTGAATATGACACAGAGTCCTGAGAGATTGCATCCACAAGTACCTTTTACCCATTCTGAGTCTAGAGCTGGATTCAGGGGCTCTCAAAGCCCACAGTGTGGGCGTATCCCAATTCTTGCATGGCCCAAAGACTTGCCATTCCAGCTGGGATAGCCTCTATCCAGGGCCCCCTCTGCTTGCAGCTTCTGATGCTTTTTGTGGAGCTGGCCTGTTGGAGTGATGGAGGCATTGCAGCCAAGCCAATGAGTCACAGTACCAACAGACTACCTGTATGTGGAACCCAGCACAAAGAGATGATCCTTTTACAGCCTGAGAAGGAACCTCCCAGCTCTGCAGTCACCCTTGCCCACGAAGAAGCAGGAAAAGGTTGAGATTCTCTCTTCATCCATCAGGCAGCAGGAATAGGAGCTTTGAACCCTAAAGATCCTCCACCCTCCCTCCTAGAAAGCAGCAGGAAAACGGGGTCCATGCTAGAGAAGTTCCTTTCCCCTGTCTTCTGAGGCAGCAGAAGCCCTCTCTCTGACTCCAAGCGTTATGGAGGGAGAGAATCACAGTGATCAGAGGGCCTTAAGGGGGTAAAGAGATTTGTGGAGCACCTTGAGGTTAGAGATTTGGGGGTGTCATGGGAAGGATAGAGGGACATTTGGGGAGCCTCTTGGTATGAAGAGATTGGGGTTCTCCTTGGAGGAGACAGTAGTGTTTTGGATGGAGAGCAATAGGGGAGGCAACTTGAGAAAGAGAGCAACAGAAGGACAGGGCTGGATTTACACCTTACATGCCCCTAGGCACAGCATCTTCAGGCCTTCTCCCCCCACCCCCCACCCGCCTACAGCTGACCTTTGTGTTGCACACAGTTTTAGAGAGGTAAGGAACCCCTAGAATGCCAGCGCCCCTAGACACAGGCCTACTGTGCCTAATTGGAAATCCTTTCTTCACAATGCCGTTTGGCTTTGCCCCTCCTAATTCTAAGGCCAGCTCTACCAGAAGTAAGGGGATATGAAGCTGTGAGCTTCAGGATAAGATTGTCTCTAATATCCTGGTTGTTCTCAGATTGGTGACACCGCTGGGTTAAGGTGATGTAGGTGAGCTTGTCTGTGCTTTTTTTATAGTTTCCAATGTTTGATTGTTATGTGTTCAAGGTAGAACCTTAACTTTAAATTGCCAAGTTGTCTAAAGTTTGGGTTTTGATAAAAAAAATAAAAAAGTCAGTGGAAAGTTTGCTCATCCTTAACTCTTGTTTAACAAAGTGTCCTGGGGATAAATTGCAAACTCGCCAGGTCTGGGTTATTTTGTGAACGTGGGATCCATAATTTTGCCCCCCATGCTTGCGATTTATTATATTTAGTCTTTCTATTTTGGTAGCATCTAGAGGCCCCAGCTAAAATCAGGGCCCCCTTGTGCCAGTTGCTGCACCCTTAAGTAGTAAGAAGCAGTCTCTGCCCTCAAGAGTTTACACTCTAACGAGACAAGACAGATGAGAATGGGTGAAACGAAGGATATTATTACTGGGTGAGATTTTCAAAAGCACTGAGCATTGCCCTAGCTCTGCTGACTTCAGTGGGGGCAGAATTGAGCTACCACAGAGCATTTTGAAAATCCCACTCATAATCTGTAAAATCCTCCCTTTAATTTACCAACTCTGTCGAGCTACCGCAAAGAGACTGGTTTACTACACTGTGTAAATAAATTCAGAGTTTGGCACCTGAGTGCATATGTTTCAGTTTGGGGGTGAAGGTTTGTGTCATTTTCTCCAGATCCGTTTGACTGACCCCAAAATGGCCTCCCACAGATTTATTTGTATTGAGACCTGGCATGAAGCAACAAGACACAGGGCAGCCTATGGCACTACGAGTTGAATTCATCATTCAGTGTTGACTTGTTGGCAAACAAGCTACAGGTGGCAAACAAACAAAAAGAGATGTAACGAAGGAAAAGAGAACCCGTGATCCTTCATGTAAAATGTGAACCAGTTGTAGCATTTGCTTTTCTGCTGTACATCCGGCCAAGAGAGCAGAAGTAAACTAGCAAATCCTAGGCCCAGAACTGTGCCAATAACATTGGTGGTGCAAAAATGACAATGTAAAGCTACAAAGCCATGGATATTTCAAGCCTCTTTGGAAATGCAGTTGGTGGAGAGAGGGGAAATCCAGATTTGCTATACAGACCTGGCAAAAAATGGTAGAGAAAGAAATGCTAGTTGCAAACTTAGTTACTGTAAGTAATAAAGACTATGAAAACATATTGGTTAAAGTCCTTCACCCAACACTCCCTAAGGGTATGTCTACACTATCCGCCGGATCAGCGGGCAGCGATCGATCCAGTGGGGATCAATTTATCGCGTCTAGTCTAGACATGATAAATCGAACTCCGAGCCCTCTCCCATTGACTCCTATACTCCATCTCGGCGAGATGTGCAGGCGGAGTCGACGGGGGAGCGGCAGCAGTTGACTCACCGCGGTGAAGACACCACGGTAAGTCGATCTAAGTACGTCGACTTCAGCTACGTTATTCACGTAGCTGAAGTTGCGTAACTTAGATCGATCCCTCCCAGTGTAGACCAGGGCTAAGGCAGTAGTACTGCTCTGCCTGTAATGTATTTGAAATGCTCCTGTACTACCATGAGCATGGGGTGTTTTAAGTGTAAGCAAAAATATGTATGTGTACTTGCAGATTTGTGAGTGTACATCATTCACCAGGATTTTAATGAACATTGCTAAATCTCTGCATCTAATGGCACAATCATCTTTGGAAGGGGGCTATATAGGCCAATGTAGACAGTAATGTTTGGTCCCCATGTATGAGTATTGAGTTGCTAGCTATATTCCTGTTGAAGTACTTAGTAAGTATAGTTCTGACTAGATCTGGTTGGGAATTTTTCAATTAATTGGTTTTTCATCAAAAAATGCCAATTTGTCCCGACCAAAGCTGTTAGAGAAAGAGATTCAGATTCAGTGAATTTCCCCACTTGAAAAAAATGTTGAGAAAAAAGATTTGAAATTGTTGAAAGGTTTTGACATTTTGGAAACAAAATATTCCAGTTTTCAACAACTTTTTGTTTTGAAATTTAAGCTAATTATACTTTATTAATTTTTTTAAAAAAAGGTTGAAATTGACAAAATTATTCTATTGACCCAAAAAATTTTTTAAAATGTGTTGTTGTTTTTTCCGTTTGCAAATATTTTTGAGATTTTGTCTTTGTCCTGATTCAAGATGGGGAAAAAATTCCAAACTTTTACAAATATTTACAGATGGAGGAGAAAACTGCTTCCCACCCAACTCTAGTTGTGACCTGCACGAAAACCAGACAAAGGCTGCGATCAGCATGGCTAAATTTGATGGTGGGTGGAGGGGGGCTTCCTGTCATTTGCAATGATCCTGCAAGATACTGAATGCCTTCTACAAGGTACTGAGTATCCTCAGCCTTGTAAGAATGGATGGTGCACAGCCTCTCCCAGGATCAGGTCCTCTGTAAGTTGCATGTACTTTAAAGGGAGCTCCCCATGCTCAGTGGTACCTTTTTAAAAAAACCCTTTAATAGCAGCAGATGAGGTATCATTGGTCACATTCATGAAGAACTTTACGAGAATTCACTGTTGATTCAATAGAATTATTGGTTTCTTGGTTGTTGGAAGTCAGTAGTGAGTTCAAAAAACAAAACAAAAAACCCCAAAATGCTTTTCTTGCAAGGCCTATGTGACATTTCAGTTGCAAAGTCCTCTAGTGAATTCCTGACTCAGTCAGAGGCACATACACATAGGCTGCGTGAAACAGTCTAATGCCCATCATCCAGGGGTGGTCCTGTGTCATGACAGAGGGCAGTTAGTTTCATTCTTTTTCAAGTAATTCTCACAGGCAGATGATTTATTTCCTTAAATGATGTCCACTTAGAGTGACCAGACAGCAAGTGTGAAAAATCGGGACAGGAGTGGAGGGGGGGGGGTAATAGGAGCCTATATAAGAAAAAGACCCAAAAATCGGAACTGTCCCTATAAAATCGGGACATCTGGTCATCCTATGTCCACTTAAATTCTGCATCATTTTATCCACTGCATCTGACAACCCTGAATCTGCATTCTCCTGGATTTGTTTGTGAAAGGGCAGTGTTTACTCATAATGCCTTATTCTGGAAATACTTAATACTGCCTTTACTTTTGTCTTTCTCTTTTCTTTGTCCTCCGGGGTTCCATAAACAGATACCCAAAATATAAACCGTAATACTGTACTTACTGTTTGCTGACATGGCCTCAGGAAACCAGCAGAGGACACAGCACTTGGTTGGAATGGAGGAGAATGTTTGCAGAGTTTGGGGGCAAATGGACAAAAGATTCAGGAAATAACATTTAGGAAGAAGGGTGGGAGGAGAGCTGCTTCACCTTTGGAAATCCAATTTTTTTTTTTTTTTTAGTATTATTGTCTCAAAAATGGCTTGTTTTAGAAACTGCAGATTTGATTTATTCTGTTAGCTTTATTGATGTTTGCCGTCCGCATTTCTTCAGGGAGATGTGGAGTTCATTTTAGTCACCTATGAAAACTTGATGAGTACTTCAGGGTTCCTAAGCTCTAAAAGGATGATGGCATCTGGAGCTTTCATTTGAAAAGAGAAGGGTAATTGTCTGTCTTATCCTTTTGCCCCATAGGGGTGGTATCTTGGCAGAGAGGAAAAATCGCTACCAGATGGCTGTGTTGGTTGATAGGTCTGAGCACAAGTAGGGCAGGAAGAACCAGGCATATCAGCACAGCGCTGCAGGCAATCCAGGAGAAGGGAGTGGGGCATGTTATCAGAGGCTAAATTGAAGTCCACAGGAGTAAGGTCAGCAGCAGCAGAAAGAAGAACCTTGTTGACCACACAGAGGAGACTGGTTTCTATGTAATGGCCAGTGGAAAACCCCCAACTGTAACTGGCCCAGGGTCCTGCTCTGGGAAAAGTGGATGGAGAGATGAGAGCTGCTTGCTCAAGTTCAAAGGGTCAAATTCAGGGAGAGTGTTTTAGGAAGAACGTAGACGTGGCATAAACCAGATAGCTAGGGTAGGTGCAAGAGGCCAAGGGGAGCTATGGACTGCGGTTAGGGGTGCCACCCATCTGGATTTTAACCGGACAGTCAGGTTTTTGGCTTCTGTGTCCAGTGCCCAGTTTTCGACTGGAAAGTCAGGTCAAAAAAGGGACCTTGCAGTGTCCGGTCAGATGCACTGACCGGACACCCAAAGTCCAGTTATCGCGGAGCGGGGGGAGGCACTGGGTCATTAACCCGTGCCAGCCCTTGGAGCCAGGGCACCTCCTACCTGTGGGCAGGTTCTTGTCAGGCTGCAGCAGCTCCCGTCCCAGCCCCAGAGCAGAGGAAGCCCAGCTGTGGGGGGAGGGAGAGGGAGACGATCCAGCGAGCAAAAGGGGTGGTGGGAGAGGACTGAGCAACAGGGGAAGGACGTGGGGGAAGAGGAGAAGCAAGGGCAGGGCCTTGAGGGAAGAGGCAGGGTAAGAGGTGGGGCCTCGGCGGTCTGGCTGCCAGCAATTAGAAAGGTGAGAACCCTAACAGCGGTGGCAATATGAGGTACAAGAGAAAGGAGACAAGATTTAGCACAGGAGAAGGAAAAGGTTCAAGGGAGCAGGTCAATTTCTTAAGGGACTGTATGATGTCTCGTGGATCTTGGACAGAGAAAAGAAGAAAAAGACGTTTAAGGGCCAGTGGAGGGAACAGGGGCATAAAAGTGGTAAAGCTACAATCTCAGATTGAAAGCAAATTGCCATTGCTTGATCCAAGGAGTCTGATGTGCCCAGATGGGGTACAAGCCCTACAAGAAGAGATTGTAAAAGTCAGGGAAAGATCCTGAAGACTCTCAGAGGAACCTCCAGGTGAAACATTCCAGTCAGGTTTCTTTCATCCTTTCCCTGCGTTAGGCTGCCAGGCAGGAATTTTCAATGGCGTCTAAGGGAGTTAGGTTCACAAATCACACTGCAATTCAATGGCATCTGAGTGCTTAACTTCCTTAGCCCCTTTGCAAATCCCAGCTTTGGCGGCTAACGGTTTGCATGCTGTGGCTATATAGGCACCCATCAGACCAGTCAATAACAGGACAAACTAAATAAAGCACTGTATGCAGGACTCAGGCAGAGAGATGTGAGACGGCTGTTGTGGCATATACACGTGTAACCACTGGGTACAGAAGTGAGTTTAGCTGGATGAGAAGTCTAGGAAAGCCAATATATATGTAAAAGATGGACATGAACACAATACGGCCCCTGAAAATGCTTTATCGATTTTCTTTCGCAGAGAGAGCTCATACATCCCATGAAAGTATTTTTCAGATCATGGGAGTACTTTTCAATATCCAAAAACTAACACAGCAAGATGCCCTCAGTTATTTAAATTCTCGCAGCTCTCTAGAGGATAGAAATACTTGTGGTGTGAGAGAATGTTTCCCTGATCCTCTTTTCTTTGTCCACTGCACTTTAGAACAATGGAAGTTCACAATAGAAATGTTCAATTAACTGTTAAACACTCTCATCAATTCAGGGATCATTTCCACATCTGATGGATGAGTTCAAAATATTTAATTCATTATAACCATCAGGCGTAAAAACAGCCCAACTTCTGAGGAGAAAAAAGCAGATGAGCATTTAAATGAACTCACATATCTTCAAGTGGTATGGTGCAGAGGCGACACTGAGTTATAAACGTGCAAAGTTTCTGAGTGTGTACGGTGAGATGAATAATAATGGAGAATGTCTCAAGTTAAGTATTTTCTATTTTCAGAGTAACAGCCGTGTTAGTCTGTATCCGCAAAAAGAAGAACAGGAGTACTTGTGGCACCTTAGAGACTAACAAATTTATTAGAGCATAAGCTTTCGTGGACTACACGAAATACTTCGGATGCATCCGAAGAAGTGGGCTGTAGTCCACGAAAGCTTATGCTCTAATAAATTTGTTAGTCTCTAAGGTGCCACAAGTACTCCTGTTCTTCTATTTTCTATTTGTAACTTAAGTTTGATACTATTAAAAAAGCACTAAGGTGTGCTATATATAAATGAGAAGTGACGTGTAATTATATACGTAGAATAGAATTACCTCTTACAATGGTAAAAAAAATATCCTAGTGAAATACAGAAAAGTTCAACTACGTACAAATAGCAGAGCCCAAGAGTGAGGACTAAAAGAGAAAAGAGAGAGGATATTATGTATCCTTAGTAAAACTGACTGGTTGGAGAATGTAAACAAAAAATGGCAATTTTCTGACGTTTTGCCTTTTTTTTTTTGACCCCGGTTTCTGATCAGCTTTGATGCTTAGAGAGGGAGACCGTTGAATCAAAGAATAGACTTTTTCTAGAGCTGTAAATTGTTACAGCCTGTGACTCATTCAGAAATGGATACCATCGTGTGAGTTCTCCATTTTAAAAAGATGATTCATTTGTTCGTAGCAATGCTCTTAGCATTTATATTTTCTGTTTTTGATCAATTAACAATAGGTTTATCTCAAATGCAAATAAGTGTTACAGGGTGCATTTTATTTAATTCTGTTACATTTTCCTATAATTCTATGACATGTATTAATATTAGAGAGACAAGGTGGATGAGGTAATATCTTTTATTGGACCAACTTCTGGTGGCAGAGACAAGAGACAAGGCTGGGAGCTTAAATTCATAACTTTGCTAGACACTAAAAATCATGGATTCAATAAAGAGACTGGATTTATGGCTCATACAAAAATCTATAACCCATTAACTTGCCTTTGTCCTGCGACTGCAGAGGTGTTAGCTGCCCACTTCACCTTGAATGGTCTCTTGCAACATGCGTTAATTTCTTATGCTTAACAACCTGTTCCTCCTTGTATTTAGCTGTGACACTCCGACCTTTCCCAGACCTGAAGAACAACACTGCGTCAGCTCAAAAGCTTGTCTCCTTCACCAATGAAGTTGGACCAATAAAAGATATTACCTTGTCTCTCTAATATCCTGGGACCAAGAGGGCTGCTACAGCACTGCAAACAACGTGTATTAATATGCTCACTTAATTATAACTCCACAAGATTTTAGACTCTGATTTCAATAGTTACAATTAAAAATAAATTCTAAAATTGCTATATTATGAATAATTCAACAACAACAAAATCAACAGATGATGTGATAGGGACACAGTCCTCTGTTGTATGTTAATGTCTCTATCCCATTATTTTGGAGTTTCCACATCTGGAGTTATAATTGTGATAAGGTGAAGGATATAAATGGTCTGACCAGGAGAGAATAGAGCAGCGGTTCTCAAACTGGGGGTCGGGACCCCTCAGGGGGTCGTGAGGCTATTATGTGGGGGGTCTCAAGATGTCAGCCTCCACCCCAAACCCCGCTTTGCCTCCAGCATTTTTAATGATGTTAAATATATAAAAAAGTGTTTTTTATTTATAAGGAGGGGTCACACTCAGAGGCCTGCTGTGTGAAAGGGGGCACCAGTACAAAAGTTTGAGAATCCCTGGAATAGAGTATCTCTCAACAGCCCCCCAGTATTGCTTAAATTCACACTGCTTTTTGAACAAGGACAGTATCTCTTTGTTTGATATTTTTAATAATAATTTGTATCACAGAGTAGTACCTGGAGATCTTAGTCAAGAATGGGGCCAATTGTGCTAGCATTGCACATATGCATGCCCAGAGATTGTAAACTCATCAGCGCAGGGCCAATCTAAATAGAGAAGGCAAAATGTGGGAGACAGTCAGTATTATGAACTGAGAAACAAAGGGATTAAGTGATTCACCCACAGTCACACAGGAAGCAAGTGGCAAAACCCAGAACTGAATCCAAATCTCTTGAGTGCCAGTCCAGTGTCTTAGCCACTAGACCATCATTCCTACACCTAGAATGGCTCAAAAGTGATTTCAGCAGTCTCAATGTCTGGGTTATTTTGAAACTGTAAGAAGCTAATTGGTGAAAGGTACTAGAAGGGACAGTCCTGGAGGATGGGTCCCCATTTATCCATAGAACAAATAAAGCAAGTGGTATTGAGTCTACCTTTTGGGCCAGTGCTCTGTTTCCACCCTAACCTAGGGAGGCCACTGATGGAGGTAAGGTGATAGTCCTTGGTGTCTCTGCTGAGACTGCTGATGTATACCACTGGTGGAAGATTGTCACATAACATCCACCTGCAACGGGCCTGATGCTACCAACGCTTTTACATACAGGTTCAGAAAACAGCTGGTAATGCCTTCTGGTCACTCCCAGCCTGGGCTGGGTTTGAACTGATGATCTAGAGGAGGAAGGCTGTGCATCCCGGTGCTGATCCCCTTAGTCATCCATCCTGCAAGAAAATTCAGAGATCAGATCATTCTGTTCTTAACACAGCCTTGTTGTGTCTTTGGGTATTGCAAAGGTCGGACAACATTTTGTGAGCTTGTGAGAATATCAACCCTTTAATATCAGAACACAACGGTTTGAGTAATGGAGAGGGGTAGCCTCAGCTCTGAGTCGTGCTTGTCGGGGAAAGGTATAGTGCCGTGCGTGCTTTGACAAGACTCTGGTCGGTGCGTTAGGGTCTGTGGGCCAATCAAGAGATAGCATTGTGGGGCGCAAACAAAGAAGAAGGTGAATGTTGGGCAACTGACATTGCCAATCCTAGCTTATTAATGGTGAAACTAACTTTCACCAGCACCCAGCACCCTGGGACAAAGTCTAAGTAAACAACAGGCTTTGTGTCAGGCATGGGAGAAGTCAATCCAGCCCACTGGAGCTCCCCTGTCCCTCTCTGAGGACCACTTAGATTGTCCAGGATCTAGCACGATGGGGTGCTCTGGCTCCCAGGTGCTGCAGTATTACTATTTACTGCGATAATACCATGGTAAATACTATGTCTAGAACCCAACCACTCCCTGTGCATAATTGTTGATCCTAAACCACTTCTCCCGATTGGGCTATGCACAGCTGGTGGAGATCCCCGTCCTGTGGTGGTCCTCTGTGGGCAGGAGGGGGGCGGTCCCCGTGCCTGCCATTTTGCAACCATCCACTCCCTGTGGTTCTGCCCCATTGGGGGCCTGCCTGAGGCCCAATACCACAGAGTTAATCTGATTCTGTGTGTACCTAATATGTCACCAATGCAACACTGACCACGTTTCCCATTATTGTTTGCATGGTGTAAAATAATGTATGTGTTGGTGTATGTGGACACAACATACGTTGCCAGAGAATGGCAGTCATGTATCCTGTCTATATCATTTCCTGTGTCCTGCCTATATCATTTCTTGTTATTCGTCCCCTCTAAAAGGGAACAGAGTTCTTTTAATTAATCCAAATTTGAAGTACTAAAAATTAAAAAAAAATCAAAGCAATTTGCTGATTCTTTACAGAATAAAAATCTCTGCCTTTGACAGAGCCTGATTTTCCATTTCCCTTGACACACTGACCCCTCTCTACTGGCCCCTTTATTAGTAACACTCACTTTGGGGAGATTGTAATGTTGCTGAAAGCACACAAAATACAATTCCCCTGGCCATTAATCCTTGTCTTGGTGCTACCTCCACAGTACAATGCTTCTCTATTTCCCCCTTTCCCTGCTTCTATTTACCATGATGCAGCCACTCCAAGAAGTAATTCCCTTTGTGGTCAGAATGCCACAAACTCACTCCTATTTATGCTGGCTGCAATTTTCAATTACACACAAGAACTTAACTTTAGCCGTGGGTCCTACAGAATCCACAGGCTCACCAGCATCCAACACTTGGGAGTTGTATTCTCCTACCCAGCTTCGGACTTTGAAGTTAGGACGCATGTGAGAGTGTCGGCTTGGCTTATCTGGTAAAAGCATCTTTAAAATAAGAGGTTTCAAGCAGAAAACACATTAACATAAAGGCTCTGATTTGGGAAAAACAAGAACATGTGACCATGGAGAAAAAACAATATCCTGAGTTATATGCAGGCCTGGCAGACAAGTTGACGAGTTACCATTTGTACAGTACAATAGTGTCAGAGACATAACAGAGCTCCTTTTTAAGAACAGCTTTTAGGTTTTCAATATAAAACAAATGTACGTTCTGAGCCGGAGCTTGTGAAATACTACTTCACACGTAGTTCTTGTGAAAACAGTCAAAGGTTCTGTTAGCTTTTAAAAATAAATGGGTTACACTAGAAATTATAAACAGTCAGGCAGCAGAAACTATTTTAATATATAACACAAATCCCACAACTACAAACTTCATATTACACTCTATGTATATAGCAAAACAGCCGCGTAGATCTTGACATTTACTTTTATGTGTGAAAAATAGTGTGGTGTGTGTCATCTGTGTGCACACACATACATATATCTTGTGAATACACAACTGCTCCTTTATAAAAACCATGCAAGATTTTGCTGGCTAAATGGAGTAATAAATAATGGAGTATCTTAAAATGTACAGGGGACAATCCTGTGTGTGTGATTTGTCCTATCAATCCCTTGTTAGCCCATTATTTGTCATTGGAAGACACTAAAATTTGCACATCACGTTTTACACATCAGCCACAACTAAAAAAACCCTTGCTTTTTAACATTTTCTTTCTCTGGAATTTTGTGCTTAGAATTTGTTGTGAAATACATACATAGCAAATGACATAAACCAATTAATGTCTAAAAATATACGGGGAAATATGTTGTGCTATCTGTTTAACGTTTTATTTTTAATTTATTTTAAAAATGTTCAGGAAAAAAGCAATCCGGAAAGATTTAAAGCTGAATCAGCTTAACTACTTTTGACAAGTTTACACATGAGAGACACCAAGATTATGTGTGCTACTCGCTGCTTTAAGAAGTTTCATTCTGGCTTTCTATATAAAAAGTTCCAGCCAAAGTTAAATCAATCTACCCTTTGCTGATTTTCAACATTAGACAAGTCCCCAACTTTTTTTTTTTTTTTTTTTTAACCCTGCTTTCAGAGTGACTTTCTCCCAATTGAAATTCAGTCCCTCAATGGTTGGTTTTTTTCCTTGCTTCTAAACTTTGATAAAAAAGGGTTTTCTTCACTCTCTCAATTTGATGTGACAGGGCCCTGACATGAATAATGGACGCGTTCCTTTCACAGGCAAATCAACTTAATTTAGCATGCCTTTCTACTTTCAATAGCTAAACCACAATCCCGTAAATTCCATGAGATCCTTTAGGTTTGCAGAAATCTTTACAATTAGCAGAAAATGTATAAAGTAAACAGCACTTATTTTGTCAAAATACTTGAATAACTTTTATGCAGGAGTTAGAGATGAATATATCACTTCCTGATCAGATCTTGATTTACAAGCAATTGGGGACGGACTGGCTAGCCTCAGTGAGTCATCCCCTCTGTGCTAAAAGCAGGGGGGAAATAAATCATCACAAACACATTTAGTGGCACTAAAATGGCAAACTTTCTTCCTAGGCAAAAGGACAGGGATGGAGTTTTGGAGTAGGGTGCTTGTTTGGAGGAGGCCACCTAAGAAGATCCCAGTTCTGTGGCTCTCATATCAGAGATTCTCACTCTGGAGTGTGGATGGCTATCTCTATTGACAGGCTGCGTGAGCAGTCAGCCAGGAAGCAATGGAGAAGGAGGAAAATCAGTGCCACCGACCTACCAAAAACTGTAGGAGGATGGAGATATGAAACTGGTTCTCTCTCACACTCACATACGCATGTACGTTCATGGCTTTACAGATTTACTGCATGATCTAGCTAGGATGTAATTATTCCTCTTATGTTTAGAGTAGCAGCATTGTCTCTTGCTGTGTCACGGTTAAAAGATCAGAAAACGAAAAAAGGACAGGGTTGCAATAAGGAAGAATGTGCCTCCCTCTGCTGGCATGGCCTGCTATGTCCCATGGGGGATTTGCCTGAAGGAGGGCAGGCAGCAGCCCCATTGGCTACTCTCCTTGTCCTTGAGGTTTCCAAAAACAGCTTTTAACTTCTACCTGGAGCTGCATAAGAACCCCATGGCTGCTGAGGGCATGGGCTAAATCGGTACATCCCTAACGTCCTTAGCTAAGCCCCCTCTGCAGCCAGTGTTTGTTCAGGGCTAGGTCCCTCAGGTCTAAGAGGAAGGGAAGTTATAGCACTTTCCACCTCCACAAACCCCCCTCTGCCAGGATCAGTACTGGTGGAAGGCGACCTAGACCCTGGGTGAATATGCCCCAATAATGTTATCATGGAGAAATAGTTGTTGTTATTGAATCATAGAATGTCAGGCTGGAAGGGATATTGACAAGTCATCAAGTCCAGATCTCTGCGCTGAGACAGGACCAAGTAAACCTAGACCAGGTGTTTGTCCAACCTAGTTTTAAAAACCTCCAACAATGGACATTCCACAATCTCCCTTGGGAGCCTATTCTGGAACTTAACCACCCCTAGAGTTAGAACTTTTTCCTAAAATCTAACCTAAGTCTCCCTTGCTTCATAGTAGGCTCATTACTACTTGTCCTACCTTCAGTAAACATGGAAAACAGTTGATCACCGTCCTCTTTACAACAACCCTTACTGTATTTGAAGCTTATCAGGTCACCCCTCCTGTTAATACACCCATAATGATATTAGCCCTTTCTGCAACTGCAACACATTGTTGAGTCCTCTTCAATCTGTGATCTACTATAGCTCCCAGATCATTTTCTGCCGTACTACTGCCTAGCCACTTATTCCCAGTTTTGTAGTTGTGCATTTGATTTTTCCTTCCTGAGTGTAGTACTTTGCACTTGTCTTTATCGAATTTCATCTTGTTGATTTCAGACCAACTCTCCAATTTGTCAAAGACATTTGGAATTATACATTTTGGAAGACACAAGTCTTCCAGCTTGATGTCATCTGCAAATTTTATAGGCATACTCCATTATCCGAGTCATTAATTAAAATATTGACTAGTGCTGGACCCAGAACTGACCCCTGCGAGACCCCACCATATACGCACTCCTAGTTTGAAGTGAACAATTGAGAGCTACTCTTTGAGTATAATCTTTGAACGATTTGCGCACCCACCTTATAGTAATGTCTCTAAACCACATTTCCCTAGTGTGCCTGTGAGAATGTCATGTGGGACTGTGTCCAAAGCCTTACTAAAATCAAGATATATCAGATCTACTGCTTCCCCCCTCCCCTCATCCACTAGGCCAGTAACCCTGATGAAGAAGGAAATTAGGTTGGTTTGGCATGATTTATTCTTTACAAATCCATGCTGGCTACTCCTTATAACCCTATTATCCTCTAGGTGCTTACAAATTGGTTGGTTAACAATTTGTCCTAGTATCCTTCCAGGTATCATTAATACTGTTGTTGTTGTTGTTGATTTTTATTACAGTAGTACCTAGGGGCTGTAAACTCTAGGTCAACAATTACTCATGCATTTATAGTGCTAATTCTTAACAGGTTGTTTTTAGAATTAAGACTATAATTTCAGGTTATGTAAAAATCACATTTGCTAGTGTGACGTTGTGCAGTCTATATGGTTTTATAAAAACATGATAAGTGAATATAATGTAACTGGGATAGTTTTAGAAAAAATATGGTAATAAGTGAATATAACGTAACTGGGATATGCTTCATGCAAAAGGTCTCTTGTAAGGTATCATTACAAAGCTTATAATCTACTGAGTGTGATCATCCGATTTGTATAAATATACCACTCTTGTATCTAAAACTAGAAATATGAAATATAACTCTGAGGGCCTATTGTAATTATGTAAAGTGTGAGCCATTAATGATGGTTTGGAATCTTGATGACTCCCATTAACAAGGACTATTGTCCGCAGATGGCTGTGTTTACCTCTTAGTCTTCCTGTATATGTGTGTGCTGGCAAGTGGGCAATGAAGTCTTGCAGTGACATGTGATCATGTCACCTGAACTGGAATCCATCTTTAACCTGGTGCTTTTCCAGTGAGGGGGGTGGAAACCCAGAGGGACAAAGGGTTCCCGCCTTATGCAAAAGATATATAAATGGGTGGAAGAGAACAAAGAGGAGGGAGGAGTCATCATGAAGAATCCCCTAGCTACCACCTGAGCTGGAACAAGAGCTGTACCAGGGGAAAGAATTGTGCCCAGTCTGAGAAAAACTTACTGAAGCATCTCTGAGGGTGAGATTATCTGTATTTAGTTTGATTAGACATAGATTTGCGCATTTTATTTTATTTTGCTTGGTGACTTACTTTGTTCTGTCTGTTACTACTTGGAACCACTTAAATCCTACTGTCTGTATTTAATAAAATCACTTTTTATTTAGTAATTTACTCAGAGTATGTATTAATACCTGGGGGAGCAAACAACTGTGCATATCTCTCTATCAGTGTTATAGAGGGCGAACAATTTATGAGTTTACTCTGCATAAGCTTTATGCAGGGTAAAACGGATTTATTTGGGTTTAGACCCCATTGGGAGTTGGGCATCTGAGTGCTAAAGACAAGCACATTTCTTTGAGCTGTTTTCAGGTAAACCTGCAGCTTTGGGACAAGTGATTCAGACCCTGGGTCTGTGTTGCAGCAGACAGGAGTGTCTGGCTCAGCAAGACAGGGTGCTGGAGTCCTGAGCTGGCAGGGAAAACAGGAGCAGAGGTAGTCTTTTGCACATCAGGTGGCAGCTCCCAAGGGGGGTTCTGTGATCCAACCCATCACAGCTAGTGTTTACGTAACAATTTCTTGAATTAAGAAAGTCCCTACCCCTTTCCCTCTTGTGAAATAATTAACATAGCAGCTACACTAAACCGGAATCCTCTAAAACGTAAATGCAGCTTAAATTCCAACAGCTCAAATTCAAACGCATGAAACAACGAGTTATATAAACACTGCCATGTTCAGCATAGCTTCAGTAAGTTAAGTAAGGTTCCATGCTTAAAGGGACCCTACATACCTCCAGGTCTGCCTGTAATAAGCAGTTCATCAGCCAATTAGGGGAACCAACAATTACAAATTGGAAAGAGGAGAGAAAGGAAAGAAAAAGGAAATCAGTCAAGGTAGAACATAATCCCTTTGAAAGGGTTTCTAACATTAACCCCTAAAGAATTATTCTCTACCGTACCTTGACTGATTTCCTTTTTTCCCCCCACTTCCCTTTACTTGTTGGGTCAGTTAATTGGCTGATTAACTAGCAATTACTTCTAGGTCTGGCTCTATATAGGGTCCTTTTTACTCTAGAATTTTATTGACAAAGACAATAGATCAAATTCATCTCAGTGTAAGCTCACCAAAGTGAATGAGTTTATTACATCAAGAATGAATTTCACCCAACATGTCAAAGCAACTGTATCTAAGATTAAAAAAAAAAAAAAAGCTTTGATTAGTTTTATCAATTAAAGTTTTATTGGGGATATTTTGGTAGGCTATAATATCAGCTCACATCCTGTTTCCTCACTTTGCAAGAAGAAAAACCTAGTCCTTAAGGGAAGGCTGTCTGGTAGCAGTTAACCAGCTGTAGTGTTGCCACAGGAAGTACCCTTCTCCAGTAATAGTGTGTGTGTAATGAGGTAACAACTACAAGCAGTGACACCCTGCTCTGCTACACATTCCTGCACAGGACTGGACATGAAGGCGGTTGTGTTAGCCGTCTGTCACTATTGCTGTTTTGCAGACAGTGTGATTATTTGCTAGCATAGCAAATCATGAGTTATTGGCCCCAATTCTACTCTACTGCTATGTCCCAGCAGGGAGTGGTTATGGCTCCCTGGTCAGCAGCAGTGGGCATACTCCTAACTTCCACTGCTGGCAGAAAGCCCACAATGGACCTCATATTAATGGAGGATCAGATGCACCGGAGCTCCTGCTCTACCCCACCCCCTTCCACCCACTCTGCCTCAGAATAGCCCAACATGATCCTGTCCTCTGCTTACACTGGGGGGATAGAAAGAATAGAAAGCAGCAGAGATTTTCCCCTGTACAAGAAGAGGGAAGAGACTGTCCAAGAACAGGCTGTTTTACAGCCATTTTGCATCATGGAAATCCCGCCCAATGTGTCTGCTCTAGAGCTGCTAAGCACAGGAAAGACTAATCGTGGCATCCTGCTTATTGATAGAAAAGTGTGTGTGTGTGTGTGTGTGTGTGTGTGTGTCTGCACGCACAATGTTCAGAAGGTTAGATCCATCAGGCACAGGATTGGCTTGGACAGGGATCTGGCAAATTCCCTAGAACAGTGGGACCTTGCAAGAAGAACATCTTGTCCAACATGAAAAGGGTACTCTGTTTCAAATACAAAGTGTGCCTGAGTTAAAAACAGCTGGTCCAGGGGAAGACTAATAGTATATACTGGAGCAATATAGTTTGTACAAGAAACAATGGGGAAAACAATTTACTGTCCCCAAGATCTGCAAGGAGAGCATACTCCAGCTGGGGCACTTTTTCCTGGACAGGCACATGGACTGATAAAAAATTGACCAGCAGATCCCTAGTGTCCAGACTGTTCAGAGTGCCAGAATTAATGATGCTTGTAGGGAACTTTGCAGATGAAAGGTGCTATATTCAGGCTACGTTTTAGAAGACTGCAGACGTACAAGAGTTGTGCCTTTGCCAACAGCAGAGAGATTAGTCACAAGAATGGCAGTGGATATATTGGCGGGGGGGGGGGGGGGGTGGAGAGGGAGTCGGCAGGAACTAGTATCCAGATATACAAGATATAACTACATCCTGCTTGGCTGCAGCTATGTCACATGCTGTCCAGAATCACTTCCCCCTGAGGGGAACAACAAAGGTCACCAGGTGGTAGTTGCTTTCCTATAGCTCACTTCCTGGGTAGGAATTTCAGAGGATATCATTAATGACCAGAATTTTAATTAGTGTGGTTCCTCTATAAGTAGGGCCTACCAAATTCATGGTCCATTTTGGTCAAAGTCATAGGATTTTAAAAATTGTAAATTTCATTATTTCAGCTATTTAAATTTGAAATTTCACAGTGTTGCAATTGTAGGGGTCCTGACCCAAAAAGGAGTTGTAGGGGGAGGGAGGTCGCAACATTATTATGTGTGTGTGTGGGGGGGAGGTTTGTGGTACTGCTACCCTTACTTCTGTGCTGTTGCGGGTGGCGGCGCTGCCTTCAGAACTGGGCGCCTGGCCAACAGCTGCTGCTTCCCGGCCACCCAGCTCTGAAGGCAACACAGAAGTAAGGGTAGCAATACTGTGACCCCCCCCCCAAATAACCTTGTGACCCCCCTGCAACGCCCTTTTGGGTCAGGACCCCCAGTTTGAGAAACACTGGTCTTCTCCCATGAAATCTGTATAGTATAGGGTAAAAAGCACATAAAAGACCAGATTTCACAGGGGGAGACCAGATTTCATGGTCTGTGATGCATTTTTTATGGCTGTGAATTTGGTAGGGCCCTATCTATAAGGAACTTGGGGTCAGGTGAATAAGAACTAAGACACTTAGGCACTTAAAAAATCCTAGTCCTCTTCTTTCAAGCTTCTGCATGGCTGGGAAGTCAGAGTTCCACCAGATGTAATAAGAGACCTGGGTTGAAGAAGCAAGACCACTAGAAAGACAGTTCATGTACATTCTCAACATGGAAGAGAAGATCTGAGATTTGCCTCGGGTGCCCCTGGGAATCTCATTGGAAGAACAGTCTGGCATGATTAGTTTTCTTGCCCAAAGGAGTTACCACTGGGGCAGAAGGGATTTCTTTTCCTACCATCTGAAGAGAGCAAACTTCCGTTACAATTAGCTAGTCTTGAGAAAGGTTTATCAGACAGAGAAGCCAACTGGGAACATCAGCAAACATGTTACAATTCCACAACACATTTCTGAGCCCAACGGGCCACTTGATGCCTGGGTTACATCCTTGGAAGAGGGATGGTACAACCCCATGTGAGGAAGGTTAAGGTGACAAAAGACGCTCTTCAAACCTGGACAAAAACAGCAAATATAGTCACTTTGGGGTTGTACTCATGGATTGACTACTACATGACTCATCCCACATCTTGCCATTTGGCAGTGCCTCTGTTGGCTTTACGCACAATAACAAAATCATCAGGAGCACTGAGAACAGTCCTGTCCTTGCAGTTGTGAAGAGTTCCTGGTGCTAAGGAGGTTGGATATGGAGGGTTCAAACTACATTCTCCATGAGCAAGCTGGGAGGTGTTGCTCTTTTCTCTCTGGCAGTGAAGCCTAAACCTACATAGTAGGGGGAGGTTCTTCCCTTTGGGGTTTTCTGTCAGTCTTTATACAAATGCTCCGTAGCATTCTTTGACCATGGGACGAGGGTGTGGATGGAATGAACCTGAAGGCTCAGCAACATGTTCAAGGACTTGATAACCCCAATAGGTTCCCCCGGAAATCAAGAAGTTGCTTCCTTTCTTTAGCATACTAGAGGGGGTCATGTGGCTATTTTTATGTGGGTGGGCAAGCTTGATAGAAGACACCTATGGAAAGGTTTGTTAATCCTCCCTAGATGAGAAGACCAAATTAGGAAAATAAGGTGGGTTTTGTAAATTTGGGCCTGGTCTACACTTAAAAATTAGATTGACCTAGCTATGTGGCTCAGGGCTTGCGCTGTAGGTAGGTCAACCTAACCCCCAGTGTAGATGTGACTAGGTCGATGGAAGAATTCTTCTTTTGACCTAGCTACTGCCTCTCAGAGAGGCTGATTAACTACACTGACAGAGAAACCCGTTCCATCAGTGTCAGAAGCATCTAGACTACGGCACTACACTGGCACAACTGTAGCGGCGTAGCTGTAGTACTGTAGCATAGACATACCTTTGGTAGTTAGCATGTTAACATGTTTTTAAATGTCCCTTAGCACCCAGTGTAGGCACACAGTGGGGTCCAAAAACATATTAGCTGATCATGGTCATAAGCACATTATAAATAAATGTGTAGGTAACAAGAAATAATAAAGTTCACACTTGTGAAATTTTGTTTTACACTTTTAAACAGCAGCTTCCTAAACTCTCCTCTATTATTCACTATGGACAAATTTGCCTAATTATTTTTGGTTTTAGTAATGTGAATCTGGGGGTGCTTGGCAGGATGTTTGAGCAACAAAGGAACGGTGCATCAGGTACGAGTTATCTATCAAATTATATGGAAGTCCTGAAAAATAATATCCACGTGCATGTATATTGTGTGTGTTGTTTTATTTATATGTGTGTGTATACATATATATATAATAAATTAAAGGCAAATACTTTTTCAATCATATGCGGACTTCCCACTGACTAGACTCTCCAGCCAGCTACATAGCCATCTTTTAATGCAAAAGCTTTTGGAGGTAGTTTATCCTAAGCTGTAAACGTGACCAATTTTTCTCCAGTGATTTATATTTTGTTCATTGTGCATGTTCAGATTGGAGCTAACGCTTCTGCAGGATGCCAGTCTCCTTTTTCTCACCATCCCTGAAGCTTGCCCTCCTTCTCCCATCCCCGCCAACCTGATTGCCCAGGAGGAAGGCTCTTACCATCATTAGAAATTTAGATTTTTCATTTTGATTAGTACTTATTGTGATGCTTCAAACCCACCACCAATTTAATTTCAGCTCTCCGAGGCCAACATGGAAGTTTCCAGTTAGGCCTCTAAGCCCATGTCTGGGCATCTAGATGAAAGTGGCCTGATTTTCAGAGGTGTTGAGTGACTGCGGTGCCCTTTGAATTCAAGGGGGGAAATTCAGACCACTTTTGTTTAGTTGCTTAAATATGGATTTGGGAGCCTAAAGTTAGAAAGCTTTAACATTATGGTCGTAATAATAGGAATAAAAATATGAGAAAATAGGTCCCTAGAAAAAGATTAGGCTTTGCTCTTCAGTTAATCAATTGATCCACTCACTGGGTCCAATAATAACCAGGATGTCTACATCTCTCTGAGCCAGACTTTTCCCCTCCCGCTGCCCCAGAGGGCAAGGGCAGTACATAGTGACACCAGGCAAAAGCAGGATAATTTTGTTGCTTTTTAAAATTACAAAAATCTATTTCTGTTTCTCCCATTTTCCTTCTCGTGCCCCGAGGCACCATTGTACGAGCTTTGAACAGACAAGCCCACTATTACAATGTTGTCAAGGCCCTGCTAGTTTTCTAGTTCAAATCCTTGTTCATGCTGTTTGCTAAGTACTTGTTCACGGTGACAGCTTTCAGCCAAACAGAACACACTGAATGCTTCATTCCAAACAGCTCTGTCCTGCTGGGCTTCAAGTGAAACAAGCCCTTCAAACTCCATCATGTGAACTTTTCACAAGGAACAATCTCCTTTAGACAATTCCATTCAGAGATACTATCCGTGAAACTGGGACTTGGGTATGAGGTGACATCAGAGCCTTCCTCCTCTGGCCAGGGTCATGGCCACCAAAGTTGTATTTGTCAGGAAGCCCCCACATGGCATGGGGCATGATTTCCTTAATTACCTAAAGTTTCTCCATTAAAAAAAAAATCTTTAAAGTGTATTTGAATATTCATTCTTTAGAAAGGCAAAGCAAATGCTTCTGTGAGGACAGCCAAAGGTTGGGTTGGAAAAACAGAATTGTTTAGTGAGAACATAATTCACAGGCAACTTAAAGTCACACGTGCCAAAACTGGTAGACCGAAAGTGAGAGATATCCGCTGCCCTTCCCGTCCCCCTTTGCTCTCTTCTCAGGAGCAGCCAAGGTATTGACATGTACACAAGTCTTGCTCTCCGAAGTGCCCAGACAAAGGGACGTGTGTATATTTCTCTACCCAGAACCACCTGATAGGCAGAGTGGTGTGCAGCAAGCACACAGCACGGGAACACACCCCTATGTTGTGTGAACCATAGTCACACAAACTCAACCCCCTGGTTCTCTTCTCATCACCTTGTCCAGAAGGGAAGTTAGAAATGTATCACTGCTGAACCTTTTTCCAGGAGCTGGAGGTCAAATAGATGGGATTTGGGATACCGGCTTTCCATCATCCCCTTTCTCCACCCTTCACACAACCCCCACCAAACTACCCTCCCCCAGTACAACCAATTACTCCATCAAACATCCACAACTGCTAGCGCTGGGAGCGGGGGAAGTAAGTCAGTAGAGAGTTGTGTGCAGAAGGATGTAAGGGGGAAGAGTTAAAGTTGTAGTGTGTGGTGTATGGTAGCTATGGTGACCGTAAAGTGTGTGCCTGTGGATGGAGGAGTAGAAGGTTAGTGTGGTTAGGTGGTTTAACTTTTTGTTCCTTGCTTTTTGAGAGTTTGTATCAGATATGGTGTGTGTGTGTGTAGAGAGAGAGAATAATAACTGCTTCACAATAAAGCTTTTTGTGCATAAATATATATGGGTGGGTATGCTTGTCCTTTTAGCACACTGTCACTTCTTATACCATTCACTGTGCATTCATTTTTGCTTGAAACCACTCTCAGTTCCAAATTCTGACCTGTTACACCTGTGTAACCCCACTGAAGACCAAGAGGTTGTATGGCTGTAACTGAGGGCAGAATTTGACCTATTGCTGGGAAAGAGGACTGTAATCCATGACTTTCAGAAGTAGGCCTCTAATTTTGGGTGCGTAATGGCAGCAGCTGCCATTGACTTCATTTGGAGTTGCCAAGTGTACAGCATCTCTGAAAATCGGGCCCTGGGTGTCTGAAATTGGGCCTCCAAAATTAGAGGCCACTTTTGAAAATGTGGGCTTACAAAAGTGAAAGCCGTGAATAGTGTGAGATGTGCTGGAGCACACCAAGCATTCTCATGTCATGTCCGCTCTTGGATCTGGTGTAACTTGCATCTTTGTTTTTCTCCACAGCCTTCCTGCTCCTGTTCACTTCTACCAAAGATCTGGAAAAGAACTAATTGTTGTCACCTACCTTGGGAGGCTTGTTTGCTACAGAGAGACTGAAGTTGCAGATGAAACTAACTTCCACATTGCTATCCAACTCCACACCACAATGCAGAATGTTGATAGCTTTCAGCAGTCTGACCCTAAATGAAGAAACATGGGGAGGTAAATTGCAGATAAAAGATGACAGTGGGATTCTAGTTAAAATTAAGTAATCACTTCTATGTGCTGCATGTATGCCATGGGAATGATGTGAGGGATCGCTGGTAGTCCTATGAATATATATTCTGCTTTCTTGCCTCTCTTCTGTCAGAAAGAATTAGATAACTCGTGAATAAGTAAAGCATTACATACTGAGATTTTCTATAGTATGTTTTATGATGAGATCCAAAAGTCCATCAGTTGTTAAAGTACTGTTCTACTGCACGGAATGTAGAGAACTTACACCCCAAAAATGTACCCAACAAATGAGGAGGTATGAGCATAGGGTGATCCACTGTTATACCAAACGATTGTGAGAAAACACAAGAACATGAACAGTGTCCTTTTTAGGACTTCTCCACCATCCCCAGAAAACAACATAGGATAGCACGTTTTCAACCAGTGGTAAAGAAGTAGGAAGAAATTTCTCCATGGACATAATTTGTAGTCCTCCAAGCACTTCTAAAACTCAGACCCTAGGTGTCTTAAATGGAGCATCTAAAAATGGGCTTTTGAAAATGTCGTCCTAAACACTTTGTTCCCATGTCCATGGCTGGGGGTAATAAAACATTTTTTTAAAGGTCTAGTTCGTACATGGCATGAAATTCAAAGTAGTTTCTTCAAATAAAAGCAAATATAGAAAATAACAATCATAAATACCTAACTCTCATATCGCACTTTTCATGAGTCGATCTCACAGCGCTTTAGATAGAGAAATAATTGTATTTATAAAATGCCTTCTTCTGTTGAAGCTCTGGCAGACACTGTATATCACAAGAAACCAATTTAAAAATGTATTACAAAGACTGGGAGGTGAGTCCTTGCCAATGATTGGATAGTCAGGATCCGGGGATTCCTGGCTCCCAGCTCCATGCTCAGTCCTCTAGACTTACTTTACAGATAGATTTATCCCACCTAATAATGCTTTTCCCCTGCCATTCATTTGGTATAAAGCAGAAGTAGGTAATTATCATAGTTCAAAACTTTCAGATGATCTCAATATAGAATAAAAGCACATATGAAATGTACATACTCTACATGACACGGCTACATGCATCTAGGTATAATTTTGGCTAGTCCAAAACTTGAATCTGACTAATTCTGTTGCCGACCTAGAGTTACAAGGGATAAGGAAGGACTAAAATTCATTTTTGTAGTACTTTAAATGTGTTTTTCATTTATTTCTCCCACACACCAGAATCCCCTTAAAATCAATCCCCTCTACATCATCTGTGTCTTGGGGGCCAGGGAGCCTTCCCACAAACCACTCCATGGCATTCAGGGGTGTAAACCCCCTTCCCCATACATGGCCCCCAAATCCCATTCTCTCCCAGGAGAGTTTGTCCCTTTATACATCATTACATCTGAACAGGGTGAGCGTAAAACTTCTTTGGAGAAATCTGTTTCACCCACATGGGACTAGAGAAACGTGAGTGATTTTCTCCTAATTTACTCAGATGGGAGAATGTCAGTTCCTATCCGTGAAACCACCAAGCAACTTCCCCTGTCACAACTTTAGCTACTGCTGCTGTGATTAAAGGGGGTACATGTTATCTGCCCGGCAAAGGAAAGGAATCTGACACTAATGCTAGGATTACACCTACCACAGGGTTTTGCAATCTCTCTGAGCAAGGTGCCCTGTTCGGTAGCATCTTTAAGAGGGAGACTCACCAAGCATGAACCTCCCAACAGATTGAGATTTGAGGATTTTGAGCTAGAAGGGGCCATTAAAAAATAAATAATGTTGTCTGACCTCCTATGTAACACAGGCTGTAGGATTTCATCCAGGGACTCCTGTAGTGAGCCCAATAACTTGCTTATCTTCCAGTAAGGCTTCCAGTCTCCATCTGAAGATGAAATAGATGGGAAGAGTTGAATTCCTCCCTCACCCCACCCCTAAGACTCAGTTCCAGAGTCCTAGATGCTCTTGACTTCCCCCTTCTGAGGATCCTATGGCACAGAGAGGACTCCTCGGTGGAAAACCGGTAGGGTAATAAAGAGCCGAGGTGACTTCATTGAGGGTCCCCATCCTCCTTCCCAGCACTTAAAGTGAGCTGAATTATAAAGCTGGACCAGGCAGTGGAACCTCAAGAATTCTGGGTGAGGGCTTAAGCCAGTTTTGTTGTTCTTCAAGAGAGACCCTCAATATATTGAACCTGGCCCTTCTTGCTGCCATTAACAAACTGACATAAGGGTTCCACCTCGTTAGTGCAATGAGGCTGATTTAGCCCAGAAGTCCTAGGAAATGCAAGATGTTGCAGGCTCATGACAACAAAACCAGGTGATACCTAGGGAACTGAATTTTCAGGTTTGGGGTTCACTCAAACCCAGAGGGGGCGAAGTAACAAAGGCAAATGTTCACTTCAGCCCAGTGAACTGCTGAGTTACTCAGTCATTTCCATGCTGCAGATAATGGATTTACAAATCGGGTTTTCCAAGGTGGCAATCCAGGGTCACGTGGACACTTGGAAGATCTGTTCAGTATTCAGAACTCCTTTTAAAGCCTGCCCTCGGTACGTTACTCTAAGCGAGAGATGTCCAGCTGGAATCTGCGGTGCACCGCTCTATTGGTGTAAAACTTACTTGTCATTTTTAAGTTCACACAGGCACATATTGCTGATGTTTTGCATATTGGGATTTTGGAACTAAATGGCACCATTCTATGGAAGTGCCTTTGAGGAGGAGGATAGTGGAATTCACAATGAACCATGCCCTCAGTGGGAAAGTCCCCTTGGGAAGAAGTGGAGGACACAAAGGTGTAGCCTCTCAGTCCCAGGATCATGTAAGTGTGGGGAGAAGGAAACTCTGAATCTTATATAGTGTGGCTTCCCCTCCTGAGAGAGCCCTGCGGCCTTGGTCTACCTCTCTACACTTGCAGAAAGCACTCCTCTGATTCAACAGAAGTATTCACTGCCCAGGAAGGGACGACGGTTACTGACAACCAGTCTCTGTCCAGTTAGGGCCTCCTCCACTCACAGAAGCTAAAGGGACATTTGGGACCGTTTAGCTGATTTTTAAACATGATTTTGGCAGCTACGTTCAGATACTCGAATACTAAACTCAGCTACGAGTCACACTGGGTGCACCAGCTGGTGTTCCAGCCTGGGTCACCAGCAGTAAAACAAAAGGATTCTCTCCCCCATGCAGAAGTAACCCAGAATTTATTTCTGCAAAGCTGCAGGTCTTTATTTCCATTCCACAGGCGGCCAATGAGTCTCATTCGCCACGACCGCTAAACATATGTGCCGGCTTCTTAAACTTCTTGAAATGTTCCAGTGTTTCAAAACTGGAGCAAGTTAGTAAGGGCTTGTCTATTGGAGGTACTCTGGAATAGCTATTCCACCTTAAATTCACAGCCTCCTTTAATCTGGAATAACTCTGAAGTGTAAACAAGCCCTAAGGCATGAAGAAATGTTGGGGCTGATTTTTAAAGATGCTGAGCTACATGTAGATGCCATTGGTTGCAACTTGAAATGTGACTCCTCGGTACCTCTGACAATCAACCCCCCTTATTGTATTGGAAGAAGGGAGGCCACTGTCATCTGATCATATTCAGGTACATCTCTTCTCTCATAGCACATATTCAGTGCTTGCTAGCGGCTCCTGCTACAGTCACTGGGAGCTGAGTGGCCCATTTTACCAACAGAAGGTAAAGAATCTTTAACCTCTGTCTGCTAGAAAAGGCAATTAACGAACTCCGTTGACATCTAAAACTTCCCAGACTGTTTGTAAAACTATTTATTATATATGTCCTGCTAAAGCATATTCACATAAAACAGATGTAATATTGAAAGCACTGTTTTATTTTACTCTAGTTCTCCCCAAAAAGTGTATCAGAGAACACACGTTATCTAAACATTAATTCACTTTTAGTAGACTGTGATTAACTGCTAATTTCAGAGCCAATTGGGCATGGAAGGTAATCATATAATTTAGACTGCTTAACCTATGAATCTACATTCTGGACTTTATAACCAATAATTAGCTTCCATTCACTCTGTGGTCTTTAAATTCGCAAAATTCCTTTCTATTTATTTATATATCATTTTGAAAGGACATACTTTTATCTTTTTTTGACTGGTATAACTCCAGACAGGAGAACTGAGCATAAAGAAGTAGTAACTTAATGTATTTCTTTAGGCTGTTTACAAGAACAGAAGTTACATGCTTAGCTATTTTTTCCCCTCCCAAGTACATTTCACAGATTTCAAGTGTGAACAATAATAAATGCAATAAAAGTTCTATTGGTTCAACTTTTTTTTCACGTTCATTTCTCCGTATTTTGTCATCACTCTCAAAATGAGAAATGCACATTTTTAAGTGCGTTGCAGAGGGGAGGGGAGATTGTGCTTTTTTCTATGCAATCCTTGCTTTTTTATGATTCATTAAACCTTTTATTTCCCCCCCAAGCCCCCGTGTGTAATTGGACCCCTCTCATTTACATGCATGAGGGATGCAGAGAGGCGCAATCTGCCAAAAAAAAAAAAAAAAAAAGAGGAACCAGAGCTTGGGCTGAGCTACAAGATATTCATATAGCCAAGGAAAACTGCAAGAACAAGCTCGTAACCTTGCAGTTCCAGACTAGCATCAACTTATTGCAGCACTAACAAGATCTGTTCTGTGGCCATTCGTAATAATTGTTCTGGGCTCTAGATAGAAAAAACTCACCCTAGAGGTAGAAGCAGTTCCCATTTTTCAATTTCGTTTCTCTTATCATAAAAACTGGCACTGGCTTGACTTACAGTGGGACATCAGTCTTTTCTTTTAAAATGTATTTATTTATGAACTGAAAACCTACAAGAAAGACTGCACTGTCTTTGAGATGGCAGAATGCTCTGGTAAGACTTTGCTTGTCTGTCGGAGAGCCTCTATTCAATTGGTTTCAGCAACTGATTAATTAGTTAATTAGTACCTTCGAGCAGACTAGTGGTGTTATGCAATTTTCATGGCCTAAATGGTGAAATCTTGAATCTAGTCCTGAAATTTTAAAAAGGGAGGAGAAAAACCATGATTTTTACCTCTGCCTTTTATAAAGACTGCATATAACTATTTGTTAATAAGGTACCTAGTCTGAACTTTTCTTGTAAGAGAGCGTTACACTTAACAGCCTGATTTCTTCCTTTGCATACTGATATAATTCCAGAGGGTGAAATATATTTTAATGAGTTTTCTACTTAATTAATTTCCATTCAGAAAATCACTTTGTATAAATGATATGAACTGCTTCTGATCTCACTCACACCAGTTTAACTCCACTGGGCCAGATCTTCAGTTGATGTAAATTGGTGTAGCTTCAATAAAGTCAATGGAGGTAGGCCGATTTACATCAGCTGAGAATCTGGCCTATTGACTTCCACAAATAACTCCTGATTTATACCAATACTATGGAGATCAGACTAAATGCTAGAAAATGAATAGCAAAATGATTTTTTAAGTTTAATTGACTGTTGCCTTTCGTTTATAATGCAATAAAAAAACTTGTCTGCATATTTTCAGGTTAAACATAAAAATAATTACTATAACATGCAATTCAAGTTAGCAAATAAGTCAGTAATACGCCCATCACACCAGTGTGTTTTACAAGTTTTTAAGAAATGGAACTTTATGCATTTAAAAAATTGGTAATTTTAAAATCCAGCGAGGGAAAAAAAACCACAAATGTGATATTGTTTTATAGTATAATAAGTGAGGCTTTACTCATTGTTACAACCAGTCCTTATTTTAGTTGGGTGGGCAGCTTTGTGTGTGTGTGGTGTTCCTTCTTTTTATTCCTAGATAAATTAGTTAAATATGTGATGGTAGAAAAAAAACAAATATGTAACAGCTAATACTTGTTTTTTTAGGTTGCTGCTGCTGAGAGTGGCAAACTGGAATAATTTTAGGACTGAAAAAAAAAATATTAAGCAATATTTCCTCTAAACTCCTTCTGTGATTTTATACACTTGCACCAATTTTTTAGGTTCAAATGCTTTAAAAAATGTGGAAGTAACTTACGAAGGTCTTCGTAAAGTATAGCTGCACTTATGTATTTAAATGTCATTTCAAATAAGGCTTTGATTTTAAACCTTAACATTCATTGTTTTTAATCTGACGACAATCCCTATATATTAGTGCACTCGCCTATAATTGTACGAGCTAAATAACACAAAACTGGATACACGTCCCTATAGGCTAGTAAATGGGGAGGACTGAAAGCAAAAATAAACACTAACCTTACAAAATAAAAGAAGTTAAAAGATAAGTGTTAAGGACCTTTTTCTTTTTGGAGAATAAAACAAGATTTAGTAGCTTTCCACTTAATTTAAATGAAAAGAATCACTACCTTACATATTGCACTGATAATGTAATGGAGAGAGAAAACAAAAACGTCTTTGTAGCAGTGACACCTCCTATAGTTGTTGTGAAGAAACTTTTCCCCTTGGTATCCGCTAACAAATTCTAATTAATGCTGCACATTCCTCCACTGAAATCATTTGATGCATAACAAGGGGGAAAAGAGAGAAGGGGGAAAAATAGAAGAAATTCTCAGTGCACATGATTGCCCTGTTAGACTTATGGGAGTGAAGGTCTGGGCCTCCTAACTTACTGTCTATTAAAGCAGAGCTTTGAAAGAGAAATGCAACCTACAAAAGCTGTCAATCTTCCTTGCCCCTAAAGTCTGGGTTCACATGGATTCAAGTGACAGCCCTCCTCCCCCGCGCACAATACATCAATCTGTCTCTCCCACAAGCACCCACAGCCTATTGTGCCGGCCGCAGGTGCCTATTATGGCACCCATGGCTGCCTCCCACAGCTCCGCCCCTGAGAAACAGGAACTCCAGACAATAGGGCCCTGTGGGAAGATGGGAGGTGGGTGTTTTGAGGGGTAGCAGACAGATGGTAAAGGGTGCCGGGGGGTAAGGTATTTCCAAAACAACTGCGCAAGATTTTAACTTTCTCCACTCGCCTTCATTTCAGTCAGGGGCTGCTCTCAACAGAGCTGTGCACCTGCCAATAGGCATAGCTGGGTTTTATTATTTAGTTGTTTATGTATGAAACCCTTGGCTCCCCAGGTATTCACAGGTTCCCCCACAGCTGCAGAGAGAATCACATTAGTCAAGAGTATTGCTTTTCCAAAGGTCCTTCCTGTGACAACCCACTTTGGTGGATAAGGAAGCACTGGGGATGTGGTGTCTGTAAAGAGTTCTGTGGAGACTTTCCTCCCAGTCATGGGCAAATTCTGTAGGCAGGGGTAAAGAGGATCTGTAGGTGATACAGTGTTTAGCAGCACATATCACTAAGTGCTGCTAAAGAAAATGGGCTTTGGTGAACATCGGTTTCCAGGCATTCCTAAAGGTAATCAATATTAACCATTTAATACTCAGCTTTGACTGAAACTCGGCACTGATCTAGGACTCCGGGCTCTGCCACAGACTTCCAGTGTGACCACGGGCAAATCCCTTAATATCTCTGTGCCTCTCGCTCTGACTCATTTCCCCACTATCTTTCGCTCACACTTTGTGTATCTTGTGTAGTTAGACTGTACGTTTTTCGGGGGGGAATGTGTTTGTACAGCTCGAAGCACAACAGGGCCCCTGGAAGGGCCTCCAGGTGCTGCCATAATACAGATAAATAATAATGATGGTGAAGAAGAAGGAAATCAGAGAGCTCTAAGTCACGGTGGAAGAGTTTGGGTGCTCATTTCTTCTGTGGGTTTCAGGTCCTTTCTGTCCCATTTATTCTCCTCCACCCTGTTAATTGGAGGGGAGTATTTGTACCCATAGGAAGAATGGGCAGATCTCATTGTATTTAAAGGGGACTTGCAAAGGGGGAAAATGAGTTTTGGCCATTTGATGCTTATAGAAATCCAAGGGCTGAAAAGTTTTTATTATTTATTGGGAGATTTATGCTAGAAACTCAGGTCTTGTCTATCCTGGAAGGTCCAAAGGATGAGGGGAAAATCGGGTTATGATGCCAGAGAAACCATGTCAATAAAAGCTGAGCAGGGAGGTGATACTTGTTCAGACTATTTAAAATTCTGTGTGGCGTTTGTTTTTAACCCCTTTTCTGCTGCAGTGCTTGGGAGAACAGATCTCTTTGATAAGGATCACCCCGCTCCTTCAAAGAATGGCTAAGGAAGAACTCAATCCACCTAGGATTCTTACAAAACCAGAGGCGACAACGCTTGTATTTCTAAAGTAAAAACAAAAACTTCATTGGGGGGAACATGAGCCTTTCAGTCCTCTTTATAAATCAGAAAAAGTCAGAAAAGGGCACAAGCCCACTTTTCAAAAATCTCCTCTGTTGGTCTTCTTTTAAAGAGGAAAGTTGTTTTGAAAAGATACTACATTATTTTTCCCCGCAGTTTGACCGATTTACTCTGAATGCAGCATATGTTTTATTTCTGAAACTGCAGTTAAAGTCAGCACCAGTGAAATGATATTGTTGGTGGTTTCATCTCAGCCCTTCGGTGTGTAACTTTAAAAAAACCCACAAGAATAATTCGGTGTTGAATGACAGTCAGAGATCAGAGTGCTGAGTTTGCTCATTTGCACATAAACATGACAATAATATCTTTAGGCGAGGGCAGGATAAAAATGTCCAGTTCCCCTGGAGAAGCCGAGTGAGTTCCGCTTTGCTAGTCAAAAAAAGATCAGTTTCAGGTTTCTCTTCAGATGTGCATTTTAGAAAGGCAGACAGAAACTGGGGACTGACAACCCTGTACGACAGTCCGACCCAGTAGAGTGGTCCTAATTGGCAAAGCTGTTTGGACCCCACTAATTTAAATAAAGAGAAATCTCTGATACAGACGACAGCAGTCTTGCCTGAAACTGTCTGATCTTTTTTTTAAAAAAAGGTTTTTATTTTTATTTTCTTTCCCTTTAGACTAACCAAGCACCCATCTACCAGCTCTGTGAACCCCGCCAATAACTTTAAATGACAAAATCAAATACCAAATTCAAGCAGCCATCCCTTCTACCAAACAGCAGCTCTAAATAATCCATGTTCACACCCCAACACATTGCCCACTATGTCTATTTCCCCGAATTTTCGTTCATTACCAAGCAAAACAACTTGCCCTGAAGCTCTGACCTATTTCAGACAAGACCCGAAACAGAGCAAATTAGAAAATTCTGTCATTTTTAAAACCTTCCCAAAGTCACAAACATACTGTACGAATGACTTTTCTGAACCATAAAGGCCGGATCCAACTGCCATGGAAGTCGGCGGGAGTCTTCCATTGACTTCAGGATTTGCACCAATAGTTTGAATCAGTTGAAAAAAATGTATCTCCACAGACACAAATGTGGAAGGCAGATTTTTAAACATTATCAAGCATACAAGGGAGGAATGTGAATAATTTAGTCTAGTCTAGTTTTAAAATTTTTAAAGTGCCCAATTTCAGAGAGAGAACATTCTTGGGATATCTATATCTATCTATCTATATATATATAAATGTGTGTTGAAGGTTTTCATTTCTATCAGTACAAGAAACATTTTATTTTGTGTCTCCAGGGTATTGGCAGGAAACTTGTAAGCACCATCTGCCATTCCAGTTGCATCACAGGTTTGTAGTCTAGCTGTTTGTTTCATTAGATACTGGGTTGCTGATGGATGATCAGGTAGCACAGTGGTCCCCAACGCGGTCCCCGTGGGCGCCCTGGCGCCCTCTGGGACATCTATGCGCACCCACGCACTGTCCGGCGGACAAGCATCCGCCGAAATGCTGCCAAGGAGCAGCGTCATCCAAAGGCGTCGCCGCCAAAATGCCGCTCTGGATGATGCTGCTCCTCGGCGGCATTTAGGTGGCGACGCCTATTGACGTTGTCGCTTGTTGGCGACATTTCGGCGGATGCTCGTCCGCCGGCCACAGTTCTGGGTGGCTCGTCGTCCGGCGCCCGCCAGACGAAAAAGGTTGGGGACCACTGAGGTAGCAGATCTGGCCAAGAGCATGGTTTTTTTTCATTTGTGCCTGGCAAGAAGAGTTCATGGACTTTATCCATACAGTGCCACCTCAATATTAAATTAACGTACTATGTGAGCTGAAATCAAAAACGATGGGCATCTGTGGAAACATGCCCCAGTGCACCCTTGGTTTACTTGAACAATGTGCACAATATGGTCACCCACTCCAATACCTTGCACGGTGAGTGCCTTACACTAGTGCTCCAGAATCTGCACTGGCTGCCAACAAGTTGCCACATGGAATTCAAGGGTTTGTTTTAGAGCCCGGTTCCCCAAGAGACCACCTCTCTTTTCTTGCAATATTAGCATCTCGGCAACCAGTGGAGCCCTGTTGCTTTACAAGGTCACTCATAGGAAGTTGGTCATGAAGGGTCCTTGAAGCTTTGGATAGCCCAACTTTTCTTTTTGGTATGTAAGGAAGGGAGGTGGGACAATGGGTTAGATCTGGGAATACTGTTGTTAATTGGTAGGCTGGTTTCATTGTTGATGTCTAGTCACTTCTAAAATATATTGAAAGTTCAAATTTTTGTATTAAATATTGTTAATTTTAATTTCTGTGAAATATCTAGGGCTTGATCCAAATCCCATTGTAGTCAATGGAAAGACTCCAATTCACGTCAGTGGCCTTTGGACCAGGTCCTTACTATATAAGATAGTTGCTATCAAAACACAAGCAATAAACAAAACCAGGGCCTCTTTCAGGACCGGCTCTAGGCACCAGCAAACCAAGCACATGCGTGGGGCGGCACAGTTTCAGGGGCGGCATTCTGGCCACCTTTTTTTTTTTTTGCTTCGGCAGTTGTGCTCTCGGAGTTGTTGTTGTTGTTGTTGTTTTTTGCTTGGGGTGGCAAAAAACCTAGAGCCGGCCCTGGCCTCTCTGCAAAGTGCATCTCTGCCTTGTGTGATCAAATATGGAATACTGCATTCTAGAACGATTCAATACAACAAATAAAGACAACAGTCCCGAACAAAGTGTCTTACAATGCTGAAACTGTCCTCATTGAGGGTATGTCTACACTTAAAATGCTACAGTGACACGGCTGCAGTAGCACTTCAGTGTAGACACTACCTACGCTGACGGGAGGGGTTTTCTCATGGGCATAGTTAATCCACCTCCCTGAGAGGTGATAACTAAGTCAATGGAAGAATTTTTCCATCAACCTACCACTGCTAAACTGGGGGGTTAGTTCGGCATAACTACAGCTCTCAAGGGTGTCGATTTCTCACACTCTGAGAGACGTAGTTATGCTGATGTAAATTTGCGGTGTTGGCCAGCTCTAAGTGTACTTAGCAGTAAGGGTATTTGGAATTTAACTGTGGTAGTGATTCATTAACCATATATTCAATTATTGCACTGTATTTGCAGACATTTATGATAGGCGTTAATTACATGTATTATAATCACGTTCTAATGTTCATTAATGATAAACAATGTGTATTAATATCACTCAGACAAGAACTAAAGATTAAGGTGGAAACCTATTTGATGTAATGGCCATTAGTCAATTCAGAGTGATGCTTGGGAGCCTAATATGAATTGAGACAGTCAATATTTCATCAGGAAGATTCTCCCATCTTCTTGTGAAAAGTTCTTTGTCTTAAAAAAAAAGTTACTTAATTAAAAATGCACATTTTAAAAGGATGTATTTTAAATGGTACTGTATTGTTCTATTGAACTATATGGGGCCAAATTCAGGCCTGATCTAACCACACTCCCGTTAGTAGAATTGAGTGCTTGTATCAATGCTGACTTTGGCCAGTGTCTCAAAGTTAACATTTTTAATGCATACAAAATATTGAGCTCCAGTATCATTTTTGAAACCCAGCAATAAGAATAGGTCAGTCATGTAGGCTGTGGAGAATTCTCTCTTGATTGCAACTGACCGGTTGGAGTATTTACCTGTTCAGTCCTGATTAATGTTAATAAGATCCGACAATGGTCCCACACCATCGGCAGTATAGTGAAATACACCACCTGCGTGAAAAGTTTTGTTCACACTCTTCAGTGGCTAAACTATCAGCTTGCTCCCAGTGCAGACATCAGTTTCCCTCCTTGACATCACTTTGCAATGGCTTTGTTTAGAATGCAGAAGAAGTGTTAGATTGGCAGCCCTGGGTACTGAAATCCTCTTGTAATCTAAAGAATAGATACAGTCAATGGTGCTGGAACTAGGGATGCTGGGGGTGCTGCCGTACTCCCTGGATTGAAGTAGTAATAACAAACTCCAAATACGTGGTTTCCATCATCAGCACCCCCACTATGAAAATTGTTCCAGCATCCCTGGATATAGTTCAGCATGGGCAAAGGTTCCCCAAGCTTCCCCACCATCAATGTGCCTTAATCTTGAACAGAACAGTCACTTCTTTGGGGTGGGGGCAGCAGAAGGTAAGTCATTTCCCATGTCCATCCATTGCTTCTCTCTCCTGAAGGGTGCTAATTATCACTGGCTGCAGTTACCCTGGAGATTACAGTAGAGGCATCGGCACTCTCATCACACAAAAAATCAAAACCAGGTTAGTTGAGGAGATTGAGCCAGTAGAGACAGCCAGCCGGAAAGCCAAAAGAAGAGGACCATCTCCATCCAGCAGGGATGGCTTCCAGGGACTGAAGAGTGGTCAGAGCAAAGGGTGTTCTTCAGCTGTTTGTAGTTCCTCATCTGAAACATCAGGTTTAGCAAAGCTGAGCAGCCACCAGGGGCAGAAATTGTGTTTCTCGACATACCAGTTGACCGGCAAGGAAGAGCATTAATAAAAATTGTGGATTATGTTTGTTGCCCCAAAGAATATGTAACTTGAAGGAATTCATTAATTGACTGAAATGAATGGGAGGTGTGCAGTATTTGGCCCGTATCTGGTTTTGGTGTCCTTGTTAGCTACATTAATATATTATTATATTTCTTGTATTGTCTTGGAAAGCAGGTAAGCAGAAGTTCAGACTGGAGAAGTTGAACAAGTGCAGTTAGTCATATAAATGCTGTAACTTTCTCACCAAAGAAGTTCTCTCATCTTGCGGCTGGCACTTGAAAAACCTCGAAAGTGCTGGTGCCTGATCTAATGCCCATTGAAGTCCATAAGAGAAGCCTGAAGAAGTTTATTGATTTTAATGGGGGTTGAACCAGACCCCAGATGCTAACTTAGTTATTTAATTTAGTTAAACACAAAGGGAGGTAGGGTCCAACTTATTTCTTTACCTTTTGCTTCTCTTGTTTAGAAATTTTGTTCAATGATTATAGCTCAATTTGTGACGGTGCTGGCAGCACAGTGGCAAATTTGGAGAAATGCTGGAAAATTGGCAAAATAAATTTGTGTAAGACTTGCACATACTTTTGATGGGGGGGGGGGGCAGAGAACAGAATTCACACTCAAGATCCATTTTTCCCACTATACAAACCCCAGCTATTTCCTACAATTCAGATGGTAATCTTTGATGCGGTTCACCTGGAGAAGTGACTCTAACCAAATAGTAAAAGCCAGTGTAACCCGCTGTCTCTGATTACAGAACATTCTTTTCTAAGCCTATATGTTCTTGGTGATACTTGGTACAAAGAGGACAACTGCCCTCATACTTTAGCTCATCTGTCATGTGTTCTTGTCAGCTCCAATATATCCTTTTTCTTTTATTAAGGGCTTCAGATGGGATACAGCAAAGCTGATCTATGCCTGCCAATGCAACAGGTCTACACGTGATTTTTCAGCAAGCTAAATTGCTAAATTTAAGGTAACCCATCTCATTTAACTATTCTAAAGGAATCATTAGCGGCTAGCCCCTGTTCTAGCAATATTCGACACTTGCTACTAATTATAACAATTAGTCTTACCTTTTTTTAATTTTTTTTTGCCAATGGTAGGAATCAGATTGCAATGTTATGGCTTTGTATAAATATTTTTTAATAATATGTTGCTGGCCATTGTGGGTGGCTGTGATAATGAGAAGGAAACCTATTTTCTACCTGTCTGTTTTTAGATTTGTGCCTGATTTGGGCTCGAGCAAGTTCTTCTAACATTGTTAATGGTGGAGCGCCACCTGCTGTATCCATGGTTATCTGAATGAGACATTTTTCTAGATAGCCTGAATGTCTAGAATAGAATTAGAATATGCTTAAAATTAAATTAACCCATTTGCAGTTACTGAATCCCAGGTAATATTTTCCATTGTACTAAATTGCTGGGGCCAATTTAATGCCCCCTTTGTATGTGACTGGCATACAGTTTGCCCCATGAACAGCAACATTTACAAATAGTAAGAAGAGAGCAGGAGTAGCAAAACATGATTGCCCCCTGGAAATCAATCATAGTGTAAAACCACTGAGATCAGAATGGGCACTAGAGGTCATTAGCTGGGAGCTGATTGGCAGTGTTGTCATCTTCACTTATAAGTTCTGATTCTCCTTTTCCATAACATCAGTTTTACACAGAGCAACTTCATGGACACAGCAGCATGAAATCACAATCAGGTCGACAATCTTTGGGCTTAGGTTTCAGAGTAGCAGCCGTGTTAATCTGTATCCGCAAAAAGAACAGGAGTACTTGTGGCACCATAGAGACTAACAAATTTATTAGAGCATAAGCTTTCGTGGGCTTTGGGCTTAGGGTGGACCTACAAGTCTCAGCAACTCTAGGAAACCTTCCAAACTGGGAAACAGCTCCCCCTGGTGCTCTCCTAAACATCTTTCAGTTTTCTACTAATTCCGAGTTGCACTTACTTGTCTGCAGATCCTACAATTTAAAGATCAAAATATGCTGCTTATCTGTGTTGTGTGTGCAATAAACTTATTCCACAGTTCACATCAATTTGGGTGAAAGTCATTCAGTTCACATTGTTCTCTAGGCCTGGGTGATAGTAAAAAACATCAGATCAAATATGTGTTCTTTCATATAACAAAGGCTTCAGCCCTGCAGTCCTCCTCCAAGTAAAACTCCCACAATAGTCTGGGCCTGAGAATGCCTGCAAGATGAGGCTCAAAGCCTTTTTTGAGGCATCTTAACCAACAGGATTACTGTATCCAGATTGTAGAGATGCTGTCAGTTCAGGTTAGGCTGGAAATATTGGGCCAGGAAGTCTTTGGACTGCAGGATTGATCCCTGTGTTTAGGAAAAAGGGGTTTACACACCTTCATAGCAATGATCCCCAGATCCTTTATTAAAATACATGAAAATATGTTGGGGGAAGTAACCATTCTCCTTGCAACATGGCTCATATAGAGCATGAGAAAAGGAAAGCGAAACCAGCCAGTGAAACTATCCAGGCTAGCTTTGTTGTCTCAGCTGAATGAAATGCCAAAAGGAAACTGACTGCATAAATGGCAAGAAGTATATTAGATTTACACAATTAGTGCATTTTTCTTACTCAACTAGTCTAAAATTAGTGACAGAGGAAAGGAAATCAAATAAATGTCAAAACCCAGAAACTTTGGGCTACATCCTCAGCTGATATAAATTGATGCAATTCGGCCCATCAAGGAGCCAACGCTGTTTTACTCTGGCTGAGTATCTCACCATAATTTCAAAAGCATCCTGGTTGCTAAGTGACAACCACACACATACCATATCCGTAAACTATTATATTCAGTTTTCTTGAAGATTACGCTCGGCTTTGATGGAATTTAGGAAACAATAGGGATATAGTGGGGGAGGGTGAAGTGTGTGTGAAAGTGTTGGGGGATTGATGGATTTTCGAGGCTGGCTGAATGGTAATGACAATCTGTGCTTGGTTCAGGGGGACTTGATCAGAATGACTCTACAGAAAGTCTATGACATCAAGTCTATAGGTCTGGATTGTACTCAGGAGATGCACATGCTGTTTCACCCTCTGTGTGCAGATCTCCTCTGTCCTGTGCAGAAATAGGGAATCTGCTGTCTTGTTCCCTCCCATTTTAGCATCTGGATTTGATACTTTCTTGGAACTGGAGCTCTCAGACAGTCCCTATTAGTTTTTGCTTTTTGTTTACAGACACAGGGCTCCAGGTGCATGTGCATCTTCTAGAGATGAGGACTCTGTTGTGTACAGTGGAGAGGAGATCACAGCGGTCATCACGGGTTGAATGATCACCGTTGGTGACACAGTTCCAAAGATGAAACACAAATTCCTGGATCCACAGGTGGTTCCGTTAGTGAATGTTTTCTGCAGAGCGCAGAATCTCTGTGCCACTGTGATCTCCCACGGCAGCACAGGTGTTTTCATCTTCCAAGGGCTCTTTTGAGCACAATCTTCTGCAAGCAGCTGATTAATGTAAATCTGCTGTGTATGGCGTTACTTCCTCAGTATGCCTATGGCAAAGAACAGTGTTTACAGGTTAGGGGAATCAGGAGGACATATACCAATAGAAATCATTTAATGTTGATAGCAATGTTTGCTAAGGGCAGTCTCCTTCCCTATCAAACTTTCCCACTCCTGGGTTATGGTTTTTCAAGGGGGCACCTTTATGGAGGGGGTGTTCTGGGAACTAGTGTCTTAAAAGATTTTTGCAGCTAGGAAGCTAAGTAGTTCCTTGTGCTAGGGGAGACAAGAGTGTTTTGCCTCTTTACATCCAGGCGGGTCATGTTGCTTTGCATGTAGTGTTGTATACTTGTGGAGTCAGAGGGAATACTAAAACATTTCAAAAACATACTGAAATATGTGGCTTTTCTTTTTTAAACTACATCCAAGCCATTTAGGTCTATAACCATTATGGAACAGTGACTAAAAAGAGAGTGAAGGAAAGACAAGAAGTCACAATGCAATCAATTTAAAATGGTTTTACGGGGGCTGGTTCCACTTCCCAATGCAAGAACTAGTGAGAAGCTGAGTTCTACTGTCTCCAACTGCGATGCCGCATGTATGTATCTGAACGTGTGACGACTGTGTGACGACCGTTTTTATAACAAAGCAACGGTATTTTAAATGATGCTTCAGGCCACTAGAAAATACTCCCCAATTATTACTACCTAGCTTAACACTTAAAGGGGAATATTAAAACACCTGTATACTTTCAGCCATATCACATGGAAATAATCTCTAATCACTGCACAAAGCTACAGTTTTAGGTTCAGCTGCAAGGTTAATAGGATACAGAGGCTTGTGCTTTGCTCATGGGACAGATCGTGAAGTTTTTACTCGGACTGTCACTTGAAGCCAATGGGTGTTTTACTTGAGTAAGGAATGAGTGAAAATCCCCAGAGACCCTTAGGATTTGACCATAGATCTTAATATATGGGCTGATAGAAGTGGTGATGACAGCAGAGTAGCGTGTGTCCCTTCAAAAGTTAGGACCAAGGGAGAAGCTATGGAATAATGAGGATAGGGTCTAGAAGTCTAGTCCCCAAAGTTAGGACAATTAGTTGGAGGAAAATGCCCTATGAAGTATATTTGGTTTCTTACATGAACCTTTATAAAGTTCCAGATATACTGTATATAAGGCTCCCACCTTTTAATGTTATCTTCCAAGACCAATTCATTTTATCCTGGTGCTTGACGCCTTGTGCTTGTCAAGCATAACTGTCCATGAGGCAATATCCCGCTACGGTGACGTGTTAACCCCACAGATATTTGGAGAACTGTTAATATCTGGCAGGCCAAGGTTGCAGGGTGCAGAAGAGCCCCCCCTCGAATACAAACCATCAGCATTTGGCTGGCTGATAACACTACACACTACGGAGAGTCATTTGGAGGCTCTGGGTTTTTCGGGAGCAGTCCGGGGCTCTCTAGAACAAGCCCTACTGGAAGGTGCCACTTCCTTATTTTATCCGGTGACCCAAAAAAAGTGACAATAGAAATAGTGTCTCCCTCCCATCACCTATGTAAAGGAAGGGTAAGGTTGGCACTTGCCGACATGCCTGCAAAGGGGAGTGAGGGAGCTAGAACTCCCCTTTATTGTCCTCTACTAGCTCCCCACATTGCAGGTCACAGCATAAGCAGGAGAGCAGCCTCCATAGGGCTCCTGCTCCCTGCCCTAGGCAGAAGGGCGTGGGCAAAGCCTGAGCATAGCCCGTGACTTCACTTTGCAATGTGCCAGCCAGCGTAGCTGAACTGACAGGGAGGGAGGAGTAAAGGGCTGGCACAGATTACTGCCCCCTCGTGCAAGGGGAGAAGCAGGGACTGAACTGTGACTTTCCAAATCACAATTCACGCCCTGATCTGCTCCTGGGACAGCACAGCTAGACGCTGCCTTGACTCACAACAGATTGCACTGTCACAGTGTAGCCCTGACTTTGGGTTTTCATCTGTCTTTGTTTATCTTTTATTGTCTGTCTCGGGTCTTATGCCTGGAGGAGAATGTGGGTGCCTTTCAGAGATCACTGCTATAAATGGAGAATGGACAAATTTCCTCCCCACTTCCCTTCTTTCACTCATTTAGTTATGTATTCACACACACACACAGAAACGCAGCCCCTTGTGGGGTGTGACAATCAGAAATGGTGACTGCTTCTTGGAAACGATCACAGTCACAAGTGTACCAGAAAAGTAAAACAGAAAAATGAAAACTTGAGAGATCCGGCTCATAAAAGTTTCATGATTTTTAAAGCACAAGCAAGTGCTTGGTTGATCGGGTGACCAGATGTCCCGATTTTATAGGGACAGTCCTGATTTTGGGGTCTTTTTCTTATATAGGCTGCTATTACCCCCCACCCCCTGTCCCGATTTTTCACATTTGCTGTCTGGTCACCCTATTGGTTGAAGAAAGGGACATCGCATACAACAAAAATAAGTATAATGTGCTAGAAATTGTTTTGTTTCTTTTTTTTTTAAAAGCTACTAAACAAAGGCAGTGTTTGAAGTAACAAAAATCAAACTGTTTTTAAGAGCAAATAAATGATAATATATCTTTATATTGGATCCCTTCCCACCTCCCAGCCCTACTGTCCTGGAGACCCTGCCCCTCCTCAACCAGCCCAACCCTCCCAAAGCTCCTGCCTCCCCCCACCTCACCGTCCAGGAGACCCTAACTCCTCCCTACCCACCACTCTGACTATCCTGGAGCTCCTGCTTCCCCACCATCACCACCAGCTTGACCATCTTGGAGCCTTTGCCTTCCCCCTTCCATACCTGTCCTAGCAGCCCAGAGCCCCTTCCTCCCCCTTCCCCCCCAAAAAAAACCAACCCAAGCATCTGAGAGCCCTGGCCTCCCCTCCCCTCACAGCCCAATTTGTCCCAGAGGCCCTCTCCCTGCCCACCCCCGCACCCAGCAGCCTGCCCATCCCAGAGCCCCTGTCTTGTGGAAACGGGAAAGGACAGTTCTGACCAATCACAAGAACTGATAAATAATTCTTCCCTTGTGGCTTCAATGACGTTAAAATACCCTAGCGCCCCTGCCAATGATTCATAAAATTATAGGGCTTCCATTGAGTGCAGCGGGCATTTTCCAAGAGTAAAGACGGAGTAAGGAGTGCAGGAACTGGCTCACATAAAAATAAGGTATAATATAATAGCAAATACCTCCTTCCCCCATCCTTTGTCTGTGTTGTCTAGTTAGACTGTGAACTGTAAAAGGCAGGAATGGTCTTTTACTCTGTTTTTACAGCTAGCACAATGGGGGTCCCAGTCACAGAGGGGGATCTCGGAGTGCTCTCGGAATACAAGTTACCAATAATCAGAACTAGATCATTTCCCTGCTGTATTAACATATATGTAAAAGGAAACTAACTATAGAATTTCTGTAGACAGAAAAAAATGAATGAAAATCAATAAACATATATACATATATTTGTTATGCTAAACTAGTATTGGAATGGTTTTTGTTTTACTTTTGACGTGTTGAATTTATTAATATCTCCAATTATTTGCTCCCTGGTACATCCAGGGTTTGAGCCTGCATGAGGAGATTATGCTGTCAGAATGTCTGTAAGAATACTAGGGATGTCATAAGAGTCTAACAGTGACATTAAGATGGTGGCAGTACACAGGATACAGTACATGAATAAACAAGTATGGCTGTTTATTCCATCATCTTTCTCCTCTCCATCTTAATTTCTGGTTGCGGAACAGCCAAGAAAAATGAAACTCCTTCGGAAGGTACAGTGCTCAGCAAACCTTATAACCACAGGCTGAAGTCAGACATCATCTTTAGAGCAGAGTTTACTAACCCCATTTTTAAAGATGAGACATCATTTGATGTCACTGTCCGTAACGATATGATAAAGACCGAGCAAAATGTTCTAGGCCAGTTTGAAAGCTGGCAATTAGGTGGCTAAACTCAGCAAGGGGCAAAAGTAATGGCAGCAGAACTATGAATTTAGAGCACATGTGAGATTTACTAAGGTTGTATATTTTATCCCACTGGAGTCATGATAATATTCGAAGATTCTCAGAACCTCAGTCCATTTGACATCCAGGTACTTGATGTTTAAAACTGCGTCTTTAAAATGTTTTAGGACTGGTTCCGTCCAGGGATGCGTGAATCTCAAATGGTTTCATGCACCTTGAATAAGCCTCACAGAAGATGAAAGCTTATCTGGATTTATAAAAATTATTCTCTCTTTGCACCTTCTATTATTCTCTCTCCCACCAACTCATCCTTCCAGCTCACAGTTTTCTTTCTTCACACTACAGCTATCCTCTCCTTGAACTCCAGGGAGTCTCATACATTTGGTGATATCTCACTGGTGTTTTATATCTGCCACTGTCTGGCCTAGGATACATCTGGCTGCTGGGTGCAGAATAGATTACTTCACAGCTTGCTAAATTTAGAGGTGATCCTGAATTACCATCTTACCTTGGGTCTTGTAGAAACTCAAAATAAGTTTAGAAGAAAAAGATTGAACCAGAAGAGACAGTCAGGCCTAGAAGATATGAAGCTTCAGCAGTGGCTTAGTGGCCTGTTGGTATCTGGGGAGAATGAAGGAGCTGGTCTGTCCTTGAAGGGCACCATAAATGTGTTTAATAGGGCTGGCTGAAAAGTTTCCATCAAAACTGGTTTTTGATATAAAATTGGGTTTTTGACTAATTTGTCTGTTAGCTAAACAACAACAATAGAACGCCCAATACTGAAATATTTTGGCCAGAAAAAAAAAATCCAATTTGGAAATGCTGTTGCAGTGTCTTATGGGAGTTGTAGTCTTCCATTCTCCTCTATGGGCTGGGCTTCCCCTCTCTTGGTGCACCATGGCCAGGGACTCCTCTCTCCAAAAGGGGAGGACCCTGGTTGCATTACAGCAGATGTAGTCCATTCACGTATCAGAGGGGTAGCCGTGTTAGTCTGGATCTGTAAAAAGCGACAAAGAGTCCTGTGGCACCTTATAGACTAACAGAAGAAGTATTGGAGCATAAGCTTTCGTGGGGGAATACCCACTTCGTCAGACATCTGACGGGACGGGACGGTGAGGCACCAGAACTACAACTCCCAGGAGTCACCACAGCAACATTTCCAAATCAAAAAATGTCAGTTTTTGAATTTCCGCTAACAATCCATCTTCCATCCCGCGCTGCTGTTTAACATCCAACATACAAAGCACAAAGGACCGAATGAAAAGCTAGACTAGCAGGCACCAATTCACAGCTTCCAACCGCTCTGATTAGGTTTGCCCTCTAAACAGACAGTTATGTCTGCCATTCATCCAGTTTTTGGGGCAATCATCATCCCGCAGCTCTTCAGGGCTTTGCGTGAGCCTCTCCAGCACTCTGCGTGCTGCTCTGTAGTGTTTGTAGGTTTAATTAGTGCTTGACTGGCTCGCTCTGTCGCTGAGGGAGAGCAACGTAGACCACAGGCAATCAGATGGGCCGGCAGTGTGGTGAGCAGTGCAGCGTGTGGTGGAGAAATTCAGCAGTGGGCTAGAAGCAGCTGTGAGGCAGTGGAAGGAAAAAGAGCCCTAGAGATTCTTCTACACTCCCAGCATCAGCCCTAAAGGATAAGATGATGGAGGGAGAAGGAGAAAGGAGAAATGCCATTCCACGCCCTAGTGGGGCAGGGGAGAAAGACAGGAAAGAGCATCCCTCTTCAAGAAATGTGAGAGGCAGAGAGGTGAAACCTTCTCGGTCTCCCCCGCTAATAGGGGAGGTTAGAGAGGAGACCCACACTAGAGAGGACAGGGCATAGAGGAGAGGGCTGAATGCAATCAGACAGGTGGTCCTTTCATTGAGAACACTGCACTGTCATTATGGTGTGGCCCCCCCGGGAAGCCATTCATTGCCAGAGTGACCCTTCGGCACCTAATGTTTGAGGAGCACTGGTGCAGCCATTGAAGCCCATGGAACTGGACATGTTCCCTTACAGTCAGGCAGGCCACTGATCGGGGACCACACCGGTGGATACAATGGTACATTTACATTGTTTTAGCTAATACTTTCTTTAAAAAAATGTTATAGGAAAAGAATCCCAGGAGAGTCAGAAGCATACACAAGACCTAATAATCGCTATAATGAGTGTCTTCTTGATAATCTCCCTCCTACTCATTCCGGGCTGCAGTTTCCTTTCTTACAAACTGATGACAAAGGACAACACGTAAGTTTTACACCGTTCTGTAACCTCCATTCCACTGCATGGCGCATGCTTTGTGTATTGGGAACCTGGGTCCTTCAGGCAGGTTCGGACAGACCCTGCTCGTGGATCTGTTAGCATTGGATGTAATTAATTAGGGGGTTATTTTTCTGGTGCTTTTTGGCACGGTGCTTCCAGGTCTCACTGAGGCCCTCACCTTACCTCTGAGCTTACTTTTAACATACATTATGGCTTCACCATGCTCAAAAGAGTCAATGAGCCAATCTGTATGTGTGTATTAAATTATAGAAAAAGTTAGTAGCACTGCTTATTATTAAGGTTGAATGACACTTCCCATTATAAGACCCTGTTTTCAGTTGTTTATAATTTTGCTAAACTTTACCCATTCAGGCTGAAGTACACGATGGGTGTCTGCCTCGGGCTAGATTTTTCTGAGAACAATGCAGCCTTTTCTGAGAAGGAGGCTTGTGAAAAATATGTTGTTTGCCCATGCTAAAAAAAAAAAAAAATCAGATAGCTTTCCTTTGAATAGCTTTAGTGCCCCCATGCTTTGAAACAGAGATTTGACATTTGGCGGGGGGTGTTCTTGTGTCAGAGACGTGCCTTTTGCTGTCCTCATGAAAATCTACTTGAATACGGGCAAGTTATAAGGCTTTGAGAACTTGCAGATTGCACATGCTCTTTAGAGAATCTTGATTTGCGCAGTTGCATCTCTGAAGATTCCATCTTTGCTGGGCATGTTCGAGCCTTGTGCTGGGCCATCCCCACAGAGCAATTCAGCATGCTCCCTCAGGGCTACAGGGGTGAAGACAGACTTTTCTTATGGCTGCTTTGGGCTGGGAAGCTGATTCAAACGCAGCAGAAACAAAAGCTAGAGGAGAGGGAGGGAAAGGAGGAGATTGGGACAAGGAGTCTCGGACTGGAGGTGGAGAGAGAGACTAGGACTGGGCTGGGCGAGGAGACTGGGACTGGAAGTGGGAGGAAAGTGGGAGAGGACTGGTTGCTGGCTGGCTGCGGGGGACTACTGATATCGGATGAGGAGCTGGGGGACGGGTAGACTGGGTCTGGCTGGACAAGAAGACAGGGACAAGGAGCCATGGATGGGAGAGCCTGGAGCAAGAAGCTCCAGGGGGTAGCTCAGTGGTTTGAGCATTGGCCGGCTAAACCCAGGGTTGTGAGTTCAGTTCTTGAGGGGGCCACTTAGGGATCTGGGGTAAAATCAGTACTTGGTCCTGCTAGTGAAGGCAGGGGGCTGGACTCAATGACCTTTCAGGGTCCCTTCCAGTTCTATAAAATAGATATATCTCCATATATAAGAAGCTGGAGAGGGAGTGGGAAGAGACTGAGATTGGCTAAAGAGCCTGGGGAGGGAGAAAAGGACTGGGAGCTAGTGGGGGGCAGGAGAGACAGATCAGATGAGGAGTAGGGACTAGCAGTGCAAGGAGATTGGGAACAAGGAGTTGGGCAGGCAGATTGGGATTGGCTGGCCTGGAGGCTGGGCCTGGATGTGGGGAAGGGGTGAGACTGGAACTTGGACAGTGAGCCTGAAGAGGGAGATTGTGACTGGCTGGGGAAAGGGACTGAACTGAGAAGCCTGAGGAGTTGTGGGTGGGCTTGGAGAATAGAAGGACACTTCCCATTATAAGACCCTGACAAGGAACCAGAGGTGGGGTGGGGACGAGACAGGACTGGGACAGGTTGTAGGGGATGGGTCAGAAGAGTCACAAGAGCACTGTCCTCTCCAGAGCTTGGATTGGAAACTGAGATTCCTGCCATTCCTCCACTCTCAGCAAATATCAGTGAAACCTGCTGGCAAAATGTCTCTCTCCTCTCCCTCTAGTGCTGGTCCACATAGAGCACAACCTACTACTACTATCATTAGCTCAAGTGGCAGGTCTGTGCAGTGGGCCTACAGGTTCCAACCCTGCCAATGACCCATGTGGGAGTTCATATGATCCCACACATTTGAAAATGGATAGAAAATGCTGAGTCTGTGAGGACTCCGAACAGCACCCAGATCAGGTGGGCATCCTTTCCCTTGGCAAGTCAGCCAAGGCTTCCCCTCGCCTGGATCAAGTTAGTGATGCAGAAGGCAGTGTGTGCCCAGAGATTTTGGGCCTCTTTGGGCCACTTGCTGTCTGGGGACTGTATGGAGGGCCAGGATGATATCTTTAGCTGTGTCTGAGCCCAGATGGTGATGCATGGGGAGGGGAAAGGCGTGAGAGCTTAAATTATTGAAGGGTTAATAAAGGTTATAGCTCCACTCCTGCCTGGCTCTGCCCACATTCTCCCAGTTCTTTATGCCGCTTCCCTAATTAGTAAAGATAAACTGTTATTGCTAGGCTGAGATGACACTTCCTGTTTGATTCCTGCCTGGCATCCTCGCTTGGTCTCTCAAGCTCAATGAAGTCGTGGAGGGGGTTCAGCTTGAACTCAAATAGGTCTATTTTTTTTTTTTTTTTTAGGACTTTGAAGAAAGAAGTGAAATCTATCACCATCCAGTCTCACTTGCATCATGTTGAAACGAGGATTGTCCTATCTCCTTCCCAGCCTATGCAATTAGCTGCCTCCCAACAGAGGAGCTCCCAAGGAACCTCCTTCATACAAACATCACCGATTTATAAGCAGCCTGGCGATGTGCCACCGCTACGACCAGCCTCCAATGTATCTGCTGTCAGTTTTGCATACACTGATCCTAGCACTGTTTTCTCAGCACCCATACAAACATCACCGATTTATAAACAGCCTGGCGATGTGCCACCGCTACGACCAGCCTCCAATGTATCTGCTGTCAGTTTTGCATACACTGACCCTAGCACTGTTTTCTCAGCACCCAGGAACCATACTCCGGAAAGTTTTCTTTCTAACCTCTCAAAGTCAGGAAGCCTTTTTTCTATGGAACAACATGATCTCTTTTATGGGTCTTCCAGGAGTTCTTCCAGAGGGTCCATGGACAACCCTGGATACAAATATGAAGATGGAGAAGGAAGTGGTGATTCTGGGAGCAGCATTTGTCCCATTCATGTGACAGACGATCTACCTTTCACCAGACATTAATTATATTTAGGGTGACCAGATCACTGACAGAAAATATCAGGACGCGGGGGGGGGGGGGGGGGGAGCAAAAAAAGTAAAAAAAAAAAAAAAAAAAGCCGTTTTGCAGGTGCCGGGGGAATTAGCAGGCCACGGCCCCGCCCCCCCCTCAGGGCCCCGGGCACATGCGACACGTCCCACCGCCCCGCGGGGAAGGAGCCACTGGAGCTAGAGCCAGCCGGGGTCCACCCCGAGCCGATAAACTTTACATGGCCACTAGTGCAGCCCCGAGCCGCTCTCCCCTGCCGGGGTCCAGAGCCCCCCCATCGCCCTCCTGGGGGAGCAGCCCCCTTGCCAGCCTGCCTGCCCTTCCAGGAACTGGAAGCCAGCCACCACTCCCTCCCTCCAGGCTTGCCACCATTACAGCAACAAGCCTGGGAGGGAGGAGGAATGCCACGTGCTTGGGTAAGAGGCAGGGCCAGGGCGGGGATTTGGGGAGGGAGCTAATGGGGGAAGAAGGGGGTGGAGTCGGGGGTGGGGGGTGGCGAGAGCCCTCCAGGGAGGGCAAAATTGCTTGTTTGTCCAGTGTCCCGACCGCACATCGGTCGGGACGCGAGACAAACAAGCAAATATCGGGACAGTCCCGATAATATCGGGACGTCTGGTCACCCTAATTATATCCCAAGTTGTTGTATCACCCAGGCAAGGTATTAACAAACTTGAACAGAACTTTATTTACAGTGGAAATCTCTTTACCAAGCTGTAACTGCACACTCTGTAACTCTCACTCAGACTCCCCAACTCCTCCCCCCTCCTTCCTGTTTCCTGTCCTTTCAGACTCCCAACAGCCTGTGCTCCCAGTTCTAATAATCACATGCAGCATCTAAACACCACATTCCCTCCTCTCTTAAGAAACTTTCCAAATTAAAATAAACATTGTTGTTCTAACCCCAGGAACAAATATGAAACAAGACACTATACTGTTGGCAGGAATATTACACTGAAAACACTGTAGATACTACATAACATAGTCTTTAGTCCAGGCAGGTGGTCATCTGAGTCTGACAGGCCGTCTCTCAAGCCCCGGTTCCAGTGCAATGTCTTGTTGTGTTGGTTCTACTGTGAAGTCATCCAATGCAGACTGGGTGTTGGCATAATCTCCTCTTGCTGCATAGGCAGGTGCAAGGTAAGAAGCATTCCATACCCGCCCATCAGAAAGTCGATAGGTGTAAGGGCCCTTCTTCTCTATGATTTTAAGAGGAGCTGTGAATTTATGGTCCCCTTTGCATAAGATTCCAGGTTTTCGTATTCTAACAAAGGAACCACACTCAAACTTTGGTTCCTTAACACCCCGCCGTTTGTCTGTGAAAGCCTTAGACTTTGCTTGGTTCTGTTCAACTGTCTTTCTCACATCATCCTTGTTTGGGGCATCAGGTCGTGCCTTTAACAATCCAGCAATGTTCAGTTTAGTATTCAGCTGTTTCCCATGCAGTAACTCTGTGGGTGATCTTTGCGTTGTGGCATGTCATGTAGCCCAGTATGCTTGCAAGAAATCAGTAGTGAAGGGTATCCACAATCGCCCTTCCAGTTTAGCTGTTTGCAAACTCTCTTTCAAACTTCTGTTAAACCATTCGATTTCTCCATTGGCTTGAAGGTAATATAGGGATGACCTCCTGTGTAAAATGTTCCTCTCTGCTAGAAAAGTTTCAAACTCCAGGGAAGTACATTGACTACCATTATCTGAAACCAGTTCTTTGGGGTTACCTTCCGCCTAAAAACTGAAGAGAGAAACTTAATTACTGTAGCAGAAGAAATTTGCGATGTAAACGCTGCCTCAGGCCATTTGCTGAAATAGTCTATTAAAGTGATGGCATACCGACAGTCAATTGGAACAGTATCAAAGGGTCCTACAATGTCAATCGCCACTTTTTCCCATGCAGATTCAGGAAGAGGAACAGGCTGTAATAGAGGGTTACATGTCACTGCTGTCTTATCATGCATTTGGCAAGTGACACAGGATTTTATGAGTGCTTCAGTTTGAGAGTCCATCCCTGGCCACCAATACAGATCCCGTAGTCGTTGTTTGGTTCTGACAATTCCTTGATGAGTATCGTGTGCCAGGTGTATGAGTTTTGACTGTAATTCTTCTGGCACAAGTAGCCGGTGTGTACCTCGTAGCACAGCACATCGAGCAAAGAAAGTTCATCCCGAACTCTAAAATAAGGCAGCAAAACTGAGTCAAGGTTTTTAGGGTTACTGGGCCATCTCTTTGTCAGAAATTCCCATAGTTTTTGTTGAATTGGACACGCTGAACAAGCAGCTTGAAATTGTTCTCTTGTAACTGCAGTAAGAGTGCTTGTAATAAGTGCAACTACTACATCCTCATCCTCTGGTGGACCATCTGGTGAAGGCAAAGGCAGGCGAGAAAGGCAATCAGCTACCACATTTTCATTTCCAGGCTTATATTCCAGTTCATAATTGAAAGAAAGTAGTCTTGCAGACCATCTAGCAATACGATATCCTGCTCTTCCCAGTCCTTTCGTGGTGAGCAACGTCGTCAAAGGGCTGTGGTCTGTGCGCAACTTGAACGTGCGGCCCCCACAGGAAAGTTCTCCATTTTTCAGTATCCCAGACACAATCAAGTGCTTCTTTTTCAACTGTAGAATATTTTCTCTCAGCATTACTTAGGGTTACCATACGTCCGTTTTTTCCCGGACATGTCCGGCTTTTCAGCAATCAAACCCCCGTCCGGGGGGAATTGCCGAAAAGCCACACATATCTGGGAAAATGGCCGGCACTTCCTCTCCCGCTGCAGCTCTGCTCCACTCCTCCTCTCTCAGATTTACAGAGCCAAGCTGCCCGAGCCAGCGCTACTGGCTTCGGGCAGCCCCCCCCTGCCTCCGGACCCCGAGCCCCCAGCCAGGCACTTCTCCTACCCGGCTCCAGCTGAGCTGCTCCCGCGGTGCAAGGTCCGGAGGCAGGGGGGGGCTGCCCGAAGCCGGTAACGCTGGCTCGGGCAGCTCGGCTCTGTAAGTCTGAGGGGGAGGAGCCGAGCAGCTCGGCTGGAGCCGGGGAAGGGACGTGCCCAGCCAGCTCTGGGTCCTGAGGCAGGGGAGGGCTGCCCGAAGCCAGCAGCTCGGCTCTTACATTCTGAGAGGGGAGGAGCAGCTCAGCTGGAGCCCAGGTAGGAGAAGTGGGGTCTGGAGGCGGGGCTGGGGGGTGCTGAGCGGGCCGGGGGGGCCAGGGGGTGCTCAGCCGGGGTCCGGGCCGGGGGGTGCTGAGCGGGCCGGGGGGCCGGTGGGGCTGGGGGGTGCTGAGCAGGCTGGGGGATGCTTGGCCGTGGGTCCGGGGGCTGGCGGGGCCAGGGGGTGCTCGGCCGGGGATCGGGGGCCAGGCCGGGGGGTGCTGAGTGGGCCGGGGGGCCGGCGGGGCTGGGGGTTGCTAAGCGGGCCGGGGGATGCTTGGCCGGGGGTCCGGGGGCTGGCGGGGCCAGGGGGTGCTCGGCCGGGGATCGGGGGCCGGGCCGGGGGGTGCTGAGCGGGCCGGGGGGCTGACGGGGCTGGGGGGTGCTGAGCGGGCCGGGGGATGCTCGGCCGGGGGTCCGGGGGCCGGCGGGGCCAGGGGGTGCTCGGCCGGGGGCCGGCCCAGGCTGGAAACGCCGGGGGGGAGGCAGCCTGGGCCGCTCCTCCTCCCCCCACACCGCCCCTTACCTGCTTCAGGCTTCCCGCGAATCAAATGTTTGCGGGAAGCAGGGGAGGGGGCGGAGTTGGGGCGGGGACTTTGAGGAAGGGGCGGAGTTGGGGCGGGGCTGGGGCTGGGGCCAGGGCCCAGTGGAGTGTCCTCCTTTTGGAGGCTCGAAATATGGTAACCCTAGCATTACTTAGTGTCCTTGAAGCAAATGCAACAGTCCTCTCAGTGTTGTCCTCATGAAGTTGTGTGAGGACAACCCCAAGTCCATTATCAGAAGCATCAGTAGTTACAATTGTGGGCAATGCGGGACTGAATAGTGCAAGTACTGGACTATGTACAATCAAGTCTTTCACCCTTTCGAAACTAGCTTGTGCATCCGTTGTCCACACTAAGGTTGAACTTCTCTGTAGTAATTCTCATAACGATTCAATGACAGAAGCATAATTGGGAATGAATTTTGCATACCATGAGGTAAGACCCAAGAAGGAACGTAAGGTTTCCAAATCTGTTGGAGGAGGAGCATTTGAAATTGCCAGGATATGATCTGGATCAGATTTTAGTCCAGCCTGTGAAATTGTATGCCCCAGAAAGGAGAGTTCAGTTTGTCTAAATTTGCATTTGGACCTATTGAGCTTGAGGCTTTGCTGATGTAGTCTAGTACAGACTGCAGGTTATTGTCATGCTCCTCAGTAGTATTTCCAAACACAATAATATCATCCAAATAGCACTGAACTCCATGCTGATTCTTCAGAATCAATGACATCATTTTTGGAAGGCACTTGGGTCTGATGCGAGACCATATGGAACACGTTTAAAATGAAATAGTCCCTCATGTGTAATAAATGCTGTGAGGTCTCTGCTATCTTCATGCAATATAACCTGGTGGTATGCGTTCTGCAAATCAAGAGCAGAAAACATCTTTGCTCCACAGAGTTCTGCAAATACTTCTTCTATGTGAGGAAGAGGATGGCTGTCAATCACAATAGCTTTATTTGGCTCCCTTAAGTCCACACAAAGGCGAATGTCTCCACCCTTCTTCTGCATCACTACTATAGGTGAAACCCATTCCGAGGAGTTAATCTCTTCAATAATGTCCTTTTGCACAAGTTTTCTAAGTTCCTCTGAAACAGCTTCCCTGACTGAAAATGGTAAGCGCCGTAATTTCTTTCGTACAGGCATCACATTATTCTGCATTTTAACTTTATGCAGAAACCCATAAGCACAGCCGAGTCTCTCCTCAACCTGGAGTTGGGTCCCAGCTGAAACTGGTGTGTGTACCGCAAGAGTGCTTTGCTGAGGAAGATCAATTCGTCCATTAACTACCCTGAGATTAAAAGCAGCTAATAAATCTCTGCCAAGGATAGGAGTGCCTTTGTGGACAATGTAGAACTCCGCAGTTACACAGCGATCACCAAAAGTAACTATTGCTGGCAGGCAGCCATGTACTGGAATATGGTTTTTCAAATAGCATACCAAGTGAAGTTTGGATTCAGTAAGAGGCACATCTTTAAAGTAACAAAAATAGATGGAATCAGGTAGTATAGATACTGCTGAGCCAGTGTCCAACATTAGCTGAATAGAGTGTGATTTGCCTGAGGGTATGGCAGAAACATTTACAGTGCACTTTATCTGTTCTGGAATACGTGCGGTAGTGATTTTGTCTACACTCAGCACAGCAACATCTGGTATTGTAACTGCATGCACCTGTTGATTGAACTGGCTACTGCGACATACTTTAGCAAAATGCCCAATCTTTTTGCAATGGTTGCACTGAGCTACTTTTGCTGGACGTCCTGTGTAGCTTGCAAGATGTTGTGGGGATCCCCAGCGAAAGCATGCTTTTACTCTATTTTGCATTTGCTGATTCAGTGGCTTTTCATTCGTTTTCCTTTTGCACTTGTTTGTCTGCAGTGATAGTGAACTTTTCTGCAAAGGAGTCACAGCCTGGACTGGGCCTCCTGTACCCTGGCTCATTATTTTGGTTTCAGCTGTAGCTGACTCAATCTGAGTAGCAATGGTTATTGCTTTTTCTAGTGTAAGTTGTGGTTCTAGAAGTAAGCGTTCTCTTACACGAAGCACGGTTGTTTTCTCAATGAGCTAGTCTCTAATCATCTCATCTGCCATATTCCCAAAGTCACAAGTTACAATCAGACTCCCCAGGGAAGCAAATATACTGCATTATAGTCTCCCCTGGTTTCTGCTCACGCTGGCGAAATCTGTAGCGATTAGCTACTACATTCACTTTTGGCACAAAAGTGTTCTTTAATGCAGTGAGTGCAGTCTCATATTTATCATCTGCAAGGGGAAACGTGTAAAATATATGCTGCCCTTCTGCTCCAAGGCAGTGGATTAGCAGAGCACGCTTTCTTACTTCAGAAATCTCTGTAACACTGATTGCAAGCAGATAAGTCTCAAACATATGGATCCAGACAGTAAAAGCAATTGGAGGCTCACCTGGGTTTTGCAGAAAGGGTGCAGGTGGGTTCAGAGGCGGAAGATCCATCCTCATCGCTAAAATGTTGTTGTATCACCCAGGCAAGGTATTAACAAACTTGAACAGAACTTTATTTACAGTAGAAATCTCTTTACCAAGCTATAGCTGCACACTCTGTAACTCTCACTCAGCCTCCCCAACTCCTTCCCTCTCCTTCCTGTTTCCTGTCCTTTCAGACTCCCAACAGCCTGTGTGCCGAGTTCTAATAATCACATGCAGCATCTAAACACCACACATGTGTATCTCTCTGTTGCACTATGTCTCTTTTAATGAAAAATTTAAATAGGAAAAACTTGAGTATTTTCTGAGCTATGTGTGAATGGAAGGCCACACAAAGAGTTGCCTCCCATCAATATCTTCAGTCTTTAAAATACGGAGATCTCCTTTGGAAGTGAACTTACTCCAGTCTTTCCCCAATCATGGTAAGGACTACAGGACCTAATGAATCAAGCTCTTTCCACAGTGAACAGATGGGCTGTACAAACTGACTGTCTGATGTCAGTTTCCAAGAGTACTTCAAATATTAGACTGGGATAAGAGGTTAACAATGAGATTGATCAGTTGTAGCTGTTATTTAAAGTCATGCGAGAAGAATAAAATCACGGAATAAGAGACAAACTTTTCTCAATGACATGGAAAAACCTGTGAATGTTCCATTGCTCATCTGTGGGCCTCCATCCAAACAAACCCCAAATTAGCAAAGGACCTGGTGTCAAATGTTTTTCAAGAGGCCCTTCCCCAAGAAATGAGACTTGTTTTAAAAACTTGGTTTAAAAACTTCAGTGTTAGGGATGTAATTAATGGAGAATGCAAGTGCTAGAAATTAAGAGGCTGATCTTCAGTGCCAAAAGCAACGACTCCCAATGAGTTGGGTGTCTCACTGCTACCCTTTATGCCTTTGAAAACATCCCCCTAAATGTCGAGCTATTAGATTGGCCACACAGGGTAGGTGGCTAGACATTTAGCTATTAGCAAATTGTGCCCACAGTTTTTTTGCATTTGCGGTTAATTCTTAGTCTGCTGCAATTATTCAGTACTCTATAGCTGAAATTTGAGCGATGTGGATTAGTTGATCACTTATGTGTTGGGGGAGGGAAGGATGAGGGGCAGTTCTCTCCACATTCAGCTTGTGGGAGCCATTGCTTGAAAGCCTGATTATTATACGGATAGTCCCTCTCCCCATCCCAATCCTTGAACCACTTACTTGTCTCAGCCTTCCCTAGTACGCCTGGGCCCTATGAAATACACTGCCCTGGGCCTCAGAAACCCCCTGGCTCGAAGGCCTTCCGAGCTCCCCGTACTCCTGATCTTGTTGCCCTAAACCAGGTGCCCAAACTTGCTGATTCACACCAGCTGAGGATCTCACCCACCGAGCACATCTCCTTGCCTTTCCTTGTGCAAGTTCTTCTGTAGTGTGGGAGAGGGTGGGAGAGACAGGTGTGCTCTGTGGCACAGTTTGCTCTTCCAGGGCCGGCCTTAGGGGTGGGCCTCCCGGGCAACCGCCCAGAGCGCCATGGGGCATCATGCGGCAGTGCAGAGGTGTGCACTGCTGGCGTAGTTAGAAACTGCTCCAGGCTGGCAGGGGAGCACCAGGTGGGGGGCGCCCAGATTTCTCCCTGCTCCCTCCCGGTGGAGGAACATCGGCGCGGGGTTAGCAGCAATGACATACAGATACTGCTCACCCCCCCAACATTCCTACGTCCTCCCCTAGGCGACTGTGACCGGGGAGCGAGGAACAACACCCGTGCGCTCCGTGCATCCAGGTCAGTTTCCCCATGTGGGCGCAGGAGGGGGTTCAGGGGAAATGGGGGGGTACCACACCCACAGGGGCCAAGGGCACCAAATACAAGTTCACCCAGGCTGCCATTTTCCCTAAGGCTGGCCCTGTGCTCCTCTGCCCACGCCGCTGGGGCTTTTGTGGGTAAGATGACGATGACCATGTCAAAATATACCAGCTTTCCCCTTCTGTGATGTGGAACCACTAGGGGAGAGGCTATGAGGTAGCGGCATGTGGTGTGTTCCCTGAAAGCAGGGTACCGCTAAAGGAGCTTTTGCTGCGTCTGGAATTCATGTGCGGTTTGACCACAGTTCCCTGCAGCAGGGCCCATCACTTGAATGGAATCTTAGAACATAAAGCCAGCCCAGAACATCTCAGCATTTGCCGGATGATTCTGAGACATGTTCTGTATATTTTGTGGTTGGCATTTAATGGGTTGTAGTTGGATTTCAAAGTCAACCACATCTGTTACGGATTAAGAAGAATGGGAAGTGTTTGGATTGGATTTTACCTGCAAACACAAATGGTTTGACCTGATTGTTTAGGCTGCCATCTGTGAAACAAGGAAAAGCAGGCCCCCTTCCTGAAATCAGTGGGGCTACTTGCAGAGTAAGGTTTTACTCGCCGCATATAAGGGAGTGTGGTGGGGCGGCTGCCCCACATAGGCAGAAAAAGGGTTAAGGCAGCCTTGGAGAGGCTGCGCAGAACCCAGCCAATCAAGAAAGGGCTCATTGGGAGAGCCAATCAAGAGAAGTCTTGCTGGAGCAGCCCATATATAAAGGGCTGCTCAGCAACAATAGTCTCTCCCTGGAGGGCAAGGGGGTAGGACTGTCTGCTGAGGAGCACGGGAGATACCGCAGTGCTGGGCAGGGTAGCGGAGCTCTTGGCTGACCCTGGTCAGACTGAGGCCCTGAAGTAAGGGCAGGGAAAGTGTTAGGGCTATGGGGAAAGTGGCCCAGGGGAAGTAAGAAGCAGGAATAGGAGAAGGGGCAGTAAGTGGCTGCCAGCTATAGGATCCCTGGGCTGGGACCCAGAGTAGCCCTGGGTTCCACCCCCCATTACTCCTACGTGCCAATGATGAGAGTGACCTAAATCCAGACTACAATGTGCCCCGGAAGTCAGGGGCTAGACTAGAGACTACAGTTGGCTGCTGAGGCAAGTGGAAGGACTGAGGATCACTTGTACCCTGAAATGGGGGAGACAGAGGTCTGGGGCACAGCTGGAGGGCCATGTCCCGAAGAGGGCGCCGTGGTTCAGGAGCAACACAGGTCCAGATGGTGGAGACAATGGAGGAAGTGGAAGTAACGGGGAGTGGGACACACCTAGTAAAAGGCAACCTGGTGGCCCAAAAGAGCTAATTCCCAGCATGACCAGCAGGAGATGCCACGGTCGTGGGTCTGCACCGCTACAGGGAGGAGCTGGGAAACTGGTATGGAGTAAGGAGGGGGCAAGGGAGATGATAGACGCAGTCATGAGGGAAGCTTGGACAGAGTGCAGCCGGCAGTCTGCATATAATGTTCTCTGCAGCCGTTATTGCAAGTGTCAAAGCACTGTCTTATGTCAAGATTGGCAGGAGAGGTACTCCTGCTCTTTTGTAACCTTTAAGCAGACTTTGTTTGTGTTTCATGTTTTGTTTTGTAAATTACCTAGGTTTTCTCCACCTCACCCTCTTCCTTGCAAAAAGCCTGTGTTGACCTAATGGTGAGAGTCATTGTACAAAGTATCTCACAGGTCAGACAGTGCTTAAATGTTTCCAATTACGTTATTTGAAGCCTTTATTACAGGACTGCATTTCAGTGGGATTTTAACTGGGAGCCAAAGCGAAAGCCCCAAGGTATCTAGTGACAACAAAAGTTATTAGGAAGTCTGACAGCTGCAGTCGCTATTTGCAAAAGCTACTCTTCCCTTTCTATCCTCTTACCTAATATTAGGTGGAATTTTGCAATCTGCTGGCAGCTAGCTGACTATTCCTACAGTGCATGTTAGTTACAGGTTAGTAATCCAAACAATGAGAGATTTATGAAATTTATTTAAAAACCACCAGAACATTAAAAATCAGCATAGCCTTTACATTTCATGTGCTGAAATACAGAAAGCCAGCACCTGAGTGGGAGTAAATTAACATAGTTCCACTGATTTGGATGCAGATATGACTCTTTGCACCAGCTGAGGATCTGGCAAGAAACAGTCTGTTGTAGTTTTAAGGTTATATTTCAACACTTTGAAAAGTTTCCCCTTTTTTGAGTTTTGAGAAAATGTTATAGATTTACACAACTTTAATGAAAGTAGGAAAAAAAAACCTTCAAAAATCATTGGCTATTAAAAGTCACAACATACCAATCTAATATGTTCCAGGAGTTGATATAGCTGCATTAAAAGGGCAAATATCTCATCATATATTCTTCTACTGGCCACATGATGGCAGAACAAGCAAAGAACATTGCAAACTGAATTAATTAAAAAAAAAATCAATGTCTCTGCTAGTGTTTGTCTCTAGTTCTGATGGTGAAAATGTTCCCTTTTCTTATGCTGTGTTACTTACATACTTTTGTAGAATAGGCTACTATATAAACCCAGAATAATAGTTCAAAGTCCACAACACTGTCAACATTAAAAAAAGTGTTGCAGTAGATGAAGACTCTTTAATGACCTATATAAAATGAGTTGATAGGCTGAGTCCAGTTCCTAAAATTGTCCACTTCACAAAAACTACCCTGAGTTAATGTTAAAATTATATAATACACAGGTTGGGAAAAGCGTGTCTGTACATCTGGGTATAGTGCTTGGATTATCCACAAATACAAACTTTGTTTTTAAAAGTCATATGGTACATATAGTACATAATCAGCCATAACCCAAATTTTGGTGAATACAGTTTAGATATTAGCATCCAAGTATTCGGGTACATCACTCATGAAAAGTTATACAGAGAGTTGGTTGTGGAAAGCAAAATATATCAATGAGTGAAGATGGTGGTCCCTCAGTAATTGAGAATTAGAGTAGGTTGTCCATTTAGAAAAAACAATCCATCAGGGAAGTATTTCAGTTACTTTCCTCACTGCGCTTCTCATCGGCACTCCAGCTCATCCCTCCTGGCATTGATGATGTGTTCTATGTAGATGTCCCTCGACCATCTGATAGCATCTGACACCATGAGTTACTACATTAGCCGAGTGTAGCATTGACAGATTCCACATTCCCACAACACTTGCTCGTTACACCCTAGTTAGCAGTTTCAGTAAAGGTCAATAACTATATTCATGTGAAGAATAAATTCTGTCTTGACCCTAGTTGAGGTTGTTCTAGGTCAAATGCTGTGTGACATTCTGCCCTGAGATCTCTTCCCACTGATTCCCATTGATGTTAGCGGGAGTCAAAAAACACACATCGGAATGCAGAATTTGAATCACTGGGATGGTACTGTGCAGAAGCTTATCTTACTACTGCCTATGCCGTACGTGTTACTAAACTGAGGACTTTAGTTTCCAGGGTTATTAATCCAATGCCTTTTACCAATAACATTCACTTGCAAAAATAGACAAACAATAGAGATAGCAAATCTGAGTTCAAATCCTGCAGTTTGTTTCATGCTTAAGAACTCCCTCTGAAATTCATGCGAGTTCCGCTTGAATAGGTACTGCTGGATTTAACTCCTAATAATTAGGAATAATGGTTCCAATCTATGCCTGAACATCATGCCATAGATTCAGGTCATCTAGCTTTTCCTTTCTGCATAAGAGACAGTGTAAGGAGTTGGGCTCACCCCTGCGGCACCTCCTGCTGGTTGTCCTCGGGAATTAGCTTATCCAGCTCCGGGGCGCCCTCTGCAGGCCGGTGATTCACCTTGCCTCACTCTGGCCCGATATCCCTCCCAGGACCCCAGTGCCCCTTCACTGGGTTTCTGCCCCCCTGCAGAACCACTCAGTCTCATGGTCTCCCCACCCACTAACCCCACCTCGCCTCAATGTATGGCTACTGCCAGCCACCATCTAGCCCCACTCCCTGGGGCAGACTGCAGTATGTGCCACTCATCACAGGCAAGGTTGGGCTGGACCTGCTGCCTCTCTCTAGAGCTGGGCTGCCCCTCTGCCGCCCCAGTACTGGTCTTAGGCCCTCCGCTAGGCCCGCAGCCTGGGGGTTTTCCAGGCTGGAGCTCCCCAGCTCCTCTAGTCTTCCCTAGCCCTGCTCCACTCCCAGTACACTGCTCAGCTCCCTTGCAGCCAGGCCCTTCTCTCTCTACAAGCAGAGAGAAACTCTTGAGCGCCTGGCTCCAAGCCTCTTATATAGGGCCAGCTGAGGCCTGATTGGGGCATGGCCCAGCTGCGGCTACTTCCCCAATCAGCCTAGCAGCTTTTTCCCTTCCAACAGCCCTCCCTCAGGGCTGTCTTTAAACCCCTCAGGGCAGGAGTGAGTAACCACCCTGCTACAGACAGATTTTGTTGGGATGCTTTGATGATATTCTACTATCCTGAGCACTCTGTGAGCTTTTACTGAGGTAAGGAAGTAAATAAGGGTTTGATTGTAATGACTGTCTATGTATTGAAATATAAAGTTTTATTTATTTCTGTGGCAAAGGCAATTCCTCTGGATATGGTTAGGAGAAGATAGATGGAGGCTTACTGCATCCTGCTCATTTTAAAAGATATGCTAAATGGCATTAGATTGTTTTTCTGCACTTCAACACGTTGAGCCAAGTAGGCCCTTTGTTCAACTCCATGGCTAACATCTAGTTTCATTAAGAAACAATTCAGACAGTGGTTTGTGGTTACTCTGTGTGTATTCTTAACTGTTATGAAAGAGGGCTCTTTCTTAGATGCCTATACATAATTTTCTTTAAAATTGTTACTGATGATCACGGCCATCTTAAAATATCTAGCTTGGTATCAGAACCTAAAACTTGCGCTTTAGTCATGATACCAAAAACAATTCCAACCATTCATAAAATAACGTAACTTTGCCTGTTAAATTACAGTTAAAGTACTGTTCATGGAGTATATTTTATATAGCCCACCAATTATGAGACAGATTATTTTAAAATTAGGGTTACCATACGTCCGGATTTTCCCGGACATGTCCGGCTTTTGGGGGCTCAAATCCCCGTCCGGGGGGAAATCCCCAAAAGCCGGGCATGTCCGGGAAAATCGGGAGGGAGGGAGGGAGGGCTCGGCGGGGCCTCTTTGGCCGGGGCCGGTGCGGGGCCGGGGGCATGGTGCCGGGCCGGGCGCGCGGTGCCGGGCTGGGCTGGGTGCGGGGCCGGGCGGGGAGCCGGGGGCCGGGCCCGCGGGGCTGGGAGCCGGGCCGCCGGGGGGTGCGCTGGGCCGTGGGGCCGCCGGGGGGTGCGCTGGGCCGTGGGGCCGCCGGGGGGTGCGCTGGGAGCCGGGGGGTGCGCTGGCCCGCGGGGCCGGGAGCCGGGCCAGGCCCGCGGGGCTGGGAGCCGGGCCGCCGGGGGGTGCGCTGGGCCGTGGGGCCGCCGGGGGGTGCGCTGGGCCGTGGGGCTGCCGGGGGGTGCGCTGGGCCGCGGGGCCGCCGGGGGGGTGCGCTGGGAGCCGGGGGGTGCGCTGGCCCGCGGGGCCGGGAGCCGGGCCGGGCCCGCGGGGCTGGGAGCCGGGCCGCCGGGGGGTGCGCTGGGCCGCGGGGCCGCCGGGGGGTGCGCTGGGCCGCGGGGCCAGGAGCCGGGCCGGGCCTGCGGGGCTGGGCCGCGGGGCCGCCGGGGGGTGCGCTGGGCCGCGGGGCCGCCGGGGGGTGCGCTGGGCCGCGGGGCCAGGAGCCGGGCCGGGCCCGCGGGGCTGGGAGCCGGGCCGCCGGGGGGTGCGCTGGGCCGTGGGGCCGCCGGGGGGTGTGCTGGGAGCCGGGGGGTGCGCTGGCCCGCGGGGCCGGGAGCCGGGCCGGGCCCGCGGGGCTGGGAGCCGGGCCGCCGGGGGGTGCGCTGGGCCGTGGGGCCGCCGGGGGGTGCGCTGGGCCGTGGGGCCGCCGGGGGGTGCGCTGGGCCGTGGGGCCGCCGGGGGGTGCGCTGGGAGCCGGGGGGTGCGCTGGCCCGCGGGGCCGGGAGCCGGGCCGGGCCCGCGGGGCTGGGAGCCGGGCCGCCGGGGGGTGCGCTGGGCCGCGGGGCCGCCGGGGGGTGCGCTGGGCCGCGGGGCCGGGAGCCGGGCCGGGCCCGCGGGGCCGGGAGCCGGGCCGGGCCCGCGGGGTGCGCTGGGAGCCGGGCCGCCGAGGGGTGCGCTGGGAGCCGGGCCGCCGGGGGGTGCGCTGGGAGCCGGTCCAGGGTCGCGGGGCTGGGAGCCGGTCCAGGGTCGCGGGGCTGGGAGCCGGGCCGCCGGGGGGTGCGCTGGGAGCCGGGCTGCCGGGGGCCAGGAGCCGGTCCGGGGTCGCGGGGTGCGCTGGGCCGGGGGGTGCGCTGGGCCGCGGGGCCGGGATCCGGGGGGTGCGCGGGGCCGGGAGGCCGAGCCGGGCCGGAGCCGGGCCGCCGGGGGGTGCGCCGGGCCGCCGGGGGCCGGCAGTGCTGGGCGGGCCGGGGGTGGTCGGCCGGGGCCGGCACCCCAGGGCCCGAGCCGACCCAGCCTGGGTCGCGCCTCCTCCCCCCACACCCCCCCTTACCTGCTTCAGGCTTCCCGCGAATTAAATGTTCGCGGGAAGCAGGGGAGGGGGCGGAGACTTTGGGGAGGGGGCGGAGTTGGGGCGGGGGCGTGGCTGTGGGCGGGGCCGGGGTCCTGTGGAGTGTCCTCCATTCGGAGGCACAAAATATGGTAACCCTATTAAAATAAGACCTTTACCAATATACCGCCATATTTTATGATAAAGAAAAGTGTATGCTAGATTAACCTAATGTTAAAAATAACAAATGATTTATGAAATGCACAGTTTAAAATAACAAGATTTTTTTATACCTTCAGTTTTACATGACTGATTCAATTATGCGGTTAGCAGTTATGTATGTATGTCAGTGATGTCATAATACTCATACAGTGATGCAAATGCAATGCTTATTGGCCAGCAAATAGAAACAGAATGAATAGCAAGCCTTGGACAAGGAAGGAAGCATGGCTGTTTACACCATGATTTTTCTGCTGTTCTCTTTTTTAATATGTGGTTGCTCCACAGCTAATAAGAGGGAAACAGTAGCTTCTTCTAAAGGTATGGTGCTCAACATGACAACCTGTAATCTAAGGCTGATGTTTGAAATGATTATAAGCATACAGTATAGGGTTACCATATTTCAACAATCAAAAAAGAGGATACGGGGTTCTCTAGCCCCACCCCCTCCCACTTCCCACCCCCCTCAGAATTCCCCTACCTGTCCCCCCCCACCCTAACTGTCCCCAGGACCCCACCCCCTAGCTAAGTCTCCCTGCTCCCTGTCCCTTGCCTGCCCCAACCGCTCTCTACACCCCCTTCTCCTGACAGCCCCCCCAGAACCCCCGACCAATCTAACCCCCCCGTTCCCTGTCCCTTGCCTGCCCCAACCGCTCTCTACACCCCCTTCTCCTGACAGCCCCCCCAGAACCCCTGACCAATCTAACCCCCCCATTCCCTGTCCCTTGCCTGCCCCCCCCCCCACCAGGTCGAGGGAGAGCTGCGGGCTCCACGTGCAGCCAAACCAATAAGGCGCTGCTCTGCAGGGGAAAAGGGAGCAGGGTAGGGGTAGGGACTCTGGCTGCTAGAGGCCCCAGTGGCTGCGAGCGGCTTTCAATCAGGCACAGCTGTCCAATCAGCCACACCGCACTCTGCATGAGGGGAAGGGGGAAATCCCGGACACTTCTACCTTATTAGAAATCCTCCCCGGACGGCCATTTAAAGCTAAAAAAGCCGGACATGTCCGGGGAAACCCGGACGGATGGTAACCCTAGTACAGTATTTACAGCCGATATTGACACGTCCATACAAAACACGAATGTTTCACCCTATTTCAGATCTGGTAATGCTCTCAAATACCTAGGAGAGAGCTCTTCAGGAGAGTTGCTGGTGCTTGAAAGTGGCCTTCCCTGTCCTCCTTTCACTGACTCCAGGGACATAGCTGCCAAGTTTTGTGCAGCTCCATGTGTGACATTTCTCCCTGGTGAGAACAAGTCACTAGTACCCCTTCAAGATCCGTTCTCCCACAACCCAGGCGGTGGGAGCAGGCGTGTGGGGCGGGAAGGCAGGCAGCAGAAAAACTACTGCACTAATAGTAATAAGTAGGAATTTTCAGGCAATATTCTATTGGGTGTGCCATACTCTCCTCTGGACTATGGTTTGCTGCGGGCTTTTCTAGATTTGCAAGTTTAAAGGTTTCCCAAGGTCCAGCATGTCCCAGAATTACATAATCATCCTTTCACCACTCAAATCTCAGGGAAGCTCCAGAACGAATGAGAAATTGAGCCAACTCGGCAGATATTCCTTGGCCTTCTGAGAGGTGGATTCCTGTTTAGCATCCATAATAGTGCATGGAAGCACACAATACACAGTATGAAGTTCTGCTAGCACCAACTCACACCTCTTTAGGGGGTTAATTTAAAGGGCTTGCAGCCAACAATAGTGTTATCATTTAAATGGACTGAGAGTGTCATCAAGCTGGAGGAGTGAGACCTGTAACCGCTGCAGAACCATGTCATTATCTGAGTCCAGAAGAACCACAAAAGGATTGTCACAGTGACCTCCTGCATTTGCAGTGTTGTGACACTGCATAACTAGGGAATGCTGTGTTACCTTACCAGAACTGGTTCATTTCCTCTCCCCCTCACATCCCTTACTTTTAGGATGGACGAGGGTTCCCTTCTAAGGGCTGGAAGGGAAGGGAAGGATATTCCTACTCTAGGAGGATTCGGATTCTATATACCAGTGGGAGAAAGGGAATTTAGGAAACTGATTCCAGCATTTTCCACACTCTGGAGTCAATTTGCTCAGCACTCTCTCCTCTTTCTTCATGTGGTATGTTGGGGTGCACTCCTTTGGTTGGCGCTCTGCTGTCACGGCCTAGGATTCAGAAGAGTGACTAATGTGGCAGTTAACTACTCCTTAAGTCCTGAGTGGCTTTCTGCAGCTCAAGAACAATGAGTTCCGGAGCCATTGGCTTAGTTATTACAGTAGAATGCATTGTGCATTGGCCTTCATCCCAGTTCAGCAAGAGAGCCACTTACCAGGGTACCAATAAAGGGGATTCTACTATACATGTTTTGTGTTTTCATAATCCAGCCCTGCCACTCCAATGATTCAACCCCATTTTAACCTGCTACATGCTGCATTTTTAAAAAAAAAACTCTGGTAGCGATTTAACACTCTTTTTTTTTTTTAAGAAGGCTTCTCAGAAGATCAAGCAGAAGGGGATATTGGATTCATGAAGCGAGACCTAATCATTGCTGCCATGAGTGCTCTGTTGGTGGTTGTCTCTCTAATCCTGGCGTGTTGCTGTTTTCTTCAGTATAAGCTTGTCACCAAGGAAGAAAAGTAAATGTTAAAATTCACTTCCCTCATGAGCCTACGAGTAACAGACCAATCCTAAATACGGGTATTTTTCTACGTAAGCATTCAGGGACTGATTCAAAGCCCACTGAAGTGAATGGAAAGATTCCAACTGATTTCAGTTGTCTTTGGATCAGATCCATAGCAATGAACTTGCAAGGTGGTATGAATGTACAGTTTATTAATTGGCCAACAAAATACTGAGACCAGAACATTACAACAATGTGTGGCCCAGTGATTACTTTGTGATTACTTCAGGGGGGGGGGATGTCTAAATCTAAATGGAAGAGGCCCCCACTTAGGGTCGTGAGCATTCTCACTACATTCGTTAACAATTGTGTTTAAAAATAATTGACTTGATCTGCTGTCCATCTTCATGTTATTGCTATTGTATTTCCATTCTGGAAGATAAGTAACAGTGTAATCCCAAAGAGAGTGCTTTAAAAAATGCATAAAGGATTCCAATTAGTGCCACCTTTATTTTAAATATTAACAGAACGGAGATATTCTAGTAAGGAGAAAGATTTCTGTCCATATAAAGGCAGTAGATCTGACTAGAGGCTGCCGGGCTAAAAATGCTGCTTTTTCGTGCAGGGATTTTGCTTGGTTCATCTACTCAGAGATTAACAGGTTGTAGTTTCTTATTGAAACTCCAAACCATAAATCCTGGCCATGCCAGTGCAGATGTGCAAGGCAGAAAAAAGGGAGCAAAACAGGGAGAACCAGTGCACTATGCAGCATGTGATCGCCAGAGGGATTTCTACTATGGTACACACATGTCACTGGATGAGCCTATATCTAAAAAGAATGAGGGTGGAATAAAATCCAGAAAATATCCATATTGCCATCCAGAGTATGCATGATCTAGCACTGAGAATGCAGCACATGCAAGAAGGTGCACCCCAGAGTGCAATATGCACGCAACCTGACCTAGCATGCTGCTCATATCCTGCCCTGGTTCTGTGGCCTACCTCATTCACTGGATCTGTAAGGCACCTTACCTGCCCAGGTATTGCTGTTTTAGGCTCCATTTGGCTGTGAATGCCCAGGTGTGGTCCCTCCTGGTAAAGATCTCGGTTTGTAACATGGGCATTCTTAAGATTTTCTCTATTTTCATGTCATTTTATCATAGTGCAAGATTCAGATTTATTCCTTTTTGCTGTTGAGATATCTTATTGGGTAAAAGTTCCGGACAATTCCTGTTTAAATGGAGCAAATCTGACTGTTGGGGTATTTTTTAGATCAATACAGTATTATTCTTGCTTTAAAAAGTCAAATAAAAGTGATCTGTACATTTTTAGGATTTTGAAGAAAGAAGCTCAGGCTTTTGTCCTCCAGACTCACTCAGTTCACAATGAGATCTGTGTCGTCCTATCACCAGAACATAAAGCTCCTTCCAGGGTTATGCCATTAGACCCTTCCCAGCGTGAAAGATCAGCAATGCAAAGCGTAGCGAGTGATATGACATTACCAGCCTCCAGTGATGCTGTTGGGTTGGGCTATAAAAACAGGTGTTGGTCTAACAGCAGTGCTGATTCCACAGCCAGCCCCCGAGCACTTGAAACTTGCATTTCCAGTCTCCCAAAGTCAAAAACACATTTGCAACATCATGAGGACTATTGTGTGTGCTCAAGGAGTTCTTCTCCAGCATCTGAAAGCGCTGATGCCTGCACATGTGAAGCTGGAGAGACAAACTCTTACGAAGGACATAACTTCTAGCAAAGGCTATCCTTATGCCAATTAACAATGGCAATCCAGCAATGGAGACAGAGGAGTTGTTAAAGATATTTTTGTGAGGCTACATCTCACCTGATTCAAATATTGTCCCTGGTGTTGACTTGTGTAAGATAAGGGGAGGGTCATCTTCGTGAAGACAAAGGCATGTAAGTATTTATTTTCTGCCTATGGAGAAAGCTGATGCTAGAGGAAGTCACACAACAACTGTAATATTTCAGAAAAATCAGAGAACACATCTCCCACACTAACCATGTCTTCCCCAACCAGGAGGATGAAAAAAGCTGAATTGCTCTCTTGCAACACATCTAGCGGAAGCTGACAGGATTATTTGCTGGTCCTTAGTTGCTGGGCTTAGAGCCTTGAGAAGTGGCCAGAATCCTTGTTCCCAGTGCTGGCAGTTTGCACTGTTGACTGCCATTGTGTAAGGGCTTGTCTATACTTACGCGCTGGTTCGGCGGCGGGCAATCGAACTTCTGGGTTTGATTTATCGCGTCTTGTCTGGACGCGATAAATCGAACCCAGAAGTGCTCCCCGTCGACTCCGGTAATCCTGCTCGCCGCGAGAAGTACGCGGAGTCGACGGGGGAGCCTGCCTGCCGCGTCTGGACCGTGGTAAGTTCGAACTAAGGTACGTTGACTTCAGCTATGCATACCTTAGTTCGAGTTGGGGGGTTAGTGTAGACCAGGCCTAAGAGAGACAGACATAAGGAGTCAAAGGGCTCAGTGTCAGCACTGCCACTGGCCTAAGATTACTGACACCCAGAGCAAACGGAAGTGAAGGGGAAAGCAGCTTGTGAACAAGCCCTTATGCCAAAGAACAACAAAACAGCCTCTCCCCAACAAGCCACTAAAACTCCCTGCTATTGTAATCTCCAGACTCGCAGACTAGTTCATTCTGGGCCTAATGTTAGACAGAGAGACAAAGATGAGTCCTGTCAAATTCCAAAGCTTTAAGGGAAAACAGACCCTTTTGGGAAAGTGAATGCATCTCCTTCAGTCAATCTTTGCTTCCATTTGCAAAGGAATGGAAGCAGTAAGGAATGAAGGAAATAATACCTCAATCTGCATCCCCAATGGACAGGAAAAGACTGAGAGACACAATAAACCAAGACAAATGACCACTCCGGAGCCTGCAGGACTGTGAAAATGCTCAGGCAAAACTGAGCTGTTGCCTTGCTGATGACCACTTTATGCAGCACAGAAAGATGATTGGATGAATTTTAACTGTGTTTGAAGGATGCTCCCTTCGCATATTTTTCAAATTTCGGAGGAAGGGTAATATGAAAAAGATATAGAAGTTCTGAAGACTTTAATTTTAAACATCAACATTCATACCACATGGTGCTTTAGGGCTGACTGTACGTCAGTGGCAATATGAGAATTTTTTTTAAAAAGGTGCCTGATTGCTACTAGCAATAAAACCTAAGTGTATGGTTGGAGTGAAAGTGAGATTGTATGTGGGCATCAGGGGACATATAAATCTAAGCGGGTGACCTGGGTCAACAGAGGCTGGATGAGAGGGAGAATTAATCCCTGATTCTGCAAAGCACTTCATCACGTACTTACCGTTAAGCATACTTAAGTGCCACTGAAGTCAATGTACGTGCTGAAGTGCTTTAGCTCCTGGGCCAGAATCATGTAAAAACAGCATTATTAGAAGAGATTCTGGCATGTGTATTATTCTCTATGAGCGAAGATCTGAATAAATGTAATACTCGAAGCATACAATTATATACCAAAATACAAACCTACCTACTATAGTGGTGAGGTTCAGGAGCAATGTTCTGAGATGAGGGAGGACACCGTATTATTCATGCTGTCTAATCCAAATATAGCTTAAGGGAATGGAGCCTGAGCTCCCAGATTGTCTGTATGGTTGAGGTTTTCCCTACAACAATCCCAGTACCACCTTCACTCTTACACTAGTATGCCCAATCCCACACTCTGATTTCTGGATGGGCCCATTCTCAAGGAACTTTCTCCCATTGCAATTTTCCCTCACAGGCCTGCCGACAGGGGGGGCAAAGGGGGCAATTGCCCAAAAAGAGCCCAGAGGGCCCCTGGCTGCCGCTGCCGGCAGCACAGTGGGGCTTAGGCAGGCTTACTGCCCGCCCTCGCTCCGTGCTGCTCCGACTCCGCAGCTTCCATTGGCTGGGAACTGTGAGGGAGGAGAGGTGGGGAGATTAGGAGCTGGGATAGGCGGGGCCGTGGAAGGGGGAGGATAGGAATTGGAGAACAGAAATGGGTGGGAACTGGGGACAGGGCGGCCGCAGTGAGGGTTTGGTGATAGATTAAGAAGGGAAAGGACAAGGCGGGAGCGAGGGCAGGGATGGAGGAGATGGTGGAGACGCAGCCAGGAGCTGGAGATGGGTAAAAGTTGGAGGTGGTGGGACAGCAGCTGGGAAGGAGGGCTAAATGCTGGGACAGGCAATAGGAACAGAATGACAGCAGGGGTTATAAACACTGCAGCACACTGAACCAAGGGTTATTGGCTCTGAACATTCCTTTGAAATCTAGCAACCAGCTGGGTTAAGGCCTTGGCTACACTGGCAATTCACAGCGCTGCACTTGCTGTGCTCAGGGGTGTGAAAAAACACCCCCCCCCGAGCACAGCGAGTGCAGCGCTGTAAAGCGCCCGTGTAATCAGCGCTTGCAGCGCTGCACGCTCGCTCGCAGCGCTGCAAGCTATGCCCCTCGGAGAGCTATTTCGCGCTTCACGAAATCCGTGAGTGTAGCCAAGGCCTCAGTGTGTGTCTCATCCTTCTCTGGAGGCTGACCTATGATAGATAACAGCCTTCTACTGCTACCAGTTAGACTGTTAGGTCATGTAGGAATGTGCTGTGGCTCTAAAGATCCCAACTCTGCTGATCACTCAGGAGTTACTATATTTCCACATGATGGAAATTCTGTTTCTTTGCTTTTTAACAGACAGGATATTACACCCCAAAAAACTACCTTAAAAAAAGTTACAGTTGCAAACTCAAGCACTCAGAACTTAGGAAATGCTAGAACTATGTTTGCCTGTGCTTTGGCTTCCTTGTGTATATGCATTAGGATACAGTCTTTAATTACATGAGCCCATACTATTTTCCCACTGGGCTCTACACCCTGCATTTGTACATAATATGATTGTAGTTTATATTTTTACCAATAAGAGCAAAACAAATAATGAGAGGGCTTGATCCTGCAATCCTTTACTCACATACCAATACTATCATGTAATACATGTCTTGTATGTAAGAGAGGAGTATGACTGCTCAGAGCTCCGGTATGATACTGCAGAAAAACCTGAGAGTCTCTGGATAAAGTTGAGAAGTGGGAGCAACAAGGGTGATGTCGTGGTTGGAGTCTGCTATAGACCACCAGACCAGGGGGATGAGGTGGACGAGGCTTTCTTCTGGCAACTAGCAGAAGTTGCTAGATCGCAGGCCCTGGTTCTCATGGGAGACTTTAATCACCCTGATATCTGCTGGGAGAGCAATACAGCGGTGCACAGGCAATCCAGGAAATTTTTGGAAAGCGTAGGGGACAATTTCCTGGTGCAAGTGCTGGAGGAACCAACTAGGGGCAAAGCTTTTCTTGACCTGCTGCTCACAAACAGGGAAGAACTAGTAGGGGAAGCAAAAGTGGATGGGAACCTGGGAGGCAGTGACCATGAGATGGTCGAGTTCAGGATCCTGACACAAGGAAGAAAGGAGAGCAGCAGAATATGGACTCTGGATTTCAGAAAAGCAGACTTTGACTCCCTCAGGGAACAGATGGGCAGGATCCCCTGGGAGAATAACATGAAGGGCAAAGGGGTCCAGGAGAGCTGGCTGTATTTTAAAGAATCCTTATTGAGGTTGCAGGAACAAACCATCCCGATGTGTAGAAAGAATAGTAAATATGGCAGGCGACCAGCTTGGCTAAACAGTGAAATCCTTGCTGATCTTAAACGCAAAAAAGAGGCTTATAAGAAGTGGAAGATTGGACAAATGACCAGGGAGGAGTATAAAAATATTGCTCAGGCGTGCAGGAGTGAAATCAGGAAGGCCAAATCACACTTGGAGTTGCAGTTAGCAAGAGATGTTAAGAGTAACAAGAAGGGTTTCTTCAGGTATGTTAGCAACAAGAAGAAAATCAAGGAAAGTGTGGGCCCCTTACTGAATGAGGGAGGCAACCTAGTGACCGAGGATGTGGAAAAAGCTAATGTACTCAATGATTTTTTTGCCTCTGTCTTCACGCACAAGGTCAGCTCCCAGATTGCTGCACTGGGCAGTACAGCATGGGGAGAAGGTGACCAGCCCTCTGTGGAGAAAGAAGTGGTTCGGGACTATTTAGAAAAACTGGACGTGCACAAGTCCATGGGGCCGGATGCGCTGCATCCGAGGGTGCTAAAGGAGTTGGCGGGTGAGATTGCAGAGCCATTAGCCATTATTTTTGAAAACTCATGGCGATCGGGGGAGGTCCCAGATGACTGGAAAAAGGCTAATGTAGTGCCCATCTTTAAAAAAGGGAAGAAGGAGGATCCGGGGAACTACAGGCCAGTCAGCCTCACCTCAGTCCCTGGAAAAATTATGGAGCAGGTCCTCAAGGAATCAATTATGAAACATTTAGAGGAGAGGAAAGTGATCAGGAACAGTCAGCATGGATTCACGAAGGGGAAGTCGTGCCTGACTAACCTAATTGCCTTCTATGATGAGATAACTGGCTCTGTGGATGAGGGGAAAGCAGTGGATGTGTTATTTCTTGACTTTGGCAAAGCTTTTGATACTGTCTCCCACAGTATTCTTGCCACCAAGTTAAAGAAGTATGGGCTGGATGAATGGACTGTAAGGTGGATAGAAAGCTGGCTAGATCGTCGGGCTCAACGGGTAGTGATCAATGGCTCCATGTCTAGTTGGCAGCCGGTTTCAAGTGGAGTGCCCCAAGGGTCGGTCCTGGGGCCGGTTTTGTTTAATATCTTTATTAATGATCTGGAGGATGGTGTGGACTGCACTCTCAGCAAGTTTGCAGATGACACTAAACTAGGAGGCGTGGTAGATACACTAGAGGGTAGGGATCGGATACAGAGGGACCTAGACAAATTAGAGGATTGGGCAGAAAAAAACCTGATGAGGTTCAACAAGGACAAGTGCAGAGCCCTGCACTTAGGACGGAAGAATCCCATGCACTGCTACAGACTAGGGACCGAATGGCTAGGTAGCAGTTCTGCTGAAAAGGACCTAGGGGTCACAGTGGACGAGAAGCTGGATATGAGTCAACAGTGTGCTCTTGTTGCCAAGAAGGCTACCGGCATTTTGGGCTGTATAAGTAGGGGCATTGCCAGCAGATCGAGGAACGTGATCGTTCCCCTTTATTCGACATTGGTGAGGCCTCATCTGGAATACTGTGTCCAGTTTTGGGCCGCACACTACAAGAAGGATGTGGAAAAATTGGAAAGAGTCCAGCGGAGGGCAACAAAAATGATTAGGGGTCTGGAGCACATGACTTATGAGGAGAGGCTGAGAGAACTGGGATTGTTTAGTCTCCAGAAGAGAAGAATGAGGGGGGATTTGATAGCAGCCTTCAACTACCTGAAGGGGGGTTCCAAAGAGGATGGAGCTCGGCTGTTCTCAGTGGTGGCAGATGACAGAACAAGGAGCAATGGTCTCAAGTTGCGGTGGGGGAGGTCCAGGTTGGATATCAGGAAAAACTATTTCACTAGGAGGGTGGTGAAACACTGGAATGCGTTACCTAGGGAGGTGGTGGAGTCTCCTTCCTTGGAGGTTTTTAAGGCCCGGCTTGACAAAGCCCTGGCTGGGATGATTTAGCTGGGAATTGGTCCTGCTTTGAGCAGGGGGTTGGACTAGATGACCTCTTGAGGTCCCTTCCAACTCTGATATTCTATGATTCTATGATCATTATATAGCATTTTTCAGCAGTAGATCTCAAAGCAGGCCCGTATCATTATCTCCCTTTGATTGAGGCACAGAGAGGAAAAGTGACTTGCTCAAATTCACCCAGCAGGCCAGAGCCAGCAGTTAGAAACCAAGCTATCCTGAGTCTTAAGGCTGGGCTCTAACGACTACTAGGCCATACTGATAGCACATTAGAACCTCAGCATTACAAACACCTCAGGAACGGAGGTTGGTTGTAACACTGGACAAAACATTGTGGTGGTTCTTTCAAAAGTTTACAAGTGAACATTGAATGAATACAGCTTTGAAACTTTACTGTGAAGAAGAAACATGCTGCTTTCCCTTTTTAAAATTAGTTTACCTTTAAAACAGCACTGTACTGTATTTGCTTTGTGTGTGTGTGTGTGTGTGTGTGTGTGTGTGTGTGGCTGCTGCTGCCTGCTTGTGTACTTCTGGTTCCAAATGAGGTGTGTGGTTGACCAGTCAGTTTGTAAGTCTGAATCTGAGGTTCTACTGTACTTAAGTATATGAAGAACACAGAACAGTTTACTTCTGGTAGTAAGTATTTTGCTATTTCCCTTAATCTTTTCCACTTTGTACTAGATAGTGCTGTGCCTCTTAATGTCAAATAGTCGATACAAGGGCTTGGCACGTCTGTCCAGCAGTGCTCATTTGTATGAATAATTTTTACCCATGTGTGTAGGCCCTTCAGAAGCATTTCTTATGTGAGAAAAGGAAGCCGGAGGTGGCCCTAGAGACATGCAAAGAAACCCGTACAGCTACCATGTGTCCATACTGACCGGACTGAGGTTGCCAACATAGAGGGTTACAATAGAAAAAACAGATGATGTTGGTTTATTTGTATTTATTTTTCAAATAATCTAAAACTCAGGCGATCTGGTGGCTACCCCTGCCCTGCAGCAGCTGCTACGTTTTGGATGACCAGACAGCAAATGTGAAAAATCGGGACAGGGGGTGGGGAGGTAATAGGAACCTATATAAGAAAAAGACCCTAAAATTGTGACTGCCCCTATAAAATCGGGACATCTGGTCACCCGAGCTACGTTTGCTCCAGCGGTATCAGCTCTGCTGGAGGGCACGTTTAGAAACGGTATTTCAACCCCCTCCCAGGGCTGATCTGTTGCCCATGTTTGTGAGCCGTGGGCGGAGCCGCCGCTGCTCTCAGGCTGGCGGTGAATACTACACATCCCAGGCTGCTCTCGGGAGGGTGGGGAAGGTCCCGCCCCCTGAGGCAAAAGCTCTAGGGGAGGTGCGTTTTACTCAGCAAAAGAAAGTGGAAGTAAGCGAGGAGGGGTGGCTGGGCGCAGGGGCGAAGCGAGGGGGGCTCGGAGGCGCTTTCAGTGCGGGAAGCCGCTTGCGCGCTGTGCGCTCTGAGCCTTGGAGAGGTGGGGGCGCTGCGCCCTAGCGCACGGGCCCCTTCCCAGCTCAGGCAGCAGGGCCCCGGGGTGGTATCCGGTGCCGCCGCCGCTGCTGGCGGGAGGGAGACGCCGCTCAGTCCCCGGCGCCGTCTCAGCGCCCTGGAGCCGAGCCGGTGGGTGGGGAGCCTGGCTATGGTGCCCGGCTCCCGGCTGCAGCGCCCGGGGAGAGCCTAGCGGCGGCGCCCCGGGAGGCGAAGGAGAGCCCGCAGCGCGGGGCGGCGATGCGGCTGGGAGCTGCGCGCCGGTGACCGTGGTGGGGCGGGGGGTGGGAAGCTTGTGGCCGGCCCTGGCGCTGCTCCGCCCGCCGCAGTGGTTCCCTGCAGGGGCTTGGACCATCTGGCTGCCGGAATCCCTGAGCCTCAGCCGCCGCCTCGCAATGTTTCGCTGGAGCATTAATCGCTTTGTAAGTACAACTCTCCCCCTCCCCCATGTTCTCTGGCTGGTGCTCGCTGTTCAGAGGCGCAGCGGGGGCAGGACCCGCTTCTGGGGCGCCTGCCCCCCAATCCTCGGGCCCAGTGCAGTGATGGGAAGGTACCTATCCCGCAACCCCCTTCGCCAGCCTGCCCCCCCCCCCCCGGAGAATGAAATGAAGGCACTGGGCATTGCCCCGGATTAGGGGCTGATCACAGGTCTCCTCCTGCGGCCCCCCAAATGCGGTCCCGCCAAGGGACAGTGTATGGACTCAGCCCGGGAGCTGATAGCCCCTCCAGATGCACCAACCTGCAGGCACGGTGCAGGATGGAAAAAACAACAAAAACCAGGCTGCTTTCCCCTCCTCCTAAATGCTGATTGTAACCTACCAGGCTAGATGTGGGATTGGCAGGTGAATAATTCCTCCTGACCCTGCAGAAATAATCATCTGTCTTTTGATTGTCTGTGCCATCGCTTTCTTTTGTTCCCCCTGCCAGAAGCACATGGTCACCTCCAGTGGTCACTGATACTGAATACAAAGCCTTAATAAGGGGACTTTTCTGCATTTCTTTGAGGCTATGCCTGCAGGTATCACGGGGCTAATGGGACTAGGAACCAAGGCAGCTAACTGCATGATGTATAAGAGGGGTAGCCGTGTTAGTCTGAATCTGTAAAAAGCAACAGAGGGTCCTGTGGCACCTTTGAGACTAACAGAAGTATTGGGAGCATAAGCTTTCGTGGGTAAGAATCTCACTTCTTCAGATGCCAACTGCATGATGTATGCACATGCTGTACATCCCCTTTACAGGGCAGGCAAAGGACCCGAAGGTGTCTGGAATGGGAAACCTGTCTTAAGCAACCTCCCAACAAACCAGCAAAAATCGGATGCCTGGTAGTGGAGGAATTTAAAGGTCAAAGAAAATTGTGCCAGGAACCTTGGAGATAATTTACATGGTCATGTAAAACAGGGACTTGCCTCTTGGAGGTGGCCCTTAGCGTATGTTATACTGTGTGTCTCTCTGGTAGCAATCTAGGAATGTGGACAAGGATGCCGCAGGGGGACATTGCTCCTAACACCAGGCAGTGGTGTGCATGGGGGAAAAGCTGAGGTTTCAGAAGCTCACAGTAGAACCTCTAGCATACCCTTGTGCTTGCACAGAAAAGGAATGGGGGTTACATTTACATGAAATGTAAAAGCAGAGTGCTGAGCTCAAAAGTGAGCAAGTTTGGAGCCAGTTTGCTAGAATACAGAGTAACACTGGAGCAAATTAGCCTTTGCAAGCTGTTCGACCAGGTAGTTTTTTTGCAACAGCTGTTCCTTTCTGCAGAGTACAAATCCGTTATTAATTACACTCTGAAGTTGTGGGCAATTGGATTGTGATTCTTCCAGTGATGTGAAAAGGACCTGAATTGGACACTATTTAAATCTTTATGGAAGAAAATTTCTGATTAGCTAACCATTTACAATACCTGATGTAAAGATCTGTTCAGGGTCTAGGGTGGGTTTTTTTTACAGTTTACTTGTTATGAAAACATCTTGAAGCTATACTTAGATGATATATCTTCTTGAATATTGTGAATCTTTGCTGATCTTTGACAGAATTTCCATTGTTTTCTTGTTTTAGAACCCAGTAAAAGCCATTTACATCTGGCTAGAAGCCCTGCATCGCTATTTCATGGTTTCAGCATTAGATTGTCCTAGAACAGTGGTACCCAAACTTTAACAGCCCGCAAACAACCCCTTTCACTAAATTGTGAAATCTCGTGAACCCCCTCCTAAAAATGAATATTTCCAGGGATTTAAGTTTAAATTTCCTCAGTGTGATGGATGCACTTGCTTTGCTCTGCATAGCTCTTGGAAGTCCGTCCGGAACCACTGGAGAAAGATAAAGTCTCAGGTCTGGTTTGGCATCAAGTCTGTTTCTGAATTTGGTTTTCAGATTTGCATACGAGGAAAACGCTTTCTCGCATACATATGTTGTTGAAAATGGTAACAAAATTGTCAGAAGTGGGTACTTGTTTCTTAAACTCAGCCAAAAGTTGATTGGAGCGCTGGAGTTCGGGCTGCCGGCTCCCTCGCTAATGAGGGCAGGGCTTGGGCTGCCAGCCCAAACTGCCCGGCCCCGCTCTCCCTGGGGCTTGGGCTGCCAGCCCCATGCAGAGCAATGGGGTTCGGGCTGCTGGCTCCCCCGCTGATGGGGGCAGGGCTCAGGCTGCCAGCCCAAACTGCCCAACTGCCCTACCCCGCTCTCCCTGGGGCTTGGGGTGTCTGCCCTGCAACCGGATCCCACCTGCTGCTTCCAATGCCCGGGGTCCTCTGGCCGCCATTAGTGAAATTTTTCTGGCGAACCCCCTGTAACGTCTGCGAACCCCCAGGGGTTCGCGAACCCCAGTTTGGGAACCACTGTCCTAGAATAACAGATAATAGGAATTGAACTTTGTTAAAGAGGCGGTATGGTTTAAAGACTTATACAGAAAAAAAATGAGAAATGTGTAGTCACAAAATGAAACATTTGAAAGCCAAGAAATACTAAGTTAATGTTACAGTGGGATGCGGGGGGGAGGGGGAGGAGTGGGGGTGTTAAAATGTCAGTGTGTGGAAAAGGTTCTATGGAGAATCTCAACTCTGACCCAGTATGTCCACCTCCTGTTGGAATTTATGATTTCCTTGTTTACATGGGTATCTGATATGGTAACATGATATGCTCAATGGTATGTTGTGTGGCGTGCTTGTACTTTCAGAAGCAAGGTGAGCATGTATCATAGTCTCTTTTCTTTTTTTCTTTTTTTGAAGTGCATTGGGGTGACATTGTGGGGTATTACAACCCCTGCATATATGAGAGGTCTGATCTAGATTGTGCTGCCTTGTTTATAGTAAAGGAGTTGATGGGGAAGAGGGATGTTTCTGGACTGAGTATTGAGGACGACAGATGACACTTTAGTGGGGGGGGTTTCACTGTCATTGTACCAGCAGCCGTTTCTTGGTCAGGGGCCTGTGTGCAGTGGGTGGGAGATCAGGTAGGTGTGCATTTTCAACATGGGGTTGAGCGGTTGTTTCATGTTGCAAATGCAGATCGGGTATTCTTTATTTGCAGTATGGTGGTTCCCTGGGTCATTTTTCAGTGGTCAATGGACCTCTGCTTAAGAGAAGAAACTGAGTGAGGCAGTTGTAGAAAAAGCTGTTCTGGTAATTGTCCACATTTTGTGACTGTGTCTATTAAACAGAAGAGAGGCTCTAGAAGTTCTCTGACCTACTACCCAGCTGCCCTCTCCGGGCCTGAGTCACCATTGCCCTGCACCTTGTCTAGCCATTTACATTGGCGTAAAGAGGGTGTGAAATGCTACCGAATCAAAACAGTAATATTTTGCATTTCCTGTACACCACTATAAATTAATACACAAGGTGCAGAAAGAGCAGTGGTGAATGGTTCCTTCGGTCAAAACTGTCTGCACATAGTCAGAAAGATTCTGAAAAGCTGCCTCTGCAGGTGGGTAGGGACATTAAACATACAGTACCCTATTTAAAGGGCTCAGATTCACCCAAATTTTAAAGGGGTGTTAATTTGTAGTTTCAGGATGGATGAGATTACAGGGTTGTTGGATGAGATTACAGTTAAAGTTGTTAGCAGGACCCGAACTGTGCATTTTTGTACTTTATAACAAGTCTTCATTACTTCATAGGAAAAAAGGTTTTAGAATAAGTCTTTCCGACTTTGTCATATTAAAAGTGTGTATATTTTAAAAAAAAAATCCTTGTGCATTCCTAATACATTGGGTCTTAAGACTGACTGGTGTTTAATGCTTGGGACTTCATTCTGCTTTGCCAATGAAACTAAGTCAATGAGTTTCGCCTTCTAATTCTTCTTCAGATGTCCAAGGCTGCAGTGTTTGCATTGTAAACATTAGTGCCTATAAACAACAAAAATAAGCTGACTTCATTTGACTTAAAACAACAAAAAACATTTCTATTTTTTTGAGGGGTTTATTTTTTGCATGTCTTTAATTACGGATAGGGTTGGCAAAATTCAATTTTTATTTTTTTTTATAATTAACATTGGTTTAAATTTTCACAGTTGGGTCACATGGATTTTAAGCTTTTTTTCCAATGTTTAAGTTTTTATCAATGTATATTTTTACGGTGGCGGGAAATTAAACGTGGGTGTCAGACAGTAATGTATTGACAGTAGATGTTGATATTCAAAAAGTTAAAGCCTTATAACTGTTAAAACTCCAATTGTCAACATCGCATATCAAAATATATAAAGTAAATATCCTTAAATCAAACTCTAATAATTTCTCAAGTAGCATTTTTCTTAATGTGCCTATCTGTCAATTTCAGTTATCAATGGAAATATTTTTTTGTTGGTTTGTATGTAAACAGTGAAATTTACCTTTACTGACAAAAATCTAATCCTTTCAAGCCTAATTATGGTCAGAGCACACTAGTGTTCTTAAATTGATATGTTCCTAATCTGTGTCCAGACTTGGTGTCTGAATCTGAACAATTGTCACTACTAAGTTTTGACAGACCCCGTCTCATCTGTAAGAGCAGTTAGCTACTGGTTAATCTCAAGAACATGGATATACAGCTTAATTTAAAGCAGGTTGTAAAGGTGCCAACCAATAGGTCTGGTAAGTATGTCTTGTCTCCAAATACACCTCTACCCTGATATAACGCTGTCCTCGGGAGCCAAAAAATCTTAACGCGTTATAGGTGAAACTGTGTTATATCAAACTTGCTTTGACCCGCTGGAGCGCAAAGCCCTGCCCTCCTGGAGCGCTGCTTTACCGCGTTATATCCGAATTCGTGTTATATTGGGTTGCGTTATATCGGGGTAGAGGTGTAGTATGTTAAAGACCTTCACAGTACCATTGAAACTGCTTTGAGATTTTCATTGTAACCTCATTGCTTGGGCTGAATTTTGTAATTGGTCATTTTTCCTGTGCAGCAGTAATTGGGTAGAGCCCAGAGTCTTGGCATTATTTCAGTAGACTGTGTCCATTTATTTGGGAGTGTAATTTCTAGCACAGGGCAGAGCTAACAGAACCCACTGGGATTACATCGGGGTTTATATTCTTATACCCGTGTATTGTAGGACAACTGAAGAACTTCTGGAGGCCAAATTATACCTCTCAGCTATAGGTTACTTGGTTAGTAGTATAAAATTGTTCCAGAATTGTTGCTATTGTATCACTGGACTTAATTACGTTTGAGAGAGAGTTGAGGGCTATATTTGAGGCATTGGTTTGACAAAGGTTTTGACTGAAGTGTGGCCATAACGCAGCAGCTCTGAAAACAATAATGGCTAGTCTGCACATTTTTGTGGTCTATTTTAAATTTATGCCTGAGACATTGGGTTAACTTCATTGCGCAATAGAAAATACGGTTAGTGGTCACCTTTGACGTTTCAAAACTGCGGAGACAGAGCTGTCGGCTCTAGTTGAAATGCACTGAAATATGTCTCCCAGACTTTGACTTGAATTTAACTCAGTCTTGTGCCAAATCTAGGAATACTTCTCTGCTGGCTCAACGCTTTTTTTTGTTTGGCCATACCAAGAAAACGTCTGCTGGAAGAAGTATCCCATCTGCCGCAGCTGAATTCAACTCGGGGGGCTTTTTATGTAATTCATTAGCCCTTATGGAATATTCAGGCCAGGTATGATGATTTCTTTTTGTTTTTCTTTTTCGGTGGTTGCTTGAGACTACGGTTCTGGAGTGAAAAGGCTTCTTTCAAGAACTGGCAGACTCGACAGTTTCTGTATGAGTGTTGGAGTTGTGGTCAGGCAGACTAGCCATTGTTGTTTTTCAGAGCGGCTGTGTTATGGGCACACTTTAGTCAAACCAGTGCCTCAAATATAGCCCATAACTCTCTCTCAAACTAATTAAGTCCAGTGATCCAATAGCAACAATTTTGGAACAATTTTATACTACTAACCAAATAACCTATAGCTGAGTGGTTTAATTTGGCCTCCAGAAGTTCTTCAGTTTACAATACACGTGTATAAAAATATAAATCCCGATGTAATCCCAGTGGGTTCTGTTATCTCTGCCTTGTGCTAGAAATTACACTCCTAAATAAATGGACACAGTCTATTGCAATAATGCTAAGACTCTCGGGGATCCCGAGATCTATTCCTGCATTGTCACTGGAGGCTGACTTTTACACATTTGTCTTGTTTGTAGTTTATACCAAATAAATATTGTACAGCACTATTAAGCATTCTTTCGCTCCTCTGTGACCCAAATAAAAAAATCAGAATGTCTAGTTTATTGACAACATTAAAGGTTTTTAAAAAAAAAAAACCCTCCTCCTTTCCCCACCCCCTTGTATGCCCCCCCCCCCACCTTTATAATACACTCTGTGTAATATCTTCCAGGGATACTGAGATTCACCATCCGTAAGGACGGACTGTAATCTCTCCGACAGAGTGAATTTTTCATGAGTGCAAAGTGTTAAATTTTTATAAGAGGATCTTAGCATGGTCTTGTTTTTAGTGCTTGGATTTAGGCAGTGTTAGCCGCAGCACTGGTGGATGCCTCGGGCTGCACTGCAACCTCCAGCCTGAAATGACTGGAAGCTTCCTCTAAAACACAAGGGGGGAAAAGAATGATTGAAAATCCTGGAATGGAATTTTCTCTGACCTGCTTGGCTTGGGGCTCAGAAACGTGCCGGGTACCTACCAGCTGGAAGCTAAACTCTACTAGCTAGAGGCAGGTGTGAAAGATAAAGGTAGGAGAGGGTCCACCAGGGGCAGTGCGGTGGTGAGGCACCAGGTGTTGGGAAGGGTCTGGAGGCTGGAGTTTCTGCCAGGAAGATGTCCCTGGGCACTGATTGTGGGGACCTTCTCCATGTGCTGAATCAGTTTCTGGCTAGAAGGTGTGAGACAAATTTTAAAGCTCTCCCACTGCCCCCAGGTGCTGGAAGGATGAAGGTGCTTTCTCTCTTCTCTCCCAGTCTTCCCCACAGAGAAGGGGTTGAGAGTGGAGACTAGCTTCTTGGCTGTTGCTTTACTGGCTGGGGTAGGGAGGTAGTGGTGGTTTGCCATTCTGTCTCCCAGCCTTTCCTTTTGAGTTATCCTCTACGATGAGTAATTCCTGTATTTGCTTCTGCTACTGCTTTCAGTTTTGCCAAGTGGCATGAAACTGATTCTCTTGGTTCCCAGGGTTCCGAATAGCAGCAGTGCAACTGGCTGGAGTCTTGCTAGTTTACTCTGTTTGGCTAAGCAATCAGCAGCAGCAGAGGCACTCGAACTGTCTGTGCAGGCTCAGGAAGGCAGCATGGCCATAAGAGAGAGAGAGACATTGGAAAATAAAAGCCTTGGGCTGCATTGTTCTCTTGAGGTTCTGGCTGCAACTGCAGCCAGATGGAGTTCCTATTAAGGAGTGAGGAAGGTTTCCAGAGCTGGTGTGGAGGTGCAGGGCTTCTGTCTAGGTGTGTCTAGTGCCTCAGGGATCCCAGGAAGTCTACCAGATTTGGAGGCAGTTCCTATAGCCTATTCCTGGAGGGAGCAACATGTGGGGATCTCTGCAAAGAGATCTTCAGAGAGACGCCTCTTCCGCTGCCCCATCCTGTGGGTTCTGGAAACGTTGGTCTTTCGAGAGACTTGCATGTCATGGCAGCAGCACTGCGGAAAAATTCAGTACCACTATTCAAATGGGAGGAAGATTGTCTGACATGAGGTTAAAGCTACTCTGACAGATGCTGTCACTTCTCAACTAGATGTTTCTGCCAGAGGCTCATAAATGTCAATGAATATTAAAACCCCATTTTCACATGCATCTCACAGCTTATATATATAATAAGTGTTTCTTCCCTTAGCAACATTGAGATTATTGACCATTGAGATAATTGAACTTGGCTCAGTTTTTTTTCCTGTAGGTCAGGCGTTCTCAAACTGGGGGTCGGGACTCCTCAGGGGGTCGTGAGTTATTACATGGGGGGGGGGTGTCGTGAGCTGTCAGCCTCCACCCCAAACCCCGCTTTGCCTCCAGCATTTATAATGGCGTTAAATGTATATAAAAAAGTGTTTTTAACGTATAAGGGGGGTCGCACTCAGAGGCTTGCTGTATGAAAGAGGTCACCAGTACAAAAGTCTGAGAACCCCTGCTGTAGATGTATTCTTATGTAAAGTTAAGAATGTTAGGAAATTAACTACCAGTAGTGGGAGAGGATACAGTCAGAATACGTAGTTTATTTTGGAGCTGTTCCACTACTCTGACTACATATAAGTAGAACATTTCAGGATTCTGATCTTAATTTCATAAGTGTAAATTTAAAGTGATTTTGCTGAAGTCAAGGACATTACCTTTGTTAGTAAGATCAGAATTGGGCCCAGTACATGGAGGAATCAGATGCACACAATTTTTAATCTACTTTAAGGGATACAGACAGCTTGAAATATAATCAGTTTTAAAAAGTGCATTTAAAAGCAGCTTCCAATACTACACTGGAGTCTCCCTAGGAATGTTTTGTGGTCTTGCAATCATATTTTTCTTAAAACTAGTGTTGCTATGAGAAAAGCCACAGAAACAAAGTGGGAAGGTGACTGTCTATACAGTGCTGTCTCCCACAAAGTGCTGTCAAATGGAAGAATTAGAGAAATATTTTTTGTTTCTAACGATAGTAATTTTAGGTGTTAGTGGTTTAAAAAAAAATAGTAGGTCTAAAAAAAGAACAAGTGTCCTTTGAAATAAATAGATTTACACCACTTGTATGAATGAACTTGGACCATTCTCCTTTTATGGGCAAAACTTGTTCACCATATTCTTGAAATCAGTTAGGTAAATTGAATGACTAAAATAAGCAGGATTGACCCATTGTCCAAATCAGATGACTTAAAATGAACTAATGCTGCACAGTGGTTAGGCTCTGTTAACCATGTCCCCTCCGAAATCCTACAGCAACAGCAGTGTGTTTTCCAGTAAAAGATATTTCCTCACTCACCTATCCTGCGACCAACAAAACATATACTTAGGTCACTGTCTGATCTAACTGTCACAGGTGTGAATGTGGGCAAATTCCTTTGGCGTCAGTGTTATTTCTGACTTTACATCCTGCAAATGAAGCTGGAATCTGGCTCCTGAAGTTTTTCTTACTATCCTTAAGAATGTGAAAGATCTAAAAGTACAGAAGTTGGCATACGCGTTTTAAATCGGCTATCGGCTGATTTGTCAGAATGGTGCTTGAATTAAAAAATAAGTGGACAGTAAATTACAACCATGGTTTGTTTTGTCTTAAATTTCACTATCTTGAGTTTACTACCCTGGACTTCTTGGGCATGTTACACTTTGTTGTGTTTGTGCTATGAAGCTATTTCATTGTATAATACCAAATTGATTGGTTTAGTTAGATTGCCTTCTAGGAGTTTTGTTAGTAGTTTCAGAGGGGTAGCCAGGTTAGTCTGTGTTAGCAAAAACCATGAGGAGTCCTTGTGGCACTTTAGTGACTGACAAATTTATTTGGGCATAAGCTTTCGTGGGCTATATCATGCTTCATCAGATGCATGGACTGAGGAGATCTGATGAAGTGGGTTCTAGCCCACGAAAGCTTATGCCCAAATAAATTTGTTAGTCTCTAAGATGCCACAAGGACTCCTTGTTGTTTTTGTTAGTAGTTGCGAGGCTTACATGCAGGGAACTGAGCTCAGAGTTTGACCATCTTAAAACCAGTGATACTGTAATGTAACTCCATCAACATCAGTGTGTCTTTTGTGATGTGGGTTGGTGGGAAGAACAGTTTCTGTGATTTACTTTTAAAAACATAGGAAAGAAATTAGTGTTTAGCACTAATGTCTTCAAAGAGCCCACAGATTTCCTTCTTAGCCCATGCTTTTATGTCCAGATGTGCCTCTTTTCTACAGTTTAGATTCCTTTGTTGTTTGAGTAATATTTGTGCCACTCGATCTAAAGCAGCAGCAAGCCCAACAGCTACCAACAAAACTTTCCTTCCCCCCCAAACCTGCTCCTCTCAGCCCCTTCTTAAAAGCCTCAGTAAATGGGCCTTGAAGCATGCCCTGAAGGTCAGCCGACTTGCCTTATTTTGAGCTAAGGCAGAAGCATAGTTCAGTTAAGTTTTCTGCTGTCCTTCAGGTTAAAAGCCCATATGCTGTCTCATTGTCTGCGCTCGGCAATAGATTATGTTCTAATAGATGTGGTTTTTTTTCTGGATGCTATAATAATGAATGTCCAGGAGTGATGCACTGGTGGTTCTCTGATATGTTGCGTGTCTTGCTCACCTTTGGCTGTCTTTTATTGCCTTCTGATACCCTGTCGTTGCTTTCTTTCTTCTTCCAATTTCTTCACCTCCTCCCCTCTCATTCCCTTCTGCTTTCTATGTGCACGTAACAGATGGGAAATTTCCTGGAACTCTGTCTGATGTATGATTCACAGCGAGGCTGGCTTCACTTTGTCTGCACTAAGGAGTAAGTGAAGGTGGAGAGAGAGAAAATCAGGAATCCCTTTAAAAATAAAGGCAGTGGGGCACTCCTGGGTATGCATTATGACTTTTTGGGCTGCTGAAGGTCGGAGGCCCGTCAGAGCACCCTGGGAATGTAATTATGGCAAAGCAGGGCAGGGCAAGCACTGCTTTATTGCTTTTTGGGAATGCAGCTTTAGGCAGTTTGAGGTGGGAGGCAAAGCAAATCTTCACTTCAGATTAAAAGTGTAAAGGTTCCAAGTCAGAGTATCTTAACATAAACACATGCGATTGAATAGGCAGGGATGTCCTCATTTATGGTCTGTTTGTCTTTGATTTTCAGAGGTTCTTAACTATAGTCAAGGGTTTATCTCAACTAAGCCCTGGTCTAACACTGCAAATTTATGATCAGCATAACTACGTTGCTCAGGGGTGATGCAGTTATACTAACCAAACTCCTGGTGTAGACACTCCCGTCAATGGCGTCTGCGGGAGGTGGAGTACGTACCCCAACGGGGAAAAGCTCTCCCATTGGCATAGGCAGCATGTGCAGCTGCAGCTCCTTAAGTGTAGACAAGCCCCTTAGTCTCATGCCTTGTCTTCACGCTCTCCTAATGCTCAACTAAAAACCAAACCCAAGTTCAGATCAAAGTTCTGCAACCGCTGAACATTACAACTTCAGACTTTGCATGTGGCAGACCTGCAGCAGAGGAGTGTCACTTTTTTTTTTTAAACTTAGCTTTATAATATTTGCTTTTATGTATGTGCGGTAAACACTACAGGGTTTTAAGTTAATTATTCCCTCTGCTGGTGTGGATTTGCATAACTCTGCACTGGGCCAAATTCTGTAGTCCTTATGCAAGCAAACTGCCCATTGACTTTGGTGGCTCTCTTGCTGGAGTAGGGAATGTTGTATTTGGCTATAGCCATTGGTTCGTGTGTGTGGCCCCCTCTTCTGTAGGTTCCAGTCTCATCCTTTCCCCCACAACTTCCCCCATACTATGCCATGCTTGGTATAGTTACTATCTCTTCCCGCCCTTTATGCATTTGCTCCATGTTCATTGTTTTTCTTTTCTGCGTCCTGTTTCCTTCCTTTTCTTATCCTCTGGTTTCTACCTGTCCCCTGCTCCCCAGTCACTGCTGTTTGATTTGTGTCCCGTGAGCCTGGGAGAATACGTGTTCTTGTGGCTGAGCTAGTACCACTGGAGGGAAACAGTTCGGTGTCGTTTCTCATACCGCAGTTCTCACCGTAGTATCTGAGAGCTTTTTAGTAGCCTGTTAAGCAACATGATTAACATTTATCCTCTCCCCAGGAAGTGAAGTGTGTGCAGGAGAGTGTCCTGGTTTGGATATTATATACTATAAAGACACGCACACACCTACCTCTATATGTTATAGCAGACGAGGTCAAAGAAAAGTGCTTGGCACTTAGAGTGGAAGGTGATGAGGTTAGTAGTAGTTTTTAGTTCGGTAGCCCACTAGCCCAAGCCTCCAGCCATGTATGTGCACATGAACTGCTCCCACACAGCCAACTGCATTAGGAGCAGCTGCAGGGCTGGAGTCAAGCAGATAACTCTGAAGCATATTTCGGTTGGGTGGGGTAGAGCTACAATCAAGCAGCTTTCCCCACCCGCACCACCCTTTTCTCTGTGCCTTACCCCCTCCTGCCTTACCCCCTCGGGGACTTGTCTGGCATTCCCAGGTTGGGAAACACTGCCCTGGGCCGTTAAACACAAACTTGAATATATACTGGGCCAAATTGGAGGTGACACTGTGAGATCAAGAATGTAGATGTGGCAGAATTTGGGCCACACAATCTGCCGTACCATTAACCTTTTGCATTAACCCTTTGCATTTCAGGACTTTTATCCGCAAGCTTGCATGAATGTAGGTTCTTGGTTTTAATTTATATGCAATACTACACACAACACTACGGTACAAGAACATTATTAAGGTTGCAAAGTCAAGCACTAGAAGGTTGGGAAATGTCAGCTGTAAGGCCGCCTGCTTTAATTCAGTCCACTTGTGCATCTGCTTTCTGAGACTGTCTTTAATTACATGATCACGTGGTATTTTATTGACAGCCTCGTTTAGTGCACAGGATGGACGGTGCTCGTGTAAATGAAAAACTATTCAATATGTGGCTTTCTCATTGTTCAGTGTGTGGGCCTAGGACTTATCTGCTACACAGTGTTCTAACCCTGCTCTGAAGGCAGAATTAGTAATTTCCAATGGGCTTTTCTATGGTGCTCATCACCACATTCGTGGATTTATTTTCACGACACCCCGGTGAGGTGAGGGGATGCGATTAGCCTCATTTTACAGGGGGGCGGGGCAAGTCACAGAGATTAAGGGAAAATTTTTACTAATTTTAGATGCCTAACCTGACATGACTAGGACTTGATTTTTCACAGTCCTTAGTTTTATATAGCACGTTAGATATTCAAAGCAGAGCTCCCCTTGAGTTGAGTGGCAGCTGTGAGCTCTCCGCACTTAAGGGTCTCAAGTTGGGCTAGGGTGACCAGATGTCCTGATTTTTATAGGGAAAGTCTCGATTTTGGGGTCTCTTTCTTATATTGGCTCCTATTAACCCCATCCCGTGTCCTGATTTTTCACATTTGCTGTCTGGGTACCCTAAGTTGGGCAGCCAGAAAATGAGGAATATGCTGTGACAGCAACAACCTGTGCAATGTTTGGTTTTAGTGACGTACTTGTCTAGCATCACCTAGGAACTCGGGGTCAGAGGCAGGGATAGAATCAGATTCTCCAGAGTAGCGTTCAGCAACTTCCTCCATTCCCCTGCCTCGTTTATTACACGTCTTCCAACTTCTGCAGCAAATGAGGTAGGGATCCTATAGAAAACAGTCTCTTTTACTATACATTCCTAATTCATTTTGAGAGCAGGTCTGTCATGTGCATTAAATGAGGCAGGGGTCTGTGGAAAAAATATTATGTGATCACGTAATTCAAGATTGTACCATAGTGCATACGTACAAGAGGTCTGAATTAAGGTTGCCCAGGCAACCTTAATTCTGGCATATCCTAATTTCTGAGTGCTTGACTTTGCAACCTTAATAACGTTCTTTGAATGTAGTCTTTTGTGTAACTCCCTAGGGATTTTTTTTTAAAATAAGCTCTTTTTTCAGCTTGAAATTCTGTCATGTGACATCATATTGACACCCGCATAGGACATCAGCAGGGTTGTAACCTTTAGATCCACCACCTAGACCTCTGCCACTTGAGCTAATGGAGTAACTGATCGCTGTAGTTGGTTGTCCTCTTCTGTGTGGACCAGCACTAAAATGGGATGTGATGTGTTTTGCTAGTGGGTTTCAGAGGTATTTGCTGACAGCAAAGGAATGGTGAGACATGGGAATCTTGGGTTCCATCCTGGGCTTTAGAGGTTTGTGTGTTCTAGTGGGCACAGACTCTTCTTCTCGCTTCCCCCCAAGCCTGACCCCCCCCCCCCCTTCTGCCCTGTCCCCACAAACTCATTCCTGTCCCTGTTTCTCATCCCTGGCTCCTCCTCACAGTCCCATTCTCCTTGCCTACCCAGTCACCGCTCCTCAGGTTTCTCATCTTCACTCCAGTCTTCTTGCTCAACCACTCCACAACTCATCAGGTTGTCTGTCCACTCCTTTCCATCCCCCCAGTCTGGCTCTTTCTCACTCTGTATTTCAGTTGGATGGCTTACTCCTCCACGCTGCCTGGGCGCCAACAGAGAGGTCATTGAGAGTACTGGAGAGACAGGACCTCAGCTCTCAATTCATGTGCATGGCCCCACCCTGGCTGGGAGTGTTACAGGGAAGGTCCTTTTGAACACCGGTAGGTGTGTGCTGGAGCATGCTCGGTCGCCCTGTGGGGATTGTGCATGTTCAGTCTGATCGGCTTGAGGAGCTCCGAGGTGAGGGCACGTGATCCAGGGCATGTGGAGATTTCAGCTGCTAAATTCTAAGAAGTTGCAAGCTACACTTCCTCTCCCACCCCTCCAAAAAAGAGAGAAGATTATAAATTGGCTAAATTTCAGTGGATCCTTCTAGGACTGCAAAAGGCACATCCTTGGGATAAAGATGGTCTTTCTAGCAAATTTTAAATATATGCCCCCAAGCATGGGGAAAACCTACGCTACTGGAAGACCCCTTTTCTTTTAACATTGCGAAACAGCGTGTTGTTCCGTAGCCTGATTATTTATTTAAATCAAAACCTGTTTTTCATTGTGGATCATCTGAAAAGTATGTGTTTTACTTTCCAAGGTTTGGGGCGGGGGGAAAAGGGAACGGTTTCTTGCCTGGCAGGTTTTGCTAGTGGCTTAGTTGGGTGAAAGAAACATAAAATTCCTCAGGGCCTTCTGTCCCCCTCTGCTGGGAGGGCATGGAGAGGAACAAGAAAGGAAAGGGGTTCTGATAAAACCCCTGTACAAGGCGCATGGTAAGTGCATAGAGAGGAGGCAGTTCCCCAGCATGATTCTTCTCCTCCTCCCTCACTGTCCTGAAGACCGTGGAAGCCCTCCAAGGGGCCAAGGCATGGCTAGGTTGGATGAGGAGAGGATGGGCCTGAGAAGTGGCTATTCGCTGCAATATTCTTGCCTCTCTTCTCTTCCCAAATATCCTGCTGTGCGGAGTTGACAGATCACGTAAGGACCACTTCAGCGTTATTTGGTGCTAGTTTCAGCAACCGGCACACTGGGGACCTGCCCAGGGAACCAATGGGAGCATGACTCTGCCATGGGGATGGGGTCAGGGTTTTCAGTGTAGTGCAGGGACCGGGCCTCCAAGGCTGCTTAATCCTGCAGCTCCTTTTAGGCAGGTGAGCGAAGGATTTCAATAGGAAGGAAGCTGCTCCTTTAGTGAAGAGGTTAATGACAATCCATCTGCCAAGGGATGTGTGTGTGTATACCCATACATGTACACTTGTCTCCATGGCACTCACTTCCTCCACTGCTACGTGTCTGGTTTAAGAACACGGTGAGAAGTATGTGATGGAGCAATCGTTGCAGCCAGGTGTATATAGTGTGCCTGCAAAAATATGGGGCTCCTGTTTCTCATGCTCAGTCAAGTTTGCCCAGCACTGAATGTTTTTAAGCCATCGATTAGACAGTGATGAATGAGTACTGCCCAGGAGGATGTAACGTTTATACCCTTTGACGTGGTTAGGAAGGGCATTAGAGGTTCTGAGCTACAGTAGCAATTTTGCATCATCTTCATGTTTATCACTAAGACTTGGGAGGAGTCTTGAAAACTAATAAAACTGAAGAGCTAGTTTGCTGGAGTCTCTCTCTTTCTCCTCCCCTCCCTCAGGTTTCTTGAGGGTCAATCTACAGTAGGGGTTTTCAACCCTTTTCTTCCTGAGCCCCTTCCTCCCCTCACCCCCAACTTGTTATAAAAACTCCATGGCTACAACAACTGGTTTTCTGCAGATAAAAGCCAGGGCCATTGCCTGGGCCCCCATGTCACGGGGGGCCCGGAAAGTTAAGTGGCTCAGGCTTCGGCTTCAGCCCCAGGTATCAGGGCTCGGGGGCCTGGGCTTCAGCCCTGCATGGTGTGGCGGGGCTATGGCTTTTTCCTTGGGCCCCAGCGACTCTAATACTGGCTCTGTTTGGCAGACCTTCTGAAACCTGTTTGCGGCCCCCAGGCTGTGCTGCTAACCGGTGCGCAGTGTAGTTGCTGTTTGTCGGCAGGAGAGAGCTCTCCTGCTGACAAAAAAACGTCCACCTCCAGCGAGCGGCATTTGCTTTGTCGGCAGGAGAGCGCTCCTGCTGACAAAGCACTGTTCATCCCGGCGCTTTTCATGGACAAAACGTTTGTCTTTCGGGGGTGTGTTTTTTAACACCTCTGCACGACAAAAGTTTTGTTGTTCAGTTGCCAGTGTAGATAAAGCTTTAGAAGAGATCACTGGGGTAGTATAATAAATGTATGGTGGTTTCCTGGTATGGCCAGGTATGGCTGTTTGGAGCTAGATCTTCATAAAATAAGGTGAAGACACCATGTAATGCCTTCTTTGGTGTTTGAAATTGCTGTAATTTTTGCATGAAGTTGGTATTTGAATGTGCAAATACCAAGGGGGCCCAGGCCTTGCTTTATGAACTTATCCACTTCTGTTTGTTATAACCTTCTGCACATGCAAATCCAATTGCAGGATTGGGACTTTTGAATTCTTTGAAAACTAGTTTGTATGTTTGTTTATTTATTTCAAATTTAAAAGTGCTTTGGTGTGCTTTCTCTACTTGTATCTGGCACTGGATCCGATAAAACATAGGAATCCTACATAATTTAGTTTTCTCTTACAGAGTGATATTGGATGCTATGATATTACTGCTGATGAAATCTGGATTTATTTGTCCCAGTAAGATCTCTTTCTAACGAAGTAACACTAAGATCTCATCCAGTCCTTGTTAATGCATTCAGATCAGCTTGTAGTTTCTGGATCCATTCCCAGTACAATATAAGAAATCCAGATGCTTTAGGAAGGATTAGATTGTAATGTAACTCTGTGGGAAACCTAGGTGTTAAAACCGCACTGGGACTAACTCTTCTAACGAACTAGTTTAGTAAGGATTAGGAGCTCTGGCTTTGTTAAAGGTGGCCTGCAGAAAGAAAAGATAACATTAGCAAAATATTTTACAAAACATCTTTCCTATATTGTATTAAATACTTTCTTACCATTATATCAACTTTAGTCTTACAAACATTTTGGCTTACCTTAAAATGATCCTGAGTAGTTTGGCAACAGTCGGATAAATTCTGCTGTTGTACCTGTGTGATTGATTCTGTTTGATTCCAGTGGGGCTGCCTAGGAGTAATTATGAACAGAATTTGGTGATGTATTTTTAATCTTGTATTCAGATTTGTGGGAGATGCCAATAATTGCCCAAAGCCAATTCATTCTGTTTTTTTTTAAAAGCATTTTGAAATACTATTGGTATAAAAGATGATATACAAAATCAAAATCCACTGTTAGCACATCAGTATGCCTAAAACTATCAGGTGGTCTGTAGGAGGATCTAAATATGGTGCTCGCTGCCTTATTTTCTTGAATCTGCAAAAGCCTTACAACTATGAAAAGATCCGAAGAGCAGTTCTAATTTGAAAAGTGACTGCAAAAATTACACAGTGTGTCCCTGTTACTCCTGGTCACGCTTGCTCTGTGCAAACAAAGGTGGTATTTTATACCTGCTAGCTAAGGAAACTCAGCGTGTGACCTGAAAGTCAAAGTATGTTCTTTGTGACTCGTGCATCACCACTAGAGAGATTCCGTCCTGTTTCTGCTTTGCAAACCTAGTGGCTTCAGATTGCAGAGTAACAGAACATATAATTTGGGCCTATAGTCAGAACTTTGGGCTGGTCCACACTAACCCCCCCCAGTTCGAACTAAGATACGCAACTTCAGCTACGTGAATAACGTAGCTGAAGTCCAAGTATCTTAGTTCGAACTACAAGGTACTTACCGTGGGACCACATGCGGCAGGCAGGCTCCCCCGTCGACTCCGCGTACCCTTCTCGTGGAGCAGGAGTACCGGTGTCGATGGCGAGCACTTCTGGGATCGATTTATCGTGTCTAGACAAGACGTGATAAATTGATCCCAGAAGATCGATTATACTTACCTCCATGTTCGGCGGTAAGCAGACGTACCCTTTGTTTAACAAATCACTTCTTATTTTAGTGCTTCGACAGTGAAAAGAGTAGATACAGATATAATGGGGGGGTGGGGGAAAGAACAAAGGGCACACCTAAAGCTCTCACTTACTTATAGTGTTACTGGTTTTGCATTTCAGCTGGGAGTGTTTTGGGGGGGGTTTATTCTACAAACACTGTATTGGTGTCACCTCAGAGTTTGATCTGCACTTTGAGTGGAAATGTTTATAGGCAGGCACTTTAAAAAATGTGCGTAAGCAACTTGTTAAGAGCTGTTAATGTTGTACTGTGGCTAACCTTTTAAAACTAGTTTGACCTTTCCGAATAGGAAATAGTGAATCAATGACAGCGATGCAGTTCATGAAGACTAAATTAGAAAGGCTTAACTTCTTAAAGAGGACAAAATGAATTATGCATGTTTGTCAGTGTAATATACTGGCTATTCTTGTATGAGGAAGTTCTGTTACTGAATAAAAAAACATTAAACTGCAGCCCAGAGGTTAAACTCTCCAAATGTATCTGTTACACTTGTGGATTTTTAAGAAAGCTAGTAGCTTTAGTAAATAACTTTGCCTCCTCTTTGGGCAAAAGTCCTATTTTTGTCAATGGGAGAGAGTGTGTGTGTGTGTGTGTGTGTGTGTGTGTGTGTGAAACAAGAGTACAATTTGTCCTGCAAGCTGATTTGGTGTGAGTAATCCTTACACAAGCCTTCCTGTTGGTAACAGTGGCGACTACTTGCATGCACACAGGCTTGTAGAATTGGACCCACATTGTGTAACTAATTTGCATCCCACTGAAACTGAGGCAACTATGGGAATAGAACTTTTTTAAAGGACTTTGTGTTTACTGGTCTCTCTCTTTGCTTCCTGGCTATTGCAGTAACTGCGTCCAGGTGTCTAACTGCACGATGGTAATTTTGTGGCCCCATGTGCTCTTGCAGTTCACATTATTTCCTTGTACTGTGGCACGAGAAATAAAAATCAACAAAGCATATCTTTAGGGAACTTAATACTAGACAGGTTAATACTAACAAGGCCAGGGTTCTCTTCTAGTTTTGCTTCTCCAAAAGTAACAAAATTTGGTTGTCAAAAGTAAGTATGGCTGGGCACTGATTATACTGTTTTGGTTTAAGAAAAAACAATTCAGTGCTGAGAAATAATATAGAAAATAACCATTTTATAAATATTCTAAAAATATTTTTGATTATCCTGCTTATATAAAGGCTCTCTGCAGTGTTAGGACAAGGCCACATTATTGCTTGCTTGTTAGGCCAAGCAGTGATGTTACATCTCAGAGTTGTACCTCTTGGGCTAAATCTTACTTTTCATCACAATTCCACTGATGTCAGAGGGTTACTTTAATTGCCTAGTATTTTACTGTAGAACTTTCACTCAGTAGCAGGCAAACTCTTAACAAGTTTGGTAAAGTCAAGTTGAAAATTCAGTATTGCTATTCTAGACATAGTTTGCTTTGTTGAGCATACCATATTTGTCTTCTTAGATTCATTGTTTTGTTTTTTTCCCTTCCCCTCTCCTCCCTCCCTTCAAGTGACCTTATCAATGTTCATTTAGGTGAATGTGTTGAAATTAGACCCTGTGTCCAGAGGTTTGTCCCATCTGAATTATCTGAAAATTACCTCATTTTCAGTACTTCCCAAAAAATTGTTTCCCTAAACTAAACTAAACTGAATTGATGGAAATGGAACTTTCCATTTATCAGCGAAATGTTCCAGTAATTTCAGATCTTACTAGAAGGGAAAGCTGGTGTCAAGAAACTTGTCTTATGAATTGCGGGCCAAGAAACGCCTAGATTCCCTTGCTAGAAAGATAAGCTTCAGCAAAGCTTGTGGGAGTGTATGGAGATTGATTCCTCTGGTATATCTCATCAAGTAAGCAGGGTCGTGGTAGATGGTTTGGCCATTTCTTTTCGGAGAGGTTCCCTGACTCTTGCTCTCCTTACAGGGGCACACATAGGACGAGAAATCCCCTTGCGTTTGCTGCAGTGAAAGGAGCTCTTAGGACTGTATAGGACTGAGGCCACTTGGTGGTGGTGGTAATTTTCATGTCCAAAGCATTTACACATGGTGCGGGTGGGAATAGTGCCTAGATTGGAAGCAGCCACTAGGTTATATTGCCTTTAGACCGAGGCTAACACAGTCTTTAGGCTTCCTCCGAGTGGATTTATTTTCCTCTTTAGTGCAGTGTCTGTTCTTCGGCAGCTGCTTTTCTTCAGTGTGGTGGCTTTGTCAGTTTCTGGTGAGGCAGATGAGGTCATGTGTTTTCTCCTGGGCAAGGCTTACAGCTGCATTAGCCAGCCTGATAGGAACCGGAACCCAAAGGATTTCCTGAGGATAAACAACGGGAGGTAGTGTGTGAGATCCCTCTCTTCCGACTGAGCTACTTCCAGTGTGCTATTGCCCTGATACGACTGCTTTTTACTAATATATTTGTGGCAGACTCCGGATATATCTGTAGGTCACTGCATGAGAACCCCAGTGAAACCCGTTGAGAACCAACTGGGGAGGACGATTGATGGACGAGAGTAACTCTCGGAGGCCCACAGAAAGGAGACGTAGGAAAACCACTGCCTTAAATTATCGCTGGGGAAATGGGATGACGGGTGGAAGCTTGCTCTGCCGTTGCAACTGTCAGTGGGGGCTGACAGCTTCCTGTCTGATCTGAAAGAGGTCATGTTCACCTGACATGTGAAGAATTGAGGTTTCCCCTGAAATCTAGACCCCCACCCCACACCATCTTAAAAAAAAAAAAAAAAAGAAACAAAATAAATATTCAGAAGGAACTAGGAGACCTGTTTTTGAGAAGAAAAGCCCTGCGTCCTGGGAATAGGGTCATTGAGGGGATGGGAGAACATCTGCCATTATGTTTAGGGATTCTCTCTTGCACCACCATCCCAGACAGGAAGCTATGTATAGAGGTGGAGGAGATTCCATGACGTACACAAATGAAGTTAAACCCAGCGTGAGAAAAGTTAGACATAACCACGTTTTGGGCCAATAATACAAATACTGGCCTCCACAGACAGCTACTGCTTTTGCCATAAACCTGCACCAAGCATCTCTAAAGAGACGCCTATAAAATAGCTCTTGCTGTATGTACAGAGGGCTTTCTGGATACTCAATATAGAGAAGTAATGATCCAGTGGATGAGAGCTGGGAGACTTGGATAACTTCCGTAGCCTTCCACAGGCTTGTTGCATGAATTTCAGCAAGTTACTTAGGCCAACTGCCACGGGCAGGCTGGCTACCAGGTGGCTGAAGGACTGGCTAGAACAACATGAATGATTGTTGTGATCGGCGCCTTCTCTGTGAGGGCTGATGGACCGATCAATCAAAGTGACTTAGGCCAACCTTTTCAATATGTCTTAATTGAGGGTTTCCAACTTCTGAGATGCTGAGGGCCAATGCTGAGCACAGACAACTTGTGTTACCTTCAGCTGGAATTGTGGGGGCTCAGCGCTTCTGAAAAGTGGGTCCTGGTTTTCACATACGTACGGGTAAATAGATGGTTGGTCTACAGCTATACTAGAATGCTGTACTTTCAGACTGACTAAGCAGTAGGGGTTCCTGGGAGGTAGGTAGGTGTGTGTGTGGGTGGGGGGGTGGAGAGAAGGGTGGTTGGTATCTAGTAACAGGCTGGGTTTCCCCTTCCACTTTTCACTGGGCTTTGTACTGAAACTGCCTTTAAGCACGAGACTGGCCTTGTAAAATAAACTGCTTTGTATGGCAGCTAATAGATAAGAAATTTTGTTTGCTTAACAGGGGAAATAAATGGACTGTGACAAATTCAGGGCTGGGATAGGCAGGCACAAAATACATGGTCTCCGATAGGTGCCGACTTTGGCCCTTTGGCTGTGGGGAAATTATGAACAAAGAGTCAGTGTTTGGGGCTGGAGGGGTAGAAATGTTGTGGCTAGTGAACTAAAATGACTTTAACAAGTCCATGTTTTCTGGGATGTATTTGTTGTTTGGGTTTTTTTTTTTTTTTTTTTTTTTTTCCAATCAAGAAATTAACTGCTTAAATGCTGATTCCCGAGAACACTCTACCCTGCTTTGGTTAATGAAGTGAGCCATGTGCTACTGCAATGTGCTCATTTCTCAGTTGATTCATCCCAATTTGCGTTTGCACTGGGACTTCCCAGTCTCACAGCCCAAGGGTGAAACGCGTCTCTTTTGTGTGTGGTGTTTTTGCAGTAAACTGAAACTTGGAACTAAATATATCAAGCTTGACCTGATACTGCTCGCACTTACATGGCTGTAACTTGGGCATGAATCCACTGATGCCACAAGAGTGGCACTGTTGGAGAACAGGTGTGAGGTCAGACTCAGGCCTCCTGTTTCAGGGATTGAAAATGCTAATGAAATAAGATAATAAAATAGTGAACTTTTGAACCCAGGTATCTCTTCTGTTTCAGAAGGCAGCTGGTTTGAAGCTGTATTAAAAAAACAAAACATAACTTATGTACACCACGGATATAGAAGCTCTTTACACAAGGATGGACTACAAGCTGTCAGGAACAGTATCCCCGATGAGGCCTCCGCACACCTGGGGGCTTAGTGACATTGTCCTCACCCACAACCATTTCAGATTTGGAGACAACTTATACCTTCAAGTCAGTGGCACTGCTATGGGTACCCGCATGGCCCCACAGTATGCCAACATTTTTATGGCTGACTTAGAACAATGCTTCCTCAGCTCTTGTCCCCTAGCGCCCCTCCTCTACTTGCGCTACATTGATGACATCTTCATCATGTGGACCCACGGAAAGGAGGCCCTTGAAGAATTCCACCTGGATTTCAACAATTTCCACTCCACCATCAACCTCAGCCTGGACACTACAGTGCAAATAAGTGATGGTCACATAAACACCACCCTATACCTGAAACCTACTGACTGCTATACTTACCTACATGCCTCTAGCTTTCATCCAGCCACATCACATGATCCATTGTCTACAGCCAAGCTCTAAGATACAACCGAATTTGCGCCAGTCCCTCAGAGAGAGAGAGAGAGAGACAAACACCTACAAGATCTTTATCAAGCATTCTTAAAACTACAATCCCCACCTGGAGAAATGAGGAAACAGATTGACAGAACACGATTGGTACCCAGAAGTCACCTACTACAGGACAGGCCCAACAAAGAAAATAACAGAACACCACTAGCCATCACGTACAGCCCCTAGCTAAAACCTCTCCAGCACATCATCAACGATCTACAACCTATCCTGGAAAATGATCCCTCACTCACACAGACCTTGGGAGGCAGGCCAGTCCTCGCTTACAGACAGCCCCCCAACCTGAAGCAAATGGTCACCAGCAACTACACACCACACTACAGAAACACTAACCCAGGAACCAATTCCTGTAACAAACCTCGTTACCTACTCTGTCCCCATATCTACTCTAGCGATACCATCAGAGGACCCAACCACATGAGCCACACCATTGGGGGGGACTCATTCACCTGCACATCTACTAATGTGATATATGCTATCATGTGTCAGCAATGCCCCTCTGCCATGTACATTGGCCAAACTGGACAGTCTCTGCGTAAAAAAATAAATGGACACAAATCAGACATCAGGAATGGTAACATACAGAAGCCTGATTGAAAAGTAGCTATCCTTCAACAAAAAAAATTCAAAAACAGACTTCAAAGAGAGACTACAGAACTAAAATTCATTTGCAAATTTAACACCATTAATTTGGGTGTGAATAAGGACTGGGAGTGGCTGACTCGTTACAAAAGCAGCTTGCTCTCTCTTGGTATTGACACCTCCTAATCAATTATTGGGAGTGGACTACATCCACCCTTACTGATTTGCCCCTTTCAACTCTGGTTCTCCACTTGTAAGGTAACTCCCTTCTCTTCATGTATTATAATAATAATGTCTGAATCTGCAATTTTCACTCCATGCATCTGAAGTGGGTTTTTTTTACCCATGAAAGCTTATGCCCAAATAAATCTTAGTCTTTAAGGTGCCACTGGACTCCTCGTTGTTTTCATTGACCTCAGCGGCCTTCGGATCAAGCCCTTATATCAGGCAACAGATTACTGAGGAAAGTGCTTCTACTGCAGGTTGTCAGAGGCTCTGGAAATCAAGTCTCCCTTTACCAGCTGACTGACAGATCACAACCTTGCCTCTGGGTGGTGGAAGTGGTGACAAACAGAAAGAGAAGCTGCTTTCTAGGTGATGGGATATGGAGAAAACTGCTCCAGGTGATGAAACAAAGCTGGTTTCAAACCGCGTCCTGGGCAATGCAGATAGATTCCTGTTGGTTCAGATGCAGAGAAATCAAACAGGAGCAGTGGATGGCTGGAGATGGAAGAGTTTTGAGTAAAAACTGACCAGAACCCCATGCAGAATGTTTAGATTTTGTATTTTTATAGTTCAAGAACTCCAGGCTCTCAAAGAACTGGGAAGGTACTGAAAACCCAGCAGAGCATTGCCATTCCAGCTGACACAAACTAGTTAATTGCAAACTTGGAACCTTTCCCCCCCTCTCCCCCACCAGCAACTTTGCATTCATTTTTGTTAGATCAAGTCACTGGATTTTCTTGGAAATGCTTATTTAGGGTTACCATACGTCCGGATTTTCCCGGACATGTCCAGTTTTTTGGGCTCCAAATCCCCGTCCGGGGGGAAATCCCAAAAAGCCGGACATGTCCGGGAAAATCGGGACCGGCGGGGCTGGGCCGGGGGTGCCGAGCGCCGGGGGCCAGTGGGGCCGAGCGCCGCCGGTGCCGGGGGCGCTGAGCACCGGGGGCTGGCAGGGCCGGGGGGCGCCGAGCGGGCTGGGGGTGCTCGGCTGGGGGCCGTGCCATGCCGAGCGGGCCGGGGGTGCTCGGCCGGGCCGGGGACCGGCAGTGCCGGGCGGGCCGGGGGTGCTCGGGCCCGGGGCTGGCACCCCAGGGCCCGAGCCGACCCAAGCTGGAGAGGCCGGGGGGGGGGCCAGACTGGGCCACACCTCCTCCCCCCACAGCCCCATTACCTGCTTCAGGCTTCCCGCGAATCAAATGTTCGCGGGAAGCAGGGGAGGGGGCGGAGTTGGGGCGGGGGTGGGGGTGGGGCCGGGGCCCTGTGGAGTGTCCTCCTTTTGGAGGCTCAAAATATGGTAACCCTATGCTTATTGGATTTCCGAGAGAGCCTGGAAATGGCTGCAGTGGGAGATGTGAGCTGAGCGTGAAAGGGGGTTGGAGCTTTTGAAAAGGGAAGAGACCACATTAGATTTTCTTCATGACTTGTGTACATCCTCCACGACTGCTTTAAAACCCAGCGTCAGTTCTTGTCTCTCAAGTCATCTCGTGATACCGAGCTTCATATGCTGACAACACAGCGGTCAAACTTTTTAGTTTGTGCTGCCAAAAATGAAATAAAATAAAATGCTACTTGTATTGTGATGTAAATGATGGGCTTCACAAGCCAGCCAGCAGGGCAGGCGAAAGAATCCAAGTGTGTTCATTCAAAACGCCATGGCATCTGTGTCAGCATGAACAACATTTTCCATGTAACAGCAGGAATTAATGAAGAACATCCCAGTGTCTGCTCTGGGGACTGTGGCTGGTTTAGTGGTGACGGATGCGATGGGCTTTTGCAACACACAGCTGTCCTGACACTGCAGTTGTGGGCAGTGTGGCATGGTTGTTGGTAAAGAGCAGTTTCCCACTGTTGCTCTTTGACTGTTCTGTTAGTTCAGAGATGTTCCTTTGTTTCCTTATTTTCACATCTGTTGTGATACAAAACAGAGAAGTACACACGCTGCACTTCCTGCTCTTGCATTGCTGCGCTGTTCAGTCGCTCAAAATGCCTTGCGTGGAAGGAGTTGAGTTAAAAATACCTAGAGTTGGGCCTTGGGGAGTGACTGCCTCAAGTGTCGTTTTGGGATCTGCAGGGAGCTTTGGCTTCACCCCTTTGGATTTGAGGGCATTTGCACAGGGTGGAAGTTCTGTGCTGCTCTCTTCAGTGACCGCTCGCTGCCTTGGTCTCCCTACTACACTGTGGAGCTGCAATTGCTCTAATAGTATGGAGCGGAAGTGAATCCTGCCCTCAATGGCATTTAGTGGCAGAAAACTCAGGTGGAAAGGGGCAGCTTTCCTGTCTCCACCACCCATGGAGCCCTGATGGTTTGCTTTTTGTAAGTGTTTTGAGAAGAGCATGTGCAATCGCATGACTTTCTGGTAACTTTTTAACAACTTGCTGAGCTCCCAGGATTGGATATAATCATGAGTGCTGTGACAGACCCAGACCAGTGGGGTACAGGAGTCTGGTAGAGGGCAAATATACTGGTCACTGGATGAGTAGTTTTCTGTTCCCTGAGTGACCAGAGAAGGGGCTGCACTAGAGTAATCAGGAACCTGCTAGAACCAGTTAAGGCAGACAGGCTAATTAGGACACCTAGAGCCAATTAAGAAGAAGCTGCTAGAATCAATTAAGGCAGGCTAATCAGGGCACCTGGGTTTTAAAAAGGAGGTCATTCCAGTTTGTGGTGCGAGGGTGAGGAGCTGGGAGCAAGAGGCGCAAGGAGCTGAGAGTGAGAGGGTGTGCTGCTGGAGGACTGAGGAGCACAAGCGTTATCAGACACCAGGACGAAGGTCCTCTGGTGAGAATAAGGAAGGTGTTTGGAGGAGGCCATGGGGAAGTAGCCCAGGGAGTTATAGCTGTCATGCAGCTGTTACAGGAGGCATTATAGACAGCTGCAGTCCATAGGGCCCTGGGCTGGAACCCGGAGTAGAGGGCAGGCCGGGGTTCCCCCAAAACCTCCCAATTGACCTGGACTGTGGGTTCTTCCAGAGGGGAAGGTCTCTGGGCTGTTCCCCAACACACATGGTGAACCTCTGAGGCAAGAAAATCTGCCAATAAGCACAGGACCCACCAAGATAGAGGAGGAACTTTGTCACAGTGCATAGAGACTGAATTTCAGTCTGAAGTTCCAGCATGTAGTGCATGGGACTATGCAGAGAGATGGGATGGTTCTAAACTTGACTAACGCTGGAGTTCTAAATCGAACAGTAAACAACAGTTCTGCAGAGGGAGACTGCCAGTCATTGTCCTGAGCTGTGTTGATACCCAGATTGTGCTATTGCTAGGTCTTTGCTCCTGGGTATCACAGGCTTTGGAGGGCACGTGCTCATCTTCCCTTGCTGAACCATTGACCAGTACAATCCACATAACACAGAGATCCTGTCAGGTCACAGGTTTGCGCTCCGATCCCGCTTGGTACGTCGTGTCAGGGAAAACCCTTTTCATTCTCCTCACTGGTTGTGGGACTCCATCAGGGCAGCATTTAAAGACAGGATGTCTCTGAAATCGTTGTTCTGGGGCCAGAGTAGTGAAGAGGAAGGTGGTGCTGGTGGAGGCTTCATTGGTGAAGGTCCTTACCAGGGAAAGGAGCCCAGCCTCCCCACCACAGCTGCTGGTAAGTGGGAAGGGTGCTGGGATCTCTCCCAGGGCACTGTCCCTCGATCTTGCAGAAGAGAGGAGCATTTTCTTTTAGCCTGAGCTGCCCTCTCTATGTGCTGGCTGAGAAGTCTCTCTTCTTGCCCTCTCCAAAGATGTTTAGCTGCTGGGGTGGGGTTGAGTGATAGAACTAGAATAATTTTCACCTCTGTTCTACCCTTGTTGTCTCTGAACTGGAGGGAGGAAGGAAGATCTCTATACTCCACTTCCTCATCTCTGTCTCTCTCTCCCCCCACCCCTTTCCAGGGCATGCTGGTGTGTGGAGTTTTCAAGCTCTGTATGACCTTATAGTTCTAAAGTGCTTTGGGATCCTTTGTGATTAGGTGGTTTACATAAATGTCCAATAAGACTGTGCCCCAGTGACCCTTCCTTCCACTGGGAGAGCTGAGGACCATTAGCCATAGTCTCCTTTTGCGTGTCTAGTTGTCTTTGCAGCAGCTTGAATCAAAGGCTTTGTTGCTGCAGACTTTGTGATTAAGAGACTATTTCCAGGCACCTGGCCTGGATCGCTTCCTCTTCCACTGCATGTATCAGCAGGGCCATCAGACGACCGAGCCAAACCCTCATGAAGAGGAAACCCGGTCTTCCTCCAGGTCACTCTGAAGCCTGTGAAGTGTGAGGCTGGTTCGTCATTTGCATGCTCGCTGTTGATCCGAACACAGACTGCTCCCAGTGGGTTCATCTCCCCTGCTAGAGCCCGGCGAGGAGCTGATCCTTCTTGACTGAGCACAACCCTTCCTGTTGCCAAGTTCTTTGTTCCAATTTTGTAGTTATTGTATCCCTGCCCTGCCCTCTAAGTAGTTTTGTTTTCCAAGTCAACTTTTCCTGGAATCTCAGGCTATTAAAAAACTCTTTTTTTCCCCATGCAAAAGTCATCCTTTCTGAAAGAGAGAACAGCCCTTTCTTAAAGCATTTATTTATGAGGCAGCGTGGTCTAGTGGATAGAGCATTGGACTGGGACTCGGGAGCCCTGATTCTATTCCCAGCTCTGCCACTGGTTTGCTGGGTGACCTTGGGCAAGTTGCTTCACCTTTCCATGCCTCAGTTTCTCCAGATGTATAGTGGGGCCCTCCTTTGTAAAGCGTGTTGAAATCTACTGATGAAAAGCGCTGGGTATTTGTTGTGTTGCCTGACACGTTGCACCAATCGCTCTATTCCCATTTCCTTGTTATTCTAAGTCTGCAAATCTGCATGCATTTCCTCTGTTTGGATACTCATTGCCTTGTTTACTGGTGTGCGTTGTAACCTCTACAGGAGAGGGAGAGGCTATGCAGACATTCTAAGGACTAAGGACTTGCCCTGCATCCAGGCAGCTGAGGTGATGTGACAGTAATGTCCCACTTTGGAGAACACTTGGGGAAAGGGCCCATCCTGTAAAAACAAAGGATGGGGGTGGGGAGGGAAAAGCATGAGGACAATGGATGGGTCAAATTCATTCCTGGCTGTTACACCAATGGCACTGATGGAGTTGCACTAGGGATGAAGTTGGCTGAGTGTTTTAAGCCCCTGTGTGTGTGTGTGTGTGTGTGTGTGTGTGTGTGTGTGTGTGTGTTTCTAAACATCTTCAAAGTACTGACGGTTCATTAACTGCACTAAAAACCTGATGGCAAAAAACCACAGCATTTTGTTTTTGTTTGGTTTTCTCTGTTTCTCAGGCCAGTTCCCCCCGGCTCTGAAAAGAATCACTGATCCTTTCCTACCTACCCCCCGTATATCAGCCTTCTTCATGAGCCCTCCTCAAAGAGATCAAACCCAATGTCCCTCTCCTCTCCATGATCTCGGGGCACATTCCCTTCCCTGATATCTCTTGCTCACCTGTTGCAGCCAGTCTGATTTCCCTCGCTAATGCCTTCCTTGATTCCCCGGCAGAACCCTTCCCAGCCCCTGGGATCACCTGCCCTGGCTCACTGGCCTGTCAGCTGCTCCCAAAGTTTGGGTCAAGAATCCAGAGCAAGGAAAGTGGATCATATCAGAAGCGCAGGCCTGAGGTTAGGTAGGGTTGGACAGTGGGCAGAGGAGGTGACATGAAACTTGCTCCAGTTGAAGTCTGAACCACGCAGCACTTATTCCAAGCTGTTTTCTTGGCCGTGATAGCGGTTCCTTCTCCCTGTCTGATTGCACTGCTCGGGCAGCCTGTAAATGGCTGTTTACAGTTCAGCTGGATTAAGTTTCATGCACTAGCAGAAATGGACATCCCTTCCAAATAAGCCTGGAAGTCAGACGTTGAGGTTTTTGTACCTTGAGGGCGATAAGGCCTGTTGGAATCCAGAGTGACACGGACTCTCAAAATCTGATGTTACTCCACAGTTTGAAGGAGATTGCAAACAGGCTCAGATTTTGCTAGCACAACATTATTGAGATCTATTTCACCATAAAAGCCATGTAAAAAAGTCCTCGTTAGCCTCACTCTGGGTAAGGAAATATAATTTCCCTGCTATATCTTATTGATCTATTTATTATGGTGGCTTATGATAACTGCATAACTAATTCTGACTGATTCCCCCCCCCCCCCCCCCGTGTTTTTAAAAAAAGTTGATTCTGTATAATGCTGTTTGCAGTTGGTGTTACATTTGTTGCAACCTTGGCTATATTTTTCTGGCTGAAATTATGTGAAGAGCATAAGCCTGAATACAGGTGAAAGGATATTTGTTTAAAACTGCAGCTTTGCTCTCCTAAAGCATTGGACTTCAACCTTCCAGTTAGAATCTGCCATCAAAACACCCCATACCCTCCAATGAAAGTGAACAACTTTCCAACTTGTCCCTACTTCCCTAGTTAAATGACTCCTCCTCCTGGAAAGCATTTATTTTTGTTGGATGCGCTCCACTTCATACCACACTGATATTTGCTCAGCTTTTGTGTAGAGGTGGTTTTCCTTTTGATTTTTCTAGGGTTTTTTATATTTTAAAACCAATATTTTGCTTCCCTGGATTTTCACATTTTATCAAATGCCTCTTTGGTATAGAAGATAGATTGGTTTAAAAGTTATGGAATTCTGTATAAACCAGGAACTACTGCTAAGATTATGGCCCATGTGGGTAAGACTAGTCTGTTTAGTTACTTAATTAGTAAATGTTTTGTAGAAGTGTTGCAGCCAGGTATTAATTTAAATGCCACTTCTGTGAATAGTAACTAACTGCAAACAGTCATGTAAAACACGGCTACAAGCATTATGATAAAAATGGGGGGATGTGGCAATAAAACTGACGCAGACAGAGAGCCTAGTTTGCTATAATGAGGAGTCCGGTGGCACCTTAAAGACTAACAGATTTATTTGGGCATAAGCTTTCGTGGGTAAAAAACCCACTTCTTCAGATAAACCCACATCCGAAGAAGAGAGGTTTTTTTACCCACGAAAGCTTATGCCCAAATAAATCTGTTCGTCTTTAAGGTGCCACCGGACTCCTTGTTGTTTTTGTGGATACAGACTAACACAGCTACCCTTCTGATGCTTAGCTTGCTATAGATCTACTGACTTTTAAAATTGCCACAGACGTTAGAGGGGTGGGTGGGTGTGTGTGTTTTAATTATAGATCAGTTTTTTTCCCTTCTGCATCAGTTGGTAAATGGAACTATACAAGGGGGATTAGACTAAGGGCTTGTTTACACGTAGCGGGGGATCAATGCATCGGCGGTAGACCCGCTAAATCAACCGCAGATCACAGTCCCGTCAACTCCTGTACTCCACCTCATCAAGAAGAGTAAGGGGAGTCGACGGGAGAGCATCTCCTGTTGACATTGCGTAGTGTGGACCCCGTGGTAGGTAGATCTAAGCTATGTCTATTTGACTCAAACTGTGTAGCTTAGATCAAATTTCCCCTGGAGTGTAGACAAGGCCAAAACCTGTTCTGTTACTTCAGAAGATCTAAGCTGAATAACTTGACTTAATATTTCCTAAGCTTTTTGGCTATATTTAGGGTAGGCTGTGACTCCCTTCAGTTGGGGAAAAGCTTTGTATTGTTGTATGCTCTGTAAGTATCTCCAGTTTTTAGCAGGTTTCACTTTTGAAAATGTCTGTTTTTTGTTTGTTTGTTTTTTTTCCCCTTCATAGATCCTTTTCTAGGACAGCTGTTTGTGATTACTTTGTGGAGTGAAGAGACAGCTGTAGTGAATTTAGAAGTTGTTTTGATTTAGTTGGGCTGTTTCAAGTGTATTCCCCATGTGGTTGTTTCTGTTGCTCGGAGCCTCAGGCTGGACACTTCTTGTTGTTTCTGTGAGAGTAGCACAGTGGTCCCCAAACTGTGTGTGTTTGACAGGCCTGGGCAAGCCCCCCCGGGGGGTGGTGGGGAGGGATTGAACCTGGATCTCCTGAGTCCTGGTTCAGTGCCTCCATTGGCTGACGTAGCAATTGCTAATTTTCCATTTGTTATACATGTTATCTCTGTCATCAGCAACCACGCTTGATCCTTTGTCTTATGCAGGGAAAGAAACCCAACAACCTTAAATGATTTAAAGAAAACCATCAGCCTGACATTTTGCTGTGCAGATGTCCTCCTCTCATAGGCTTACCAAAGGAGATGTGTGTTTGGAACTCAAAATTGGTTACTTTGTATAGTAAATCCATTACTTCCAGTTGCTTCATGCCTGAGCTGTAACTTATTGCAAAAGAGGGCACTTGGAACACAGCAGTAATCCTCTTTTAAAATATTTTTGTGAAGTTTAGGAAAAGGAAAGAGAGATGTTTACAATGCTTATCTTGATTTGTACATGATGGAAACTGTGATATATTGCAGCAATAGTGCTCTGGTGGTCTTGTAACATATACAGCTATGTAATGCTCATTCAAAACAGGGCAAAAAATCACATTGTTGAGTTATGGAAGTTGTGCACCTGTGCATGGCTTTGAAAATGTGCCTTTCACAGGCTGGATTTTGAAGGGTAGACTAACCTAAAGACTCTTAGTGGAACAGCTTCAGCACACTCGTGACTTTTAAAATATAAAATGGAGAGTGAATACTTAAAATACAGTTTGCATTTGTTTCTAGGCTGATGTTTTTAAAAGAAGCCCTTTGAACTCTAAATGTAGTTTGGATTTCAAGTTTTAAAGTTGATTAGCGTGTCTATGAGCATAGAGTAAGACATCCAAATGGATTGATAGGCTTTTAAAAATAGGCTTAGAAGACAAGATAATTGTGTGGTAACACAGCTGAAATAGGTTCTAAGCTTTTGTTTCCTGTCTGACCTATTCCTGCATTTCCTGGTCTTGTGCACCATAGGGGCTGTTGCTCCGTTGAGGTGAGGGGAACGTTGTATGTTGTGAGAGTGAGACTTAAGTGATTGCTCTTCTCTTCCCTTTTCTGTCTTCACCTCCCATCTCATTTTCACATATTTCTGGTCCTTCTGTTACCTCATTATTATAGGACCAGTTTGCCCCTATCTGGAGGAAACCCTATGAGTGAATGAAACTCCATAGGCTTGGGCTCAAGAGTTTCCTCCTCAAGGGAGGTGGGTTTGGGGACATGGGGAGTTCATAAAGCCACTCTAACTGTGTCTTGATCTATGGAATCACAGCTCCTCCTTAAAAAGAGGTGTCTGATTGTAGAAAATGATTACAACTGTATCTAAAATTGTTTGAAAATGTACATAGCTTGAGTTCCAGTTCTGTCTCCCTTGTTTACCAGGAACAATCTCCTCTCTGGCATATGTGCTATAGCAGGTGGTGACATCTAGTGGCTGAATAATATACTGCAAGTCAGCATAGGTATCATAACATGCGATCTATTTCCAACCCCTTGTACAGAGGCAGGAGTTGTTCAAATGGCATTGTAATAGCCAAAGGAGGAGGCTGGGGTAATTTGAGACCTACCATGTTGGCCTAATAACTCCTAATCATCCAGCCCCATTTGCAAGACACTTGTGAAAGAGCTTTTGCTATACCAGAACCTGATTAAAAACCTCTAATAGCCTCAAAACCCACTGAGCATCGGCTTTGTGTGGAGCTCTGCAGCTCTGTGTTGGGGGAGTCTTGATCCCCAGCAGCTCAACTGTGAGGGCAGCTTTGTTGGAAGGTCTGCAGGTAGCAGCACAAGTCACAGGAGAGACTAAATGAATGTGGAGTGAGCGCAGGTGGTGGCCCTGAAACATCTCAAGAGGAAGTCGTACTCAGGTGAAGCAGGTAGGGTGTTTGATCTTCCTCATTTGCCAAGACACCCTTTCCCCTTGGTCAGTGGTGAGGTCCCATGGATTTCGGGGCATCCACAGATTGCTGGAACCCTTGTGCAGAGGCCCAGTACATCTGCATAGCCAGTGTCTTCTGATCCTCCTGGCATCCAAGCATGCACAGTACCTCTGCATGCGCTCCCTGCTGGGTAGGTGTTTCCAGCAGGCAGGGAGAGAATGCATGTAATATCATGTCAACAGACAGACTGCATAATCTTCTGCCCTAAGCTTTCTGCAGGGGATGATGAAGCAGTGAGTGACCACCCCCAGACTCTCCCCCCCCCCCCCCCCCCCCACACACACACTTGAACAGGGCTTCCATGCTCTTTAGACCAAAATACATTTGATCTGCCACTGCTTACCTGTGCAAGCTAAATCTGAAAAATATTTGAGAGGTCTTGTTCCCTGACCTCTCCTGCAAACATCTAGCCACTTACAGAGGAGCGTGATAATGCAGCCTGTGGAAAAACTTAATTGTGTGATTCATCTCCTCTGTGGAGGAGCCTTGTGCCATGGGAAGCTATGACATCTCTTATAGTAACACCCATGCTGACTACTAGCCTTTCGTACATGGAAAAAGCACCTATATCCACCAGACAATGAGACTGACGCTTGACTCATTAATAAGCAATGTATTTTCTTTTTGGTTTTTATAGCAAAATCTAAATCTTGATTAAATATAGTAGAAAAATCCCTAAATCCCCCCCCCCTCTGCTAATATACACATATTAATATGTGTATATTACACAATAAAACGGCAGCCTCTGCTTTTAAATCACTGAGAACACTGTAGTTAAGGTCTCCTTCAGCCTTCACAACCAATTAGTAACTTGTTACTCTGGTTTGTAAAAGGATGAAGTATTTAGTGCTGTTGTCAAAATAGCAGCTTTCAGTTCCACAGCAAAATGAACAAATAACCTTTGTTAGTTATGTAGAAGATTTTGTATGTGCATTCGCTTACTTGCTAACTTGAAAATCAGAATAATTTATAGTGGGTCGCCCGACTGTTTGTGTGTCTTAATTGGTGTTGACATAGTATAGTGTCAGGTGCCTTAGAATTTCCTGGGATAGAGAGTGAGTTTCTAGTGCAGAAGATTACCAGAAAGTGGACAAAGCAGGACAAGTCAGGCTGGGAAGAGAAGGCTGGTTGGACCACATAACAGTAGAGCTTCTCCGCCTTGTGGCATTCTCTGCCCAGATCTCTGGGGTGCAGCAGGTTAGGCGGGGCTTTATGCTTGTACTAGCTGTTGCAGCTGAAAAAATGGAGGAGGAAAAGTAAAAGCAGAATTGAAGACTAAGGGCTTGGCTACACTGGCGCTTTACAGCGCTGCAACTTTCTCGCTCAGGGGTGTGAAAAAACACCCCCCGAGCGCAGCAAGTTACAGCGCTATAAAGCGCCAGTGTAAACAGTGCTCGTTAACTTAATCCCCTTGGGGAGGTGGAGTACCTGCAGTGCTGGGAGAGCTCTCACCCAGCGCTGGCGCGCGACCACACTCGCACTTCAGAGCGCTGCTGCGGGAACGCTCCCGCAGCAGCGCTTTGAAGTTTCGAGTGTAGCCACGGCCTCATTACTGACGCTGGGGTGACCAGATGTCCCGATTTTATAGGGACAGTCCCGATTTTTGGGTCTTTTTCTTATATAGGTTCCTATTACCCCCCACCCCCGTCCTGATTTTTCACATTTGCTGTCTGGTCACCCTAACTGACGCTAATGCAGAGTGACTGATGGAAGAGCAGATGTGAGGAAGAGGCAGGCCTGTCTAGCTGGTAGACCATGGTCTCTGTTATAACTAGAGAATTGTGTGCTTCGTACGTTATTCCTTCTTCGAACAAGGAAGGGCTATGCTTATGAAGTGAACCTCGTATGGTTCATAAAAATGTTAGTGGGATTTTTCCTTTTTTAAAATTGTTTCTTTTTCTGAATGGGGAAGTTTGCAACATCCTGGTTAGAGTTCCCTGAGTGCATTTCTGGCAGTGCTTTCATTTCCTCTCTCTTGAACTAGAGAGATGCTAGCAAACCATATTTGGCTCCAGTCCGCTGCCTCTTGGAGCCTTTAAAGGGATTGTGGGACTTGGGACTTGCTTCCTAATCTCCAGCATTCTTCTTCAGATTTAGAAGGCATTGTGTGAATGGCTCTGCCTCTTGCTCCTGGATCTCAGGTTTGTGGTGCTTGCTGTTGCCTCATCAGTACAACAGACTTGTCTGTGGCCTTACTTTCTTCTCTAGTGTCAATGCAATAATCTTTACTTCCTGGCCTAACTGTCATGCTCCTGCTCTGCAGTCCGGAGAGGTCTGACAGCCGCAGCTCATGCTAGAGGTGACTGCGCTGCATTGCACATGAAACTCGGAGTGGATAGTTGGTGACGTGCTTGTGGATGGAATGTACTATGTAACTGTAGAGATACTGCCTGCAATCGTTGGCTTTTGCAAATCTGAAGGCGCTATATTGATCATTCTGTAAATGCTCTCTGGGTTCTGAAGTCAGGCTTGGGGCTTGTGTGCTGCCCTGGGTATTTTTGGAGCACGTTTCGCACAGCTCTTTCCTTCACAGAACGGCAGCCTGGATTGTTGGTTCATCTTGATCATTTAATCTGCATTCCAGCAGAGGTGTGTGGGCACATCTGCCCATGTGAAAACCCACTTTTCTAAACTCCCATGGGTCCCAGGTATAAGTAAGTTTTCATAGGTAGGGCAAAATCTCCCCCTCTGCTAGCATGGGGTGGGGCAACTTGAGGAACTGAGCAGGAGATTCCCAGAGCAGCGCTCTGACATCCTGGCCTTCCCCCGACTCCTGTAGGAGGTGGGGAGGTATTGGGGAATAAGTGGGGTGAGTGTGAGAGGGATTGCTGCTCTGAGACATACTTCACTCATGCTGCTCGGTGTGCATGGCTTGGCTTTTAAGTTAAATAAGAACGGCCATATACAATCAGACCAGTGGTCCATTTAGCCTAGTATCCTGTCTTCCGACTGTGGCCAGTGCCAGATGCTTCCAAGGGAATGAACAGAACCGGGCAATCTGTCAAGTGATCCATCATCAGATGTCCTTCAGTCCCAGCGTCTGGACTGAATGACATGGAGGTTAAGGGCGCCCAGAGCATGCGGTTGCATCTCTGACCATCTTGGCTAATAGCCATTGGTTCCGCAAGCTTTCCTCAGATCCTGGCTAATGCTGGACGCGGCTAATCTAGCGTGAGTTTTCCAAGTGCCTTTTTTCTGCGTCTGGAATTTGTGTGCGGTTTGACAAGCATTTCCTGCAGCGGGGGTTTTTGAGCTGAATGGAATGTTAGGACGTGAAGCCAGAGGGTGTTAGCTATGTACCACTGCAGCGGCAGCAGCGCACCCGTTTGCCAGACATTTGGCGCATGCTCAGCATATTGCATTGTTGGGCTGAGTTTCAAAGCAAACAACCTAAACTGAGGATTAAAAAGAATGAGAGGAGTTTGTGTGGTATCTTAGTGCTATATTAGTCTGTCTGGCTGTTAGTTCCTTCAAGAAAAAGTTGAAAACTGGACTCTATTGATTTAAAATCCAAGCCTTGAGTCTGGAAAATTCAGCAAAATCTGAGAAGTCCCTTTGTATACAGGCTATACACGTGAATGCCCTTAATTTTCTGTTTTAAAGTGGTCTAGACCTGTGACAGATAGTGCAACCATATGCAGTATCTTTGGGGGAACATATCTTATTAAGTGCGTCTATCACTGTGAGCCAGGGATTTTATATATGATTGTGGCCTACTCCATAGGGGCGAGGTGGTTATCACAACTGTTTCAAGAACTAAAACAGTGGGAGGTGATTAAAGTGAATCACTTAGGACAGTGGTTCTCAGCCTTTCCAGACTACTGTACCCCTTTCAGGAGTCTAATTTGTCTTGCGTACCCCCAAGTTTCACCTCACTTAAAAACTACTTGCTTAGAAAATCAGACCTAAAAATACAAAAGTATCACAGCATACTTATTTACTGAAAAATTGCTGACTTTCTCATTTTTACCACAGAATTATGAAATAAACCACTTGGAATATAAAGATTGTACTTACATTTCAGTGTATAGTATATAGAGCAGTATAAACAAGTCATTGGATGAAATTTTAGTTTGTATTGACTTCGCTAGTGTTTTTTATGTAGCCTGTTGTAAAACTAGGCAAATATCTAGATGAGTTGATGTACCCCATGGAAGACCTCTGCGTACCCCTGGTTGAGAACCACTGACTTAGCTGGTAAACACCTCCAGAAATATACCACCCTCTGGGGGAACTTGCATAGACTGGTTCAGACTGTCTTTTCCAGAAACCAATAAACAAAGAAAGGGCTTTTGATGTAAAAAGGCTGGGTTTAAACTGACTCAGGGCCTTCTTTCTAATCCAGCAAATGGGCAGGACCTGCTGTCCAAAGGCCCTAACCCTTGTGGAAGGGTTGGAAAGACTTTGGCCTACCAGGACCCCATAAGATCTGATGGGTGACGTCTGGTTAGCTTTTAGCATATATGGAGGAACTGTTATTGGTTTTAATGTTTTCTCTGTAACACTTTTGCCTTAAGAATAAAGGTGCTTGCTTAGAAGCAGCCGTGTGGCAACTTGTAACTGCTGGTAATACTGTGCTCATAGCCCTGAGAGGGAGAGCAATGTGCAGGTGCTGGCCTTTCGGCAGACTGCCTTGCTGGGGGCATCGCAGTGTAAGGCAGTGAGCTCTGTAGCTTTAAAATTCCGGGCTGGAGGAAGAGGGACCCAGGTCTCCACCCATGAGAGGTGGTGGCTGAGAGCCAGAAACCTTAAATAAGTGCCCTTGAGGGATCACAGTGGGGGAACACAGGTGTATTCAACCTGAAACACTGACAGCATCAAAAAAGCATTCTGCAGAATCAGACAAATCCCTACTGTTTAGAACGGGGTGGGCAAACTTTTTGGCACATCTGGGTATGGAAATTGTATGGTGGGTCGTGAATGCTCATGAAATTGGGGATTGGAGTGTGGGAGGGGGTTTGGCTGGGGGTGCGGGCTCTGGGATGGGGCTGGAGAGGAGAGGTTGGGGGGTGGTGCAGGAGGGTGCTCTGGGCTGGGACAGAGGGGGTTCGGAGGGTGGGAGGGGGATCAGGGCTGGGGCAGAGGGTTGGGGTGCAGGAGGGGTCAGGGGTGCAGGCTCCAGGTGGCGCTTTCCTCAAGCAGCCCCCGGAAACCATGGCATGTCCTCCCTCCAGCTCCTAGGCAGAGGCACGGACAGGTAGTTCTGCGTGCTGCCCCATCTGCAGGCTCACCACCTCTGCAGCTCCCATTGGCCGCAGCTGCTGGCCAATGGGAGCTGCGGGAGCAATGTGCAGATCCTTCTGGCTGCCCGTATGCATAGGAGGTGGAGGGGGGACATGCCGCTGCTTCTGGGAGCCGCATAGAGCCCTGGCATATGCGGAGCGGGGCAAGCCCCTGACCCTGCTCCCTGGCTGGAGCGGGGCAAGCCCCAGACCCCGCTCCCTGGCTGGAGCTCAAGGGCCAGATTAAAATATGAAGGGCCAGATGTGGCCCCCGGGCCATAGTTTGCCCACCCCTGGTTTAGAGTCTGGTAGGCACATCAGTTTCTGGGCAAAGATGCTACTTAATGTAATCTGCCAGACTGTTGGGAGTAGAAAACTAGTCTTCCTGTCTTGGTTTCAGTTGGAGCGGCCCCGGTTTACAGCTTGAGGAGATTATTTTAGAAAAGCGGCTTCAAAGAAAATGTTGTTGCTTTTCTGAACACAACTGTGTTCTTCAACCAGTTTTAAAATTTCTAATACATAGCATTAAGTACCAAGAAAAAGAGCCTCGGCGACCCCAGAGATAAAGTGCCAGCTTAGTACTGCTGGGAACAGAATTCTCGGGGTCCGACAATTGTGAGTTTCTCAGTGTGGTGTGGTCAGTGAATGAAAATTTTACATGCAAGATAATACTATAGAAAGGATCGGAACCTAATTAAGAAATTGTTGTTGTGGTTTGTTCTAAAATGGTCACTTTTAATCTGCTAGGAAGCTTGTGTGTGGTTGCCAATCAGAAGCCAGTGCAAATGTGTCAGCCCAACAGTATACTGCACGTCCAATGCTTTCCCCATTCAAGTAAAGAATTTCTGAGGGCTACAGGTTTCTGCTTTCTTTCCATACAAACTAATACCCACTATATATCTGTATGGTAATAATGCATCAATCTAGCTGTCCAATATTAATTGCAAAATTGTAAAAGCCACTTTTCCTGCTATTGAATTGACTCAAGGTGATTTATAACAGGTTGGGATTTAACGTATAAGAGCTTTCCAAGTAGTGGTATTCTTCTCACTAAATGAGCTTTCAGGTTCCTTGCCTTTTACGTACGTTACCTTTAGTGCGTTCTTTGTTGCATTAAAAAGACTTGCATGTAGTTGCCTATTCCCTCAAGAACTTAAAACACTGAGTAAATTAAAGATAATGCAAGACTTGTCTCTACACTTGGAAAATGACCGCAATAGCAGTTCTGTAATAGCTATTCTAGAATAGCTCTCCGTGTGGAATAAGAGTGCCATTTGCTGGTTTAGCTTAATATGCTTTCAAAGCTGATTCAAACTATTCTGGAATGAGAGCCTCCACATGGGGAGCTGTTCTGGTCTAGCTATTGCAATTTAAATTCACATCCTACTTTATTCTGGATTACTTTCCAAATGTGTACAAGACCTAAGAAAATGATCACGGAGTTATAGCTAACCCTCTGACTTTTTTCCTCCCTGTGGGAATCTTAAGTGTTTGATCTTGATTTATGCACAAATATTGCAGAATATGAAATGGGAATCGGTTTGGCTGTCTCCTCATGCCGTTCTCACCACTAGACAAATGGTGCACATCTGCAAAGGAGATTGTAAAATCTTGAGAGCAAGGATCGTGCCTTCCTGTGGTGGGAGGGATAGCTCAGTGGTTTGAACATTGGCCTGCTAAACCCAGGGTTGGTTGTGAGTTCAATCCTTGAGGGGGCCACTCTAGGGATCTGGGGCAAAATCAGTACTTGGTCCTGCTAGTGAAGGCAGGGGGCTGGACTCAGTGACCTTTCAGGGTCCTTTCCAGTTCTATGAGATAGGTATATCTCCATATATTATATTTATTATTATGTAGTTCTTATCACAGTGAGGCCCTGATCCTGACTGGGGACTTAGAGCACCACTACAGTGCAAACAATTAGTATTAATATCCTGCTGGAAATGTGTTCATTTTTTTTAATTTTTATTATTTTGGGGTCTTTTTGTGCTTCCAGGTGAAAATATTTTCCATCAGAGTTTTCTTTGTTTTGTTTGGTTAATGTGTGTGAGAGAGAGCGTGAGTGGAGGGAGAGAATGTAACACGTTTGTTTTAGTGACAAGAGAAATTCTTTTCATGTTTGACCCGGATCTCTGACATGTTTATAAATACCCTACGTCCTGTTGTTCTCTTTGCTATGAAGGTTATCCGGTCTTGGGGAATTAATTAAGGTGTGACCGTGGGTTATAATTCATTTGTAGCATCTCGCTCTGGTTTAAAAAAAGATATCTGCCTGCCTGCCATATTTTAGCCTCTTGACATTGATGTAGAGCAGGGATCAGCAATCTTTCAGAAGTGGTGTGCCGAGTCTTCATTTATTCACTCTCATTTATTCACTCCCAGTCATACATTTGAACGTTTTTAGAAGGTCTCTTTCTATAAGCCTATAATTAATTTATAACTAAACTATTGTTGTATATAATATAAATAAGGTTTTTAAAATGTTTAAGAAGCTTCATTTAAAATTAAATTAAAGTGCAGAGCCCCCCAGACTGGTGGCCAGGACACGGGCAGTGTGAGTGCCACTGAAAATCAGCTCGCGTGCTGCCTTGGCACGCGTACCATAGGTTGCCTACCCCGATGTAGAGCTTTAAAGTGCAACTATGGGATTACGTGAATCCTACAACTATCTGCATTAAACTGGGATTACTTGGGAGTGTTTCCAGATGACTACCTGAGCTGTTCTCCTATATAGTAGCAATTTCTGGCACCGGGGCTGGGAGCAGAATGGATTTTCCACATTCACGTGGAAATGCAGTGTTTAAAGAGGAGAATAGCACAGATTGCTGTCAAGGAAAACATACTTCAGTTGGAATGGCACAGAGGGAGAGAAGTGCAATTAGAGAGAAAACATGTGAGATGCTGAGCTGGAACTGAGATGCCTGACAAGGGAAGTGTGGAAACACCCAGTATTGTAATAGGACGAGTCAGGTCTCAAAAATCATGATTGGCTTTTAAAAAAAAAAAAAAAGATTTTTTTTTTTAATTTACTTCTTGATTTTGAGCTTCCAGAGTTCCACGCTCTCAATCTTTCCTTTGAAAATGCGAAGGCTAGAAACGTATTTTGTTTTTGCTTTCATTTTGTAATCACATGACACCAGGAGCTGTGACTTTAAGAGAAATCCCAAATATGCTGAGACTAGTGATTAAAAACTCCAGACTTGGCGGGATGGTTCCTACCAGTTGAACTGGCCCTCCAGTGGCCTGATATCCCAGCTCATAGATGTGGGTATGATCCTCCCTGCCAGCAGATGGAGACTGTCAGATTTATGATGCAGTCATTCACCTTGCCTACCACAGCGTGCCTCAATGGTTTCCACCTCCAAGGACTGGAAACAATATTTTTTTGTCTGCTAAGACTTTAGTTAAGATTAACGTTGCTTCCTAAAAATCTCCATAACGAAACCTTTCCTTTTGGAACTGTGGAGGTCCCTTTTGTGTGTCTCTGCCTGTGCTCACCACCCAGCTGAAATGTTCTTGAGCACCTGAATGCTTAAACGAGAAGAAAAATAATTTTTCCTGACACTCTAATAACACAGCTAACACCTGCCTTTTTGGCGCACTGCAGATGCTTCTACCTTGAGTAGATGAACGTGCACTAGGGGACTTTTAGTGCCCGGCAACAGAGTCCACGCAGGTGCCTAGTGTGCAGAGTAGATTTATCTTGCCGCAAACGGAAGTGTTTCTGTAGACAAACTCTAAGAAGAATTTTTCTTAAATATTCACACAATGGTGTTTTAGCGGAACATATGACGATTAAAAAGGAAACAACAAATCAAAATGTTTAGAATGACTCGGCCACAGATCAGAAGAGATTTCAAGGGCGGTGTAAAGATATGTTCAGAGGTCAGAAGCTCAAAATAGCTCACACTGGGGAGCCCCAGGCAATGACTGACAAAGCCCTCAAAGGGTATTTTTCCCCCCCCCCTGAAGCAGAAAGTGGAAAGGTTTCTCCTTAGTAACAGTTTAAGGCAACTCGAGCAGATTGGAATATTTCCATTTGAGAGATGCCAGCCACTAATAGGAATGCTCAGACGTAGAGGAAAACTTTGCTTTCTTACATATCTTATTTGCAGTGGTGTTGTGGTCATGTTGGTTACAGAATAGAGAGACAAGGTGGGTGAGGCAGTACCTTTTGTTGGACCAACTTCTGTTGGTGAAAGAGCTCTTTGTAAGCTCAAAAGCTTGTATCTTTCACTAACAGAAGTTGGTCCAATAAAAGATTATTACCTCACCCACTTTGTCTCTCATATATATCTTAAGTTTCAGAGAGGTAGCCGCGTATCTGCGAGAACAACGAGGAGTCCTTGTGGCACCTTAGAGACTACCAGATTTATTTAGGCATTCGCAGTGGACCAGGAAAGGCTGATAAAGCTGTAAATGTGGTCTTCTGGTATTTGGAAAGGTAATTATTACCCCTTGTGTGAGATAGGAAGACCATGAATATCATCACTTCTGCACTGCATTCATTCTATTCAACACTGTAATAAGAGAGCCCAGGACAATGGAAGTTCAGAAAGGCTGTGAGGGAGCCATCAGAATCCGAAGTATGTGGAACTCGTTATCTGGACACATGCATGGAAATGTGTGAACTTGAGAGCCAGGGACTTAACTTGCCTTTACCTTGTTATCTCTGACAGTGCGCTGGCGAAGAGAAACGAGTTGGGACACGCACCGTGTTTGTTGGCCACCGCCCTGTTTCAGAAACCGATGCTTACGTCGAGCAGAAATTCTGTGATAATAGAATTGTCTCATCCAAGGTAAGTTGGTTCTCTTATTCCATGAGCTGTGGTCATTTAATCAACTGGAAAGTTTGCACGTTTCTGTTCCTGTTCCTCAACCTTATTGTATTTCATCATCAGTCATGGCTTCCTGACATTTAAAACCTCAGAAATCTATACTTGAGTAGATAAAATGCTCTTTGCAAGAAGAAATTGCCCCAGTGTTCAGCTGTTCCATTGCTGGTGCGGTAGGAGTTTTAATAAACAAGATTGTTAATCTAATAGGACTGTGGGTTGTAGTCTAAAATCATGTACCTTGTATTAAAGAGACTCTTCTCTCTGAATCCCTCTATTGAGAGGTAGGGGATGAAATGTTATGTTCTGCTCTCTAATTTTGCACAAAATGTCCCACTGGGGTTTAGGAGAGATGTGCAAATGGTATTAGAATTGCATTTGTTAATAACACAGGGGCATATTATGATACCTCCTTCTGAGTCTAATTTATGATCTTCCTGATGCAATCTGAAAGCAGCTTGGAAGCTCATTTTGCACCGAACCACTGGTTTGTATATACACTCCCTTACTAATGCCCACTGAGTGAATGCACACATGAGTTCCCCCTCTGTGTATTGAATAATATTGAGGCACAAAGAGTAGGACCTGCTTCAATGTTTTCTGGGTCTCCATTGTTTGGAGAGTGAAAATATGAAGGCAAGACAATATTTGGTGATTGGTGACTTGCAAGGTTTTCGTTTGGGATTTGTTTGGTTATAAAATGAACAGATATCTAGAAGCACGACAGTTCTCATTTTTTTTTTTCTTTTCAAGTAGGACAAAAATAACTTAGTACAGTGTGTATTTTAACTCTTGGCCTTTCTGTTGGATAAAGAGGAAACCATGCAGTACTCTATTAAGATAGCATTTGTCTATTCTGAACACAATGTGATGACACCTATCTTCTGGTTGATCTTATTTTACTTGACATCTATCAAGCTATTTCAAAAGACTTGGAAAAATTGAAGTACAATGTCAGACAGCTGGCAACAGCTATTGTTAAGCTAGTTGGGTGAATGTATATTTAGCTTGTTACTAAGGTGGCTTTGGGGATGCCCAATATATAGTTACAGACTTCAGTCATACCGTACTTATGATTTAAAGGTTACAGTGGGCATATTTTTTTTTCTGCTCCAAACAATTCAAACTTCTGCTGCCTTTTATATCCTTTTGCTGTCTGCATTAGAACCAGAACTGACTTTGTGCTAGGGACCAGTTCCCGCAGGCTGACCTAGGTAAAACACCATTTGACTTCTTTGCATTAGGTCTGCAAGATTGTGCCATTAGGGAATATCCATTTGGTTTTTTTTTTTCTTTAGTGAATAATTGAATTATTTTAAAAACACTAATCTTGTGTAGAACTTCATTGATTTTTTTAAGTTCTTTCCCTATTGATTTTTGACCTTTTTGTATTTGGGAAGGAAGAGTCCATGCCTACCCCTCTCTCCTCCTCCTCCCCTTTTTTCCCTCCTGCCCCCCAGTCTTTAAAATGAAGCTGATGTGGACGTGGGTCTTTATTGTTTGCTTATTATCTGTGCACAAGGCTCATTAATGATGTCAGTACGACTCTGGGAAAAGGGACTTGTTATTTCAAAGGACACATCTATTTGACCTGTTTTGTTTCTTAAACTTGCTTTTAAAGTTCATGTCATTATTTTTTCCAAAACAAATGATCGTGATCTTCTCCCTTTCTCACCCCTAAAAAAATAGATTCATAGATTCTAGGACTGGAAGGGACCTCGAGAGGTCATCGAGTCCAGTCCCCTGCCTGCATGGCAGGACCAAATACTGTCTAGACCATCCCTGATAGACATTTATCTAACCTACTCTTAAATATCTCCAGAGATGGAGATTCCACAACCTCCCTAGGCAATTTATTCCAGTGTTTAACCATCCTGACAGTTAGGACCTTTTTCCTAATGTCCAACCTAGACCTCCCTTGCTGCAGTTTAAGCCCATTGTTTCTTGTCCTATTCTTAGAGGCTAAGGTGAACAAGTTTTCTCCCTCCTCCTTATGACACCCTTTTAGATACCTGAAAACTGCTATCCTATCCCCTCTGTCTTCTCTTTTCCAAACTAAACGAACCCAATTCTTTCAGCCTTCCTTCATAGGTCATGGTCTCAAGACCTTTAATCATTCTTGTTGCTCTTCTCTGGACTCTTTCCAATTTCTCCACGTCTTTCTTGAAATGCGGTGCCCAGAACTGGACACAATACTCCAGCTGAGGCCTAACCAGAGCAGAGTAGAGCGGAAGAATGACTTCTCATGTCTTGCTCACAACACACCTGTTAATACATCCCAGAATCATGGTTTTTTTTTTTTTTTTTTTTTTTTTTGCAACAGCATCACACTGTTGACTCATATTTAGCTTGTGGTCCATTATAACCCCTAGATCCCTTTCTGCCGTACTCCTTCCTAGACAGTCTCTTCCCATTCTGTATGTGTGAAACTGATTTTTTCTTCCTAAGTGGAGCACTTTGCATTTGTCTTTGTTAAACTTCATCCTGTTTAACTCAGACCATTTCTTCAATTTGTCCAGATCATTTTGAATTATGACCCTGTCCTCCAAAGCAGTTGCAATCCCTCCCAGTTTGGTATCATCCGCAAACTTAATAAGCCTACTTTCTATGCCAATATCTAAGTCGTTAATGAAGTTATTGAACAGAGCCGGTCCCAAAACAGACCCCTGCGGTACCCCACTCGTTATGCCTTTCCAGCAGGATTGGGAACCATTAATAACAACTCTGAGTATGGTTATCCAGCCAGTTATGCACCCACCTTATAGTAGCCCCATCTAAATTGTATTTGCCTAGTTTATTGATAAGAATATCATGCGAGACCATATCAAATGCCTTACTAAAGTCTAGGTATACCACATCCAAATGTGAGAAACCAAATTGCAAGCAATAGCAAACATGTATGCAGTTCCTTTGATTTTTTTTTTTTTTTTTTTTAAGAGAAAAAAGTGGGAGTATGGAGTCTCAAGATTTTAAGGGGTTATCTTCACAGCAGAGAGAAAAAAATCATTATTTGAGCATTGTTTCCTTTTGATGTGTGGCATGCAACACTAAAAGCTATTTACAGGCGGGAATCCCATTGATTTTTGTACTCTTTCCCCTAACCTCCTCCAATTGTTTATGTGGGGAGGAGGGGGGTGTCAAACTTGGGAATAATTGATTTTTTTTTTTTTTTTAATTAAAATCCAGACAATACTCCAGTTTATAAGTCAATGAAGAAAGCCAGAATTTAAAGTGCAAAGTTAGAAGAAGGAACATGGAGTTATGTTGCATATTGGTGTGTAATTGTATTTACTGAAGTGCAGAAACCCAGTGGGCCAGATCTTGAAGTTTGCAAAGTCAGCAGCACAAAGGGGACTTAAAGCTACGTCACTGAGGAGCCCTTTTCGTGGCTATGATCAATGAAGGGAGGCTCTGGGCCTGGTAACTTTAGTTAAAGACTTGCAGTTCTTCTGTTCATGCCCAGTGGCAAAATAGCACAACTGGACTGAGGGCACTTCCTGAATGGTGCATTCATCTCCAGTTCTGGTAACTTGCAAGATATAAGACATCAACACTGATAACCTTCCCTTCCCTCCTGCTTCAGTGTTGCCTGATGCATGATGACTGCTTTCAATCTGTATTGCTAAAACTATTGTACATAATCTGGAAATACGGACCTCCACCTTCCAATGAGCATAACACAGGGGTGGGCAACCTTTCAGAAGTGGTGTGCCGAGTCTTCATTTATTCACTGTAATTTAAGGTTTTGCATGCCAGTAATACATTTGAACATTTTTAGAAGGTCTCTTTCTATAAGTCTATAATATATAACTAAACTATTGTTGTATATAACGTAAATAAGGTTTTTAAAAAGTTTAAGAAGCTTCATTTAAAATTAAATTAAAAGGCAGAGCCCCCCGGACCAGTGGCCAGGACCCGGGCAGTGTGAGTGCCACTGAAAATCAGCTTGCCTACCCATGCCATAACACGTGCCATAGGTTGCCTACCCCTGGCATAACACATTCACCTCTCACTGCAGGTGTTCGTGAGACTATTGGCATGATCTCATGCTAGAATTAGAATGGTGGTTGGGTGAAGCATCACCATAATAGGAATAACCTGACTTTTTTGAAGCAGGTGTGTCAGCTAATGTTAGAAAAGCACCCCTCCTGCACCCCCCACCCATCCTTCAATTAATGTAGTGAAATCTCGACAGGTTTTTTTTTTTTACTGTGATTCAGTCTCCCAGAACAATTGGAGAAGCGGTGTTCTGTGCTGCTGCTGACTTCACAAACTGTTTGTTTCCACCTGCAAGCTACAAAGGCCGAATAGAAAAAAGTAGAGGGGAAAAAATGGATTTTTTGAGGGGGCGGGTGGGGGCGTGGGGCAGAAGATGAAGGTGGATATTTTCTCAACTTAATTGCACAATTGGCACTGCTCTTGCATGTGGAAAGAGGAAGTTCAGTATAGGAGTCAAACAGCGTCTTAGGCTTTTCTGTGGGAAGGAATTGTAATGGGGGTGCAAATATTGACTTTTCAGCAAAGTCCCGGAAGTTTCACCCAGTCTATTCTGTACCCAAGCTTTTAGTGCCAACGTTTTATGTTCTGTCAGAGCTAGACCTGTTCTGTTGAACCAGTTTAATTCTGAGTTTTTTCTAAGCAATAACCTTGGACTCAAGGTCGGGCAGCAAACAATCTGGTGGTTGTCAGTCGGCGCACATGTCTGTCTTCAGTCCCAGTGTGGGTCTTGGGGGCTGCAGTCCTATCACATTGCAGCCTTTTATGAGGATGTTAGTTGGCCTCACACTTACTTCACACTGGAGTGCAATTACAGGGTAGTTATTGCCCGTCGGAGGGACCATGTGCTTCACTTGACATGAGGGGAGGGGTGTGGATGGATAAAGGAAAGCATGTGGTCCGGAGTGTGGGTTTAATTTTTCCATCGACCTTGTAGATGTAGGTAGGGTGATCAGACAGCAAGTGTGAAAAATCGGGATGGGGTGGGGGGTAGTAGGTGCCTATATAAGACACAACCCCAGATATCAGGACTGTCCCTATAAAATCAGGACATCTGGTCACCCTAGATGTCTCTTCGGTTGTGTGGCAATAAGGCAAACTGCAGATGCTGCTTTAACTATTTCACTGCTACATCGGTTACTGTCTGTATCCTACAATCCCAAGCTTCTTCCATGGTCTAAAAGTCCCAGTAGCTGCCCACACAGCTATGAAAACCTCCATTCCTCCTCTCTCTTCCCCCCACCAACTTCTACCATGCTGTGACCATTGTCAGTGCAAAAACTTGCAATACATACACAATCCAAAACTTAAGGTCAGCCGAAAAATGAGCTGATTCTAATATAAAATAAATCCCTCTGAGGGAACAGTGTTCTCGTTCCTATTTAATTCAGATAAAACTTCCATTTTGGAATTTATCCAGATCTGCTACAGAATTTCCTCATCCGCCTTCCCAGTTGTGATGGAGAATTCAAGTAGCTTTGTTGCGGAATACAGGGCGAGACTCTGTATGCTGCACCTCTAAGAGGAGATGCAGCCCAGAATTCATAGCCCAGGGGGTAAGTTGGATTTAACCGGCTGGTGGCACTGTTAGACACAGAGTTCCGAGTTCTTTCTTCATGCGCAAGCAGTCAGTCGGTCTTGGGCAGACACGTGGTGGTGCTGTCCTTTTTTTAGTGAGGTCTCTCTATAGAAACAGTGGTCCCAGGGGTGGGGTTGGAAGCTGTGTAAGCAGCAGGAGAGTTTTGCTGCTCTCTGTGAACTAGGCATTGATGTTAGTTTGAGATTCCTGAAAGGAGGCGTTGTCCTGCATGCTGTTTGACCGTCTTATTTCGGGACGGGTGTATGCGTGTTAATCTTCGAATATATCCACGCTCTGCACCACCGATTTCCTCTCCACTGGAAAACAGACCTGCAAGGCCCCAGACATCCACTCAGCAGAGCTGTGACGCATCTTTGTGGCCTCCCAATTCTGCAGGGGTCGAAGTGGCCCCAGAATAATTCTGACAGATCTGTGGATCTGGCCGAGTTACAGCAGCCTGTCCCCTACGGGTGGCAGTGCGGCCTAGACCCTCCACAGCAGTGCTACTTGCTGCAGCCCTGCCGCCAGCATCACACCCTGTGTTTCCTAGGCTGAGTTTAGAGAGGCAACCTGGAGCTGTTTTCCTCAGGCCTTGCCATGGGGGATTTCTCCCTTGGCTGAATCCAGGGCTTTTAGGGCACTTTTCTGCTGTTCTGCCAGTCCTTTTTATGCATCGCACGAGGGCTGGAGCAGGGTTAAGAATCCTTCATCCCTATTGCCACAGAACGTATGACCTTGGTGATGTCTGGTCTCTTTGAGAGAAACAATAGAGGAAGACTCCTTGGGCTGTTTCCCCCTGTGCATTCATGTAGCAGTTACTCACAAAGTGCCCCCTTACTCTCAATATTTGATGCTAATGAGCCTACATACAATGGTGATAGGCACGTTAAAAATACACAGATAGTATGCCATTAGAATTGCTTAATGCTATTGTGAGTTTCTGAAGAGGTTCAATAATAAGAGAACTAACACCCTGGGCCAAATCTATCCTGGGTATAACATCTGTGAAATTATACCAGGGATACATCTGTCCAATATAACTACTTGAACTTTTTTTTTTTTTTTTAATGAAATCTTATTTCTTAGGAAACTTCTAAACATAAATTCCCTTTCTTTAACTCTCAATCCCTGGATAAATGTAGCTTCCTGTCGATCTTTGGTTCTATTGACATTCTGAAAATTTGTGTGCTGGTATTATTTGCACAGCTTATCTCTCTGTTCTTTCACCCTGCAGTACACTGTCTGGAATTTTCTTCCGAAGAATCTTTTTGAACAGTTCAGAAGAATTGCCAACTTTTATTTCCTTATCATTTTCCTTGTGCAGGTAAGGGCACTTTTAAATAGCAATGATGCAAAAATTATTATTATTTTTTGAAACCGATTGTTTGAAGCTTTAAACACAACTTGATAGAGGACTGAGACTGAAGACTGGCTCTTTACTGGTGCTTATGAAATCTTTTATTAGAAGCTATGTTTTGTCTCCTGCACACGCATTCAAAATACCATAACTGGTAACATTTCTGGGGCCATCTCAGACATATTGTGATGACTATTGTTACAATTTAAGGGCCCTATTAACACTGTAAGCACCATGAGATCACTTATAAATGTGTCTACGTTGGAGCTGGAAGGTGTAATTTCCATCTCGAGGAGTCATATTGGTGCTAGTTCTGATCAAGCTAGCATGCTAACAATCGAAGTGTAGCTGCCACAGAGGGACGGGCTAACTGCTCAGATACATACCTAGGGTCTCAGATGAGATCATACTTAGGAAGTCTAGCCCCTCCCACTGCTCATACTCCCGTAGTTACACGGTTATTTTAGTGCCCGAGCTCTAGTGTCGGTATCTTTCCTTGAAACTGGAAATTTCACCTCCAGCTCCTATGTAGACGTACCCGGTGTGAGTAAAACATATGTTAACGGCTGCAGGATTGAAACCTAGCTTTTTTGTACTCTGTTGCTTCTCCCATCTAACCATACATTTTTTTCCATATAATAAGCGGCCTGGTAATATTATAGTTTGTGTGTAGATTTCCAGAAAACCAGAAGAGGTGCACAGTTCATCATTTGGATTGTTTTTTATATTCAGATGAGCATTTACTAAGTGTGTGCATTTGTGTAGGAGTTTGATTTTTGTAAAGAGATTTTATACATACTAAATTACAGACATACACATGTTGTAATAAGATTTGTTTTTTTTTCCCGTGCTGATTTCTATGTAAAGAGGGCATTGATCTTGGGATTAGGGGAAATGCTGGTAGAGATGAGTGTTCATTTTCTGTTACATTAGCTGAAAAATCAGGGGAGTTCCCAAAATATGTTTGCAAAAGAAAGGTGGGGTGTGTGTGTGTGTTTGTAAAATGTGGATGAAACACAAGGAAGTATATTTTCCTCTTTTTATAACTGAACATTGGGGTTTTAAAAAAATACTCAACTGACTGGTTTGGCTTAACCAGACAGGTAAAACTTCAGCCTATTCATCTAGTAAATGAAGTCTTAGATCTGTTACATACGGTAGTCTGCAATAAAGGCGTCCTTTGAGGGATTAAGTTGATTAATACCTGTATGCTTCACTTTTATTATTGTTATCTATAGACTCATAGAAATGTAGACTGGAAGGGACCTCAGTAGGTCATCTAGTCCAGTCCCTTACACTGAGGCAGGACCTAAGTATTATCTAAACCAGGGGTGGCCAACCTGAGCCTGTTAAGGAACCAGAATTTACTAATGTACATTGCCAAAGAGCCACATTAATACGTCCACTCCCCACCCCGGCTCCCAGTGCCTCCTGCCCACCGGCAGCTCTGCCAATCAGCGCCTCCCGCTCCATCCCACACCTCCTGATCAGCTGTTTTGTGGTGTGCAGGAGGTTCTGGGGGGAGAGGGAGGAGCGAGGACACGTCAGGCTCAGGGGAGGGGGTGGGAAGGGGTGGAGTGGGGGCAGGGCCCATGGCAGGGGCAGGGCCCATGGCAGAGCCAGGGGTTGAGCAGTGAGTATCCCCCGGCCCATTGGAAAGTTGGCACCTGTAGCTCCAGCCCTGGAATCTGTGCCTATACAAGGAGCCGCATATTAACTTCTGAAGAGCCGCATGTGGCTCCAGAGCCAAAGGTTGGCCACCCCTGATCTAGACCATATCTGACAGGTGTTTATCTAACCTGGTCTTGAAAACCTCCAGTGACAGAGATTCTACAACTACCCTTACAGCTAGGAAGTTTTTCCTAATAACTATCCTAAATTTCCTTTGCTGCAATTAAAGATTTACTGCTTGTCATGTCCTCCGTGGTTAAGGAGGACAATTTATCACCTTTCTCTTTATAACAACCTTTTACATATATGAAGACTGTTATCCTATCCCCCTCAGTTTTCTCTTGGCCTACTCTGTCCTTGGTTTTCCCATTGCTTTTAATGTATATGTAAAATGTTTTATTGTTACCCTTTATGTCCTTAGTTAGTTTAAACTTATTTTGTGCCGTGGCCTTTCTAATTTTATCCCTACATGCTTGTGGTGTTGTTTTTATTATATATAGTACATATATATGTCATCCTTTGTAATTTGACCCAGTTTCCACTTTTTATATGACTGTTTTTTGAATTTCAGGTGGTTGAAGATCTCCTGGTTAATGCAGGGTGGTTTCTTACTATTCTTCCTATCTTTCCTACACCCTGGGATTGTTGGCTCTTGTGCTTTTAATAATGTCTCTTTAAAAAAATTACCAACTCTCCTGAAGTCGTCCCTCCCCTGTCCCCATTGGAGTTGCTTCCCAGAGGATCTTACCTCCCAATTCTCTGAGTTTGCTGAGGTCTATTGTCTTTATTCTGCTGTTTTTCCTCCTACCATTCCTTAGAATCATGAATTCTGTTTCATGGTCACTTCCACTCAGGCTGCCTTCCACCTTCAAATTCCCAACCCAAGTTCCCTATTTGTCAGAATCAAGTCTAGAACAACCTCTCCGCTAGTCACTTTCTCCACCTTCTGTAATAAAAAGTGCATTCCAAGAACTTGTGGGATAATCTGTGCCCTGCTGTCTTATTTTCCCAACAGATGTCTGGATAGTTCAAGTCCCCCATCATCACCAACTACTGTGTTTTCAATGATTTGATTAGTTGTTTACAAAAAGATCCTTCCACGTCTTCCTCCTGGTCTATAATAGACCCCTACCATGACATCACCCTTGTTTTTTATCCCTTTTATCCTTATCCAGAGACTTTCAATGGGTCTGTTTTCCACTTCTATATCAACCTCAGTGCACGGGTAATGCATCTTTGCTATTCCTCCTCTTTTTTCCCCCCTGCTCATCCTTCCTGAGGAAGCTGTTCCCTTCTGTACCAGTATTCCAGTCATGGGAATTATCCCACCCACCAAGACTCTGTGGTGCCAATTATGTCATAATTGTGATTATTCCTTAGTATTTCTAGCTCTTTCTCTTCACTAGATTTCCCATCTGTATTCCCTCTGGTCTCTCCTTTGCTCCTGCTGTGATTGCCCACGTTCCTCCTCCCCACCCGCCACCCCCAGGATTTTGACCCTGCACCCAGGTCTCCATGTTCTGGACTTACCTGTGGGCTGTTCTCTCCTGCCCGCATCAAACCTAGATACTCTTCCTCTTTCCCTTCCTTGATCGGTGGACTCTTCTCAGCAGTCCTTTTCGGAACAGAAGCCAAAATTCTCCCAGTGACACCATCTGCGCAGCCAGGCATTAACCACCAGGATGTGTCCTTCTCTGCCTGAGCCCCCTACCCGTGACCGGAAGGTGACACCACCTGCGCCCCGAACTCCCTCACACTCCCTCCCAGAGTCCTGTAGTTACTTCCGATTTGCTCAGGGTCATATCACACGGTATAATTAGTGCCCACTTGGATGAGCAGCATGGGGTAGAAGTCAGAGGGCCAGATGATGCTCAGTAATCCTTCCGTAATGTCTCAGATAGGCAGCACACCTCCTGGGTGCCAGGTCAGGCCGGCAGATGGACACCTCTGTCCTCCATAGAAGGGAGTCATTGACCACCACCACCACCCTTCCTCTTGGGAATGATGGCCATGATCCTTCCAGCCTAGGGGGGACATGGCTTCTTCTCCTGCACTTTTGGGGAAAATTTCTCATCCCTTGTTGCCAGAGCAGCATAACATATATATAAAATATATATTTAATCTGTATGGACAGTGGGTTGGGAGCAGGGGTGGAGTACTGCCTGCTGCCAGAAGTAGCCATCAGCCAGCTTCCTCCTCGTTAAAGAGCCATTTCCTCCTCCCCTGATGGTGCTATTGCAATCCTCTCCAGATGGATTGCTCCCTCCATCTTGGAGGTCTCCAGAGGCATATTTACAATGAATTCCTTGTGTGAATGGATGCTCCTCAGCCTAGCCACCTCCTCCTGTAGCTCTCCTACCTGTCTCCTGAGTAGGCACCTCTCACCCTGGGTGGTCTCCCCAGCCTGGCTTTCTATGTTGGGGAAATGCAGGCCACAGTCTCTGCAAACCCACACCAGGACCTGGGTAAAGGCGGGTTCTTTTTCTGGACACAGGTGCAGGTGGAGAAGCCAGGAGCACTGCTGGCACAGGCAATGGGGCCTTTTCGATCCAGGGTGATTTTGTTCTTTCTTCCGCTTACAAACTCTGTCTCAAACTCCTATGTTTGCTGGCCCCTGTTTGCGGTCTCCCCTTGGTCACTTAGCATCTGGCTTTTAAGCATCTGCCAAGCTACAGCTTAACAAAATTGGATGCCTAGTAAATTGTTATAAAGCATAATGCTCCACTTCAGCCATAAAGATTTCCATGACTGCTGCAGAAATAGGTGATCCCAACGTAATTCCTGTGGACTGTGCATAATGTTGCCTGCTTTACGCAAAGGGACAAACTCACTTCTGGGGTTAGCCAATGCCAATGAAATCCAATGGAGTTGCACCACTCCAGTTTGTCAGAAGTGAACTTGGCCTCGTATGTACCGAAGTAATGCACTAAAGTCAGGATGTCCCTCCAGGATACCTGATAGTCTGAAGTCACGGTATTACATCTTATCTTCTGCCCCTCTTAACGGAGTTTGGGGAGACTGGAATAACTGAATATGTTACCTTACTGTACCCAGTCACCTAGCTGGGTGACATTGATATATTTCCTGGCAGTTCAGATGCAGACTCATTTTAGACATAGACCTAGGGATCTAGCTATGAAATTGATCGCGTGCAGATGGATTAAAGAGCATTTTTCTTGTTTTCGGTTTTTATTCCAAAAACTGTGACCGTGTTTAAAGTAAGAAAACTACCCACATATTGAATTAGGGATAAAAACCACACCTGATGCTGTTAATACAGGTCACTAACTGACAGCTAGCAGGGACTTTTCATTCTGGAAGTACTGAAGATCTCACTTATCTTTAATAAGCCCTTAAGGCCATTCCATTCATTTAAAGTATCAAGGGGCTACCTTGACAAATGCCATTTATGGCCGAAATGTTGGTGTCGATCAAGTTAACGTATGTTAAATTAATGGGACTTGCCCAAAGTGCTTCCTTATACGTGAAGGGTTCAGCAGACTCTTGACTGAGGAGTGCAGAGGAATTAGATGTTGAATTCAGTCCTGTGTTGGGGTTGGTCCTGCTTCCGCGTAGGCCTGGTGTCCAAAAGCCCATTGACTTCAGTGGCTCAGGGCCAAGTCCATGTTGGGGAGGGAATGTGTCTTTGCTTGAAAGCACACATGAAATATACATTCCTGAAAATACCTTTTAGTTGGTTGCTTGATTGATTAGTAAGGCATCCACTGGATTAATCTACTGAAACCATTATCTAGACAATGTCGCCTCTGAAGCAACCTAACGCCTGCAAATAAAGCTGAGTTTGGATAAGTATAGTGAGCACCTTTTTACCGAAATGGGGAAATGAAGGAGATAGGCAGCTTAGGAACTGGAAAATACTTTTGAGTGACAGAGGGAATGGTCTGGTGCTTCCTGAATCATGGGATTCAGTTGGGTAGAAACAACAGATGAACAGAAACCTTTATATACTAGCAGGACTCAGTTACTTTAAAATGAAGTCCGAGTATGCTGCTGTAGTCCTGGTCTAAATACAGATGCAGGTTGAGCTACTTGCTGCTTGTTGGATCCTTGTTATAAGGCAAGTGTCTTAGAAACAACTTCAAAGTACGCTTACGCTATCTTGATTTTGCTGTGTTAGTCTCAAAAGTTGCCTGTGAGTTTCACAAAAGGGAAGACTGTATTACCGGGGATGTATATGGAATACGGTAATAATATGGAAATTCCCATATGAAGTATTTATATCCGGGGTGGGCAAACTACAGTGCATGGGCTAGATCTGGCCCGCCAGCTGTTTTAATCCAGTCCTCGAGCTCCCGCTGTGGAGTGGTGTCTCGGGCGTGCCCCGCTCCGGCGCTCTAGCTGGGGAGCGGGATCAGGGGCTGCTCCATGCGGCTCCTGGAAGCAGCAGCCTGGCCCCCCTCCGGCTCTTATGTGTAGGGGCAGCCAGCGGGCTCCACTCCGAATGCTGCCCCCGCAACCTCTATTGGCTGGGAACTGCAGCCAATGGGAGCTGCAGGGGCAGTGCCTGCGGATGGGGCAACATGCAGAGCGGCACCCCCTGGCCACCCCTATGTGTAGGAGCCCAAGAAGGGACATGTTGCTGCTTGAGGTAAGTGCCACCCAGAGCCTGCACCCCTAAGCCTCCCCTCGTGCCCCAACCCCTACCCCAGCCCTGATTCCCCCCCCTCCCACCCTCCGAACCCCTTAATCCCTGCCTAGAGCCCCCTCCCACACCCTGAACGCCTCATTTATGGTCCCAACCACAGCCCTCACCCCCTCCCGCACTCCAACCCCAATTTTGTGAGCATTCATGGCCCTCGGGCCAAAAAGTTTGCCCACCCCGATCTATATGAACAAAACTATAACCAGAATACTCTCATGTATGCATCATGGCAAGCTCTCTTGGCACAGTAGAGCCTCAGAGTTACAAACTGACCAGTCAACCACACACCTCATTTCCAATCAGAAGTACGCAATCAGGCAGCAATAGAGATCAAACAAACAAACAGAAAAAAGCAAATACAGGACAGTACTGCGTTCAATGTAAACTATTAAAATAATAGAGGGAAGGCAGCATTTATCTTCTGCATAGTAAAGTTTCAAAGCTGTATTAATTCAATGTTCAGTTGTAAACTTTTGAAAGCCACCGCAATGTTTTGTTCAGAGTTACGAACAACCTCCATTCCTGAGGTGTTTGGGACTTGGAGGTTCTACGGTAGGGGGCTCTGGGGATGGCAGAAGGCATGATACATTTATGTGTCCAAAGCTTTACCTCACGTGGCCTCAGTTTTACTAAAAGTGACGTCACCGTGGTGCCTGGGGGCAGGCAGATGTTGAAAATTAACTCTCTGCGATAGGGGGATGACCGGTTCCATAAATATGGTCATTTAGGGCCTGTCTACACAGTAAAAGCTGTGCTGAGGCTTGCCTACCTGAGCCACTTGAATCCAGCTAGTGCAGGTAACAGCAGTGAAGACAGCACAGCATTGGCTTCAGCATAGGTAGTACAATCCTGTCACAGCCCCTAGGTACACACTCGGCTCACTAGCCCATGCGGTGTTATCTTCCCTACAGTTTTTACCTGGGCTAGCTGGATTCAAGCTAACAAAGTGAGCTAGTCCATACACAGCTTTTGCTGCCCAGGCCTACCTTAGATGCATAACTGGCCATGTGTGCGTGCAAATACCCAATTGGAGCCCACACGTGCATTGCTTGCACACAGAGCTGAGTGCAGCCATCTCTGAACGTCCCTAGCCATCTAGGATTTACCACTGTTAAATGTAAATACTTTAATGTGGTGTGAATTTGGCTTCTTACAAATGGGACCCTTTCTGACTCTCTGCTCTGTTCGTGGTGTTTTTGCATAAAGCAGTGCAAAAATCACAGTGTAAGGCCATTTCCAGGGATTAATATGTGCTGACTATCTCAAAACAGCTTCCTAGGGACAGATAAGAAACCTTTTGTGCATAATGTAGCTTTTTACAAAGAACTGAAAACAACACATACAGATTCTATTGTTCATGAGCGCTCCAGTGAAACACCAATAGATGTTGCAAAACAAAGGCCTTTTGTTTATATGAATACAAGGCATTTCTGGTAAACTTTCCTTGCGCTTTCCCTCTCCTGTATTACCCAGTACATCTGCCTCCATCCGTATTCCTGCCTCAACCCCCTCCACAATCGGCTGGATCCCTGAAGTAGGACAACACGCTTCCTGTATGCCAGTTTTGGGCTCTGTGTGACCGCAATGCAGCGGTCTGTCCAAGTATGCTTCCCCCACCAGCCCCCTGTCATTTTAAGGTCCTCCCTGGGGGATCTGTACTGGAGATTATGGTCTCTGACAGCGAGGGAGCTGTACAATATGCTCAGATTTATTTCTGTCTCTCATTCTAGAGCTTGTTTGGTCTGAACTCCAAGCTCCATTCGGCTGTCTGATTGTGCCCCCATCACATCCAAAGGGAAACTGGTCCTTGGAAATTTTAGGGTGGGGGTGAGGGGTGAAGCTCACCAGCAATGCATAGAAATGCTCTGGCTAGTCTGTCAAACCAAAGGCTCTGCATAAAATATGTAACCAATGCGGTAACGCTGGATGCCAAATCTTAATGTTGCCGTGGTTTTAGTTTTTCTGATTCCTTTAATTTCTTCTCGTTATGAACCTGTTTCAGTGACCACACACTTCCTATACCCTAAAAGCTGGGCTGAATCATGAGACGGTCAATAGAAATGGACAGTTCCCATTCTGTAGGGTCCCCCTATTGTTTAATTAAAGTCTCAAAGCTGGCCTGCTGTGTTCTTTCCTTGCTACGGGCATGTCTTCACTGCAGTGTCTTGAGGTACACGGAGTGTTGTCCCATACCCAACTCCCGTGCACACCCACAAGTTAAGTGGTGTTTTATACTTCACTTAGCTGATTCAAGTACTGCTGACACTCAAGCTAATACTGTAGCAGGGAAACAGTTACTCTGTGCTGCTAATCCGAGCAGTGTGTGCCACCGTAACATTTTGCAATGCAGCTGCTCTCACTTTTAGAGCTTTCTGGCCTTCTTTTTATTCTTCTATAATTGTTCATTTTATTTTTTGGGAATTTCTTGTTTTCATTTTGTTCATGAAAAAAAAGATTTTGTTTTATTTCTTTTTATTACATTTACATGAATAAAATACCTCAAATGACCATATGCAAATAAACACAGTGTAAAAATCCCAATTTGAATATATTACATGATTTTATGAAGCGTTATTCCATGGCGTTGAAAGGTTTCAGGAATTAAAAGCTGACATAAGAGTTCCCTACATTTTTTCTTTCCATGGCCTGTTGTCTTACGATCAATGTATACTTCGGGGGGAAGAAACTTGTCACAATCTACACCAGGGATAGCCAATTATTTTTTTGTCAGGGTCCAGATTTCTTGGTCAAGGTGTAGTCCAGGTCCAGACACCAGAGAAAATAATGCAAAAGTAACAATAATGATAAGTAAATAAAAAGATTTTATGATCTCTTCAAAAGTGTTTGGTGGTCCACATGTGGCCAGCGGTCTACCTCTTGACTACTGACCTACACTACCCTTGGTCTACACTAACCACAGGGTACATGAGCCACAAAATAATGGTATTGGATAAACTGGCATTCTGGTATCTGAGTCCAAACCTGCGTTGATGACAGCACAATCTAGACTTTCCACAAGATGTTGAACCACTCACATTATAAAGACGTGGGCAGGTGCAAACTCCCCACCCCCATTAGTCACCCCCAAGTTCTCTGGATAGCTACTTATGGTCCCCCCCCACCCTTGAAATGTACCCAATACTTCAGCCCCCAACTAACCCTCCCATCTCCATCTCCATTCAGTGCCACAAATCCCATGGGACATCACGGCTCTTCCCAACTGCTACTGCTTCCTTCTCCAACTCTCCCATGCCTTCTCTCCCATTAAATCTCACCCCCTCCAGTCCCCATTAGCCCTGATAACCATTAGTCCCAGGGACCCCTCCCCTATCTCTGTGTCCAACAGAACATGGTCATCTGCAAAGTCAAGATTGAAGTTTTTCTTGATTCCACATAACTCCTGCAGCTTCCTTTCGTGTTGCTCTTTGCATCACATAAGCTATCACGGTGCAGAGAAGAGAGGTGCAACCCTGGCAAACTCTGATGATGATCTTAAACCAATTGCTCTCTCCCCTTCTTGTCCTTACACAGCTTTTCGAACCTTCATACAGTCTTGTCCAGTCTCTTTCTAGGAAGCCCATAGAGTCAGAAGATCTATAGCAATTCTATGAATGTGGTGGCTGGGCCATGTATAGATTAGACTCTTCTACTGCATCTGAATTAATTGACCTGGTCTTGTGGATCTAGCATTAGAGACTTTTACGTCTTTAGAGCCAGAGGTCCTGGATTTAATCCCCATGGATGACCCAGCCATTATGCATGCACTAAGCCTGAATGAGAAACCCCTGTGCTTCACACCCAAATCCATGCATATTTCACTCTCCCCCTCAATAAATCACACCCCGCCACTCCTTCCAAAGTTCAACTCTGACCCCCAAGTATAGCTCTATCCCACACAAAATCAAATTAATGTGGCCTACCCAGGCTTCCTGTAGGGCTTCACTGCTGCATCTGGCTCCCCATCCCATCCTCTGAAAGGAGCTGTGGGTTGGAGACAGTGGTGTAGTGGAGCCGGAACAGTGATCCGGTTCCATTATGTCCCACTCTTCTGCAGCTGGTCACTCTGCAGGGCTGGCTGGGCTCAGCTCCCCGTTGTGGGCATTTTGACGTGCCTTGCTTTGCCACTCCCACTCCATGCCTGACCCTCCTGCTCCGTTCCTCCCCTCTTGTTAAAGGAGCCAATCTCCTCTGTGCATTTGTCCTGCCCTGTGGGGAAGGAGTCAGTGGCGCTCTGTCCACTTGCCCCGACCATACATGTAGAACTCCCCAGAAACTTGGCCTCCCCTTGCAGATGACTGGATTTTGTGAACCAGCCAGTTAGACACCATCACAATAGGAGGAGCAAGGAAAAGGCATCTTAGTTCGTTCTGGCAATTCTGGTTTGGGTTCTATTGATGATACTAGAGACTGGTCCATGGTGTGGTTGTTGAACATGGTACCCAGTGCTGGCCCTGCTGTTCAGTCTTCAGGGTGAGACTGACCATGTTTGGTGCAGTTTATACAGTGTGTGGGCAGGCAGGTGCATGGAAACTTTCTGGTTTGAACCCATAATGCCCCTTGCTTAGGCTGCACACCACAAAGGTGCGTGACTGAGACGCATTCTCTAAGCCCAGTTGGATACAGAAACTCGTTCAGCTGCCTCAGTCTGCTTCGGATCAAAACTTCATAGTCACTTAGGAGACTTTCCATTGACTTTCAGTGGGATTTGTATACCTCAATTCTGAAGGTGCTTATGTAAATCTCCCTCCTACACTCCATGTGCCCACTCTTCCTGAGCATGCTCATAGTTGGGGCTTGTATTACTTAATATAGCCCTGGTCTACACTGGGGGGAGGGCGGGGGGATCGATCTAAGTTACACAACTTCAGCTATGTGAATAACGTAGCTGAAGTCGACGTACTTAGCTCGACTTACCGTGGTGTCTTCACTGCAGTGAGTCGACTGCTGCCGCTCCCCCGTTGACTCTGCCTCCACCTCTCGCGGCGCTGGAGTACAGGAGTCGATGGGAGAGCGCTCGGGGGTCAATTTATCGCGTCTAGACTAGATGCGATAAATTGACCCCTGCTGGATGGATCGCTGCCCGCCGATCCGGCGGGTAGTGAAGACATACCCACAGAGTGTGTTGAATGAATCAACTCTAATGATAGCATTTGATAGCGACTCCCTAAAAAAAATTATAACACAAATTATTGTTGTTGTTTTTCTGTAGGTCATAGTAGATACACCAACCAGTCCAGTAACCAGTGGACTTCCACTTTTCTTTGTGATTATTGTTACAGCTATCAAACAGGTAATGTTTTCAATTCATGAGGGCATGGGGGTGAGCAACAAATTGCTACAGTAGTGTGTGTGTATTTGCTTTGGGTTTTTAAGTATGTTCATGGCAGAGTGAATGAGAGAGATTTGGCATATAAAGACATATATACTTGACTCTACATATATTTGAAATAATAGAGGGCGAAGGTTAGAGGAACACTATAAATGTGAAATCTATTTAACTTAAAATTTGAAATAAAAAAGTAATTTTGGATACTATGCCGAACCTAAGTTCTCTGTCCAATTTTTGTAGATTTGATTGCATTTTCTCATTTTCAGTATGGCTTTTGTAATCTGTGTGTGTGTGTGTGTGTTGAAAGTCATGTTGTGAGCTATTGCTGTTGATGGTTGCCTCTGCGTTCACTGCACTACTATAATTTATTTCTTCTGTTTTAAAAATGCACTTTGGGCCTGATTTGGAGGTTAAAGAAGCATGATATAAATCCAGTTTCTATTCTGCTCTGACGTCAATGGAAAAACAGGAATAGTTCTAGTCAAACAATATCTAGTCCTGAAAACTTGTAGACCTCTTTCATTGAGTAATGTTAAAAAAAAAATTTAACCGTACGCACCCCTTTTTTAAATTGCATTATTTGATGTTTTTGTAAAGGGAATCAGTTGGGGAGCAGAAAGGAGTACTAGAGTTAAATCTGAATCTGGCTTTTATATTCTTTAGCTGAGACTGAAGAGAGAGAGAGTCTTTTCCTGTGTTAGACTGGAAAAGTGAGAATAACGGGGCACTAAGCATATTATTCACATGATCAGCGTATTCTTGCCAATCTTGAGAATAATAGAAACATGTCACAGCAATTTAGATGCTCCTTGCATGCAATGCCTAAAGATTAGTTTTGTGTGTGTTGTTTTAGTCTGTTCTGAATCTGTCAAATGTATATGTGAAGTTTTTAAAAATTAACTTGGTTCAGACAGAGCTATTCAGGTCGAGGTTCTGGCGTGCATGAAGGAGCTCTGATAACTGTGTTTAACTTACTTGCTTTTTTATCTCCCTCTCTCTCACAACTTTATTTATTTATTTATTTACTTCACTACCTGGGCTTGACTGTGTTACCTGTATATTGGTATGTCTAGGGCTATGAGGACTGGCTGAGACACAGAGCTGACAAGGAAGTAAATAAAAGCAGCGTCTTCATTGTTGAAAATGCAAAGCAAGTGAAAAAACACAGCGAAAAAATCAAGGTAACCATTAATAGAGAGAGAGATGCACCTGGGAGCCATTGGGAAAACTCCCATTGATGTGGTAGCAGAATCCGACGCTGTGGCTGAATACTTGAATATGCTAAGGGTCTAATTCTGCAGTTGTTACTTCTTGTCTTCTCATCCTCTTCTCTAAACCTCCGTTTATTTTCAGACTGGAAACCTTACGAGCCATTCCAGTTAATAACCAGGTGCTTGCTTGGCTTTTGTCTGGTCACTTCTTTGAAAGGCTGCCATGCACTTTACTGGTGGGGCTGATGAGTAACTTACCTCTGATCATTTTTCATTTGGTGGCTGGAACAGGCAGTCCTTCCTTTATCCCGCGCTTCCCAAGGACATCTGAGAAGATGTCTGCTAGCAGAGATGCTGATTTATCACCTCTCACTGTAGAATGCTAGATGGCTGCTTTCTTTATACATTTTTATGTGAAATTGTAAGGAGGTGTCTCTTATCCTAGTCTGCGGCCCTGCTGAGTTGGGCTGACCTCTCAGGCCAAGTCCTGCACTTGGATACAGGTGTGCAGCGCTGGTTGAAATCAGAAGGAGTTCTGGTTGTTGGAGGGCAGAACTGGCCCAGAGTGCCTGGGAGAGAATGGCCCTCAGTGCTTAGAAAGGGGCCCTAGCTAACGAGTTTAATTTACAGAGCTGGGATGGTTCGTTTAATCTGTTGTGGAGGTTTTCCCTTGGTGCTCTAATATTGGGATAGAATGCAACAGCGTTTGTAAGAACAAATACTTGCTCGTGGCTTGTTGTGACAGTTCTTGGGGTGCCCAGGGCTGAGTCACTTTGTTACCCCCTGACTCCAGCAAGAGGGAGTCTTGTGGTAGCTGGATGTCAGCTCCCTGATGCCATCAGCGCTTCAGCCCCTCTCCTCTGGGCTATGGCAGCCCTTGCTTTGCCTTGCAGATCACCAGTAGGTGTACCCTAGTCCCCAGGCCCCTTTGAAATGTCTCCCCGTAGCGTTCCGTTCCTTCTCCACCGAACACTCACAGGCTATGTCTGCACTACACAGCTTTGTCACTACAGCCGTGCCGCTAAAAGTTGCGCAGCGTAGCTGCTGTTTGTCTGCTCTCCTGCCGACAAAAAACTTCCACCCCCAACGAGCGGGGTTAGCTTTAACGGCAGCAAAGCGCTCCTGCTGACAAAGCGCTGTTCACTCTGGTGCTTGTCATCAGCAAAACTTTTGTATTTCGGGGTGTGTGTGTGGTTTTTTTTAAATACCTCTGAAAGACAAAAGTTTTGTTGTTCAATTGCCAGTGTAGACAAAACCACAGTAATACCAGGTAAGCTGTCCCCAGAGGAACAGAGTTCACGCCAGCTTGTTTGGTTCCATGGAGGATGAGCTACTGAGATATATTTATAGTGAAAACAAGCCTAAGTTTATTATCAAAGGCTAAAATTTAAGAGATGGTGAGCAAGGATAATGGATTACATATAAAACAAAATCAGTACATGCTTTCCAGAGATTAAACTTAATTTAACCACCAGTCTAGAAGCAATCTTTTCTCACCCAAAGGTCCTTCACAGTGCTTCCAGCCAGGGCAGGTTGGGATCTCATTTTCATGAATGTAATCGCACTTCCTTAGGTACAGGATAAAGAGGTTTCCTTTTGCTTTTTCCTTTATAGCCCCAAAATTCATTGTTGGTCCTCCATGTCAGGATGACCCCCTGGGGGTTTATTCCTTGGTATACTGGACTTCGTATGCAAATGGAGCCTCCATTCTGTTGGCTTACAATGCTTAATTTACATGTGGACCGAGGGAGACAGGTGATTATACATCCTTCGTCTGGCAGAATCCCGTTTATCAACCCCGTCTTGATTCAGACTTCTTTAGGAACGTATTTTCAGTTTATGTATACATAACTTCTTCCATGGCATTTGTACAGACATTTTACCTCAGTGTTAATGACCACTGTGAGCCTGGCTTTCATTAAAGACCTCACGTGACATTCTTTATGGAGAAATACTGTGAAAACAGGGTGCTGGGTGTAGTGAGTTTGTCAGGCCTGTCAAGAGTTACTGTGACAGCGCAGTGACCCCTTTGCTGGTTGGCATTGAGGGGCTCTTAAGGTCACACTTGTGTTTTTCCTCTGGGGGCGGAGGGACGTGTGAGGCCTTTGATCAGAGGGTTCTGTTACACGTTGTCAAGAGCCTGGCTCAGGGTCCCTCAGCAGCAAATGAAAGGAAGAAAAATCAAGAAAATATAAATTTAAAAAATGCTACTTATTTGGGTACTATCTTGAGTGTAAAGAAAACTTCACTCTGCTCCATCTCCTCACAGCAAGTGCCGTGTCCCCTCCATCCAGTAATGAGTGTTTTCCAAAACTAGGTAGTGAGGGAACGTAGTGTATGTAGCGGCTGCTACGGAATAGTCCTAACTGAAGAAAAAGCTTTCCACTTGGAAGTCTAGTAGAAGGGGGTGTGTCTGAGCTACATATATAAACAAGGGCTATGGTGGGTAAATATCAAGCATACTGTCAGATAAAGGAGAAAAGATCTGGAGTCCGACTACATTACTACATTTCCACTCAATAGTGAAATAATTTCATAGCTTTGTTAAACCCCTTCCAAGGGCCCTCAAACTTCAAATTCTATTGTTCTGCGAACAATCACTGCACAGAGGCCCTACTGAAGTGGGTGAAAGTTGTTAAATATGGAACCATTGTAAGACAGAGTAAATGTGCAGGTACTGTGTTGCTATCGTTATGCAGTCTTGATAATTAGCTTTGAGCAACAGTTCTAGCATGTGGATGGCAAATCATGGGGGACAGTTACACAATTGCAGTACTTTTTTTGGTGGTAAGCTTAAAAAGCTCTTCAAATTCCCATGATCGGAGAGGATTTGTCCTCTTTCTTGTAGACTTGGATAAAAAAAGATAAACTGATTTAAACCTTTAATCATCTCCTTCAGGGCCTGATGAAATGAATCATTAAAAAAACACAGTTGCATTCTTTCCAGGTTGGCGACATTGTAGAAGTGAAAGCAGACGAAACCTTCCCCTGTGATCTGATCTTCTTGGCATCGAGTAATGACGATGGGATCTGTTACGTCACGACGGCAAGTCTGGATGGCGAGTCGAATTTCAAGGTAAGAAGAATGAAAACGCTTCAGGCAGGAGTCTAGAGTGCAGAGTCAATGCATTGCAGTGGCTCCTCTGTGCTCCGATTTTTTTTTGTTTTAGTTGCAACTGAAGTCAGCCTGGGTGTCTGTCAGTTCAGTTTGAGAAAGCTTTGGGATCACACATTCTGATTGTGATTGGTTGTGTTTAGCTTCCATTTCCATTTAACTCTCTCATCCAGTCACTCAACACTGAAGTGCTCTATGGATTTGTGTGTGTTTTAAATAACTATTCCTAATGGCACTGTTCCAAACTGTGTTGGTCTTGACAGATATACCTGCATGCTGTATTATTTATCCTGCTAAAGCAGGTTACCACTTTCATCTTCTTACCCATGTAGAAAGATCTAATGAATTAGTAAATAGATCACTGCAGTTTCAGCTGGTTTATTAAAGCAGTCACCCGTAGTGCCCTTTGCAATTGAGATTTTATCAGGGTTTTCACTCTATAACTCCCTGCTTTCGCTCCCTCTGCACTTATGAGTAGTTGTCCCCTTTTTGTGACTGAAATTCTTCATGTTTGATATGAACTCATAGGTGAATTGTTCTGGATTGTTTTGCAGAAAAGGCCTACTAGTCATTTAAACTATACTCTGTTCCCATTGGCAGAAAATTTTAAGATTCATTTTTTCATACTCATGACTCAAAAGGACTGAACTTTGAGATTTGAAATTGTACCAGTTGGGTAGGCCTCACTGAGGATGAATTCTTTCTCTAAGTTATTCCCTCTACCTTTCTCCCTCACCCCCCCCAATTGAAACCCCCCCTCTAAGGATATGACAACTTGGTTTCATTCATGCACAGGAGTAATTTGTGCTAACATTGGTAGCTGTAGTACTAAGTGTGGAACAATGTTAGTAGTGTAGAATTCCTTCCAACTCCCACAGAAGTCAGTGGGCGTATGTATCTTCATTCGTTAAAAGGGTGTTGGATCAGGTACGTGGCTAATATCGATATTGATAGCCATTAGGTAATGTAGAAATGTATGCGTGGAAGCTGATTCTGTGTTTGAAATATTTTTGATTGTACTGAGTTCACCAACTCTTTAGAAGTGAGCCTTTCTCCTGGGCATCTTATGAAATTCACAAGCCAAGTAGCGCTGGGTCTGCAACCTAAGTGGCTAGGTTAGCAGAGAGGAGTAGAGCTTTCAAGCTCCACAATCTTAAAGTACGCCTTCCTATATTAAAGCCGGTTTAAATGTATGCCATAAAATATACAAGGATGTGCAACACGGCTGAGTTAATTTCAGAACCGGAACACGTTTCCTGACTTTGAGCATTTGACATGTGACACTAAAGTTCTACAATAAGTATCTTATATTGTTTCTGCTTGGTCATTAGCAGTTGTCTCCTGAATGTTGATGTAACAAAGAAGAAGTTTGGGGGGCAGGGAGGAAGAGTGGGGAAAATGGCAGAACAGCGTAACTGAGGCTTACCTGTCCTGTGGGGGTGGAATTTTTGATGTAAGACACAGACATTCTACTACAAAATCATTCACCACTGGTATTCAAAATGCTGTTTATAATTTGTGTACTATAGCTGTTTCTCCCATCAGTTTCAAGAAGAGGAATCCAAGGCTAAGAAGTGAGAGAGCTTTTTAGTGAATGTGTTTTTGGAGACCGATTAAGGCAATATATCTTGCTGACTGAAGTTTAGAACTGTTAAGTAGTTTCTATAAATAGAACTTTAAAAACAGCGAATTGGAGTCTTCCCAGGCTTTCCAATTAGTTCTGTGAGAGAGGAACTTTCACAGCAGTTGATGCTAAGAATAGCTCTTGGTTCGGTCAATACTGTTCCTGCTCCCCTGACAGCAGAGCTATCTTCTAATTACCTTCAGAAGCACTGGGCAATTTCCTTAGAGGAGCTGAACACCTGTTGAGCGCTTGTAGCTATCTTTTGAAGTAAACCAGTGTTGCAGGAGTTCACCGTGCCTTAGGACAGCCCTGAAGGAGGAGTATGTCTCATAATTTATTGGCAGGTACAAGAGACCTCCCTTATTAAGTAACCCTCTGTCTTACCAGACCAGTCCAAAGTATTTCCTAAGCATGTTAAATTCCAACCTGTTCTACCTTTCATTAGAAGACCCTTCCCTCTCCTCCCGCTCCAACCTTAAACAACTGATGGGTTACTTGAGTGGTCGCTTAAGACAAGCCTCCTTATACATCAGTGTTTTTAAGTACTGAGCTATAACTACTCATTGGGCGAAGACCTTCTCTGTGCTTGTGCTTCAGTGGAGCTGTGTGACTCCATAATAGCTCTTGCTGCTCCTTTCCACCTAGACTCATTATGCAGTGCGGGATACGACTGAGCTCCGGACAGATGATGACATCGACACCCTTACTGCCGCAATCGAGTGTGAGCAGCCTCAACCTGACCTCTACAAGTAAGTACGGGAACAGCCACGACTCCCGGTACTCAACTGATCCTGGTCGTTTGTCCATCACTTCGTGTCCTTTGACCGGGCAAACTAGTGAGCCGTTGGCACCCGTCTAACAAAGTAGTCGAAGGGAGCCGCTGAATTCTCGTTCCAGCTGAATAGGCTGCATGGAATTCAAAAAAGTGATTGTCTTCATGTTGTCCACAAGGAATGAAAGGCTTTTTAAGGTAACACTCGCAGATGTTCTTGGGGAATTTACTGAGCTGTCCAGCAAAGCTCCCTGGAAATTGGACTTAGATGGCAAAGCATCTGCCCTGGGAGGTGCTAGTGCACCAAAGTGTCACTAGACCCATAGGCCTTTACAAACTTGGGTGTAGGCCTGCTTAGAAACATGGCTTTGTTACCTTTCTGAACAATTTTAAGGGTGGAAACCCATTGGCACCCTGGCCCCAATTCAGCAAGGTGCTGAAACACAAGAACAGCCTCATTCTAGTCAGTGGGGCTCCTTGCACGCTTAAAGCTTGGCATGTGCTTAAGTACTTTGTTGGATCCTGGCCTGCATAATGTGTGCTTTCCAAAGTGCCTTCTCTCTGAGAGCATAAGACTCTGATGTCCTCTAACCGTCTCATTTCTTCCCACCTGCCTGTTGTGACGTTCCTTATGTTTGTGATGGCTCCTTGTAATTAAATATACAGCAAACATTAGTTAACCAATGTCCTCTTATATATTTTGATCACAGATTTGTTGGAAGAATTAACATCTACAGAAGTAACCAGGAGCCTGTAGCCCGGTTAGTTCACTTGGCTCATTGTTACTCATTGCAGATGGTGTTTGTTTTCTTTATTATTTCTTTATTGATAGTTCGTAGCGTCCTGCTTATCAAGGAGGACTTGTGGAGATTAATAGGCCTGAAATTTGAGCTTTCTTATCCTACCTTTTTTTCTTTCATGTTGCAGTTTGGTTTTATGTGTTCTTGTGACTTGAGAAAATTTCAGTCATTCCGAATGAGGGATCACTTGATGCTTACCTGTTCTGTTCATTCCCTCTGGGGCACCTGGCATTGGCCACTGTCAGCAGACAGGATACTGGGCTGGGTGGACCCTTGGTCTGACCCAGTCTGGCCGTTCTTATGAGGGCAGCAAGCCCTCTTAAAAATCCCAGCTCTTCAGCTGTGACAATCTCCAACAACTGCCCCAGGATATTGTGTGTGTTGGGTTTCCCGATGTGGGAGTTTACAAGATGTGAGCACACGTGCAACCCTCTGCATCCTCTATCACCCCTGCTGGAATCATCCTTGTGAGCTGGCGGATAAATTAAACTGACAGGCTCCCTGCTCTCTGAGCTCTTGAAGGGCAGGATCCCCCGTCAGTTTCACTCCCACTGACCAGAACCAGAAGAAGCAAAGAGTGATGTGCTGGGCATGTGCTCACAACATCTGCTCTCCAGCAAACCCAGCCTTCGCTTTGCTGAAGAGCTGGAGTTCTAATGAGGTGCAGCCTGTGTTTTGGGTGACCAGTACATTTTCTACATCAGTGGGACACAATAGAGGGTGGATGAGAATGTAGATTTCCTGAGGGGAAGGTTTTTGGTTGTGGGTCTGTCAAATAGGCTGTTTCTGTGCACAAAATGTCCGTCCCCATCCCCCCCCCCCCCCCCAGCAGCATATGTACATTAGTTTGCAAAACTGTTTTCCCTGTTGCTGTTTATTTAGTGAGTACAGCCATGTGCTCAGAGCAGTGTAAAACCTGAACACAAAGACAGTCCCTGCCTTAATAAGGTTACACTCTACAGACACAAAGAAAAAGACAAACTAGAAAGTCTAGAGATGACGGACTTAGTTTGTTTATTCCAGCTGTGTATTGTAAAAGCATGTTTCATGCTAACATCTTTGTATATATCACAGGAGAAAGCACCAATTCACCAACAATGCTGCAAAATTAATGGGCCAAATTTTAAAGTAAAGAAGAAAATCAAAGTTTAATCCAAGAAGCAGTGAAAGATAGATTTCAGATAGAAGTGGAAGCATGCATGTCCGTTAACCCAAGAGTTTTGGAATTCTAAGAGTTTTCGATTCATGGCCATAAAGGACCTTTGTGACGATTTAATCTGACCACATATACAGCACAGAAAGTGACAGGAGGGCTTTGAATACCAAATGGTCACCTCTCAGCCTGCATTTGTAGAGCTTGTGATGTTTCTCGCTGGTCAAGCAGAGACGCCAGCAGATGTGCCCCTCAGATTCTTAAGTTGAGAGACTAATGGGGGTCTCAAATACTAACTGCAATACAGAACTTTTGAGGGACCTTGAAACCTGACAAATTGATTTTTGAGGATTTACACAAACTTTTCTCACCTTTAAAACTTCTGCCACCCGATTAGGATTAGAAGTGGAAATGGCAAGCGGTCATGAAGGGAAATAAGGAATTAATAGAACAGACAGAGCAACATGGGAGCAAAAAAAATAAGTAAAACATTTTACAGCATCATCGATTTTTTTTCCCGAAACGCTCCAGGGGGCTTAGCACTCTTGAAAATTAGTCCACTTATTTAGGTGCCTAAGTATAGGTTTTAGACTCTAGCATCAGGTACTTATTCTTGAAAATCTTGACTTGAATTCTAAAATGAGTTAGACAGTGGAGAGTCTGAATACCAGTAATACTTTGTGTGATAAGAGATAAGAAACCACAAATGTAAATATAGGTGTGAAGGCAAAAATACAGTCCCAGAATCAGGGTCGGCTTTAGGCCGATTCCCCGGAATCAGGCCCCGTGCCTAAGAGGGCCCCGCGCCTTAAGCACCTTTTTAATTTTTTAATTTTTTTTTACTCACCCAGCGGTGGTCTGCTCCAGGTCTTCAGCTGCACTTCGGCGGTGGGGGGTCCACTCCGGGTCTTCGGCGGCGGGGAGGGGGGGGGGGGAGCGGGCGGTCCTTCAGTGCCGTGGAAGACCCAGAGCTGAGTGAAGGACCCGCCGCCGAAGTGCCGCCGGGTATTCGAATCGGGCCCCGCAGATCCTAAAGCCGGCCCTGGCCAAAATAAACAAATCCCTTACTTAAGAGAAAAAACAAACAAATCCCCAGAATGAAGCGTATTTACAGTATTTGGGTTTAAAGGACTTCTGCTTTAGCTTTGTTTAACTCTGGGTATAAAATGTAAACACGTTGGAATGAAATTGTTTGTAAGCAATCTGATACTATAACTTTTTCTGTGTTTAGGTCTTTGGGTCCTGAAAACCTGCTGCTGAAGGGTTCTACTTTAAAAAATACAAAGAAGATTTATGGTGAACAGCTTTTTATTGGTAGTTCTGATGGATAACTGAATGAAGTTAGCAAACAAATCTAAATGTCTATCGTAGCATCTAGTGATGGAAAACTCCTGTCTACACTGCTTCTTTCAGTGCGCTGTACATATCTCATGCTCATACACAAGTTAATGAATTAATTTTGAGAGTAAGATTTCACGAGCTACCGTGTCAGATGGTTAACTGAAATCTGAATATATTGACCAGGATCTTCAGAAATTCCTTGTGCTTTTTGAGAGCCCATCTTGAAACTGAAGCTGGGCAAATTTTTTTTTTTTTTGGCAAATAGAATTTTTGCTGAAAAAAATGCTTTTTTTTCCAGGGCTCCCGAACTTTTGAATTCTTTTTCAAACTTTAAAAAGAAAAAAAAAAAAAGGGGGGGGGGGTGAAGAGGGCCAAATCGAAATGAAAATCCCCCCCCATAAAAAGTCATTTTGAGTTGACCAAAATGTTTTTGTAGATTCAAAATAATTAAAAAATAATAATTTTGAGTTGACCTGGAATGTTTTGGTCGATTAGAAATGATGATTATTTTTTTTTTTAGTTTGTGATGGACAAAATATTTCTGAAGAATGCTTTTGGTTAGAATCACAGCAGATTTTTTCAGCTCCGCTCCCAAACAAACAAACAAAATCAATTATTCACTCCGATCTATTTGTGACACCTTTAAAGAGGCCCAGCTCAGCACTTTCTGCCATGTAGGGACCCCTTTACAGTGTCTCAAGTTGCAAGTCCCTTTTGAAAATTATTGGCCATACACCCAGTACTTTATCTCCATCCACTAACACCTGTAAATCTGTCCAAAAAGCAGCAAAGTTTGTCTGGCAAAAATGTATCCCTTCTCAACTCCATACTGCTGACTGCTAAGGGTTCCACTATCCTTCAGGGAAATTAACTGAGCCGAGATGTAAATGGCTGTAGCTCCATTGAAGTGAAGTGGATTTGCACCTGCTTAGACCAGTTCTGAATTTGGTCTAGATTTTTCAGAGATTCTTTTTTCCCCCTTCCCCGTACTTGTTTCCTTTTACTTTTGGCAGGAGTTGCACTTACAGGATGCTAATTGTCAGCATCCCATTCTGAGTGGCTCTTGTACTGTATCTGCTTTTCTCCTTACGTCTCCTGCTCTCCTTCCCCTCACTCAAGGCTTTTCAAAACAACAATCAGTAGTGCAATACATGTGTTTGCCAATTCCACCAATACCCTTGCATATATACACTTGTATGAAGTATCTTTTTTTTCCCGTCAGTTTGTACAAGCAATTGTGATAGATAAATTTAGCAAACATTTTTCAACAAACTTTGTACAGAAATAAATGTATGCTCTGGGAAACTATTCGGGAGTTCACGCTTCTCATCAGCCTTCAGATGATTTATTGTGGCACTTGTGTTAGCATTATTCGATACCACTGGGGGTTCCTTGCTTAAATAACAATGCATAACACTTGGGCAATACCGCTGTCTGTGGATAATGAATCTAAAGCACTGTGCAAACGTTAATGTACCTCACTGACAAGTGAGAGGTAGGCTTGCAACTCAGAAAGGGAACGATTACAAGTGATGCTTTAATGTTCTGTAGGAGTTGCGGTTTATACTGGAATGGAAACAAAAATGGCTTTGAACTACCAAGGAAAATCACAAAAACGTTCAGCTGTAGAAAAGTAAGTGTGCTTCAGAAGGAGAAAAGTTTGTAAAAACTGTTCGTTTCCTTATGGGTTCATTTGTGCAGAAATAATCCCAGCATTTGCAGCCTTTTGTTTCCGATACACTCTGTGTAGAAAATCTGTATACAGGTCTGTCGCATCTTATGCACATTTAACATGCACAATTTCAACTTTACGCGGTCGGCAAAAACAAAAAAAAGAGGAAAAACAACAATTTTAATACTGTACCTGTTGTGCGTGCGATTTCACTCGCCATCGAACTCAGTGGGGTTTTGGCTATACGCGGTTTTCGCTTTACGCGCTAACCACAGAACGGAATCCCCGCGTAAGATGAGACAGACCTGTATTGGGTTAAGCATGTCTCCTAAAAAGCTACAGCATTTAGTGGAACTTTTAAAAGGTATTACTCCAGGCTTATGCTTTACTCTACTGGGTGAGAAGTATTAAAAATCTTGGGTTTGACCCTAAAGATCAGGGCTGTCAAAAGCAGTAGTCTATAGAGTTTCCCTTTTAAAAATAAGAATAGTCTAACCCTGATTGCTTGCATGATTGAATATTAAAAATAGCTGCATGGATTTTAAACATAAACCTATTTTTCAGATCAATCAACGCCTTCTTGATAGTGTATTTATGCATCTTAGTGAGTAAAGCTACGGTGTGCACCACTCTGAAATACATCTGGCAGAGTAATCCATTTAATGATGAGCCATGGTATAACCAAAAGACAATAAAAGAAAGAGATACGTTCAAGGTAAATGGGGTTGTGTTTCAGGATCTCCTCCAGCCTTATTTATTCTGACAGTTTTGTTTAATCTGCCAACCCCTGTCTTCCCTGCATGTTGTTTGGAATACATACTAAGGAAAGTACTGTCAATCTCTTAGCTCTCTTTTCCCTTTTGCTTGTAATTATTTCCTGTCTCAGCCGCTCTGTGCCACTCTTGTTACTTATGTGCAAGATTGCTTGGGAGTGGTTGGGCAAAACACGGCCGAGGAAGACTCGGATGCTAAAGCTGCTCACATATTGGTGTTCTTCTCATATAGAACGTGTGTGCCAACTGTTTATGTTTCTAAATGGCTGCCTCTTATTTGCTGACAAAAGACAGATAAATAGAATTTTGGCCCCCGACATATACTTAAACACAGGAGCACATGCTTGGTCCATATCTGAACTCCAGCCAGTTTTCAAACTCGAATATGTAAATTTAGACTGGGGCCACTTTCATTAGGTGTCTAAATATGGATGTAGGTGTTTGAGGTTTTAAGTAGTCAGGCTTGAAAATGTTGGCCTGGTCTCAACTTACCTTATTTGCTATCAGAGTTTTAGGAGACCTCCTTGTGCTTTCGCTTACACCAGTTGTACGGTAGTGTAGCGCTCCTGACATCAAAGCAGTTTCTCCTGATTTAAACTTGTTTAAGTGAGATCAGAATCAGGCCTGTAGTATTTACAGAACGGTGTTTGGCTACAATGTTAATTTAGACAGTCCTTGTGGTTGTAAATAAAATGCCACCGTGAGCCCAATGCTCTTCAGTTATGCCTTTACAACTCTATGTGAGTCAGTGAGGTTGCCAAGATGTAGCTGTTTGTCCTGAAATTTCGCTCCGCTGGCAGTTTTTTTTTTTTCTGCCCTCCCTCCCCCCATATTTTCTTCCTCTGATCTGGTCACCCTAGCAAGATGGAACTGAGAGCAGAATTTGGTCCATTAACCTTAGTTTTCTCAAGAGTTTTATTTTTCATATCAAGTTCTCTTTTCACCACTGAAGAATAAAATCTAAGTAGAACCTTGAATTTCTTGTTGTTGTTGATTATGTCTGTATCTGGCTGAATTGGATATCTGATTGGTACATGCTACCTCGTTTTATTTTTCCTTTGCAGATCTTAAGAATGTTCACAGACTTCTTGTCGTTTATGGTTCTGTTCAATTTCATTATCCCGGTCTCCATGTACGTTACTGTAGAAATGCAAAAATTCTTGGGCTCCTTCTTTATTGCTTGGGATAAGGAGATGTATGATGAAGAAATCAAGGAAGGAGCACTGGTGAATACCTCGGACCTCAACGAAGAACTCGGTCAGGTCAGAACGTGCTCTCCATTTGTGCTAACTTAAAATTGGATGCATGGACAATGTAAAACTGTGCAACTCTTCCTTGGACTAAAACAGTTGTAGTGAAATCCCTCCTGTAGAACTTGTGGGCAGAACTTCAGCTATGAAGCTAATTTGGGCCGTGGTGCTACTTAGAGCAGTTTCGTGTCTGCTTTTAGTTTCATCTGGCTGCTTCCATGGCCAGGGGCTGCTCTAGCAGCCAGGAATCACGGGAGCATAGAGGCATACTAGCCCTACCCCCATGACCGCAAAGGCCATGGGTAGAGTAGTTTCATCTTCTATCTGTGCTTTGATTAGGAAACAATCGTCATTGATTGGCGCTTAGAGAGACAGATGGTGTTGTTTATTTTGCTTAGTTTCCTATTAGTAGGAAGCTCTGATGCAATATTTGTGGATTTAGATTTGTATACAATATGTAATTCCCTCCCTTCTGGTGGTCCTGCTCACCATCCTAGAAACATCTAGGTGCTTAGGGAAATACTCCAATATCCAAAACCTAGAGACATAAAAGCTCTGGAGTATTGATCCAAGTAGGGGATTTATGGCAGCGGTTCTCAGCCAGGGGTACGTGTGGGGGTTCTCCAGGGGGTACTTCAACTCATCTAGATATTTGCCTAGTTTTACAACAGGCTATATCAAAAGCTCTAGTGAAGTCAGTACAAACTAAAATTTCAAACAGTGACTTGTTTATACTGCTCTATATGCTAAACTCTGAAATGTAAGTACAATATTTATATTCCAATTGAGTTATTTTGTAATCATATGGTAAAAATGAGAAAGTCAGCAATTTTTCAGTAATCATGTACTGTGAAACTTGTATTTTTATGTCTGATTTTGTAAGCAAGTAGTTTTTAAGTGAGGTGAAACGTGGGGTACACGCAAGAGAAATCAGACTCCTGACAGGGGTACAGAAGTCTGGGAAGGTTGAGAGCCATTTTTATGGTTTATGGTACCATTAGGGGAAGTCTGTTAGAAGTGATATAATCATGCTCTGTTGTCACTGTACCAGATTAACATTAACTTTTTAATGAGAACATCTAAAGTAGAATTTAAAAACATTACTCTATAAATTAATTAAAACAAAAATATGTCACACGTGGCTGTAGGACAGGACAGAACATAAGAACGGCCATACTGGGTCAGACCAAAGGTCCATCTAGCCCGGTATCCTGTCTTTCAATAGTGGCCAATACCAGGTGCCCCAGAGGGAATGAACAGAACAGGCAATCATCAAGTGATCCATCCCCTGTCACCCATTCCCAGCTTCTGGCAAACAGAGGCTAGGACACCATCTCTGCCCATCCTGGCTAATAGCCATTGATGGACCTATCCTCCATGAATGTATTGAGTTCTTTTTGAACCCTGTTATAGTCTTGGCCTTAGAGAGAGACCTGATTGCTGTATTTGTGCCAGCACTGCAGCCTTCAGCAGCTCTGAAAAATTATTAGAAAGTCAGTGCTGCAGTAATTATCATTCTCCCTTATTAAAAACCTTTGTCTGTCTGCTAATCACTCGTCTGCCTGTCAAGATATAACTGTAACTATTTTTGGTGGCAGTTTAGGTTGAGTGTGCTACTATTTGCTTCTGAAAACCAGATGAGCTTATAAATTGCATATGTACAATTTCTATTGTACATGCAATTTATCATGCAGTTTGTTTCCACATAGAAGAACCTCAAACCCTAACGGCATGTCAGTAATTTGTTTGCTTTCCTTGAACTAATTAAAAATTTAAAATTCTCTGTAAGCTTTCTCTGTGCAGGTTAGTGAGGAAAGTATAATTCTGGTAATCTTTCACTGCGTGCATTTGATATGCAACTGCATTACTATGGTTTTCTCTGCACTGCTGGGATTCTTAAGTAGCTAATGGTTCACTCTGCGCAGTGCAATTGATCGTACTGTAGTATACCCTACGTTTGTTCCTGTAAAGAAAACATTTAATTTGAAACAACTATTAGCTAATTTAATTGCATTGTCAACATAAAACTCCCATAAAGCAAACAAATGGGTTTGTACTACAGCACTGATTAAACAGCTGCCGTGCTTTTCAAAATACAGTTTACTTTGCCCGGTGTTATACTATGTGCTTCCTTGTTGCACTTTTCTCTCCTGGGACAGTGAAAATCAGTGAAATCAATTTCCATTTTCTTATATATAAAATCCCTCTCATTTCCATGTTCTCAGACTTCCCCATTTGAGTTCAGGCATTGCAAAGGAATGTTTATTTGTTTAAAAGCAAGTGTTCAAGTTTTTCTTTGTTGGAAAAATGTATGGAAACTTCTTGTATTGATCAATAGGTTTGCTAAAAACTTTAAAAAAATCTAAATGTTGGTCTTTTATATGTTGCTTTATTTGATTCAGTGCTAAGTACAGCACCATCTGAGAAAGACTAGCTAGGGGAACAGATGGTTGAGGGGGAGTAATCAAGGGCCGTAAGACAGGTTCTCTGAGAGTTTTAAAAACTAAACAGGGCAATTGTGTAATGACTTGGAAGCAGAGGAGTTGTTCTGGGCATGGGTGCAATATTGTCTTTTCTTTGTATTAATATACCCTACTCCAAACTTTGAAGTCCAAGTTAAGCAAGTGCCAGTGGTTCTCTCCTAGATAAGGTTTTACTAGTTAAGTTCCAGTTATTCTCATATTTTCAGTGCCGCCTCAGCTTCTTTCTTTTAGACAACAATGAAAGCTGGGAGTGTAGCGAAGAAAAAGTACAGCAGTGACTTCCTCCCTTTCTTTTAGGTTGAGTATGTGTTCACAGACAAAACTGGAACCCTGACTGAAAACAGCATGAAGTTCATTGAGTGCTGCATAGATGGACACAAGTACAAAGAGGGCATTTCAGAGGTGGATGGGTTCTCTCACACGGACGGACCTTTGAAATATTATGGGAAAGCAGAAAAGGTAGAACCGGGCTTCGGTAACTTCTATATTTTCACTGTCTGCTCCAATTTTCTAAGAGCTAACAATAACTAGAGCTGGGCACAAGTGTAAAAATTCAGACACCGATTATGAACACCTCTAAGTTTGGCAGTGTTCAGAACCCACGTTTGGGTTCAGCCCCTTAGAGACACTTTGAAAATCTGGCTTCCTCTGTCCAATCTCTTCCATCTCCCAAGTTCAGGAGGGTTTGGATCTGAGAGTTTGGTTTAGGTTCCTTCTTTAGCTATTACTCTTGGACACTGTACCTTGAGTTTGTGTAGCAGTAATGTCAAGCGCAGGGGAGAGCACATATCCATTTTCAGGAATCGATCCCATCCTTTGTCTAATCAAGACCACACTAAATAGAGTTGTAGCAGAAGTGTTCAGCTGCTTTGCTAAAGTGGCATCACGGCAGAGAACTAGAAGCATTGCACGCATTGCAATAAAATAAATGATTGAACCAGAGTGCTGATTTTTATTTTCTGCCTTGTTTGATCTTCATTTACCCCTGCATCCTGCTAAAATGAATTAGTGCTCCGTTACGTTTGAACAGAGCTCCTTTCTGATTATGGGGCCATTAAAGATACCTGCCATGTTTTGCAAGAGTAGGGCTTTGCATCAGTGTCGTTGGCTCAGTTTCCCCTTTTGTCAGCTCTTGTGCTGTTTGGTTGCTACTCTCCATCTCTGAGGCAATTCAATGGTGGTATATGCAGGTACATTTTCAAAGTACTGTGGGATGAAAGACACCATGTAAATGAAGTTCCCATTTAAGGGTGAGATGTTTCAAAGGTGGCTAACAGAGTTAGAATTGGTGCCGAACCTACATTGGTTCCTTTGAATATTCCAATCTAAAAGATTGGTAATTCTGACCAAATCCCAGTAGTTACGATTCAGCAGCTTAACTAGAATAATGGTTATTTTTACTTTTCACTAAAAATTAATCCTGTCTGGTACCCCGGGCAGGAAAAGAAGCTGGTAACTAACTCATTTCCTGTATTTTGACTCTGCTTAGTGTCGAGAAGAGCTGTTCCTCCGTGCTTTGTGTCTGTGCCATACAGTTCAAATCAAAGAAGGAGACAACGTTGATGGATTGATAGTAAACCAGGAGCGCAGTACCTATATCGCCTCTTCACCAGATGAAATAGCTTTGGTAAAAGGCGCCAAAAAGTAAGGGCGTTGAGTCTGTTTTCAGAACTGAAGGTTTTTCTTACTCTTGTAATTAACTTGTGCTGTTGAGTGCGACTTAATGGAACCCAAAAGTTGCCCTATGAGTTTTTCATAATAAAATGTTCATAAGCCAGTAATTGACAAGGAGAACTGTAGAGTGTAGAAAACGCAATGGGAAAAACTCTTGTCTGGCCTGGTCCAGAGCCCACTGGAGTCAACAGGAGTCTTTCCATGGGTGGAATGAGTTTTGTTCCTCAGTGGGTTTTGGATCAGGCCCATAGCAGAGTTGTGCTTAATCAATATTTTTGCCTTTACTGAACAACTTCACAATAAGCAAAGGCTTGGGAATCAGAACTTGGACATCACAGTGTATTTTGGGGCTTCTCTTAAGTAGAATGGTGTCCCAAGTTGCTTGATTAAACAGAGCCGTACTGTATCCAAGTTCCCTGGGACGTTGGCGGGTTCTGCTGCATTGTAGAAGACGCAGTCAATGAGTACTGCATGTGTATCAATGCAAAATTACTTTCTTTTTGAGCAGTGGCAAAAAACTCCAAGGAGACAAAGCAGCCCCATGAAGGCCACCTTTGTTAGCCCTTTCTGATGTACTTGCATTATCTTATTACTATTTGAAGGCATAATAGCAGACCAAGCAGATCTATTTTTGCCATGAATGTAACACAGTATGCACGTGTGTTAAGTCACATGGCCTATAGAGACCTCAGCGTTTTCTAGGATATGATCCACTTCTCTTTAAGATTGTAGAAATTGGGAAATGCAGAGAATAGCCTGGTGAACTACTGAAATACATGGACTGCATGCTGTAGCCCAGATCATATTTCATGATATGGAAATGAAAATGAGAATGTTACAAATGTAAATTCCGTAACAGTGTTTTCAATGTCCTTCTGTCCTCTTGTTTGTTGACAGGTATGGTTTCACTTTTCTAGGACATGAAGCTGGTTGCATGAAAGTACAAAACCAAAAGAATGAAATCGAAAAGTAAGCGCAGCTGCATTGTGGTGAGGAATATTGCTCACGCTAACTGAACATTCCCTGCCAAGTGCCAACTTGCACGTGGTTTTGACTAAACTCAGGAAAAATGGTAAATGCTGCAGGGTGGAAACAACGCAACAGGCTGTGTCAGACTGATAACTGCTCTGCATGAGAGCCGGTCCGAATTACAGAGCACCTGGCAGCAAAGAATTGGCTGAAAGATTAAATTGGTTGCAGCTTTTGCTGAATAACAAATCAATCAAAGCCTAAAACAAGGTCCTTTGACCATATCCTGCACCACGGTTTGAAACCTGGAAACTCTCTTGGGTCTGTGGATTGTTGCGATCACCACCTAGGAGGTTAACGTATGAGAGCTGTTGCTACTATAAGCCTCAACCATACAAAGTTGAACCTTCGTGTAAACCTGCTCCAACCCGAACCCCTTCTTGGACTGAAAATAATTCGGCCTTACACTGTGGCAACTGCTCTTGTAAACCCCAAGGGATATATACCACTTGAAGGATAGAATACCTGGTCCGGCTGCTCTCCTAGATCTTGTCTTCTTAGCAAGTTTAATTTCAAACTTCTCTTCATCTCCATAGGAAGGGAGGATGCGGAGTTCCTATTTGCTGCTTTTGGTGTTCAGCCAACCTGTTAGGCTGCTTGCCCTGATTGACAGCTGGGTAGTCCAGTCAGGACCTTCAGCCTCTGACCAGTCAGCTGGCTCAGGAAGGTCCTAACTAGTTTCTCCCACTTCCAGCCAACCTGGTGCTGTGTGGTTGCCAGCCACATATCTCAGAGCCGCAGCCAAGCATGATGCGATGTACCAAGCCTACATCTTGCTTGTTCACATCACCCTTGCATCAAGGAAATGGCCCATAAACAATTACTACAGGGAATCTCCAAATTGACAAGCATCTTAGAGTGGCGCTTGGTTTATCTTCAAGAAAATGAAAATAACATGTCCATGTGCATTCCTTTCAGGCAAACGCTAACTCAGCCCTGCTTTCCCTGAAATGCTCCAGCAGTTGTGTTGCTCTCTGTCTAATCACATGACTCTTCATGATGGTAGTGGGCATTGTTCACCTGTCATGTATAAATGACTTGTAGCTTGAATACCTATACTATATCTTTAACAAGGAAGTTGGCCAGCTGGCACCTGATACTTGCAATCTAGCATAGAGAGAGTTCTGCAGTTCATTCTTAGTATGTTCTTATGTCTTACAACCTTCTACTGAATATCATTTTTAATTTTTTTCTCAAATTTCTAAGTTCTGTTCTTTCCTTTTTAAAGGTATCAGCTTCTTCATGTACTAAACTTTGATCCTGTCCGCCGCCGGATGAGTGTTATTGTGAAAACCAGTACAGGTATTGTTAAAACAGTGGGTACCACTGTGGATCAAATCTATGTCTGCATTTACTCTTGTACTGCGAATGTATTAAAGACCTCGCGTTGCAACACAGAAAAGCTAACCTGTTACATTTCATGGGCCTTAGCCTCACCTGCAAAATTCACTTGCACGCCACCCGAGTGTCCAAAAATCTCTCATTTGCACGTGCAAATCTGGTAACGGCATGTGCTTTTCATTGATTTGTACATGCACCCACTGCACTGGTGCACATTTTACAAGCTTAGAGGCACCTGCCCGTGAGAACTTGGCCCTTGAAGTGTGATAATGAGATCAGTGGTCATATTTCTGATAGACCTTTACTGTGCATGCCCAAGCTAACACTACAGGAAAGCCCACGGCAGAGTCCTAGTGAGGCGCAGTTTTTCTGACATGCTTCTGATGCTCTATAAAAAGATGTCAGTGTTGTTGGAATATGGCATTTGCCAGCATTTCCCTGGTAACACGACCATACAATTTTGTGCCATATTTGAGCCCAACCAAGGGATCTGAGCTAGGAAGGACACTTTTTTCTTTTCTTTTATGGATTTGAAAAATGATCCAATTGGTCATGTAAAAGAAAAATGTTTTTAGAGATCTAAAAGTGCCCAAAGAATTAGAAATTGGTGGCTCCAGAGGCTTTTCTACATTCTAACTCCACCAGCTTTTTATTTTAAGCTGAAGTTGTGCTGGTTTTTAGGAGCTGTGGCATAGCTTTGATCACTTTAGGGGAAGAATAATTACGAATGACAGCTCTTTCATTTAGAAGCGTGGTTTGCTTGCCACGCATGCTAACTTGGTTAAGACTTTCAGTCCGTATGCCCACTGATGTGATGGACCAAATCTAGCCCTTGTGTAACCCTGACTTCAGTGATGTTAAACCAGGCATGAATTTGTTGCAGTGTATTTGTGTGGCAACTAAATAATTCAAGGATATATACATCCTCGGGAACTGATTTGACTTGCTAGGCCATAGAAATGTGTCCTCAGAGCTGTTAATATCTCCTCTTTATAATATATGTGCATGCATCCGCCCACACCACAACTCAGAGACCTGAGTACATAGGATGTGGCATACTGTAATCCATCTGAAACAGCTGATAGATGGCAGGATCTAAAAGAATACGTTCCAAACCGTTTATAAGATGCTGAATTGAAGTATTTAGAAAGAATGTCTAATATAAACCACTGTAATTGGATATTCTTATGATTGGATGCATCTATTTTTGCCCCTGTTTATTTTTCAGAATTGTAATTGATTGACCACCAGTATGAGTGCATACAGAATTAATAATTTCCTCATGGGCTTTTCTATGGTGCTCATCGCTGAGTACCTGAGTGCTTCGCAAATATTAATGAATTTATTCTCACGACACCCCTGTGAGATGAGGGGATATATTAAGCCCATTTTACAGCTGCGGGGGCTGAGGCACAGAGAGTATGGTCAAAAGTGTCCAATAATTTTGGGTGCCCGATTTGAAATGCATCGGGCCTCATTTTTCAGAACACTTAGCATTCTATAGCACATTATATGTTCAAAGCACGGCTCCCATTAGTTTCAGTTGCAGCTGTGAGTTCTCAGCTCTTCTACAAATCAAGCGCAAGGATCTCAGATTGAGCATCTAGGAAATAAGCAACACATAATTTGTGACCACCTGTGAAAACCTTGGTTTAAGTGACTTGTTTAGCGTCACCTAGGACGATGGCAGAGGCGGGGTAGAGCCCAATTCCCCAGGGCACTGTTAAAGCTCCTTAACCATGAGACCTTCTTGTCTCTTCCTGCAGTCCCTTGCCTCAGTCGCACACCTTCCAGCTGCTGCAACAAATGAAACAGGGAACCTACAAACAATAGCCTCCTTCACTACACAGCCCTGATTCATCCCCTTAGTAGGGTCCCATGCACTGAATACAGATGGGGTCCTGTGGAAAAAATACGTGATCCTATAATTAAAGGCTGTGTCATAATGCATACGCACAAGAGGGCCGAATTAAGGTGACCTAATTTGTCCCATTCCCTTTCCCCCCCACGCCGTTGGCTCTTGTCCCCTCTGCATTCAAATTAGGCAGCTTACTCCTCCATGCTGCCTAGATCCAGCAGGGGGGGCTTTGAGAACATCAGAAAGATGGGGTTCCCTGCTCTCATTGCTGGTACCTGGCATGGGCCACAGCAGCAGAGAGCTGCAATGGCAAGGAAGGTGGTGATGCTCAGCTCCAGGGCGAAGTGCACCCAGCGCAAAAAGAATCTTTGGGGAAAGATTCTGTTCCCAAGGCACTAGAGCTCTCAGAAATGGCTGAAATATTCAAAAAATTCAGCCTGAGGCAGACATCCACCGCCTGGAAAACTGCAACCCAAACGGATAGCGTTTGGCAAAGTTATAAGCAGCTGAAAGCATGGTCTTATACTGGGGCTTGTCGTCAATAATAGGTGGCAACCTTGATAGGGTTACCAGGCATTACCAGCCCTGCCTGTAACAGCTCCATCTGCAATCTTGCCATATTCCTTCTTTCCAGCTACGTTTACGGCACATTGAAGACAATGGTCTTTAAATCTCGCTACACATTTTGAATGCTTCAATCTTCTTTTTAATTCTGTTTTAGGCAAGTTCCTCCTATTCTGTAAAGGAGCAGACTCTTCTGTTTTTCCAAGGGTGCAACAAGATGAAATACAACAAACTAAAGTGCATGTAGAACGTAACGCAATGGTAAGCGTGTACACGAAACTAGGTTTGTGCTTGTTGGAAGGGAAACCTTTCTCCGAAGATAAAGCTCTGACCTTGGGTTGAGGAAAATGTGAGCTTTAGTTCTTGTTGTTTTGAAGTCCATGTCTGACTTGTTTCCTTTTCTGTTCTTCTGGCTTCCAACTTTATTTAACTTCAGATCTACTTATTCGATCCTGATTCCTGTAGGATCTGATCATCTCCCAAGAAGTTAAAAACAGCAATAACAATAACATTTTCTGTCTTTTTTTTCCTTTCTAGCCTTGTAGAGAAATCCTTGAATCAGTTTCTAGTTTTGTTTTGTGTGTGTACTGTTTTGAGAAGCATTTATCTAAATTGAGCTATATTGAGAAAAGAGGTTTATAGTTAGTTCTGAATGTGCTGAAGCTAGGGGCTTGTCTACACTACCGCGCAGTCGATCTAAGATCTGCAACTTCAGCTACATGAATAGCGTAGCTGAAGTCGACTTACTTGGATCTACTTACCAGGGTGTCTTCATTGCGGTAAATCGATAACTTATGCTCTCCCATCGACTCCGCTTACACTCTGTTGGAGTACTGGAGTCGATGGAAGAGCACTCAGCGGTTGATTCATCGCGTCTATACAAGACCCAATCTGGCTGGTAGTGTAGACAAGCCCTAGTATTCGTTCTTATCTCTTCTGGTTGGTCCTCTTCTTCTTATACTGCAATGTATTTTAAAACAGCCTTGTTTTACAATTCCGTATTTCTCGTGACCTTATTACTGCTAAAGATGCTCAATTCCACAGCTTATAATACATATTGTAATGTTCCATGTCCAAGGTTTGCCGTGTGTGGAGATTAATATATAGACAAAGAGGAAATGGTCCTTAAGATGTAGAATCACTTCTAACATTGGACCCAATCTTTGCAGGCACTGAGTGACCTATAGAAACAGAAAGTAAAAATTCTAAGGTAGGGGCTGTTTAAAAGGTGTTCTTTAGTGCACATATCCACTTCTTTGTTTCAAGGATGGATATCGAACTCTTTGTGTGGCCTTCAAAGAACTAACTCAAGAGGACTATAAAAAAATTGATGAACAGCTCAATGAAGCGAAAATGGCTCTACAGGACAGAGAAGAAAAGATGGCCAGGATTTTTGATGCCATAGAGACCGACATGCATTTGATAGGGGCTACTGCTGTGGAAGACAGGTAAGATGGTGGCAAGCAAGCAGATGAAATATGAATGCTGTAGCTGTTCAGAACGGCGTAGCCTGTATCGCCCTCAGTCTGAAATTACCCTGAGAGTAATTTCAGGACAATGAGGGAAGGGTGGGTGAATGACCAACGTGAGACCTTGAGCAGTAGTCTGTGCCGTGACAGTCCACCATGGTGCTTATTGAAAGCTGTGGGCTGATCCTAAGAAGACGCCAGAATGTCTAAAGCAATTATTTCATGGCACATCCCACAACCAATTGCCTATTTGCGAAAAATATACCGGTTTAAACAGTAAGTACTCTTAACATTTTAATCAACAAAGCCTACGTTTTCAGAAACGCATGCAGCATTGTGCCCCTAATTTATGTACCAAACTCATACCAATTCAGGTGCGGTCGCAGTAACTATATGTGTAAATTAGGCTGTCGTTTATTTTTCACTCTGCGTTTTATGGTGTTAGTCAAAGAGTTGGGTGAAGTGACTGAATGGAGCACTACATTGCAATCCTGGCTCTACCGCTAAATCCCTCTGGACACGCCTACACGGCAAAAACCCCCTCAGGGCAGCACATCTCGTGAGTCTGAGGGCTGGTCCACACTGGGGCGGGGGATCGATCTAGGAAACGCAACTTCAGCTACGAGAATAGCGTAGCTGAAGTCGACGTTTCCTAGATCGAACTAAGTTTACTTACTGCGGGTCCACGCGGCGCAGGCAAGCTCCCCCGTCAACAGCGCTTTCTCCTCTCGGCGAGCAGGAGTTCCGCAGTCGATGGGGGAGCGCTTCTGGGATCAATTTATCGCGTCCAGATGAGACACGATAAATCGATCCCAGAAGATAGATCTCTACCCGCCGAATCGGGCGGGTAGTGTGGACCTACCCCGAGACTAGTTGGGCTTGTGCTATGGTATTAAAAATAGCTTTGTAGACATTTGGGCTTTAGCTGGAGCTCTGGGTCTGAAACCCGCTCCCTTCCCCATGCTCTGAGACTCACTGCCTGTTTTTTTTTTTTTTTTTTTTTTGGAGGGGGGGTTAGAGGGGTCGGGGGGTTGCCATATAGATGTAACCTCTGTGACCTAGAGCAAATAATTTAACATCTTTGCCTCGTCTTTCCCGAATGTAAAAAGAGAAAAGCTGTCAGCCTAAAGAGCTTTTGTGGATTAAATGGTTAACGTTGGCTAAAATAAATAGGGTTAATTAAGTGAAAGGTATTGTTATTGGACCCATTCCTGAAGCCCTTCCTGGGACTAACCACCCATCTGACTTTACCCCACACTCTGCCACAAAACTCCCATCTACTTTCCTGTAGGAATTTGTTCAGAGGGTGATGCAATATAGTCAGACTTCTTTCAGTTTAAAGTTCATCTGAAAGCTGCCTTGCTGGGTGGGTTATTTTATTCAGCCATGTGCAAAGCGTGATACATAGCACTGGTGGTATTAACGTACGCTGGCAAAGTACTATGCTGGTTTCAGCTAGAGATGTCCCGGTTGGTACACAAGTCATTCTTTGGTAAATAGTATGTGGGTTTATTTGCTCCCAGTGGAAATTCTTAGCAATCTATAAGCCACACTCATGTAATGTGGCACTTTTGTCCCCTTCTAGTAGCTAGGGTGGTTTGTCTGCTGCCGCCTCTAGGTCATTTATCTGAGGCAGTAAAGGCTGATGGTATTTAGACCTAGATCCTCCCGAACATTGTAACATGCACGAATCATTCTCCATGAATTCTGAGGGGAAATGGTATTTTTAAGGTAAATGAGATGGCTAATGTATTGCCTCAATGTACAGACTGCAGGAACACGCTGCGGAAACCATCGAGGCCCTGCAAACAGCAGGCATGAAGGTCTGGGTGCTTACTGGGGACAAGATGGAAACTGCAAAATCCACCTGCTATGCCTCCAGGCTCTTCCAGACAAACACTGAATTACTGGAGCTGACCACAAAAACGATGGGAGACAGCGACAGGAAAGAGGATCGATTACACGAGCTGTTGCTAGAGTATCATAAAAAGCTGCTGCAGGATTTCCCCAAAAATAGCGGAAAACTTAAAAGGTGCGAGAGAGCATGTGGGCAGTTTGTGTCTGGATAACTGCCCTCGGTGAAGATGCTTAAAAGTAAGGGAAATGATTTCGCTTCGGTCCTGCAATTCCATGTATGCAGGGAAAGAGCTCTGGATTTCAGGGGGACTGCTTGTGGGGATGAGTGTCCCCCACCTGAATCACATTGCAAGATTGGAGCCTCTCTGCCTATAAACAGTCCCCTGCTTTCCTATTTCGCAAACATAACTGTGCAGTACTTGGGCATGCCCTGTTATTCCTTTTATATCCAAGCCGTTTGAGTTAATTGAGCACTCACGCACGTTAGCACACGCACATTCACACACATTGAGCACACACGCATGTGCACACTCACGCACACGCACACTCACGCACGCTGAGCACACGCACACTCACGCACGCTGAGCACATGCACACTCATGCACATGCACACTCATGCACGTGCACACTCATGCACGCTGAGCACGCGCACATTCACACACGCTGAGCGCATGCCCACTGACACACGCACACTCACGCATGCGCACACTCACCTCTGGCAACCAGACCTGTTTTCGTTTAGAAAGTATCGGGGGTAGCTGGGTTAGTCTGGATCTGTAAAAAGAGACAGAGTCCTGTGGCACCTTATAGGCTAACAGACGTATTGGAGCATAAGCTTACTTCATCAGATGCATGCACCCATGCATCTGACGAAGTGGGTATTCACCCACGAAAGCTTATGCTCCAATACGTCTGTTAGCCTATAAGGTGCCACAGGACTCTTTGTTACTTTCGTTTAGAAACCATTTCTTTGTTGTCCAGATAACACAGAAATGACTAAATTGACTTCTTAGAAACTTAAGGCTCAGACTTTCAAGTCGTCTTTTTCTGTTTATATTCTAGGAGCTGGACAGTGAGCCAAGAATATGGACTGATTATAGACGGCTCGACCCTGTCGTTGATATTCAATCCTTCCCAGGATTCCAGTTCCAGTAACTACAAAAGCATTTTCCTACAGATTTGCCTGAAGTGTACTGCGGTTCTATGTTGTCGGATGGCTCCTTTGCAGAAAGCCCAGGTAGGTGCTGTCGGTACACTGATAGGGTCGTTTTGCAGGAGGCAGCAGCTACAGGCCGTTTTGAGTGTTACTTGCAGCACACTTCAGTAGCTAAAACAACTACTCCAAACTTTCCAATCTCCATGTGTACAGAGGGGCTCCAAAATCCATATTTAGGCATCTATACACGGTGGTTTGATTTTTTTTTTTTCAGAGGTGCTGGACACATGTTGCATGGGCTAGAAGTCAGTGTATAACTTGGCCCCTGGACAGGCTGCAAGCTGGGGCAGCGGCTGTCTTCCAATACCTAAGCACAGACAATGCTCCAGAATGTATTTCCTCTAGATACAGAAGATTTCTACCAGAAACAAGGCTAAGTGGTTACTATGCATGTGAGAAACAATTGTTCTGTACCTTAAAGTGAAGCTGTCTTGATGTAGACAAGTAAAACCTCTTAATTTAAAAAAAATAAAACAAAATAAAAGGGAAAATCATGTAAGTATGAAAAACATGTACCATGCAACTGGACCTTCAGCAAGTTCTATCTAATTTCCTTTTCCAAAGGACAGATGCTACCAGAGGTATTTCAGCAAGTCTATTATAAACCCTCTGATGACTTTGATTTAACAGACTGTCTCCTGAACCACGAAATTTAACAAAATTCACTCATCTGACTCTTTTTTATTTTATTTTTTGGCTGTGTAGGAGCCTTTTCTGTGCGTTGGTGTATTTGTGTCACAGTCTTGTCTTTCATAGAGGTTTCCTGGAACTATTTTTACAAGCACTTTGAAGTTCAACTCACCTATAAATAAAGGGACAGACTGATTGATCTATTTAATTCCATTCCAAGCTCTGAAAACAGGATTTTATGACTTTTCCGCAACAACTGATAGTATCAAAAAGGCCATAAACAGTGTATTTCCTGCACTGCTCTAGGTACATAGGATGTGTCACATGAAACACATGGGAGTTGCATCCTTGTAACTGGGGGCAGAGTCTGACATTTGGAATGGAAGGAAGGGTACCGCTGATTTATATCCTGGCATTTCAGCTCTACAACATTAATTCCAGTGCTAGCTCTTGGTGATGACCATGATAAAACTCCCATTGGCCTCAATGGGATTATTTCAGGCCTCGATTTTAAACGGCTTAAAAGAGAAAAGAGTTAAAAAATAGACCCGTTGCAGTTCGCGTGGCCGCAGTTTGATTGTGTTAACTGGAATTGGATCTAGTTGGGTGGGCTTTTAGGACAACTAGAAAATCCTCGCAGGATTTAAAATGAAGGCTGCACTGAATCTCAACCCTGTGTGAATTAGTTTGAATCACTTTGTTGAAAAGCCGACCTGATTTACTTTTTGTCAGCCAGAAAAAAACGTGTGAGTCTGTTGTCTCCTGGCCAGTACTGTATGTGCTGAGTTACTCAAGAATGCTTGAAAGAACAATTGACATTTGGACATTTCTGCTGACCTGTTGTGTATTTTAATTTTTGTAGATCGTTAGAATGGTGAAAAACACCAAGGGCAATCCAATAACACTATCAATAGGTGACGGTGCCAACGATGTTAGCATGATCTTGGAAGCACATGTCGGAATAGGTGAGAAATGTGTGGAAATCATAATACCTCAGTCTAGTACAACTCTTTCCATCAATAGCTCTCAAAGCGCTTCACAAAGGAGGTCAGTATCATTAGCCCCTTTTTACAGATGGGGAAACTGAGGCACAGAGAGAGGCTGTGACTTGCCCAAGGTCACCTAGCAGGCCAATGGCAGAGCTGGGAATAGACCCCAGGTCTCTGGAGTCCCTTTCCACTAGGCCACGCTGCCTCCTCATGAGAAGAAAATAAGTAAAATACAAAATAAATAGAATGTACTATGTCCTTTAAGCCTTGAAGTTGGGAAATAATGTATGGAAATGTAGAAGCTGATGGTTTATTTACTTGATATATGGTAAATATACCATAGGCACTTCTGAACACTTTGCCCCAGTCTGTTTAGCTTGAAGACTTGCCTATTTATTGGTCAGTTGAGGGAGATGGTCAGTGAACACCTTTGCTTTCACAGGGCATGGCCTGACCTTGCTCCCTTTGCAGTCAATGACAAAACTCCCTCTGAATAAAGCAGGAGCCAAATCAGACCCATGAAGCATTAACACTAGATCCTTGATGCACTGTCTTTAACCACATGGCTCTACGCTCTCAGTGCAGCACACAGGGATTTGCTAACTTGTGGTAACAGGGAGTGCCTGTCCAGTTTCCCACTGCTGGAAATATGAGAGAGTTGTGCAATAAAAGGTTTTTAACATGTTCTGCCTGAACCGTGTTCGCAAAACGAGAAATCAGTTCTTAAGGGTTTAGATTACAGGATTTTAAAATAGTAGTAAAATATAATAACTATTTCTGAATGCTAAGGGTTAAATTCTTGGCCCATTAGAGACAATGGGACTTTTGCCATTGACTTCAAAATAATCAGGATTTCTCCCTAAGAAAATATTTGCCTCTTTCTCAAGGTATATGGGGAACTTTTATTTAAAGCAAGATGCCGATTCATAAGTAAATAAGCTACATTTTCCATTCAGAAAATACAGGGCCCAATTCAGGGGTCATGCAAATTGCATGGATCACTTTGTCATACAGCAGATTTAAGGGGGAAAATAATGCTTTCACATCAATTTGGCAATCAGTATAAAATGAGCTCAATTTCAATGTCCGGTTGTTGCAAGGAGGGAATGTAGCAGTCAAAGCGATGAAGGTGTGAGATAATATCTGTTCATTCCCGCTTTCTTGCGCCTTCCTCTGGCTTTTCCTGTTGTATCCCACTCAAGCCTAGTTCTGTTCCCATTGAAATCAATGGAGATTTGCTGTTGATGGCAATGGAAACAGGACTGGGCACCAGGTTAAACCAAATGTTTCTCTACTCTTCTCATCATTGCTAGCTTTGGGCCTGAAAACGTAATTGGATTAGCACTTAATTACCCCAGCTGGGCTGAAATTGACCTATATTCTTTAACTGGCTGTTTGTAAATTCATTGGAATGCGGTTTTGCTGGTTACAGCTGGTTGTAATTCAGCATAGTGGATCAAAATCTACTTTCCAAAGATTGATTTCCAATGATGTTGATGTGTTTGCCCCTTTCTTATGACTGATCTCATGTTGGAACCAATCTGAGATTTTCTCCAATGCTGCCAGAGGTAGTAGAAACATTAGAGAACTTGAGTGTCACTGAGACGGGAAGGATGGAAGAGAAAAGATGGAGTCGTCCTTCCTGGCGATTGAAATGTCTCGTTGCCTCCAATGAATGGAAGCGTTTTCTCATACAGCTTCCTTTGTCATTCACTGAATGTACCTGTCGATTGAACAAAACCAGCTGTCTTGAGCTCAGCTATAGAAGGGGGGATGGCTTAGTATTCTAAGTATCTGCAGTGAAATAACTAGAATGCATGGAACTACGTGTTTACGGGCTGGCAAGGATGCAGGCAAAACTCAACTCCCACTCTTTAACCGTCTGAAAAACTGCATTCCTTGCAGTTTATTTTGTTAGGACCTGCTGGATACGAACCTCAAAACAACAGACCTTATTGTTATGAAGGACAGTAATGATCCCGTGAAGTGTTAGGATTTTGCTTCCTAGTTTACCTGTCTGGGGCTCTCCACCCCAGAATGGCACTGTTGTTTTGAATGGCAGTCTGCCTAGCACATTGGGATCCTTGGGGAGGTGACAAGTGCTTCCTTCATAAATCGGCAAGTCTTTTTTATATATTTATTGTAGCTTGGAAGGTTAAACTGGGTTGGCAAATCTAGTGGCTGGTCTGAATCTAAATTCCAGCACCCTGTAAATCGCTCACCATATTTATGTGCCATTCAGGTATAAAAGGCAAAGAAGGTCGTCAGGCAGCAAGAAACAGTGACTATGCTGTTCCAAGGTTTAAGCATTTAAGAAAATTGCTACTAGCACATGGGCATTTATATTACGTGAGAATAGCACACCTTGTACAGTATTTCTTCTATAAGGTAAGGATTTACATTCAACTAACAAATGTCATTGAACACTATTCAGGCATTTTTCCCCTTTAATATTGACAAAGTCCACTAGAGTTTGTTTGTCATCCTTTTTTGTAGTTCATTTTTCTTTGTAGTTTTAAAAGTATATATCATTAGTAGTATAGTTAGTAATAGATGTCTTACTGTTACGGGTTGTACACAATCCGTGTGTTAATCTTCTGCTGTAGGGCTTGTTCCAGTGCCCAGTGTAAATATTAAAGCTGGATTGTTTGTCTTTCCATAGCAACAAAAAGATGGTCCAAAGAGTTTACAATTCAACTAGCATTAGCTTCATGTTTCATAGCCAGATTTTTAGCCCTAAATGTTTTCTATATGATAATACAGTAAATGTGAAGCATAATTCAGATTTATATTTAAAAATCAAACCGCTCTTAAGAACACAAGATGCTTCTCTACTAAAATCGGTCTCTAATTTTTCTAGAACCTTTGCTTCATTTTACCACAATTTTTATACCAGTTCTTCTGTGGATTCTCGCAACAGGTATGTTCCAATAACAAGTTGATAAAAACACGCTCTAAACTGTCAGAAAGTGAAGTTCCATAGTCGAGATTTGGTTTTGTTATCCTGCATGCTCTCCAACTAACTTTATCAAAGATGCCACTTAATGGAAACTGTAATCTAATTGCTAAGCAACAGATTTGGAACGTTAAATATTTGCGGTATAACTTAAAAAAAAAAAAAAAAAGAAGTTCCAAACTGTTCTTTCCCTTTCTTCCCACCATGCACAGAGGGGCATTTTCCAAAAGTAACAAGAGAATGTTTTTTGAAAATCTTGCTATTAACTCATATTGATATCACTTCCTCTGTTTTATAAAAGAACAAAGCCACACTATTGTATCTCCTTGTACTAAAAATGTCTCTCACAGGACTAGGTAGAGGAGCTTTTTCCTTAACAATAAGCTTTAAAATAATGAACCCGTTGAGGATCTGTCCCAAATAAAACAATGAACCTATATTCGACCTAGTCCAAATGAGTGCCTCAGCTGTGTAGAACTTTGTGACAGGTGGGATGATGTGGCCATTAAAACAAAAAGGTCTTGGAACAACAGTTTTGGGTTCCTGTGCTCATTTGTGCATTTGTTTGTTGTCTCTGGGTTGCCCCAGGAGCAATCAGAAGGAAGAGCAAAACCATTCAGGCAATTGGAAAATGACTTCCATTGAAACAAAAAGAGGCTTTTCTTGGCTGTAGTCCCTGTCTAACAAGGAATCTTTCAGAGAGCAGGTGCCGAGGACAGAACATGTGTGTTTGTTAAAGTGGTCTAGGAGGTCTCAACTGTATTAATTAGAATCCAAACAAGAGAGCAGCTGTTGACAAGGTAGGAAGTGACTGCTCTAAAATCACTTTGCCTCCTACCTTCCCATGCTGCACACCTCAAACAATGAGTCCAAGATTTTAAACAGGCCACTTTAACTTGTTAATCCCATGGGCTCAACTGCTCTTTAATTACAACCTAAAAAGGCTTGCCTGACTGACAAAGCCTCCCATGTATGCTCGCAAGCTCAACTTTCCAGTGGCCCCCATTGAACCTGAGCAAAAGGACTGGGAACATAATGAAAGTGGCTGAAAGACTGTATTACATTGATAGAAATTCAGCCACTGGTCTTTTTGAGATCCCTGCTTCTTGGTAATGCTCAACCACATCACTCTTAGACTTCTTTTCGAGTTGCTTTTACACTAGACTTACCAGCTCCCATATTAAAGATGCAGAATGAGACTGCAGGGGGGGTGTTTGATTAACAGAAGGAACCTCATTTTAAATTTGGAATCTGCAAGTATCATTGGGCTTGATCCAGCAGCCATCGAGCTTGCTGGAAATTTGCCCTTTCACTTCAGTTTGGGCAGAAACAGGACTTTTGTCATTAAACTGTTACAGTTTAAAGGCAAATACAACTTGCCTTTAACTCCGTTGCCTCCAAGCATGAATTGGGCTAAATTAGTCATTTGTTTGTTGCTTTGACAAGAATATGAACTGTCCTGTGTGTGTGTGTGGAGGGTAAGAATAGGAAAGCTTTTTATCTTTTTAGGAGAAAAGTTTTAAAGTAAACGGGGACTTTTCTATAAATATTATTCACCCCCTTCTGCTGTTTTTAAGCCTCTGTATGATGCTGCTTACCTTACAATGTACAACATCTGCTTCACGTCACTACCTATCCTGGCCTACAGTCTACTGGAGCAGCATATTAACATTGAAACTCTGACCTCAGATCCAAGATTGTATATGTAAGTAACAAAGGGTTTTGCAAGTTCCCACCAGGCTCTTGCCGTTAACTTTCTAGCAGAGATTAAGGCTTGTTAGTAAGATTAATTTTGCAGCGTTTGCTACTGTTGATCTCCAGACACTCCGGTCCCGCCTCTGTGAAGTGGCAGGAGTGAACGGAAGAGTAGCGAAAACGCTCAGGTCCTTCTGTCTCTTGAGTGGAGTCTTGGAACTAGCGTGCTACTTTGAGGTCCTATGGCTTATTTGTAGTCATTTTGAAGGGGGCTTTATAGATTGGAGAATGCTACAGTGAATAAACAAGGCAGCGGCTCATTGCCGTATCCGGGCAAAGGTGTGCCATGCCATGAGTGCAATTTCACTTTCCGCGGGAAAGGGAAAGTTAGGGAGCGTGCCCCTCTACTGCCGTGTCTTGTACAAAATGGGAATTATTCCTGAGTCAGCTAGTGACACGCGAGCAGGTGATGGGAGGGCGGAAGGCATGTCCTCATGATGAGAGAAGAGATGCACTCACTTACAAAGAGATGCATATTTCTGAGAGTCTGGCATGTAGGGAGCTAGCTCCTTAGTTGGTGTAAGTTTATTCCTCATCCTTCCCATGTCTCCCTAGACTTCCCCCAACAAGGCTTTAAGCTGAAGACTGTGCTGTGCTATCAGGAGTCCCACAGTAACTTTCAGGAGCAACGTATAAACATTGCTAGGGGAAAGTGCTGTTTAATAGACGTCTCTCTTTCCTGGGGGGTTGCCACCTAGTAAAGGCTATCAGAGAGCATGTTTTTTCATGGGAGACCAAATGTATAGATTCTCCAATCTTCTCTCCCTCTCTCCCGCCCCATTAGCCGCTGGTGTGTACACACACACCTGGCACAATCCCTTTATCACCAGCTAAAGGAGGCACTTTTTTCTCGGACTCTCTTATTAACATACTGGCAGCACACCACTGATCCCAGTTTTCCTGTTGCCCAAGCCCGCAAGTAGGCTGTAGAGATTACTATCTGCATTTAGAGCACCAGCAGTGAAACAAATTCAGGGTTGCTCCGTTCTTTTCTGTTTGGGTTCTTACACTGTGTCTATCACGGTGGGATTGGTGCACCTTCCTGTAGTGCATTAAGCTGTATGGCTGGCATCTGTCATGGTAGCAGTGACCTGTTCAAGCCAAGAGCCCTGGCCCAGAGAGGAGCCAGCTGTCACTATTCACCAGGCACTAGTATGGAGTCCGAATGTAATCTGCCTTAGATATCTAAAAGGTAGCGTATGCAATGGACTTTGCCTGCTTTTGAAATGGGCACTCAAATGTCCTCTGCTACCCTCCTTCCATTTGGCAAAAGACCACGGCATGTTTTTAGACTCTTGCTGAATCCTGTGTAGGAAATGCACTCTCCTGGCTGGCTAGAGAATGGTGAGAATACAAAGGGAGGCGAGCCTAAGAAAAACAAATGAATTTTACAAGACGCTGGCTCCAATTGAATCCTCCTGACTTTTCATGTGTGGCTGACTACAAAGTGACTGCAGTGCAACTGCTGTAGACAATGCTGAGTTGCTGCTCTGCAGAGCTTGAATTTTGAGCCAGTGTAAAAGTCCTGCGAATGAAAAAGTGCTGCAGGACATAAATGCAAAGACCAAACAAAATGTGCAGGAAAGAAGCGCTGATGATTTTCCTGACCCCAAGTGTTAGCCCTGTTATGATACAACCTTCTCTCAGAAACACACATTACAGAACGTCTTCCTCCTTCGGCTTATTATAGCATTGCCTTTGCCACATCGTAATTGGACTTAAGTAAGCCTCTGTATTATAAACTATAATTATAGTTCAGTGCCACAGCTGTTTGCAGAATCCAGCCTGCTGGAAATTGAAGTAATCCCTTTTTAGTTATAAGGGAAGAGGGGGGGAAGTTGCTGTTTTTCACTTAGATGCTGTTTTCCCCCCCCCTAGCTCTAGCTAACCCCCAAATCCCAGCAATAATAATAAAATAAAAAGATTATAAAAGCTTCTCTTGAATGAGGGGTATATACTTCCTAGAGATTTTGGGAGAACCTGCTTTTTTCTGCCCACCCACTGTTACTTATAGATGGCAGCAATCAAAGCCTGCAATGCTTGGTATCTCTCCATTCCTAGTATACGTGCATTGTTCTGGGATCCTTTGGAAATGGACAAGAAGGAACAGAAGAAATGGTACACTGAGATATTCCACCAGAGGGAGCTCATTTCTACAACATCATCAGCAGAGCCTTCTGTGAAAGTGTCCCAGAGCCTGTAACTACTGTTGTTTAAGTGCCAGATCTTGTATCTAAATTAACCCCGTCCCAGAAAATTCAGCAAAACCCCCCATCTTCATGTACATTTTGCAAACAGTTCAGCATGTTACTGTCAGCCCGAGCATTTTCCTTAACAAAGGAAAGGCGCTAGCTCCACAATATCTAGGATTAATGTTTCTGAACTTGAAGAAATTTACATTTTGAAAAATACAGATTAGGCAGAAGCAAATGGAGAGGGGCAAGCAGTTAATTTGATCATGGCAATGACTCCTTTATTACTGTCCTCTTTTAAAATGGAGCTGCTGGAATTTACAGGTGCTAAGTTGTGTAGTAGTTTGGTAAACACAGGGCTAGAACAATAATGCAACCCGCTGTCTTCCACTTGGACTGCGCCAGGATTTGAAGCTACTTCTCTAGAAGTGAAAGGGAAATGCATTAATCTCCTGAACCACAGCGGTCATAGATTTCTGACGTCATTTGTGCTCTCTCTCTATAGTGAGGGATTTACTTTTGTGTCGCACGGATCTCACCACCAAAATGCAGGGCCTGATTCAAACCCCATTGAAGTGAGTGGAAAGACTCTGAAAAAGTGAAAGTGATTTTTCTTGTCACTCTGTTTCTTGACAGGAAAATTTCGGATAATGCCATGTTACAGTGGAAGCCTTTCTTATACTGGACCTTTCTGGGCGCCTTTGAAGGACTTGTGTTTTTCTATGGAGTTTACTTTCTTTTTCAAAATTCAACATTAGAAGATAATGGAAAGGTAAAAGAAAATAAAAATAAACCCATTGAGTATATTAGTGTGTGTGTGTTTCTGTACACTTTGTATAATATGTGTATGTATCAGTCAGTGAAATGTGTCTAGAGTCTTGTCTTATGATGTAGTCACGAGTTCCCTTAGTAGAGCAGGAATAATTTGAGATCTGTAAACCAAATTAGGAAAGAGTTTTTTTTTTTTTTATTCTCTGTATGTGAAGCCTCTTCCAGCTTGCCATGTAAACCGTTTAGAAATGGTTATGTTGTCTAGGTACAACGACCCCATATACAAATGTGACTGCAGTCAAAACCATGAGACCATCTCGTACCTTAGGCTTCACACAAAACTTTTAGGGGGAGTTCTGTGTGCAGAATGATAGAAGGATGAGGCCCATCAACTTCAAACCTTCTGGTTTGTAGTGAAACTTAACCTTGCCAAATGAGCTCTTTCGAAAGTTGATATTCGGAGAGAAGCTATTGGAATGTGGGTTGATTTCATGTAGATATAAAACACGTATGCATGGAATGTTTGGAAAAGTTTTATAAGGTCCATTTTATAACACAATTAACCCATTGTACTGTGTTTACAACACCCTTGCGTACTTCAAGGGTGGCTTTCTATAATCATTCTGGTTCTGTTCAAATGAATTTGATTTGCGCTAGTATGCTATGTAAATGATTTGAGAGGCTGAGTCTGCGTGACACTCTGAAAACGAGCTATGTGGCTATGTCTTGTTTTGTAACTACTTAGGACTGTAAGGACTGCTACCAGCAATTAATCATAATATCCATGTATGTTTGATTGAATCCTTTTTCGCTCCTATTAACTTTAATTTTTTTGCATTTTTTAAAACTTTTGCATTTCACTTTCTGTTTTAATGTATGCATCCAGATCTTGACAGCCTGTGGTAAGCATCTGTCCCATTCATTGCCGTCATTTGGATAAATATGCAGTATCCGCTTTTCTCTGTTGTGCGTAGTCACTAGTATCTGCAAACAAGCAAACTCCGAATATTCTAGTTTGAAAATATCAATCCGTATGTTCAGCAAATGGAACAAAGTTACACGAAAAGTGCAGCTACTGTGATGCTTTCCATGTTATAAGAAAGCACAAACTGAGGAAATCCCCTAAATACAGGTGGTCCAAGTGACTTACATTCTTGATAAACATGGATGTCGGTAGAAGATTTTGTTACTGTCACAAGAAGTTAATTGTTTGTATGGTACTGCATGGCATAGGAGTATTGTAATGGACAGCAAGCTTTACAAGAGCATATGGTGGTGCATATCTTTGTATAGTTGACTCTAAAATAAATCACTCCATTGAATTTTACCCATTGTAGTTACTAAGTGTGTAGTTGGTTTTGTTTTTCCAACAAGACAAAGAGATACATGTGGTGATTAACGTGTTTTTCAGGTTTTTGGGAACTGGACCTTTGGAACTATTGTTTTTACTGTATTAGTGTTCACCGTCACTCTGAAGGTTAGAAATTTCCTTTATTTTCAATATGCCATTGAAAGATTATAGCAGAAATAAATTGTGTGTACTGTAGTGTAAAATTATACACTTTATGCTAGAATGTATCAGTGACATTTATTTCCTGTAGGGTTTTGGATTTTTGATCCTTTTGTATATTTAAAATGTCCATCATTTCTTTACCGTACAATGTAGCTCTCACAATTTATAGTCTCGTCTAGATTTTTCGTGTGTGGGTGTGTGCTCTCCCCTAGTACTTGTGAATTTGTTCTATTGCCTTTTCTTCCCTACCTTCACCTCTTGGGTTTTCAGCTCAGGAAAGGAGAGAGGGACAACCGAAACATTTTCTTTACCCAGTCTTGGCTCCAGTACTTTTTCAATGAGTTGGAGCTCTGTCATAAAAATACACTTGCCAGATCATAATAATTTTAATAATTTGCATTGCAGTAGATCCCAAAGGCCTTACCAAGGATCCAGGGTGTGGTGAGCTGTGTATTATATACAGCCTACATTGGCAAAGGGTCAGTCTTTGTCCCCTTGTAGTGGTTAGATCAGGGGTAGGCAACCTATGGCACGCATGCCAAAGGTGGCACACAAGCTGATTTTCAGTGGCACTCTCACTTCCTGGGTCCTGACCACCGATCCGGGGGGCTCTGCATTTTAATTTAATTTTAAATGAAGCTTCTTAAGCATTTTAAAAACCTTATTTACTTTACATACAACAATAGTTTAGTTATATATTCTAGACTTATAGAAAGAGACCTTCTAAAAACGTTAAAATGTATTACTGGCACACGAAACCTTAAATGAGAGTGAATAAATGAAGACTCGGCACACCCTTCTGAAAGGTTGCTGACCCCTGGGTTAGATTATGTATAGAGCTTTGAGTCTGCTACTGCCTGCTGGTTCATTACCTCAAGCAGGAAAGCATCATGTTGTTAGATCCAGCGGTCCCCGGTTTGTTTCCCACAGAATTCCCAGGCATCATTACAAATACTAGAACATAAGAAGATGCAGCCCCCTCACCAAAGACCTTACAAGAGTTTTCTGACCTATTGTTCAGAATAGCAAATGGAGCATGTGGGAAGAATATACTCACAACACAGTCATTTTCCGGATGGAGTATTGAGTGGTGTCAGGCTTTTTCAGTGAAGCCTTTCAGGGATGACTTAAAGCTCATCAGGGAAGGTCTTTTGTTGATGTTGTGCCAATGTGCAAATCAAGTATTCTCATTGTCAAACCTTTGCTAAGAGACAATTGACTAGTGAATTTAGACATGTACATGAATGGAAGGAGAATCTCTACTGCATGTGAAGGAAATTTGTGATATGGCACTGGAGATACACTTTGTAACTAACTACTATTCCATTTGTTGTTTTCACCTTTATAGCTAGCGTTAGATACTCGATTCTGGACCTGGATGAACCACTTTGTGATTTGGGGCTCCTTAGCCTTTTATGTCTTTTTCTCATTCTTTTGGGGAGGAATCATATGGCAAGTATCTTTCTTCTTTCAGTGATGTTTTTGTTTTGTCGTTAGGTGAATGTGCAGTGCTTGCATTGTGTGAAAGAGACGGACAAATTCATGGGTGTGATGGGACTGCAGGAATCCAGGGATTGGGGGTTATGTTGTTAATCTAAAATGGTAGATCCCTAAAATCAGTAAATAGTTTTAGTATTAGATGCTGATTAATATACAACAAATAGTGCAAACCGCATGGAAGAAAATCATCAAGAAGCAGACTGAGATTGAAGTTGGTACTTCTGCTAATGTGAAACCGTCTTATTCTTTGTTTCATGGCAACTGCAGTAATATCTAACTGCTGGGGATGTTTTTTGTTTTCTGTTTTGTTTTGTGGTGGTGGAATTAGTGATTCATTATCCTTTGAGATAAGTCAAGGATAAGTCAAGGAACTCTTTCACTGTTTATTAGCCGAGCTTGTAAAATCAACTTGCTTGTGGTGATAGTACTTGCTTGGAACAGCTTTCTATCAACCTGTACAGAAGCAAAGCCTACCTTTAAAAACAAAAATGGAGTTTCTAGCCCCTACGGCGGTAAAGATAACCTTTCACATGAGCTATGATGCAGAGCTGTCTTCCTCAGTCTTCAGACAGACTATTCCAATGCTGCTGCTGCTCATGGCTTTCCCAGGCTGTAACCAAGTGGAAATTGATGCTGAATCTTGTCAGTTTTCACTGCTGCTACTGTGAGTTCCCTGTGGGAAACAGGGTCACTTAAGAGACCCCGGTTAATTTCCCTACTCCTTAGGGAAAGCTAAGAGCAGCCGTGGAGGCTGGTACTTGGGTTTCTGACTGAGGAGAAGCCAGGAGAAGGGTAGGTTAGTGGAGACCACTATTATTTGAGCAGCAACCAGGAAGCTGTGGGTCATGTGTAGTGGGGTAGGGGAGGTGAAGGAATGGGGGCCTTCCTCTTCCAGTGGCCAGAAGAATTTGGGGGCTTCGGATTGATCAGACACCTATTAGCTGGGGTCTACAAAAGATCTTGCAAACAAACGACACCTTGGTGTGAATCCAACAGCTTTGGTGAAGAAGGGGGGTTTGGTTTCTTACCTGGGGGTATTCTTGGATATTAAGGCCACAGTCTTAATTTGTCCTGGTAAATATTTCAAACTCTGGGTGGATGGGTGACATGGAGGGAGAGAGAGAGAAAATGTAAGTGAAGCACACACTGTGGGAAAGATGCTAGTGGAGTGGGAAAGAGAACAGAGGAAGCAAACAATGAAAATAATGCAGGAATTGATACTCTGTGATACTTCGTAAGGGAGGGAAGAAGTGGAATGAAGTCAGGAAGAGACAGGCCTGTCTCCCATTGACTGCGGTGGGGCCAGGAGTTTACCCAGCATGTCTAACAAAAGCAGGTGAACCATAGTAAACTAAACTCGTTAGGCAATGTTCTGCAGATTGATTCCCCCTGCAATAAACAGCACTCAGCCATTGTATTCCTTTATTTGTCAGGGACAGCACCCTGAGTTGTAGGCTTTGCCCACAAGCCAGTAGGTGCTGGGTCCATTTTTCAGTCCCTGTCTGCTAATAAACAAGCTCAAGTAACTAAACTAGCTTTATTCAGGGCCACAGGCTGCGTTTGCTCCTGACTCTAAGAGTTAAACAGATGGTTGTCTGTAATCTTACCAGCTATCTCATTACACTGCAATTCATGAATTTTCCACTGGAGTGTTTACTTTGCATAGCTAAATGCATAGCTAAATACTTAGCTAAACAACCAATGCTTTAGAATTCTTGTCCTCATTTATGTATGAGGCTTCCTTCCCATGCATCTGTCAGTTCCCCTCTGTCATCAGGGAAGGTGGAAAGATACAGATAACCCTTTGGGGGCTTTGAGTCTCTGGACTTTCACCAGTAAAAACCATCTCAGAAAGCTCTACTTGAGTCCAAGTTCAAAGTAAAATGATGTATTTGGGATAACTTTTTCTCAATAATAGTTTCCTTAATATGAATGCTCTGTGCATTTTACTGTGCAGACTAGACAAGGTAAAACCTCATTTCAGAAGACAATGTTTGTCTTTGCTTCTTAGGGCTTGTCTACACTTACATTTTATAGCGCTCTGATTTGCTGGCTCAGGGGGGTGAAAAATCACCCCCCTGAGTGCAGCAAGTCTGAGCGCTTTAAAGCGCCAGTGTAAACAGGCTCCGGACACTGGGAGCCGCGCTCCCAGCACTCGGAGCTAATCCCCTCGTGGAGGTGGATTACCAGGCTGGGAGCTCTTCCAGCGCTCGCGCACGATCACACTCGCACTTGAAAGCGCTGCCGCGGGAGCGTTCCCATGTAGCCATGCCCTAAGAGATAGCCTCAAAACTCCTTGCTCTTCGTATTTAGGGATTAAGATCATAACAAATGTTAATGACAGAGAAATAGTGAGGAGATAACATATGGGGGAAGCCTTAAAAGCAGCGAAAGTTGATCTGGTCTCCTGGAGATCCAGGTAAAATTTTCAAAAATTTCCTTTTCAAAATGATATCGGCTCGTTAGATCCTACGTTTAATTGAAAGACTTAGGCTCCCATGTGCCTTTTGAAAATGAGACTTGGGCACTTTTGAAAATTCTCTCCCCCCGAGTCAAAAATGAGACAGAAAATAAGGGACTAGGGGTAGGAGAGAAAAAACAGGCAGGAAAAATGAAGAGATGACTCTCCGAAGAGTCTAATTATTACACACGCACTGCTGTTTAGTTAGGTAATTGAGAATGTCGTCAAAGAGAAGCTGAAGCAAACATGTTTTGAAAATGCATGTGACGATTGCAATGTAAGATGAAACGCTGTGTGTTTACAGGGCAGTAATCCCTGCCTGGGGGGCATTTTCCAACAAGCAGTTGGAATAGATTCAGGATTAATTCTTTTTATATAATCCCAGAGTTTCTGGCCAGCTGCAAAAAAATACCGTTCTGACACCAGCACAGTCTGAATGTAACATGCGGAACTAACAGAGAAATGGCAGAGTATTGCAAGGAAAGCCCGGATACAAGTATGTAGCTGAGACGTAGATGGATACAAAAAGGACATCTAAGGTGGAAGGCGGCCAGAGTAGTAAAAATCATGATTGCTGAGGTGCAGACAGTAGCGTAGCTGAGAAGAGCCTTGGAGGACTGGATGAGGAACTGGTAGCTGAAGATGAAGGGCAGGCAATGAAGGGATTTGAAGGTGGGAATGATGTGGTCAGAGTAGCAGAGAAACGACCTAGCAGCAGCGTTTTGGCTGGCGTGGTGGGGAGTAGGACAAAAGGTGGGGAGATCATGGATTGCAGGATTCAAAGAGGAAGGTGTGATACTGAATGCCTGGACAAGGGCTTCAGCTGCAGGGTGGAGAGGGAAGGGCTGCACCTAGAATTGTGGTTTTAGGGGGAAAACAGACATGGTTAGGTGGCCTATCTTAGTGGAGCAGAGGAAGGAGTTTGAATAAGGGCTCATCTGCACAAAGATTTAGTTCATGGCAAGCTGGGCTGTGCATCTACCCCATATCAGCCTATCTTATGCAAGCGCAATAACGCTTTATTAATGAGCTTTTATCTGCTTCTCTTACAAAGGACTAGATCAAAGGGCACTAATGAACTGTTAATGTGCATCAGCGGGGTCTACATAGGCAGTTGGAGTGCAGGAAGCTAGTGCAGAGCAGATTCAAACCCCAGCTTGCCAGGGACTCTGTGTTTGTGTAGACAGGCCCCAAAACATCACATTCCAGGGACAGCGATGCGTCTGCCTATGATTGAGAGAGGAGGGGGAGGCTGTGCCCTTTTGAATGTGGGTCCGCACAGGGTGACCAGCAGGAAGTATGGGACTGTCAGAGGTGGGAGACTGTATAGCAAGGGAGGTTTGGGAACCATCAGCATGGATAATGGTGATTGACACTACATCAGGTAGGGGCAAAGGCTGATGGTCTGAGGGTCACCCAGCGGCAGAGCAGAGGAGGAGTTGCTGATGTAGAAGTAAGAGGAGAAGAAGCAGGAGAGAATTCAAGGATGGAGCAGAGGAGTGGGGACAAACAGTGTCTGGCTTGGAGGATGACATTGGAAAAGAGGCTCTGAGCCTTTGCTAGGAGGGAGCTGCTACTTGCTTTTAGAGCAGTTTCAGTAGATTGTGGAGCAGCCAGATGAGAATTAGAAGAGAGAGTGAAATAAAAGCATCAGGAACGGGTATCTTTGCAGGCACAAGTGCTGCCCTCTTTACACATGCAAACATCCCCCTTCCTCCTCCATATGAAAATTTGTCCCATGAAAGTGCTAGTCTTAATTTGAATCTCACCTCGCTGGAAAACTGCAGTGGCCCATTGTATTGTCTGAGTCTGTTTGTGTCCCTTCTCTTTCAGGCCTTTCTTGAAGCAGCAACGAATGTATTTTGTATTTGCTCATATGGTGACGTCCGTATCAACCTGGCTGGCCATAGTTCTCCTTATCTTTATCAGCCTTTTCCCGGAGATTCTTCTAGTAGTTTTTAAAAATGCGAAAAGGAAAAACCATCAGGTAAGGAATGAGAGAATATACCACTACACTTCCCTTGTTTGGAAGAGGCGCTTCCGTTCTTCTGAACACCTGACAGACTTTGGGGTAGCCATTCACCATTTGCACCTAGTGAGAGGCTGCCTGCCTCTCATCGTGTCATTCCTTCATGTGCCAAAAAAGGTCAAAAAGTGTTAACCAGAAGTACTGCCCCGATCCGCGGAAGCAGCCGCATCAGCAGTGCCTTTTCAGTCAGCGTTTGAGGTCTGTATAGAGTGTAACTGCTTCTCCTTCTAGAAAGTATATCTTGCAAATCACATTGGACTTCATTCTGCTCAGTTTCACTGCTCCAACCCATTACTAGTCTTAATTGACTGTCAAAACTTGCAAATTTGACCTAATCAATCATCTAAGGGGAGTTCTTAGGGATTTTGCATTTTGGGGGATTAATGATTTTTTGATGGATAAGATATCTTTAGTTTTTTTCATTATCTTCCTCATTCTCATCATAAGGGTGGAAAAGTGGATTTTGCACCTGAGTTGCTAAATTTTCACAGTGAATTTGCAAGGGACTTGACAGCTAGTTCAAATACAGTCAAAAATAGCCTTGCCCCACAGTCCCTGTTACCATAGTATTGGGAAACCTCACAATCACTTATGCCTTTATTATCCTGCGAGGTAGGGAAGCAGTACATAGAATCATAGAAGATTAGGGTTGGAAGAGACCTCAGGCAGTCATCTAGTCCAACCCCCTGCTCACAGCAGGACCAACCCCAACTAAATCATCCCAGCCAGGGCTTTGTCAAGCCTGGCCTTAAAAACCTCTACGAATGGAGATTCCACCACCTCCCTAGGTGACCCATTCCAGTGCTTCACCACCCTCCTAGTGAAATAGTGTTTCCTAATATCCAACCTAGACCTCCCCCACTGCAACTTGAGACCATTGTTCCTTGTTCTGTCACCTGCCACCACTGAGAACAGCCTAGCTCCATGCCCTTAGGAATACCCCTTCAGGTAGTTGAAGGCTGCTGTCAAATCCCCCTTCACTCGTCTCTTCTGCAGACTAAATAACCTCCGTTCCCTCAGCCTCTCCTCATAAGTCACGTGCCCCAGCCCCCTGATCATTTTTGTTGCCCTCCACTGGACTCTCTCCAATTTGTCCACATCCCTTCTGTAGTGGGGGGCCCAAAACTGGACGCCCTACTCCAGATGTGGCCTCACCAGTGCCGAATAGAGGGGAATAATCACTTCCCTCGATCTGCTGACATTGCCCCTACTAATACAGTCCACTATGCCGTTGGCCTTCTTGGCAACAAGGGCACACTGCTGACTCATATCCAGCTTCTTGTCCACTGTAATCCCCAGGTCCTGGGGAATTGAGACACAGTGGCTAATTGACTTGTCCCGAGATCACATAGGAAGTTTGTGGTGGACCTGGGATTAGAACCCAGTTTTCTAGGGTCCCAGCGAAGAGCCCTAACCACCAGGCTGTCCTCTTTCTTTATCACTCCCGGTCAAGAAAGACACTGGATTTTCCCATGCATGATGCAGTGTTTCCTGAAGGCCAGTCTCACTCTGCTAAAAGAAGGGGAGGAGTGGTGGGAGGGGCTGTTTTTAAAATAGAAATTATCTGCTGCAAGCTTTAATGGTGGTAACTGTCTTTGAATGTTGGTGATAAGCACCAGTTTACTTTTGCCTATTTCCCCAACGTTGAAAGCCAGCACAGCTGTGGTTAGAAAGTGTCTGGAAGATGGTGCAAGAAGGAACAATCAGTTGCACGCATACAAAACGGGAAATGACTGTCTAGGAAGGAGTACTGCGGAAAGGGATCTGGGGGTCGTAAGCTAAATGAGTCAACAGTGTAACGCTGTTGCAAACAAAGCAAACATCATTCTGGGATGTATTAGCCGGAGTGTTGTAAGCAAGACACAAGAAGTAATTCTTCCACTCTACTCCGCGCTGATTAGGCCTCAACTGGAGTATTGTGTCCAGTTCTGGGTGCTACATTTCAGAAAAGAGGTGGACAAATTGGAGAAAGTCCAGAGAAGAGCATCAAAAATGATCAAAGGTCTAGAAAACATGACCTATGAGGGAAGATTGAAAAAATTGGGTTTGTTTAGTCTGGAAAAGAGAAGACTGAGAGGAGACATAACAGTTTTCAAGTACATAAAAGGTGGTTACAAGGAGGAGGGAGAAGAATTGTTCTTCTTAATCTCTGAGGATAGGACAAGAAGCAATGGGCTTAAATTGCAGCAAGGGAGGTTTAGGTTGGACATTAGGAAAAACTTCCTAACTGTCAGGGTGGTTAAGCACTGGAATAAATTGCCTAGGGAGGTTGTGGAATCTCCATCATTGGAGATTTTAAAGAGCAGGTTAGACCAACGCCTGTCAGGGATGGTCTAGATAATACTTAGTCCTGCCATGCATGCTGGGGACTGGACTAGATGACTTCTCGAGGTCCGTTCCAGTCCTATGATTCTATGTTAACGAAAATGAAAAGTTCCTGTTCCCTGCTATGTGCTTCTCCAGTTGTTCAAAACATCTCTGCAACATCACATCAGAGCTCTTAGCCCCATCCTTCTCCACCGCCACCACCTCCTCCTCCTCTACTGGCACCTGCTAATGCTCCGCTACTTTAGCCTATCCTTCTATGTTCCTCCCATAGCTAGTGTATTTATTTTCAGATGGGGTAGATTAGCGATTTAGGTTCAACGTACTGTTTGCACATCTCTAAGCAGCAGGTTACTAAGCTGTCGTTTTGTGCCATTTTGATAATGTAGTTTCTAGGCAAGGTGCGACCCAAAATGTAAAAGAATTTTAATGTAACCATTTCTGTTTTAAATGACACTAAGTTTCATCGGAATTTGTGTTCAATGAAATTGTAAAATTACTTTCAAATACTGAAGTTTAGGAAGAAGAGATTTTTCTCATGGTGCTCTGGTATCCTGTATGACTTTACTGTAAGCTCTGTGCATTTCTTTCAGGGTAATTTTTTTCTCTGGCCTCTGTATTTTGACCAAAAATTGGTATTTAATTAGATATAAAAACATTGAAATCTTAAAGATGTTTCCTTAGAACACTTGCTAGATTCCCTTGGCACAATATTGATAGTGCAATACATGTGCCTATGAAATAACAAAATCTGTGAAACCAATTATTAGTGTTCAATTTTATAAGCAATGAAAACTTTTGGAATCTTTGTTATGTTTATCAGACAGGTTTCAACAGCCTACCACTTCCGGCGTAAAAGGCTGTGTTTGTTTTCCTTTTAACTCTTTATTACATTGGTTCTAAGAACATTAATGGGTCAGAACGAAAAAGAGAAACCCAGTATTTGACTCTTCTTTAAAAATCTGTCCTCATCCTGTGTTCCCTTCAGTTTATAAGGAAGGCTAACCAGCTTGGTGGGTGGTAGGTGATGTCCATTTCTTAAGACCTTGAGTCGCCATGTTAGAATTTTTCTTTTCTTTTTTGGTTTTTGTTTAAGATGTTAAAAATGTAACCTAATGGCTTCTAGGAAGTTAGACTAGCCAATTTCAAAGGAAAAGAATGGTTTGCTCTCAGCAGTGGTGGTGAGGAAGTTTCCTCAAGGTGGGAGAAATGTGGTATAATGAGTCGGGTGATTGAAAAGTCACTCGGGTCTAAAACCTGATCCCATTCACTTTAGTGGGAGCAAGATTTGGATCTTGCAGAAACTTAGGCGACAGCATCTAGTAGATCAGCAGTCTGGTGCCAAGATTTCCTTCTGGGGCCGCGTTGGCTGGGTAGAGTTTGGGGGGCTTTGTTCCAGCTTTCCATTGTGTCCCAAAAGTTAGTCATTGTGCTTAAAAAGTGCGTCCTTGACCAATCTGTGGCCGGGCCGCTAGTTGATTTGGCTAGAACTTCCTCACCAGGGGTCAAATCCTGACCCCTCTGAAGTCATTGGGAGTTCTGTTGTTGACTTCTTTTGGGTGTGCTACAGTGCACTCTAAGCCTGGGACTGCAGGACCTGGGATTGTGAACTAGGTGTATCCAAGCCTTTGCTTTAACATCCACACTGCATTGTAACCTGGGTTTACAGTTGCTGGTCTCACAGCTGTGCTAACACATCCATATGGCACTAGGCAGCCCTTCTGACTTGGGTCTGCAGCCTGACTTGTGTCCACACTGCAAAATGACAGGGTTTGGACCCGGATCACACCGGGACTTGGACTCTGACCCAGCTCCCAAGCCGGGTCAGAGGACCTGGGTTCTGACTGATTTGGATGTGGATGGCAGGGGAGCTTGGTCTCAAACCCGAGTCAGGGCCCAGGCTTAGAGTGTGTAGTGTAGACATGTTCAGTGGGGCCAGGATTTCATCCCTTGTGCTCACACAGACAAGCAAGACACCTACCATCCAACAGAGTAGTTTGGTGGTTCCCTCCTTCAGCAGGAGCGGGGCTGAAACCTCGAGCCCTGGCAGCTGTGCTCCGGCTCTCGAGTTGCTGAAGATTGTCATTATGTGGCTTGGAGGGCTAGTAAGTTTGGTCACCCTGGTGTGTATATACATAAAAAACACAAGATGAGGGTTTCAAGATGTTCTGTTTCAAGTAGCAATACTAAAATAGTAGTCAAGAGTTTCGGACATGGGTGTCTAAAGTTAGATGCCTGCGTCCGTAATTAGACGCCTAAGCAAGTGGCCTGATTTTCAAAGGTGTTGAGGAGCCGCAACCTCCGCTGATTTCAGTGGAAAATTCCAGACTTGGCCACTTATTCAGGTGTCTAAACTTCCAAAGTGCTGGCTAAGGTTTCAAAAGCCAGTGCGTATGACTAGCAAGAGCAGTGTCTGCTGTCTCTCCTTTCAAAAACGGCGGGTGAAATCCTGACCCCATCAAAATCCACGTGATTTTTGCCCTTGACTTCAGTGAGGCTGGGATTTCACCTAGAGCGGTCCCATTTTCTAACGTTTCCCTTCAGTGCACTGCTGTTCGCTCGGCCTGTATTTGTCAATGTTTCTATGTGCAAGTGTTTTGAACTGCAAAATGCATTCATGTTTTCTTTTGGTTTCTGCATTTCTCTCTCTCTCTCTTTCTGCTGCCATTTTCCACCTTTTTGTGCTGTTGTGAACTAGGTAACGAAACGCCTTCCTTCCTCAGGAACATCCACTGTCTTCATGCTCTCTCAAACTTCCAGCAATCACAGCTTTTCTTGGAATGAATAAGGTGATTTCCTTGCTTAATCGGTACAAGTTTGCTTGTGCTGCTGTTTTTTTCCTTCTCCGAATGCATCACTGCTGATAACCTGTGGTTTTTAGATCGGCTTGTGCAATAAATGGTTTTTTAAAGGTACCTTTTCATTTAAATGTATTTTGTCTACCCCGTTCACTTTGGTGTCGCTATCCCGTTATTTAAAGCTTCGCAACAACTTGCTGCCCATCAACTCAGCAGTGCTTGTTGCATGCATCCTCATTGTTTAGTACGGCCCGTAGATGTGCATGGTGCTTGACAGACAGACAGACATAAGACAGGTTACACCATCAGGGGACTTACAATCTGCATTTTGGACCAGATTGCCAGCTCGTGTAAACCGGTGCAGCTCCATGGAAATCCGTGGAGTTGTGAGAAATTACACCAGCTGTGGATCTTGCCCTATCTTTACCTACCCTCTTTTCCCCCTGTAGAGCCTGTTTGAGTGCACTGGATAAAGCTGTCTTTGAACCATGGAAACAACAATCTACTTTATTTTGACTGTGCTCCCAGTTACTTGATGTGTGTGCAAACAGTCCATCTCGCACTTGGCCAGTTCCGTAGGCTAGCAGTAGCTTCTCGAACACATTCCTTTGGCTAACAAAACAAGATTTTACTCATGTTACAGTAAAGAATGTATTTTGCTAGTCGTAAACGCTATAAAGTTTCGAAAAAATAAACAAAGATTTTTGTACCAGTTATGCTGAGTGCAATTCTCAATTGCAGCTGCTCTCTATGGGGATGGTAAGATACCAGAGCATTTTATGCATGTTACTAGTTGGTTTCATTTTCACCTTGCTGTGTTTGCCACATACTTCTCAGTGTCCAAAAATATTACCGCAGAGGGTGATGGATTCTTTCCCTCTCCTAGAAACTTCCAAACTTCGATGCCTGAAATTGAGCATCTAAATAAGCGGGGGTGATCTTCAGAGTTGTAGTGCACACCACCCATGTTCACCAAAGGTGCCTAACTCTTTGGCACTCATACTTGAAAAATTTGGCCAATATTTCCTAATATTGGCATTTATAAATCATGTCTTGGTTAGTCTTTTTGATTATTTAACTTGAAGTTTTCTTACAGAATGATTCAGTAAGTCTTTTCTTATTTGTTACACCACTGGGTAGATGAACATGTCTCATGTGCTTTAAGTATTTTTGCCTCACTATTACAGAAAAAACTGAGCAGTAGGAAGGAATCTGATTCACTGTCGTCCAGACCTTCTGTCAGGTCGTCCAGACCTCTTCTTTTAAGAACATTCTCAGACGAGTCTAATGTATAGTAACAGGTACCCTATTCAAAAGAATTGGGATGGTTTTAAAGGCACAAATTAACCAAATCTTCCAAAAATCAATTAAAATATAGTTCTTATCATCTTCTCAGTTGGTGGTGTGGGGCACCTGTCTTTGCAAAACATAAAGGTGCAATGCTTGGCATACATTTTAATCTTTGGAGCTATCCATACAACTTTTTCAGAACCTCCGTAGATGTGTGCAGATTCTTTAGAGTTCCAAGATCCCACTGTAGTAAATGAAAATGTACAGTATAGTTGGCATAAGCCAAGTTAATTTGAGTAATATTGAGACAACTGAGACTGAATATACTGTCATTAAATTATGTTAACAGTGATCATAAAACTTTAATACTCATGTATTTCTAATGAAATGTCCAAATCCCAATGATTAAAATTATTCCATTATTGCATCTGGATCAATTCAAAGGTTATGGGTTTGTTTTTTTGTAAGTGCATGCTTTTCTGTCAGAATTATACGAAGAAATGCTAATGTATGTGAACAGAATTGAATCTAAACGTGTCATGTATTTGATTATATGTACAGCATACTTGTGTTCGTGTGTGTGTATAGACATATAATTACTATACTACATGTTTGGCTTTTTAATGATCATGTTTAGAATCACTCTCTATGCTTCTAGCTGTAGAAATAGATAAAAGTGCCAAATTTCATTCACGCTTAGAAGAAAAAGCTGCAGCCTTGCTACAAATGTCTTATTGTTCCTCCTAAGGTATTTGTATATAAATTTGCAAGTAAGGGAGCCATTGAGGCAAATCAATTCCAGGTTAAAAAGCCCACTTTTCCTGGGCTTCGTTAGTAAATATGTGTGCTAGCCTGGATGTCCATATTCCCAAGTATTAACCCTGCTGCTCCTTAGCGTAACTATTCTGTAGTGAAACAAGAAGGAGGGGTCTTGTCATGAATGAAAGATTGCTTATGTATAAGTCTACCAGTGGGCTAAGAACGGAGGGTGCTGCCCGTTATCCAGTGCCCTTATTAACCGAGCCCTAAGTATCGCTTAGAATAAAAATGTCACTCCCATTTAACTCCATGATTGTTCTACCCTCCTGTACTTTAGGTGATGCTGCATACTGTTATTTTCAAGCAGTCTGATTCATTTGGCTCAGTTGCTGTCTTCAGTTTTCTCCTCTTTTGACAGACCACGGCACTGGTCAGTGTACCAGATGAAATAAATAGACCTGCAAATGGCCCGCCTCCTCGGACAGGGCTATAGGCTGTTCTGGGGTGGGGTTTTCAGATGTGATAGGCCTGGCGGTCTGCTGATCCCATTGCCAGTCAGTTGGAATCCCATTGCACCCCTGAGTGTTCTCTGAATTGCTGTGGTGAGTGGAGAAAAGTCACAGGGGCTGAATTTTGCAGGAAATGTATCCCCATTTGGGGCAGTTCTCTGCACCCAGATTTTTGTTTTGCTCAAGGTTCCATAGAGATGACTAGGTTTTTAAATCTTATCACGGTTTTGAGGCACAGAAAAATGCACCCTATGTCCACTCCAAAAATTCTCAGAGTGAACTTCTTAGTGAAAACAGGCTGTTTCCACATTTGCAGCAATCCATGAAAAACATTTGGTATTTGAGTGCGTCACTTTCTTGTTCCAAATAATTTGCCCATCTTTGTGTGGACGCCTTGAGGCATACAGCCTCTGCAGAAGGTCTGCGCTCCCCACTCACCTGGGGGCAGTGCAGGAACACCAAAGCAGTGATGGCAACCCTGATATTCCAGTAGCCCCTGTCCCATCAGAGCACCAGCGTGTTGCAGACACCCAGCAGCCAAATGATGGCTTGATCATCTGAATCTCACGTTTTGCATTGTTGGTTGCTCTAAGAATCCTGTTAGCAAGATGTAGGCTACTTGGAAGCCCAGTTCCCAATCTCAGAAGACTGTGGTTGTTAAATTGTATGCCACGCTGTTTACTTTGGGGGAAGTCTTATGGAAGAAAGGTGTTACGTGCATGTCAAATATTTATGCCTGTGGCCAGCTTCACCATCTGATCACTCAGATCTGACTGAGGATCTTTCCAGAAAGCAATTACCTGCTTCTTCAGTAGTTAAATGCTGCAGTAATTTTTCCATCTGGGAAGCATATTGCTTCCTAAATGTTCTGCTTTCCAGGTCTCTCACACGCTAGCCAGTGAGTTTTCCATGCCTTATTCTACACCTCTTGATGGGTATCCTCTTCTTTCACCTCCTATGCAACTGGAGCTATGCATTCTGTGCACATATGTGCATTGAATGATTGAAAAATTGAATGTTAGACCGGAAGCAGCAAGAAAATAAATCAACTTTTAAAAAGAAAGGAACTTCCCCCTAGTCACTAAGTGCTATTAGTTGGGAAAGATCCCATCCTTCCTAGATTTCAGGAGTTTCTCTTGGTAAATATTTAATTCCTGCATTAACATCACTGAATTAATATGAGAATCACAGGGGAGAGCAAGTCAGAAGTTAATCCTTGACCTAATGTAGCATTTTGAAAACCGTGCAAATTCATTTGTCACACTGCTCTCTCCCCTTCACTGTGAATGCAGTTTGGCATTTTTATCACTGTCTTTTTATCACCATTTCTGTTATCCTCCTAGCAAATTCTAATACTTGGCTGCCTAGAATAACACAACTATGATTTTTGGAATGTAAAGTTTAAAGTAAATGATCTTTTTCCTTCTAATTTTACAGACTGTACCCTTTAATTTGCCTATGCTATTGTCCTACAAACCTATGGAGAATGGTTACACCTCTGAAATGAAGATCGAAGATGCTGTTACTAACTTGACACAAAGATGCCATCTCAGGATACCTCAAATGCAACAACTTTAAATACTGCACCTTGTCGTGCTGCAGGACAAGACGTGTGTTTGAACTCTCAGTTCTCTTTAAGATGACCCATGTATTGTAAGCAGCCTTGCTGACTAAGCAGCTGTGGAGACACTGGCCCTCATTTTTTCAAAGTCTGAAAATGGAAAAGTCTGGGACATAAAAAGCCCGTGGAATTGGGAGTGGAGAAAAGAACATCTAGAATTCCATAAAAATGGAACAATAGAAACTTTAGAGACACATGGATGCTCCTTATGCCCACTGACTAGAAGGAGACTCCTCCATTACAGATTCATCCAACAGCAATGAATGGCCGCTAAAGTCTTATTCTTTTGCCTGACCAAAGAAGTAGCACAGCCTTTCTGCTTAATCGCGGTCTTGTCCAATTCCCATGGAAGACATTGGAAAGGCTCCCATCACGGAAGTAGGGTTGGACCCTAAATTAAAACCACGGTCTGTCATCTGGCACGGCTCCCGTTGCGGCTAACGAGAGTTGTGCACCAGCAGCTGAAGCCAGGATGTGATCGTTAGAAAAGTTCAGCTTTCAAATCCACGCAGCAGAAATACTTGAAAATAGTGAAGAACTGAGCTGTTGATGGCGTGAAATGTCCAGTGGCATCCCCTCTCCATTGCAAACAGCAGGGTTAGCCTGTTAACTGGTCTCTGTTTGTTAAAATGCAGAAGTGTGTCAGCCTGAACATTTCTGAGGAGCCGATCAAAATATTGGAAGAGTTTTCATGGGGCCAGACTTCTTTTCCACATTACCAAATTTGATCCTGGAACAGGAGGAAGACATAATGACTAACCCTTTCCCCTTATGTATTGAAAATACACAGAATTCTTTTATTACTCATGAAAATCTCCTTAGTCAGGAAAGAATCTTAAATAAAAGTTGTGTTGTGCCAGGTTTTCAGCCCAAGCTTAACTGGGCCTCTGTGGTTATGCTCACACTCCTGTGAATGTAATTGCAGTTGTTTGGACACCTTAAAGACTTGAATGGCAGTCACGATCAGCCCCTTAAGTGACCCATTGGCATTGATTGTGCTTGCAAATAATACCAGATAAATCTGCAACCTTCATTATCTGCATCAACAGGAAGGGAGGTCAGTTTAAAAATAAGTGACTAAATACATCTGGTTCTATGAGTAACATTTTACTTGGTTCTAAAATCAGCAGATTTTTTAAAAAAAATCTGTGTCTATCAAGATGTTGATGTTGATTTAACAATGCCACGTGTGCAGAGCATAAAGGTAAAATGCTCGACAACCAACTTCTATTTGCTTTTTATTATGCAAGAAAACAATACTACTTTGATTATAAAAAATCCTGAGTGAGCACAGATTAAGTGCAATTGACATTTTATTTTTTTAATAATATTTTTCCACTAGGTTGACTTCCCCTTCATCCTGTATGGCCCAGGTTTCCTTGTGCCAGATAAAGCAAAAAAAAAAAAAAAAAAAACCTTGGGGTAAAAAGTTTCAGAGTATCTAAGTCCCATTTCCTTAGCCTCCCAAGTCTTATTGCAGGTCAATGAGACAGCCTCCTAAGTCACTCGGGCACTTTTGAAAATTTTACCTTTAGGCTTTGCTTTGCTCATGCACAAAGAGACTAGAAGTTAGGGCTGGACAGAAAATACCCATCTCCATGAAATTTCGATGAACAACAGAAAATAATTTTCCATTCCTTCCCTTCAAAAAGTTTGGAAACTCTAAAACTGTAAAGGAATTGGCGCTACTGTTATCAGAAAGCCGTGCACCTGATTTTATGCCTGCTAATAGACTTGGTTTTAAAAAACACTGACAGGTTGTTCAGTCTCTAGGCCTCTCTCCTGCTGCCTCTGAAGTTGTTGGGATGTTTCCTTAAGGAAAGTTGGATCAGGCTCTCCTGCCCCCCCACTAATGGCAGGCAAATCCTCATCTATATATAAGCAGTCACACAAAGCCTGCCGTTCATGGAAAGCGAGGGAAAGGAGCAGAAACTGCATGCAAGAGGCCTCTGTCACCCCTGCATGTCATGACTGCTTTATGCTACTCAACATGGGGCGGGGGGAAATGTGAGCAGGACTAGTGGGTTGGACACCCCACAGCTCCTAAGACCCAGCATGGACAGGAGGGTGGTCACCCCCATTCACTGCACTGCACCTTACCTAGCAGTAGTGGCCACGGCGCAGCCACTCCTTGCTGAGCACAGGGGGGTGGATTGCATTCCCCTTCATAGTCCCTATCAGCAAGGCCCTTTTTCCTTTGGCTCGTCCCCTGGGACTACAATGGAGCCTTAGATCTTGTCTGATCACCAGTGTTGATGGCTAACGTTGTGCCAACACATTGGAGCACGAGGGGCACATCCGACTGCTACACTGACAATACGGTCTGTACGCCAACTCTGATCTTTCAGCTTCAACGCACAGTTCTGTTTGCTTGTATGTTTACATAATCTTCAAAATGTGGGCACTGAAAGGCAAACTTCCAATGATCTGAGACCATTCCAAGTCTGACGCGGACCGCCTCCTTCCTGGTTTGTTTTGTGTAGCATTCTACGTTGTTGGGATCCAATTCTGCTCCGGCTGATGCCAGGTGAATTTTTCCTTTTGGCTTCAGTGAGAGCAGGATTGTGGTATATTCTCAGGAGTACTGATGGGGCGGGGGGAAAGGGAGGCATAACTATCATGCATTTTAAGAGTAAGCTTGATTGGAACCAAATTTTTCTCTTTCCATCTCCAAATAATTAGTATTGGTGTAGAGTGAACCATTCACTGTAGACGTACATCTGAAACCAAAACTGATGTGAGGATCCACAAGGATGGGCTGGAATTAACACCAAACATCTAGCAGACCAGCTGTAGAGTGTTGGAAATTCTTGGGCAAACACTCTTGGCTAGCATATTGGTGCAGCTCCACTGAGTTCAGCAGAGCTATTCTGATGTACACCAGCTAAAGCAGGGGTGGACAAACATTTTGGCCCGAGGGTCACGTTGGGGTTGCAAAACTGTATGGAGGGCCTGGTAGGGAAGACTGTGCCTCCCCAAACAGCCTGGCCCTTGCCCCCTCCAACTTCCCACCCCCTGACTGCCCCCCTCAGAACCCCTGACCCATTCAACCGCCCTGCTCCTTGTCTCCTGTCAGCCCTCTCCTGGGACCCCCAGCCCCTAACCGCCCCCTGGGACTCCACCCCCTATCCAACCCCCCCTGCTCCCAGTCCCTTGACTGCCCCGACCCCTATCCACACCCCTGCCCCCTGACAGGCCCACTGGGAGTCCACGCCTATCCAACCCCCCCTGTTCCCCATCCCCTGACCACCTCCTCCCAGGATCCCCCACACCTAACTGCCCCCCCCCCGTTCCCTGTCCCCTGACTGCCCCAACCCCTATCCACACCCCCGCCCCCTGACAGGCCCCCTGGGACTCCCACGCCTATCCAACCCCCCCTGTTCCCCGTCCCCTGACCACCTCCTCCCAGGATCCCCCACACCTAACTGCCCCCCCGTTCCCTGACTGCCCCAACCCCTATCCACACCCCCGCCCCCTGACAGGCCCCCTGGGACTCCCACGCCTATCCAACCCCCCGTTCCCCATCCCCTGACCACCACCCCCCCCGACTGCCCCATTCAACTGCCCCCTGCTTCCTGTCCCCTGACTACCTTTCAAGGCCCCCTGCCCCTTATACAAACCCCTGGCCGCGGCCCACTTACTACGCCGAGCAGAGCATGCAGAGCAGCATGTGTGGCTGCCACGCCGGCCGGAGCCAGACACGCTGCCACTCTGTTCAGCAGAAGCACGCAGCTCCATCACCCAGAGCACTGCCCGCGCGGCGGCGTAGCTCTGCGGGGGAGGGGCCGGGGGCTCAGAAGTTGGGCAGGACAGTCCCACGGGCCGGATGTGGCCCGCGGGCCGTAGTTTGCCCACCTCTGAGCTAAAGGTATGACCCTCTGGATTCAAAACGAGCAAACCCCAAATCTATTGCTTCCTGAGGACCTGCGGTATAAGAGAGAACAGAAGAATTAATTCTGGAATTAAGGAGGTCCTGCAGCTGAGGTCCTACCAGAGATTAGATAGCTCAGAATGGCAATAATTTGACAGTAACACAGTAATACTGTGATTGTTGTTCATATAAAATAATACAAGTTGTATTGTTACAGCACATTTCAGTAATGAGCTAAAAGGTCAGTAGGAGCTTATAGGTGGAAAATCTTGAAAGAAACTGGACAGTGTTTCTAACAATTCCCTGCAGATTAATCACACTGATTCGTGACCCAGAAAGTTTAAAAAAAAAGTAACTAGACTCGCTCGAAGTACTAGTGAAAAGTTTCATAAACTCAATCTATTTTTCCAAACTAATCTTTGTATGAGGATAGTATAAATTGTCAGGAATTACGTGCAAATTTGCATACCTTCCTACCAGTGGAAGATATAATTAATATCACTGTTGCGCCACTCATCCAATTTCTCAGCTATGGGATTTTTTAAAATAACATAGCATATAAAAAGGTGTAAATTATACACAGTTGATGAGAAGAAACATTTTTCAGCTTCTTTTAAAAAATGGGACTGCAAACTTACCTTTCCCCCTTCCCCACTTAAAATGCAATTTTATACATGTGTTGCTTTATATAACAGATATTGAATGTGAATGTTACCTTTTATGAATGCAACTTGCCCTTTTTCATTACAGAAACTTCTGTTTGAAGTAATCAATAAACTTTGGTATGTTGTTCTGATTAATATTTTTGCCTCGTCTGTCACTTGGGATGCTCCTAAACCTCATTTGCAGGAGCAAGTAAACGGTTTATCATAGACGCATAAGATGCAGTTCTTAATGGAGGAGGTAAATGGGAGAGGTGTGGTCTGTTGCATGTTATACACAGTGCTTCATTCCTCACATAGAGCCTGATCCAAACCCCTTGGGAGTCTGTGGAAAGACTCCCATTATCTTCAGTGGGACTGGATTGGGTCGATAGAGCCATACGTAATTCTCCATGGGCAACTCCCACTGCTGTCAACAAGAATTACACACAAGGGAAGAATATGGTAGCCTCTACCTTCTCAGCAAATCAGACCACTTAGTTAAGCACCAAGTGTGAAAATGTTGGTCCTGATGCACCATGTTATATACTGGGTACTTGGGTAACGAGTAACTGAAACAATCAGCTGTTTTTCAGCTCCAAGCAACCTTGCCTTCCGTTCCACAAACACAGCAGAGAAGATCAGAGCCCCAGCTCTAAGCTGCCTGGAGTTGATGAAATGCAGGTTAGGATTTGTGCTGATGAAATTCAGTGTCGTTACGAATTGTTGGAGCAATTCACATGCTGTGTGTGTTTATTTTTAAGACGAGTGTCTCTGACTCAAAATGTTTGCCAAAAAAAAAAAAAAAAAAAACCCAGTTTGAGAAATTCTGTTTCTGCCTCTTTAATTATTAAGCTTCTGTGAACCATCACAGGACAGATGGCTGAGCTATTAAAACTAAAGTTAACCTTTACGGAGTAGCATGTACTATTGGAAACCAAATATCCACGTTGAGAATCTTAATCGTCTATTGTACTGTGTATTATACTGTACTGAGTGATCGGTAAAGTGATCTGAACAATTGCAAAGGCTTTTTTATCTGAATTGGCTATAAAGAGTGGCAGGAACAGAGTGGGAGCAAAGTTAGTGAACTTTGCGTGGATTGCCAAATACTTCAGAAAGCTCTGAACCATCGCAGTAACCTTTAAAATATCTATTTAGCTAAGGCGGGCCAGTGGTACTGAGTGTTCTCTCCCTCAGGTGCTGGGCTGGCTGGTTGCTGCTCACATGCTCAGGGTCTAACTGCTCATCATATGTGGAGTCGGGAAGGAATTTTCCTCCAGGTCAGATTGGCAGGGACCCTGCGGGGGTTTCACCTTCCTCTGCATCGCGTGGGTGCAGGTCACTTGCCAGGATTCTCTGGGTGTATCTCATTTAATCCTTTCTCCGCTTCTGCGGGGGCCTCAGCCACTGGTGCACCTCAGTCCCTCCCATGCACATGGGATGACCAGACAGCAAATATGAAAACTTGGGACTGTGTGTGTGTGTGTGTGTGTAGGGTAATAGGAGCCTATATAAGAAACTTGGGACTGTGTGTGTATGTGTGTGTGTGTATGTGTGTGTGTGTGTAGGGTAATAGGAGCCTATATAAGAAAAAGACCCAAAAATTGGGACTGACCCTATAAAATCGGGACATCTGGTCACCCTACATGCACATAATAGTCTAGTCTCTTGTGGGTCTCATTTATTTTGGTCTTATTTCTGGTGTTGGGTTTAGTGTTGGGGTGGTGTGGGTGTGTTGTGTGATACAGGAGGTCGGACCAGATGATCTAGTGGTCTCTCTGGCCTTAAATTTTGACTCGATGAATTGGAGAAGTATTAGAAATGAGAAGTATTGGTCATTTCCTAACATTCAGACCTTTTTTTTTTTTTTTTTTTTTTTTTAAATAAGGACTTTTAAGGTCAAGTTTTCAAAACATCAAAGCCCGCATGCATGTACTCATTCCGTATTTGTGTTTCAAAACCAGATGCATCTGCACCTCCGTGTGTGTGAGAGAGAGAGAAACGGTGGCCTTCCTGCGGCTGCTTGTGAAAACATTAAAATCTGATTTCAGCCTCACTTTGAACCTTTTGAAATAGTGGGATATAAAGTGGTGAGCTGACTCTGCAGCAGAAGACTTTGCCGACTGCAACAGCATATTGCCCCCCCCCCACCCCCTCGTGTGCTAGTATTTATAACAAGAAAGTAAAGTAAAGTGAACTTAAGCAGGGTTCCAACTCAGCCCTTGGGCATGGAGTCCAACCTCCCCAAAAGTGTTAGTCTCCCCTCTTTACATCAGGCTGCCCCAAGCCGCAGATGGCTGATGCGGTTTAAAGCATGGCAGTTCCCATAGCCACTGGTACGCAAGGGAGTGATGTTACGGGCATCACATCCAATTGCCTTTGACTTCCCTAACCCTGTTGACCAGGTACCTGCTTTACATCTGGATGAACTGAAGCAGCCTTTCTAAATGCGATTTGAGGGAAGATGAACTGACGTTAACCCCTTGTTCACTGGGGACTAGGTAGTGTCCCTGTCCCCTGACTTATTACTGAGATACTGGTAAACTGTAGACAAGTGAGCTTACGTATCTGAGGCACTTTAAACTCTGCTGAAATTGCTGGGTATATAAAAGGTAGTTCATCCCTGGTATAAGCTCTTTGATGTCAATATACTTATACCAGCAATGAACGTATCCCTTTCACTTCGGGTTAGTTCCAAACTAAATTTAGCTAAACCTGTTTTTCCCGTTTCCAGGATGGCTTAAAATATAAACTCTTAGCTCTGGCTCTGGGCGTGAAAGTACTAGATTGCCCGGCCGTGCTCTGGGGCCATTAGTGCTTGCAGATATTTTCCCAGGGAGCACCAGCGTCAAATGAACCATCATCTGTATGTGCATCCCAGGGCCTTAAACCCACTGATACTCACCTGGGGAAGGCCTTGAGTTGGGGTTTGGCCAGAGACCAATGTACAGAATAGGGTTGTGGATGAGATGGCGGGAGGAGGGTGATAAACAGGGATGTAGCAACGGAATTCCTGAATTATGTGAATCTGCTGGCTGAAAACCAGGGTAGAGGGACTGTAGCTGGACCTTCCTAAACTTCAGCAGCTGTTACAGTAAGGGCACAAGATGGGATTGAGGTGTCAGTCTCGCCACTACTACATAGGTCACTGTGACCCAAAGGCCGTGGATGCCAACTGGCAGAGGGCACAGGACTCCTCTGGGTTCACCAAAGGAATGTCATGGAAGGACTCTAATGAAAGCCTGTGTCCCATTGGTCATCATAATCATGGCAAAACGGATGTTGTATAAGGAGATATGTGTATACACTGAAAATTATGTTCTTAAGGTCTGTGATGAGACTGGTCACCTGAAAGGTAAAAAATTGGTTTTCTTTCAGGCAAGAATTGCTTTTCTAGCTGCCTGCTTCCATGTAAATTAAATATTGTCTGGTTCACAATGGGCCTCCAGTTACTATATGAACCGCCTGCTAATGAAGGATTGTGATATCTTCAAAGAGAGGAAATGTACAGGCAGAAGTGACCCAGCAGAGGAGAGAGCCCCGTTTACACAGTGAACTTTTGGGGATACAACTCAATAGTACAGAGGCACACCCTCATTCCTTCCATCTGTAAAGACAAGCGGCCAGCAGGCTTGATCTCATAAGAAGGGACTGCAGCCAAACTGGCTGAAAATGCTGGGGAAATGACGGAGGTAAGCTACCTTGTAGGAGATTGGGGAATGCCTTGTTGTTTGTGTGTAGGCTCTAGAAAGCGTGTTATGATTTTGTTTTATATATCACCACTTGGTTCCAGGATTCTCTCTCTCGCTCTTTCACTTGAATCTCTGTTCTTTGATGATAAACTTGTTCTTCTTGTCTCTATAAAGTGCAGTGCGTTAAGTGACATAGTGATCCTGAGTTGAATCTTACAAGCTGGTGTGGACTGCACCTCTGGGAATAGTGGATCTGAGAGTTTGGTGACAGGGACCTGGGCACACTCGGGGGATGCTCGGAGGACTTGGGGGTGAGCGGTTGCCTTTCGCTATCCCTTACAAAGAGAGTCCGGTCTAGTGGAGACTGAGCGGGTGCTCAGCCCGGTGCATGACAGCCGTGCAATCACCTGTGCTGTACTGGGACCAGTGCTGTGTGTAGAAGCAGTGGTGAGTTACCAGCATGCTAGGGGAATCCGCTCAGTGATAAGCATGCCAAAATTCCCTGGGCCAGGTAAAGCCGCAGGCTGCCAGTTGCAGATGAGGGAAATGCTGAGAGTTCAGCCAATTGATTTCTTCCTTAGGTGCAGGCATTTCTCCGGGTCTAACAGGGCAGCTTCTGACGGAGCAGAAGGGCTGGGGCAGTTGAAAGGAAACACCGCCTCTGACTGCCTGGCTTTTCAGCCTGGCCACACAGTTGAAAGGAACAGCAGTCAGAAGCGGGAGAAATAAAAACGCAAGCCTTTCCAAGAGGGACAATGGCTGTTGCTCCAAAATGGAGCTATGCTGGGCAACGGTGTCTGGTTCTTCAGATCAGCCGCAGAAGGAGCTTACGGTGGGCCGGAGAGTTACATGTCTGGGTTTGTTTAAAAGGCAACATGAAAAGAGCGACTTGTTTGATTGACCAGGGATTTCTGCTGTGTTTTTTCACCAAATAGCATGGTCCCATACAGGCCATGTCGACCTTTGTCAGAACTGAGGGTTTTACTGAACAGGAGCTGAAATTATCAGATTAATTGGGAAATTCCCCCCCCCCCCAAAAGGCCTGTAGCTAAGTGTCAGCCTACATGGAATAAAACTCAGAAAATAGAGGGGTCTTGTGGAAACTCTTAACACAACCTTTCCAAGGGAATGAGATCTCTCCTGCTCCCTGTGGAGCCTTGTTCCCTTCCAGGGCAGTTGAAGAACATCATCCAGTGGGTCCTATCTTGCAAGGTGCCGAGCACTATCTTGCTAAGCATGTTGTGGGCTCATGCCCTGGGATGGAGAGCCTCTTCCGCCAGCAGGACAGGACCGGTAGCTTCTGTTTAAGTGTCCATCCATCAGCCAGTGCAAAATCGGATCAACCCCGACTTTGCCTCCTCTGGAAATCCATCACTGCCGCAGCATGCTGGAGAGATGGCAAGTGTGTGGAGGGATTGAAAAATAACTACGTAAAAGAGAAGGTTTCACTGTAATGCAGCAATCTGAGGGAATATTGTTGAGGAACGCGGTACCTGGGTGTACTTTGACCTATGCATAAGTGGTTTCCCTCTGTCGGAAACTGGCTTATGGTTTTTTGTGCCAGTCGTGTCTGAACAGGGCTATATTGCTATGGCTGCAGTGGGGGTGTAGCTACCTATGCGATACCCAAACACTAAATCCTTAATGGGCAAACCTTGCCTTCTGTTTCACCAGAAACCCCCCTGGACACTGTAAGGAAGTTACGCCCAGTGGTTTCTTTCATGCTTTGCATCGGTCATTTGTATCTGGCTGCTGACATCTTCTGGGGTGGTGCAAAGGTAACTTTGTTCTGATTATTTTTTTTGGGTCTGTATCTAATCAAAAAGAGCCGTGCCTGGGGGCTCAGGCTTGGAAGATCTTGCTATTATGGGGCTTTCTAATTTGAGTTTGATGGCAGCAGAGCTTGTCAATAACAAAGTCGCAATGTGCCTGTGTAACTAAACGCTGGCCATAGACACCAAGACATTTGTAGCATCTCACAAAATACTGGACGTCAGTGCAGGAGAACTTGGTGCTACTGCGCCAGTCAAGGCATGTCCTGTTGCTCCCACTTAGCAGAGAGCCACCTTCTGTAGCGAAGTAGAATGAACATCACCCAGCCAGGGGCTGCTGCTAGTCTCTGCATCAACTGAGGTGGTGTGGAAGTGGGGAAAGGGCTTTACGGCAATCAGTTACTGATCTACAGCTCCTTGGCTATTCCACCGCTGTACTATGCCTGAGTCCCTGGCTTTGCACCCGTTGCCTATTTTTAATCTATCTCCGCTCTGCACTTGCTCGGATTGCTTGAGTAGGGGTGAGTGTACGTGAACAGACGTCTTTATCCTCTCCTCCTGAAGAACATAAACAGATCCAGCACTCCACAGCCAGCCAGAAGTCTCCATTCATCGAACTACTGTGTTGGCGTCCGCTGTCAGTCGCGTCAGTGTTAAAAATTAAGTACAATTACACAATATACTGAACTGGAGAGGGGCGCTTCCCGGGTTCTGATTTACTGTGAAATATCAGCCTCTGCACTGCAAAAAAAAAAAAAAAAGAACAGAAATATGGCTCAGCCGTTAATTTCCCAGGGAAAACACTGAAGCATCACTGAAAACATCCTTAATAAGACAGTGGTCTTATAACCTTGTTGTACGAGAGAGAATCTGACTCAGTGACTAGATTGCCTGTCAGATCTGCATTTTGAACCCACATGGGAAATGTTCCTTCATTCGGAATGCCTTGGCACGTTGGAAAGATATTTTTAACCGGGAAACCCAGCGTGGAGGCCCAAGATTAGAGCAAACATACTATCACCTGAAGGCTCTTGGATTCTAAATCTTTCTCCTTTTAAATTAGATACTATTTGTTCACAAACAACTGCGCACACTCACCCCAAAGCCCCTTTGAAATTGAAGCTTACCCAAGGTATTAACTTAACCCTTGCTGGAGCCTGACATTCCCATTTTATTTGCATAGCATACAGCGGCTGTGCAAGCAGCACCCGACTGACCTACTGCTACAGCTCTGTGCTGACCTGCAGGGACTGCTCTTGGAAGGGAACATGGATTCTTCTCCATGCTCATTTAATCTATGGCCTCTCTGCTGAGACCTGCCACTAAAGAGCAAATTGATGGCAAATAGGAGTGGACTGTTTTGTATGTGATTGCGTCAATTTTGGAACTGTACTGAGACCATCAACTCTTAGCCCCACTCCATCCCCAATCAGTAGCTGCTAAGATTGTATATCTCTAGCAACCGAAACAGGATTTGAACAGATGAATCTCCCATTAATTGTTTTCTGATCCACCAAATCCCTGTTAATTTTTATAACAAACCTATTTTGGTAGGTCCTACACAAACCCCAGGCATTGCATTCTTTCTGCTTGTCGAGCAGCACTGTTGCTAGAACTGTGCACAATCCTGACCTCAGTGAGGATACCTTTACCCAAACACAGAGAAAGAAGAGACAGCCAGGCTGGCAGCTGCTGTGTTAGAAACAAGAAGAAAGCATTGGTTGAACTGGTAACTATACGACGACATTTGTGGGGAAATTTTTCTTATAAAATTAGACAAATGTTAAGCAACCCCGGAAGCACTGTACATACGACTCTTGCCAGAGTTTACACCCTAATCTAATAGCCTGCCTAAATAATGACTAGCCCTGAATGCTGGAAGGCAAAGGGCCAGGCTACCGCTGGTTTTATGTGAAAGCAACATAATTAAAAACAGCTGTTTTGCGGCTGAGTTTCCCATCACAGTAGCCTCTGATCTGCATGAGCTGCCGTTGACATCTGATAACCGAGGCTGACAGGGGTCAGCCCTAACGGCTAGAGCACACTGCAGCTGCTCCACCAGCCCAAGTCACGCTACAGCCTGGTTTAACACGCTGCTGGGCCCAACCAATTCTGCGCCGGCTCTGTTTCAGCTGCTAGCAACCACGAAAAGACTTTGGTTTTAAACAGAGCTGCACAAAATTCTAGCTCAAATCTAACATGGTGTTTTGAAAATGTAGATAGGAAGGAGCAGCAAGGGATGGAACAGTATTATTTGTATTGTCCATGAACTGACCCTGACCGTTCCTGCAGCTGAGATACTTCTGCAGAGTTTAACTTAGAAGGGCCCAACTGGGCCATCAGGTGTGGATAGCAACAGAGGGTCCTGTGGCACCTTTGAGACCAACAGAAGTACTGGGAGCATAAGCTTTCGTGGGTAAGAACCTCACTTCTTCAGATGCAGGTGTGGATGATTTCACACAGCGGCACGTAGATCATTCTTGGGCCAATGGCCTTAACAGCGAAGAGGTACTTCAAGCCTGAGCTGACCCAAGTTACTGTGCAGGGTTCCAGGCAGCAGTGGCGGGAAGTGCAAGGCTTGCTTTCAGATGCAGTGGGTGGTATGACATAGCTTTGATGCTGGTGGCCAGGTGGCAGCTGGCTTTCTGGCTGACGGCCTCAGCTGAGAACCAGAAGGAAGAGTTAGGGTGAGGTGACTCAACTACCTTCTCAGACCCAAAGGCTCTCTCCAGGAAGGGCTGAGGCAGGTCAGGGCACCTGTGGCTATCAACCAAATCCTGTTGTGTTATTTTCCAGGAGACTTAAGTTTACTGGACATTTAGCGCACACACACCCTTCTTCCAATAACCAGGCTCATAACTGAGCTAGGGGGCTTGGTATTAAGGCTGGTGGCTAGCAGCAGGCTGTGAAATTCCACAGGACATTAGCAAGCGGAGGTGCACACTCTTAGCACACCCGGACAGCAGAGTCCCCTCACAGGCAATAGCTTTGATAAAGCCGTGGGGTGAACTGCTGGCCCCTCTAAAGCCACTAGCAAAACTCCCCCTGATTTCACCCTTGGGGGGACTTGCCTAGTTTAGAGCAGGGGCAAGAACCAGCCGCTGGCTAGGAAGCCAGTGCTCGCTGCCAGGCGAGGAATAGCTGGGGTGGAGGGCATGTCCCTCCTGCCTTCTACCCTCTGCAGAGAGAGGGGGGTCCCCATCCTTGGCGATGGCACAGCTTGGCTCGCGTACCAGACTCTCCCCTTCCCGCTGGGCGGTACACGGGGAAGGCTGCTCCCCACCCGGCCACCCCGTGCGCGCAGAGCCCCGCTGCGCCCTGAGCGCAGCAGCGATTCAGGGAGGCAGCGCCAGGGGAAGGAGGAACGGCCCCGTCCCCAGCCGCTGGAGCAGCCGGGCGAGGTGTGCCCGAGCCGCCCCCAGCCAAGGTCCCGTGCGCTCGGGCTGGAGGGAGCGGCCCTGCCGGGCTAGCAGGGCAGCCGGCGGCTCCGCAGTGCTGGGCGTGCAGGCCAGGCTGCCCGGAGCGCAGGAGGAGCGGCTCGGCCCGGGGCTGGCGCTGCCCGCTGCGGAGGCGAGGGGCCAGGCTGAGCCGGGGAACGACTCTCAGGGGCGATCCCGGCTTTCTCCTGGCTCCCGGCTGGGGAGGAGCATGGGGAGCCCAGCCCGGCGCTAGCAGGGAGACCGGCTGGCTGGCAGCGGGGACCAAGTCACCTGCCTCCCCTCCCCGCAGAGCTTGGCCCTGGCGCACCCCGCGCCGGAGCGCCCGGCCTCGGGCATGGCCCTGGCGCGCCCCGCGCCGGAGCGCACCCGGATCTCCGAGGTGGAAATGGAGGGTTATTACTGCCTGCTGCAAGCCGCCGCCCGCCTCCACTCCAGCGTCGCCGGTAAGTGACCCGCTCCCCTTCCCCGGCTCTCCCGCACCAGCCGGGGGATCCCTGCTTCTCCTCAGCCCCCCGAGGAGCCGACTGCTCTTCCCTGCGCCCCAGCCCCGTGCGGGGTAGGCGGGGGTCCCGCCTGGCAAAAAAAAAAAGTTCCATGGGGTGTCCGGGGTCATGGGGCTGCTGCTGCTGGGAGGCGAGTCCCTCGCTGCCCGGTTTGTTCGCTCCTTACACCCAGGGATTGAAGCAGTCCAAGCCCAAACCTGGCAGGAGCTTGAATACCACCCATGGGGATTGCTTATGTGACTGTTTGGGGTGCTGGCACTGGGGGAGCCTGACCTTCCCTGACGGGCAGGGGGCTTGGAGAGGGAAGGTGTGAAAACCTCGGGGGGGGGGGGGATATATTGTTAAACTCCAATGAAAAGAGGGTGTTTTAAAAATACATATTTTGTAAAGAGAACCAGAAATAACCATCTTCATATTGGAAGCCCAACCCCACCCGCAGCCCACAGTCTCCTTGCCCCAGCCTGTTTTTTCTCCCTCACCTAGTTCTTCTGTCCAGCAGCAATTTTCCTGCCTAATTTAGAGCATGCCTTCAAACATGCATCATAAAGATTGATTTTTAACTGATTTTTTTTTTTTTACCAAGCAGAAGGGACAAACTTCTGCATCTTCACCTTGCTGACAAATAAATTTATTGCAGCCTTATGCCTTCCAAATACCGTGCTCCTTGCACCCAGTGGATCTATGGAGGTGCCACTTCCGATACAGGTGTGCGATTTAATTGCTGACAGAATGTTTGCAACTGTACAAGTTGCCAGGGGGAAATAGCTGGGCCCTTGTACTCTAAAGCCAGGATCCTGAATACACCTATGTACGTGCTTAACTTTATTCAGATGCATAATGTCAAACACGTGTAGCTCTTTACAGAACTGGGTCCTAAATACTAGGCAGACAGATCACTACAGTAAATTCTTGTTAGAAGTCTCCAGTAGGTTTCATTGTAAGTGCTGTATGGTTGTTGTTTAAGGCACTGAATCACACTTGCTTTGATGGATTGCACTATGCATGTAGAAGGGTGTCTTATTTTTAAAGTAATCGTTGCTTCCCGTTGTGCCCCTGACATGCCCTCTCTTGTTGCGGGAACACTGTCGGAAAGGAATACAAAGTATTCCGGTTCCTTTTAATAAGCGAAAGTGTGTGATCGGATGCTAGCCCCTTTGTCGGGTTTCCATTGGCCAGTATTGCTGCAGTATGCCTCTTGTTAGTACTTGCAATACCCAGCCTTATGCTTCTGGTGGGCTTTGGGGGTATAAATCAGACTGCAGTTTATTTGCTAGTAGAACCCGTGATGGTCAGAAAGTTATGACTTGTATTGGAACCTCTGTGACTGGCGGTGATGTGCCATGCCAAACCTCACATTGATGATGCAGGCTCCGAGTCATTTGCATGTTTGGCGTAGTCACGCAATAGGAGCCATCAGCATTTTACAAATTGCTGCACCGAACCCTCAGAATGGTTCCAGGTCAGCCAGTTATTGATGGGTAGGTTGAACGGCAGCTGGGCATGATCAACTCTTGATTGATCTATTTACAGTATTTTTTAAAAAGCAGCAGATGTGTATAAAATTGTGTAGAATTGCTTGTTGCCCTTCCTGAGTCACTTAGGCCTGGTCTCCATTCAAGAATGTACTGGTCTGACTACATCGATGATGTTACATCAGTGCAAACCCGTAATGTGGACATGCTACACTGATGAAAAGCAGGTGTGACTTGACCCAGTAACTTTAGGCCATGGGTTTCCTTTGTGCCTTTACAGAACTCCCTTTGACAGCTCTAGTTATTTTGTAGTCCTGCACTGAGTGCAGGGGACTGGACTAGATGATTTACTGAGGTCCCTTCCAGTCCTACACTTTTGTGATTGTATAATCTGCTAATAAACCTTCCACGGGTTTGCTTAAGGGGGAGATTTTATTTCTTTTCAGCATAATCCTTTAATGGCTACCCAGGGGAAAGGGTCAGGGCCTATGGGCACTGCTTTCCCCGTGAGTGACACACAGAACACCTAGTCCCAGAACTGAAGGCACATGTTATTCATTATCGCTTAAGGGCCATCTCTGTGCTTGGAGCCATGCCTGGCACATAAGAAGACACTCTAACACAAGGATCTAACCGTCTAATTCTGATGGTCTCGACTCCGTTGCATAGCGTAGCTGAATTTATGATGCTGGATTTTTGTATTGGAGAACATAGGGACAGATGATTAGGTTCTGTAGTAGAAGTTTGGTTGGTGCTGCAAAGGAACAGTTGCATGAGCAAGGAAAGGATGCTGTTCGTGGGAATGTGCAATGAAAACAAAACAGTTCTATAGAGTCTGATCCGGTTCCTGTTGAGTCAATGACAAAACTTGTATTTTCTTGAAGCCAGAGCAGGACTGGGCTTTAGACAGGCAGCGTGAGTATAAGGGCATGAGTGCAGCGGTGATGCATAAATTCTCCACGCTATGTACATGAAGTCTGGGGAAACTGGACAGATCGCTCTCCGGTAACACGGGTCCCAATCCTGCATTCCGCTCTGTGCAGCTGGACCTTTACACCTGCTTTTGGAAAGTCAGTGGGACGCGACACAGGACCAAGGATGAATTTGTGTGGGTCCAGTTGCAGGACTGGGACCATGATTTGGGCAGAATTGCCTGCTCTCAGTGTTAAAACAATCATGTCAGCCTCCACTCCAGATCATGAGATTTCTAAAAAGATAATAAATGTGGGATTCTTCCCCACCCCATAATTTCTGAGTTTTTTTAGCCTGGCCTTGGGATACATTTTAAGCACTTTTCCCCAACCACAAGGGCTAGCAACTTTTTTAAAAAATTAAAACTGAGATTCTCACATAATTGCTTGACTGCAAGTGCTGAGGTTTCAAGGAAAACATCCAATATCATGAGACTTGTGATAAAATCATGAGGATTGGCAACATTGCATGTATATATACACACACACATACAAATGTCCTTTCGGTCTTTTTAGGGCGTAACGCAGCGATTCTCAAACTTTTGTACTGGTGACCCCTTTCACATAGCAAGCCTCTGAGTGCGACTCCCCCCTATAAATTAAAACCACATTTTTATATATTGAACACTATTATAAATGCTGGAGGAAACACAGGGTTTGTGGTGGAGGTTGACAGCTGGCGACTCCCATGTAATAACCTCATGACCCCCCGACCCCCAGTTTGAGAACCCCTGGCGTAACGTGTTTATAGCCATGTTTATAGGAGATACCATTTGAGAACTGTTAGAATACAAGCTTACTATGTAATGACCTCCAGAAAATGAATATTATCATCACTCGAAGCCATTCAAGGAGCTGCAGCCCCAACGAGGACCACAGGAGAAATAGTTGTGTAGGGATCTTAAACAGTACATAGGATGCATTCTGTTCACATAAAGCACAGTTTCTATACCTGCAATTTCATGATTTATCAGTTGTTTACCATAAGAAAAGTGAAATGACAGCAGGGCTGTGTGGGAGGGAGGTAATCTGAAATATAAAGTGGAGTGGGGGAGGGTAATTGACTTAAGTATTGTCAGAGTCTACCTTTGCCTCTAATCTGCATGATGCTCTGAAACAGGGAGCTTCCACCGTTTCTCATGGAAAACGTTGCCTCTACTTTTTCTGCCGTGTTTGCTTCTTGAGTCAGAGTAACAGACTAATGCCGCATTTTTAACCAGGGCTTTAAGATTACTTTATTCCCCAGCTCCAGAGTTTGATACAGAATTGGGTTCCAGTGCCCCTTCCTTTTTTAAATACAGTTGTTTCTGGCCCTTGCGGTTCAGAAGAAAGCCCTACAACAACACAGTGTAAACTGATGTAGCATTGTCTGCAGACAATGTCTGTAGACAGCCTGAAACAATGCTGAAAGTGGTGGATTCTCAGGTGTTTCAGCGAGTTAACTCTGAAACCGCAAGATGACAAATGTCAACACTGCTAATTATTTCAAAATTGTCCTAAATTGTCTTCTCAAGGGTCACCTACTTAATTGCCCAAGCCTCCAAATTCTTCCCTGACAATTTCTGTAATGTTGTACGTGATCAGTTACATTTTCAATACCCTGCAGATTTTTTAGGAGTTGCGCGAAGGAAGTCAGTTCAGTGTGAAAACCCTGCACCGACTCTATTGTCATGGTGGGAGTCACCATTTGGCTCTGCTACGCAGTCTTTCAAGTTCCTTTTCTTAGTGTGTAAGTAGTGTTCAGTCTCTGAAGAAATGCTTGCATTTTTGTGTGTGAGATATAATTGTTTGGGAGCGCTGTGGCAAGCATCAAGGAAGTTTCCTTCTGCCTTAACCTCTCTAACTAGAGGCAGAGTTGCTTTGTGCGACCCGGACATTGGTGTTTTGGCAGAGATTCCAATTGGCCGTGGGGTGTTTGTCACTACTTCTGTTCAAGGGCTATATGATGTAAAATAAACAAGTAGCACAAGACTATACCCAGACTCCACGTCTGATTCCTCCTTCAGCAGGAAACTAACCTAAGATGTCCTGACATCTGCTACTGCTCAGCAAGGGGTGATGGTATTCCTCATTTTCAATTCAATAAAAACCTCTGCTTTTGAATTTATCCTAATCTGCTGTGGAATTTCCACGTTGCCCCAGAAACTGGGGGCCTTGCTGCAGAATTGAGTTTCCCATTATTACAGGGTGCATGGGCAAAGGGCAGGGAATTCATCACTCCATCGACTTCGACGCTGCTGCTCCCAAGTTTGCAAGTGAATTAGGCCCCAGGATTTACCCTTAAACCTTCTGCCTTGCATCTGCATCTCCCTCTGAGGTTGTTACCTGTACATATGCAAAGCTGGAATTTGGCCTAAAAGAAGAAAGATTTGCAAGAGATCAAAGAAGATGTGAAAAGTTATTGATGTTTGTTCGCTCTTCTTTGGTTCTGCAGCTCTCTTTTAAATTACCTTGTGGTGAATTTGATTTGCTTTGGAAGCTGATAATTTGGCTATAATGGTGCATGGTGAGGGCAGATGCTAAGCATATTCCCCAAAGCCTGTTTGGAAATACAGCTGTATGCTGATTGGGAAAACATCTTTAGTCTCACTCCTGGGTCTTTCCTAAGCACAGACCGACTGAAGTTGGAAATTGAGGAAAGTTAAAAGCTGGCTGAAGCTCAGACGTTGATTTAAGCTTAATGTAAAAAACTCAGTACAAGTTTTTTTAATGCCCACGCTATTTACTGGGGGTGAGTATGAATGTGCACTGTGGGAGTTGAGAAACTTTTATTGCATTTCTTTTGTTAAACATAAATCCATACCTGGCTGACTTGGCTTTTAACGTTCCCAATTTTCAGCTGGCGTTAGGGTGGGTGCAGACAGAGAGCTAGTCTAGTTAGACACACATAGATCAGCATGTTGGATGTTGCTCTAACAGAAGAGGTCTAGGAATCAATGCATGACTCACCCACTGGAAGACTGCCAGTGTTTACGCTTGAATTCTTACTTCTGCTTTCTCTCACGTTAACTAACACAAGTATAAATTCTAGCCTCGACAGGGCACAGAAGCTTATCGTCAGTTCTACTGAACCCCAGGTTGCAGCCTGGGAATGACTAGCGAGAAGTATTTGTGTCCAGGAACAAATGTTCATATTGCGTCTACACTAGAATTTCCAACCAGCTTAGTGAACAGCTCTTAAAACACAACAAAAATGTCAAGTGTTAGACCGGTGCTGGGTGGCCTGGAGAAATCACTTAATTTCTCTGCCTCAGTTTCCCACTCTGTAAAAAGGTGATAATGCTTTCCTTCCTCACAGGGCTGTTGTGAGGCTTATTCAGGAATGTGAGGTGCCTTGCTATCCATGGATGAAAGGCTGTAAGAGTGCAAAGTATTATTAGAAGTTACCATTTACTTCAGGCACTGCGTCCTACAGAGGTTGGTGCCCTTATACATGAAACCATGGTATGGCTCCCCATCTGTGTGAAAATGATGTGCTGTCTGTTCCCCAGATGTCTCGGTGATCTAGACATCAGGGCATGGGAGGTAGGATGAACAGCTAGGAGGACGAAGTATTCAGAGGTGAAGGTGCAGTATTCTGCTGTGTCTTGTGGAGGTGCATTTGCAGTGGAGAAAGGAGCCAGGGAGTTCTTTTCCCCCCACAATGCCCCTGCATAGGGATGGGGCAAAATGCCGTTGCTATTGTTCTGATGGCGAGGTGGCTGGTTGAGCTGGTGCTACTTCATGACCTCAAAGGGATATGGCCAGCAGGGAGCTCCTCAGAGCTCTCCCTCCGTGCCACTTCTTGGAGGCAAACACCGCAGGGAGTGCCTTTCCGCAGCGAATGTAAGGAATGCTGCCCTCTTCAGTCCCCGCATGGGTGCTGTGTGCCCTGCAGGGTGCTTCGGTGGTAATCGGGGTGGCTTTATGGACTGCGACTGGACCACCTCAGAATGATGGACTGCCTGCTGCCATCCTAAGGCTGGGTCTGCCTGGGAAGCCGGCTCGCTTTACTGAGGCTGTTTTGCTGTTGGTATATTTGCATTTGTTGGAGAACCTAAGTCCTAGTGAGCACCCCGTGCTCAGCTGCTACAACTCTGCAGGCCCTGTCTGACTCCCAGTGCCCCACAGAACTCAGCACCACATGGAAAGCTGATGACCGGTGAAGCGTTGCTAACGTTTCAGTAAGGGGCTCCCTCAGTAAACATCCACCTCAGTCAGAGACACATTCCCTGTGTGCCACGCACTTCCCCACACTTCCCGGCCCTGTGGCCCTTGAGCCACCTTGTTACTCCATTGTGTGCTTCCCTACCTAGCAGCAGGTCTTTGGCAGCAGAAAGGGTGGCAGACAGGTTGTCTTATGGTCTCGTCTATCAGCAGTGAGGACAGCAGGCCATCTTCTGCTCTTTTGGCCGGAGGTGACTGGTTGGGTGGTGAGCAGGTCCTCTTTGGTAATGGGCCTGGATTGGGTCTCCTTGTCTTGACAGTAGCTCTCTCCTAATTGCTGGAGGCTAACATGAGGGGCGGAGAGGAGGGCAACTGGTTGAGCAGTGACTCTCTCGCAGCTGGTGGGTGTGGGTAATAATGGCTCCTGGCTGGGTACGCAGCCATGGTGGGAGAGGTAGGCTGTGGTGGGTACTAGACTCCCACTCGGTGCAGTAAAAGCTCTGCCCCATCTTGCCATCAATGCCATCAATTAGGGGCTACTTGGTAGAGGCCAATTTATATGCTCCGGGATGGCATCACCGATTAAGCCAATGGGAGCCACGTGGTGAAAAGCCCCTTGCGCGGCATTTGAAAACCTGATTTTCCTCAGCAGCTACACGCGTGCAGGCGTGTGAGTGTGGTTTTAACTTCAGCGGGGCGGTGGGCGGGGAACCATGTGCAAAATCTGGCCCATTAGAAAGTAGTGTCTAGACTGACTTGGAAGGTGCGGGGCGTGTGTTAACCTTTCCTGGGGGTTGATTTGCCTGAACATTGTGTGGTTGCAGAGTAGATTATGAGCCAGTTTTCTTTTGTCAGCGATTCCTGAGTTTTACGGATCTTCCTCTTCAATTAGTGTGTGACAGATGGCGGTTTGCTGTGGTATTTTTGACAGAACCAGCCGATGGTGCTTGTTGGCTTTCCCAGCATTGATGAAGGATATCTTTAATATCCAAAATCATTTTTTCTAATTTATCTAATTGCTAATCTTTGCCTGCTAATGAAACTCTGGTTTTAATTTGCTATAATTAGGCTTTCAGCCTCAAGACTGGAAATTCTTTTTGAATGTTACTTGCAAGGGTTACAGATGTTATATAGCCTGGGGCACTGCAGCCTGCGAACTGTAAACGCAGGTAGAGACAGCTATAGCAGGATCTGCTATCAGGCAGGCAGCGTTTGCAGCATTCAGAGCTACTGAGACCGTGTCATCAATATTTTACCATATCTTTTGTGCTACTGTAGCTTGGTAAAGAGAACGGCTGCGATACTTTGGAATAAAATAGCAGCCATTGAATTTCTGATCACTTCTGAGTTAAATAGCAATAATTGTTCTCATATTCTTTTTTTTTTTAATGGATATATAAGACTTCTCCTTAATGCATTAGGACCCCGATCCTGTGTGGATTTATTCAGCTGTGTAGCCCCAGTGACTTTAGTGGGGTTAGCTGTGTGTGTGGGAAGTTAAGCAGGTGTGTACGTTTTTGCAGGATTGGGGCTTAGGTGAGCCACTGTGCATCTTGTTTGGTGCCTATTTGTGCATGCGTTTACTGCAAGTGGATGCGTAGCTCAGGTAACTGCTGTTGCAAATGGCTCATTATGGTAATTGTATGCAACGACAATTGTGCGTGCAAACAGGCCCACAATTGTGGGTGCCAAACTTGTGTAATAATCCCATTCTCACTGTAGGTAAGAGAGGGATCTGCTTAATAAAATCCATGCCTTTCTCGGGTGTCCATTCCTGTTGTATGTGTGTGTGCATTACGTGGGGTGAAGCAGCCCAGAGTGTTGATGCTCTATGGCCAGACTACGATCCCACTTACACTGGTGTAAATCCAGGGTAAGGCTATTGACACCAAGTTGCTCTGGGTGAATTCAGTGTAACTAAAATCAAAACATGGTTCTTTGGGAGACTCCCCAAGCTCCTCCCACCATGAGTTCCTGCCTGGCATCCCAAAGGTCACTTCCATGCCACCCCGTCTCTCTCTTCTGCTGCTGTCACAGAACCCCCGTGAGCCATCTTGCTTCCAACGTGGTAGAAACATTCTCTCTCCGCCCCAGACCTCACCTACTGATTTGGAGGCTGATGTTCCCATTTGTTTGTGGATTTTAGGGAGTTCATAATGCAAACTCAGTTGCAGCCTTAACTGTGGAGTTCCTTCTGCCTCCCCACAATAAGGATGCTGTATACGTTGGATGCCAATGCAGATTAGACGTACACCCTTTAAGGAGTGAAGGGAGATCCTAATCAAGGAGCTGAGGTAGTTTCCCTGCTGGACATAAGCCTGGAGCACAGATCCAGCCAGACCGCAGCTTTGAGCTCTGAAGTCCTTTGCCAGCTACAGACAAACAGGTCCGGTTGGTTAAGGAAACCTGTTTGTATCCAATTGCCCAGAAGAGTCTAATGTAATTTTATTTCACACCTGTGTTCTAAGCACAGACCTTTTGATTGAAACTCTGACAGAGCCCATCATCCTACACGTTCACGAACCCGCATAGTCCATGCCTGCCTGATGGCTGGAGGTTGGGCTGTTTTAAAACTTGAGGGTCTTTTGGGGCTAAGACAGCACTGTGCCAGAAATAGAATGTCAAGCAACCTCCCTGAGAGGCCTGGGATTGTTCCACTTTACAAATGGGGAAACCGAAGCAGCGAAGACAAGTGATCTGCCTCATGGCCACAAAGGAAGTCAGTCTCAGAGCTAGGGATGGCGGAGTTCCTGGCTACCAGCCATGTGCTCAGGTCACTAGCCTACACCCTATTGTAAATAAGATAGGTCCCATAATCCAAGGAGTATTAATAAAAACATAATATTAAAATAGAGAGTTTAGGCCTTGGAAATAAGATGCCTGTGGAAATATGGGCAGCTTTCTGCCCTCCTCCTGCATGATGATAACCAGGGCACACGTCCTGCTCACACCTGTTTGACAGGAGTGTCATTGAAGCATATGCCATGTGTGTGTTTACTTCTATAGTTCTTCAAGGGTCCCTGCCACAGCAGATACCTGAACTACTGCACATGCATCTAGCCCAAACAAGCCTGGTGCAGGAGATTAAACGCAGGAAAGTGCCCCAAAAGTGAGGTGGTCAGCTTAGTAATATAGGTGCGTTTCAAGGAACAGAGTGGACTTAGTTCCAACCATAAGGTTGGGGTGAAAGCAGCCGCATGGCCAGGAGTGGGAGAAGATGGAGGCAGAGGAGGTGCAGGCAGAACTGACATCTAGGCAGTGGGTGTCAGTGCGTTCTGAGCCTCCAGGGCACTGTGTGCGTGTTGTGTTCTTCACAAAGCTTAGTACCACCGTGGTTCAAAGTTTGAGCCTGGAGTACAGGGCAGTAGAAACAGCTGCCTGCTTGTGTTAGCACGCCTGCATCATGGGTTCCCTGCAGGCTAGGAAAAGAACTGCTCTCCTATTTAACGTTTTTAACATCCTGCGTAGATTTTCTCAATCGTGTGCAATTCATTGTAGGACGTTGCATAGATTGTCTAGATAGTATATAGTTTAAAATAACTAGCTTCTGCCTTGCACGCTGGGCGAAATGCATAGTCTTTTCTGGCAGGCGCATTGCCTTTGAAGCAATAATATTTTGCATGTGCATAGTATCATTCATGTGGTGGCCTCAAAGCACTTTCTAGACATCAGTAACTTCACAGGAGCCTTCTGAGGCAGGGAAGGCTTACAGATGACTAAACTACGGCAGAGCACGGTTAATTAAGTGGCTGGCCCAAGCTGATACAGTGAGAGAAGGGGTAATAGGATGCAATGATCCCATTTCCCGGGCTCCTCTGACCACCAGACAAATATTCCCTCTTCAGAGCAGGCGCAAGCAGGGAATGATCAAGGAGTTCTCTTCATGGTTTAATGTCTCTCTATTATAGCTTCCCACAGTGTTGCAGCAGCCTTCAAATAAAACACGGTTCTACTCCTTTCAAATTAAATACATTTAGAGCTGGCTTGGTTGTTCCAAAGAACGCTTGATCAATATCATAAAACTGTAATGAGTTACTGTGTCAGCCTGGCAGGTGTGTGGGGCAGCTGCTGTTTACAGATGGTGTGGGCTACAGCGAAGTTCAGAAAGGAAAGAAAACAATGGGAGAGGGAACCCTTTAAAAAGGATATTAATGAAGCCAGAGGGCCTGTGTATGTGAACAGAGAGAGTTAAGGCTCCAAAGCTAGCTCCTTATTAACTGTGTAGTTTGCTTTAAGTACCTGGACAGATGGACTTTGATCATCCTGAAAGGAAAGATTTCTAAGAATGGGCATCGTTCTCACAGCCTTGATTTGTACAAATCCTAAAATCCAGCCCGGGGTACAGTCAAAAGGGAAGAGGACTCAGCCGAAGATTCTGGGCTGCACAAAACCAACCAGCTAGGACAGAAATAGATTCAACAGTGTTCTCTTAACTACGGATTCATATTCTCTCTCTCTCCGGCTGAGGAGTAAAGGCTCAATCCCGTGCGCCCCCCCCCCACCGCCGTGCTCCCCTTCCTTCCCCCGCCTGACTTCACACATTCTCAGAAACCCTGTGTTGTAGCAACAATCCTGTTGGCAGAGGAATCTTTCAGCTTCTGTTCCTTGAATGCAGCAATGGCTGCAGAGCGATTTTGTATATGTTCAGCTGGGTATGCATATAAAAATGAAGAGTAAAATGTTATTACAGGCAATCTACCCTCCAGTTCTGAGTAAGTTTTTAGATGCTACCTTAAAAGTGGAAGTAATACCTGCTTGGTATGGAGGTCAGTCTGGTGTGTAAAACTGTGTGAGATACGACAGGATAAAGGATTCTACTAGGTGGTATTGTTTTTAGGTTCAGTTTTGTATCTGCGCTGCTCTGATATGGTCCATCTGAGAGCAGATGTCTACCTGGTGTGGTTTAGGCAGGGTGAATTGGGTGCCATTTATTTATTTCTCCTAGTATTTGCCCAGGAAAGTGAATGTGGTGAGGAATGCAAACTGAGTCAGAGAGGGAAGCGGGCGATGTGACAGCCGCAATGGGAATGTGATCGCTAAGTTGTTATGCTTTGACCTTTACCAAAAGGGTGGTGTTCTCATTTGTATATTTTTTTGTCTAGCCATTGACTTCCCTTAACCCTTAAGGCTCTGCAAGGGAGTGTACTCCCATAAGTGCCTAACGCTTAGCTGCCAAGATTTTCAAGAGTAACTGGTTTTGGGTGGCCAAGTTGAGACACCTTAAAATGGCCTGATTGTCAGAAAGCGCTGAGTACCCGCCCTCTGGCAGTGAGGCGCCTTTGAAGTGTCTTGAGTGGGAAACCCAAAAATGCTAGTTACTTTTGAAAATCTGGGCCTCCATCATTGTCAGTCGCTGAGCCTACCCCCAACCCTGACTCCTAAGCATGAGTCGCAACTCAAACTCCCTCCCAGCCATTGAATCTTCAGCTCTAGGGCCCTTCTCTCCACCAATCTCGTCTGCTGTCCTTTCCCACAGCTGCCGGACACTCAACAAAATCCCTGATTCTTCTCCCCATCTCCCTAACTTTCCCACAAGTGATTCTGCTGCTGCTTGTCCTTGGCTACGCTGAGCCAAGGTGGGAGAGGCACTCTCTTTCGTGCAGCGTTGGTGTAGCCGTTGGTTACGCTAGCTGTTCGTGAGTTCAGCTGCCCCCATGGACAGCGAGGAGTAGCTTTTGTCCTGTAAACAGACTTAACATGTAAGTGAATAAAGTGTTGCTGGAGAGGAAGGCATGGTGTTAGCGAGGAACTGCTGAGTTCCAAACCTGGCTCTGACAAAGATTCCCTATCCTTAGTGTCATATGTGGTGGGTATAATAAGCATAATAATAATATAAACAGCCGATGCCACCTGCTGCCGGATACCTGGGCTGTGGTGGCCCTGCCTGCCCTCTGCCTCTTCCCATCCCTGCTCCACCCCTTCCCCAAGGCCCCCACCACCTGCCACTGCCTAGTGAGTCCCTCTTCTTCTCCACTCCACTCCCCCCTCCGGAGGTCCCTGTGGCTGGCTGCGACCCTCCTCTTCTCCACTCCACTCCCAGAAGGCCCCCCCTGCCTGCCACTTGCCATATCCCTCCTCTCCTCCACCCCCCTCCCCCACGAGGCCACCCATACTTTTGTGTATGTGGCTTTAAGTGGTCACTTAAGTTGTATCTCAGAGAGTGTTGTGAAGATTGATTGGTTAGTGTTTGCACAATGCTTTGAAGGTAAAAAGTGGCTTTCAACTTATTGGCAATGTGGTCCAGTGGGTAGGGCATTGACGTGGGGGGCAGAAGTTGTAGGTTCTAGTCCCACCTCTGACTCTAGGGAACTCTTTCTCTTACTACTGTTGGTCTGACTCGTGTATTTAGGTTGTAAACTGTTTGGGTCAAGGATGGTCTCTTAGTATGTGTTTGTACAGTGCCTAGCCCGACAGCGTTGTAAGCTCATTTGGGACTGGAAGACCCTACAGTAATACAAGCCCCTAGTGCTAAATAGCCTTCATTATCAGGGATTGTGGTTTAAAATAGATGTTTTTTTCTCCAATTACTGTCCTGTAGCATAGCTGATCTTTAGGAGGCTGGCAGGTGGGAAAGGCACAAGAGTGGGCAGGCTGGCACCTGCTAACAGTACAGCTGCTGGTGAACCATGCGCTTTTCAGATAACAGATATTTCTCTTGGAGGCAGAGCCGGCCGTAGGGGTAGGCCTCCCGGGTAACTGCCCAGAGGCGCTATGGTCCAGGGGGTGTCATATGGCAGTGCAGAGGCACTGCTGGCGTAGTTAGAAACTGCTCCTGTCTGGCAGGGGAGTGCCGCGTGGGGGGCGTCCAGATTTCTCTCTACCCCCTCCTGGTGGAGAAACATGGGGGGGGCAAGTGATGACATACAGATGCTGCTCACCCCTCACCCCCAACATTCCTCCATGCTCCCCCAGGGGGCTGTGAGGGGAGGAGCGAGGAGCAGCACTATGTGCTCCAAGCATCCAGGTCAGTTTCCCCATGTGGGCGCAGGAGGGGGTGCAGGGATTGGGGTAATGGGGACACAGTGCAGGAGTCAGGGGGGGCAGATTGAGGATCCCATGGGAGGCTGGGGCAATGGGGGGGGGGTCACCGTGCCTACGGGGGCCAAAGGCGCCAAAATACAAGTTTGCCCGGGCTGCCATTTTCCCTAAGGTCGGCCCTGCTTGGAGGAAAAGAACAATCTAAATGTCAGTGGGAATAGAGCTGTGCAAATCTTGGCTGAATCGGGGGGGGAGAGGAGTTGCAGTTTGATCCAAAATATATATACATATTTTTAAATTTTCGGCAAAACTAGGAAGTTTACCATTTTGGGTCACATGAAAAGTTTCATTTGGTTCTGAAGTTTTTAAACTTTTTTTGATTTAAGTGGAAGTAAAATTCAAAACGAAAAGTTGTTTTGAAGAAAAAAATCAAAACCTTTAATTTAGAACATGTAGCAAAATGTTTCAGATTTTCAGAATTCTTTTTTCCCCTTCTTTTTGACCAAAACAATTTGGTGAATTTGACACGAATTCACCAGAATGTTTTGGTTGCCCAAATATGCATTTTCAGTGAAAAAAGTTCTCAAGAAAATTTGCACAACTCAAAGTGGGAAGGAGCGAGTTGCTTCATCCACTGTAACCTGTCTCTACTCTGGTAAGAATGCAAACTGATAAATAAGTGCCTTCCTATTAAACATTGACTTGGAAAGACGTTGTTGTTTTTTAAAATAAGTGCTTTCATTATCACCCTAAGGTTAACTCCCCATTGCTAAACAGTGTTCTCTGAGAGCTATTAATAAACCACCCTTTCTGCCCCTATTCCTAAATGCAGGCAAACAAAGGGTGCATTTATTGTAAATCTTTTGGTGCTTTCTATTTTATTGTCACAGTCATTTATTCTGTGGGCCAGTTTTTCACACAATGTCCTTTGCAGGGGCGGCTCCAGGCACCAGCGCAGCAAGCGTGTGCCTGGGGTGGCAAGCCGCGGGGGGCAGCCTGCCAGTTGCTGTGAGGGCGGCAGTCAGGCTGCCTTCAGTGGCATGCCTGCAAGAGGTCCCCTGGTCCTGCGGTTTTGGCAGCAATTCAGTGGCGGGGACACCGAAGGTGTGGGACCAGCAGCCCTCCCGCAGGCATGCCGCCGAATCTGCATTACCAGCGGACCTCCCACAGGCATGCCGCCGAAAGCCGCCTGACTGCTGTGCTTGGGGTGACAAAATACATAGAGCCGCCCCCGGTCCTTTGGCTATGTCTTTACTGCGAAAAAGGCAATCCCTAGGTGTGAGGTATAGGGTTGACCCTGACTAGCTACAGTGAGGTAAAAATGACCTGTGCTTTGTCTCCATCAGACTTTTATAGCATATTAGCTATCTTGGTGGGAAAATGCATCTTTTTGACAGTGAAGACAGCCTGTAACTGTGAGTGCACACACAAGTCCTGCATTTGTATTTACTGATGTCATTAGGCAGGCAAACGCTGCATTCATTTATCTGCATGTGCCTTGCCTAACAAGGGGTCCTTTTAGGCAAGGGTCCTGTGGGGTCCTGATCCCTGTACATGTGGATCTGACTGTACTATCGAGGCCTTTGACTGTAAACTCTTTGGGAAAGGGACAGAGTCTTTTTACAGTCACTCACATTTATATAAAGTGATCCTGGGAGACAAGAGTGCAAAGCAACAACGCCCCTCTGCCATGTACATTGGCCAAAGCGGACAGTCTTTACACAAAAGAATAAATGGACACAAATCAAGAATGATAACATTCAAAAACCAGTAGGAGAGCACTTCAATCTCCCTGGACACTCAGTAACAGACTTAAAAGTGGCCATTCTTCAACAACAAAACTTCAAAAACAGACTCCAAGGAGAAAGTGCAGAACTGGAATTAATTTGCAAACTGGACACCATCAGATTAGGCCTGACTAAAGACTGGGAGTGGCTGGGTCACTACAAAAAGTAATTTCCCCTCTGTTGATACTCACACCTTCTTGTCAACTGTTGGGAATGGGCCACATCCATACTCGTTAGCACTGCAAAAAGTAAGTTTCCCTCTGTTGATATTCACCCCTTCTTGCCAACTGTTGGGAATAGGCTACATTCACCCTGTTTGAATTGGCCTCATTAGCACCAACCCCCCACTTGGAAAGGTAACTCCCATCTTTTCATGTGCTGTAATATATATACCTGCCTACTGTATTTTTCACTCCATGCATCTGATGAAGTGGGTTTTAGCCCACAAAAGTTTATGCCCAAATAAATTTGTTAGTCTCTCCTCGTTATTTTTGCTGATACAGACTAACCCGGCTACCCCTCTGAAACCCATTGCTTGTAATGTACTTCTGGGTGAAAAGACTAATGGGGAACAAAATACAAGTTGGGGAACAAATGATAAAGTTCTGGAGGCTTGTGGGTAGTGAAGTTAATCTCAGATTGAAGGATGAGGTTCTGCGGAAGTTGGACAATGACCAAATCGACCAGTGATACCAACGAGGCTTTGGGGGGAAATACCCGCGTGTATTACAGCTTGGCCACAGGCATCTTGTGCACTAATGAAAGAAGGGAAATTTCATGGCAAGGCAAGATGGAGGTGATCCAATGATGTGCTGGAGGCAGTGAAGGAGGAGCAGGAAAGCTTTAAATGATGGCAGAGAACAAGAATGGAGTGCAAGCTGGTAAAGAAAATGGCCAAAAGAGCGGTGGCAAAAATGAAGGGTCAGGCACTGAAAGTCTTATGTGCAGGACCACTTAAGAAGGAGGGGGAGAAAGGAGTATATAGATTAGCTAAGATTAGGCAAAGAAGCACAGAGGATTTGGAAGCTGTGAAGCTTATGACAGAGTGCCTAGAGAATTGTTCTGGTGACGCCTGGGGTCATGCCGTCTGCCGGAGACCTACATTGAGACTATCACGCACATGTACGAGGGTAGCACAAGGGTAGTGAGAAGCAGCTGCTGCTGCAGGGAGTCATTCGCTGCCAGGGTAGCTCTATATCAAGGATTGGCCTTCAGGCGATTCCTATTTGTGATTAGAAAGGGCATATTGATGCAGGAGATTAGGAGATCATCTCCGTAGAGCACGCTTTGCGCCCAGGACATTATGTTGTGCTGTGAAGAGAAATATGAACTGGAAAAGGACCTAGAACTATGGAAGGCTGCATTAGAGGGAAATGGCTTATGAATCAGCTGACAAAAGGCTGAATACCCGCAATGCTTCATTGAGAGGGACAGCGAGAAGTCAGTAAAATAGGCTGGCATCGAGTTAAAGTCTATGCAACAATTTAAATGCCTCAGTTCAGGGTTGAGGCATGATGGGAATGTGGATGTGGACGTTAGGAGCCGCATGAAGAGCATTTGGTGTAAATGGAGGGAGCTGATGGGAATTCTCTGTGGTAAGAATATGCCAAGTAAAATAAAGAGCAAAGTATATAAGATCATGACTAGGCCAGCATAATGTATGGGTCAGAATGATCACCAGTGAGGAAGAGAGAACAACCGTGACTTCAGACTGCTAAAGTGGACACTGGATAAGATGAAAGCTACCCAATGAAATGGTACGAGCCATGATGCAGCTATCCCCTGTCACAGAAAAGCTGAGGGCATATCGACTGACATGGCTGGGTCATGTGAGACAAGATGTGGGGTGTGTTGGCCAGAGAGTACAAGAGCTAGTAGTCAAGGGGCAAAGACCATGAGGAAGACCTAGAAAATGGTGGTTTGAAATGGTGAAGGAGGACATGAAGAAGGTTGGCCTCAGGTTGGACGACACAGTTGGCAAGAACGCGTGGAGATGAAGAACAAGAGCTGCTGACCTTGATTGATGGGTCAAAGTGAAGGCAAAGAAGAAGAAAGGCAATCTGGCACCCCTGTCATTAAGTACATCAGGGTAGCTGAGAGGGCTAGTTGAGTTGAGCTAAAGGAAGTTGATTAACGACTCCTGGGGAAATTCTGCAATATTGCAGTGCAGCAGAAAAATGCTGACTCCCCCACCCCCAGAGATTCCCTTTGCTTCCTTGCAGAAAATGGTTTCTGTGGGGGTGGGGAAGCAAAGAGAAGCTACACCAGTGTTCACTCACCCCTCCCCAGCAGCTCAGATGTGTCTGTTTGGGCAGTCGGGGGAGAGGTAAATCAACAGGGGGAGAAGGAGATCTGGGCTGCCCTGGCTGCCCAGGGATGTTAGTCTTGTCTGGGCGGGGTGGTGGTGGGGGGAGGAGGAGGATGGAGATGGAGTTCCCCCTCCCCCTTCCCATCCTGCACAGAGCAGCTGGGGCTGGTTCAGATCAATCCCCAGAAACTTCCTCTGGCTGCAGGAAGCTCTGCACTGCGGGAGGGGCTTGGTAGGGAGAGTTCTGAGTGCGGGGGGGGGGGATGAAGCTCAGCGGGGGGGTTGGGTGTAGGGGGATCTGGATGCAAGGGGATATGGTGGACGGGGGAGCAGCTCCCTGTAAGTAACCCATCCCACACCCACACACTGGAACTCCCCCACTGAGCCCCCCACTAAACCTCCCTAACCCCCAGCACACTGAGCCTCACCCCATGCATCAGGAGCCCCCCACCCCACTGAGCCCCAACCAGCTGCACCTTGATCCCTCCCCACCCCACTGAGCCCTAACCACCTTCACCTGGGCTCTCCTGCACCCAGAACCCCTCACCGAGCCCCTGTGCACCTAGATGCCTCCCCCGCACCCAGACTCTCCATTGAGCTGCCTGCACTCAGATTGCGCCAGCCAGAACCCTGGTACTCTTGAGGGAATTCAGCACCAAAAAAATAAAAATTTTCAACTTTTGCATATTTTACTTGTCAGAATAACACAGAAACACACTAACAATATAATCACACCATTTTCAATTCTTTTGGTAAGTCATTTCAAATACTTGTTAGCAAATAATTGAAAATGGTGTGATTGTATTGTGTTATTTTGACAAATAAAATATGCAGAATTTAAAAATATTGTGCGCAGAATTCCCTCAGAAGAAAAATTAACTCTGTAGAGTAAGCAAGAGGAATAGGGCTAAATCTGGGTCTCATTGAAATAAGTAGTTTTACGACTGACATTTAAGTGAATGGGAGTGAAAATAGCAAGGTGTGCAACTGAATGCTGGGGAAACACTCAAATAAAAAAACATAAGCAATGGTTGCGGCCAGAAAAGGGATTAGAGTAAGAAATGATCACGGTGTGCCAAGGAAGTAGTGGAATGCGACAAAATCTCAGGACTTCAGGCAGCCAAGAGAATAATCCCTGAAATCAGAGTTTTATCGAAGAGTTAAGCTTAACTGTCAAAAAGCACAAAGACTTAATGGCATGTAGGTGTGTTTAAAATCATCATATTTACACTATCAAGGACATACATTATATAGTAATATTAGTTTCCAGTACCTTCAGTCAGTGTAAATTGAGTGATTTTATTTTGAAGCTATCACAAATTATACATTGTGGGATAATAGTCTAATGGACACAAACCCTTGTTCATTCTCTCTGTCTCTCTCACGCTCTCTGTTATAAAATTCTGCTGAGGTGTAGAAAGAGCCCCCACGGGGTCATGGTACACTACAGATGGCTTATAGCAGTTTTTTTTCTATTATTTAATTTTAGAAATCTAATCATCGTGCATCAGAACCCTAATCTTCCTAATGTGTTTTGTGCAAACAGCTTGGCTGACTGCAGAGTTTTATTTGCTTTGGGCGTACGTTCATTTTTCCAGAATTAAGAAACATGACATTATAAAATGCCCTGTATGTTTCACAATATACCATTCTCTGACACGGCTGCTGCCAACAGAAACGTGCAGCCCACTGTGCTGGGAAGTACCAGGGGATGCTGCAGATGCGGGAACTGTGACGGGTTGGATCACAGAAACCCCCTTGGGAGCTGCCACCCGAAGTGAAAAGACTACCTCTGCTCCTGTTTTCCCTGCCAGCTCAGGACTCCAGCACCCTGTCTTGTTGAGCCAGACACTCCCATCTACTCCAACACAGACCCACGGTCTGAATCACTTGTCCCAAAGCTGCAAGTTTACCTGAAAACAGCTCACAGAAGTTTGCTTGTCTTTAGCACTCAGATGCCCAACTCCCACTGGGGTCTAAACCCAGATAAATCCGTTTTACCCTGCATAAAGCTTGTGCAGAGCAAACTCATAAATTGTTCGCCCTCTATAACACTGATAGAGAGATATGCACAGTTGTTTGCTCCCCCAGGTATTAATACATACTCTGAGTAAGTTACTAAATAAAAAGTGATTTTATTAAATACAGACAGTAGGATTTAAGTGGTTCCAAGTAGTAACAGACAGAACAAAGTAAGTCACCAAGTAAAATAAAATAAAATGCACAAATATATGTCTAATCAAACTAAATACAGATAAGTTCCTCACCAGTTCCAGAATACTCCCCTTTACAGGCTAATCTCCTTTTAGCCTGGGTCCAGCAATCACTCACACCCCCTGTAGTTACTGTTGTTTGTTCCAGTTCCCTTCAAGTATCCTGGGGGAGGTGGAGAGGCTCCTTCCTTAGCCAGCTGAAGACAAAATGGAGGGTCTCCCATGGGTTTAAATAGACTCTCTCTTGTGGGTGGAGACCCCCCCTCCTCCCTCCTATGCAAAGTCCAGCTCCAAGATGGAGTTCTGGAGTCACCTGGGCAAGTCACATGTCCCTGCATGACTCAGTCTTTACAGGCCGAAGCCATTGTCCACATGGTATCTTGCCTGTCTCCAGGAAGACTTCTTATGTGGATTGGAGCATTCCAAGATGCATTGTTCCCCAAGTGTTTCCTGATCAGGTACTTAACCTGGTGAATTCCTTCCTAAAGAAGCTGACCAAATGCCTCCCAAAGCTTACTTAGAAACCAAGCCAGCATACAGCCCATATTCTTAACCTCAAGTAGAAAATGATATATGTGTACCAATAGGATGAATAGATATAGTAGACCATAACCTTTACGGAGATATGTTACATGGCACAGGCAGCACAAAACATATTCCAGTTATGTCATACCTACATTTATAAGCACCCTGCCCCCATAAAGCCTTATGGGGTACACTATCACAGGAACTATAACTAGCTTATTTAAAAAACAAACAAAAAACCATTCCGAATGTCCCCTACGTCCTGCAGAATACAGGCATTAGCACACCCTGACGTGTCATCTTTAACATAATTAATACACCTGATAGTTACTGCTGTATTGTGGCATTTGATCCGCTTGATGAGTTAAGAAATGTATATACCTAGGCATATTGCATTCTTAGGTATGACCTTTTAAATATTTAGTTTAGTGGAGTAGTGATAAGCCTCCACTAATGGATGCATTTTGTTGTTTTGTTGTTGCTATTTTTGCTAGAAACCACAGTTCCCATTTGTGCAAAGGACATCAGTGACGATCTGAGGAAAAAGTTTGCGTTTCTTTCTGGTGAGTATGGTAAACTTTCCCCATGTTCTCTGTGTAAAGTAATTTAATTCTCTGTGTGAACCTATGTACTGTTTGGCAAAATTATACTATACACAGGAGAATATTCATCAGGTCATCACCAGTGCCACTAGCAGTGTTGTTAATAAAACATTGTGGCAGTTTGAAAGACCAGCTTAGGTTTCTTTCTCAAGCCATGCTACAAAATATTCCACTTTTCAAACATTTAGAGTATTATCAAGTATGGTGCTTTGAAATAGAATATATTTCTATAGGCTTGTGGCCAGTTTACAAGTATTAACCCTTTTTCCCCCCGACTTCTTTGCCGTCACATCCTAAGTATGCTGATATGGTTAACCCTCCCCTCCCCCAGCATCTAATACTTTTGATAGATCTAACTCTTATGTGGGAAATGAGCATTTGAAACCCAAGGTAGAATTTGGCCCATAATACTGAAATGTTTTAGGGGCCAGTTCCCAGGTCCTTTCCTCAGGAAGGATCAGATGAAAAACTAAGAACGTTCCTGCCTGAAGAGAGGTACCACTGAAAATAGTACCCCTTATGTCCCATTTTCAAAAGTGATTTTAGGGTATGTCCACACTGGAATAAGAGACCTGGGGCTGGCCAGGGTCAGCTTACTTGGGCTTATGGGACTGCGTGTTTTGTTTTAAATTGGGGCTTTTACGGCTTGGCGTGGTTTCTGGACAAACTGTTCAGACAAGCACTGTTCTTTTACTTGTAGGTGGCCGAGGGAAAGACAACGGTTGGATCATCACGTTTCCTGAAAACTCCCATTTCCATGAAACATCAGAGGAGGTTCTAACGAAAGTCTTAACATACTTAACTTCGGTCCCAAGGTACGGTGCTGCCTTCCGGCTTTCATGCTTCGTTGGCTCCCATCTGATCTGGTGTCGGACACGTGAGCTGCGGTACAATTGTCTCATTGTGAATGAAGCTAGTTAGAGAAGGAGGAAATTACCTGCAAAGCCTCATGTTGTTAAGCCAGAGTGTTACACTGGTATTTCTTATACCAATAATTACATAATAAAAAGTCAATTTTTGTCCCTATTGGCTGCTGGTTTCATAAACCTACCGATGACAATAATAATTAATGGAATCACTTGGCTTAATCTTAGATGGGTGTCAGCACTCAAAAATGATATGCCACTGGCAAATAATTTGGGATATATTTTGCACGTGCAAGTGGAGAGTATGTTAATTTGGAAAAAGAGAGCGAGACCTTGAGAAGTAAAATAACTAAAGGAACGAGAGCCATTTGGTTGAATACTTTCCCATATCATTATGCTTGCTCTCCTGGTGCTGTACTACGTTTTCCAGTACTGTTTTTCTGTAGCAACATTTACTCGCTGACAGTCTACCAGTCCCACAAGGTAGTTCTGCTAGGATTAATGGATCTGAACAATTTCTTCTTCCTGAGCCTGGTGGGTTGAAGTTACCTGGACTGCTTAATCTCTTTTTAACTCTCTCACACCTAGTTTGGCAAATTGCTTGCTACAGAGTGAGCAGGGTGAAGACAGCTAGGTGGCCATCAACCGCTGTCCTGGAAAAGTGCCATGTGTTTTCTCACAAACTCAAGGACAAAGAATTGCTGGGTTCTTGTGGCCTATTTAATTCTTGAGTGACTTGCATTCTACATCTACCCTCATCACAGTTGTGCTGATAGAGCAAAACTCCCAGTGCAGCTAGGTTGTATACAGTGTTGTTATAGTTGTGTGGGTCCCGGGATATTAGGTGGCACTCCCAGTGTGGTTCCAGCTGGCCACCAGTTCCTCCAAGAGAGGGCTTGTGTCAGCACATCCTTTCTAGTAGAGTTGGGCATGTGCAAACAGACCTTGCAGTCTCTGGTTGTGAACCAGCCGCTGCAAGTTCATTGGAGGCTCCATTTCCATCTCTAGTCATTTCTCTTCTGCTATTTCCCTTACTTGCCGCTTCTTCCTGCTTTACTTCCCCACCCGACTCCTCTTCTCTCCTCATTGACTTTCCTTCATATCCTTTCACCTCCCGTTCCCTTTTCCTGTCTTTCTTCCTCCTCTCTCTCTCTCTCTCTCTCTCTCTCTCAAACTTTGCTCAGATTTTTCTGTCTTCACTTCACAGACTGCCAGACAGTTTCATATCAGGCGATGGTTGAAACTTGGCATTCATGGAAACCATGTCACAGCAAGATGTTTTTTCTGGGTCTGTTGAAAGTAGCAGTAATGCTTCTCTGGTCGGTAGGGGGTGTGACATGTGACTATATGAGACCACTACTCAACCTTGTTGATTTCCACAGAATTTTATACCGAATGCAACATCTGCTGTTCTATACTATTATTGCAAATACATACAATGTTATAAAATTACATTTAATATGATGTATTTTTGACCTATTCCATGTGAAGCCCTGTTGAGGGCTATAAGACTGATGATGATTCAAACATAAAGTTGGCACTTTATTTGCAGTGAGTCACACTACCTGCTTCTCTTCTCTTCCTACGGTTCTAAGAGCCTCTTTTGATTTTTAACTTTAGTAATAGTATGCTTTGTATCCCGAGGGAATCTAAAACGTTGTGATTAGGGCTGTCAAGCGGTTAAAAAAATTAATCGTGATTAATCGCACTGTTAAACCATAATAGAATACCATTTATTTAAATATTTTTGGATGTTTTCTACATTTTCAAATATATTGATTTCAGTTACAACACAGAATACAAAGTGTACAGTGCTCACTTTATATTTATTTTTTATTACAAATATTTGCGCTGAAAAAAACAGAAGAAATAGTATTTTCAATTCACCTAATATAAGTGCTGTAGTGCAATCTCTTGATCATGAAAGTTGAACTCACAAATGTCAAATTATGTACAAAAAATAACTGCATTCAAAAATAAAACAATGTAAAACTTTAGCGCCTACAAGTCCACTCAGTCCTACTTCAGCCAGTCACTCAGACAAACAAGTTTGGTTACATTTGCAGGAGATAATGCTGCCCGCTTCTTGTTTACAATGTCACCTGAAAATGAGAATAGGCATTCGCATGGCACTGTTGTAAACAGCGTCACGAGGTATTTACGTGCCAGATGCGCTAAAGATTCATATGTCCCTTCATGGTTTCACTACCATTCCAGAGGACATGCTTTCACGCTGATGGCAAGTTCTGCTCAATAACGATCCAAAGCAGAGCAGACCGATGCATGTTCATTTTCATCATCTGAGTCAGATTCCACCAGCAGAAGGTTGATTTTCTTTTTTGGTGGTTCGGGTTTTGTAGTTTCCGCATAAGAGTGCTGCTCTTTTAAGACTTCTGAAAACATGTGCCACACTTCATCCCTCTCAGATTTTGGAAGGCACTTCAGATTCTTAAATTGTGTCGAGTGCTGTAGCTATTTTTAGAACTCTCACATTGGTAACTTCTTTGTATTTTGTCAAATCTGCAGTGACAGTGTTCGTAAATCAAACATGCTGGGTCATCATCCGAGACTGCTATAACATGAAATATATGGCAGAATTCGGGTAAAACAGAGCAGGGGACATACAATTCTCCCCCAAGGAGTTCAGTCACAAATTTAATTAATGCACTATTTTTTTAACGAACATCATCAGCATGGAAGCATGTCCCCTGGAATGGTGGCTGAAGCATGAAGGGGCATACAAATGTTTAACATATCTGGCATGTAAATATCTTGCAACGCCCACTACAAAAGTGCCATGCGAACACCTGTTCTCACTTTCAGGTGACATTGTAAACAAGAAGCGGGCAGCACCATCTCCTGTAAATGTAACCAAACTTGTTTGTCTGATTGACTGGCTGAAGTAGGACTGAGTGGACTTGTAGGCTCTAAAGTTTTACATTGTTTTGTTTTTGAGTGCAGTTCTGTAACAAAAAAAAAATCTACATTTGTAAGTTACACTTTCACCATAGAGATTGCACTACAGTATTTGTATTGAGGTGAATTGAAAAATGCTATTTCTTTTATCATTTTTACAGTGCAAATATTTGTAATAAGAATAATATAAAGTGAGCACTTTGTATTCTGTGTAGTAATAAAAATCAATATATTTGAAAATGTAGAAAAACATCCAAAAATATTTAATACATTTCAGTTGGTATTCTATTGTTTAACGGTGCAATTAATTGCAATTAATTTTTTAATTGCAGTTACTTTTTTTGAGTATAAAGGTAACTAATATGACTCTGCACTTTGCATACATGAAGGCTGCCCTCATTTAATAGTACTACATGAAGATGTGCTCACAGGAAAGACTTATCTGGCTACACTAGTGATAAGGGGAGGGAGGAACGGATATAAAACGATAACCTTGCCAAATATTGACAGTCATGTGGTTGTAATAAATAATTAGTCTTGGAATGAGTATACAGCTTCTTATGCCCCATGCTAGCTAGATTAACGCTAATCCAGGTATGCCTACCAACTTTTCAAAACAGACGTACTCTTAAAGAGTTGTAACCAGATTCCTTGATATGGTTGTACTTGTATCGTAGACAGGGACTCATCTGAACACATGTTATCCCCCAGTGTGTAGAACTAGAATACTGCTCAGTTATCTATTAGGGTTGGGATTTTCTAAAGAATTTAAGGGAGTTCTTAGGCTCCTTTGCAAATTCCAGCTCCGAAGTAATGTGGATTTGTAAGGAACTTTCCAAACTGCACACACAGCGCGCTCAAGTGCAAATAAAATTCCCATTGAACAGGAGGAACGTTGCATGTTTCTAACGTCAAACTTGCTGTCAAATAATAGTGAGATAGGTTGTTGAGTTTATTTCTGGAACCAACTGTAGAAAATAGTTTCAAATGGAATTTTAATGTTTACGAAAGGTGCCAGAGGTATTGTGTTCTGGGTATTTATGAGAACTTTGTGTGTTTGTTTTTTACTGGGACTGAAATGGCTTGCTCTCAAAATGTTACCTAGCTACTTGGTATTTTCTTGTCTTGTAGTCAACATGAATCTGACACAAAATTTATCCTAATCCTGGATAGAAGATTGGATACATGGACGTCTGTCAAAATGACTCTCCAAAGGATAGCAGTAAGCCCTTGTTATTGTTAAATGTTTTGTTACGGTACTGAGTCATCATGTACATTGTTTCAGATTTTGAAAACATCTGTATCCCAGACCTGTTCAACTAGTCTCTCTTTCAAGGCATTTCTATGACCCTTTTCACCACAGTAAATGCAGGTATTGTGATGTACCTAATTTGTATGCATATTTTAGCAGTTTGGATATCCAACTGATCATTTGCGTGTGCTCATGCAAATTAGTCACACAGCTGTGTACACATTTTTGTGCCCTGCTCTGGGCATTTGATGTTTAGACAATCCATCTCAGCATATATTCTACGTGTAGGTTCTGATTTTTAGTAGCAGATGATTATTTTACCCTTAATTGGGCAAAGTTTTATTTACTGCAAAATAGCCTTCACCATAATTTTTATATATAAAAAATCAGGGGAAAACTACTTTGAAGTTTACATGTGGTCATTCCTGGGGCCGGTTTTGTTCAATATCTTCATTAATGATCTGGAGGATGGCGTGGACTGCACCCTCAGCAAGTTTGCAGATGACACTAAACTGGGAGGAGTGGTAGATACGCTGGAGGGTAGGGATAGGATACAGAGAGACCTAGACAAATTAGAGGATTGGGCCAAAAGAAATCTGATGAGGTTCAACAAGGACAAGTGCAGAGTCCTGCACTTAGGACAGAAGAATCCCATGCACTGCTACAGACTACGGATGAAATGGCTAGGGCTGCAGTTCTGCAGAAAAGGACCTAGGGGTTACAGTGGACAAGAAGCTGGATATGAGTCAACAGTGTGCCCTTGTTGCCAAGAAGGCTAACGGCATTTTGGGCTGTATAAGTAGGGGCATTGCCAGCAGATCGAGGGACGTGCTCATTCCCCTCTATTTGGCATTGGTGAGGCCTCATCAGGAGTACTGTGTCCAGTTTTGGGCCCCACACTACAAGAAGGATGTGGAAAAATTGGAAAGAGTCCAGCGGAGGGCAACAAGAATGATTAGGGGTCTGGAGCACATGACTTATGAGGAGAGGCTGAGGGAACTGGGATTGTTTAGTCTGCAGAAGAGAAGAATGAGGGGGGATTTGATAGCTGCTTTCAACTACCTGAAAGGGGGTTCCAAAGAAGATGAATCTAGACTGTTCTCAGTGGTACCAGATGACAGAAAAAGGAGTAATGGTCTCGAGTTGCAGTGGGGGAGGTTTAGGTTGGATATTAGGAAAAACCTTTTCACTAGGAGGGTGGTGAAGCACTGGAATGGATTACCTAGGGAGGTGGTGGAATCTCCTTCCTTAGAGGTTTTTAAGGTCACGTTTGACAAAGCCCTGGCTGGGATGATTTAGTTGGGGATTGGTCCTGGTTTGAGCAGGGGGTAGGACTAGATGACCTCCTGAGGTCTCTTCCAACCCTGATATTCTATGATTCTATGATATGTACATGCCCATATATGTAATAGGGTTAACTGTAGACTGTATCCAAAATGGTACAGGGATTGGGACCCAGACTTCAGAGCAGACACAGCTCTTAGTCCTGCATGGATCAGCCTCAGAAACAACTACTGAGCATGCCTAGTAACTGACACGCTCTGTTCTGGATGTTTTTCGGTTCTTCTAGCTGACTTGCCCTGCCCGCTCTCTGTGAGTGTGGGGAGAAGTTATATCCAGCTAAGATCCATGCCTCCTTCCTGCTGCTTCTCTCCTTCTCCTCTGGAGAAACATAGTCAAATGCTGCCATATAAAGCAAGTGGGTACAGATATATGTATATAAAATGTGTCTCTCTTAATTAACTAGAGCAGATGTACCCTCAGATGCAGAACAAATCTCACAAGTAACACTTCCCTCCTCTCCCCCTGCTAGTCAACAGTACGTGGTCTTTTGCAAAAATTAAAATGTAGTCTAAACGTGCTACACTGGTGTATATAAAAAATCACTTTTATAATGAATGGAGTCTGTACTGAAAAGCAGGCTGTGAAAGGCTAGTTCTAAACTGACCTTGCAACAGTGGAAGGTGAAAAGAAATCTTCTGAAAAGGTCACAATCATCACCGTCACCTCCTCCCGTAATACAGGGCAAGTCTGCACCACTTCACTACATCCGCGTAGCTGCAGCACTTCTGGTGAGGATGCACCATGTCCACGGGAGAGCGCTCTCCTGTCGGCAGAATTACTCCGCCTTGGTGAGAAGCAGCAGCTCTGTCAGTGGGAGTGTGTCTCTGGCCAACATAGTGCTGATGTGGACAGCGCAAAACTTGCATTTCTGGATGGGTTTTTTTTTCACACCCCTGAGTGATGGGGGAGGGGGCTTTTTCACACCCCTGAGTGACATAAGTTATATCGACTTAGGTGGTGGTGTACACCTGCCCGCAAAGAGACACTCCAGATGAAGAGTTGGATATGCAAACTCAGCTGATAGAGAATGAGGCAAAGAGAGTTTATCGAGAGGAGTGTGTAACTTAGACCACTTTGTACCGAAATCTCGTTGGGCTAGCTGATGCCCTGTCAGGTCAGATCTTAAGTATTAACAAGTGTTCGACCATTAACTATTGCTGAACATGGCATTAAGGACATTTTTGCTGATAGGCGTCTAGTGGCAGTAATGGTATTTTTTGATCGTTAAAATAAGTCATGACTGTCAGAGCCTGGTCCTGTTGCCTTTACCCGGGCAATGCTTGCATTGATCCCAAAGGGAGCTTTTTCTGGCCCTTGAATGGCATTTTCCATTCAAATAGCTTGAAACCATTTTTTTAGAATGAGAGCTCTACTTGCCTGTCCTGATGTAGCTTTCACAAAAGTGCCTGCCCTTTACAGTTCATTTTAAATGATACATGAGCATGTGATCTCATAAGATATGTGCTGTGCATTTCCTTTTGCATCCACAGACAGAGGTGACTCTCTCACTGTATATCTGAGTATTTAAGGCAGTGCTGTGTGCAAACAACCCAGAGACACCCAATGCAACTAAGAATGAAAGACAGAAAAATCTGTGTACACAAAGCTGTATGACTTGAGTTCTGCCTGTGAAAAGACAGTAGTAGGATCAGACCTTAAGATGCCTCTCTCAGACCCATGTAACTGGGCAAGGGAACTAACTAGTTTTAAGATGGAGCTTGATAAGTTTATGAATGTGATTATGTGACGGGGTTGCTTGTGATAGCAGGGGACTGATTTCAATGACCCTGGAGGTCCATTCCAGCTTTATGGTCTATGTTCCCATGTAATACCTTATTACCCTGTGCTTTGTGTGTGGGGTGGGGGAAGAAGAGGCAAGACAAGGAAGAATAGAGACTTGATACTTTTCCAATGATCAGTCATAATATTGGACTTGACCGAAGTTTGGAGTCAGACATTTTCTGTTCTCTGATATGATGGAGTAAAATAACTACCACATAAGTTGAATTCAAAATGCACAGGGCCTGATTTTTCTGAAGTGTGCATGTGCAAAAATCTGGCTGCAATGGCAGATCTGACCAGGTATAGCGAGACGAGGTGGGTGACATAATATCTTTTATCGGGCTAACTTCTGTTGGCGCGGGAGGCAAGCTTTCGAGTTTACATCGAGTTTTTCTTCAGGTACGTGCCTAACTGCAGACATGGGGTATGCAGCGCTGTTGGAGCCATGTTGGTCCCAAGGTATTAGAGAGACAAGGTGGGTGAGGCAATATCTTTTATGGGACCAATTTCTGTGGGTGAGAGAGACAAGCTTCCCAGTTTATTAGGCAGAGCTCTGTGACCTAAAGAAGAATTCTGTGTACGCTCCAAAGCTTGTGCCTCACCAACACAAGTTGGTCCAATAAAAGATAACACCTCTTTCCCCCCCCCATTTGCAGATGTAAGTATCCTCCTGGTGACAAGAAGAACAGGAGTACTTGTGGCACCTTAGAGACTAACAAATTTATTAGAGCATAAGCTTTCGTGGACTACAGCCCACTTCTTCGGATGCATATAGAATGGAACATATATTGAGGAGATATATATACACACATACAGAGAGCATAAACTGGTGACAGTATGCATGTGCAATGTATGTGCATATTGGTACCATCCCGTTTAGAAAGTCAGGCCCTACCTGTACGTCCCAGGCTTTAGGATTGGCTTTTCTAGCTTTTTCTGTTGCATAATTGGGCACATCCTTTAAAAATACATATTTCAGGCCCCACTAATTCAAGAACTACGGTATTTCCCCAGGTACAGGGATGGAGTTCTGCTTTCTTAAGGGTTCCCAGCAGAGCGCCCAAATAAATGAACTACCCCTAACTCGAGGAAGATTTTTGGCATTCCACCTTAAAAAGAAAAAGGGAGCCCTTCACGGAGGGAGCAGGCACGAGTCAATCGCCAGCCCCGCACGCCTGGTCCGCTCCAGCAGCCGACACCGGATGATCCCCCCGGGTTGAACGGGGATGAGGCGTGCGGGACCCTAGGGAATCTGTGCGGGGCGCGGGGGCCGGAGGCTGCTTGCAGGGCTGCGATGGGAGCCGCTTTGCGGGAAGCCGGCTGGCGGCTGGGATTTTCCAGCCCCTCCTGAGAAGCGGCTCCCCCCAGGCCGGGCTGCCAGGCGCGGGAGAAAGGCGATGGCCGAGGCGGCCCCCGCCGGAGGTATGCTGAGGCGCCGGAGGAATGCGGTAAGGGCGCTCCGCCTGCAGTCCTGCAAACTGCACAGCCCAAGTTCAAGTGCAAGGCTGCTGCAGCGCGGGGCTCTAACACACAACTGCTGCTGAACGGGGGGGGACCAGGGGAGAGCCCTGCGCTTGCATGTGCTGCATGCGACCACCCGTCTGCCTCTTGCATGGGCAGCCCGAGAGCGGGGGGAAAAGGGAAATACTGTCAGGTGATGATTTCATCCCAGGGAGTATTTTTAGTAGCGTCTCCTTTAGAGGGAAGCATCGGATACTCCGGAAATCTCTCTGCAGCATTGTCCTCAGGGCTTAGGTTACAGTCAACCAAAATATCGAGCCAAAGGTTTTAGGGGCTGCTTTCACCGTAAACACAACGCATTCCTGGGAAAAGGCCTAAGGTCTGGTCTATACTACCCGCCTGAATCGGCGGGTAGAAATCGACCTCTCGGGGATCGATTTATGGGACGCGACAATCGATCCCCGAATCGGCGCTCTAACTCCACCAGCGGAGGTGGTAGTAAGCGCCGCCGACAAAAAGCGGCAGAAGTCGATTTTGCCGCCGTCCTCACAACAGGGTAAGTCGGCTGCAATACGTCGAATTCAGCTACGCTATTCACGTAGCTGAATTTGCGTATCTTAAATCGACTCCCCGCTGTAGTGTAGATGTACCCTAAGAGAGCGTGCTCTCCTGCGGTTGTAGCAGCAGCCGGGCAAATCGCTTTTGTGGTTAACTGTGCACCCATCAGAACAGGGTGTAGCTTGGTTAGCTTCAGCAGAAGTAGAAGCCGAGCGAAAACAGTCCCAGCGTTTGGTTGCCTGACTTTGCTCTCGAAGGAGAGAAGAAAGTCACTAACTTTGCAATCTGTGTATTGATCAGTTTCCTGTGTCCAGGATCAAACTTAACGGGTGGATTTTCCTTTCCTCTTGGTCTGTTCTTCTTTCCCTGGGTGCAGGGAAGTCCCAGGGGAAGGTTGTCTATTCAGGGGGAGATTATACTTTTAACGGTAATTTCTAGAAAAGATGGTAAATGCTTTTAGTGTAGAAAGTTAAGTAAATAATGGCCATGTTCCTTCCAACCTATGTGACATCCTAATTTAGTCACAAAACAGTGTGTATTTAAGACAATAGGATGCTTCACTTGCTAAAAGTGGATTGCCCCTTATGGGCATAATTTTTTATGTCCTTAGAACTTTAGGATCATTTTTTTTAAAAACACAAATTATTGTGCTACTAAATTAGGAAGACTATTAAAATATTAGCAGCTGGTTGATTTTTTTTAATTGTACAGATTACTTCAAATTCTTTTCTAACTCTCACATTATAGAGAATACTAGAAGCTGGAGAAGGGGAAGTTGAGTATCAAGGGTTCATGAGTCTTTTTACCAGGTTTTATCAAGTGACAATGATTCTCTTTAGTATAATAAATAGTAGGACTGGAAGTTCAGCTGGGTTAAGTTACTTCCTCTTTTAACTTTTTGGAACATAGGGTGTGAAAGTTCCCCAAGTGTTCTTTCTCTGTCATATTGTAGCATGACACATTTTCTTGCCTTGGCTAATACTAGAGTTAAGCGCAAAGGTGCTGGCTAACCTCAGTTAAGGGGTAGAGTAGTGCGATGATTGTAAAGGGCCGGGATTTGTTTTTAGTCCCTTCATAAATGTTAACTTTGAATAATTGTTAAACCAGCTGATTTTTTTTATTTTTATTTATTTTTATCTATCATCTTTGCCCTTAAGTTAATACTACACAGAGGACACCTTTCTGCTGGTAGCAGACTTAAAGCAAGGGTTTTTTCCATATGTAGTCCATACTAGATATTGATCTGCAAAAGGTACATTTCTTTGTCAAGTACGTATCACCTTTTTGCTCCTCATTAAGTGGTGACCTTGATTGTACATTGATAAAATCACCTTTCATGCAGGAAAATCTTAAAATGCTTTCTAAACACTAGGAATCATGTTTCCTGTTCTGGAAATGCAGCTACCTCTGGGGTGAAACGTGACACGTGTTTAATAGCAAACAGATCCTCTTACATAAATTTAGGATACAACATTAAAAATACCATATCAGACTGGAATTTGCCTGTATCCCAGATGTGACAGACTGGGATAAATCTGTGCCAGATTATGAACTCTCTCTTGTAGTACGTGTGAAAATGCTGGGAACTATGATGGCATACCCCCAGACATGCCCAAAGGCAATCTATTGTACTTCATCCCAATGAATTGCCATACTTGGGGAAGATGTTTGACACCTTGTTGAAGGACTAACACTAAGGCTTATGTCTACACAAGCATTTTTGTCGGTAAAACTTTGCAAAAGTTTCACCGACAAAAGCGCCGGTGTGGACAACGCTATGTCAGTGGGAGATGCTCTTCTGCCGACATAGCTACTGCCGCTCATTAGGGGTGATTTAATTATGCTGGCAGGAGAGCTCTCTCTTGCCGGCAAAGAGCAGCTACATGGGCAACCTTACAGCAGCACAACTGTGCCTCTGTAAAGTCCGTAGTGTAGACGTGGCCTAAGAGCCATCACAGAGAAATTTGGGGCCCTGGTCGCTGATTGTGTCTCATTTACAGGCCTAGCCCCCCATAGAACAGTGGCATTTCTACACAACACCCTGTACAGGGGAAGGAGTGGGGAGGGGGAGCATAATTGATGGATCAGTAGTTTCACTCTCTGAGCAAAAAGCTCAGAGACAGGGTTCCTATTTAAGAGAAGGATTCTCTTCTGTCCAAGGGGGCGAGGGGACCGATCATTGTCACACGTAAGAAAGAGTTGCAGGAGGAATTCTTCCCAGCCTGAAATGTTGACAAACCTCAGCCTTGCAGGGAGGGTGCCTTTCAGGACTTTGGTTGTTTTCAAAGATCTGTAACGTTTTGTGCTTTGAGTAAACTCATCCTGGTTAAGAAATTCCTTTGTCAAGCCAATGTTTCTTGCTATCCTGATATCTTGTCCCTAAAGGGTTTAAATTAGACGTCCAGAGAGCCTCTAGTTGGAGCGCTGGATGAGCACATGTAGGAGACTGGGGGCTTTTGATTTTGGGGTCTAGGGCAGCAGCACCCGATGTCCCAAGGAAGGGCATCAGACAAGAGGTCTGAGCCAAGGAGAGTGCCCTGTAGACCTACAACTTAGATTTTACCCAGACGGCCTGGGAGCACACGGGAGCCAGGAGTGGGTCCACTCTCAACAGACTGTTGACTGCCGAGAGGCGCTGGGCCAGAGTTTAACACAAGAGCTGCATGAAAGCTTCCCAGTTTGTTCACAGGTCAAGCTGTGAGGTCTGCCAGAACTACCACGTTTGGAAGTGGCGGTGGGCCTGGTCACGGGCTTGTTCGTGTCCGTTTGGGCCATTGACTTGATTGGGTGCGGGAGTTGGGAGGAATATCTGCTGTGCCTGTCCAGTCGCAGCTTGCTGTGGCCCCTGGATGGAGCCCTGCAACCTCCTTGTGGCTTCTGCTGCCCTGACTGGTTTTCAGAGGAACGTCTGCTGTCGAAATTGCTATGCTGTGAGGTGAGACCAATAAACAAAGAGTAAAGTGGTTTTAAGGCTGAGGGTAAACTAGGGAATGTCATGTGATAGGAATGCAGCTCCAGGGCAGCATACATGCTCTGCCAGTAGTATATAGGCACAGAGACCTCATAGGGGGGACGCCCAATGATTTCCCTGAGTCTCCTGAGTTCATGGGGGCAGGCCAATCTAATGACCAGGAGAGATGCCGTGTGACCAACCGTGTGGCTTGCAACAAATGTCCAACCACCTCAGAATCTATCTATTATCAGGGAGAACCAGACAGCACAACCTTCTTGAAACAAACCCCTGTGTGTTAGCAGAGGAAGCTCTGACTTGGGAGAAGAAAAAATGGCAAAAAAAAAGCCCACCTTAATTTGGAGTGTTGCAGACTTTCAAGTTGGAGATTTCCCGCTCTGCCAGTCAACACTACTCTTGGCAAAAGGAAAATGAGGCTTGTTCTTTGTTTCTGACCTTTTGAGGATGGTTGCATTCCTTGTCAGCAAACTGTCTGAACTTAACACACAATGGGGTGAGATAAAATTGGTCTCTGGTTCTGTAACTGTACTTAAATCCTTCTAAACTTGGCATGTCAGGTTCACTCCCGCCGAGGATTGCGTTGAGATGCTCAGATGAAACCACCAGGCTTTGCTTGGGTCAATGAAAACCTCCTGGGAAATACTGGTGTCTTGACATTATCAAAATGTGATGTTGAAGACCTCCCCTCTCCCAGAAAACCCACCTCTCTCCAGACCTACCTTGTCTAGGGTGGGAGCTTAGAGGTTGGCAACACCCCTCTGGTTGACGGTAGTACTTTGCATGGGAATGAGCTTCTTCCCAGACCTTCCTCCCACCAGTTTCACAGCATCAGTCCTATAAACGTGTGGCAGCTCACCCTATAACTGCTGACTACACTGGACTTGACCTTAGTCTAGGGTCTGACACCTTCCCTTTCCCCCAAACCCTGCCAGAATGCACCACTGTGTTAGAGCATGCTGACTGACGCCTGTATTTCATTCTTGCCAATAATGGATACACGCCTCCCTCCCCTCACCTGTTTTGGGGACTCCCTAGCACTGCTGTTCATTGTGGGGTGCATCAGAGCTCAGAAAGACATAACAGGCCAGCCATGAACCAACCATGGGACCGTCAGCAGCAGCATTTGGAGTCCCACTGATTGCCACACAGGCAGCTTGCTTCTCTGGACCATATGGGAGGGGGCTTGCCTTCCCTATTGACCCACGTAGAAGATGGAGAGCTCCAGTCAGCCTGACTGCTCAGAAATATCAGGAGTGTGTTAGGTGCCGTCTCGTTGGGCGAGAGACCTGCAGGCCGCCCGGCTCCCAGCAGGTTTGCCAAAGGGAGATTCTGAGCCTGTTGGAAGAAGGGAGTAATGGCCAGTCTTAGAACCAGATTTGCAAAGCTTTCTATGACCGGGACCAGGTTTCGATTGGTAACAAGCCCAGGCACGGGTTCGGCCTGGTGGGAGGTTTCATTGTGCAAGGTTCACAAAGCTCTAGACTGGCAAACATTTTACTAGCCAACATTCAGCATCAAAGCAATAGCGTACAAATATTGGCAAGGAAAGGGTAGGCACCCAGGATTTGAGTCAGAGATGACAATGTCACTAGCCATTTAGTGGTTTGCTCTTGCTGTCAGAGCCAAATCTCGAACCCTGGCAAAATTCCCATTGAATGGGAACTTAGTTTGTGTTCATTTATTTTTTCACTCCCGTTTAAAATTGCTACATTTATGTGGCTCTTGTGATGCTAAAGAGCACTGACCATTTCTAAGAGGAATATAATCCACAATCAGTTTTTTTAAAAAAATTTAATAAGAAAAACATAAGCACGGCCATATTGGCTCAAACTAGCCCGTCTTGCCAGTATCCTGTCTTCTGACAGTGGCCAGTGTCAGATGCTTCAGAGGGAATGAACAGAACAGGGTGATTATTGCATGATCCATCCAGACATCCAGTCCCAGCTTCTAGCACTCAGAGGTTTAGGGACACCCGTGGGGTTGCATCGCCTGATCATTTTGGCTAATATCCATTGGTGGACTCATCCTGCGTGAACGTATCTAATTCTTTTTTTTAACCCAGTTATACTTTAAGCCTTCACAACATCCCCTTGCAATGAGTTCCACAGGTTGACCGTGCCTTGTGTGAAGACTGTGCCTTTTGTTTGTTTTAACCTGCTGCTACTAATTTTCATTGGATGACCCCTGGTTCTTGTGTTATGTGGTGGAGTAAATAATGCTTTCTTATTCACTTTCTCCACAGCTTTGATGATTTCATATATCCCTAGCATATCCCCCCTTAGTCGTCTCCTTTCTAAGATGAACTGTCCCAGACTTCTTTTAATGTCTCCTCATATGGAAGCTGTTCCATAATCCATTTCATTTTCATTGCCCCTCTCTGCACCTTTTCCAATTCTGATATGTCTTTTTTGAGATCGTGCAGTTCTGGTTGCCCCCATATTCGAAGTATGGGTGTACTATGGATTTACATAGTGGCGTTACGATATTTTCTGCCTTATTATCTATCCCTTTCCTAATGGTTCCTAACATTCTGGTAGCTTTTTTTGACTGCCGCTATGCATTGAGTGGATATTTTTGGAGAATTATCCATGATGACGCCAAGCTCTGTTTCTTGAGTAGTAGCAGCTAATATAGACCCCATGATATTGTATGTATAGTTGGGATTATGTTTTCCAATATGCGTTACTTTGCACTTATCAACATTGAATTTTATCTGCCATTTTGTTGCCCAGTCAGCCAGTTCTGTGAGATCCCTTTGTAACTCTTTGCAATCTGTTTTGGACTTAACTGTCTCGAGTAATTTTGTATCATGTGCAAACTTTGCCACAGTGTAATTTGTGGGTGTCAAGTCTCAACTGTAAATTATGGCTTCTTTGAACAGTACATAATTGGATGTTTATGGAACCAAAGCATAGATTTGTGTGTTTTGTGTGCATAGATATACAGACACTTGTATTCTTCTTCACCAGAGTGTAGATTCTTATGTGAAAGTCATCTCCCCTCCTCTCCCCCCGTTGTACACATTTTCCCCTTGAAAAATGGGCTAGTGAATATTTTATAGTAGAGTTTTTTTTATTTCCCCTCAGTGAAAACTTCATTTAATGTAGATTTAACAGGTAGTATCAGGACTCTTCTATCATTTATAATCACGTAAATAAAATGGTAATTTACGCTCAATAAAGGATTCACATGTTTATGCTGACAAGTTAACATGTGCCTTTGATACTTTTAAAGTGCTCAAGAGACCGTAAGAAAACGTATATATGATATAATATATGGAGATAGTTTGGCACAATTGGATTTTAGAGAAATATCATAAATCTTAATTAACTGGTTTCCTTCTGTCATTTACTTATCTGTGATTTCAAGTTATTTTTCTTGGCTCCATTAAAATATTCAATGTTCTTTTCAGTGAATCATATACAACTCTCTACTGCTGTGTTTGAAATACGGAAATGATATTTGTGCCACAAATTAAACATTGCCAATAATTACCAAGGACAAGCAGGTTCATTTCGATACACTTCTGAGGAATACATACAAGTACATTACATAATGAATCACTGAACTAAATTACGGCTACTTCACAGCTATGACTCATTTCTTGGTAGAACACTTTCTGGAATATTTCAAATCCAGCATTTTCATCTGCCAAAGAGCAACAGTTAAAGTAAGGAGGGATGTGTGAATCATGGAGGAGCACAAAGAAATAGTAAGAATCGCTTGAAAAGTAGGCTTTGAATTTTGACCCACTTTTGCAATTGGGTCTTGTCTGAATTTTCACCAGTTGAATGCCCATGTTGATCATCTGCCATGTTTTCCTGCAGGAGTCCTTCCCGGGAAACCTGCAGTTAGTGATGGTTCTACGTCCCACTGGGTTTTTCCAGCGCACTTTCACTGACATTGGATTTCGCTTCAGTCAGGAGGATTTTCTACTCAAATTACCGGTATGAGTATATCCGCTGTGCATTATGCTCATGTCCTCCTAAATACTGATTTGGTTCCATGCTGCTGTGTCAGGGCCGTGTCCACATTCAATGCCTGGTCATGAAAAATAAATGGGGCTTTTCTTTTAACGATGCAGGATTTCAAACAACTGTAGCTTTTCCGAAGCGTTGGGTTTTCCTGCGGTATGGGATTGTGAAAAGTGCACATGGATACGGTTTTTCCTTTGGAAGAGAATTTGGTCGGTGTTTGAAGGTGCTGGATTGGCAGCCCTATCGTGTAAAGTTTGCTCTCTGCAGAAGTAGTATTGTCCTGGGCAGTGGCAGGACAAGCTGAACTATGTGACTGCCCCATATGCCTCCCCCGTGAGCTGGGGGGCGAAAAGGTAGCTCATTCTTTAATAACCGTTTAACATTTAGCATGTGTGAAGAGACTTCCAACGCAAGTACCGCGGTTGATGCCAAATCCGTCACGTTAACCTCAGTGTAAAAATCCTGTTGATATCAGCGCCCTGTTTTTATTTATTTTCAAAATAGTTTGTATTCTCAATGGGATACTTTTAGAGAGGCTCAACAATCTCCCTCTACACTGCTGGCCTGTCTCCCCAGCCTAGGAAGGCTTGACACCATGCACAGAGGCTGCTTCAGGTCCTATTCTCAGGGCCTCAGCTTTATTTCTTCCACATAAAACTAGTACAGCATATCAGTTGTTCCTTCCCCCTAACCCACGGTCTTCTGCTGGAGACAATCTATTTCCTACAGGTTTCCAGTCTATGCCTGAGAGCCCTCCACAGACGCTGTGCTTTTCCCTCCAGGAGCCAACCTAACTCCCTCTCCTGCCACAGGGTCTCTCACAAGAGCCTTCTTGCTCCCTGCGGCCTTCTACCCCAACTGAGCCACTTGCTGGCTTTGATCCCAAGCTGATCAGCCTCCCATCACTGGGGAGGCTGGGACCAGCTCTGCTTAAAGGGCCAGCCACCCTGTGTCACACCCTATCAGTGAAATCACGGGACATTTGGGGACCAGGACCAATGGAGAGTGGTTAAAAGAAGAAATGCATTAATAGAACTTGAGTCTGAAAGACTTCGTTGTAACCCCCTCCCCAATAATATGTGAATTATTGCTCTATTATTTTTGCTTAAAAATCAGATTTTGCAGTTTTTGCACGGAATGTACATTTTTCACTCAATTCTGTTTTCAACAACAAAACAAAACAAACAGCCCCCCTCCGCTCCCAAAGAATCCAAACACCCTCCTGCAAAAACCAAAACCCTGCAGCATCTTTGAAAATTCAAAATTCACTCAGGAAAAAGGTCAGTGTTTGCATCAGAACAGGTAAAAATGCATGGTTCGCATATTTCTGTGTGAAACTGGCCAAATACGGCTATGCAATGCCCTGTGGGAATGTTAAGAATATATTTTTTTCCACATGAAATTTAACCCTCTCCTCTCCCCGCCAATCGCATCACTGCTGTTTACACATCTTGCCATTTTGTCCATGATGCTGCGATTGGAGCCATGTGGGTGACTCCCCGCATTCGTGATCTGTGTGGTACTTCACTGGGGTGTTGCTGGGATTTAGCTGGATAGATCCTATTGCAGAATCTCAGGGCCTTTGTAAGTACGCAGTTCCTCTTTAGACCCTGACCTTATGAAGACTCTCACGTGTGTTCAACTGAACACTGCATGATTACTTCCATTGACTTCTATGAGACTGCTCACTGGGCCCAGAATGAAATCTGTGCAAGAGTTTTTGCGGGGCTTCTACCTTATTCTGTGTTTTTCAGCACCTACGGGGCCCCGATTCAGACTGGGGCTTGTACGTGCTACTGAAAGATAAATAACTAGAAGACACAGATGATCTGGAGTTCAGAGTTATCTTGTAACTGAATAGTCTAGGAAAAATCCTAATATCCAAAAGTCTGTTCAGATAAATGAAATCTAATCACTTCTACCTGCCCAAGCAGCTTCTGATCTGCACACTGGAAATCTGGGTGTGTTACTAATTTGTCCATCCAACTGAGACTGAAAATGGAGAATATTCTTTCCCTTAAATGTCAATGAAAGGCAGAAGAAATGGCCTATTTGCCATCCAGCTTCCTGCTTGCAAAGTCCTTCCTCTGGCTTCACCCGCTCAGCACTGCACTTTGGGTGGCTGGCAGCTGACTAGTTCTGTCTGGCTCAGAAAAAGTTGGGTCAACTCATTTTAAGTGAACAAAAGTGAATATCTGTATATTATAAAATAAGTGTACGAGTTGTATAGCCTGTAATCGATAAATACAAATTTGACCTCAGATACGTGTAAAATGAAGGTGTGTCATAAAGAAATAATTGGCGCAAAAGCTAATTTTGTAAATACGGTAGAGTCTTGGTTTTAAGAATACCAATCAACGAATGACAAGGTAGCTGAACCATTTTTTCTTGACACAAAAATAAAGGAGCACATAATGAAAGTACTGTCAGTGAAGAACAAATCAACCTCCCTTCACATTTCGATGCCTGGAAATCGCTTTGCAGTGGTTTGAAAGATGAGAAGAAATTTGGTGCCGTGTACAACGCTGCAACTTATGCACCGTACTTACTGTGATATTGAGATGTTCAATTTTATAAGACTCTTCTATCCCCAATTAGTTTGTAAAATAGAGATTAGTACATGAAATATTGCAGGCATGATTTGCACGTTAATTGTGAAGAAGCTGCGATGAATCAATTCATGATGTTTCTTTGTTCCTAGGTGGTGATGCTGAGCTCGGTCAGTGATTTGTTGATGTATATTGATGAGAAGCAGTTAACCCCGGAGTTCGGGGGCACCTTGGAGTACCGTCATAGCGAATGGGTTATCTTCAGAACTGTACGTAGCGCTGCTTATGTGACATTACTCTGCATAAAGCATAGCTCAAGCAGGGCCCGATTCTACAAAGTGCTGAGAGCTGCCGCCCCCACTAAACCCCGCCTGGGAGGTGATGAACACCCTTGAGTCCCTAGTTAGCACCTTGCAAGATCAAGACCTTTGTGTAGCTCAAGTTATTGGCAGTGTTGAAAGGGATCTGAAAGAAGGGGGACTGTCTATCATTGACCCCTCATCGACCTGTCCCTCTGACCCATCCCTCCATCCATTTCCATCCCCCATTCACCCCCCACCTCACCTCTGCTCTTCCTGCAGCTTAGGTGTTGTTCATCCCCTTCTCCCAGGTCAGCAGGCTCCTCTCTGTCCCTTCCCAGTGAGGGACAGGAGCAGAGGAGCCGTCCTGTTGCTCAGAGGAGGGGAGAGGAGGGAGCCAGACCTGCCTTGAACTGCTGGTCCTCCCTGCTCCCCTCCTGTGTGAATGGCGTCAGCTTCTGAGGGGCGGGGGTCAGAGTTCCACAGTGGCTCTGATTGGCTGCTCTTGCCTCGGTGGTATTCAAGTGAGGAAAGCAGCCAATCAGAGAGGTTTGCCCCCCTCAGGCGATACAACAAACACGCGCCCCTCAGCGACCCAACTGGCTTCTTAAGTTGTTATTTCCCAGGTACATGACCCGGTGCACTTTAAGCATTGCTTATTGACTAGGCTTTTCAAAGGAGTCCCAGGGAGTTAGGTGCTGAATTCCTATAGGAGATGGGCAACTAACGTCCTTAGGCTCCTCATCGCTTTAAGACCATTTAAAAATTCATCTCCTTTTGTCCCATTGGTTTAAAATGACAAATACACCTCTACCCCGATATTCTTGGGAGCCAAAAAAATCTTACCGCGTTATAGGTGAAACCGCGTTATATCGAACTTGCTTTGATCCGTCGGAGCGCGCAGCCCTGCCCCCCCCGGAGCGCTGCTTTACCCCGTTATATCCAAATTCGTGTTATATCGGGTCGCGTTATATCGGGGTAAAGGTGTATCATGTGTTTTTCTTTGGATGTGGAGTAATGTAATTGAATAATGGTGTTTGTTCCTTGCACATGCTACTCTTTCATATTGCCAGATTTCTAGGCTTTCTCTGAGCTATATTCTGCCATCAATTTCTATGCAACACCCTTTGATTTCAATGGACTTCACTTTCTGCTCAGAGAGCAATGGTAGGCTGTTCTGCTAATTATCATCCAGACAGCTCAAAACACTAATGAAAACTGCATGGAATTATTGCTTAAGGCTATAATCCTGGAATGAGTGCCACAAGGCAGACCTCTGTATCTGCATGGAGCTCATTGCTGGATCGGGGCCACAAGCATCTCTTTCGAGTTCTGAACCTGCATTAAGAATTAACGAGAGCACATTATAAACACCTTTTTGCTTAACAATGTAATACACTGAACGTAATTTAAAAAACGAGGCTGAGAAAAGGTTGAGAAAACGGGGGGGGGGAATGAAAACACGTTGAATATTTCTGCTTGTTATGGCATTCACAAGGGCGATTCAGCTTAGATTCATTGGATGGCTTAAAGTAGCAGTTCTCAAACTGTGGGTCGGGATCCCAATGTGGATCGCGACCCCATTTTAATGGGGTCACCAGGGCTGGCTTAGACTTGCTGGGGCTCAGGGCCCAAGCCAAAGCCCAAGGGATTCAGCCCTGAGCGCGAGGCTCAGGTTACAGGCTCCTTGGTTGGGACTGAACCATTGGGCTTTGGTTTTGACCCCTTCTCCATCGAGGTGGTGGGACTCGGGCAGGCTCAGGCTTTGGTCCCCCCTCCTGGGGTCATGTAGTAATTTTTGTTGTCAGACAGGGGTCAGAGTGCAATGAAGCTTGAGAAACCCTGGCTTAAATCTTACTCTTGTACAAGGATTAAAATACATTAACTTCCCAGCTACTTTGAAGCTAATGGCAAAACTCCCATTGACTTTAATACGAGCAGGGTTTGAGCTGGGGTTTTCAAATGAGCTTTAAGGAGTTAATTGCCCAACTCCCCTTGAATTTCAATGGGTTGGGTGTACCTAACTCCCTTAGGCTCATCTGAAAATCTCAGCATTGGCCCTTAGTGCATTTTTTGATGAGCTCTTAGAATATCCTGACTACTGAGCTGATGAAATAATTGTCTTGCACCAGGCTATCGAGAGTTTTGCACTAACAGTGAAGGAAATTGCGCAGATGTTACAATCTTTCGGCACGGAGCTGGCAGAAACAGAGCTACCAGATGACATGTATTCAATTGAACGCATCCTGGCTTTGCGCACAGAAAAGTATTGTCAGCTCAAGGTATGCTACTCAGAAACTCAGCTCTATGTTAAGTCAGTGTCCTACTGCAAGGTAGGACTTCTGTGGTTTGATTGATTCTTTGTTCTCTCTCTCTCTCCCTCTTCCCCCATATGCATGTGTTTCTATTATGACAGTTAAAATAAAACAGACCTATTTCTGTATGTTACATCTATATTTGCCTTTCACTCATTCAAACAATTGTCATGTCAACATCCAGGAAACTGTCTCTGCTGCTAGTTGCTTATTTGATAGCCATGTAGCTGTCAGAGCTCGAGAAACAAAGCAATTCTTGCCCATTCTTGAATGTGCACCACGTTCTTCTCCTACAACGTGTCTTCCAGGGAAGAACTATGAAAAGCTTTGTCAACTCCAAGTGCAATGCTTCCCTCATGGATCTGCTTGTTAGGACCCACATCTGGCATATGTAGAGTGAACAGAACACCAATCTCCCACTAACATCAATGGGAGTTTTGCACATATAAAGAGAGCAGAAAAGTGTGGTAGATTTGAAGGATAATTTTGCCCCAAAGCTCCATACGTCTTATGAATGTGGTTGCATATTCACAGATACTATGGGGCAAATTCTCTTCTCCCAGTGACTTCAGGAAGGGTCCATTGGTTTGAGAGGAGGCAGTGAATGCATTGGTGTAAATCTATTGAGAGAATACACTATGTATTTTGTTACCCATGATGTGAGCTTTATCTTAATGTGAGCCCTTTTGTTTTATATAAATCAAATGGGAGTGCGGAGCCGGTGCTCGGGGCAGGGGCAGCGCGTGAAGCCCCATGGCCCCTCCCCCGGCCTAGGAGCCAGACCTGATGGCTGCTTTCAGGGTGCAGTGTAGTCCCAGGACAGGTAGGGACTAGCCTGCCTTAGCCCCGCCGACCGGACTTTTAATGGCCTAGTTGGCAGTGCTGACCGGAGCCACCAGGGTCCCTTTTCGACCGGGTCTTCGGGTCGAAAACTGGACACCTGGTCACCCTACCGTCAAACAACTGTGTCCCCTCAGCTCTCCAGCCTGAGATGCCTTTTACACTGCTTTGCTCGTAAACAGCCCCCTCTCTAGGCTTTGCCCACACCCAGCCTCGAATATGTAACCTGCTCCCAGTATACATTATTGAGTGCCACTAGCTCTTCCCTCCACTGCCACAATGGAACATTCTTTAAACTTCTTCCATTCTTCCTCCCCAGATTTAGTTGGCACTGGCAAAGCACGAAAGCCTTCCTTTACTTTTTGGCAGAACTCTCCTTTCTTGTTTAATATTTAAAGATATATTTTACTGATTTGAGATTATGATTAAAATATTAGATGCTTAAACATGGATTTTTGGTACAGCAGCTGCCAACCAAGCTGTTGTTTTTGATACTGCTGCATATGTGAGAGACCAGACTGGGTATAGTTCTGAAATCCTTCAGTTCAGAGATTCAGAAGGCCAGAAGGGACCACTGTGATCATCTAGCCTGACCTCCTGTATAACACAGGCCAGAGAACATGCTCAAAAGAATTCCTAGAACAGATCTTTTAGAAAAATATCCAATCTTGATATAAAACTTGTTGATGGAGAATCCACCATGACCCATGGTAAGTTGTTCTAATGGTTATTTACTCTCACCATTAAAATTTGTGCTTGCAGAGTAATTGGCCAAGTGCTCCTGTGGATTTGAACTCACAACCTACCTCTAGCACTGGAGGTAGAAGCCTCAGACCAATGCCAACAACCTGCCTGTTAGATTGCTCATGCATTCAGTGGGGCTACTAATACATAGTGTAGGATGAGGTCCTGTATTTGCACTAGAGTGTAATGGGTTAATCCAATAAAGTTTGTATATTTTTTATATATAACATGCTATTTCATTCCTATGGCATTGTCTTATAGAAAGCTCCCAATTAGAAATACACACAATGGCAACCAAAATGTGCTCTGTGTATGTATGCATAGGTGCTTATAAATATATACAGCATAGGAAAATATTGCGGTATTTTTAGAAACTATGCCAGCTATGCATTGTCGTACATGCTTGATTTAACCTTTGTGCTGAGGAACAAATCCTTAGACAATGAAGCAAGTGTCAGTTACAAATGTGCTAGTAAATACAGACATGTCAGTGATGCCTGCTTTTTTTGTGGTGAAATCAAAAATACCATGAGTTTTCGTTTGCATTTAAAATATTGAGCTGTTCCTTTAGATTAATCATTCAGTAGAAATCATCTGTTGTTGTTTTTTAAATGTCTCATTCATTAGTTTGAAAGGCTGTTGAGTTTTTGAACAAAATGTAGCCTAGTTGTGTGTGTGTTTTCAAGAACATGAAAGATTAAGCTAGATAAGAAATTGTGCACAGATTGCAGTAATAAAGATACAAGATTCTTGTATTGCTGTCATGGCAACTGAAAGATTGGGGCAGGAGATTTCTGAATACATAAGAACCATCACATACATTTCCGCATTTGTGTAGCTGTGATACTGAACAGAAGCCAGTTGTAAAGGTAATGAGAAAAAGACAAGCTAATTAAGCAGACTAAGAAATTAACCCCTTTGATATACTGAAAGGGGAAAAATCATATTTAACACCTGTTCAGTTGCTTTTGATGTTTAGGTTACAGCATCTTCCCGTGTAATGGAATTGCCTGAAACAAAAGGAGACTTTAGGTCTCTGGAGAGCTAAACATGAGAGGGTAACGTAGCAGCCATCTTTTGCCTAAAACATACAGTGTAATTCCTCTTCCCTTCTGTGTTTCCTGGATTACTGAAGTATCAAACATGGTCAGAACTTTTGTCCTAGGTCACATCAATCAAGAGCCAATTGATACTAACACATTCCAACAGTTTGCACTTCATGTGTTCTGATTGGCTGTTTGGTCCAACCCTCCACCTGCCCCTCCCTCATGGTCTCTTCAGCTCAATATCACTCCACACCTGCCCCTCTTACCCTCTGGTGCCTTGGCCTGGCCCCCTCACCCTCCTTCCCTACCCTTTTCTTTCCATTTAGCTGATTCCTCCTAAGTAATCCTTCCCCTTCCCCTCAGCCCCCCTGAAAAAAAAGTGGAACTACCATGACATTTGCCACTCTCACAGTGTTCACCCTGCTTGTGTGTTTTACCGCTTCCCCTACCGGTGATGCCTACTCTATTTAAATTGTAAGCTCCTTGAGGCAGGGACCCTCTGGCACACTGTCTCTGTACAGCGCCTAGCACAATGGGGTTCTGGTCCATGACTGGAGCCCCTAGGCAATACAATAATATAAATAGTAAGTGTGGAAGAAAGCATGGGATACATAATCAAATCTGTTATGTTCTTTTAACATAGTAAGGCCAGTGAAATGCACAGAATCAAATGATGGATCTGCTCCCACCCTCCGTAAATAAACCAGTCCCTTGAGATACTTTAACTTGCTGGCTATGTATACGCTAATCCGGCCAGGCATACTTCTGAAGGAAGGGTGAGACTAGCTGCTTTTTAATCTCCTCCCTCCCTCCCATGATGCTCCTGGTGCTCCTTCCTATAGAAAGAAGAAATATCCAGGAGCACCACACGCAACTGGGTGCTGGGTGCGGTGTGCAACGGCGCTGTTCTCATGCCCCGGGCCTTCCCACTAATCAACAAACACAGCTGCATGGGTTGGCCTGACAGTACCAGGTGGGACTTTGCGTTGCCACGGCAAGGAGGCAAGACGGGGGCCAGTCTCAGCAGTGAAAGGCTCTTTCTTGGACAAAACTTGGCCTTCAGAGGGAAGTCGCCTGTTGCGATATTCCCAACCAAATGCCTTTGGTGGAATAATTGGGTCGTGGAATAATTGGGTCATAGCTAGAAGGGCAGAAGGTAAATGGGCCTGGTGCATAACTCTACTGTGGCAGAACCTTGTGCACCCGTAGTTACTGAGCCTAGTGATTTAAAACTTTACCTTGGACGCTTTTTGAGGCAGAGACTAGCTTGCCCTTTGTGTACATACAGCTCCTAGAGCAATGAAGCCCCAATGTCAGGGTGGGAGTATGTCCATGCTATGAATGCTGCAGCGACACATCGACCAAGCTGTGTCGACGGTGGGGGTTAGAGTGACCTAACTACCCCGCACAGGGCATGAAGGTTTTCACGGCGTCGAGCGACGTCGCTAGGTCGTCGACCTAAGTTCTAGGTGCGGACCGGGTCGGAGGTGCCACTGTAAACGTGGGTATCATTTTAAGAGGAAAGGGAGGGAGGAATCTCCTCCCAACCTCTAACTTGGATGGAAACCCCTGTTCTTTCTTCCCTTCCCCCACCCCCAATTTCAGCCCCTCCGTGGAGGGGAGGGCAGAGAGGGATGCAGCAGGATGGGGGGGAGAAGGTTTCCATGTGCAGCTTGGCATTCTTTCCTTGCCTCTGCCACTTGGGTCTGCTCTGTTGGGGAGACCAGAGGCTGATTTCTGGAGCTGCAGCCCCCATCCTGCCTGCCCTGCAACATGCTCTGTATGCAGAGCAGGGGGATTGGCAGGCAGACAAGCCCTGGCCCCTGTCCACCTTCATTTCCCCCCACACTCCTCATGGAACGGAGGGGAAGGAGGAATCAGCCAGGGGACAGCCTTCGGAGGACACAAGATGGAAGAGGGGGTCCCTGGGGCGGGGAATTGTGGGGAGTGACCGGCTGAGGGGAGCGGTGTGGTGATGGACGTAGACTTGAGTGGCTCAGTCTTGGCTGTGGGGAGATGCAGGCTCAGGGATGGGTCTTGGGAGAGGGGAAGATGAGGGTTTTTTGGGGGAGGAAAGGGTATTAGTGGGGGGGGAGGAAGGGAGTTGAGGGATGTGGTGGGAGAGGGAGTGAAGCTGGTATCTGGGGAAGCGCCAGTGAGTGAATGATTTGAGGAGCATGCGGTATTGAGACCCGTATTGGTAGCAGGGCATAGGAGGAAGGAGGCACTTGCACTGCAGGGGGATGGGGAGGGTTAGTAGCAGTAGGAAAGTCTGTATCCCCCTCAACTTTGCTGGCAACATTACTCCACCGGTCAGAGAAGTAATATGGAGTAATATTGATAAACAGGAGAAACCCACTGCAATGCACGCTCATGCCACACGTAAAGGAGTTGCCAGCAGAGCGTGCTGGGCGAGAGCCCCTTAGCTCTGGGATGTACTGCTCCCCACTTGGTCTGCTGGAGCCCACCGTTGTTAACAGGATAGCTCACCCTGCAGTGCTGAGAGTCCCTTTTATTTCAGACTAGTGTGTCCACATGGGCAGTTATACCAGCACAGCTATAGCCATTTAATTATCCCTCTGGAGTTCTGCCAGACAGTTTCCCCATGTTGACTAGCCCATCTTCTGGTTTCTCTTTTGCTTCCTGAGATGCGTCATTCAGCCCAGTTCAACACCCACAGCAGTTTTTCTACTCTCTTCGCATCACCAACCCTGCTCCAAACTGTCGCTTGCCATGGGAAATAAACGAAGAAAACACTTGCTCTGGGGCTGAACCTGATGTAAAGTGAATTTTTTCCGCTGAAACTCAACTGCCAATTTTTTAGTTTGAATCCGCTTCCAATGAGTTTATAATGAAAACGCTGGCAAACTTTTGGTTGTAGAGACTCTGGTGCATGCGGTCGTACGATCGCAGTCTCAGGATCAGTGCACAATCAGCACATAGTGGGTGGACGTTTGTTCTTCCTGTGATATTGACCTTGACTGAAAAATGCAACATACTAACTGGAGCAATATTAATTCAGCACACCAGCTGTTTATACCTAGTCTATCTAATATCTTGCTCTATATAATCTTTATTAACCACTATATAATAACACTTCTATCGTGCTTTCCCATCCAGCGCTCTTAAAGCATTACTCCCCTGTGAGGTAGGTATAGTAGGTGCTAACATCCCCATTTTACAGATGGAGACACGAAGACCCAGAGAAATGAATTGACTTGCGCAAGCAGATCACTGTGGAGCCTGACAGTGTCTGTAAATAAACTAACCAGTAGTGTCCTACATTTGTGCAGGGAGATATTACAATAGTAACAAAAGAAGGAAACGTGCTGTTAAGTAGTTTAGAAGAGCCCGATGCCAACGAACGTAGTCAGAAACAACACCGCGACAGACCTGGAGACTGGGAAACTGTGAATCGGTGAGTGCAACGTGCTACTTGTTTGATTTGGAATGGGAACTCGCAAGATAGTCAGACTAAAATAAGACTTTAAATGTATTAAGCCATGCATGTACTTTCCATGGCAGCCGTGGTCAATACAGGGAAAGAGACAATGATACCGTCATGGGTTCTGTTCCGATCTGTGCCACTGACTTGCTTTTGCAAGTGATTTAACCTTGCTGTGATTCTGTTTCCCCATCATAAAATGGGAGGATGGGGCTTAGCGTCTTCAGTGGCAAGTCCCTTAGACATCATAAATTAGAAAGATAAAATAGAAGCAGTTTTATACTTACCTCACATGGGTGTTATCAGCCTTAATGTTGTTTGTAAGGTTCTTTTGAGATCTGCACGCAGTCATTTAGATCCACATCTAATGAGTTATTATCAGAGATGGGCCCTGAACTGAAAGCCCAGATTCAAAACACCACAAAGTAGAGTGGACTCTGAGTCAGAACTTTGCCATGTGGTCCCATCTTCCATAGTCCTGTATTGACCAACTCTTTTTTGTCTCATCCTTTTTCATTCTTGTTCAGGTTACTTGCTCAGTTGCATGAGATGGAAACTGCTTTTGATGGCTTCTGGGAAAAACATCAACTAAAAATGGAGCAGTATTTACAACTGTGGAAGTTTGAGCAAAGTTTTCAAGAGGTATGCGGAGACTGAGCCTTCCCCCCGCACAAATGGGAGTCCTGAAAAGAGATTTCAGGCACAACCATAGTTGCTGCCTTCCATCCAGAATAAATGGAAAGAAGCCATTGTAATCAGGTGGCTGAAACAATGACAGTAGCACCCAAAACAACAGGCACATGGCAATGCTGAGTAGAAGCTGAATCCTGTAACCCAAGGGCTTTAAAATGCAGGGGCTGGGGCTTTGATTGGTAGAACATTTTTGTGTGTGTGTGTGTGTGCTTGCAAGCACCAGAGAGAGACAGACAAGACAAGCTGAAGTAAGACAGACTGGGAGAGAGCCTGGACAAGCACAGAACCCAGAAGAAGCCAGAGAAGGGGCTTCTGGGTCCTGTGCTGGCTAAAGAGGACTGGGGCTGTAAGCAAAGAAAATATCTCCTTTCGGCTTTAGTTCCTCCTGCATTCAGAGAAGTAGGATTTTGTACATCCCTTGTAAATAAACAAGACAGAAAATAGCAGACTCTGGTCAATTCTGTCTCCAAACCGGAACACACTCAGAGCTCCAAACTTTGCCGCTTGAAGCAAAAAGGGACGATACTGTACCTAGGCCACACCCCTGAGCGACCTAATCTCCTGTGTAGCTAGTGCTATGTTGGCAAGAGAGCTTCTCCCACTGACACAGCTACCGCCTCTTGGAGAAGTGGATTAATTATGCCAGTGGGAGAAGCTCCCCCATCGGTGCTGGAGCGTCTTCGCTTGGTGCAGCTGTGCCGATTCAGCATCTTAGGTGTAGATCTGCCATTAGATAGACTTAACTGATGATTTCCAGACTTTGGGATGATTTTTTTAACTCTAACGTTCTTGCAGTTTGAGATGTCTCACTTGGCAACCTTAACTATAACGGGATGAGCTTTTGGCTTGAGACTAATTTTGTGCTTATAACTTGTATCCTTTTGCAATTGTCATCTTCTTATTTTTAGCTCCAGAGTGCCATTGAATTTTTAATGGGCCAGCAAGCAGAACTGCCTGACACTGGAGATAGTGTGGCTGAAGTGAAACAAAGGCTCAAAGACTTGGGTAATTTAGATGGAATGGCTCAGGTGAGATAATCTTTCAAATACTAGGTGTACCAATGAAACATTATAGGCGCTTTCTGAGAGTGCCAGAACTATCTCTCTGAAATGACCTGACTTTCGTGTAACTCATCAGTAGGTGGCTACAAGCTGGTGTTGATTTCACGAGTCTTTCACCTCTGTGGAACTTCATTCAGAGCACATTGAAAACCGTAGGGCAATGAATTTGGTTCTCCTAGACAAAAAAAAAAAAAAAAAAAAATCACTGAACCAACACAAAATCCAGCACAGATAAGTCTGTCCATAGAGAAGACCAGGGGGCCGCATAGCTGGGGAAGAGTTATTTATTTAAGAAATGCCATTATTTGGTAACGCGTGTTCCATAGGTGCTCACTTACCGGTGAAGAGGCAAGACAAGTCCCCGGCTTGAAGTGTTGGCAATCGAAGTGGGCAACATATAGGTGAAGAGTAGGAGATGTGACAAAAAGGAAAGGGATGGGAGTGTTGAAGTTTTCTGGGAGTCTTGCTGATCGCATGCTTTTTGTATAGCAATATATAATGTGTGTGATAGGCATGCATGGCTACATACATATATGTAGGGTGGGATTTTCAAAGGCATGTAAGAGAAGTGGGTTCCTAACTCTCGGTTAATATGACTGTGTGGCAGGGCCGCCCAGCGGATTCAGGGGGCCTGGGGCAAAGCAATTTTGGGGGCCCCTTCCATAAAAAAAATTGCAATACTCTAGTAACATGTATTTGGAAATGTAAAAAATAACCAGTGAAATACATTCAAAATTAATTGTTAATAATTTGAAAATACACTAAATACTTATTTAAAAACATGAAATGCTTTAATGGTATGTATACATTTGCAATTACATAATGGGCTGTTGCTGGGTGATGGTGATGGTTGGTGCCAATGGGCTGTTGCTGCCTGGGGGTGGTGCTACTGTTGCCCAGGGCTGGGTGGGGAGCTGGGCTCTGGGTCGGGGGGTGCCCGGCTCAGAGGGGCTGGGCTCGGAGCCGGGGGTCGAGGGGTGCCCAGCTCAGAGGGGCTGGGCTCAGAGCCGGGGGTCGAGGGGTGCCCGGCTCAGAGGGGCTGGGCTCGGAGCTGGGGGTTGAGGGGTGCCCGGCTCAGAGGGGCTTACCATGCCACCTCCCCTCTCTCCCAGAGCCTCAGCGAGCCGCGTCCAGGAGCTTCTGCTGCTCGGCCCGCCGGAGCTCGCAGCCCTGCCCCCTTTCCGTGCGGCTCCGAGCAGGAGGACCTCAGGCCCTGCCCGAGCCACGCCGCTGCAGCGCTGACCAGGGCCGTTCCTGGACGCGGTGCTCTGAGGTGCTGGGGGATGGGGGAAGGCGGAGGCAGGGGGAAGCCTCTGACATTCTCATGGGGGCCCCTGTGGGGCCCGGGGCCTGGAGCAAATTCCCCCATTTCCCCCCGGTCCCCCCCCCCCCTGGGAGGCCCTGCTGTGTGGAAAGGCCTAGGGCTTGTGGGCCATTTGAAAGAAGGGATGTTCTTAAGCTGAAGCTTGAAGGAATAAAATGAGACATGGCAGACAGGGAATGTTGGGGGACGGGTCCCTGGGTAGAGCCCGCATGGGAGACGGCAGAACAGTTGCATTGGCATAGCTGCCAAGCTTGACGACGAACAAGGTGGTTAATTCTTCCTCCACATTATCATCCGGAGAACAAGCCAAAGCTGGCTGTTAACCACATTTGAGGGTAATATTTCTGGAAACGATGGTACAATATCCTAGGCAGCTCCGGCCATGCACTCGAAGGCCAGCCAGGTTGTGGTGGTGATTTGTTGCTTTTCCTTTTGAATGGTACCAACACCTTAAAAGCGGCCCATCCCCGGTTGCGGGTGCCCTGTTTTCAGATGCTGCATGCTGAACCTCTTTTACCCATTTCAAATGGTATGGATTTGGTAGGTGAAATCAGATGAAATTGTTAGGTACAAGTTATTACTGAGAAATGTTTCCATGTTTCATTGTGACGGCACGATCCAAACACGCGTGTAATCCCCTCCATTGCTTTGTCTTTACGAAAGGACCTGGCAGGAAAAGCACAGGTGGTGATATTACATGGGCACCAGCTAGCAGCAAATCATCATTACGCGCTCAGCTTAATCTGTCAGCAGTGCAATGAGCTGCGGCACCATTCTGACGTCCTGTCGGAGGAGATCAAGAGGAAGCACGTACGACTCCGGATGACCTTAGATCTGCACACCCGCCTGCAGCAGGTAACGGTCAGAACTATGATGCACCGGGAAGTGGCTGTTTAACCTCTCCGTGTGGATCTCCTGCAGAGCGGACATCCTGGCTACAAGTATCCTGCATGCAATGCACATCTTGTGGTGGCGATACTCTGTTCTATAGCTCACACTGGGACAGCGCTCCTCTTTGTCCTCCTCTAGGGGCTGTGTCACACAAGGTGTTAACACATCTGCTACCATGGTTAGCTCAGGCAGAAGAGGCCTTTGATTTTAGGGTTGAAGGTCCCAGGTTCTTGAGTACTTGAGTCTCCTCTGTGGCAGCCCCCTCTAATCATTCCCCGTGTGATCTCCACATGTGGTGCTTAGTGTTGTTTCTGATGGTCCATGTCGCGCTGTCTGGAGTGGCTCACGAGTGAGAATACCAACCTCAGGGCAGACTGTTAGGAAGCAAGGCACAAACCCCAAAGTGGTTGTGAGTTCTATACTTAAAGTTCATCAACCCAGTAACAAGTGTAAATTCCTCAGGCACTGTACGGCCTTAAAAAGGGGAGTCACAGACTGTCCCCTTTTGCCTTCCGATCTATCTGGTCTCCCAGGCAAGCTTGACTCTGTGATAAGCCGTCACTTTATGCCAAAATCACAAGATATTCTGGTTACCCGCAGTCCCAAAGAACCAGTCACTTACCCCAGGCTGATTTGCACTTAGATCTCACACCAGAGCCAATGCTTGTAGCCAATCTTATAGTAAAGTAGGGATATATTAACTAAAGGAAAGAAATGAGAATTATTTACAAGGTTAAAGTTTCTAGCTAATCCCTCAGTTAGAGGTTGGCTTCTGCCCTTGTTTTCTAAGTGCTTATTAAAGTAATTATGGACCATCTCATTGACTATATAGAAGTCTGATCCTTTTAAAAACCCTATTCTGTTCTCGGTCATTGCAATATCACCTTGTGGCAATGAGTTCCACAGTTTAATTATGGTAATTGAGTGGCATGCATAGAACTTTCAGATGTTATTGATATAATATTATAGGTATAAAACTGTAAACTATTGGTATTTAAGTACCTTGTTATAAAAATATGGACACAATGATGTCAGTTATTCATCACAACTCAAACTCTGTCGAGCCCAACTAATTAGTCACTAAACACATTAATGGCTGATCTTCTTGTTCATTTTGCCACGTTTACTTTCAGAGCAAGATAAATAATACGGGAGGAGTTATGTACCAAATTCTACTTTTATGTCCGTGGCACACGAGTGATTTTGCACCAGTGTAGCTGAGAGCAGAATTTGGCTGGCAATGTTAGCCATTCTCCGGAAATTTAAGGCCCGACTTCCCTATTATCAGAATGCAAGAGAGTTGATTGAACTTCTCAGAAAGCTAATTAGCTTTCTGGTTTTCTCCAAATTGAAAAGCAGATTAAGTGAATGCTAAATTAATGGGTGATAAATATTTTTCATTTATACGTTGGTTAACTGGAGGTTTCGGCTCACTGATCTGTTTACTCCTCATTTGTGTTACACTTTTATCAGGCCCTCGAGTGCTGTGATGAAGGGGCTAATCTTCTCGCTAATCAGCCAATGGATAGATGCCAATCTAAAGAAGGTGCTGAGAAAGCTCTTCAGGATATAGACAAATTTCTTGAAAGTTCTTTGCCGTACTTCAGCGATGATCCCCAAGTCCTGTGCTATGACTTTGAATCTGTTTTAACTCCTGAAATAAAGGTAAGATACCTCACTGTCCTCTTTTAAAAATAATAATAATACAATTACAATACAGTTGCACTATCACCAGCCTTTGTATTGTCTCTCTTATAGTGACAAATAGTAGTAGTAATTTGCTTACCGTTGTCTTATTCGCACTCCGCAGGGCCAGATACAGTCAGTCCAGATCAAGCTTGAAAACGTTCGAAGTATGTTTGAGAATCGGCAAACTTGCTTCAAAAAGCTTGTGGATAAACAAGTGCGGCCTGTTCAATTAGTAGCCCCTCGACCAGAAAACCCACCAAGATCGAAATCTCCTTTATTCTCTCCCAAACACGGTAAAAGTATTTTTAAGTTTCTGTCACCTTAAAACGTTCAGCTTTGTTCATTTTGCTCTGAGCTGTGAAAGAATAAGTCTAAGTGTAGTTTTGAGAAGTAAACTAGAATTTATGGGCTGATGTAAAATTGCTAGATCAGTGTTAAATGCTTAGGAGATTACCACCTCTCAAGTTTTGGGCTCGCGACTCCGATTAATGGGTAAGTAACGTATGTTTGGAAGTCTCCCATGTGGTGCATAGATGGGACAAAGATCCCTGTCGTATTTAAGTTTATGTTGGTCTCTGCTACTGTATGGAATGTTTTTAGCTTCATAAGCAGAATATAGTTATAAGAAGAGAGGTGAGTTATTGAAAATTCTTGAGCTCTTTGAAGTTTTGAGGCCTTCAAGTTTCTTAGGCCTGGTCCCCACTAAGTCCCCAAATCGGACTAAGGTACACAAATTCAGCTACGTTAATAACGTAGCTGAATTCGAAGTACCTTAGTCCGAACTTACCGCGGTCCAGACGCGGCAGGAAGTCTCCCCCCGTCGATGCCGCGTACTCCTCTCGGCGAGCTGGAGTACCGGCGCCGACTGTGAGCACTTCCGGAATCGATCCCAGAACATCGATGGCGTGCCGCCGGACCAGCCGGTAAGTGAAGACTAGGCCTTAGAGTTTTTATTTCAGTTGTGAAAAGGTTGCATGAGAATGGGTGCAATATTTTCTCCATTGTCTGTGTAGACAAGCCGATGCAGTTTTTCTATGTTCATTTTTGAGGCTGGGATTGGTTGCATGGTATTTATCCCGAAAGACACAGTGCAAAGTTCCCCCGCGCTGTCCCACCTGACAGCCTGCAGGGCTAAATTGGAAGTGAAATTAGGGTTACATGGGAAAAGGACAAGAACCTATTAAAACGTATGGACATATTTATTTTCTATATCAAGAAGTCCTCACTTAGCAATCTCATCCATATACTTAGAGCCACAGCTGACACAGATTTTGGCTGACATTTTGCAGGAGCCTAAGGAAATTAGTCACCCAGATCCCACTGAACTTGAAAGGAAGTAGGGCGCTTAACTTCCTTAGACTCACTTAAAAACTCCCCTCTTAAGCCCTTATTATTAAATAACATATGTTCCTAAAAAGCCAAATCCTGGGAAATAAAGGTCCATGGAAGTTCTGCCCAGAACAGTATTTGGCCCGATGTTTGTTTAAATGATGAAATTAAACTTTTTTTCCTTAACACGCTTTTATATACCAGTATAAACAAGTTGTCCAAGGTAATGCTCAGATGTTTGATTATGTAAGGCAATTAATTTATGATCTATGTGAGGATCATTTTTCTTAGCATATGCACGACGTGACCAGGATTAATCACCGAATTTGGTCCGCTGGTTGGCTCATTAGCTTCCCTGGCCCAGGCCGGTTAGTGACGGGGACGCTGATCCATGATCGTTAATTATTTATTATGATATTAGGTATGTTATGCAGTGCCTTAGAGCGCTCAGCTGAGATCAGAACCCCGTTGGGCTAGGCTTTATACATGCACATGTTAAGAAATGCTCCCCACTCCGGAGAGTTTATACAGTAAATAAACAAGGCAGGCAAAGATGGGAGAGGAAACACAGTAAGAGAGAGGTGAAGTGACGTGCCCAAGGTCACACACATGTCAGCGTTGAGAAAAGCCCCAAGTCTCCTGACCCCTGTCCAGTCCCTGTTCAAGCATTTCCTCTGAAGCATTACTCATCAACAGTATTGTGATGGCTTTTTAAAATCAAAGCGTTGTGGCTATGTCGTAATGTTTCGTCGTCGGCATTTCAGAAACAGAAAAGTGATAAAGAGAGAACTTTGCCGTAAAGATTCGGGCAAATGGTGTGACCTGTCGCTGTCTGTGATGATTTGGGATTATCCACACCGGTAAGGGGTTCTGTCACCGCCTGTCCGGTAACCTTGGGTACTTTGATACTATTCTGCGGCGGTTCACAGCCCTGACATCAGGAGCCAGCCCATAATCATAAAGCTCTCATCCTGGCTTCCACTAGCCTACTTAGTCCTGGCAGAGTGACCCCAGCCACCCCTTCAGTTCCAAGTCTCCTCAAATCCATCATCCTGCGTCCCTAATGACCAGACACGTAGACTTTTCCTCTCTGGTTTGTCAACCATGAAGGTGTGAAACCAGTCCACTTGCTTTGGCACACAAACTCCACACAGTTTGCACACCAGGGACCTGCTTGGGGTAAAACTAAACAAGAGTTTATTTAATAGAAAAAATCATGGATTCGAAGATGAAATAGCAAGGGAAGCAAACACGTAGAAGCTACACGGACAATAAACATAAAGATGCATCTTCAGGATGTACCCTTTCAAATGAGAGAAAAATCCCTTTTCTAACACATCTATTGGCTTTGAACTGTTTGTCAGCATACTCCCTAACTGTAGGGGGATCCAGGGTTCATAGACAGCTTCCCACTTCGATGTTGTCCCTCAGTCTCTGAATAGGTTTCACTTCAAACCCCTTCCCCTTTAAAAAGGATTTTCAGGGTTTTTTCCCCTTCAGTCACTGTAGAAATTCAAAGTGGGGAACCCCCTCCCCCCACCTTCCTTAGTTATCCAGGACTGGGGGGGTTTCTTTTCAGTTTCAAGTTGTTTCAGTATTTTCCCATGAACTCTAGTGCCCATCATTTGTCTTTTCCTGGGTTATACAGTGGTAGGTGCTTAGGGCTCATCTCATCTGGTGGGGGAGGCAGCCCCCCCCCCCCGCCTGACCACTTACCGCCCTGCTGTTAGAGGGAACTAAAAGCTGCAGCACAAATAAATAAATTCATATATACATATAAATACATAACCACAGTCTGTATGAATATCTCATAATGACCATCAAGTTCAGAACATTACAGGCTTTCATAAAAGACCTTATTCAACATATTTTTATAGCATAGTAACATTGTATACAGCTTATTCTTTGGGGTTCTACCCTGGGGATTCCTGGACCCTGAATGTCACACCATCACAATGGCTATCTGACTGGATGTATTTGATGCTGTTCCCTTAAACGTACATTTTAAAGGCATGAAATCAGTCGTAACGGACAGGTACCCTGCATTAATCTTAACCCTGAAAGACACGAACAAGCATCTGGAAATGAGCACAGCCAGCAAAGGGTGAAAAGATGAAAGGCATTTCTTTTGGAAAGGTCTCCATTTCACACTGAAACATCGAAATGGCTTGATCTGAACTGGTGGGATATCTTGTGTCAAAGATCCATCCTGGGATGCACTGAGTGTGCTTTGAGTTCTGCAGACACTAGGGCACAGATTGAAAGCAAGCTACCGGGAAGCACGCTTTTTTGTGCTTTTTTCTTTTTGTTTTTTTTTAAGAGGGTAGGGACTTCCTCCTTTCATCTGTGCCCTGGGTTTGAACTTCTCTGTTGGGGGGCAGGTCTATTTTTAAAACTACTTTTGAAAAAATGTAAACCATAAAATAATGTAGTACCGTATACTGAAGTGCAGTAAAGTGCAATAATGTTATGGCTCTATAATAAAGTAACGTTAACGGCTGTATTTTCAAACTTTGCCACCTGAGTCGCAGACACAGAATACAGGATGATCCCGAGATCCTGAGCACCTTCCAGTCTCAGTGAAGTCTCTGCTGCTGTCAATGAGAGTTGAGGTTGCTCAGTGCTATATAGGCAATACTCACGTACGTGCATCTGACGTTCCTGCAAAATGTGTACAAAAGAGTCTTTGCTTATGTAAAGGGGATGGTTATACCCACAAGAACCATGCAGACATGCAAATATATGTCGTGCACATGCAGATATGTGCTTTGTAGGCACAGCTGAGGAAGACACATTTTACAACTGCAGTTTAGAAATGAAGATTTCAAAATGTAGCCAGTCAAGGGCGTGTCTCAAACAAAGCAAGGTAAGGTAAAGTTAAGGACAACATTTCCAACTTATTGTATAGTTACAGGGGAGGAGGCACCAGGATGGAATTGTATCATCAAACTGCAATGAGGTTTTTCATTTATGGCTTTCAACCAGCTCCTTTTAAAGTGCAGTTCAAGTTTGAAAATTACCAATCTAACAATGACAACTCTCAACAATTAATTTATTCCTTGTGTGTATTCAGTGATATCTGCTAAACCTAATGACAAAAATCAGTTTGACTGTGATTCTCTCCTGATAGTCCTGCTGAATCAACACAACTAAGAGGGCAGGAACGGGATTCTTTTCCCTCTCGTGCACCATCGACAATTGTTGACGTAGCTCCAATCAGTTACAGCTGTCTAGCTGGTTAGCACTGGTGTTACAGAGGGCATGATATGAAGATAGTGGAGATGCACAGATGTCACATGTGCCATGGGATATAATTTGGCCTACAGGACCTTTTGTGAAGCAGTAAAGGATCCAGCTTGATTCTCAGGGCTGGCTGAATTTGCAGGGCTGGCAGTTCGGGAAGAAAAAGCTTGACTTGTAAAAAGAGCATCTAAGATATGGAAACCGTTGAGAGACAAATAAGTTTAGAGCGCCACAGGGCCATTCTTACGTTTGCTCTTCACTGCCGAGCCTCGCTTCTAAAAGCAAAGGGATGTTCACCCTGGCTTGTCAGTGGCATTTGTGGGCTGCATTACAGTGGCTAAGCCACAGGCCAGGAGAATGGCAAGAAGATGATAATGGGCTTCTGACCAACAGGAATCACTGGAGGGGCCCTTCTCGCTGACTTCTAATGTTCTGGTTGTCTGTAACTGTACAAGCGACTGTCCTCCTTGTACGTATCAATCCAAATAACACTGAGAGACAGAAAGTTTCCTATTTTTAAAAGTAGGAATTTTGCTGAATGTGTTACAGTAATTTCTGCCTTTTCATTCTGAAAAACATGAGCGTAAATACGCAGGCTCGATTGCTGGAGAATGATCCCCCCCCCCCCTGTAAATTCAGCAAAAGGGAACCAGTGTTTAAAATACTTTTCTTGCGCCTTCATTGCCCCATTTTTAAATTGCAACACAATATTACCATTGGAGGATAATTTTTCTTCCAGTGACTTGCGTCAGAACATCTGTGTTCAATCAGTGTCGTTTGTTTTTAAATATCGTCACTGATCTTTTATTTCAGTGGAAGTCTCAACAATGAGACAGGTCCTTTGGTCAACCATACTTATTAATGGCTCTATTGTTAACTTTTTTGATGCTTCAAATATGTATTCCCCACCTTCTCTCCAGCAGTCACCCTTTGCGATTGAAGTCTTTTTCAATCTAACTGGTATGTAAGGCATCACTGGAATAGTAATTTCTAATCATTTTATTTTGTAACAGCACATTTTGAAGACGAGAAGCCTTCTCTCCATATCTGTTTCCATTCCTCTGCATCAATTTTTTCTCCCTGCATCTTTTGCTCATTGCTTCACAAAAGGTGGTTCTTTTGTATAAATACTATTCAAAATTTTAAATAACCTAGTTCCAGTTCCTTTTCGTACTCTCATCTGCAGCAATGCGTTTTTCCCTATTGAAAAGAATCTTTCATTAACGTTGCTTTATTTTTGCCTGTGCTGACTTATTCTTTGATTTTTAACTAGTGTGAAGATTACAAGTCTTAGGAATTTTTATTTTAATTTGTCTCAAAATTGCGTACAGTCCTTCTTATAACAAGTCACACAATGATCAAGTAACTGCTTTCCCCCAGACATCAACATTTCCTCTTACTAGTGAGAGACTTTAAAATCGTCATTTCATATATTGGTCATTATGAATTATTTGTATTCAGGTAGCACCTGGGGATCCCAAGTGAGATTGAGGCCCTATTGTGACGTGCACCGTATGCATAGTAAGAGAGGCCTTGTCCCAAACAGCTTCCAATCTAAATGGCCAAAGGGTGGGGGAAAAGGGCAGTATTATCTTCCTCATTTTGTTTTCGGGGAAAGGAGGCACCGATGGTATGTCCACACAGTGTTTTTGGAGCGAGCGGGAGCGTGGTTGCAGCCTGGGTCAACAGACTAAGCTGGCAGGGCTCACGCTAGTGCTCTAAAAAGAGCTGTGTGGACAGTGCTTTCAAGCTGAGACTTTGTCTGGAGCTCAGGCTGTGAAACCCACCCGCTGCCCTAGGTTTCAGAGCTGTCTAGACGCCTGTTTTTAGAGCGTACCAAGTCTGTCGACCCAGGCTGGGAGGTTGGCTTCCGCTCGCTCCAAAATGTGATATAGACATAACCAGAGAGGTTTTAGTGTCTCCCCCAATGACAGAGAGTCAGGAATGGAGTCCATATCTCCCGTGACCACAAGACTACGCTTCCTGTCATACTGGTGATAGATGAGATAGAAAATGATTCCGTTCCTCTGAGACAAAAGCTCCATCATTTTAGATTGACTTTAGTAGTAGAAGCCTTGGTAGCACTGTGCCCCACTCTGAGAGAGCTTGAGGGCAGGGTGGCCAGCGGGATGGGTGGGGCAGAGATGTAGCTTTCTGTGGCACTCTCCTTTTATCTATTTTGCTCAGAATGTGGGCAGTAGGTAATGCAGCTCAGAGTTTCAATACCTTCTGTGGCTGCTACTCCGCAGGCTTGGTGGGATCCAGCCTGTAGTAATGCAGCTCTTGCTGCAAGGGGGAAATGGGATGGCAGTAGAGTCTGGAGTTATCCATTAGCCCATCTCATATCTCATTGCAGAAGAGAATGCTGTTACTGTCTGCAGAGGACCCCAAGGGCTGGGAGGCAACACAACTTCAAAAATCCACTGCTCCTAAGTCCCTTCCACCACAGATGCTGTTTCAAATCCCCTCCTCCTATGTCTTCTTGCCAGTGAGATGGGGAGAGTTGGTCCTTAGTCACTTTTAATTGCTCTGATATTCCTTACTTTAGATGCAAGTATTTCTGTTGTGGGATAATATAAATGAAAGTAAACTCGCTGGGTTCCTGTGTGTGTCTCTCATCTGCTTCCATTTGAACATTCTTCTGATGACATAAATAGCCCACAGGCCCTCAATCCTTCCAAATGTGGTTCAATTCCAGTTTTTTCTATTGCCATTTCAAGGAATCTCTATTCAACCCTATCAAATGCTTTAATGATGCTAAAACACAAAGGGTGAAATCCTGGCTCCACTGAAGTTAATGGGAGTTTAAAAGCATGTCTAACATATATCTCACAAAGCCTATGGAAGTAAATGGAAAGACTTGGTGTATTTTTTTTTTTTAGTAATTAAGGAAAAATAGCAGTACCTTAACCAGCCATTTATCCTTGTGGTTTAAAAACATTATAGGTCTATAAGCATCACATCATGAAAGATTTTCCCACGTTTGAGGATGACCAGCATAATAGAGTCTGGAGCTGTCCATTAACTCTGCTCGTATCAAAGGAACAGGCCCTGTTTGATTTAAGTACCAGTTGTGTCAATTGATGGAGCCAGGAATCTCTTTTTAAAGATTTTGTAAGACTCAGCAGGACAACTGTCTGGCATCCTTCATGTTATTCATCTTCAAACTTATCTCTTCAGACAAAGTTGTCTGAATCTTGGTTATAAATGAATATTGTGGGTCAGTGCTACAGCTGGTGTGAATCAACATAGCTACATTAGAGACAATGGAGACAACTTACAGCAGATGAGCCTCCGGCCCTATTGTTGTAAATAGGGCTTTTGTAATATAATCACAGGAGGTGGTATTTCTTCAGACAGGTTGTTAGAGAGGTATAGCTCCTTATAATTTGCAGAGGCTTCACTGAGTTTGTTCGTTTGAGTTACAGTATCCCCTACCTGGAGAGATGTTTCTTTGTACCCAATGAGCTTTTATTTTATGTCCTAATAATCTATTGCTTTTATTCCCCTTTTCATAACAAAATTGTTTGATATGTCTAAGGTTTTTTTTTTCAATTAGGAGTGTATTCAGTTTGCCTTTAGTTTTAATTAACTGATTATACACTCTCTGGACCATTTTTGCTTATGCAGGTGATCTAATTTTTTAATCTCTTCCTGCAATGCTTCCTTGGTTAGTTATACATTGTGTAATTGTGCATTTTTCTATCTAAGGCATGGATTTTAATTCCAGTTTAAAGTTTTCATTTGACATCTCTCTCCCTGGGAAGAAAACGTCAAGAAAATCTCACAATGCTCGTAAGGTAAAAATTGTTAGTGAACCGTGAATGGGTTTTACATGGCAAGATCTGAAATCATATTTTTCCAGGGATTGATAGAACTTAGATTCTGGGTTTTTTGGGTGAGATGTCTTGCATCCTTTTTACTAACACCCTGATTGACTTCATTGGGACAATTCATACTTAAAAGTTAAGTACATGCCAAAGAGTTTTCCTGGACTGGGGCCAAAATCACTTTTCTTTATCGATTTCCTGTTTTAGGCCTGGTATAACAATGACAACAATTAAGGAAATAATCCTTCCTTCAGGAATCTTCAATGCTTTGAAGACTAGAAACAAAATTCTAACTCCTCCCCCGCCCCAATATCAATAGTGGAGACTCTCTTAAGAGAGTTGGAAAAACTAATGTAATTTAGATCTTTCTTTTTAATTCTGCAATTGGTTTTATCCAAGAAGGATGCATAAAGCACGCCTGTCAAGGATTTGGGTTTTTAAATAATTTAACATTTGAAGGTTTGAAGCCTGTTGCTTGTGTCCTTATCAGAAAGCTAATATTATAAAAGAGAGAGGGAGGGAAATAAACAAATGGAGTTTCTTGTTTTGCTTAATAGCAGAAATAATATTGAAATAAATAAGTTAGGTATGTATTACCAGTATGCAACATACTGTTGCAATTCTTACTTCATTTGACACTTGTAATTCTAGCTACTATGTAATTATTACCTTAATATGTAGTCTATTTATGTAGCTAGAAATTTATCTGATTTTTCATTTACTTTACAACTTATAGTTACCTATGGCCTTTGCACATATATGGCACCTAATAAATGTTGTACAATTGTATTACAATACCCTGATCATTTACCTGTATTTATCTAAATTACTCATGAAATAGGAAATTCAAAATTAGTCACCACTAAGGCCCCAATTCAGCAAAGTGCTTAAGCATGTGTCCAAGTCCCTTTAAAGTTAAGCACAATCAGGCCACCACTGTGACTCTGAAATTCTCTCATAATCCCCTTACATATTTATTTGTAGACTATGAAATTGAGCATTATTATTTGTATTATCATAGAACCTAGGAGACCCAGTCATGGGCCAGGAACTTCTTGTGCTCACCACTGTAGAGACACAGAACAAAAAAGACAACCCCATTCCCAAAAAGCATGTAACCGATATTTTTAGACAGTAACCTAGCCAAGGAATTTCTGGGAGAAAGTTTATCAGGACCTTACACAGTATGCCATTTTTAATTTTAGCTCTCGTATACTGCAAGGAAGTTCCGCGGTTCAGCATATCTTATCCAGGACACCTTCCCCAGATGGTTCTTGTGTTTATTTCAGAAACTGAGCCGATTGATATTGGCTCAAGCATATCCATCTCTTGAGTTCTCTCTAATACGTACCATTTCCATTCTAGATTGAAGTAATGCATGACTATCAAGAAAAAAGGAATTCCTTGCAGTCTTTTATTTCAGAAAGTGAAGACAACTTAGATATACTAAAAGGGTATGTTTTGTTTCCTATATTATCCTAGTAGAACCTCATGTAGAATATCCTGTGTTCAGAAGATCTGCTTAATGCAAAATCAGAACCTCTGTTGGTAGCATCACAAAAGAAAGAAGACTATAGTAATTATTAGTTGACTCTTATCCTCAAAATGCACTCTCTATCAATGGAAAAGGAATGTTCAGTGCAACAATTCTCTTGGCTGGTGTGTAAAAATCAAAACTCATCAATAAAGTTCCTGTGCCAATGTAGCTTAAATAAATATGTGAGAACAGTGATTAAGAGGGGACTTACGGAGCTCATTGTAAAAGATTATTTCATGGCAAGGGAGAGCAAAGGGAAGGTCTGTGAATAGAACACAAGTGCAGGTTTTCACATCTGAGTAAAACACTTGAACAAATGTCCTGAAATAGAAGCACTGTGTTCTTAACAATTTGATCTTTCTGTTAGATCCACCATCAAAGCTAAAACTCCACAGTTTGGCTTTGTTGTAGGGGTATGACCTAGAACGAGACAGACAAGCGGTCTCAAGTTTGCTGCTGTACGAACAATGAACCTCCACTAATATGACACGTCTGTCCATTCAAGCAGCTGAGCTGAGACGGCCCAGGAATGCTGAGGACATTGTTAAATTTCTCTGTTCCCTGTATGATCTGGTGCATGTTCGGGATGGGGGCCGGGCCAAGGCTGGAACATGTTTTTATTCTTTCTTTATCTTTCCACACCTCAGGTGTACAGTGTGTCCACCAGTTTTCACCATTTATTTTGGTCGTGTGCTGGTTTGTTCAGGCTTCTGTGTGTCTTGTTCATAGAGTTGGCTTCTAATTTTTTTTATTGCCCATGTGAAAATGATTAGGGCAAGTCAGTTTATATATACTACTTAAGCGTGCATCACGTTGACAGACTCCTGAGGCTAGTAGCACAACTGGAAGAGTCCTAGGGAATAGGCAAGAGTTTAAAGTTACTAAAATATACCAAGCTGTTCTTTGGATCTGAGCACAGACTTAGTGCTTTTAAAGAATTTGAAGGAGCTGTTGACATGGAAAAGTGCTGTCCTTTCACTGCATGTCCAAAGCATTTTTGAGGTTGACAACATCCATCCCATTGAATGAGTCTAGAGAACACATACATAGAGTAGCAGTCACTGTAGCACATTCCAAGGGTCAACCTCAGAACTAGTCTTCACTACCACACACCACTGTAGCGTGTCTGGTGAAGACGCGCTATGCCAACAGGAGAGCGCTCTCCCATCAGCATAATTACTCCACCTCAGTGAGAGGCGGAAGTTATGTCAGCGGGAGAGTGTCTCGTGTTGACTTAGCGTTGGCATGGACGATGCGTAGGTCGATGTAACTTGCATCACTCAGGTAGGTGGCTTTTTCACACTTCTGAGCAACGTAAGTTACATCGATTTAAGCGGTAGCGTAGACAAGCCCTCCGTGTTGTCTTCTGTAAACCCTTGCTATTCACCATGTTCTGAATGCAGTCTTTTGAGAATGCACTACGTTTGCCTCACTTTGGGAGAGATCCTTTTTGGCCAAGATTTTGTTGGTGCTCAGAAGAACTGGGAACATGCAGCATTTAGGGAAACATGGGGAGAGAGCCTAAGAAGTTCAAAATCCTTTTTCAAGGCTAAAACACAGTGTTATTTTTTTAAGCTTAAATGAACCATGTCTCATAGACTCATAGACGTTAAGGTCAGAAGGGACCATTATGATCATCTAGTCTGATCTCCCGCACAGCGCAGGCCACAGAATCTCACCCACCCATTCTTGTAACAAACCCCTAACCTATGTCTGAGTTATTGAAGTCCTCAAATCGTGGTTTAAAGACCTCAAGGTGCAGAGAATCCTTCAGCAAGTGACCCATGCCCCACGCTGCAGAGGAAGGCGAAAAACCCCCAGGGCCTCTGCCAACCTCCCCTGGAGGAAAATTCCTTCCCGACCCCAAATATGGCGATCAGCTAAACCCTGAGCATGTGGTAAAGACTCACCAGCCAGCACCCAGGAAAGAATTCTCTGTAGTAACTCAAATCGCACCCCATCTAACATCCCATTCCATCCCATTCCCAATTCTGAATTTTAACATAGTAATTCCGCTCAAAATACAGTTCAGAAAATGATCCTTTAGTGAAATTTGTTAAGAACAGCCAATTTTTTGATGTGTAGTGAGTAGTGATGTGTAGTGGGGGGAGGGATACCTCAGTGGCTTGAGCATTGGCCTGCTAAACCCAGGGTTGTGAGTTCAATCCTTGAGGGGGCCACTTAGGGATCTGGGGCAAAATCAGTACTTGGTCCTGCAGGGGGCTGGACTCAATGACCTTTCAAGGTCCCTGCCAGTTCTAGGAGATATGATATCTCCATTAATTAATTTATTTATTTAGTTTATTTTAATCTGTTTGGGTGTTATACTATATTGATAGAAAATGGACACATTAAAATTAATGGTTTGTTACACAACCAAGTTGATCTTTACAATAAAATACAGGCATGCAGGTGGTTAAATGGTCACTCAGAATTCACCAAGTATAAATAAAGAGCAAAGGGCCCAAACAAAACCCTTAATTCCGCATTTAAGGTGCATATGGCCCTCTGATCTGAGATGGATTTAATCTGTTACTCATTACCTGTCCTACTGCATCTGTACTCATTCTGCCCCTAATTGTTAGAGTGTGGCTAATTTCAGGCATATTTACCGTGAAATTGAAATGCAATGGCTCAACCCTACAAACATAGATGGAGCATTTCTGATTGTTTTTTTTATTTCAGCCATGTCATAAATGAGCTAATAGAAACAGAGAGAGTGTACGTAGAGGAACTGTTCACTGTTTTGATGGTGAGTTACTTACAAATTCCTCGTGACTGCTCTCTGATGTGTTTTCTGAAAGGCATCTGGCCAATTAAACAAAAATGTGATTTGGTCAATTTCTACTTTGCTGTCATATCCGGGGTGATCTTGAATTTTTCTCCCATCATTTTGATTCAGACGACATGTGCACAGTATGTGTCAGTACAAGCTTTTAATCTATAATTTGTGTGAAACCTTCAGTTCACAAACGTATGTCTTGGTAACTAATTTTATCAATGGTTGGAGAGGAAATATACAAAATAAGCTGCAATTTGATCATATGCACAAATACATAAATGTATATGTATGTGTATATAATATAATATACTGGCTTGATAGACTGAAATCCCCTCTCTCTCCTCCCAGCCCCGAGCTTTTCTGCAAACATCCATTTCTTCCCGAGACATGGCATTTTATATAGCTAGGCCCGGTAATGGTGATTAAAACTGAAATGATTGATTTCCACTAAGCTGACTCAAGATTTATGTTCCTGCTGCATCTTAACGTCAGTAGTAAATTCATATTTAATGTAAGATATGCCAGCATTGCTAATAAGCAGTTGTGCAAAAGACACACATTTCAAAGCTGATGTAGGTGACGTTATATATTACTGAATTCATTACTCCTAACTGGTTGACTAGATCCATTGTATGGGCCACATTTTGTCATCAGTTGTGTGAAGCATGCATTGAATTCTGTGGAAGCCACATGTGTCTGCACCCGTAGTTAGAAACTGTCCCTGAGACTGGCTACTTGTTGTCTTTTTCACAAAAAAATTATATGCCAAGCTTAGAGACAATAACAGGGACAGTCCAAAGCTCTGCCCAGTCCCGGTTCATTTTTCCTGAGCCGTTTATTCTTTTGTGTTAGTTCTCCTTGAAGTTATTGTCTCTTTCCAGGGATGACACAATTGGTAAATATTTTTTGCAATGGTGTTCTAATGTGACCTTAACGTAGAGTGCTGTACTTTAATTTACTAATAAAATATAACTATTTACAGTACAATAATATCCCTTATGCCACTGCCAGGTTACTTAGCGCAGATTCCCTTTTGGAAAATGCAGTTGATTTCAAGGGGCAGATGCTGTAGCAGAGGGGGGAAAAAAACCTTAGGCAGCAAGAATCAAGGAGAAAGGGATCTGGTGTTCCGAGAGTGTATTGTTGAACAGCAAAAAAGCCCATTGATGTTGTTATTTGATATCTAGCAGTCTTTTGCTTTGTTACAAATTTCCCACCGCATCAGACCTTGTGAGAGTATCTTTAATTGTTTTCCATTTAACAAGTTGTCAGCGATGTGTCTTGCAGTCATAACAGCAGATGTGTAACCAAGACAAATATTCCTCCAGGACCTCTCCCTCCGTTGTGCTGTAGAGAGATGCCAATGGCAGTTTGTCTTATCAAAATACAGCATGTCTCCGAAGTAAATGGTGTTTTGATGGGCGTGTCTGTGTGTACTTTCCTTATCCCATTGTGGATCTAAAAGTTTCAGAAATCAACTGTTACATAATGTGTAAACACAGATCAAAGCCATGCATGTGTATATGTAGATGAGAGGGCCACCTGGATCCCTAACAGTAGAGCAATTTTCTTCCGTGTGAGAGCTCTGAATTCTGTTCCCAGATTTGGTCCTGGTCTCCTTGCCCTGTCACATACAGGGAATGATGCTGAGCAGAAGCATCATATTCAACCCCTAGGTGCAGGAACATCTCATGTTGCTCTGTAGCTACTTCCTGGTGCTGTCTGATGAAATGTGAAGCCCTCCCCATCAGACAAATGTCACTAATACTCAACCTCTGAGGGCGAGGGAAATTCAAAGAAAAAAATCGGGGAAATCTAGAAGATGTGGGGACTAAAAAAAGAAATAAAAGAAAAGTAGCATTTTGTAACAACGTACATTTTATTGAACCGATAGTCATGTTTCTTTCCATCTAGTCTTTAATGTGGCAATAAACCAGGCTTATACAGGCCTAATCATGACTACCTGCTGTGTTCTACAGGGCTACAGGGCTGAAATGGATAATCCAGCGATGGTCATTCTCATGCCGCCTGCCCTGAGAAACAGAGAGGATGTTCTCTTTGGGAATATGCCAGAGATATATGACTTCCATAACAAGTAGGTAACTAGCTGTATATTCCCTTTCTTTATGAGTTCCCCTTACAAACAGACTGCTCAGGTGCTGTGGCATTCACAGTCACATTGTATCTCTCCCTTAACCTCTTTCAGAATTTTCCTACACAATCTGGAAAGCTGTGTTGGAGCACCAGAGCGAGTGGGGCTTTGTTTCCTGGAAAGGGTTAGTGAATCAATTGTTGTATTTAGAACAGACTTTGTAAACTGCATTTTCCCCCTGATACTTAGCATTCCTCAACTTGATGCTTTCTATATAAAATAGCAACCGCCGGACACTGTATTTATGGGAGAGAGACAAGGTAGGTGAAGTAATATCTTTTACTTGGCCAACGTGGGTTGGTGGAAGGTACACACTTTTGAGCTACACAGAGCTCTTCAGGTCTGGGGGAGCAAACAGAGCATCTGAGCTAAAAATGTATTCTGCTCACATGTCCAGCAACATATGGGGAAAAGCAGCCGGCTTGGCAATAGACCTATCTACTGTGTAAGAATCTCCTAGTTTTAGGGAGTGACTCTTATTTCCCATCTATCTGGTTGTTTTTTTAAAATATGTATTCTTCCAATTTGCAAGTGAAATAGAAGCTAAGAAGAGCATTTGGTGCTTACCTTATTCTGCCTTACAGTTGTCATAAGTAAGACGTTCTAGAGTGCATATATTTTAAAATTGATTTATTTATTCTTCTTGCAGCGAGAAGATTTTCAGATGTATGAGAAATATTGTCAGAACAAACCTCGGTCAGAATCTCTGTGGAGGCAGTGTTCAGAAAGCACCTTCTTTCAGGTATGCTAATTATTCATGTGCAAAGCATACTACAGCGTACGTGAATTATTTTTGCAAAATGCAGCATTCATATCCTTAGCATTGCAACCTTATTCACCATTCTATACGTGTGGGAAATCCCCCATTAATATCAACCACAGTTACTTGAACATATGGCGTGTAGCATAGTAAATTATTGTGCATCCTATTCATAGATTTCAAGGCTGGATAGAACCATTGTGATCATACGGTCTGACCTCCTGTGTAACACAGGCCATAGAACTTCACTACAATAATTCCTGTTTGAACTAGAGCCTATCTTTAAAAAATCCAATTTTGATTGAAAACTTGCCAATGATGGAGAATCCTGCACAATCCTTGGTAACTTGTCCCAATGGTTGATTCCCCTCACTATTAAAAAATTGCGCTTTATTTCCCGTCCAAATTTGGCTGGTTTCAACTTTCAACCGTTGGATCTTGTTATACATTTGTCTGCATGTTTACTTTATACTATTTCTTTGTTACAGGAATGCCAAAGAAAATTAGAACACAGACTTGGGCTGGATTCCTATTTGCTCAAACCAGTACAACGTTTGACAAAATACCAGTTGCTTTTGAAGGTATTCATATGTCTTTTTTTTAAAGCATAGGGAACTGAGGGGAGGTCTAGACTAGTGGATATTCACTAGCCATCTCCAGGAATGCTTAGGCCTTAAATCTGGGACATTGCTGGTGGCTGTTCGAGAGTTTTAAATTCTCTTTGATGTCTGGTGTATACTGAGGGCAACACTCAAAGTACTGTACTACTGAAGTCTGAGAATGTCTTGTTATTACTGCACCTCTTAGCAACTTCCCCAGGAACAGAATTGCAGCCTTGTTTGCTGTTCTCTTCACTTACGTGGCTGGTGACTTACTGGATCATTCTTAAAATTGCAGCAGTCATTAAGCCCTCATGCAGAGCACCGTTGTGATGTCTGAAGAAGGCCTGACCATTTGAATAAAGGGGGAGGAGTTGCTTAGGTTTTTTTAACCTTAGAAATATCAGGAATATCAAGTCTTACCTTCCTTATTTTTGTTGGATGACCTAGAAGTGTAGACTGGGATCTTTTTCAGCCCTGAGTTGAACAGATATAAATTCAGAATATTTAATAAAGCGAGCTTTTTGGCCATGTGTTAATGTTAATAATGTTTAATAATGTTAAAACTGACTTTCCTTTTAATGAATCAGGTTTCGCTTCCTTGGTATCTTAGTTCTTCAGCTTTCCAAGGTAGACGAGACCTGACTCTCTAAATCAGAAACAAGGAAAAAAACCCCAAATACCTGTATTTATTTTACTGTCAGGAATTCTTTACACAGCATGAACAAAGCCACCCATCCAATATCTCCCTCTCCCTCTGCCCATCCCCTTAACCTTTACCTTTAAACCTGTGATAGGCTCATCTGAATACGGCTTAGCCTTGGCTTCAAAACTGAGAAATTCTATGGGGAGAGAAAATTCCATATTGGAGGAGGAAACAAGTATTTGTAACAAGTTATTTTTAGGAGGGAAAAGGTTGTTTGAATCTGCTCAGTGATATGGAATAAATGAATCCTGCAGGAAATGGAACTATGAGTAGATACGATGGTCAAAGGAGCATGATAAATGCAATTTACCACATTGGCATGTCTACTTTTTCTTAGGTATTTCTATGGCAGCCATCACCATCCTGGCTGAGTGTCTCACAGACTTTAGTGTATTTGTTCTTGCAACGCTCCTGTGACATAGGGAAAGGCCGTGGTCCCTATTTTACAGAGGGGGAACTGAGGCACAGAGACACTAAGTGACTTATCCATGGTCACACGGGAAGTCTATGGAAGAGCAGGCAAATGAACCCAAGTCTCCCAAGGGCCAAGTTAGCACCCTAACCACTGGACTATCCTTCCTCTCAGGTGGGGGGATGTACATACAAAGTTATAACTGAGAGAAAGAAATAGATCGGCTATATAATGTAACTTTGTATGTGTATATATTATGGATAATACAATTTCTAAACACTGACACCTTGGTTACTCACTTACTGCCTCTGTCCATTGTTAAAGGTTTTCATCTATAGTTATCTGGGGTCTCCCACTGTTAGGATAGTCTTCTGTTTGGTATCTTATTTTAGCCGCTGTTCTATGACTCTCTTTTCCTAGAATATTATTCTCTGATGTGTGAAACCTATTGTCTCGGTTGCATGTCCTTTATTTATCACAGCAGCAATATCTTCAAAGAACTCTGGGAGGATAGTTGAATATGACCTCCCCTGAACCAACACTGACTGTCTTTAATGAAGCCAAGAAAAATGCTGTGTGTGAATGTGGTACTTATGTGACACATTTTCCTTACAACAGTGAATGTATTTCAAATGTTCCATTTCCCCCAAGATACAAAATAAAGGATACACTGGCTTCTGAATTATTGCAATTTCATGGGCAATGGAGAAAATGTGTTACACTCAAGTAAAAACACATAGCCTTTGATTTCTAATTACAGGAGTTGCTAAAATACAGCACAAGCTGTGATGGAGTTAAAGAGTTGCAAGAAGCTCTGGTTGCAATGTTGGATTTACTAAAATCAGTCAATGACTCTATGCATCAAATTTCAATAACAGGATATGATGTAAGTACATCTGGGTAATGAAAAACCTTTTACTCCAAAGTTCTGGGCATCTCAGTGGGAATGTCCAAACAGACAGGGAAAGAATAAGAATCAGGGGGTAGCCGTGTTAGTCTGTATCTACAAAAACAACAAGGTTTTTAAGGTGCCACCAGACTCCTTGTTGTTTTAGGGAATGAATAAAATCTAAAGTGAATAAATATGACGTTAAAAAGTATAGTAGACAAGACAGTTACAAAATGAATAGGATGAGAAAACACTTCCAGGTGTCGATCTTTCCTCTAATTGCATTAGTTGGGTAAACACTTCCTTTTTTTGTTTTCATGCAAAGGGCAAGTTGCAGGTGCAGTCCCAGAGCAAAGCCACTTTGTGGCACAATCTCCGTTTCCCTCCTGGTTCACCCAATAACTCACCCACTGTCAGGGCTTTTTCATAGAATTTCCCTCTTGGGGTCTAATTTATTAAATCCTCTTGAAACACCGTTCCTTTGGACCTTTCGGGGCTCAAACCCTTGTCCTTCCTGAGGCTTCAGGTCATGGTTTCTTGTTCCCCCTAAGCAGGGAAGCTCTGCTGGTCCCATTCCAGACCCTGGCTTCTCCAGAAAGTCCTTCCCCTTGGATATTTCCTAGGTTCAAATTGGGTTCAAATTACTCCCCCCGTGAACTTGGAACAGGGTATTCACAGCCCTCTCTCCTCAGCTGTGTATCACTCCTGATAAGTTTCCACAGCTTCCCAGTTCTTCCCCCAATGGACCTCTTCCCCTTGGAACAGGGTAACTACAGCCCTCCTTCCTTGGTCTGTGCGTCACTTCTGGCAATTGGCCTCCATTTCCAGCTTGGTCTGCTGATCCTTCCAGGGAGACTTATTCTCAGAGCAACCAGGCCTTGGGACAGGGTTGGCTGGCCCTGGGCCCCACCTGCCCTTAAAGGGGACAGACCACCTTGTTACAGTGCATATTTTAAATTTTTAACTGGTGATTATTTATTTGCTGTGTTATTACCAGGGGGACTTGAGTGAACTTGGAAAAGTATTGATGCAAGGATCGTTCAGTGTTTGGGCAGGACACCGGAAAGGCCCTACAAAAATGAAGGATCTTGCCAGGTTCAAACCAATGCAGAGGCACCTCTTCCTGTATGACAAAGCCCTGGTGTTTTGTAAGAAGAGAGAGGAGCATGGAGATGGATATGATAAAACCTCTTCATACAGTTTTAAGCATTTTTTGAAAGTAAGGAAAACCTAGTAATGACGGGAAATTGCATTTATGTAATAAACAGGCAGCTTTCAGAATTGGGAAAGTCTTATTTATCTAGACAATAGTTCTCAGCTATTAATAGTCACGATGTGCATACCATTACTGCCAGCCTAATGAAAGAATCTTTTCTGATTAAGCCACAACCTCCCTTGTTCTCCAAGCACACAGTGGGCAACACCCCAAATTAGAATCACAGACAAATCTTTCATTTCAAAGATCAGATGACACTTGTCAGTGAAATCATGTCCTGGGCAAGCCATGCATGAGAGACAGGGATGTGCTTTTGGGAAACACGAGTGTGCTCCTTCCCTTAAGGATCAGGGAAATTGTAGTCCAGTCATGTGATTCTGCTGAATTAAAGCTCGGTCTGAAAGCCAATGGGGATAATGAGGCATCATCTCAAACTTCTCAATCACTGCCAAGGCTTTGAGGCCTCCTGGTAAGACCAGTCCCTGCTGAGGCAAGAAGACAGCAAGGCCAGGCCGTCTCTGGAACCCGTTCTTAGGCCAGAGCAAGGAACCCTGTTCTTGCACCCTCTGATTCCTGGAAATGTCTGAGCAACGGCTGCTAATCACCTGACTTCCCAGTTGTCTGTGTAGTTGGGTCGGTAAGTAGATGACCCCTCTTCCTCTCTCGCTACCCTCCCTCCTTTGGCAAGGATTAGTTGCTACTAAAAAGGTAAGTTTCAATAAGAAATAGCATAGAACAGAACTCAAGGGGTGTAAACAGCTATCCCAAGGCACCTACAGACCCTGCTGTCAGCAAAGGTCAGAGAAACCCCAATCTATCATTCTCCAGTTTCCTGCCTTTCTTAGGGCCCATTGTGCGCCAGCTTCCACGATGCCCACAAGTGCTAACCATTATCAGTGCAAATGCTATCGCTCTCCCATTATACTGAAAAGCGCCCACCCCGTTAAGATGGACCCTTTCCACGGGCCTCCCAGTGCATTCCATGTGGAAAGCTCCTCCAGGCAGGGGCCATGTTCTCCTCTGGGCCAGCACAGTGCCCAGCCTCTAGTGACTAATAATAATAATAATGTGTGTGTGTGTGTTTTAGAGCCAAACAAATCTGTATTTAGAGGATGAGCCTCTAAGGAACTCCCACTGACTTGGATGGAACCTCTAAGGAACTCCCACTGACTTCAGAATCTCTTTAAATATGTTATGCTCTCTCAAATCTGTTCAGCTCATCACACATTAGCAAGTGCAATGGGAGACCAATAAATACCGGGCCATTTATTTCAATATTTGTTTGTTTTTCCAAACATCATCTTTTTGTTTCTTGAGAGCTTCTCTTTCCTTGTAGGAAAAGTTCCTGAGTGCTTTTATAGATTCCAGAGTGGCTGCATGGGGAATCTTTGTTCAGAAGAGAAAATCCAGGGTTCAGCCAGTCTTAACATTTGTCTGGGTCTGCATCACTTTCCAGCTGTTGTGCTGCAGAGCCGAGTGATTTGTGATAAAAGAATTATTTTCTTTTCCGTATTGGTGGCATGAGGGGCAGAAATGTGTTTCTGGAGCCCTGGATTTGTTTGATTAGTGATCGTATCGAATCATTTTTTTGCTCAGGAAGAATGTTTTTCAGAGATGTCTAGTTTAGGAAATCTATTTAGTGGAAGCTGTGGAACTGAGAAATCTATCAGAATAACTTCATTTGAGAGCTGTATATCTGTAAGACTTGGGATAATATTTTAAGTACTTTTCTGAGAAGAGTTGGTTTAAGACTATTACAGTAACTTACTCCTGGCTACTTTATTCCTGATTCCAGTAGTATATAATCTTCTAGACCATCACTTGTGGCATCTGAATGATATTTGGGTAACACTGAGAACATTCGTTTAAAAAAAAAAGAGAGAGAAAAATTAAAAAAACAACCTTGCAAATCCCTATGCCAAAATATGCACAAATAATAGAAATTGAATCATTTGGGGGGAAAATTTCTCAGCTCTTGTAGTATTTAATTATAAAAAAATGGAGCCAGATCTGGCTTTTTGCAGCATTCTGGCACCATATGGGTTTCTGTTTATCTCTGTGTGCACTGAGAGTACTAACTCCTGTGCAGCAGGTTTTAGTGGGCACGGTTCTTGAACACGGGTATTTTTATATACACACAGTTGTAGGGGAGCAAATGGAGGCTGGGTTGAGGCACCTTTGAAAACTTGACCCTGTTCTTCAGTGCAGGCATGCAGAATTTTGCAAAACATCAATTTGCAAGTCCAGTTTGCCACCGAGCCAGTGGAATAGACCCAGAAAAGAGACATTAGCTAAGACGTGTTCACTGATATTCCTTTTCTGCATCCAGGGGTAAATGCTTTCTCTGAAGTTTGCGGCGAACTCTGGGTATTTATACCCAAAAGTGTTTGGAAATTGCCTGCAGAAACGAAGGAAGCTAATTAGCAACTTCCTGTTTCCTTGAGGACATCTTTCCTAGTTACGGATAATGGTGCCAACATTTTAAAAACAGATAGGAACAGAAGGTTTACCCAGGTGGCCTAATTTGTATACTGTCTCTTTCATTCAGACAGAAAGCTCTGTGTGTGTGTGTGTGACGTATGCAACAAAATACATCATTACTAGAGCTGGTTTGAAACACTACATTGCAATAATGTTTGCCCTTTTTGGACCATCTAATTATTAGCTGTCAATTCCTAGCTCCTTGTGCTGTAAAAGCCATCAAGAAGCATGTTAATGCACTGGAGAGGAATAAGCCCAGTATTAAAATATTGCTTAGTATCCGTTGCTGGTGAGGCAGGAATCTGGTGGTACGTTTAAGAATTAGGGCAAAGTTTTCCTTGGCGGCTAGACCTCTCTCGGGTTTTAATCCTAGTTGAGTCACTGGCTCTGTTTGTCGTGTACAAGCCACATGATCTCTTTGTGCCTTGGTCACCTCCAGCCAAATTACCAAAAGTGGTTTTGGTTTTGGGTGCCCAGCTTTCGGCCTGATTTTCAGAGTTGCTGAGCTCTCCCAGCTGGAGATTTTGAAGCCTGCTGCCCAAGGTAGCTCAAGATGTACATCTCTCCTCTCCCCCCTCCCCCCGAAATGTTGACCTTTAATGGTAGACCTGGGTGAAAAGCAGAACTGCGCTGAAACTTGGATGCTGTGTCTGAAATGAGGAGAGGGTTGGGGTTATTTTTTAAATCTTCTCCTCAGTGAGAAGTTGATGCACAAACTGTGGCAAAGGCCTGAGACTCAGGCTTATGATCCCTCTTCTAAATCACTCCCACTGATCCATGAATGTTCTGGAAAGTCCCCAGAGGGGCACTGGTAGCTCCAAGAAACCTTCTATAGATGTTACAAACAGTCAAAGCAAAATGCCCAGTGTGATAACCACTTTCAGTCACTGCTGAAAATAAACATTTTTGGTGAACTTTGTTAATTTCGGGCTGGATGGAGGAACTAGGGGACTGTTTAAGATGAACACAATGTGTGAATTCATGGTAAAGGTCTGAAAGACATTCAGTTTTCAGATTAGACTAAAAGGACGTGATTCTTTTAAAACAGATGAATGCAGTTGGAATCACTGAAAATGTGAAGGGGGATCATCGAAAATTTGAGATCTGGTACAGCGGACGAGAAGAGGTGTACGTTGTTCAGGTGTGTGATATTTAAAATGCCATGTTTGATTTTTATATCCTCATAGTGCTGTTTAAAATGGTGGATATTCAGCTAAGAATTGCCTGTCTCTTTGTGAACTTGGAACTCTGGCTGGCAAATATGTGTGGACCGTTTCTGTTCAGCTCCCTCGCTGCTCTATTAGACCAATAATGGTCAGGTAGATTAATAGACCTTATGCTGCCTTTGTTTAGTGGCATCTGCAGTGGGCCATGCTTAAGATTAAGAACATAAACTGCATAGTATAATGGTAAGAAAATCCTCCTGTGCTAAAGGAATATTGTGGAAACTGTAACTTAAATCAATAAACATTGATACTAGTGTTGGTCTTGAACCGGCTTGCAGCCTGGTTCCCAAGCTCCTTCACATCTTCCAGACAGGCTGCCTTGGAGCTAAGCTTCCCAGGGAGTGTGTTTCCCAGCCACCTTTAATCGATACCCCTTCCAAAACACATGGTCGCACTGAAATGTCACTGCAGGATGTGACACATCTTTCTTCCAAACTTTTGATCTGTATTTTAAGAGAATTTTATTAACTCTCTGGGTGAAATCCTGTCTCCATTGAAGTCAATGGCAAAACTCCCAATGTTTTCATAGGATTTCAACCTATATTTCTGGCTGTATATCTCTGGGTGTGTAGGTCGAGTAGTGGAGACAGCATATGCAGGTTGTTGTGTCTGATCACAGGCAGCAAATCCATAATTATTAAAGTACTCTAAGAAGAGGACTGGATTGCTAACTGGAAACAGAGCCTTTCATTCCTGTTCAAATCCAGCGTTGGACATTAGTTAATCTATTCAGTGGCTTTTATGAACGAGGTCATGGAATGGCTACATTATTTAATAAATGCGTGAGAAATGCACCATTGCTGTTAGGTAACAGAACTGCTTTCCATGTTAGGTGTTAGGCTGTGGCGTTGATTGCACCAGAAATTGCTATTTTCAGAAGCTTACAGTTCATCTATAAAACAAGCGCTCCTGGCCTGACCACATCTCTTCCTAGATATTTTGGGGTTTTTTCTGGCCATTTTTTAAACAAAACTGTTGAAAGAAAATGTTTGGTTGGCTTTATATTTACTTGAAAATCCAGTTGTAAAAACACTGAAGCGTGGTATTTTGAATGTGTGTGGTGTTGCCTTAGAATTCTGAACCAGCTCCATTTTTCACATTGAAAAGTGGGAGCTGATTATTCATAGGCAGGTTTTGCCTTTGGGTGTTTTAGAAAAAGCGTCAATGGGACATGCCCACGTACTTTTGACGGCACCCCTTGTGTTGTGATGAGCGCTACATGATTTCCATTTACAGTACAACCGTTGCTATCTGAATGTGATGGAGAACTTTAAATAATTTTGGAGAGTCAGGAACATTTTCAATATAATGAATAGTCATCAGAGGCTATAACCTTGCTCTGGATAATAGGGATTTTTGGATAATTACAGTTTAGATAACTGAGACTCAACTCAATTTTATAACGGGGGATTCATAAAAGCCACCGAATTTCAAATCGTTCTCCTCTTTCAGGCCCCAACAGTAGATGTGAAGATGGCGTGGTTAAGTGAAATGAGAAAAATTTTGTTCAAGCAGCAGGAGCTTATAAAAGGTACGTTTGAACCATTTCCTGCTGGTGTTCACTACAGCAGAACCTTTCTGATGCTCACATTGCTAATTTGCAAACCCAAGAGAAATAGCAGCTTCACTCCACTTTTCACAAAAGATCAAATAGCTGACGTCTCCTATTACTGATACTTCATTACTTTTAAGAACAATATTATAGTGCATATAGGAGCATAACAGGCAGTATTATTATAAGTAAAGGCAGATTACCCTTGTCGAAAATAAATCAGCATTATCCTTTTTTGAGGTCAGCATCTTGATATTTTTAAATTTCATATTTGTTCTCTTAGGCCCTTATTCAGCAAGGTACGTCAGCACCTGCCTTATTTTAGGTACACGAGTAATCCCTTGACTTTAATGGACTTACTTGCATGCTTACAGTTGGGGTGCCTACTAAGAGACCATGCTGAATCAAAGACTAACTCCCCAATTTGCAAAAGTTGGTAATCCAACTAATCTGCAGTTATTCGTGCAAATTAATGAGGTTCTACTTTGCCTTAAAAAACTGATTTGTGCAAAAAAGGCTGATGTTTGAAGTCACGCTTTGTCTGTTTGGAGTGGGTGACGGCTCTGAGTGATTTAACAAACCACGTTAACTAACACAATATTTGCAACCTACTCACAGTTGAGAAGAAACCATCCGGTGTGTTTACAGACCAGATCCAACTTTCCCCGCAGCTGAGTGATGGGTAAGTCAGATGAGCTCGACAGATTTGAAAAACAAAAATAATTATCTATGTTCACAATTTAACATACATCTGCAAATCCAGAGCCTTTCAGGCACTCTCTGGGTGAGCTCTACGCCCCCACTCTGGTCCCCTTATGCCATGTAGAAGGGCTGGAAAAGTGGAGAGGGGCCTTAAGAGCCCCATATCCAGCCGGAGAGGATTCCACTGGTGCAGCACTGTGAAAAAGAGCTGTAAGACTGCCTCTGGAAGGAGCTCCTTGCACGCCCTGGGATAGGAACACAGCTGGCGGCAGGAGGGGCATGTTGGGGATGAAGCTACAGCATGCAGTACTGCGGTGGTGCTGGGCAGTGCTGAAGAAGCTGCCATAGCTTAGAAAGGACCCAGAGTGGCTTAAAGCCAACCTCCTCCCCTGAGCTGTGAATTCTGTGCTGTGCTTCTTAGAGGCACAGCATAGAATCTCACCCGCTGTCTAAAACCTCCACAGGAAGTCCATATTGATTGGTGCACAGAACTCCCATAGAAACAACAGCTCTGAGTTTTGCATGCATAAGGACATTTCCTATAATCTCAGCAGTAGGGTGTAGTCAGAAGAAATCTACAACTAATATGGTGCTTGCGCCTGGAGAAGCAATTGCTTTAGCAGTGTCTGTCCCGTCCCCCTTCCGAACCAATACAGACATCGAGATTATATGCCACTATAGTCATTGATGTATTCAAAAGCACCTTGAAGTACCTGCTTAGATCCTTGGCTTGCCAAACTGAACAGACTTCACCAATATCTGAAAATTAAAACAGTGACATATTTCTTTTATACATTTCAGAAAGCAGCATAGAGCCTCCATAAGCTCAGAAGAAAATGATTCTGAACGCACCAGTCCTGTAATGTTGGATAGTATCAGCTCATCACCACAAAACAGGCCAAACCAAAGTATGTACAAGTTTGCAAGATCTTTCTGTGTGCATAATATTACACTGCAGTGTGTTATATTCCAAACCAACAGCTGAAAAATATATCAGTTATTTAAACTAAGGCACTAAGTAACATATTTTCTTGCAGGTTGGTCTAAAATGTCACACTCTGTGGAAATCTGTGAAGGGCTTGAGGACTGGTCCAGCAATTACCTTTCTAATTGCTCAGACACCGAAGAAGAAGATGGGAGCCAGTTGGTTAGTGATGCATATAAAAATGGTTTATTTCAAAGGCACAAAATAGTGTGTCTGAGGATATCCACTGTAAGACTTCTCTTTTTGTTAAAATCTGTATTTGCTTATGCCTTTTGTGTATTGGTGTATGCAGTGTTGTAGCCGGGGTGGGCCCAGGATATTAGAGACACAAGGTGGGCGAGGTCATATCTTTTATCTGTTGGTGACCTGAAGAAGAGTTCTGTGTAGCTTGAAAGCTTGTCTCTCTCACCAAGAGAAGTTGGTCTAATAAAAGACATTACCTCACCCACCTTGTCTCTGTATATTGAATACATTTTGGTTAAGCTAGCTCTTGAAAATGCCCCCCTAAATGTTACATGTGCATATGAACCCTAAGTGGGATGTGGCAAACAAGACAAAGGATTTCTGGGGAAAATGGACACGGTTGTGCAGAAAGTGATAAAGAATGAAAAGTCATAATTGGAGCTGACTTTAATGGTCACTGGGGAGAGACACTAAATGCTTCTAAATGTACCAGAGCAGCCATGGATTTGGCCGTAAGAACAAGGAAGGGGAAACTAGCTTACAGTGCACCCAGACGTGTGATTTGGTCTGAGTCATGAATGCACTTTTCACTAAGAAGGAAGAACATTTGATTATCTATAAGAGTGAAAGGCTGAGGGTGCAGGTAGGTTACTTCCTGATAAGCCAAGCTGAGCTGAAGAACATCAAAAACCTGTCAGGTCATCTTAAGGGAAAACATTGCAGCCCAGCATAGACTTGCTGGTTCTTGACTCTGGAAACGTATCATACACGAGAAGAAAATAGTCCGAAGCAATACAGCAAACCAGAGGTGGAAGCTTAACGAAGTTAGCAAGGAGTTTAAAATGAAAGTGTTGGAAAAGATTTCTTTAGAAGGGCTAAGAGAAAATATGACTCAATGGCCGAATCATATTGCAAGCAAAACTCAAGAATGTGCAAAAGCAAGAGTCATTTTCTCCAGTTAGATCTGGTGGTGGAATGAGAAAGTTCGAGAGGGCATCAAGGAGAAAAAAGTGTTTAAACAATGTCAAGCAACGCTCCAACAGCAGGATTTTCAAGAGTATGAAATGAAGACAGAGCTGGCAGCCACTGTGGCTAAAGCTGTGGAAGGCTGATAGGCCCATCTTGAAACAAAGTCGGTGAGAGAGAAATATACAGACTGGCAATAAGGGAAGTAAATTGGTGAGATCAAGTCACTAGAGATGAACGTGGAAATATGTTAATCAACGAGACCAAATTAAGGAAAGGAAGAGAAATTACTTTGAAAGGCTTCTGAAAGAAGAGAATCCGAGAGAACCATCCTGGTGATAAAACCAAACCAGGATCTGATGGCACCAGTCCTTGAAGAAGTAGTTGAGGAAGCATTGGACAACATGAAAAATAAGGAAGCTCTTGGTCCTGTTGGCATACCAGCAGAAGCATGAAAGCGCCTAGGGTGTAAACATGTCCCTGCTTGTCTCCTCTACTGGTCCCGAGTTTCAAACAATTTTGAGGGATTTTTTTTTCCAAGCAGCACTGGGGTGGGAGGATTCAATCTGACCTCAGTAATTTTTTCCCTATTAATATTTGTTGTTGTTGTGTGAGTGCTCGCCAAGGGGAACAGAGCACCGCCTGAGATCAGGACCGCTACCTGCATCAATATCTAAAGTACATTCGAGCGCTCTCTACAACTTGCAGCACTAGCGCCATAAATGTTCACTTGATGTACAGAAAAAAAATAAGACATGGAAGTCACAAAAGTACCAGAAGAGAAAAGCATCATTTTTCTTCTAGATACTATCTGGATTCAGGAAAAAGAAGAAAAGTAGTTCTCAGCACCACTTAATTTGATTTTAATAGCATGTTATCAGTTGCTGCATGTATTACAGTAATTGTCTTTTGTAGATAAAAATGTGTTTATAGAAGTGTTAAGAAAGCAGGTTGCATGTGAATACTTATCTCCAACATTGTTGCATGATTGCTTATTATTATACATCAGCCAAGAAGGGTACCACTTTCCCCACAGCAGCCAGGAATAAAGACTGTTCAAAAATTAATTACACCGTGTTGTGGAACAGAGTTCTTGTGAAGTAATTTTCTTTTTAATGTTAGTCTCCAGGAAAATATAAAGCCCTAGCAGACTGCAAGAAAAGAGGCTCGGAGGACCTGCTGGTTAAAAACGGGGATGTAATTCAACTTCTGCAGGAGGACGGGGAAGGGCAATGGTAAGTATTTTAGATTTCTTTTACCTTACCTCCAGGAACCTACAAGGTAACTATGCTCAATCCAATTTAACTCCGAATATATCTGCTATACCTTTGTTAGTGTGTGTACTCTACTGGAAAGCTACAGAATTAGCCCAGGTCTAAACTGCAATCGTGGGGAGCTACTGCAGCTTGACTAGACGTTTAGATTAGTGAAGCCACATGAGTAATTACCCAGAGTTCTGTGGGGCAGGGGGACTCGTACAGTGTGCTTTGAAGTCCATGCTGTCGCAGCCTTGCTGCTCTGATATCTGAGCTAGCTAGATTAGAGCGAGCTCGGCTATGTCTACCTGAGCTGTAGCCACACCCACTGACTGCAGGATAGCCAGACCCTGAGCCTCCTTACAAACGGTGTATTCCATTCTTCTTGACCTGGAAACTGTGATTGGGTTTCCCTTCCCTTCCCAGCTTGAATGAATCACATTAAAATCAAACACGTTGCGAGAAAGACCTTTTTAAACACCTGATGTTTCTGTTTGAAGCCTTGGTTTGAAGGACTGCTCTTTGCCTTTGTCCCCTCCCTGTCCTCTGCAGCTCAGCTCTGGGTCTTGTTCCTCTGGGGCAATTAATAATAGCACTTAGCAATTACAAGGCGTTTTTCTTCTTCAAATTGCTTTGCAAGTGTTAACCAATGAGCAGCGAGAGCTTTATTTAAAGCAGTGGCTTGCAAAGCCAGTCGGACGTGATGCCGATCACATCACTCCCATATGTACGGTTGGCTACGAAACCGATGTGCCTTAAGCATGTCAGCCCAATGAGCCATTGGCTCGGGGAGACTGATGGTGGGTGCTTTACTTCAGACACCCAGATCCTGATTCAGCAAAGTACTTTAAGCACATGCTTAAGTCCCATTGACTTGCTTTGCCGAATCAAGGCCACTGATTTGAATGTATTGTCTATGTTCGGTAACTTTTCAAAATTAACAATGAACATTGTGTGTAATAGGTCCCTTGCTGATATAAAGCTGTCCATGTTTTCCACTAATACATTTATCATTCAAAGGTTGGTGAAAAACCTGAACAGAAGAAAAGAAGGCTGGATTCCTGTCAACAGTTTGCAGATAGTAATCGGCGACTGTAGGTTTCGGACTGCCAAAGTCGCAGGTATCATACGATAAACATATATGAAATATTTTCAGAACTGGAATCAGATTTTTATAAACCATGGCTTGCATTTTATTTTGTGTATCAAATTTGGCTATGTAAAACTCAACAGAAAAAAGCAATTAATCATATGAAAGCAGTTCCTCCCCAAAGCTTACAAAAGTAGTACATGAAGCTGATGCTCTATTTTGTTGACAATTTAAGAATTTGTTGTGATTTTTAAGATGAAGGCACTGGCAAAATAATGCCAAATATTTAAAAACGTAGATAATGCAAGAGCACTTGGTACTGTATGATGGGCGAAGAGATGGAGTACAGCCATTGAGGGATTTCCATGGCTGTTTTGTCTGCACATTGCTGCAAGTTTGGTCCCCTGGGTGAATATAATATCCCCTCGGCAAAATCATGTCACTCTCTAAAAAGATATTCATTCCTGATCCAAAATCCTGTGAAGGGAGTCTTTCCATTTACTTTACTGGACTTTGGACCAGCCCGGATACAGTTTTGATAGGCCTCACCACTTTATTCACAGCTGACTGCTGGCTTACTGGTTAACGTTTATTGATGATAGACTGGGTTTCTGTGAAAGACTCATAGATTCTAAAATGTATTTTCCCCCATGATCATTCTTGGTATAAATCCAGACCTAGAGGGGAGACAGATGATACAAGAAAACACCTTTACAACCACTTGGCATTCCTGCACATTTTGTCTTACTACCCAGGTATAACGTCATCTTACCGTGCTGCAGAGTTGGAAGTGTGTGACTGAGGGTTATAAGCAGAACTGCTTAAAAAAAAAAAGGAAAAATTTTCACATGCATTTATCCAGGTTTTTTTTTACTGTTTTTCTTAGAAAATTTAAAATGTGAAAGCTTTCGAACAGATTTTATCAGAACCTGAGAGAGAAATATCCATATTTCTCTACTTTCTTTACAGTTGAAACCACAGAGGGGATGTCTACACTAAAAACGCCTCAGTGGTATCACTGCACCGGCCCTGCATCTGCAGACTATGTCTAAGATTTCCAAAGGGGTCCTAACCTCCATTTGAAATTTTGTAGGGGTCTGCAAGGGCGCGGTAGCTAGGGCGATGGAAGAATTCTCCCTTTGGCCTAGTGGTGTCTACATCAGGGCTGATGTTGGTTTAATTACATCACACAGGGCTTGAAATGTTGCCCAGCCATGAGCAGAGCAGTTAAGCTGACTTAACTGTGTCGCCCAGAGTTTCATGATCAAACCATGGGAGATTCTGAGATGTTACAATTTCAGTGCAAAATCATGCTCAGGAACACTCAAAACTGAATGAGAAAAGCAAGGTTTTATGCCTTAAAATTCCATCTTAGGGATCTTCTGAGCGCTATCCCAAAGCTCCTCCCAGACTTCAACATCAAGATTCACCCTGGCAGCCTCGCCCCGGATTCAATCGGAGATTAAAAGTCAAGCAAACTAAAACACCATCTCAAAATAAGAAATCGGGCCAGAACCTTTCCAAGTTCTCTCTGGGCCTGGTTATTTATTTAGAGGACCAATGCAAAGTGAGGCTCTTTCATAAAGGGCCTCAGGCTGGTTATTTAAACATGGATCCCACTGCAAAATAAGCAAAACAAAAGTACTTACATTTGTATCACTCACTCAGGGAGTGGGGAGAGGTTTCTCCTAGGAGACTGCCCTCTGTGTTGGGTTCTTTGTTGTGTAGGTCCTGCCTATTTCCCTTGAGCTCCTACTTTGTTGTAGCTTTGCAACTCCTGGGCAGATGGTGCTGTCCTCCATTAAGGAATCTGGATCTTGAAGGTATCATGACAAGTACAGACCAACCAATACTGTATTTGGCGACTAACCCACCGTGCTGTGGACCAGTACTGGTTATGGCATTCACTTTAAATATGCCAGACCCAGCAAAGAGAGCGAGACTATACTCAAAAGGGAGCTTGCAGTAACCAGACTAATCCAGTGGTCACCAGGTTCTTTTCATTTCTTTACATAACAATCATAGAATATCAGGGTTGGAAGGGACCTCAGGAGGCCATCTAGTCCAAAATGCCAGACTTGTAACCTGTCTGTAGTACAAGGTAAAGCAGATATTTCAAGCCCTGTCTTTCTAGAGCCCAGACAAAGATGGAGAAAGATTTATTAAGTACCTTACAAGCCTTACCCAGATATAAAATAGAAGATTTGGGAAAATCAGTTACTAGCCTGGGGGGCCGTTCGGAAGACTAATCCTTCACTCTCGTGAACTAGAGTTTGGTACAGCTCTGTAACTCACTGTAATTTCTGAAGCAAGCCCGTGCCTGCTTTTGGGAAGTCACTGTAATTCCTGTACTAAGGGGTACATTCTACCATATTGGAAATTCATGGCGGGATTTGCAAGTCGTCTGTGGATTTCTGTATTAAAGGGCAGCAAATCACTCTGTAGTGCCTGTGTTAATGTGCAGCTCTCACAGTGAAAGGGGTTTCTAGACAGACATGTCCATAAAATACCAGCATTCAAACACTAGCTTCCCCTTAGACTTAAACATGTGCTGTTGGGTTAAGGTGCCTTGTTCTAGCTATCAGATATTACATGGCCACATAAAAACGTTCCTCACTAAGGATCTGAAGACCATTTCGATGTGTGCTGGAAGGTCAGTAGATAATCCAAACTACTATTCCACAATGGACCATCAAATAACATATTCTCTGAAAATCTCATCGGTAGCTAATATGCCAAAGGTCATGTAAGTCCTGTGAATCTTGCATCCATCTCCCGGCATGTCATCCCATGGCTTTCCAAATAAGAAAAAGGGGAAAATAAAGAAAATTCTCTATTTTAATTATATGTAATAATAAGGTTGTTTTTTTAAATAGTAATATGATTTTAAAGTTCTGTCCCTTTAAATAGCAGGAAACAGGGTAGAGTTATATCTGATCCCAAATGCCAGTGTATGTAACGGAAGTCTTTCGTATCAAATTCACATGCTCTTCTGTTGCTTAGGGACACCTACATTGTTGCAAGACGCAGAGGTAGGATTTTCAGAAGTGCCAAGTGAGTGAAACTCAATGGGAACTGGGCTCCTAACTCCTCTAGATGCTTTGAAAAATCCCACCCCTGATCCCGAAATAATTCCGTATAGGTGGAGATCCTGATGCCTGTATGGAGCACCATTGAAGTGAACAGGGGGTGCATGTTGCTGTAGGGGGTCTATCTGTGAGGATCTTCTTGCTAGTTAGAGGGCCTGTGTGTGAAAATAAATATATCCAGTTGTCTGCCTAGAGGCTGCAGACCTGATTTTCTTTTAACATACACTATTCTCACACCAGTGTAGCTCTACTGGGGTCTCTTGATTTACACGGATGTTGGTGAGATCAGAACCAGGCCCTCCATCAGTAAGGAAGCATGGCTGCACCCGTGATGTGTTTGTAGATATTCAAAGAAGAAAATAGACAAAGGATGGGAGATTGTCAATAGTTTTCCATGTAGGCCTAACTCAGCTTCCATTGAAGTCGGTGGTAACTCTTCCATTGACAGCAGTGGAAGCAAAATTAGGTCAACCCTGCGTGCTTTTAAAGCGTGCTTCCTCCTCCTCCAATGCACAGGAAAAATATTTGATAGCTCAAAAATAATGTATGCTCAATAAGATTGCATTTATAGATGTTTGATTATCAATGCATAATCATAGAATAAAAAAGGAAATAACAAATGACATGGGGATGTGATATAACAGATGAAGAGAGAAATTTCTTGGGTGCCTGAGCATCGAGTATTTTATAGTGGAAATCACACACTCTGTAACCTGATGAACATATTTAGATGCCCTGTACCAGTGTAACTGTTCTGTTAGAACTGGTAAAAAATTCCCCCGCTGGGCAAAGCCTTAGACATTTACTTTCATTACCTCTTGTTTGGACCCAGAGACCAGGCAATGAGATGTTTTATACCAGGTATACCAGTGGTGCGTTAATGGTGCCATTTTTTGTGGGCATAACACTGTGCCAGCAAAATGAGAAAATGGGCAGAGTCCTCGCGAAAAACTAGACCCTAAAAATACTAAAGAGCAGCAAGTCAAGAGACTTCTTTCCATGGTTCGATCTCATGCTGCAATGAGTGGACCCCCGTTTATTTTAATGAGGCTCCACAACGCCTGTCCCTGAGAGCTCTTGGCAGGATCCAGCCTATAGTTACTTTTACATTTGCTTAAATAGCATTTTAACAACACCAAGTGTGTTCATGATTTTGATTAGTGATGTTGCCCTAATTAACCCCTTCAGTTCCCCCGGGTGCATGATGCATCCAACAAAGTGTGCTCTCGTACGACAGTGAAGCTCTGGACATTCATTTGTCCTCTTGTTCTACTGAAATCAGTAACACATAATGGCCCATCATGGCCTATCAGTATGCATTCTTGGCTTGTCCAGTGCTTATTGGAGTCAGTGGGAGTCTTTCTGTTCACTTCAATGGCCTTGGGTTAGACCCATGTGTGGCACTCTCGGGGGAATATTAATGACAGCAGCCCACTTGCTTTGAGAGAGTTCTGTACTTTGGTTTAAATGTCGACCTCTCGCAAGCTTACCTGAGCATGTTTGCTAACATTAGCAAGTATACTGTAAATAATTCAATTGAAAATCTCACCGTTTTGCAAATATAACGAAGCAGTTTGCACTAGTACGCACTTTAATGACTTCAGTCACAAGCTTTGTCATTTATGCAAGCAGAATTATTTATGCAGGGTCTATTAAATCCCATGTTGATTTTTTGCCTTTGAAACAGAAAGCAGACCCCACTTTTTTACAAGTGGATATTCTCATCAGCTCCATGCAGTAGATCTTTTGTTATTATGTAAAGAACATTTGAGCGTCACAGCAAAATAAATGCAGAGAAGATACTATCAAACTGGTTGTGCTAGTCAACGGGTAGATTACTGAATTAAGTCAAATTCTGTGGTCCTTCCTTGGACACGACTTCCACTCAAGCTAGTGGGAGTTTGCTTTTAGTGAAGACCACAGTTCTGAGGCATTGTTGCATTATTACAGGAACCAATGTATTCTTCAAATAAGATGCTTTAATGTTATCGTTCTTCATTACTTTATAGATGCTGCCCTGTGTAACACAAGAAAGTTTAGTTCCCCCTGAATTAAAGGTGAACTAGTAGCATCCTATTTTTGATGCTCCTTTGGAGACTTTGAACTAGGTGTTACAGAGAAACAGCACCGTAGCTGGAATTACCCTGTACTATTCATCACATTCACAGAATTTCACAGCTTCATCTGCGCGGACCGGGACTGCAGTTTGTCACAGTCTTAAAGGAAGACATTCTTTGCAACTTCATTCTCCCCTCTCCCCCCCCCGCAGAAAGCACAGTATTTTATTTTTGCCTGCTGTTTTTCCATGACATCCATTAAGTTTCATCAGAGAAGTAAATCGACAGTGTCCTGACACTTCATTTAGGTGCCTGAAATTGAATTTACAGGTTGAAAGCTTTACCTATTTATTTGTTGTGGTCGATTGCAAATGAAAGAGTTCAGTTTTAGTAAACCAAAAAAATAAAAAAAGCCACCTTTTCTAGTGAATTCATCGTATGGAATGGGTTTAGATCTATTGCAGCTGTGTGAATGTAATGTACAGTAAGATCATCTTCTGGCTGGGTCATATGATGATGATGATGCAATAATGCTAAAGAATTTCCTTTTGCACTAAATAGCTGATTCAAAGCCCATTGTAGTCAGTAGAAAGACTCCTGTTGATTTCAATGGGCTGGGGATCAGGCCCACGGACTGACAACTCAGGGTTGTCAAGAATCACTTAGGCCTAAGGTCTGGTCTATACTACCCGCCTGAATCGGCGGGTAGAAATCGACCTCTCGGGGATCGATTTATTGCGTCCCGTCAGGACGCGACAATCGATCCCCGAATCGGCGCTCTAACTCCACCAGCGGAGGTGGTAGTAAGCGCCGCCGACAGGAAGCCGCAGAAGTCGATTTTGCCGCCGTCCTCACAACGGGGTAAGTCGGCTGCGATACGTCAAATTCAGCTACGCTATTCACGTAGCTGAATTTGCGTATCTTAAATCGACTCCCCCCTGTAGTGTAGATGTACCCTTAGAGTTCCAGGGGTAACACCTGTATCTAGCAAGTTTACATGTAATGTATTGTCCTTCTGGAACACGTGCCATAACTATAAGTTACATGTCCACATTTGCACTACAGATGTTCTTCTTCTAAGACTGTACTTGTCAGCATCTTTATTGAGAACTTACCTTGTGAATTTTTGGAAAAAAAAAAAAGAATATTACAATGTTTCATAATTTATTTTGTCTGTCTAGTTTTCTTTTTGTAATACGTATGTACAGGTGGTTTGACTTTTAAACAGGGCTGTATAAAGATAATTCTGATTGCATTGAAAACAGGGTTAGTGGTATGCATGCAATATCGAATTTACACACTCTCATTGGATTGAAATGTTTTATACTGTGGATTAATGAGGGACCCTTTTGATGTGAATTTGATTTGTGAACCAGGAATTCTGAGTTGTAGTGTAAAGTTGTTGTATAAAACATCATTTTTATTTTCCAGTGACTGTTTTTGTACAAAGGAATTGCTGAGATACTGTATGACTGTCATTGGAATTGTACGGTCCATTTCATAGCATGGTAGTACACAGAACTGATTCTGTTTGGCACATCTCTGACATAACATTACTCATCCAGCCTCAAAAATATGAAACTTGTACAGTAGATCAGCTGCATTTGAATTAAGGATCACTGCAAATACTAGAGATCCCAATATTGTCCAATTACTGGCATTCTTAATGAACAGATTTGAAATCATCCAAATGCATTTCTACCTATTTTAAATAGGATCACAGAGCACTTGTTAAGAGTAAAAATAAGATTCTGTTCAATTACTATTGGGGCTACTTATAGTAGTAACAATTCTTGTGGTAAAAAGTACACATTTTTGAGGTACAAGTCTAAATAGCAATGTCTCAATCATAGCATACATTGCATATTAAAATGGTTTGAATTTTCTCTGTCTTCTATAGTCTTGAATCTAAGCTTTGACTAGTTTATTAGACTGATTAGTTCTGCAAATCTGACTGTACAATCTTAGACTTTTCACATTTGGACCTTTGCACAATAAATGTTACGTTACCTTAAGTATCTGGTTTAATGAGGGTGTTCATATATATGGTACTATCCAGCAGAGGGTTTTCTCTGTCTGCAAATTTAAATGAGCTACATTGTATATGTACTTGTAAAAATGTGTTAAATCTATATTTAAAAAAATTTAAACATTGTTAAATAAATTCATATGAGAACATTTAATTCTGTCTAATGAATGCTGAACTTTTACTTTACAAAAATAGTTTTCATTTTGTTGACTGTATTTCCTTTCTTCATAGCAGCCATAAAGCCCTCATACATATTTCGACATAAAATAATACATGTCGATATTATAAATGAACTGATTGGTTTAGTGGCGGATAAACTGGTGATAAGAGGGACAGAGGTCTCAGTGACAGTGCTATAATGCTAAATATAAATCTTTTGTCCTTAATCGTGAAATCTTTAGTGAGCATTGATCTGTATCACAAAACTACCAGACAATTTGGCACATCTGAAGCTTAGCCAAGAGGGTCCTAGGACTGGAATAGTAAAGGTATTGCAGTTCAGAGTGGAAGAATTTTTGGAAGAGTTGTTTGGAGAAGCTTGGACAGCCCTGGCCTGCAGTATGGATACCCCGGATTCAGGAAAACACTGGAGCATATACTTGATTCCTATTGACCTCAATGGAATTAAGCACATGTTTAAGTTAAGCATGAGGTTAGTGATTCCCTGAATTGGGGCCCATATCTGGCCCAAACTAGCGTCTATTAAAACAACAAGGAGTCCAGTGGCACCTTAAAGACTAACAGATTTATGTGGGCATAAGCTTTCGTGGGTAAAAAACCTCACGTCTTCAGATGCAACTTTACCCACGAAAGCTTATGCCCACATAAATCTGTTAGTCTTTAAGGTGCCACCGGACTCCTTGTTGTTTTTGTGGATACAGACGAACACGGCTACTCCGTGATACTTAGGGTCTATTAGTAGCTCATTTGCATATAACGCCACTGATGTTTGCAGCATTTCATAGATGCAGCAGGCCAAAATTCCAGTGACTGGTGCTTTTCAGAAACGAGGCTAAAATTAGCTCAATGTAGAGAAATACAGCAGCTGCATTTAAAGAATAGCTGGAGGAAATATTTTGCTTTCTGCCATAGCGTGGAGCTATGGTTACCCCATATAAAGTATTCATTTGTTTCATCCGCTCCAGCATAGTTGTGTCATGCTGCTGTAAGTGACAAGAAGGTGGCAGTCAAGGCTCTGATTAGTTTAGCTCCATCAGTTCCTAAAGCAAATCTCTCTCTGCCTCCTATGGGAAGGGGGCACCCTTGATGGACTCATGAGGCCTTCTACAGGACCCAGGAAAGCTACGGCCATTTCCGCTGTCCAGGGAGAAGAGAGCTGTGAAGGGACACCGTGGAGCTGAGGTGAGCAGGTCAGGAAGGTGGCCAGTTGACGTACAAATAACATGTGGGTTGGTGGGTCCTGTAGCCCAAAGCAACACACAGATAGGAGCAGCAGGTTGCATCCACCAATGTACCACCCACCATGGAATGGCTTTGCTACTGTTACGACTTAAGCCCTGTCCTCTCTGAGTGTGCAGTAGAGCCCTTTCACTGAATCAAGTATTAGTTTAGATATCTAAACTACCAAGAAAACGATGCAAAACCTCTGGATGCATTGATCCCACATCTCAACTCAGTGCGAGTTCTTTAGGGGATGGTTTTGCTACAACTGAAATGTGCTTCCACACCAAAGATTTCAGCCCTAATGATAGAGTTGTATTTAGTTCCTGTAACCATAAGCAACTAATACTTCCAGCAAAAATTGAATCCCATACTTAGAATGTGCATTACTTTATTAGACAGGTACTTGCTCAACACAAGGCTTTGTTTTATTCTAACAGCCAGTGACTCGGCACCATTTGTCTGCTTTTTCCAGTTAAGTAGCTAAGGATATTCTGATAGCAATGAGGAGGTGAATCTGGAGGCTACAAAAGTGGATGGAACTTGGTAAATTGTTACCCAAATGTTCACTTTCTCTTCTTATGGCTGAGCATACGATGCTTCAAAATTTCAGAGTTTAAAGGACAATATTTTTACCCCTTTTAGGTATTCCATCGTCAGGTTTATCTATTAATGCTTTTAGTGTTAGAATTAACCAATGATGCCCAAAGCACAATAATGTCTTAATAATGTAAGTGCCTTGAGTCAGGGGAAGATCAAAGGGATATGACACAAGACTGGACAAAGGTGTTTATGTTGCATGAATAGATTGAGTGTATTGTGCAAGAGCCTGATTTATTCGAGTGGCAAAGCTATCATTCATTTTAATAGGAACAGCAACAGACCATATAGACCTAGTCCACTGCCCCCTGGAATCACTAGAGGACTCCTACTAGTGGGCAGTAGATCAGGCAGTAAAGCCCAAATCCTCAGAGGCACCTAACTCCCATTGTTTTCAATAGGTGTTAGGTGCCTAAATACCTCTGAGAACCTGGGCCTTAGTGAATTAAAATGTTTTTAGGGTTAAAATCCCATTGAATACAAAGTCCAGATTACTTGCTTTCCCATTGGAATGACATCTATTCTCAAATACTTACAATCCTCCTTGTTCTATCTTTTATGGGTATGAGCTTTAAAAATATCAGGCCAGTTCTTCCCATGGTATAAATAAATGTGCATGGGTCCATTGAAGTTAATGGAGTGACATCAGTCTACACCAGCAGAGGATCTGGTCACTAATTTTAATTAACTCTGAATAATACAATGAATGTTAAGTTATGGAGATAGAGGCTATACAATTATCTTTTCATAACCTTGAATCAAGTCTCAGCAGAAATCAGTATCACAAATCCTGTAACTACTTTCACATGAGTTTAATAGGTCTGTGCTTTCAGGTTATTTTACATCATGAGAACCAGTGTTACACGTTAATAAATCTCCTCTGCTACAAACACGCGACACTCAGTGACTTCGAAGGCAGTGGCATGCTCATGAATTTGGCCATTTAAAATGAATGCATTTTTTTCCTTTTTAACCACACGTACTCTCAACTTCCTGTGTAAATATTTATCTTCAAAGAGAAAAATTGATTCTATGAAAATTGATTCTATGAAAATTGTTTATTAAAATGCAACATTTTAAGACAAATTACGTTTTTTTTACACTTGCCAACATCTCCTAATCAGGCAATCCACAGAAAAGCAATAGAAAGGTTTAGCTCTATGTTGATTAACCTCTTGTTCTATCTTTTATCCATCTGACATACTCTGATACTCTGGTGTAGATACCATATTTGCCGTCCTTTGCACACTCTTCCCCCCAGCTGGTTATTCCAGTTAGAAACCAGGTACCTTCTATTTCTGTGGTATGAGGGCCCCCGCTGTCCCCTTCACAGGTATCTTTAGCCTCTGAATGGTAACCAGCACAGAACATATTCTGTAAGATAGAAAACGTGCTGCTTCTCATGCATGTTGCACGGTCAACGAATGGGACTTTCAGAACCTGTAGGACTGTGGCCACCCTTCCCCGGAACAGCTGGCTCCCCCAGCCACTCACGGTGCCAGTTCCATGTTTGAGGAGGCTGTTGGTGAATTCCTTGCTGGCGATGCAAATGGGGGTGACGTAGCTGTTGAACTCCAGCGGGGTCCCAAGCTTTAGCAGTGCTATGTCATTATGGTACTTGTTTTGGCTGGCATTATAGGTGGGATGAGGAAAGATGTTCACCACTTGGCGATATTGCTCGGTACCGTCATTGACTTCCGTGTTGTGTTCCCCTGGTGAAATAAACGTGGTGCTTTTTACAATTACAAGCAACCTGTGGGTGACTAAATACACTATCAGGGTTAGTAACTACACATACAACTGATATTTTTACTGTCACTGAGGCTCAGCTGGGAGCCAAAATGTCATAAGTTCAAATCCCACCCTGGGAATTGGCTCAGACCCAGTGGTGATAGTGCACCGCACTATGAGACGATACTAGTTGTGCCATCTGTCAGATGAGACAAGGTTCACTGTGCCTGTTACTGTATAATCTATTTGTTGCTATGTGTTTGTGTCACTGCAGTCTATTAACAGATCTGACTAAGGCCCTGTTCCTGCAAAGGGAGAGGTTGGCAAAAACTTGCCAACTGCAGAACTGAGGCCAAAGTGTGCGATGATCTCCTCATCTAGGGTCTGATCCTGCCCCCTTTTGAAAGTGACTTCACTGGAAGCAGGGTCAGATCCCCTAGTGTCTGCCCTACAAGGAGTAGGAAACCAAATACCAGTGAAAGCTCGTAAGTAGTTTCCTTATGCTATGTGAGAGAGTCCCGTGCTGCAGGAGCAGGTTATGAGTTATGTCCCTTATGGTGCAAATGTAACCCATTGATGAGTGTGTGCTATAGGCTCCCTTCTGTGCCGATCCCGGGAGGCGATGAATTGGTACAGTCCCCAAATCCAGAGCCTTGGCTCTTTTCTTCAAGCTGCAGCAGCTCATACTTTTAGCTCTAGAGGTGCCTGATGCAATGACCACCCTCTTGAGGTGACAGACCAGGGACTGCAATGAGCTGCTATGGTCTGAGATAACGCTCTATAGCTGAGGGCTCTAACAACTCATATCCTTTGTGGATCAGCACAGAGGGGAACCTGCGACACACACGCACCAGTGGGTTACACATACATCAAGTTTAGCTGCCCATGTTGAATGATGTATCAGACCAGAGATGGTGGCCGCCCAGCTAAAGATCCAATAGTACCGTGTTAAACACACACAAAAAAAACCCCAAACCAGTTGGGGCTAACCCTGGCCTCGTAGCCAAAATGTTCTGTTGGGAAATAGGGGGTGGTGATCCAAGTTTTGTAGCGGTTGGGATAACAGAAGTTGGGTGATTCTTTGCAGAGTTGTAAGCGGGAGCGTTGTCCTTGGATTTTACAGTCTCCCGAACCAAGAATATATTTATTAGCAAACAATACTCCAGACCCACAGCAGCCATTCTGTATCTCTGCCAGAAGGACCGCACCCCCCATAGAGGTAGATGCAGGGAGTTGTTGCCAGCAACTGGACTATTAGGCCCTACAAAGGCAGTAGATACAAAGTCTCTGTTCCAAAGCCCGTCTTTCCCAGCTCCTGCAGATCCCCCTCCCACAGCTGCCTACACATTCCTCTGCTGAGGATAAAAATCAACTGCAGGCGCTTTGCTGGTTAGGGCTATTGCAGCTGATTTTTTGGCAGGCTTATCCCGTCCTTAAAATATTTTTCTAGACAAAAAAGGGGGAATTTGTCAAGACTTCAGGTGTTTTGAGTCTGCACAGCGTGAAGATTGAGCAGAGAAGTCCTTTCCTTCCCAAAGGAAAGTCTACCTGCCCAGGCAGCTTGCTAACTAGCTCTGCAAGGAAACCAGAAGCAAAATCACTCCCCCCCCCCCCTCCTACTGTGACCAACATCCTAAATCTGCAGGTAACTCGGGTGGGATGGAGGGGAATCCTGAGACCTGATCAATAGCTTGTCACAAGCAACCCACTTCTCTTTTTTGTGGCCCAAAGTGGGTCGGGAACGTTTAGCCTCTGCCTCAACCTTCCTCCGAGCTTTGCTGCAGTCTCTAGAATCTGAGCTGTTCTGTCTGTTGTATTCGCAGTGCTTCTGCTTTTAACTGTTTATTGGCTTCCTGCTGAGCGTGCCACGAGAGAGCCTGAAGTCAGACCATCAGTTAGCTCTCTGTGTTCTTGTTAATGGTATTGTCTGACTGGCAGCTTTGCTCACTACCCTGTTTCTGAGCCACCCTCATTGGGTGTGGGTGTGGGTTGTTTTCAGTGCATTAGGATATGAGATATAAATGAGGGAGTAGGGATTTCTTTTCAGATGACATTACTAAGCTGTAAAAATAAGACACATATGGGGGAGACTTTGAGGGTTTTTTTTTCCTATTGTTTTTTCTTATTGATATTGCTGCATAATTGTTGCGGGACAGCCTGAACATATACCCTATGTGGGGGGTAATTTTAACGCCTTTCTTTTTGTTTGCTAAATATTTCAAGGGGGGCGCTATTGTGCTATATTTAAAGCTAGGTGTTTGGCATGGATGGAGGGGAAAGTGCAAGATGCTTGATGTGAAAACATCAAGTCACTGTGAAAACCTGCAATCCCAGATTTTTTTCCCTTTTTACTTGGTTCCTGTCAAAAAAATCCACTCCAAACCGATTTCCAAGCAAAAAATGGGCCCTTCTAACATGAAACTGTTTCCGCTGTATGAAGAGCGGAAGTTGTGTATTCGCAGCTGAACAGATACGCTCTATCACCCTTGTGAACTTTCAGGGAGGCAAAACTGGCTGAAAGTAAATGGTAGAAAATGTGGCACTCAGCCTTCTGCAGACCCTATCCTGTGCAGGTGCAACCTGTACTGCATGGAGCTCTGCTGAAATCAGTCCCGGGGGCTTTTTGTCTTAAGCCTTTTTGACAATCCCACTCTTAATGTCTGAGTTGGTCCAAATTAAGTGACAATTATAAATATACCCAGATCACCTAACTTTTAGTCTGGTGTGTTGCACGTTTCAATTGAATCAGTTGTTATGGGCGGCTGCTACTAACTAGATTTGTGTCCCATGTGCTCAGCAGTTATAATATGAAATAGACACTTCATAAACAACTTGAGGAAACAGACTTGTGAGCCATCACCTTTTGACCCTTGCCAAATCCCTGCCTTAGTTATGAGGCCCTGCGTTGAATTCTCTTCAGGTTTCCCATGGGCAATCAATGAAAGCCGAGTAGCTGGCCGGGACGGGGAGAGCGGGTTGAGGGGGGAAATAGCTTTGGTAAAGATGCAATGAAGTCATTTTGTGGATGTGTCAGTTTTGGCCTGTCTACACCTCACAGTTCCTCACATACAAGTTCAGTTCTCTACTTCAGTCCATAATTTCTACTTTCTGCAGAATTTCAGTCTTTACAGGATCCATTTCTGCTTCTGATGCAGGATCATTGATCCCTCAATTAACTTTCAGATCTGTGTGACGTTTGGCCAATGAACAGTTAGTTTTATGAAAGTTTAAGGCCCGACAACCATGGAAGCAGAAATGCAGTTTTTAGCTGCCGGCAAGACACTAGTTGGTCAATGCATTTGGAGCTGTGCGGCACACTGCCACCGATAGGCCTGTTTTAGTCCAATCCGCTTTATAGCCACAAACGCGGATATCCGCGGAGCATTTGTGTGGATGGGACGTGCATACAGATTTTGTATCCACGCAGGGCTCTCTTTGTCAGGTATTTCATGTTCTGTGTCAGCTAAGGCTTCTGAGGGGAGACTTGTCATATTCTGAGTGGTGGTTTTCTGGACTTTTGTTTCACTAAAGTGAGACCCAAAAACTTCTCCCTTTTAGGCCCTGGTTGTTGGGAGCCATGATCCTGGAGACAACACTAAAGCCACCTGAGCTTACTCTTCTAATTTACTATGGGCCTGATTTTCAGTTGGCATAAACTGCTATAGCTCGATTGAAGTCCGTTGACTTTGATGGAGCTAAGCCAATTTATACTAGCTAAGGACCTGGCCCTACATCTTTGTTTGCTATAGTCAGTGGACACCTTAAAGCCTGTTACATTACAACTCTAGCTGTACCATGGCACAGTTGTCTGGCCTGGAGAGAGGCATCTATGTTCTAATACAGTTTGTACGTACAGCTGGAGTGGGATATTGTGGCTATGAGACTGTAACACAACTCTTGTTCCCTACCTGCCAAAAACCATGTTGTCCCATCAACCTAACAAACAAACCCTGCTGGAATATGGATGCCAGTCACAGGTCTAGGGGAAGCTTTGCCATGATAAACATGTTCATAAACTGGATAGCGCCCATTTTATTTAGCATGCCTAACTGAATATCCACGAATGCATTCAGACTTCCTTTTGCTTACCTGCCACGACCGTAATCTGTGCTCCAGGCTCAATGCAGTGCGCTGCTGTTACGATCCATTTTTCATTGACAATAGACCCTCCGCAGAATCCTACTCCATTTCTATTCTGCAAATGAACCTACGGAGAGAGAAATCCAAGCCTTGTGTCCCACACAAACCAGTAATGAAGAGAAATCAAACATCATAGGTCTATTAAGGGAGCGGACAAAGGGTGAGGAACAGCCACTGCTAAATGGTACATGCAAAATTGACACCGTGAAAGCAACCACCCACTTTCCCTCATGCTCAAAGACAATTTCTGAGGAGTTCCTGAGCATCCTTCCTCCCCTCTTGAGGTATTCCTGTCCCGTCCTGCTGGTTTGACCACATTTCACAGGACAACCTTACCAATGGCTAAATACCATCTTCCATCCCTCCTCTGGCTAGGTCATGACAAGGGGAAACCAATCTAACACAACGTGAAGTTCAACTCCCCTCACAGTCATTCCAGACAGACTCCTGAACAGGTTATATTGGACACCAGTGAGAATAGTGGCAATGGACCAGCTCCTCTGCTAGCCTAAGGCAGCTAGGTGCTGCGCCAGTGGTAGCCAGGGGACACAGGCCTACATGTTTTACATTCCAAAACTTCATTTCAAATTAAATATGCAAACTTATTAGGCACAATTAATTTAGAAGAGGGATTTCCCAACCATGTTATTCCTTAAATACCACACGATCGCTACTAGAGACCAGCTTCCTTCTGTAAGTGTACCTGCTGCCTCTTAGCCCCGAGAAGCAGAATGTTAAGCAGGAGAGATCAATACTTATGACTAAGAGAAAGAAGCCTGCATACTACAAGAGGTTTGCACCAAACAGGATCTGCTCTACAATTAAAGTTCAATACTTTGTATCTCTCAGGTCTCTGTTAATAAAGCACAGGATCTATTTGTACAGATGAAAGATAAATGTCCCTGTTAATTCCAACCATGTTTTAGTTTGGCAAGAGATATCTCTAAGTAAGTTAATTGTAGACTTGAAGGTACCTGGCCACTGGAGGGCAGCTATAGATTGAAAATTACAACACTAAACCAGCTACTTAAATATCAGGCTGCAAAAGTAGGAACATAATTTTAAAAAAGTATTTGCTACTGATTTGAGATGTGACCCAAACTAATCTCCAGATCCAACTGTTCCCAAGATCTGAGACAGTTTAGATGAAGGTCTGAATTCTGTGTCTTGGGCCCATGTCCATTAGCAATGTCTTAGATTTCAAGTGACGTTAGAGGCCTTCTTAACATTAATCAGGCTGTTTGTGCCAGTCCATCACGGAAGTTACAGCACCCTAAATTCTTGCCCAGAGCTGGTGTAGTGGTGCATGTTGTTAGTCGTTCGGGGCTACCTTTTCCCTGTGTCCTTGTCTGCCTCAAGTAGACCAGCACAGGTGTGGGGTTTTCTGCCTGAAGTTATCCATTGCAGCCACTAGAGAGGTTCCTCCTTCAGCTGCCAGGAGCGCCGCCTTTCTTGTGCTCTCCTGTTATCTTCCTGCACGGAGTGATTCACTCACTCTTCAGAAACCATCCCTCAACAAGAACTCCGCACAGAAACGTGTGAGGGTGTTGGAGAGAAGAGAATACTGACCAGAGAAAGCTTGGAGTGGTGGTGGTGGGGGGCGGGGTAGAAGGAAGAGGTGGAGGAGAGAGACAAAGGGGGAGAAAAATAGGTGGATCCAGAAGGCAACTCCACACTTGAGAGGGTGGGGAAGAATGCCCCAAGGAGTAAATGGAATGGGGACACAGAAGGGGGTGATAGCTTTTAAAGAACCCAAATGGAGCACCGGACCACTCAGAAACACATTGCAGGAGGTAGCAGACCTTCTGACCATTGCCAACTCTTCCAGGGTAGCAGGTCTACTAGCTACTTCCCCATGTGATGGTGATAAAAACTGGGAACAGGGAGGCACTCATGTTTCGGGTGACAGGAGAGTCACATGGCTTGGTAAAGGCCTTTCTAGAGTTGGATAAGCATCAGAATTTGAAGGGTTTTTCCAGTCCCGTGTGGTTTCCCCCTTACTCTTTTTAATGGTGTATCCTACCGTGGTGTCTCCTGTGTATGATTTTATGTCACTGACATGAATCATTGTGTAGTGGTGTATCATCACCGTGCAACATATGGAGCTGGAGAATGTAGGGCTTTGAGCATCTCTGGGCTGGTAGTCAGAGCAAGACTGCAAGCTTGGTCATTCCTGGAGACGATGGGTCTGTTTTTTTTCCCTTGATTGCACCTAAATGGCCCTGACATCTGTCAATTTTGGATTCCAATGAAGAAGCTAGTGTCAGCTTGTTTGTGACCATCTTTGCTCACATAAACACAATTGTTTTGCTGTCATCCTTAAGAGGTGAGGCAAATGGTCACTTCTGCCTGCTGCTAACCTTCTAACTTAAACCCCTTCACGTCTCGGGTTCTTCAGCAAAGCTGTCTCTGCCTCTAACCGAGCTCTCGTTTTCGCTACCTGGCTTCCTAGAAACGCCTTCTTAAGAATGTCATTGTTCCTCTGTTTCAGACAGGGTTAAAATACCTCCACTTGATCTGCCTGAGTGAAGATTTTATATCCCGTTTTGTGCAGCATCTAGTCATTGGTCTTGCAATCTCCATTACCGGCTGTGCTGGGGCTCAAGATATCAAAAGATTGTACCTCATACTGATTTTATTATTTCACTGTTTAGCTCTCTCAGCCATCGCTGGATGCATCAGCCTCATCCAAGCCAGGATAACTGTGGAAGTCTTTGAAAAAGGTTCCATTTAGTAACAGTTTCTTCTGCACCTCTCTTCTGTTGCTCCTTGTTTTTACAACTGTTTACACAGCAGTTGGTGGGTGGAGTTTTATTTGCATTTCCCTGGTCCAGACGTCACAATATTTCTGTTTTATTACATCCCTGTTGGTTTGGATGAGATGGTTGTGATGTCACTGTGATGTTGCAGTCTGTATGATTTTATGAAAGTATGCTGATGAGTGTGAATATAATGTAACTAAAATATGCTTCATGCAAAAGGTCTCTTGTAAGGTATCATTACAAAGCTGATAATCTACTGAGTATGGTTATCCTATTTGTATAAATGTATCACTCTTGTATCTGAAACTAGAACTATGAAATATAACTCTGAGGGCCTATTGTAATTATGCAAAGTGTGGGCCATTAATGGTGGTTTCGAATCTTGATGGCTCCCATCAATCAGGACAATTGACTGTGGATGGCTCTGTTGGCAGGCAGGCCTTCCTGTGAGTCAGGCTGGGAGGAATGAAGGCTTGGGGTCTTACAGTGACATGTGATCATGTCACCTGAACTGGAATCCATCTTTAACCTGGTGTTTTTCCATTGAGAAGGAGGGTGGGGAACCCAGAGGGACAAAGGATTCCCACCTTATGCAAAAGATATATAAGTGGTGGAACAGAACAAATTGGGTGGCCATCATGAGAAATCCCCTAGCTACCACCTGAGCTGGAACAAGGGCTGTACCAGGGGAAAAGATTGTGCCCAAACTAGGAAGGTGTCCAGTCTGTGAAAAAAACTTATTGCAACATCTCTGAGCTTGAGATTTTATCTGTATTCAGTTTTATTACTGTACTAGGCTTAGACTTGCGTATTTTATTTTGCTTGGTAATTCACTTTGTTCTGTCTGTTACTACTTGGAACCACTTACATCCTACTTTCTGTATTTAATAAAATCACTTTTTACTTATTAATTAACCCAGAGTATGTATTAATACCTGGGGGGGGGGGGGCAAACAGCTGTGCATATCTCTCTCTCAGTGTTATAGAGGGCGAACAATTTATGAGTTTACCCTGTATAAGCTTTATACAGGGTAAAACGGATTTATTTTTGGTTTGGACCCCACTGGGAGTTGCACATCTGAGTGTTAAAGACAGGAACATTTCTTAAGTGGCTTTCAGTTAAGTCTGCAGCTTTGGTGCATGTGGTTCAGACCCTGGGTCTGGGTTGGAGCAGACGGGTGTGTCTGGCTCAACAAGACAAGGTGCTGGAGTCCCAAGCTGGCAGGGAAAGCAGGGGCAGACGTAGTCTTGGCACATCAGTTGGCAGCTCCCAGGGGGTTTCTGTTATCCAACCCGTCACAGTCACAATATCTGTTTGTGACTTCTGGTGAGGAATAAGCAGATGGAGTAGATGAGACTCCTTCAAATATATATAGGACCAGTTTATCTGTTGATGTAAATTATCATAGCTTCATTGAAGCCAGTGGAAGTGCACTGACTTACACCTGCTGAGGATCTGGCCCAATCTGTGTTCTCATACAGGTGTTCCGTGGTAAGAGAGGGTGAGTAAAGAACATATTTAGATGATACCATATGTGTGCATGGCACTCGCCAGGCAAAATGAAGTCAGTGGGTTTCTGCCTGGGTGCAGGGGTCTGCCCATGTGGCTCAAACTGCAGGATCAGAACCTTAAATTGTAAATTCTGATTCATTCAGTGACAATATCATGAAAAGCGGCCCACAGTTTAGTCTGAAGTATTAAAACGTGGCTCTGTCTCTTCTTCATTGTGAAGTTGTGCCCCAAAATGTCAACATGTCCCCATAAGTTTTGCTTGATTGGAGAAGTCTTCCCCTTTGGCTGCTTGTAGTGAAGTGCTTGGCGCGCTCATGTATTATTCTACCAGCAGCCAAAACTGGTTGGATTGTCCCATTTGGACAAAGATGCAGTCACTCTGTCTCCTAGCAAGTTCCCAGTGTGGCCCTGAACTGGGCAAAGTATGTTGCTACAGCATAGATAATGTACATGGGCCAAAAGGCTCTGAGATTTGAAGTGTGTGACACTGGCTTCAAAGAGCATATAGAAGAAATTCTGCTGTGTACAAAATGACATGAGAGCAATCAAGTTTAGCAGAATAATAAACAGGAATAAAAAATCCAGTACCTGCCAAGGAACTTCACCTTTCCCGCTTTCCACTCCACCAACGACTCGTGTAACTTGTTTAATGATGGGTGTGATTTGTGTGGTATTGTCTGTTGCTTCGTCGTGATCATCGGTAGAATTGTAGTACCACTTGTCAAAGGTGTTCATGGCTCGGGAGTTCTTGCTTTTGGCTTCAGGAGTGGTAATCCTCCCACATGGAAACGGCACTGTGAGAAGAATGCAGCTTCATAAGGTAGCACTTCAGCTGGCCATGCATCATATTAAGTGTTATTACAAATGAAGTGGCAAAACTGGAGATGAATGTTTCATGCATCTCATTGGCAGGATGATGAAGGAGCTCGAGGGGAGTGGGCTAATTTAAGTGGTTCATGTTTGTTTGAATTAATTTATGGTGATGTAAGTCGCTCTCATAGTCAAATTAACACAACAATAAACTCCATCCGAAGGTCAGAAATAGGAGCTCCTTGGTAGTGCAAGCACAAAGCTTTACCAGGTTTTAGAAATCAATTTTGAGGACTTTAAAACGAAAAAAAAAAAAAAAAAACCCCTGTGTGTATGTACACATGGGGATGTGATTAACTCAGGCCTTTACTCAGCATGGTACTGGCATATGCCTAACTTTAAGCATCAGAATAGTTCCATTGACCCAAGGGGTCTACTTGCATGGTTAAAGTTAGCATGTGCTGAAGAATCTGGCTGAATTGGGGCCTCACATGGCATAACTCTGTTGTAAAGTCTGTGTCATCAAACTAACAGTTTAATTAAAATTAAATTTATTACAATTATTAAAATAAAAATTGGCCATGGTTCCCGGCCAATGGGAGCTGCAGAGCTGGGGCTTGGGGCATGGGGCAGTGTGCAGAGCCCCTTGGTTACCCCTACATGTAGGAGCCAGAGGGGGGACATGCCGCTGCTTCCAGGAGCCGAGTGGAGCCATGGCAGACAGGGAGCCTGCCTTAGCCCTGCTGTGCTGCCGACCGGAGTTTTAACGGCATGGTCAGCGGTGCTGACCGGAGCCACCAGGGCCCCTTTTCAATCGGGCGTTCCGGTCGAAAACCAGACACCTGACAACCCTGCCTGCTATGAAGCTTTCCAATGAGCCCTGCCTCACAGTCAGAGACTGTGGACCACGCTGTGAATGGGAAGCCTACAAGCATTTCACTTATGCTGTCGACCCATGGTGGTGGCCACATGCAACCAGGCTTCCTGGAGATCACCACTCTGCATCCTCTGTGTCTAGCTGGTTCTGCCTGCTCCCGCTTCCAACCCTGTTGTTCCTGTAGCAATGGCAGCTTATACTCTTTACCTGGATTACTAGCTAACTGCCAGGAGTCCTGACTCCCACCAATTGTTGCTGCCAAAGAGATGGTGGGGGATCTCGAATAGGAGGGGCAATGCCCAGGGGACAGTCTCTCTCTGGAGATGGTCTCCACATTTTGAATAAGTTTGAGAGCCTTAGTAGACGAGGGGAAGGGAAATTAATTGTGCCCTATAGTGCCAGATCCCTTCAAACCAGCTGATGTTGGACTCTTGCTTGACATCTGGTTCTACTCAGTAAAGTAGTAATGCAAATACGACATTTCTTACCCAACAGATCTGCTCCTTGTTTGTATCAGTCAAACCTGGTTACTTTCGTGACAAAAGGAATTGCTTACTATTTCTTGCTCCTGTTTGCTCTTCACTGTTCCTGTCTTCCACTCTACCAAACAACCCATATAATTCCCAGTTACAGGTTCTAGTCCATCTTTTGCATCGGAGTCAGAATTCTTTTAGCAAAGTTCCTATCAGTTATACCTGTGCAAATCAGCTTGAAAACAATAGGGCCACAGAGAAACGGCTGATTTTGTTCGGCAAAGCCTCTATCACTGATAGCGATGCACAAGAAGGAAGCTTATTTTCTTCTGCGGTGTTCAGCTTGCTTACCAAAATGACGGCTGTACATGTGCCTGAGATATTCATGGTAGGCAGGTTGCAATAAATCAAACACTTAAAAAGGTATTGAGGAGTTTGGGAAAGCCTACTGGGTGGTTTGGAAGATCAGAATTAGAAACCAAGAAAATCAACTCTCCTGTTGCACACATAGAGAGAGAGATTTCTCCCACTGCGCTTGCTTATTATAACTGACATTTCTATAGCAACTAACTACAGTGCAGTATAAATACAGCATGTGTCTGAGCTAGAAGAGCATGGAAATTATACATGCATATGTAAATATTTTACAACCGATGAAGGTGAGAAGACTATTAAAAAGCTGTTGATAGATTAGTAAACGCATTTTAGAGTTTTGAAAAACAAGTTGGAATTTCTAAGCACTTTCAATGCAGATAGTTAACTGTTATTTTCAATGGCCACATCTCACTTACTTTATATGAGGTCATATCTTTTACTACACCAAGTTCTGTTGGTGAAAGAGACAAGCTTTCGAGCCACATAGAGCTCTTCTTCAGGTCTGTGTAGCTGGAAAGCTTGTCTCTTTCACCAACACAACTTGATCCAATAAAAGATATGACCTCACCCAGCTTGTCTCTCTAATATCCTGTGCCCAACATGACTACGACCCCATTGCAAACGGAGTTAACTGTTCTTTTCAATGGCCACTTACTTCTCTCTTATTTTATATGCACAGCCTAGTAATATGGTCAAATCTGGGAGACGTAACAAGATAAAGTTGTTTCATGATGTTTTTCAAAGTAAAGCTTCTTTCTAAAGTTGCAACCGTGAAAATCCATGTATTTCCTTTTAACCTCCTTAATAGTAGATTTAGGTTGCATATTTTAGCATCAACTGCATGTCTTTTTCTGACTGTCAAGTGGTGGAATAGAAATAGTACCCAAAAGCAGCACGAGCTTGGCATGTCTCCAGTGAAGACTTCTCAAAGAACTTGTAGGATAATTCCCCATGATGTTCAAAGATGGGATCTAGCCCTGTTCTGTACCATCTATGGGATGTAGCCCATTCTGACTGGATGTAGACTTTCTCCATCCTATCTACTGTAATCAAAAAGCCCATCGCATCCCAAATATGAAGAACGTGGGATCAACAATGTCATAGCTCTTGCTTGCAAGAACTCATACGACATGCATACCTGTCGGCATGAGAGCAGCTGGACACATGGCTTCTCCCTCTAGAAAGTTAGGGGTCTCGGCAGAGAATGTTGTAAGGGGGTCATACTGGCGCATTGACAGAGGAAAAGTAGACATAATCTATAGATGGCCACCTGAAACAAGCAGTGATCCTAGTGCCTACTCTTAAGCATCCCATTCCTGCTCTGTAGAGTGATGGCCTTAGTGTGGCTCTATTTTTCCTATGTCTTGTTTGGGGAAGGGGTTTATGCCACCAACTGCGCATGTGGCCCTTACCTGCCACAAAATGTCCACGACTATTGCTAACCTGCTCTACTACACATTTCACAACATGCTTTATGAAACAACCAGGCTGAGAGCTCCAAAGCCACCAAAGGGATCTAGAGGCACTTGTCCCATTCATTTCAATGCCATTGTGTGCCTAAATACTCCCGGAAGCTTTTGAAATCTCAGCCCAAATCTTTAAATCATTTTAGAACTTGACCTGCAGGGTCACAGGATTTTCCATCTCCATTCAGTTTATAGCCAACTGCACAGGAGCAAGCAACTTTGCGGGGTGGGTCATTGGTGCAAAAATGCTTGCATCCTCCATTCTTAGTAGCACAGGTTGAATCTGAAAGAAATTAAACCAAACCCATTAGACACTTTAAAAGTGCAATAAATGCAAAGCTGAAAATGACATAGATTAAGGAGCATGTCGCTGAACTGTTTACTTAGGACCTAGTCTGGGAGTAATGGGTGTTTAACCCTTCTCAAGATCAGGCCTTTAGACTCCAGCATATAAACAACCCAAACTGTTGCATGGCAGAAGCAAATTTGCATCTTCATTTCTTCCAATGAAAGCACTGATCAGGATACGCTACAGTCAGAAATTTTGCCTGGTGTGTGTTAAGGGAACCGGAGTTAAGAAACCCATTTAATCTGAAAGCATGGCTAAATCCCTTTGTCTGCCTTGAAAATCTCAACCAGCGTATCTAATCCATGCACTTCTCCAAGGAATACATGTACAGCTTATGTGAGACCAAGAGGTTAAAGCAGGGGCAATTATTTTTTGTCAAGGTCCAAATTTCTTCGGCAAGGTATAGTCAAGGTCCAGATCCCAGAGAAAATAATACAAATAATAATAATAAGTAAATAAAAAGATTTTTGGGTCAGTTCAATTGCATCTGGCAGTCCGGATTTGGCCAGCGGTCCACCTATTGACTACCCCGGGTTAAAGCCAGTCTCCCCAAAACGGCAAATGTCTGAGCTAGAACTGGATGAAACTGGTGGGAAAATGTATTGTGGAAAGTCAGGGGAAGTGGTAGCATCTGTGGGTCCCCTCATTTCTCTCTCTGCTGGAGAGTGTTTTGGCTGGTAGACTCCGGTCTCATTGCTGATCCACTGAACCTGAGGCCTGCCCTGCACCGCCTAGCCTCCTGGCAAGCTATCAAGGAGACTGGTTTCCGAGACCTGCTTTGCAGTATGGAGAGGGAGCAGAGTCCGCTAGGGCAGCCTCCTTGTGGGCTACAACAGCACCAGTTCTGACACGAATGACGTCAGAGAGATTGAGGCCCCTCAGAGTTTCGGAACTCTCTGGGACTTGGCAGATCCACTTGGAAGGGTTTGTACAAATATTTGTACAATATCCCGTGGATTCCCCACCACGCTCCTCCTCCCCGTCTGTCTTCAGTTTGGATTCAGGTGACCAGATGCCAGGTTGAAGGGTGCAATGTAAACCTTGGGATAGACCTCTGATTTCAGATTGGTGTGAACCCAGAAACTCTAAGCAAAAGTCAGTTTAAACTGCCAGGTTTTGCATCATAAATGAAGAAAAACCACAGATTTTCCATGACACAAACCATAAATCCTCCCTGATCGAGCCCAGCTTTTGATGAAACTGAGCTTGGAGCCTATAATGTGTAATGCTGCTGCCTCTGGGCGGGTCCTTGGCAGTGGAGCTTGTTGCACGTGTCTCTACTGTCTAAGCAAAAAGACTCAGCCCCCAGCTTCAGCCATTGACACCACACTAGGGGTGTCAGTGTTACAGATGGTGGCCTGGATAGGAAATTGAACTGGGACGCCTCTGGAGCTCGGGATACACTTCCCCAGCCAGGGGGAGTATGTAGGAGATGACAACTTGATGCCAAGTTCTGTTTCCCCTCTAGTGGAGGCTTGGCCAAGTGGAGATGGATGAGCCTGCTACAGAGGTAGCTAAGGGAGTTGAGTCTTTTGGCTCAGGCAGTAGAGGCTCATGCATTAAGATCCAGAGGTCCCAAGTTCGATCCCCATTGCTGACGACCAACCCAGGGGCATTCACGTTACACTCACATTTTGTCGTGAACATTTTTGATGCACGTTCCCCTTTGCTTATCTCTGTCTTTCGGGAATCTCATCTTCCCGGTGTCGAAAGTGACTAGTCAATAGACTTGCTCGTAATTCTCAGTGAGTTCTCAAATAACTTCATAGTAGATTAACTTCCCTCCCACTCCTCAAGGACACATCCATTTCTGTTGTCATGCTTACGTGATCGTTTACTATTTTTATGAAGTCACTTCATTTCTATTGCTATTTTAGTCCCAGTCTGCCATCCACAAGAAGATTGTGGTGGCTTGAGACCATTTTATATTTGCTGCAAATTTAAAACACTCTTCCAGACCCACACCTCTTCCCTGCCAGAGTAAAAACACAAGTAGAGGGGGAATTTCTTCTCAGTGCTCGTTCGTTACACTCGCTATACTGGATCAGAGGATGGGCAGGAACAATGAGACAAAGAGATTCTCGCTCCTAAAACCATTAGTGATTCTATTTTCATAATCTCCTGAGCCCTTCAGGAGAGTATTGGCATTTTGTTTGTCTTTGGACTCACAGGGTGTGTGTGTAGTTGATCATTGCTCATTGTCAAACAGGGCCCCCTGTGTGGTGTGCATGAAACTGTTGGGCAATACTCAACCCCCCAGCACCGTAGCTCGGATCCTGCTCCCACTGAGTCAATGGGAAAACTCCAGTTTGATTTCTGTGGATTTTGGATCAGGCCCCATTCCTCTCTATCTCCCCAGGAAGTAGAATGGAACCAGGGGGTGAAATCCTGGCCTCGTTAAAGTCAATGAAAATATCTTGTATTCTCTTCATTAGGCTCAGGATTTCACCCATGGAGTTAAATAGCCCTGACTATTATAATCATTACAGGAAGGGCTTGTAATAGGGAGAGAAAGGAGGTTCCTGATTAAATATTTCCATTGGCAGATATGACATTACTGAGCAGGCTGTGAATCTGATTCTCATTTATAATATGTGATGGCTGCCACCTTGGCTAACACTAGGGTTTGAACCAGGGAACACCATAGTGAGAAGTAGAAGTTGCTTTAGCATGATCTAAATAACCAATCCTTACTAGCGGGGTGGGGAGGGTAGTATCTCCTCTGTGGATTGGGTCCCGAAGGAGACACCTGTAACACACTTACCAAGGGGTTACACCTGAGTGTTGCATGGTCACTTACAGCAGTGCAAAGTGGTTATAAAACCACCCAATGAGAATGGAAATTATTCCCATCCACTTTGCCCAGGTCTAAGGGACTACGTATGGTGCAGGGCAGCAGAGAATCTGCCCTCTTGGTACATACTTAGCTCACAATTCCTTCCTTCATACCCTGCCGGGCACCAACACATGTAGGAACCGATGTCATCTGCACAACGGGCTCCATTTTTACACGGATTTGGATTGCACTGGTCTCCATCTTGGAAATGAAAACAAGATCAGCTAATTAGCAGACAAGGGTATTCATCACTTTTGCGACTCAACAGTGAGTGTTCCCCCACCCTACCAGGCTCAGGATAAAGAATGTTAAGCTAAGCTTGGACCTGAAAACTTCTTTTTAAGGGAAAAGTTAGATTCTGGAAAATCGTTGCATAACAAATTGACAGAGCAGGAATCCTGTTGGTGACCTCTGCAGCTGCATTATGCACAAAGGCCTGATTATGGCATCAAACCTGACCTAACTACAGTCTTTGGTGTGTTAATTCCCCTGACTTCAGTTGTGCTCTGCTCAATTCTCACTAGTGTGAGATCAGAGACTGCTCCTATGTCTCATCTGGCTTAGAAAGCTGGAGCTAGGAGGTGGAGTTCCTTGAGAACACGCAGAGCCAGCTGGCTCCAAATTAGTTTTTTTTTTAAGTTCTCATCCTTCCTTGAAGAAGTCTGTGGTGTGGCCACCTAGTTTTGAGCCTTTACTGTAAGACCCTGAACTTTAGGCTCAAGCTTTTCTCCTTTTCTGTAAGGGCTAGAAACAGACTTCTTAAAAGAAATGAAAGCCGAGATTCTCATGTATTCCTGTGAATCCAGCTCTAAGGAAAACACCAATTATCAGAAAATTTGCAATAAAACCCGGGGACTTGGCAATTGGATTAGTGATGCTGAATCTTAAGGAAATAAACTCTTAAAAGACAGAGCAAAGCCGAAGCCGAAGGAGAAATGAAGAGTGCCCTGATGCATTCATGTTACACCAGCAAATTCAGCTGTTAATGCTTCTTCCTCCTCTCTCTCCTTCCCCCTCGTTCCAATGCAAACGGGGCAAAATATAACAAAGTACAGAATGTCCAGCTTGCAGGCCATTTTTATTGTATAGTTTGGACTGACTCATGTGAGTTATTTAAGGGTGGAGATATTCTGTGTGCTCAGCCAATCTACGAAGCTGAAACATCCTTAGTTTCATATGTTTAGTGTTCATTGAATATCTTTTTTGGGGGCGGGGGGTAGTTGAGGTTAGGGATCAAGGAGTAAAGAGACAGACAAGAGATGCAAAACAAGTGTTTGTGGGCATTGGTTTGAATTCCAAACAGCTATCAGCTTTGGCCACATTTATAGCTCTCTTTAATACACTGTTTCCAAGAAAATGTGATGTGCTCACACATATGTTTACAGAGAGGCCATTCATAGGAAGAGCCATATTTGCATGTGAACAGGGTGTTTGCTACTGGCCAATTGTCTCAAACCTTAACGTTTCATTTTTCCATAGGAGCTGAAACATTCTACATGGTTTACGCGACCAATCACACATCACAAACTGCAAGTGGTCGAGGTGAACTCATACAGTGAAACTTGTTCACACAAGCTGTTTGAACAAATGCAAATAATGAATAGACTCGTAAAAACCAACACTGTGAATTATCTGCAAACAGAACAGGGGAAAGAACTAAATTGGGGGATATATTATTCATCATGCATAAATTTGACCAGCACTAGTGTAGAATCTATTCCATTAAATGGGAAATATTCTTTCAATGAATACCTGTACCTCCCGTTACTTATAGGCATGTACTGAAAGGTGAATACAGGATGACCTTATGGTTTTTATGTATGTGAAATGTGGAGGAAGCAAATCTCTTACCAATATAACCTTTCCAAAACTCCATCTACAAAACAAACAAACAAACAATAAAATGAATAATTTCTCTTGATATTTAATTTGAAAATTAAATTACAGAACTAGCAAGAAGTAAAGCCCCCAAAACTTTAGGTAAAGGATCCAAATAGAAAGGTTTTAGGGTTAAAATCCCTTTCATGAAGTGGGTCAGCACAGGCATAAGTGCTTATGCGAGACTCGCATGAACATAGGTGCTCTGCTGGTCCATTGCATGGGCTGAATTGCACCCTTTGGGAAAAGAGGCTTTTTCCATGATTGTCTCCCTCCGATCTCTCCCCCAGGACGTTCATAATGGTGGGGCCGGGGTCATTCTGCCATAATAACACTCACTGTTTTTTCCCTGTTTTCAAAGACTTCTAGCGCTTCTTCAAAACTGCATTTTTCTTCCTTACATTCTCTCTCGAGATTCCCTGGAACAAACTCTTCCAGTCGATTTGAATTATATCTCTTCAGCCTGCGCAAAATTGAGCTTGCTTGTTCATTTTTGATAAAAACTGTAATAAAAAAACCCCATAGACCATAGTTACAGGATGGTACAGTCCCCTCAACGTTTTAACTGTCACGTTTAAGTGCTGTGTTCTCAAACACCAGGCTTTCCGTTTCTGGGTTTTCATATGGCCATATTGCACACGCATAGTAAAATTCTAATATAGTGTATTCCCTTTCCTGTATACGGAAGGTACCTGTATAATATAACTTGTCCAGCTGGAATGGTATGACTATATCAGTAAAAAACCGACACCCATAACCAAAATATTTAGGCTGGTACAAAACCTGTGTGTAGACCAAGCCTGAAAATGCTTGTTGAGGTGAATTTCATCCCAGTGCAGAGAGGCTAAAGGCTTAAGTGAGAGGTAGGTACCGCACAAGAGGCCCTCTGCAGTGGGGTGAATTTTGTCCTAGAAGAAAATCAAAAGGAGAGGGTTACTATTTGTTTTCACTTTTAAAACATTGTTTACATTTTTTCCAGAACTAACACCTCTTAAAGTTATTGCTCTACTTACTCTTTGCTGAACCAGATCCCAATAACTCATCCTGTAGGGCTACCACAAGGCAGATAAATTCCCCATTGAAGACTTTATTAATAGCCGCCTTGTCTGGGCACTATTTTATCATGGTTTCAGTGTTCTTGACTAATTTCTCCAGTGTTCTAGGCACCAGTTGGTGCTTTGTTTCACCTCACACCACAAGCACTGTCTTGAGTGTGAGCAGATCTGCTTATTAAAACAGAGAAAATTCTTGGTCATCTACTTGGTCAGCCAAATTTTCAAGGCCCTGTCTTATGACTAACAGGCTTACAGTGAAAGACATCAAAGCTCTCATGGTCACTAGATGGCGCTGTCAGTTCTGCTTGGGGTTAAAGTTGGACATTAAATTAGTGAAACCATATTATGTAGCTTCTTGTTCATATAAGGTTTATACTGTAACGGATTTCCCAGAGAATGGGAGTAAATTTCATTGGCCACTTGAGACTTGGTGAGAGAGAGAGAAGAAACTGATCATGATGACTAGAAAGGGAACTTGTGAGGACTGGTAACAGCCAGACAGAGTCTCTATTTGCTTTTAGAAGGCTAGTTTCTGCTCTCACTTAGTGCCTAATTAAACACCCCTTGAAGTCATCCAAGAAACGCCCCCTGACTTCAATAAAGCCCTTATTCCAGATTTATACTTTGACTCCATTTGAGTTCATTGGAATTACCATCCTCACTTACCCCCTGTAATGGAAGGCAGGAATTGGCCCTTCTGCTGGAGCTCTATCTGCAAGTGATTATTCTGACTGCCAACTGTTTTTATAACCGTTTAAACGACTGCAAAACAAGTCTACAGTTCTGTCTTCCTTGTGCTGACACGTGCTTTCAATTAGCTATGAGAATTAAAATCTTGATCTTAACAGAACTACCTTGCCCTGTGTCTGAATGGAGTAAACAATTCTATTCTCCCGGAAAGCAGGTCTGGTAGAGAGTTGTGACTATTAATACAAATTGTCCAATGGCAATAGCTTGGTCGTGTTTAGGGGCGGTATCCAAAATTGATTTCCCTCCTCTTCCTTGAAGTTTTGACCATTGACCAGTTCACACTTAAAATGCAAAGGCGAGCACTGTCGACAGATCGCCCGGAGCAGCATCAGTATGAGTAAAGACGGTTCTATCTGCCACTGTACCCTTTGCAAACAATCCGCCCCTTTTGGGGGTGACTGTGCTTCTGGGGCCTGCCATTTTGCATTTGAACTGTGCAAAGGGTCCAGTCCAGTGCACTCCAAGACATGGTCAGCTCCGTGGGCTCAGAGTCATGCTGCTTTTTTCCACAATTAGTCTCCAGACTAATTACCCAAAAACTAGAACATCAGTTGCAACATTTTCACCTTGTATCTCTTCCTGGACACTTCTAGCCTATAGGAATACAGCAGGCACCTGTTCCAATTAACCTATGTGCACCAGATACCGATGGTAACTCGTCAGCTGCCTCATTAAAATATAGTGCAAAGCATCCCTCTAACTCCAGCAACTGCCATTCTGCCATTCCAGCTAATGCAGTCATGTCCTGATGCTGCAGAATGCTTTAAAAACAAAACAACACAACACCCTGGACAAAAGGCGACAGGCTCACTTGGAGAATGGGCATTTTATTCCATCCCCAGGGAAACCTCTGGCTGGAGGCAACTGCCACTAGTTAAGCAGGTGAATCTGAGAATCAATGGAGAGACTAAAACAACGAGGAGTCCTTGTGGCACCTTAGAGACTAACAAATTTATTTGGGCATAAGCTTTCGTGGGCTACAACCCACTTCATCAGATGCATGGAGTGGAAAATACAGGAGCAGCTATAAATACATGAAAGGATGGGAGTTGCCGTATCAAGTGAGAAGTCAGTCTAATGAAACAATTCAATTAATACCAGGGGAGGAAAAATAACTTTTGAAGTGGTAATGAGAGTGGCCCATTACAGACAGTTGAAAAGAAGGTGTGAGTAACAGTAGGGGGAAATTAGTATTGGGGAAATTCGGTTTAGGTTTTGTAATGACCCAACCACTCCCGGTCTTTATTCAGGCCTAATCTGATGGTGTCCAGTTTGCAAATTAATTCCAATTCTGCTGTTTCACGTTGGAGTCTGTTTTTGAAGATTTTTTTGTTGAAGAATTGCCACTTTTAGATCTGTTATTGAGTGACCAGAGAGATTGAAGTGTTCTCCTACTGGTTTTCGAATGTTATGGTGCCTGATGTCCGATTTGTGTCCATTTATTCTTTTGCGTAGAGACTGTCCAGTTTGGCCAATGTACATGGCAGAGGGGCATGACTGTTTAAATACACTTTCTCTGTGCCTGGGTCTATGAGGTTTCCAGTATCCAGGTCTAGCACAGAATTCTGTAGTAGGCACGTCTCACGGGGCATGGGAAGAATATTTTGCAATGGTTTGCTTTCAAGGAGTATCGCAATACTGTGCTTTAGGCTCTCAGCTCTAATCAGTGAGTAAACACACTGGAAAGAATATTTTATCTTCCCAGCTAGGACAGGCTGTCTGGTTTGAAGTGAAATAACAATATAGTGCTCTGCACCAATATATAGTCCCTTCCACCACCCCCACAACACAGCACAAACATGGATACAACCTCAGAACCCCACCAGTGGGGTGGGGGGGTGTTAACCTCCCTATGTAGGACTGGGTCCTGCTTCCATTGAGGTAAATGGTAAAAATGCCTTTGATTTCCTTAATGCAGGATCATGCCCCTGGACATGAGGAAAGATAGGCAACAAATGGTGTGATAGTTGGTGCATCAGCCTCACTTCTATTAGAAATGTCTGCTCTTTGGCCAAACTGTTCTCTTGCATGCTCATAATCTTAGTATAAAATATTGCATTTGAATTTAGCCCAAATTTGGCATTTAAACAATCATCACAGTAGAAAATCCAAGGACCCTGTCATGTATTTATTGGTCTACTGGACAGTTTGTTCTGGGATTCAAATACACCATAAAAGGCGCAGACGCTCATTTGTAAATATTGTTTCCTCCGATTGTTTTATTTGTATTAAAATGGCTGAATCTAGAGCAATTCCTTGACATTAATAGTCATAAAATAAGTAGCAGAAAAGTCCCATTCTTTAAATAAAAAGCAGTACAGCAATTAATTTTATCACCATAAAACCCCTATTTTTTTATTCTCAAGAGAAAACATACTTTTAAATGGAGAACCGATAAAATTCAGCAGTCTTACTCTGTGAATTTTGTTGCTGGTAAATGATGTATTCCTTATCAGAGGACAGAAATGTTATCCGATCTATGAGAGCAACTAAAAAGCAGAGGACTTGCTAGGTTTAAAATGAACCAACCTGTACATTCGGCACTGAGAAGAGATCCAAGAAGACCAGTGATGATCATGAGAGAGATTTTTGCCATTTTCATGTACCACGCAATCCTTTTGTTAATGAATTGTGCAAGTATAGAGAAGCTGGATCGATAGTTCCAAAGTACAGGCCCTTGTTTGTTTACTTTGGGTAAAGCTGAGCTCTCCCAGCTGAAGATTTTGAAGCCTGCTGCCCAAGGTAGCTCAAGATGTACATCTCTTCCCCCCCCCACCCCGAAATGTTGACCTTTAATGGTAGACCTGGGTGAAAAGCAGAACTGCGCTGAAACTTGGATGCTGTGTCTGAAATGAGGAGAGGGTTGGGGTTATTTTTTAAATCTTCTCCTCAGTGAGAAGTTGATGCACAAACTGTGGCAAAGGCCTGAGACTCAGGCCTACGATCCCTCTTCTAAATCACTCCCACTGATCCATGAATGTTATGGAAAGTCCCCAGAAGGGCACTGGTAGCTCCAAGAAACCTTCTATAGATGTTACAAACAGTCAAAGCAAAATGCCCAGTGTGATAACCACTTTCAGTCACTGCTGAAAATAAACATTTTTGGTGAACTTTGTTAATTTGGGGCGGAGTGGGGGAACTAGGGGACTGTTTAAGATGAACACAATGTGTGAATTCATGGTAAAGGTCTGAAAGACATTTGGTTTTCAGATTAGACTAAAAGGATTCTTTTAAAACAGATGAATGCAGTTGGAATCACTGAAAACGTGAAGGGGGATCATCGAAAATTTGAGATCTGGTACAGCGGACGAGAAGAGGTGTACGTTGTTCAGGTGTGTGATTTTTAAAATGCCATGTTTGATTTTTATATCCTCATAGTGCTGTTTAAAATGGTGGACATTCAGCTGAGAATTGCCTGTCTCTTTGTGAACTGGGAACTCTGGCTGGCAAATATGTGTGGGCCGTTTCTGTTCAGGTCCCTCGCTGCTCTATTAGACTTATAATGATCCAGTAGAGTAATAGAATAGGTCAGAGCCGCCCCGAGGGGGGGGGGGCAAGTGGGGCAATTTGCCCCGGGCCACGCAGGGGCCCCCACGAGTATGTCGGAGGCTCCCCCCCACCTCTGTCTTCCCCCATCCCCCTGGCACCTCACCTGGTAAAGGGGCGGGGTGGCGAGCTGCGGCCGAGTGGCGGGAGCTCAGGCCCCTGGAAACACCAGGCCGCTGCAGCGCTGGATGCAGTGCGCTGAGGCTCCGGGAGAGGGGGCAAGTGGCATGATAAGGGGCTGGGCACCCCCCCCAACCCCATCCCCCACAGCCCTGACCCCCAGCTCCGAGCCCAGCCCCTCTGAGCCAGACACCCCCCCCGACCCCTTCTCTCCCCCCAGCCCCTCTGAGCCGGGCACTCCCGACCCCATCCCCCCACAGCCCTGACCCCCAACTCCGAGCCCAGCCCCTCTGAGCCAGGCACCCCTGTCCCCATCCCCCGCAGCCCTGACCCCCAGCTCCAAGCACAGCCCCTCTGAGCCGGGCACCCCCCAACCCAGAGCCCAGCTCCCCACCCAGCCCTGGGCAACAGCAGCAGCACCTCCAGGCAGCGACAGCCCATTGGCACCAACCATCACCATCACCCAGCGACAGCCCATTATGTAATTGCAAATGTATACATACCATTATAGCATTTAATGTTTTAAAATAATGTATTTTGTGTATTTTCAAATTATTACAAATTAATTTTTGAATGTAGTTCACTAGTTATTTTTTACATTTCCAAATATGTTACTATAGTATTGCAACTTTTTTTTTATGGAAGGGGCCCCCGAAATTGCTTTGCCCCAGGCCTCCTGAATCCTCTGGGCGGCCCTGTCTGGGACTGCCAGAGCTCAATACCTTTCGAAATCAGGCCAACAATTTTTAAGTTATGTTATCAAATATGAATCTTTGAAATAATACAATACCATTTTCTACAACCTAGACTATTCATAATATTTGCGTCATTCATTATTATGGTGGGCCAGTATATTTTGTTGATTAGGGGCCAGATTTTCAAAGGTATTTAGGCACCTAAAGAGGCAGACGGTAGGATTTTCACAAGCACCCAAGAGGTTAGGTACCTCACTCCCATTGAAATCAGAATTAGGCTCCAAACCTGTGTAGGAATGTCTGAAAAATCCCAGTAAGTCCCTATCTGCATCTCTAGGTATCTAAATCCCTTGAACAATCTGGCTCTTAGGGTCTATGCAAAGCCCAGTGAAGTCAAAGGGATGCTTTCCACTGATTTCCCTGGGATTCCTTCCATTGACTTCAAGGGGCTTTGTAGTAGGCTCTTCCATTTCTCTTCCCTATGTTGTATGCAGTGTTGTTGTGTGTCAGTCCCAGGATATCAGAGACACAAGGTGGGGGAGGTAGTATCTTGGAGGGAAGATCACTTGTCAGGATTATCTGGGTATATCTCCCATAATTAATTCCCTGCCATTGCAGGCACCCTGGTCAAGGTTTCACCTTGGTGTCTCCTATTCTCTGCTTGCCGCATACTAATTTAGTCTTCTGAGGGGCTGTAATACTTTCGTCTAGTTTCCATTGTTGGGTTTTGTGTGCAGGTGCTAGATGGTATTGATGGCCTGTGATATACAGAAGGTCAGACTAGACACTCTGATGGTTCCTTCTGGCCTTTAACTTGGTGACTGTGATCACTTCCAGAGCCAGAATATACCATAGGTTTCCTCGTTGAGTATCAAACCTTACAACTTTCTGGAGGACTTGAAACCCGCCTGGAAAACAAAATGGCACTTTGTTTGGATCTCACATTAGAGAATTTGTATGCACAAATTGAACAAGGAAGCAAATAACTTTGAGAACAAATGTCCTATTTACCAACGTATGCATAGTCTTCCCATGTGGCTAGCAGGAGTTTGCCATGCCTTTTTTAGTAGAAACCAGAAAACAAATATAATATAAAGAAGAAAAACAAAGTTCTAGCTGTCAAAATCCAGTTTGACTGGGGCCCTAAATATTCTGCAGTAGCTAGGGTTGGAAAAAGGCAGGTGCTCAGTTTAACACTGCATTTTTTACTTCGGCAGGGCGGTCATGTAGGTGAATAATACAGTACACCAATTTCTCGCTAAAATTGTAGATTACGATGATTCCCTTCTCCAACCCCAAACAATCAAGGAAATGGGTTTAATACTCTGGTTTCTTGTAGGTATCTGTGTCCGTGTAAGGGCGCGGGACTCACCCCTGCGGCGCCTCCTGTTGGTCATCTCGGGAATTAGCTCTCCAGCCATTGGAGCGCCTTCTGCAGGCTGTTGTCCCGCTACTGCTTGGCCCATGTCCCTCCCGGACCCAGTGCCCTGTTGTCTGCGGTGCTGCCCCCTGGCAGTAACCCCTCACTGCTCTGGGTCTCCCCCTCCCAGGGGAACCTCCACCCACTATCCCCACTTCACCTCAGTCTTGGCTACTGCCCTGGGGCAGCCTGCAGTATCAGCCTACTCATCACTGGCAAGGTTGGGTTTGGACATGCTGCCTTTGCCTACCCCTGCACTGCCCTCTGCAACCCCCAGTACCCATTGGCCTTCTGCTAGGCCGCAGGCTGGAGCCTCCCCAGCTCCTCTGCCTTTCCCCAGCCCTGCTCCACTCAGGTACTCTGCTCAGGTCCCTGCAGCCAGGTCCCTCCCTCTACAGCTAGAGAGAGACTGTGCTCCTGGCTCAAAGCCTTTTTATAGGGGCCGGCTGTGGTCTGTTTGGGGCATGGCTCCCAGCTGTGCCTACTTCCCCAATCAGCCTAGCTTTCCCCCTGCCCCAGCCCTCTGCCAGGGCTGTTTTAAGCCCTTCCGAGCAAGAGCGGGGTGACCACCCTGCTACAGTCCAGTGTTGGCACCTCTGCACACAGAGGGAAAAAGACTATGGAGACAGGAATGAGAGAGCTAGAAGCATCCTGTCCAGTGCACTCTTCTCTGTGCTAGTTTTCACTTTGTTTATGAAATGTGTAGTTAGTGGGAATATAAATTCTATGTGGGTAATGGGTATTTAACCTTCCTGGGGTCAGGATAAGCATATCATATAGGCTACAGCCTATAATGCATTTCTTTCTAAAATTAATTGCTCTTATCTCCATCATCTCAGCTTGTGATGCAGGGTTATTTGTTCTTTGCTTTATTAGCTCACATTCCAATTTAGTCTTTGCCTTTGGTGGGTTTGTCATTGGTCAGAGCAACAATGAAGACACAGAATTCTCTGAAAAAATAACTTTTCCACCTGAATCTGTCCTATAGGATAAATGGAGAATTATATCCCTACTGCGGGATGGCTAGAGACAGGTTATCATTCACTATTACATTCTATAAACTATTAGGTAAACTTCTGTAGACCATGTTGTTCTTATTATCTATTGAATTCAGTGTGGTACAAAAGTAGGGCACTGCACTGGCCTCAGAAAACCTGGATTCTCTTCCCACTTCTGCCATTGAATTATGATGTGGCCTTGGGCAAATCACTTCACCTCTCTGTGTCTGTTTTCCCTCCCACCCTGTCTACATTGATTATAAACTCGATGGGTGCAGACAGTGTCTTGCCCTGTGTTAATATGGAATTTGGCACTCTGCAGCCCCACTCTCAGTTGAGGCCTCTAAGTGCTGCAGTAACACAAATAATAATTGAATTCTCTAGGACTTTTCCGTAAGGGACACTTCTTAATCGTATTCATCAGTGGTCAGAGAAATGAAGAGTATGGTCCCACCACCCGTGTTAACACAGCATACCCTTGAAGCACACCGCAGCAGTTAGTTGACATGGAGGATTAAACACTAGCCTAAAACTATAGTTTTCCATGAAAAGTTTCACTTTATCTGAAGGTTTTCTTCATTTGCTCCTCTTCACAGGAGACAGATTATCAGCGATATTGCACTTGACACACACAACTACAAAGTTCAAAGGAAAATACAAAAGCAGTGACTAATCATGCCTAGGGTATCTCTCAAGATGCATTCAGCAAGCAATTCCACCCCCTTCACCCCCAAGAAAACAATGTTTATTCAATTCAAGGTCAGACTCAGTACATTCTTGGGACTTCTCGTGTGTTGCCACCCTTCACACACAGACATCTCGTTGCCTGCAGTCAAGTGATTCATTTTTGTTTAAGATTTTAAACTTTTTTAAAGACAAAGTACAGAAAGTAAGTCATTCCAGGCCAGCCTGCTATGCTAGAACAGGGGTGGGGAAAGTATCTTCAGATTTGTATTTCCAAATTATTAGTACAAAAAATCCATTTAATATTTTCCATCAGTGGGGGGAGCTAAAAAGCTTTTCAGGTTCAAGTCGCTCTTTAGCTATATGACTAAAACAATTCAGACAAGCAATTTGCTGTGGAGCAATTTTAAAGGGCCCAATCCTGCAAAGGCGTAAGCACATGAATATTCATTTCGGCAAGTGGTCAATGGAACAACTCGCATGAGTAAAGTTGCTGACATGCATGACTTTACAGGCTTAAGAAAGCACCACAACACTTGTAGTTGAGTAGGGCAACCGGTCTGTTTACAACAGGAGCTGGAAAACAAATACCATCCTATCTTTATTATATTTCTTAAACAGAAGAAAACAATTAAAGACCTATTCCTTTTCCATTAGGCTTGGCAGAATTCAGGGTTGTTTTTCATTTTGATGACTATTGATACTTATTTTTAAGCTTTTTAATTTTTATCAATTTAAATGTTCACACTGGTGTGAAATTATTGGGGGCAGAGGGTGCATCAACCCCACATGTCAAAATTTCCTGTAAGCAAATAAGTTCTCAAGCAGTATTTTTCTTACTTTACCTCTGTGAAAATTTCAATCATCATCAATGGAAATATTTTTGGTTGGTTGTGTGTGTGTGTGTGTGTGATGAACTTGACATTTACCGATAACAATCTGACCCTTCCAAACCTAATTATAATATGAATTCGAGGGGCTTCGTAGGAAATTATATTGGCATTTGCTTTTGGTTTTGCAAATGAAATGTTTTCCATCTTAGAATGAGATTGAGTATTTTAAGATTACAGAAGAGTAGAGACACCCATGATTAATATTTAAAGATGCTAAGCCTCCCGGGAAAGGAAGGATTTGTTGGATAACATTGCAGTTTCCTTAACCTGTTTGTTCGCCATTCAAATTGAAAATTTTAATTTTATGCTGATTGCTTGAAGAGCTGATGTTCAGAAACTTTCACAAGAGACTGCTGAGCTGGAGAAGAGTCTATAAATAACTGCTTTAGAAGTAAGCCTCAGTGAGTTGGCCATAACCCAGATCGGATTGAGACCGTGAGACTTCAAAAAGTGTTGTGAGTTACTCTAAGTCACCTCTGATTCATTCAGAAATATTACCTAGCAATGAGACAGGAGCCCCAGATCCACCTACTGAAAGTATTTGAAGCCTGAAGTTTAATTCCCTGTTGCCCTGCACCTTGTGCTGATGCAAAGTGAATGTAAAACAATCCCGTGATATAACAGCATTTTTTCCTGACTTTGCATTGTGTAAAGGTGATTATACAAGGTGTGGAGTAATGGGGAAATCTGGCAGCAGGGTAGCTGGCACTTCTGGGCCTAGCACATTGTGAATTGACTGATGATACAAAATATGCAGAAGTAGACATATATTTTTAAATTAATGCCTGGCATGACCTGTTTGAACTCATCCCAAGGTCTCCACCCTCTCCCCATTTAAGTTCTTCTGTCATGCAGACTATAGTTAAGTTTGTTGATTTGTAACATCCCAATTGTTACCCTTCTCTCACATTTGTGTACTTGTCCATTCAGCAGAGCAAGCTCCTTAAGGCAGCAGAAGGGATGCTCTCTATGTCTGGAAAGTGCTTAGGACATCCTTGTAGAGACTATAGAAACACCATGGTCAGACTGTCTTTATTTCCTCTGTGCATAGACCCTTACCTCTCACTATATGTCTCCTTAGTGGCTACCATGACTAGTGGCTCCAAACATTCACAACTAAAACCACATCTCCCTTTGAGAAAAAAAGGAACATACAGAACAGTGGACCATGGTTAGAGTGCCTCCTGGTGGCACAGCAAGCTCTCCTGCCCTAGAGACCCCTGCCAGTAGTTGTGATGATCTGCCTCTTCTCATGACTCACCCCTCTGGCCAGGTCACGTTTGGCCCAACCCTTGCAGGGTAAACAAAGAGTGCAGTAAACTCAACTCAAACAAACATAATGCAAAGACTCTTTGCCCCTTCCCAGGCTCTGTAGGGTTTTCCTCCTGCTCCTGTGTGGAGCAATACCTCCCCAGGGCTTTCTCTCTTGAAGTTTGGCTCCAAATCCAACAGCCCTTCTCCCCTTTGAGCCAGGTGTTTCCGCAGCAACAAGTCGGGGAACGCAGGCCCTTTGTCTCCTCTGAATTCCAGTCCAGGAACATTGTGGGAAGCAGCCAAGCTCTGCACCTTTAGAGTCCTCACTGCTTCCCTGGACTTCTTCCTTTCTTGGCCTTCCTTCAGGTCCTTTCCCACAGCTCCTCCCCAGACTCACTGTACACCTGCCTCTCTCAAGGCCCTTCCTTCTAGCACCCAGATAACTCTGCAGAGTTCTTTCCCTCCAGCCCTTTACTCAGCTGGGCTTCCTCTCTCTATACTCTCCACCCAGCTCCTTCCCCAGCTGGTTCTCGTCTTCAGCTGCTCCTGGCCCACCTCCCTGGTGCAACCAGGTCCCTTCATGGAGCATTCTAGCTCCAGTTAACTCTTTTAGTGTCCGTGTGGGGTATATACCACATCACAGAAGGGTGAGAAACGTTTATCCACACTTTTCACTGAAGAACAACATTATAGGAATGAAATATCAGCATAAAACACAAACAACCCTGTCAAGGACAGGGTAGACTGATGAACCAAGATGACACCCATTCTGATAGAGCAGGGGTCGGCAACCTTTCAGAAGTGGTGTGCTGAGTCTTCATTTATTCACTCTAATTTAAGGTTTCGCGTGCCAGTAATACATTATAACATTTTTAGAAGGTCTATAATATATAACTAAACTATTGTTGTATGTAAAGTAAATAAGGTTTTTAAAATGTTTAAGAAGCTTCATTTAAAATTAAATTAAAATGCAGAGCCCCCCGGACTGGTGGCCAGGACCTGGGCAGTGAGAGTGCCACTGAAAATCAGTTCGTGTGCCACCTTTGGCATGCATGCCATAGGTTACCTATCCCGTGATAGAGGATTCAAGGCACCCTCGTAAAGAAGAATCAAGCGATTTTGGCACTTCCCTGCACTGTCCCGTTTCTTGAGAATTTTTGGTCAGATGTGATCTCCTAGATTCAGTACTCTCAAGGATTTGACTGTATGGTGCCTCTCAAAGTCCCTCTTCTGATGGATTTTATATTGAGCTTCTGTCTTCTATAGTCTTGAGAAATCAGGCCAACAACAGTCTCGTTGGGAAGGAATGGTTGGGACAGTGGACCTCAACTTCTTTTCAAACAGTAGTTCTGCAGGGCTCAATCCATTTGCTTTTGGTAAAAGTTGTGTGGTATTCTCCTTCTAGCTTCCCCAGTCTTTGAATAATTGTGTGAACCCCTTCCTGATCTCAGGTTCTAGGCACATGGTGACTGGTTTTATTCTTATAACCAGGCCTAGGGCTGTGATTACTGGGTGATCAAGTAGAGCAGTGCATAGGCTATCCACAGCCTAGACCTCTTGGGATGTAATTTTCTCTTAGTTTTAGAGTGACCAAAGTTTTTTCTTTCACATTTAATCAGGAGTTTCCCAGGCTTTTTAATATCTTTGGTTCTCAACATGTTAGTGATTTCATCCTCCTATAAAGTAATTCTGGAATCACTGTTACATCAGCACTGGTGTCAATTTTGAAGTCTATTTCATGCTCTCACAAGGTGATCGTGGAGATCCATGGTGATTCTTTTGGGTCATCTCCTATGGTTCCAAGGTGTGCATTCTTTTTCAAAGACAGCTGCCGCCATGGTCTTCGATTGGCAGACTGCTGCATAATGTCCTTGTTTGAGACATTTCCTGTATTTGGTGTCCCTTGATGGACAAAGTCACTTGCTGTGAGGTAGCTTGCTACCCCTTGGGCATTCTTTCATGCTCTTGTTGTATTCCTTTTCTATGCACCATGTTAGTATAGCCCTCTCTGGATTTCCTTTCTGTTTGTACTTGGGCTGGGTGGGTAGTGTTTCTGGACTTCCTGGGATATTGTCCTCTTTGTCTATGGCTTCTCTTGCAGGGTCCTCCTCAAAGTTAGTCCCAAGGAGTGTCAGTCGCTTGTCTACATACTGACTTCGGAGGGCTATGTTTTTAGTGATCGTTAGTGTAAGGTTAGGATCATTCTGGAGTCTGATACTGTAATTGCAGTCTCAGTCCTACAGCAACAAACCTATTTCTGATAAGTTCTTTGCCCATTTCTCCATGGTCACAGTGTTTGATTAGGTATCAGAGGGGTAGCCATGTTAGTCTGAATCTGTAAAAAGCAACAGAGGGTCCTGTGGCATCTTTAAGACTAACAGAAGTATTGGGAGCATAAGTTTTCATGGGTAAGAACCTCACTTCTTCAGATGCAAGTAATGGAAATTTCCAGAGGCAGGTATAAATCAGTATGGAGATAACAAGGTTAGTTCAATCAGGAAGGGTGAGGTGCTCTGCTAGCAGTTGAGGTGTGAACACCAAGGGAGGAGAAACTGCTTCTGTAGTTGGATAGCCATTCACAGTCTTTGTTTAATCCTGATCTGATGGTGTCAAATTTGCAAATGAACTGGAGCTCAGCAGTTTCTCTTTGGAATCTGGTCCTGAAGTTTTTTTGCTGTAAGATGGCTACCTTTACATCTGCTATTGTGTGGCCAGGGAGGTTGAAGTGTTCTCCTACAGGTTTTTGTATATTGCCATTCCTGATATCTAGTGTTTGATTGGGTTGTACAGACTGTTATGAAATCATTCACTGACTCGCGCTTTTCCTGCTTGCATAAGTCAAATTGTGTCAGCTCAAAAAAAAAATTAAAAAAAAAAATCGCATGGCATGGCATGAAATATTTACCCAGTATTGAACTATTTCACCTGAGCAGTTGTGAGGCTTCAGTAAGGACAGCATGCTCTGCTCTAGGTCCCATTCTATAGAGCTGGGTATTAACTGGCTTCTTCTCTGATTGAAGACACCTGATGGAAACCTTTGGCATCTGCTTACCCAGAGTGTCCAACCCTCGGAGTGCAGAGAACTGAATTCTGCTGGGGGTGGTATTTGGAAAAAAAAGTTCCAGGTCATACATAGCCATCTCTGCTGTTCTATAGATCTCTCTCGCACACTGCTGTTTCAGCCTGGACTCACCATAACCGGGATTGAGGGTAGGAAAGTAAGGGACAACGAAGCAAAGGCTAAGCCTGCAGTAAGACCAGTTTGCTTCCATAAAGGGCCACACCACCTCACTTCACACACAGGTCCGGCTGAATGCAAGACTGACTTTATTTCATGTTACTCTTGCCTCCTAACTATATGTCCCCTAGTGGCCACTCTGAATAATGCATCTAAACATTCACACGACTGTCTTGGTCACTCCTGCTAGCAATTAATGATAATATTTTAAAATCAGACTGTTGTGGTTATTGCTCTTTACACAATATGAAAAAAACCACATGGGGAGAGTTGGCTTCCAAATAACCACATTTACTAACTATATCCAAACATACCAGGCCTAGCTCCATACACACTGCTGCACTGATTGGTTTCTGGCACTTTCAAAACCATAGATTCTGGGGAAAACCACTACAGGGCTCACAAGCCATTTAAACTGGTTAAAGGGATACTACCCTATTGCTATATGCTACAGACTCACTAATATTCAAAAGTGAAAACTGTTTCAAACCCAAGGATTTTGTTCTCAGTTCAATTGTCCCCATCAAAAAGAACCACCCCAACTGGAACAGGTGTTAGGTGGAAAATGGGGTATGACAAGAAGAATATTCTAGAGAAAATAATTCTGCGCCCCAAAAATAGTTGTAAATTTTTAAAATATCAGATACAATTTTGATAATGGTCCTGTGACCATGAATATTCTCAATCAAGGGCATCCGAGAGCCTGATTTTCACTGGTGTCTAGTAAAAACCTAAGGGCCTAACTTCAAGCTCAAAAGCTTGAATCACATTAGCTTCAAAGTCCTGCCAAGGCTGTGAATACGTCTGCTTGGAAAGGAGATAGCAGTTCGGGGCATCTTTCCTGAGGAGACAAATAGACAATACAACTCCCACATCCAAGGGACTTCATACTAATAAGCAGGTCTATTCTACCTCAGGACAGAAAGAGGACTGCTGGAAAGGACCTTAGCTGAAGGTTGGTTGTGCTCAGGAGGAGTGGGGTGGATGCAAAGCCTGCTTGAGTGATTGGAAAGACTCCAGGGAAAGTTGATGTAAGGCTGCCTCCTCTAAGTGACATTGAGAGGAGCAAAGTGTTTTAGCCTGACTGCTAAGTGAGGAACAGGGTGGAGATCAGAGCCTTCAATGCATTAGCCCCTCAAAATAACAGGAGTCCTTCCATATGAACAGTGAAAGATTGGAATGTACCATTTGATATTCAAGGGGGAAAGAAGGCAGCAAGGGAGAAGTTGCCATGTTCTATATTTCCCCCTGATAAATCCAGGGACGTATTTCCAGAACATTCAGCAGGAGTAAAAATGTATTCTGTTTTTAAATGCTCAGCTATGTGAGAGAGAAGCATTTGGCAAACTGGGATACATACTGTACAGAGGGATTACTATTAGCTGTTTAATAATGGTTTCACATCAACACTGGTAACTTGTACAACATAGCATAGCCCACAATATAAATCCCCAAGCAACCTGACCAGTATGTTCTAATGGTTAGGGCTGTAGCCTGTTCAATTCCCTGCTCCTCAGACTTCTTTGTGTGACCTTGGGCAAGTCACTTAGCCTCTCTGTTCCTCTTCAGTACAATGGGGATAATAGCCCTGCCCTCCCTCACAAGTGTGTTGTGAGGATAAATGCATTAAAGATTGTGAGGTGTGATGGGGGTCAGACAAATACTTTAGATAGAGAGACCCCCACCACTAATGCCTGAGAAGTTATGCCTGGAGAATGGTGAATAGCCATCATCTGCTTAAAAATGATAAATGATGACTTTCTAAACCCAAAAAGCATTATGACCAACTCACGGTAGCTCTATATTTGATCTCATTCTGATGGATGAAGATGAATTGATCCACTGAACTAAATCTGATGGTCACCTCCGTGTAAGTGATCATGTTCTAATTTCTCTTACTATATGCAAAGAGAATATAGTTCCAACCAGTAACATATACACTTGAGGCTTTTAAAAGTCCGGGTTCCAAAAGCCAAAAACAACCGAGGAAAACTGAGCAGGAGAAAATATTTAAACAAACATAAAAATGTGACTGATAACTGGGAATGGATTAAGTATATTTTATTTGATATCACACACACAAGAAGGCTTCTTTGATTAAAATACCCTCCTGGCTAAGAGGGAAGATGCAAGCAGCAATAACCAAACAATATACACTAAATGGAAAGATCAGGAAGCATATAGGAATGAGTGCAAGTCAGCAGTTACTAAATGCAGATAATCAATATGGAAAGCTAAGGGTATTAATGAAAACAATTGTATGACCAGTAGTGTTAAGGAAAAGTTCTTTAAATGCATCAGGAACATCTTTATCACAGATTGGAATAAACAAGTAAAATAATTGCTTATAAAATTTGTAAATGACACAAAAATGGATGGAGCGGTCAATAACGATAGTTATATAGACTGAGCTGAATTATTTGAACAGGCATTTTAACACAGCCAAATGCAAGGTCAGACCTCTAGGAACAAAGAATGTCAGTCACACTTCTAAGATGGCTGAAAGAATCTTTATAACAGTGACTCAGAAAGACTTGGGGATCATGGCAGATAACCCATTGACCGTGAGCTACAGAATTACACTGGGAGCTACAAGGGCAAACAGGCAACAAAGAGTCCTGTGGCACCTTACAGAGTAAGCTTTCGTGTCAGTGGGTATTCACCCACGAAAGCTTATGCTCCAATACGTCTGTTAGTCTATAAGGTGCCACAGGACTCTTTGTCGCTTTTTACAGATCCAGACTAACAGAGCTACCTCTCTGACACAGGGGCAAACATGATTCTTGGGTATAAACAGGGGAATATGAAGTAGGAGTTGGGAGGTGGTATTACCTCTGGATATGGTATTAGTGAAATCATTGCTGGAATACTGGGTCCAGACGTCAAAAAAAGATGGACAAATTGGAAACGGTCAAAAACATGCAAGAGACTTAAAGCTCAGTCTGTTTAGTTTATCCAAGGTTAAGCAGTGACTTGATCCCAGTCTACAAGTAGCTACACAGGGTAGAAATTTACAGTAGTAGATAGCTCTTTAATCTAGCAGAAAAAGATATAGCGACATCCAATGATTTGATGCTAAAACTAGGCAGATTCAGATTAGAAACAAGGCACACATTTTTAACAGTGAGGGTAACTAACCATTGGAACAATCTATGTAGGGACAGGGTGGATTCTCTATTACTTGCAATCTCTAAATCAAGATTGGATATCTTTCGAAGGCACACTATAGCTTAACCAGAACTTATGGGCTTGATGCTGAAATTACTGCATGAGATTCTCTGGCCTGTGTTAGGCAGGATGTCAGACTAAATGATCATGACGGTCCCTTCTGGTCATAAAAATAAATAAATAAATAAATATGAATCTGTGCTTACGTCTTCCTTATTTTTAACCTTCTGGTAAATGGAAAAAGCTTATGGTGACATTGGAAATATTTTGTAAAATGTCCAGAACAATTATTCTCAATTTGAAGTCAATGAATAATGCAGAAAATTCCAAAGCAGTATCAGCGATAAATGGTTGTCTTCCTAAAAAGTCGGAGTGAGCTATAATGGGGAAACATTTCAGGGAATGTTACATGAGGGTGACCAAAAAGGTAATTTTAAAAACTTGAGGAAAAATACACGCGAGGACTAACATTTATTAAATGGTAAACACCACAGAGAAGCAGGTGACCCTTAACAGCATATGCAGTGTGAGCTTCAGAGGGGAGGTTTAATTCTTTCCTGCATTGTCCTTGGTATTATTTTTTCTGAGAAAATAAAATTGAATAGTGTCGAGAAGTAGCAGTGGGACCTGAGATCACACATCATTCAGTGTGCAGAAGTAGCGGTAGCTACTATAAGGATTTATGTGAAGTAGTAGATCTTGCAATGTATTCTTTTGGTAATATTTGGGAACAGTTGTAAGCAATATAAATGGGTTGAAGTCTGCACTAATTCTTCAATCCACCTTTATTAAAATATATTACAATGTTCTATAGTAATGAATCAAAACACTACCGGTGGGATCTTTCAAAAGCATTCGTCTTTGACTTCTATGGGAGCGGAATTAAGCCAACAATTTTGAAAATTTCACCCTTAGATAGATAGATAGAAATCCTGTGTGTATAATGCCTACTATACACACAGGATCTTTGTTTTTTAAATTAAAATGGGGAGGAAAAAGGCTTTATTGATAACAGATGAAACCAAGCAAAAACTCAGATCTGAAATACATCACTGAGGATTGAGGGTTCATTGTGCTAGGATAACCTCTGGATCACTTCAACCCAACAGGGCCTTGGGTTAATTCCAGAATGTGTGAGGATGCTCTGGATTTGAGCCTGATGGGGTGCTTATAGCTTCCCCCCTTTCACCACTGCCAAGGCAGGCTGCCTTTGGGATTTCCTGCTTTGAAGTGAAAGTTCCAAATGAAGTTGCAAAAAAAAGGAACAAAAGATTCTAATTTCTGTCTCCGTGTAACCAGTCACAAGCAGAGAAATAGGTTAACGAGGCCAGTACCATGGGCAGAGCAGGGAGTGGGAATGAGGAGTGTGTTAACCAGTGTGTATATGTTATACGCATTGCATGCCACGTTAAAGTGTTACACATTATATATTATGTTAGCAGAAAGCTTTATAATTAAAGGGTATTATGCTTACTCTTGTTCACTCAGATTTAGTATCCCATAACACTTTGCAAAGCTGAAGTCAGCTTTGGCACTAGCAAATGCAAATTATGTCAAAATCAAGATACATTTGCTCTCTGTCCTAGTATAGGTATCTTTACGGGCAACTGGTTTGGACTGTAGTATCGATGAGAAAAAATACAGAACAAAACAACAAATGAAGAAACTTATGAACTAGTGAGTTGGATTTTAGTGATGTATAAAGAGTTTTGTAATTTGTAAACCCATCCTATAAATACAACTAGCTGAAATGTCTATCTTTAAACATGCTTTCTGTGTAAGGCATGAAACAATCTGTGAGATAAGACTTGCTTAGGTATGTAGCTCTCCTTTTCATATTGTACTACACCTCTACTTTGATATAACGCTGTCCTCGGGAACCAAAAAAATCTTACTGCATTATAGGTGAAACCGCGTTATATTGAACTTGCTTTGATCCACTGGAACACACAGTCCCACCCCCCACCCCCCCCCCGGAGCGCTGCTTTACTGCGTTATGTCCAATTTCGTGTTCTATCGGGTGGCGTTATAATGGGGTAGAGGTGTACTTTGTCTTTAGACAATACATTTGGCTAAGTTCAATTACTGGGTCCCTTCAACATTTTAAAGAATGAACCATGAGTGACGTCAAACAATTGGCTACACCTTTTAGTCAATAAGAGTAAATAGGGAAGAGCCTTCAACTCAATATGGTGGGAGCCAGAGAACCATTGGAGGAATTCAAAGAGAGGTGGTGATATGGTCCAATTGATGAGGGAGGAACATAATCTTCACAGCCAAATTGTGTTAACCAGAGGGGAGGGGGGTTAGAGCAAGCATCACTTTATAAAGTTCTACTTGGCAGCTAGGTAGATTTAAATTGCTTAGTTTTAACCAAAGACTGACAGATCAGGCAATTGTCCATTTCTACCCAGTTACCATTTTTAGGGATTGCTAAAACTGTCTCAAAACTCAGCAGAACAAGGCTCTTTTACAAATTCCTCAAAGCTGGGACAGCTAACATTCACATGGCACTTCCCAAATTACCCAGCTTCCAAAATTCTACCCTCCATTATAGAATCATAGAACTGGAAGGGGCCTTGAGAGATCTAGTCCAGTCCCCTGCACTCAAGGCAGGACTAAGTATTATCTAGACCATCCCTGACAGGTGTTTGTCCAACCTGGTCTTAAAAATCCCCAATCATGGAGATTCCACAACCTCCCTAGGCAATTTATTCCAGTACTTAACCACTCTGACAGTGAAGAAGTTTTTTCTAATGTCCAACCTAAACTGTCCTTGTTGCAAGTTAAACCCATTGCTTCTTGTCCTATCCTCAGAAGTTAAGAACAACAATTTTTCTCCCTCCTCCTTGTAACAACCTTTTATGTACTTGAAAACTGTTACACGTCCCCTCTCAGTCTTCATTTATCCAGACTAAACAAACTCAGTTTTTTCAATCTTCCCTCATAAGTCATGCTTTCTAGACCTTTAATCATTTTTCTTGCTCTTCTCTGGACTTTCTCCAATTTTTCCACATCTTTCCTGAAATGTGGCGCCCAGAACGGGACACAATACTCCAGTTCAGGCCCAATCAGTGCAGAGTAGAGCAGAAGAATTACCGTATATACTCATTCATTAACCCGTTCGTTTATAAGCCAACCCCCAAAAATGGATAGGTAAAAACAGCAAAAACTGTATGACCCTTTCATAAGCCGACCCTATATTTCAGGGATTGGAAAACTTTGGCTCCCGACCAGTCAGGGTAAGCTGCTGGCGGGTTGGAATGTTTTGTTTACTTGGAGCGTCTGCAGGCATGGAACCCCTCAGCTCCCTGTGGCCGCGGTTTGCCGCGCCACTTCCTGCAGCTCCCATTGGCTGGGAACGGTGAACCGCGGCCACAGAGAGCAGTGGGGCTCCATGCCTGCAGATGCTTCAGGTAAACAAAATGACAATGATTTAGATATTCAATTCAATGATTCCATAGAGTTTAAAATAATAAAATTTTGGTGTAGACCCGTTTATAGGCCAACCCCCGCTCTTTGATGCGTCACTTTTTACCAAAAAATATTTGGCTTATGAACGAGTATATATGGTACTTCTCATGTCTTGCTTGCAACACTCCTGCTAAATACATCCCAGAATTATGTTTGCTTTTTTTGCAACAGCGTTACACTGTTGACTCAGATTTAGCTTGTGATCCACTATGACCCGCAGATCCCTTTCCCCAGTTCTCCAACCAAGGCAGTCATTTCCCATTTTGTGTGTGTGCAACTGATTGTTCCTTCCTAAGTGGAGCACTTTGCATTTGTCCTTATTGAATTTCATCCTATTTACTTCAGACCAGTTTCTCCAGTTATGCTGCAACCCTTGTCCAATCGACCAAGCTGCAGTGGTGTAACGGAAGGTAGCATTTAGCTCTGTGTCTGTGAGAAACTCAAGACGAGCTCAGCATACTGAGAACTCAGCAAGAAGAATTCATGGCACTGCTAGATGAAGTCCCGATGGTGCATTCCTTCCACTGTGCAACCTAAGCTTGAAGAATAAAGGTCTTGAGGAGAAACACTCAAAGTCCTGTATTTATTTATTTATAGATAGCGTATATATAGCACTTACCTGTCTAAAGCAGAATTCATAATGTAGGATACACATTCCAAACTCTTTATTCTTCAGCTAGTTTGACACTATATTTCAAGATAAAAAAGCCTATATGAAAAAGCACCCATCAAGAGCATTAGGGAGATACCTTTTTGTAATGTCTAAACTAGATCATAGTTTAAATTGTGGCGGACAAGTCTGAGCTGCGGAACTCATGCATTTGTTCAAAGTCTATAATTTGGAGGGGAGGGGGGGAACCACAAATAGATCAGATATTAGGCTTTTTAAGTGGTTGCATGTCCATGCGTGCAAAACACTGGACTCAAATTAAGGAATTCTCAGTATTACGCCAGCTCAGAAATGGTATATTTGTAATTGAGTCATGCAGCTTTAATTGCTAAATGAGCTGGATGGGATGGAATAAATAGTTTGTTAAGGTAAATTGGGAATGTAGCTTTTGAAATTATTCAAATTTGTAATTTAAATAACCCTATACACTAGAATCCCAGGAAATGTACAGTTAAGGCTCCAAATACCAACTTTGGGCCAGATACTCAACTGGTGTCAGTAGATCTCCATTGACGTCAATGGTGCTGTAACGGGGTGGGACTCACCACCATGGTGCCGCCTGCTGGTGGTTCTGGGAATTAGCTCAGTCTTTTCACAGGCGCCCTCTCCGGTGGTGTCTCGCTGCTGTCACTTCTGCTCTGGACCCGCGTTTCCTCAAGGATTGCAATGTCCTCTTCAGGACACAGTCCTCCGGCCATGACCCATTCCGTTCTCCCCCACTTCTGGCGGGGAGCAGCAGTCCTCTGGCCAGCCACTCGCCTCTGTAGCCAACTGCAGCCCAAGGTTCTAGCCATTTGCCTCAGTGGCAAACTGCAGCCCGTTATTGACCACTCCCGTCAGTGGCAAGTGCTGGTGGGGGGAAAGGGGACCCAGGCCCTCCCACTACTCCAGGTTCTGACCCAGAGACCCTCTAGGAGGCAGCCACGTGCTGCATCTCCTTCAACATTGGCCATCCATTTCCCTGGGCCACTTCCCCATAGCCCTAGCACCTTCTCTGCTCCCGTATCCAGGCTTCAGTCTTTCAGCCAGTCAGATTAGAGCTCCCTCTCGCTCCCCAGACCTGGCCCAGCACTGCTCTGTCCAGGGTGCTGGCAGTTCCCTCAGCCCTTCAGGGACCCAGTCCTTTCTCCTGGGCTGCCAAGAGGGAGCTGCCCCCTTTGCCCTGCAGCTCTCTTTATATATGGGCCTGCTCCTTGCAGCCCCTCTCTGATTGGCTGTCTGCTGCGTGGCCTCCCCAGGGCTGCTATTAACCCTTTCTCCACCAGTATGGGGCAGATGCCCCATCAGAGGTGCCTAAGCCAGTTTAGGATCCAGACTCTTGTATCTGCCCCTGTATCCCATTCTGGACCTTCTTCTGCCTATCAAGACCCTCACCAGCCACGACACAAAACTGATGTCTGCCTCGTTGATTATATGGATTCCAACTGTATACTCTATAAATTGTTGTAACCCACCTCCAAACTATACCAGGTGCCTGGGAGGTGTCAGCAAGGCCTGTACAGCTCTGGGATCCACTTTTCCCTCTAAGAAGTTGGAGAGAGTCCCTGAAATAGAAGGAGATTGGAAGGTGGCTTATGGGGGAGAATGGAGAATGGAGGGATGCAAGGAGTCCCTGGCGTGTCCCATGCACTCGGCTGCCAGAAGCAATAAAATGTGTGACCCCCTACTATCATTTAGCAAAGAAAGGCAAGGTCCTTGTCATAATGGGATTAGACCATCTCTGTCAAATGAGTTGTATGGGCTAGCTTTTCAGCTGGTGTAAATGAAGTTAGCTCTAATTCAGTCAATGGAGATACCCCAAAAGAGGATCTGGCCCATAGGTTTTTAAAAGGAAGTTGACTGTCATTGACTTATATACTGATCAGGCTTGTTTATTGTAATGATGCTTTCGATATCAAATGTTAAATCATACAGGGTTTTAATTAAGTGCAAGATGTTGCCCTTGACAGTGTATCTGTCTCACATGGGTTTCTGGACACAGTGTTAGCTATATAAATCCAATGGATTTTTCCGATGGACAAAGGGGAGGATCAGAAATCTTTCACATGAATTTCCAGAATTCGGGTGGAGGCAGTTCACATTCATGCCAATTAGAAACAGAAAGAGCCTCTTTACTGAACATACAAGGAACCCCTGGAGGACATTGCGAGATACGGTGCCAAGCTCACAGGTTTTTAGAAAATAATTGTTAAAAAATGCTGGGCAAGTTCAGACCTGATGACCTGTGAGTCCTGTCAACATCTGGGAGCTGCGGAGTGGGCTCTGGTGGCATTTCACCTGTTCATACCCAGGTTGAATTAATCCCAGTGTTTGGAAGCAAGTGGGAACGGCGAGGTCTAAGTTCAAACCCTGTAGGAACGGATCCAACCCAGCCTTGCATTTATTTCCAGAAAAGACAATTAAAAGGAAACCTGATCAGACATTTTCAAAAATAGACCCAATAGGAAGTTATTAGAGCCACAGTGAAATGTGTCACGCTAATGAATTAATAATTGTGTTTACCCTTTTCCTTGGGAATCTTTTGCCCGTCTCGCCATTTCTGACTGTCGCTCAGCATCTTTGAAAAAGAATATTTCAAAGCAGTTCTCTGCTTCTGCAGAACTCCTTCCTGACAGTTATTCACTTCCTGTAATATCTCACAGCACTGGAGCTCCCAGATGAAAGGAGAGTTCGCACGGTGTGCCCATCCTGAAGTCTAATTAAAACCTGAATAAAATGGGAGGGATGGCACCTAGTGAGGAGAGATGTTTCTTGAGGGAACTCAGTAAGGGGAGCTTCTTTCTTGGCAAAACACTGAAACCTCCACATAAAAGCAGAAGAACAATGCCCAGGGCAGGGAATAAAAACCCTGAGCTGGGCAGGGGGGAAATAAGCCTTTCAAATGCGGAAGAGCTATGAGCCAACTCTTTATTTTTATATAAACTGACTGAACACCAGCATCACTGGAATTTCAGGAGTGGCTGCCATCTTGCACCACTGAAAACAACCTTCTCCTTCCCCTAAGTGCCTCCTCATCAGCGCAAAGAGAAGATGGGTGACAATAGCCACCTAAATTTGTGAACTCCCCATCCTGGAGCGATCAGCAAAACGAAGAGCCTGAGGATAAGGATTCTGCTTCCCATATATGAGCGTGATTTTATATATTTTAGACACTGGGGTTGAGATTCACCCCTGTGCAGAGGAGACAACACGAGCCCCAGACGTCATTGAAAGGGTTTAAGGGTGGGACTTCAGTGGTGCGTAGAACTAGTGCAAACCCTCTGCCCAGGGGTGAATTTCATCCAAGGTGCCTCTTGTGAGACCGCTATGCACAACGAAAGAAAAGCACACAAAATCAGGTCACTCAGCTACATGCAGCAATGCAATGGTCCAGCACCTCCCTTTTCGCTTATATCTTCCAACTGATGTAAGACCGAGGGGAAACCCCTGAGCTGTCCTAGTTCCATCGACTTCAAATATACACCTTGCCATTGTCGTCAATGGAGCTTTGACAATTTACACCACTCGATGATTTGCCCCGGTATGTTAATCATTGCAACAGAAAGGCTGTCCTTCAAAATGATAGCGACAGTAACGAACTGAGAGAGGTAACAAGGTGAGCGTGTTTATTTGTACAACATCTTGCAGTCCTTGCTCAGGAAAGAAAGCCACAGACTTAAAGCAATTGAGTAGAGACATAGGGGAGAGACGGACATCAAGCAACACTTTTTCATTGTTGTCCAGAAATAGTGTGTGTGTTGGTCACTTAATGCAAAGTTATATACTGTAGCTGTTCTAGAAGGAAAACACACATTTCTTATTTTCTTAAACAAACACGTGTTTCGTTGGAGAGAGTGGGTATTTTGTACAATCCTTTAATAGGATCGTCATATCATCAAGCTGTAACACATCTGGTCACTATAGTCAACACACACACGTAAAGCTAGGAAAATAAAATGGAAATACTTTTCTTGTGTTGTCTTTTTATAATTTCATTATTTGTGCAATAGAGCTGTTCTGTATAAGGCCCTGAGCCTCAAATGAAGCGGTCACTGAGCTGAATAATATGTGTGCATGGCATTCTGTCTATAGAATCATGTTACCATCCGCGAGTTAACACACCCTTGTTTCTCAGAAGGCAGGGTGTATGCTTCTAGATCTAATATGTTGGCCCCAAACCTGCCCTCTCTGACAACTGTGTAACTACATTAAATTCAGGCATTTAGAATAATACCAGGGACACATTGGCACAGCAGTAAGAAACCCATCCTGCTCCCACTGAAGTCAACTGATCAAGTGTATTTGGTGACTAGGGGTCACCAAATGAAATGAATAGGCAGCAGGTTTAAAATAAACATAAGGAAGTATTTCTCCACACATAAGCAGGGCCAGCTCTGGCTTTTTTGCCGCCCTAGGCAAAAAAGCCTCCCGCCTCCCCCCAGCCCCCGGTGGGGAGCGCGGCCATGGCCCCGCTCTCCCCAGCCGGCTGGAGCGCCGTGGGGAGGGCGGCGAGCCCAGCCCCGGCCCCACTCTCCCCGGCCGGCCAGAGCGCCTGGGGAGGGCGGAGAGCCCGGCTGGGGCCATGCTTTCCCCGACTGGCTGGAGCGCCAGGAGGAGGGCGGAGACCCCGGCCGTGGCCCCACTCTCCCCGGCAGTGGCCCCACTCTCCCCGGCCGGCCGGAGCACTGCCCCTCTCCAGGTGCCGCCCCAAGCACATGCTTGGTAGGCTGGTGCCTGGAGCCGGCCCTGCACATAAGTGCCGACTCGCCGACTCCGTGGGTGCTCCAGGGATGCACCCACGGAAGAAAATTGGTGGATGCTCCAGCTCACCTCCGCCTCCTCTGCGAGCGCGCCACCACATCCTGCTTCTCTCCCTCCCCCCCAGCGCTTGCGCCGTGAAACAGCTGATTCGCAGGGCAAGGAGGGCAGGGGGAGGAGCGGAACGTGGCACACTGGGGGAAGAGACAGGGCTGGGGCAGGGATTTGGGGAAGGGATCCAATAGGGGCAGGGAGAGGGTGGAGTTAGGGCGGGGAGTTTGGGGATGGGGTTGGAATGGGGGCGGGGATGGGGTGGAGTCGGGGTGGGACCATGGGCGGGGAAAGGGGCGGGGGGCGCGGGCACCCACTGGCACCGGAAAAAGTTGGCACCTATGTCTCCACACAACTCAGTCAACCTGTGGAACTCTTTGCCAGAGGATGTTGTGAAGGCCAAGACTATAACAGGGTTAAAAAAGAGCTAGATAAGTTCCTGGAGGATAGGTCCATCAATGGCTATTAGCCAGGATGGGCAGGAATGGTGTCCCTAGCCTCTGTTTGCCAGAAGCTGGGAATGGGTGACAGGATGGATCGCTTGATAATTACCTGTTCTGTTCATTCCTTCTGGGGCACCTGGCACTGGCCACTGTCAGTAGACAAGATACTGGGCTAGATGGACCTTTGGTCTGACCCAGTATGGCCGTTCTTATGTTCTTACATTAATTCCCCTTGGGTCCAATGCTCTTTTCCCATTTACAGCAGTATAAATCAGGAGTAATGCCACTGAGCTATCCCAGTGTGAAACTGGTATGGGGCTTTAAGAAGGAGCAGGCGCAGGCCCTAATATGAAGGTAGAATTTGCGCCAATACATTGACTGGGATAGCTTTTTAAAAACACCTGTGATTATAATGGAGTTATTGAGCATTATACATACCTTACACAGCTCAGTTACTCACAGCATGAAGTAGGAGTAGAGCTCTGCCTCTGTGGCATCATTGTACCACTTCCATGGTGTGCCACAGGGGACAGGATAGAGTAGGGGATGTTCGGCCACATGCCTCGGGGGCCTCCTCTCAAACAAACCACACAGGATTTCAGCAGGGAAGGCAGGGCCAGATTTACAAGCACTGGGCACCGAGCAGCTCCCCTGGGATGTTTGGGGACAGATTTTGGAACTGCTCAGTGCCCAATATGCACCCAACATGCTGGGCTCTTTCGAAAGTCTGGCTCCAGCTGCGGGTGCTGACTCAGCACTTCCAGGAAACCATGGCCTTAATGATTGCTCTGCCAGCGCTGAATACCCACTTTCCCGCTCTGTGGCGTGGAAATCCTCACCCCCCGGAACATTCTAGGGGAGCAGCCAGGAAGGGAGCCTCGGCAGTGGCTCCATTGGAGCCGTGATCTCCTGGAAGCCAAGCAAGGCTGGGAGGGTCTCTAGTGGTAGAGTGAAAGCACAGGAACAAAGGGCCCTAGGCTCCAAAAGGCTCCTGAGAGCTACAGGTGTAGGGGGCAGAACCCTTCCTATTTCACCTCAGGGGATGGGCCCAGCCATGCTGACTTTATCCCCATTGCCCCAAGGGAGCAATCTGTTATAAACTCCCTGGATGAAACCGTGACCCCATTGAAGTCCATGGCAAAACTCCTCTTGACTTCAGTGGGGCCAGGATTTCACCCCATGAATGCAAGTGTAACTCCTATAGGGGGCAATGTGGTCCATCAACTTATAGCGATTTCTCTCCCTCTTCTCCAACCACCCAACAACTCTCATGAGAATTAACCTCCCAAGTGGATTATAATGACCATAAGATTTAAAATAATAACAATGATAAATCGCCACGGATGGGCATGCCGCCTCTGAATAAAATTATATTTTTAGTCCAGTTAGAAAAGACTTTCCACATACAATATCCAGAGGCTCTTCTACAAAATTCTTGAAAACATGGAATAGCCATAGGAGGTGAGCAGACACAAGGTGTCCTTATTATAAAGGATAATTTGATGAGTAAAGTTACTAGAGCTAATGTTACTAAGTTTCCACAAAGAGCTGATCAGAACGTTTTCATTGACGTGCTGTTTCCTCAAAGCCAACACTATTTTGCAGAGATGCATCGGTTTTGACAAGGTTGATGAGAGGACTGTTTCCAAATTCCACTTCTAACGAGCGAGAGAGAGAGAGAGAGAGAGAGAGAGAGACCTGAAAAATCTGACCTTTTTGATTCAAAAGTGGATGTTTTGACCCAGTTCTGTTTCATGAAAACCTTCACAAGATTTTGTTTTCATTCCAGTGTGGAACAAAAACAAATTTTGAAGCCTCAAAAGTTGCCACGAAATGGAATGATCGTCCTCCGGTCAGCTGTAATTGTTACAGAGATCTCAGTTATGGGAGAACACTGAAGTTAATTCTGAATTTTAAGTAGACCCCCCTTTGAGAACTTGACCATTTTAAGTCAAAATTAAGCCGGATCAATATTTCATTGCTGAGATCTATCAGAACAACAACGCTTTGCTCTCCAAAGTACTTATGGTGTCGTGCAAATCCCAGTACTGGGGATTTTATTTGCAAATGAAATAAATAAAAGATAAATTCATTATTTTCATTTGGTGCCACAATAATTGATAGTAGTTGCTGTGGACATATACAATGGCTTAGATTAATGGCCTTGCTTATTCTAATGATGATGGCATTTTCTGTGGAGATTAATTAGCATTAATGTTGCAAATATTATTAGAACTGAAACATGCACCATAAACCAAAATAATTTGACAGAACTATGTTCTTATTAAAAAACCTTGAAAATAATGAGACTCTAATTGTCCTTTGTTTGTTAGAGTTGGCTATTCTGCACATTCCTTTTATCTGTGCAACATGTATTGTTTCACTGTTTTATACCAATTTGCTTCTTTTATTTTCCCACATTTTCATGTTCTTATACACAGACAATGAGTGACGATTATTACCCTCTCTACTTTGCATTCAATTTACATCACAAACACATTAACACATCTTAACTCATCTATCTAGAGCGGAAATTTGATAATGGTCCCTTGGAAACCCTACCGGCTATGTCAAACACAAACAATTTCAAACACTGCAAAACCAAATGAGATGAAATGTCACATCTCAAAAAATAAATGATCTTTGCTGGCAAAGGGCAACAGATTTTACAAACCCATAACTCAATTTTAGCTCCTCTTGTTTTAATCTGCAGCTTATCGGTTCTCCCATAATTCAAAAAGTGACTCCAAAACACCTCCACAACCGTAAATGTCTCTCACATCAGCTGCAGGAAGGAACATTTTTAATTTTTTGGACACAGAGCACAGCATTCACAGTTCATAAACTCAAACACTTTTACAACAACCCAAGGGCCATCATAACCTCATAGCAAGTGAGAGGTCATTCTCCAGCCTCCGCCATACCGGCACATCCATATTCTATTCCACATGGAATCCAGTTAGCCTGTTTGTGAGTGCTTATTACTGTGTGAAATGCTCTCCAGAATTTTATAACAATTACAATAATAGAATATCCATCTTGCTTTGCAAAGACCCGGGGTTGCTTGCCAAAGCTCATCTGCCTTCAAAAGTCATGAAAGGAAAAGTCGCAGCCCTTCCTCTCTTCTAGCAAAGTTATTAGAGTTGATACAGAGAGGTAATAGCCCCACATAACAAACATTCTTTAAAATGTAATCCTGATTTAAAATCTTTAAGTTTGGACATCTTTTACAGTTGCCAGTTAAGTCTATTATTCATTCCAGCACAGATATTCTCATTTAAAGCGGGATCTCTGATCATAGAATCATAGAAGATTAGGGTTGGAAGAGACCTCAGGAGGTCATCTAGTCCAATCCCCTGCTCAAAGCAAGACCAACATCAGCTAAATCATCCCAGCCAGGGCTTTGTCAAGCCTGGCCTTAAAAACCTCTAAGGATGGAGATTCCACCACCTCCTTAGGTAACCCATTCCAGTGATTCACTGCCCTCCTAATGAAATAGTGTTTCCTAATATCCAATCTAGACCTTCCCCACTGCAACCATTGCTTCTTGTTCTGTCTTCTGCCACCACTGAGAACAGCCGAGCTCCATCCTCTTTGGAACCCCCCTTCAGGTAGTTGAAGGCTGCTATCAAATCCCCCTTCACTCTTCTCTTCTGCAGACTAAATAACCCCAGTTCCCTCAGCCTCTCCTCGTAAGTCATGTGCCCCAGCCCCCTAATCATTTTTGTTGCCCTCCACTGGACTCTCTTCAATTTGTCCACATCCCTTCTGTCGTTGGGGAACCAAACTGGATGCCATACTCCAGGTGTGGCCGCACCTGTGCCAAATAGAGGGGAATAACCAGTACTTATACCACAATTATGAGACCTGATTCTGTAGAGTTATTCATGAGCACATTAGTCATCTATTCTGGGGGGCAAACTCCTGGCAGAAAGGTAGGCCAGAACAAGGGTTTCCTGGGTAAAAAGAGCAGACTGTAGCTCTTAAAAGGCAGGTTATTTGATTGGCAGTGTATTAGATTACAACTCCATTTAACAATACTATCAGCTCAGTTAAGATAAGCGTATATATGGTCCCAGGGCAAGGAACCAATTACTGATCAAGGCCCTGCAATTTGGAAAATCAACCGGATTCCACATGGCTGCAGGGTTCTGCACTAACAAAAAGGGGCCTAAAGATCACATTCAATCCCCTTTGCCATAGGGTGACCAGATGTCCTGATTTTATAGGGACAGTCCCGATTTGGGTTTTTTTTTCTTATATAGGCTCCTATTACCTCCCATCCCCTGTCCCGATTTTTCACACTTGCTGTCTGGTCACCCTACTTTGACATGTATTCCTATTTAGATACTTTGAGTAAGACTGTGTTGTCCCGCTAACTTGTCCCTGACCCCAATACACCCCTCCCATCTCCAGCCCTGCTCCTGGCCTACACCAGGGCTTTTGGGGGGGTCCTTGGAAAGCAGCCTTACTGCAGTCCTCTACAGTGCCTGCACCAGGGGAGTCCTGTTCTGGATGGAACTGGTGTTTATGTTGCTCCAGGGTGAAATTCTGGCCCCATAAAGTCACTAGGAATTTTGCCATGGACTTCAATCCCCTGACCCTTTTACCCAGACGGGGGTGAAAAATCTCACTCTTTGTTTCAAAGTTTTCAATAGGTGTTGCTCTGCCTGGTTAGTTGGGGGCATTTAGTACACACTTCTGGGCTTGACTCAGTTTCTCATGTTTGCATTACAGCAAGCTTCCCTAGAGGGTGAGGGGTGTGGGCTCTGGGAGAGAGTTTGGTGCAGGAGGGGGGGTCCAGGCTGGGGAAGAGTGTTGGGGTGCAGGAGCGGGTGAGGGGTGTGGGCTCTGGGAAGGAGTTTGGGTGCAGGGGCTCCAGGCGGGGGCAGAGTGTTGGGGTGCAGGAGAGGGTGAGGGGTGTGGGCTCTGGGAAGGAGTTTGGATGCAGGGGCTCCAGGCGGGGGCAGAGTGTTGGGGTGCAGGAGAGGGTGAGGGGTGTGGGCTCTGGGAGGGAGTTTGGGTGCAGGAGGGGGCTCGAGGCTGGGGCAGAGTGTAAGGGTGTGAGAGGGGGTGCGAGGTGCAAGCTCCGGCAGGGAGGTGTTTACCACAGGTGGTTCCTGGCCAGCGGCACAGCAGGGCTCAGGCAGCCTGCCTGCCTACATGCCATAGCCCCACGCCGCTCCCAAAAGCGGCCGGTTGCTGGCACGTCTCTGCACACCCCTTAGGGGAGGGGGACAGCATGTCTTTGTGCGCTGCCCAGGCCTGCAAACACCACCCCCGCAAGCGTTAATGGGAACTATGGGGACGGTACTGGGGGTGCGCGGAGCTGCCTCCCCTTCCCCCCACCAGGGACTGCGGAGATGTGCCAGCAGCCGGCCACTTCCAGGAGCAGCGTGGTGCCACGGCATACAGGCAGCCTACCTGAGCCCTGTTTCGCCGGGGCCCCGGGCTGCAGCCCCTAAAACCCCTGCGTTAATCCGGCCCTGTGCCCCCTGGCCAGGCTGGAAGCCGGAGCTGGGCAGTGGTAAGAGGCGCCCAGGGAGCCCTAGCCACTGTGGGGATCCCTGGACCTTCTATCTGTCCTGGGCAGCCCTGGGCACGGGCTCTGTGGGCCCATGCGTTAATCTGCCACTGGTTCTGGAACTTGGGCTCTGTGGCTGTTTTTTTACATGGGCAACAGCAAATATAAACCCACCTAACCTGGCCCACAATATTTCTTGGGGTTTGAAACTATGCAATAGGTTTATCCCGTGCAAGGTTGGGGTGCTTTCTCCTCCTTTCACATCCAAGCTACCATTTCAGAGAATCCTCGTCAAATGCACATTTGGGAACCTTAAATTAAAGGTTTCAGAGTAGCAGCCGTGTTAGTCTGTATCCGCAAAAAGAACAGGAGTACTTGTGGCATCCGAAGAAGTGGGCTGTAGTCCACGAAAGCTTATGCTCTAATAAATTTGTTAGTCTCTAAGGTGCCACAAGTACTCCTGTTCTTCTTTAAATTAAAGGGTTACCCAAAGTAAACAAACAAGGGCCTGTACTTTGGAACTATCGATCCAGCTTCTCTATACTTGCACAATTCATTAGCAAAAGGATTGCGTGGTACACAAAAATGGCAAAAATCTCTCTCATGATCATCACTGGTCTTCTGGGATCTCTTCTCAGTGCCGAATGTACAGGTTGGTTCATTTTAAACCTAGCAAGTCCTCTGCTTTTTAGTTGCTCTCATAGATCGGATAACATTTCTGTCCTCTGATAAGGAATACATCATTTACCAGCAACAAAATTCACATAGTAAGACTGCTGAATTTTATCAGTTCTCCATTTAAAATATGTTTTCTCTTGAGAATAAAAAAATAGGGGTTTTATGGTGATAAAATTAATTGATGTGCTGCTTTTTATTTAAAGAATGGGACTTTTCTGCTACTTATTTTATGACTATTAATGTCAAGGAATTGCTCTAGATTCAGCCATTTTAATACAAATAAAACAATCAGAGGAAGAGATATTTACAAATGAGCGTCTGTGCCTTTTATGGTGTATTTGAATCCCAGAACAAACTGTCTAGTAGACCAATAAATACATGACAGGGTCTTTGGATTTTCTACTGTGATGATTGTTTAAATGCCAAATTCGGGCTAAATTCAAATGCAATATTTTATACTAAGATTATGAGCATGCAAGAGAACAGTTTGGCCAAAGAGCAGACATTTCTAATAGAAGTGAGGCTGATGCACCAACTATCACACCATTTGTTGCCTATCTTTCCTCATGTCCAGGGGCATGATCCTGCATTAAGGAAATCAAAGGCATTTTTACCATTTACCTCAATGGAAGCAGGACCCAGTCCTACATAGGGAGGTTAATACCCCCCCACCCCACTGGTGGGGTTCTGAGGTTGTATCCATGTTTGTGCTGTGTTGTGGGGGTGGTGGAAGGGACTATATATCGGTGCAGAGCACTATATTGTTATTTCACTTCAAACCAGACAGCCTGTCCTAGCTGGGAAGATAAAATATTCTTTCCAGTGTGTTTACTCACTGATTAGAACTGAGAGCCTAAAGCACAGTATTGCGATACTCCTTGAAAGCAAACCATGGCAAAATATTCTTCCCATGCCCCGTGAGACGTGCCTACTACAGAATTCTGTGCTAGACCTGGATACTGGAAACCTCATAGACCCAGGCACAGAGAAAGTGTATTTAAACAGTCATGCCCCTCTGCCATGTACATTGGCCAAACCGGACAGTCTCTACGCAAAAGAATAAATGGACACAAATTGGACATCAGGCATCATAACATTCAAAAACCAGTAGGAGAACACTTCAGTCTCTCTGGTCACTCAATAACAGACCTAAAAGTGGCAATTCTTCAACAACAAAAACTTCAAAAACAGACTCCAACGTGAAACTGCAGAACTGGAATTAATTTGCAAACTGGACACCATCAGATTAGGCCTGAATAGAGACCGGGAGTGGTTGGGTCATTACAAAACCTAAACTGAATTTCCCCAATACTAATTTCCCCCTACTGTTACTCACACCTTCTTTTCAACTGTCTGTAATGGGCCACTCTCATTACCACTTCAAAAGTTATTTTTCCTCCCTTGGTATTAATTGAATTGTTTCATTAGACTGACTTCTCACTTGATATGGCAACTCCCATCCTTTCATGCATTTATACCTGCTCCTGTATTTTCCACTCCATGCATCTGATGAAGTGGGTTGTAGCCCACGAAAGCTTATGCCCAAATAAATTTGTTAGTCTCTAAGGTGCCACAAGGACTCCTCATTGTTTTAATCTCTCCATTGATTCTCAGATTCACCTGCTTAGCTAGTGGCAGTTGCCTCCAGCCAGAGGTTTCCCTGGGGTTGGAATAAAATGCCCATTCTCCAAGTGAGCCTGTCACCTTTTGTCCAGGGTGTTGTGTTGTTTTGTTTTTAAAGCATTCTGCAGCATCAGGACATGACTGCATTAGCCGGAATGGCAGAATGGCAGTAACTGGAGTTAGAGGGATGCTTTGCGCTATATTTTAATGTTGCAGCTGACGAGTTACCATCTGTAGCTGGTGCACGTAGGTTAATTGGAACAGGTGCCTGCTGTATTCCTATTGGCTAGAAGTGTCCAGGAAGAGATACAAGGTGAAAATGTTGCAACTGATGTTCTAGTTTTTGGGTAATTAGTCTGGAGACTAATTGTGGAAAAAAGCAGCATGTCTCTGAGCCCACGGAGCTGACCACATCTTGGACTGCACTGGACTGGACCCTTTGCACAGTTCAAATGCAAAATGGCAGGCCCCAGAAGCACAGTCACCCCCAAAAGGGGCAGATTGTTTGCAAAGGGTATGGTGGCAGGCAGAACCGTCTTTACTCATACTGATGCTGCTCCGGGCGATCTGTCGACAGTGCTCGCCTTTGCATTTTAAGTGTGAACTGGTCAATGGTCAAAATTTCAAGGAAGAGGAGGGAAATCAATTTTGGATCCCGCCCCTAAACACAAACCAAGCTATTGCCATCGGACAATTTGTATTAATAGTCACAACTCTCTACCAGACCTGCTTTCTGGGAGAATAGAATTGTTTACTCCATTCAGACACAGGGCAAGGTAGTTCTGTTAAGATCAAGCTTTTAATTCTCATAGCTAATTGAAAGCACGCGTCAGCACAAGGAATACAGAACTGTAGACTTGTTTTGCAGTCGTTTAAACTGTTATAAAAACAGTTGGCAGTCAGAATAATCACTTGCAGATAGAGCTCCAGCAGAAGGGCCAATTCCTGCCTTCCGTTACAGGGGTAAGTGAGGATGGTAATTCCAATGAACTCAAATGGAGTCAAAGTATAAATCTGGAATAAGGGCTTTATTGAAGTCAGGGGGCGTTTCTCGGATGACTTCAAGGGGCGTTTAATTGGGCACTAAGTGAGAGCAGAAACTAGCCTTCTAAAAGCAAATAGAGATTCTGTCTGGCTGTTACCAGTCCTCACAAGTTCCCTTTCTAGTCATCATGATCAGTTTCTTCTCTCTCCCGCCAAGTCTCAAGTGGCCAATGAAATTTACTCCCATTCTCTGGGAAATCCGTTATAGTATAAACCTTATATGAACAAGAAGCTACATAATATTGTTTCACAAACTTAATGAACAACTTTAACCCCAAGCAGAACTGACAGCGCCATCTAGTGACCATGAGAGCTTTGATGTCTTTCACTGTAAGCCTGTTAGTCATAAGAAAGGGCCTTGAAAATTTGGCTGACCAAGTAGATGACCAAGAATTTTCTCTGTTTTAATAAGCAGATCTGCTCGCCCTTTGTACCCGCCTAACTATTTTGGTTATGGGTGTGGGTTTTTGACTGATATAGTCATACCATTACAGCTTCTAGTGTGGACACAGTTATATTATACAGGTACCCTCCGTATACAGGAAGGGGAATAAGCTATACTAAAATTTTATTATGTGTGTGCAATATGCCCAGAGCCATGGTGTCTAGGTGATGAAAACTCAGGGATGGAAAGCCTGGTGTTTGAGAACACAGCACTTAAACATGACAGTTAAAACGTTGAGGGGACTGTACCATCCTGTCACTATGGTCTATGGTTTTTCTTAATTACAGTTTTTATCAAAAATGAACAAGCAAGCTCAATCTTGCGCAGGCTGAAGAGATATAATTCAAATCGACTGGAAGAGTTTGTTCCAGGGAACCTCGAGAGAGAATGTAAGGAAGAAAAATGCAGTTTTGAAGAAGCGCGAGAAGTCTTTGAAAACACGGAAAAAACAGTGAGTGTTATTATGGCAGAATGACCCCGGCCCCACCATTATGAACGTCCTGGGGAAGAGATAGGAGGGAGACAATCATGGAAAAAGCCTCTTTTCCCAAAGGGTGCAATTCAGCCCGTGCAATGGACCAGCAGAGCACCTATGTTCATGCGAGTCTCACATAAGCACTTATGCCTGTGCTGACCCACTTCATGAAAGGGATTTTAACCCTAAAACCTTTCTATTTGGATCCTTTACCTAAAGTTTTGGAGGCTTTACTTCTTGCTAGTTCTGTAATTTAATTTTCAAATTAAATATCAAGAGAAATTATTCATTTTATTGTTTGTTTGTTTTGTAGATGGAGTTTTGGAAAGGGTATATTGGTAAGAGATTTGCTTCCTCCACATTTCACATACATAAAAACCATAAGGTCATCCTGTATTCACCTTTCAGTACATGCCTATAAGTAACGGGAGGTACAGGTATTCATTGAAAGAATATTTCCCATTTAAGGAATAGGTTCTACAGTAGTGCTGGTCAAATTTATGCATGATGAATAATATATCCCCCAATTTAGTTCTTTCCCCTGTTCTGTTTGCAGATAATTCACAGTGTTGGTTTTTACGAGTCTATTCATTATTTGCATTTGTTCAAACAGCTTGTGTGAACAAGTTTCACTGTATGAGTTCACCTTGACCACTTGCAGTTTGTGATGTGTGATTGGTCGTGTAAACCATGGAGAATGTTTCAGCTCCTATGGAAAAATGAAACGTTAAGGTTTGAGACAAATGGCCAGTAGCAAACGCCCTGTTCACATGCAAACATGATTCTTCCTATGAATGGCCCCTCTGTAAACATGTGTATGAGCACATCATGTTTGCTTGGAAACAGTGTATTAAAGAGAGCTATAAATGTGGCCAAAATTGATAGCTGTTTGGAATTCAAACCAATGCTCAGAAACACTTGTTTTGCATCTCTTGTCCAGCTCTGCTTCACACTTACAATCTGTCTCTTTACTCCTTGGTCCCTAACCTCAACTACCCCCCACACCCACACACAAAAAATATATTAAATGAACACCAAACATATGAAACTACGGATGTTTCAGCTTTGTAGATTGGCTGAGCACACAGAACATCGCCACTCTTAAATAACTCACACGAGTCAGTCCGAACTATACAATAAAAAAGTTACCTTTGCCTTTTTAAATTGTCCTCTGAAAAAACAATCGCTATGAAACGGAGATACTGTATTTTGTTTTTCTATGGTTGAAACTAATGACCCTGCTGCAAAAAAACAAAACCAATCTTACCGTCTCCTTTTTCATCACTGTGCATGTTGTACTTGTCCACCTCACGAGCTGCTAGTACCAACATCTGTGCTGCATGAGTGAAATTCACTCCCATGCAGAGACGCAGCTCAAGCACCCGGGCAGCACTTAAACCCTATTTGAGAGCTTAAGTCATGCACAGGCCTAATACTCTGCCCAGCGGTGAATTTGGCCGTAAGTGACCATCTTCTGCACCACACAAGCAACCTTTGGGCAGTTTCCAAGGCTTGAGTCCTAATTCTCTGCTGCTTTGTGTCTGCACTGCTGTAAGTGACAAGTGGGTGTAAAACTCCACCATGCCGTTGAGGTGGAGTTTTACACTGACTTGCACCAGTATAATTGGCTGCACAAGCCATCGGGAGACAAAAGACCCAGTCCCTGGCCTGCAAGCTGGACATTCTGTACTTTGTTATATTTTGCCCCCTGTTTGCATTGGAACGAGGGGGAAGGAGAGAGAGGAGGAAGAAGCATTAACAGCTGAATTTGCTGGTGTAACATGAATGCATCAGGGCACTCTGCATTTCTCCTTCTCCTTCGGCTTTGCTCTGTCTTTTAAGAGTTTATTTCCTTAAGATTCAGCATCACTAATCCAATTGCCAAGTCCCCGGGTTTTATTGCAAATTTTCTGATAATTGGTGTTTTCCTTAGAGCTGGATTCCCAGGAATACATGAGAAGCTCGGCTTTCATTTCTTTCAAGAAGTCTGTTTCTAGCCCTCACAGAAAAGGAGAAAAGCTTGAGCTTAAAGTTCAGGGTTTTACGGTAAAGGCTCAAAACCAGGTGGCCACGCCACAGTCTTCTTCAAGGAAGGATGAGAACTTAAAAAAAAACCTAATTTGGAGCCAGCTGGCTCTGCGTGTTCTCAAGGAACTCCACCTCCTAGCTCCAGCGTTCTAAGCTAGATGAGACATAGGAGCAGTCTCTGATCTCACACTAGTGAGAACTGAGCACAGCACAACTGAAGTCAGGGGAATTAACACACCAAAGATTGTAGTTAGGTCAGGTTTGATGCCATAATCAGGCCTTTGTGCATAATGCAGCTGCAGAGGTCACCACAGGATTGCTGCTCTGTCCATTTGTCATGCAATTATTTTCCAGAATCTAACTTTTCCCTTAAAAAGAAGATTTCAGGTCCAAGCTTAGCTTAACATTCTTTATCCTGAGCCTGGTAGGGTGGGGGAACACTCACTGTTGAGTAGCAAAAGTGATGAATACCCTTGTCTGCTAATTAGCTGATCTTGTTTTCATTTCCAAGATGGAGACCAGTGCAATCCAAATCCGTGTAAAAATGGAGCCCGTTGTGCAGATGACATCGGTTCCTATGTGTGTTGGTGCCCGGCAGGGTATGAAGGAAGGAACTGTGAGCTAGGTATGTACCAAGAGGGCAGATTCTCTGCTGCCCTGCACCATACGTAGTCCCTTAGACCTGGGCAAAGTGGATGGGAATAATTTCCATTCTCATTGGGTGGTTTTTATAACCACTTTCACTGCTGTAAGTGACCACGCAACACTCAGGTGTAACCCCTTGGTGAGTGTGTTACAGGTCTCTCCTTCGGGACCCAATCCATAGAGGAGATGCTAGCCTCCCCACCCCGCTAGTAAGGATTGGTTATTTAGCTCATGCTAAAGCAACTTCTACTTCTCACTATGGTGTTCCCTGGTTCAAACCCTGGTCTTAGCCAAAGTGGCAGCCATCACATATTATAAATGAGAATCAGATTCACAGCCTGCTCAGTAATGTCATGTCTGCCAATGGAAATATTTAATCAGGAACCTCCTTTCTCTCCCTATTACAAGCCCTTCCTGTAATGATTATAATAGTCAGGGCTATTTAACTCCATGGGTGAAATCCTGAGCCTAATGAAGAGAATACAAGATTTTTTCATTGACTTTAACGAGGCCAGGATTTCACCCCCTGGTTCCATTCAACTTCCTGGGGAGATAGAGAGGAATGGGGCCTGATCCAAAATCCACAGAAATCAAACTGGAGTTTTCCCATTGACTCAGTGGGAGCAGGATCCGAGCTACGGTCCTGGGGGGTTGAGTATTGCCCAACAGTTTCAAGCACAGCACACAGGGGGCCCTGTTTGACAATGAGCAATGATCAACTACACACACATCCTGTGAGTCCAAAGACAAACAAAATGCCAATACTCTCCTGAAGGGCTCAGGAGATTATGAAAATAGAATCACTAATGGTTTTAGGAGCTAGGATCTCTCTGTCTCATTGTTCCTGCCCATCCTCTGATCCAGTATAGCCAGTGTAACGAACGAGCACTGAGAAGAGATTCCCTCTCTACTTGTGTTTTTACTCTGGCAGGGAAGAGGTGCGGGTCTGGAAGAGTGTTTTAAATTTGCAGGAAAGATAAAATGGTCTCAAGCCACTGCAGTCTTCTTGTGGATGGCAGACTGGGACTAAAATAGCAATAGAAATGAAGTGACTTTATAAAAATAGTAAACAATCACGTAAGCATGACGACAGAAATGGATGTGTCCTTGAGGAGTGGGAGGGAAGTTAATCTACTGTGAAGTTATTTGAGAACTCACTGAGAATTACAAGAAAGTCTGTTGACTAGTCACTTTCGACACCGGGAAGATGAGATTCCCGAAAGACAGAGAAAAGCGAAGGGGAGCGTGCATCAAAAATGTTCATGACAAAATGTGAGTGTAACGTGAATGCCCCTGGGTTGGTCGTCAGCAGCGGGGATCGAACTTGGGACCTCTGGATCTTAATGCATGAGCCTCTACTGCCTGAGCTAAAAGACTCAACTCTCTTAGGTCTGGTCTATACTACCCGCCTGAATTGGCGGGTAGAAATCGACCTCTCGGGGATCGATTTATTGCGTCCCGTTGGGACGCGACAATCGATCCCCGAATCGGCGCTCTAACTCCACCAGCGGAGGTGGTAGTAAGCGCCACCGACAAAAAGCCGCAGAAGTCGATTTTGCCGCCGTCCTCACTACGGGGTAAGTCAGCTGCAATACGTCGAATTCAGCTACGCTATTCACGTAGCTGAATTTGCGTATCTTAAATCGACTCCCGCTGTAGTGTAGATGTACCCTTAGCTACCTCTGTAGCAGGCTCATCCATCTCCACTTGGCCTCCACTAGAGGGGAAACAGAACTTCCCATCAAGTTGTCATGTCCTACATACTCCCCCTGGCTGGGGAAGTGTATCCCGAGCTCCAGAGGTGTCCCAGTTCAATTTCCTATCCAGGCCACCATCTGTAACACTGACACCCCTAGTGCGGTGTCAGTGGCTGAAGCTGGGGGCTGAGTCTTTGCTTAGACAGTAGAGACACGTGCAACAAGATCCACTGCCAAGGACCCGCCCAGAGGCATCAGCATTACACATTATAGGCTCCAAGCTCAGTTTCATCAAAAGCTGGGCTCGATCAGGGAGGATTTATGTAGGGTTACCATTCGTCCGGATTTACCCGGACATGTCCTCCTTTTCGCGCTAAAAATAGCGTCCGGGGGGAATTTGTAAAGCACTCACAATGTCCGGGATTTCCCCCTCCCCCGGCAGAGCGAGCGGCTGGGAGGGCTGCAGAAAAATCCCGGGCTGGACTCCTGAGCAGCTGTAGAGGAGCTGGAGCCGCCCTGCATTCTGAGTTGGCCTCTCCTGCAACCCGGTCCGGCAGCACTGTGCAGGGCCAGGGACCGGGTTTTGTTGTGCTGGGGAGCTCAGCCACGTGTCCGGCTCGGCTGGCACAGAGCCCAACACCCTGTTCTGAGCAGCAGGGTAAGGGGGCCAGGGAGGTTCTGGAGGGGGCAGTCAAGAAACGGGGGGGGGCTTTTGGGGGGGGTGGAGAAAGTTTTGGGCAGTCAGGGTACAAGGGTAGGGTCCTGGGGGGCAGTTGGGGGGGTCTTAGGAGGGGGCAGTTAGGGGACAAGGAACAGGGAGTCTTAGGTAGGGGGTGGGGTTCTGGAGGGCAGTTAGGAGCAGGGGTCCCAGGAAGGGGCAGTCAGGGGACAAGGAGCAGGGGGGTGGGGAGCTGGGAGTTCTGGGGGGGGGCTGTCAGGGGGCAGGAGTGGGGAGAGGGATCGGAGCAGTCAGGGGACAGGGAGCAGAGAGGTTTAGATGGGTTGGGAGTTCTGGGGGGGGCTGTCAGGGGGCAGGAGTGCGGAGAGGGATCGGAGCAGTCAGGGGACAGGGAGCAGAGGGGTTTAGATGGGTTGGGAGTTCTGGGGGGGGCTGTCAGGGGGTGGGGAGTGGTTGGATGGGGCGTGGGAGTCCCAGGGGTCTGTCTGGGGGTGGGGGTGTGGATAAGGGTTGGGGCAGTCAGGGGACAAGAGGCAGGGAGGCTTAGATAGGGAGTGGAGTCCTGGGGGGCAGTTAGGGGCAGGGGTCCCAGGAGGGGGCAGTCAGGGGACAAGGAACGGGGGGAGGGTTGGGGGTTCTGGGGGGGCGGGAAGTGGGCGGGGCTAGGGCGGGGCTCCTCCCGTCCTCTTTTTTGCTTGCTGAAATATGGTAACCCTAATTTATGGTTTGTGTCATGGAAAATCTGTGGTTTTTCTTCATTTATGATGCAAAACCTGGCAGTTTAAACTAACTTTTGCTTAGAGTTTCTGGGTTCACACCAATCTGAAATCAGAGGTCTATCCCAAGGTTTACACTGCACCCTTCAACATGGCATCTGGTCACCTGAATCCAAACTGAAGACAGAGGGGAAGGAGGAGCGTGGTGGGGAATCCACGGGATATTGTACAAATATTTGTACAAACCCTTCCAAGTGGATCTGCCAAGTCCCAGAGAGCTCCGAAACTCTGAGTGGCCTCAATCTCTCTGACGTCATTCGTGTCAGAACTGGTGCTGTTGTAGCCCACAAGGAGGCTGCCCTAGCAGACTCTGCTCCCTCTCCATACTGCAAAGCAGGTCTCGGAAACCAGTCTCCTTGATAGCTTGCCAGGAGGCTAGGCGGTGCAGGGCAGGCCTCAGGTTCAGTGGATCAGCAATGAGACCGGAGTCCACCAGCCAAAACACTCTCCAGCAGAGAGAGAAATGAGGGGACCCACAGATGCTACCACTTCCCCATGACTTTCCACAATACATTTTCCCACCAGTTTCATCCAGTTCTAGCTCAGACATTTGCCGTTTTGGGGAGACTGGCTTTAACCCGGGGTAGTCAATAGGTGGACCGCTGGCCAAATCCGGACTGCCAGATGCAATTGAACTGACCCCGAAATCTTTTTATTTACTTATTATTATTATTTGTATTATTTTCTCTGGGATCTGGACCTTGACTATACCTTGCCGAAGAAATTTGGACCTTGACAAAAAATAATTGCCCCTGCTTTAACCTCTTGGACTCACATAAGCTGTACATGTATTCCTTGGAGAAGTGCATGGGTTAGATACGCTGGTTGAGATTTTCAAGGCAGACAAAGGGATTTAGCCGTGCTTTCAGATTAAATGGGTTTCTTAACTCCGGTTCCCTTAACACACACCAGGCAAAATTTCTGACTGTAGCGTATCCTGATCAGTGCTTTCATTGGACGAAGGGAGGACGCAAATTTGCTTCTGCCATGCAACAGTTTGGGTTGTTTATATGCTGGAGTCTAAGGGCCTGATCTTGAGAAGGGTTAACCACCCATTACTCCCAGACTAGGTCCTAAGTAAACAGTTCAGCGACATGCTCCTTAATCTACGTCATTTTCAGCTTTGCATTTATTGCACTTTTAAAGTGTCTAATGGGTTTGGTTTAATTTCTTTCAGATTCAACCTGTGCTACTAAGAATGGAGGATGCAAGCATTTTTGCACCAATGACCCACCCCGCAAAGTCGTTTGCTCCTGTGCAGTTGGCTATAAACTGAATGGAGATGGAAAATCCTGTGACCCTGCAGGTCAAGTTCTAAAATGATTTAAAGATTTGGGCTTAGATTTCAAAAGCTTCCGGGAGTATTTAGGCACACAATGGCATTGAAATGAATGGGACAAGTGCATCTAGATCCCCTTGGTGGCTTTGGAGCTCTCAGCCTGCTTGTTTCATAAAGCATGTTGTGAAATGTGTAGTAGAGCAGGTTAGCAATAGCCATGGACATTTTGTGGCAGGTAAGGGCCATGCACGCAGTTAGTGGCATAAACCCCTTCCCCAAACAAGACATAGGAAAAATACAGCCACACTAAGGCCACCACTCTACAGAGCAGGAATGGGATGCTTAAGAGTAGGCATTGGGATCACTGCTTGTTTCAGGTGGCCATCTATAGGTCATGTCTACTTTTCCTCTGTCAATGCGCCAGTATGACCCCCTTACAACATTCTCTGCTGAGACCCCTAACTTTCTAGAGGGAGAAGCCATGTGTCCAGCTGCTCCCATGCCCACCGGTATACATGTCATATGAGTTCTTGCAAGCAAGAGCTATGACATTGTTGATCCCACGTTCTTCATATTTGGGATGCAATGGGCTTTTTGATTACAGTAGACAGGACGGAGAAAGTCTACATCCAGTCAGAATGGGCTACATCCCATAGATGGTACAGAACAGGGCTAGATCCCATCTTTGAACATCATGGGGAATTGTCCTACAAGTTCTTTGAGAAGTCTTCACTGGAGACATGCCAAGCTCATGCTGCTTTTGGGTACTATTTCTATTCCACCACTTGACAGTCAGAAAAAGACATGCAGTTGATGCTAAAATATGCAACCTAAATCTACTATTAAGGAGGTTAAAAGGAAATACATGGATTTTCACGGTTGCAGTGGAAGACAGGAACAGTGAAGAGCAAATAGGAGCAAGAAATAGTAAGCAATTCCTTTTGTCACGAAAGTAACCAGGTTTGACTGATACAAACAAGGAGCAGATCTGTTGGGTAAGAAATGTCGCATTTGCATTACTACTTTACTGAGTAGAACCAGATGTCAAGCAAGAGTCCAACATCAGCTGGTTTGAAGGGATCTGGCACTATAGGGCACAATTAATTTCCCTTCCCCTCTTCTACTAAGGCTCTCAAACTTATTCAGAATGTGGAGACCATCTCCAGAGAGAGACTGTTCCCTGGGCATTGCCCCTCCTATTCGAGATCCCCCACCATCTCTTTGGCAGCAACAATTGGTGGGAGTCAGGACTCCTGGCAGTTAGCTAGTAATCCAGGTAAAGAGTATAAGCTGCCATTGCTACAGGAACAACAGGGTTGGAAGCGGGAGCAGGCAGAACCAGCTAGACACAGAGGATGCAGAGTGGCGATCTCCAGGAAGCCTGGTTGCATGTGGCCACCACCATGGGTCAACAGCATAAGTGAAATGCTTGTAGGCTTCCCGTTCACAGCGTGGTCCACAGTCTCTGACTGTGAGGCAGGGCTCATTGGAAAGCTTCATAGCAGGCAGGGTTGTCAGGTGTCCGGTTTTCGACTGGAACGCCCTGTCAAAAAGGGACTCTGGAGGCTCCAGTCAGCACCACTGACCAGGCTGTTAAAAGTCTGGTCGGCAGCACAGGGGGGCTAAGGCAGGCTCCCTGTCTGCCATGGCTCCACGCGGCTCCCGGAAGCAGCGGCATGTCCCCCCTCTGGCTCCTACGTGTGGGGGCAACCAAGGGGCTCTGCACACTGCCCCTTGCCCCAAGCCCCAGCTCTGCAGCTCCCATTGGCCGGGAACCATGGCCAATGGGAACTGCGAGGGTGGCGCCTGCAGACAGGGCAGTGTGCAGAGCCGCCTGGCTGCGCCTCCGTGTAGGAGCTGGAGTGGGGACATGCTGCTGCTTCCGGGAGCTGCTTGAGGAAAGCTCCACCCAGAGCATGCCCCTTTTCCCTCTCCCATGCCCCAACCCTCTGCCTCAGCCCTGATCCCCCTCCCGCCCTCCGAACCCCTCTATATGAGCCCAAAGCCACCCCCCCCCGCACTCCGAAACTGTTAGCCCCAGCCCAAAGCCCCCTCCCACACTCTGAACCCCTCATTTCTGGCCCCACCCCGTGACATCCTTTCCATGCAACATAACTCCAAGCCCCTAGAAGTCTCTTAATAAAACTGTTGGTTTGATTATAAGGAATTTACAACAGAGTTATGCCATGTGAGGCCCCAATTCAGCCAGATTCTTCAGCACATGCTAACTTTAACCATGCAAGTAGACCCCTTGGGTCAATGGAACTATTCTGATGCTTAAAGTTAGGCATATGCCAGTACCATGCTGAATAAAGGCCTGAGTTAATCACATCCCCATGTGTACATACACACAGGGTTGTTTTTCCATTTTAAAGTCCTCAAAATTGATTTCTAAAACCTGGTAAAGCTTTGTGCTTGCACTACCAAGGAGCTCCTATTTCTGACCTTCGGATGGAGTTTATTGTTGTGTTTATTTGACTATGAGAGCGACTTACATCTCCATAAATTAATACAAACAAACATGAACCACTTAAATCAGCCCACTCCCCTGGAGCTCCTTCATCATCCTGCCGATGAGATGCGTGAAACATTTAGCTCCAGTTTTGCCACTTCATTTGTAATAACACTTAATATGATGCATGGCCAGCTGAAGTGCTACCTTATGAAGCTGCATTCTTCTCACAGTGCCGTTTCCATGTGGGAGGATTACCGCTCCCGAATCCAAAAGCAAGAACACCCGAGCCATGAACACCTTTGACAAGTGGTACTACAATTCTACCGATGATCACGACGAAGCAACAGACAATACCACACAAATCACACCCATCATTAAGCAAGTTACACGAGTCGTTGGTGGAGTGGAAAGCGGGAAAGGTGAAGTTCCTTGGCAGGTACTGGATTTTTGATTCCTGTTTGTTATCCTGCTAAACTTGATTGCTCTCATGTCATTTTGTACACAGAAGGATTTCTTCTATATGCTCTTTGAAGCCAGTGTCACACACTTCAAATCTCAGAGTCTTTTGGCCCATGTACATTATCTATGCTGTAGCAACATACTTTGCCCAGTTCAGGGCCACACTGGGAACTTGCTAGGAGACAGAGTGACTGCATCTTTGTCCAAATGGGACAATCCAACCAGTTTTGGCTGCTGGTAGAATAATACATGAGCGCATTAAGCACTTCACTTCAAGCAGCCAAAGGGGAAGACTTTTCCAATCAAGCAAAATTTATGGGGACATGTTGACATTTTGGGGCACAACTTCACAATGAAGAAGAGACAGAGCCATGTTTTAATACTTCAGACTAAACTGTGGGCCGCTTTTCATGATACTGTCACTGAATGAATCAGAATTTACAATTTAAGGTTCTGATCCTGCAGTTTGAGTCACATGGGCAGAGCCCTGCACCCAGGCAGAAACCCACTGACTTGAGGGGGCTCCAGAAGGGTCTGCGAACACTTGCAAGATTGGGTCTTAGATTTGGGTCAGAGACTTCATTTTGCCTGGCGAGTGCTATGCACACATATGGCATCATCTAAATATGTTCTTTACTCACCCTCTCTTACCATGGAACACCTATATGAGAACACAGATTGGGCCAGATCCTCAGCGGGTGTAAGTCAGTGCACTTCCACTGGCGTCAATGAAGCTATGATAATTTACATCAACAGACAAACTGGTCCTATATATATTTGAAGGAGTCTTATCTACTCCATCTGTTTATTCCTCACCAGAAGTCACAAACAGATATTGTGACTGTGACGGGTTGGATAACGGAAACCCCCTGGGGGCTGCCAACTGATGTGCCAAGACTACGTCTGCCCCTGCTTTCCCTGCCAGCTTGGGACTCCAGAACCCTGTCTTGTTGAGCCAGACACGCCCGTCTGCTCCAACCCCGACCCAGGGTCTGAACCACATGCCCCAAAGCTGCAGACTTAATTGAAAGCCACTTAAGAAATGTTCCTGTCTTTAACACTCAGATGCCCAACTCCCAATGGGGTCCAAACCCCAAATAAATCCGTTTTACCCTGTATAAAGCTTATACAGGGTAAACTCATAAATTGTTCGCCCTCTATAACACTGAGAGAGAGAGATGCACAGCTGTTTGCCCCCCCACCAAGTATTAAATACAGAAAGTAGGATGTAAGTGGTTCCAAGTAGTAACAGACAGAACAAAGTGAATTACCAAGCAAAATAAAATAAAACACGCAAGTGTAAGCCTAGTACAGTAATAAAACTGAATATAGATAAAATCTCACCCTCGGAGATGTTTCTAATAACTTTCTTTCACAGACTGGAAGCCTTCCTAGTCTGGGCACAATGCTTTCCCCTGGTATAGCCCTTGTTCCAGCTCAGGTGGTAGCTAGGGGATTTCTCCTGATGGCTGCCCAATTTGTTCTGTTTCACCCACTTATATATCTTTTGCATAAGGCGGGAATCCTTTGTCCCTCTGGGTTCCCACCCTCCTTCTCAATGGAAAAACACCAGGTTAAAGATGGATTCCAGTTCAGGTGACATGATCACATGTCACTGTAAGACCCCAAGCCTTCATTCCTCCCAGCCTGACTCACAGGAAGGCCTGCCTGCCAACAGAGCCATCCACAGTCAATTGTCCTGATTGATGGGAGCCATCAAGATTCCAAACCACCATTAATGGCCCACACTTTGCATAATTACAATAGGCCCTCAGAGTTATATTTCATAGTTCTAGTTTCAGATACAAGAGTGATACATTTATACAAATAGGATGACCATACTTAGTAGATTATAAGCTTTGTAATGATACCTTACAAGAGACCTTTTGCATGAAGCATATTTTAGTTACATTATATTCACACTCATCAGCATACTTTCATAAAATCATACAGACTGCAACATCACAGTGACATCACAACCATCTCATCCAAACCAACAGGGATGTAATAAAACAGAAATATTGTGACGTCTGGACCAGGGAAATGCAAATAAAACTCCACCCACCAACTGCTGTGTAAACAGTTGTAAAAACAAGGAGCAACAGAAGAGAGGTGCAGAAGAAACTGTTACTAAATGGAACCTTTTTCAAAGACTTCCACAGTTATCCTGGCTTTGATGAGGTTGATGCATCCAGCGATGGCTGAGAGAGCTAAACAGTGAAATAATAAAATCAGTATGAGGTACAATCTTTTGATATCTTGAGCCCCAGCACCGCCGGTATCAATTGCAAGACCAATGACTAGATGCTGCACAAAACGGGATATAAAATCTTCACTCAGGCAGATCAAGTGGAGGTATTTTAACCCTGTCTCAAACAGAGGAAGAATGACATTCTTAAGAAGGCGTTTCTAGGAAGCCAGGTAGCGAAAACGAGAGCTCGGTTAGAGGCAGAGACAGCTTTGGTGAAGAACCCGAGACGTGAAGGGGGTTTAAGTTAGAAGGTTAGCAGCAGGCAGAAGTGACCATTTGCCTCACCTCTTAAGGATGACAGCAAAACAATTGTGTTTATGTGAGCAAAGATGGTCACAAACAAGCTGACACTAGCTTCTTCACTGGAATCCAAAATTGACAGATGTCAGAGCCATTTAGGTGCAATCAAGGGAAAAAAACTGACCCATCGTCTCCAGGAATGACCAAGCTTGCAGTCTTGTTCTGACTACCATCCCAGAGATGCTCAAAGCCCTACATTCTCCAGCTCCATATGTTGCACGGTGATGATACACCACTACACAATGATTCATCTCAGTGACATAAAATCATACACAGGAGACACCACGGTAGGATACACCTTTAAGAAGAGTAAGGGGGAAACCACACAGGACTGGAAAAAACCCTTCAAATTCTGATGCTTATCCAACTCTAGAGAGGCCTTTACCAAGCCATGTGACTCTCCTTCCACCCTAAACATGGGTGCCTCCCCGTTCCCAGTTTTTATCACCATCACGTGGGGAAGTAGCTAGTAGACCTGCTAACCTGGAAGAGTTGGCAACGGTCAGAAGGTCTGCTACCTCCTGCAATGTGTTTCTGAGTGGTCCGGTACTCCATTTGGGTTCTTTACAAGCTATCTCCCGCTTCTGTGTCCCTATTCCATTCACTCCTTGGGGCATTCTTCCCCACCCTCTCAAGTGTGGAGTTGCCTTCTGGATACACCTATTTTTCTCCCCCTTACTCTCTCTCCTCCACTTCTCCCCCCCCGCCCCACCACCCCAAGCTTTCTCTGGTCAATATTCTCTTCTCTCCAACACGCTCACACGTTTCTGTGCAGAGTTCTTGGTGAGGGATGGTTTCTAAAGAGTTAGCGAATCACTCCATGCAGGAAGATAGCTGGAGAGCACAAGAAAGGCAGCGCTCCTGGCAGCTGAAGGAGAAGCCTCTCTAGTGGCTGCAATGGATAACTTTGGGCAGAAAACCCCACACCTGGGTTGGTCTACTTGAGACAGACAAGGACACAGGGAAAAGGTAGCCCAGAACGACTAACAACATGCACCACTACACCAGCTCTGGGCAAGAATTTATGGTGCTGTAACTTCCGTGATGGACTGGCACAAACAGCCTGATTAATGTTAGAGAAGGCCTCTAATGTCACTTGAAATCTAAGACATTGCTAATGGACATGGGCCCAAGACACAGAATTCAGACCTTCATCTAAACTGTCTCAGCTCTTGGGGACAGTTGGATCTGGAGATTAGTTTGAGTCACATCTCAAATGAGTAGCAAATACTTTTTTTAAATTATGTTCCTACTTTTGCAGCCTGATATTTAAGTAGCTGGTTTAGTGTTGTAATTTTCAATCTATAGCTGCCCTCCAGTGGCCAGGTACCTTCAAGTCTACAATTAACTTACTTAGAGATATCTCTTGCCAAACTAAAACATGGTGGGAATTAACAGGGACATTTATCTTTCATATGTACAAATAGATCCTGTGCTTTATTAACAGAGACCTGCGAGATACAAAGTATTGATCTTTAATTGTAGAGCAGATCCTGTTTGGTGCAAACCTCTTGTAGTATGCAGGCTTCTTTCTCTTAGTCATAAGTATTGATCTCTCCTGCTTAACATTCTGCTTCTCGGGGCTAAGAGGCAGCAGGTACACTTACAGAAGGAAGCTGGTCACTAGTAGCGATCGTGTGTATTTAAGGAACAACATGGTTGGGAAATCCCTCTTCTAAATTAATTGTGCCTAATAAGTTTTCATATTTAATTTGAAATGAAGTTTTGGAATGTAAAACATGTAGGCCTGTGTCCCCTGGCTACCACTGGCGCAGCACCTAGATGCCTTAGGCTAGCAGAGGAGCTGGTCCATTGCCACTATTCTCACTGGTGTCCAATATAACCTGTTCAGGAGTCTGTCTGGAATGACTGTGAAGGGAGTTGAACTTCACGTGGTGTTAGATTGGTTTCCCCTTGTCATGACCTAGCCAGAGGAGGGATGGGAGATGGTATTTAGCCATTGGTAAGGTTGTCCTGTGAAATGTGGTCAAACCAGCAGGACAGGACAGGAATACCTCAAGAGGGGAGGAAGGATGCTCAGGAACTCCTCAGAAATTGTCTTTGAACATGCGGGAAAGTGGGTGGTTGCTTTCACAGTGTCAATTTTGCATGTACCATTTAGCAGTGGCTGTTCCTCACCCTTTGTCCGCTCCCTTAATAGACCTATGATGTTTGATTTCTCTTCATTACTGGTTTGTGTGGGACGCAAGGCTTGGATTTCTTTCTCCGTAGGTTCATTTGCAGAATAGAAATGGAGTAGGATTCTGCGGAGGGTCTATTGTCAATGAAAAATGGATCGTAACAGCAGCGCACTGCATTGAGCCTGGCGCACAGATTACTGTCGTGGCAGGTAAGCAAAAGGAAGTCTGAATGCATTTGTGGATATTCAGTTAGGCATGCTAAATAAAATGGGCGCTATCCAGTTTATGAACATGTTTATCATGGCAAAGCTTCCCCTAGACCTGTGACTAGCATCCATATTCCAGCAGGGTTTGCTTGTTAGGTTGATGGGACAACATGGTTTTTTGCAGGAAGGGAACAAGAGTTGTGTTACAGGCCTGGTCTCATAGTCACATTATCCCACTCCAGCTGTACGTACAAACTGTATTAGAACATAGATGCCTCTCTCCAGGCCAGACAACTGTGCCATGGTACAGCTAGAGTTGTAATGTAACAGGCTTTAAGGTGTCCACTGACTATAGCAAACAAAGATGTAGGGCCAGGTCCTGAGCTAGTATAAATTGGCTTAGCTCCATTAAAGTCAACGGACTTCAATCGAGCTATAGCAGTTTATGCCAACTGAAAATCGGGCCCATAGTACATTAGAAGAGTAAGCTCAGGTGGCTTTAGTGTTGTCTCCAGGATCATGGCTCCCAACAACCAGGGCCTAAAAGGGAGAAGTTTTTGGGTCTCACTTTAGTGAAACAAAAATCCAGAAAACCACCACTCAGACTATGACAAGTCTCCCCTCAGAAGCCTTAGCTGACACGGAACATGAAATACCTGACAAAGAGAGCCCTGCGTGGATACAAAATCTGTATGCACGTCCCATCCACACAAATGCTCCGCGGATATCCGCGTTTGTGGCTATAAAGCGGATTGGACTAAAACAGGCCTATCGGTGGCAGTGTGCCGCACAGCTCCAAATGCATTGACCAACTAGTGTCTTGCCGGCAGCTAAAAACTGCATTTTTGCTTCCGTGGTTGTCAGGCCTTAAACTTTCCTAAAACTAACTGTTCATTGGCCAAACGTCACACAGATCTGAACGTTAATTGAGGGATCCATGATCCAAATGATTCTGCAGCAGAAGCAGAAATGGATCCTGTAAAGACTGAAATTCTGCAGAAAGTAGAAATTATGGACTGAAGTAGAGAACTGAACTTGTATGTGAGGAACTGTGAGGTGTAGACAGGCCAAAACTGACACATCCACAAAATGACTTCATTGCATCTTTACCAAAGCTATTTCCCCCCCCAACCTGCTGTCCCCATCCCGGCAAGCTACTCGGCTTTCATTGATTGCCTATGGGAAACCTGAAGAGAATTCAACTCAGGGCCTAACTAAGGCAAGGGATTTGGCAAGGGTCAAAAGGTGATGGCTCACAAGTCCGGTTCCTCAAGTTGTTTATGAAGTGTCTATTTCATATTATAACTGCTGAGCACATGGGACACAAATCTAGTTAGTAGCAGCCGCCAATAACAACCGATTCAATTAAAACGTGCAACACACCCAGACTAAAAGTTAGGTGATCTGGATATATTTATAATTGTCACTTAATTTGGACCAACTCAGACATTAAGAGTGGGATTGTCAAAAAGGCTTAAGACAAAAAGCCCCCGGGACTGATTTCAGCAGAGCTCCATGCCAGTACAGGTTGCCCCTGCACAGGATTAGGGTCTGCAGAAGGCTGAGTGCCACATTTTCTACCATTTACTTTCAACCAGTTTTGCCTCCATGAAAGTTCACAAGGGTGATAGAGCGTATCTGTTCAACTGCGAATACACAACTTCCACTCTTCATACAGCGGAAACAGTTTCATGTTAGAAGAGCCCATTTTTTTGCTTGGAAATGGGTCTGTTTCTTGGTTTGCATTTTGTTGCAAGTTCATCCAGTTCTAATTTCATCACAAATGTTTCACACCCCTCCGACTGAGATAGAGGATGATTGTTCAGGAGCACAGCTGGATTTTACTGGAGTGGATTTTATTGACAGGTACCAAGTAAAGAGGGGAAAAAAATCTGGGGTTGCAGGTTTTCACGGTGACTTGATGTTTTCACATCAAGCACCTTGCACTTTCCCCTCCATCCATGCCAAACACCTAGCTTTAAATATAGCACAATAGCGCCCCCCTTGAAATATTTAGCAAACAAAAATAAAGGCGTTAAAATTACCCCCCACATAGGGTATATGTTCAGGCTGTCCCGCAACAGTTATGCAGCAATATCAATAAGAAAAACCAATAGGAAAAAAAAACCCCTCAAAGTCTCCCCCATATGTGTCTTATTTTTACAGCTTAGTAATGTCATCTGAAAAGAAATCCCTACTCCCTCATTTCTATCTCATATCCTAATGCACTGAAAACAACCCACACCCACACCCAATGAGGGTGGCTCAGAAACAGGGTAGTGAGCAAAGCTGCCAGTCAGACAATACCATTAACAAGAACACAGAGAGCTAACTGATGGTCTGACTTCAGGCTCTCTCGTGGCACGCTCAGCAGGAAGCCAATAAACAGTTAAAAGCAGAAGCACTGCGAATACAACAGACAGAACAGCTCAGATTCTAGAGACTGCAGCAAAGCTTGGAGGAAGATTGAGGCAGAGGCTAAACGTTCCCGACCCACTTTGGGCCACAAAAAAGAGAAGTGGGTTGCTTGTGACAAGCTATTGATCAGGTCTCAGGATTCCCATCCATACCACCCGAGTTACCTGCAGATTTAGGATGTTGGTCACAGTAGGCAGGGAAGTGATTTTGCTTCTGGTTTCCTTGCAGAGCTAGTTAGCAAGCTGCCTGGGCAAGTAGACTTTCCTTTGGGAAGGAAAGGACTTCTCTGCTCAATCTTCACGCTGTGCAGACTCAAAACACCTGAAGTCTTGACAAATTCCCCCTTTTTTGTCTAGAAAAATCTTTTAAGGACGGGATAAGCCTGCCAAAAAATCAGCTGCAATAGCCCTAAACAGCAAAGCGCCTGCAGTTGATTTTTATCCTCAGCAGAGGAATGTGTAGGCAGCTGTGGGAGGGGGATCTGCAGGAGCTGGGAAAGACGGGCTTTGGAACAGAGACTTTGTATCTACTGCCTTTGTAGGGCCTAATAGTCCAGTTGCTGGCAACAACTCCCTGCATCTACCTCTATGGGGGGCGCGGTCCTTCTGGCAAAGATACAGAATGGCTGCTGTGGGTCTGGAGTATTGTTTGCTAATAAATATATTCTTGGTTCGGGAGACTGTAAAATCCTAGGACAACGCTCCCGCTTACAACTCTGCAAAGAATCACCCAACTTCTGTTATCCCAACTGCTACAAAACTTTGATCACCACCCCCTATTTCCCAACAGAACATTTTGGCTACGAGGCCAGGGTTAGCCCCAACTGGTTTGGGGGGTTTGGGGTTTTTTTTTTTAACACGGTACTATTGGATCTTTAGCTGGGCGGCCACCGTCTCTGGTCTGATACATCATTCAACGTGGTCAGCTAAACTTGATGTATGTGTAACCCACTGGTGCGTGTGTGTCGCAGGTTCCCCTCTGTGCTGATCCACAAAGGATATGAGTTGTTAGAGCCCTCAGCTATAGAGCTTTATCTCAGACCATAGCAGCTCATTGCAGTCCCTGGTCTGTCACCTCAAGAGGGTGGTCATTGCATCAGGCACCTCTAGAGCTAAAAGTATGAGCTGCTGCAGCTTGAAGAAAAGAGCCAAGGCTCTGGATTTGGGGACTGTACCAATTCATCGCCTCCCGGGATCGGCACAGAAGGGAGCCTATAGCACACACTCATCAATGGGTTACATTTGCACCATAAGGGACATAACTCATAACCTGCTCCTGCAGCACGGGTCTCTCTCACATAGCATAAGGAAACTACTTACGAGCTATCACTGGTATTTGGTTTCCTACTCCTTGTAGGGCAGACACTAGGGGATCTGACCCTGCTTCCAGTGAAGTCACTTTCAAAAGGGGGCAGGATCAGACCCTAGATGAGGAGATCATCGCACACTTTGGCCTCAGTTCTGCAGTTGGCAAGTTTTTGCCAACCTCTGTCTTTGCAGGATTAGGGGCCTTAGTCAGATCTGTTAATAGACTGCAGTGACACAAACACATAGCAACAAATAGATTATACAGTAACAAGCAGAGTGAACCTTGTCTCATCCGACAGACAGGACACCTAATATCTCCTCCTAGTGCGGTGCACTATCACCACTGGGTCTGAGCCAATTCCCAGGGTGGGATTTGAACTTATGACATTTTGGTTCCCAGCTGAACCTTAGTGACACTAAAAGTATCAGTTGTATGTGTAGTTACTAACCCTGATAGTGTATTTAGTCACCCACAGGTTGCTTGTAATTGTAAAAAGCACCACGTTTATTTCACCAGGGGAACACAACACGGAAGTCAATGACGGTACCGAGCAATATCGCCAAGTGGTGAACATCTTTTCTCATCCCACCTATAATGCCAGCCAAAACAAGCACCATAATGACATAGCACTGCTAGAGCTTGGGACCCCACTGGAGTTCAACAGCTACGTCACCCCCATTTGCATCGCCAGCAAGGAATTCACCAACAGCCTCCTCAAACATGGAACTGGCACCGTGAGTGGCTGGGGGAGCCAGCTGTTCCGGGGAAGGGTGGCCACAGTCCTACAGGTTCTGAAAGTCCCATTCGTTGACCGTGCAACGTGCATGAGAAGCAGCACGTTTTCTATCTTACAGAATATGTTCTGTGCTGGTTACCATTCAGAGGCTAAAGATACCTGTGAAGGGGACAGCGGGGGCCCTCATACCACAGAAATAGAAGGTACCTGGTTTCTAACTGGAATAACCAGCTGGGGGGAAGAGTGTGCGTTGGAGGGCAAATATGGTATCTACACCAGAGTATCAAGGTACGTCAGGTGGATAAAAGATAAAACAAGAGGTTAATCAACATAGAGCTAAACCTTTTGATTGCTTTTCTGTGGATTGCCTGATTAGGAGATGTTGGCAAGTGTAAAAAAAACCCTAATTTGTTTTTCTTAAAATTTTAATAAACAATTTTAATAGAATCAATTTTTCTCTTTGAAGATAAATATTTACACAGGAAGTTGAGAGTACGTGTGGTTAAAAAGGAAAAAAATGCATTCATTGTAAATGGCCAAATTCTATCCTCATTCATGAGCATGCCACTACCTTCGAAGTCACTGAGTGTCGCGTGTTTGTAGCAGAGGAGATTTATTAACGTGTAACACTGGTTCTCATGATGTAAAATAACCTGAAAGCACAGACCTATTAAACTCACGTGAAAGTAGCTGCAGGATTTGTGATACTGAATTCTGCCGAGACTTGATTCAAGGTTATGAAAAGATAATTGTTTGGCATCTATCACCATAACTTAACATTCATTGTATTATTCAGAGTTAATTAAAACTTGCGACCAGATCCTCTGCTAGTGTAAACTGATGTCACTCCATTAACTTCAATGGACCCATGCACATTTATTTATACCATGGGAAGAACTGGCCTGATATTTTTAAAGCTCATACCCATAAGTGATAGAACAAGGAGGATTGTAAGTATTTGAGAATAGATGTCATTCCAATGGGAAAGCAAGTAATCTGGACTTTGTATTCAATGGGATTTTAACCCTAAAAACATTTTAATTCACTAAGGCCCAGGTTCTCAGAGGTATTTAGGCACCTAACACCTATTGAAAACAATGGGAGTTAGGTGCCTCTGAGGATTTGGGCTTTACTGCCTGATCTACTGCCCACTAGTAGGAGTCCTCTAGTTATTCCAGGGGGCAGTGGACTAGGTCTATATGGTCTGTTGCTGTTCCTATTAAAATGAATGATAGCTTTGCCTCTCGAATAAATCAGGCTCTTGCACAATACACTCAATCTATTCATGCAACATAAACACCTTTGTCCAGTCTTGTGTCATATCCCTTTGATCTTCCCCTGACTCAAGGCACTTACATTATTAAAAAGAAGAACAGGAGTACTTGTGGCACCTTAGAGACTAACAAGTACTCCTGTTCTTCTTTTTGCGGATACAGACTAACACGGCTGTTACTCTGAAACCTTACATTATTAAGACATTATTGTGCTTTGGGCATCATTGGTTAATTCTAACACTAAAAGCATTAATAGATAAACCTGACGATGGAATACCTAAGAGGGCTAAAAATATTGTCCTTTAAACTCTGAAATTTTGAAGCATCGTACGCTCAGCCATAAGAAGAGAATTTGAACATTTGGGTAACAATTTACCAAGTTCCACCCACTTTTGTAGCCTCCAGATTCACCTCTTCATTGCTATCAGAATATCCTTAGCTACTTAACTGGAAAAAGCAGACAAATGCTGCCGAGTCACTGGCTGTTAGAATAAAACAAAGCCTTGTGTTGAGCAAGTACCTGTCTAATAAAGTAATGCACATTCTAAGTATGGGATTCAATTTTTGCTGGAAGTATTAGTTGCTTATGGTTACAGGAACTAAATACAACTCTATCATTAGGGCTGAAATCTTTGGTGTGGCAGCACATTTCAGTTGTAGCAAAACCATCCCCTAAAGAACTCGCACTGAGTTGAGATGTGGGATGAATGCATCCAGAGGTTTTGCATCGTTTTCTTGGTAGTTTAGATATCTAAACTAATACTTGATTCAGCGAAAGGGCTCTACTGCACACTCAGAGAGGACAGGGCTTAAGTCGTAACAGTAGCAAAGCCATTCCATGGTGGGTGGTACATTGGTGGATGCAACCTGCTGCTCCTATCTTTGTGTTGCTTTGGGCTACAGGACCCACCAACCCATATGTTATTTGTACGTCAACTGGCCACCTTCCTGACCTGCTCACCTCAGCTCCACGGTGTCCCTTCACAGCTCTCTTCTCCCTGGACAGCGGAAATGGACGTAGCTTTCCTGGGTCCTGTAGAAGGCCTCATGAGTCCATCCAGGGTGCCCCCTTCCCATAGGAGGCAGAGAGGGATTTGCTTTAGGAACTGATGGAGCTAAACTAAACAGAGCCTTCTGAGACCTCTACAGAGGTGTAGCAAATTTTGGTCTGATTCACTTGGTTAATTGCATATTTGTTTATCTATGCACTTGTATTTCCCAAATTCAAGGAAAATGAAATAAATATAGTTGAGGGGAAGTTTAAATAAGATCATCACTAACTCCTGTCTCCTTTTTTCCACTGAAAAACAGTGATTTCTATAAAATTCCATAGGCTGTGCTGTCACTCCTGCGGGACGGTGATCGGCACATGCTGGTGACGTACAAGCTTTGTCACACAGCTCTACTTTGGGCGTTGGCCAAAGCATGACAGAAAATGCTTGTCCAAGGAATACTTCTTGATTTGCATGACCATCCGCCATCCCGGCTTCCTTCCCTCACGAAGGCAGAATATTAGCGGGGGATGGGACCCACGGTCAATAAGACTTCTTTATGTCCACTGTATCGCTTGGACGCTTATGGCTCGTGCACATTTCACAAGGTCTCTGCCGCACGCTGTATAGTGAAGAGCCTTGGGAAAGCATCATGTGTTACTTCCCCAATACAGTAATCCCACAGCAATCCTGGCATGGCATGGATCAAAGGGCACATTCAGGGGATGCTGAATAACTTGTTAGCTGGCTTCTCCCTTCCCCCTTCAGCAGTGTTCAAAAGGGAGCTTGACTGCCACCTTCTTGTCACTTACAGAGGCATGACACAACTATGCTGCAGTGGATGAACCAAATGAATACTTCATATGGGGTAACCATAGCTCCACGCTATGGGAGAAAGCAAAATATTTCCTCCAGCTATTCTTTAAATGCAGCTGCTGTATTTATCTAAACTGAGCTAATTTTAGCATCGTTTCTGAAAAGCACCAGTCACTATAATTTTGGCCTGATGTATCTATGAAATGCTGCAAACATCAGTGGCGTTATATGCAAATGAGTTACTAATAGACACTAAGTATCACGGGGTAGCCGTGTTCATCTGTATCCACAAAAACAACAAGGAGTCCGGTGGCACCTTAAAGACTAACAGATTTATTCGGGCATAAGCTTTCGTGGGTAAAGTTGCATCTGAAGATGTGAGGTTTTTTACCCATGAAAGCTTATGCCCAAATAAATCTGTTAGTCTTTAAGGTGCCACCGGACTCCTTGTTGTTTTAATAGACACTAGTTTGGGCCAGATATGGGCCTCAATTCAGGGAATCATTAACCTCATGCTTAACTTAAACATGTGCTTAATTCCATTGAAGTCAATAGGAATCAAGTATATGCTCCAGTGTTTTTCTGAATCAGGGGTTTCCATACTGCAGGCCAGGGCTATCCAAGCTTCTCCAAACAACTCTTCCAAAAATTCTTCCACTCTGAACTGCAATATCTTTACTTTTCCAGTCCTAGGACCCTCTTGGCTAAGTTTCAGATGTGCCAAATTGTACGGTAGCTTTGTGATACAGATCAATGCTCACTGAAGATTTCAAGATTAAGGACAAAGGATTTATATTTAGCATTATAGCACTGTCACTGAGACCTCTGTCCCTCTTATCACCAGTTTATCCGCCACTAAACCAATCAGTTCATTTATAATATCAATCTGTATTATTTTATGTCGAAATATGTATGAGGGCTTTATGGCTACTATGAAGAAAGGAAATACAGTCAACAAAATGAAAACTATTTTTGTCAAGTAAAAGTTCAGCATTCGTTAGACAGAATTAAATGTTCTCATATGAATTTATTTAACAATGTTTAAATTTTTTTAAATATAGATTTAACACATTTTTACAAGTACATATACAATGTAGCTCATTTAAATTTGCAGACAGAGAAAACCATATACCATATACATGAACACCCTCATTAAACCAGATACTTAAGCTAATGTAACACTTATTGTGCAAAGGTCCAAATGTAAAATGTCTAAGATTGTACAGTCAGATTTGCAGAACTAATCAGTCTCATAAATTAGTCAAAGCTTAGATTCAAGACTATAGAAGACAGAAAATTCAAACCATTTTAATATGCAATGTATGCTATGATTGAGACATTGCTATTTAGACTTGTATTCTTCTTTGAATATATACAACACATCACAGGTGCAGCCATGCCTCCTTACTCATGGAGGGCCTGGTTCTGATCTCACCAACATCCGTGTAAATCAAGAGAGACCCCAGTAGAGCTACACTGGTATGAGAACAGTGTATGTTAAAAGGAAATCAGGTCTGCAGCCTCTAGGGCAGGGGTCAGCAACCTTTCAGAAGTGGTGTGCCGAGTCTTCATTTATTCACTCTAATTTAAGGTTTTGCGTGACAGTCATACATTTTAACGTTTTTAAAAGGTCTCTTTCTATAAGTCTATAACATAGAACTAACCTATAGTTGTATGTAAAGTAAATAAGGTTTTTAAAATGTTTAAGAAGCTTCATTTAAAATTAAATTAAAATGCAGAGCCCCCCGGACCGGTGGCCAGGACCTGGGCAGTGTGAGTGCCACTGAAAATCAGCTCGCGTGCCGCCTATGGCACGCGTGCCATAGGTTGCCTACCCCTGCTCTAGGGAGACAACTGGATATATTTATTTTCACACACAGGCCCTCTAACTAGCAAGAAGGTCCTCACAGATAGATCCCCTACAGCAACACGCACCCCCTGTTCACTTCAGTGGTGTTCCATACAGGCAGCAATGTCTCCACCTATACGGAATTATTTCGGGATCAGGGGTGGGATTTTTCAGAAGCATCTAGAGGAGTTAGGAGCCCAGTTCCCATTGAGTTTCACTCACTTGACACTTCTGAAAATCCTACCTCTGCGTCTTGCAACAATGTAGGTGTCCCTAAGCAACAGAAGAGCATGTGAATTTGATAGGAAAGACTTCCGTTACATACACTGGCATTTGGGATCAGATATAACTCTACCCTGTTTCCTGCTATTTAAAGGGACAGAACTTTAAAATCATATTACTATTTAAAAAAACAACCTTATTATTACATATAATTAAAATAGAGAATTTTCTTTATTTTCCCCTTTTTCTTATTTGGAAAGCCATGGGATGACATGCCGGGAGATGGATGCAAGATTCACAGGACTTACATGACCTTTGGCATATTAGCTACCGATGAGATTTTCAGAGAATATGTTATTTGATGGTCCATTGTGGAATAGTAGTTTGGATTCTCTACTGACCTTCCAGCACACATTGAAATGGTCTTCAGATCCTTAGTGAGGAACGTTTTTATGTGGCCATGTAATATCTGATAGCTAGAACAAGGCACCTTAACCCAACAGCACATGTTTAAGTCTAAGGGGAAGCTAGTGTTTGAATGCTGGTATTTTATGGACATGTCTGTCTAGAAACCCCTTTCACTGTGAGAGCTGCACATTAACACAGGCACTACAGAGTGATTTGCTGCCCTTTAATACAGAAATCCACAGACGACTTGCAAATCCCGCCATGAATTTCCAATATGGTAGAATGTACCCCTTAGTACAGGAATTAAAGTGACTTCCCAAAAGCAGGCACGGGCTTGCTTCAGAAATTACAGTGAGTTACAGAGCTGTACCAAACTCTAGTTCACAAGAGTGAAGGATTAGTCTTCCGAACGGCCCCCCGGGCTAGTAACTGATTTTCCCAAATCTTCTATTTTATATCTGGGTAAGGCTTGTAAGGTACTTAATAAACCTTTCTCCATCTTTGTCTGGGCTATAGAAAGACTGGGCTTGAAATATCTGCTTTACCTTGTACTACAGACAGGTTACACGTCTGGCATTTTGGACTAGATGGCCTCCTGAGGTCCCTTCCAACCCTGATATTCTATGATTGTTATGTAAAGGAATGAAAAGAACCTGGTGACCACTGGATTAGTCTGGCTACTGCAAGCTCCCTTTTGGGTATAGTCTCGCTCTCTTTGCTGGGTCTGGCATATTTAAAGTGAATGCCATAACCAGTACTGGTCCACAGCACGGTGGGTTAGTCGCCAAATACAGTATTGGTTGGTTTGTACTTGTCATGATACCTTCAAGATCCAGATTCCTTAATGGAGGACAGCACCATCTGCCCAGGAGTTGCAAAGCTACGACAAAGTAGGAGCTCAAGGGAAATAGGCAGGACCTACACAACGAAGAACCCAACACGGAGGGCAGTCTCCTAGGAAAAGCCAGCAGTCAGCTGTGAGTAAAGTGGTGAGGCCTATCAAAGCTGTATCCGGGCTGGTCCAAAGTCCAGTAAAGTCAATGGAAAGACGCCCTTCACAGGATTTTGGATCAGGCATGAATATCTTTTTAGAGAGAGACATGATTTTGCCTAGGTGATATTATATTCACCCAGGGGACCAAACTTGCAGCAATGTGCAGACAAAACAGCCATGGAAATCCCTCAATGGCTGTACTCCATCTCTTCGCCCATCATACAGTACCAAGTGCTCTTGCATTATCTACGTTTTTAAATATTTGGCATTATTTTGCCAGTGCCTTCGTCTTAAAAATCACAACAAAGTCCAAGCTAATGAGTGTAATACTTTGACATGCAGGACATCAGCTATGGTAATTTCCCAGGTAGTATTCCCAGCTGAAAGCAGAACGCCAGTTGTTAATCCTTACCTTGCAAACCAACTCAAATTCTCCCCGAGCCAATGGCTCATTGGACTGACATGCTTAAGGCACATCAGTTTCGTAGCCAACCGTACACATGGGAGTGATGTGATCGGCATCACGTCCGACTGGCTTTGCAAGCCATTGCTTTAAATAAAGCCAAAAGATGATGCTCTCGCTGCTCATTGTTTAACGCTTGCAAAGCAATTTGAAGAAGAAAAACGCCTTGTAATTGCCCCAGAGGAACAAGACCCAGAGCTGAGCTGCAGAGGACAGGGAGGGGACAAAGGCAAAGAGCAGTCCTTCAAACCAAGGCTTCAAACAGAAACATCAGGTGTTTAAAAAGGTCTTTCTCGCAACGTGTTTGATTTTAACATGATTCATTCAAGCTGGGAAGGGAAGGGAAACCCAATCACAGTTTCCAGGTCAATAAGAATGGAATACACCATCTGTAAGGAGGCTAAGGGTCTGGCTATCCTGCAGTCAGTGGGTGTGGCTACAGCTCAGGTAGACATAGCCGAGCTCGCTCTAATCTAGCTAGCTCAGATATCAGTGCAGCAAGGCCGCGACAGCATGGACTTCAACGCACACTGTACGAGTCCCCCTGCCCCACAGAACTCTGGGTAATTACTCATGTGGCTTCACTAATCTAAACGTCTAGTCAAGCTGCAATAGCTCCCCACGATTGCAGTTTAGACCTGTGCTAATTCTGTAGCTTTCCAGTAGGGTACACACACTAACAAAGGTACAGCAGATATATTTGGAGTTAAATTGGATTGAGCATAGTTACCTTGTAGGTTCCTGGAGGTAAGGTAAAAGAAATCTAAAATACTTACCATTGCCCTTCCCCGTCCTCATGCAGAAGTTGAATTACATCCCCGTTTTTAACCAGCAGGTCCTCCAAGCCTCTTTTCTTGCAGTCTGCTAGGGCTTTATATTTTCCTGGAGACTAACATTAAAAAGAAAATTACTTCACAAGAACTCTGTTCCACAACACAGTGTAATTAATTTTTGAACAGTCTTTATTCCTGGCTGCTGTGGGGAAAGTGGTACCCTTCTTGGCTGATGTATAATAATAAGCAATCATGCAACAATGTTGGAGATAAGTATTCACATGCAACCTGCTTTCTTAACACTTCTATAAACACATTTTTATCTACAAAAGACAATTACTGTAATATATGCAGCAACTGAGAACCTGCTATTAAAATCAAATTAAGTGGTGCTGAGAACTACTTTTCTTCTTCTTCCTGAATCTAGATAGAAGCTAGAAGAGAAATGATGCTTTTCTCTTCTGGTACTTTTGTGACTTCCATGTCTTATTTTTTTTCTGTACATCAAGTGAACATTTATGACACTAGTGCTGCAAGTTGTAGAGAGCGCTCAAATGTGCTTTAGATATTGATGCAGGTAGCGGTCCTGATCTCAGGCGGTGCTCTGTTCCCCTTGGCTAGCACTCACACAATAACAACAAATATTAATAGGGAAAAAATGCTGAGGTCAGATTGAATCCTCCCACCCCAGTGCTGCTTGGAAAAAAAAAATCCCTCAAAATTGTTTGAAACTGGGGACCAGTAGAGGAGACAAGCAGGGACATGTTTACACCCTAGGCGCTTTCATGCTTCTGCTGGTATGCCAACAGGACCAAGAGCTTTCTTATTTTTCATGTTGTCCAATGCTTCCTCAACTACTTCTTCAAGGACTGGTGCCATCAGATCCTGGTTTGGTTTTATCACAAGGATGGTTCTCTTGGATTCTCTTCATTCAGAAGCCTTTCAAAGTAATTTCTCTGCCATTCCTTAATTTGGTCTCGTTGATTAACATATTTCCACGTTCATCTTTAGTGACTTGATCTCACCAATATCTTTACTTCTCTTATTGCCAGTCTGTATATTTCTCTCTCACCGACTTTGTTTCAAGATGGGCATATCAGCCTTCCACAGCTTTAGCCACAGTGGCTGCCAGCTCTTTCTTCATTTCATACTCTTGAAAATCCTGCTGTTGGAGCGTTGCTTGACATTGTTTAAACACTTTTTTCTCCTTGATGCCCTCTCGAACTTTCTCATTCCACCACCAGATCTAACTGGAGAAAATGACTCTTGCTTTTGCACATTCTTGAGTTTTGCTTGCAATATGATTCTGCCATTGAGTCATATTTTCTCTTAGCCCTTCTAAAGAGATCTTTTCCAACACTTTCATTTTAAACTCCTTGCTAACTTCGTTAAGCTTCCACCTCTGGTTTGCTGTATTGCTTCGGACTCTTTTCTTCTCGTGTATGATACGTTTCCAGAGTCAAGAACCAGCAAGTCTATGCTGAGCTGCAATGTTTTCCCTTAAGATGACCTGACAGGTTTTTGATGTTCTTCAGCTCAGCTTGGCTTATCAGGAAGTAACCTACCTGCACCCTCAGCCTTTCACTCTTATAGATAATCAGATGTTCTTCCTTCTTAGTGAAAAGTGCATTCATGACTCAGACCAAATCACACGTCTGGGTGCACTGTAAGCTAGTTTCCCCTTCCTTGTTCTTACGGCCAAATCCATGGCTGCTCTGGTACATTTAGAAGCATTTACTGTCTCTCCCCAGTGACCATTAAAGTCAGCTCCAATTATGACTTTTCATTCTTTATCACTTTCTGCACAACCGTGTCCATTTTCCCCAGAAATCCTTTGTCTTGTTTGCCACATCCCACTTAGGGTTCATATGCACATGTAACATTTAGGGGGGCATTTTCAAGAGCTAGCTTAACCAAAATGTATTCAATATACAGAGACAAGGTGGGTGAGGTAATGTCTTTTATTAGACCAACTTCTGTTGGTGAGAGAGACAAGCTTTCAAGCTACCCAGAACTCTTCTTCAGGTCACCAACAGATAAAAGATATGACCTCGCCCACCTTGTGTCTCTAATATCCTGGGCCCACCCCGGCTACAACACTGCATACACCAATACACAAAAGGCATAAGCAAATACAGATTTTAACAAAAAGAGAAGTCTTACTGTGGATAACCTCAGACACACTATTTAGTGCCTTTGAAATAAACCATTTTTATATGCATCAGTAAACAACTGGCTCCCATCTTCTTCTTCTGTGTCTGAGCAATTAGAAAGGTAATTGTTGCTGGACCAGTCCTCAAGCCCTTCACAGATTTCCACAGATTGTGACATTCTAGACCAACCTGCAAGAAAATATGTTACTTAGTGCCTTAGTTTAAATAACTGATATATTTTTCAGCTGTTGGTTTGGAATATAACACACTGCAGCGTAATATTATGCACACAGAAAGATCTTGCAAACTTGTACATACTTTGGTTTGGCTTGTTCTGTGGTGATGAGCTGATACTATCCAACATTACAGGACTGGTGCGTTCAGAATCATTTTCTTCTGAGCTTATGGAGGCTCTATGCTGCTTTCTGAAACGTATAAAAGAAATATATCATTGTTTTAATTTTCAAATATTGGTGAAGTCTGTTCAGTTTGGCAAACCAAGGATCTAAGCAGATACTTCAAGGTGCTTTTGAATACATCAATGACTATTGTGGCATATAATCTCAATGTCTGTATTGGTTCGGCGGCGGGACGAGACAAACACAGGGCCGCCCAGAGAATTCAGGTGGCCTGGGGCCCCTTCCATAAAAAAAAAGTTGCAATACTATAGTAACATGTATTTGGAAATGTAAAAAATAACTAGTGAACTACATTCAAAAATTAATTTGTAATAATTTGAAAATACACGAAATACATTATTTTAAAACATTAAATGCTTTAATGGTATGTATACATTTGCAATTACATAATGGGCTGTCGCTGGGTGATGGTGATGGTTGGTGCCAATGGGCTGTCGCTGCCTGGAGGTGCTGCTGCTGTTGCCCAGGGCTGGGTGGGGAGCTGGGCTCTGGGTCGGGGGGTGCTCGGCTCACAGGGGCTGGGCTCAGGACTGTGGGGAAATGCGGTCAGGGGGTGCCCAGCTCAGAGGGGCTGGGTTTGGAGCTGGGGGTCAGGGCTGTGGGGGATGGGGTTGGGGAGGTGCCCAGCCCCGGCCCCTTACCATGCCGCTTACCCCCTCTCCCGGAGCCTCAGCGCGCCGCGTCCAGCGCTGCAGCGGTATGGTGTCTCCAGGGGCCTGAGCTCCCGCCGCTCGGCCGCAGCTCGCCACCCCACCCCCTTACCAGCTGAGGCGCCGGGGTATGGGGGAAGATGGAGGCAGGGGTGAGCCTCCGACATACTCATGGGGGCCCCTGTGGGGCCCGGGGCCTGGGGCAAATTGCCATACTTGCCCCCCCTCTGGGCGGCCCTGGTCCCAGTTGATTTTAATGGGAATTGTGTGTGTTCAGAAGTTCTGAACTTTTTCCACTGAAATTAATACAAGGGATGGGGCTTAGACTGATCTGAAATTTTCAGCCATAGCAGAAATCCTTATTACCAACAAAGTCCCTGGGACTGATAGCAAGCACTTCGCCGGTCTAAAAGCGTTTGCAGGATCAAACTCTTGGCTTGGATTCTTTTTTCCTCTCCCATTTTCTTTGGTGAGCTCAGAAGGAAAAGCAGAAGAATGACTGTATAAAATGTAGCCTTGGTTATTATTCGCTTCAACACCGGCACCTGAACATTAAAGGAAGCACAATTCCTGCTTCTCCCATCAAGCCTATTTCTTCAGAGAAAGTCACTGTAGGGAAAGGCTAGTGGAGAACTCTTCCTCTTCTGTCTGTTGGCCGTGATAATTAAAGTTGGCGAGGGCAAATAATTTACCACCTATGTTCAATTAAAGCAATCAAGAGTATTGTCTCCCCGAAGCACTGCTCTTGCAGTCTGCATGACTACCATGGGCTGCGCCTTTGAAGGAAGCCTATAATGAAGAGCATCTCTGAATCACTCTGCCGACCTTTTCCAGACTAATGCTGCTTCCCTTTGCTGCTCAACAGAGTCCGTCATTGGCAGGTTCAACCTCTTGATTTACAGTGTGATGTGAACTGTGCATCCCAGACTAAAGACAATGACGCATAACGGAAGTCCAGGTCAATTGTTGCAGTTTGCCACATCCACAGGAGCCTGGTTTAGTTTCGTGAGTCTTGTTTTGCCAGTCACTTCTTCCTGCTAGCGCTGTGCCTCATCTAAGCCTTCCTTACAAACCATCTGTATGTGCAACAATCAGGGACTCAGTACCTGTTTGAGGTCAAAACTCTAATTTATTTTATATTCCATGGTGGAATGTGTGTGCCACTGGAATAGCCACTCTGTAGAAGTGCAGAAGACACAAATCTAACTCTGCACCTTGGATCAATTTAGAGACGATTCCGCCTCTTAATTAGAAGAGATCATCATGCAATTGCAGATGCACTGGAGATGCACTGCTAGCCATCCTGAAGACTAACCCTTGATGGAGTTGAAACTCACCCAAACTGGACCATTTTTATTCCAGTGAGTTAGCCATTGATGAATGGCACGATGTATTTAAGACTGATGGAATCCCATCCAGTGTGGGGATTTTATCTCCAGCCTCTTCCTACGCCACTGCCCCAGGACACCAGCTCCTTGGGATGGATGTTCAAAAGCAGGGACTGTCCCAGCCAAACTGGGGCTCTGCCTTTCCCATCTCCTGCTCCTAGTACGCCAGGACCTCTCTAAGGCTGGGGCCTTCAGCAAAGCACTTAAGCATGTGCTGAAGTGCTGCATTGAATAAGGGCTTAAGACTTGAAACCTGTAGAGAACAGCAGGAGCTTCCTTCTGCTGCAAAACCAAGCTATGACTTGGTTAAAAATAACCCAGAGCCGTGAGAGTAGGGAACAATGCTTACTGGCCCGTCAGCGGCGTAATGGGGTGCACATGAGGCAGGAAGGGACTCAGCCCAAACTGAGACACCTGGAGCAGGAGGCAGGCTTCCAGGGATGCTTAAAAGGAAGAGCCCAGCTCAGCTGTGGGGGTGAGCAGGCAGGGAGAGCGAGCACAAGAGAGCGAGCGTGAGCACGTATGTGAGCAAGCAGATGGGGAGTGCTCACTGGGAAGAGAAGACTGGCCAAAGACTGGTATTTAGCATGTCTCCTGGAGGAAAGGGAAGAGTTTAGGGGTATGTTGTTTCACACTTGTTTTGAACTTTAAGTACCCTGCGAGGGGTAGAACCATAAGTGATCTAACCAGAGGGATAAGGATGTGCAATATCCAGAAGGTATTGGAGGCTGGGCAGAGCAGTGGCAGCCCAGCTGGGAAACTGAGGCTGAGTGGCGGCCTCATTGCACAACACTGGAAGGGGGTGCTCTGGTAAGGACGTGCTATTACTGCTGGCATTAGCCAATCATCTTTTAATGTTTTGGTAGTCCCCAAAGTACTAGTCTGTAACGAAGAAAACAAAGACAGCAGGGTAAGTCTGAAAATAATTACAGGGAGTGTATAAAACAATACCTTTGGACTGATTCTGTCCCCCAGCCTGGCCCCTCGATACATCTCTCTATTGGTGTAGAGGGGTCATACCACCAGCTGGGAGAATTCCTGCTGCACTGTAATGGTCCATGCTGTGTGGGGCATGATGGGGTGTCTCTGGGGACAGGAAGGGGTGGGAGGTAGCACACGGTACTATGGGAATTCTGGGCTGTTGGAGCTGTAAAACAATGTTATGAGGATTCCGGGGCTGCTCTCACTTACAACAGGGGTCATTTTTGCACCCTGGAGCTGTCCAGAATCCATAGGGTGAAAAGGTGGCCTAACCCCAACCCTCTTTCCCCCAGCCACACCATTGGACTCCTTGTACTGGTTGTACTGGTCCCCATATTTCTCCAGATTAGTAAGGGTCATCCCTGAAATTGTCTGGGCATCTGAAATGTGGTACAGATCCATGCCAAATGTCTCCTAGGGTATCTGTTCCCTTCTGAATGGGAACTGGGTACAGGCATCAGACTATTGTTGTTTAGTTTCCCTCCCAAAGAGAGCATGTATCAAAGCAAGGGGGTGTTTTGATTAGTGGGTCAGACTGGCTAGATGTTGGTACAAGGTGGCCAGTGGCACTCCATTCAATCTGTTGACTCCTTGGAGTGTAGGCCATGGGATCATAGAATCACAGGGTTGGAAGGGACCTCAGGAGGTCATCTAGTCCAACCCCCTGCTCAAAGCAGGACCAATTCCCAACTAAATCATCCCAGCCAGAGCTTTGTCAAGCCTGACCTTAAAAACCTCTAAGGAAGGAGATTCCACCACCTCCCTAGGTAACCCATTCCAGTGCTTCACCACCCTCCTAGTGAAAAAGTTTTTCCTAATATCTAACCTAAACCTCCCCCACTGCAACTTGAGACCATTGCTCCTTGTTCTGCCAGTCGGTGTCAGGCACAGGGTGAAGACAGCTGGCGGAAAAGGAGTACAGGAAGCCTTGTCAGCTCTTCGTACTGTTCCAGCTATTTAGAGGATACATTGCTTCATTGTGTGCTGAGGTTTATCCAGTCTAAAGGAGTCAGTGGAGGTTAAACAATTGTTGCAACAATATGGAAATCTAACCAGTCAGTGAGGGTGCTATATAAACTCTTCCTTCTGTTGCTGCCAGGTAGCTGCTAGATTTGCTTCACCTCATGCTTCTGTTTAATTATCCTTCAAAGCATTTGCCCACTTTCGGGGATCCTGTTTTATGCTGAACAAACTGCTCCCGGTATGTTTGAAAGAGATTATTCCACAACAAAAGCATTTGTACAAATAGATTTAATGTTCACTTTTCTATTTTTCCCCCCTGGGCTGTTTATGTATTTTTGTCCCATATGCTCCCTTATCACTGCTCTGTATTTCCTGAAGCCAATTTTCAAACCGTTTACCATCCCCAGTGAGGTCTGAAACATTTAATGGAACAATGAGACTCTTGTTTGTAGTCCTTGAATCAGAGGTCTTGGGTCTTACTCAATGAAGCCTCTGCTGATTTACACCCGTGGAAGTGAGAAGAATTTGACCCCATTCTACTATTAGATGAGTATTTTGTTCTGTTTGGGGTTTTTTTTAGTCTTTTTCTTTTCTTTTCCTTCCTTTCCCCTTTTTTTTAAAAAATTTCTTAAAGTTCCTTCTGATACAATGAAAATAACTAATTCTGATGGTCTATGTTGGCTGAGATTCTTTTAAAGCCACCTACAGTATTTGTATGCCCAGTTTCCATTCATTTTAATCTGCTATTTCTGGGTGCCTCCAAGTATTTAAAGTTAGAAATAATGACAATCTCTCACTCTCTTCCCAGCTAGGACAACTCACTTGAGTTGTTTGTTTAGGGCTTGTCCACACAGTGCATACCAGCAGAGGTATAAATATGAATTTGCACCAATTGGCCCACGTGGAGCCTTCTGGCGTGCACTAAAAGTCCCCATGTGCACGTTAGTGTAATAGTGTTTGAAACAAAACTACGTTAACGTGCATAGGGAACTTTCAGTGTGCACCAGATGGGCCAGTTAGCACACCACATGCTGGTGCACACTAAGGCACAGGGTGGACAAACGTATACGTTTGTGTGCGAAGAACTCCTTCCGCAAGCAACCTGAGCATTTTAACGTTCTTGTTGGCTGCATTCAATCTGTGCCTGGCTCTATAATAGGATGGGCTATTATCAGGGAAGTGCAGGCTTCTCCCATCACAGAGCTTGTAAGACGCCTTCCCAAATGCTGTCTGAGAACAATGTCTCCAGTGTGTCATTTTTAGCAGTGAATAAAATTATTTTGGTCATGCGGTACCACCAGCTTTGCAAGTCAAGTTTCTTATTCATGCTAATGTGGCGCTCAGATTTAAAATAATAGGTGCAATCCTGGCCTCATTGAAGTCAATGGCAAAACTCCCCACAACTTCAGTGGGGCATAGGGTTGCCAATTTTGGTTGGATGTATTCCTGGAGACTTCATCACATGACATCATCTTTACTTAAAGATTAATCTTTAATTCCTGGAGACTCCCGGCCAATCCTGGACCTAGAGGGCCAGGATTTCATCCATGGTGTCTATAATAGGCCAGCCTGCCTCTTTAAAGGCCAGGACACCTGAAGTCAGTCTGGCTTGTTCAATTGGGCCTTTGTGGTGTTTAGATGTTGCTTGAAATTATTCGAACTGGGAGCACTGGCTGTTGGGAGTCTGAAAGGACAGGAAACAGGAGGAGGGGGGAGGAGTTGAGGAGGCTGAGTGAGAGTTACAGAGGGTGCAGCAGCAGCTTGGTCAAGAGGTTTCCACTGTAAAAATAAAGTCCTGTTGAAGTTTGTTAGTACCTTGCCCGGTTGATACAACAGCCTTCCGTGCTACACCTGTGCTGGGTGTGGGACTTAAAAGGAGGAAAGCCCAGCAGTTGAGGGATGGCTGTGGAGGAGAGCCGACAGAGCTCCTACTTGAAGGCTGGGCCTACATCGGATTTTTGTGTTGACCAGAGCCTAGGTGCCTGTTAATGGGTGTTGAGACTCACTGTTGCAGCTGGGGCCCACCTGGAAGGGAGGGGGCTGGATGCTGAGCTCAGCTGGACTGAAGAGTCCTGTGATTTGTGCTTTTGGTTGTCCTTTGTTTAAAAGACTGTTATTCCAGAGTGGCTGGACTGGGGGTGGGGTCAGAGCATCTCTATGGCTGGAGCATGCTGCTGAATGCGGTGGGGAAGCTGAGGCAGAACGGCTGTCATGCTGCTCTGAGATGGCGAGTTTGATATAGTGTCACTACAGGACTCTGGTTGGTAGAGGAAGTGCCAGGGAGTTCTTGGGTGTCATTCAGTACACAAGGTCTGAGCAAAACGGTGTCAATCCAATTGTGCAACTTCTCTTAGAACTCTTCTCCCCTCCCCCCACCCAAATCTACTTGGCTTTCACAACTGCAGAACATGTATGTATTTATTCATACTGTGGCATTAGTCAGAGGCTCTGCTCCAGATCAGAACCCGTGCACACAGGCCAGACTTAGACACTTGCTCTCCTGTACGCCGTGTTTAGCTCCTCCACCATTGCAATTTCTGAGCTCTTTGTTCAGTTGCATCTCTTCAGTTTACACATACAGCCAGAATGTTGGATTCTTTGTGTTTGCTGTTTGGCAGGTTATTTTCCTGGGGTACCAAATTTTTCCCTGTACTTTTAGGCAAAGCACACCCAATAAACACTCATCACAGCTAAAACTGGCACTGACCCACAAATCTGAATTTGTAACAGGCATTATGTATGTCCCCCTTTATGGAGCAGAGTCATGGAAATCTACAATAACAATTGATGAGATCAACTCATTCCAAAATAAATGCTTGTGGTAGATTGTCAGACTCCATTGGAAGGAGTTTCTTGCAACAACAGAAATTGTAAGAAGCGCAAACCCATTCAAAGCATCAAATATGGTAAGAAGATGATGGGCATATTTAGGACATGTTTTAAGGATGCCACCAACATGCCTTCCATGGCAGGGGATCACGTGGATACCAGCTGGCAACAGAGAAAGAGGGCGACTTAGGCAGAACAATAAAGAAGCCAAATCCATCAACATGGTACTCAGAAGCCGGAACAGCCCAGCACAAGAAATAAATGGTGGAGACTGGTGGACACCTTATGCACCTTGAAAATATGGGTCAAATCTTGGGGGGATGGAGGGATCTATGTCAACTCACCTCTGATTACCCCATGTCCTAATTTTGCCACAGATGTTCAGCCCCATCAAGGGGATCCTTAAGAAAGAAAGCCAGGAGGTTGTTTTTGTTTAATGGAGTCATCTTCCAGCTATGTTAAATTCAGACTGGAGGAGCTGACTGCCGTTGGCCAGATCCTGGTATCCTGTGTCAATTAATTAAAACTGAGTACAGCTGGAGTGTAGTTATAAACTGCTGGATCTAAAGGTAGCTAGCACTGCAGTGCTTATTTTTACATTGCAAAATAATATATGCAAATAGATTGTTACTCTTTGCATATCTGCACAGCCCTTGCTTGGGGACAGAAACGGCTTCTCTCACTCTCTCTCTCTCGCCGATTCTAAATTAGCCACCAAAATAAACAGCCTCTGAATAATCCCTGTATGAAACCTCATCTTGTTTTCTCTGTCCCTAATTAGAATGGTTTACTATGGAAATGGTGTGCAACCGGCTGGCTGAAAGGCTGCGTGACCCCCTTGTTGTCTGTCATGAATGGCAGGGACACATTAACTCCTCTCTCACCCAGACATTGAGAGAAACAGGCTTTTGCGTGCTTCATTAGGAGTGTGCAAAGTCCTTCCGCAGAGCGCTTGGACACTTCCTTATTCTACGGCGGTACCAGAAGCAAACAGTCTGTGCAAGCAGGCTGCAAAATCCGAAATGACAAGCAGGAGGACGACTGTGCTGATGGTTGCTGTTGCTGGCTTGTTTACGTCTGTGTGTGGCGGCTGCGGCTGCCCGGAGGCTCCAGTCCCAGATTGAGCACTGGAGAGAGAGCGAGAGCCTAAGCAAAGAAATAGCAATTTCTGTAACGAGGACATTGAAGTGATGTCCAAATTATCACTTAAAGCTGCATCTTGCTGAATATTTCTGCCCCTATCTGTGCCATGGACAGTCAGTGCCCTCGGAGGGATTGGCATTGAGACTAGATCCAGAGACGGGGGGGAGGTTGTGTATGTGAGAGAGAGAGAACGGCAGAGTGGTATTTTCTCAGTATAAGGGGCACAGGCTACTTTAGGGCAATTCAATCTTCTTGGAGCTCAGCTGGACCTTTTACCAGAACACTGCTAAAAATCTCCTGGATCAGCCACACTGGAGGGTTTAATTTTGTGCCGCATTCTGGAGGATCATGTGTTTGAACGATAAAATCTCTATTTGGCTCCAGTAAATAGGAACTGTAAAATCAGTCTCTGGCTAGCAGGGCCACTGGCTTGCTGTGGTACTGATGGATTGCACATTGGGGTCTGTTTGCGCTGTAAGGGGTTAAGGCTCAGCATGAGGTGTCAAGTTGGCGTGCTGTGCCACACTTCCGGGGCTGTGTGTCTCTGACGCAGGCAGACACAGCTGCAGAGAGTGAGACACAGCCGGGCTGGCTCAGGAACATCGGTGCTGTTTAACTTATAAATGATTTCTTGTTAGTTCAATACATTGTCTGACAACCAGGCTTAGCGGTTCTTGAACCACCTACTGAAGCCTTGAGAGGGGGGTTATCTAAATTGTCAGGCCAACAGGTTAATGGGGTCCCTTTCTTTCGGTGTGTATTATGGCAGCGCGGAGAGGATCTAGCTGAAATCTGGGCCCCATTGTGCTAGTCACCTTGCACTCCTAACCCTACTGGTCCATGTGTTAGGTGTCTCCCGCTGTGCCCCATACACAAATGGATCTATCCTAGCTCTCCACTTGGGTAGTGGCTCTTTAATTCAAGATGTGGAAACTCCATGCTTCTAACTCTGCAAGTTCCTGGTTCAGTCTCCAGGGTTGGCCAAGATGGTGGCCATCAGACAGACCCAGTAAGGAACAGTCTCTGCCTCGAAACTTGAACATAAGAACAGTCCTACTGGGTCAGACCAAAGGTCCATCTAGCCCACTATCCAGTCTTCTGACAGTGAGCAATGCCAGGTGCCCCGGAGGGAATGAACAGAACAGGTAATCATCAAGTGATCCATCCCCTGTCACCCATTCCCAGCTTCTGGCAAAGAGAGGCTAGGGACACCATCCCTACCCATCCTGGGTAATAGCCATTGATGGACCTATCCTCCATGAATTTATCTAATTCTTTTTTGAACCCTGTTATAGTCTTGACATTCACAGCATCCTCTGGCAGAGAGTTCCACAGGTTGACTGTGTGGTTGTGTGAAGAAATACTTCCTTTTGTTTTTGTCTAATTAGCATCTTGTCTATACAATACAAACAAAGAGAGGGAAGAAATAAAATATCATTATCTCCCTTTTACTGTTTGGAGAACTCAGGCAGCAGAAATGAAGGGACTGCCCAAGGTCAGTCCTATAGCAAAGCTGGGAATTGTATCCCTCCAGTGGAGCAGTCACAAGACCATCTTTCATCTCCACTGGTAGCAATTCTGCTGTGGTTGTACCTGGGAGGATTGGAGGGGAGCGGGAGAAGGGGGTTTCTCAGGAAGACTCAGATACGAGCTGAGCTGCTCTAGATGTCTTGATTTTTTTTTTTCCAGAATAACCTCTGTTGGTTTTGACAGTGGACAAGCCTGGAATATAGGGATTGTGTGGGTTCTTTCCTGTGAGTGACATCTGTTCTTTCCAGGTGAGGCTGGGATCTGGACTCTGAAAGAATAACTGCTTGTTTGGTTTCTTGTTCAACACCCTATGTGTTGGGACAATTCCGCTGTAGATCTGTCTAGCTAAAGAGGACAAACGGCACTTTCAGCAATTGTTACTCTGTGCATGTCCAGGAGTAACAAGGCTCAGCATGACTCCAAGGTTGCACTTTATCTTGACCCCGGGTGAAAATACAGCCCCGATCAACGGCTAGACGGCAATGTTTGCCAATTCTTCTGCATGCTTCCCTCTACTATGTAGCATCACTGTAATATTTCCTAGTGTCATCAGTATGGTACCTTCATGCTAGGGAATAGCATGGGTGACTTTCATCAGCATCAGTATTCCTCCACCACCATGAGATGACTCAGCGTGATTAGCACCATTTCTAGCTCACGCTCTGGTGAAAAGCCAGGTTAGGAAGTTGAACATATCAATAGAGGCTGTTTGCCTGTTGGTGTTACAGATGAGACAGAGTAAGCAGAGATCCGATCCCTGATAAGTGCTTTAGAGATTGCATAGATACAGTCAATCCCACCTGGATCTACCCTCTGGAAAAACCCTTTGGCATTCAGCAGCAGCATTCAGCACAGAGGGTTCAGTTCTGTTGGAGACATAGTCAATAAATAACATGTGGCACATGAAATGAGCTGGTGATATTTTTATGTACAAAAGAGACCAGCAAATCACTCACCCACACTCATTTTTACGGTCTGTTTTATTCTCTGATTCAAAACAACCAGATTCAGGCCCCTTTCTCCCTCTGAAGGAATAGATCTCAATTCCATCTGCTATCCTAGCCTGGATTTCAATAGATGGAGTGGTGAGTATCACTTCCTTTCATCAGACTCTTACGCAGTGATGTGTACAGAAAGGTTTGCCCTGACCTTTGAATTTGACTTCTTATGTTAGTACTCTTAAGATAAAAATGCTGTGGTGATAACAGTGGGTTAGACCCTCTCTTCCACTGTCCAGCCAGAGAGGCGTGGGAAAAGAACAAAAAAGTTCACTCCTTCCCTTTCAAGGAACCCATGCAAGGTCTCCCAAGCTAGCTAAAGCCAAGTGTTTCAAGCTGTGGTTTATGGTAAGGGTCATGCCAAGGCAGGAAGGGGACAGAGCAAGGACGCGGCCACAGTACACAGATACAGAGACTGGATTTCTGCCTAGAAATTTACTGGTAGTTAATGCTGCTTCTACTCCTCCTTGGTTAAGGGAAAATGTTCCATTGCTAGGGAGAAAGCCAATGGTGGCAGAGAGCCTGGAGGTGCTCTGGGATGTAAGTGGATTCTATGGACTTGCTTAATCCTGTCCCCTGAAGGAAGGGCTGATTTTCGTACCTTCTCTGAGGACTGCTACATTTGAGGAGGGGAGCAAAGTATGGTTTTAAAAAAACAAACAAGCTATTTACTTAGGCCTGATTCTGTAATTCCTACTCACACTGAGTAGCACTTACTCAAGCCAGAAGTAACCTTGAAGTCAACAGGGGGATTCTGAGGTTAAAGCTACTTAGTATAAGGCTTGTGGAACTTGGCCCTTAATATACTTTGAACATATGCCACACAGATAATGTATCTTGCACTGTTTTAAATGTCTTTTATTGGACTAACTTCTCTAATATCTTGGGACCAAGACCACTATAACAACACTATGTACAACTGTTGTAAATGAAACATTTGCATGTGGCTAGTAGTTACACCGGATATTGGACAATAAAGCTACCAAAGATGAAGGATAGGCCGAAACAAAGATCTGGGATCAAAACACTCTGAAAGTTTGGAAAATTCAGATCTGAACTTTGCAGGTCTGGCCCAAGATATAATTATTTTCAGACTTAACCTCTATATACCAAGATTTTTCTTAGAACAAAAACGAATCAGAAATCAGACCAGGATTCTGTGAGGCTCCATGAGCTGTAAAGGATTAAGACTACACTCTAAGCATAATGGAAGTTAATCTTTGTAATTAACAAAGGTATTTAGGTGCCCAGTGGGGTTTTGAAAAGCACTTAAGTGAATTAGGCACCTAACTCCAGTGCTTTTGAAAATCCTACTGGCTGCCCATGTCCATCTTTAGATGCCGAAATCCCTTTGTAAATCTGCCCCTATGTTTATAGAATGTTCTTCTGAGTGTAAACTACCTTGGGACCTGCTCCAGTTCCCACTGCAGTCTATGGAAATTTTGTCCTTGCCTGTGATAGGATCGACTGTTATGTTGCATTGTACAGAAGAACATTATTAGCGCCTTTTGATTCCCTGAAATACAATTATATCTGAAGTTCAGCTGTCTCATCGGAGAACAAACAAAATGTCAACTGCTTTCCATTCTGGAGAAAGAGCAGCGTCATTATAGCTTCTGGAAAGCTAAGCCTTGCTACAAACAAGATTCAGCGGGACAGTTTTCTTCCCATCGTCAATGCCCCTAATTTAAGATGGAATTTTTATGGGAGTTGGGATGAAGGTGGTGTAGGGGGTAACGTGTTGCTGACCTTGACAAATGGAACTTCCTTGTGTGATGAAGAGTCCCTAAAATAGAGTGTGCAAAGTAAAGGAAAGACAGAGGTTTACTCCAGAATCAGATTATCTGCAATGGTGAAGACTGCTTTATTGGAAAACCAACTTTTGATCAAGAGAAACTTCACTATAAACACTAGTTATATAATCTTTGCATTTTCAAAGTCCCGCCTCCCATGCATAATACAGTATCCCACTGACCACTTGGAATGCTCAGGCTACTCCTCTCTATAGCTCCATAACCAATTAGCAGCTCTTTACATTGTCTGCACTGTCGTTCTCCTCTCTTTAGCCTCCTCTTTTGTCGCTTTAATTTCAGGATACAGTCTCTCTAGCATATGGACACTTCAGATTTAATGGGAGTTGATAAACACCATGTAAATGGTTCATTGAAATATACACACATCTGATTCACTGTGCTAGCAGGTGTCTGTTACGTCATGGTGGCTGTCACTACTTTTACCCGTTGAATCTAACCATAAAGCATAGTTTCAATGGTAGCTATTCCTCCTCTTATTTGTAATTCGTCATCTACGAGATATTGATTCTGTATCTAAAAATATTGGCACAAGTCTCCTAAAGCATTTTGCAAGTGGAAATCTCAGTTGACAGAGGAGTTCCTGCAGAACTGAAATGAGAGTCACATATTTCACAGTACAGGGCATGGTGACTGTTGGGCCTGCCTGAGCCTGAACATTCTGCCACTTTTCAGGAACGAATTAAAGCGAAAGTTTTTAAGCTTTGATGCTTACAGGTAGACACTTACCTTCACAGTCATGTACCTGTATAAAATGGCCCCCCTTTCAGATATAAGCCCTCACAAATTCTACAGACGTCAACGGGACTCCAGGGACTTGACATCTTTTAAAATTTAGGCCACTTTTAGGATCCAAAGTCAATTGGAGTCTTTGGATTAGGTCCTTGTTCGGTGCCTAAATAAGGATTTAGGAGCTTTAACTTCTAGATTTGAAGATGTTAGAAAGCCATACAGGTGGCTTATTGTTTTGTCTAGATCTGCAGATCTCTTGTGCCTTCTGAAGCAGAGTACTTGTTCTGGAATCCCTTTTGCAAAATGTGTGCACGCTTGATCTCTCTCTCTCTCTCTCTCACACACACACACACACACACACATACACGCAAAATCACGTGTCCCTCAAGAGCTGAATAGTAAATCAGAATGCCCACAGATGGAGCTTTGGGAAAGGGTGGCTTAAGTCATTAGGGTATTTTGGGGAGTGGAGAATCAGTTCTGGGCCTATGTTATGTTTATAAGAAGCACACGGGATTTTTTATAGGGGAAAAGGCAATATGCCGCATTTATTGAAGATACAACAATTAGCATATGCATTTAATTACACCACACACACACACACACACTGTTCCACCAGTTGATGTTATAGTTACCAGTCCAGAGTCTGGATCAACCTAGTGGCCAGCTAGGTTGATCACTGGTCGGGAGGAGCCAGGTTCCATTGATCACGACACGATGCTCCGAAAAAGTCTTGGCAGGATGAATCCAAAGTTTTATGGCAAGGCACTCTGTTTATATAGTGATTTTGTTTTTATTGGGACCAATGAGTTTTGCACCGTTATGCTGTAATTAATTGTTATTTAATAAGTGCTTGATTTTTTTAAATTGTATTTTTTATTTTTTATTATAGCTATTTTGTTTTTATTAATAGATGCTTGTTTTATTTTTAAAGTTGTTAATTTGCATTTGTTTTGGGGTTTTGTTTGTTTGTTTGTTTTTTGTATATTTGGCTTAGCAGTGGCATTTATTCTTTAACATACATTTTTTTATTTATACACAAAACAAAATTAATTTACACAAAACATTTTAAACAAAAACCTTAAATTGCACTGCAACCCCCCTCCCACACACAATTATTGCATTTTTTAACTTATTTTAAAATGCTACACCTATAACAAATTGGTGACCCTTTAACGTTTGTTGCTGCCTTTAAAATTAGCACAAACACAAATTTTGGCTAATGGATTTTTTACCAAATGGCCCATTAGGCCATTCCTTTTTGCCATTCAAAAAGGATGGCTAGCAAAATGTAATCAAATCATACACCAATACATTTAATACATGCTACAGTCTTATTTCATTATTCTTTATTTTTTATTTTAAATTATACCAAATACAAACATAAAATCCTACTACTACACTTGGGGCAGCTGGACCATGAGATCCCACTTTTGTGAAGGGGTTGCGGACACGGACAGTCCCAACAAAAGTGTGCCCAAGAGGCTGGAGCCAGAACCAGTGGCTGGCGCTCACTGATAGCCAGGGAAACTTAAAGCACACAGGTCCAGCACGTTGGGATCCAAACACAGCAGCCTGGTGAGCGTCCAGCAGGGGGAGCTCTGCAAGGGTTGTGACACATTTGATACATACAGCCGCTTAAATCATCATAGGGATTGTGGCCTTTAGGCATTACCCACTTCTTTGGTGTACTCCCTGTCATCTTCACTCTTTAGAGAGAAGCCTGGCTTTTGGTCATGGCTCCTGTCATCTCTGAAACTCTTCATGCCTCTTGAGATGTCGGGAATTTTTACCTATAAGTCAATGGGCTGGCAGAGAGATGAACAAATGCCAGAGAAAGGTGGTAAATCCTGAGCTTCAGGAAGCAGAACCTCCGATGTTACCCTAGAGATGAAAAGGATGACACTTGCAGACTATCAGAAAAAGCTGTCCTCCCCCGGGTACCCCAAAGGGTTAGCCTGATGCAGTCTGAAGCACAGGTGAAAAACGACTGGAAAGCCAATACAGCAACTTCTGTATTCAAAGCCTTCCTAGAAGATGCACAACTATCTGCCCTAAAACGAAGAAAGATCATTTAGTTTGGGCTCATAACAGTGTGTGGTGCCTTTGATTTGTTTGATTCACAGAATTTTGCTCCCCTTTACCCATGAGTGCCTAAGAAATGCCATCTCCAGAAACCCCATTGGCTGTGATCTGTCATGTAGAAGTGATTGCCAGTACCTTCAAACACCTAAAGTTTTTTATCAAATTTTTGGTACTTGAGGGCAAAAAAGCACCTCATTTAAAATGAAAACAGATGGTTACCCTACCACGAGTCAGTAGTTTCCCTTCCTGCCTGCTTGCCTTAATTACCATGGAAATAAACTAAATATTTTAGGCCAATCAGAATTTTAAAAAGCTGTCACAGCAATGCTTAATGTTGAAATGTGCACAGTATTAAGCAATCTGTCACTGAACAATGAATTAATAAATATTTTCAGTGGATTTTTTTGGCCCTCAAAAGCCTTACTCGGTTTTAGTTTCACGTCAACTGCTCGATTTAACATCGTTCTTTCACAAATGCACCTCTAGTCCTTAATGTAGCCTTGTCAATATTTTAGTTGCTGGGGAGTACAGAGCTACAGTATGGAGCCCAGGTTAATTGTATTCCTGGAACGGGCAGACAAACATGTTTGCTTGGCTTGCTACCTTCCTTTTTGGTAACAGAAACTAGGAGAATCTGCTATATAGGGTAATGATGAAGCTTCTTGTTTGAAACTGATATTTTGTTGCTAACCATTAAACATCTTTCTGATGCTCTTGATTTAAACTTCCAGAGAACCTTTGCATACTGAAAAGATCCTTTGCAGACACACATCAAACTCCTACAAAGACAATGATCAAATCTAGAAGATTTTAATATTTAAATAATTCCTTTTTTTGGGGTCTGCTTTGCATGGAAATTGACCCATTATTTTTCCTGTAGAAGATTATAACTAACAGACTCAATCCTGCCACCCCATAGGGCTAGATTATGATTTGGACTACATGGAGGAAGAACCCCCACTAACCTCCTTTGTGTGGGTTAAAGGATCTCAGGTCCAGGTACATGAGTCATGATGCACTCTGTGCCCACTTACTGACTCTCCTGGCCCATACATATAGTAGGTGGCTAGAGAGAAACTGGGAAGGCTAGAATGTTGGCTCCCCACTCCCTACTCACTGTCTAGTGCAGATGAACTGGCAGTTGTAATTTGTTACTGATATAGACCACCCATAAATGATTACCCCTCCAAGGAAGCAGGGTCCGAATGTCTCAGACTCGCAATGCTTTCTGGGCCCACTCTTGGAGTAGTGCAGTTTACAACCATCCATTCGTTACTTGTGACCATGCATCCAATTGTATCTGGGATCTCCGACAGTCAATGTGGAGGCTACTTAGTCCCTGTTCACTTCTATCCTCAACCAGTCTGCTGAGCAGACGATTGGCTATAGGCATCCAGCACGCCGACCATGGCTTTCGGAGGACAATTAAATTGAAGGCTGCAGCCCACCAGCATGGTGATAAGGCGAAAATTTAACACCTTGGCACTCTGCGATCGCGAGGAATATTATAACCAAGTGGCGGACGATGTTGAATTTGACTTAGCTAGGGGCGACTTGAAGCCAGCATTCCGCGCCATTCGCAACTTCAGCGGTCAAGAGGTAGTCACTACAAACGGCATCCTGAACGACAGCCCAGGCTATCCATGTAAATGGGATGATGACATTCTCTCACTGCGTGGAACATTATCACCATGTCCTGAACCATCCTCCAGCTGACACTTGTTCAGAGCTGGATGGTCTGGCAGCCACTGCAGTTCTGGATCCAGACATTTGTACTGATGCACCAACACTGGATGAAGTGAAGTATGCCATCGCTAAACTGAAAAACGGATGTGCAGCCGGTGCTGATGGCATCCCCTCAAAGCTGCTAAAATGTGCTATTGATCCTGTAGCAGAATCACTTCTGGCCATCTTTTATCTGGTGCGGAGAACTGGAAACCTGCCAACCGCCTGGAAGGACGGTATTGTGATCTCACTCTATAAGGGCAAGGGACTGCGCAGTGAATGTAAGAGCTACAGGCCAATCATCCTGCTCTCCGTTCCAGGGAAGGTGTTTGCGCATGTTTTGCTGGCACGCCTGGAGCCTTTGCTACATCGGACGCGTTGTCCCCAACAGTCAGGCTTTACGAGGAACAGATCCACATTAGACGCCATTTTGGCCCTTCGCTTGTTGTCAGAGATACATCGCGAGTTCAGGAAGCTCCTGCACATAGCGTATGTTGATTTTAAGGCTGCATTTGATTCAGTAGATTGTCGCATTATGGACGGCCTTAAAGGGCGTAAGTTCCCTACCACTCTGCTGGACTTGATTAGAGAGCTGCATAATGGAACCACTGCCCGTGTTCGTCTGGGGAACCAGATGTAAGCGCCATTTAAATCAGTATTTGGTGTTAGGCAGGGTTGCATTCTGGCCCCTGCACTCTTTTGTCGGGCAATGGATTTCATAATGCAGCATTCCATCAGGTACATAGGCACTGAGATTGGTTATCTCTCACTCACAGACCTTGACTATGCTGATGACGTTGTTCTTTTAGTACAGCTCCCCGACAGGTTTCGTGAGGCTCTCCAGCATATGAAGGAGTTGTCAGCTAAGATTGGTCTCCATGTTTCATAGTCGAAGACAAAAGTGCAAAATCTAGGACCAGGTCCACCTGCAACTTCAATCTCCGAACTACGAAACCGTCGAATCAGTTTCCAGCTTTTGCTATCTGGGTTCTATACTTACCAGGTCCTCCAATTCTCACACGGAGGTTCTCCATTGGACTGGCATAGCCGCATCTGCCATGGGTCATTTAAAATGGATACGGAATCAACATCATCTTAGTATGACAACCAAGTTCAAGATTTATTCGAGCTGTATCCTCCCATACTATTGTAAGGCTGCAAAACAGGGACACTATGCCACGCAGTCTGGACAAAGCTGGAGGCTTTCCACACAAAATGTCAATGTCGTATCTTGGGCATAGAGTGGAATTACTTCATCTGTAATGTAAATGTTTATGGTCATTCGGGTCTACAGACTAGTAGGGCCATTGTCTGCAGGCGGCACCTTACGCTTTTTGGACATGTTGCAAGGATGCCACAAGACATTCCAGTGAATGCCGTTCTGTGAGTGTTCGTAACATCCAGGATAAAATTCCACCAACCGAGGGGTGGAGGTGGCCCAGAGGCAGATCCCCTATTACATGGGTTCATCAAGTCTGTTTTGATGTTGGACTCTCAGGCCGTCAAGCCTTCGCAGTTGCACAGGAATGGACCAAATGGCGAACGATCGCTATGGTCGACTGTCTGGCTAAGTGTTAAAGAAGAAGAATCCCTTGCTCAGGGCTGTGCCTAAAGCATGTCTTTGGACTTCTCATGGTAGTAAATGCTGAAATGTATACTCACAGCATTGGACTCTATGTTGGTAGTCACTTGATAGCAGGAATAGTCGGATGGCCCATGACACTGATGGATCATTACAATCCCATGTTCAGGGTGACCCTAAACCTCAGACTTCCAGAAAATGGGAGTGGAAGATGGCAGTGCATCACTCCAAAACTGCCCGGTCCGGTATGCTCTGGTACGGGCTACTGTCGGAGAGAGGATACGGGGCAAGATGGACCATGGTCTGACCCACTGTGGCTATTCTTATGTTCATAAAGGAGAAATTATTAATTATATTGGAGACGATGGGGATTAATATGAGAATTGAAATGTGGATAAGTAACTGGTTAAAAGCAAGACTACACGACTCATACTGAAAGGTGAACTCTTATGCTAGATGGAGGTTACTAGTGGAGTTCCTCAGGGAGCGGTCTTGGGACCAAACTTATTTAAAAAAAAAATATTTTAGTGACCTCGGCACAAAAAGTGCGAGTGTGCTAATAAAATATGCAGTTGACCCAAAGTTCAGAAGTCTATGGAGGAGGACTGGAATATCATACAAGAAGACCTGGACAACCTTGAAAACTGGAGCAAAAGAAATGGGATGAAATGTATGCACTTAGGGACTATCAAAACTTAGTGCTATAAGCTGGGGCTTTATCAATTGGAAGAGGAAGACCTGGGTTGTGGTCGATCACAGGATGACTATGAGCTACCAACATGATGCAGCCATGAAAAAGGCTAACACAATCCAAGGATACATCAGGCGAGGTATTTCCAGTAGAGAGGGAAGTGTTAGTATCATCATACAAGGCACTGGTGAGACCTCATCTGGAACACTGTGTGTAATTCTGGTCTCCCATGTTTGAAAGATGAATGTAAACTGGAACATGTGCAGAGAAGGGCTACTAGAATGATCCGAGGAATGGAAAACCTTCCTTACAAGAGGCGACTCTTGGGGTCGGGAAGGAATTTTCCCCCAGGTCAGATTGGCAGAGACCCTGGTGGGTTTTCATAGGGTTACCATATTTAGTGCCTCCGAAAGGAGGACACTTTAAAGGGGCCCCAGCCCCGCCCCCAGCCCCGCCCCCGCTCCCGCCCCAACCCCTCCCCCTCCCCCAAGTCTCCGACCCCTCCCCTGCTTCCCGCGAACATTTGAGTCGCGGGAAGCCTGAAGCAGGTAAGGGGTGTGTGTGTGGGGGGAGGAGGCGCGGCCCACCCCCGGCACCGCAGGTCCCCAGCCTGTCCCCCGAGCCCCCGACCCGGCACCCGAGCCCCCGACCCGGCACCCGAGCCCCCGGCCGGGCCCCCCGAGTCCCCGGCCCGGCCCGGCACCGGGCCCCCCCGAGCACCGCCGGCCGAGCCCCCGGCCCGGCACCCGAGCCCCCGGTCCAGCACCCGGCCCCCCCGAGCACCGCCAGCACCCGGCCCGGCCCGGCACCCGAGCCCCCGGCCTGGCACCCAGCCCGGCACCCGGCACCCGAGCCGCCGGCCGAGCCCCCCGGCCCGGCCCGGCACCGGGCCCCCCCGAGCACCGCCGGCACCTGGCCCGGCACCCGGCACCCGAGCCCCCGGCCTGGCACCCAGCCCGGCAGCCGGCACCCGAGCCGCCGGCCGAGCCCCCCGGCCCGGCCCCGGGCCCCCCCGAGCACCACCGGCTGAGCCCCCGGCCCGGCCCCGGGCCCCCCCGAGCACCGCCGGCTGAGCCCCCGGCCCGGCACCGCCGGCCAGGCCCCCCGAGCCTCCGGCCCGGCACCGGGCCCCCCCGAGCACCGCCGGCAGAGCCCCCGAGCCCCCGGCCCGGCACCGCCGGCCAGGCCCCCCGAGCCCCCGGCCCGGCACCGGGCCCCCCCGAGCACCGCCGGCAGAGCCCCCGAGCCCCCGGCCCGGCACCCGAACCCCCGGCCCGGCACCGGGCCCCCCGAGCACCGCCGGCTGAGCCCCCGAGCCCCCGGCCCGGCACCCGAGCCGCCGACCGCATGTCCGATTTTCCCGGACATATCCGGCTTTTTGGGATTTCCCCCCGGACGGGGATTTGGAGCCCAAAAAGCCGGACATGTCCGGGAAAATCCGGACGTATGGTAACCCTAGTTTTCACCGTCCTCTGCAGCATGGGGCATGGGTTGCTTGCAGGTTTAAACTAGTGTAGATGGTGGATTCTCTGTAACTTGACATCTTTAAATCATGATTTGAAGACTTCAGTAACTCAGCCAGAGATAATGGGCCTATTACAGGAGTGGTGGGTGAGGTTCTGTGGCCTGCAATGTGCAGGAAGTCAGACTAAATGATCATGATGGTCCCATCTGGCCTTAATGTCTATGAAAGAGATGCCATGGTGAGAAGAATGAATAATGTTTAGCTATAAAGATTACTGTCTTGTAAATGTGCAATAGCAATGAGTTAAATCTGCTGTAGGTGTTACCACCGGCTAACGCACCTTATGTTGAAATCGGGGGAACTACTACCCTGGGTATTCAGTTAACTAGGGGTGGATGAGAGTTGTTGCAACTTGAAATCTAGCCACTTCAAAAATGAGTTACAAATTGTTTTAGGTACTCCTCAGAGCTCCTGCCTATTTTTGTGGTTTTACAATTGTATTTTCTTATTTGTTTGTGTTTCTTCCTCACCCCCTCAAACTCTGTAAAACTTTGGCACAAACTGAGGAAAATTACTATACAGAAAGTGCCGTCAATTGCACACAGTAACAAAACAATGGGACACTGCCTACAGCGAAACAGACAGTACACAAATTACTGACGAATGCACAGAGTAAACAGACTGAAAAATAGTTTCCCAAAAATCTTTCTGCTACAGACATCGTAGGTGTTGCTTGCAGTAATAGTAGGTAAAAACCTTCTGAGAAAACAAGTGACTTTTTTTTTTTAAATGTTTGGTGTCCCATTAACTGTTCACATGCAAGTGAAATCGAATGGAATCTGGACCTAAGGTTTAGACTGAGTCTGGGAAAATGTGGATCTAGGGTATTTGGTCAGATCCAATGTTATAGACACAATCCTGTAAAATGAAAGATGTGTGTGCGTGTGTGTGCATAAAGGTACGTCCCACTGACTTCAGTAGGATTGCTCTTGTACTTAGTTATGTGTGCGCTCAAGTACTGTTCTGGTCTAAGGCGTTGGGTTCCTGTATTTATGCATCCATTTGTCTTAAATGCCTGCAGAGGCGTATTTCTGGTTCTAGCAAGGATAATCGAGAGGGAAATAAAGAGGTATTACAACTTCCATTGAGCTATAATCAATGTTTACAAAACATGTTACTATGAAGTATTTCTACTAGAAATTACACATCTGATTTACCTAACCACATTTTTAGGTGTATAGTTTTTTTTTAAGAAATCAAACTGAAACAAATCCAAAATCGCTAAAATGCAGTCCCTGAAGAATAGTGGAGCCTCTGAATTACATTCTTAGCTGTCATTACATGATTCATTTGACAGCATGGCACTTCCATTTTAATGTCCTTATGATATAACTGACAGCTAAGATGGATCTGGGTGGAGAAAAATCTTGACAAAGAGAATTAATGTGGTTCTGCAGACTTCTATAAGGTGTAAAAGAATGTCAGAAGGAAACAAACAAAATGTAGTAATTCTGTACTGCAGTAGGATAAAACATACTCTCCTTCAGTAAAGGATAGCAAAGAGGAAATTAGAATTAAAGCAACTAAGGCCTGGTCTACACTGTGTGTGTGTGGGGGAATCGATCTAAGTTACGCAACTTCAGCTACGTACTTAGATCTACTCACTGCAGTGTCTTCACCGCGGTGAGTCAACAGCTGATGCTCCTCCGTCGACTCCACCTGTGCCTCTCGCTCTCATGGAGTACCAGAGTTGACGGGAGAGCACTCGGTGGTCGATTTATCACGTCTAGACTAGACGCGATAAATCAACCCCTGCAGGATCGATCGCTGCCTATCGTTCCTGCGGGTAATGTAGACAAGCCCTAGGAGATTAAGGCCCTGATTACAATTAAGCATGTGCTTAAATCCTATTGCCATCAGTGGAACTTTTAGGGAAGAACACTCTCATGTGCTTTGGTGAACAGGGGCTTGAGGCCATGTCTACGCTTACAAGCTTACAGCGGCACAGCTGTACTGATACAGCTGTGCTGATGTAAGAGTGCTTGTGTAGCCACGTTATGCCAGCAGGAGAGAGCTCTCCTGGCAACATGATAAAACCAGCTAAATAAGCAGTGGTTAACTATGTTGGGGGGAGAGCGTCTCCCAGTGACATAGCACTGTGCACACGAGGGCTTTGCCGGCAAAACTTATGTCGCTCGGGGGGTGGAGGGGGTTTCACACAACAAAAGTTCTGCCAACATAAGTGCTAGTGAAGACATGACCTTAGTCTCCTTTTCAAAGACTTGGAGCTGTTTTTTGTTTGCGTTGTTTTTAATCAATGCAACCTCTGCAATGCTGTTATCTCTCTCTTTTCAAACACACTCCAGCTCCAAATGAAGTCAACAGGATTTTTTTTCCCCATTGGCTTCAACTGGAGAGGGATGAGACTCTAAAATATTAATGACGTTCAACCCGTTCTAGAAGTAGAGAGAAATGGGTGGGAAAAAGTTTCAGTGAAATTGTCACAAAAGTCTTTTCTTCTTCCCTTCCCCACTTAATGTCAAATTTTATCAACTTCAGAATTGGAAAACTTTTAACCAGCTTTAGAGCAAACCTTCATTTCATGCTTGTTTGTAGGATCAGCTCCTAAATAAATTGTGCTGCAGTATTTGCAAGAGAGAGGACTGAAATCCTCCATTAATAATGCACGGACTCCCCTGAAGGTAACTTCATTTAAGCTGCCTTAGTGCTAAGGCAGGGAAATGCATGCAGCTGCCTTTACTGGATCAGATCCTCAGCTAGAGTGAATCAGCATAACCTCTACTGCCTTTCCAGTTTAAACCAGCTGATGCTCTATTCAGGGCCGGCTCCAGGGTTTTGGCTGCCCTAAGCAGCCAAACAAAAATACAACAACAACAAAAGCCGCGATCGCGATCTGCGGCGGCAATTCGGCGGGAGGTCCTTCGCTCCGAGCACGAGTGAGGGACCATCCGCCGAATTGCCGCCGAACAGCTGGATGTGCCGCCCCTCTCCGAAGTGGCAGCCCCAAGCACCTGCTTGGTAAGCTGGTGCCTGGAGCCGGCCCTGGCTCTATTCTACGGCATCTGTGGTTTGTGTTGTCCCCAACTGTTACAGGGGAAATGCAGAGTTTAAAAAGTCGTGAGTTAAAAAGCCTTTAGTTTCCAAATAACTTCCCTGCTTCTGTTCTCTGGCTCCCCCTATTGTCAAAAAATTTCCCTGTGGCTAAACCAGTCCTGGACATGACCAATTCAGCAGGCAGGGTAGTCTACGCAATTGAGAAAATCAGTACATTGTGAATGGTTTTAAAAACCCAATAATTACCTCAGAAATAATGCATTGCAAAGGAGCAGTGACAGTCTGCCCGTTTATTACTAGCAGGTAGTTAAGCATGTAGCAAATCCCTTATGAAATGTCTGTAGAGGAAAAACAGTGAATGCAAAACCAGCAGCCATGTGTTTCAGGCTTGGACCATGTTAGTTTTCACGATAGAGAAGTTATTAGCCACTAGTTTCGTTTCTGAAAAATAACCTGAAATAACTATCTGACGCTAACATTGTCCCTATATTTATACTCTCAGGAGGAAACTGCTTTCCGGCGTCTGAGTCTCCAATGCATTGCACTTTGAGTCAGTCATATGTGTGCAAAGCATTTAGATGGCTGCTAAGCCAGGGGCAGAATTTTTCACACTCACTTTGCATAGGCATAAATAACACAAGATGTGAGGCAGTGGAGAATCATGCCCATAATTTTTAAACATATTAAAAGAGAAAAATCATTCCAGAGAGCCTGTATGAAAATTTCAGCTAAGGTTTTTTTTTTTTTTTTAATGACCAAGTTATAAATTCTTGCAAATGAAGGGCTGACTCAACCGTAGCTTTAGTCACAAGCAACAATGCTATAATTCTGGAAGAAGAGAATAGATTGCTGTCAGCCAACGACTACATTTGTCAATTTTAAGAGCAATTCTCTTGATGCTTTAGCTTTATTTACACTTGTTTCAATGCACTAGAGTCTTGTTAGTGAATGTCAAGGGCACCTCAACTATTAAGCAGAATTAACAACTTGTTCTCGTACCCTCTATTGTAATGGAATTGCTTTTGTTGGAAGTTCTGAGGTTCAACAACCAAGTGTGATTGTGAACAGACCGGGCTTGATTCTGATTTCACAATGGGGTCTAAATTGGGACAGACCCTACTGAAGTCAGTAGAGTCCTAGCAATGGAAAGGTGGTGTAAGTGACATGGCAATCGGACACAGTGGGTGGAAATTGTGGAAGCACAGAACAAGGCACCTACCTGCGGCTCTGCGCTCTCTCTCTCTCTCTCTTTCCAGTCAGTACAGTTTTGTGCACTGGGGCTGGGATGTTCAAAGGAGCCTAAGGGAGTTAGGGACTTCCACAACAGCAGTGCTCTATGCCCGCTCTTGGCTTCTTGGTCATAACTAGGTCTCATTCAAAGTCCTGTTCCTAATCATCAAAGCTGATAATGAGCTGACAACTGTAGGGACCATGTCTCCATTGATGGCCTTCTAACATAACAGGAGGAACATCAGGACTGCATGTGCCCAAGGAGAAAGCCTTGGAAGCCAGAATTCAGGCATCTTCAGCAGTAGGTCCTAGGTTATGGAAGATGGTTCAGAAGAATGGAATGGAATCTAGTCTAAGCACCTTCAGAGCCTGGTGCAAATCCCACCTTTCCACAAAACCATACCACGGCTAACAGAAGCTAAGACTAGAAGTGAAGGACTGAGAAGGATGGTCGGTGGGTGGTTGGGGAAAGATGTGGGGGGAAGAGAGGAGATGGATGAGAGGCAAGGGAAAATGGAAAAGAGCAATGCCAGTACTTGAAAATGATCCACATGGAAATAACCAAACCCTGGGCAAGCGAGAGCAGAGCCCACTTTGGATTTTATTCTTGGGCTGCTTTTAATTTACTATATCGCTGATGGTTAGGGACCCTATGGCATCTAAATCCACTGATTCAATGGGGAGATGCAGACCGCTCAGCACCTCTGATAATCATTTTCATTTAGGAGCCTAAGTATGGATTTAGGTGGCTAATTTTAGGTGCTTGTGTTTCTATTGTCTGACATCTCCATCATCTGAAATTACTCAACATTCCCCACTACAGTTGGATAATCCATGTTTTACTGCACTGTAGAGCAGTCGGCCAAAAACAAAACAACCCTTCTTGCAAATGCCTTTTAGTTGGATAACTTAAGAATAGTTTCCTTAAAAGGGCAGACCCCCGTTCAGAAACTCAGCATTACAAATGCCATAATGACAAGATGTATAACTGGGATGTGAAGAGTTTATACCCCCTCCCCCCCCATTAAAATGTTTTCCCACAAGCACTTAGAGTCAAGCCAATAAGCTGCTCCTCTTTTCAGATCAGGGAAAACTTGGTTGTGATTAGACTCATTCAGGTCTTTGAAGCAAACCGCTAACTCTGGTTCTTCATCTTTAATTGAGCTAACAGGATTTCATTTGCCCCCGAAGTGTGAACAGCATGTTATATAATATTCATTTTACAGTTGTGTCGTGCCAGAGATTAAATCCTAGCTGATGAATGAACCCTTCCAATCTAAACGTAATAGCTAACCATTAAATCCCTAAACTGGCAACAGTCCTATAGCACACATTCAGTGAAGCTGTGAAAAGCTGGAATCACAACCTTTCTACCCCTTCACAATAATTCTAGTCTCCCGTGCCTTATAAAAACTAAATAGTTGCATCATTGGATACGAATGTACCATATTACTGCTAGTTCATTCCAATGCATGCAGGTCCCTTGTAGCTATAATCAGCTGAAAATAAAAAAAGATGTTTTAATTCTGTAAACGTCAATTACTTCAATATCACTTCCTGTTTGTAAACTGTAAGCAAAGGCTGCCCAATGGATGCGATACACACTGTGTGATAGATTCTGAATTCTTATTCATTTGATTTCAGGCTGGAATACCTTTCTTGCTGTCCCACTTCTGAATCTTTAAAGGAAATAAACAAACAAACAAAAGGTGGCAGCTAACCCTTCAGCCCCATTCAGCAGAAAAAGAAGCCTTTATATTGTCAGGGAACTTAGCTAATTATAAGTCAGATTGGTTACATCACTACTTCATGCTCAAAAGCCCGACTGCACGGTAAGTCCTGGGCCGGATCCTCAGCTGTGTAATTTGGTGCAGCTCCACTGAAGTGAACGGAGTTAGCTGGTGTTAATTGGCATGAGGCTCTGGCTTTGTGTCTCTTGCAGCACAGTAAGCGCTTTCCGCTGTGCGGGATGGCACATCCGTGTCAGCCGCTCCTTTGTCCTCACTCATTAGAATGTGAATTCCCAGCTAAAAAGATGACAAAATGAAAATCTAAAGGGGGGAATGGGAGCAGAGGGGGAAAGTGCAAAATCTATGAAGAGAACCAAAGCCGAGGGAAAGAGCAAAGTGCATGGAAAATGCCATGAAAATTTATTCGCGGTGCTACCGCTTATGGCGTTTTGCCCACGAAACCAGAGAAGTTTTAACAGCCATTAAGTACCAAGTATGCGGGGATAATAAAAATAATGAAGTTGCTGATGTTGTGTCCATTTGACGCTAAGAGCATTAAAAGTGGGAAGTGTTTCTAGTAAAGATGTAACACTACCAGGACTTGGACTCATAGTCTATGCAATGTAAGGCAAATGTATTCTTCATTAGGCTACCCAGTCTTTGGTGGGAATATAGAAGCAGTATCTTTTCTATGGAAATGTTGAAGGTTCCCCCCTCCCCCAAAAGGGGGAAAGGACCAAAGAGCTCAGATTGTGTCCCTTGGTACCTACCAAGGTCATGCCATAAACATCAGTTCTTACGAACATCTGTGTTCACTAAGGCAGTGGTGATTCTTCATCACCTGCCGTCTTCGCGAGGGGGCGTCTTTCTCAAAACTAGCTGAAACAGATGCAAGGGGCTTGATGCCAAAGTTATTGGGTGAGGTTTTCTGACTTGTTATACAAGAGGTCAGAGCAGAAGATCATAATGGTCCCTTCTGCCCTTAAACCTCATGAAGCTACATACAGTTGAATGCCAATCAGATAACGGGCAAAAATTTCCTCAGCACATCAAGCTTCACAGGAGGGTAGGGGGAGGAATTCTACCCTCCACTCAGGCTGCGGAGCAGTAGAAAAGGAGTGCTGTTGTCCCCTACTAGGCCAGTGACTGGTTGATTCACATAGCAGCAGATCCTATGTCCCCTTTGCTCGTAGCTGCCCTGGCCCCAGAACCATGTTGGATAGGGCTATAGAGGAAGACCAGGAGGGCTGACTTCCACTGCTCTCTTCGCTTTCCCTGAAGCCAGCCAGCTATCATGTTCCGCAGTGCTGTGCTGGGACTGCTGCAGCTACAGAGAAGAGCAGGGGGCAACGTTTTTGCTGCTTCAGTTAAATGAAGGGGGACGCTGCTGAACAATAATTTGCTGGCACTGTTTGCTGTAGATGTCTCCATACGTAAAGCACCTTGGAAAAACGTCATAAGCTTATAGACGAAGAACATTTTGGGTTAAGATCAAATGTAGCCTCATTCTAGCCTCCTCTCCTCAAGTTGGCTTTCATTCAAATCAACAGCAAAACTGGCATTCGCTCCAGTGGGGGCAGGGTGGGGCCCCTATGTGCTAACATACACCCCGTGCCTTAGCAAAAGGATCCTTGGTGCATCTAAAATGTCAGTTTAAGAGGGCACGGGCTGGCTGAACATTCCCCTGATTCTGAGCAAATCAGGAGGTTTAGTTATGACATCTCACTGGTGAAAGGGACATTTTTAACAATATTGTGGATATCTGCTATTAAGGGATTTAAAATATTACAAGCAGGCTATTTTTAGCGCACTGGAACCTTTAGTCATTCTCCACTGAGATGGCTTATCAGAATTAATAAATAACAGCAACAGTTACAGCTCAAATTAGGTCTGTCTCAGTTTCCATGGCATCCACTCTGTTATCTCCAGTATTCTTGCCAGGATTTGTACTAGGGCTCTGGGATGGCAACATTTCTTGTAAGGCTTTAAGGGAATTATCCTCGAGCAATTTTAACTATATGGCTTCCATGAAACCCTGGAATAAAAGGATTTGTTTGAGATGTGTGGAGGCTATTTTTACATTTTTTTTTTTACTGCTGTCTATTTTTAGGCCTGGTCTACACTGGGGGAGACGGGGGATCGATCTAAGATATGCAACTTCAGCTATGAGAATAGCGTAGCTGAAGTCGACGTATCTTAGCTTGACTGAGGGTACATCTACACTACAGGGGGGAGTCGATTTAAGATACGCAAATTCAGCTACGTGAATAGCGTAGCTGAATTCGATGTATCGCGGCCGACTTACCCCGTTGTGAGGACGGCGGCAAAATCGACTTCTGCGGCTTTCTTTCGGCGGCGCTTACTACCACCTCCGCTGGTGGAGTTAGAGCGCCGATTCGGGGATCGATTGTCGCGTCCCGACGGGACGCGATAAATCGATCCCCGAGAGGTCGATTTCTACCCGCCGATTCAGGCGGGTAGTATAGACCTAGCCTTAGAATCACTTACTTCGGGTCCTTGCAGCACAGGATCGACGCCTGCCGCTCCCCCGTCGACTCCGCTTCCGCCTCTCGCCGTGGTGGAGTTCTGCAGTTGATGGCAGAGCGATCGGGGATCAATTTATCCGCGTCTAGTGTTAAATCGATCCCGGATAGATCGCTCACTACCCGCCGCCCTCTTTTTTTATGTGGCACCATTTAAATACTTTGTGGATGGATAGGTGTGAGCATTTGTGCACCTTCATGGTGCTTCAATGGTACATTATCCCAGGAGAACAACAAATGACATTCAAGGCTTGGCATCACCAGTGGGGAGTAGCTTGTTGATTTATATGTATAGCCAATTTAGTCTGACTACTGTTGCAGTTTGACAGTAAAAATGCTATAACCAAGCTCAGCCAATTTATTGCCTATAGACAAAACAGTATGGTGCAAGTAAAGAGGACTTAATGCGTCACCAATCCTGCTGGGAAGTGGGTTTTCGCATTGTGTTCAGTTCACCTTACACAGAAGGTGTATATGCCCAAGACCACTTGGCTTTATAGGACGAGTTACAAGTTAGAAAACACTTGGTATGTCACCTACACTCCAACCCACCGCTTTGTACCAGGTTCCTTATCTTGTTTTGTACCTTTCTTAGCTTTGTTTTGGATACTAGCATTCCAGGTACTTGTCCGTGAAGGTACAGAGGCAGAATGTTCATGGATTTTACCTTTGACAGTGTTCTGGTCCACTTATGCCAAATATTGAGTTGTCCTGGTCCAAGATGCAGTGGGCTATACTGGTGAATAAAAGTGAACAGCACTGTGGGAAAAGCAGTCCAATTCTTCTGGCCAACGGTCTAGCATTCATGCATACAATATTTATATCGTGCACTTAATACATATTAATGTGGTGTAAGTAATACATATAGCGTACTTTGGCTAGCAGTGTGGAATCTGTCTCATAGTAACATGGCGTCATCCTGATGGAATAAAATAGGTTCCAGTGACATATGGCTGTCTGTTTCTCCAATTTAAATGGCCAGTGGTTCATAAGGCACCTTTGAAAGCAACTGCTACTCATTTCTTTCCCCCTTCTGTATTTCTCCCCACAGTATTCTCCCTGGGGATGCTCCATGCAAGGGCCTGACGGTTTTACTCAGCTGCCCCTCTCCCCGCAGCTATCCATTGGTTTGGGTTTGGGCTCACTCGCCCACCTGCCCAAACCTCTCCTCCATGCTGGACCGGGACAGAGAGAGCTGCCTACAAGCTCCCTGTCTCCAATGGAGCAGCACTTGTTCACACCCGCTGGGAATCCGGTGCACGAGTGCTTCCATAACTCTGCTACTCACTCCTTCTCCGTCCCCTAGTTCTGTTCTCTTTACTGTGTTTCCATTTTCTTGTTTTCATCACGCCAAGCCCAGCTCTTCTCCCCTGGTTTCAAGTTAGAACAGGGCAAAGATGCTCATTTCCCTTCTAGTTCAAAAGCCAGAAGATCTGCTCTCTTCAGACCCTGCCTTGCCTGCCCTGTACTCACCCCACAGGGGCAGGAGGGATGTGGTGAAAGCTGGGGCGGAAGGGAGGTTTTAAGAAGTGGGTTTACTGGGGAATGGGGCTGGGGAGGGATAGTGAGCAACAGCAAGGGAGGGTTTCCGGGTGGGGATGTGGGGCTTTGGGGAGGGAGGGTTTGGGGAAAGGGTTTGACCGTGATGTTTTAAGGAAGCATTTATGTGGGGGGTAGTGTTTGGGGTGGGGTTATTTGGAGAAACGGGCTTGGTGGCAGGGCTGTGAGGAAAGGAGGCTTTGTGGGATGGGGGCTGAGAGATGGGGAGAGGTTTGTGGGTTTGGGGTTTATTTAGGGTGGGGGATGTGCCAGGAGATGTTTGTGAGGCTCAGGTTTATGGAGGGAGATGGGGGTTGGGGTGTGTATATTATGTGATGGGGTAGCGGGGGTTGGATGGGTTTCAGTGGGGGGTGGGGGAGTTGAGGGAAGCTGTGTGAGGGGTGGGCTGGGGGCCTCTGGCAGGGGGAGCAGCTGGGAGCGCATGGAGCTGTGTGGCAGTGCTGGTGGCTGCATCTGGCTCTCTCCTCCACAGCCCCCGCTCCTCTCTCTGTCTCGCTTGCCCCCTCGCTGACCCGGGAAGGGGTGGACTCGCCTCTGTCACATCAGGAACGGGGCTGGCTCGCTGGGCACTGCCTGCACTTGGGACAGACTCTGCCTGCAGCACCATGCCCGGCCCCGTGGGCTCACCTCGCTGCTACCTCTGGGCTCCAGGGACTCTCCCTGCTTGTCCTGCTGCTGAGCCCGGCAGCTCAGCACCAGGCTTCACCCGTGGGGCTTCATCTAGGCTGCATGCGAGGCTGGCTGGTGGCTCCGAGCTGGGGAGGCTGCCCCTCTCGCCCTAGTCACCCGCCGCTCTGACTGGGCGAGAGCCCCACGTGAGGTAAATCTGTTGAGCTCCATTGGATTCAATGGCCAGCTCCTCTGCTGTAGTTCCAGTGGAGTCAAAGGGCTGGCTTCATCTGTGGAGGATCTGGCTCCTTAAGCCAAAGCTGCAAATCGCGGTGGATTTTGTCCAATTCCTCTTTCGAAGGTGACATTGCCGCCATTTTGCTCCAAATCTGCATAGGGGAGGAAAGAAACGCTCATGACTGAAAACAGATACTTGTACATCTCCCCATCCTGCCTTATGCATTTGGTGGGTGTCCGACCCCATCATTTCCTGTAGCAGGCTGCCAGTGAGTTCTCTGTCCAGGCTGGAGTTTTGTGATGCAACGTCCTTCAGCTGCCAGAGATGGAGGCTCCAATTTTAACGGCACAAGTGTCACATGTTGGGAACTGTCCATGGTTTGGGTGCTAGCCTGGGACCTGGGAGAGACAAGCTCGGTTCCCTGCTCCATCACAAACTTCCTTGGGCAAAGCGCTCCCGGCTAGATTTTTAGCCACCTAACTCCTGCTGGTTTCAATGGGTGTTAAGTGCCTAAATACTGTTTTTAAAGGGTAGCCATTAGCGTTTCTGTGCCTCAGTTTCCTTCTGTAAGATGGGGGATAACAGCACTGCCCTACCTCGCAGAGGTGTAGTAACTACCTAAGATAGACCTGATGTCATTTTTCCACGAGGTGCAGGAGAATGTGGTTATGCACCTAATTTTGTCAGCTTTACTTTAAAATCTCCTCCCACCCCCCATACACTTTTCCTTATCTCATCTCTTTTACCTGCATCAGGAAACGTGCACGTCTTTTGCTAGATACTACACAAACGTATAGGAGACAGATGGGACCTGCCCCACAGAGCTTTCAGTCGAGGTGAATGACAAGACACAACAGGTGGATGCAATAAACAAAGGAGGACATGGTAACAATAGTATTATCTAGCTCCGCACACCGTGTGGTTTACCATCTGCCTAGCCATTAACAAAGAAAAGATGTTTGTATCCTGAGCGTACATAATCTGCTGTGCCGTCCTTTCCATTTCCAAAAAAAATCGCTCTTTGCTCAGGTGAAAGCAAGCTCTCATTTGTTAATACCTATGCTTTGTTATAATACCAATATTGTCCCAGCAGTCGGTGCCTAATGTTTAATGTGCTGTGCGCAGAAGAGGTGAAAAATGATATTCACATGATATAAACCACAGTCAGAATTGTGTCTCAGAACTAAAAGTGTTTGTGTCTTTCAGACTTGATGCATGGAGGCTGAGGGGCACCTGGGGATTGGACCTGAAGTACAGCAAATCAATGCTGTAAACTCGGAGCTTTGCGAGCTAAGAATAAACACCAATCACAGACAGAGGAAGGATCTGCACAGTCAAATGAACCTGTACAAGAGCCAGAGGGGAAACGTACTAGCCGTCGTTAAGTTATCACAGCTCAACGAAGGTTAGATTAATATTTGGCTTTCATCACAGATTAAAAAGATTTCCTCCCAATTGTTGTGAGATTAACACTAAGCTCTGTGAGTGGCTGGAAAGGGTAATATGTGGAAATGATCGTTTTAAAGAGCGGGATAACAGAGAGTGAAAACAATGCTAACGAAATGAAAAACGTATGAGTTCCATTATGCCCAGTAATTATTGAAGCAGACATGGGGGAGCAGGAATAGCCTTGATTGGCGCTTGAGCCTGATTTTCCAGAACTTTTGATAAGCATCAGTTACGTTGATGGAGTTTTACAAGAGCCAAGGGGCCCAATAGCTGACAATGCCCCAGTGAAATCCATGGGAATCTTTCCATTGACTTCAGCGGGAGTTGGTGCAGGCTCAGTGGGTTGCAGACAGCATTACAGTATGTGTAAGGTATTGGCTGCTTCCAGGAGGACAGAGTGCATTATACCAGTGATGCTCTAGTTATGGTTGAGAAGGCAATTTCATTACACAGCCCTATTTTTAGATGCTTATAACTCAAAAACATTACCCCTTCAGCTGAAATTCATCACACGTGTTCGCAGCTGAAAGGTGACGTAGAAGGCTTGGCTTGTGCCCGGATATCTCAATGGCAGCTGCCTGGAACGTCGCCAGACTGTGGCTTTCGCCAACGACGAATTTTGTTTTCAGTTTGAAAATATCGTCATCAGATGCTGCACGTGCCCAGCGTGCAACTTGCCAACTCAGAACGTTTGTTTCTAAATCACATTTATTCAAATCTCTCAGAGACACTCGTTCTCCTTGAGGAGTAATCCATGGATATATTGGAACTGTCAAAATCTAATGCATAGTTCTACACAGTCAGGAGCTGCACATCCTGAAATAAAGTGACTTGCATTTATGTCACTGACTGTACATTTATATGAATGCAGCTCTTTAGCACAGCTATCTTCAGGCAGGACAGGGAAACAGACTGTCTGGGAATGTTGAAATGACAGAGGAAAACATTGTGCGTGGGGTTTTTTTTTTCTCCGAACCTCTGAATACAGACCAGATGGCTGATGTGAATGGGCAGGACGGGTGGAACCCCCTCCAAATGTCACCACAATCCCACAGCTGAAATGCCATTCAGTCAGACGAAGGTCAATTATACTTTGCACCAAAGAAACTGCAGTTTCCCCCCATGTTTGTGAAATGAGCAGTTGTCTGAAGAGGAGAACACTTGGATGGTTGGGAGTCTAATGATGCAGGAGCTTTTTAGCCAAACAAAGGGCTAACTGATGAGCTCAGCTCTCAGAGACTAATAAAGGTAGGTCTGCAGTGCAGTCAGAGGGGTGACTGCAGCATGTATAGACAGACCCAAGGCAGCTTGGATCTAACTCGCTCACATAACAATAGCAGTAAAGCCGTGGCCGCATGAGGGGCAGTACTGGCTAGCTACATCCCCCCGGGATTCTGGAGGGGCTTGTGCAGCCCAGGGTGCTGCAGTGTTGCTGCTATTGCTGTTTGAGTTAGCTAGATCAAAGCTAGCGTGGGTGTGACTCTGGTGCTTGCAGGCACACCTCTGATTGCAGTGTAAACCTACCCTCAATCACTGTGGGAGGAGGGCTCTGCCCTGGGGCGCACTTATCCCCACTAAATGGTACTGGTTATTGTAGAGGTCATGGGTGAAATAGGGAGACAAATGCTCGTTTGGAAGTAGTGCTGGTTGGAATAGGGGTCACCTCGGCTTGCTTGGAAGCTGTCAGGACAGGTGAGCTTTTGTATCCCCCTCAACACCGCGGTGGGCGGCCTAGGGTTTGCGCTTCAGAATAGCGTTTTCAACAGGCAGTTTTCAGCTGGATACATGAAGAGGTAAAGTGACTTGTCTGTGGGCACACAGCGCATTGGGGACAGAGCTGGGACTAGTACATAGAGGTCCCCATGGATACTTTCCTCTGAATGAGTAGCTGACACAACCTCGCCTTTGTGGGAAGTGACGACAGAGGCTTTTGCTAGGACAGGCATTGACCCCGTACAGTCAGTCCCATATTGCTTTGCACTTCAGCGGCACAGATGGGCTTATGGTGGCTGGGTTTGTTAGGGAAGTGCAAGTTTGGTCATTCTAGATTTTCCACTGAGAAGGGCCTTTGTGGTTTTTTTGCGAGCAGGTGGTGGTCAGAACTTGGCTACGCGGACACTGATAGGCTTTCTGAACAAAGCAAAGGGTGCTGTCCAGAAGCCAGAGAGCACAGCTGGGCATTTGGACAGAGAAGGCCAACTTGTACTGGCTTGAAAGAAGGGGCGTGACGTGCAGTCAGCTGACATTGACTCTTCTTCAGGCCTGGGGTGGGGGCATATGAAGGCTGAACAGAACTTCCCTTTGTTCAGCGCAGATTTCACTCACTTTCCACTTCGGCTCAGTGGCTGAGAGGAAACCCTGCTGCATCTCGTTGCTGATCCTTTGGGAGAAAGCTAGTAACACGTGTGATGTGGGGGAGGGGAGGGAACAAAGGTTTGTGGGGACTCAGCCACAAACAAGGGGCTGTGAATAAGACACGCAGGGAAGGCATGAAGTATGGTGATTTAAATCATGCTACTCACCAGGGACTTGGTGTTTGGCCCGAGCCGGGGTGGATAGCAAGTACAAGGAGCCTTCTCCCTCTCTGTGCAATGACCAGACTCAAGGGCTGTCCCTGAGTGTGAGGGAGTACAGGGACTGCTCCGTCCTAGCCCCTGGGCCCACATGTCATCCTAAAGAAGGAGAGGAAGAGGCGGCACCCAGTAGAATTGCCCAGGTGCACTGGAGGGAGCAGGTTGTAGCGTCCAAAGGGAAAGTCCAGCATGCAGCCTGTCCCTATGCTGCTGGGATCGAGGGGATAGATCGGCAGCTCAATTGCAAGGCCGCTCACCATATATTCTATAACACAAGATGTGCTTAAATTCTTCTTCTGTTTAGGTTTAAAATGAGTCTATGTCCCGGTGCAATTCCTTGGTCCTGTTCTGGTTTGGTCAATGGCCCCGTGATGGAGCAGAGAAACCTCACACCAGCAGAAAAGGGATTAACGAGGGCCTGTAGGCCCAGCTAGCCCTGCCCTGCTATACCTGCAGCCAGTGCCCGGCCTGGAGGGAAGAAAAGGAGAGACCCTTTGGTGAGCTTTCTACAAACACGGCAGCCAGGACAGCTGCTCATTCCTGGGATCGCTTCCTCTTTATCACCATCCCCTAGATCCTTATGTATTGGACCTTTCAAAACCGTTAAAGGACCATGCCATGTGACGGGGGTGAGCAGCACTGCTCTCAAAGGCAGACTAGCCTATCACAGATACCTTGGATTAAAAACAGACCGTTTGGTTCTGTTTATCAGAACTGAGACAATATTTCACGATGAATAATGTATCTGATAAATTTAGCGACTTAGATTGCAGTTTCCTAGAGTTCATTCGTCGTCTGAAAGTACAGCTGGTTGGAAAACAGGCAGGAGTGGGGGTGAGAGTCATGAAACTTTTGCAAAATTTCTCTTCTGTTTTTAAATCAAAACAACTTCTAAATTTTCCAGCGAGGTCTAAAAACAGCTGACTGTATATATAAGTTTGCAAATGTTGTAGCTTCTGGACTGACTACAAACAGATGTCTGTGGATACTCAGTATTCAGGGCCGGCTCCAGGGTTTTTGCCGCCCCAAGAAGCCAAAAAAAAAAGCGATCTGCGGCGGCAATTCGGCGGAAGATCCTTTGCTCCGAGTGGGAGTGAGGGACCGTCTGCCGAATTGGAGCAGCCGCCCCAAGCACCTGTTTACCAAGCTGGTGCCTAGAGCCGGCCCTGTCAGTATTTGTGCTGCGACGGTTAATTGGGATGGGTCAAATCATGGAGCATAGTTAGTATTCCCTGACTGGACAAGTAGACAATTGCATCCAGTGTAAGCGTGTGCGCATGCGCACACACACCCAGATAAAACCCCCATTTCTGTAATTACTCATGCGGGCAAGTTTGAAATTCATGTCGTTTTCCTGTACAAAGTGATTGCATGCATGTTAACAGACGACGAATCCATTCATGATCATTTTTTGGTCAGGAGTTGCCCAGTTCTATTTATCTACGGCTATGAACGTTTTCTGGCCCTTCTGTGTGCAACACTCTGACCTGATTTTTTTCGTTCTCTTAATATTCAGAAGCTCCACTGATATAATGAAGGATCTTATGGTAGCTTTACAGGTGACATCCTCTTCCTTGCCTTCCCTCACACATCTGGGGAGATTTATGGTTTGGGGCCCAAATAACGCAAAATTCATGGTTTCAAAGTCAACACAATCCCAGATGAAACTTGAGTTTTCACTGAGTTCTTTCCTTTGAATTTTACAGAAAGCAAAATCAGTGTTCCTTGTTGTTAACGGGTCACCTATTTTCCTATGATAGATATGGCCTCACCAAGCTGTGACCCCCTTGTCCAGAAAACCTTCAAAATAAGTTTGCACAGCTCTATGTCATGTGAATTTGCATTGGACACCTAGCCAGCCAGAGTAAGATTGAAATCTCTCTCTCTCTGGCTGCTTGAAATGTGCAGTTGCATATGGTGTGATTTGCAGAGGGATTCTGCATGCAGGCCATTTGGTATCTCAGCATTTTAGATTTATTTCTGCTACAGATTTTTGTAAGTCTCAAATCAAAACTGTGCCAGATGGAAGCCCCATGCTCTTGCAGATGATCATTTCCAGCAGTCTCGTGTGAGGTCATACAGCATATGTCGACAAGCAATTCAAAATGCCATTCCCTGATATGTACGATGTGTGCTCCAGGGCACAGAGAAGGTTAAGAAACAAATTGGACTATAATTGTTCCATACCTTACAAATTAAATAAGTTTTTCTATAGCAAAACTCTTTATTTTTTAAAGTTTAAATTGCTTATTAGTTATAGGCATTGGAAGTGCAGTACCGCAACTCAACAAGAACCTACTTATTTCTACAAAAAGTGAGACAATGTTCTGTTATCATAATAGTCGGTAACAGGGCCGGCACAATCCATTAGGTGACCTAGGCAGTCACCTAGGGCACTACAATTTGGGGGGTGGTGACCGTGGTTGTATTTCGGCGGCGGGACGTTTTGCTGTCTCTGGGGGGGGGCGGCATTTCGGGGCGGGACCTTCCGCCGCCTAGGGCAGCAGAAAAGCTGCCGGCGTTCCTGGTCGGTAATAATATTCTGTGTGCGTTTTTTTTTTTTTTTTCAGAAGTGCTCCCACTGATGCCAATAGGCAGTTTTGTCACTGACTACAGCAGGAGCAGAATTAGACCAACACTTTGCGAGTAGGATTTTCAATCTTTATCAATATAATATATAGACTGAGAATTCCAAAACTGGGATTTGGGTGCTCAGTTATATTTACTAGGAACTTTAATCCAAATCCTCTCAATTACTTTGAAAATCTCCAGAATAATTTAATAGACCCAACAGTGTGCACACGCCTACACCCAATAACCACATTATTACAGCTGGGCAAGGAATGATTTTTCCATCCTGGGAAAGTATTTGAGATTTCAGAAATATTTTCTTTCACAAAGCCAGGTGAAAAGTTGAAATCTTAAACAAAACAAAAACATATGAGCAAGATAATCAAACAAACAAATCTATTTGGGTCAATCAAAACATTTTCTTTCTATAACTTCAAACTGTTTTGATATTGACCATTTTTTTTTTTAAACTGTAATTCGCTCAAAAGTGGCAATTCTCCTAGGTCTGCCTGACCAGTTGGAAGTAGGGGGTGCTGGAGAGCACTGTTGGATAGCTTTCTACGCAAAGAAAAAGGTGAACAGTTTGAGACTTGGATGAGTTGCGCCTGACTCTTTAAGAAATATAGTACCCTGTACCACGTGTAGAGTTAAGAGGTTTCTTGACAGAGATTATGAATGCTTTTTCTGGATGATATGTACCAGCAGACTTCATCTTGCAATAGGAATGAATTATTGGTTCCTAAAAACCCAAGAGAGTTTAAATGTTCTTATCTTCTTCACATTATTTAATGCTATTTCTGGGTCTTTTTAATATCAGAATAGAAGAATGTCTTCAAGCTTTAATAGAACTGGTAGTAATACTAATATGAACCAAAACGTGTAAGGAAATAAAACTCTATCTGAAATGGAAGGGTATCTTTCGCAACAAGAAGGAAGTTTTAAAATAATCACAGAAGGCTGCTCCAACCCACTATCATTAGCAGGCATTTAAATGGGGAATTTAAACTGTTGCTGTCTGAGTGTTTCCACAAATAGAAAAGGAATTTACAGCCCCAGCCATAGGGATTACTTTGAAATGCAAGAATTAAAGCGAAAATGGCATGAGTTATACATGGATCCCTTCCTCTCTCCTACCCCCTCCCCAAGAGGGCCGATCCATCTGCATTGGATTTTGTTTGACAACTACACCACCTGAGGGTGATTTTGAGTGACTGTGGCTAGGTCTATACTACCCGCCTGAATCGGCGGGTAGAAATCGACCTCTCGGGGATCGATTTATCGTGTCCCGACGGGATGCGACAATCGATCCCCGAATCGGCGCTCTTACTCCACCAGCGGAGGTGGTAGTAAGCGCCGCCGAAAGAAAGCCGCAGAAGTCGATTTTGCTGCCATCCTCACAACGGGGTAAGTCGGCTGTGATACGTCGAATTCAGCTACGCTATTCATGTAGCTGAATTTGCGTATCTTAAATCGACTCCCCCCTGTAGTGTAGATGTACCCTGTGAGGGCACATGGATATAGCAATGGATTTATGGTGCTGTGCTGGTAGTAGGTAAACACAAAACTAGTCTGTCTAGGTATTGATGTCAAGTTGTGGGGGTAGCACCAGGGTTGTTGGGTGTAACCTTTAGTTTTCACTGCCTAACGTCTCTTTAAAACTGCACATAGGGTAAAGTAAACCACATCTGTCTAGCCGTTTGTCTCCCAATAAGAAAATAACCCAGTCCTGGAGTGAGAATCTTCCTGGCTGCTCAAAAGTCATGACCGTATGTTAGAACCCTGCAAGACTCATGTGTTACAGTCTCACGTGTTACAGAAGTCCCCTTTCTAAACTGAGAATCTCATCCTGCTGACTTGCTTGCTCTCTTCCTTGTTTCCAGCTTCATTAAAAGATAGCTAAAAACTCATCGCTACTTCCCTAATATTGTTTTTTCCACGTTTGTAATTGTTGGAGTTGATGCACAGCTGTTTCATGTCCTAAATGATGGAGGAAGTGGACTGAGAAACAATCATTCTTTGGACACATGTTCCTCAATAGGAAAATAGTCAAGAAGCCCTGATCGAAAGTATGTTCCTATGCAACTTGGGTAGCAAGATGCTACTCCCATGTAAGAGTGTTAGTAATGGAATCTGTGTAAACACTTAAGTTATATAAAATGCCTTCCAGATTGGCCTGCGACTTCCAAAATTGCATGTTCAAAAACCTTGTGTCAAAATTTGGGCATGCAAGTTCAGAAGTAGTTTTTGGAAATGTGGACCACATTCTGTATTTGTCATGAAAGTAAAATAATGCTTAGATAATCTACTGTATTTGCCGAGCTATCTTATTAGATAGTGAAAATATTAATCTTCTTCATGGTAGGAATTGCAGTAATCAAGAACTAGCAAAAAGAGAGCTCCTTGGGTATTTCACATCACATCATATTATAAATCAGCAGCGCTCCAGTAAAATCAAGGGAGCTCCACAGATCTACACAGCCACAGCCGAGGATCTGACCTACAGTGAATGGATAGAAAATTCGACATTTACTTTTTTCTGTGATGATGAAAAGATTATTTTATTGTATCATTTTCAACTATTTTTTTCTAAGAATATAATTGCGTAGATACTGAACGCATTCTTTTGTCTTGTGTTTTATATTAAAATTCCCACTGCCCATGTGAGCAGAATAATTATTTGGTCATCTCTTGTAACCTGAACTGCCAACCTTTAGCAAAAATTCAGCTCAGGCATTCATTGCTTGACACAAAGGCTGAGATAAGGAAAGGCAAGAAGACTAATTCCTTTTTTTTCGCCAATGCAGAGCCTCACCTGAGAAAGCAGGAGACTGGTGGTCCGCCCACTGATTCTTCTCTGAAAATTAGTTTATTACTTGACCATTAAACATACTGTATCTGCCAAGTAACTTTTACAGCAAACGTGTCTAGCACTTGGGCCAGAGAGCAATTAATTCTCCTCTGAAAGTAGATCCTAATGATGATTGTTACTGGATGCAAACCTCCCTCACTTACAGACAGATAAAAGTCTCCTCTTTCACCTCTGTGATTCAGATACTGAAGACTCAGCCAAGAATTTCTGATAATTAGCTGGTGAAAAACTCCAGTTCAGGTGTGCAAGAGAAGAGAAAGGGCACAGGTGACCCTTCCACCTCTTGTACAGCTAGATTCGGTGCACCCAGAATATGCATGTTTATGTTCTAAGGACCCACATCAGTGGGAGTTTTGCTATTGATATCAGTGGGAGCAGGAACAGAGCTCTAGAGAATGGGGGGGAGGGGGGTCTGAGTGACCAGGGACATCCCAAGGGTGGTACACACACAATGTGCGCAGTACTGAGATATGGGAAGACACGGTCCCAGCTCCAAAAGGCATACAGTCTAATTTGTCCTTCCTGCACAGGAGGTGGAATGCAAGACTCCATGGAGCCCATCCATAGGGCGTCTTGGCTTGCCAGAGCAGTCCTTGCGAAACACCTTACAGCACAAACGTGAGGAAGGGTGCCCAAGTATCACCCACCGATTCCCTCTGTTACACTATATTTCCTTGTTATTATCAGTTTATAAACTACAACCATTACTTAATCCCAGTTTTGCTGTATCAGTTAGGGTGACCAGATGTCCCAATTTTATAGGGACAGTCCCGATTTTGGGGCTTTTTCTTATATAGCTCCTATTACCCCCCACCTCCTGTCCCGATTTTTCACACTTGCTGTCTGGTCATCCTAGTATCCGTCTGCACCCAAAGTTACAATTTTTGCAGCTGATAAGATAAGGCTCCTCAGTAGCTAATATTTCAAACAATCCAGCCCCTAAAATGAGCTTAACAAAGGGCACTGGGGGACTCAAGGCTGCCAAAGATAATACGTGTCCTCAGGCCCAAGGAATCTTGCGCTCTGTAGGCTCAGATCGTGTCTTGCCATTTCCAGCAGCCCCCTTTAGGCACTTGTTTATTGGTACCCATCGAACATCCTCAGGCTGTTTATAGCCAGTTAGCATACTATCGGAAAAGAAAGGGAATAGGTGGAGTGAATACCATAGCAGTCTGGATGAACAGGTCCTTTTTCTGGCTTGGTCTGTTATTATTTAACAAAGATGATAAATGCATAGTACATTGAAAGGATAGATATTAGAGATGGGACCAAACCAAAACCCTAGATCTAAATGCTCAAGATATTTAGGAATAGTTCTGGTCCAGTCACATTCTTGTGGTATATAACCCACACACCTCCTGGGTGTGCTGGTGTGGCACCAAGACCACTTAGAGATGAATGAGTTGGCCTCAGCTTTAGCTAAGGACCATGTGTCTTGAGACTCATGCATAAAGCTTCAGACGTCCCAGGTTCAATCCCTCCCACCCCCAATGGGGGTCTGCTAATGTTACATGAGCAGCACCTTCCAGAAATGTGTTAAGTGATGTGACTTTTTTAGGATCCAGAATTGAAGATCATGTAGGTACATAAGTAGTACACATAGAATTGCTGGCTGACTAACAGTCATTCTTTAATGCATGTTATAATTTATGCCGTTTTGAAAAAAAAAAGTCACAAGATGGCAACATCATTGGAAAAGGGTCATGTAAAGTATGTGAATTCTGCCATCAATATTCACTTTACATCAGGAATGATTATTAGTATTAAATCAGTCAGGTTGCCTCCCATCCAGATAGGTAAACAATAAGAACGGCTGTGGAAATACCGTAAGATAGCCTTTTAATTCCGCATGACAGACCTGATCCAGGGATAACAGCCCCTGCTCCCCGAAGTTAAGCATCAGCATCAGAGAGCATCGTGTAAAGATGACAATGAATCAGACCCTGCAGAGGGCATTCATGGCCTTGGTGTTACTATGCATAATGCAAGCATGAGCCTTCAAGTCACAAGAGGAGAACCAGCTATTTACATTTCAAATCAAGTGCTACCTCCTTCCTAGTAGCCACAACATAGCACTGAGCTGGTAGAAAAATCCCCTGTGGAAGTGAGGCAGCCATCAAAATATTGAGTGAGCCATAGTGATGAAATATGAATCATTGTTTGCATAACTCTAACATCCATGTGAGGGCTAAAAGAGACCGTAGGAATTTATCCCGGTTCTTGGCAAATGTAGAAGCTGTAGGAAATAGTAATTTTGTACTCAGTACACTGAGCATTGGCCTGCTAAACCCAGGGTTGTGAGTTCAATCCTTGAGGGGGGCATTTAGGGATTTGGGGCAAAAATCTGTCTGGGGATTGGTCCTGCTTTGAGCAGGGGGTTGGACTAGATGACCTCCTGAGGTCCCTCCCAACCCTGATATTCTAGTCTATTGAGTATACAAGCAGGCGTTGTATTTAATACCTAAATGGCATTTCTATACATTAAAATGTTGAAACTTGTGGTTGTAGGCTTTATGGCTCTGGGATGGGGTGTTTACCCCACATTGGAGAAAAAGGGATCAATAGAAGCCTCATGAGGGGCCTGCCACACTCTGTCCCAGAAAGGAGCAGTGGAGGGGTGTCCTGCAAGCAGCCTAGGGAGGCTGTACAGGAAGCAGCTAATTGGAGGGAGGATGCACAGAGCAGCCAATCAGGGCCCAGCAGGCTCACATAAAAGGAGCTGCAGTGCCAGAGACAGTCAGTTGCTGCGGAGAGCCCAAGAGGGAGGACTGTGTTCCTGGCAGGCTAAAGCAAGGGTAGCACCTTGAACAGAGAGAGCAGTTTCTGGCAGGGACCAGGGGAGCAAGAAGGAGCTCCTGGCTGGCTGTTAGGACTTGCTGGCTGAATGCTCTGAGAAGAAGGCAAAGAGGTGCTGGGGCCGGGGGGCTGTGTCCCAGGGCATTGAAGCAGCATTGAACAAAGTTAAGGAGATGCAGCAGAAGGCTGCTATCTACAGGGCCCCTGGGTCGGGACCCAGAGTAGTGGGTGGGCCTGAGTCTCCCCCTTACACACACACACACACACACATACTTGCCACTGGGGAAGTTGCTAGACTATTGAACTGAGAGACTTCCTCTCCCCTCAAAGGGTGGGGAACACAGAAGGTGACAAGGCTGGAAGGCTGAGTCAGGAAGAGGTCACAGTGGTACTTGAACCGAGGTGGGTCTGCAGGCGGAGACAACAATGGGAGAGGCACCACTTGGAGAGGGCACACCAGCTGGCAGAGCTAAGCCCTGTGATGGCCAGCAGGGGGTGCTACTGTGGTGAGTGGACTCCGTCGCAGGCTCTAATCACTCAGTGACAATGTTATAGTATTGTCAGTTGCAGTGTGTTTGGATAATCACGCTATGATACCATCGCGATTTGCATTAAAGCATCAAAATGTTCATTCTAGACAATAGGCACTTAATAAATATTGAATTGTGACATGTGTTGTTTGTAAAGAAACTTGATAATTATCACTAGATCTGTTATGAATCTAAGCTTGAACGTTAATGTATAGGAAAGCACTTTAACCTTCAACATTCAAGAAACAAAAACCTACCTCTGCTTTCATTAGGGCCTGATGCAGTTGATGGAAAGCCTCCCATTGACTTCACAATAGGCTTTGGATAAGACTCTCAATGAAGTTGCTTGCTACCCTGTATTAAGCTATATCTATACTGCAATCACAGGGCATGATTGCAGCTTATGTACACGTACCCAAGCTAGCTTTACTCTGGTTTGCTCGGATACCAAAGTGATGCAAATTGTTACCCAGGGTTCTTGAACTTGTACAGGTTGTGCTGAAGCACATGTTGCCACAGTTTCACTGCTCTGGTGAAGATGACACTTAGTTTGGGTATGTCTATTTGAGCTGTCATCATACCTTGTGATTAGTGTAGACATACACTGAAAATCATAACAAGAGTTGAGTGAATTTCCATCCCTCAGGAAATTCTGATATTTTGACATTTGTTTTTGTCCTGGACTTGGAATCAAAATATTGAAGTTTTTTGCAGATCAATAAGTTCAGAAACATTTTGATTTGTAAAATTGAAACATTTTCCTTTTAACATTTTTGATGAAAACAAAATGTTTTGACATGCATGTATTGAAACACTTCATTTTGGTGTGCTAAACCAAATAGAAACATTTTGATTCAAGTCAGTTTGACGTTAAACTGCATCTGCCTAAGATGCATTGGTTGTAAAAGTTTCAGTGCTAATGCCCTCATTCTTCCCTCTGGGCCCCACTTCATTGCTGGGCTAGATCTTCCATGATACACCACAGTCACATGACTCCCTGATGCACCATGCAGTCCAGTCAGAGAAGACCACGCTGCATCATAGTAGCTGTAGTCCAGACAAGGAGCCCAGCCCAAAGGAGAGAATGGGGACATAAAGTACTCAAACTACAGGTCTCGTGACACTTCACAGCACCATAGGCCGATGCACGGTTAAATGTTGAAATGATCTGGAGCAAAATGTTTCGGTTCAGGTCAAACTAAAAGGCTTTGATTCGGATCAAACCAACTCCAAACAAAATATTCTGTTTAGCTCTTCCTGATGGATTGAATTTTGTTGAATTTTTTTCCCTCCAGAAATTTTTTTTGACAGAAAATGCAGTTTTTGCAAAATCTAATCATCTTGATGGAAAAGCCTTTAGTAGCTCTAGTCATAACAGGCTACATTTAGGTAAGGCTTTGATCATTCCTTCCCAGCAGATGTTGCAGTTAAAAAAACACTGTCAGGTAAGAGCAGTGAGGCTTTATGTGAAAGCGCAGATAGAACTTCTATCGCCATTGTCTACCACTGGCTCTGCTAAGAGTTATTGTAATGGATGTGTAATCTGGTGGAATGACTCGGCAGAACAAACAGCCATTGTCAGCAAGATCTTTTCTTCGGGGATTTTTGTTTAACACAAAAAAGAACCCAACTTTGGGTTCAGTTCAGTCATCTGACTTCCTGGAGGTGGCCCGCTGCCTCTTTTTGGTCTCCTAAGCAGTCACCCTTATAGCCCTTTCCTTGAGGGGCTGACCCGAGGGAGGAGGAAGCTAGTTTGAAGTTAACCCTATCTTTGCTGGGGATCCACTGTGCCCTGCGTCCTTTCACAATCAGTATAAGTAGTTTGAATTTCTGGAAGCAGGTCAGAAGGTGACAGTGTCAGCTGACTAGTGTGTACTGCGCTGTGCTGTTGGACCAGCTAAATGAAATGTTGACGTACAAGTTCCTGACTTCAATCTTATTTGAACATCGGATTTTGGCAGGAGGGGGTGGTTCCTGTGTACTTTGGCTCTCCAGGGGTCTGATCCACTGAAAGCAGCTAGGGTTAAGGGGAGTCTGTGCTTCACTGGAGGTGCTCAGCACATTGGAGGATCAAACCCTTTGCAACTGGAGTTTCTCTTAATGCTTATGTGGCTTTGTTGCTACTTTAGGAGTAAACCGGTCCTGAACTGAATCTCAGCTGCAGTCCTAGGCGAAAAAGGAGACCGCAAACATGGGGCGGGGGGATCCTGCTCAGTAGGATAAAAGAATCCCTTGGCATTCACCCATCAGGTTTTAACTCAAAGGGTGACACTCCATCTCTCAAACTCTGTGCTCTTTGGGGTGGGGACTGAGTCTTACTATTCGTTTGGCTAGCGTCTAGCACAGTGTGGACACTGTTGTCATCCAAATAACAGTAGTGCTCCACAATGTCATGCAGCAGGGGGCTTGTGTTAGATTCACCATGTGCATGTGGCGAGGGAGAGGAAGGGAGGAATGGAGCTCCTCCAGCAATCAGGTGGGATTCCAGGAGGGTTACTATATAGGAGGGTGTCCAGCAAGTAGCTGGCTTACAGGAGGTTTGGGGACTTATGTTTTCCAAAAGACAACGTGTTGTAGCCTTGATGAAGGCCTGAGTGTTTTATCAAGCAAACAGCTGTGTTGTAATTAACATTGAAGTGATGTTTAGAACCTTGGGATGACATTTCATTCAATAAATAAGTAGACACATTTTAATTTGATTACATGTAAAATATAGTTTAAGGTGTATTTTATGTGTGACTTAAGAATCTTTTTTTAAAGATGTCAGTTAAATATATTTACATCATTCATTTTGGTCCTATTATTCTACACAAATAGTCACACCATTTGGAATAACAAGGTGTCGTCAATTTCCATATCTACAGACTTCAAATTGTACCCATTCACCTGTAACTCAACACTGCACATCAGTTATGAACACATCTGAGTTTGAGTAAAGGCCACATAATTCTGTAACAAGTTCACTTTAGTGGGGTTAGTGAAGCAGGATAGTTGACATAATTTTATCCAACAGTCTAAACTGTGTAGAAATGTACTAGCAGTTTCAGGAAGTACTGATAGGTTTGGGAAAAGGAATCATTTGTAAATCATTTTTCTAAGAGCAGTTGTGTCCCCCGACCCCTACTGGGTCAGCAGTGCACTCTGCAGCCATGTTTCAGCTACAGCAGGGTTTCTCAAACAGGGGTCACCGCCTGTGTAGGGAAAGCCCCTGGCTGGCCGGGCCGGTTTGTTTACCTGCCCCGTCTGCAGGTCCAGCCGATCGCGGTTCCCACTGGCCGCGGATCGCTGCTCCGGGCCAATGGGAGCCGCTGGAAGCAGCGGCCAGTAAGTCCCTCGTCCCGCACCGCTTCCAGCAGCTCCCATTGGCCTGGAGCAGCGATCCGCGGCCAGTGGGAGCTGCGATCAGCCAGACCTGCGGACGGGGCAGGTAAATAAACCAGCCTGGCCTGCCAGGGGTTTTCCCTACACAAGCAGCAACCCCTGTTTGAGAAACCCTGATGTAGCTTTCTTGGTGATCTCCCATGCCTCAGTACATTTTTGTACTTTGGTGACCTTCCTGTGCTCTTAGAAACTTAGCCAGTGACAGTGAGTTAAAAGTCAGCAAACATTTATGCTGGAAGTAATCTGCCCCTGGCAGGGATCAAAGCCATGTCCTAACATTTCTGAGGGGAAGAGAAAAACCCAGTGCATCAACCCTGAAAATTTAAGGGGACAGAGCCCTGTCTCATAGAACCATAGAAATGTAGAGCTGGAAGGGACTTCAAGAACTCATCAAGTCAGTCACCTGTGATGAGGCAGGACCAAGTAAACCTAGACCATTGCTGACAGGGCTTTGTCCAACCTGTTGGTGTTTGCTGCCTATATGAAAGAATTTAGAATGAAAAAACTTCTGATTCTCAGAGGTGCTGAGCAACTGAAGTCAGTAAGAACAGTGGTCACGTCACATCTCTGAAAATCAGACACTGTCAAGAGCTATTGTTTTTTATAAAACTAGACAATACCTTTCTTTTCCCTTCTAGCTCTGCAGCTCTTCTCACATGAACTCAACCAGCTTGCAAAAATATTGTATGCCAGAAACAGAAAACATTATTCCTTTTAGGGGAAACACCACCCTGATCTCAGTAAATAGAGATCTCAGTATTTGCACCAAATTTTTTTTAAAAGAAGAAAATAAGTTTTATTCACACTATCACATTTCCCCCTTGTATTACCAATTAATTGTGCTGAAGAGTACATTAGCAATATTCTCCATTTAGAATAAAATCACATATTGAAATATAAGGGCTACAAGATTTTGTACAAAACAGTGCACTAAATAAATGTGTAAAGGTATTGATATTTAAATATAATGGGCCAAATTCATCTCTGCTGTAAAAGCTGCTGACTTCAATAGGGCTTACACCCGAGATGGATTTTCCCCACTGAGTATCACCAAAAACTGTGATTGTTGCCTCAAAATGATACCGAGGCGAGGCTTCAGTAACTGCTGTGGTTACTGACACCTTCACTTACACTGAATATTTTTCAGGAAAGCGTTCCGGCCTTGTGTTCAAAAACCTGGGCAGCAGAGGACAGCTGGAATGCACTGTGAGGCGTGGCTGGTTGTGGAGCCATCTGTCAGTTGCAGGGCAGCATGCTGCATTTGGAAGGCTGCTTAGCACGTAGCAGGATGCCATTTGCTGGGGCTTTTTGTTTGCTTGTTTTACAGGAGCAACGTAACTACAATCTGTGTTCTCTTGCATGTGCTATTGCCTGCAGCATATGTGCTGTCGCAGATGGTACTGTTACATATGGTCTAGTATGTGAGCACTGCGCAGTCTTTGAAGAAATATTGTTGTGTTTGTTCTGTAATGTCATTCCTATTTTAGGGAAGCTGTAGCAAGCAGCAAGAGTGTATGCTCTCTGCCCTATTCTCTTTAACTAGAGTCAATTCTTAGGGCAGAGCTGCTCCCAGGGAATTGGACATATTTGTGTTTGGGCTGAGATCCCTAAAGGAAGAGACTGCCTGCATGCCATTTGTGACCACCTCTGCTCCGGGACTGGTGCATATAGTTACACTAAGAAAATGCCCAGACTTTGTGTCACTGATTTTAAACTCCAACAGGAAACCGACCTGCAAGGCCCAAACATGTGCTACCAAATTGGAAGACGGGTGACAGTATTCATTGGTTGTTGGCTTACCTCCACCCCTGTTACCCTTCTGGGGCAGTAGGCACATAATCTGAAGGCATTGGCTAGGCACATTTGTTAGCATACTCTTGTGTGCCATGGCTGAATTACCTCTAGATATCTGCATTGTGGATATTATTGCCTGTGTGCAGTTTGTTGGCTGGTTATCCATTTTTGGTGGCCTGTGCCTTGACAGGATTTAGCCCCAGTACGCCACTCGCAGTGTTCGTTCTCTGCACAGTAGAAAGATAGATTTTCTTAGATTTTCTCATGGAAAGAAAACACTGACATTCATTATTAAAGAACTCCTGTTTCCAGGAAAGATCAGCAGAGTTGAGTTTTGAAATTCTATTCATTCCAGTTCCATGTATTCCCTTCGTAACAATGTTATTAGAAAGTCAAGCGAATGCTTCTCGAAACTTCTAACCCTGCCCCGTTTAAAACAAAAGAATTCATGCCAGGCACTGGACTGATAGCCTTGGAGACTGAAGCCGTCTCTTTCTGAACAGGACAAGTACAACACCACTTCAAACTTCCCCATCAACGGGCCTCAATCCGTGCCATGCGGAACCACCTCTAGGCAGCAGGGGTTAGCTCAATCTTCTTATAGCTTCAGTGCTCTACTGAGACTTCTGACTGTTGTGAAGGGATTGACTCACTGCTACAGCCTCCCTGTAGCAAGGCATGGCATAGCAGCTCTCTCCCCATTGGGTGTCTTCTGGCTGCTCCATCTGTGTGGTGGCCTGCCTCTCCCTGCGACTTGGCCCTCCAGCCAGGTCACTTTAAGTCTGTCCCCTTCCAAGATAGTCCAGGAACAAAAAGAAAGAATTAACACAGATCTAGAAGGGAATGACTCGCTCTTAGGGTGCATCAGAATCTGGCCCCCTGTTCCCTTCCTCTGGGAAGTTCCTGCCTTCAGTCAGCCCTTTCCTTAGGAGCTAAAGGTCTGTTCTCTTCACTGGTCTGCCAACAAGTGAGCCCCTCTGCTCCCCTTTTTAGCTCCTCTTCATGCCCTGCCTGAGCTCAAAGCATCTCCTTAGCCCCTTGTTTTCCAGTGTGGGGGTTTGTATGCCCCACTCACACTGTTCCTTATATGCTCCTTTTCCCCCACAGAAAGCAATGCATAGTAGTGATTTCACTTCTAGTTTATAATTTGAACTACCAAGGAATTTTCTTCCATCTGCTCCAATCCACTAGGGAGTAACGATATTTCTCCAGCTGGCATCATTCGGTGTGTGATTTCCCCCTCCCCACCCTCCACTTTTGGTGTGATACTCAGAAACATCAGCACTCATGTTATCACGAGATTATGAGTGTCATTTCTTATCGCCTCAGCTGACAATTTATGCCACCAGTGCACATAGAATAGAACAATTTCATGGACAAGATATGGAATCCTTTTGTTTAATTAGAAAAGTCTCATTTCAGAGTATGATGGGTACTTTGGTGCCTAGGACAATCTGTCAGAAACACTATAAGATAAAGTACCATATAATAAACTAAACTGATGCTTTCTTGAGATGGGATTCTTGCATTCTATAGGCTTTTCAGTGGTTTCTGGTCAAGCATTTGTTGGAACCACTAATAAAATCAATCATTTTGCTATAATCCCCGGTATAAAAGCATATATATATCCATCTGGTAATGACTTTTTTTTTTAAAACTTCATCTTCTTGTTACAGGACTAGTTAACTTTTTTTTTCTTAGACTAGAATCTGTATGTCTGCCTTGATTTAGGATTTGTGTTATTTTTCTTTTCATGTAAGATGACTGCAGATAAGATTTTTTTCTCCAAAATTATTTCTGAGATTTGCATTATTGCTTTAGTTATGAGACAATGATAATGGTACTTAGCACATAGTCAAAGCTCTTTGGAAAAAAATAATTAGTAATGATGTTGGTGATTTCCGCCTACTGCAACAAGACATGTTACAATAGTTATTGAAAAATACAATACTGCAAAACATAAGGATGAATCTTCAGATCCTTTTAGTTATTACTCAGGCAAACACTCATTCATTTTAGTGGCCATACGCCTGACTAAAGGCTATAGGATTAGGACTATAAAGAATAGGTTGCACCATTTACGCTCTGACATTTGAACCTTTGTTAGCTCCTTTGTACTGCGTTGGCATGTAAATAACGTAAGTGCTACCCTTTTCACTTGGATGCACTGTCTAATGAAATCATGAGTCAGGATTAGAAATCTCTCAAACAATTATTTCCAGACTCACAAAGGTAAGGATGACAATGCTGTGGGAGTCATCACTTAAAGGGCATCTGGATTGAAATTGGATGTTTTTCACAATGCACATGATGGTTCAGTTTATATTGTGAAATCGGTGTTGATCTCTTTTAAACCAGGGAGTACATATAGGAGATTGCCCTCATGCTTCCCAGAGTGATCTCATAATTCTCTCTTACACTCAACAAGCATTCACACCAGGACTGGCTTGGATGATGTGCCTTACTTGGCCACTCTGCATGGATCAGTTCCTATTTCTCACAGAGTTTAAAGGCCCTGACCCTGCAAATGGATTTCTGCAGGTGGACCCTTACTCCAGTGCGGAGTCTTGCTGAGGTCAGTGGAGCTCCATGAGGCACAAGGGGTCTGCCTGTGTAGCTGCAATTGCAGGATTCATCAGCCTCACTGAAGCTCTGGGTGGCATTCAAATCTCTCTCTCTCTCATATGTTGGAGAGAGTCACCCCCTCCCTTTCTTTCAAAAATCCTGCAAGGATGAAATGAAATAGATCATCAGGGAGGTGCTGATGGTCATGAGAACATTGCTGCAGGCATGCCTCTGATATAGCTACAAACGTTGCAAATAGCTTTGCAAGCTCTGATATAGGTTGATGGCCATGGGCATGACAATGAGTTGCTCCTTGGGTCTCCAGGTATGGGGCATACCACGCAAAGTCCGGGCCACAGTTGAGGACCTGTTCTTTGAGGGGATGGAGCTCTTCAACCAGAGGACCGATGAACCACTCCATTCCCTCAAGGACTCAAAGGTTCCACTAAGGTCCCTGGGGATTTACACAGACTGCAGGAAGCTCTACAGATATGAACCCCATCGCAGGCAGAGGAGGACATCCCAGTTCCCAGGCCAATAGACAAAATACCAACAGAGAGAAATCCAGGTACTTCAGGGGGTATCTGTCTTTTGCCCTTTTAATCAACCCGGTGACCTCTCAGAGGCAGCAGATTTGATGGTTGATTTGAAGTGTTGGCTCCAGTGTGACTCTCAATTCAAATCCTGTCCCCACCTTTGGGAACCATGTTGCATCATTGCACTGGGACTGGGCAGCCATCACAGCGAACAAATAGGCATTGGACATCATTGCCCCAGGCTACCTTATACATTTCCATTCATCACCCCCTACCTACCCTGGCCCTTGTCAGGGACCCTTCCTACGAGACCCTGTTACAGACAGAAGTGGCTTTGTGTAGGAGCTGTAGAAGAGGACTTAGAGGGGAAGAGGCTTCTACTCAGATTCACAGTGGGGCCCAATCATTATCAGTACAAAGTGCTGCCATTGGGTCTCTCCACCCATGAGAATCTTCACAAAGTGTCCTGCCGAGGTAGTGGCCCATCTCAGAGAATGATGGGCATTCGCATCTGTCCTCATCTGGATGACTGACTTGATGTTGGGCTTCCTAGTAAACTATGCAAGTTGTCTTTTTATCTCACCACAGACAACAGGGTTCACATCAAAGTCCTGGAGCTTGGAGCCATCAGGATAGTCTGCATGGCTTTCCTATGGTTTTTCAAAACTCCACAGTGCAGATCCTAATGGATAACACCTCTGTGATGCACTATGCAAACAAGTAAGGCGGTGCATGCTTGTCTCCCTTCTGTCTGGAAGCCATCAAGTGCTGGCCATGGTGCTACCAGCTCGGGATAACCCTATGGCTCTTTACCTCCTTGGTGTCAGCAACAACCTAGCAGACTTCTGAGAAGACAGTGAGTTACTACTCAGGAGTGGTCGCTACAGACATCCATCACAAAACAGCTATTCCTGCCTTGGGGGACCCCCACGAAAGACTTGTTCATCACCAACAACTATGCAAAGTGCCAAAACTTTTGTTCCAGGGGAGGGGTGGGGAGAGAGGGGGTGAGCCCGAGGTTGTTACTGGACACCTTCCTCCTTTAATGATTTTAAGGCCTTTTATGTGACTTTCTAATAGTTCCCAGGGTGATTTCCAGGACCAAGAGACAGTCATGATGATTTTCGTAGTTCCACACTGACTGAGACAGTTCTTGCTGATGGACCTGCTATAGATGTCTGTTCAACCTCTAGTCCAAGGCCCAGACCTGAACTCACTGAACCTGATGGTAAGGCTGTTGGGTGTCTGAGCACCATGGACAGAGACTCCTGCATCCAGCAGATCCAGGAAATTTTGAAGTAGAGTAGGAAAACATCCACATGGAAGAGGTTCTCAACGTGGGCAGCTCACCACTGTCTGGCCCCAGTCCTGGTCTTGATATTGAAGAATCTTAACTACTTATTGAACTTAAAACTGGCCCACCTTTCATCCAGCTCTATTTAAAGTCCACCTCACAGCAATCTCATCTTGGCATGTGCCGGTGCAGTCGTGTTCGGTCTTCTCTCACCTGAATGGTATTGAAGTTTCTTAAAGGGCTATTGCATACTCATGGGACAAAGAACCTACTCCTGCCTGGGACATCAGCATAGTCCTCCTGGAGGCTCCATTCAAGCCTCTCTCAGAATGTCCCTTACACCACCTCACTCTGCGGACAGACTTCCTAGCAGCAATTGCTTCAGTCAGAAGAGCACCTGTGGCCAAACCTCACTCTCTGACATTCCATAGGGACAAGACGCTCACCTGAAGTTCATTCCTAAAGTGGTCCCAGAATATCCTCTAAACTAATCCATCAGCCTGCCTGTCTTGTTCCCAGAGCCTCACTCAGCGGTGGGAGAAAAGAAATTTCAACCACTAGATGTATTCAGGACTTTGGATTGGTCCTGCCAGTGGAATAAAGCATTCAGACTGTCGTCTGTCTATTTCTAGCCACCGCCAGGCATTCTAAAGGTCAGGTCATCTTTTCAGAGAGAATAGCTAAACGGGTAATACAGTTCACTGTTACCAGCTGGCTGGAATATCTTTTTCCACCAAACATCAATGCTCATCACTCCACTACGGTGCAAGCAACATCCTCTGCCTGCTTCAGAAATATGCTGATATCAGAAAGCTGTAACCCACTGACTTTGTCAAATGTTATGCCTTGGACTTAGCTGCTAGGTCGGCTGCCAAGGTTGGGAGAGCAGTTCTACAATCGCGGTTTGACCAATGCAACTGAAGCGCCTCATTTCCCGCCACCCCAAGAGGATGCTGCCTGGGATCCACACTGACACATGCTCCAAGGAGAGAACAATTATGCAGCCGACAGTAACTGCAGTTCTTTGAGCTGTTGTAATCAGTGTGGGTCCACGACCTGCCCTCCATCCCCGCTTTTGGGAGTCCCCAGCTACCACAGACTTTGAATTGGGAACTAAGGGAGGGTCGCAGCTGCGCTGTCCTTTATGCCCTCACATAGGAGCAAGAGGAGGCAGTGGTTGCTGTTCAAAAGACTCCAATCTGCCTGCGCATCTCCATTAAATCCCCACTGATAACACCTTGGAGAACCAGAGTAGGGTGAGTCATTGTTCTTTCTCATTACAGGGTCTTAGACGTACAGTCAATGCACTGACTGTACCTCTCATTAATGCCACTGGGATATATGTGTGTGAAGAATATACAGTACATTGTGGTGTGTTGAATTCCATGCTACTCGCTAATTCGATTCCCTTCATCTGCCAAGATTCCCTTTAGAAAGCTGTAAAATGTTTTTTGACCATAGCATCTTTGACTCTTCTATCTATGAATCTGTGTTGCTTCAGAATGATTGAAGCGGATTAGATCAGGTTATTATGGGTTTTTTTGTACATTGTTCAAAAATCCTAACAAAATCTCTATATACATAAAATTTTATGTATATAGAGATTTTGTTAGGATTTTTGAACAATGTACAAAAAACCTATAAGTGTGCGCGCGTGCGCGCGCACACACACACACACACAAGTAATGTTAAAAAAAAAAAGACATGATCCCACAGTAATTCTCCACAATTTCTTTCATCTCTCCCTTTTATAAAGAAGCCTCGGAGTGTACCAAATTAAGGAGTGTTTGTGAAATGAGTCCATAAATATAAATAGCTAGAGAGCATGAGGCTCTTTCGAGATGTCTTGCACTTCCCACAAATCACTTGTGCGCATTCTGGTTCTGATCGCTGCCATTGTTTGTGCTAAGCTTCCTCCTCCTCCCATAATCCTCCTATTTAAATGAATAGAATGTTTTGCATATGGCGAGGCTTTCTGGCATGTAAACGGCTGCCAAGTATTTTGTGGATATGACACCATGTGTGACTGCAGACAGTAGGAAAATAGAAGCTTGGATGGGCATTGTAGTTTAAGCTGAAAGGATGCAAAGCTTTCAAAAGTGACCCAAAGTCACATAGTTCTACTATTCTTTTCTCCCCTCCTTTGGGCACCAGTTTCTGAACATAATCATTCTGGATTATTGTTTGGATCTGACAGGAGTATTTGGATTTTGGTGTATCGGCGGCTGTAGGGCTTTCATTTTAGTACCGACTTTCTCTTTTTGCTTTGCTTTTTATCTAAGCCTGCTTTAGGGGCAGTCTCGGTAGGGCTGAGAGTGCTTGTTCAAATGACACTAGAACATTTATTACTGATTGCAAATACTCCCTTATCTATCCTTTCATATTAAGGTCAGAATACCACCATTATCTACACCAGCGACAGAGCATACCTGGGCCAATTTAATCAATCCCCAGTGTAACTCCTCTGACTTCAGTGGCCTTATAACATGGATAAATTTGGCCCAGAGCTGATACAGTTGTTTCATGCTGCAGCCAAATTCTCTTCTGACATATTCCCCGTGTATCAGGACAGAATGTACTTCCCAGTGCTTCTCCCTCTGAAGTCAGCCACTCCCATTAATGTAAACAAGAGCAGGACTGACTCCAGAATGTCCTGGATAAGGCAAACCACTCTCAGACTGAGAATGCTGGTATGAGACTGAAGTTTTGCTTAACAGCAGCCATTCTGTACAAAACAATGATCAGAACGGATCGCTAGAGTTCTCTGATGTTCAATACGTGTACTGAAAATAATGATAGGCCTTTTAAACACTTCTACAATTGTCTGTTACAGAGGAATCCACTATTAAATGAGGAGCTGCAGAGATGTTAAACACTAGAGTTAATGCTTTCCTTTTATTTCATTCACACTGTGCTACACTTACATGGTGTAGTACCTTACTCAGTGAGTAGTTCCATTGAAATCAGTGACTAATGGCAGAGTAAGGTACTACTCCATGTGAATACGGATGGCAGAATATGGCCTTAATTAACCAAACACACACACAAAATATATGCAATTACTCATCACAACTACATGTGGAATCTCTTTGCACTTCTCTCTTTAAAGGGCCAGCAATGCATTTTATTGAATTATTTGGACAGTATAAGATAAAGGCTTCTGGCTTGTGCAGTCACATACAGGCTTCTGACTCTGAATTCCTGCTTCCTCTTTATTTGCCCGTGCTGGCCATGTGAGTGTGAATTTTCTATGTAGCCAGTAGTAGCCTGCAGCATGTTACCCTTTTCAACTCAGACTTTTTCCTTTTGAAATAAAAATGTCTCCTTTCATAAATCTCTTCCATAATTCAGGGTTTATTGGTGTGTCTTCATATTTTGGGGAAAAAATGCAACAATACTGCCAACTGGCTGAAAACCCTTCCATAATAGTATTATTTTGGCCCAGGACTGTATTAACACAGTGTGCGATCTCTATGCCTGCAGGAGGGAAGTTGTAATTTTCAAAGCTAACGATTTGTTTTCTTGCCAGATAGTTTACCCATTTCCTTGTACGTGGTGTTCCTGATGTCAATACATTGTAGAAGAGGACACAGCGGTAGTTCACTGTTTTATAACAAAAGTCACACGCTATTTAAAAAAAACTCGGGTGCAATTTTTTTCTGTCAATCCATGTGCTGATATTGAGTTGTAACTTCTCCCTCAGAGGCCTGAAAATAGATGGCACACGAGTGCTTAAAAATGGTTAATGTTGTAATGGGTGAATAGGGTTTAACAGTTAAATCAGGTGCTGGAATCCTACATATTTTACAGACTAAGAAAGACTGACTGAAGAGAAATCTCCACCCTTTTAAGTGGAGTTTTTGAAAGGCATGAAATATAAGCTGAGTATTTTCTACAGTCAAAATTATTTGCTATGGTCTGGCTGCTTAGAGTCTGTGGCCCATCAAGACAGTCTTAGGCATGCCAATGAGTCATCTGACAAGTCATATAAGGAGTTGGCGACACAGACTTTTCATTGGCCTATTCAGGAGAGGGAAGCTAACTGGTTGCTATTTAAATCGGCAGCAGAGCTGTCAATATGTCTGTGATGTTATTTAAGATGCCTCAGGGAGCCAGGAGTTTATAAATGATTCTTCTGCTTACCTCTGCTAATTTTGGATTTGACGTGTTTACACACAGAGCTTCTGTTTGTCTATACAGCTCCCCTTCTTAAAGGGCATGTAACCCTTTCCCTCTCAGGCACATAGCTAAGCCAAGTAGAGAGAAGGAAAGAAACAGCTCTGGGAATTAAAATGCAGAGATGGAGCAATCCAATTTGATGCACAAAAAGCCATGAGCAAGAGGACACACATATTGTGGTTTATAATGTTGCACCCTGACGGGAAGAGAGGAAATGAACAGCAGCCCCAATGGTCCACTTTGGAACTATTCCTATTAACACTGCCTTTGAACAACCCCTCTCCTCCCCCCAGTTTTACTCTTAAACATGGAGGGCATGTAATTAAAGACTGTATCATAATGTATATGCACAAAGGTGCCAAATTAAGGTTACACAGGCAACCTTAATAGTGGCATTTCCTCACTTGAGTGCTTGACTTTTTAAAGAGTTTTGTGAGGAACAGAGATCAATAATGGCTCTAGCACATAGAAGATGGAACCTGAACCCCTAAATTGGGACCTAATGGAGAACTACTGGCTATCACTTTTTTCTTCATTAACAAACACCAGTACTAAAAATATGGCCTGCTTCTCCCCAGTGCTACACAGATGATAGAAGCAAGAAGAGAACATGAGTTGTTCTCAAATAAAAACGTGTGGACTTGATTTTAAAAATTGCATGCAGTTGCTGTGATTTTTTTCATGCAAATTGGGTACTTGTACAAAGATAAGGGTATTCATAGCCATGAGCTTGCTAATGTAATGCTATAACTCTTACAGGTGTACTTTGCTATTTTCCCCCCACATTTCGCCATATGGTCTCTTAATTCTGCCATTGCTCTCTGCTTCAGTTTTCTGATGTTCAGGTTCTTCTACATTGAATTTTTTTGGGGGTAAAGCCATCTGCTGCTTTTTACTCTCTAACTATCCCAAAACACCTACCATCTGTTACCACCTAACATCTGGACAACCTAACATGGGAGGTTCTGTGGGGTCTGACTTTGTTAGCTGACTTCTGGTTTTCAGGCCCAGACAAGGAACTTTCCTTTAAGAACCTTGGCTCCAGAATGTGAATTTTCACTTCTCTTCTCCCTTCCTTCCCTGGCTTTCAAATACTTTTTCCTTCTAGCACCACAGTGCCTCCCTACATATCAATACACCTTGGCAGAGTCAAGCAGCAAAGCTTCTGTTTCAGGACTACTTCAAAACACTGGAAGTTTTAAGGCTTGACTGAGTAGCAGAAACAGTGCTAAGGGGAAAGCCCTTAGCCTTGCAAGACTACTGATTGTAGATAAAATGTTCTGTATTTCACATCTTAAAGGAGCAAAGATGGTCACACTGAGCTGTGCTTGTGACCTTGCATGAAGAGTATGGGACCACCGATCTCGCTTGTGACCTGCCCTAGGGATTGGACTGGCTTGGCTAGAATAAGAACCATTCCAAACTTCTGCCTGCCATCTCTCAAAATGAACCTTTCATGAGATTTTGACACAGTTCACAAAACTTTCCCACTTACCTCTGCCAAAACCCAGTACCAACTTGTCATGGTTAATCCCCATCAAATCTTAAAAGAGGCAGAAAGGATTGTTTGTCTTTAGAGAAGGCAGCATCCTGACACCCTTTAAGCAAGGTTGCAGGTCAACACAAGCTACCAGGCCAAGTGTAGCTGGGCTTCATGCAGAATTCTGGATGCTTTTGTTTTCAGTTCAGGTGACTTTGTTTGGAGTGTTGGAATTAAAGGAAGTTTTAAAGGCATGTCGCGCTTCCCTTTCTTTTCTTCCCTTCCCTCCCTGCCCACATAGGCAATCACTCTTCATTTTGTAAGCTTTTAGCAAAGCTTACAAAGAAACAACACTAATCTTAAACTGTGTGCTCCAGGGGGAGAGGCGCTTGTCAGATCTACTGCACTCTCTCAGCATTGGCCGCTGTGCAGAAAAATAGTCAAATGTCCAATATGCAGACACCAAGGGCTGTGCGAGATAAAGCTAATGTGAAAAGTGGTGCAGTAGCTGCAGCTACTAGATGGACATCTTTTATTGACCTTGCATTTGTTTACACTCATTTCTCTCCTGAGCAGGAAATAAAAGGAAATCACTTGGGGTCTGGAGAGCAGAAACATCAGACTCCAAAAGGCTTACTAGGTAAAAGTCATGAAGTTTTGGTTGGTCGTCTGTGTCTCAAGGCAAGTGCACCACTTGTATTTTGAACATTATGTCCTTGACTTCATGGTCCTTTAGCTAGGCCCCTCCTGCTAATGTCTGCCTTGGACTTGTTTACTACAGAGTGCCAGCAATCACTACTTTTAGGTCACTTCATACACCTCTACCCTGATATAACGCGACCCGATATAACACGAATTCAGATATAACGTGGTAAAGCAGCGCTCCGGGGGGCAGGGCTGCAAACTCCGGCGGATCAAAGCAAGTTCGTTATAACGCGGTTTCACCTATAACGTGGTAAGATTTTTTGGCTCCCAAGGATGCGTTATATCGGGGTAGAGATGTAGGTTCTTAATTGGTTTCCCGGGCACTGACTGCAATGCAACCTCTCTATAAGGCATCCTAAAATGCTTGCAAGCCCTGTGTCTTGCCTCACTGTTTGGTATTCTGTCTTAGTGTGCAAGTGATGAACAGTGATCAGATGTACAGAAACACTGGTGTCACTGTGGCATTGCTGTCACAAAGGAGGATGGGAATTTGGAAAGAAGGGATGGCACTTGCAATTCTACAGCTGCCCATCATAGTTTGGCATCTTTATTTTAGATAAACTGGCATCTAGGTAAGGAGAGTGGACCCATCCTTACACAAGAATTGGTAATCAAGCCGTCCTCTGTTAGAGGTGATGTGGGCAGGATTTTAAGATGGAAAAGTTACTAGGGAGGTCTGTTCAGAGTTTCTGTGCTTTAGTGAAAATCTCTGTAAATACTTCAGTTAAGTAGAGTTTTAAAAGCATAACACAATGACAACAGCATTAAATACTGCTTGTTAATCATTTCATAAATGCTCCATTCACCCAATGAATTTTTCACCACCAGCATCCCACAAATGACTCTTTCACTATTTCTTTCCTGACAGTGTTTAAGAACATAAGAAAGGCCATACTGGGTCAGACCAAAGGTCCATCTAGCTCAGTATCCTGTCTACTGACAGTGGCCAATGTCAGGTGCCCCAGGGGAGTGAACAAAACAGGGAATCATAAAGAGATCCAGCCCCTGTCGCCCATTCCCAGCTTCTGGCAAACAGAGGCTAGGAACGCCATTGATGGACCTTTCCTCCAGGAACTTATCTAGCTCTTTTTTGAACCCTGTTATAGTCTTGGCCTTCACAACATCCTCTGGCAAGGTTGACTGTGCGTTGGGTGAAAAAAAAATACTTCCTTTCGTTTGTTTTAAACCTGCTGACTATTAACTTCATGTGGTGAGCCCTAGTTCTTGTGTTATGAGGAGTAAATAACACTTCCTTATTAACTTTCTCCACACCAGTCATGATTTTATAGACATCATATTGCACCTTAGTCATCTCTTTTCCAAGCTGAAAAGTCCCAGTCTTATTAATCTCTCCTCATACGGCAGCTGTTCCATACCCTTAATCATTTTTGTTGATTTTCTGATTTCTCTTTTCTGAACCTTTTCCAGTTCCAATATACCTTGTTTTGAGATGGGATGACTACATCCCAGTATTCAAGATGTGGGCATGCCACGGATTTATATAGAGGCAATATAATATTTTCTGTCTTAGCTATCCCTTTCTTAATGATTCCCAACATTCTGTTTGGTTTTTTTGACTGCCACTGCACATTGAGTGAATGTTTCTATTTTCAAAAATGTTTTTGCATTACAAAAATAAACTGCATATCCCACTAAATCCAGGATCTAAAACAGGCCTCCTATGAAAGTGTTCCTCTTTAATACACCCGATACCAGTGAATGAAGTGACTTTTGGATTTTATACCCCTTTTTATAATAAGATCTCTCTGTATTAAATCACAACTGGGAAGCTTTCATTGTAAAGATTTTCACTTAAACACCAAGTTCATGTGATTCTTTCTTACAGAGAGAGCATAGTTGTATTTTGATAGTGACTAATCTAATTCATCAGCAGGGCTGGAGTATGGGTAAAAGACTTTGAGACATGTATAGAATTCAATTTTTAGATGTTCAGTAGTTTGTAAGACTTTGATCCCCAGCACTAAGGACCCTTCTGCCTCCTCCCTCCAGACCGCCTTCTGCCCTCCTAGCTTAGAATTTCTTTTGCAACTCACCAACCTTAAAGTCTGAGTCCATGAGCTGGGTCACTGCCCAGCCATCAGAGACACTCCATCTTCCAGGCACTGAATACCTTATATAGCCTAGGGAAATAAACCCAAGTAGCAGAGTGGGAGCACAGAAGGCTTAGTATTCTTTAATTTAACCTGAAACTATTCATGTTAAATAGGTGAGAGATTCACTATGTACGTATGATCATTATCTATTATCACTATCTGCTAAGGGTTGCTCTATTGTTTACTTGACTGAACTATTTAGTGAAATTAAGCTGCAATCTCCATGCTACCTATTAGTTCGTACTCTATTTGCATACAGCAGTTGCTCGTGGGTAATCAAAAATATGAATATTTAGCACAGTAAACTGTCTGCCAAGGAAGGGGCCTTTGTGGATTGCTCGGGAATAGGAATGGTGAAGTAAACTGGGGATCAAATTAAACCTTGTAGTGAATACAAGGTGGATCTTTAAAAATGGATAGAGAATAGGACATATTTTGGCGAGGGTGTTGTGTTTACCAACTAGAGCAAACCATTCACAATCATCTCTTTTTAAGGGAATGATCTTATGACAAAATTCACATTGACTCTAATGGCACATTTCAATTATAGCAGCAGCATCAGGACCTAACGCAAAAAGTGTGATGGATTTGTCTGGATGTGTTTTTACGGGTAGACTTCAGAAACAGTGGTAGTAAAACATTGGATATGGTGGACGGTCGCATACTTGCTTTGATCACAAAGTAATGAATACTCCCAGATCCCCATCTAAATGCAATAATGTCATGGGGAAAGGAAAGAGCAAATGGTATTAGAGAGACTTGATCCGGTTTGGAGCCTCAGATTTAGGGCCCAATCCTGCTCCAGCTGAAGTCAATGAGAGTTTTATTATGGAATTCAAAGGGAAAAGGCTCAGGACCATAATCGTGCCAGTTAATCTCATTTGCCTGAGGGCTTTAAGAGAGTGACTGTGGAGCTCAAGGGGATTAAAGAGGTGAAATCTGATTGCTTAAACACAAGTGCATCTAAGAAGAGAATTTTGAAGTGAGACTGATCCACAGGAACTGGAAAGAAAGTGTAGCTAGAGTTGTGTGTATCCTTCTTTTATCTAAAGATTTATTTAGGGCTATATTGGAGGTAGGGAAATAATAGCATGTCCTACTACTGCTAACTTCTAAACAGCACAACCTATTCTTGATCTGTACTGATGCTGATTCAGATTCAGAATGTGGTGTGCGTGCACAGATGTGCTGTGAGACCCTATCATGACTTACCGTCTGCCTTAACTTGTGCACCCTTGTTACGTAGGAGATCCAACTAGATCATGGTGGGCCTTTCTAGCCTTAGTCTTATGAACCTTAAGAAGGTGGATATCCAACATCAAACGTCCATTGTTATTGGTTCACTTGCTGCCACCCCTAAACATGTTCCTGTTTTGAATACGCTGATTTGCATATTCTTATTGTGGAGGCTTCCTCTAGTTATACAGCGTTCCCTACCTCTGGCCTTTTCCTGCTACTCCCACCCCCAAAATTTGAATTTGAATTTTGCTCCAAACATGAATGTTGGGACATATGCACGTCCTAGCCTATGACACTGTTTAGGAGAGCCACTCTAGGTGTGTGGGGTTTTTTTTATAGATTCATAGATTCATAGATTATAGGACTGGAAGGGACCTCGAGAGGTCATCGAGTCCAGTCCCCTGCCCGCATGGCAGGACCAAATACTGTCTAGACCATCCCTGATAGACATTTATCTAAGCTACTCTTAAATATCTCCAGAGATGGAGATTCCACAACCTCCCTAGGCAATTTGTTCCAGTGGTTTTTTTTTTGTTTAAAGAGATCTTAATCCTTATTATTTGGAGATCTGTTTTTTGCTCTGTGCATGCAGTTAAGAAGACACACATTTCGTTATGCTTCTGTGTGACTTCTTGCTCAGATAGGCAGGGGATGCTACTTAGTATGAGGTCCAAGCTCCCCAGATACAATTTTGGTAACCAGACAAAAAGGCACATTTGCATCTGGGTGCAGGAGAACTTCGCATGTAAATAGCTACACATCAAGCAGAAGGTACCCGCTGCAATCTGCCACTTAGGCCGAGTTGACAGCTTTAGTGGTCAGAACCATGCAAAGTGGTTCTGAAAAGGCCAACATGAGCGTTGTGGTTTATTGGGCTTGGTGTTAAGTTCCTATATGTTTTGCATACCGAATGCTGTGTTTTCTTAACACTTTAATTAGCCCTTTTCACATTTGCTCTCTCCATCTGAGAGTTCTCACTTGTATTGAACAGAGGGTGATGTTCACTACTGGTGTAAGCTGGTATAGTTTCTTTTAAGTATATGGAGCTGGTTGCTTATTCCAGTTTGGCCTAGAGCCTGGAGGCCTCCTCCTGCAAACTCTAATTCCTATGATCAGTCCCATTAACTGCAAAGCAATGGGTCTACTTGCATGGTTGAAGACGGGTCAAATGAAAGGACTGGAGCCTGAAGTGCTCACAACCACAATGGGCCTCTTATTTTGGGTGCCTGACCTGACACGGAGATGTAAAGCGTCCACAACTCCACTTGGAATCCAGGGGAGATGCAGGTGCTCGGTCCCACTGGAAATTGGGTTTTAGATGTCTCATTGTGGTCAGCCATAAACTGAGACCCTCAAATTCACTGGCCATTTAGCAAAACTCTGGCCCTTCTGGGCCATAGAAAATGGATTCTTGCACCTTTCCTCTTACTCCATGACCAAAGCTGGAGCAGAGAGAAATATAGTCAAGGGGACAGCCAGATCGGTGTTTGTTTTTCCCCTGTTACATTTCCACAGTCAGGGGTTTATAGAAGAGTGTCATGCTGACAGGCTGAAGCAAAAGCATCGTTCAGTTAGAAAACCCTGAACACCTTAAGTGTAAAAGCACGAGAGAGCTTATTGAGTCCCTGGAAAGCTGAGGCTGTCAGATCCAGTCTGTTTCCAAACCCAGTGAATTGAAATTATTACAGCCAAAGTCAACAGTACAAAAGGAAAAAAAAAAATAACTCCCTGGCTGAAGGGCTGGCAATTAATTTTGTGCTTAGTGTGTTTTTAAGGGGGGAAATCAGGTTACACATGTTAACAGGAAAGTCAGTCTTGGTTTTGTCCTAACATTTGAGCTATCATCTAAATGGGCCTGGTTCTCCTCTCATCTGCTTTGGTGTAAATCAGGCATTTGCAATGGTGGAAAAGAAAAGTCCAGCTCAGGGCTTTTTAGTGTTGAGTTTGTCCCATCCAGTGAGCCCGTCTGGGGATAATCATTTCAGTACTCAGGGCTTATTTTATTTTATTTGGGGGGGGGGGGAGGTGTTGACTTTTTGCCATCCCGGTTAACGGATCCGTAGAAACTCAGCCCATCAGAGGCACGGAAAACAAGCAGGCTCTTGCAGCTAGACCTGGTGAGGAAGCAATGGCTGCCTCGCAAGGAAAAAAATAAATTCGAGTTGTTTTAGGACACGCTCAACCAGCCCTGCGTCTAACCGCACTGCCCGGCGGCTCTAGTACCCCTGGCCTGGCGCGATCTTGCAGATGAAACGAAACACAGACACCCCCAGCAACAGCCCAGCGCTGCCCCCACCCAGGCGTAGCACGCAAAAGCGATCCGGCTGCAGAAGCCCCAGTTCTCCCATGCAATCAGCAGCGCACGTGCATCCAGATGGGGTGGGGTCGGTAATCCCCCGGGAGAGCCGCTAGCCCCTCGCCATAGCGCCGGGATCTCAGCTAGGAGTGGACCATGCCAGAGCCTGCGCAACACCTGTTGGCAATTTCACCTCCTAACGTCACCCAGCCGATTGGGTTTCAGGCTGTGATTAAGGGACTGGCCTGCGCTGATTAACCCGTGCAGGGGGGCTCGGCAGCTCTCAGGGGGGAGAAGCCACCCTAGCCGCCGCGTGAGACAGACAGACAGCGGGAACTAAAGTTTTCCTCGCCCCATCTCCTCCACCTTCCTCCCCTCAGTGCGTTTTCTCGCGGGGCCCTGCCCCCAGCTGTCTTCTGCACCGGGGACGCGTTGGGAAGGCGCAGAACTTGGGGAGGAGGAATTCAGTGGCACTAAAAATAGCTGCACTTAGAGAGACCCTGTGACTTCCCACTCTCCAGGGCAGGCGGCCCGCGGGCTGCCTGTCGCTGATGACCCTTGAAATTGCAACTAGCATGCGTCTTCCCCCATCTCACTGCGCCCCGGAGGCTGGGCTCGGCCGAGGGGTCTGGACCCGACCTAGTGGAGTGGGGAGGGTGCCGAAAAGCGCGTGCTAAGGACAGGCTCGCGGATTCTCCCGTGTTGGGGGCTTGGCAAGGCGAGCTCGGCTAATCGGTGGGGGGGTTGACTGTTGGCTCTCCCAGACAGGGCTTCGCAACACTCTCCAGCGAAAGGTAGGTGAAGTAAACCGCCCGAGCAAAACGTGAGAGCGAATCGATGCGTGTTGGCGAGCGGAGTGTAAACCGGAACAAAAGGCAGCGGCCAAAGCGATCTGTTGCAATATACTCCGCTCGAAATGACCATGGGGGACGCCTTCCCCTTCTTCTAAAGAGCTGCTCTGAACGGAGGCGCCGCTGTTTAATAGTTAACCGCTTCTCTGCTCTCCACCTCCCGGGCATCTGTGGAATCATAACTCCTGGGACCCCAGTAGCTTCGCTTCTCGCTGGTTACACCTCGCAGCAGCCGATTGCTCCCAAGAGCAGATGCAATACTGTCCCTAATTAAGCCTAGGCTGCCGGAGGCTCTACAACCCAAGGTAAATTGGGGTGGGGGAGGTTTCTGGGTGCGCCTTAGTCTCATTTCGGCCTGAAACACCTCTTCCTGCCATGTTTCGTCTCTCCCTTGTAGTGGGGGGAGAAAGCAGGAATGGAGACACTGCTGGAGTGAAAGAGTTACGCGCTGGACGCCTGACATTACGCGCTGGTGTGTAGCTTGAAAAGGGACCCACGGATAACGGGTGCATGAAGTGGATTGCTAAAGTGTCCAAGCAGAAGGACTTTCAGTGCGTGTGGGGGAACGAACCGTTGGAAGGCGAACGCCTTGGGGTCTTCTGGTGGCGGATTCTCCTTCTGCTTTCTCTGTTGGGCACTTGAAACGGTTGGTCATGAAACTGGGCACCTACAGAAGTGGCCCGATTTCCAGAGGATCCCGATGCCTGTAGCCCCCATTCGGTTTCCCCGGGGATCGGGCCATTTGGCTGGGGATCTGGAGATACATTTTAGGTGCTTTAGGGATCCCAGTCTGAAGACTTTATACCTCTGAATGCCCTCTCTGTGGAGGGCTTGGGGGAAGATTTTTAAGAACCCCCGAGGAAGGCTGGCTAGTCTGGAGCTAGGATCTCCACTCTAAATATAGACTCATCACCGTTTGAGTGTATTAAGTATTCAGACACCTAGTGCGCACAGGGCAGCGCTCTGCTGATTTCTGCTATGGTGCGTAGCCCCTGTTCGTTGAGACCATGCCAGAAATGGCACTTGCCAGGACCATGCCTAAGTGCGGGGTTTGGGTTTTTTGGATCACGTGTACAATGAAGTTGGAATGCTGCCCAGACCTCGCCAGAGTTGAGCGTTAGGTGGCCGTTTCTTGCTTCAGCTAAGCGCCAGGCGTATGATTTTTCGTACTGTGAAGGGTGACGCGAAGCAGAGAGAGACTACAGGATGTGATTGGGTAGGAAATGCATGACACGAGACTACAGCTCCCTAGTGCTTAACTGTCTGCATCTTCAACGTGCTGCGTGGCTTAACAATAACAACAAACACACACACACTGAAATAGCACCATCGAAATGAGTAGAACAGACCCAGCAGGTGACCTTTTCTAATGCACTTTCCCAACCAAGACTCCCAAGATCATGGTTCTTCCTGAAACCCTGCTTTAAAAAACACAAAAGGGTCTGAAGGAGGCGAACAACAACCCCACCACAGGCAGACAATAGATCCTATAACCTGCGCTCCTCATTCTAGCAAAACTCCCATTGTTTCGCCCGAGCCAGGACTGGAGCAGGGGGGCTTGGGAACGGGGTATATTTGTCGCAAAGGTAAGAGCAGCTGGTGCTGATGAGTTAGTGGCAGGTTGAAGAACTGCTGTGCTGTTTCTACAGCCGTGTTCAATCAACTCCCTGAGAGGAAGGGAAAGTTCAGAACCAAGGCTCTTGAGGCACGTAGGTAACCCAAACCTCTTATTTATGATCTGTCGTGAGTGCATGGACGTGTCTCTCTTTATATAGCACCCAGGCGCGGAAGGCGCAAGGGGGACAGTAATTATTGCTCCATTGGGCGCCTTCAAAACAGCCAGGATCACAGAAGCAGGGAAACAGAGAGACCATCGCAGACTTGTAGAGGAAAACGGGCGAGCCGGTGTCCGCGTGAAAGAGGAGACGGCCGGTAGATCGTCTGTCTGTGGCTACCCACCAGCCCGCGTGCCCTGGAGCTAGTGTGATCCGTCTCAGAAATACCCGTGGGATGCAGCTAAGCGCGCGGGTGGTGCCCCGCACCACGCGGCTCCCGGTCACTCCGAGAGCTGCTCCTTTAGCACGCGGATCGGTGCAGAAAAACGCTCCCGTTGCTACTTGAAGGGTTTGCCACCTTTCAGACCCCCCCCCCCCGCAGCTGCTGTTGTTGTTCTGTTTGCCTGCAGCAACAGGGTCCCGCTCCTGCGTGATCCAGCCTCCCGGCCCCCACTCCTCACCCAGCGCTATCATTTCCCGGCTGCCTGGTTCGTATCCGCTGAACCGAATCGGTGTGTGCTTGGGGGGGGACGGGGGACTCCTCGCCTCCCGGCTGGGACCAAGCGAGGGCTCTGTGCTTTAGCTACATCCCCTTCCAAGGCAAGAGTTTGGCCCAGCCTTGTTACAACGACCCCGGAAAAATCCCTGGAGCGCCCGGCCCTGGGGCGGCTCACCCCCTGGTCTAGCAGGCGCTGGAAGTGCCTCTCCGTCTCCAGCCCCGTATGTCCCCGAGGCCGGTACCAGCCCGCTGTCTCTCTCCCCTTCGCCTGGGCACGCCTGGCCCCCTGCCCCGGGGCACGTCTCGGATCGCCCGCGGGGCTCGCCCGGGTCCCGCCGGGCTCGCCCGCAGCCCCAGCTCGGGCTCATCCCGGGGACCAGGCCATGCGGCCCCAGCTGCGAGCTAAGCCGGCGGCGGGGGGGTGTACCCAGACCCCCTTCCTGCCCAGGATCGGTGCCGAGGGTTGTGGGGGGCAAGAGCCTCCCCCGGCAGCTGGCAAGGGGCTGATGCTGGCAGAGTGGGGAGTAGTTGACGCTGACTGGGGCTACGGTGAATACAGAGCAGGGGGGGCGTTGTGTGCTTTGTCTGCTGGCGTGTCCACAAAGGCTCCGCTAGCTAGCGCCGGGGCCGGGTCCCCTTCCCGCAGGTGGGAGTGGGACGGGGCAGGATGACCCCCCCCCATCCTCGATTTCTAGCAGGAGGGTCTGGGCAGCAGCTCCCCCATCCTTGCCAGCAGCCCCCACCCCTCCCGCCACCAGTCGCCTGCGGGATCCCTGGGGCGCAGGGCAGCGGGGAAGGGGCTGCGGGTCCCCTCCCTTGTCCCGGCCTTCCCCCGGCAGGCAGCGACCCCGTTCCGCAGTGTGCCCGCCCCGGGCCCGCGGCTCCCTCCTTCCTCCAGAGGGGGGATGCGGCGAGCTCACCCTGCACCCATCACCCCCCCCCCCTCCGGCAGCCCCCCCCTCCCACTCCGGTCTGCTCCTCCCCCCCGTCCGGTCTGCTCCTCCCCCCCGCTCCCGGAGCCGGGGAGGGGGCCGCTCTGTGCAGCCGGCACAGTGGGGCGGAGGGACGGGGGGAGACTCTGCCCAGGCGTCCCCGTCACTCACCGCACCCCGTCTCCTCTCTTGTGCAGGCGGCGCAGCGGCGGGGAGACTCCGCACCGGCCGAGGAGGACGAAGAGGAGAGAGGGTTTTTTTTTTTTTTCCCTCTAGGATCCCCCCCTTTTCCTCCCCCCTCGCCCCCCCTTCTCCCCGCCCCGCCGAGGTTTCTCTCTGGGTCCGGCCGGCCGGCAGCGCGAGTCTCCTGGGGGAATCTCTCCGAGCAAGCTGGGATCTATGAGCGGGAAGGTGATCAAGCCCAAAGAAGAGAAAGATGCTTCCAAGGGTAAGTCTGCCCGAGCCTGCTGCCTCGCATGACCCCGGCTTGCTCCATGCATCGTGCGTCCCTCCTGGGGACCTCTGGTGGGGGGGGGGCAACACAACACCCCCCGACCTGCTCTCTATCTGTGGGGGCCCGCCCCGGGGCGGTGTGAGAGCAGCATCCCGCCGGGGGGCGCGGTGGGTGCTGCCCCTCTCGGGCCATCCAGGCTGGCGTAGCAGCACCAAGTGTCTTGACCAGTTGTCAATAGTGTGTGTGAACGGGGAGGAGGGGGGAGGATAATTCGCTTCTGTGCTCGCAGCAAGTGGGGGGAGGCAAATGGGGCCCGCAGTGCTGGATGCGTCGCCCGGAGAAGTCTCTCCCCCCGCCCCCCGCGTTTGGAGCCGGATCCGGGCTCGCTTGGGGAGCGATCCCCAAGGCCTCGGCCCCTCCGAGGCTAGTCTACTCTCTGGCCCTGGGGGGGGGTCACAGGCTGCGAGCAGGGAGCCGAAAGCCCCTGTGCCCCCCAGCCACGGGCAGCGGGTCCCCTGTGCAATCTGCACCGGGGAGATAGGGGCGTGTGTGCGGAGAGGATGCTGTGTATCCGCTTCACATCCCCCTCCCCCTGGCCAGCTCCTGCCATGCAGTGGCCGGGTTTTGCTACTGGATGTAAACTGGGTAACAATTGCCATGGAGACGGGGGAGGAGGAACCGCAAGTGGATTAGTTGGCTCTACAGCTCTGTGGCATGGCAGATGAGCGGCTGCTGGGGAGATGCACAGCGGCAGAATAGAATGCACAGGAGGGGAGGGTGTGTGTGTGTTGGGTGGGGGTGGCTGGTAATCTGGGGGAGATGCTTCTGCTTCTCCCCTCTCCTTCACAAGGTTGGTGCAGGGTTTTCATGAAGAACCCTTCCCCCACACGCTGGCTGTGTCCCAGGGGTCAGTATACACCTTGCACTGAGTGGAACTTGGCCAACTAGATCCCAGAACAAGAACACCATTTTGCTTGATGATAATTACAAAAATCTGCTTTTTCCAATATAGAGCATATAACGTAGACAATCACAGGTGTCAGGCTTTAATGGGCTCCACACTTAACGTTAAATGTGACTGGCAATTAGTCTGTATTCGGGCCTATCTAATTTGGAATATTGGATGAGTACATTTGGGAAAGTAGCCTGTGTGTGCTGTATCTTTTTAATAAGGTACATTGCTACCTATTTTCAATATATCTATCAACTGCCTTTAATATTTATTTACATGATAGAGTGGAGCCACTGGGCTCTTACAGGTGAATTATACAATGTTTTTAACCTTCCATGAAGGAAAAAACAAACAAACGGTTTCTGCCTTTTTTTTTAAAGAAATAAACAAGTTTTCTGGAATGTTATTTATTTGTTTTTAGCAGTCCTAGCACATCTTGACCAAAGCTAGGTAATTCAGTTTCAAGGCTGACACCCTTTTCATGTATTCCTTTTTTTAGTTTCTTGGCTTCTAAGGTCATGTTAAAAACATTGCATCGTGCAAACTTGTTTTTGCGTTTAATATGCTTTTTAAACTATGTTTTGTTTCCTCTTGTTATATCGTATCGTCTTCAGAATATTGATTTAAAATATTTTGATATTGCTTTTAGTGGAAAATATGAAAATCCATAATCTGGATGTGTCAAAAAAACCCTACACTTTCCAAAGGAAAAATTCTTACACTGAATGGTCTTTTCCTTTTAAAAATATACTTCACTGTAAAAGTCTGGTAACAACCATTTTTTCTTAATGGCTTGTTTACCAAAAAGGTATCAAAATAACTTAACAAGCAATATGGAATGAAAGGTTCCTGCATTCTAAGGAGTTGCTTTGCATGATTTAGAACTGCATTATAATCTTAAACAAGAAGATTCTGTAATGCTTGCTCGTTAGTGTAACATTTTCAATGTAAAGTAAGTGTTTTAATGTTTTGTTCAGTCTGCAAATCATTATCTTTATCTTTACATGCACTTATTAACTTACCTTACACTTTCTGGTGCATATGTATAGTTTGTGTAGCATAATCGTATTTCCCAAAACATTGAGGCAAACACATATAACTGATTGAGACTGACTTACACACACAAGTGTCCCTGAGCACGTACCATAAAGTGTATATGCCAAAACCCCAAGGAAAACTACATTGGCATGAGTCTTTTAGAACTGGCATTAGTGTCTTCTCTCTTAATCTAGTTCTAAACTTTAAATTGACTAATATATCAAAAATCATATTAGATGCAATATAAGGTGATAATATTTACAGGAAGTTTGATATCTTTGTAGCAGCGTGTGGCTATGGTTGTTTTCTTTGAACTTCTGCAGTGCACCCCAATGTGGTGGTTATCAATTTCTGCATGCAAGTTCTCTGGATACTGACTTCCTATTTGAATTAGTTTTTCTTCAAACGGGTTGGAGGTTTCTTGGGGTGACTGACAGTGATGGCATTCTTAACTAAACGTTTAAAACGGATACAGTCATTCTCAAAATGGGCTGGCTGTTCTATCTGTGTATCAGAACTGTACTCTGACTGGAAACTAGAGGAAGGTTTGCCATTGTATAGAGCACCTTCCTCTAGTTTCCGGTCAGAGTACAGTTCTGATACACAGATGTGTGTACACTCTTTATGCTTCTGGGTTGGCTAAGCAGTCCTGGAAAGGATGATGCACAGTTATATGTATGTAAATTCACATGGTTTGTTTTGGAGACATTTTCCTGCGTCCCTTGTTCTCTCAAATATATTGTGGAGTTGAAGTACCTGACATAAACAAAGCTCTCAGAGACTATGGTTCCACGCTGAGTGACAATGGAAATTGTTTTCAGAGTGTGAATTGAATATGAATCTTTCTCTTTATACCGTGAAACTTTGTATCAAAGAGGAAAACGCTTATTTATGCTCAAAATAAAACTCCCCTCTCCCCAGTGTTTTTCAACTGGACTTGTAAGGTCAAATTCAGCGCTAATATAAGCAGATGGAACTCCAATGAAGTCTGTGGAATTATCTCTACTTACAGCAGCTCTTAACTGGGTCCATGAAGTAGGTACTGATTACAATAGAATCATGAAAAGTTATGCCCCTGGATGTGGAACCTGGCTGGGAAATAACAAGACATGCATAGGAAGCGTTCTCTGTTTGTGTTAAGTATTTTAGATCAAATTGTCTATTGGGTTACACCTGTGCAACCCTACTGACTCCAGTAAGGGAATATAACAGCGGGAAGAATTGTCTCTAATTTAAAAATAACTGCTCTCCTTGCATCCTCCATGGAGAGGGAAGCAAGTATTGGCCTCAACCTCTTGTTAGTGCCCCTATTTATAACTACTTACCTGTAACCCCAGGTGCAGCTGCTTTTAAAAATAGTCAGTCAGTACCAGTAGACCAGGTATTTCAGCCTAAGTAATCAATGTGGATTAATGCCATGAAGCAGGGCCTATGCACCTTTAAATTGTGGAAAATGCTACAGGAGATATGAAAACATTTCAGATGCAAACATTGATTTCTTGTCTAAATATGAGTATTGGACAAGCCATCACTGATGGAGATGTAAACTCAGAGTCCAGTTGCACAGCTAGGTTTACATCCTTGCGTATATCAGTTTCTGGCTGTTTCATAAAAGAAAACATTTCATTTTGAAGAACAAAAGTGAGCAACTTGACCGCTCCCTTTGCACAAATGCAGGGCCTGAGCTTGCTTTCCTTCTGACTGCAAGTTTCCCTTTAGCTTCAGGGGGAGTCTTGGGTGCTCTGAGAATGCTGCATGAGGCTCTTAGTTCTTGCTGTAGTAGTTTGGCCATCAGAAATAATTCCCTTTCAATTTGAGTTATGTATTCAAGAAATAGTCAAAATGTTCATCCCTAGATAAACATGTACTTAACACAGGCAAACTCCCTTGAGTCTGATTCCTGACCTGTGGGGTATTGAGATGTGTGAGTGGGGGTGTGAGATTGTGTGTGTGTGGGGGGGGAAGGAATAGGGGTGGAACTGGCAAAGCAGATAACTTTTTAGGTAATTCTTTCCTGAAAGATGATGATGTTGTTGGAAATCTTGTCTGAGGGCTTCTTTTGAGTAGTCAGTCTACTCACTTGGAGATCAGGATAGCCAGCATCTCAGATGGATACCTATGAAGAGTCTTGTTCTATGTTGGGGCTTTATCAGGATCACCCATTTGGGGCTAAGGTGTTTTGTTTTTCTTTGTTAAATGTTTGGTTGGGTGAGACAAGCCTTACAGTGAAAGAACAGGGCTTTAGGGTCTTCAGCGGGCTTTGGATCAGGTCCTGATTCCTGGGAGAATTTATGCTATCTCATATTCATATACTGTAACCTAGACACCTGCAGAATTTAGTTCAATCTTTTGGATGGGATGCAGTAAACTGGTGATTCCACATACATGTCCCTGCTGAGGACACTGGGGAAAAATCCCCCAAATCAAAGAAATGAATGATCTCCCTCCCTTTTCCTCCCCCAATTTTAATTGTGCAGTTGCAGAACTTCACACAGTAAGGTGGCCATAGTCTTTCTTCCCGTCGCCTACCTTGGCTGCAAGGTTTGATAACTTTGCACAGAAGTTTCATAGCATAAGTCAGCAGAGTGACACAATGCAGGCACGATATCTTCTCTGTCTGAATGCAAAATCAGTGAGTATTTTCAAAGCTGACTCAGATTGAAGCGCTGTTGAAATAGTGGCGCTCAGGGTGAAAGATTTTGGAAGGGTGGGTAGTGTTTTAGCTTGGTGACAGCAGGAAACAGAGCACATACAAAATTCAGGTGCCTGGCAGAAAAGTCAGAACTCTGGGAAACCTGCTGCTGATTGTCTTGTTTGTGGGGGTGCTCCATAATACAGGATGATCCAATTTATGATTGAAAGGTCGAAGGAAAATTGAGACAAATAAATAAGCTGATCTCAACAGTTGTAACACTCACTGATTCATGGGACAATTACTTATTTTAAAGACACAAGGGATATCAGTGTAAAGACAAGATACGCTGCTAATTTCCTGATCTGAGCCCATTGACTCAAAATATGCTGCAGATGGGAAAATCTTGTGGGAAAAACCTGTTGGTGCCTAGGCACTGTTGTTCTGCCAAATCTGGTAGAAAGCAAGGAGTTTCTCTTTATCGACCGTTTCCTTGCCAATTTTGGACCTCAGAAAATAGAGCACTGGCAGACTTCACCAGTGACAACAACTTGACATGTGAACTCAGTTTTCTGTTCTGGTAGATAGCTGCCAGTGATAGATTGGATCTAATTATGGCCCATTGCTACTACTGACTTCTGCATCAGGAGTTGTGTTTGAATAAGAACATAAGAATGGCCGTCCGTACTGGGTCAGACCAAAGGTCCATCCAGCCCAGTATCCTGTCTACCGACAGTGGCCAATGCCAGGTGCCCCAGAGGGAGTGAACCTAACAGGTAATGATCAAGTGATCTCTCTCCTGCCATCCATCTCCACCCTCTGACAAACAGAGGCTAGGGACACCATTCCTTACCCATCCTGGCTAATAGCCATTAATGGACTTAACCTCCATGAATTTATCTAGTTCTCTTTTAACCCCTGTTATAGTCCTAGTCTTCACAACCTCCTCAGGCAAGGAGTGCCACAAGTTGACTGTGCGCTGTGTGAAGAAGAACTTCCTTTTATATGTTTTAAACCTGCTGCCCATTTTTTAAACCTTATCTTAATCACTTACTCAGAAGTTGGTTGTATTATTTCGTTTCCTGCCTATTGTAATTATACAAGCACCTGAATCATTTTTGTTTGAGGCCTCAGATATACTTGACAAGATATCTGCATTACCCACTGTGAAGTGATAGCCAAAATCTGAAGCAAGACCCCCCTTATATTTAATATTAACATCTCATGTCACAACAGATGTTCATCTCCTGGTGTTAGGTCCTCATCCATTCAAAATTCCCATTGACATCAGTAGGAGTTCTGTGTGTCTGGCTGTAGGATTGGTTCCAATTAGTGGGCTCTTGTTAACATATTCATGCTTGGAATATTTACAGTAACAATCTCTTGTTATGACTCATTATCTGTAACTGCATTTGGTTCTGCAAAAGTACAACTCTTCTAAAGACGTAATAACTCCTTCTAAATCTCAAGGTGGTATTCTCAACATCCGACCTCTATCTATACGACACTAGCAATAAAAAAAAATATGGAAATCACCTTTCATATCAAAAATCTACAGTGTTCTCACACTAGTTTCAAAAATCCTTTTCTGCATTAGTTGAAGGATTCTTCATTAAGATGACAGCTGTAGACCCCAATTCTGAACTTTGGGACTTAATACTCTTTTAACTCCCATATAGCTGGTATCTATGATGAGGAGCTTGCTGATTGTACAGAAGGCAGTGTAACCCTGTCATCTTTTTATAACTAGGATTAGAATGAAATTTAAAGTAATCATAAATGCCTCCCAGCAGGTTACAAAATCCTATCTTCAAAAGGAAACCCCTAAGATAAAGGAAACCAAAAGGGGGGGAAAAGCCCCAAAGAGCCCTGCAAGGAGCTGCCCAAAGGGATGAATTCTAGTGTCCCATGCAGATCCAGAAGAAAGGCAAAAGCTGTGGCGCAGACCCCAGGCCTGTGTATGTTCTCCTGAATGCCACCCCCAGTTCTCTGAAGACTTCTGTTTATGTGGTGTTTGTATAGCTGGTGCTGTGATTTTTCTACAGAAGCACGGATATTACCACTGTGCTTTGGGAATTTTATACAGCAGTGTAGCGGTGGGTCACATTCATGTTAATTTCCCACACCTTTTCTACTACAGAACATGTAAGAAGCAGAGGTATTTTCAGTGCATGCTGGCTTTCCTTCCTTTGGGGAAAAGCTTGGCAAAACTTACTGGTCAGTCCCTCCCTGCAAGCAGGGAACCTACAGAACCTTAGATTTCTGTAAAGTGTTTTATTAGTATTATCGTCCTGTACACAGTGTCTTAGATTTACATGAGAGACCAGGTAGGTAAGGTAATATCTTTTACTGGACCAGCTTCTGTTAGTGAAAGAGACAAGATTCAGGTCAGACCCGAAGAAGAGCTCAGTGTAAGTTCAAAAGCTTGTCTCTTTCACCCCATAGAAGTTGGTCCGATTTAAAGAAATTACTTCACCCATGTTGTCTCTTTTAATATCGTGGGACCAACACAACTGCAACAATGGAAGAGCTTAAATTTACATGGCATATTATAAACATTATATTAATACCCATTTCCCACTTCAAAGAGCCTACAGTCCAAGACCCTGATCCTGAAAACATTTGTGTGTGTGATTTTAACTTAATTTCCACAGACGAGTAACCCTGGTGACTTCAGTGGAATTACTTGTGTTCGTGCTTTGTAGTAACTAACTTTAGCTTTGGTGTACTTTGTGTTCAACAGTTTCCTTACTATTCCTAACTGAAAGCTATTGGCTCTCTAACCATGTTGTCCCCATGTAGTTTAGCTTGGCGTTCTGAAAGTTCACCTGGAAAGAAGCATCTTGGCTGTATATGTGCTGTACACTTCACTTTTTGGTGTAGGATGGTATTTTATCATCTCTCTGTGGTCACTTAGGCAACTGACTTGTTTCTGTTACCGACAATATTGCTGCCTACTCGATACTTGTAGTCTTGTTGAGAGCAGAAGGGGGTGGGGGAGTTGAAACGCACATCAGGCAGGGAACACTTCGGTCTTGTCAATGATGGAAGGGTAAGGTAATGCTAAGACTGAGATCTCATTCAAAACATAATTAGTTTTACGAGAGCTGTGTAGGAGGCGAGGTCAGTGTAAGAGGAAGGGAGGGTCAGCATTCACTGAACACTTCTAATGTTTTAATAATTAGAGTATCACTTTGGGGAAAGACATTGATTTGACTCAAACATAATGGAACAAGGGAAACTCGAGAAATAGCAATGGAATAGCCGCGTGTCTGCTCCGGGGTTCCATCTCTCATGTGCTTTACAGGCTTGACAACATTAATTAGAGTTAGGGAGCATTTATTACCTCTAAGGGGGTGGTAGTGGGGTTGTAACGGCTGTATTTAGTGGTGAATCTAAACTCCCTAGCCCGTGGGTACCCACTTGAGAAAACCAGTAATATTGTTTTGAACACCACCACCAGCTGCCTTCTTAGCTCATCTCTTCCACTGAGCTACTGAATGACTGACTAGGGCAAGAGAACTTGTGGTGATTAGTAGCAGACTTGAAAGCACAGAGACAGTCCCAATCTGGAGTCTCTGGGATATATCTCAGACATCAAATGTTAGATTTATGAATGGGGGGAAGAGACACTGTTTAAAAAGGTCTGGCGGGGAGGAAAAGTGATGGGATGGAGGAAACGGGGCTGCCCGGGGGGGAGTGGCAAGTGGGCCAATTGGCCCCGGGCCCCACAAGCCCTGGCCCGGTGGCGGTCTGGGTCTTCGGTGGCATTTCAGCGGCGGGGGGCCCTTCAGTGCTGCCGAAGACGTGGAGCGACTGAAGGGCCCCCCACCGTCAAAGACCCGGACCACTGCCGGGTGAGTACAAGCGCTGCAGCTCCCCCGCTTTGCCCCAGGCCGCCTGAATCCTCTGGGCGGCCCTGGGAGGAAAGTGCTACTGACTTGGTTCTGCGGCGTGCAGCCTTTTCTCCTGAGACTTGGTCCACTTTTAATTTCTTCTTAAACATTGACACTTCCAAAGGGAGCTTATTGGAGGGAACTCCTACGTTCAGAGAAGACACTGCAACTTTTTAGCTGTACATTGTGATTCAGAAATATACGCCTGATTTTTAGAGGTGCTGAGCACCCACCGCTCCAGTTGGAGTCAGTGGTGCTCAGCTCTTCTGAAAACCGGGCGCTAGATCTGTACAATTTTCAGATTCTTCTGTTTTATGCTTGCCACTTGCTTGTACCCATCTGGGTGTGTAGATGCTCCTTGCTTTGTGCACTGTACCCCCGCACGTTTTTTGTTGTAGGAGGTACATTTCTACACCTTTCCCCCATTTTATTCAATGAAAGTCAGAACGATAAAGGATGGCGATGCATTGAAAAGAAATACTAATTCCAAAGAGAAAGAGTAGTAACAAGGGGAAATACAGAGAGGGTTGGATGGAGAGTCTATTCTGTGGTGCTCGCTTCTCCTTCACGATCTATAACACATTCTCTACTCTGCTCCTAGCTCAGACGTGTGCTACAACATTGAAGGAAGCCCCCACAATTATTTTTTCAGTTCCACTACAGAACTTTGTCTTGTGTGCCAAACAGATTCAAAAACAAAAAGGCAGCATTTTTCTGAGGCTTTGTGTTCCAAGCCACATTTTCAATAGTTGCCAAAAAGTGAAAACTTGAGTCCAGGACCAAATTGCTTTGTCACACTCAAGCAAGGAGTTCCACTGACTTCAGTGGATAGGACTAGCCAGGTTTGTTCCAGTTCTTCCCACCCATCAGAGATGAGATGTAAAACTACTTACATATGCAATTATAGTAATGTATTTGGATTTTTGCATCAACTGGGCTAATGTTGATGCAACACAGTCATTGGACTTCTCTCAAGACTGGGTCAGAACCCTAGCTTGAAATTGTTAACCTCATTTTTTTTTTTTTAAGTAATTGCATTCGAAGCTCCAAATTGTTGTAATTCAGACTTCTTCCTACTAAGATCAATAACAAATAAAAACTATGATTAAAGGCCAAAAGTATAACGGGGTTCAAAAAAAGAATTTGATAAGTTCATGGAGGATAGGGTCATTAGCCAAGATGATTAGGGACTCAGTTCCATGCTCTGGGTGTGCCTAAACCCAGGCCCACTGACAGAAATTCCAGGCCCCAAGGTCAGGGCCATCCCTAGGGGGGATGGGGCCTGGGGCAGAAGTGATGAAACCGTCACTTCTGGGACTGCCCGCCCTGGCCAATCGCACTGGCCCCTGGGGTCCCCCAAAGTGGCCTGGAGTGGCCACGCGCACTTAGGAACCCTGCGTCCCGCCCGGGCGATTTTAAAAGGGCCCAGGGCTCCAGGCCACTGCTACTCCAGCAGCGGCAGCACCCCCCAGGCCCTTTTAAATTGCCCAGGTCCCTGGCCAATTGCCCCCTTTGGCCCCCCCCAACCACCCATCCCCCCATTGGTGGGCCTGCCTAAACCTCTGAGTGCCAGAAGCCGGGACTGGCTGACAAGGGATGGATCAGTCAATAATTGGCCTGTTCTGTTCATTCCCTCTGAAGCATCTGACACTGGTCACTGTCAGAAGACGGGATGCTGGGCTAGATGGAGCATTGGTCTGACCCTGTATGGCCATTCTTATGTTCGTAACCAATAGTAGCTTTTAATTAATATTACAGTGGCTGCTGCATGCTAATGTATCTCTTTCTGAAGGGGAAAACACAGAATAAGTGAGAGGGGATTGAGCCCCAAGCTTCTTTCTGATCTACTAAGTTGTAGGTTACATCATGAGGAAATTCTATAGCTCTAACATCTGGCAACAGGCTACTGAGGAAGAAATTGAGCAATGTGGTTCCCCCCCATTTTACCCTTCACCGCACCTTCCAGCCAGTGGCACATCCCTCTGTGTATGAGGGGATCTCAGTTAGCAAATGCAGTGCTCCTTTCACTAGCTCAGATGGCTGGTGGCTGGCCTGGAGACGGCCTTTTCTTTTTGTCCCTGCTTTACCAGCCATAGCTTCACTTTCAGTTGTGTTGGATGGAATCCCTTGTGCAATTCTAGCTAGCTTACGCATTTCATCTTTTCTTCCCTTGTGTCAACTCGATCCCAAATTTTGTTCTGTGTTAGAATGATATACCCTCATTGAAAACATCCAAGGATCACAAAGTGATTTGCAGGAGGAGCTTGAGGGGAAAGTAACGTTTTACGGATTTGGGTGCTGTGACTCCCATGGAGACAGGAAGGAAAAAAAAAATATTAACAGGAAGGAGAGGACAGGGAAAAGCTGAGATTTGAAGTGTTTCAGAAGTACTGTAAGTAGATATTCTTTTTTTCAGGCTAGTTACAGTGAGTGGGGAATGGACGAGAGCAGAGAAAGGGGAATAGGTTGTGTTGGCTCGGAAACACCAATTCCATTTCGTGACAGCTCCTGAGATTTCAAAAATTTGTATTTGTTCCCCATAGGAAAAAAATAAAAACCTATCAAAGTTTTTCACAAAAATGGAATTGTGTCATAATATCTGGATCAAAAGGCCAGGTTTTCAATCTCTCTCTCTTTCAGGTCCAGGGTGGATTTGAGAGAAACTGATCCACCGAAACTTTCATTGAAATTGATAGGTTTTCTCAAAAAGTTAATCAAAAATGAAATGGCATTTTTCGACATGCTGTTAACATAACTATAGACATAAGTCCTGCCTAAGACCACAGGTGTGTGTGTGAACCCATCCAGGAGCTCTCGCGCTAGGTGGGGTAGGTGTGTGTCAGAGCGTGAGGGAAACACACAGATATTGAGGTAATGGACAAGAGCAGAGAGTGGCAGAGGAAAAGAGAGGCCAGAAAAGCTAAGCAGGATGCACAGAGTGACCCTGGAAAAAGCTAGAGAGAGAGAGAGAGCCTTTTAGGCCTGGGGTGGCTTATAGCCCTCAAGCCTCTTTTGCTAAGAAACTGGTCCGTTTGTTCTTGGTTCCTTTTGTGCTGAGACCCAGGCCTCTCTATAAAAACACCGAGGAGTCCGGTGGCACCTTAAAGACTAACAGATTTGTTAGTCTTTAAGGTGCCACCGGACTCCATGTTGTTTTTGTGGATACAGACTAACACGGCTACCCCTTGATACTAGGCCTCTCTATGTTCTTTGTAAATAAACAAAACTGCCCCAAACAAATAGCTGTCTACCACCAACTTATACTCCAACTGGAACGTCCCTAGGACCCCAAACTTTGACTAGCCACTAAGGTCAAAAAGAGGCAACATGAACAGTAAACCTAATACTAGAAATACGTTTGAAAAGATGTTTAAGTGTGGAATGGAAATAGAGGAGACACCTTTTATATTTTTGAAATTCATATTGGACCTATACTTCTGCCAGAAAAGCCACCAGTAATAGGGAAGGGCAGGATCCCCTGTCCTAAAAGATGAGGAGCTATGTTATCTTTACTCATGCAAGCAGTGTTTGCTCACAAAAGTGACTTTTGGGCTTGGAGATTAGATAAGCAAAGGAAGGTATGACTTGCATTTCAGTTCTGACAAACTTTAAATATTTTTTTCATAGTTTTCTTTATTCAACTTGGTCTTGTTTCAAAACATATGAAAGTGAATTCTGATCACATTCATGTCATGTTGTCTTTGAGGACTTAACATTCTGAATATTTGACCAATGCACACGTGCTGATTTTACCTTTAAAAACAAACCAGACCCCTGCATTTTGTAATAGAACAAGAGACCCCGCAGTGTGTGGCACATTGAAACATTGGTCTTGTCAGCCAGAGCTCTGGGACTTTCAAACATTCACTTCTAGCTAGTCTAATTCCCCCTCCCCCCTTTGGAGTCCTTCTGCAGTAAGCTTGTCTTTTCAGTGGCATTTGTGCAGAATCTGTGTCCTGTGTCATGCATTTTCCTATTGAATCAGACACAGCAGGAATGAAGACCCTACGCAGTATATTTGATTCAAGTGGAGGCCACAACTTTTGAACTTAAACCTGTTTAATCCACACACCATAGCAGTAAAAATGTTGCAGTAAAGTGTTCCAGCCTGATGCACCACCCAGGCAGTGGGGAAGACAATTCTTTACCTTCCCATCCCACTCCAAACAAACCCTTACGTTTTTAGCACTCTTCACCCCACCCTTCCTTGTATGAGGGTTCAGGTTACAGGCGAGGCGGTGCACCTGATCTATACCAGATACCGAAGCCTCACTCTTGCTACACGCAGGGTATAGACCCTCCTCTTCATTCCATGCTTCCATTGGTCTACCTGGGATCTGGCTCAGTTTTGACCACAAAATCTGCACTGGGCCAGGCAAAGTTGAGACAAACATGGAAAGGTGCACTGGGTCCATCCAATCCTCACTACGGAACTGCTAGGCTGATGCAGAAAAGGTGAAAAAACTAGACTATCCAGCCCCATTTGCCAGTGAGGGAAAAATTCCTTCCCTTTCCCAAGGCAACTGGGGTAATGCCCATAAGATAGCTGGAGACCTGGTGGTGCCTCAGTCTGTATAAGGTGAATAGCAGGGAATCCAAAATGGGCACCGCATTTGTCCAACCAGCTCAGGAGGGATTTTAATCTTATCCAATCAGTTCTGTTTGGCCCTTTCCATGCAGCCAATGGGCTGCTGTTGCAGAGAGAGAACTCTTTCCCTACCATGAGGAACCTGAGACATCCACCTGCATGCAGACCCCAGAGGTGGCTTCCTCTTGGCTAGTCCAGCAAAGCCCTCCCACTCTTCGGATGGAAGGGAGAAGTTAAAGAAATGCATTTTAATGGCTCTTTTAGCTACTCTAACTGAAATGTAATAATATTTTTCCCTGTCCATCTGTGGATCCCAAAAGTATTTTACAGCTAGTGAATGTATTAAGCCATGCAACTCCCTGGAGAGACAGGGAAGTATTAGCATCTTTATTTAAGAGTTGGAGAAACTACATCACAGAGAGGGTAAGTGATTTGGTCAAGGTATCTCCAGCCAATCTGTGGCAATGTGGAAATCCTGGTCTCCTGATCCCCCACACTTCCATCCTCCCTGAGTAACATGGTTAACCAAGTGTTGGTTATCAGATATATTTATTTGTAATTTCAATGGAAAATATTGTTTTCGCCAATAGAGCAACTTAAAAAAAAATCAGTATTCCATTATCTATAAAGATGTTTAAAATTAATAGCCTGTCATTCTACATCAGCGTTTAAAAAATAAGTTCTGTATTAGAGACTGTCTTTGAGAGAGAGAGAGAGAGAGAGAGTGGAAATAATGTCAAATTGTCATGAAAACACATATGAGTTTGACAACCAACAGCATAACAAAAAGGATTCCGAGGGCCCGATCCTGCAAGGTGCTGAGTATCCTCAATGTTCCTAGCCGAAGTCACTGAGCACTTGGTATTGGGTCTCACGTCAGGGAACATCACACGGTTTGCTGTCATGTCATGTTCCCACTATTGCAGATTTTTACATTGAAGTGTATTTTAGAAGGAGAAATGGCGTGTGTGTGAGACGGAGGAAGAGAGTGACAAAGGCTTTATAAAGGAATCAACAAAATACAATACATCTTCATCTTATTCTGAATCCGCTGTTTGTCAAAGCAGTATCACCACTGCTAAGCAGAGAAGATAAGACACTATTTTTCTTTCATAAAGCCATTATAATTGTTCCTATCATTCATCAGCAAATTATCACATTCAGGATAAAACAATTGCACTGTTCTTTTACATGTCTTTTATAAATCCTTTAGCCTGCTCCGTAGGCTGACTTAAATAATCACACTGTTTTTATTACTGCCTTAAATACATTTTAATATTCCTCTAAATGCTTTTTCTAAGGTCTGTGCCTGAATAGATCTTTGAATAATAGGCTTTGATAGCTGATCTGATATTAATTTGGATGACACCCTATGAGGAATAGAATTTGAACCAATATGATCAACTTCTTAATCTGAAAATGTTATCGAGTCTGTTCCATTATGTAGGTGTCAGATTAGACTAAAAACTAATGTTTACTGAGGTACTGAGCAGACTGATTTCAGAGCATGCTCTGCATCTCACAATATTGACCTCTGCTCTGATCAATAGTTTTAATTGATATGACTCTCCGCTTGATGATTCAACCGTAGGCTAGAACAATATGTCCTAGATCCTTGCACGAAACTGCTATTCGCCATCAATCCGTTCAGATGTAGTTAAGCAATACTTGGGCTTTGTTTTGAGGCCTAATCCTCCGGCTTTTAATGCGAGTAGTTCCTACATGCACAGGTAATTCCAGTGACTTCAGTGGAACTACAAGCAGGTATGGCAAGTAGGATTTGGCTCCCGAAACCTGATATTGTGGGCCCTTACTTATACAAGGAACCCTCCAGTCAATGGGGAAAAAAGGTGTTTAACCTTCCTTACATGAGTTGAAGAGGCAGGTTTGGGCTTTTAATTTGTATGTCCAGTGGTGATACAATTATTGCAATTTAAATAATAGAACATATGAAATATTACCTGTTGGAGAGCCTCTAGAGGGAGTCTGATATCCTTTTTCTGCTCCTCAACCTCTTCTGCCCTGTGGTTCATATTGTAGCAGTGGGATTAAAATATCTTTCCCACTGGGAATGTATCAGAGTTGAGTAAACCAATCACCCATCATCCTCTTCTTTTCTCTTCTCCTTCTTGACTTCCCTGACTCATAAATATTGTCAAACCTATTGGTTCAGGTGTCTGACGGCCCAATTTTTGCCATAAGTGACATATAACTCTTTGATGTCATAGGTATGAAAAATGAAATTTTTCTACTAGCTGCTTGCATTAGGTGTTTGACCATATCTGTTGAATGTATAAGCTATGTAGCTTCTCCTTTAGAAGATGTAGAATGTTTACTAGAAAAATACCTTCTAGGTAGTACATTGTAAAGTATTTTTGATTTTCAATATCTAGATGAGCATAGGGCCACGTTTACATACTTAAGGGCTCAAATATCATTTTTTTTTCTTATTTTAAACTGAGTCTTTGATTAGTTGACTTTTATTGACAAAAATTCAATATCTGTGTTTACAAGGTACCTGGCTGGATTTACAGACTTGGCATCTTGGATGAATTATTATGCAACATCAAGGTCAGCTCCCAAGTAGGCCTAAATAAATTCGTTTGCTTGTGAGCACCACAATTTCTAAAACTCTCAGTTGAACTGTGAAACAAAACCAGATCTGCCTTTATTTTGAATGCCCAGGTGTCACTGAACTGAGACAGGCTGGCCAATTCTGCACAGCATTACTTCCAAGATATAATTAATTTTTAGTCCCCTATTTGAGGAAATCAATTTCAACTCTCTGTACCTATAGCAAGGGTTTGATGTAAGCTAATGGATCAGGGCACCCAGGCGAATGAGACAGCCTCGGGATGGATTTTAAAGCAGAAAACTTTAACTTTTTACTTTGAATGGCGGGTAGAGGAGCACTCGCCAAAATATCAGGGGTGTATTTGGGTGTTAATGGTTTCTATGCCAAATAGCTAACACTCAGGGGTTAGGCTGAATGGAGTTAACACTAGGGTTCAGGCCAACTTTGAATCATCTTGCCTTCTCCTCACGAAGGGGAATGAAGGTACATGGAAAGGGTAGCTCAGTCTACAGACTTAAGTTCTCCCTGTTTTCTCCAGGCTAATAGCGCCCCCCCACCCCCGGGTCTCATTTACCTGTCTCTCACCAACACTGGCCACAAGCTGTGATGAAATGACCAACTCATTTATAAATGTAACGTCTAAATTCTGCCCTTGCTTCTTATTAACCTAAAACCAGGCCCCCAGGATGCTGCAAGGAAGGTGGGGAAAAAAAAACACACCGGTCACCCCTCCCCCCCCTCCCTGATGGAGAAATTCCTTCTTGATTTCAAAAACTGATCATTGGTCCGACCCATGCTGCCTTGGCAATGCCATTCCAACTACACCTCCATTGTAGGTTGTTGAGGGCAGGGCAGCAATCACACCAGAATGGCGGCTGGGTGCCATGAGGGCTTCAGCTGCAGGGAAGGAGGCGCATGAGAGAGGCACAGCGCAGGCAGCGGCAGCCGGGAGAGGCAGAGAATTCTCTCCTTGTGCTAGGAAGACGGGGGAAAATCTCCACTTGCATTCTGGGTGGGGTAGGCCCCAGAGCACCCAAGCCTGCCTTTCCCCCTCCTCTTAGCACCCCAGGCATTGTCTTTCCCGTGCAGGTCTGATCAAATATCCACCCGCCAGTGAGATTAGGGCTGAGGGAAGTCGATTGTAGCTCTCGCCTGTATGCTGAGAATACCGGCAAGGGTGCTAGCAAAGTTAATGAATTTCTCATGCAGCACCTACACTGAGACCACCAAGTCACTTGAATACAGCAGCCACCATAAAAAGTTGATGTTTCCAACAGTTATTGCTGACTGCTGTTTGCTATTGGAAGGTGAAGCTATTTGGGCATTATTGAGCAAAGTCTAATTCAAAATAATGGCAGGCACAGTATATTACTAGTAACCTCCTGAGAGTCATATGAGTTAATAAGAGGAAACTCTTTGCATATTTTGTTAAATTACTGTTGTAATTTTTTTTTACTTTTTTCCTTACATTTAACACCATTGTTCTTTTCCTCCTCCCCTGCCAAGTTGCCCCCTAACTTTACATTCTGTTAATTACTCTAGCATTTTTCTTTTGTTAATATATTCAGTGTGTCTATAGATTTGGGAGCAAGAGCAGGTGAAGGATTCAGACGTCGTAGTGACTGGCATGGTAAAAGACCCTAGACTGAAAGACAGAGTTTATCATATATCTATAATTTTATAGTCACAGTTGTTGCTAGATCCACTGCCAACTAGTTATTTTTGGTATACTCTTATTTCCAGAAATAGAATTTCTGGTTGTCTGCATAGGTCAATATGCTACAAGCATTGGTGTTCATGCATTCTTTATATTGGCGTTGGCAAGGAGCCATTGATGTATTGAAATGATGGACACTTTTTCAGTCTTCCCTTTGTAGAAGATATTTTAAATGACTGAGGTTGGTTTGGCTGGTGCTCTGTGGAACTTTTACTGCGCATGCTGCTCTGGGTGGCAGGTTGATGTATTTTGGATGTTTAGGACCGCATAATGCTACATGTGTTGATACTGGCTAGTGTTTCTGAGTGCATTGCCACTGTTGTGTCCTGACAGCTGACTGCCACATTACTTCTATCACAGTGCAGCTTGTAAAGTAAGTGCATTGCCCTGGGCAAAGTTAACTTCTTGATATTCATGATGTTGTTGCCTTTCTGTCCACCCATCTCTTGCAAATATTGCTCTTGTCTTATTGACTGCTGTTTATTGATGGGGACGAGGTCAGATTACACCATTCTGTAATGCCAAGTGGGCATGATTGGAAAATATGTATGCTTGGTATACTCTTTCCAGCGTCGTCAGTTGTAGCATTCCTAGCAGTCACCACAACATGTCAAAATATCAAACTTTTATGTTGACTTGATGTAGCTGCATCCTAGGCTTACCTGCTGTGGTTGGATAGCTACTCCCAGCAGAGCCCTCAGACCTCTTTCTAGCAACTCATCTAGGAAATTTTTTCCATAAAATCATTGCAATAGCTTTTACTGAAAATACTTGGCTTAAAACATTTCTTAGACTCTTATTCCTTTCCCCCCTTTCTCCATTTTTTCCTTTCAATTTCCCCCCATCCACTTATTTTATTATTCTATGGCCCTGTTTTGTCTTCAAGTGTGTGTGTGTGTGTATAGGCAATGTGGACTAGGTCTTTCATCTCTTTCTTCTACTTCCTAATACTCTCCTGCTTTCAGCATGTTCAAACTGACCAGAACCATGGTTCAGCAATATTTTGCCTGTGGTAGTAGCAACTGAGTGAAATTGACTAAGATGTAAATCTAGTCAGTTTGATCCCTCTTCTCTCCTCTCCCCCCCCGCGCTCTGTGTGGAAGGAGCTGCTGTTGGGGCCTCTGGTTAATATTTTTAGTCAGCCCAGGCCTTTTTCGTAACATTTATTCGAAGATTTTCTGTCACAGACAAGAAACTAGAAGTAAACATTGCTGAAGCATGATGCTTAGTCTGACTTTCTAATATGTGGCCGTGTCTTTAAGTGCATTAAACTTCTGGGGTGTGTGTGGGAACAATAGTCCTGATTTTATCATCCAGAAAATTGCAAATTTTAGGGGACCCGGTGCCTATTGCCTGCTCCAGGAAGAATCATTTATCTTACTTGGGGCTTACATTTTTTAGCATTCCCTCCCTCCCCCTTCTCCCCCCGGCCACACACACAGAAGATTTGTGGGTTTGTTTTGTGGTATTTAAAGCAGTAAATTTAGTGATTTTTTTTTTTCTCAATCGGTTGCACAAGTTTGCATGATTCCTCATCATTTACAAAAGTAATGTCTAGAGTTGCAAAGCTAATAATGTCCTGGATTTTCCCCCACCACATGCATTTCTGTGAGGAAGGGGACTAGCTAAATTAATCCAATTGTTTTATTTTTAAGGACTCAACCTTTGTAAAGATGATGTAAGTGTTTGGAGTCTAAATCCTTAGTGGCGTTTTAGTAGAACTTTAATTGGTATATTTCATGTAAACACAAAACTTGACTCCTTAATCACACCGTAAATGAAGGAATTTCAGCCATGGGCTAGCTGGTTTTCTCCCATTTATTTCCATTAGGCATGTTTCTACTATCCCCTTGTGTGCTAATTGGACTTCTGAACCATTTCTCAGGGTAATTTGGAACTACCTGTTCTTGACATGAAATCTTCTCTGAAGGAAGATTCTCTATTAGTGAGTCACCTAGCTCAGTTTTCATTGCCTACCACTGGCTCTTATAGTAACATTTAAATTTTTTGGGGGTAGGTATAACTGAATATTTGTTTTTAAAGCTGAAAATATTAGCATTTAGCAAAGACTTTTTTTTACATTCCTGTTCAAAATGACTGCATTGGCTGGATTATTCTTCCTATGGAAAGAGTTTGAAAGCAGAGCTACATTTCTGGAGAATTGTTTCTAATACTTTTGCTTCCTTCAATAGTTTCTTTCCCCCTCCCTTCCTCTTTTTAAGCCAGTATTTATCAACTCCCCACTCCCCCCCCAATCCTCCTGGCTTTGCATCAAATGTTGCTACATCTCCTTTGAAAATGTAGCAGTCTAATGCCCATATCCTGCCCTCCTGGACTGGAATCGGGACTCCCTGCTACGTGCTCCCCTCAGGGTGATGGGCGTTTGTGCCTATCAGTCCTGTCACACTCAGCAAGCCCACCCTTTTTGTGGAGATTGTGGCTCTGTGGGGAGGGTACCCCCCACACTGAGGCTGGCGTTGTGCCGTATAGAGTTTAGCCCTCAGGAGCTGCCCTGCCACCGGTTACTCCGGCTCTGCCTGTGGCCTGCTTCCCCGGTTTGAGACCCTCCGAACAGAACTTAACATTGCTCTGACCAATATTAATATCCACAGACTTTATTTCTGGCCATGTCTGGGAGGCGAATGTGCCCCTAGTCATACAAAGGGAGCAGAGGATAGTACAGAGGGGCTTCCCTGGGGTCCCGGGAAGGAATATGCAGCATAGCTTCAGAGTTTTAGGGCACCTTTTCATCTTTTTAAACTCCGACTTTCCTTCCCACTGTGACGTGGGGTGGAGGAGAATGGGTAATTCTAAATTAGGCAGTTGTGCGTGAACTATTGTGCCATCCTCGACATAATCAGGTTTCCGATGCTTTGTGCTTTCTGGGCTGGCAGAGGCAAATGTTGGGCTCTATTAAATTCTCCTGAAATCCAGTTTGATTCTTTTTTTGGCACTAATTTACATTTTGGAAAATGGTAAATGAGTTGACTTTAGTGAGGATCTTTTACTCTCTGATCTTCTCAAATTCTTCTTGGATCCATGAGTCTTGAAGTGTGATCAAGTTTTTATTGTATGCACTATTCAGCTTGAAAGGTCTGAAACACAAAAGTATATGCTGGTGTTTCACAGAGGGTGCTCCCCTTTCAAAAGGAATAGAATTCTTCTCGTATTTTATATGGCATCTCTTATCCAGAAGGGACAGGTTCCAAGGTGCCTCATAACGCCTGTGTGCCTATATAAATAGGGATCGGTTCATCTGCCTCCCAAATGCAGCTGCTTCTAAAATGGAGTGCAGCTGCATTGCAACTCAAGGGTTTTAGGAAGGGAAGCTAGAAAAAATGTGCTTTGAAATGAGAGGGCAGTTCAATTATACTTTCAGTGCTAAGTATTATTTCTTCTACTCTATCCTTGTGACCACCCTGTGAGCTACGTAAGTGGTAACAGTGTACCCATCTGTAAAATGGGTCAGGGTCAGTAAGCCCAGAACAGGAGTCCTGGTTTGTACTCTTTACTACCAGGTATACTTCCAAACTGTGCTAATAGTTACTTTAGTTTGGCCAGGAGATCATGGCTAATAACTTTACAGAAGGTGTCATGTGATCTTTAATGGTCTTAGTTTTCTGTTATCTCCAGAAACGCTGTACCTAGCCATTAATTCAGGTCTAGCTCTAAGGGGAGAATGCTACCTGCTTGGTCATTAATACCACTTGAGTTTTTTCCTTGGAGGTCTCCAAGTACTGACCAGACTCAAACCTGATCAGTTTGTGATATGACAGGATCACAGCTCAAAGCCTGTGGGTATGTCAGTCTGCACGCAAGCGCCATTGTCTGAGAGAGATTGTATTTAACAGAAAGAGAGTACATTTTAAAAATTTATTAAGTCAGTAAATAAGTTACATACCATCTTAGACCCCAATATGTAAAAAGACAGACAGCCTAAATTTTCTGTCTCCTCCTTGATCTATGTTTAGAGGAACATAAACCTCATCATAGAAATTAGTCTTTCCGGGATCAGGCCCCTTGACAGGTAGGGGTTATCCTAGGACAAAATATGTATGATCTTTTTCTCCCTCCTATCTCAAGTCTATACTATTTGATCATTTCAGTGCATGAAGAATTAATTAGCTGATTTGTCAGAAGCAAATATTACAGTTACACTCCTTTTTTGTCTTTAAATTTCTAAGCTGTGGGTTTAACATATTTTATCTTGTTTTAAGTATGCCTAATAGCCTTAACATGCATAGCTATAGTAGGCTTAGTAAACTTGTAACCTTTATGGTCTTGAAATTGCAGACCCTGTTAATAAACCACTTAGAAGTTAGCAAATATACAACTGCTTTAATAACTGTAATTCAAGGAATTTATTTTCTGATTTTATGTGACTAAAATTCTTTATAAATATTTTCCATACAGATGCTTAATCTACAAAGTCCTTTTATGCAAAAAAGACTTGTTTCCTCTGTAATGAAATAGTGATTGCTATAGAATCCGTCAAACATGACATTTTTCAAATAGTTAGTCCTCCTGTAAAAGACAACTATTGAATCCCATGCTGTGTCCTCTGCTAGGGAACAACAGCAATGACTGTACGTTTTTTAAATCCGATTGCTATTGTGGTTTCCCCCCCCCCCCATCTTTATAAAGATGAAGAATTGGATATGAAGTAGATGGGTGTAGTTCACTGTTACAGTAATTCCTGATTACTGAGCCTTTCAGTCATGATCAACATTGAATTTCTGTGCTCTTGGAAGACCTTTGTGAATGTTGTTTCCGTGGCACAGAGCATAAGTCATCATGCATTGCATGGCCTGCTGGGTCATGTACATTGGTTTGGAGCAAAAGAGTTTCTACCAGAGCAGATAGAAATGGCTGGCTTTGAAAAGGACTGGAATAAACTCTTCCAGACCCTTTGGAGGCTATAAGTCCTTTTTGAGAGTGATTCATGTAACATAGGGAAAAACATTCCTCTGATTGAGCAGAAAATATGAATATTTCATTCAGGGGTTTAGTCTCCGCTTGATCCATATGGACTTTAACACGTTACTTTCTCATTAAAATGAGAATAGAACCCATAAGATGCGATTCTGCAACCTTCACGCACCTTGCAGTACTTCCTCATATGAGTAGTCGTGTTGAAGTAACTGGACTGCTCATCAGAATAAATTCTACTCAACGTGAATAAGGGCTGCAAAAATCTGACCCGTCTCATCTCATTGGAGGAGTTGTGTGTTAAAATCCCCGTGCACCAACCAGAGAACAAATCCTTCCTCCTATTTTGTTTTTATTTTGATGAAGTCATTGATTTATGAAAGGAGTTCTTTTTATAGTTAGGTCCATTCTTTTGGGTTTTTTAAGTCACAAAGTCTTGTGAAACTTTTTTAACAAGTGAAAGAGCTTATAATAGTCAATTGGCATCTCAAGCACATCCTGTACAGGAGGTCAGACAAGATGTTCACAATGGTCCCTACTGGCCTTGGAATCTATGAATGTTTTAATTCCGAAGACTCCAGTGGCTATCAGTGCTGGAGTCTAAGAAATCTGGCCTACATCAGTCCCCTCTGATTCATCACTTCTTCTATTTCTGAGGTCCTTACCCCAGATTTTCTGAAACCAAACTAAGATAGGGTTGCATGTCAGATATTTGTTGTTTCTATTGTCTCACCCCATTCACTAAAATGCCTAAGAAAGTTTAAGAGCGGAAATGTACCATTGCAATTCCAAAGGCTGCTGCTTCTGTGGTGCGTTCTGACAGTGTAACATGCATCTGTAGAAATGTGTTATCTCTGAACAAGACTTCCTAAAGAGAGCGGCTACATTTTAACAAATATGTGAAAGACAAAATTGCTGTCTATGGTTTCATCTCCAAGTAATTGCTCTTAGTCAATAAATCTATGGAATAATAGCTCTTAGTGAAAAACGTTTGTTGCCAGTTTTATCCTGAAATCTGCAATATAGAGCCCTAGGCAGAGCATCAAGCGGACAGGGAGTCACAGAAGCAAAACTTGGGAGGAGAATTATGCAGCTAACCATGATATTTGGACCATCAGTCAGGCTAAGGTTTACATGGTTTTCACTTTTCATTGACTTTTTGTTGTCCTTCACTGAAAGCACTCTCAAGGCATCACAAAAATAGTATTTCTATCCCTGAAAATGTTTGGAAAAGCTTAAGCTGTTGAAGAACTAAAACAAGAAATGAAAGTGTGCTTTTCATCCTAGGGAAAGATAAATGAAATACACCTTACATAGCCAGTCATTTTCATTTCTAACCGTATCGCATAATTATTATACCCTCTTTAGAAAGTCTGTTCTTGTCCTTTGAAGTTTGTATAAAGTTTATTTTTGTCCTTGGATTTAGTGACCTAGTGCATTTCACTTGTCCATGATCTTATTTTTTTTAATTCCTAATAAGTATATTGAGTCTAAATCCACAACCCCATAGTGTAATAGCTTGGTGATGGAATTGGAACTGCTTGGTAATCTATGACTACAATATGTTACCTAGTTATTGGGATGTTTACCATGTGGGTCCAGTGGCTTAGGTTAATAGGGAGCAGTAAGGAAAAAAAGTTGTGAGGAAAAGATGCCTCAAGATGAGCCCCATCTCAGCAAACACTTGAGTAGTTAAGAGACAATGCCAGCCAGGACAGAGAAGGCCTGGGAACCAGAAGATGAAAAGGACTATCACCGTTTTTAAAACTGTATCCCATGTAGCCACTCTATGCCAACAGGAGAGAGCTCTACCGTCAACATACTCAATGGAGATCCCATCCTGAAATAAATCTTCGCTGAACCCCCACTTCTGGCCTTCAAACAACCCTCCAGCCTCTCCAAGCTCATCATCAGAAGCAAGCTCCCCACAGGCCCAGGACACACCAACTTAGAGCAGCACCAAGCCCTGCCGGCACATCAGTTGCAAAACCTGCAGACATATCTCCACTGCTACAATGGTCATCACCTCCCACCACACCCCATGGATCCTACACGGGCCTATCGCAACACAACATGTGGTGTACCTCCTCCAGTGCAACCTGACAATCATTACGCTCCTGAATGAACTCACACAGGAAAATGATAAAAGACAAAACCACCCTCTCACCTGTGGATGAGCACTTTGAGGAAAAAAAGTAATCACTCTCTGTCTGTTCTCTGAGTCCTCATACTCAAAGGGAACCTGCGCTTTCAAAAGACGAGCCTGGAAGCTTAAATTCATAACTTTCTGCTAGACACTAAAAATCATGGACTGAACAGATACTGGTTTTATGGCTTATTACAACAATCTTGCCAATCCGCTAAACACTAACTCCCCTTCCCCCCCCTCCCCATTTTTTTTTGTCCTATGACTGCAGTGGCATTAATGGGCCTCTCCACCTTGAGTGGTCCCTTAACTACCTATGCAAAACAATCTGTTCCACCTTTTATTCAGTTGTGACAAGGATCTTTCCCAGACCTGAGGAAGAACTCTGTAGCTCAAAAGCATGTCTCTCTCATCCACAGAAGTTGGTCCAATAAAAGATATTCCCTCACCCACCTTGTCCCTGCAAATAAGTGTTTATTTCCTTAGATTTGTACAAAAAGAAAAAGGGGCACCTATGCAAAGTGAGAAGGATCGAGGTGAGCACTTGAACTGGCCTCAGCTGTGGCAGTGTGGTACAAGGAGAGAGGTAGCATCTCGAGCAGGAACATCTCAGCTCATTTAGGGCTTCAGAGATCAAGACCAACCCTTTAAATTCAATCCAGAAAACAACAGGCAGGCTGTGGACCATTTTATAGGCAGGCTGCTGCATTCTCTACCAGCTTAAATGTTAAATTTCTGGATTGATTTATACACCCAAGTAATTTTCAGCATGTGAGCAGTCTCACTGAATTTCTGTATTTGCATGAAGTGGTTTATGTACATGTTGGCAGGCTTTGGACCAATGTTTTTCGGGACTGGTACAGCTCAATGACTTCACCTTTTTGACAATTATCCCAGTTAATTAGAACTTTTAACATGGCTTAGACGTTGTTACAGATGTGAAAGGAGCTTTACTGGTTCTCCTCAGTACTGTATTATAACCACTTCAATCAGCAGACTGTAGAGTCAGCATGTTAATTACTGCTTTTGTGAGATGAGGTTGGCAAACGAATCTTCATCAAGCAACTGATGAATACATCTGTGACTTTGTAATTTAAAACTAAGGCTAATAAGGCGAGATCCCAGTGGAAATCAACTGGTGGTCTTCACTGCAAAGGTAATGAGTCTTGCTTTTCAGTTTGCATGTATCCGTGCTTTAGAGATTGGCTAGATTAGTAGCTGGATACAGATGTGAAGGAAATTATCCACTTTCTAGCTGTTAATTAGGGTGTAGAATAAACAGATAATCACTCTCTCATAAATGAATGTACACACATTCTCAAACAAATGTTTTAGATGATTTGTTCGGTTTGCAGTGTTATGATCTGAAATGATTATAACGTTAAATATCCATGGTTCAGATATTGCAGAATATCTTTTGCAAAAACACTATCCTTAGGTTTTCTTGTGTAAGCCATTCACAAGCCCTGCTGTTGTTGCTGAAATTCACTCCTGTGCTGAGGGCCAACACAAAACTTATGACTGCTCACGTTCTACTTAAGACCTAAAAGGCTTAAATGGTGCATAGACTTTGTGGCGGCCCTCTTCATGGAAATGAATGTCGCCTACAATGCCTATGTGACTAGAAAAGCCATATTTCTTCACACACTAAAACCTAAGATATGTACTGTGTGTTATTTCTGATAGAACTATTAAAACAGTGAGTCAGCTGAACCTCTGGAATAGTGCATCTCTCCTAGCACTAAATATTTGCATTACCTAAAAAATGACGGACCAGATCCTCAGAGGGTGTATATTGTTATAACTCCATTGACTGCCATGGAGATGCATTGTCTTGCATCAGCTGAAGATCTGGCCTGAAGAACTGACTAATTCTAGAAACATTTTAACTCCTTCTACACATAGGGATAGACTCTTCTCTTTTAAATGTGAGTTGCATGCATGAATCAATCTGAGGAGACAATTTGGCTCAGAGTGTATTTGTGATCTCATTATGTGAACTAAAAAAACATTCTCTGTATTTCTTCCACCTTGTTACGAATGCTGGAGATCTTCAAGTTAGCACAGCAATAGAATTCAGGTGTTTAATTTCCTTGTGTCCAAGGAACCAGGCTCAGATCTTCAAAGATATTGAGGTGCCTAATTATCATTGAAATCAATGGAAGTTGGGCACCTAAATACTTTTAAGGATCTGGGCCTAAAAGATTGGCTGGAGTCCATCTGTATGTCTGGTTTGACTACTACTGCCTTGATTTTTCACCTGAGATGCTACCGTGCAAATCCCAAAACTGAGATTTTTCTGATACACTGAAATATGTATTTCTGTTAGGCATTTAGCAACACCAAAAGAGAGAGAGGGTTGTGTGGGTTTTTTTTGTTTTTGTTTTTGTTTTTGTTTTTTGCTATGAGCTGTAGTTTCTTTTTTATTTATTATTGAACATTATCCAGGTTGCGTTCTGTTACTCTCGCGGGTTTTGAACACAATTTGCTGATAGTTGGTATCTTCTTGTAATCAATCTTAAAATAAAATGTAGGGACAAAAACGGAGCAGGATTTTAAATCTAAATGGCACGCTAGTCTGAAGACTGACATTTACTCATTGTATAGATCAGCTGTATGCCCCACATGTTCTAGAGGGATTATGTTGGAATGCAGCTTACGTTCCAAGTGAGAAGTAATCAGAGAGACACTTTTTTATGTAATGAATTGATTTTGAATATGTAACACATTTTTATAGACTAACGCTCAATAAGGGCTCTGGGCACTCTAAAAATACTTACAGGAAAGTAGAAACCCATTATAGGCAGTAAGAGGAAAAAAAAAAAACAGTTAAGATATGCTGAGTGTCAAAGCACTCAAATGTAGTCAAAGTAGTGCAAGTCACAACCCCTCCTACCCCCCAAACTCTCTTATTGATAAGATTCTTACCTATAAGCCTGTTCTATAAGTAGAATTCTATTATTTGAATCATCCATCTTATTTTTTCCTTGTGCTCCCCCGTCTGTTTGTTTCTCACCTTGTATTTGGATAATAAGCTCCTTGCGATAGGTTTGGATAGTGCTAAGCATAATGAGGCTGGGTAATCTATTTGCTACTGCAATACACATAAATAATAATTTCTTATTAATTATGTGCATGAGGAGGAATTGAGCAGCCCTGTGCATGCATATTCTAAGCTTTAAAGACTAACAGTCAAATCCTGCTCCCCCTATTCCCACAATCTACTTCATTGGCATCAATGGAAATATTTATCCAAATAAGGTGAATATAAGTTGGCCACAAAGTACGTTTTATACGGATTTAAAAATCATAGAAATGAAGAGATGGAAAAGATCCATTGGTTTTGTGATGTTGTATAGAAGGGAAGGTGACCATCTACACTAATATGGTCACCTCTTTTACAAAATTGTGATAAATCTTGTACAAAGTATGCCTTGTAAGGTATCGTCGTACAAACGTTATGTATGGAGTTATGAAATGTTGCTATGTGGTTGTAACTCAATCCTGTTGTGAGTCTGGGAAACGCCCACAGGTTGGCTCTTCAGGAGCTATAAACAAACACTCCTGCTTGTCAGTACCAGAGAGACCTCCTCCATAACATTCCACACAGAAAAGGCAAGAAAAATTTGCAATTAGAATGAAGGGCTGGTGGCTGAGCATTTAGACATTGAATGTGTGTAACCCAGTACACGGGTGATGAAGGCCTGGCTACATGGCACAACCAGGATTTTTCCAGATATGGGGTCAATATATAAAAGGCAGGAACAATGGCCCCGATGACCTCTTTCCTACCACATCTTTAGATTTTTGGCAAAATACATTTTGAACAAAGGACAGAGGTCCTACGAACTAATCTGAGATCTAATCTGATATTCATCTGTAATGTACTTTACCTTTTCTGAAATAACTCCTCTTTTTTTCTTAGCTAATAAACTTTAGTTAAAAGAAGAACAGGAGTACTTGTGGCACCTTAGAGACTAACAAATTTATTAGAGCATAAGCTTTCGTGGACTACAGCCCACTTCGGAGTCCACGAAAGCTTATGCTCTAATAAATTTGTTAGTCTCTAAGGTGCCACAAGTACTCCTGTTCTTCTTTTTGCGGATACAGACTAACACGGCTGTTACTCTGAAACTTTAGTTAGTTTACTAAAGTAATTGGTTGGCAGTGTTGTCTTTGGTGACATCCTGAGTATAGAGTCATAGGGCTGGAAGGGACCTCCAGAGGTCATCTAGTCCAGTCCCCTGCACTCATGGCAGGACTAAATATTATCTAGACCATTCCTGACAGGTGTCTAGCCTGCTCTTAAAAATCTCCAATGATGGAGATTCCACAACCTCCCTAAGCAATTTATTCCAGCGCTTAACCACCCTGACAGTTAGGAAGTTTTTCCTAATGTCCAACCTAAACCGCCCTTGCTGCAATTTAAGCCCATTGCTTCTTGTCCTGTCCTCAGAGGTTATTGAGAACAATTTTTCTCCCTCCTCCTTGTAATAACCTTTTATGTACTTGAAAACTGTTATCATGTACCCTCCCAGCCTTCTCTTCTCCAGACTAAACAAACCCAATTTTTTCAGTCTTCCTTTACAGGTCCCATTTTCTAGACCTTTAATCGTTTTTGTTGCTCTTTTCTGGACTTTCTCCAATTGGTCCACATCTTTCCTGTAATGTGGCATCCAGAACTGGACATAATACTCCAGTTGATGCCTAATCAGTACGGTGTAGAGCAGAAGAATTACTTCTTGTGTCTTGCTTACAACACTCCTGCTAATACATCTCAGAATGATGTTTGTTTTTTTGCAACAACGTTACACTGTTGACTCATATTTAGCTTCTGATCCACTATGAACCCCAGATCCCATTCTGCAGAACTCCTTCCTAGGCAGTCATCCCCATTTTGTATGTGTGCAACCGGTTGGTCCTTCCTAAGTGGAGTATTTTGCATTTGTCCTTACTGAATTTCATCCTATTTACTTCAGACCATTTCTCCAGTTTGTCCAGATCATTCTGAATTTTAATCCTATCCTGCAAAGCACTTGCAACCCCTCCCAGCTTGGTATTGCCTCCAAACTTTATAGGTGTACTCTGTATGCCATTATCTAAATCATTGATGTAGCTATTGAACAGAACCAGACCCAGAACTGATCCCAGCGGGACCCCACTTGTTATACCCTTCCAGCTTGACTGTGAACCACTGACAACTACTCTCTGTGAGCGGCTTTCCAACCAGTTATGCACCCACTTTATAGTAGTTCCATCTAGGGTGTATTTCCCTAGTTTGTTTATGAGAAAGTCATGTGAGACAGTATCAAAAGCCTTACTAAAGTCAAGATAAAGGCATCCAGTGGCCTGTGGTGAGTGATCGATCCTTTGGCATTGGAAGAACCTAATGTGTGATAATTTTTGGTTTTAATAAACTTTCATCACAGAAGTCCAGTTGGTCTGGGTGATAATATAGGCTGGAGTGCCTAAGGGGACTGCCGTTGGCTTCCTGGTGAGCTAATATAGTGGTCCATTTGTTGCTGACTTGGCTAAATCTAACTATAGAATATAATAGCAGTTTGGGAATGTCTGGCCAGTTTTGGGACTCTGACCTGAGATTGGATCTCTCAGTTGTGACCCATTCCAGATAGTGGGACAGGGTTATTAACTCATGCCCCTAAAAATGTAAGTTTGTACTTTACAATACATCATTACTTTGCTGTCAGAAATTCTTTCTGAAAATAATAGGAAATATAATCACTTGTGCATCTGGTCATTTATGTTAAAATCAAAGTATAAGGTTGATAGTTCAGACTGATATGTTTGCATATATACCTATGAATGATTACATCCATATTGCATAGCATATTTTGAAGCTAAGCAGGCCCTTCTTTTGAAAGATGTTTTGACAGAACTCTAGATTGAAGACTTTAGGATGAATCTGTGTAATAGATGCATCAAAAATGAAAATATTTTTGGTGCTATCCGTAGTACTTCACTATAAAGAATTCAAATTCCGGATTTAGTACTGAACTGAGTTTGAAGATAGTGTCTGTAAATCAGAAAAAAATGCATGAAAAAGGAGAGTTGGTGAGCATGCTTGGTCCAGTGAGGTTTAGAAGTGAGCAGAGCCTAATGTGCTGTTAACATGTTTATATCTGAGCAATGGCTTTAGTTAGGAAAGAGATGAATTTCACATTTACGGTCCAAAATTTAGTTATGGGTGTCAGAGCCATGAAAGTGCACCATGTGATCATTTCTAAGATGTACAATATTTAAGAAATTGTGTAATTTAGTGTTTTTAAGTAAATATGTAGCTAAGTAATTTAAGGACGTTCCTTTTAAGGTGGTGGCCCCATAGTTAGTTCACACACTGCTGCCCAGTAACATTCATGAGCACGGTCAAGGAGAAGTCTCAGGCCTGTGGCTCATGTCTGTTAAACTCAAGCCCCTTCATTTATTGCAGTGTTGATTTATTTGTATCTGTAATATGAAACAAAATGTTTATCTAGGTAAAAACCCTGGTCCCATCTCAGTCTATGACAATGCTCCAGTTGACTTTATTGAGACTGAAATTTGGTCCATAATTAGTTTAAAATCTGTATTGGCTACTCAAATGCCAAGAGTGTCTTGAGTTGAAAAGAAGATGTACAAACACGGGTATATGATGGGGGCAGCTGGTGGTGGTCTTGAGAAACAGATCCTTAACAAAAATAAGAGAGTTACGACAGGAAATCCAGTCTATCTTATTCCCTTCCCTCCACATCTGTTTCCTTTTCCCCTTTATTTCAGACAAAATTGAATAGATGCTATCAAGTTTTGCTCTTATTTGCACCAATGTAAATCCAAAATATTCTGGGTTGGCAATTCTGGACAGCTAGATTCATTTAAGTATAGATCCCTAGTCCTCCCTCACCTCATCCTCCTCTTAGGATTTCTTGGGGTTGCACATGGAGGCGGATATTGATCATTCCTTCCACATTTTTTTTGTGGAGGAGAGGGGGTGCAGTTGTTGGATTTGAATATGAAAGTCTCTGAGCTAAATATATTGAGAGTGGTGATTTTTCTTTGCCAAAGGAAACCTGTATTTTTATTTGGTTTTGGTGATAGCTGGAGAAATGTACCGAATCATAATCTGGCTTCCAAAAACTAGGCTTAGGGGCCAGTGATTCATAAATGTTAATACTGAGGTGGTGGATGGGGCTCCCAGGAGCCTCATGTTAAAATCCCACTGTCTAACTGAAGTGTGCATGTGGATGATTCTCGGACGGACTTTGCCCCCTCTCTGGATACTGCTACGTCATCCCTGCCAGAGATGATTTATCCACCTCTAAAGAACAAACGTCTTGCTTTTACAGCAGACCAGATTACACTGGATGAGAGGCCTTAAAAAAGCTGATCTTGGAGACGCCATCCCTGTCCTCTCCCCTACAAGGTCTTCACTCCAGTCCTCCTCCCTTTTGGTTTATACCACTTGAGCACTGTGCTATCAATAGAATCGTACTTTTTTTTTTAGGAACAAAGCTTCTTTCCTTGGTTATGATTATGGGAGCTGTCTCTGTTTAAATGGATAAATTCCTCGGTCTCTCTCTGTGTGTCACATGCCTACTACATGGGGTTTGTGACCGGGTAAGGGGGTAATTTTTCTTACTCCCTTTTTAAACTATTGAGAGCGCAACCATGGATATTAGTTGCTGGTGAGTAAGTCGGACAGTCCTAATGAAAACATCAGGCTATAAGCTAAGGCTTTTGATTGACAGAGGTCATATTTGTGGACCTGATCTTTCCAGAGGTTCTACAAATTTAAGCTCTGCATCAATCATTCTATTGCACATAATGGGCCCAATTCCATCGGATGCTGCGTGCCTTTTCATGAACATCCTCTGCGCCAATCAAGTTAAGGTTGGGCGCAACAAGATTATACGTCCACAGAGCAAGAAATAAGGCTTATTAATTTATTTGCTGATTTGATTTGTTTAATTTTAATTCAGAGGGGAGTCTGGTTGTGAGTCGGTGAGCTATGCCAAGAGAGAATCTGGAGACATTCTATAGGATGAATAATCCATCTCATCTGAATATTAGATTTATTTCCTCATTGATTTGATACAGTTATCAGACATGACGCTGTGATAGAAAAAGCAGGATTGTGTAGCTGCTGGTGGTGACGAGCTAAACAAGAGGAGCAAGTGGCCTTTCAGAAATGGTTGTTGTAGCTGTGAGGTGAGTGCAGTCAAGCAAATGCAGAGTGCTCTGCTGAAAAGAGCACGCCTCTGTGTCGGGGCATGTTATGACTTACAGACGAGCAATCACATTCTGCTTTCTGGAACATCTCTGGGGCAGCTGTTGTGGGGGGGCTTTTGACTTTCAAAATAGAATTCATTATGAGCCTTTCAGAAACATTTATGGAACTCTTCTGTGCTCGAGAGCTGCCAGAAGATGACTTCAAAAATAAACAAGTCCAAGAAATTCAAGCTGCATCCAAAGTAGTTGTTTGATTTTCCTGAGCTTTTCGGTTTCAGCTATGCAGCCATAAATGCAGACACTGAGGTTCCATCACCTCTGCTCTATTGCAGTGCCTAGATGTATAGAATTTCCCATTCTTGTTTTGCTGGTTGAACGTGCAGCTTAATATATTGGTGTTTAATTTATAGTGTAACATCTGTACCATGGAGTATGAAGGATGTGCAATGACGCTCAATTAACAAAACGTTGGACCTTTCTTTTTTCTAGTTTCCTGGCGTCTTGTGAATGTAACTCTGCAATTGAGCATTGCATTAATGTATGTTTTTAACTTCATTTACAGCGGTCCGTATGTGCACACACCTCTGTAATGGGAAAGACGAGGGGAAAGTGCATTGACTTGCTGCTGATGGATTTAAAAGGGCTGCTGGTGAGCTGTGGAGCCGCTGATTAGATGTGCAGAGCACAGTAGCTGGTGATGAGCTGTGGAGGAATAGCCTGTCAATGGAAGGACAATTCCCTCACAGAACACAAGTAGATTACTGACCCCATAACTGCCTGCAATGATAAGTACAGAGGGAAAATTTGCTTTAGGAAGCTTCTGCTGTTTTAGCACGGGAAGGTATGGGTGATTCACAAACAAATGAAAGCTGGGGAATTAGTCACTCTGCACATGACTGTTGTGGGGGTTGTAAAAATGTCAGACTCAATGAACAGGGCTAATGAGTGATGCCGGAGAGGGGAGGTTTCATAGCAGGGCAAGAGGTTTTCCGGTAAGTTAGTAGCAGCATTTTGAATAGGAAGGGAGGCTCGGAGGAATCTCTCTCTGTCAGCATGAGCCCTAGTGACACACTTGGTAGTATAGGTTCACATCTTGATGTCAGGAAAGACAATAGAATTAGCACTTGAGGAAGCAATATTGAGAGTGGCATAGGGGCCATCTATCTTATTAAGGGGCATTTTAAATGCAAAGGGCCACCGTGTGATGGAGTAGTTTAGTAGCCTAACTGGCTGTGTTATCTAAAGGTTCCTGGCTTTAGGCACTGGAGCCCATTCCTGAAATGGATGGGAAGAGATGCGATTATATCAAAATCACGGGGGGGGGGGGGTGAGAAATAGAAGCCATAGTAGCCTATTGGCTGAAGCAAAAGACTGACTCCTTTAAAATCCTACATTATCTTTTCATCTTGAAGGGGAAGGTTGAAAAAAGACAATTACCAGTTAATATAACTGGAACCAATAATAGAACAAGAAGCAGAAAGCATGAAAAGATACTAGCAGCAGTAATGAAAAGCTGATGGAACTATAGTTACCTGGATCTCCTGTTTTACAGTAGATCTCGTCTTTCTAATAGAGAGACAAGGTGACTGAAGGAATATCTTTTATTGTGTAAGCTTGAAAGCTGGTCTCTTTCACCAACAGGAGTTGGTCCAATAAAAGATATTACCTCACCCACCTGGCCTATCTAATATCCTGGGACCAACATGGTTACAACAACACTGCAAAAGACATGTAATACTTGTTTTATTTTCTCCCAGTCTTCATACTATACTCTAAAATGTCCTTATCAGAAATGTGGCATCTGTCTTTTCCACAGCAACATAAGAATGGCCATACTGGGTGAGACCAAAGGTTCATCTAGCCCAGTATCCTGTCTTCCAACAGTGGCCAATGCCAGGTGCCCCATCAACCTCCCTATATCTACAGTGTGGGTTAGGTAAAGCTAACTATGAAACTTTTCACATCCCTGAGCGACATATGTAGGTTGACCTAAGTTTAGGTGTAGCCCAGACCTTTATCTGTAAATGGTTGGGTTTGAGCTTATAGCCATCTCCTTTGGCAAGGAGTTCCACAGGTAGGATTCCGCCATTGAGAACACTCTATCTGCATTCCCTGACATTTGGAAGTTGGATTTCCTCAATTGCATCCTCCTTATGGAACACAGCAGCTTGGAGGTTTGAGGATGGCGAGGCCAAATTTTTTTAGAGAGAGAGAGAGAGAGAGCCTTGTAGATTAGTACCAGGACTGTGAATTTGGTCCTGAAGTGAACAAGGAGCTTGGCGCACCAGAGTGATATTCCAAATTTGTATCCTTGCAGGGCTCTACCCATTTCAGTGCTACTAAAAATTGAGTGAAACTGCCTTCTAGCAGTGGAAAAAGTGTGGTGGTTTTGGAGTGAGAACTGCTCTACTGGCAGTGACAAAAAGTTGAAATTGTTCAGATTAAAAGTCAATTGTTATGTATGCAATTGAGATATGTGTTCATGGCTAGCTCTCTGGTCAAATTCTCATTTAACAATTTTTTTCAATAAAAAAATCAAATCTGGAAATAGAAGGCAATGTTGCTTATTTTGCAGCAATTGCCAAAAATTAACTAATGAGGATGGATGAATAAATTGTTTCACAAGCATAGACAACTGGCATACAATTACAGCAACTTGGAGAGGTGGTAGCAAAATCAACGGAGAGACTGAATGGTTGAATATATTTTGAAGACTGTATTGTAAAGCTGCTATTAAGAGATAGATATGCTGTAATGCTATGTATTGATATAGGAAAATATATGCAGTTCTGAAATAGGTGATTTTGTAAACTGTTGCATGATTACTCTGATTTATTTATTGCTCATATTTCTGTCTAGATTTTTATTTTTCGGCACAACTACTCATTTGATAAATAATTGGTTAGGAGTTAAGTTGATAGGAGTATCCCACTGACATTTAAGAATTGTTGCTGGAAGGTATGCATATGATGCACACCAGACTAATCTTCTCAAACTGCTTAGATCGTGGTTTATCTTGGCAGAAGTAAGAAATCATAATGTCACTTTTTGTGCTTGCTTCTCTCATCACACAGCTTGTTGTTCTTTTTCATCCCTAAGAATATTGCTTCATTATGTTTAATAGAATAAATTTTCCAGTGATCAGGGTCTTTCTGAATTGACCCCGTGTATTGTTTGATTGGTAGTGGAGTCAGTTCCTTGTTTGTCAGATCAGCCCTCAGATATTTTTAGACGAATGAAATATAATCTCCTTCCTTGTTGCAGTAATGTGCACATAAACGGAGTTTACAAGACTGATAGCCACATTGTTTTAAGATTTGGAATAGTGTCCCAATTTATAAAAGGAATGTGATGATGGTTGCAAGTAGAAGCCCTAACCTAAAACTTATAATCTCTTTTAAGAATATAAGAACGTAGGAACGGCCACACTGGGTCAGACCAAAGGTCCATCTAGCCCAGTATCCTGTCTTCCGACAGTGGCCAATGCCAGGTCCCCCCAGGGGGAATGAACAGAACAGGGAATCACCAAGTGATCCATCCCCTGTCACCCATTCCCAGCTTTCTGGCAAACAGTGGACACCTCTTGACAGCTCATTTATAAGCTACTTAGGAATGATAGTTGAAAATTTTATATACCACAATGATGTCAATGTTTTGCTGTTGCTGGTTTTTTTTAATTAAAAACTGTTCAAATAATAATAAATGGCTGGGAGAGTTTCCATTCTGCTCAGTGCTTTGAAGATCATATTTTCATGGTTACATGCAGGCATAATTTGCTTGCACAATTACTGTGGTTTCACATGGAAATGAGAGAACGGTATGTGAAAAATTATGTCTGCAAACAACTATGAAAATTGGATCTTGAAATGTTATTGTACTATATATTTCCTTTTTGCTTGGAAAAAAGTCATGTAAAATAACAGGAGAGAAAATCTTTATCTTTTTCTTATTTTTTTTCCCCATATTTACTGAATCCTAATTAGCAAATCTCTTGCTGTCATGTCTACAGCTGAACGAAGTAGGATTTCTGTTGCTTTGTGGACAGGTGGCTGGCTAATCAGGCCAGGGATTTTTCCAGCATTACTGCTGTACTCATTTAAGCTTCTGTAAAAGCTGAGCTAGAGTTGAGTTCCCTCCTGGAGCTTGAGTTCCCAATCCAGGGATGGCAAAGTGCACGCTTATGTTCTTAACTTTCCTAGCGCCAGATTCTGCAAGGATCATGTTGTGCCAGTGTCGCTACTGCATGGTAGAACGCTGAGTTGTTCGTTTCTGGGAGATCCTTGGGCTGGAGGAGGGGCAAACCGAACCATTGCTTTGGGGCAGCTCCACTGTGAAATGCACAGGAAATAAAAATATCACTTTGAGATTTCTCTTTCCTCTGGAATAGCAGTTAGCATAACAAATAGCTGGGCACTTATTAATGATTTTCACTATAATTTGTGAAAGCCCAGACAGTATGTTTGTAAAAGAATGAGGTATTGTCAAATCAAAGATGTTGTTCTTTTTAGGTCTCATTCCCTTAAATTCCTACCTGGCACTCAACAGGACATTTAATACTGATTCTGTCACTTGTACCTCTTACTCTGAGTAGTCTCATTGCCATCTGCGAAACTACTCTGGGTAATGTACTAATCAACATGATTGTAGTGCACCTACAAGTGTACCTATTCTGTAAGTGTAATCAGGATGCCGGGGCAGGTGTCATGGCCAGAAAAAAAGACTAAAACAAACTTCTGGACGTTTTGGCCACAGTGTTAATAACCGAGAACTAAAATATAGCCACCCCATGTAAACCAAATACAAAAGAGATGTACTGACCTCAGCCTCCTTGTTGGGACAAACCCATACGTCGCTGGCCAGTCGTGGCTCAGTGGCAAGCTTCAGTTACGTAATACCCTGTGTGACACCATTACATGTCACGTGATACCAACAAGTTGTCTCTACTATTCTAATATTCTCAGTCAAAACCACTTTACTGGTAAAAGCTAGAGCATCAGTGTCCCTTTTAAAATTATCTGGTTAAATGTGCAGGTTTTTGAAGGCTTGTGAAACCATTCACACCTGTGAAAAAGCAAAAACAAGTAGCACATTAGAAAATTTTAACTTTCTTGGTAACTGGGATTTAGTGTGCTTCTTGGCATTGGGTTTGTTCCACCAAGACATCATTAAACTCAAGAAGCTTTCAAAAAGACGGTTATGTCACTGCCAATGTAACCAATACCATGCCTTTTATCTTAGTTCAGTTTCAGGACCTCGTAAAATTTGAAGGACCAAAAACAGTCTCTATGGGGAAGATTTTAAAAGCCACAAAGGGCAACTAGGCACCCAACTTCCATAAAAAGTCTGTGGGATTTGGGTGTCCAGCACTCATTTGTGCCTTTCGAAAATCTCCCTTATAAGAACCCAAACAAGCAATAGAATAGTAGAATTGCTTCTGCGGCTGCCATGCAAGATTATGTAACAAAAGTAAGGGTGTGTGTGTGTGTGTGTGTGTGCATGCATACGTGCATACATACACGTGCTTCCATACAAAACTTGTCCAATGTGTGGCTTGAAAGTAACAATTTCAGTGTTTGACATACACTACAAGGAAACTAAGGGTGAAACCTACTGGAAGTTAAAATCTGTTATGCTACCATGCACTATTTCAGAGCCTTATTCTCCTTTGGAAGCTGTTGCAATATTTTTATGAAGATTAGCACTGACATTTCAGTACATGTTCCTAGCTAAAAGTTGCAGTACTAGCAAAAGAAAGTATGAGGTTTGGGTTTTAAATCAGAATGCCAATTTAAAAAATTGTTTCACAAAACCAGAATAGGAAGCATGCAAATCTATGTATTTAATGGCAACATTAAACATCCTATCTTATTTTCCCAACTGAATTTGGAAATGGAATATACTTCATAAAAAAAAAAAGCAGAACTATAAAGGCAAACAATTCTCCATAAACAAAAGTATTTGATTTGTCTACAGCTGAGAATTTTAAATGAGCATTGAAGTCAATCTCATACTTGGAACATACTGCCTGAGGATTTGTATTGGAATGATATTTTTCACTGAGTCTGATACTTCTGTGGAGGAGAGTGCTATGAATACCTCATGATTAAGTCACTTTGTATCTTGCCATACAAGACTGTAAGGATATAAATTATTCAAGTTCAGTGGGTGTTGAGACTTCTGCATCAGTTGTGCTCTGAATATAGAAATCAAGAGGCTTATTCAGCAAAGAAAGAGAGATTTCAAACAGCTATTGGGAACTCTGTGAAAAATCTATTTTTAACTGACTACTCCGAAATATAACCGCATGAATATGCATTTCTAACAAACAAGCCATTGATTTTTTACTGTCCATCATAATTACTGATGAAAGCCATATATCAAGTTTACCTGTAAGATTCTCTAAATATGTTACTGTTGTACTTCTATGATTCAGAATGGGATAGATTCTGCCACCCTCCCTCAGGATAAGTGGAAACTTGCGTCTCTAGTAGTCTCATTGATTTCAGTAGGATGTATGACTCAACCGTGAATAAAAGTAGCAGAATCTGACCCAATGACTACAGAGAGGAGGATACAGAATTGATTGATGATTCAGTAAGCAGAGGCACCTGCCAGTTTACAATGGGATCCCTATAAAATCGCATATTCATATGAGTAGTGAAAGAAGAAGAATCTGATCAATGTGAAAACAATTCACTCCAAAGAAAGGGTTATAGTAGTAATGTACTTAGCTAACATTCTTTAAAGGGGAGGTGGGGGTGGAAAACACTGAGAAGAATAGAGTAACTTCTGTGCTCATACTTGTTTATGACTCAATGTATTTTTAACTTGCTTGTCACACTTAAATCTGTTTCTGTTATGTAGGCAGTGGTGTGCCAGAAAACAGCTGGATCTGGCCAGCTGTGAATCCACCTGATGTGTGGGAGCCCACAGCTGGCCTGGCCAGCTCCGGTGCCACCCCCTCACCCAAGCTAGTGTAGGATGCGAGGAGGGAGCGTGGCTGGAAAGTGCTGTGCTCCAGCTGGCAGCACTGATGAAGAATCTCTTGGGGACCACTGCCAGCTGCAGTCACGGATGACGGAGATCCATCCTGAGAATCAGGGAGTCTTGAAAAGCTCCATGATGGGAGGGCCGCCTCCTTCTGGGCTGAGAATCTGGGTCATTAATTTTTAAACCTTTAGTTGGTCTCTGAGGCTCACCCTTGCCCTGGTGATTCACACCCAAACTCTTTGAGTAGTTTCCTGCACAAAGCTTGCCCGTTCTGGCTTTGTGTCGGGGACAGGACGAATTTCACCCTTACAGTGGAAATTGCTGGCTAACAAAACAGCGTTCTTGCCTATGTTGTGCTTCAGCAATCGGCAAGACGTGCCCCAGTCAACGGATATCAATGCATGAGTTCTTTTCCAAACTGTATAGACCACTCATCCCTCACAGTGTTCTTCGACTGTCTCCTGGCATTGAAAACACCTTTGCCAAAGTGTTGTCACTGTGGGCCTCACTGAAATCCCATTGAAGTCAGTGGAAACCACCTCATTGGCTCTGATGGATTTTTGGATCAGGGGTTGTATTCTGTGATGAGCAATCAAAGGTCAAATCATTACTAAAAAGTTGGCTTGTGAAATATCTTGCTAGGAAGATGCCATCATACCAAGCTGCATGAGTATTGACCAATTGGAAGGTCTAATGGCTTGTCATTTTTGCCAGTCATCCTATTTCAAGTCAATATTATAGCATCGCTGCACATTGTAATATGACTCTGATGCCTTGTAATCATTGCTGGAAACTTATTAACCTGAGAGCTAAAACACCACTTTGTTTATAAACGTGTAAAGTATGCAGTTCTCTGAGACTTGACACCCATCTAAACAATGGCTGTTCTTAATTATCCCAGGAAGATTGTTAGTCTCGTCTTTAAGGAAATTACTACAAAAATACTTTATAAGAATGTGTAGTGTTCCATGCAGCTCAGAAAAGATTTGGTTATTCAGGCAGGGCTGACCAATGTTGCTTTTCATGAGATATGTATCAGCCTCAGTTATAAACTTCCTAGCTCAGTTTGTGTTAATATTATAACATGATTTACTATATATCTCTAAATGTATAATATGCAGTTTTTCTTCTGCAGTATCACAGGGTGCACACGTTTGCGTAAAGCTGTTTACAATGGTTGGATCTCTTCACTGTCCTCCTTTTGAAACCCATGGATCAATCTGCCAATGGTTTGTCTGAACGTGCCGCCTTCTCCGTGTTCTGGCTCTCTCTCACTCACTCAGAAAATAATATCCGAGCAAGTCTGCCTGCTTGAGGAATTACACTCATATCAAAATAATTTCCTAGATCGATTAGAGGATTTTAAATGCAAATTGAAGAAAACTATCGTTCAGGGTAGAATGATGCATTCTTCTATTTGGTACAGCAGCATTGCAGTTGGTTTTAAGGGAAAGAAATTTTAGAATGCTTTAGTTTGTTGCAGACTCCTAGTCCCTATGACCTAAACAAACTACTTGAATTCCTGTCTTGTGATTTCCAGTATCACCAGAATCTCTGTTTGGAATAACACCTTTCATGTACATTGTTCCTAGTTTCAATGAGGCGTTCTTCAGTATCATTTGATACCACATGTGCACTAGTATTTGCAAGGTTGCTGTTGAGTTTATGCACAAGTACATGAGTGTCAGGGGATTTCCTTTTTTGGCATACGACCAGCTTCACTGATAGACCAATTTCCAGAGCTTTCCTTAGTTCCTGACTTGCCTCAGGACACTTAACACTTTTCCAACCCAAGAGACACACCTTTCCTACGGCAGGTCACATTCATGCTGCTCAGAGTCTTGTATGTTCCCCCCTCCCCACCACTCATGCATAGTTGGTTTCTTTCCTGAAGAATCAAATTGCTACTGTGTTCCAAATATTGATTACATGTGCTGTGCATCGTGGTGAAACTACATATGTGCAGAGACCCACCAAGTAGCTAAAATGGAACCTTAAAAACCAAAAAACATACATTGCAGTGTATATTAAAGAGAATGGTCACTAGTCCAATCTCCTAGTTACTTCTGCCCCTCTAAGAATTGCTAGCACTAACTACAGCCTTCTCCTTCAACTGGGTGGCCTTGCTTCCACTCTTGTCTATAGAAAACTTGCTCTTCCTCAACTCTTGCTTTACGGAGGAATAAGATGCAAGTGTGTTCTGACCTGCCCCTCCTACTCCAGTACTTGTTACTGCAGGTTTTGGCACTGGCTTGTGATGACTCACTAATGGAAAGATGAACACAACAAATATTTTAGCAAAGATTCCCCCCCCCCTCTTTTACTATGGGAGCAGAAATGTGCAAATAATAAAATACTTGCTGTTCACTTCTGTATGTCTTCGCCAAGGTACCTGTCAAGGTAAATCACAGAAGCCTCCTTTCTAAATGTCCTGCCATAAGAAGACCGTGCATGTGGAGGTATGCTTGAGCCCTAGTAAATCCTCGTTTATGGGAATGAAACACTTCCTTTTACCGTAGCACTCTTTATCCTCAAGGATCACAAAGTGTGTCACAAATTTATAAATACTTAGCTCTAGGGAGACACTGCCACCCCAGCCGTGGAGACTGCAGTCAGGGAGTGATATTTTGGCCAAGGGCAACTCTGTACTCTTAGGAAAAAATTCCCTGGCATCTTTAATGTCCATGCAGCACAGAGAAGAAATCAATATTTCAAGGCGTATTCTGAAAGACCCTTGCATGGTGAATTGTATGGATTTCAGTTTATCTGCCTTGGAAGGATGACAGGGCTAAAGACGACCCTGCTGGGATCTGAGCCTGTTATTCCAGCCCTAGACCACTAAGCCATCCCCTTCAATTAATCTTGGGAAACAGTAATTACCACAGTGAGCGCCGTGACCCCACCCTGCATGTAAGTCGTGGTAAAACTCCTGCCGTTGCTGCAGTGAAGAATCCCATTTGTAGAGAGGCCCAAATGTTCACTGGGGGAAATGATGGATAGTTGTTGGATTTCTTCAAATGCTTTTTAAACTGGGCATTCATGAATATCTGCAGGTGCTGTAATCATGTCATATTATACCTATCCTGCTGAGGACAGCCTGCTTAAAGACAAATATACAATCACAGTCTCCTTTTCAGATAGGTTCAAAGTACATGCATTTGGGTATGTATTTTGAGCTATGTTCAGGCAGTTGCACACTCAAATGGATATTCAGGTATCTAGAACAGTGGCACTGATTGGGGCCCAGTGGCTCTGGGAACCTGTTACTTTTTTCAGAGGCTCTCATCTTCTGCTCCAGATCTAAGCTTTGAGTTTTCTTTAAGAAAAGAAACTCCCCTGTGGTGAGTGCACCCCTTCACAACACTGAAGCCTAATTTTGATGATGTAAATGTCATTTCATACTGTGGTATTGCTGATCAAAGTGTGTGGGGATAAGGAGGAGGATCTTATGGGCAATCTACTGTGTGTGGCATATGTGGCCTCCCAAAGGGAGCCAAGACTGCCTGGCAAGATATGGAGTCACATACAAGTAGTCCAGCAGATCTTCCAAGTTCCACCACGGAAAAACCAAGCCCATGAGCTCAAGGATACACCAAACCTTCACCAAGGGGGAGCCAAAACTGAGGATCTCAGGGGAGCCCAGTAAAATTCCATGGGAGTATCCAAGTCCTATAGTGAGGAAGCTAAGCTCAAGGAATCCAGCAGAGTCCAGAAGCCACACCGAAAGACAGCCAAGCCTAAGGAAGCCAACGGGGCATATGTGATCCTATTTTGACCATCTGCAAAATCAGCTGAGTGTTGTCTCTCATTCTGGGTCTTTAAGTGGGTGAAACTTGCCTTGTGGGGGGAATCTTTTTGGCAAAGTCTGACCCCGTGTCTAGCTACCCATTTATCCAGGCAAATCCCTTGTTTGTGTTTGCAGCTTTAGTAACGGCGCACATAAATGTAAGTATAAAATTAATGCACTTTTTTTGCGTGTGGACTTCAGGCCTCACTATCAGAAAACCTGGCACTAAGTCACTGATTGCTATTGAATTACACGTCCCCTTTGCAAAGCATTTAGCAGATAACTGCACTGTCTCTTCAGGGCCTGAGATTCCTCAGTGGCATGCCAGTTTTCAGAACCTGATACTTCTTTTCGTTGCTGATGTATAAATATTTGGGGACCATCATTTTCCATCAGCGACGTAAGTCTTTAGTGCCACTGGTGGTCTGCGAGGGTTATATTATACTGACGTTTTTGCTTAGTGAGATGTTTATCGGGAGAAGCCTAACTTGGCAGGCATCTGCTAGGTCATGAAGAACCCTTGTTTACAAGGAGAGAAAAGCTATTTGGTTACACAATTTTGCAGTGTGTGTGGAGAGCGTCCTTATGCCTCCCGTCGTTCCGTCACAAGAGAACTGCTGGTGTCTGGTCCCACGTGAGAACTGGTGTCATGTTGTAGTGGATGAAGCTGTGATTGTTGCTAAATTCACAGAACACTGGGAAGCACTGGAGTTCTTAGCAGACTGCCCGCGTGACAGCCACAGAGTGGCGTTTCAGAGCTGTGAATGCCTTTGAGGATTGTTTTTAAGTCAGTTTTTACTAATTCATGTGCAGTCCCTTTATCCAGGGCCAGATTTACACTTTAGGCACCCCTAGGTGCAGGGTCTCGGAGCCACCCAACCCCTGCCGCCCGTGGTGGCTGGGAGCTGTGGGATACCCCCACCGCCCGCAGCAGTTTGGAGCTTCTAACTGGGATGAGCAGTGAGGGTACCCTGCCATATTTAACTTTTAGATAGCCAGCGCCCCAGCACCCCCTGCCCAGCCAGACCACAACTTCCCAGTGCCCCTACACCCTCACTGCCCAGCACCTCCCACAAACCTCCCCAGAGATCCACTCTCCCAAGCCCTGCCCCGTTGGGAGGTGATGCTGTCTGTCGGGCTGAGCGAGGAGCACTCCAGCAGGGCTGTGTGGGGCCGTCTGCCCCTCAGCTGGCCCCACCCCCAGCTGGCACCCAGGAGCAGCAAAATTTGAATTTTTCGATGCCCCTAGAATGCCGGGGTCCCTAGGCACGTGGCTACTGTGCCTAATGGGAAATCCGGCCCTGTCTTTATCATTCCTTGTTGACCTGCAGTTCTTTGAACTGTATATTCAATCCAGCCAACTCTGAAGGAGAAAGTTCCACATCCTAAGGCGAACTGCGGCAAAGATCTGATCATCTGCCAACTCCACAATGTGAGGGGTAACATCTTGAGGAAGCTGGGATACCTGTTAGGGTGAGACTTAAGGAGGAGCTCTTGGGTCTTCAGCGTGGGATTTTCAAAAACTTATAAGTGTGTTAGGAGCACAAATTCCCTAACTCACTCAGGCGCTTTCGAAAAACCTACCTTTAACTCTCAACGCCAGAGCAAAGACATTCCCTGTTCCACAAGTGGATAAAGTAGAGAACGCGAACATGCCTGCTGCAATCTGAACACACGAGGCGCCCTGCTAAAAGAGAGAGCTATGAGGATCAAGTCTCCTAGTCAGAGAGGTATGTCTTGCTTTTGCAAGTTCATCCAGTGATAAATAAGGGTGTGGCCTGCCTTGTGCAAATTGAACAGCTGGGAAAAGTATGCTTTGTTTGGACACATGGTCAATAGTGCGGCCAAGATTCTTCTTATCTCCTAGCAAGTATCCTCAATAAGGGCCTGATCCAAAGGCCTTTGAAGTCAATGTGAGTCATTCCACTGACTTCAGTGGGCTTTGGATCAGGCCCCAGGTGAAGACATAAAAGAGAAGAGAGTCTTGTAATGGTAAGCTCTGCCCATCACCACACTACTTCATGTCTGGAACGGAGGATGAGATTGCTCTGATCTATCCAGCCAGCAATATCAATCAAGAGGAAAGCTAGAAGAACTTGTAAATTCTAGGAGCAAGAGATGTTACATTGTTGATAGTTGGTCAAACGATGATAATCTACAAGTTTAAAAATTATGTCCCAAATCGCTCCATACTATATATCTAAAATATATCTGGTATCGAAAACTCTCTTAAAATGTCATGCAATTCTGCTGATTTAATTCATGGTTTTGATAAATAATAGCTTACAGCTTTGTTTCATCTGTGGGAGAGTTGACTATAGTTCATACATCTTGGCTATATTTTCTGTGTCTCTGTCTGGTCTGTATTTTTGCCAGCTATTGTACATCCTTTACGGAAGGTAAGGAATAAAAGTAAGGAAGAATCAATTTACAAACAAAGTAAAACCAAGAAGAAGGTAATTGGACTTTCTTTTATTAATGCATTAAAACAAGCTATCTCTCCACCATGAATGTTCTGGTATTATTTTATCTTTTAATAGTTTAATAAATAATGACTTTAATTCTCAGTGTACTCCAGGAAACCTTTTCTTCCCATCAAAACTCTCTCTGTTGCATGTCATATAGATAGTACATTTCTAGCTAATATTTTTGGATACTTTAACATAAGGTATAATTGCTTTGATGTAGCACATGGCCCTCTGTTCCTAATGCTAAAACTTCATTTCAAAGTTGCATTTAATTTGTGTTGACTGTAGTTACAAAAGGAAAGGGGTACAGCCTTCCCCCCACCCCTATTTCTTTACCATTTCAGCAGGGTTTTGTATTCAGATAGAGGCTTATCCTTATTCACATGCTGATTAATTTCTTTCAATCCATAAATATAACATATCTTTTAGCTCACATGAAACACAAAGTAATACATAATGCATTTTCTCAGTTTTCTAAAGACAATCCATCCTTCTGTCTAAATTTACTTTGGGAATTAAAGAAAGTTCTTTTGAAGTTACATCACTAAAATGTTAAGCAGCTGCATTTACAGCAGTATATACCTACCTTGTAAGTAGCTATTTGCTGCTTTTAACTGATGTCCGTGGGACTCTGCTGGGTATGGGCCTCTGGGCCAAAGAAAGGGTCTCAAACCTTCAAGCATTTTGCACTGAAGACCTAGAGTTCCCAGTGCTATGGGCTGGCAGGATGGGCCCTGAAGAGAAACCGGATTGTGGCATGTGGTTGGACTGCATGGCTTTCAATATCTGCTCCTACATCAATTTAACATCTTATTTCCCTTTCTTGCAGATACATATTTATGTGCATCCAAGAAATATAGAGCATGTGGCCCCAAATGGGGCATGGTTTTTTTGACTCTCCAAAAATATAAGTAATATGTTGGTGTTTGCTTCATAATGGTTGGACAATAATTTCCTCTGCCTGGTGTATGGACCAAGAAGTTTAGTGGTATTATGAGACAACCTGTTTTTTGCAATGGAGAGAAAGTGACAACTGCCTAGTTACTGTAAACCAGGGGTCGGCAACCTTTGGCATGTGGCTTACCAAGGTAAGCACCCTGGCGGGCCGGGCCAGTTTGTTTATTGTCCACAGGTTTGGCCGATCGCGGCTCCCGCTGGCTGTGGTTCGCCGTCCCAGGCCAATGAGGGCAGCGGGAAGCAGCGGCCAGCACATCCCGCGGCCAGTGGGAGCCACGATCGGCTGAACCTGCGGATGCGGCAGGTAAACAAACCGGGCCGGCTCGCTAGGGTGCTTACCCTGGTGAGCCGCGTGCCAAAGGTTGCCAGCTCCTGCCGTAAACCATTTATGGACCATGCCTTGCTACGTAGTGGCAGTAGTGGAATGCATGTGGAGCTTTGAGATCTTGGTTGACATAGGCTACGAAGGTAGCAGTGAGACTCAAATTCAAATCTCTTCCCCACTTCAGGGAGAGGTGGGAATTGAACCGGAGTCTTCCACAGCCCAGGTGAATGTCCCAACCACTGGGCTAAAAGTGATAAGGTGGGCCCTGTGGACCCCTCCCCCCCATCGCCATTTTGTGAACCTAGTTCTTCTTTTGCTTTTATGTTAAAAATTGATCAAAAACAAAACGACTCAAAATTTTGATGTTTGTCGTCTTTTGATTCACTGACATTTTTCAGATTTGATTGGTCGAACCGAATTTCTTTCCTTTTTCTCTTTTTGGACTGCCAGTAAACTGGAGGGGAAAAAAAATCAGTTTTCTCAAATGCCTTTGTCTTGATTCTGTGGAAGTTTTGGTGCCTAGCTTTGATATCTTTTTAGTGCAATTCAGGGGCTCTCTCACCAATATCTTCTTCCTATAGCTCATGTAATAGCTTGATAACTATGACATCCAGAACTCCTTGCTGCTTTCCTTTCCTTTTTCACCACACTTCTGAAGCAGCATGTTCTTGATTCTGATGCATTGAAACTGTGCCTCTACTTAGAGCTTTTCCGTAGACTTTCCTTCCAGTTTGTTTAAAAATCCTTTTATCCAATCAGTGTGTTCTCACAAGACAGTACTAGTGGGCCGGATCCTGAGGTTCCATTTCAGGTTTTCTCTGTCCCTTCCATTTAGGCCAATGGGAGTTTTGCTTGAGTACTGATCGAGAAAACTGAATAAGGATCTCAGAACCCGGTCCCCAAAGATGATAATATCCACAGCACATCAACTTACACATGTTCTTATTTGCTACCCCCTATGGGAAGCTGTAGGTTTCAAACCCCAGCTCTGCCACGGACTCACCATGTGGCCTTGGGCAAGTCCCTTTGCCTTTCTGTCTCATTTCCCCATCTGTAAATTGGGGATGAGACTTGCCCACCTACATTTCAAGGGCGGTGTGAGGATTAACTAGTTCATGTCTTTACAGTGCTTTGAGCTTATAAAATGTTCATTTTTATTAGAAGGCCTGGAAAAGCACAGGTACATGGGGAAGTGGGGGAAGCTCTTCTTGTGCCCTCCCATATGTGCCTGTAGAGGGCGGGGCAACACTGCATCCTGGCTATTCAAGAGTTCTTGTAAGAAGTGGGCAAGTCAGAGCCACCATTTTGGAGTACAGCGGTGTAACCAGGAGGCCACCATTTTGGAGTTTCTGTCTAGGCTAGATCGTCAGCTACAGCCAAGATACATGCAGCATGAAATGGCAGGATTTGCCCCTTTGTGAGGAGAGAATCCAAGCTTCTACTTCAGAGATATTGCAGTCTCTTTACATTTGCTCTTGTGACAGCGTGAAATCAATAGGGTTTTGCTCCAATAATTGTCTATAAACCCCGTTGCAAATAAACCTGTTTGTGTTTTGCCTGACGGGGCGGAGGGTGTTCTGAAGCGCACACTCACGTTCTGTTAGTTACGTGACAAGTAGTTACCTGACAGTGTAAGTCAGTGAGCACCGTCCCACCCACCCAATCCACAGGTGATAGAAGAGGGACTCCGCCATCTCTCTTGTTCTGTTTCCACCCCCACCAGCCTCATGGAAAATGAAGTGACACAGCCTGGGGAGGTATTAATCATCTTTTCTGTGGAGTCTCCCCTTGCCCAGGGCAACCCATTGATGTATGGCTCCGGTGGAGCTGTACACCAGGAACCATAGCTCATGCAGAGACACAGGGTATCAGCATGGATGACGTTGGCCTCCCCTGGATCCCCAGGATGGTGTGAATGGGGTGCACCCTATGGGCATTTCCACAGGAGGGGACCAACCTTGCTCCCTCCATAGGCAATAAGGGACGAGCTATGAGGAGCAAGGAAATGGTTTCAGGAGCAAAACTAAACTTCCAAGTACTTTTAGGATCTTGTCCGCTGTGTAGTTGATTTGATAATCGTAATTTCCTGTGTGCCCTGCATAGTAGGCCATGATGCTGTGCAAACTTCTCTGTGCCGTGAGTTTGTTTCGCTTCATGCAGTTATCCTTTTTTATTGCAAGTACTGAGAGGTAAAAAACAAACCGACACATTTGTTCTATCAACACGTTGGAAAGATCTTTTTTCACTGTCTTTTGACAGGCTTTAGTTGAACATCTCATTTAAAGGAGACAATATGACTTCTAGATGTGTGCGGGACATGCTCCTATGCTGGTGAATGCAGCAGATCCTGATTTGTGAACTGGGAAGAACTCAGTCTTTTTATTCTTATTGTACTGCCTAAACTCCCAGCGCTCATTTGCTTGGTGTTGTTACATTTTTAGACACTGTGAAAGCTTATAGAATATCTTCAACCCTGAGAAGACTCAAGACGTATTACACTGTTGGGGGAAAATTCTGCGCTGTCCAGTATTATTGCCTTACTCTAATATCAGTGAGTCATCTTCAGAGAAAAACTAAAATCAATCCCAGCACTATTTCATCAGATTTCTTCATCTGGAAACTCAACGTCTGTGTAAATTGCACCAAAGAGGTCACATGAAGATATGGGCCGATGTTTCTCTTGGGTGACTTCTGAGCTCTTCAGAATTTGTAAGGACATAGTGGGTCACGAGTCTAAACAAATCAAAACAGCACATTGTTCTTGTGTACTTCAAAGCTCCCATATCAACTTCCTACTCATCTGCTGGAATCTTTTTCATGTTTCTTTGTGCTTGGTATAGTTACAGTCCCACAATTATGAAGTTGCCAGTACATCCTTGGGTCTAGTTCTTGGTTTCATGGGTGCCTGAATGCCATTAGCGTGACAGCAGAGTCTAATCCCATGTGGTTTGTGTATATCAATGTTAACCTACTCCAGTTAACTAAAGGATAATGTTTGGGTTGCTGGACCATATGGAAGAGTTAATGACTTTAGCAGATAGCTTTACTCTGGCACGTAGGTGAGATTTTTGATAACTTCAAAGGAAAAGCCAACATGGAAAAGTGATATGCTTCGATATACACAGGGCCATATTCGGATCTCTGTTGTTCCAGTGTAAATTTGGAGAGTTGTATCAGTGATGTGCAGTGGTGTAACCAGGAGGTCTCATGTACAAATTGTAATATGTCACCTGAGGTGGATAGTACAGTGTTTCCAGGCATAGTCTGTGGACAAAATCTCCATGTTTTTAGAGCTTTAACACCAGAGAGAAGTCCAGAATAGCACAGGAGAGCTCTGGGTATGGGAAGGGCAGGTAGGAGAGGGAAGGATTGGACGGGTTCTCTAGTGTCGGTAGTAAAATCCTCTGGCCCTAATTCAGCAAGGTACTTAAGCACATGCCTAACTCTAAATGCATGCGTAGTCCTGCTGAAGTCCATCAGATTATTTGCCTGTTTAACATACAGTGTGTGCTTAAGTATCCTGCTGAACAGGGGTGTCTGATGTGTGCATTCAGAACTCAAGGAGGTCATTCCCCCATGGGCACTGCTGCTGAAAGAGAGCTGGGGAGCTGAAGGAAAGAGGGGAAAGGATACTGATGCAGACTTCACAATGTCCACAGGCACAGTTTGCAGTATGTGTGGGATCTGAGGCCTGTATTGATATAATTATAAATCCCCAAGGATGTTTCTAGATTTCATTAGCCCTGAAAAGCATCCTCTAGGACCGGAAAGCCCAGCAATAAGCCTCAGAGGTTGATCGGCTGAGTAAATAACCCTCTAAGGGCGCCTGCAGAGTTTATAAGCCATGCTAGGACTCCAGCAGTTTCTAATCTGGGCAGGTAGAAAGGCCTAGTGAATTCACCTGAAGAAAAAACCTCCATAAACTATAGATCCCTTGGTAAAGCAAACACTCTGATGTTCATGAAAATCCTTTTGATGCTAGAGAAATAGCCCTGGCTGTTAACTATATTTATCTCTCTATAGCTATAGATATAAAAATAAGTATACATTTAAAAGTGCCTCAGAAACAGTTGGCATAACTATTGAATTTAAAAAATGCTTTTCATCTCTATTAGCGCTTAAGACCAAGAGATCTGCAACACTCAGGACAGAAACAAGTCATGTGCTTTTCAGAGACTCTAAATATCCTTCTTGAGTAACCATGAAAAATCAATTAATAAATTCTGTTACAAATAACCATCTTGCAAATCCCCGAGGCTGCTCTAATTTATGCAGAGAGTCAAACTAACATCCGGCCAACAAATAATTCAGAGGCTACAAAGGGTGCTCTCCACTCTTAGGGTACTGAATCAGGACAGGTTGGTCAAACCCAAGAATTGGGACCAGAATTTCAAGCCTTTCTGGTTTGATCCCAGCTAAAAGTGCAGAGGAGTAAAAAACTAATTAGGAGTAATCAAACAACATTGGGGGAAGTTGTTCCCTTCCCTTACCCCCCCCCCCCAATCAGGTTTACTTACTGCTAGTGGGTGTCTTCAACCTTCAGAAGTACTCTAACTGTAGACTACTCAGCCCATCACCAATTTTGATATTTATATTTAGCAAAGTTGGGCACTTAAATACTTCTAATTACTGACATTCTGACACCTGGCTGGTGACCAGATGGCTCCTCAGGTGTTAAATCCAGTTGAGATCTGGATGTACTCTGAAGTTCAAAGAGTAATTTCCCTGGCTGTAGAACACACGTTTTTAGCCTTCTGAATAAAGCATAGAGCCGAGACATAGTACCCAGTAGAGAAAAAATACTCTTCTATCTATGCACCCAAAAAGTAAATGCTTTTGTGGCCCAGATGAACAAATACAATGGGTCTGTTGCACTGAGCCAAGTTTATTTGTGGTTCTGTAGCGTAGCAGATCCATTGAGATGAATGGAGTTAGTAATGTCCTTTTATTTTATAAATATCCACATTAAAGCTAATGCATGCAATATATGCACTGAGTCATTGTGTGCCCAGTTCTGCAGTGCTTTCCAGTTCATGTAGGTATTTATATCTGTGAAACATGAGTTTAAAATGCTGCCATTCTGATTTGATAGTGCTTTGGCCCCACTCGAAAATGGGCTTCACAAGGTCAAACACAGGTGTGTGCATAAAAGGAACCCATTGCAAAGATAACTTTTTTCATTTATATTTCCTCTGTAAAGTTAAGTTTCAAAATTAGGTAATTACAGTAATGAAGATAATGACTTGATTAAAATGGCCTATTGTTTAATGAAACATTTTCAGCAAACATAGATCTAAATGTTTTTTAAATTGAGTTAATCACAAAATAGCATAGCATAATTACAAAGTGCATTTTACTGAAACAGCACACGTACTTTTGTATACATGCTATGCAGTAGGCTTATGATATTCTAATTTTAGTAAGAATTATAACACATATCTTGTCAGGTTAGTGCTCCTGAAAGAGGCTGGAGTGGCAGACGTGGTGACGAAAGTCGCTTCTGAACAAGTACAGCATCAGCAAAGACAGTATTATACAGCGTCTTCAGTGTCCTTAATAATAATGTATCTGAGGAAGGATCATTCAGTTTCTTCCAGTAGAGTCCTTGACCTCTCTGAGACTGCCAGCAAGGATGACGAGCATGATGGTGAGTTTTGAGAGCTAGATGCCTCTCTACAAGGCATTATACGGAGCCATATCTCAGTTCGCATTGGCCACTGAATACCTGATGGCCGAGGGTGAGAGTATTATAGACAATTTAGCTGGATTGGCACAGGTGACCTGCAAGAATCTGGTTCAATGCCCTGTTAGCTGTCCACTGTAACAGATGTACTCATTTTGTTCACAATAGTTTTAACTGTAGATTGTTTTAATCCTTCCCCTTCTTTAAACTGACTTTAAAAGTATGCTCATCACTGCCAATTCAAGAGTAAATTACTGCAGGGGTGTTTCCGGTACAAATCCCAGGATTTCTCAATGGGATTTGTGTGTGTAACTCCCATTCACTCTCTGATTATTAATCCCATAGTCCTATGATTTACAGTGCTCATTCCAAAATCAGATGACCAGAGACCTTCCAAACAGGGTCTGTCTATATCCAGCTGGTGGTACTCAAACACCCGGCATGCTGCAAGCACGCCAAATCATTTGCATTCCTCCATGTTAAGCGCTTTATTACTTATGACTTGATTACATAATTTTACATATCTGTTAGTTTATACAATTAAATTTCTTGCTGTAGGTCTATTTAGATTAATAATAATACTTAATAAGTCTGACACTTTGTCTTGCTTTTCATCCAAAAATCACTCAAATGCAGTTGCCTCTGGGTTGAAATGCAGCAGCTGTTTAACAGTGCACAAGCAGACTAATAAAAACCCTCTGCACTTTTTATCCAGTGATCTCAAAGCACTTTATGCAGGTGGTTGAGTATTGTTGCTTCCATTTTATAGATAAGGTAATAGAGGAGCAAAGTGGTGAAATGACTTGTCCACAAATAGACAGCAATTCAGTGGCAGAGTTGGGAAAAGATCCTAAGTCTACTGCCCTGACCACCAGACTGTTTTCTCATTACACTACAGTTCAGACCGATAGGGAAGAAAACTATAGATTCCAAGTTTCCAATTGAGTTTACAGGAATAATTCTGCATTATTGAAATCTGCCCAGGATAGTGCGTCAAACAACTCTATTGTTGTGAAAAGTGCCATGGGACTCATCAATACAACACGTGATCGGGGCTGTTGTGGTTTTATGTTTGATCCAATAGACAGGTTAGGCTGAATAGGAAATATTTTGTGTTCAGATCTGAGATTTTGCTTTGACTTCTGATTGCAAAGCACTGCAACATTTGCCATTTATTTTAACTAAGCTTCTGAAACCATAAGAAATCCCTATTCGTTCAAAAAGGCAAAATGTGAGGCCTGGGTAAATGATCTTTGAACATTTAAGTACACCAGCAATGCAACCTAAATTAAGTAAGTTGTTGAATGACTACAAAATCTGTGGTTGCCGTTCTAATTATTTAATAGTTCATTAAAGTTTGCGGCAGTCTAGGACTGCTTTGTTCTATGACCTTTGATTGCTTAGTCTTTTCCATCACTGAATCTTCGGGAGCTATAAATGATGTTCTTTTCCCATCCTGGATGTTTCCCCCTAGAATGGCAGTGTTTAAAATGGTCTACTAAGGTGCGGGGTTTTTTTGTTTTTGTTTTTCCAGTTTAGGTTCAGGAGCCATGGGGGGAGGGGAGCCCGTTGTCTAAATTATAAGCCATTGTGAATTAAGAACGAGGGCAGAGTGTTGAAAAGAATTCATTGTTAATGAGCCAATAAAAGGTATTAAAAGGCAAATTGGCTGAACCTTACTGGCCTGCTTCACTTCCTTCGATGGAAGCGAAGTATTTAATGGAAAGACCGCCCAATGACAGATAGCTCAGTCCAATTGTTCTTGCAGAATGAAAGTAGTAAAATCTTGAATAATAAAAGCAACCATATATTTTAGCGCGTTAGCCAATAAAGTCCTTTATTTCTATTGTGCCCATTTCATGTGTGCGGAAAGATGAGTAAACACCTCCCTTCAGAGCCAGTCTATTATTTTAACTTTTCTGTTTTTTCTTCCTTTTTTTTATTTTGATCCCCAAGAATGCAGATATTGGCAAGTCTTTCCAGTTATACTCTCAGCCTTCACAGTGGCTTACCTGGGTCCTGCTACAGTGCCAGGGCCATTCTAGATTTAATTATCTCTTTGTCCCCGCACTGCAGTGTATTTGCTGGGATACACAGTCCCTCCTGCTGAGAAGATGGGCCTGCAGCTTGCTAGTTCTGCTCTAAGATCTAGCCAGCTGCCTCCCATTATCGCCACGTGGCCATAAGCATGCCAGTTTCAGACTGCTGTGAGCCAAGGATATTTTGGAACAGGAGATGGGCAAAGGAGGGCTGCCTTATAGATGGAATGCAGGAAAGCACTCATTAGGAAGGGCTGAGCTGAGGAGCATAGCCTTCAAGGCAACCAGATCTGTCTTCTGCATCTGGATCTCCCTCTTAGCAATGTGAAGGCTGCCCTACTGAACAGTGCCTGCTAAAGTGATTAATAATACACTGTAACTTTAAGTGTGGCAATGAGACACAGACTGAAACTCTTATGCGTATTACTCCTCACGCTGTGATCTATGTAGGGAATTTAGCACGATATTTCAAAAGCCAAAGGAACTGATGACGAACCTACTTATTTTAAAGTTATCAGTGAATCTCAGTGCTTTCGATATCAATAGTATTTTAAAAGCCTTCGCTGCCATTGCTCAGAACAGGCCTAAAAGTCCTAAATTGTAGCAGTGTGAGAAGACAAATACCATTGGAGTTACTGGACTGATACTAATGTGCAACCTACAGAACCGAAAGCAGAGTCGGAGGCGGCGCCTGCGTTAGAAGTGAAAGTCAATGAAACGCTAAGGCTCTGTTGAGGAAATTCCGACTATTTGGGTCGGGTTTAACCCTGAAGCAGCTGAATGTTTTTATGATGAAGGTTACTAAAACTATTACAGGATTCCCCACACCCTTCTGTTTGTAAAGAGAGGCGGATGAATGTGGTTTTTCCACTCTCCTTGGGATTCCTCCCTCCACCATTGGTCTTGGGCAGGGGTACCAGAATTTTGCCAATATGAAGGTCCCTTTGGCAACTTGGCAGGAGCTTGCATTAACAGAGACGTTTGCAGCTGTCCCCATCTCTGCTAGACAGGAATATCCCATGGAGATCACTGGCACTAGCCTGCACTTAGAGCTGGACTAAACTTTGATAATGAAACCTACAAAATGTGTGAATCCTCATGGATGGTTACAGGCTTCGTTTTAAAATCGGAACATGAGGTTCAAAAGGACCTTTTTGTTGAAGCCTGGACTCTTGAGAGAGAGAGAGAGTAATGAGTGTGGTCTAGGGATCTTCAGGAAGCTTGAAGACTCAGCTGGGTTTTATCCTTCTTTGTCTGCCCCCAAATCTGTGTTGCCATTCTGTGGGGAGAGGGACCTTCCAGGCTGCAGTTCCCTTCTTCCTCCCAGTGTTCTCGGGAAGCAGAAACCTTGCCTCCACCCAGATTTTCAAGGGTAACATGTACTCACTCCTCCCAGATGAACCCTATGGAAGTCAGACAAGATAAACCAGCTCAACTCCCTCACATATATCTGGGGTCTAGAAATCCTGCAACCCCTCCAGTCAGCAGCGACGCTTCTCGTCAATGCTTCTGCTGGTCCCATTCCTGCCACTCCCCATTATCCTCCCCCTATTCTGGGGCGTGGTGCGCTCCAGAGTGTATAGACTGGATGTGGCATCGTCCAAGTTAATGAAAGCAACCCCACTGTAGTGCCCTGAGGGGTGAAGTTTTGGCTAATTGTGTCCTGGGGCGGCACATTCCTCTGAAGGTGAATGGCTACAGAAGCACCAGTGCTTGGCATTCTTCTAGACTCGCCTTGTTATGGCGAAGTACAAATATGAAAGGCTGAAAACGATTCAGTAAAGTGCGCTGCAGCTCTTGTACTATGTGTGTCTGACAGGTTCAGCAAAAGCCGACGTTCTTTTAAGGTGTAAGAGTTCTTCTCGTGTATAGTCCTGTGTAAACAGGATCAAGCTCTTATGACAGCAGTTATCTTTTGCCTTCTGATGGTGCATTTGCCATAGCTGACTGAGTTGCTACTATGAGAATAAGTTCAAACTAAAATGTTCATCTGAGCCATCAATCATCTTCTAGAAAGAAATAAAAGCAGAACACACAGGTCTGCAGTTGCAAATTAAAGCTGCTCGTCCTGTTCAGGTGCCTTTTAATCTGTCCTGGCTTTGGCTGCTGGGGTAGTGAGGAACCCGCAGACGTGATCGACAGACGGCTCTTCCTTATTGATTATGACATATGAAGGAAACACAATAAACAATGGTGATGCCAGAAGTCCTCATTTGGGTTTCCTTTTATAATTGTCTATTGCATCTGACTTGTTTGAAATACTATATAGCTAGTGTTTTCTCTAGTTAGGTAGCTGTATAGATCTGTTAGTGATCAGACAGCATTGATTGAAGTGTCTGAAAATTCCAGATCGCACAAACGTACCCTGTAAAATACTGTTTATATATGGAGCATATTCTTAGAATATTGTGTCATCCCCTCTTCTTGGATTTGTTTCTGTTTTTTAAATCTTAATGTGTCTAGCTCTCGATCCTGCTATAGTCATCGACAAAGCTACTAGGTTAATAGTGTTTTGCTTCCTCCTAGGCACTGAAAGTGCAGAAGGTATTGCAAAGTGATGCCCCATCTTGTGAACCAAGGAGTGGGAACACTTGTTATAATCGCACCTGCAGTGGCTGTTACTGAACAGTGTTACTTAGCATTTACGCGGTGACTGAAAAACTGTAAGCTTTAAAGGCTCTCTTTTCTCGTATGTTGATGGAGGGGTTAGCTATGAAAGCGGCATTGTATCTGCCAGCCAAGTGTACCAAGCTCTGGGCAGGAACACACAGTTCTTAACCAATATTTCAGCTGGTAAAACTGGTGTTTGTGGGATATAAAAAGGTAAATGTTTGTTTATTTATTTAAATATGGTATTACCCACCATATGTTAGGTGCTTTCCAAACAGATCAAGACACAATCCCTATCCGGAAGAGTGGACAGTCTGAAAAATGGTACAAGTACAGTTTATCATCTTGCTTGCCTTATATGTTGTTGGGTTGCTGGTCTAATGAGATTTGAGGATGGGTTGCTTTGCCTGGACGTCAGTCGCTAACAAGAATAAGGCATGCTGTTGTCTGTTATCTAGTTGCAGCTCTTCTCCCCAGAGGCAAATGGTGTTGCGTTATGTACTGTGTATATTGGTGTACTATGTACTGGATAGTATACAAGGCCCAAGCTGCCCATGAGCAGAACGTCCATGGAAGCTAATGGGAGGTTCACACACTGAGGGCCTGATCCAAAGCCTGTTGGAGTCATGAGTGTTTTTTCCAGTGACTTCAGGGCATGGGATCAGAGCCCAACTGCTTCTAGGACTGAGTCCAGGATCTGCAATACACTTTGAGCTCTTTCTGAATCACAAGTTATGTAAAATAGTATGTATCATTATTTGTAACGCTTTGGTATCGCTGTTGAGCTAATATTGAGGGATAACGGATAAATAGTTCTGAGCACTTTCCGCAGCATTTATTCTCACCAGAAATGTAGGATTTGCCAAGTACAGCGAGCACAAAATTCATGTACAGTTGTTTGCTAATTCCTGTACTTGACTCATATGTTCCCCTTTCAAATGTTCATAAATCTAAGCTAGTACAATACTATGGCTGAGAATTCAAATGCATCAACGTTGGGGAGTTTGACATAATGTTTCCCACACCAACCATAACTTGGCCACATTGCACATCTACAATATGGCCAAGAATTAACGGCATATAAAGTCATACAAACTAATAACTGTACAATGGTAACACTGTGGGGTCCCAGCCTGGGACGAGGACCCCATTGTGTGAGGTTTTGTAGAAATGCAGAATGAAAATATGATCCTTGCCCCAAAATAAATCCTGATGGCACAAGGTTGCTTAGTGGTAACTCTGAATTGTGTGCATTTAAATGTTCACCTGTGATGTTGCATTAAGTCATGCCATTGAATTGGACTATATGATGTATAATGGTGGGAAAACATTTTTTTTTTTTTTTGCCGTGTGCAAAACTGAACAGGAGAAGAAATTTTCATAAAACATTGGAAAATAATTCAGTCCAAAACAGGGATGTCATGGTTACATCCTAGCTACATGGCTAGCTGTGTCTTTGACCCCTTTCTGGTGTGTCTGAGTGCACCCCTTCAGGTGCGCCCCTGTGCACTCACCTCTTTCAAGGTGGAATTCTGTAATTCTTCTACTTTTCAATAGGGTCTCTGGGTTACAGTCCCTGAGTGCCACTGTTATTTCTCAGCAGGTCCGACTGGCTTTGGTCCAGCTCCTTTGGGAGCGTTGACCAGCAGTGAATACAATGGCCAGCTCATTTTAAGAGAGCGAAGTACTGTTTAAGCTTAACAGTAGGAACAGTAAAGGAGAGGAGGGGAAAAAGATTTAAAACAGTCTGTATGCATCTGTCTTGCCTAAAGCTTACCAACCCCTGGAAGCATTGGAAGGCCTGGCTGCTTCAGACCACCTTGCAGAGCCTGTGTCTGGTCTTCATGAACAGCCCCTGACAACTACCTCTCCCCTTGTGTGCGTCACTTTTTAACCTTTAAATGGGTCTGTTCCCAGCCTTGGCAAGACAGCTGTGTAAATCCAGGCTGAAGCCGAGGAAATGGGATATTCACAGTTGATCGTAATCACCTTGATGTAGTTACCAGGAGATTACTTATTTAGCGGTATTGTGTGGCCCTCCTGCTAGTTTCCTCACAACCCCGCTATTAAAGCAAATCAACACATGCATGCAGTAAGCATTCCAATAACCCCATATAATCATTCAGTAAATATTACCATAACCTGGTGACACACATTAGTCATAAATAATACAGAACAGCATTCTTAAATGATCACATATCAGCCCCTTGTCCTTCACAGGGGAATTTTTTGCCAAGCTGTTAGTGAAATGAAAGGAAACTGTTTTGCTTATGAAAGATATGTTTTTCAAGCTTTTAATTACAGTGTTCACTATACCATGACACCACACAAGCGGAATGCTTATAAAGTAAAATGAAGCCCACCTTTAGATCTGTATTCAGTTTGGCTAAAGAAACAGCGATGGGAAAAGAGAGGTATTTATTGATATTTGTCCTCATTTCAGCTACTGCACCAATGCATTTATCTGAATGGACAATCATTAGATTGCACACTCAGACTGCTGTTTTTCTGATTCTAGCACTGCAAGTGTGCAGAAACGGTGTGTGTTGTTGTATGCTCTAGAGTGCTGCACCCTACACAGTGTTTTATCTATTGAAGATTTGCTTAGCACCCACTTGGTTATTTTGGCACGATTCATTTTTGTTTAAACTAAAAGAGAAAACACCGAAGGATCTGGAGATCAAATCAACCCGCTTAAGAAGCTTCCACAAAGCTAGACTCAAACTAGACCGATACAGACTAGTACACTAGTAGCAACGATGTTTTGCTGTTTGATTGTTTCCAGTTTCTGCTAGCCAACAGGAATCTCTAAAACATATTTCAGAGTAGCAGCCGTGTTAGTCTGTATCCGCAAAAAGAAGAACAGGAGTACTTGTGGCACCTTAGAGACTAACAAATTTATTTGTTAAAACATCTGTTATTCTCAATTACCTATGTTCTACAACTCATACTGTTTAATTCTTGCATTTACTGTATTTTCAATATTTGGAAAGCCTATAGAATCCTAGAATATCAGGGTTGGAAGGGACCTCAGGAGGTCATCTGGTCCAACCCCTTGCTCAAAGCAGGACCAATCCCCAACTAAATCATCCCAGCCAGGGCTTTGTCAAGCCTGACCTTAAAAACCTCTAAGGAAGGAGATTCCACTACCTCCCTAGGTAACCCATGTCTATGTAAAATTTGAAACAGACAGTGTTTGGGTCCAGAGTCCATTTAGCCCTGTTAGAATGTCACCAAAGAGGACCCCCAAAGCAAAGAAGGGTATTAAGTTCCCCAAACCTAAAAGATTGTGTTGGAAAGATCATGTTAAATATCTTTCCACCTTCTAGGCCATCTGTTTAACATGTTACAAAGGCGAATTTCTAGTTTGTGAGACGGTAAAGAGGCTGAAGCTTGTAAAAGGTTAACAGGCTCCTGACAGGGGTAGCATGTAAAATGGCTGGAAGTTGAAACTAGAGAAATTCAGACTGGAAAAAAAGGCATGGACTTTTAACAGTGAGCATAATTAACCACTGGAACAGTTTACCAAGGGTCATGGTGGATTCTCTAACGCTGGCAATTTTAAAATTAAGTTTGGATGTTTTTCTGAAAGGTCTGCTCTAGGAATTATTTTGGGGAAATTCTATAGCCCGTGCTATACGGGAGGTCAGACGAGCCGATCACAATGGTCCCTTCTGGCCTTTGGATCTGTGAAAGTAGAAGCTGGGTAAAAGCAAGACTAAAGGGAAAGATGTGTCTTCTCTCCTCTTGGTTAGCTAACATGGGGAAAGTCTCTGGGATTCATTGCCTGGTGATATTTGTGGTTGACTTGCTTTTGTTTTGTGACTGTCTTGTGGTTCGTAAAGCGAGTCCTAAGGAAAGGCCCTTAAAATGGCTAATGCTTTCAACTCTATTTGTCTTCTCTGGCTAGGGTAACTGCCCACCAGTTTCCCCAGGTGAATGATCCTGCTTGTGGATGTAGAATTGTTCATTGTCTTTATATGTAGAACAATATGGCCAAAACTGAGTAGATCTTCATTCAAATATAATAATTAAATAATTTCCGTATGAGGAACTTAAATCAAAGGCATAGAGCAGGTTTTTTTGTGTCACAGATTTCTTATTGTGGCTGGAGTATGCATTGTGCAAATTGTCTGCTGTGAAAAGACTTGGGGTCTCAAGTGTTTATTGTTGTCCAAGGACTGCAGTTTGCATACTGCAATAAAGGTTAGAAGGTTTGCAACCATCAGAGGAATGAGATTCTGGAGCACAGGAGTAGTTGGGAGGTGGGGGGTGGCTAACCACACAACTAGTTTTAAGATGGAGCTTGGTAAATTTATTAACCGGATTATATAACCGGGTTGTGTATGACACCAGGGGACTGGACCTGATGAGCAGGTTATGTAATATGTAAACTCTTTGATGGCCTGAGACATATATATCCTGTATCACCTTCAGGGGTGTCTTTAACTTCTTCCCAGGGTGCTTTAAATAGAAGATAAAATGGAACGAGTTGGATTAAAATTCCTTTCTCCTTGTTTCAGTTCCAAAAGGTATCCTTGTCCAGCCCATCCTCTGTCTGTTCTGTTAGGGGTCAAATGGCTCTGAAAGACAATTTCCATGCATTTCAAATTCACTACTGTACTTTTGACGCATCATCAATATATAGTATGTGACAGGGCTTGAAGTAAAACTTTATTCTATAAATATCTTTCCCAGTTTAATAAAGTGAAGGGCGAATTCTCTGCAGACAATTATACTGAAAAAGTCACCACGCTGAAACAGCCAACTTCAGCAAAATATACATAACGGAAGCTTCAGGAGAGGGAACAAAATTGTTCTGACTTCTAGATTGTTAAAGATCCCATTTCCGTTTTGTGTTGTGTAGTTATTTTTTAACGTGAACCAGTTAGCATCTGATCCTAAAAACCCACACTCATTCGAGCAATTCCCTGGATGTCAAGGGGGCTTCTCTTGGGAAGAAGCAAGTGAGGAGCTGCAAAATTCGGCTCTTGTTTCGTTGCTTCACTTTTCAATGCAATTCCTCCGTGAAATGCAAAACATCTCTATTGATGTAGGACGTGGACACTCAAGGAAAACACAAGAGCACCATTCTCAGGGAACTTGAAAGGAATGAAAAATAGAATGAATTCAGCTGTATCAATTGCCCTTATTTTTGGGGACCATCTTGCAAGGGTTTTTATATTGTTTATGGGCTTATTCTCTTTGGGCCTTGTTCTCCATGTCCTAGTACCTTGTGTGTGTGTGTGTGTGGGGGGGGGGAATGTTGCCATTCTGATTTCTTGTTTTGTGTTCATTTTGCACATCTGGAAGGGCAGTGAAGAATCAGGCTCTTCATGTTCTGCTCTCTGCTCTTGTCCCATTGTCCCTCTGTTCTGTCCAATGACTGTCGATTGGTTTTCTCCTAGTACACTATCTACATCGACTTCCTTCCTGCAGCCAAATTCCTACTTCCTTCTTGAATCCAAGACCCTCTTGTCCTCACTGCTCCCTCATGCTTGCTCTCAACTTAGCCTCCCTCCTGGTCTACCTTCCGCTGCTCGTCTGCCTTCATGAAGCTGTTGCTGCATGTTTTTGTTATTCTTGGCATGATTATTGTCCACACAGCCCTAGAGAGCTTGGGTCAGAGATTACCTCAGAGATTATTGACCTCTTCCCTTCTGACCCTCCATGCTAGCAGTTCTAGTCTGTAATAATTCACCTTTCTGTCTCACAAGTGCAGCTTGAGAGAGTCTGACTCAGGGAATTTTTAGTAGTAGGCCCATTCCCCTGGAAATCATCTACTGGAAATAGGTCTGAGTCCAAAAAGTTTCTGGGCATCCCATCTTTTTGTCCACCTGCCTCTCATTCTGGAATCCTTTATATTCAACCTACAGTCTAGGTTTTCTCAATTTGTTTGTTAAAGTTGTTATGGTGGGGTTGGGGGAGGAAAGGAGCCTCGTATTTTGTTCTTAGTCTACGCCGTGATGCTCATCCCTGCTGTATCTGGGCACACTTCACAAGGTGTTGATTAAAAACAAAAATGTATTTCTCAAAATACGCTAGGGTTCTCCTTCTCCCCCTTGAGTTACTATGGTGATGGGTGTCTTCTAATTATTTAATAACTGTTGATATCCAAACATAATAAATGTTTAACAAAAACAAACAAATTGTTTATGGTAGGAATAACTGCATTATGCCAATCACAATGTAGTCAAAAGTTTTAAAAGCTATCCGCAAAGGAAGACCTAAAGCCAATCTTTTGCTATAGATCACTGTTCTATCCTGCAGGCCCCCTATAGCCTGGGACACCGCAGACATCAAAAATCGCATTTGACATGGTGTGCAACAAGTGCCACTTATTGGAGAAACAAAGAACTGCATATCAGATTGACCATTATAGCAGAAACAAGAAAATCACAGGCTAGTAGTAGCAAGTCACATTCTGAGCCAGAGAAAAGAGGCAATCTGCAAAGATCAGTCATGTGTATGGCAGAGAAAGTATTGAACAAACGCCAGCTTACTTAAGTACCAGAATATCTAAGAGCACTAATAAAAGTCCATGTGGTTAACAATAATATACTGCAATGTACTACATGCAAAGTGGGGAGAGGGAATACACTGGGAAAAAAATACCTCCGCTCTCACAAACCAAGATGGAAAAGTACAGAAGTGATTTTGGAGAGGATAAAGGACACCTAGGTAACTAAAAAGTAAAATCACTCTTAAAGCAAAACCAAAAGAAACACAAACACACTAAACCCTCAATGGATTGACAGTAGACAAGGGTTCTGCTTTGTTACCCTCTTATCTAACTTATATACAGAGTACCTACAGAAACTAGTAAGAATATGGATTTTGGTGTCAGTATGCTGATGGCACCCAGCCTCCATTTTCATATCTGCCAAGCAAAAAGATGGTGTCTTCTCTCCGAAATGGAGCTATGCAACCTTCTGATTAGATTGCTGACGTGCGCTCTGCCAGGTGCTGCACTATCAAACCAACTGGAAATTTCAGCTAGCATAGCTTGTCAGTTTGTTTGTTACAAAGTGTTTCTTGCAGAAAGCAAGGAACACCTGTGAGCCATGCTATGTACAAGCTATCAGCTGTTTTCCAGATGCCATCTGAGGTGTTTCTATTCACCCAGAAATGCCTAAGCGGTTTGTGTCTATCTGAGGCACCATCGCTCTTTCCATGTAATGCCAAGGCAGTTGCCATGTCTGAGTCACCTGATCTTACAACCTCCTGGCATAATCAGAAGAGGGTTGGCAGCTGGAGCTCCTCCACAAAGCATCCTTAGCTCTGGAATTGAATTCCTGTCTTTGCCTGCAAGGCTCATTTGTTCTTCCAAGTTGTAATTGGAGGGGGTTAGGGAACAAGATGAAGGATGGTCAGAGAATTGTGATGAGGAGTCCCCACTGATAAGAGTATATGGTGCGTGGCTCTTTTTAAGTAGGTCTGTTTATGATTTGTTGGCTGTTTTGATAGTTTGGTGTGCGTTTATGTATATAATGCGCTTTGAGATAAGCACAAATAGAAATACATAACCTTAAGAAGCTAACGAAACAGATTATACTTTTCTACTCTACATAACAAAGTACAATGCCAAATGGGAGCTGTCTTGTATTTATAGTACACTCTGAGACTTTATAAGCCACTCAGGAGATAGCAGCCTTTCTAATAAGATTAGAATAACTGTATGAATTAAAAATGGTATATTTTAGTAGTATCTTTAGCTAATAGAAAGTTCCCCATCTCAAGGAAGAGTTGAAAAGACAACTTCTAAAATCTCTGAAAAAGGTTTCAACAGTTACTGAAATTCCGAGACACAAATGACTTAATTGGGCAACTGCGTCTTGTGTATGCTCTTATCAGGGATTGAAATAAATTGTGTTGCTTTACAATTTGCATAATATGCTGCTTATCACGTGCCATACAGTTCATAGCTTGCATTTCACACTCAGTGATGCACAAAATATATCCTCAGAGCTTCCTCCTGGAAGGTGCTGAGTGCGCTTGGTTCCCCCTGGTGTCAGGGGAAGTTGAGGGCACTCAGCACCATGCAGAAGTGAGCTCCAAGTGCTGATTGAGATTAGAAAAAGTGTTCAACTCAGTCTGGTTATAAGTCCAGAAAGCAACGGACAGGCATCTCCAGCATGATATAATTACATAACATGTACTTAGTAGGGCTCTGTTATTGCTCGGACTCCCTGCCCCGCCCCCCCGTTACACTTCTGTGCGGCTACCCAGAATCTTAGGCCCAAGCATGCAAGTGTAAGCTGGTGCTACGTGACCACGACTTCCTCCCCTGATCCTAGGCAGGAAATGAGCAGAGACAAGTCCACCAATGCAGCTATGCTAGTGGAAGTGGGGAGAAGGGAGAGAAAAATGCCTCTTTCCCACACTGCTCCTGGGGCACAGTCAACATCTCAGTGCTTTGCAAACTATATTCAGGAACCATGTGACCCACCACTGAAATGAAACCACTTTTGGGGTGGAAGATGACAAATGCTTAAATCGTGCAAAGAAGCTTTTCTAGGAGATGAAATCAGGACAAATATTGTGTCCAAATTAAACTACATAAATATCATAGGCCCCAGGGCCGGCCCACAACATTTTGGCACCTGAGGCGGGGAGCTGAAATGACGTCCCCATGTCCCCTCGCTTGGGCCAAAACTTTGAAAGGTCTCAATTCTGCCTTCTTCCTGTTCTGTTCCTCTCATGGTACTGGTCTGCTATCTACCCTATTAAAAGAGAACTAACTTAAAACAAACTGGCGTGACCCGCCATGGGCTTTCCCTACACAAGCGGCGACCCCTGTTTTGAGAAACCCTGCTCTATTGAGATGGTTGCAAGGCCGACCAGCCTCTCCTGTGTCATTGTGGAGCATAGATGTGTTTTTATTAACTTCAGCTTGGAGAAGCTACATTCTCCACTAGCAACTGTTACCCAGGAAGTGTTAGAAGTATGCGCAGAGCAACAAAAGCATTTGGAAAGAGGGTGGTCATCTTATTTGTGCACATATATTCCAGAACAGCCTTTGGAGTTGATCCTGCTGAAATGTATCTTGAAAGGGCTTTCAGTTCATCACCTGAATCACTCACATCAATATCACACATGTCATCGTGTGTCAACACTGTCTCTAGTGCCCTGCATTGCTGGTGTAGCTCTTCTTCTGGTACAGTTTTGGAATATCGTACAGCATCCCAACTATACTGCTGTGTTCCTTGAGCTGCATGAAACGTTCTTCAACTGACTGTATTGCACAATCTAGCACCTGGTTGAAGAATTCAATTTTAAATTGTTGTTTGGGGTCTCTTATGGGATTATCCCATGCCTCGTAATCAAAATGTCGTCTTCTTTGGTGACTCTTGTATTCTTGAATGGGTGGGAAAATAGCTTCAGTGTGAAGTTCCTCTGCCAACTTCTGTGCACTCTTCAGAACGTTTTGAAATCCCTCATCTGACTGGTAAGACTGTAGGTATGACTTTGCTTTGTCCAGTTTTTCCATTGCTCCAGATATATCAAGGTCAACACTTTGGAGTCTCTTGCTTACAACATTTATTTCAAACAGTATGTCATGCCACAACACTAAGCCACACAGAAATTTGAAGTTGTATATGTTTCTGGTGATTCCATTTCCCTCTGCCACTGTTCTCCCACGAACAGTTCCTGTCATAGCATTATCCTCCACAACGGCAACTATGGCATCATCTATCTTCCCAATTTGGTGGTTGATAGGCTTTATCACCTCCACTCGACTTTCCAATTGTGTGGCACTCACTGGTTCAGTGTCAGAGAGGATGTTCCCAGATGTTGCTTCAAAATTTGCCATCGATGAGTTGATGCAGAGAAAAATACATAGATGCTTTGAATTACATTAAAAAAATTCAGCAGCCTCAGTAGAAGCTGATGCTGCATCACTGACCACCAAGTTCAATGAATGAGAACTGCATGGGACAAAAAAAGCTTGAGAGTTTAACTCTCGGATCTGTATTTGCACTCCTCTGTTCTTTCCTCTCATGTTGGCACCATTATCGTAGCCCTGACCTCTCATGTCCGCTATCGCAATTCCCGTATCTTCCAGCTTTTTAAGAAGTGCATTTGTCATACCAGCTCCTGCAGTATCATCAATATCAATAAATTCTAGAAAATGCTCTGACAGTCACCATTGCAGGGACATTTTCACTAGGTTCTGTTGTTGTTACAAAACGCACCATTAAGGTCATTTGTTCCGTATGGCTGATGTCAGGTGTGCAGTCCAGAATAACAGAGTAATATCTTGCTGACTTCAGATCTGCTACAATCTTCTGTTTGACTTTTGTTGCCAGTAACTGTATGGTCTCATTTTGAATTGTTTTTCCAAGATAGGGGTGTGTGTACATTTCTTGGGTGGTTACTCTTCGTAGATGCTCCTGGAGTACAGCATCAAACTCAGCCATCAGCTCCACAATTTTAAGGAAGTTTCCATTGTTTGGCACATACCGCTGATCTGAAGTGCTACGCAGTGCTAGGTTTTGGGTAGCAAGCATTCTCACAATGGCAATGAGCCTTTTGAGAATATTTTGCCAGTAAAGAGAGACTGATGCAATCTTCTCTTGATGCTGATCATCTATGGTGGCCTTTAACCTTAGTCTTATCTCAAGCACTTTCCACCTATGGAATGCTCTCTGGTGATTTGCTGCCTTCTCATGGCATGCCCGATTTCTAGCCAGATTTTTCCAGTCCTTTGTTCCTGTAGAATCCAATGTGGCTGGAACATTAGACTGGAAGAGTTTGCAATGAAAACGGTATGCAGCGTTCTGGATTTTTGAGTACATAAGCCATGACCTCTCCACTTTGTCACCATTGGGGATTTGATGCCAGTAATGTGTTGGATGGAAACTTCTATTTTCATTGTCTTTGGGGAACATGAAGTTTTTCACTTGCTGTGGCCCATGCAGTACAAAGAAGTCCCTCAGGTTACTGCTCAAGTGGGTCCACAGTCCTGGATCATCTAGACTTAAGGAACTAAACTCAGCAGCAGCTGTTTCTTGCATCTCCACCACACTCTTCTCTGATCTACACTTTTCTTCAGGAATGTGCCTGGTTACATCCATTTGAGATGGAGATATGGATGCTGCAGTAGCTGCCAGGTCACCTGCACTCTGACTAACTGGAAGATCAGGCATCTCCTCACCACTCACATCCTCACTGGGGCCGGAAGGCTCACCGTGGACATTTGTGTCTATGTATCTCAGGAGAGCTCCTTCCTGCTTAGATAGAAAAGCTTCCTTTGCTGTCTTTCTGAATGCTGCCCCAGAGGGGCGTTTTCTTCTTTCACTCATGACTGCTGTTCTGTGCCAGCTATATTGGCTCTCAACACTCAATTGAAGGGGACAAATAAGCAGGCTGGTAGCAGGGCCTGAGTGAGGGAAGATATCAGTATCTTAAGGGCCTAACTGGCTCCTACTACTTCAGCTGACTGCCTGTTCTCCTCAAGTGGGTTCAGGGAAGCAGCAGGAAACAGGAAGCTCCCTGAGAAGCTGGTGTGAATCAGTCCAGGCTCCTGGGGGTGCTAGCGAGGTACATAAGAGGCTCCTCCTCCTCTCTCTCCATGCAGTTCCTGCTGCTTTCTGTTATTCCCTCTCCCCTTTTCTCCTGCCTTCCTGTTATGTCTCTTGTGCCCTCCTTCCTCCAGCACAGCACTCCACCATCTCTGTGCATCTAGAGCAAAGAGAATACATATGCACCAGCAGCAGACACAATTTTCTACACTCTGGGTCCTAGTGTTGCCCCCCGCTCCCACACACACAGTCTGGCACCTGAGGCGACTGCCTCAGTTCGCCTCATGGTAAGACCAGTCCTGTTCACAGCCAACCCCAGTCTTCTGCAAGCCACGAGCAGTTCCCATTGACTTTAATGGGAGCTGTTCATTTCCTGCTGGGGAGAGAACCTAGTCATTTTTCTTAGTGAAAAGTAACTGTAATATTTGATTTTAAATATATTTTTAATATGAGTTCTGCACAGACACAAGAGCCAACCTGATTTATTTCATTTACCGCTATATTCCTCTCAACTGAATTTATGTGTAATTGTGTAGACATGGTCTCTTTAAATATTTTATAGGCTTGTATAATTTAAGACCGAGTGAAGCCTGTAGGGCCAGCAAGAAATATATAACTTAATTTTATTTCAGCAGTTTAATAATTCATTTTAACTGTATTATGAATATCAGCATGCGCACACTTAATTCACATTCATCGTGTTGGATCGACTGTGGTTTTGGTATAGCATTTTAATAGGTGAAATATGGAAAGAGGGGCCTCAAAACAGCCAACTTGAGTTAGCTACTGAAAGGTGTAGGATAAAGTTGGGTCACTTTAGTAGTGGAAACACGTCAGGCCTGTTTGCTGCTGTCCATGTAGGAGAAAAGTGTGACTAATATCCAGCGTCCCAGACAGCTGGGAAGCTGAAATGGGAAGGATGTATTTGCCATTCCCTGGTGCTTGCCTAGCTCTGCACTCTAGGGGGAATCTACCTGAGAGGGGCAGATAGTGGGGGTGTCATTTACTGGAGTTTCTGTTCCACCTGAAGAGGCTGCTGTGGGGATGCCCTGGGGCCCTCATCCAGGAAAGCACATAAGCACATGCTCAAGTCCATCACTGATTAGGACATCCCTTAAGCATGTACATTAGACTTATTGGGGGACTTTAATGAGACTTCAGCAGTCAACGTGTGGAACTCCTTGCCAGAGGATGTTATGAAGGCAAGACTATATATAACAGGGTTCAAAAAAGAACTAGATAAGTTCATGGAGAATAGGTCCATCAACGGCTATAAGCCAGGATGGGCAGGGATCGTGTCTCTAGCCTCTGTTCGCCAGAAGCTGGGAATGGGTGACAGGGGATGGATCACTTGGTGATTCCCTGTTCTGTTCATTCCCTCTGGGGCACCTGGCATTGCTCACTGTCGGAAGACTGGATGCTGGGCTAGACAGACCTTTGGCCAGTATGGCCATTTTTATGTTCTTATAGGTGATTACAAGAGTATTTGCCTATTAAACTGACAAACGGGGACATGTAGTGATGACTTAAACTCATGCTTAAAGTTTAGATAGTGCTTGAGTGTTCTCTTGAATAGGTATGATTGCCTGAAGTGTCTTTTGTCCTCCCGGGCTACATTGCCTTCTTGGCCAATGCTGTACCTTTTTAGGCTCAGTGCTGGGGGCTCTCTGAACCTCTCAGTGGCTGTAGCCATCTTTCCGCTCCTGCCAGTTTAACCAGTTTTGTGCCTGGGAAGCCCTGTGCTGGAGCAGGGGGAAGCCTTGCTAATTCTGGCTGAATAATATGTCTTCAATGTTCTTTATTTGCATGATGATGGACTGACCATCCCTTCCTACCTCTCATTACCAGGGCTTGGCTCTGTACAGTTTTTGCAAGTAAAATAGTATATTCTCTACTTGAAGGCAAAACTGTTTTCAAATCTGGTGCAAATGAACCAGAAAAGCATCATGAATGGCACCAAAAAAAAAAAAAAAAAAAGTGTGTGTGTGAGACGGGGGGGAATGCTTGTTGTTGTAAAATTAAATTGAAAATTAATCTGGTTTGGTAATCACTTCTTCACCTATTATGAATAACTATTCTGTTGCTCTAGGCCTGATCCTACGAAGTGCTAGGTGCTTCCTGTGAACCAATAAGCACTGAGAGTGCTCAGCACCTCTACAAGATTTTTTTTTTTATGCTTGCAGTAGTTTATCTCTTTGAGATGGTTGCTGTAATAAAGGTGTGAGACAGAGAAATGCTAATTGGAGACTGGTCACTACTTCCTGGCTCCAGTAACATGACACGAGTCGGGGTTCAGAAAGGTTTATATCTCTGTCACATGGCAAAGGTCAGTATCCAGTGATCCTACTGGCTACTGTTATGGTTGCTATCTTGGCAGACTGGTCTCTCCATCATATCAGACTGTGGGCTTTCCTACACTACAGGCAATGGTCGATCTAAATTACGCAATTTGAGTTACATTAGTAGCATACCTCAAATCTACGTAGCTTATATCTACTTACCGTGGGGTCCACACTATGCTATGTTGATGGGAGACGCTCTCCCGCTGATATTGCTTCCACCGCTCGTTGAGGTGGAGTGCAGAAATTGATGGGAGAGTGCTCTCCCATCGATTGAGCATGTCTTCACTAGACCCGCTAAATCGATGCCACTGCATCGATTGCAGCCACGCCAATTTAGTGCAGTAGTGAAGACAAGCTCTGTGATTAGGTAGCTAATCACACTAGACAGGTTCAAACAACATCTTGAGGTTTATAATTCCTGTTAACTGGATGTACAAGTGTAATTCTAAACCACAGGAAGCTGTAGGCCACCCTAGCCCTGTTAAGACCCATTCCATATACAAGCTATAGGTTAACTATTGCAGCTTCTTGTCTTGACTTTTTGTCTTACTCTTGTTTCTTAAGACTCTCTCTCTGGTTTTCTTATCACTTATGAATCTGGAAGTTCTTCCCAGATAACACTAAAGGTCACACCATTATGAAAAAGAAATTGAGAAAATATTACTAGATAATAATAGAAATGAGTTGCCATACAAAAATATCTTCAGCCATTTTCAAATTATGTTATGTGGATGTATTTGGGAGATAGTAAAAATTATTGGAAGTGAGATGCTACATTTTTCTGGTGACTGGTTGAGGTTCTGTAGCTGGTGATCCATGTTGTTGATTGATCTATTCTAATATGATCTGTCACAATGAGAGAAGTAGCAACATTGCATGTATAAAATGCAGTATGTCCACCACTAATACTTTTGGCTAATACCTGGCCTGGTTGAGGAGGGTTATTTTAATCTGTTGCTAAATTGCTTTTCATAAGCAATTGCCCATTTGAACAGCACTGATCTCTTCTGAATCTTATCTACATCAGAGATTCTTAAACCACCTGAGTAGAGTGCTGGAATTTGAAGTACAAAAGACTGTATAAGCAAAACTGTTTTCTGACCCTAGATAACCTCTACAAGGACTGTGACCATAGATCGTTGTAAAGTATATTGGAAAAGTCATTCACATTAGGCTTAATTTCATAACCTGACCTTTTGTACTTCTCTTGCCTTTCAAAGTCATATATAACATAGTACAATAGAAGCTGCTGGGTTGAGCTAGAATAAGAATGCCATGTACCACCCGTCCTCTCTGGCGAGATCTCCTACGTAAATGGCTTGTATCGTGATGTAACCTTAACAGAGTCAGATGTTTTTCCATCATGCTTTGATACAGGGGAAGTCACATGCATTATTTGCAAATTGAACGTTTTACAGCACATTCACTTCTGAAAATCAGTGCTCTCTGGTCCCCAAACTGTCTTCAGCGACAGAGGAAATAGTCCTGTATTTCCCAAGAGTGATAGAACTTGATATAATGCAATTTAATACTCTCTTTTATTTGGAATAGGTGTCCAGGTTCTGCGGCAATTTCTTTCATTTTTCTGAAATGATCAAAGCTGCCTCATGAGAACTGAAGTGTAATAGCTCTAACCAGAAGAACCTCCGTTAAAGAAAGGAGAGGGAGTTAACATGACATAAATCAGCATGAGTTATTGTAGCTCAGCTTCCTGGTTTCTGGGAGCTTTTTTACTCAGAGTAGCCTAACTGCTCTACTTCACGATCTTCTTGGGCGACAGCTTCTGTTCTGGATTCCTGGGGGGGGAATGAGACGTTCCACTTTTTCCACCAATGCCAGTTAGAAAACTCTCTGTTCTGGATAGGGTGACCAGATAGCAAGGGTTAAAAATCGGGACGGGGTTGGGAGGTAATTGGCACCTATATAGGACACAGCCCCAAATATCGGGACTGTCCCTATAAAATTGGGACATCAGGTCACCCTAGTTCTAGTTTTTTTTTTAATCTTTTTGGCCTTCCATATAAGGCATCTAGTTCTCTGGATAAGGCAGATCCTGCTAAGTCACTTAGTTTCCCTTCCTGAGCTTCCCCCTCCGTAATACAGGGCTATTACTAGATCCCTAGAATGCTATGTAAGCAATGCATGTTCCTAACATCATGTGAGAGTGATAGAGGGAAGGCAGTTTCCCAAGTAATAGTGCAACTTCCTGGATTAAAAGCAAGATAGAGACAATTGGAGTAAAGCGAAGGCCAAGAAGGCCATAGATAGATATATTCTGTGGGGTTGGACCTTTCTGATACTAGACAACTCATGTAGACTTGCACACGGAAAGAGTTGGTTCAGTGCCATGCGACACTCCCAAGTAACTTTAAGATACATTTTGTAGAGTCAAAGGGAATCAAGATGATGACAATTCAGAAGGCAGCAGGTCATGTGATCAGGTCAGAGGTCATTCCAGAGCTGCGTGTAACACTGTGGAGCTTCCAATGAGCTGAATGTTGATGCTGGAAAGACATCATACTCGCATTTGGCGTGCTGGCCTACAACGTGGCCAGAGGAATGAAATCTACTTTTAGATAGGGCATCTGTCCCATTTGCGTCTGGTACTGTGCCTGAGACGCCTACTGCCAGGAAAATATTAATAGGGTGTGTGCTCTATTTTGAAAATTGGGATCCAGTAATATGTTATTACTTCCCAGATGTGCCTCTTAATATATTCTCCTTATGGCTTGCCCTAAAGCCTTTGTGGCTAGGTAATGCCCACGTGATTCCCCAATATTTTGATCCTCAGCAAAACTTTACCTGAGGCCAGTGGGGGTTTTGTTGAGGAAGGTTGGTAGGATTTGGACCTGGGAGGCTTGTATGAGTGAAGACTGCAGCATCAGGCTTAATCAGTAAATGTATCTGCTCTGTGTGAGGCACAGAATAATAAAGGCAATATTCTCTCAATCTCACGGCAATACACCGCTTCAGCCTTCTGCTCTCCCAGTGTGTGTGGATTGGAATTTTCTGTGACATCAGTGAGAAAGTCACATACCAGCTTCAAGTAGTGCTGGGAAGATCTAGGAGGAGAACTTAGTTCCAAGTAGCCAGTTTTTCGTGCCACAACCTGCCCTTTTTGAAAATGACTATAATTAAAACATTGTTCTTTCTATAGAACTATTGAGCAGGTCTTTGAGAGTATTTGAGCTGTATTGGTTAGCTCTGATTCAGCATAAAGTTAACATGTTAGTGTTTTGTGTTTTCTGATTAGCTCTCTTAATAATCAAGTTTCTGGTGTGACTACTCCACATCTGAGTGCATAAGAACAGCCATACTGGGTCAGACCAATGGTCCATCTAGCCCAGTATCCTGTCTTCCAATAGTGGACAGTGCGAGGTGCTTCAGAGGGAATGAACAGAACAGGTAATCGTCACGTGATCCATCCCTGCCACCCATTCCCAGCTTCTGGCAAACAGAGACTAGGGACGCCTACTGCAGCACTTACTGTTGGCAAATACTTGCTTAAAATCCTTTGTTCTTGCAAACACTTATGCCCCCAAACTCGTTATCTAGGAAACGTACAGAAAGTGAACACGCAAGAAGTAAAAATGCAGCCAAGCAAATTAAATGATTTTATTTGAGCAAATATTCATAGAACACATTTTCATGTAATTGCCCCGCTTTGCATGGGACAACAATTTGCTGCATTATTGGGAACAATCTTAAGATTGAGAGGTAGGAACTCCTATGTTACAATTCCTGCTCTGCCAATGAATGATGTGAAATAAATCAGTTTCCCATCTTGTGCCTCAGTTTCCAAATTTGTAAGTGGGGTACAACAATACTTTCCTTTCTCAAACGAGTGGTGGGAGGAATGTAAGCACTATAAACGGAGAATGATCCATTACTGTTGAACAGCATAGTAATAAACCACTTCCTTTAAGGGATTGCGTCTTTTTATGTGCCTGCTGCTGTGTTTTTAGAAAAGAGCAGGCAGTCATGAATTCAGCATTTTCCTGATGACTCCTGGCTTGTTGAGTCATTATTACCTTATTTAAAAGGACATGGAAGAAAGGCTATCAAGAACCTCTAGCTTATAATTGTCTGTTTTTTTAAAAATAAATAAATCTGTATTTACTAAATATTAAGCATCTGTGCAGAGCCAGACCAGAGCTGGAAACAGCAGAGTGTGTTTTATCGCTAGCTAGTTTTATCACAAGAAAACCTGCAGTTTGCATATATTTTGCAGTGTGTGTAGTTAGAACAGTCTGAACAGCTCTGCAATGACAGAAGCTTTATAACTGCATCAACAAGAAGAATGAGCCAGTATTTAGATGTAGACTTCTTTGCTCTATTTCTAGAAATCTCAAGGCCAAAGAAATTCAATAATCCATGCATAACTAAAGGCTTATCAAAGATGGCGTGTTGCAATTCCCATTGCTTTGAATTTAAAGCTTCTTGATTCAACAGAAAAGTTGCAACTGCATAATTGGTTGTATAATGGTTACTGCTTATAATAATGTTGCTCACCGTTTAGTATAATCAAGTGCCTTATGTTGCACTTGAATTTGGGCAGAGCAGTGACATGTTATATAAAAGCACCCTCCTCAGCTAAATTCTAGGAGACAGCAAATTTTTGTAAGGTTGAGGGAAGCTATTACACAAAGACAAATATTTGCCTGATATAATCAAACTTCTCTTTTAAACGAGAACAATGGCGGCAGGAGAGTAACTAAGGGTTTGGGTAATTTTTGTGCTAAATTTGCAATAGTGTTTGGCAGGGCTATGGCCAGATTTGGTAATCTGATTTGATGACCAGAAGAAGGGGGGCGGGGGAGAGATTTCTGGCTGCCTTGCATTTCAGACCGACCCTCAAACTGACAGCATGGGCTGCATCATTAATCCTAGGCAAGAAATGAATCCAGTGCAACAGATTGCTTTAAAATTGATCTTTATGGCTCTAATATGCCTTCTTGGCAGGAGCCTGCACTGGGGGCAGTGTAGAGCTTCTTCAGACCATGGGAGCTCTTGGGGGCGTTACTGCAGCTAGAGCAGGGTGAATAACTTGTTGTTCGGTTTCCTGACAGTTCCAGAGGAAAAAAATTGGTTTGGGTCAGAACTGAAACTGAAAAATTTGCAGTTTTTCAGTGAATCGACAACGTTCATTTTGGGTTGACCCCAAACCACCTTTGTTTCTGGGCATTTTGAAAGGGCTAGATTCACAATGTAGCTGCTCCCCTTAGAGCAGTGGCTCTCAAACGTTTGTACTGGTGACCCCTTTCACATAGGAAGCCTCTGAGTGCGACCCGCCCTTATAAATTAAAAACATTTCTTTATATATTTCACACCATTATAAATGCTGGAGGCAAAGTGGGGTTTGGGGTGGAGGCTGACAGCTCGTGACCCTCCATGTAATAACCTCCCGACCCCCTGAGGGGTCCCGACCCCAAGTTTGAGAACCCCTGCCTTAGAGCTTTTAGCCCAGTGGTTAGGACACATACTTCTGTGAGGTTGGAGACCCCACTTCAAAGCCCTGCTTCACACCAGGCTGAAGGGGGAACTGAACCCCCGGTCTCCCATGGGTGAGTGCCCTGGCCACAGGGCTAAAAGTTACAAATGGCGCACTGCCCGCTCCTCTGGCTGTTTTGTCTAGGGTGGTTTTTATTTAATTATTGTGGGGGCCAAAACTATTGGGCAGGTGTGTCAAATTCGTGAATAGTTTTGCATTGACCAAAGCCGCGCTTTTCAGTGAATAAATTAATTCGTCAAAAAATTCTGCTCAGCTCTAACAGCAGCATCCACACCCTCTACACCCAGGCAGCTTCACTGGCCAGTTCAAAGGCATGGCCACTGCCTTCCCCCGCTTCCAATTTCCATGTGGAATCTTTGCCCGCTCTGAACATAAGGTCTCCCAGCATGCCCAACCCTGGCATATCAGGGACAAGTGGTGGAGGAGAAGCTTCTGGCAAACTCTGTCTCCTTTGTACACCCACATAGGGGCTGGACACAATATGACCCGTAAGATAAAAGCTGGAAAAGAAGCAGGAGAACAAATATATTTTATTGACATGGGTACACTGAACACGCTGAGGTGAATACTAGCTTCAGTGTTTGAATTTCTTGTTCTTTCCGATGCAGACCTTGCCATGATTATGCATTCCTTCATGATTACATATTTGGCTCTGCATCTCAAAATCATTCAGAGATTGCAGCTAATGGAGAATGTGGCAATCGGTTTATTAAGCCACGTTACTTGCCAACAGCACATCATATTAGAGCTCTGTGATCCTCATGTGCTACCTGTTGATTTCTGAGTGAAGTTTAATGTGTTGGCTTTGATCAGTGCAGATGTAAACAGTTTGGGTCCTAATTACAAAAGGAATTGTAATATTTCAGCAGCTGTGATCATCCAAGACACTGAAGCCAACATCCTGCTCCTATTATAAGCTGATGGGGCTGGTGGCGGGGCATTCTCCAATATCCATCCTTCCCTTTAGAACTCTCAATTGATGGCCTTCAGAATATGGTGCATGAATCACCTGTGAAGTTGAGCCTGCAACAGGTTTAATTCTGTTTATTTTATTGATTTGTCTCATATATGAAGGTCCTGCGGTAAGTTTTGTGTTTTAAACCGTGTGTTGCAGTTGCAACTGGAACATGAGACTAGAGTGATTTGTAAGATCAAAATAAACCAACCAACAATATGACGAGTTTCAAGGTGGGAAAATGTCTCTGCATATTTCTCAAGCAATATTTCAGAAAGCATTTTGCACTTCAGTCATACAGAAAATAGAGGAACTAGATGGGAAATGATATGTTTTTCATGAAAGCTATTCAAAATGTTTCCCTGTTTTTCATTGAAATGTCAAAATCCTGAACTGACTCTTTATATAGAAGATCTAAGAGCCCAGACCCACAGCTTCAAAAGTTAATCTCATATTTCATAGGAGTCAGAGAGCATAATTTATTTTTAATTCAGTTTTGGTACCCTTGTTTGAAGAAAGTTTTTATAGTTTAAGATCAAGGGTCTAATGTTGCATTCACTGAACACCAATTACTTCTAATGACTCATAGATTTTTTAAGACCGTAAGTGATCACCTAGGCTGATTTACTGCATAACACGGGCCATAGAAATTCACCATTGACTTCTGTGTCAAGCCTGTAATTTCTGGTTATACTAGAATAGACCTTTTTAGAAAGCCATTGGAAATTCTGTGTGTGCCAAGAATGCAGATCTGGGCATTCTAAATGAAATGGGGGAATTTATGAGGAATGATGGACAAGTTGGGCATTGTTTAGTCGCGTGAGAAAAAGATTGAGGTGTGACATCATAGAAGTATTTGAACAAACTGTTCTAAATTTAAACATGATCTATTGAGGTCACAGGACAGACTTGAAGCTAGGGGATGAAAAAGGAACATGATGTAAGAAGACGTTAAGGAGGTGGGCATTTTACAGAGAGTAGTGAATGTATGAAACACTTACTAGCCTGCTTTTACTTTTAAATGTATGCATTTTATTTTTAAAATAAAACTGTGTTCAGGTAGAATAGTCAAATAGTACATGTGTATATAGAATTGAATTAGTTAAAAGGGAAGAGGTCAGTTGTTCTTTGGAAGTAACCAAGACGCTAGGGGAGAATTTTTTCACTGATGCTTTCCGTCCAGTGTGATTGTGGGAGAATTTTTCTCTCTTTTCTTTACAGAACTTTCTTTTTTTAAAAGGCTTTAAAGTTCTTAGTTTTCAAATATGGAAGATACAGATGTCAGTATAGTCACCGCACAGACTGAGGCCTATAGCTTTCCATCCCTACACAACTATGTAAAAATCTCATCGTAAACATTATTCATCTTTATTATACAGAGAGGGGTATTTAGGTTGGGCAAATTTCAAAAAAGGCAATGTAGACTAAACAATGGATTGTGAGCAGCAGCTCTTGGGGCTAATTTGGCCTCTTTCCCCGATCAAGCCATTTAACCTTCTATGTCTCAGATTTGAGGATGATAATGTTGACTCAGTAGTTAGAATGTAGTTAGAATTAGTTTAATGTTTGTACAGCACTTGGAACGTGTAAAATGCTATGTAAATGCTAAGGACTTACTCATTTATTGCAAGGCTTAGAGGAGGAGTTGGCTTGAACAGCAATCAGAAGTCTGGAATGCTTATCATAACCCTCTCCAAACTATCTAGCCCTCTTGAGTCTATGAAAATTGATGTGGTTTGTGAAGGATGTCTGGTACTTCTGAATCAGGGACCAAATCCTGCTCACCTCATTCACTCAGATAGTTCCATTGAGTTCAACAGGACTACTTGGGTCAGTAAGGTGGTCTCCAGTCAGGCCACAAATTCTGAAAGAACCACCTCCTATAGTTTTGGCATGTTCAATTAGGGCACCAGCCAAATCAGGAAGAGTGGAGGCTTGATGAAAAATTCCCTGAAATGCTGTGCCCTTCCCTGGAATCTATACACAGAGGGGCCTTTTTGTGTGTCTTGAAACATAAATAGTGAGAAGTATACTTCTGCCAGTCCTTGGCACTCTTGCATCTCTTCCCCTCCGCTCAGCCCCCCCAAACACAGGCTCTTACTTTCCTCATGGCCCTGCCAACTTGCTGCTATTTGTGTTACTCTGAAGTGTTGCCCTTTTTGCTTAGGGCAAAGACCTTAACAAGTCATTGTAAATAGCACTGCCCTTTTACGTTAATGGCAGAATGATTTGCTTAGATTGCCACTACTTAGCCTGACTGAAACAAGCTTCTGGCATTCTAATTACTTAGTCTGTCATTAAATCCCCATTAATACTATATTATATTAGAGGCTATCTGTCTATCTGAAGAGACATCACTGTTTGCAGTAACGTTGGTCAGGAATTTTCAGTCAGAATGACTTTATGATGAAAAATGCAGTTGCCACAAAATTGAAATTTTCCACAGGAAAATATTGATTTTGTGGGAAAAGTCTCATTGCCACCCTTCAAGGCTAGATTAGTCTCGCTACATTTTTATTTTAATTAAAATGAAAATTTTGGGTTCGGTTCAAAATTCTCTCCTTCCTGGGTTTTGCCGGTATTCTTAAGTAGCAGAACCCTGAGACGGGACTGGAGTTACAAATATAAACCGTAGCCAGAACTACCTCTAGAACTGGCTTTTTCACAAGAGTTCTCCTATCCTTCTTTTTTTAGATCTCTCTTCCGTCAGAGAGGGATTCTCGGTCTTTAATACATCTGAGTTGGCGCTAATGAGACCAACCTGATTGGAGTGCTAAAATGAGTCGGCAGAATAGCTCTGGATATCAATTCAAGTTCCTTAAGCCCGACATCTAATCACAGGGACCTAAATGTGTATACATTTTAAAATAGGGGTTTCATGTTTTGGAGGGCTGTGGTGCACATTGTGGGCCATATTTCTTGCTGACTTACACCCCAGATAACCGTCTCTAAGCTCAAACTTAGCCTCTAGTATTTGGAATTGTGTTTTGAAGGTCATAGATAATATACTTGAATGATGCTGACTGAAGAAGAATGCTTAGATCCAATATAGCCTTTTGATGGATTTGGGGCACAAAATACATGTCCCTAATAACAGGTTCTTTATTCAGGTGGCTATGTAAAATTTATAATATATAATGAGATTGGTGACTCACGTACATAAGGACATGCAGATGTTATTTAATGTCAAAATACAGACAAGTATAAGAGCAATGAGAGAGAAGATAAATACGTACAGCAAGAGTATTCCCAATATCTTGTGCATACTTTTGGAAACCCAAATGAATAGTAAGTGGAGCAGCACCATTAGTGGATGTGACATTCAGTTTCCACCATCTTCTCATCCTGGTTTAACCAACCAGGGGTTGGGCTGCCAAGCTTTTATAACCCTACTTTTCGTGCATAACTCCTCTCATATCTGAGATAATTTTTGACTTGGTCTCGGCCCCTTACCCATGTTTGTTATTCCATGGGACCATAATTAGGGATCCAACTGTTGTCCTAGGCTATCTGCATATGTACGTTTCACAATGGTGTTTTGATACATAAATGCGGTTTTGCTCCTTGGTTAGAGATACCAAAAAACCCTACAAAAAAAACCCTACAAATCTATTATTTTAAACTTAATCTGTTCCTTGGTGGTTTACTTGTTTATCACAAGATACATACTGCTACACCTTGGAACCTTGGGTCAAGCGCTCATGCTAAGTATTTAGGCTTTATGCTAACCGATTAGGCCTTCTGGGCTCTATTAGACCTCAAAGTTGTTGCCAAGCCTATTTCCACTATTTGGACATTTTTGTTCTTTCCTACTTGCCTTGCAGCTTCAATACCATCATCTTTAAGGATCTTCGCTTTCTCTGACATATAGATTGAAACAGAAACCTTCCAAGATCAGATCATGGGTCAAAACCAGAAAAAAACAAATATAACAACGCGGAAACATTTTATGTTACCCTTCCATAAAAGGACCCATTGGGAGATTTTACTGAAGGATTCTTGCAGTACCTTATGCAATAAGTGGAAGAGAATGCACCAGTTCCTCTGAACTGAAGGTAAATTGAATAAAAGTTATATCACCAGGGTCAGGTGCCTAGATAGCTCATCAGCTGGATCACCATGTGCTAGACTCAGGGGCAACTTCTAAATTGTTATCTCAGCAACGATCAGTTAATCTGGCTGAGAAGCCTGGTGCTGAAGCTATTTTCCATTTTGGCATCTGGATCCTGCAGTAGACAGATTCCTGCAAAATCCATGTGTGCTATACTGTCTATTCCCTCCCTCTATCCCAATGAAGTAAAAAAGGGGTGTTTTGAGCTTTGTACTGAACTGCATGTAGAACATTTATTACTGTAAAATGTACTTTTCAGATGTGCTTCAAATAATTAGTAATTGACACTCATGGATAAAATCTTAGTCTTTACAGAGGTGAAACTTTCTTTGAAGTCCTGTTTAATTGAATTAAATTAAGAAAGATTTTCAAGATTTAGGCCATTAATTTGGCACTTATGCAACACCCACTAAAAGTATTTACAAAGAATAGTAAGTATTTTCATCCCCATTTTACAGATGGGGAAACTGAGGTATGGAGCAGTTAAAACTGCCTAAAATCACAGTGAGATGGTTGGGAATAAATAACATCCCAGGTTTCCTGACTGCTGCCCCCCACTCTAAAACAGAGATAATACTTTCTCCTTCTGTAGCTTTCCAAAACTTCTTTGAGTTAATTATAAATATAAAATGAAAAAGTAAGGATGGTGCAATGAGATTGATTGAAAAGAATGTCTTTTAATAAAATACATGATATCCCAAATGAGCAGCGAGAACTATGAGTACCTGCAGTCAATGAAGTTAATTTCACTTTATTTGAAAGAAAAAAATCATATTAATAGTGCTTTTGCTGGGGATGTTCATTAAGAGCCCTGCATTAATGCCCACTGAACTCGATGGGAATTTTTTCCATTGACCTCAATTTGCATAAGGTCCTGGGTTCTTTTATTATCCCAGTGAGTTGTGAAATGTAGAAAAATCTTGCAACAGGCCAATAAATGTTTTGCCTAAGCCTTATTTAGAGAAACTCACTTCAATTTGACAGATATACGTTATATAAAACAGGGTGTGTGTTTAATTTTGTGGGGTATTGTGAAAGTCAAAGTTTTGAGTCTGCCTTCCACTCCAGAAAAATCGACCATCTCCTCAAAAGAGAGGCTGTGATGCACAATCCCAGCTTCTCTTATACTGCTGGATACCTCTGAACGTGTATGTGTTGCACTGACCTACTTCTCCGCCCGATCCAAGCTTTTGTCGTGGTACATATGAAGTGAGTTTGATCAGCTCTGTCAATATCCTGCCTGCTCACAAAGAACCAAGTTTAAAAATAAACCAGCTTAGCTCTGTCAAGATGCGATGATACCTGCAATCAATGATGTTAGAAAAGTGTAATCCCTTTAAATGGTCAAACATAGCTCCGCTTATCAGGGTCCCTTCATATGGTTCAAAGAACCATACTTTGGCACTCCAAATTGGAACGGGCAAGTCAGTCTGAACTGTGTCTACATCATCTAAAGGTCTGCAGGATGTGTATTTATTTTTAAGGTTTCTTATCTAGGTACTTTATATGGTCCCCATCTCTGAATCAAAGTGCCTCACAAATTTATCCTTTTAACATCTCTATAAGGTAGGGAAATGTTATCTTCTTCTTGCAGAGGGTGAAGTGAAGTTAAATTACTTGCAGAAGGTCACACAGGAAGTTGGTGGTGGAACTGGGAATAGAACCCATGTCTCCAGCATCACACATGAGTGCCTGACCCACAAGTCCATCCTTCCTCCTGGTATTGGCATCTTTCTCCAGCTGAACAGTTCTTTTCCAAATTTAGCTTTTATTTGGTTTCCAATAAATGCTTTGGATCAGATCCATTTTTATTTCCACTGCCTTCCTACTCATCCAACAGGACCGCAGTGCAAAATGTGGAGTCTTCGCTTCTTAACTTAATTAAAAACTGTGAGTGACTAGAACAGAGTCTTAAGACCATCAATGTTCTTCTATAACAAAAGCACTTTGTGGGATGCCACTTTAAGCCTGCCTCCAGCATGTAGTTATGCAAAATAAATAAATGAGCCTATTGTCTTCTGTTGTTGGGATGGGGAACAGTTGTTTCTAGCTTGTCTATTGGTAGACTAAATCCAGCCCCAGATGTCTAGATTAGAGTCTAAATTTACAGTCTTGGATTATCAAAAAAGCCACAGATTATAAAAAAAAATATGAGAATCTCCCTTCACAAACACCTCTCTTTTGTTTTTCCTTTCAGTGTTCTAGATGCTCATTTGCATGGAACATTTTATAAATATCACATCTGTGATTTTGCTCCTATTTTGTCAATGGCTTCTTTGCAGATCGCACATGTTAATTTGTTTGCTCATTTGTCTAGCTCTTTCAAGCTATTCTAGCTACTTTTGCTGAATGACACTGCTGTCTAATTACAGCACTTGAGAGAGATGGCTACTATCTTCTGACCACCACTAATCTTTCTTCAAGAATTCTGAGTCTGGTATTGTCCAGAATCTGATAAGGCAGCCAGTTGAATTTCTTTGTCTCTGGTAATGCTGGAAGGAAACAAGGGACAGGTGAATCTCCTACAGTGATAGTTAGATTTTCATTTTTTACCCCTTGTCCCGAGTTGAATTGTAATATAACTTTGCCTGGAGCTAGGCACCAAGACATTAATCTTTAAAACAAGAGTTGGCTGGTTCTTCTGCAGATTTTCTGTTGCTTTTGCTAAAAGAAGACAGGAGATTTTTGTAACTAGCAAGGTTTTGAATATTTAAAATTGTAGGGATACAACAGGAAGAAACCTGTACTTGAAAATAATTTGGAGGGATTTTGTGTGTGTGTGTGTGTGTGTGTGTGTGTGTGTTTAAATAAAGGAACATAATATAGAGGTTTGTTTTTTATTTAACCTTTTATGTGTTGAGCGTAGAGTACTCCAAGACTCAGACAACTGCTGGATTGTTTGGATTGCAAACTCTTTGGGGCCGGGATCTGCACTTCTAGCTGGGGGTGTAATTCCCAGCTTGAGAGGACGTACCGGTGGTAGCATGCTAGTAGAGCGTTGCCATGGCAGTGCAAGGGGCTAGCCACCCCAAGTCCAACTCGCTGGGCTAGGCCCTCCCACCGCTCGCTCAGTCAGAGCTGGCCTGGTTGTGCCTCCTCAAACTGGGAATTACTCCCCCTACTCACAGCGTCAACATACCCTGTCTCTGTAGAGTTCCCAGCAAAACGAGCCCAATCATGGCTCCACAAACTATGAATATTTCTGATGCCTTCAGGAGATGGAAGCAGAAAGCAGCCACCAGGACAAATTCCCAGGGAAGTGTGTTCACCCCTGCAGCTGAAAACGCAGCTCTCTCCTCCCCCTCCTCTGCCTTTAAAAATGGAAAAGCTTCTTTTTTTCCCCCTCCCACCCTGTTGGAACTACATTTTTGAATATAACATAAAGGCTCAAACCTGGTGGCGGGGATTCTCTGCTTAGGAATGCAAACACAATGATCGAGCTGATTTGCAGGTCTCATCGGAGTCTCCTAAACCTTGTACATTAACTCCTCGCTTAACGCTGTAGTTCTGTTCCTGAAAAATGCAACTTTAAGTGAAACGATGTTAAGCGAATCCAATTTCCCCATAAGAATTAATGTAAATGGGGGGGTTAGGTTCCAGGGACATTTTTTTCACCAGATAAGTCTGTCTGTCTGTCTCTCTCTCTCTCTCTCTATATATATATATATATACACACAAACACACACAGTAAAAGTTTTAAACAAACAATTTAATACTGTTCACAGCTACGATGATTGTGAAGCTTGGTCGAGGTGGTGAAGTCAGAGGGTGGGATATTTCCCAGGGAATGCCTTACTGCTAAATGATGAACTAGCACTCGGCTGAGCCCTCAAGGATTAACACGTTGTTGTTAATGTAGCCTCACACTCTACAAGGCAGCACGAATGGAGGGAGGGGAAACAGCATGGAAGACAGAGACACACATGGTGTGTGTGAGAAAGAGATGTGCATTTCCCCTTTAAGTACATTGACCCCACTCTAAGTACATTGCCTTTTTAAATAGATCAGCAAGTTGAGACAGCAGCTCCTGCTAGCAAGCTCCCTCTGTCCTGAGCCCTGTCATGTCCCCCACCTCCCACTCTATGGAGATGGGGTAAGCAGGATGCAGGAGCAGGGGGGAGGGGGACACCCTGACATTAGCCCCCCACTTCCCCTCCCCCTTGCACAGCAAGCAGGAGGCTCTGGGGAGCAACTCCAAGGCAGAGGGCAGGAGCAGCATATGGCAGTGGGGGGAGAGACAGCTGAACTGCCAGCAATTGATAGCTTGCTGAGTGGCTGCTGCACAAGGGACATAGGGGAGCAGGGAGCTGATGGGGGGCTGCCGGTCCACCCTGGTTCCAAGCCCCCACCAGCCCCATGGGCTGCTCTTCCTGCAAGCAGTGGACAAAGCGGGCGGCTGCCAAATGGCATTATGAGGGAGCATTGCACAACTTTAAACAAGCCTGTTCCCTAATTGATCAGCAACGAAACAACGTTAACCTGGGTGACTTTAAGTGAGGAGTTACTGTTAATGCTTGGTTAACAATGAGTTAATCCCACTTTTGTCCCTTCAGAGACTGGGGATCCACAAGCCCCTCTCATGGTCTCGGAGTCTCTTTTATTTTTCTCCTCCTGATTCCTAACAAAAAGTTCCCACACAGGATTGGCTTTCTTATCCCCAAGTAGGGCTGGATGTTTCTCCCTGCAGAGTCTTTTAACGCCTCTCTTGCATTGCCCAGAAGGTGGGTTGCTGAAGAGCGGTAGAAGGTGCTTGCTCCCTCCAGGCAGTTAGCTAGTGCATGCAGAAGAAGCAGACTCTGGTGTCAAGATACTTTTAGGCTGTTTTTTCTCTCCCTCTTCTATATTATTCAGATGAGCATTTGGCTTTGATATGCATGGTTCCCCGTGAGCAAGCCTCCTGGGAAGGAACAGACAGCAGCTGGTGGATCTCATTGCAGTCTCTGGACCTGATGTGGGAACGGACTGAAATGAAACCTCAACCCACGTGAAATACACTTGACCTTTATGAAATTCAAGTGCTTTTCCTGGGTGGGAGGGAGGAAGAAGGGATGGAAGGGATGGTGATTGCTGGATGTTCTTGGGGGGAGGGATAGCTCAGTGGTTTGAGCATTGGCCTGCTAAACCTAGGGTTATGAGTTCAATCCTTGAGGGGGCCACTTAGGGATCTGGGGCAAAATCAGTACTTGGTCCTGCTAGCGAAGGCAGGAGACTGGACGCCATGACCTTTCAGGCTCCCTTCCAGTTCTATGAGATAGGTATATCTTCATATATTATTTTTTTATTTCTTGGGGAAGGTTTGGTAGGTCTATGTTGTCTCTTGTACCATCTATCTATGACCTCAGTGGGGGACTGTGATGTGGAGTATAGATCCCATGTAGTGGCAGACAGGAAGGGGTTAATGCATGGGTCAGTTACCTCTCCAGCTGTGACTAGCTGGTTGATTAACCACAGCTGGGAGGAAAGGCCCTAGCTCAGGTGGAGAAAGGTGGCTGGAGAAGCTAGGAGCTCTCCAGAAAGCATCTCTTCAGCAAACTGGGAAAAAGCTGCATGGAGAGACGGAGCTGCCAGGGGAGAGGACTGGAGAATGCAGCCCTGTGACAGACACCTGCAGACAGGCAAAGATAGGAAGCAGCAAGGGATTGCAAGAAACAGACCATAGTTGCTTATCACAAGGGCCTTGGACTGGGACCCAGAGGAGAGGGTGGGCCAGGCCTGGGTTCCCCAGTCCACTCCTCTCATCCCCTACAGGAGGGGCAATGTAAACCTCAGGAGTAAAGGGCCAGGTCTGTTGTGGGACCCAGACTGAAGAGCTGGTATAAGGCATCAGACTTTAGGTTTTAGTTTGGACTTTCCTGTTACACTGTGAGGGGTGGGGCTCCTGGCAACCTGGCCAGAAGGCTGCATTGCAAAAACAAACAGAGCACAGAGTGTCCTGAGCTGCGAGTGACCGAGGAAGACACAGCAGGTTTGCTAGGCCGTGCCCATCCATGAGGGGGCATCCAAACAGCCAAGCTGTCTTTAAAATATCTTGTGCTGTGCACACTCTTGCTGTTCATTAGGGGGCAAACTGCAAATCGAAAGAGGCAATGTTTCAAAGAAGGCCCCTATTTATCCTAATCGGGCAAAGAAAGCACAGACATCTTCCATATTCTTTTTTTTTATTGAAGCTAACTCCCATTTAAGTGGATTTAATTGATGACTGATGTTCACAAATTATCTAATGATATCCTAATGGGAGCTGAGGGCCTGTGTGTTCGTCTTGTAATGTCACAGCACCAGGATTTTATAAGTGGAGAGAGGCCTTGACACTCAGATTAAAAATAATTATACTCGCAAAATGTATTAACTTCTTCCGGGCACAGGCATTTCCCAAGAAAGTTTGCCCTGTAGACTCACCCCTTGCTGCAATCCTGTCAGATCTTGGTAGCAAACCAGAGGCAAGCCAGGTCAGGAGAGTATTCGTATGTGCGAGGCCTAATCTGAGAAGCACATATATGCAGCCTGGAAAAGTGCTAGTGATGTTGTAGGTGGGGCTATTTTTTTCCCCTTGTTGCTGAAAGTGTCCCTGCATGGCGTTAAGAAACGCAGGAGCTGGATGAGGCTTTTAAAGTGTCGTTAGTGACCTCGTAGCATTTTTAAGAGCAAGTAGTTTAATTCCGGTGACCTGGTCAAATTCCAGTGTGGTAACTGGCATTCAAGCAGTGACAGGCTCCGAATATCTTAACAAAGGGCTTCCACAAAAATGCCCCCAGTAGCATGCTCTATAGACCCTGTGTTCCAGGGGAGATCCCGGCATTTGCAAACAGAGGAGAGAAGTAGCTTTGGCTTTGCGTTCATTTTGTTTTCTCCTTTTTAAAAAAACATTCTTTCTCAGAATTAGAACCTAGGAAAGAGGTGACACCACTCTGGGAGGGGAAAAAAAACTGTACCCTGTTCAGGGCCTGACACAAAAGCCCCCTCAGCTCAAAAGGAGTTTCCCACTGACTCCAAAGGTTTTGGATTAGGCCAATGTGCATTTGCTGGGACTGTTTGTTTTGTTCCTACAAAGGACAGTATGTTGAGAGTAGTGATAGTATAGCTTAGTGTTCAGCTTGTGTAATTGTGGGGGGAAGGGGAAGTAGAGGAATGGAGTTGGTGCTATAGACATAACTAAATAACCCTCGAATAAGATTTATTCCTAAGGGCAAAATATTTGCCCGTGTTTCTTTCCCCTGTTATTAGGCTATTGAAATGATTACAGGTGTGTCTTCTCTCAAAAACTCAAATGCAGGAATCAAATCATAAAGCCCCTCAAATGGAAGAGAATTTTGAAAAAGTATACAAGCTCTACTAGAAAAGTCTTCATGGGCCCTATGACAACAGGTATAGGGAAAATATTGGGCACCTTTTTATCTGGTGTGTAACAAAGGAGAGTGTAATTTAGCTATTCGTGGCATAATAAAAAATAAAGCTTAAAGCATCTCAAGAAGATGTTGAGATTCAGGAAGCAAAGGGTATCAGATTTCAGTCACTGAATCCAGTTCTTCATCTACAAGAAGAGAAGGTTGGTTGGTTCGGTTGGTTTGTTTGTTTAAACAGTTTAAAATAAACCCAACTTTGTTAACGTAGGCGCGCACACACTTTTTGTATTTACTTATCTGGAAATAATACTGAGAGAACATCCAGAGACGAGAATTCAGGTGATAAAGCCAGTAATTTCCCCATGTCAATTATTAATTTTATCTTTGCCGAGCTGCTGGTGTAAATTCGTATAGCTACCCCTCACTTGAGTGGAGTTCTGCCAGTTAATACCAGCTTTTCATCTTCAGATCTTACTCTCTATCTGGTCTTTGTTCTAGGATTCTGAAAAAAGGTATGCAATACACGTTCATTACATATAAAATAGGGATCTATGGAATAAAGGAAGCTAAAAACATTGAAACTTTAACTGATAGAGCCTCAACAATAAATTTGAGAATACCTAAAATCCAAATATTTAGTGGTCTTTTTTAAAAATAAAGTTTCCATAAGTTCTATTTTATGGCAGGCACATTGTCCTGACTAAGTGCTCCAGTTACAGCTTCATTGCTATCATTCTCTACAGAAAAATCCATGACTTTTATCATCAATCTCATTGTCTATTTTTACTTCTACACCTGTACTACACTGTTCTGAACGTACTTGATTTGAGTCCTATTTAGATACCAATACATCACATTTATTTTTATTTCAGAGAGAATTTATCTCTGGTGAGATAAAGCAGATGCCACTAAATGTAATTGCAGAGAGAAATGAAGGGAAAGGATGTATCTATGTTGTTAGCCCCAATTGGGACTGCAATGCGATCAGTGGTGAGAAATTAATCCAACCACTTCCTGCTTTCTCTTCAGCCTCCTGTTTGGCAGTATATGGAGTGAAAGGGTGGAAGAAAGGACAAGAAGATTAGGAACATGTAGAATTTATAAAATTGCTAAATAGAGTGCCCAGAGAAATGTAGAGTGAAGGGACATCAAGGGGTCATCTAGTCAAAGCCCTTTCATGGAGGCAGGATTAAATATACATAGGCCATCCCTGATACAAGTGTGTCTAACTTGTTCTTAGAAATCTCCAATGACTGGGATTCCACAACCTCCCTAGGTAACCTGTTCCAGGTAACCTTATAGTTCTGTATAGTTCTTCCAGGTCAGTGGTTCTCAAACTAGGGCCACTGCTTGTTCAGGGAAAGCCCCTGGCGGGCCGGGCCGGTTTGTTTACCTGCCGTGTCCGCAGGTTCGGCCGATCGCGGCTCTCACTGGCCGCGGTTCGCTGCTTCAGGCCAATGGGGGCTGCAGGAAGGGCGGCCAGCACGTCCCTCGGCCTGCGCCGCTTCCTGTAGTCCCCATTGGCCTGGAGCAGCGAACCACGGCCAGTGAGAGCCGCAATCGGCCGAACCTGCGGACACTGCAGGTAAACAAACCGGCCCGGCCTGCCAGGGGCTTTCCCTGAACAAACGGCGGCCCTAGTTTGAGAACCACTGCTCTAGGTAGCTTTGACATTACTTAAAGCATATACATGCAGCACTTTAAGATAAGCCACCACAAATTCTCCTCCCCTCTCAAACCTTCCGCCACACCTACTGATACAGTCCCGCCATCATTTTAAAATGCCTGGGGGGAAAATGAGCCTTGCAACAAGCTGGTAGGTCTCTCTCTAAAGCACTCATTTGAGATCACATCAAGGGAATTCCATCCCTTTGTAATTCTTTTAATAAAAGGATTCAGGCCACATTGGCAGTCAGTTGTTAATTATTTCAGTAATACTTCAAACCATTTTTGTAGCATACACAAAAAAACCTTTCTCTTCTGCAGAGGAATAATCATCATTCAATCAGAATACATCTGGCAGTGCTGAGGGTTTGGGGTATTCTACTTTAACAATCTCTCTTACCAAACAGATCATTCCCTGCCCCTCAGTCTTGGTATAAAGAGAGACTTGTCTCTAGAGTTGACTTGAAGCCAATTTAATTTTGAAAACACCTGTTGCTTTCTTATGTCAACAGCAACATGTAAACGCATGTCAGGAGCTGCTATGGATTCTTCTGCCCAAATGACATGAGTTGATACAGGTGATAGGGTATCTTTCTTTCTCTCATTCATTTTAAATAAGTCTCCAACCATTTTTCTGTGCTGATTAGGTATCATTAAACGTAGCATAAGAACTGTTAAAAATGTCAATTCTTCTGTAGGAACTTCTCATTTATTAATATTACAGTTATTTTTAATGTGAAGAAATACTGTAGATCCCATCTTTCATTTGTATTGGAGGCTTTTTGAGTCATGTTGCTTTTTTAGCAAACTTGAATTGTTCATTAATGATGCAGAGTTAAAGGAGGAAACCTGAGAGCCTGCCTTGAGAGAGAACCCCATGATGTCCCGTTTATCTAGCAAAAAAAGGGCCTGGTCTTACAAGTCTTTATTCATGTGAGTGAAGCACACCAGCATTCCCACTGACATCAATAGGGCTAACTGTGTAAGGATGAATTGTGTGCGCGTAATAGCTTTGTGAGATTGGGCCGAAGGACTTGGAAAGTAAAAGTGTTAGATTTTATAATGGTAAATTATAGAAGATAATTACTTTAAGTACCTTTGTCGTGCTTTGGCGTTAGCGCCGCAGGAGAGAGAATGTTCAGGCAATATCGCGTATCCATTCTAAATCCGAACGACTTTTTCCGATGTGCTTCACGTTTGTGTGTTACCTGGGCGAACGCGCTGTGCCTCTTTATCCCCCTCTAGTGCCTAGACCTCACATTGAGGCTTATGAATCTATTCTTGCCTTGTGAGAGACAGAGGCCTAAGATCTGGGATTGTGTCATGCCTCTGGGGATGGGAGCGATGAGGGCAATTTGTGTGGGGCAGGTGGGTGACAGGAAGTGAAGACCAGACTGATGCTGGGCTGGGGATGGGAAGCCAGGCTTGGTGAATGAGAGGGATGATGCAGGCCTTGTTACTAGGTGAGGGGAAGGTCAGCTAGTCATGGGTGAAAGTAACTTAAGTGACTTAGTGGTATGCAGGGCCAAGGTCCTAAGCAAGGTATGTGTATGGGGGGCCTTGAGTAGAAGGGGCGGGGCCTCAGACAGAAGGGGCGGGGCCTTTAAATCCCCAGGCCCTTTAAATTGCCACCAGAGCCCCAGTGCTCCCAGCCACCTCTACTACCCCAGGGCTCCGGCAGTGGGCCTTTGGAGGCAATTTAAAGGGTCAGGGGCTCCGGCTGCTGCCAGAAGCCCAGAGCCCTTTTAAATTGCCAGCCTGGGGAAGCTGCCCTCTGCCGGTACAGTTCGCTGTGTACTGGCTCTTGCTGGTATGCTGTACCAGACCGTACCGGCTTACTTTCACCTCTGGAGCTAGTCCTTTGTGGATTTGTTCTAGTTTGGATGTGCATCCAAAATGGAAGGGGCCTGATTCTGCATTTCTTGTGCATGCCAAACTCTCACTGGCTTCAGTTTAAGTTTTGAATTCATTTTTCAGAGGTTCTTCTTCCCTTTTCTGTGCAAACCCCACTGCTTTTGTGTAGCCTTGCTTTGCTGATCTCTTCCTTGTAGGTCTCGCCATCCTTCCCTGGGACTTCTCCTCTTCTTACATATGAGGTATCACAATGGATTGGTCTTAGGTTCTTTGAAATAAGATTCTTGCCTCTTATATTGTTTATAAACAGGTGTGTATTTATGGTGTACATGTAAATTATAAAACTACCTGTCAAGAAATTACCTTACTGAATAAAAAGCTACCCTCTCATCTTTAATAAACCGGCTGCATATATAACCCACGCACCTCCTGGGTGTGGTGTTCTGTCCCATCTAGTGGCACCTAGGCCACTTAGGCTTGGTTCTACACTAAACCCCCAAATCGAACTAAGGTACTTCGAACTTCAGCTACGTGAATAACGTAGCTGAAGTTCGAAGTACCTTAGTTCGAACTTACCTTGGTCCACACGCGGCAGGCAGGCTCCCCCGTCGACTCTGCGGTACTCCTCTCGTCTAGCTGGAGTACCGCAGTCGACGGCGAGCACTTCCGGGTTCGACTTATCGGGTCCAGACAAGACGCGATAAGTCGAACCCAGAACTTCGATTGCCAGCCACTGAATTAGCGGCTGGGTGTAGACATACCCTTAGAGAGAGAGTTAAATGAGTCTGCTCTACAGACTTAGCTAAGAGTTTGTTGGCTTTTAGCTCATCCGGTAGAGGCTCATGCTTTAAACTCCAGAGGCCCCCAAGTTCGATCTCGCCCACCAACGACCGGGGTCTGTCAGTGTTATACAAGGGAAAAAAAAATCTCTCGCCTGAACAATGCTTAGTAAAATTTCTGATTTTACAAAATTCTGAAATGCATGGAAACAGGATACAAGCTCTGTTGCGCAAATCTGATATCGGTTACTCTGGCAAAATTGCAAAAAATATTTTCAGTGGCATCAATACTGCAGCCGGCCATTGTTGTATTTCTCATAACAATAGTAACATTTATGAACTAGCTTTTTAACGAAGGGATTTGTTGATTGCTTTACATTTTGCAGCTATTTACTGTAACAAAATTAGCAGTGATGTCACTGAGACAGTTTAATATGCTTCTTTCCAATCCGGTGCAATCCTTATAATAAAGCTGACATTAAACGATAATGTGCTCACTTTCCCTGATAAGTAGAAAGAGATCTAAGAGTGTATTTTTTAAATTCCTGATTAGGAGTTTAAGAGGGGGGTCTTGTTCTATTATCCATGCAAATTGGTAGCAATGACAGTAATAAATCAGAAGAGCAAGACTTAAAATAAACAACATCAGTTGACTGGATGTACACTTGATTCCTCCTCCTTTTCAAATCCCTGGATGCTTTGTGCCTTTTCATGCTGTGACAAGATCATTTCCATTGATCTATGATACTAAATTGATTGGATTTTTTTATTAAGTTAAGGATATACCTAGGACTAAAACTGCATGCCTGAAAAATGAAACCAGAAAGTTACAGTAATAGGAAAACTTTCAGTAGGATATTGAGGGCCTCAGTTTTAGGGTATCCACACTGGGGCCCCTTCAAATGGTGTGAATTTCAGAAAGCACTAGGCGCCAACCCTCTAAAAGTCAGGCTCCTTGAAAATGTCTCAGGTTGGGCACCCAATATCATTTGTCACCTTTGGATATTCTTATGTGTATATATAGTAGCCCCCGGACCCATCCGGGCAGCTGGGAGCACTGAACAAACAGTTAACACAGAACAATAAAGCCATAATCAAAAGCAAATAATGAAATATTAAAAACCGGGTTATTGAGAGAACAGGCGGGACATCTGCTAATAGTGATACAGTTAAAAAGGCCAAAACAATAAGAATAAGTGGGTCATAGGGATGTAAAATATCGTTAAAAAAGTTAACTGATTAAAATTATATCGTTTAACTGGTTAACCGAGGTGGCCGGGGCTGGGGTCCCTCTAGCTGGCCAGCCTGGTGCAGCTGGGGCTGAGGTCTCTCTGGCGCGCACGGGGCCGCTGGGGATGGCACTGCTCCGGCCGGCACGCAGAGGGTTATTGGTAAGCCTAATCTTTACCGGTTAACCTTTTACATCCCTAGTGGGTCATGTATAGGATCTGACAGTTACCAAGCTAGAAGCATCTCTTGGGAATCATAAGGTTGTTTGTTTTTTTACGGTACGGAGGAACAAGATGAGACCAAAGCAACGAGGAGTCCTTGTGACACCTTAGAGACTAACACATTTATTTGGGCATAAGCTTTCATCGCCTAAAACCCACTTCATCAGATGCATGGAGTGAAAAATACAGTAAGCAGTATATATATTTTATAGCACATGAAAAGATGGGAGTTGCCTTACCAAGTTGGGGGTCAGTGCTAACCAGGCCAATTCAATCAAGGTGGAAGTGGCCTGTTCTCATTAGTTTTGTCAGGGATCAAGAAGCTTTAGACTGAGTCCCTTTCCTAGAAGTTGCAGTTGCTAAAATGATTTACTGTGTTGTATACATTCTCTGGTCTGGCCAGGGATGTACCGAACTGGAGGTGCTATAAAGTAAGTTCACAGTATACAGAAACACACCTCTAATTGAACCATTTATGTGCAAATTAAAACAGCTGGTGGAAGCAGCAACGCCATCAAGAACCATTTTTTCATCATGGTTTCATAAAAATAGAGAACTCGGTCCAGTCAGAGGTGATTCCTTTCTTCTCTACTATGTTATTAGTAGAATAATTTGAAAGGTTTTGTGGTGTGTCAGCAAAGCCTGACACTCACTGTGATTGAGTAGAAGATTAAATGTATTGAAATACAGGGATTGATCTATCCCCACTGACGTCAGTGGGAACAGGATTAGGCCCATAATCTATTATGTGGTTTCAAGTCTTCATCATTTTCAGATCGTATAACGGGGAAGAAAAATAGCTGTTAATATAATTCATGCAACTGATGCATACGGTGAGGTAGACATTGCTTATGTCGGCGCTACTCATGTTTTATCTTGAGTATAATATCCTGCTGAACTGGCTATGAAAATTAATTTTATGTGTGTGGGATTTTTCGCTCCCTTTAGAGAAACATTCTTCTGGGTTGCTGGAGACTTAACATGAGTTTTAGATAAGGCCAAAGCTATACAATTTATAAGTAAATACAATGGGCCAGATCCCCAGATGGTGGAAATCAATATAGCATCATTGAAGTCCCCAGAGGAGGATCTGGCCCAATAGTTGTTTGAATTACTACTTAATGGGTCAGACAGCACGATCAGTACCTTAAGGCAGACCGCCAGCCTGTCTTCTTCACTTCACTGGGACTCCCCATAGGTGTAAGGCCGTGTCTATGTGGATCAGATTGCAGAGTTAGGGCTTGAGATGTTTGTCATTCCATAAAGCGCTATTTTTTCACACAGCGAATTATATCACTTTATTAGTATAACTTACATTGCACAAGTTCTATTTTTCCAATTTAGCAGAGCCAAGGTGCTGAATTTGTTGTTTGGTTTATGGGAGCACCTAAAGGCTCCAACTGAGATCTGGGCCCCGTTGCACTATGCACTGGACAAACACACAATGAAAGACCGTCCCTGCTTACAGTGTAAATTTCAGACAAGACATAAGATGGTTTCAATGGGCAATATGAAAGAGAACGGGGAAGGACGACAAGGGTAGCACTGAGGAGATGACGTGGGTATCAGTAGCTAGTGCACAACTTGATTATTTTGTGGCTGACTCTTGATTTTGATTGTATCTAAATGTTTATTTTAGCTGTACATTGTAGAATCTCTATTCGTTACTTACGAATTTAGCCTCATTCAGTGGTTCCCAAAATTTTTTATTTTGTTATTTATTTTGCCATCTGTTTTGGGGAACCTAGTAAGTGACTGTGTCAAAGGAGCAGAAGTTTGTTGATGTGAGTGCTTCAAGAGTCTTCAGAGGAGGTTTTAAAAAAAAAAAAAATTAAAAGAAGCCAAGCATCTGTAGAAGCCACCAGAGACTGGTGGGGAAGGGAAAGGAGGGCAGGGGGAAGCTTAGAAACTTAAAAAACAAAACAGTCAGGCCTCTCTGACCTATAGAGTGAGTGTGTGTTGTGGTATTTTCCTGGAGAGCGTGACCACACTTTAAACTTTTATGTAAGGAGGCCACCTTTCTGAAAACGTATCCCTTTCACAAGCATAATTTATGCCCACAATTCTGAGTAGCTGCACTTTGATTACGTCATTAAAAGCACAAGGTGATACAGCTACTTAAAACCTGTGCCCCCAGCAGAATTAAAGGTACAAAAATAGGAGTTAGAATTTAGCAAGCAGAAAGTGCACTCCTGAACAAGGAAGCTAAGTCTCCTATGACCTTAAGGTGGTCAATAGTCTTCAGACTGCATACTGGCTCTCAGGGAGAGCCCAGTGATTTCATGACAACATAACGTATCTAAAGTTCTCCCTAGGCTGATGGATACATGAGTAGATGGCTAGGAAAAAATCTGCTCCCATGTTTAAACAGTGAATGAGTCCTCTCAACAGGCCCATTTGGGCTAGTGGATTTGTCAAATCTGCTTCAGTAGAGGTGCATCTGTTGGATGCTTGGAGAGGTGATCTGGAGCCTTGAGAGAGAAGCTACTTTCTGCAGAATCCAGAAAGCTCATGATACTTCTGGGATCCAGCCCCTAACCGGCTTATTTTGGTAGGACTGAGCCATTACCAGGAAGTCAATGAATGTTACCTGAAAACACTCTAGACCCCAAGCACATCTTTTTGTTTTCACTTGAAATAAAAAGCTATGGAGGGAAACTCAGTGTTTTGTCAGTCTCTAATTACAGTTCTTTGGTTACAAAGTGCTCTCCTGCTGCCATCAATGCCTTTTAAAATGAACATCTGACTCTAGAAGCTACACTTCCACCAGAGGGCACCCCATGGAGCTTAACACCCCACATTCATGCATGCAAGTAGTTATATGTGACTGTCCCCTGCGTAGTTCTTCACATAACTAGTAGTTAGGGTGCACTATTGTTTGTGTGAATGTGTATCGTTGTGGACTGTTGGGGTGCACAAGCGCTCTCATGGGTGCATGCAACAGGAAGGTCTGTCACTTTAAGGGTCAGCTAGCCCTGTTCAATTATCCGACCCAGCTGGCAAGGGGTCAGGCGCTATAAAGGGCTGAGAGCACAGCTGGAGGAGATATGCAGGAGGGAGGTTGTTTACTGGGTCCGGCCCTGCTGCTAGATCAGAGAGAGAGAGAGAGAAGAGCCAGAATTAAAGGCCTCTGGGCCCATGTTGGTCAGGGGCAGGGTTTTTGCCACCCTAGGTGGCAGTGCTCCTCCTCTGAGCATTCAGGGGGCCTGGGGTTTTCGACAGTGGGGGTCCTTCCACTCCGCATCTTCAGGGCATTTTGGCGGCGGGTCCGGGAGCAAGTGAAGGACCTGCCACCGAATTTCTGCTGAAGACCCGGAGTGGAAGGACCCCCTGCCACTGAATTTCTGCTGAAGACCCGGAGCGGAAGGACCACCCCCGCCGCCGAATTTCCGCCAAGGGCGGCAAAATGCCGCCCCCCAAATCCTGCCGCCCTAGGCGACCGCCTAGGGTCGCCTAGTGGAAGCGCCAGCCCTGGTCAGGGGAATAGCTTTGTTTTGTGTTACTTTGTGAGCTTTTTGTTTGAAGTAATAAACTGTGTGCTGAGGGAAAGGGCCTGAAAGAGACCTGGTGCTTAATCCTTCCTGGGCTGGGGAAACAGAGCGGCAGCCCTACAGTGCACTTGTTGTATCCGCCTTTGAAAAATATTGTCCCTAAATCTGTCGGAAGGATTATCAGCAGAGGACGTCCTTCCACACTACATAGCTGTTCAAGTGGCTGTGCTAAGATCGCAGTGCAGATCACCAGTCTCCTGAGTAAAAGAAAGAGGAGGCTGGTTTTCAAGGACCTGATCCCGCATCATTATAATCAATGAGAGTCCTGGCATAGGCTTCAATGAGCTTAAGAACACGGTCTAATTGTGATATCAAGCTTAAGGATATGATAGCAATGAAATGACACATTGAAAGAGCGCAATGGTAATTTGATTTGAGGTGCCACAGTGAAAGACGCATAAGTTGCTTTCCAGCAAGAACAACAAAATGCAAGTCCTGCAAGCTCAAATTGTTTTTCATTTGATTTTTAGTATTGAAAGTTATTGGACTGTAAAAGACACCGCCTGCTTTGCTTGCATTCTTGGAAGTAATTACATGCCACATGCTGTGCTGCTATAAAATGGATCTGTGTAAAAAATGCAAGGTACAAAATTATCAGGTGCAATGCAAAAGTTTTATTGCTAAAATATGGAAAACCTGTTTTTACAAACAATTCACTGTCCTAGACTAGCAAACCAAGAAGTAATTTCTGAGCTTGACACAGATATTTTACTTTTGTGGTTGTGACATGAGCATTGATGGATATGTGGCTCTTTTTTTTAAAAGACCAAAACCTTTATTTTTAACACTATAATGCCCACTTTGTACTTACTGTAGCAGATGTTATGTTGTGTTGGTTAAGGTGAATGCATTGTGGGCCACATACCCTGCTCGCCTTACTCACACAAGTAGTCCCAGTGATTTCAGTAGGACTCATGTGAGTAGAGTAGTATTTGGATTTTATGCGGAGATAATTACAGTGCAACATATTGCATTAATTGCTAGAATGTAGACAGAGATTTAAGTAAAACAAAAATCTTCAGTCATATATGAAATTCAGCAGTTCAATTAGAAAAACTTTGAAGAGCAACATGAAACCAGGCTGTTCATATACAATCTATACTTTATAAGAATCTAATTTCCGTGGTGGGTGATAGATCTATCCTTTTTGAATGGGTGCAACAATATGACTAAGGCCCTACCAAATTCACGGTCCATTTGGGTCAATTTCATGATCGTAGGATTTTTAAATGTCATGATTTCACCTATTTAAATCTGAAATTTCACAGTGTTGTAATTGTAGGGGTCCTGATCCAAAAAGGAGCTGTGCGGGGGGCTCACAAGGTTATTTTAGGGGGGTTGTGGTACTGCTACCCTTACTTCTGCGCTGCTGCTGGTGGTGGCGCTGCCTTCAGAGCTGGGTAGCTGGAGAGCAGCGACTGCTGGCCGGGAGCCCAGCTCTGAAGGCAGAGCCGCCGCCAGCAGCAGCACAGAAGTAAGGATGGCAGGTATGGTATTGCCACCCTTACTTCTGCGCTGCTGCTTGCAGAGCTGGGCCCTCAGTCAGCAGCTGCCACTCTCTGGTGCCTCGCTGAAGGTAGCAGCGCAGAAGTAAGGGTCGCATGGTATAGTATAGTATTGCCACCCTTACTTCTGTGCTGCTGCTGGCAGAGCATTGCCTTCAGAGCCGGGCGGCCAGAGAGTGGCAGCTGTTAGCCGGGCGCCCCACTCTTAAGGCAGCACCCCACCAGCAGCAGCACAGAAGTAAGGGTGATAATACCATGACTCCTCTAAAATAACCTCGCAACCCCCCTGCAACTCCCTTTTGGGCCAGGACCCCCAATTTGAGAAACTCTGGTCTCCCCCATGAAATCTGTACAGTATAGGGTAAAAGAACACAAAAGACCAGATTTTACGGGGAAGACCAGATTTCACGATCTGTGATGTGTTTTTCATGGCCGTGAATTTGGTAGGGCCTTAAATATGACAAAAGGTCTATTCAGCTACAGTTTGAATGCCTTACATTTCCCTTGTCCAAATATCATATTCTACCATCAGTTTGTAAGCCGAAGTACTCACTGATTTTAATGGGGAGTTTGGCCTAAAAGCTGCTGGCATGATATGGCCATAGGCTTGGAGTCTTAGGGTACGTCTTCACTACCCGCTGTATCGGCGGGTAGCAATCGATTTATCCGGGATCGATATATCTCGTCTCGTTAAGACGTGATATATCGATCCCCGAACGTGCTCACCATCGACTCTGGAACTCCACCAGAGCGAGCGGCGGTAGTGCAGTCAATGGGAGAGCCGCGGCCATCGATCCCGCGCCATCTGCCGTGTTGTTGGTGGCATTGTGTAGCTTTTCTGAGACACAGGTTTTCTGTGGGCAAGGGGCTTGTGGAAAGCAGCAGTGCTGAAGGAGGTCTAGTTGTGACACCCATCAGTAACAATGGTGTGTGACCCTTAAGTTCTGACTTGAGTGGCTAGAAGAAGTTCAGGGACTTGGGCATGGTCCAGGTGGAAGTAGAAATTGATGGCATCTGGTATTATCTTTGATGCAGTCTTGGTTATTTACAAAGAAAGTACAAAGTTCTAGCTTCTCTGAATGCAGAAGGAGCCAAGAACAAAAGGAGCAGTTTCTTATTTGCCATCCTTGACTTCTTTAGCCAACACCAGGCCCGAAAGCATGCGTACGTTCTCTCTCTCTCTCTCTCTCTCTAGGTTTTTCCAGAGTCACACTATGCTCATTGGCTACTGCTTGGCTTTCTTGCTTTTTGCCTCTGCAATTCTCTGTTCTTGTCTGTTCAGTTTCTGTGTTCTGTGCCCTTCCTCTCCCTCCCAAAACTCAGAAAAAGCTCTCCGCCCACTTAGCCCAAACTCCTGCGAAGTTCATGCCCCCTTTTGGTCTTAGGTTGGGAGACTTCTGATTAACTCATCCTGATAGATAGCTTAATTGGAGGGTGCATTCACACCCAATCTCAAAGAGATTTGTGATTCACCAGTACCTCTTAGCATACCAATATTGTCACAGGCAGCAATGGGGAGCCCATACCAAACACTACTTTGACCTGTTGATTGTGGATCAACATTTATGTAGGTGATTGCCCTTGACTTCAGTAGGGCTGCCCATGGGAGTATAAGCACTCGCCAATGTGAGGGATACATTATCTAGTCATATATGTTTTGAGAAACAATGCGAATTTGTTCTTTCTAATCTATGCAAACAATACGGACAGTCCCATACTAGTGTATATTACAGTAAAAATATATATTACACTTGTTCTGTAATAGGAATCAGATGCAAACATCACACTATTCTCTTGACCCTACAACATGACCAGGTGCTCCCATCCTAAGCTCTACGTTCCCTGACATAATTTAGTTTCACAAAAGAATATACAAGGTAAAATACCTATATCCCAGCGCAAATAATCCACACAGCAAACTCCTCTCAGCTCACTCTCTCTCCAGGGGCCTAATCCAAAGCCCACTGAAGTCCATGAAAAGACTCTGGTTGACTTCAATGGACTTTGGAGGTCTGAGAGGAAAGATGGACTTTATTATTTCCTGCTCTTAATAGTCCAAATGTCCCGCCCTGCTCTTCAGGTTTTAGCATTTTGGTCCAAGTTTTCTTCTAGTCTTCTCAGACTCCTTTTATCTTTTGTCTTTGGAGTGAAGAGAACGTTGAGAAACAGAAAATTATGGACAGGAGTTATGAAGCTGAAATAATGTTGATAGGAAAATGTGTTGCCTACTGAACAGGAAAGCTGTATTGTAGCACCTAGAGCAACTACCTGTAACCTGTGTGTGGAAGAAAGGAATGGATGTGAAGACCTCTAGTACCTGTTGTAGGTCTGGTTTAATATAAGTATTGTGCCTCATTTCTTAGTGGGTATCATTGGGAAGGTGAATGGAAGTTAAGTTGTTAATAGGGGCTTGACAAACTGGGCTCAGGATATCTGTGGTAGCTAAGATAAGCAGCAACACCCTGATGCTAGGGACAATGAACAAGATAAACCTGGAATATAATAATCTGGTTCCATGTGAAAGCACGTGGACAGAGCATGCTGTACAAGGCCTGGTCCCTCATAAGTAACCAAGCCAATCAAAAATGTGTGGTGCAATGTAATGTGTAAATGTATATAAAGGAAGAGGTTTTTTTATGTAATTTTGGATGTGCCGTGGTATATGCTATACACACCACGTACGCTTGAGTCTGATCGACTCAGCGTAGTTTTGCTGTATCTCAAATAAAGGAACCTGAGTGACGAAATCCAGAGTCAAGCTGAACGTTTTGTGTCCCAGAGAACTGAATGAAGTGTTCTCCGAAGACTCAACAGGGCACTTTGGATAAGACGAGTAGCAAAGGTCTTGAAGGGAATCCCAATACTTATTTTTAAATTATGAAGAATTACAATTTTTTGGCTGGACAGGATATTAAAGAAACCTTGGATTTTCGAAGATGTAGGAAGCCCCTACAAATAGCCCAAATATTTCATGTTACACTATTGCAGTATTCAAATTAAACTGTGTGCAACATTGGTTGCATTACAAGAACACACATAATGTTTTATTTGCATTTGCATATTTCTCAAATATGCTTTTTTTAGCAGAAAGCATGCACTATTTTAACTCTTATCTAGCATTTTCCATGTAGTTAATTAATTTGTTCATGAATAAAGCTGAATTTCTATATAATGATGATAGCTTGCAGGCTTTCTTACTTCCCTTTCATTTTCATTGCAGGATAAAGGCTAATGTTTTTCTTATGTTGCCATAGCTAAATCCTCTCTCATCAATATATCCCTGTATGTAAATCACCTGGATAAATTTATCTTGCAATCACTAGAGGAAAATAAGCTCCAGAACCCTTTGTTTCACAGGAACCAGCTAGTCTGAAATATTTCAAACAGGCAAATGGCTTAGAGTATTTCAAATACGTCCTTTCTTGTTTATTTAAAACACTAATTTCTACTGGAAACTGTCTTCTTGCTATTTTATTTTTCAGTCTCCTTGTCTACTAGAATTATATAAATTCACATGGTAGCCTTAAAGCACAGCAGGTTTTTTTTAAAAGGCACAGGACAGATCCATCATCCAGAAGCCACAGGTGCTAGTAGGATAGGTCTGGGTAATGCAGTTGCCGTGGATGCAGCTGGTGCTCTGGCTCTTATGGGTTGGGAGGAGCATTTCATTGCTCTTGGTCCCTGCAGAGATTCACTACACAAGGCCTATTTACCCAGGCTTTGCACAAGGGCCCAGGATTTAGTCCTGAGTCAGTTAATGTCATTTTCCTGCAGTGATTGCAGCATTGAGTAAGAATGGAAACACCCATGTTTGTAAGCTGGGTAAAACTCCCACATGTTGACATGTGGTTCAGTTGCTCATTGTGGTCCACTTCTTGGACCTGGATTCTGTGCCGTGAAGCAGCCACTTTACATCGGCGGTGCAGAGGAAAGGGTCCCTAAAGCCCATTTAGGGGAGGGTCCTCCATTGATACAGAGCAGGCATACCAGCTCCTACACCACCTGCTTCTTTGTTGCCAGCCAAATCAAAGGAGGCTTGTCTGTGGCTTCATTAGGCCTGACAGATCCCTGGATGCCACATCAGGTGGCATAACTTAGAGCTTTCATGAAAGGGCCTGCAAGCTATCACTGGCATTTGTCTTCAAATCTCAAAATCTTGTTAGATTTCATCTGCTGCCTTAGTACAAGGAAAACGCCCTCCAAACATTTCCTCTGGCGCTGGCTGCTGGAGAGATCAGGAGTCCCGGGGGCTCAAGAAGGGGTTTTCCACTGAGATGAATGGGAAGCTTTTGGAACTCACTTGCTTTGGCCCCAGTGAGATCTCACTTTGCTTAGTAGCTGGTGCTACTGCACCATGGATGAGTAAATTAATGTTGCCTCACTGAGGTTGCCTGAGGGTTTCTCTCTCTCATTTATTTTTCTAAAGCAGTAAGTGATACAAGGATTCAAACTACTGTTTCCTTTTATTTTCAGAGGTTTTTTTTTTAAATCTGTCTCTCACCAAGGTGATCCTTTTTTTTAATACCCCCTTGAGCTTGTTCTAAATAAGGATATGATGGTGGCAGCTAATCTCCCACACAGAATCCAACTTAAACCAAAATTTGGGGGTTTCAGCATTTACTTGGTATTGACTATGTGCCAAACATACAGGAATTAACTCTGTTGCTGTTCTTTCATTAAATATGACAAAGAACTCAATTTATTGTTAAGCTGGTGGGGGAATTTCCTGGGGTTAGGTTTAGAAGGTATAGAAGCAAGGATTCTTATAACTTGAACATGAAGTCATTCAAACCCAAGAGTTACTATTTTGATGTCTATCACTGTTTGGGAGAGCTCCCCTTCAGATTAACTACAGAGTATTTGAAATATTATATGCCAGAAAAGAGAGAGAATGTGCACTGAATTCCTCTCTCCATCAGTGTTATCCAGCTCTCTGGATATTTGAAAAGATCAGAAAGAAATGTGTAAATATCTACTTAGTGTGTGAGGGGGCAAAGGGTGTGAATGGATTCTTTAACAAAATACAATACATTGTACAATGCCAATTTCCTACAGCTGAGCCCTGAGGGGAATGGTTGTGGTACTAGTTGCTTGTGTTCAGGAGGTAGATCTGTTTGATTTGTGATCACTGAAGAAGCAATTTATGGAGACATGTAAATGCAGTTTCATGTCCGTCATGGGGTATACGGCTATAGTACAATACAGCACAGTCCAATGGATGGAACACTGGGCTGGGAGTCAAGCTTCTGGGTTCTATGCCAGCTCTGACACTGAACTGCTGTGTGACCTTGGGGAAATCCCTTCACTTCATTGTGCCCCCGTTTCCTCATCTACACAATAATGATAGTTTTCTTTTGTTGATCTTTCAAGGAAACGTGGATGAAAAGAGCTCTATCCAAGCAGCCAAGTATTATTTTTTGAAACCTAGACATCAGCGTCAAATGGTTGCCCTTAAAACTTGTCAGATTTTCCTCAGATAAATAGATATTTACTTCAGTGTTTACTGTATTCATGATACTCTGGGGGAGTATAACAAATACTGAAGTAATGTTCTGGAAGTCAGTTGTTCCCAAACAGTGGTCCATGCTCTGCAGAGCATTTGGTGGTGGCCAGCAGAGAGCTAGCTGCTCATGTGGTGTGGTCTCCTAGTTTCCAGCTGCTAAATCGCTATGTTAGAAGCTAAAACTACATGAAATATTCTCCAAATGTTACTGTTTCAGGTAAGCAATTAACTTAGTTGCCACATCGAGGCTGTCTGGATCACCTCCCCTCCAATTCACAAAGGCATGGACCACCTTCTTCTCATTGGGATACAGTTAAGATGTGATCTAAGGCAACTGGCATGTTTCAGAGGATAAAAAACATATATGCCTTTCTGCACATGGTAGCAAAGAATTCTGGATGAGGAGATTACTAAAAGAGGAATTGCTAATCAGTATAAATCTTAGCAATTTTCCTTCGTTAATGTTCAGTGTTTCAGTATTGACGTGTTTGCTCTTTGGAGCCGACTGAGATATATGGCAAGTCAATGAACTATGATAGCCAAACAAAAAGCCAAAGACTTTGTGTTACAAGCCAAATACTGTGATTGCATTCTGAGTTTTCCTGAATTGGCCTGCTTGTGATGTTAGCCTTGCTCTAGGAAAAAGTAGTCGTCAGGCGAGTTCATTTGTGGGTCTCACCAACAGGCAATAGAAACGGACACCTATGCTGAGAGTTGAATGCAGCACAGTAACGTTGAGGAGTGGGGGAAAGGGAATGTGTTTTAATGTTTTATCAGTGGTAAATGAATGGTCTCTTGCTGTCACCCTGCCTTCAATTTTGACTCCAGAGGGATTCCTATACCCTGTTTGGAGCGGGACCATGACTTGTATTTCTGTTGTTGATTGCTACAGTTCCAGTGCTGGTGCATGGCACAGTGATAACTGGTCTGTTTCCAGTTGGGCACTTGAAAAAGCCTTAACTAAGTTTGTATTTAAGAAGAAAATGTGGGCTGTATGACTTGGTAATGCTAAGTTAGGTGCAAACATATTTTCTCCTGAGCAGTTAGAAAATAGCAGACACTACAGTGGTTAGAAATCCAATTATTTTTATCACGGCAATGGAATGTTGAGTGCTTTTAGTTCAGTGAATTTGCTTGTAACCTATGTTAATCACATGAGGGAAAATTGTGATGTAGTTTAAAATATTATGAATACCCTGCAGTCTAAGCTTCACACTGAATACAGAAGCACGCTAGGTGGAAAATGTGCTCATTCTAAAAATGCCAGGGTCTGAAAATGTAGCCAACGGCCTGTACTTTATTAAAATTCCTATTTAATTTCTCTCTCTCGAAGTACACTTTTGCTAAATTAGCTGCTGCAGTGTTATTAAGAAGCTAATTGTCACAACATTATTTCTTTGAATACAACCAAAATGCAAATATTAATTTTGTCATCTCAAAAGTGCTTTTCCAGTTACCTTCTGCACAATATTTTTCTTCCTGTAAGCCTCCCAGACAGGATGGTAAGCTGCGGAAATCTTCACTGACAGATGTGCACAATCCACCTGGCTCAAAGCCATTGGATAGCAAATTCTGCTATCACTACTTTCTCAGTCCCAGTGTTAAGAGTGCACTTTGTCACGGTCGAGAAATCGGACTTATCAACAGTTGCTGTGAAACTGGTAGTTGCCGCTGTACCTGCTACTTAATGACTATGGGCATGGCATGTCTTCCCTTGCCTTTACTAGACCTCCTGCCTTGGAAGTTCTGACCCTGCTAGTGGTGTTGGGGCAGGTAAGGAGCTTGCTACACTAATAAAAATCTGGGTACAAGAGTAGTTGTGCAGTAACTGTGTCTGGATAGAAGGGGTTGTTTTGAAGCCGCAGACCTTTTTGGTATATGACAAGTGCTGAATACAATATTGAGTATTTCATGAGTCTGCAAAAGAAGAGGCAATGAAATTAGAATTTTTGATAAGACGTATCTAGGCAATTAACTACTGGGGGAACTTGGGGGGAGGAGGAGAAAAGGGGAGAAAACATCTGGAGAAACAAAAGCAATACAACCATTATTTTGAGGAAAATTAAACATTGTACACTGAGTTTCCCAGATAGTTTACTTTTCTGTAATGGATTGCTTTACAACTTGGGAGGGGGGAATCTGATAGAAAGCATAATAATTATCCATGGTGAAAATGGAAGAGCAAAACTGCAAGACAAACTTTCATAGTTCTAAGCTGGGTGTGTCAAATGGACTTCGTCATATGATCAGTACTAATTTTTGAACCCATACAGTTGGCTTTAGTAGTCATAAGAACCCTCTTTAACTAGTGATTGACAGGTATTGAAATGGTCAAATCATTTCCGTACCCAGGGATAATGCAGTAGCCTGACTGGGTCCAGAAGCTAATCTCAGATGCACAGCATATGTAACTCGATGCCTCTAAAACCTGCTTCTGGGCTTTCATAATACAGAGTGAAACAGATTTTTGTCAAGTTACTGGTTGACCTGGGCCATGCAGCAGGAAATTAGAATCTAATCCTGGATCATCGTCAACAGTTGATTTTTTTTTTGGAGGGGGGGGGGCATCAGGGATGTCACTTATTTAGGGGAGAGAACCTTGTAATTTTTCAAAAGTTGTCGATCCACCTTTATACCACTTACCAGGCATGTGGGGAGCACGCGTGGTCCATGCACTTCATGTGATTATGAAAGCACCCTATGCAGCATGGCTGAGAAGAGGCTGCAGGATAATGATTAGTTTTCACATGTACCAAACCCCAAAAGCATTCACAAACTTTACCTAGAGCCCCCATGGACCTCTACCTTTTAACAACTGGGATCCTGTTGCATTTTTAGGAGTAGGGATTTTCTCTTGGGTGGTTAGCTCCCCCTTCCAGCTCTGTTGTGCAGTGCGCTTGGGTGCTAGTTTAGGGTTCTCAACCTTTTTCTTTCTAAGCCCCTACCCCCCCCCCCCATGCTATAAAAACTCCAAGGCCCACCTGTGCCGCAACAACTGGTTTTCTGCTTATAAAAGCCAGGGCCGGTGTTAGGGGATAGCAAGCAGGGCAATTGCCTGGGGCCGCAGGCCGCAAGGGTTCCCATGAAGCTAGATTGCTCAGGGTTTGGCTCCAGCCCCGAGTGGCGGGGCTCAGGGCCCTGAGCTTCAGCCCCATGCAGTTGGGCTTTGGCTTTCTACCCTGGCCCCCAGCGAATCTAATGCTGGCCCTGCTTGGCAGCCCCCCTGAAACCTGCTCGCAGCCCCCCAGGGACCCCTGGTTAAGAACCACTGTGCTAGTTTATAGTGACCTGCTCATCCTAGAGATGGCTGGTTTTCAGTTGTGTAGCGTCTGATCCTCCTGCCATTGAAATTGATAGCAAAACGTCATTGATTTAAATGGGAGCAGTTTTAGGGTGAATGGCACCTTATCCATCTCCCTTGGATGACAAAGGAAAGGCGAACACTTCATTTAGCTTTTTGGAATGAAAGGCAGTATGCATTGTGGTCGTTTTATTCTTATGCACACTTTTATTCTCTTTCCTGTGCATGAACACATCCTTGCTGTGTATCACGACAGTAACCAGGTTTTCCTTCACTGGACGGCAGTTAGTTAAATCACCTCTTGTACATGTCATGTACTGATTTCTCCCATAGGAAGTGAATCTGAGATTTCTGTATAATGCAGGCCTCTCATCCTTTTTAACCCTTACAATGAGAGAGCCAGTGTTTGATTATCAACATCACTTTCTGTCTCCCTCGACCCATCAGTTTTAGTAATGAATACATGCCAAAAAGCTTAAGCCCACTCACTGCATGAAAGCCAGAGACCACTTACTGCTGGACCACCCGAGCATCACCGCTGCCTTAGCAACCATCACTCCGACTTTCACCACCTTTTTAATTAGACCTGAAAACCTGTGAATTAAATATGAACATTAATAATTAGTTAGCGCTAAATAAATCATTATGGTGGGGAACGGGGGCAATAGCCACGAGTAACCATGCTGGATTTGTTAATTGTTCTGAACTGCGCTTGTGTCTGGCTGTATTATTTGTTGAATGTTTAGACTCTTAGCTTGACTGCTGGACACTGCCTGATACCTGACATACTTTTCCTTTGGCTTATTAAATAAGAGGAGGAAAGATGAATGTAGAGCGAGAGAATTGTAGATGCAATGTTAATTAAAGAGTTGTTAGATTTCACTTGCAGACCGGCCTGAATAAAATGCTTTTTGTAGAGTGGAAGAAGAATAAAAAGAATGAAGAATAAAAAGAGCTTGTGGGAGGATGGAGTATGATCTGCGGGTAAGGTCACGTTTTTTCATAGCTTTGATCCTTCAGGACTCATAAGGTGAAGTTCTTGAGCATCTTTGGGTAGAGACTGGACATGCTCAACTCCCACTGACTTGGTTGTGAGTGAATGGGCGCTGAGAGCACTCAGCACCTTGTTGGTTTGGATCCTGTGTCTGTAACAAGACAATTGAGCTGCAGACAAGGGAGCACGGTTTTCTTGCCAGACAGGCAGGCTGAGGGGAAATCTGCATGATGATCTACTCCACAATAACGTACTTAGCTGGCTAATAGGGGGCCCGCTGGTCTGCAGATGCTGAGTAATTTAGCAATTGTCATGCTTTTGCCCTCAATGTTAAATCCCAGATGCAATCTCCAGTGCTCATAACTCGGTGGGGTGTTGGGGAACTGTGTGGGTCAAGAGGTCTTGCTGTCCTGCCTCTCTCCTGCTAGAGTGCATATGCCTTCTGAGCCCCCACTCCCTTGGAGGGAGGAGGGCTGGAGGGTCTTCATAGCAGTGGATCCAGTGGCCTTGCTCTAACCCCCCAGAGCCACTGTGTGGAAGGCAGGATTAAGGCATTCCAGGGTCTTAGATCCATTATATAACACACACCCCATGGCTTTACCCTAATGTCCCAGTGCCCTATTTACAGTGTCTGAGGCAAGGAACCCCTCCCTTATCGGAGAGGCTATGAGCAATAGCTTGGGTCTCCCTTGGCAACATCAACATAGGGTCCCTTCTCCATGCTGGAGAGGAACTAATGCAAACAGGGGGCACTACCCAAGTATTTATCCCAGCAGTCAGGGTGAATTCCCCCCTCCACCAGCATTCTCTGCTCTGTGGGGTGGAGGTGGTGTTCTTGGGAACACAAAGGAAGCAGGCTGGAACAGATGATCCCCTGAAACACGGTGGTGATGGGACATTGGGTTTCCCACCTTTAAAAAACAAAAATTGCTCGGCTAGCAAGGGATGGAGACATTAATTAGAAATGTCTATGGAAACCATGAATTTATCATAGCCCGGATTAGCAAATTTGGCCCTTCAGAAGAAGCAAATCTTATGAAGAGACACTCAGGCCATATTTTGAGCCTCTATTGCCTATGTCTAGGCCTGCTCAAACATCTTCTGTCAAAACTGTTTTTGACGGAAAATGGGGTTTATAATTAAACATGACTTTTTGAAAAAATCATCTGCTTTTTGTGGAAAAGGTAGGCTTTTCTTCAAAAAAACAAAATCTGAAAAGTTTTTGGCTGTCAGATTTTTTTTTTGGGTGAAAATTTTGATGCTTTCCACTGAAAATTTCATCAAACTGTTTTTGTTTTGTGTTTTTCTTGAACTTTTCTGCCAGCCCCACCCCCAATTTTCTGACCAATTCCACTTAATACCATTGTGCTGACAACAATGATTAGAGAGGGGACAGTGAGAAATAAACAAGGCCGTGCTGTATTGGAAACGTGAAGTGGAGGGGAAATGTCAAATTAAAAAAAAGACGACGATAAAATTAGTAGTGAATGATTTTTTTCTGGTGCCTGGGAAGCTGTTTGTAATATAACATGCGGCAAGGAAAAAAGGCTATAAAAATGAATAGCAGCACCCTTTTTAATCAGCCATAGGTACTATAATTTCAGTTTGGTTCACTATTCTCTGGTATCCTCTATCAGTGCCAAAAGTCCTTAATTAACCATAAGTAGATTTATTACAGCACTGCTGTAGAGTCACATACAGCTCTTGTGTAGTCTACAACCCCTTACGTTCTAGCCACATACACAAGGCTAGTTGGGGCCCTAAGCAAAAGGACTCGAGTGATTGGATCCCTGTGTTGTTTATTAACGCCTCGGGTCGCCGAACGTGGATCAGAATCCCAATGTGCTAGGTGCTGTACGAACACAGAACAAAAGAGTGCCCCTGCTCTGTAAAGAGTACAGTGTAAGTATGAGATGAGAAACAATGGGAAGTTGCAATAGATGGGGGGGGGGGACACAAGAAAATAATGAGACAATACTGGTCTGAACGAACAGGCGCGCCATCTGCCTAAGCATTGCCAAGGGTTTGGTTGGCATTCTTCCATATGCACCTCTATGCAGCCAGAAGAAAAGAAACAAACCTCCTTCCCGTTCACCTTCAGCTGCCAAAGAGGAGAGTGTATGCAGCAGAGTTGTGGAGACAGGAACAGCCCCTGACATCATGGGGTGAGGTCTGGGTCTGTTTGTTGGGTTGTAATGATGCACCATCCCTAGGCAATGTTAGGATGTTGCTCTACAGTTATTTTGTGAACCCATAGCTCTTCCCAACCCTGCTGGTGAAGTGCATCTCCAGGTCTCTGAAGCGGAGGACCACTGCCTGCCTTCCAACATGGTCTGTGTATATTGAAAGCTTCAGTGCAACTTTTTGTTCACTCCACTCTGATCCATAAATACAATGATTCTGAAGTATTCTTCCAAGAGTACATGAGCCTCGGGAGACGGGGGCCTGTTTAAGCAAATATCTGATGTACAGGACTAAATAAGCCATTACAAGTATCCATTTATGCTGCATCAGACTTTACAGAAGCTAGATTTAGACTGACATTCTATTAAAGGAATCTCTGGGAGAGGAATGCACTTGTTAAATTCCTAAAAATCTTGTGCATTGAGCTACAAAGTGAACGTATTGCAATGATGACAGGTTTGGCGGGAGCAGGGAGAGGGTTTTTTTTCCACTGTAAAGATATTACATAAATAATTCAGCCATGCTCCAAATTTCCAACAATTCCATGTGAAATTACTTCCTGTGAGAGGAATATCTGAAAGCCAGTTTAAGAGAAGATATTGGCTGAAAGATGTGTCTGTGTTTAAAGAAGTTTGGACTATGTTCATTCAACTATGTAAACAAAACCTCTGAACATCACTTGTTCAGGTTTCCAATCTGGGGATTGGTCATGTCATTCAGAACCTTTCACCTCTGTGACAACTGCCATTGAAATCCAATCCAGGTCAGTATTGACCAACATCCATTATCATCTGACCTCTATGTGGCTTTAATGATTAGTAGTCTGTAGCTAGCTTCTAGCAGACAATTATCTTCATCTTTGCTACCTCTGTCAATTATCCGAGAAGAAGCCAAACTGAATAGGCACGGAGATCAGTCTGCCTTTTCACTCCTAGATGATGTTCCTCTGGAACAAGGTTAAAGCACGTTGTGGGGACAATGTGTGAAAGCTTGTACTACCGCTAACTCTGCTGTGAGTGTTCTGTTGAAGAGATGATGTCTCCTCCTGGTTCAGTCATTTTGGCTGCTTTCTCAAGCCCTAAATTGACTTAATTTCTCTGGTGCATATATTTATTTTCCTTTCCTATTTTCCCACTTCTCTAATGCACAGTCTTCTACCCAAATTGCACTGTAAACTTTCACAACCAGAGATCCTGAAAACTATGATGTGACAGCCAAGTAGTTAATTATAAATGAAAGAAAAATCCCTATTCAAGTGATTCATATTTGTCCGATAGCCTGTATGATCATGCTTCAGTTAACTCTGTCACAATGTATTTTCCTTGGTTTGCAGCATCCGCAATGTTCTACTCTTGTTCATTGTTCTTGAAACACAATTTTTGTTGTAAAGCTTTGAAGTGGTCAGAAAGGATAAAGAGGAGGAAACGCTCCCTTAATCTTAATGGTGGTGGGTGGGTCAGATCCACATGTACTAATTGATTGAGACCATCAACTGGAAAAAGAAAACTGATTACAGAGGCCATCTGATCAATAAATGACATATAATTATATCGAATACTGTGCCCTCTAACTAGAGACCAGTAGTTCAATAGTTTGAGGACAAGGAAAACACATGCAAGGAAAACAGATGCTATCTTTGGATTGAGAGCATAGATGTAAGTGGTACAGCAGTACATATTGTGACTGAACTGGTTTGTTAAACATGTAGTAATTGCAGTGTCAGAGAAAACCAGTGGGCCAGTAACATCTGTTTCAGAGGAATGTTCAGGAAACCCTCTTACGGGCAGTTACACGAGCTGGAGCTGGGTGGGAAATGATTTTTCCGTGCCACAACATTTTTTGAGATTTGAAAAATTTTCCAGTTGGGACAAACCAGAGATCTGCCTACATTTTTCATGGCTGGGGGTACAGACCCTCCCCAGAATGGCCAATAAGGGTGGCGCTTAGGGTTCAAGTCTCTGCTTTTCCTGATTCAGAGCAGCGATTTGAACCTGGGTCTCACACTTCTCAGGAGGAGTGCCCTAGCTGCTGGGCTTTTGGCTAATCTGGGGGTGGGAGGTGGGTTTCTCTCTCTTTTTGTCCAGAAATACCATCCTGACCCTGAGGAACTCTCCCAAGGTTTGTCAAAATGGACCCTTTTCTGTGATAAGCTTCTGTCTTAGCACATTGGCATTTTCCGACCAAAAAAAAAAAAAAGAGAGAGAGAGAAATTCATGACCAGCTCTAAACTTAACCTTCCCACAGCAAAAGTTTCCTCCTAACTTCTGCTGGTTAGAGGTTGGCTTATATCCAGAATCATGGGGGTTTACAAACCTTCCAAACTTCTTTTTTGTTTGATCCTTTTATAGGGTAACTGGATGTTCTCACTATTCGTATAAATGAACAATCCTAAACACTTGGCCTCACCAATACAGTATTTTATACTATTTATGAATATAGGTCTGTAGTTACACTGCATTCAGCGCTGATATACTCTCTGTCTAATCTCTCTGTCTCCCAGACCTGTAAAACTTTACTCCCTTGAGTAATCCTGGCTCAGGCTGGCATTCCTGTGGACTTCAGTTGGAGTCTTTTCATGAATAGTGTGCAGGTTAGGTCCTCTGATTCTATTTTTTGTCACTGTCCATTTTAATGGCTTATTGGGGAAAAATAAGACTGTTTTTTAAGTTTTTTTTACTACTTTAGAGATGGAATCCTCTATAGATTTATAGGTGTATGTAAGAGATCAGAGGGTTTGCTCGTATTGATAGCTTCTTCCCAGAGGAACTGTATGTTGTACACAATGCGCCTGATTTTCATTGGTCTGATGCAGACCTACCTGAAATGAATGTTTTGTCTTTACTTTATTACTTCATTTGTTACCTGTCATAAAAGTAGCGACAAGAAGGCCAGTGTCTGTATTGAAGATGGAGAGGACTAGTCCATTTTGTAACTCATTCCGATGAGACTGAAGGTTTTATGTCTGTGAACTAAACTCTGGAAGAAATTGCTGTCCAACATCCTATGAAACTGCCGTCTAAAGACCCATTCTGAATAACGGGGCCAAACGTTGTGGCACATCAGTTGTCATAGTTTGGGGAAACCTAGAGGAAAGTTAAAGCCAGTAAGCTATTCACTCCATCCTTTCGCGTCGCATGAACTCATGGCCATACCTTACGAGAACCGCTACACAAAAAGTAGTAATGTTTGCTTCTCTAGCTCTATTTCCCTTTCCACCACTGTCAAGGCTGCTTCCCCACTTTGAACTTTAGGGTACAAATGTGGGGGCCTGCATGAAAACTTCTAAGCTTAACTACCAGCTTAGCTCTGGTCCGCTGCCACCACTCCCAAAATGCTAATTCCCTTCCCTGGGTAGCCTTGAGAGACTCTTCACCAATTCCCTGGTGAATACAGTTCCAAACCCTTTGGATCTTAAAACAAGGAGAAATTAACCATCCCCCTCCTTTCTCCCACCAACTCCTCGTGGATCAAGATCCAACCCCCTTGGATCTAAAAACAAGGAAAAAATCAATCAGGTTCTTAAAAAGAAGGCTTTTAATTAAAGAAAAAGGTAAAAATCATCTCTGTAAAATCAGGAGGGAAAATAACTTTACAGGGTAATCAAACTTAAAGAGCCCAGAGGAATCCCCTCTAGCCTTAGGTTCAAAGTTACAGCAAACAGAGATAAACACTCTAGCAAAAAGGTACATTTACAAGTTGAGAAAACAAAGATAAAAACTAACACGCCTTGCCTGGCTGTTTACTTACAAGTTTGAAATATGAGAGACTTGTTCAGAAAGATTTGGAGAGCCTGGATTGATGTCTGGTCCCTCTCAGTCCCAAGAGCGAACAACCCCCAAAACAAAGAGCACAAATAAAAGCCTTCCCCCCACCAAGATTTGAAAGTATCTTGTCCCCTTATTGGTCCTTTGGGTCAGATGTCAGCCAAGTTACCTGAGCTTCTTAACCCTTTACAGGTAAAAAGATTTTGGAGTCTCTGGCCAGGAGGGATTTTATAGTACTGTACACAGGAGGGCTGTTACCCTTACCTTTATAGTTATGACAACCACACTCCTTCTAGTGGAAGAGAACCTGGAGAGCATTGCTTTTATTTCCAATGCCACTAAAACTATTTAGGATTGAGGTATTCAAAATGGTTCATTGGCTCTGTCGTCTATGCTACAGTGTGGGCAACTTGCATAAAGTGTAGGTATGGCAAGAGGTTACTAAGTAAAAAGTTATCTTCTGATTCAGCAGATGTGCCCTTTTAGGGCATAGAGGGCAGTATGGAGCTCTGGACAGAGGGCAGTATGGACTTGCACCACTTGCAGGGGAAACTTAAGGAAGGATTATGCCTCTTCTTTCAGATTCTAGGATGTGGATTCTTTCAGATTCTAGGATGAGTCTGTACTGCTGGCAATCAAAAAAGGCCTGTTCCTTATGTGTACACTGAGTAGATTTGACAAAAACCATTGAGATCTGTTTCTAGAGTTATTTTTCACCACACTAACAGGAGTCTTAATTGTACCATATATATCTGAATACCTGGAAATCCAGATCTACTCGTACTATACTTAGCTACTTCTGCTGGGAGAACATAAATAAATGTGAATCATGTTGCTGTACCCCACCATTATTTAACTTTTGCGTTGGCCTGAAGATCACTCACCACTAGGGTGACCAGACAGCAAATGTGAAAAATCAGGACAGAGGGTGGAGGGTAATAGGAGTCTATATAAGAAAAAGACTCAAAAATCGTGACTGTCCCTATAAAATCGGGACATCTGGTCACCCTACTCACCACTACTTATCATAGAATATCAGGGTTGGAAGGGACCTCAGGAGGTCATCTAGTCCAACCCCCTGCTCAAAGCAAGACCAATCCCCAACATATACTTCTATGGCTATACTCTAATGTGATCTCATCTCTACATATGGTTGCCCAAAGTTTAAAACAATGTGTGCAAAATCTACTAGGTAGAATCTGTGGGCATTAAAATGCCTCTTGCAACTTGATGGGACTGAAATATAAAGCAGAGGCCCCCGATCTGTGGGTCTAAGACAAAGAATGGAATCTCAAGAGCCAAAGGCAGCATGTAGAAAACACAATCTCTTTTCCTTTTTTACCCATTACAACCAAGTTCAAAAGCCCCCAGTGATCACATCTCATTTAATGGTATTGAGCAGTTCCCGAGCACTTTCCATCTGAGAATCTCAAAGCGTCCTACAAGTATTTGTGAGCTAACCCCGACAACATCCCAGTGGGATAGGGAAGTATTATCGTCCCCACTTTACAGAAGCTGAAGCTCAGAGAGGTTAATGGATTTGTAGAAAGTCATGCAAGAAGTGGGTAGTAGAGCCAGGAATAGAACCCTCGCTTCTTGCAAGCTTCCTCCCGCTGCCCCATCAGCATGATGCAACACCGCTCTGGAGAAAACAAACAAAGGGGCCTGAGGGAGCACATTTATTTCATGGTCTGTGATGATCGCAAAATGGTAGTAGGATGAACAGCGCTCACTCCCAATTCATGGCCCATAGCTCTTCAAAGGACTATCAGATGTTAACTATAGTACTGCGATAAGTAGGATTTTACTTGTAGTAAACCATGTATGTAATGGAAAATGCACTCATTGTCTTACTAGAGTGTATTCCTGATAGGCCGCCTCTGAAGTGCCAGTTTTCCATGGAATGCTGACTCTCCCAAGAATGCTGTCAGCACACAGGATTTGCAGTGATGATTAACCGTTAAAAAAGTGACATTCTAGAGAGGTGAAAGACTCTGTACACTGTTCCCTGAGCTGTCCAATTTCTGCTCAGTGATCCTTCGCAGGGGTTGTTGAAGTTAATTCTGAAGTTAATGGTTCATTCTGGCAAGTTTTCCAGTTGCTCTCTCTGATCACAGTCAGACCAATATCTGACGCGGTTTTAGCACCATGTCGTCGTCTTGTTTTATTCTGGTACTTCCCCCACATGAATTTGCCAGTGAGACTGTGCCTGGAAGGAAGTCAGGACCCATAAAGCAAGATGCTCTGCAGGACAGGGTCTTCACTGGTAGTTCTGTTTCCAGTTTTTTACTGGTGTTTTTTTCCCCCCCAATCATTCAGTGCATCAGATGCTATAAACTATGCCTAATGAGTGAGAGGCAAAGGGGACAAATAGTGAAGTAAGAAGCATCCTCTCTTGGTTCTCCTTCTACTTCTCTGGTCATTCTGTCAGTGTCTTCTCTGATAAGCCCCCCTCTTCGTCCCACTCCTATTTGCCTTAGTGTCCCATAAGACTCTAACCTTGGCTGCCACCACCCCCCTCTCTCTCTATGCCCTTGCTGTGGGAGATCTCTCTGCTCACTGTAGCTTCAACTATCATCTCTACGCCAATGGCTCAAATGTATTTCCTCATGCCTGGCCTTTTTCCTTCCTTCCTTCCAACCCCTTAGCTCAGCTTGGCTCTCTGATAGCCCCTCATGGATGTCTCGCCATCAGTTTTAAATGAGCATGGCCTAAACTGAACTTTATGGGCTCAACGCTGTCCTGTGATAATTCCCTTTTGTGCTGCTCCACATACATGTGCAGTTAAAGTCAATCTGGCCATAAGTGGTAGTGCACACCAGCAAAGCAACAAACATGCCTGTACTAGTATTGGGCTGTACCGTGGAGGATTGCTGCCATCATCTTTGTTCCCCTGAAAACCTGGAAAGACACTAGGCCATGGGTCCTCCTCAACTGGCAATGCTAATACACTTACACTCCCATAGCATTCAATGACTTCCATGCAAGCCCCGTATGGAGATAACTCCTACTTTACTTGGAATTCATAGGATTGCTCCTAGCCAAAAGAATACAAGCATATTACTTTTGCAATATAGCATATGGGTCTGCTTGAGGCAGGGAGGGAACGTTGTTTCTTAGCATCTGCCAGAATTTGGTCCATACAGTGACGTGTGTGTGATATGTCTTCTAAATTTTTCAGTATTCTACAGATGACACTAATCTCTATAGTGTAATCCTAGAATAGAATCATAGATTAAAGGGACCTCAGGAGGTCATCTAGTCCAATCCCCTGCTCAAAGCAGGACCAACCCCAACTAAACCATCCCAGCCAGGGCTATGTCAAGCCTGACCTTAAAAACCTCTAAGGAAGGAGATTCCACCACTTCCCTAGGTAACCCAGTCCAGTGCTTCACCACCCTTCTAGTGAAAAAGTTTTTCCTAATATCCAACCTAAACCTCCCCCACTGCAACATGAAACCATTGCTCCTTGTTCTGTCATTTGGTACCACTGAGATCAGTCTAGCTCCATCCTCTTTGGAACCCCCTTTCAGGTAGTTGAAAGCAGCTATCAAATCCCCCCTGCAGACTAAACAATCCCAGTTCCTTCAGCCTCTCCTCATAAGTCATGTGCTCCAGCCCCCTAATCATTCTTGTTGCCCTCCGCTGGACTCTTTCCAATTTTTCCAAATCCTCCTTGTAGTGTGGGGCTCAAAACTGGACACAGAACTCCAGATGAGGCCTCACCAATGTCGAATAGAGGGGAATGATCACGTTCCTCGATCTGCTGGCAGTGCCCCTACTTATACAGCCCAAAATGCTGTTAGTCTTCTTGGCAACAAGGGCACACTGCATTTGCTAAAAACATACTGCAGCATTCTCTAATTCCTGCTACAGAAATGAGAACGGAATTCCTGGGGCTCTGGTTATGTTCTGCAGCAGTGTTTTTATTTTTTTAATTTTTTTATTACTACTTGAATTGTAATTGGATGCATTTTTTCCCCTCCTGGGCGCGCTTGTTGTTCTCTTCACTGCAGGTGAGCTTGCAAATATCTAATGTCTTGAAGGAATTCGACTGTTTGCTGTGTGCCAAATGCCTTGTTTTCAGCCATGTTGGGGCTTCACACGTGGCTGACGTTGCATGACTTGAAGGTCCCAGCCAGCTGACCTTTAGTCAGCGTTCTATAAATAAATCCTTTCCAATGCCGGCTCTTTCAGCAGCAGGTGGGGCTATGCGATGGGTCTTCATTACCTCTTGGCACTTTCTCAGTGAAGCATGAAAAGAACTAGAAACGATTTCAAAATCTATTCTATAATGATGTCCTCTCCTTGTTAGTAAAAATGGTTTCCAAAGCCTGCATTTTGCCCTGAAACTTTTTTGTAAAGAACAAAGTATATTTAAATACAAAAAATGGTTTAATGCATGATACTATTTTAAAAAAAAAAAGGCAATGCTATGACTTAATGACAGAGACTCTTTAATACTGGTCAGCCTGAACTTCAAATTTATTATATATTCAGTCAGTATATAGTTAAAGGCATGGACAGGTCACGGGCCATGACTTTTTGTTTACTGCCCTGTGACCTGTCCATGACTTTTACTAAAAATACCCATGACTAAAATGTAGCCTTAATTACAACTATTGGTTCTGATGGTATATGTTTTTTTGGAAATTTTATCTTAAATATAACAACAAATTGAGCCATGTTACAAGTCCAGCCTGTCTGCTTTTAACACAGTACAAGTCAATGAGGCAAAGTATGTAGCAAATAGTAAAAATATAAATATCATTAGAATAAGTATGTCTTAACAAATGCATGCAATTATATTCTATACTATGTGAATTTCAGATCTTCAGAAAACAGGTTAGTCTGCATAAATATTTTCTCAATTATCTGATTTGTTGTGCGTTAGCTTTTTTCCCCCTTCTAAATATAAAGTATACTATGGAACGAGGGTAAAACAGGCTAGATACTCAAATAATAGAAATATAGTACAGTAGGAGGCTCTATAGGAACTTAGTTATTCTAAAGAAGATCTCATTCAGATTGCTTTTTACATTAGCAAGTTCATGCATTTAACTGCATGGGGGGAATTTAATGCATTGATGTAAATGGTGCATTTTCAGATGGACAAATTCTTCTTTTCATAACCATCAATTGTCACCTAAGCAGTAGAGATGGGCTAGGTCAGAAATACTTTGTTCATTTAGGCCCTGATTCAGCAAAGCATTTAAGCACATGATGAATGGATGATCTGTCTTGCTTGGGTGCTTCTCAGATGGGTTTTTTTCATAGATTCATAGATTCTAGGACTGGAAGGGACCTCGAGAGGTCATCGAGTCCAGTCCCCTGCCCACATGGCAGGACCAAATACTGTCTAGACCATCCCTGATAGACATTTATCTAACCTACTCTTAAATATCTCCAGAGATGGAGATTCCACAACCTCCCTAGGCAATTTATTCCAGTGTTTAACCACCCTGACAGTTAGGAACTTTTTCCTAATGTCCAACCTAGACCTCCCTTGCTGCAGTTTAAACCCATTGCTTCTGGTTCTATCCTTAGAGGCTAAGGTGAACAAGTTTTCTCCCTCCTCCTTATGACACCCTTTTAAATACCTGAAAACTGCTATCATGTCCCCTCTCAGTCTTCTCTTTTCCAAACTAAACAAACCCAATTCTTTCAGCCTTCCTTCATAGGTCATGTTCTCAAGACCTTTAATCATTCTTGTTGCTCTTCTCTGGACCCGCTCCAATTTCTCCACATCTTTTTTAAAATGCGGTGCCCAGAACTGGACACAATACTCCAGCTGAGGCCTAACCAGAGCAGAGTAGAGCGGAAGAATGACTTCTCGTGTCTTGCTCACAACACACCTGTTAATACATCCCAGAATCATGTTTGCTTTTTTTGCAACAGCATCACACTGTTGACTCATATTTAGCTTGTGGTCCACTATAACCCCTAGATCCCTTTCTGCCGTACTCCTTCCTAGACAGTCTCTTCCCATTCTGTATGTGTGAAACTGATTTTTTCTTCCTAGGTGGAGCACTTTGCATTTGTCTTTGTTAAACTTCATCCTGTTTACCTCAGCCCATTTCTCCAATTTATCCAGATCATTTTGAATTATGACCCTGTCCTCCAAAGCAGTTGCAATCCCTCCCAGTTTGGTATCATCCGCAAACTTAATAAGCGTACTTTCTATGCCAATATCTAAGTCGTTGATGAAGATATTGAACAGCGCCGGTCCCAAAAGAAGGTGTTCCTTACTATGTTTGTGTGGCAAGGTGTTTCTCTCTGTATTTAGCAAGTGGTAGTGACCCTGGCTGCTGGGCAAAATCCAGGAGGGGCTGTTAGTGAGGCAAACACAGATTGCTTTTTGGACACTAGTGATAAATATTAGCAAAGGCTGAAGCTTAACACAAATACAATAAAAGATAAAAAAAAAGCTATTGCTCTGGGCAGGATTTTTACTCATTTTATTCTTTTATCTTTCAGTTTGATTCAGTGAAACTAGGTCAGTTTCAATGGTTATGTCTGCTCTAAGATAGCTATAGAGTTATGGTAAATGTGTTGAGTTATATTGTAAAATGCAGCTACCCAGACAGCCTGGCATTATAGGGTACTATCAGGATTGATAGGACCAATATTTGAACCCACTCTAGAAACACTGGGGCAAATTCTCCTCTCACACCAATTCCACTCTATTGGTCTTCCAATGAGTGTCCGTACAGCCTCCAGCATGCTGGAGCTGAGAGTCTGTTTAGGGCTGCAGAGTGCTACTGCCGTACAAATAATGAATAATAATAACAGCCAATCCATTTAAATGAACCCTCCTCACCCCAAAAAGTCTACCCAACTCATCTGAAACAAGGACTACAAGCTGGGTGAAGTTTTAACTTCTTATCAAACTCCAGGGGCTAGACTTCCATAGTCACAAATATCTGGCCTATTCACTCTACTTGTCTCTAAGAGCAGGATTTCAGTACTGGGGCAGCTAGTGGGAAGAGAACAGTGTACATGTCTGTGAAGAAAGGAAAGTTAACTGTTTATAATTTTCAGCCTGCTGCTTCTGAAAAAGTGTGTCTTTACGAACTCTCTCTACAGAGCATTGCTTGCTTGATAACTTTGACTAAACTGTCCTCTGCAGAGGTTATTCCAGCACAGGAGATTAAAAATGCTGAGAATTTACATTCCCAGGGCTTCATTCTTCAGCTTGCATATCATCTTTTTACACCAGTTCAGAGTGGGCATAAAATGTTAACACTCTCTTATAGAGTTCAAGCCAGGTAACACTGGCTATTGATAACCATTGCACCATAAAAAAACACTGGTTTTATGATAAATGGCCTGAACTCCATTTGACTTCTTGAGGATCAGTGTGAATCACAGAGCCCAAATTATTTGACTAATCATTGTAAGCAATGCATTACAATATATGTAGTTTGCCAGAAGTGTAGGTCCGTATACCTATGCTCAGAAGCATGCAGATGTTTTCAAACTGACATGACCCGTCTTACCAAGCATAATAAGATATTATCAAGGGGTTTTATAGGAGATTTTTCATGGTATTGTCTTATTGTGCTGCACATTACCTTACTGATCTACTTAACAAAACAGAGCTGGATACTTCATATCATTATAGCCTTGGTACCTGCTTACTGAATTAATTGCAGCAAACAAAAGCAGGGCAAAGGTAACGCTGAAGGAGAGTGCATGCATAAGCTGTCTAACCAAGTTTGTTTCTATGTCCGGCAACATCCCTCTTGAATTTTAATTGTATACATTTTCTATCCAGTTTAAAGTCTGTCCCTTTCTGTAATATCATGCAGGTATTATAGCAGTGTGAGGTCTGCTAGACAGGTGCAGCACATAAACTGGTCTGACGTATTCATTATCACCTCTTCCACAATACTGCAGTCACAGCCTGGGGCGAATTATTTAACAAGTCTAAACTGGTAGACTTTTATAGGGCAGGTGCTTCAAGTTTATGATGGAAAAACTATGCTTGGCAAATAACTGCTTCCCACTTCAAAGAGAGCATTAAAAGAACATTTTCAAAACTCTTTTATAAGTAGCTGGTGATGGTTTCTTCAGTGTATTTTCATCTCTGCTTTGTTGAGCTACTGTAGCAGTGGAAGGATGTGGCCAATGCTTTGATGGCATGTTGTTTTCCAGGCTGAATTGAATTTGTATAAACTTGCCTCCCTGAGTGAATGTTTACCAAAAAAAAAAAAAGTAATCACAATCTTAAAATAAACTATGGTTGCTAGAAGAGCTTTAATAAATAGAAGTAAATTAATATGTAACAGTTATTAGCAAAGACATGGGTAGCTTCCAGTTAGAAAAACTGCTTTGTCAGAGAGTATATACAGAGCAGAATCAATTGCCAGGAAAAAATGAAATATTTCAGTGCATGGTGAAGGAAGTTTTTACATCCATGCACATCGAAAGTGCTTGTTGCCCAGGTGAACTGGGTACTATACTTGGTGATGCAACTTAAACATCTACTATAAGAATGTAGGAATCACCATATTGGACAAGACCAATTGTTCTCATTATGCAAAATATTCTGTCAGTGACAGTAACTAGTACCCAATGCTAATGAGAGTTAAACTCTCATGTTGAACAGTTAGGCAATCTCATGCCTATTGGTGGAGTTAATTATAACCCCAAGCAGTTATTGGTTGGGTGACTGTATGTACTAAACCATGAAACTTGATATCTTATATGAATTTTTATTCTAGTTAGAGTAATTGAGGGTTACAGTCTTATTATTCCTATATGGAAAAATTTAAAATTCAACTATACTGTTTCCCTCAATAATATCTTGTCATGCAAAGAAAAATGTTTACTTTTACCAGTTTTGACTTAGCTGTGTTTTGTTTTGTTTTCATTGGGTGTCCCCTTTGAATTGGCAGGGGGAAATCTGAAAGAAAGGATGACTGGGGAGGGATAGCTCAGTGGTTTGAGCATTGGCCTGCTAAACCCAGGGGTGTGAGTTCAATTCTTGAGGGGGCCACTTAGGGATCCAGGGCAAAATCAGTACTTGGTCCTGCTAGTGAAGGCAGGGGGCTGGACTTGATGACCAAGGTTCCTTCCAGTTCTAGGAGATGGGATATCTCCATTATTTAATTTATAAAATGTATTTATTTTTTATTTATTTACTGACATAGAAAGAATTGCTCCAAAACATTCCAGCAACTCAAAATTGAGAAAATGACTGCTAGGATGTGGGGTGACTCCATCTTCACAATGGAGCCAGAAGGCCAGGCCTAGCGGCACTCTGTGTCCCCACAGGGGAGATGGCAGAGCCGCATTAATGCTGGCTCACTGCATGGGTGAACGTGGAACATTGAAAATTGGGAGCTGTAAGAGGCAGCTTCTTCTGATGAGCTTTGCAGCTTGCCACAGCAGAGCAGGCTTGCTTGGGGATTGCAGACTTCTGTGGCCCGCAAGATTTTATTTTGTTGGCGTGCATTTAGTGCCAGTGAATTGTCCTGGCTTCAAGGCTGAAGACCTTTGTTTAATCCCCAGAACAGGCAGAAGCAGAGATGCTTCCCTGTACTACCTCCTCCAGGTGCCTGGACCTTGACTGGGATGGACCAGTTCTGGTGGTGAAAGGGCATTTCAGTCTCTACTGACCATTCATGGCCTCTCTGCTAAGGCTGCCAACAAAGATGTTAATAGAGTGTTGGGGCTGGATTTTGTGATATGGACATCAGCCTGCTGGGTACTGGACTGACACCCAGCAGGCCAGATTTTCTCCTGAAATAGGCCAGCCTCCTGAAAAGCAGGGACCCACAGCAGGTTGAGACTTGCATGACTGAAAAGCCACAGATATTTTATGCTTGATCAAGCCCTTCTGCTTATACGTTGCCCTTCACACACTAATCTAAGATAGCTGAAAAATTTAGCTCTACATCACCTGTAATTCTTAATAGTAATTTCAACTATCCTTATTCAAACAAATAACCTTTCTGTCTAGATTTAGTAGTCCCAATTGTTGCGTTCTTTAATTGCAATGTTTCAAAGGCGGGGAAAAAAATGGACTGAGAGTGTGTTGTGGCACCCTGGCTCCAGCTGATGTGATTGAGGGAAGGTAAGAAGCCCAGTATTCTGTAGTCACAGTGACTAAAGCAGCTCAATGCTAAAGGGGCAACACCATGCTTATGAGAGCAACTTTACAAACTAGATGATCCTTCACTGGAAACTAATGAAGGGATTTCATAGTAGACAGTAGATGTGAGATGCCACATTGGTAGTGTAGAATACTGGGTTGCATTTGCATTATCTACAGCTAGTGCAAGAATTTATCAGGGAAATGAGCAGGTGAGCTGCAGTGATCCGTGTTTGTGATCATCAAAGCACACATCTGTATGTCAGCAATAACTCACACGCGCACGCACGCACACCCCCTGAGGGCTTTCTTTACCAGATATTTGGTTTTCTAAGAGCTTTTTGGTTGCCCAGAATATGATCCTTGTTACAGAAAGTGAAAATGGGGACTAGAGGAAATATACAACTAGAGGAAATATACAACTAGAGGAAATATACAACTTATTTTCATTAAACACTCTACTGCAATGTGTTCCCTTTTTTGGTCTAAACGTTGAACGTTTCCAACCAGCTGTCTCTGCAAACTCTATTTGATCTGATCATGTTTCACTCCCTCCCTTTTTTGCCCACTTTTCTTTGAATGTTTATGCAGTTGGTTTTTGTTTACATAAATGTTTGGGGAGGGGGGCAAATAAGCATGTTCATGACTGTTGATAAATTGTACAGTCAATTGCTAGACCACACTTTGGTTTGTTACACAATATGCGCAAGAGACCAAATAACTAATGTCGGGCAAGTTTATTGCTATATAGTACAGGGGAAATGTTTTTCGGTGCTACCAGTCTCTGGGAAGGATCTTGTGAGTGACGTTACATTCACTTTCTGCAGAAGGTGTGCTCCCAAAGTTACACATATCAGCTGGTATTCTAAAATCATCACAGAAATAAGTTACACATCTCTTCATGTGTCGCTAAAATCCAACCCACTTATCCCAGATCCCTAATTTGTTCTGTTCCTTCCTTACCTTTGTTTTTGGATACCAGCATTTCATATTCTGGTATGTGAAGGTACTTCCCTAGTTTGTACTAAAACATAGAACAAATGTTTCTTGATTTTTGACAAGCTTCCTATCGGCTTATGCCAAAGCTTACTTGAGCTAATGCAAGGTGTTATGGGATACTTAGCCTAAGAGAACAGGATTATAGGAAAGTTATAGGCCAATTTAGGCTATATAACTGCTATACAGTTTGTGCTTAATGTCTCCCAATGTGTGTATGGTGCAGAATACATGCTATTCATATGATACATCTGCTAGCCAGTACATATTGGTCTACATGACAGAACACTTGCCTGACCACCCTATGTATACATTTAGCTACTTGGTGGGGATGTAACATGAGAAAAATGAATGTAAAGACTGTTAAATAGACAATGGCTCCAGCTTACACCTTTCTCTCCCTTTCATCAGGAAAGAAGTCAGCTAATTTAAAATATGTGGTCATTGTTTGTATCCAGCTAATAACATTCTTTCCTGTGTGAAAGAAGACAGGAATTACTGAATACATCCTCAAATTTTGTAGACAGCCTTATTTCCCGTGTGTCTTGCAAAAATGTCTCCAAACTCTCCACCAGAGTTTTAACTCTCTAATGGTACTGCTTCTGTTTTATAATAGTAAGGTCATCCAATTAGGGGTCAGAAACCATACCATGTGACATCCGTGACTCATTACACTGACTGAATTCCGAATATTCAAAGGAGCCCTTGCAGCAAACCGTTCATGAAAACCCAAGGGCCCAAATATGTTAGTTAAAGATACTTTGTCAAACTTTGGTATTTGTCAAAATACCAACCCAACACAGCATGACTGCGTTCTAGACACAACACCCTCCTGTCCGCATCCTATGTCTAGCCCCTGCTTCTTTAGCTGCTTCAAGTCCTGCCTAATGTACCATGGGGAAAAACACAGCTCCAGTGTAGCCTCATATACATGGTAAGTCTGTACTGAAGTGACAACACTGGATTTAAAAAAATAAAAGCTGTTGCATCTGTGGACAACGTTCTGCACTTTGGCAGGTTTCATGGGCACATCACTTCCATAGCTCAGGCCTCTGAAGGTTTGTAACTGTACATCTGATCTGTAAGGACGAGTTAATCAGTATTTCAGTCCCTAGTGATTAGAGGAGCAATGAACAAGGTGGTGTCCTGTGGATAGTTAACAAAAAGCAGTGGGGTAGAAGGTTGTATTTAAAATTCCCCTTGTAGCTCTAAAAAGTTCCTCCAAGTCAGTGATGGGTGATATTTTCCTTTCTTTCCTGAAACTCATGTTTGTCCTTGATCACAATTTCTGCTAGATGATCTGAAATATCTCAACAGTAGCTCGGGCTCCTAAACGTTGGCTCCCAGGTTTGTAAAGTCCTCTGACAAAATTCATTTCTGCTGTAACTAAATAGACCTCACAGAAGCCTCTGGTCCTTGTTTCTTAAGGGAAGGCTGTCAATAAGACTGGCAGATGGCCTGACATTTAACCCAACAGTTTCATTTTGATCTCTGTGCACAAGTATGTCAGTTACACTTATCTTTGTACCTTTCCTACTTATGCACAAAGGGTAGGCACATCTGAGGGTGCATGTGTGCTGGCATGCACATTTGTATTCATGTCCCATGCAGAACACCACCTGCAGAACAAAAACCCAAACAGTACTCTTTAGGTTTGAGGTGGTAGCCAAGGTGAGAAGTTGAGAAGTAATCATGTTAATCCAAGGCCAGAAGGGACCATTGTGATCATCTAGGGTGACCTCCTGTATAACACAGACCAGTGGTTGAAAAGCAATGCAGTTATGGTTTTGTGGTTGTTTTTTTCAGCTAATGTTACACATTTCAGAGAGGATCAAAACACAAAGGTGGTGCACTGGATATTCTAAGTTGATGATAATAGGTTTGCTTGTACACCCCTAATGCACAAGCCTGCATAACAATGTAGAGAGGTGTCATAGGAACTGAATATAGTTAGGCATTAGGAAGATGGTATATTTCACCGGACAGACATTGAAATCTGTAAATTCTCTGGGTCACAAAGTTTTGCAAATGATTAAATGCATATTACTTACACGTACTTCTAGAAATGGATAGCCCTGTGGTAAAGCAAACACAGTTTCAGCTGTGGATAAAGGAAAAATACTCATATCCCACAACTGCAGTGCCAATATTTGAACCTCAAAAATCTCCCCATAACCTAGGATAAATGATGTGTATTAGACAGGTGTGTGTTTGCAGAGAGAAAAGGTGGGGGACCAGACACCTATCCATTTTGTTTTCCTACTTAAAGAAATCATGTTTTCTCAAAGGGTAACACCAGGGGGCAGACAAACGTAGATTGAGCTGCATGTTGTTGGAAATATTTCTGCTTTCTTTCTTTCGTTAAGTATGGGGAAGGTATAGTACAGTGTTCAGGTTCTTGTCATTTCAGCTGGGGCAAGGTGAGGGAAGAGGTGAAGATGTTTTATGTGGAGAATGCAGGGATAGCAGATCTCCCTGGAGGTTTTTTGAAAATATCTGCCGTTTAATGCACCTTGTTCCATTCTGAAGGCAGAACATTTTGCTCTTCAGAACTAATTATATAAACCCCAGGGATAAACCAGTTCTGGCAGGGATGAGGTAGCAGAAGTTTTTCCATTAGGAGGCAGGGAAATCATCCCAACCTTCTTTTAATTTGGTTGCAGAATTTTAACTAGTCTTGAGGAGTCTCCAAGAATCTCCTCCCTGACAGCACTGCTTAGCTTAGAGGACACATTCAAGTATGAAGTCTCTTGAGTCTTTTGTTAGGGGTTACTGCCACACCCCTTCCTCTGGTAGTAGCAGCATTTGCAGGTAACATATGTAACTTTTGTAACTTCAAACTGAGATCAAGATTGTGGTGGTTGGTTAGACCAAAGCACTGCTAATTACTTCAGTTGTCCCACAGATTTCCCTTTTTTGGGGGGGGGTTAAGTGCTAATTGAACACATGGTAAAGCTGAAGAGCTTTCGGGAACAGTAGGAGACATTTAATTGAAAACGCAGTGCAATCCTTTTAAGTTGAGGTGGGATGCACCCAAATAGTGTGATTTGGAGATAAAAGAATTCTCTTTAATGGTAGAAATTCCAATGGGAAATGTATGACATGAAAGGCCAGCCACTACGTCTAACTTACCTCACTTCAAGAGTTGGCTCAAAAGAGCACTTTGTGGATATTTATTGCCATAGATGGAACTTTGAGCACTTTATAAATATGCATATTAGTCATTGTCACCTTTCAAATATGATACAAGTGTGAGTATAGCAATGTGCCAATTATGTAGATATGGTACTATAAATCATGTTTCAGGATAACTTCAGGCCCTCATGAGTGTGTGATGAAATACCTGGGAGAGAAGGTTGTTCTCTGCCTGTTGAGGAAAAGTGGACATTATTTTCCTGCGTTATTTGTATCCATATCACCGAAAAGCTGGTGTAGAGAAGCAAGTCTGTCTCAGAGAGCTAGCTTGCTGGGCTTTGATCTCTGTGCAGTTTTTGCTGAAGCAATACAGGGAACTTCAAAGGGGAAATTTGGCAGGCAGAAATAAGTAGCCCCATACATCATCTAGGGAAAAAGGCCCCTGTTTCTTAAATCTGCTTTTGAATGGTGAGAAAGCCAGTAGAAAGCCCAGCAATGCACTATCTTAGATCACTGCATTCTGAAAGCATATCCCCTGGCTGTGAGTTCTCATGGTTGACAATCTGCTTGTAATGGGTTCACAGAGGCACAAAGTGCTGGCCTGGAGCTGGCTGGCCCCAGCTGAACAAGGGGCAAGGCTAGGGAACAAAGCAGACTTTCACAATGTATTACCCAGGGATCTTCTGCCAGTGGGGCTCGTAGGGAGCTGAAAGCGGTGGAAGGTGGCTGTAGTAGTGGTGGCTGGGGTCCCTGGGACGAATGCCTCTGCCGGTGTAGCTGCCCCGAAAGAGTAGGGCAGCAGTTTGTGCGCCTCATGCTCCCACAGGAGTGAATCAAGATGAATATTTTCCGTCAGAAAAACGGAAGCAATGACATATATCGTATGTGTGCCTTAGGTCTGAAATGGGCATGGATGAGAAGCAGATGGCTCTATTAATTCTTATTATGGGCATGTGGCTCCGCAAAGTGTCTCCTACTAGGAGGCTTTTATTTGTGCACAGATTCTTTTAAAGGTGGGGGGGGCGGGAGGGGAGCAAAATCACATTATATCAACTTGTGCAAACTTACTAGGCACTTCAGTGGCTTCTATGTGCCAAAGTGTTTGGGCCTCCCATTGAATGCACGCTGGGTTCTCCGTGGCTTTCTTGACATTTGGGAATTGTTTAGTACTTGTGAAGGATGTAAAGATCTAAGTCCTCTGTTTATCTATAGAAAGGGAACTGCGTAGTCAGCAGATGTATGAGCTTCCCACGCTACCCTGCCAGCTCTCCGCTGTTTAAGAATGATTTGCTGCTCCATTTCAGTCTGTTCTGGACACGAACCAGCTTCTCAGTTGTGCTCTGAGTGTCTTAAAGAATTAGCATGGAAACAAGGGGTCCACTGCTCTTCTCCGTCCAAGCTGGAGTAGTAAAAGCTGTTGGAACAGGATCTGCAGCTCTGTGGCATAATCCATCCTTCTCCCTGGCCTTCCCTCTGTAGCCATGTTGCGTGATTGAAGATCTGTATTGGCAGGCATTTTGTGGGCACAAGTGTAGCCAAGGAGCAGCCGTCCCACTTAGCCTCAGGTCCCAGGGAAGATGTCAGCATGGCTTATGAGGAAGCCATGCTGGCCAGGGGGGAAAGTGGCTGGCCCTCTTCCCTACCGCTCTGAGATCTGTGAAGATGCAATCTGGTTTCCTTTGGAGCTCTAGATTTCAGCAGGGTCTCCCAGGCACTCTACCTTTTCCCAGCACGAGGTCTGGAACCTCTCCCCTTGGAAGGGAGAATGGGAAAGAAGGTGAACTGGAGGGGACAACTGCACTGAGCCCTATGAGTTTAGGTGGACCCCTGCCCTACTTACAATGCCGAACTACAGAGAACAGCCAGACAGCTCTAGTTCTTACACCTGTGTACATTTAATCCTTTTCATTGTGTTCTATTACAGCTTGTTCACATTAAGATATTCCTTCGCTGCGTCTCTTAGCAATCCCGTTGCTTCGAAACAATAATGTGATAACTCACATTATCATTAAGGAGTTGGTAATTGCAGGTCTTTATTATTTCTTTAAAAAAAAATTGCCACAGAAAAGGATTTTTATAAAGTGGTTCACATGAGAGACGCTTTGGGTCAAACACAGAATGTTTCATTATTTTTTTTTTTTTTTAAATGAATGTAATACTCAATAATCAACCTTTCAGGAGTCTAATGGCACTCCATCCGTAACGTGTGATTCAGAGCCGTGCTAATTTCTTCACTCTTGCTGCCAAGTAAGGGAGATCAGGGTATGGTCCTGCATCTAGAAATGCAATATTGCCTTGTAGCCTTAAGTGCCCTTCGAATGGAGTTAAGACACGTTGATTTGATGATGATGATAGTGTAGAACAATTCTAACTCTTAATGAACGGTCTTGGTTATTATATCTTGGACTACGAGATTTCTGACCACTGTGTTCTCTAGTTTTTAGAGAGTCTCCTGTTTGGAGATGGGTTTGTTTGTTTCGAAGCTGTTTTTACTACTGCACTCTATCTGCTTTCCGTTCTTCACCTTGCAAAAGGTTAGTGTCTTGTATTTAATTATTCTGACAGTTTCCAAATGCCATAGCAACCAATGATGTCATCAGAAGTAAAGATTGTAAGAAGGGGTTAGAGGAGGAGGCAGCGTAAGAAGAAGGAATTGTCAGTTTGAATATTTGTTTTCTTCAGTAACTGGACCCCTTACTCACGTGAACTCTCTAAGGGTGGATGGAGGATGGAGCTCGGCTGTTCTCAGTGGTGGCAGATGACAGAACAAGGAGCAATGGTCTCAAGTTGCAGTGGGGGAGGTCCAGGTTGGATATTAGGAAACACTATTTCACTAGGAGGGTGGTGAAGCACTAGAATGCGTTACCTAGGGAGGTGGTGGAGTCTCCTTCCTTGGAGGTTTTTAAGCCCCGGCTTGACAAAGCCCTGGCTGGGATGATTTAGTTGGGAATTGGTCCTGCTTTGAGCAGGGGCTTGGACTAGATGACCTCTTGAAGTCCCTTCCAACCCTGATATTCTATGATTCTATAAGGGAGATTAGCCTGAGTGAAAAATTCAGTGTCTGGGCCTCGAACTGCAATGATGATGAGGCAAGAGATTTCATACACAGTGCTCATTGACAGAGAATCTGCATTATGGTTAAGGAGTATCTGGATTCAAGACAGAATGGACCTTAGGCCCCAATGGACATATTCTCACAAGTTCCACTGCTCAGCCATGATGTCCACCATTTTGGCTTAATCTTAAACTAGAAATAAGCCCCGTCCAATTCTGGGTCCTTCAAGGAACCAAAATTGTAGGGGTAGGTCCTGATCCAGGAAGTTCAGATTTTAGAGAATTCAGATTCAGGGTTGGGGTGGGGGTGCCTCTCTGCAAATCGGCCATAACATCATTCATTCGCTGAGAAGTTTTGAGCTTTCAGTTGAGTTGTAGGAAAAATTGAGGATATGAATGAGGTTCTTCTCTTACTTGGTTTCATTTTTCATTTCACATGAAATTTCTCTCTTTTTACCCTCCTCCTCCATTAAGTGCATGCAATCCTGAAAAGGAGTATTGTGTTCATAAGGGGGTGTCTCGGGCCCAACAAGAGATAAGATGTTAACAAAATCCTTGTTCACTGTTAGTGTTAAATACAGTTGTGTGTAGTTCAGGATTCTGTGTCAAGTTGTTGTTGGCTTACTCCCATTGTAATCACCACCTTTAAATTTGTATTGACTATACAGAAAAAGAGGGAAACAGGAAGCCTTTGAAATGTAAAATAAGGCTTTCATTTGAACCATGCTCCTTATTCCCTTTCCTTTAGCTATAGAGGGATTTTATAAGGAAACTCCCTATTGGTCAGTCTTTTAAGTTGTGTCTACACTGCAAATAAAAGGTGGGTTCTTAACTCGGGTCACCTCACCCGAGTTGGCTAACTCCGCTTAAAATAGCAGTTGTCACCCTACCTCGGTGGGTCACAGCTGAGAATACCAGATTCAGGACAAACTGCTGAGAAATAGGACAGACTTACCCCAAACGGGTGGTGGTTCTATCATTAGATCTACCAAGCCAGTAACAAAAGTCAATGTCTGTCTCACCACACTAGTTAACCAAGTCAGAGATGCAGGCTTTTTAGGCATTCCAGCCCTTATCTCACCACCCAGTCACTGGACTCTGACAAGTGGGTATTGAAAAGTAATTTCATCACATCTAGGGTCCTTCTAATCTCAAGAGATCAGTCACATAACCATGTCAATATATATAACTCAGATTTTACTCAATAATCATGCTGCTGCCAATCCTTTAGTAACTAAAATCTAAAGGTTTATTAATAAAAGAAAAGAAGAGTTAAAATGATTAATAGGTCATATACGTACAATAATTGCAATGTTCTTATATCAGGTTTGTAGCAGTGATGGTATAGACTGCTGGCTTGTAAAGTCTCTCTGGTAACTTCCAAAAGATTGGAAGGTCCTCAGTCCATAGATGGATATGTTGAGGCAAAATAGAGTCATCCCAGGGGTCTTTTATATCCTTTTCTATGTGCCTGGAAATGTTCTGTTTCAAACAAAGCTCAGAGCCCAGTTTGTGGAACGTTACTGGCACAAGATGGAGTCCAGGGACACATGAGCATATCACATGTCCTTGCATGGCTTGATGACTCATGGCCCCTCGGAGGCTGAATCCGCAGGAAGACCCATCTGGGAGGAATGAGATTCTTCTATGGCCCATTGTTAGAGTGAAGTGTCCTCAATGGGCCATCAAACTTTAATAGTCCATTCACCATGTGCTGGCTAGACTGGATGTAAACTGTGTTACTCCAGGAACAAACCCATTTGAGCTACAGCTATATAGCCAATACTCATAACTTCAGATACAGTGATGGTACATGGATTTAAACAGGGTAATCTTATTTAGCAAACCATAACTTTTCCATTGACACCTTATATAATATACTTTGTACAAGATTTGTTGCAGTTGTCTCACAGTGGCAAAATCGTTTATCTGACTGGCCATACTTCAATCATACAGCATCACAGCAGTGAAGATGCAACAACTCAGCTTTTAACTGAAGCCTTGGCTACGCTGGCGCGGTACAGCGCTGCAACTTGCTGCGCTCAGGGGTGTGAAAACGCCCCTCCCGGAGCGCAGCGAGTGCAGCGTTGTAAAGCGCCCGTGTGATCAGAGCCTGCAGCGCTGCACGCTCGCTCGCAGCGCTGCAAGCTACTCCCCTCGGAGAGGTGGAGTACATACAGCCCTGCGCTGGCGGCATGACTACACTCGCGCATCACGGGCAGCGCTGTGAATTCCCGAGTGCAGCCAAGGCCTTAGGTTAGCAGCTCAAGTTAAAATCTACAAGGAGCCTGCAGCTTCTGCCTCTGGTGCTGAATCTTGCTTGCAATCTCACTGCTGGAGAAGCGTGTTCACAGCTCACTGTCTCATAGCCACTCGGAGACCTGGCATGCTTGTACGCTGGGTTGTCTAGGGCATTGCTTTTACATGCCTCACTGCTCACAGCACTGTTGCAAGAGATGGAGTTATTTTAGCTTGCTAAGCCAGACTCTTATTAGATAGGGGCAAAAGGAAAGAGGTAGGAAAAGGAAGACCTACGTTATGAAAGGAAAAGGAGACACCAGGGAGAGGGCAAGAACAGGAAACCAAGTCTCACATTCCAGGTGGTTTGTTCAGGATTTAGCTGAAGTTAGTGGTGATGTCATAAATTCCCTCTCTCTGGCCTGGTCTGGACAGGACACCTTGTAGGAGCAGGATGATGTCATGGTGAGTCCAAGGAGACAAGTGTGTGATGTTATTGGGATATGAAAACACTGTTGTAACATAGATTACTGTTAATCACCAGATGGTTAGACCATATGTTACTGGAGAGGAGATGGGGGCTAAACATTGGTAAACAGAGAAATAATGGAATTTAATTGTATTTAAGATTCTTAATATTGGTTAATTGGCCTGGCTGAAGACTGCTCCTTGCATGGCTTCTTCTAAATAACTAATTTAAATATTTTCTTCGGTTTCATAGGATTTAGTTAAGATTGCTTACCTTCTCCAATTACAAACTGTTTGGTTATTTATTAGTAACCAACAGGATCCACTTGCCCTGAAACTGTTTGTGTGTGGGCAAAATAATTTAAGTAACTACAGAATTATTGTGAATTTGGTTTAGTATCTTATTTAAACAATGCAATTTACCAAATGCATAATGCCCCACAATGCAAGGGTGTAATCTCTGTTAAAGTGCTCCAGAGAGAGAGAGAGAGTCAGCTGAGATTGTAACAGAAATCACCAATTTATCACTTGTATTTGCCTAGTTTTGTTTAATGTTTTCTTTTCCTTTCTTTAATAATAATAATGTAGCCATAGTTAATAATTCTGATTATTTCTAAATCTTTACAATAAAATTATTTGGCATCCAACAATTTAAAATTCCCCCTTCTCCTGCACATAACTTGACTGTTACATAAAATTGCTTATAAAAGTCAGCAAAAGTTGGAGGCAAATAGATTGGTACAAACTGAATTGTTTAGGTTAAAAGAACAATTAACATATGCTCCCATTTCTAGATTCTTTCAACTCATCATATCACCATGTGTCTTCATGGCACATGACACAACCTCACACACAGCGGCAGCTCCAGGCACCAGCGCTCCAAGCGCGTGCCTGGAGCGGCAAGCCGCGGGGGGCGCCCTGCCCGTCTCTGCGAGGGCGGCAGTCAGGCAGCCTTCGGCGGCTTACCTGCGGGAGGTCTGCCGGTCCCGCGGATTCGGTGGCAATTCGGCGGCGGGTACGCCAAAGCCACGGGACCGGCGGACCTCCCGCAGGCATGACGCCGAAGGCAGCCTGCCTGCCATGCTTGGGGCGGCAAAACAGCTAGAGCCGCCCCTGCTCACACACTTGTTAAAAGCATTTTAGAATATGGTTTTTTGTTTTATGAAATACCTGAAGTTTTAGGGAAGTACTTTAGGAGTTGGACCCTCCCAATGTTACCTCCCTTGCTAATATTTATATACAGCATCAGTGGTAGCACCAACTGCAGTAGAAAGTGGTTTTATTCCATGTATAGCTTGAAATCTAGAATCCTAAAATGTTTTATTATTGTTCCACTTGCTGATCTCCAAAGAATAAGGTGCTAACGGTTTTGTTGGTGTTTGACACAATGCCAAAGCTTTACTAAGATGCTGTGGGGGAGAGGGATAGCTCAGTGGTTTGATCATTGGCCTGTTAAACCCAGGGTTGTGAGTTCTATCCTTGAGGGGGCCATTTAGGGATCTGGGGCAAAATCAGTACTTGGTCCTGCTAGTGAAGGCAGGGGGCTGGACTCAATGACCTTTCAAGGTCCCTTCCAGTTGTAGGAGATAGGATATCTCCATTAATTTATTTTTATTTTTTATTTATGTACCACGGTATATTTTCAATACCCTCTATTCCTTTTACTTAATGCTTCGACCTGCAGTGACTCTATGCAAACAAAAGCCATCAACTGCTCTGAATTACACAAGTTTCATTGGACAAAGAAAAAGATTTTGAACTAGGATATAGTCACAATTTTGATTGATAGGAACTGGAATTCTTTAGAAAGGAATATTATAATTTAGTAAACTCTGTAGTGATTCTGTTGGGTTTCTTTAAGCCTCTATAAACCAAATTGGAACAATCAATGTTTGTTGAGAGTGAAGGGAAACTGACCACCTCATTAGAAGAGTGTTTAAAATAAGAATAAGTTTTTAAAAAATTGGGTATGTTTCAGAGCTTATATTTGGGGAATTTGAATTTGAATTTTTCCTATAGAACAGTGGTTCCCAAACTTGGGATGCCGCTTGTGCGGGGAAAGCCCCTTGCGGTCTGGTCCGGTTTGTTTACCTGCCGCGTCCACAGGTTCGGCCGATCGCGGATCCCACTGGCTGCGGTTCGCTGCTCCAGGCCATTGGGGGCTGCGGGAAGGACAGCCAGTACGTCCCTCGGCCCATGCCGCTTCCAGCAGCTCCCATTGGCCTGGAGCAGCGAACCGCAGCCAGTGGGAGCCGCGATCGGCCGAACCTGCGGATGCGGCAAGTAAACAGACCAGCCCAGCCCGCCAGGGGCTTTCCCCGCACAAGCGTCGGAACAAGTTTGGGAACCACTGCTATAGAATACTCCATGTGGCTTCAGTAAACATAGGGTATTATATTTTGGGGATATGTTTACTGTGAGAACTGGTCTTGAGAAGAAGATTGAAAGATGGAGGCCTACCTCTTAGCCACTGCTCTGTGGCATTTGTACCACACTCTCTCAGAAGGGCTGGGTGGGGGAGGGAGGGAAAGCTTAGAATCTCTCTTATGTAGTGTAAAGGTGGGGTAGCTGTCTCGCTCGCCACTTGCTCTTGTCCAGCAGTGATCCCGGAACAGTCCCGAAGGGGCCGTTCCAGTTCGTGCACATTAAAACAGCCCTAAGGTGGCTCTGACTTGTGCTGGGGCTGAACCAGCCTCTGTCTACTCTGTGGATCGGCGAGGTGGAAAGGCTGCAGAAAACCACCCCTGGCCACCCCCACCCTCACAGGTGCACCAAGAGCATTTATTTGGGGGTGCCTGAGCTGCTGGCTTGGCTTTCAAGAGCACTGAAGAGATGTTGCTCGCATTGATTTGTTTACTGCGGCATTATAGAAACTGCCACCGAAGCGCTATTGTGTTCAAACTGCTGAGTGATTCCTAGAGTTTGCTTTGAACCGGTTTTGTAAATTTTATGATACGTCTCCCATCATAACTGTGTGTCAGTCAGTTTGCGTATTACAAAGAGATTGTCATAATAAGGGCGATCATGAGAGACACAGGCATCGTCTATCGCAGAGAGGAAGATTGCTTTCACAGAGAGCTTTACAATGGAGAGGAATGGAGTGAGTTTCTTCCTTCCTATGCAGCAGAGTAGTGATAAGTGTCTAGCAAGGCAAGTGATTAGGGCAGCGGTTCTCAGCCAGGGGTCCAGGGCCCCGTGGGGGGCCATGAGCAAGATTTCAGGGGGGGTCTGCCAAGCAGGGCCGGTATTAGTCACTGGGGCCCAGGGCAGAAAGCCAAAGCCATGCTGCACGGTGCTGAAGCCTGGGGCCCCGAGCCCTGCCATCTGGGACTGAAGCCAAAGCCTGAGCAACTTAGCTCCCCCTTGGCATGGGACCCCAGGTAATGGCCCTGCTTGTTGCCTAGGGTAACCAGGTGTCTGGTTTTGGACTGGAACACCTGGTCAAAAAGGGATCCTGGCAGTTCTGGTCAGCACCGCTGACCAGGCTGTTGACTGTCTGGTTGGCAGCGGCGCCGCGTAGCAGGGCTGGCAGGCTCCCTGTTTAAAAAAAAAAAAAAAAAAAAAAAATCTTGTTGCCTGTGCTAAATTGTGTGTTTTCGGGCCCTGTTCATACCAAGCTGGGGTGATCCTAAGTGCAGAAATAGATTTTGAGTGATAAGAAAATAAACATGAGCAACTATTCTGGAATCTGTGTACTAAGGCATCTTCTGTAAGAGCAGGGACTCAATGACTCCTCATTGCACAGACTCCTTAATACCCCAACTAAACAGGAGCGTGGTCAAACTTTAGCAGCAAAGTAAGGAAAGGACATTGATAAAAAAGCTTTAGAAAGGAGGTGACCAAAAAAGGGAGATACTGAGCCAGACAGCACGTGGCTCAGTCACATGAAACGTAATGGCCTGAAGTTAGAAAAATGTCTTGTGTTTGCAAATCTTTTCATTCCAGTGCTGATTTTTCAATTAATTTCTAAGGAAAGCTTCAAAGCGAGGGCATAGTCCTGCCTTATGGCACATCAGTCAGTTACAATCTTGGCAAAATTAGAGCTCATGCAACTTCATCAAAGGCTGCTTAATGTGTACTCCAGGAACCTAATCGTTAATGAACAATTACCTTAGACAGATGTTAGCACAGCAAACGATGGGCAGATATAGAGTTGTTTCCCTTTTCTGGAATATGTAACAGCCTGATTTTTGGAGTATTGTGCAGACAGGCTGGTTAATATTCCCCCTCCTCCCTTCCCGTTTGTTAGCTGGGAAGTTTTGTGTTTAAACATAAGGTATCTTATGAAAATGCAAGTTCCTTTGTGTTGAGTGAACATGCCTTCTCTGAAGGAAAATACAGTGCTTGGTTTTGCTCAAGGCCTCATGCTTCACCTCTAGCTACAGGAATGCATTCATTTGTTTCAAGAACTGGATTTAATTATTCAAAAGCCAATGATTGGAACACATGTAAAGTTTTTCCACTTAAAGGCTAAATGCTCTCCTGATAAAGACTGAAAGATTTTTCTCTTCTTCTCAGAGTAGCATCCTACTCTCTGCCCTTTTTTTTACAGTGACAACTAGTCTGGACCTTGCTCCAACATCAGTTTAGTTTAGTATTGTTTAATATTTAGAATGCAACACATCTGTAATTTCTTTCCTGTATATTCTCCTGCCTCCTGCCTATGCTTTTAAACTGTCTTTGTCGTGCAGTATATAAGATAGTTTATCAATTTCATCTGTTTGCTTATGAATTGATGTCCCACACAACTCCTGTTTGCACAACAATTTGTGTCTGAAGAGAATTTCTCATTATCTGTTGAAATAACCTTTGTCTATATGAGGAAAAGAAGAAAACACATGCTTTAATGTTCTTTTGGTCAAATGTTTTCATGTCCTGCAAGAATTAAGGCTTTGTATCTCCTTATTTTGTGAAGTTGTTTTTTTCCCCAGACAGTGCAAGCATCTGGCACTGCAGGTCATGTCTGATACTGTGCGACAAAGGCAGCCACACAACGTTCAAAGCAATATCGATGGTGGATGTGTTAACGAGAGCACAGTTTACATCAGATTGGTTTAATGATTCAGTGCAGCTGTGTTAACCTCATTATATTTCTGAATTAATGATTTAGGAGGAAGTTTGTTGTCTTTTAAGCAACAACCTACTTACAATAGAGTAAGATACCATGATATACTGGAATGTGAATCAGTTTCACATCAGTCTGCACCATCCCCTCTAACAATAAAACAGTCGGATAGCAGCAGGTGGGTGTGAAAATGAGTCCAAATAACTAATATGCCAGTTCTGAACACAGTTTGTGCAATTGTTTTAGATTAATAGTCTCCCTATTTCCTTTTTAATTTTAATGGGAGTAGTATAAATAGGGTGACCAGATAGCAACTGTGAAAAAACAGGACAGGGGGTGGGTGGTAATAGGCGCCTATCCAAGAAAAAGTCCCCAAAAATGGGACTGTCCCTTTAAAAACAGGACATCTGGTCACCCGAAGCATAAAGCTTTTGAACAAATGTAGCTCAGGCCTCATTGCTTTGTTGGAATTGTAGTTTGGGCCCTTATTCTCTCCTATGGGCCAGGTTCCCCAGAGGACAACATCTCCCACAATGCAATCTGAAGTTCCCACTGACCAAGCTGTGTGGCGCATCATGAGTCACATGACTCTGGGTGTATTATGGCAAATGTTGTCGGGCCAGAAAGCTTGCCCATAGGGGAAAATGGGGGCATCAAGTTCCCAAACTATAACCTCCATGAGATCATGCATCGCTATGGGAAAATGCAGTTTAATATTGGGCTGACTCAAAATGAAGCATTTCAGGTCAGGTCAGTTAACCAAAAGGAAACATTTCGACTTGAAAATGTCAAAAATGTTTTAACATTTCCACATCAATGTTTTTCAGAATTTACATTCTGCAAGCATCTGTGAAATTACAACTTTTCGTCCTGCTTTGGGAGGAAAATAAATGCTGAAATGTCAGAACTTCCTGGAGGAAGGAAATTCTGAATTTTGCTCAGCTCGGTTCATAAGCAACTCAGATTGAAACTAAACCTTAGGCTTGAGATACATCACTACTGCAGTTAGACCTGTGTGGCTGGCAGTACTTTCATCCTCACTGCATCCTCCTTAACAAGAGTAGCCAGAGGATTCTCCAAACGTTGATTCTTCTGTTATTGTGGAGGATAAAATAAATTAAATAGCACATAGCTAACCAATTATCCTTTTTTTGCTTAGCGTTGGCACAGAGGGTGCATTTTGTTTAAAGAAATGATGCATCTTTTGCCCATTGGAACATATTGTAATTGTTGATTTACATCAGCTGACATAAAGGCTTATCGGAGAGTGTGTATGTGCTCATTGGTTTCTGTTGTGTCTAGGACTAGCAGTATTGGATTAGAATTCATAGAGCAAATTGAATGCATGTCGTTGGTAGTCTGTGGTCTGCACAAGCCTTTCTCTTATCAGCCCATTTATCTATTCTATTTATGTTGAATAGCACTTTTGCTATCACTCTTTTTGCATTTTAAAATTGCAAAAAGGGGAATTTTAACTTCTTTTGATTCAAAAGCCATTTTATGATCTCCCCCTCCCCACACCCCAGTAAATGTATTTAGTTTGGCTGTATTTAGACCTATTTTTATTTTTAAAAAACTCTTGAATTTCATGTTCTGTATTTTGTTACAAATATTTCACACATTTTCTGTTTGGCTTTGACGGTGGAGTTTTTGCATGCTTATAATGAATCAACATGAGGCACTACACAATCAATTAAAAGTCTGTCTCCTTCCTCAGGAAAAATTCCCCTGATAGGTGGTGGTGAAACATTTATTCTAATGATGATACATAGCAATCAATTAATGTGAATCTCTAATTCCAAAGCCCTAATTATTTTTTTATATGATAGAAGTTTTTGAAGTATTTCTGACACTTTCACGGGCATCTGCCAAGAAAACTAAGATGTGGGGTTGAGGGGGAAACCTGCTTTCAGAAAAGTTCATTTTGTAGCTCTTTCCATCCTCAAACAGCCTGTATCAAAACTGGCAGTAACACCTTGATCTGCCTAAAATGCAGAACATAATTTGATCCGTGAATGCAGAACAACTGATCCATAATTTAAAAAGCAGGACTTAATCAGAATGGAGGGAGGAAGTGCCTTAGGGTACCGTCCGTATGCTAGGCAGCAAGTCACTTGCCCAGGTGCTTTTGCTGGTGACTGAGGATTCAGGTCACCTGAAGATGTTTTTCAGACCATGATAATCTATTTTGGAAGGTGGAATGTGTGACATTTATACTCCCTCTAGGTGGGGAACTTCTGCTCTTCTTTATAATCCTAGACATGCTCAAGTCCTGGCTTGAATTAACAAACATGGCAAGTTAGTCCTGCTCCCTGCTTCTGAGCTGCACATCTGAGCCTAGGGACTTGGGGATGACGTATTCACTCACGGCCAGATAGTACCTAGTTCTCAAAGGGGGTCACAGTCAAGGGGAGGAAAGTTGGCAGAAGGGTTTGTGTATGATGCCTTCCCCCACCCCTTTTGCATGGCCCATGTGAGGGTCAGGTGCAGTGGCGGTCCCTGCACTCAGGTGGGGGAAATTCTACACAGACACCTGCGGGAGGAGGAAGAGCCCATGCAGCTGGAGTGGCATATGGGGGTGGCAAAGATGGGGGGGGGGAGGAATGCAGCACTCCATAATGGGGCGGAGTTGCAAACATGCTCCGCCTGTGTTCCACTCCCAACGCAAAGCTGAGCTTTAATACTGATTAGAGACAGGAGAGCGTGAAAGAATGGGACAGGTGGATTACTGCCTCTCTCGTTCTTAGATCTTGGTTGTAGGAGTTGAAGCAGCGATGCAGACTTTTCCAGCTATGGTAATTTTAGAATAGTTATTTCAAGGAAATCTATGCTGGTAATTTGTTGTTGTTGCCATGACATTTGTTAGGTTTTTTTTTTTTAAGGACAAATTATTCAGTAGAAACCTCATCAACCTCTGCATTTAGGCCCTGTTTGCCACAGGCAGCGCAGCCCAGCAAGTCGGCTCCGTCTCATATGAAATCCCGCTAAATTTCTTAAGAAAAGAGCACCCCGGGGGACGAGACGCACCACTCACGTTCTCGAACATCTTACGCTTGTCACCGAAGCAGAGTCCATTTCACCAATGTGATTATCTCTGCCACTGTCAAGGAGGCAGATGCTTCTGTTAGGAAAATATCATCTGCAGCCTGTCATCTGTGTTCTATAAATGGCACTGGACTGGTGTATACAAAAGCCAAAATTTGTTTAATTGCAAGTATTAAAAAAAAACAAAAAACCCTCCAAATCTGACAACATAACAACATGGTTATCGGGAAATGTTGGTGCGTGTACTAAATGTCCAGGGCACAAATAAAAGGCAATCTTATATTCCCTTTTTTATCTCTCTCTTCCACATTCACTTGTCAGTCAGGTTCCTATCAACAGACCATAAATATTCATTTTTTCCTGCAATAGTTTTCACCCAGTATTTGCTTTCTTCACATTCTAGCAGCAGCAAAACACTCTTAGCTGGAGCTGTGAATTTGGGTGTACAAGCCCTGGAGAACCTGAAAATTATTGAATAAAATGGTTCATTTGGTTTTTTTTATTTCCCCCTTAGGTATTGACTAGTATTCACCAGTCCAAAGTTAAAAGTTAATTGGAATGTAGTTATTGATCCTTGTATTCCTACACCAGACTCTGACATTTTTATTTATTTTAGCATTTTAATTTATATTTTAGCAACATTAAGAAAATTGACCAAAAAGTTTTAGGAGCAATAACCTTTTCGGGAACTAAGCCTTTGAAAATTAATTTTCTGTTCAGTTTAATTTCATGGATGCACAGTTTTCATTATGTTTTGGCTAACTGTGTTGCAACAAGTGTTTGTTTAAAAAAAATGCACTACAATTAATCCTGGAAGTGGATGATTATTTGTAACAGCTTGTCCTAACAGTAAGGAAGATGTAATATGAAACAGTTAATTAAAAATGAAAATGAATTACGAAGGTTTAGACAAATAGGCAGAACTAAAGGAAGACTAGCCAAGCTGTATTCAGCCATGAATGATGCAGAAACTGATCAATCATACAAGAGATGTAAGAATTAGAATTCCAGGCTCCTATAGAAAAAGGTACCTGAACAGGCATCCTCGAAGTGGCTGATTCCAGCATCTCCCACCATCATGGTGCCTGTAATTTATTGGCGAAATCCCATAGAGCTTGTAGGCTGGAGTATACGGTAAATAAATTCTGGCTCAATTGTTCTAGCGCCATTGGACTAACTTAATCACAGCCGATATCTACTTTTGAGTAGCAGGTTTATTCTGCTGACAGCTAGTAGGTGTCTGATGAACATTTCAAGCCCTATTCGGTGTACATTGCAAAACATTTTTATAAAATAAATGGTGCTTAATGGGAGTTAAATGCTATGGAAATTTGAAATAAGTAAATTGTTGACAATTTAAGACTATGAAGCCGTGGTTACCAAGCAAGAGAAGCAAAGAAAAGCAGGCAAGGCAGCTAATATTGCTGATAAATGATACTAAATCTGCAGAGATGTAAATAATATACCAGACTCTCTTTATTTCAGACTTTAGTGTATTGTGAATCTGGCATAAGCAGAGCTTCCATGTTGTACAGAAACACTTTTCCACCCCTCATTGTTTCTTTATGCGGAGCCTGCTATGCTAAGCAAAGCCCCAGTCTGCTAAGTAATGCTGCAATGATGTATAAATATTCTGACTAATGCTTCAGGCACGTTGGAGAACAGTTTTGTTTACTGAAAGCTGCTGGGTGATATCTGGATACTACTGGAAACCTCTAAGGCAGAGGTTCTCAAACTGGGGGTCGGGACCCCTGAGGCGGTCACGAGGTTATTACATGGGGGAGTCGTGAGCTGTCAGCATCCACCCCAAACCCCACTTTCCCTCCAGCATTTATAATGGTGTTAAATATATTTAAAAGTGTTTTTCATTTATAAGGGGGGGTTCGCACTTGGTATGGGAAAGAGGTCACCAGTACAAAAGTTTGAGAACCATTGCTCTAGGGCAACTAAAGAAAGTAAACAGGGAAATCTCTTTCACAGGTAAAAGGTGCGTTTTATAACAAAACATTATTTTGCTCATGAGTAAGGAGAAATTGCTGAGGTACTGCTTGGAAAAGTCACTAGGTCAAAGCCAGAGGACAGTGTATTCCCATAGATACATTAGTGCAACATTGTTTTCTGTCCTCCATTTTCAAGGAATATGGAGAGGAAGCCTTAAAAATATTCAGAGCCTCATCGGTAAGGACTAGATTTCAGAAGCTGACATGTATTTGGATTAAATGGGAACATTCTGTTGCGTCAGTAGTTTGGTAAAATTCCATTAAGACGTCTGTTATACCCCACTCTTCTCACATGTTTACAGCTTTTTGAATAATTTGCTGTGAGGATCAATGCATTCACAGCTTCACCTGACTTCAAGGCAATTGGGCCCATGCATCCAAGGGCAAAATTGGATCTGGAGGCATAATCCAATCCTATGTACAATGTGACCATATTAAGTTTCTGTGCAACCTTAACGATTTGCATTTCTTGCCTTCTGACTACTTCATATTAATCTTGTGAGCTGGGACTCTCAAAGGGGCCCAAGGTAGTCACGTGTCCACCACTTACTGAAAATCACTGGGTATGCAGGGCCCACTCCCTTATATTCATTTGAAAATCACAGCTGTGATCCTCTTCCTTTGATTTTACTGTTGGTTTTTTTGTTTGGTTGGTTTGGAAAAATGTATTTTTTCTTTAAATAAACAGCCAACATTCAGTGAAAGGATCCAGTTCTGCCCCTCTGTACTTCCTCCATTCTGTTCACACACAGACGTTTAAAATGTTCTCCCTAGCAACTGCCTCTCCTTTACCTCACACAGTAGACCCTTAATTTAGACACCGTGTTGAAACTGAGGAGCTTAGTCAGATTTTATTAATGTGTGAAACACAAAGAACTAATTGAGACACAGGTTTCAGTGTGGTCCTTTCAGGCGCGGCTGGGGGAAGCCGGCTTTTGTTTCACCTGGTGGGGGATTCTGATGCTTGATAGCTAGACCCCTACCCAATGCGTGGTCCATTTTGGTCAATTTCACGAATTTCACGGTCATAGGATTTAAAAAATCATAAATTTCATGATTTCAGCTATTTAAATCTGAAATTTCATGGAGTCCAAGGTTGGGGTCCTTTGTTGTCCAGTGTATGGAAAGTCTTGTGGGGTCCTAACAAATTTTAAAATATCTCTATTTTCTCTAATCTCATCATCAACCCCCTCCCCAGTAGTTGCAAAACATTTGTCACTCAGTCACAGACAACTGCAAGGCTACGTTGGCCTTGGCCAAATCTCTTTCAGCATTTCCTTTGTTCCACTTTGCCAACACAATTCTGACTGATCACCAACTCGGATGACTGCCAATTCAAATTATTTACAACTTGGCTAAATGCAGTTTTTCACTCTCTATGCAAACCAATACTATCTAAATTCAAAAGGAGCATCTACGTTTTTTATTTGCAGTGTTTGCATATACATATGATTTGTGGGTGCACGGAGATGATTGTACACACAATAGTATTTTCATGGACTCGCTGGGTGGTTAGCGGTCCAGCTATCCCAATTGGACACGTTTGCAAGTGTAAATTTGGATTTCCCCCCACCATGATTAAATGCTTGCATGCACAAAATTGTACACCCATATAAAGAGTTAAATTTCTAGACTGGCTTTAATCAAGCTTTCGGTTTTGTGGGTGCCATTTTGTAGCCCCGATATTTTTTTTAATTTAAGGCCAGAATTTAAGCTTTTGGATCATAGAGTCCAAGGTTGGGGTCCTTTGTTGTCCAGTGTGTTGGCAAGATATTCACTTTCTCATGGTATTTTTTTTTACCCCAATATAACTTTTCACATCCATTTAATTAATTGCCTAGCTGCTTATCTGTTCCTATTTGAGCCAAGAAAATTCACACTTTCTTTGTTAAGGCAGTGGAGGAATGAGGCTGCCCTTCAGTATTGGTGAGATATAGCATGTGAGGGTGATGATATTCTCAAACTTTGTGTCTACAATGTTATACGCAGTGGGTTTTTTTGTTCAAAGAGAAATTTAGAATGTGAGGGTTAGTCCCAAAGTGGACCACTTGCGGCTCCGGTTTGACAGAGGAACAGAATTTGGATCTAGATTGTTCTCAGTGATACCTGATGACAGAACAAGGAGTAATGGTCTCAAGTTGCAAGGGGGGGAGGTTTAGGTTGGATATTAGGAAAAACGTTTTCACTAGGAGGGTGGTGAAGCACTGGAATGCATTACCAAGGGAGGTGGTGGAATCTCCTTCCTTAGAGGTTTTTAAGGTCAGGCTTGACAAAGCTCTGGCTGGGATGATTTAGTTGGGAATTGGTCCTGCTTTGAGCAGGGGGTTGGACTAGATGACCTCCTGAGGTCCCTTCCAACTCTGATATTCTATGATTCTATGAATTTTGGAAAGTAGGAGAGTGGTAGAAGAAGGAAATCAGAACCTGGAAGACATAACGGAGGTGCTAGTGAGCATATGAGGACATGATTGGGCCTTTCAACATGACTAGAGAGGCCTTTGTCTTGGACTGGGTGAACTGTTGGGCAGTAAGAGAAGCCAGTCTGAAGCGGTTTCAGGGCAAACTAAAGGTTGGGAAGAGCTCTGTGCAGAGAGGAGATCCCTGACTCACAGTTAAGGAGGCACTAGGAGAAGTTACTACAGGTGACCGTGTAATGAAGTTCTGCTCAGGTTTTCCAGTGAGTGTCTCTCTTCTGAACTCCCTTCCATTCAGAGTACAATGAATTTGCAATGAATGCCCTCCTCCGATGGATGACTGGCTTGCCTGGTTAGCATCTGACAAAATTAACCAAGTGACTACACGGGGGTGGTTGAAGGTTAATGATTTATAAAATCAGAAGATCACTCCCTTGTTCTGTTATCTGCAGCACTAGCCATTTCTCTCTCTCTCCCTCTTTTTAACTTGAAACCTTTTGTCTTTAGTATCGCAAAACCCTGGGTGGTCAGTTCTCTATATGTGTACATGGGAACAACTAATTTAAAGTCACCCTTTCTAGTAAGGGGGTTGTAATTATGGTGAAGTTGCTTTGAAACTACACAATGATTATGCTTTTGGGTATCTGGAAATACCACTAATTCAGAAGTAGAAAGATTGCTACATGACTGGGGATAATTACAGTGTAAATATCTTAGAATTAATACACCGTGATTCTGAAAGTATATGTATTAAGATGAACTCCCAAGTAAATCAGACTGTTAATCCTCTGCTTATATGATTTAGTGCTGATAGTATTGGTTGATCTTGAAAAGCAAAACCACAGTGTGCTTACATTTCAATTTCAGTATAACTGCACTATATAATAAGGGTATTGTAATCAGCGTGACTTCAAACAGTTTCCAAAATCATTTAAATAAGTACACAGAGGAAAAGCTATTGTGAGGTACATCTGCTAATTCAAATGAGGGAGGATTTCTGAAGTTTCCTTCTGTTATTGCATGAAGCTAAGTAAGGAGACCATATTTTAGAGTATTATGTCAGACCTCGACATGAACTCCACTAAAATGCCATCTTCTTATATCTGATCTAATGACTTTACACTTCATGAACTAGCGGAAAAAACACAAGTTGGCTAATTTTCAAATCATTTGAAGTGTATTGGTCAGTCACAACATTGACAAGCTAACTGCTACACCAGACTGGGCGGGAGAAGCTGTGTCAGCAGTGATTTGTGGTGCTCGGAGTGCGCTAATACATGCAATTGACAATGTAGATACAGGGTTATTTGCTTCTACAAATGATTCACTCTTAAGATTTGTGTCAGAAGCACATGCAGACTTTTAATTGTCTTGCCAAATGAGCGGTAACAGACACTTGCTGCTTTTCAATGCAGTGGTAGCACACAACGTTCCTTTCTGCAGCATCCTGCTAGTTTGCATCTGCTGATATTGTCCTTTGTGCTCCCTTGTAAAAAGCTTTCCCAAGGCCATTCCTCCTGACAACTCTTTCTGTGCTGGCACTGAATCAAAAATCAGGTTTGTTGTGTTCCTTCCTTTTGTGAATCCATGCTAAGAAACTCAAATGTGGAGGCATACACCTATCCATTCTGATTAGTGTCTCCAGGCTCTTCCCCCTTTCTCAAGTTGATCTCACATCTTTAGCTGTTAAGAGCCACCGCAATCTAGATCCTCCCTGAAATCCAGTCTTCGATTAGCTTTTCTCCAGTCCCCGTCCCATGTTTCCCAAGAGATTAAACAAACGCTTCCTTCAAAATTCCAGGACAGATACAATCCTACTTGACAGTTTTGTCAGCCTACATCGGCTTCTATTTTTTTTATATGCTCTTCTGGAATGACCCTGATTTCCTTTGTTTCTTCCCCCCCACCCTTCCCTAGGGAAATTGTTGTCTCCTTCACAGCGCGTACACTGTAAGAAAATATCTCCTGGTAATCACACTTCTCTCATTCTCTCAACTTCCCATTCAGCTTGAATCCTTTCTCTTAGCTTCAGAACAGGGCTATATTAGTATTCAGATTCCTATTACAGTTAATGTTACACTGCACAAGATGTTATAGTATGTTAATAATTAGTGTACTATAGCGCTCTGAGATACGCGTCCTTCCCAGCTCTGGGCCTTTGTCTCGGTACTCCTGCTATCCATGTCTCCGCTCTCCTGACTTCCCCATGTTACAATGGGCTTCCCCCCCCCCATATGTTTCTTAATTACAAGTTAATGGTCATATTTCATGCTGCACTGAAACATTCGCTGAGCTGACCTTGCCACACCAGGTTTTAGTCTCCCTTGGCTTCTGCTTTGATGCTCGGGTCTTTCTCACTTACTCTCATAGAATCACAGAACTGGAAGGGACCTCGAGAGGTCATCTAGTCCAGTCCCCTGCACTCGTGGCAGGGCTAAGTATTATTTAGACCATCCCTGACAGATGTTTGTCTAACCTGCTCTTAAAAATCCCCGATGATGGAGACTCCACAACCTCCCTAAGCAATTTATTCCAGTGCTTAATCACCCTGACAGGAAGTTTCTCCTAATGTCCAACCTAAACCTCTCTTGCTGCAATTTAAGCCCATTGCTTCTTGTCCTGTCCTCAGAGGTTAAGAAAAAACATTTTTCTTCCTCCTCCTTGTAACAACCTTTTATGTAATTGAAAAATTATCATGTCTTTCCAGACTAAGCAAATCCAGTTGGTTCAATCTTCCCTCATAGGTCATGTTTTCTAGATCTTTGATCATTTTTGTCGCTCTTCTCTGGACTCTCTCTAATTTGTCCACATCCTTCCTGAAATGTGGCTCCCAGAACTGGACACAATACTCCAGCTGAAGCCTAATCAGCGTGGAATAGAGTGCAAGAATTACTTCTCGTGTCTTGCTTACAACACTCCTGCTAATACATCTCAGAATGATGTTCCCTTTTTTTGCAACAGCTGTACACTGCTGACTCATATTTAGCTTGTGGTCCACTATGACCCCAGATCCTTTTCTGCCGTACTCCTTTCTAGGAGTTTCATTTCATTCACATTTTGTATGTGAGCAACTGATTGCTCCTTCCCAAATGAAGTACTTTGCATTTGTCCTTATTGAATTTCATCCTATTTACTTCAGACCATTTCTCCAGTTTGTCCAGATCATTTTGAATTTTAATCCTATCCTGCAAAGCACTTGCAATCCCTCCCAGCTTGGTATCGTCTCCAAACTTTATAAGTGTACTCTGTATGCCATTATCTAAATCATTGATGAAGATATTGAACAGAACCGGACCCAGAACTGACCCCTCCTTATGTCCTTCCAGCATGACTGTAAACCACTAATAACTACTCTCTGGGAACAGTTTTCCAACCAATTTTGCACCCACCTTATAGTAGCTCCATCTAGGTTGCATTTCCCTAGTTTGTTTATGAGAAGGTCATGCGAGACAGTATCAAAAGCTTTACTAAAGTCAAGATAGCCATCTCTTACTATAAGCAGCCCATTTGGCTCCAGTACTGAAAGCCGTGGCCTTCTAGCAAAAGCTATTGTGTGGGTCAGCCCTCGCCAACATGCATACACAAAATGGCAGCATCCAGGCAATGGTGTTTCATCTGGTAAAGGCTGCACTGCTATTGGCTGGGGGGCAAATGGCCTGAGTGGGATGCCTGACTGACTGGCCCATGCCAGGCTGCTTCCTCTATCCCCCAATTTACACCGAAAAGGTTGGCTGCAAGTCTAATGGCCTTTCCCGCGCATGGCAGATGAAAAGAGGGGAGACGCTAACACCGGCAACTTCAGCGCGGCTCCTTTTGATAGCAAGGACTAAACCGTAGGGTTTCCTGTCTGGGTTGTAATCGAGCTGCGACTGGTCAGCCATTAAAACAGAGCAGGTGGCTGCTGCCGTGTGAGCATGCCGCCGCAAGCCCAGTTTAGCCATGCTTGTCTATCAAGTCCCCGTAACACTCCAGCGTGTTCATAGCTCCTAAAACCATTGGCTCCAACGGGCACCTGACTCTTAACAGCCGGCCCTCGACAAATGACTGGGAGACCATAAAGAAATCTGCCACCTGCTGCAGTGCTTAAAGTACCAGGGCTGTTTGGAAGTGGCAGGCTTCAGCTCCGCTCACTCATAAAAACCCACATCAAGCAGATAGGGAAGCAGCATTTTCTCCTGAAGTGACAATTGTGGCATGAATTCCTGACTCTGTTAATTGGACTGCAGCGGTAAATGCGAGTGGGTGCACGTGCCACACAGCATGACCGAGGAGGACTACGATGTACGAGAAGGGAAAGGATGCAGCTTTACATTTAGGGAGAGAATTTCATGCCACCATTGTGACAGAACCAAACCATGGAGCTTTCCCAGCTCCCATAAGGAACTTGGATGCATCTGACAGCTCATTGGCAGGGCAGGGCTGGAGCGTGCTGTGTAGGAGCTAGAAATTAAGGATTGGTTCTGCAGAAGACTGACCTAAAGGTGGCTACAGATAGGTAGTTTGGGAAAGGTGGTAATAGAATTGCATGATTCTGGTCAAACTGTGCTCTCATGCATGGTCACAGTAAAGTCAAATTGATAGACGCATCCCGGAACACTGGGCAGATTTCAGAGTTAACCAAAAGCAGTTTGGTTGTAGATGAATGCCTGGACTGTCCAGAAAATCTGGTTAAGTCCAGAAATGTAAGCACAAATGGTGTCCCAGCAGGAGAAGGAAATGTGTCCACAACTGCATTTGTAGACAAATTTAGGACGTTAGATGTGAAAGACAATTTTTGTTATATGGAGAGAGATCCCATGTATCCCCACAAGGAAAGCTAATGCACAGGCTGGAAGCAGCACTGTTGTATATAATTTTCTTTGACCCAGGGAATAGGTATAGCATTCTGCTTGCAACATGTGCGATCAAAAATACAGCATTTAAAGAGGCTTAGTTGCTATTTTCTTCCAGATCACAGCTCTACTACACAGCCAGAGAAAAGGCTTTAGCCAAGCTTAAAAAGAACATTGCAAACAAATGAGTTGAACTTTCTAGATTCTATCTGAATAAACTCAAAATTCTGCATGTTCTGGGATCAGGCACTAGCGCTCAGATTATTTGATACAATACAAGACAATATTCAAGAGAAGGATTCTGAAACAGAAGGAAAATATTGAGTGAAACATAGTTTGTGAATTCAGTCCCTTTCATTTTTATCTTCATCTCACTGAAGGCATATTTTGTGCAAAGAGTGTCTCATTCCCCTCTGATGGCTGGACTGTAAGAGGGTAACTACCAACTAATGGAGTTATTTCTTTAGTTCAAGTGATAGAGGTCTGTGCTGGAGTATTATCTGTTCCAGATTCAAAACACCATTTACAACCTGTGTTGGGCTCATTGTGGATGAGTACTGAGAGCAGAGATTCGATGGACTTTGCAATAAGTACTATTAACCTTTATGCTGTTTAAGATAACTGGGATGGCAGAAATCCACCTGAAGTCTTAAAAAACCCTCAAAGGATTGTAGTCTAACTATCTAGGCCTCCAGAATTTTAAAAGGGGTAGAGTTTTGTGAATAAGTTTCAAATTCTGCTGTTTCCAAATGCGGTGGCTTGCTGGGAGTCAGTGAAGTGGTCCAACTGCTTTCCCTCAGGTCAGGCAAACGGGGACAGGAGGAATTTCTGCTAAGTAGATATTCAGGAACTCTGCTTTAGGGACCCACAAGCCATAGTTAGGATTAGGTTTCGGCACAGCTCTTTAGGGATTATTTGGGAGCAATAACTAGCATCCTGGGCAGTCACTGGTGATTTTTAAAAATCTCTATGATTGAAAATTGGCATGTACCCCACTGCAGAAATTGGAGCACAGCACCCCGAGTTCCAGCACCACTGGTACCAGCTAATACCTCGACTTAGTTCAGATCAGCAGTGTGAACCATTGTTGGTTCAGATAGTACAATGCTCACCATACCTTAAATAAACAGCTTGGTTTCCCCAATATTTGTAAGTACTTCAGATTTTCCAAAGAGGCAATGCCCATCTTCAAACGCCCACCATATTTAAATAGATTAAACTGAATCCATTGTAAATCCATGTAAAATGAACGACAATCGTCATGTCATATTTCAGGCAGTTGGTCATCAGTTGCTAACTCCATCTTAATGAGGGAGTTTCCATGTGTAAGGAGAGCGAGTGCTGGTCAGGATCTGAATTTTGATGGGGGCGGGGGAAGCCTGGGGTTGAAGTTCATTTAAAATGTCATGAGATTTTTTTTCCTGTTTTTCAACCAGTTCCAGAGTGAATTGATTTTCAACCATGTTTGATTACAGTGGTACCAGTGAAGCAGTGAGGCACTGCACATCAGCAGTAAAGGTTAAAGAATATAGTCCTTTGTGATTTGCATGATATCATCTGCCATTCCTAGAAATCAAGCAAAACACACACACACACCCGCCCTCAAACTTGTGAACGTGCAAACCGGATAACAAGATTTTGAGTTTTTAATATTGCTCTGGCAGACCTACTGCCTGACCGCATATCAGGAAGGAGGAGCCGGTCAAAGCCATGTGGAGAGAGTTGCACAGATGGGTCTTGTTATCATTAAGAGGATTTGAATGGGTGGCAACTCCAGAACAGCTTTTAAAAAAAAATTAGCTGTAAGTATTTTGTAATACAGAGTACGCAAATGGGTTCATTACGCTGTCCAGATGGCTAATAAAATTTACACCAGCAACTGGAATGAATCATGTGGAAAACAAAGCAGCTAATGAAAAGAAGCACCAGGGCTATTTACTGTGTATGTGCCTAACAGATCTTTGTAGCTGCCAAATACAGTGAAAAGGCAAACTACAATAGAAGAGTATACACAGTCGCTCTATCTGCAACCTATGCAACAGGCATTTCCCTGAAATATAATATGTTATGGTCCCTTTTACCTGTGCAGAACCCTATTGAAGCCCACTCGCTGTGAATATGAAGTACCGTTAATGCCCATCACGTTATCCCTTGCCACCTGATATATTTTTTTTTCAGATTTGCACTGACTGGAACTGCTTCAAGTTTAAGTCTTGGAAACTTTTCATTTGCTGTAAAGACACCTGATTCAGCGTGTGTTCTGAACACTTCCTTTTGTTGTATTATTCAGAAGTTCCTAAAGTAATGCGCACGGTATGATCCCAGCAAGAAAACTCAATGTACAAGGACCAGTGACTTCAATGAGCTTTGGATCAGGCCTATAGCAGGATGTACTTTCAATAGCCTTACTTCTAGAGCCAACGTTCCGTGTGTGCCAAGTGTCACATGAAGGATTAATGTATTTACACAAGAATGGCCATACAGGATCAGACCAATGGTCCATCTAGCCCAGTCCTGTCTTCCAACCATGGCCAAAGCCAAATGCTTCAAAGGGAATGAACAGAACAGGGCAATCAAGTGATCTATCCCCTGTCGTCGTCCAGTCCACACATCTGGCAATGAGAGATTTAGGGACACCAAGGTGGCCTTCTTGGCTAATAGATAAGTTCATGAAGGATAGGTCCATCAATGGCTAATTCTTTTTGGAACCCACTTATAGCTTTGGCCTTGACAATATCCCCTGGCAACGAGTTTTATAGTTGTGCATTGTGTAAAGAATTACTTCCTTTTTGTTTTTTTTAAACCTATTTATAAATTTCATTGGGTGACCCCTGATTCTTGTGTTATTTGAAGGAGTAAATAATGCTTTTTCTCCACACCATTCATGACTTACAGACCTCTATCATATCCCCGTTTTGTAGTCTCATTCCAAGCTGAACAACCCCAGTCTTTTTAGTTTCTCCTCATATGGAAGCTGTCCCATACCCTTAATCATTTTTGTTGCCTTTCTCAATATTTTTTCCATTCTAATCTATCTTCCTTTGAGATGGGGTGACCAGAACTGTACACAGTATTCAAGTTATGGGTGTACCCTGGATTTATATAGTGGCATTATATTTACTGTCTTATAATCTATCCCTTTCCTGATGGTTCCTAACATTCTGTTGGCTTTTTTTACTGCCGCTGCACATTTTCAGAGAATTATCCACAATGACTCCAAGATCTTTCTTGAGCGATAACAGCTAATTTGGATCCTAGCATTTTGTGTATATATAGTAGAATTATGTTTATCTGTGTAATGGAGACTAGGTTTTCCAATGTGCATTACTTTGCATTTATCCACATTGAATTTCAGCTGCCATTTTGTTGCCCAGACGCATCCAGTTTTGTGAGGTTTCCTTTGTAACTCTTTGCAGTCTGATTTGGACTTAACCATCTTGAGTAATTTTGCATCATCTGCAAGCTTTGTCACCTCACTGTTTATCCCTTTTTCCAGATCATTTATGAATACGTTGAACAACACAGGTCCGAGCAAAGATCCTGGGGAACCCACTATTTACCTCTCTGCATTCTAAAATGATCATTTCTTCCTACTCTGTTTCCTATTTTTTAATCTGTTACTGATCCATGAGAGAACCTTCCCTCTTATCCCATGACTGTTTACTTTGCTTAAGAGCCTTTGGTGAGGGACCTTGTCAAAGGCGTTCAGAAAGTCCAAGTACACTCTATCAACTGGATCATCCTTGTCCATATATCTATTAACCTCCTCAAAGAATTCTTATAGATTGGTAATGCATGATTTCCCTCTACAAAAGCCGTATTGACTCTTCCCCCAACAAATGGTGTTCATCTATGTGTCTGATAATTCTATTCTTTACTATAGTTTCAACCAATTTGTCTGATAATGAAGTTGCACTTATCAGTCTGTAATTGTCAGGATTGCCGCTGGAGCTGTTTCAAAAAATTGGTGTCACTTTAGCTATCCTCCTGTTATCTGGTACAGATGCTGATTTAAGTGATAAGTTATGTACCACGGGTAGTAGTTCTGCAATTTCATATTTGAGTTCCTTCAGAACTCTTGTATTTCCCATTGTATTTTTTTTAAGATTTCATTCAATCATACTTTAACGATTCTAGACCTTATTCCACCTTCTCTCTTCTCTCTCTCATTTTCCTGATATTCTCTCTCACACCTACACATATTCATAGAGAAATACCAAGAATTCATAGAATATCAGGGTTGGAAGGGACCTCAGGAGGTCATCTAGTCCAACCCCCTGCTCAAAGCGGGGCAAAAATCTGTCTGGGGATTGGTCCTAAATCCCCCTCTCAAGGATCAAACTCACAACCCTGGGTTTAGCAGGCCAATGCTCAAACCACTGAGCTATGTTAGGTTTAAGTTGCAAGAAAACAAGTGGAAGACAGCAATGATGTTTAGTGTTTTGTTTCCTCATCTGTAAAATGGAGATGATGAAACTGAGCTCCTTGTGAAGTGCTTTGAGATCTACTGATGAAAAGTGCTAAATAAGAGCTAGGTATTATTATTATTGAGCCAAGACAGTAGTTCTCCTGGAAGAATAATGTACTGCAGACAAAGAGCAAGAGGATGTCAACATCTTGGGCCTTACTACATTCAAAACTGCCAACAGGAATCAAAGAAAGAAAACCTCAAGAAGGAGGTAATTCATGTGTCAAGTCGCCTAGGGAGGGAAATCAAAGTACAGCTAACCCAGAGAAGGACAGATCTAAAATAATGTCAAATGTATCATACCAGGACTGGAGAGTTTCCTGGCAAGCATCATCAGGGCTGGGGAGATTGGCCACATGCAAAGGTTTAATATCCTGGAAAAGGCAAAGATACAATGTCTTCTTTTACTCTATGGTACCTTGAGCTTTGTGGTTACAGAGCTAGAGGTTTTCATGGGTAAAACTGATAGCCAGCTAAAGGTAAAACAGGCCATAGATTTAAGGTGTACAGCTTCAGTTTCCTCACTGTAGCAAAAGGATGCTTTCTTGTCAATTTTATTAAGCACAGAATTCTGGGGGAAGAGTAGCCCAGTCAGAATCATAGCCAAGGCTTTGAAAACTATGGAAAGATTTGTAGTCTAATGACCATTGGTGTTACAAAGTTTAGAAATGTTAGGTGGGACTATTCTGACTCAGAAGTAATGGGACATAAATAAAAAATACCTGAGTTTTTAGCTAGTGCATTATTTAATGCCAATGTGTTTGAGCGAATCTGAAAAAGGATTGTGATGGAAGCATACTTGTCCCTGACCACTGTAATTTCACTCCATGGCTGAGGGAAGAGGGAAACTTTTTCTTACTGGCTTTTTGCCATCAGGGGTTTTTAAAATAAAAAGCCAAGAGATGTGGCACTGAGTGATACTACATTTACCTAGTTGAATTTTTTGCCTTGGGAAATATACGGGTAACTGCAGCTATTTTATGCTAACTGCTTAATAAATGGCTTTTGTGGGTATGCTCTTTATCCACAGTTGATGCATTATTTTTGTGCTGTCCCATTAACTTAGGGCAGTATTAACCAGCCTGTTCTTTAACACAACCCCACTCAGCGTTTTTTTAGCACCTTGCACCTGAGGATCTTCAAACACTTGACAAACATTAATTTTGCCTTGCCATGGCCCTGTGAGGTATGTAGGGTAAGAGGTGTTGTCCTTGTTTTACAGATGGGGAAACAGAGGCAAGGATGGATCGTATGACTTGCCCTTGGACACAAAGCGAGTCAAGGAATATAATTATGCAACTGTATTAGAACAGTGCCTATACAGACATTCTAGTCTAGAGCATGCTGTCAGCTTGGGAACCATAGCAAGGGGTGGTGCAGAGCCTTATTACGCTGGGAGGTTGGGGAACACTGGGAGGCATTCTGCCTCCAAGAAACTCAGTGAGTTTAATCCATTTAATTTCTGGTGTGATCATTAGACACTTCAGTTCTAGATCTGTAATCAGTCTTCACCAACTGCTGGAAATACTACTAAGACCTTCAGTTCTCTCACCATCTTTGTTTGGGGCACAGGGGTTTTTGTGTGTGTGTGTATATGTGTGTGTGTGTATATGTGTGTGTGTATATGTATATATAATATAATGTATACACAGACACACAATCACAATATTACTTATGCTCAGTGTTCTAGGTTTATTTTCACATTGCATTTGTTGAGAATACGTGTCCCATATTTTCCTCCTGAGGTTTCATGCACTCTGAGTGATGGAATTAGTCATTTCTGGAAGTTAATCACACTACTAGTAGTATTCTTGTAGATATACGGTGCTATACATTGTCCTCTTTGGGCCTGGTCCAATACACTATGAAGTCAATGGGAGCTTTTTATGCTTTGCCACAGCCAGTCTGAAGATTTATCAGCTGTGTTTTGCTTTTAAATATAGGAACACTTCAGGCGTTAAAATGGTCTTGATTTAATAATGCCATATGGATGCTATGCTCAGAGAGTGGTAGATGAATACTAGATGTGTATCTGTACAGGAGTATAGGATATAGGAATTGGGGAGTATTGCTTTAAATAGTTTCTGAGCTTCTAGCAGCTTCTGTATTTCAAAACCCTGCCAGTGCACCCGAGCGCATGTGTAACTAGGCCTTACTTATTGAGTATATTTAGTCACCGCAGTTATTTGGGTCCCAACATGGCACTGGTTTCTTCATATTGCGCTTTACTGAATAAAGAGCAAAAGACACAACAAGCAGCTGCTGCTTCAGTTTGTGCCAAATGCAGCAGGCAATCCATCAGTGAGTAGTGCAGCTTCAGCGATGATGAAGGTGCCTAGATTTATTTTTGTACCGAGTGTCGCTGTTTGCGTGGAAGTTCATTCACAGTTATTCTTTACATTCCCGTTTAGGCATGGTTGGGAGTGCGCCGATTGCTTAGCTTGTGAATGTCACTGAACTGCATTTTGGCATATTTTTTGTTCCCCCCACCTCCCATGATTCACCTGATGGGTTCAGCTAGTATTTTCTAGCTGGTTTTTCCTGTTAGTGAACTTATTTTGAGGTTCTGCTGCTGTGAGATTTTCCTCTAATTTTCTATTTGTGCTTATCTCCTTCACAAAGTGCACCGAGAAATCACTGCAGTGTAGCACTCCTCTATGTTTTGTCCTTCTTCAAATAGTGGATTTGATCAGTTTCTGCAAGCTCGTTGCATTAGACTGTGCTGTTCAACGTTTCGCACTAATTGGCGCGTCCGGGCTGTAATTGAGGTCCTTGACTTGTGTCTGTATCCTTCCTTTCAGTGGCTCCCTTAAGTTGTATGACTGTCATTACATCATGAAATAGGAGACAGTAATGTTTTTCTAGTTCTGTAATAAATTCTCTGTCTGACTTTAGGCCATTCATCATGTTAAGAAAAGGTTTAACTACTGCTTTCAAAACGATGACATTGATTATGTCACTCATACATCATTCAGCATTAAAATTTTATTAGAATTTGTTTCTAAGATTGACCCTGGATGTTAATGATCTAATGATTCCTACTGTGCGGAGCATAATGACAAAGTCCAATGAGATCTTTTAACCCAGAGCCGCTCTTGTAAATTGGCATAATGCGCCTACTTCCAATGACTTCAGTGCACCTAGACTGATTTCCACCAGTTGAGGATTTGGACCTTAATTTCTCTATTTAAATTTAAATTAACTGAAAATAAATGTGTTTTGATGAAGACAAATTGAAAGATTAGGGCAGGGGTCTCAAACTCAATTTACCTTAGAGCCAGTGCCAGTCCTCAAATCCTCCCAGCGGGCCAGTTTCACTCATGCCACCCAGAACCCGCCCCCCCAAAAAACTCCGCCCCCCAAAAACTCTGCCCCCCACCTGCCTAAGGCTCTTGGGCAGAGTTTGGGTGGGGGAGGAGGTCTGGGGTAGGGGATCGGTTTGCAGGCTCTGGGAGGGAGTTTGGGGGCAGGAGGGGGTACATGGGGAGGGGAGGGGAGTGCAGGCTCTGGGAGGGGGTGCAGCACTTACCTGGGGCTCTAGGGCGGGGTGGGGTGCACTTCTCCCCAGGCACCACCCCTACAGCATCCCATTAGCTGCAGGGGCGCTCGGCACGGGGGCAGCGTGCGGAGGAAAGGCCCCGCCCCGTACCTGGGCCACAGGGAGGGGCCGGCAGCCACTGGTCCGAGCAGGTAGACGCCACTCAGCTCCGCTGTGCTGCCAGGGCCCCTGAGGGGGGAGCGCGGACCGAGACTAGGGGATTGGTAATGCCTGTGCTCTTAGTTCCCTAGGCCTGTGGCTCAGACTGTGACGAGTTTGGATTGCTCAAAAGTGGTTCTCTGGCAGTCAGAGGTCATGCACCAAACTCATGCTAGATATGGGGGAGGAGGCGGGGGTGGGGAAGCATGTTGCTACTGCTTATACCAGGGGTGGGCAAACTACAGCCCCGAGGTCGCATCGGGCCCCTCAGGGCTTTGGATCCGGACGGTGCCGCCACCAGCACCACGTCTCTGCGGCCCCCGGGTGGGGGGCCAGAGAGCTCCATGCGTTGCCCTGCTCCAGGCACCGCCCCCGGCAGCTCCCATTGGCCAGGAACGGGGAACCACGGCCAATGGGAGCTTCAGGGGAGGTACCTGGAGGCGCGGCAAAGGCAGTGCACGTGGAACCCTCCACCCTGCTCCCCAGGGGCCACAGCGCTTCCGGGAGTGGCGCAGGGCTGGGGACAGGGCAGGCAGGCAGGGAGCCTGCCCTGGCCCCAGTGCACGCTGCTGCCATCCCGGAGTCACTTGAGGTAAGCGGCGCTGGGCCGGTGCCCAAACCTCACCTGTACCCCGCCCCCCAAACCTCACCTGTACCCCACCCCCCAACTCCATGCCCTAAGCCCCCTGCCTGCACCTTGCACCCCTCCTGAACCCCAGCCCCCTGCCCTGAGCCCCCTTGTACACTCTGCACCCCTACCCCCTGCCCAGAGCCCCCTCCTGCACTCTGCACCCCTTCTGCATCCCTACCCCCTGCCTTGAGCCCCCTCATGCACCCTGCACCCCTCCTCTGCCCCAATGCTTTGCCCTGAGCCCCTTCCTGCACACCGCATCCCCTCCCACACCCTGCACTCCCTCCCGCACCCCAACCCCCTGCCCCAGCCCTGCATACAATTTCCCCACCCAGCTGTGGTCCTCGGCCCCAAAAATTTGCCCACCCCTGGCTTATATGGTATCTATTCCGTGCATCATAATTTTAAAATGAACGGAATCCATCTTGAAAGCTGATTGGATGGTATTTGCTTTTTTTATGTTTCTGGGAGTATCCTGAGCATTTAAAACAAAACCCCCACACTTAACCAAGTAACCAGGTCAGTACACTGGGAAGAATAAGTCTACCCCATCTCTTCAGCTTTGTTACTAGAGTAGCTCTGCTCTACCCCATTGCAAGTACTTACCCACCATTCCTCTTGCCACTGGCAAATCTTCTTGCTCACTTGTTGAAAGCAGTGTAAGCTGTTCTCCCGCCCAATTCTCTTTTCTTGCAGTCAGCAAACCTCTTTCCTTGGTCACCTTGCAAGCAGCAGGCCTTCTTCCTGGCCAGTGCTTCCATCTACCAATAGACAGTTGTTCTCCCTTATTTGCAGCCGCTAGCCGGCTTGCTTCCTCTCTGTACAAACGTAGGGCCCAATACTGCAAGATGGTAAGCACCTTGTATGTTATGTTGATCTCCTTCATCTTATCTGGAAGCTAAGAGCTCTCTGCATCCCTCCAAAGAGGCTCAGCCTCTTGCAGGATCAGGCCCACTCCACATTTCCTGCCCCTGGCTGATGATATGACAGCAGGGTTGCTACTGATCAGCTGGCTGGCTGTTTGAAGGTAGCATGTGCATCTCACTTCCCTCCTGGCTAATAATGTTCAACAGCCGCACACTGTATCCTTTAATTTTGTAAATACCACGGGGATCATCATCCGGTCACTGCACCATTGACGTCAATAGCATTGCACACAGGTCGCTTGCCACCTTACCACATTTTTTGTTCTAGTAGTAAAGTTCTAGGAATAGCAATTTCTGCGCCGCATTTCCTGTGGAGAAACAACCAGCTGGCATTATTGGCCCTTGACACATCATGGACCTCCAGCTCCTCCCAGCCAGTGATTACTCCCAGAAATTGCCCCACAGCTCCAGAGCTGTCAACCCGGTCCCTTTCATGCACACAAAGTCCCTTTTAAATAAAGCCAAACCAAAGCAAGGATTGTTAAGAGAGCAATTATCCAGCAGTCCAGACCCTGTGCTCCAACGACCCTGTTGCTCTTTTCAAATCCGTTATAGTTTCCTAATATGTTCATGAATCACTTTTAATGGTACTTTCCCTGGATTATATGTGTACATAACTGATGCTGCCTCTCATCTAATGAAGCAACAGCAGTCTAGGTCCACAGCCTTTCCTGGGGATTAATGAGCAACCCAAGACCACTAGCCTGGTTACTTATCCCCAAGGAATGACTAGCACTAAATTTGTTGCTTTCATTGATGGCTTAAGGTGTCAACACTAAGGCAAGTGGGTTGTTTTTAGTGGGTGATGCAATTCCACTTGCTATCTATAAGGTGCTAATTAAAAATGAAAGCACATTAGCCAGTCAGATTGCTTGGGGCATCTGTCTAGACTCCAAACAGTGTATGTTCTCATGTCTTGCTAGTATATTTGCACTGTTTATTCAGCATAGCATGTATGCTGTTAATTTTCTGGTCTTTGGGATTTTTTCTTTCAGATATTAGTTTGAGGTTCTACAATCCACATCTTCAGCTGAGGTTTGATACTTCTCTAGACAGTCACAAATATCTAACTAGGATGATAAACGCTCTTAACAATGAGAATAGGCACTGCTCCTGACAAAGGTCTGCATTTTAAGGCCAAAATCCCAAGATCACTGCATGTCTCGGTGAGGAGTGAGGATAGCTTCTTTAGCTAATAGAATAGCATTTTGACCCTCTAGCTATGTAACATTGTCAATGATTCAAAATCTAGCTATTTCCGTATCTCACAATTTACTGCTTAATATAATGATTCGATAAAACAATTCCGAATATATACCATCTGTAGTATCAACGGGAATATTGCTTTAAAAGGACAACTGGAAAAGCCATAACAAAATTAACATGCACTCTTTGTGCTGCTACTTTTTTACCCATTTGAAGGCGATAATCCATCCATTGGATTATCATCCTTGCTGCGAGGAATTATCTGTTATTACTGATCCTACTCGAGACGTCTTCTGTTGTACTGTGGGGAACAGAGAAGTGTTGGCACTGCATTGCAGATATGGCAATGTGGCTTACTGACATTATAAACTCAGGTGCAGAATATAACATCTGCAGGTTAGACTATGGCATGCTCTCTTTCAGTTTTCCTTAATCTGCATGCAGAATACAGCATGTATTTCCAGAGACCGTAGGGGATACGGAATAAGTAGCCCGTGTTACTTTCTGCAACAGCTCATTATGGTAGTACTTTTTCATTAGGATGAAGGTTGCATGAAACAAGATAAAGGACAAATGTTTATGAGAAGTGTTGTTTTATCAAAGTAAACTATCCCCACCCCTCTCCTCCATCAGCACCACAAAACCTTTTTAACGCTTTTCATTTTCTTTTCCTCGCGACCAATGTTTCTCCCCCTTTTCCTTCCCCACATCACATTATATAGTTTATATACGTCTCTAGATTTCTTTCGTTAAACTCTAACTTGAGTTCATTTTGTTATGTGGTGACCACAGTTATGGATGACGCTCCCCCTGGCACACAGGAGTACATTATGTTACGGCAAGATTCCATCCAATCTGCGGAATTAAAGAAAAAAGAGTCCCCTTTTCGTGCTAAGTGTCACGAAATCTTCTGCTGCCCACTGAAGCAAGTGCACCTCAAAGAGAACACAGAGCCGGAAGGTTTGTGCACTATGGATCCATGTTTTGTTTGTTATGATTACTTTTATTTTTAATGTACGTGTCCCTCTAGTGTGCTGTGTGTTTTTCAGCCTGTGTCAATATAGTGCAACTGATACAGGAAGCGTTATGCGCTTCATGTCCCCGTTTGCTTGCCTGTTAATGTCTGATACGGTCTATCACGGGACACTGTATAGTATAAACCATATACAGTATTATAGACAAGAAGTAAGATTGTGCTGCTTTTCTCAAATAAAGTTTGTTTATTTCAGCTCTCATCATTACACTGCCCTTTTTTGGCTGCCAAAAGTTGCTTGCTACTCCAAACGGCATCAATCCCTAGTCAGTTTCTCGCCCCGACATTTTTGAAGCTGCACTCTGCTGAAACTAACGGCACTCAGAACCAGATTCCCCTTGTCCCCAGCTCCTTCCACCCCATAAGGCTTCTGCATACTGCTGCAGGAATGCTCATAACAGCTGTACTTCAGTGAAGCAGGATAACACCTTGTATGTAATGCACGCCCCGTTGCATTTTGAGAAAATGAAATGCATGCATAGAGGAAACTGAGTCAAATGTTTTCCTTTTCAGATAAAGTAAAGGTATGGACAAATCTACCTGTTGTTCACTAAAGTAAAACTATTAATAAGTTATTCGTCTCTTTCACGTGTTGCAGTAGTATGTAAGATGAAGCTATCTTTTAAAGATGTAATTATATTTAACATTTTGTCTTGTTCTTCTGTATGTGTTTTTCATTACTGCCTCAAATCCCACCTGGTAAGCCTCCCACTTATTGTATAAGCTTCAGTCTATGGAACTAACTGCCATGATGAATAATGTCACTACTACTTGACATCATATTTTAAGATGAAGTACTTAGGGCTGGATCCTGTTTTGATTGAGTTTCACTAGCAATGTAAAAGCAAACAGATCTGAGCCCTTAGTCAAATCTGACTTGTATTACTCTGTATTTAATGATGGCCACTGCTGGTGCAATTGCTACTATTAGCACCCAAATATTTCACTGAACTGCGGGCTGCTACCATTTATTGCATCAATAATCCTCGGACCAGTGTTAGAAGAAGACTTCTCTCCGTCACTAAGTGCTATTCTACCAGAAGTGATAGCTTTATGGCCTTCATGTAGGCCATTCAAAAACATACCACATGAAGCAAAAACAGATGTAAGGGGGAGGGAAGGGGTTATTTCTCTCAGGATGTGACTTTTTTAAAATCAGGTTTAGAAACACTGAACTCAATTCTCCTCCTTCGAGACACATTGTGCGTTTCTTCTTTGTCCATACTCAAATCTCCTGTTGAAGTCAATGAGAGTTTTGCTTGTTTAGAAACTAAGGATTTGTCCATTTGAGTGCAATTTCTAATGAGAACCTGAGTTCCTCCAAGTGACTGGTTCATGTCTGTGAACGTTTTCAGTGAGTAAATCAGTATTTTACACTCTGACAGAGAGGTCCAGAGAAAAAGTATGTATGGTGGTGGTGTACCTTGAGTACTGTCTTCTACAAAGGAGCTGAGCCCTATGGAAGCATGGTGTAGTTGGAGATTAAGGCACTGCACAGCTGCCAGGAGAAGCTTGCAGCTTCAGGCCCTAAGTAAAGACCCAAAGAATGAAAATTGTGTCTTGTTTAGTTGCTGTTACTAGTTCTCCACCGTTTGAGATACTTTTTCTCTCCTATAACAGCTGTGCAAGTCCTTTTCCACAACATATGGTATCATTAGATTGTTCTCCCTGAAAATCTATAATATGAAAAGAGAAAAGCCTTCCATCTTCTGTTGCATTATGAAAGGATTAATGTCTTTTTTTTATTCCCTCTCCCCTCTGAGTTTTGCATTCATAATGATCAGACAAGGCACAACTGTATTGGCGAATTGCACAACCCTGAAGAGGCTCTGTATTTCGTAGGGGTATCATATACGTGGACTTTTGGGAGGTAACTTCTATTGTTGTATGGCTTACCTGTATTTTATGAAAGGCATTGCCTGGGTCAGAGTGAAAAATATACGTGCAAGATTTCTCTTAGCCTCTTCTGCCTCCAAAGTAGCCCAGGGCTACAGTGATGGAGCATCTCTCTCTTTGCAGTCTACAAATTGGCTGGCAAGAGTGTTAGACCCACTTCAGGGCTCATTGTGTCCTCTTCAGTGCTTTCTTGGCATAGAGCCGAAGAATCTTGAGCATAAAGTGAGGAAGTTCTGCTCCTGGTGCAAACTTAGAATAATATCATTGAAGTCAATGGAGCATCTGAAGCAAACTTTAGCCCAATAATTCAGGTCCAACAGTTAACCTGAAAGCAGATCTAACATGTTGTCTGAAAATAAAGAATTACTCATATGGAGTTAAGCTTTTGTGGGTGAATGCCCACTTCATCAGACGCATGATGAAGTGGGCATTCACCCACGAAAGCTTATGCTCCAATACTTCTGTTAGTCTTAAAGGTGCCACAGGACCCTCTGTTGCTTTTTACAGATACAGACTAACACGGCTACCCCTCTGATACTCATATGGAGTTATAATTAATATAATATAAATTTTCCTAAAGGCACTGGAAAATGTCCTTGAGTTGTTAACGTGAGAGGCTGTGCAGAGCAGAGCTATTAAGGTCTTCTTTATAATAATATTGTCGTCTTTAAAGAAAATCCAAATATGGAATTAAGTAAGTCACTACTGAAAAATCTCTCCAACTTGAATTTCAGACTGTGGGATACATATGAAACGCTGCATGGATTTGAAAGACTCTGGAAAGGATATAAAAATATACTTACATTTTTGTTTGAATATTGCCATAGGATTGTCTAGAAAATCATAACTCTCTCAATTCCCTCTCACCACTTTGCCCCTCCTTCTCATACCAATATTTGGAATCAGTCAATTAATTTATGCTTTAGAATTTTGAGCTTATTGTTTGGGACTGGAGCTAGTTTGCTTACCAGCTGCGGGTCGTCACAATGGGGTTCACAGTGCCAGGCATGTGATGCAGAAGGGTTGGACTGTTAATGTACATCCCTGGTTCCCTGCTGACACTACATCAATGATTTCAGTCAGCCGATGTACCCTGAATTCCCGTAAGGCAGTTTTGCCAATGATCTTGGACCTTATCACCAGATGAATCCAGGCATAGCGTGCCACTCACTGAAACCAATTTCCTTCCCGTAACCCAGATGCTGTCTTTAAAGAGCTGTTTCTCTGTTGAGGCCTAACTGTTGGTGTCTCTGTCCAAAACTAACCGCTCCTACGCACCCTTCAAGGTAGGAGAGGTATTTTCCTATTCCCAAGGAAACTAAATAGCCCTTTTCTCCCCCAAGGGCATCAGGATACAAACACCCTATCATAAGTCCACAGAGTTACATGTCTGTCTGCCTCTTTCCCCTGACCTCTTCTAGCACTCTGAATCAGTGTTTCGCTCAGACCTCACTTTAGGAGCAAAAGCATTGCTGAGCCTCTCGGGATAGTTTTGACGAGCCCCTGGTTCTTTGTGAGACATTTTAAACCCCATTGGATTTGTGAACAGTGTTGGTTTCTTTAAAAATTAAGCTGCCTTAGCTGCTTATTGTTCATCGGACGCTACAAACATCAACTCGTGACATCAATATTGTGCCAGCAGCCAACCGTGATGCCACAGAGAGGCTTAGGACATCACATGGGAATTAAGCAGCAGGAGAGAAGAGCTCTTAAGAGCCAAAGAGCCTTAGAGGTTTTTAAGGTCAGGCTTGACAAAGCCCTGGCTGGGATGATTTAGTTGGGAATTGGTCCTGCTTTGAGCAGGGGGTTGGACTAGATGACCTCCTGAGGTCCCTTCCAACCCTGATATTCTATGAAAGAACCCGTTTCCAGGCAGGTCAGCTTAAGGAATAAAGGGTCAGGGAAGGGCTAGACCCAAAACACAGCGGGGTAGATGTATGCAGAGCTGTTTATAAACGGAGGGCTAGGGCCTGAGGCTGAAACACCCCCTTTGCTGGGGAGGAAGGCAGTCAGTGTGGTAGGGTAAGCGGCATGGAAGCTCAGCTGCTCCACAGTCCCAACAGGGAGAATCCCTCTCTGGGCCCTGTCTTTGGACCTCTGCAGCCCCCTTCCTGTGCAGTGGGGCAGAGGCTGTTGCTTCCTGGTACCCAAAGGAGAGGAAGTGGGGCAGTCCCTGTGGGCCCCTAGGAACAGTTGCTTGTGGGAGGGTGCCGGTGGATATAGCAGTGCCGTGCAGGCGTTGTCTTTGAATCCGTGGTCTACTCAGCTCTAGTACTGGGAATGGAGTCAGAGGTGAAAGTAAGCCGGTACGGTACGGTACAGCATACCGGCAAGAGCCAGTACGCCATGCTGGACTGGACCGGCTTCCGCAGCGGTGATTTAAAGGGCCCAGGGCTCCAGCCACTGCGAGGAGGCCTGGGCCTTTTAAATCCCTGCCAGATCTCCGGCAGCCGGGCTTCTGCGGTGATTTAAAGGGCCCGGAGCTCCGTGGCGGCCAGAGCCCCAGGCCCTTTAATTCACCCCTGAGCCCCAGGGCTCCCAGCCGCCTCTGCAGCTGGTAATGCTGGGGTGATTTAAAGGCCCTGGGGCTCCCAGTCACAGCCGGAGCCCCAGGGCCTTTAAATCTTGAATGGCCCCGCCTCTTCCAGTTGAGGCCACACCTCTTCTGGTTGAGGCCACACCCCCACTCAGGACTCCGGCGTACTGGTAAATCCTTTTAAGTTACTTTCATCCCTTAGTGGAGTAGGAAGAGAGAGCACTTGGGCTCCTCACTTCCTGCCTGGCTGTTAGTCAGCTGGGGTAACCCCAAAGGCTCCCTCGCAAAGGGATGACCCGGAGAGGTACACATGAGCTTCAGCCACCAGCTTTGGCATTGATCAGCTTTGTCTAATTGTAGAAATAGTGGGCCAGCAGCAAAAACTGGATCTGAATCCAACCTTCCCAGAACTCAAAGTCTTGCAGATCCTGAGGTGTGGTTCGGGCCCATCTCTAGCACGACAATGTCTCTCTCATGGACTCTGGATCTGAAGGGACCTTCCTTGATGTCCCAGGAGCCTTTGGAGTAGGTAAAAGGAGAAAAGCTAGTTTTGTTCTGCAACCTTTTAACTTTGTTTTTCTAGAGTCCTTCTCACAGTTTACAATGTCATGGATCTCTAGGAGGGCACAAATCAAGAGGAGTCAATATTATCTCTGGGTGCTGGCCCCTGGGTTTTTGTGCATTCTTCTATGCTACATTCAAGCAATGGCAAAATGCAGAGCAATTTTATAGCTTCAGTCAAGCCAGGGATATGCTACTAGCATCGGAAAGGCCATCTGAGGTACATTTTGCAACTATTTGTTCTCTTAAATAGTTTAAACATAAGCTGCTGCTATCTTTACAAAACATGGTCACATAAAGAGAAGTCTGCTTCTGGGAAACTAATTTGAATTGTGTTAGTACAGAAGATATAATGAGAGAAATTTTTTAAAAAACACCATTGGTTAGTCACAGTCCTATAATCAAGCGTTTGGCCTCTTGCCCACAGTTCTGTTTTCATGTGATTTTTTTTTTTGGGTAACATTCAGCCTCCCTCAGGGCATACATAACCTTTTTACATGAAAAAGCAGACCAGCATGGCAACGTCTGGATTGAAAAAAAAATCTGTGATAGTAGCTCGTAATGAGGTATGGCAGATCTCATCAGCCAACAGGAAACCTGATTAGATAGAAAATGTTAAGGAGATGCTTGTTGCATATTAGCATCCATGCTTGCCCTTGGTACTGGCTGAGTTCCTTTGTGCCTAGAAATAGAATGACTGACACTACAATCGTTGCTTCTCCCAAGGGGGAGGAGAAAGGTAGGGCATTTGGACAAACTGTGAGACAGATGGGCTGTTTTGTCCCACTTTTGTCACCAAAGGCAACTCCTGTTCTTCAGTTGGTCACACTGAATGTCCCTTTGGATGTTCACAGCAGTGTGTGACTATTGATAGTAATGGTAGATGCCAGCTTTCTTCTCAAACAAATCAGTCCTATTAATCCAATTCCCTGATTTAATTATAATAATGTGTAAATTAGTGGAGACTAAGGAGAGAGGGAGGAAGAATTCCTGTCTCAAGAAGACTGATGTATTTGAGATTGTGAAAAGTTTAAGAGGTCTTTAAACTAGCAAGTACATATTATACACTATAATAAAAACAGCTCCTCAATAAGTCTCTGTGATCCCTCTGGTGAATAATAGAGATGAGCCCAAACTGCAAAATATGGATTGGGTCCAGATCTCACCCCAAAGATGTTTGGATGTAGGGTTCGATTTGTCCCATTGTATGATACCAGCTATGAAGTTTGGATCCTGAGTTCAAGGGTATTCAGAGCTGGGGATTTGGTTCCAACCCCTTTCTCGTAAATAATCGCAACTCATAATCTTCCAGAATGACTTGTACTTTTAAAAGGAATGAATGAAAAAACAATGGGCCATGTTCACCAAAGCTCTCACAGGAAGATGGAACTGGTCCTTTGTTACAGCCGCTAAGCTGTCTGCACTGGAGAAGTGATTCAACCTGTGGGCAGGCAGGCAGTGTCTCCCCATTACCTGTGTCAGGGGACCAGGCCTTGAAGTATTGCTTTAATTCCTGCAAGGAGCAACCAGTGCTGGTTTCTTTGATGAGAGCCCCACCCAACCAGTGTCACTCACTTCTTTTGCTGCACATCTACATCCTCCCTCCCTGGGGGTAGGGGAAGTTGGAGATATATACCTATCTCATAGAGCTGGAAGGGACCTTGAAAAGGTCATCAAGTCCAGTCCCTTGCCTTCACTAGCAGGACCAAGTACTGTCCCTGACAGCTTGTGTTTTTTATTTTTTTTTGCCCCAGATCCCTAAATGGCCCCCTCAAGGATTGAACTTGCAAACCTGGGTTTAGCAGGCTAATGCTCAAATCACTGAGCTATCCCGCCCCCCTAGTTCTAGCCAACATGGGTGTTTCTGTTTTGTTTGTTTGCCACAGCCAGATTTCCCATTGCCTGGGAAAGGCAGTATAGATTCTGGGCTGAACCATGCCAATTTAATTTCATTGAAGGTCCAAACCCTACATGGTCATATGTGGCTGTAGGGGCATACTTAATAAGGAAGGATGGTCCAGTGGTTAGGACATTAGCCTAAGACCTGGGAGACCCTGTTTCAAGTCCCTGCTCCGCCACAGACTTCCTGTTGACCTTGGGGGAGTCACTTAGCCCATCTGTGCCTCAGTTTCCCATCTGTACAATGGGGATAATAGCACTGCTCTTCCTCACCAGGGTGTTTTGAGGATAAGTGCATCAAAACTATGATGTGCTCAGATACTACGCTGATGGGGTACCTTGAATAGATAGCATATGATCTAAAAGTGCTGGCACCGACCACAAAAACCAAAGTAGAGAAAGCTAGAGCTGATAATGACTTTTTCCAAGGGCCGGCTCTAACTTTTTTGCCGCCCCAGGCAAAAAAGAAAAGCGCCGCGCCCCCCCCCCCCCCCACGAGCGCCGCGCAGCCAAACCCTCCCCCAGCGCCGCTGAAATCCCCACCCCCCTGAGACCACACCACCCAAAGCCCCGCCCCCTCAAAGCGCTGCGGCACCCGAAGCCCCCGCCCCCCCTCCGAGCGCCATGCCGTGCCAGGCCCCTCCCCCCAGCGCCGCGCTGCGCCCCCTCACCCCTCTGAGCGCAGTTATGTGCCAGCCCCCAACCTCCCAGTGCCACGCCAAGCCCCCACCCCCTCCAAGTGCCGCGCCAAGCCCCCGCCCACCCTCCAAGCGCCATGCCAAGCCAAGCCCCCGCCCCCTCCGAGTGCCACGCCAGCCCCCGCCCCCCTCCGAGCGCCATGCCGCGCCAGTCCCACCCCCCCAGCGCCGCACCAAGCCCCCGCCCCTCTCCAAGCACCGTGCCACGCCAGCCATGCCTCCCTCAGAGTGCCGCGCCAGCCCTCCCCCCCAGTGCCATGCCAAGCCCCCACCCCCCCGAGCGCCACGCCGCCCGAAGCCCCGCCTTCCCCGAGCGCCGCGCCGTGGAAAAAAAAAAAATCCTCCAGCGCTGCCCTGACAAACCAATAAATAAATAAATGAATAAAAATCCGAGCACCGCCCTGCCCCAAGGTGCCGCCCCAAGCACGTGCTTGGTCGGCTGGTGCCTGGAGCTGGCCCTGCTTTTTCCGGACCAAAAAAGGCACAACTGATTAAATCACAGTCTCTAACCTTATGTTTCAGGGGTTGGGGGGTGTGTGAAGATGTTTCATTCGTATTGATATTGAGTATTTAAAAAGAAAACAAACCCACAAACCAAGAACAGCACCAGCTGCTCCGTCCTGCCTGGGGCTGAGCCACCCATGCTCCGAGCAAGCCAGGGTCTTAAGCATGTGATTAACTTTAAACAGAGGAATACTCCCATGAGAGTCAAAAGGGAAGGCGTGAGTTCAATGAGCTTGTAACTGAATGTGGTCTATGAAAACAGCCTGGGCCAGGCTCTGATCCCAGTGCAAATCCAGAGTAACTCTACTGACCTATCAATGAGATCAGAATTTCCCTGAGCCCCTTTCTTCCTCTTACTCTATTTTAGGTACTTGCGTGGCCCCCATTACCCTACTACCTATCCCTATATAGTATGTGAGGGGTGGGGTGGTACAGACGGAAAGGAGGCACAGAAAGAACAAGTCACTTGCCCAAGCTATGGTAGAGGGGGGAATTGAATCTGTCTCGCAAATCCCAAGTTAATGCCTTAACCACTGGACCATTCTTCTTATTAGGTGTTGTAAGATGTTAACAGCTCATGAGGAAGAAATTACATCTCTATGCTATACAATGCTGTTCTCCACTGCCCCTTTCCCTTTGCCTATCTCCCTGAAAAATGTATTGCTTAACATGTTTTAAGGTGTAAAATATCTAACTAAGGCTTTGATAGCTTGCAGCCCCATCTAGAAACCAGCCATTTTTAACATGGGGGTGGGGGTGAATTAGGGAATCATCTGGTTGTAAGTCTATCGCTAGCATAAGAGTTTTGACCCAGGACTTCAGTTACTCACCCAGAGGTGTTAGGCCTGTTACAAGAATAGATGGGTGAGTTTCCGTGGCCTGTGATGTGCAGGAGGTCAGACTAGATCAGGGGTCGGCAACCTTTGGCACGCGGCCCGACAGGGCAAGCAGCCTGGCGGGCCGGGCCGGTTTGTTTACCTGCCGTGTCCGCAGGTTCGGCCGATTGCGGCTCCCACTGGCCGCGGTTCACCGTCCCAGGCCAATGGGGGTGGCGGGAAGGACGGCCAGCACATCCCTCGGTCCGCGCTGCTTCCCGTCGCCCCCATTGGCCTGGTGCGGCAAACCGCGGCCAGTAAGAGCCGCGATCGGCCGAACCTGCGGACACGGCAGGTAAACAAACCGGCCTGGCCCACCAGGGTAAGCACCCTGGCGAGCCGCGTGCCAAAGGTTGCCAACCCCGGGACTAGATGATCACGATGGTCCCTTCTGGCCTTGAAGTCTATGAAACTCTAAAATATTCCCAACAGCAAGCACGATGGGGACAGCGGGAGGAAAGCTGTTTAAGATGTTGTGAATCAATTCAATGCCTGAATCCGTACTCGCATACCACATCACCGCAAGGCTCCTCAGGGTCACTTGGGAATTGCCTTTGCTCAGCTTTTCAGAAGCTCCGAGATGGATGTTTCTCCCACAACTGTCACTCCTGCCCCTGTTAACGGGCAGGACCATATTTACTTTGCTAACTCCTGCTAGCTGGCAGCTCTGTCCCCATATCGCTCTCTAGCAATCGGCTTTGTGCAGTGGTATCAGCCCAGAATGGAGCTACGCTGATTTCCACCAGCTGAGATGTGGCCCATAAAGCACCAATTGGAAAAATCTCTCTCACACTCTCACATTACTTTCAGCATTGAGAAAACATACCTTTTTTATGAATATTCCTCAGGCTTAAATCTGTGAAATGAATAAGGCTAAAAGAAGTAAAGGCAAGGAATATAAGGAATAAAGTATCTTTGGCAGAATATCCCCATGACGGAATTTCTATCATGCTCTCTCATGAAACAACATCGGTAATGTTGCTTGCTTTGACTAAAAAATAGATCTCAGGTTGGGCAGTTAAGGGGAACTAAGCCTTTGCTATGCAGTGCTGATTGACTGAAACAATACATGCTCCCCTCCAATCCCTGAACAAACATCCGTCAGGAAATGTAGATTATATTTACTACAGAGCATGACCTTTGATTGAGTCTACCTGGATTCAGCATCTCCTTGGAAGGGCACCCTTAACGTTTTTGACTTCCAGAGATTCTTTTCTTTGATGCAAAAAGGTTTCCTAACCACTCTAAAACTCATCCTTTATCATCAGTCAAGGTTTCACAGCTCACACAGACTAGCTTTACCTAGGAGGAGACCTTGTTGGTTTATTATTATTAATAATGATTAATAATAAATAACAATATTAAAGAAAAAAGACTAGTCTCAGTTTTACTGAAAATGGTACATGAAAAGTTGAGGAGCCTTAGTGACAATGTTCTAACTCACCCCCACCCTCCACAGCCGCAAGTAGCAAATGGAAAACAATGTGGGTTATGGAACAAACTCTGAATGTTCCTAGTGGAACAATGCAAAGATGCTTCTGTATATGTAATGTATTGGGTAAATTCACACTCCTAGGCATCCTAGCCAGCAAAGTTGTAACGGTACTAGGAGCAGTCTAAGGTCTTCCTTACAAGAGAGTACATATTAATTCACCAGCCCCTGCTATCGCCACATAATGGCTTTTACATATGCCTCTTCACTCTGTATTCTCACTGAAACCATTCTTTTAACTTCTGTGCCCTTCGTTGCTGCGTGGTGTTGTCTTGGAATAAATATTCATTGCAGAGCCACAGACTTACGCTTAGCACATCTGAAGTAGAATGTTTGGAACAAATGATTCACGTTGACAGCACACTCACTGATCTCATCTTTTAAAAATGGCTTGATCTGCAGACAGCACCCTTTCGATAGAGGAAAGTTCTCTGGTTCGTTGCTCCTTCATTCCATAATCCTCCTGGGAAAGTGTCAGGCTTTTTGCTTTTAACTGCTGTGGCTCTAAAAACAGAGAGGAATCTCTTATTAATAATGAACATTCTTCTTTGTATCTTATTCAGCGACTGGGCCCGATATCATCATTACACAGCCCTTGATTAGCAATAATGTCTTTACTGTTGATATGTAAATATTAGGGCTGCCAAGCCATTAAAAAAATTAATCGCGATTAAAAAAAATTAACCGTGACTAATCGCACGATTAATCGTGCTGTTAAACAGTTACAGAATACCATTTATTTAAATATTTTTGGATGTTTTCTACATTTTCAAATATATTAATTTCAGTTACAACACAGAGTACAAGGTGTACAGTGCTCACTTTATATTTATTTTTGATTACGAATATTTGCACTGTAAAAAACAATATAGTATTTTTCAGCTCACCTAACACAAGTACTGTAGTGCAATCTCCTTATCATGAAAGTTGAACTTACAAATGTAGAATTTGGAACAAAAAAATAACTCCACTAAATAACAAAACAGTGTAAAACTTTAGAGCCTACAAATCCAGTCGGTCCTCCTACTTGTTCAGCCAATCACTCAGACAAACAAGTTTGTTTACATTGGCAGAAGATAATGCTTCCTGCTCCTTGTTTACAGTGTCACCTGAAAGTGAGAATAGGCGTTCGCGTGACACTGTTGTAGCCGGCATCACAAGATATTTATGGGCCAGATGTGCTAAAGATTCATATGTCCCTTGATGCTTCAACCACCATTCCAGAGGACATGCATCCATGCTGATAATGGGTTCTGCTTGATAACACTGCAAAGCAGTATACCCGGCTCATGAGACAGCTCCCCCACATCCTGCCCCACATCCTCTGCAGTGAAGACCTATGCAAAGAATTCATCTAGCTTCTCTGCAATGGCCTTGTCTTCCTTGAGTGCTCCATTAACACCCGTGTCATCTAGTGACCACCTGTTACGTGTTTGGCAGATTTCCTGCTTCTGATTTACTTAAAAATATGTTACTATTACCTCGTGTTTTTAGAAAGTTGCTTCCCAAATTCTTTCTTGTCTAGCCTTTAACAATTTACTTGCCAGATTTTGTGCTCTTTATTTTTCTCATTAGGATTTCACTTTCAAATTTTAAAGGATGCCTTTTTGCTTTTAACAGCCTCTGCCACTTGGCTGTTTAGCAATTGTGGCATTCGTTTGGTCCTCCTATTGCCTTTTTTTGATTTGGGGTATACGTTTAGTCTCAGCCTCTACTATGGTGTTTTTAAGTAATCTCCAAGTGCTTGCAGGCATTTTACCCTTGTGGCTGTTTTTTAGTTTCTGTCTAACTAGAGTCATCATTCTTGTGTAGTTCCCCTTTTTAAAGTTAAATGTGGTGGTGGGTTTTGATATTTTCTCCTTTATGAGGATGTTAAATTTAAAAACACTGTTGTCACTAATACTGAATGGTTTAAGTGTAGTTGCCTCCTGGATCAGATCCTGAGCACCCCATAGGACTAAATCTAGAATTGCCTTTCCCCTCGTGAGTTCCAGGGCTGGCTGTCCTTAGTGGCATCTAGGACTCTTATCTCTGCATCAAGCCTGAGGTGACATTTACCCAGACAAGATGAGGATCGTTGAAATCACTCATTACTATTGCATTTTCTGGGTTTGTAGCCTCTTTAACCTCAGCATTTCACAACCACTGTCTCCATCCTGGTCAGGTGGTTGGTAGTATATTCCTACTGCTATACCCTTACTATTCAGTCACGGAACTTCTATCCATAGTGATTCTATAGTACATTTTGATTCCTTTAAGATTTTCACCTTGACTGTTGTTTATTTAAACATATAGTGCCACTCCCCCACCTGGCTCTGTCATTCCTTGAGCCCTGGTATTCCCATGTCCCATTCATTTTCCTCATTCCCACCATCCCCTTTCTTCTGAAACATCAGGAATGGGGACAAATGAACAAGAGCTGGGGAGGCAAAAGTGAGAGGTGAACTTCAACATGTTGAAAGCTATATCCTGCACTTAGTGTCTGTCCTCTTGACATCATAAGAGAACATTGCTTGAACTCTTGCTACAAACCAGATAACAGTGCATCCTCTGTAGTAACACTGATGGCTTTTCTGAAGCACCATTGAATAGACGCTCATGGCCATAGGCTAATTCTGTCTGTCTGGTTTTTCAGATGTATTAAATAAGACTAGCATATTTATATAGTGAGGGGAAACTGAAGTATACACAGAACCTATTTATACATTGCAACAAGACCTGAGGTAGCAGATGTCTTTCAGACTTGATATGGGCACATTACACAATAGTCACTTATTTCTATAAAGACTTACTACTGTAGATTTATACAGTTGTGAACAGTAACACAAAAGGGGCCAAATTCAACTCTCCCAACAGTATCAAAATCCAGTGGCCACTTTCTGGATTTGTACCAGCATGTCTAAAGGAGAATTTAAGACAAAGGGGCCACATCCTCATCTGGGGTAAATCAGAATAGCTTCAATTGCCTTCCATAGTCAGTAGTGTACAGTTGTACCAAAGTACCTAACTGTCATAGTTGCATAGGGATGGGTGCAATATAAAAAGCTGAACAGAACAATCATAAATAGGGAAAAAGGCCACCCCTGCTGGGGCCTGGTTTATTAACGAAAGGCAATCCCTAAATATCACTACATAGGACACCAGTCTAACTCTATTTCTCTGGCTTGTCATCCCTTGTGTTTACATGACCCCAGTTCAAATCTTTTCTACAGGCTTGGCTATTCCTAAGGTTCCTTCCCTCAGGATCCTATCTGTCCCAAACCGTAGTTCTCTCGGCCCCCGCACCTCCCTTTTAGCCAAACGACATAGGTAAGAAGCCAGCTGGGCTTGTGAGTCAGCAAAACCCACTCCATTTCAGCCAGATCAATAAGTGATTACAGGGGAACATTACTGGTCTATTACAGATGCATAGTGACTAAACTGCCTGGAAATTAATCTGTCTACCGTACCCCAGGGGGATGTATCCACTGATATGCAAATCAGTAGTTTCAGGGAATTTGGGCATTTCAAATAATGATTTTTCCACTACAGCCATCCAATTTTGGATCTCCTGCATTGTGCTTTTCTTCTTACACAGATGGGGCTGCGGGGTTAGAGAAGGCCACAAGTAACATGAATGGGGAAAGAGTCTGTGATTTCACCCAATAGCGCTCTTCAATTTTCAATCATGTTGAAAAAGTTGCTAATAAGATGAGCCAAATTCAGGGCTACTGTCAATCTCTCTTCTAAATCTGGCTTTCATGTCACCAGAAATATGTTCTTTCTGTTCTACAGTAGACGATGCCAGATATCACGACACTAAAATTAACTCTACATTTTTAACTTTTTTGTAAATTTAGTCATGCCACTGTGACTGATTAGCAACTAAAATAAGCTAAAATTATTTGAGAGGATGGCTGAAGATTCTGTTTTGTATGTAAAAGGTCTTCAGTATGTGAGTACAATTGATTTCTTATTCCAGAGCGATGATGGATATTGATCTTAATATAATTGGTGTCTCTCAAACATTATTAGTATGTGTTAGCAACACATACTTGTTATATTCATTTTAAATGTATGAACCTTCAGTATTAACATACTGCAATGCCTAGAACTAATTTCTAGTTCTAAAGTGACAAGCACTAATAAATTTTTACAGCTACATATTTAGAAAAAGATTTTGTGTAATGCATGGTTACAAAATACAGGGAAGCTAATTATCAAGACACTTGAGGATTGGGAATAAATCCGCATAAGTATGGTGATGTGTTTTGTTTCTGTATCCACAGTTCTAGGAATGAAAGAAAATTATTCAGTAAAAGAATTTAAAATGAAGTTTTAAGTAGAATTTATAATAAAAGACATATGCTCAATGTTCAATCAGTGCTGAATAGAAGAAAATGTACAAGAAAATTCTTTCATGCTACTGGTAAGTTTTGCGCCAAAGACAGCTTTCTTCTAATAGGGGATGAACAGGGACAAAAGGTATTTCTTTAATATTTAGCTATTACATACTTGGCATCCGGACATATGAGAAAGGAGGATCTTTTTCCTACTGCGTATTTGCAAGCGGAGCCAGACAGATAATTTTATCATTAATAACGTATTCAACAACTTTCACCTCTTGTTCTGATTGTGTATTTGCATGGTTTCTACCAATCATTTCTCAAAGAATTAGCGGTGATCATTTGTCATTAAAAGTTTGAGCACCGTTGGCTGGTTATGAGACCTATATACGAGATACAGCGTGTTTCTGTTTTCTGATGGGATGAATCAATTGTTTTTCTGATGCAAATATTCGTCCTTTCAGAACACTGATTCTAAGACTTCAGACTCTTCCCATCCGAGAACAGAAACATAGTTTTGAAATAGTTTTCAGTGAACTTTCCTACCAGTAAAATCAGTTGCTGGAATGTTTTAAGAAACTGAACACAAAAAGGGGCATGAACACATTCAAGGTAAATTCATTTTAAAACTCAAATGAATATTCATCGGAAATATATTGCAGTATTTGCCCAGATCTGTTTGTAATCCATGTAGTAATGCAAGATGCCCTTTATCTGAAAAGGTGCTCTCTCTCAATTCTGAATACGTGTAAAGAAGAAAATGGGCTTCCGAAATGTTTTTATCGAAAATGTTCTTGGTGATTAAAATATGGTGTTCACATAAAATGGGTCCCCCGCCGATGTTGTGGCCTCTGTGCTCTATTGTAACACGCACAATAAAAATAAAATCATCAAGTGAGTTAAAATTTAAAGTCAGATTTTTCAAACATAGCTCCTAAAGTTAGACACCTAAATCCCCATTTAAAAACTTAAATAAGTGGCCTGGTTTATGGCCATAGCTCCTGTTGACATCAGTGAAAGTGGCAGATGAGAATTAGGCCTGAAGAAGAACTGTGTGTAAGCTTGCCACCAGAACTTGGTCTGATAAAAGATATTACCTCCCCAGCTTGTGTGGTAAACAGCCCTGGTAAAGCAATTCTGACTCCAGAAGCCTGCTTGTTACAACACAGCCAAACTCTCTTTACTATTGGGGGGGAGGGATAGCTCAGTGGTTTGAGCATTAGCCTCCTAACCCTAGGGTTATGAGTTCAGTCCTTCAGGGGGCCATTTAGGGAACTGGGGTAAAAATCTGTCTGGGGATTGGTCCTGCTTTGAGCAGAGAGTTGGACTAGATGATCTCTTGAGGTCCCTTCCAACCCTGGTATTCTATAATTATGTCACAGCCATACTCTCTACCAGCCTTGGTTACTATTAGCCAAGTGACCCCAACACACCCTCAATCCCAAATTTGCCTAAAACCATCTGCCCTGAAATGCCCTGGCCTCTCCTGGAATATTTAGAGACATAATAAGGCCCATTGCTTCTTCAAAGAGACAACAAACACTGCAGTTTCTTGCTTTAACTGGAGTTAAGTCAGTTCAAGTCAAACACAGCACTGGGTTGGTTTAGATTAAAAGTAAAACATGGTTATTAAAAAAAAAGAGGATTTTAAGTGAGTTCAAGTGTAAGGGATGAAGTCAGAATTGGTTACAAGCAAATAACAGTGAAAAATGCTTTCTAGTGCCTAAGATTAATAAAACTATAGTCTTGGTTCAAGGAAAGATTCTTACCACACTTCTTTCCAGCAAGATCGCTGACCATGCCCTTAGTCAAGATCTCCCACAAAGTCCAAGTGTTCCTTTGTCACCTTAGGTGAAACATAACTTGAGGTTCTTTGCCCCTTTCTTTTATAGTCCATTGCCCCTGCTGTGAGGAAAGGTGTCAGGGATTCTGATGGAGAAAGTTCCATGATAATTTATTCCCTGCTGGTGCTTTCTACAATGCAAGTTGACCTGTTCCTGCAGCCTCCGATATGCTAATGAATGGCCATTTGACTGTAAGTGCCAGTTGTCTATGACTGCACCTGGATGGAGGCATCAGCCTTTCCTTTGTCTGGAAAAAACCTTTTATGTACTCCCTACATTTGTCTGGTTCAAATACATTTTAGTCCAATATTTTCTTCACGTTCATACAGTCCTTTGAGTGTTTACCATACATACATCACAGAAGAGTATTAATGATCAGTGTGTTGTTGGTTTTCCAATGATGCCTCCCAAGACACCTATTAGATAAAGATTGTGAGATAAGTGAAATGGGGTGCACTGAACTTGCCAGACCACCTGAAACTCACTACCAGATACCAGTGAGCCCCTTGCCTTCTAGCATTGGGTTGCTCTTAGGGTCACATAGCTCCACTGTGATGAATATCCTATGGGACTATTACAGGTGTGGGTGGGGAAAGTTCTGTGGCCTGCGATATGCAAGAGGTCAGACTAGATCACGAAGGTCCCATCTGGCCCTAAAGTCTATGAGTGAACATCTTTCCTATTCCACTTCTATCCCCACATCCAAGAATGCTCCTCCCTATGTACCACTCTCCAATTCCCCACAACACATTCAACTTTTAAATACTGGTATATATCAATATCTGTATTTCCAGCTCCAAGCAGTCAAACATCATGAGATTGGCTTAACAATGAGATTTTAAAAATAATAAATGTTGGGTTCTGTTTATTTGCCTTTTGAGTTTTGAGCTTTAGGGTTCATGTTTTCAAACTTTTCTCTGCAACTATAAAGTCTATAAACTTATTTTTTAAATGGACGCTGAGATTCTCATGTAATCACCTAACTGCAGGAACTGGGGCTTTAAGAGAAAAAAAACAAAACAACTCACTATCCTGAGACTCATGACAAAATCATGAGAGTCGGCAACTCTAGTGTTTTGATCTGTCAGTGTCTTGTATTGGGATACGTTCACAGTGATTCAGATGTATTCTTGTTTATATGTATGTTTAGACGCTTGGAGGAGTAAGAAAGTATGGTGCTGTGGAAAAGGATGCGCACGGAGAGGGGCGTGGGGGAAAAAGGCTCTAAAGGTGAACAACAGGAGTGCAGCTCTTTGGCGCTGGAGGGGAGCCTAGGCTGAGACCTTGGGTCTTGGTTGGGAGGATGTAATGGGGAAGAGACATATTAACATTGCTAGATGTCCATGTGAAATACCTCTCTGATTCATATGTATTTAAGGGGAGAAAGAAACCCACGCATAGGAAATTCTCACCTGAAAACCGTAATTAACTTAGATTGCATTTCCTACCAGTTCCAACTCTGCAAGCAAGGAGTGAAATCATCCCTCTTCTTAGCGCCCCAGTTCCACCATGGGTGCAAGAACGGTGAGTGCAAGCTGGCAACAGTTCCAGAGAGGCTTTTGTTCCAGGAAACAGCAGTTTTCAACACGCTTTGTCATGTCCTGACACTGTTCCTAGCAAGATGTCTCATTCATTGGATCTTTTGGCTCCTTATCAGAGTAAATATTATCTGCTCTGCATTGGCTTAGCCAGGATTTGAGCATACCCATTTTTCAAAATGGGGTTATATAAATCTGGGTGTCACTATTTAAGTTCTGCTATCTGATAACCTACAAGGGTTAGGATCAAATACTTTATACTGTTATAAAGCCAGGAATCCTGACTCTCCCACGGGAAATAGCACTCATTTCTAGCCCTGAAAGCTCATTTTAATATCCATCTGTAAACTGCCACTGGTCCAGGATTGTGCATATCTGCCCACAGTCTCTGGTCCAGACAAACTGTACTAGGTGCAAGACTGGTCATAGTGGGGGGAAAGTGGCTTTTCCCATTGTGGATCCTGAATCCAGCTGGGAACCAGTTCAGTCTCTGGTACAGCTTAGAGCACCTGGGGGCGAGGAGGGGCTGATGGGGATGGTGGTGGTATGTCACTCAGGAGGAACTGTTTGAATGTTAAGTTGGCTGTATGGCCTCTTCATGCCACCAAGGATGTAGTTTTCAGTCCCTGCCTTTACCTGGTCCCAGTTTTCACATCTTGGAGGCAGGATGGAGGGTGAGTTTTGTGGTAGGTTGTTTTTATATAAGCCTAATAGCTGTGGGGGGAAACCAGTGGCAGAAGGAGCTTTAGCAGTAGCCCCTGCAGAGGTTGGTGTGGAGACCATAGTTCAGAGCATGGGGGAGAAGATCAAAGGTGCAAAATAAATGCAATTTCTGCCATGTCTGTCATATGTTCTTTCAATGGTGGTTATGGCCACATACAGTCAACCTGTGGAACTCTTTGCCAGAGGATGTTGTGAAGACCAAGACCATAACAGAGTTCAAAAAAAGAACTAGATTAGTTCATGGAGGATACGTCCATCAATGGCTATTAGCCAGGAATGGAATCTCTCTTTGCCAAAAGCTGGGAATGGGCGACAGGGGATGGATCACTTGATGATTCCCTGTTCTGTTCATTCCCCCTGGTGCACTTGGCACTGGCCACTGTTGGAACACAGGATACTGGGCTAGATGGACCTTTCGTCTGACCCAGAATGGCCATTCTTATGTACAATATGTGCTTCGTGTGTGTATGTATATACACATACATATAAATGCATAAATACTGTGTAATATACATCCATATCTGTCAAGTTACAGTGAAATGAATTGCCACAAGGTAATATTTAAAAGACAAACCCAGCTAAAAACTGCCAGTGCCTTCTTGAAGCCAATCACTTTATACATCAAAAACCTGAGTAGCAGGAGAGTCAAACATTATTTTACCAATATACGTCAATGAGGAAGCCCCTTTCTACAGAAGGAATGCATGGTGCAGTGGTGTGTGGCACTTGTCTCTTTCAGCATCTCAGAGTTTCACAAGAGTTCAGAACTTCCTGGGTGACGGAGAAGATGCCCTAATTGGATGGTCAGAATTGGAGCCCCGGCACCACCAACTAAGAGAGTCAGGCTCAGAAAGTAGTAATAAAATCCCTTCTCAGTTACCCCTTTAGAGGTTGCCTTCCTTATGCATTTAGAGAGAGATTTTCTCTCTGGAGATGTAATATAAAGGAGTTACCTTCATGGGAATTGTGACCTTTCACAGAGCATCCTGTTTGTTTAAGAAATCTGACATACCCCATATTAATACTTGAATACGTGACTGAATGTGGAAAAAACTTTAGAGTTCATCAGTCTGCTTAACTGCAAAGCAAGTTGTGGTTCTACTCTCAAGCTGATGCGCTACTTTGCAGAGCAACAAAAAGGAAAAACAACTCTCCCCTTCCCCCCGACCCCTCTTGTCCGTGGGGAGATTGCTCCAGGATTATAGAATCAGCAGAGAATTATAATTCACAGATGGAGGCTAAACTTTCTAAAGGTTGCTTAGCATTGGATAGTCTTACGGGTTTCTGACCTTTCCTGCTCTTGAAAAATCAATTTTGACCATTATAGGATTCTCTGAAAGCAGCCGGCAGTGAGGATATGCTGGCTGCATCTCTTTACAATGGTTTTCGCTGTAGTTCATTGAGTTAGCCAACTTGAAGGGGGGGTGCTTTGTAGCCATCAAGAAGCTTAAGGCCACTGATGCCAGTGAGCACCTTATGGAAACACAGATTCCTCCATTGTCAAGCTGTATTGAAGATGTACGACCACTTGAGCCAAAAAAGGCCTGGCTTGATTAGAGGATTTCAATGCTAAGATTTCCTTGGCTGTTTGTACCTCAGCACTTTAAAGTATAGGACTTCCTAAAGAAGTCCGACTGCGTGAGGAGAAGCAGCACATATTCTTCTTTCATTCAGAAAGCTGGAGAGTGGCAGCATTCATTTTTGCAGCTCTATGCTTTCTGGGATACTGTGGCAATGCACAGTCACCCTACACTGGCTGTGGGTTAGCAGCCAGGAGAGCGCTGATGCATTTAGGTACCCTGTCAGCAAAGCAGTTAAGCTGGTGCTCATCTTCAAGCATGTCCTTAAGTGCTTTGCTGAAGCAGTGCCTTACTTCCCACTCCCACGCTATATATATATATATATATATAATATTTGGACAAAGAAAACTCAAGTTTCCAGCTAATTGTTGAGTAGTCACCAGGTGAAGGGTGGATTGTGGGTGATGGGGGGAATGGTGGGTGGTGAAGAGAGAGGGTATTTGAACAGCAGCTGGAAAGGAGGGGTACAGTTTGTGGAATCACCATCAGGAAGTGGAATGGAATGAAGGCAGCGGATGGAGGAAGTGTGTGGAGCGGTGGGCTGGAAAATGGAAGTGCGGAGGGGGGTCTGATGGAACCATGGATGGGAAAGTGGGAGAGGGTCAGATGGAGCAGCTCGCTGCTGGGCCAGGCACAAGAGAGTGTCAGGCCTGAGAACTAGAGAAGACCCTAGGTCAGAAAGGAGTTGGAGGCATGAGCTATGGAGAAGTGGAAGGCAGCTATGTTGGGGAAGGGCTGGAAGCCTATGCTGGAGGGAGATTCGAAAGGCATGTTGGGAGATGATCTGAAGAAGCCAGACAGCTCCGAGGAGGAGCAGGAGATTGGGTTTGGGAGAGGAGCCAGTTAGATTGAGGGGAAGCAGTGCCGATGAAAGCGCTGAAAGGTTACGTTTGCGGAGCAGCCCTGGTGTCCCGCTACAGGGCCCCTCTGCATGATAGTGTTAAACCATGAAACGAGTTATGACTGAATCATAAAGTGGCCATTTGAGATTGCCAGGTCTTGGCAAGTGTTGCTTGAATATAAATAATACAGAAATGACATTTGCAAGCATTCGTTTAACTCCAAATGCCTTTTTGAGCCGGCTGTGTTTCTGCTCTTTTTCATTCACTGTTCACAAACATTTATGCAAATGAGTTTCTGTTCATACACAAGTCTGCAGAATGGCTGTTCCCTCACAAATTAATGTGTGAACAAGAGAATGTGTAGGAGCAAGAGTAGTTGCTATCTGCTGTTCAGTATGTTTTATTCTTTATTCTCTTGCTTAAGAAAAATATCCAATCACAGAGGTAGAAACGATGTTATGTGACTCATGTCACCAGTCATATAATGCAAAGAGCAAATACTTGAAGTGAACAGTCCTCAAACATGTTGGCTTTTCCAAACTCCAGTGTGAATACCTAGGAATGACAAATACATTCACAGAAATCACAGTTGTCCCTCAGGTGATTCATGAACAGAATCAAGTGCTAAATTGTCAGATGATTTATTGTCATCAAATAGTTTGTTATTCAGTTTTAGTCTCTTCATTTGAAGTAACTTACACTGAAATCTAGGGCCAGATCTTCAACTTGGGTACGTCGTTACAACCCTGTTGATGTCAATGAACCTAAGATAATTTGCAGCATCTGAGGATCTGGCCTCTAGTTTGTATGAATGAACCTTGCAGGTCAAATATTCAAAGTGGCCACAACTTGCTCTCTACTGTCGCACTCACAATTCTGTGCACAGTCATCTGCATGAAATAATTTCGGCAGAATTATACTAAGGACCACATTGTCAAAATGTGGCCTGTAATTGTGCACACTCAGTCACTTGTACATATAATTCTGCACACTCTGTCATTAGCACATGCAAAGGAAAGAATCTTCACATAGAAATACCAGGCCAGATTCTCAGCGGATGTAAATCAATTGACTTCAATGGAGCTACATTTATTTATCCCAGCTGAGGATTTGAACTGTTCCTTGTATGTGCAGATTATTTCATTTGCATGTGCTAATGAGTGTGCACAGAATTATATGAACAAGTGACTAAGTGTGCAAAATTACAGGCCACATTTTGACATGTTCCCCGGTATAATTCCTCCTTTTACCTAGGTGAATTTGTACTGCCCAAACAGTTTTTAAAGTGCCTTTTAAAAATAAAACTCTCGAGAGGACACCCGAAATATATATTTCAAGTCTTCTATTATCAACATTTAAGGTCAGCTTGTTTCCAGCAGAACTATGCTAAAATGGAGGCTTGCCCATATTTTTCATTGTAAGTCCTTGGCAGTTATTTGTAGATAAAATTGGAACTTGTTCAACCAGGGTTTGTGGCAGCAATCGTTGCTGGCTTCAGCTCAACTCTACCTTCTGAGCTCTGTAATACAGCTGCTTGGAGTTCACTGCATGCCTTTGAAAGGCTCTACTGACTTGACTTTGTGTTACCGGAGAGTTCTAACTTTAGCTCTGCTGTATTCAGGTGCCAAACTCTCAATCTTCATTCCTTGTTTGATGCCCAGCAATCTTTCTACGTATCCTTTGTTTCCTGAGTTGTTCTATTTTCATCTTTTGAGGATGTTTCTAAGTTGAATCTATTTTTGCTCTAAAAAGCTCATCTTCTTCTTTGTTTAGGCACTATGTGGGTAGGACATCAGGCTTTTTGGCTGGTAGGAAGATTCCTTCAGCTTTGCACTCTCCTAAAGCTGACATCTGTGAAGAACACTTACGTTCAGAGAGATGGAGAAAGCTATAGGAAAACTTGTTGTTTGTAAATCAAATTTTGTCTAAAAAAGAAGTATTGTCCAAATCTGAATTCATCTACCAAATGTCCCCAAAGAGTTCTGTTAGTGCAGGTAGATGGCTAAAAATAATTTAGAGGTAAAAGTCTCAACTATGCTACCAGAAATGGAGGAAAGGTTCAATTTCTTATGTACTTTGTACTCTGAGGGAAGACACAAATAGTCCAGAGTTACTTTGTTCTCTGAAAGTCTAGTGATGATGATAACTTTGGGTACACCTACACTGCAATAAAAGACCCACAACACAGGCACGGCTGGCCTGGGTCAGCTGACTTGGGCTGCAGAGCTAAAAATTGCCGTGTAGACGTTTGGGCTCAGGAATCATACAATGCGGGAGGGTCCCAGGTTCTAGCCCAAGCCCAAACATCTACACTCCAATTTTTAGCCCTATGAGCCTGAGTCAGTTGACCCGAGAACTCAGTGCCACAGCTTTTTCATTGTAGAATGGATGTACCCTTTGAGTACCTCCAGGAGCTACTACTACTGATTTGTAGTTCCCGTGAGTCCAGTGGGTATTCAGCAGTCCCCATCTTGTAGTATATCATGTATCTGAAGGGCAGCACGAACGCAATACCCGGGGATGTACAAATTCACCCAGAGAAGAGCAAATGCATCCATCACAGGCCCCTCTTTTGCCATAATGTTACATTATCCTGGAATGTTCAGCACTATTCAACATTCAACATCTGCCTAAACGTAAGCATGGGAGTAACCCCACTACAGTCATTTAGGGCCACTTCGTACTGTTCTGGCAGTATGAAAGGGCCTAAATTACCCATTTTCACTCACTTTAAGACCATTTTATGCCATCAGAGCCTGAGATCTAATGAGAATCGGGCTAATCGGACTATGCACGGGCCTAAGTACTTTGTTGGTTCAAGGCTCTAATACATAACAATAACCCAGTAGCTAAGAGATGGGATCAGATGGCCATGAGATTTTGTCTGCTATATCTAATATACTACAGATATGGATGTTACACTGAGTGGCAGGATAACCAGGAATAAATTCTCTTTTCTCCTAATGAGCAAAGGAAAATGTCATAGCTGAGATCAGCCTTGATGTTACTGTATAGAGAGTATATTTTCTTCCATTGTTCTTGAAGAGAAAACCCATTTGATAGGGCAATTATGGACATTTAAAAGCACTGTGATTGAATGAGAATGAAAGCTACTGAACAGTGTTAAGTCTCTAATAACTTGTGAGTGGTGAATGATGTCATCCTTCAATAGAATTGATGTGGACTCAGCGAGGGGAAAAAACATCATATGGAAATATTTCCACACACACAGAGTCAATGAATTAATCAGCCCGATGTGTAGAAAAACATTTCAGCAGGAAACATGGAGTTATTCTCACATATTAGGAGTGGTTGCAAGTTTTCCACTTGGATTTTAAAGCTGAGTGACTAAAGTTACCCCACAACGGCAAGTTGTCTGCTATGATTTATAGATTATAATGACAGAAAAGGCCATTAGATCATCAAGTCTGACCTTCTGTGTAACACAAACCATAGAATTTCATCCATTTACTCCTATGCTGTGCTTAATAACTTGTTTGACTAAAGCATGTTATCAGGAAGTCTTCTAGTCTTGATTTTGAAGACTTCTTCCCCTGGTAATTTGTTGCTATGGTTAACCCTCAATGTTAAAAAATAGGTGTCCCACTGGCTTGCAGGAGATAGCTTGGGAAATGCTCACCCTATTTTTTTCCCACAGAATTTTTCTCTTGAAAAAATGGCCTCTTTTTTTCAAAAATTATCAACAGAATTTTTTCCCGTTTTTCACACATTTTTTTCATCTCTTCCAAGCGTGTCGCCACACTCTGGTGGTCTCAATTTTTTCTTCCTTGCACATTCTTGACCCTGAAGGAAGGCTTAAGGTTCACTTTCCTCTCAGTCACCCAGGCGAGATCCCTTTTTGGATTCAGTTGCATTTAGTATCTGGAATTATGAAGGATGATGAAGCAGGGAGGGAGGGTCAGAAGTTCAAGTGACCATGTTTGTTTTGGGCTTATCAGCAGGGCCAGTGCAAGGAAGTTTCGCGTCCTAGGCAAAACTTCCACCTGGTGCCCCCCCCCGTGGCAGCTCCCCCCCTGCCCTGAGGCACCCCCTCCCTGCGGCAGCTCTCCCCCCGCCAGGGAGCTGTGCGGCAGCTCCCCACCCCAGCTCACCTCTGCTCCGCCTCCTCCCTGAGCACGCCGCCCCCGCTCTAATTCTCCTCCCATCCCAGGCTTGCAGTGCCAAACAGCTGATTGGCGCCACAAGCCTGGGAGGCAGGAGAAGTGGAGCGGCCGCTGCGCTGGGAGAGGGAGTCTGAGCCGCACATGTCAGTGCGCCACCGGCAGCCCAGCCCAGGAACGCTGTAAAAAAAATGGGGGGCACCGCTTTTTGGCGCCCCCAAATCTTGGCGCCCTAGGCAACCACCTAGTTTGTCTTAATGGTAGCACCGGCCCTGCTTATCAATGGGGTGAATTGAGAGTAACAAATCAGAGTGGTGGAGTTAATGGTGGCCAATCAAAAGTAGAGAAATACACATCATTGTGTGGTTACACGGTGATTGCATAAATCTCTGTGATGGTCATTTTTAGCCAATCGTATTTGCAAATTGGCTATTGAGAACTCCCGTTATGCAAATTTCACTCACTATTGCCAATGAATCAAAGCCTAGGGAACTGGTATACATGAGCAATGAGAGGTTTCAGAGTAGCAGCCATGTTAGTCTGTATCCGCAAAAAGAAGAACAGGAGTACTTGTGGCACCTTAGAGACTAACAAATTTATTAGAGCATAAGCTTTCGTGGACTACAGCCCACTTCTTCGGATGCTGTAGTCCACGAAAGCTTATGCTCTAATAAATTTGTTAGTCTCTAAGGTGCCACAAGTACTCCTGTTCTTCTTTTTATGAGCAATGAGGTAGGGCTATGTATTATGTATAATTATAGTAGCTGGGTAAACCAATTCCCTTCTAAACACAGCGGTAGGATACTGGTTATTTCTGGTCAGGCCCTCCGAGCAGATACATACTCTATAAATGATCACTTAAATCCTTGAACTATAGCCAGACATACAACATGGATTAAAGATACATAAATAAAATGCTACATCAAACTGATCACAAACTGAGAGTTCAAGAGATGAAACAGAGAGACACCTGCAGTTTGGCAAGCTGCAGAAATATTACTAGAGCAGAACCAGAGAATTCAGTCTCGGGACACGCTAACTTCGTTGGCAATAAGAATATCTTGATTAATCGTTTGGAAAAATAGGTTTTAGTTTTTACAAATGGGACTGAATTGAGAGCCAAGCAGATAATGAGAAACAATTTAATCTGGTACATGAAAAGGATTAATTTGAGTACCTGCTTTGTAGCTGGGCAACGCAGCTCAATGCAGATAAATGGAAGATAATAAGCCTGGGAGTAAAGTACTCCATCCAGCACAGAAAGATGCTGCAGCAAGCTGACCTGGAAAAAAAAAGTTACTGGAAAAAAATTGCCTATTCAGCAGCGGAGCTGGAGACAGGAAATGGGATATTGAGCGACTGCTGCCAAAGGGGAAAACCAACGATCTTAAAAGATTCTGGTTACAGCGTGACTATGTGCCATACTGCTGGCTGCAGCTGGAAGTAAGATGGTGTGATGTGTAAAGTTAAATTTGACCTGGATAGCGTTTCAGTGCCTAGTTCGGGAGTGTCAAATAACCCGTCCTGAGAATATGGCCACCTTCCTTCATGGATTACATTGACTATGAATGCTTTAGACCAGGAATTCGCAACCTTTCAGGAGTGGTGTGCCGAGTCTTCATTTATTCACTCTCATTTAAGGTTTCGCGTGCCAGTCATACATGTTAACGTTTTTAGAAGGTCTCTTTCTAGAAGTCTATAATACATAACTAAACTATTGTGGTATGGAAAGTAAATAAGGTTTTAAAATGTTTAAGACGCTTCATTTAAAATTAAATTAAAATGCAGAGCCCCCCAGACCGATGGCCAGGACCCGGGCCGTGTGAGTGCCACTGAAAATCAGCTCGCATGTCGCTTTTGGCACGTGTGCCATAGGTTGCCTACCCCTGCTTTAGAGCAGGGTTCTCAGCCTGGGGCTAAAGGCTACCCTGTCTTTCCTATGTTGCAAAAAGAGACGGGGGGAGGGGTCCAGAGGGAAGCATTGTTTTAAACTGTGAACACTTTGAGAAAGCGCCAATTTCCTGTATTCTTTTGTGTTTGGAAAGCACCCAACATTGTCGTGGGTGTAACTGGAAGAAACCAATAATAATAAAATGCAAACCATGCAAAATGCAGGTTTTAGCTTCAATCACAAACGGGCAGCACAACACAAGCTAAATGAAAAGTTTACTAAGGTTTATAAATCTTTGGCACAAGCCGGACAGCACTTTTGAGGGACCCTGGGCCTCTGTGGTGTTGTACTGAACTCAGACCAAACATTCAGCTTCTTGTTAGGGTGATGCAAAACTAGGTGAAAGGCAACCATTGAGACTCATTTCATTGTGACATGGGGGTTCATATGAGATGAAAACTGAAAGGAAAAACGAGAAGGCTCAAAACCAAAGATAATGTCCAAACGAACTGCAAAGCAACGGGGCCAAGTTTGGCAGAGCTCTACTGAGAACTCGCACGTTTGGTACGTATGCGATTAGTCTTTACAGCGACACGTGAATGGGCCAATGCTTGGGGTAGTAGAAAATAAGGGGCAGCGTGCAGTGCTCAGAAGAGAGAGAAATAGATATACGCATATGGTTCGCGATATGACCCAACTGTGGTAATCTTAGCCTTATGACTAGTTCCATTGACTTCTGTGCTCAGGTCTATTATATGTTAACCTATAACGTTTCCATTTTCACTGTTAGCCATGTATTTCTGGGATAAATTTGATCACTTGGAGCATTCTAATATATTCTCGGGCATACTTCACCTTAGATTTGTCTGCTAAGTTTGGTGTCTAGGTAGTTTACCCTAGGTAGTGGCTAAGTTTCTGCATCCTTCACTTTGGCAGATCAGTTGCTTTTTCAGCATCAGCCCAGGGCATCAGAAAGGGTCCTACTGCCCATTTCTCCTTGTAGTGTTAGAAATAATTAGCAGAAATTCCACTGTAGGCTGTCGGTCTTTAGAAGATGGCCCAGTTAGTAGATTCTGCTTTATAGCAGAGGTGTATTGGCCGAGCCACATGGAGGAGTTTTTGCTCTTGACTAAGGCAAAGTAGGTCCAAAATGATAAGGTAAAGCAGAAGAGGGCAGTGTTGTGCATAAGTATTATTGTTATTGAACGTATTGCAGTAGCCCCTAGATCAGAGCCTCATCTTGCTAAGCCCTGCACACACATATAACAAACAATGATCCCTGCTCCAAACACCTAGCAATCTAACTAGATAGGACAACAGCACAGACGCTGCTGCTCTGACAAATAACAAAGTAACGTAAGGGTTGATAATAACAAATGCATGTCTGTCAATCCTCATGCTGCTGGAAGTGGACGGGTGACCCCTGATAAAAGTTTTGAGGGTCATAGGTGACACTTCCCAGTTGTGAGTTGGGCTCCCCGAGTTGTTCCTCTCCGTGTCTTTCTGCAGTCTGAACCCCTTGAAACATCTTTGAATTGACCGAAACAGTTTAACCGGGAGTTTGAAAAAATGTCCATTTGAGCTTCGTAAAATAAAATATCAAAGGGAAAAGAGAGCGCGATAGTGCGAAAGTGCTGGCCGCTAGGGATGCTCCACTGTTCCTGCTTGATGGCATTATTAATTAAAAGGTAAAGGAATTGCCAAGTATTTGTTAATTAAAAATCTATAGTTTCAGCAACTATTCAGCTCTATCTCCTAGCGTAACCAAAAAACGATTGAAAGTTAATGCCGAGCAGGTAGCACAGAGTGCCTGGAAAACTCTGGCACTGCGCCTGAAGGCAATGAGCCTCAGAGAGTCACAATGCTGCCAAGGTCTCTGGGGGAGTGTGACCAGAGCAGCTCCTGTTGCTTCCTGGGTGTTGGCCCAGCAGATAGCATGTAACAACGGTAGGGCATGGTTCTTCTCACTCCCTGTCGTTCTCTGCCCCCTAGGGCTACCCTCTGCACTTGATTGCCCGGTCCTTGCAGGCGTGGAGCAAAAGAACCAGGATTGTCTTTGTGCTTTCATTCATATTCACAAGGAAAGGACCTCCCTTAGCTGGAACACAGAGCTGCCACCTTTGCTTGACCTCACTTATACCCCTCCTGAAGACCCACCTTCCCCCAGGGTGACTGCAGGAAGTAAAAAGAACAGGAGTACTTGTGGCACTTAGAGACTAACAAATTTATTAGAGCATAAGCTTTATAAGTGGAATTCCACTCTGTATGCATCCGAAGAAGTGGGCTGTAGTCCACGAAAGCTTATGCTCTAATAAATTTGTTAGTCTCTAAGGTGCCACAAGTACTCCTGTTCTTTTTGCGGATACAGACTAACACGGCTGCTACTCTGAAACCTGCAGGAAGTAAGATGACTGAGGTGTCATCTATTTACTTTAGTTTATTGCTCATCTCTATGAAGGAGGGAGATCAACTACTATAAGGGAGGGCAGCAACGGAGCTGGAATTGAAGCCGGGAGCTGGAGTTGCAGGAGGGCTGAACGGAGAGCGAGGAGAAGCTAAGGGAGTGTGTTGGATTTAAAACGAGGCAAAAACCTGGGCTGTCATATGGATATAATTCATCAATGTAAAAAAGCCAAAAATGGCTAAGAACTTAAAAATCAGAGAACAGCCCACGAATCCCAATGGTGATTCAACCTGCTAATATTCCGAACAAAGAGAGCGCTCAGCCATACTTGTCGCTGTTTCCATCACTTCACACTGATTCAACAGACAATCTAGACTTCAGAGTGACACCCAGATAGAGCGACAATCCTGGAATCTTATATAGATACGAGAGCCCAATAAATAAACAAACCAACAGCAAATAAACTAATAAGGAACATGTCAGTCTTCGCACTGATCACTTGGCTTTATGTGGCATCACTTCCCCCCACCCTGCGCCCATTATAGAGCTTATAGGCTGTGCGCTCTTTTGAACAGGTGATGCCCTCTGGGTTTGAGTGGAGAGAGCTCTTGGATGAGGGCAGCAGCTGAAGGCTTCGGGAGGATTAGACTAGTTGGCAAGGATAAGAAGAGGTCTGAGAAGCCAAGGGAAACACGTAACTCACGCACAGGGCTGAGAGAAAAAGCTCACTCATTCTTGGCAAATGTGACCCTGTTTGGCTCACGTAGAACGTTGCATATACGGTTTAATCTGCATGTGCAAAATGTGTGTCATGCAGGGTGTGTAGGGGTGACAGCACTGTAATTGATCTAGATCAATGGTTTTCAACCTGTGATCCGCAAACCTCTGGGGGTGCACGCACTGTTTAAGATTGCCAAAGGGATCTGCACCTCCATTCATTAAAAAAAGGTTGAAAACCGCTGATCTAGATTGTGAACAAACTGGCTGAGGAAATTACATTTTCCTTCTGCATGTCATTGAAACAGTGTATTAAGTTTATATACAGACACATACAATATGGGATGTAAGCCCAAACTGTTTATAATGTGTATTTTAAATATTACATTGACCTGAAAGTGGAGGTTTCACTGTTGGTCTTTGAAGACAGATGCAGGATTGGCCATTGATTGATATTGCTGAACATGAAGGTCTGCCAGCATACAGGAGTGCCCCTAATGGGTTAGTCTATTGTACTAACGCCCTGTTTTCTAGCTAATTAGATTTTGATGCTTTCAGAATTCAAAAGCAAACCATATTTTTAGGAAGGCTTATACATGGCTAATGAGCATCTTGACATGAAAGCTGTCTCCAGCTACAGAAATAGCAAAGGTGCCGCGGGACTCCTGAGAGATGTTTTTAAGCATAAAAAATGAGGAGCACTTGTGGCACCTTAGAGACTAACAAATTTATTTGGGCATAAGCTTTCGTGGGCTAGAACCCACTTCACCAGCTGTATGAAATAAAAAATACAGGAGCAGGTATAAATACATGAAAGGATGGGGGGTGCTTTACCAAGTGTTGGGTCAGTCTAACGAGATAAATCAATTAAAAGCGTGATCCTCTAAATCTGAGTAACATGGAATAACTTGGCCATGGTTTTGTAAATACTAAACATTGTTCTGCCACTTCCCCCCCATGACTACAAAGCTGTGAAGACAAATTTTGTAGAAAATTCTAAGACAATATTTATAATCCTGTATGTTAGAATCTCTCAGTACAACAAAGAATTATAGCGGGTGGCTGGGTGAGCCAACCTTATCTGGACTAGATGGGACTTTAATTCAGTGAATCCATGAAACACCCACCATTTTCATGAACTTCTATGCCAGTTGGGCGAGAGAAACGAAAGCCAATACAAGGCTACAGCATATGAATGGTAAATGTGACAACGATATTGCAAGTTATCCCGTATAGATTGTGATCCCAGTGTCGCAGGTCCCTCAGCAGCTGCTGGTTTGGGGGCACTGTCTGAATTGGCCCTGCTTATAGAGTACCTTGCATCACAAAGGGCTTTATGGGCCACATTCAGGAGCAGTTCCATTGGCACCAATTATACCAGATCTTAATTTGGCCCTATAGCTCCAAATACGTAGTAACTAACTCCCCCATGAGTGTGCATAATCTAGAGGTAAACTGCTTTTTTCCCAAGGGCAGATTTTTTTAGTAACTGTTTTCACTCTAACTTAGGACAAACCGTTTCTTGGGTCCAGAGACTGATCTCAGACAGAGTCCCGAGCAACAGAAACCTGTAAAGGAAAGTTGCATGCAGAATCATCTCTATATGCTCCACTCTCTCACAGAACTATGGCCCATAGAGAAGGGGTAAGGCAGGCCTGCCCCACAGGAGTCAAGGCTCTATCCAGAGATGCTGGGAAGGATGAACAGCAGTGTTGGGACTTCCTCTGAGACCCCTTTCCACTTGGCTTCCCAAGAACTGAGGTAGACTCCAGATTTCATCACTCAAGCATCTTTATTTTCCATGCAGCAAACTTACTCTGAGTTGGTCAGACACAAATGCGGCGGCTGGGGGCTGGATGCAGACTACATCGCAGCTCCAAAGTTACATGAAATCCCCTTCCTTCAGATACATTTACATATCCCATTGCATTTATTATACAGCACATCACATGTTTTGCAGGAACCAATACCTGTACAGCACACTCTATCCACACAGTGTCCATGTTTGACTTGACTCTTTACCTCAGTTTTATCCTCCCAACTTACCTTATCCATTGTTATCTCGTTCTTCGTAAATGGTTCCCTCGGTGTTCCCCCTCTAAGCTGAGCTAGTTCAGATGTTCTGTCTCTTAGCTTACTAACCTATTTACTTGTCTTAGTTAGCCCAAATATTCCCTCTTCAGCCTGGTGAGCTATTTACCTCCCTGTCTTCCAAATTATGAGGCCTCCCCCATGTTCAATTAGCAATTACTCATGTCAAGGCAGACTTACAAGCAGGAGAAGGAGGATGCCTCTTGGAAGGTGTTGAGGAGCCAGAGGAGAACCACCATTGGTGCTTGTTGTGGGGAGAGCAGGCCTGATAGCTGTGGATGAGGGGGGAAAGCTGGAGGGTTTGGGTTGCAGAACAAGGTTATCTCACTGCATCTCCCACCAATCCCACTTGCTATGCTCCTACCCTCCATTCGCTGAGCTCCAGTTGAAATATACTGGCCCCCGGCACCCAACTTACTAGGTTCACGGTTGTCCGTCTGCCATAAGCCCTGTGTAAATGTTTGCAAACCACTCCTAACCTCTCCCCCCCATTGAATTCTTATCAGTCTATTTTTTTAAAAAAACTTTGTTTTAAAATTAATACAGTCAAAAAGGCAGTTTAAATAACAGAATATTCAACAGTTGCTAAATCTTCCTTCAGCAGATTTGAGTGCAAGACTGAAACTGAACTGTTATCTTTTCCAGCTCTCCTTACAGAATGAAGATCTGAATTGCAAAAAGGCCTTTAAAAATAGCTTGTGCATATTAAAGCAGACTGAGTCAAACTGACAAAGCAGAAAAAGAACATGAACTGGAGATGCACTTGTGTGATACATCATGTTAACGATTCCATTTTCTAAACCAGTCGCATTTCAATAATGCATGGAGTTTCCAAACAAATGTATATCGAAATACATTCAGACTGAGAAAAATAAAGTACTGTGTGGAAGGATTGGCGGGGGAGAAGAAAAATAATTAATTAATATATATCTGAGGTTTATGCCATTTCCCCACTGGGAATCTGGGCATCATTTGTAAGGATTTCATCTGCAAATTTTACATCTGGATTCAATCCCTGCTATGCAGGATCCATGAACATGACATGACAAATATTTATTGCAAAAGGAAAATGTTTGCAAGTAATGTGCATAGACTCTTCCCCCACTCCCCCCTTTGTTAAAAGATTCTGTAATCTAGCCTTTGTTGATGTTAAAGAGAACAGCCCGGGTAAGGACTATTGGATTTTTCTGCGTGATACATTCAGCATGCAGAGCATTTGAACTTTGGATTCAGCTGTATTGTTTAACTGCAGGAGCTAGGAATATTTTAATATTAATGGAGAAGCTAGTTACATCCTGCAGAGGCCAGTCTACGATACACTGACTGTAAATGTGGTAATATATGTCTGCATGGGGCCAACCAGAGCAGCGCCTGCTGTCTAGAAGCCAGACAGAATTTACATTCTGCCCTGTGGACCCTAGCCACATTTCGTGCTGTTGAATCCCGCAGCTAAAAGAGTCTCCTGGTTTGCATGCTGCCTACAGCAAAGCCAAGAGGTCATCGTGTCTGGAGGAGCTATTCCAGCAGCCAGCTTGTGTTAACCACAGCGAAGGGTTTGTGATGCCATTTTGTTTTATCCAGGCTGATGCCCATATGTTGCGGGGAGACAGGATGCTCCCCGGCAGGGTGATGTAATCATTCTTTACATCTGCATTCAATCCCACATGATACGCCTGAGAGCGCCTTGAGCCCTGCGATCCCCCCGCTGGCTAATCTGTCATATCCTCTTGACAGTTATTAAACATGGATTTAGCCGCATGACTCAAAGGTACCTTTCTGGCACATTTGAAATGAAGGGATTTCAGTAAGGAGGGTCTCGGGCTAGTCACCGATGTAAGCCATTCCGTGAAGTCAACCCAGATGTCCTTGATCGCTAGATTAAAATGACATTCCTATAAAAAGTTTCAGAGTAACAGCCGTGTTAGTCTGTATCCGCAAAAAGAAGAACAGGAGTACTTGTGGCACCTTAGAGACTAACAAATTTATTAGAGCATAAGCTGTAGTCCACGAAAGCTTATGCTCTAATAAATTTGTTAGTCTCTAAGGTGCCACAAGTACTCCTGTTCTTCTTATTCCTATAAGACTGAATTATGTCAAAAACAATTGGGAAAGTCCGGACCCAGTGCCCACTGGAGTCAGTCGGAGTTCTGACTTCTGTGGGTGTTGGCTCAGGCAGTAAATAGGGGCTTTCTTGCATGTTGGTTGGTTGTTTCATTTTTTTTTTTTTAAGAGCAGGAAAATGCTAGCCTTGGAAATCTGGGGAGTTGGCTGAGTTTGCTTAGACTGAACTGCTCCGTCAGTATTTCTGAGGATGGATAGACTTGTGATTGAAGTGATGGGCTGGGATTTGTGAGATTTGGGCACAGGCTTGCCATGTGGCTATGGTCTAGTCACTGAGGGGAACATTTTCAAAAAAAGCCTAAGTGACTCAGGAGCTAAATCCCATTTCAAAAGTGACTTAAACCCTTAGACCTAGATCAGCTGAAATACATGGGAGTTGAGCACCTAAATACCTTTAAGGATCTGTGACTGTGCCTGCCTCACTTTTGAAAAGGGGACTTAGGCTCCTAAACCCCATTGGGTCAAGTATTTGGATGCCTAAAGATGCTGATAATTGCCTAGTGGGATTGTCCAAACACCTAACTTCAGTTGATTTCAATGTAAATATGGAGTCTAACCTTCCTAGATGCTTTTGAAAATCCCACTAGGCACCTACCTGCAATGTTAGGTGACTAAATACCTTTACAATTCTGCCCTGTAAGCAATTTTGAAAATTGCATCTAATGCCTCATTGAAATGTGATTTAGGCTCCTAAGTCACATAGGTACTACTGAAAACATGATCTCTTTGTGCCCCAGTTCCTCATCTCTAAAGTGGGGGTGGGGTGATACTTCATTTCTTCCATCTTTTGTCTGCCTGTCTTGTTTATTTCAATTGTAAGCACTTCAGGGCAAAGGTTGTCTATATGTACCTTGTAGAATGGGACTCTGGTTTTGGTTGGAGACTCTCGGCATTATAATATTGCAAATAATAAGAAAGTACACTTCTAGTTACAGAGCACATGTATTCAGTAGGACAAATATTTTCATTCTCACCTCCGTGTTACAAATTGTCATGGATTAGGATATAACCATTGTAATATTTCAGTTATTTAGTAGAAGTACTTTTGTTCTGTGAACTGTGGAACTCATTGCCATAGGAAATCACTGAGACAAAAAATTTGCAACATTCAAAAAAGAATTGGACATTTGTAGAGATCACAAAAATATCCGGAGATGATATAGTTAATAATAACAAAAGTTCTGGGAGGGATATTTAAACCTCGTGCTCCAAGATTTAAGCCAGTCTCTAACTATTAAGAAACAGGATGAGATTCACATGGGAGGCGGATTATCCCACAACTGCTGTGTGAGGGATTCTTACAGCTTTCTCTGAGTCATCTGGGGCTGGCCACTGGACTAGATGGGCATTGGATCTGATCCAGTCTGGCAATTCCTGTGTTTCTTTGTTCCCTGCTTGGGGAAAATTCTGCACAGAATCCAGAAAACTCGCCGATTTTCAGTCACGGGAGTTTCCTATGGATTGTTCCATTGCAGGTGGTAGGGATCCTCTTCTATATTACCGTGAACTTACTCATGGCCTGACATCCACAGTGACATTCTGTGGATCTCTGGTCGCCTTCAGAGGGTTCTGGCACATGCAGAAAAGCTGAGTTCCTCTGCGCTGCTCCTCAGCGTTAACTCCTGCCAGCTTGGCTCCCACAGACCATTACACCCTGTGTGGTTCCTCGGCATTAAGCCCCCTGGACAGTGCAACCTTGCTGATTTTTTGAGAGGAAGGATGGCTCAGTGATTAGGGTGCTAGTTTGGGACTGGAGAGGTAGGGGGTTCAGTTCTCTGCTCTGCTACAGCCTTCCTGTGTGGCCATGGGCAAGTCACTTATTCTCTCTTTGCCTCAGTTCCCCATCTGCAAAATGGGATGATCGGATGTCATGAGGATAAATACATTAACGATGATGAGGTGCTCAGATGTTATAGTAATGGGTGCCAGGTAAGTACCGTAGACCGATTCTGCTGCACAGCTGAAATTCTAGACAGCTGTGAAGGAAGGCCCTGGATTTGCACTCTAATTCTTGGTGTCCCGTTGAAGTGCGCTCACCGGAAAAAGCAGAAGAGACTTCCCATATCTAACGTAGATATCACATCCCTGTATAATACCACGCGCATTTGTTAAAGGTCACTTTTAGCATCATTTTGCTAACCTATGATAACAGTAACAACGTATTTGATATCACTCTATATTCTATTTAGTGCTTATAACCTATGACAACCAATGCAGTACCTCTGTGTACAACATAGCACAAGATTAAGATGCACTATGCCAAGCAAGCAGTATCAAATAAACACTGTGGATGTTTGGATAGATGATATTGGGGGAGAAATCTCAGACGCAAAAGCCCAAGCCAGCTTCCACTAAAGTCAATGAGTGTTTCCATTGACTGTAATGGGAGGTGAATCAGGCCTAAATTTAGTCTGGCTAGGTCCGCTTCCACATATACTAAAACCAGCTGTTTCAAACAGATTTAGACTTAGAGAAACATAAGAGTACCAACTGACCATGAGTAAATTTAAGCTGGAAATGAGAAGGTTTCTAACCATCCTAGGAGAGTGGTTCTGGAGCAGCCTTCCAGAAGGAGTTATCAGGACAAGAAACTTAATGGTCTTTAAGATGGAGCTTGATAGCTTTATTACCCTACGGGGTGGTGTGAGACCACAGGGGACTGGACACGATGACCCCTTCCATTCCAGGAGGACCCATCTGCTCTGATGTTCCTAACTATGGCAACCTTCCAAAATTACGCTTGCTGCCTGTGGCTGCTAATGTGTTTTGGTCAGGACGTAAAATGTCCTTTTTTTTTTTTCATTATTGTTATCCTGGTGAAGGGCAGGCAAATAGCTTTGGTGCCTGGGCTAGTAAATGTTCTTGACTACATGGCAGATCAGTGTGTAATATAATATGTGGTCTTCCATGAGCAATAGCTTATGACAGGGACTGGAGACAGGACACTCTAAAATAATTGTAATGGTAGTTTAAAAAGACATCCCAAAGAACATTGGTCTGAAAACCAGATTGTTAAGCTCTATGTATGGTAAGTTGTCAGTGTTTCCTAGTGTTTTTCTGTTGAGAAAACACAAATGCCAAGGTAGTACATTGGCAAAGTACAAAGTGTCAGAGTCATGTGTTGGTTAAGGGCAACTGCAGACGTTCTGTTGCTTACAGCAGGAGTTATTTATAAGTCAGCTTTGGAAAAAAAAGCATCTTTGAAAATGGGAACTTGATGTAGAATCTAGTAAATTAAAGGTGGTAGTTACTCAGAGATATGATGACTAGACTTAGCACTTCCCTTTCACCCCCCAGAAAAATATGGAATAAAAGAGAGTGCTACAGGTGCAACAGGTTGTTTTCATCATATATGTTCCTACTATTTCATGTACCAAATGTTGTTGTTTTTTTAAATGTTACTTAATATGTTGCTTAGCAGTTGAGCCACTGGTAGTATAATGTAGCAGTGCAAATCCAATGCACAGTAGAAATGAAAGCTCTATTCGTCATCTTGATAAATCTTATTTGCAACAGTTCTGTAAAGGATGTGACAGACTAGCTGAAGGAGAGATCTGGGGACATAGGGTAACACATGAAATTTAATTCTGAATGATTCGATGTCACAGTGCAAACGAAGCATGAGCTCGCATGAAGTAGTAATTGCAAATGGGCTGTCCACTGGTTTGTATATTCTTCACATCCTCCTTGTTGATTGGAAATAATGTTGCCATAGTACCAGAAACATTAATTTTCTCACTCTCTCTTCCCGTGTTTTATTGATCTCCCCTCCACACACACACACACACACACACACACACACACACCCCCAGTAAAAATGACTCTTCCTCCTCGTTGGTTGAATAAGTCAGTTTTATACATGCCATGCACATCCACAGCTTTTGTGACAGCTCAGACCTCGTTGCTACTTAGGGCTCCTTTAGAGTGGCAAAAACGAGACTCAATTCACTGGTGGCAAAAATGTCAAAGCTCTGTTTACACTCTGCTCCCATTGTTGCTACCACCAGTGGGACTGTCCTGGTGGGCCTCGATATTGAATGACAGGTCCCATTGTTGCCAGTGTGTATGTAGCCTTAGAGAGGTGTCATTTTTCTATACGCAGATGTTCAGGTCTTATTCTTTCCTAGTAGACGTGCGGTAATTAACCAGTGCATTTCCCTTAGCCCACATCCAGTGCACGGGACCTTGCTTTAGACGTGAGGTTAGAAGCAGTCTCGATCATAGAATATCATAGAATATCAGGGTTGGAAGGGACCTTAGGAGGTCATCTAGTCCAACCCCCTGCTCAAAGCAGGACCAATTCCCAACTAAATCATCGCAGCCAGGGCTTTGTCAAGCCTGACCTTAAAAACCTCTAAGGAAGGAGATTCCACCACCTCCCTCGGTAACCCATTCCAGTGCTTCACCACCCTCCTAGTGAAAAAGTTTTTCCTAATATCTAACCTAAACCTCCCCCACTGCAACTTGAGACCATTGCTCCTTGTTCTGTCCTCTGCTACCACTAAGAACAGTCTAGATCCATCCTCTTTGGAACCCCCTTTCAGGTAGTTGAAAGCAGCTATCAAATCCCCCCTCATTCTTCTCTTCTGCAGACTAAACAACCCCAGTTCCCTCAGCCTCTCCTCATAAGTCATGTGCTCCAGTCCCCTAATCATTTTTGTTGCCCTCCGCTGGACTCTTTCCAATTTTTCCACATCCTTCTTGTAGTGTGGGGCCCAAAACTGGACACAGTACTCCAGATGAGGCCTCACCAATGTCGAATAGAGGGGAATGATCAAGTCCCTCGATCTGCTGGCAGTGCCCCTACTTATACAAAATGCTGTTAGCCTTCTTGGCAACAAGGGCACACTGTTGACTCTCATCCAGCTTCTCGTTCACTGTAACCCCTAGGTCCTTTTCTGCAGAACTGCTGCCTAGCCATTCAGTCCCTAGTGTGTAACAGTGCATGGGATTCTTCCGTCCTAAGTGCAGGACTCTGCACTTGTCCTTGTTGAACCTCATCAGGTTTCTTTTGGCCCAATCCTCTAATTTGTCTAGGTCTCTCTGTATCCTATCTCTACCCTCCAGCGTATATACCACTCCTCCCAGTTTAGTGTCATCTGCAAACTTGCTGAGAGTGCAGTCCACACCATCCTCCAGATCATTAATGAAGATATTGAACAAAACCGGCCCCAGGACCAACCCTTGGAGCACTCCGATGCATTGGTACTGTCTGTCATTTTAGAGAGCACAATAGAAATGAAGTCTTCATGAAAAGAAACACAACCTCTCTCCACCCACTGCAGTCTTATACATTCCCTCCAAGGAGGGGACGTGTCGGAATTCTGGGTGCAGTGACGGAACAGTGCTACGCTAGTTTTGAGTGTGGATGGATATTTTAGACTCCAGCAAGAGTTTTTGTCCAGCTACTGCTGGTGGGGAAAATTATTTCTCCTAGTTTGCAATATTAATTTGCTCCTTCGGGCAGAGATTTTGTCTTCACATCTAGCTGTACAGCACTTAGCTCACTGGGGCTCTGATTCTCGACTGTGGACTTTGGGGGCCACTGCAATACAAATATTGCATAAATAATAACAACCATTCCATCCTCGCCTGGCTTGTAACGGGCGGTTTGTAATCAAATTACTTCTTTTAACTCCGCATACAACAACCGACTTGGGGAACCCTCCATTTGCAAAGTGAACATCACGTCTCTTTTCATACCGGCTAGCGTTTAGTGGAACAAGCTGATAATAGCGGAAATCAGGAGCCCTCAACTTTGGAAATCCATTCCCCTCCACTACCCTTGGTCCAAACAGCTCTCATCTGTTGAGGTTCCACAATGTACAATCAGTGGCTGTAGCCAAGTGCATTTTTTCCCCATCTGCCCTTGCTAAGTGTGACCTCTTCTCTCTGCTATGGACCTCACCACAATCATCCATGCCTTTGTCATCTCAAGATTAGATTGCTGTAAAGGGCTCTACATGGAGTTACACCTTGGGATTGTTCAGAAGCTGAACCTAGCGTAGAAAGCTGCAGCCTGCTTACTAAGTAGCGCTGCACAGTGGACCAGTGCCCTGTGATCTTGTGCTGGCTTCTGGGTGGAATTCAAGGTGTGGATTTTAACCTCTAAAGCCCTGGATGGTTTAGGGCCTTCTTCCCAGAGAGCTGGGCTCCCTCCCTGGGATACACAACCACAACTGAGATCAGTGGAGATGCACGCTTTGGATTTGTTAACCTCTGAGCACACTGCAAAGGCTGGCTTCATTAATCTCTGTTAAGGTTCTTGGGAGAGAGTGGGGTGGAGGTGGAGATATTTGTGGGCACTCCTTTGTCTACGCGGTAATTTATAATTAGTCAGGGCTTGCTGAGAGCAGTTGTAAGCAATGTCACTGTTCCAACAACAGGCCTCTGCTTGAAGTTTGGTACCCGGAACTTCGGTTCAGCCTGTTATAGAGATAGGGGCCATTTAGAATCAGGTTTGGAGGTAGGGGCCGTTTAGATGGGGAATCAGGTTTGAAGCTGTCGAAATCCAGGGGCCAGTTCTGGGGGCCAGGGGGCAGTGCTGCATTAATTTGTGAATGCTGTATGTGACTGTAGCCTTAGAGAGGAGTGGCACAAGGGTAGCACATCTGATTCCAGATCAGAAGGTTGTGTGTTCAAATCACATTGGGGTCATGCAGGTGACTGTTGTGCCTCTGTCCTGGTGTGCCTTGCTTGGGTAGAGGGTCCCCCCTGAAAGGGGCATTGCCCTTATCTTTAAAATGGGGAGATAGCTCAGTGGTTTGAGCATTGGCCTACTAAACCCAGGGTTGTGAGTTCAATCCTTGAGGGGGCCATTTAGGGATCTGGAGCAAAAATCTGTCTGGGGATTGTTCCTGCTTTGAGCAGGGGGTTGGACTAGATGACCTCCTGAGGTCCCTTCCAACCCTGATATTCTATGATTCTATGACTGGCTGGTGGGATGGTTATTGCATGACTACAGGGGTTAACTCACTGTATGCATGGGCTGCTTTAATTAATAGCAAAGCTGTTAGGAAGCAAGCAGGAATGTAACACAATGGCTCCAGGTAAAGCATCTCTTGGTAAACCGGTTAGGAGGTTTGACAATACTCAACTATTAGATGGGAGGATGCTAACTCTAGGCTCCAGCCAAAGTTACACACACAGCTGTTTTGGGAAGGCCAACAATGCACAGCTTCCCAACAGCTGGGAACTGTTACAATTCTCTCTCGAGAGAGAGGGGAAAGGCAGGTGTCAGGAGCTATTCCCAAGGAGCAGGCTGACATAGACACAGGTTCTGTGAGGGGGCTCTGCAGCAGTTGCGCCTTCCTAAGCTTCCAGGGGTTGGTAAGCCTGAGGCCAGACAGATGTGTACAGACTGTTTTATTGTTGTAAATTGTAGCCAATTAGTTCATTTTATCATCCATTTATCATTGTGTTATGTGGCATTACAGTCCATTCATATGCTATTTTATATGTAATCCATGTATGCTAAATAGATTTAAGTGACTAGGCCATAGGCTTAAGAATGCTTGACAGGAGTGGGTGACCTAGGAAAAAGCTATGTCAGTAAGGTCACAAGATTACTGCAAAAGATGTGCCAATAGGTAATGTTACAAAAAACTAGATTGCCATGAACTGCATGGTATTGTCACGAGACCCCTGGTTGTAACATCATGGAACGGCCTGTCCTGAGCACAGGGCACATGTTGAGCATAGAAGCTAATGAGAATAGGAGGAACTAGGAGACAACCTATGAAAAATGGGGCACCCCAATATTCATGGGGGGTGGAAGTACAGATACAGAAAAGAGGGTTGAAACCCTCACGCATACGCATAAGGTGTTAGGCGTGGTCAGAATAACAATATCAAAGAAGTTCCCTGGTTGGATAAAAGCGGGAAGACCCCCATGGGACAACCCCACAGGATGACCACATGGGAAACCCCAGCAGGAACCATCCCTCTATAGATGATCATCTATAGAGAGGTGTATGGGACCCTATAATATCTTTGAGGATGTGTGCGTGACTGCAGTCTTAGTCATTGCATAGGTTTTTGTAGGATTTCTATGTGCCTGGGTAATTGTAACTTTACTTATTGCTTTAATAAAACTTGTAGTACAGATAAGACTTTGTACTTATGATTGTGTCTGTGGTCCCTACCCTTGGACTTTGTGTTTTCCTAGAGTTTCCGAATTTGAGAAAAGCACCAGAGATAATTTTCACTCTGTTGAGCTTGAAACTGTAGCAACAGGAGATGAACCCAGCGTAGTTTTAATACAAAAAAAATATATTAAATTCAATTTAAATTAAAAAAGGCTACACAATCATTTTTTCTTAGGCTTTCCTGTTCCTGCTGTTAAGATTAAACAATTCTTTGTTTGAAGAAGGCCACCTAGTCACTGTATTGATTGCTGGTCACAGCTCCCAAAGGGCAGACGTGCAGGGACCAATCCCATTCAGACTGGAGAAGCACAGCTGGTACACAGGGGATTGTAGCCTAAGACATGGTATAACAGTAGGAGAATCACAAGATTCTAGGACAGTAAAGGCTTGAGGCCTACAACCTAAGGGGGTGCCCTCAAGAAGAAGTTGAGGGCTCAGAAGTACAGCTATCTCTGTAACCATGAAGGGAACCATCTCTAGTTTTGAATGTAGATATTATCCATAGGGAATAGGATCTTTTATGGGAACTTTTAAAGAGTGGAGAATAAAATGGTGTTGAATATGTTTGCCAGGATCAATGGAAAAGAACATTTATCCTTGTAGGAGGCGCATCTTGTTGTTATAGAAAAACATTTTTAACTAGAGGAGCATTTCTTACAGCTGTTCTTTAAATGTCTTCATGGCAACGAAACTAAGAAAAGATAGAACCAATATTAGCCGATTCAATGTACCACTTGCTGTATTGGACCATATTGTGATCTGACTTACACCAGAAAATCCCGACTTGTGTTTTGATAATAAAAGTAAACAATGTGGCCACATGAGCAATCATGTTAGGAAATTGTTACCAATATTTTTATTTGGTCTGAAATGATCCAATTTTGCAAGGTTTATTTAAAAAAAAAAAGAGGTTATAAAATGTCAAAATCTGAGTAGATAAAGAATCGTCAGATGCGGAGCAAAGCAAAAAAGCTGTTCTCTTGTAACCACTGAGTCTAATGCTGTGGATTTCATTTATGTCCTACGGTAAAGCTGAGAAAATGCTGATGACTAAAGAGTGAATCTTTTTAATTGCATTTAGTTGTTTAAGCATTACAGATTAAGCATTACTTCCCTCGCTGAATTATCTTGTTTTCCTACTCTTTTTACCCGCAACGTGCAATTAACATTATTAGTGACAGAACCAGTATAGATGTTCATCTTAGGTTTTGCTTTGTGTAAAATTGATGCTGGTGTCATTTAGATGTTTTATCTAGTGGTTAGTCGGTGGTTTGCAGAATAATGTTCCCTGTGGGAAGGTTAAATGTACCATGTTTCCTGTAGATTTAATTGCAGTTATAGACAAAAACAAGCTATAAATGCTTTGCTGATCGATTGAAGAGCACAGCAAAACGGGGTGGACTGGGAAAAGAATCATTTTCTGACCTATCCTAAATGACATCTAATATTAAATTATTGTAATAATTGTATTAGCATTAAAATATTATAATAACAGCAGAGACAGGAATGCTGATATTCTGTATGCTCAGTGATGAGCAGTATAGGAAATTGGAATTATGCAGTATTTCAAAAATGGACACACTTAACTAATTAACATTAACAAGCACACTATCTATGTATCTTACTGGCAGCAAGGAGACCTTAGTTAATGGTGCTCCCAATATCCTAGGCCATGGACTTTGAAGGTAGATGCACTGCAGTGAGTGGTGTTCTGCTGAGAGTCTGAGGCGAGAGATTCATGCAACTTTAACGTCCTCTTCTGGCCAACTGAGGTATTATTCAGCTATGAACAAATTGTCCTTCCTGCAGTTTATTTTAGAACATTTTTTCTATTGCTAATCTAGATACGTCCTGTTTTTCTTTTAAAGCATACTGGTTCTATAGCAGCAATCAAGAGATGCAGCTAGCAATTAGTTCTTAGTAGTAAACTAAACATTAGCTAGTTATTCATTAGGCTGAGATCTCAGCAGCTACATTTCTGAACATTAAAATATGGGCCAAGCAACTAAGGATTGACTCAGTAGCTGACTCTTTGATCATATTAGTGTTGGCTAAAAGGAGCCAGACAACCAGCTGTCTCTGTAAGTTGACTTTTACTCCCCCCCCCCCCCTTGATTCTATGAATTAGAGTTGGAGAGGTGAAAATGCTGACAAAGCTGCTTTTATGGGGCTGGGTTTTGGCCAGATAGCATCCTGGGTGAGAGAGAATTAAGTGCAGCTGGTCAGGAATTTTTCCAAGAAACTTTTGTTGTTGTTGGAAAATGCCAGTTTGTCACAACCGAAACTGCTAAATGTGTCTGTTTCAATAAAAGTTTTGCCCGGAAGGGTTTCTCAGGTCCAGGATGGAATTTCTGGGAAGGAAAGGAAGAGGCAACGAGAAGGCTCTCACCTGGGATGATGGAGACCTAGGTTAAAGTTTCTTTAGATTTGGAACAGGGACTTGAAGCTGAATTTCCCAGATGCCCCAGGAGTGCCCAGTTGGCTATTCTGGGTGTGTAGTGTCCGTGTGTCACAAACAATTTCCAAAGGTCTCATTTTCATTGCGATGCAGAACAAACAACAAATGCTAAAACTGCAACATTTTTCACGAAATGGAAAAAATTTTGGTTTTCAACCAGTCTTAAAATTAAGCATTTCCTCGCCCACCCCTACTCTCCCTGTACCAGTCCCCTTCCCTCCCCCCAAAAAGAAATGGGGACAAATATAACTTCAATGACACCAAACCATGTTTGGTGCTTTAAGTAGCTGCTTTAATAGCCTGCTGGTTCTTACAGCTGGGTTGCCAAAGAAGGAGTGACTATTACTGTGCAGTCAAGTGTCCAGCGATGCAAGTGCCGCTACAATAGCTGCACATGCACTATTATAAGTACCACACACAGCTCCAACATGTGACCGGTCTCGTAACACCATTTGGTTTACTCTGTTTTTCCAGCCCATCGTGTGTGTCTGTTTCCTTTCTAGGCCTGCGCAGACCTAAAAATAATGGAATGTACATACCCCGGTCAATCTAGATAACCCGTCACAGGCACTGCGAGAACTTGCACGCACATGCACATACCAAAGGCATAGGATTGCACCACCCTGCCTCCTCCACGTAGGCAAAGCCGGCGTAAACAGAAGGGCAATGTGCCCTCAAGGTTAACAAGCCCAGGCTCTGACAGACCATAGAAAGAAGCACATTCTAGACTCAAGGGCTTTCCATCATGAACGCCCTGCACCCAGCTCTGTGAATCTAGGGAATGTCACCTCAGCTGGCCTCAACTGTTGACTAAGGGCACGACAGGGGACCGGATTCTCCATTCCCCATCAGAAGGGTTTATTTTACACCCACTTTGCACTGGTATAAATGAGTCCACGATGTGTTGGGCAATGGAGAATCAGACCCACCAGGGCTGGATCCAAACCATAAAGAACTTTTTTAGGTCCAAACCAACACCGTGAATTTCCCTTGGAATGGAGGTGGGAACTAGTCAGTGGAAGAGGGAGCTAGTGTGCTCTGTATGTGACACGCCCCTAAGCAGGTGAGCAGCTGTAATCATCACTAGTTTCTGAATGATCTTCAGGGTTAGGCAGGGCATGCTGAAGCCCAAGTGAGGGGGTGAATAGGTGGCTCTCAGCCCCCTGATCTTGGGCTTGGACACTTCCCCTGTGCTGGCAGTGGTTTAAGAGTCGCTACAGCAGCTCTGTGCTGTTTGGAGATTCCTCTTGGAGGGGGTGGGGGACTTCAGATGGCTGATTAAGCCAGTTTCCGAGGCTGCTTTGTGATGACAAAGCAGCTGGCGCCAAGTAGGACGAAGTTGCTGGAACATACTGGAGCATCGGGTCCATTCTGGCAGGGATGTAGAGCCGAAAGGACAGGAAGCTTCAGTTGCAGTAGGCCCCACTAAATGCCGGTGTTGGAGCAGACAGACTGTTTTAAAAAAAATCTTATTAGAAGGATCATTGACAGAAAGGGTTGCAAATATTTGAGGGAAAGATCATATCTACAGGTTGCAGAAGAATGCCCTTGTTAATAAAACAGACCTAAGACCAGAGCTGTGCAGTATTAATTAACCTACCACTGCTAATTCTGACTTTCTGTGTTGTTAATGTGAGGGCTCTTTCTTGCCTTTTTCCAGACATGTGAATGTCCTGTCTCAAAGCTTCCTTTTAGAAGTTTGCTGATTTTTATCATCTTGTGCAGGGGAAAGTTTAACCGCTGTAAGTCACGAGAGCACATTTTCAGGTTAATAGACTTCAAAAATGTCTCTACTTTTCTTTTAGGTTTTCAAGTGCGCTTGCAGTGAATGCAGTATCCATCAGAGATAGTGTGGGGATTGAAAATGTCACCCAAGTAAAGGATCAACACCTAGAAATCTAGTGACATCAACGTTTTTCTCATACAGCTGGTTGTGTTGGCAGTTGAGTAAAATGCACCTGGTGCTGATTCTCTGTCCCATTAAATAATACCCTGTCACATTTCTTGCAAAGCTGCCAAAGGATACGAACGAATGTTGAGATCTCTCAAGATACATTAAGATCATAAACATTAAGGGCCAGATTCCGCCTGGGTCATTTGTGATTGCCAAGCAGAGGTTGGGGGAGGAACAAAGCAAGGAAGCTCTCAGATTGACAGCTGTCCCACATAAAGATGGGGCAGAATTGCAATCCCTGAACTCAAGGAAACACGGGAACTGCTTCCTCCTTACTCCCCTAGAGCCACATGGCACTGGGAAGAGGGTAAGACCATGTGTCTGTCCCCATCATACATCAGCCATGATGACGTTTAGCCAGTTCCCCCTGCACCCACAGCTCCTGTTTGCGTTGTGTAGCTCTTAAGTAGTTCACTATAATTCCTTCTGCAGCTAATTCAGAAGAGAGATTGAATTTACCTCCTGTATGGTTATTTTCAGACAACGCCGATTAACTGAACAGAAAGGATCTTAAAGAATTTAGGGAAGAATAAATTTTCCTTGCTAAGGTGCGTGTAGATATATCCTCTGGAAAGGACACTGTGGTCTAAAACTTTAAAATGTCACCTGAATTCAAATCTTTTCACAAATGAATGGCGTAGCTATCAATTCAGCTCTCTGTGAAGCCTCCAAAACACTGATAGCAAAGAAACAAAGCCTATAAAAGTTAATTGCTGTGGAACAAGGACAACCAAAATGAGGATTGGCTTTAAATGCATTCAGCGATGTAAAAATGAGACTCACCTCTCGGTACGTAGCTGCATCATGATTTTCCACTCGAATTATAAAATGCTATAAACCTATTTTCATCCAGAAACTCTCTTTCAGGCCCTATAACGTTTTCCCTCCCTCCCCCGCCCCGTCCGCTAAAATGATGTGAAAGCCCAGGTTGGACCGTGGTTTAAAGTATCCAAATAACAACAGAACCTAACAGTATAGTATAGCAACATTTGCAGTTTGACTGCAAATCAATATCAATATGTTATGGATGCTATTAATTTGCTATTACACTTTCTAGAAAATGGTATAAATGCGTCTGCACAGAGAATCCCTAGACAGAGCCTATCTGCTGGAATTGTGCTCCTTTGTCTGGTTTTCCAGCTGTCTCTGTCTGACAACAGTGAGTCTTTAAACTTTCATAGATTTTTAAGGCTACGATCATCCTATCCAGCTTCCGGCATAACATCTCTCCCCGTAGTTATTATTACTGTCTCATAATGAAACTCTTTCTAAATCAGGGCTGGCATACTGTTTGCTTGGACTTAAAATTGGCAAGTCAGGTGCTCCACAATTAGGGCCAGATCCTATGCTGCTTTACATCTGCTCAGGATCTGGTCCTTCATGTATACAGTAGATATATTCTGCTATCTGTGCAGATGCTCCATGGACTCTCATTGGCCAAGTGACTAGTGATTTTGGGTGCCCAATTTGAAACACCCTAAAGGGGCCTGGTTTTGCAGAAAGGGCTGAACGCTTGTGCTCTGAAAATTGGGCCCCGTTAAGATGCCTCAGGTGGGGCACCCAAAATCACCAATTGCTTTTGAAAATCTTGGCCACAGGCCCCAGTTGTTAAAGGGGCATGCCCAAAGTTGCACACTTCAGTCTGTTACTTGCACAGCTAATTAAGTGGCCTGACTTTCAAGAGTTCCCAGCACTCAGCAGCTCCCCTGTTGCCTTGCTCCACAGGCTTAGTGCTATGACAGGAATAGCCCACGACTCTACCCTCAGCCCGGACAGATATTCCATGTGAAGCAAACATCAGAGAAAAGTCGCTCCCCTTTTTGCTTCTCCTTGGCTTGACTCTTGCTTTTCTGCGCCGCTTTCTGTTGTCTTGCTTCAGCCCTGGAGTGGCGAGAGCGGCAGGGTGCTCATGAACTTGGGGGAACGTCTTCACCACAATAGAAAGAAACCTGGTGCGTCTTTGCTAGGGAGCTGATCCCAAGCCCTTTGATTTGGTTTAAGAAACCAGAGCTGCTCTCCAAGAGGTGGGAAGCAGCGATATCTGCAGAGCCATTTGTGCGCATAGGTGATATTTTTGTGACTATCTGTTAATCAGCCCCAACTTCTGTCCCTTGTATGGTGCGGAGCAGCGCACGCTACATTTGCCTCCTAAGCGTATTTGATCCTTAAACGAAAAGGGACAGTGCTTAGAATGTAAATGATAAATAGGACCGTGTGGAATATTTCCATGGAACCTCAGACCTACTCTTCTCAGTCCAAGCATCGGGTTCAAGATCTGTGAATCTCAACCTCTGATCAGAAAAACACAGCAATCCGAACATGGGCTGAAGTCGTCTGCATTGAGAGGAAGCTGGCAAACCTCTGTCCTGAGTGAGTTTGCCTCACTCCCCTATCGATCCTCCTGGTACACCCATGTATGTATCTAAAGCAGGGGTGGGCAAACTTCTTGGCCTGAGGGCCACATCGGGTTTCCAAAATGGAGGGCCAGTTAGGGGAGGCTGTGTCCCCCCAAACAGCCAGGCGTGGCCCGGTCCCCGCCTTCTATCTGACCCCCCCCGCTTCTCACCCCCTGTCGCCCCCCCCCCCCCCCGCTGGGACTCCTGCCCCATTCACCACCCCCTGCTCCCTGTCCCCTGACTACTCCCGGGCCCCCACCCCTGCCTGCCCCCTGCCACCCCATCTACCTCCCCCTCATTCCTGACTGCCCCCCCAGACCCCCTGCCCCATCCAACCCCCCTGCTCCCTGTCCCCTGACGCTCCTGCGCCGGGACTCCTGCCCCATCCAACCCCCCTGTTCCCGGCTCTCTGACCGCCCCGACCCAACCCACACCCCTGCCCCCTGACCATCCCCCCCAAACTCCCCTGTCCTCTATCCAACCCCCCCTGCTCCCTGCCCCCTTACCGCGCTGCACAGAACATCGGTGGCTGGCAGTGCTACAGCCGTGCCGCCCAGAGCACCGGGTCAGGCCGTGGCTCTGCAACTGCGCTGCCCGGCCGCCCAGGGCATTGCGCCAGCGGCGGGGCATGCTGAGGCTTCAGGGGTGGGGAGACAGCAGGGGAGGGGCTGGGGGTAGCCTCCCGGGCCAGGAGCTCAGAGGCGCTGGGCAGGAGGGTCCCGCGGGCCAGATGTGGCCCGTGGGCTGTAGCTTGCCCACCTCTGATCTAAAGTAAAAGGAGTGAGGTGTCTCGTGCCTTAATGGGTGACAGGGTAGAGGGTGGATGGGGTGGCACCTGTCACTGTCACCAAAGGATTTATGAACATAAATAGCAGAGTCATCTGTCTGTCTACCTCTCTTAGGGTTTCTCTCTCTCTATTCCTCACCATAATAGCTAAGCACTGGGAAGTGGGTGAGATCTATCTAATCTATGGGTTTTCTATAGAACCCATCAATGTAGTATCTATGCGCTTGGATCCTTTTGGATCTCTAAATTCATTGAACTTGAATATCGGACTGAATCTGAAGATGTTTTGTCTTCTAACCCCGGAGAACCCAGAGCAGAGCTGTCAATAGCCCGAATGTTAATGCCTGACATTATGAACGTGGTTGGGTTTTACAGTGCTGTCTGTCCCAGGCCTACCACAGAGCTTGGAATATGCTCCAAGGTTTGTTTCTCCCTTGTTGCCCCTTGCAGGATACCTGGCTGACTGCTTGTGTCCTTTGCCTGGTTCAGCAGTGCTAGAGTGACCAGATGTCCCCTTTTATAGGACAGTCCTGATTTATGGGTCTTTTTCTTATATAGGCTCCTATTGCCCCCCCACCTCCATTCTGATTTTTCACACTTGCTGTCTGGTCACCCTAAGCAGTGCTTTCTCTAAAGTCCTCTCTCTCAGCATCTTTGTGCAATGAATTGGATAGGGACAGTGCGCCCCCTAGTGCTGAGTATTGGAATAATAGCTGTAAATGTTGCACTTAAACGGCTATTGACTTCATTAAAAATGATCATTAAATTAAATTACTTTGTTGTACAGCTGTTGACTTTAGAAGGGAAGGGAGGGGAGAGTGGGAGCATTTAATGACACAGAGTGGCACAGTGTGTTTTTATGCGTTGGAAGCAGGGAAAAACAGCATGAAGGAGAGTGCTAATCAGTGGTCTCCCAAATTTGATCATTGAAAGCAACCTCAGTTGTTCAGGGCTGGGAGCCCTTAGGTTCTGTTTAGGAGGAGTTCTGCAGCAAAGTGGATGCAGTCTGAAAATCCAGCAATCACGGGGCCCAAGGCGGGATTATTTACCCGCTCTGTGGAAGTGCCCCCGCAGGCTGTCCGTGCCCCTTCAGAAGACGTTGCTTTTCTGCAATAATGTTTCACGTGGTTCATCGGATCATCTCCAAGCACTTTACAAACATGAATGAACAGAACCTCACCCTGGTCCTGTGAGGTCAGGACGTATTAGCGCAGCTTGGCGAATGGGGAGGAAATGTTCACAATATTTGTTTCCCCGTTTTTGCGTGTAAATGTTTGGATGGGCGTTTTCCAGCTACAGTTAGTGCGTGTTATTCCCGATATCCTTCAGATGGGGAAAGAGGTTAAATTACTTGTTCAGGATCATACGGTGCGTGTGGCTCAGTGGGGAGTAGACCCCTAGAGCCAGATTTACTTCTGCACAGCTCGGCTGCCCGTGACTCAAGAAAGGTTCGCTCACTGAGAGGGTAGCCAATGTTGCAGCCAACTGATCTCCCAGGGTTTTCACTGGGGCAGATTGCTCTCTGTTGCAGTCATCACCCTTTGTCAGCTGCTGAGAAAGGGCACAGGTCCTGATGGCCATGGCTGGGCCATCTACTGGGATTGAATTGGGGGATCTGGCTCTAAAAACATGAGCTGCTATGGCAGGAACAGACTCATCAACCTCTTACATGGCTCAGACTGCAGAGGGGGACAGCACACGTGTGGCTAATGCGTTACACGTGTGCAGTGAGGCGCACTTCACAAGCCTCAGCTGCACTCAATAAAATTATATGGGCTATTTTCCCCTATATCTATATGTATATATCCCTTAAATATAGAAAGAAGTTTAAAACTGTCTCAATCTGTATGTGTGTGTCTGTGTGTGTGTGTGTGATTTTTGATGTGAAAAAATGTGTAATGGAATGCTGACTCGGGACAATGTGTTCTGGCAAGAGGGGATGGCAGACACGCTAGTCCAGGTGGCTTTGTCCTGTTTCTGATCTGTGTTACGTTGTTAGGACCGTTGCCCGTCGGCGAAGGATGTATGTTAATGAGCTGTGCTGTGCGATCAAGCGACGAGGTCCAGCACAACAGTGTAAGCCCCGGAAAGTCACTGATGCTGGGCCAACCCATACGGGGGGGCAAAATGCAAACAAGGAGCGTGCTCCGTAGCAGTGGGTAGTCGAGCTGCTCATGTAGAGAAGGAATGTGTAAATCTTCTCCTTACCTCCTGCGTACTGCACGTTCCAATTCCACAGGCTGGGTGCCCTTGTCAGTACCCCAGGGCAGTGCAGCCTGTAGGAACTTACAGGACTCCCGGGCTCAAATTCCCTTTCTGCCTCTCGCAGATGGCTCCAAGCTCCAATAAAAAGGGACTATTAAGGGCTCCTTCCCATTGTGCGTGTTTCATTAATGGGTGGGGAGGAAGGGGTCCAGAGCCAGCTCACTGAGGTATGGAGGGAAGGGCTCGCTCTTCTCTTTGCCCCAGTTGCTGTTGGTTTTTTTGTTTGTTTGTTTTTGCAAGGGGAAGATCATCTTTGGGCCACACGGGGCCTGATGCAACCGCCTGGCGTCATTCACTATCCTCTCGCCATTAGGAGCTGTACTAAAAGGGAACGACGCACATGTAAATCTGTAACTACAGATGGAATGGACTGAAATTGTCTAGGAAGTTTGTGGATTCTGTCGGTTTTTTTTTTCATTTGTGCTACAAAGCAAATAGGTAATGCACTAACCTCTGAAACATTATGGTAATGCAAATAGATTAATAATAATAATCCCTAATCGACCCACGCTGAGGAGCTGCGTGCTGAGAGCAACGCGAATGGCATTGTGGCAGTCTTAGCCGTGTCCACAGAAAGACTTGGCATGGACCCATTTATCTGGTATACATTCAGACTTCCGCTTCTGGCAAGTCACTGTTATTAACAGCCCATTTCCTGCTGAGATCAGTTTTCCAGGAGTGACATAAATCTGGATACTAGCGCGCTTCTGGGACAGCGTGTTTAATAATGAAAATTAAGCCCTGGCACCTAAGGCTCATTTGATCAGTTTGACATTCACTTTGCTTCTTTAGTGGCCTTCACTGCAGCCCCTTGCCCCAGGGCGTGAAGAGTGGCCAATGTTCTGGGTAGGGTTGCCACCCATCCGGGTTTTACCTGAACAGTCCGGTTTTTGGCTTCTGTGTCCGGTGCCATTTAGGGTTGCCGGGTGCCTGGTTTTCAACTGGAAAGTCCAGGCAAAAAGGGGACCTGACAATCCTAAATGGCACCCACACCAAAAGTCCGGTTACCGCGAGGTGGGGAGGAGGCACTGGGTCATTAACCCACACCAGCCCTACTCTGCCGGGGCCGCCTCCTACCTGCAGGCAGGATCCTTAGGATGATCTAGCAAGCAATGGGGGGAGAGGAGAAAGGAATGTGTGACAGGGGTGGGGCCTTAAGGGAAGAGGTGGAGCAGGAGGTGGGGCCTCAAGGGAAGAGGTGGAGCAGGAGGTGGGGCCTCAAGGGAAGAGGTGGAGCAGGGTGTTGGAGGGGAGGGGCATGGCCTCAAGGGAAGAGGAAGAGCAGGGGCAAGGCCTTGGGGGAAAGAGGTGGAGAAGGGGTGAGGCCTTAGGGGTCTGGTTACCAGCAATTAGAAAGGTGGCAACCCTAACTCTAAGGCTCCCATCAAGCTCTTTGGATCAGTACTAGCATCTTGGATCAATGAATATGACTCTGTGTGATCAGGGCAAGACTCTTTCAGCGAGGATGCCGGGCTGGAATCTCCTCTCATTTAAACCTGGGTGAATATGGAATAACTTCATTGGTGCAGCGTTCCTCTGGATTTAACTGGATGCAAACAAAATCTGAATCTGCCCACCAACTGCTTTGCCACAGAAGCTTTGCCTCCGTTGACCTGGAGATAGGAAATTGAGGCTGACCTTGTCAAAGCAGTGCAAAGCATTTATCGGTGTATCTTCCAATAAGCCACTTGTGCCCACCCTTCCACATCCTGCGCTGGGCAGATCTGAGCCCCTCCTGAGCGCTCGGCCCAACACTCTCTTACCTTGAACATTCAAATAATATGGATTTGTGCTGCCATAAAATACAAACACACTAGAAGGGTAAAAGTTGAGAGCTTAGAAACATCCCTGAATGTGTGTCAAATTAAATGATTTTAAGCTCATTATTTTCCTCAGGTAAATACTGAAATCAGTCTTTTATTAGTGCTCATTTATTTAATTAATAGAAACGAAATGACTGATGACCTCTGAGGTTTGTCCTGGTTTGGGCTGTAAATTCTCACAGGCTGCTGAGAGAATAGCTTTCCTTACGACGTTACGAATGTAGCAAAAGGGGAGTCGGAGCTGGATTGGACTTGACGAGGTGACACTCATTTCAAAACCATCTGTTCACTCCTAAGTGCAGTGTTCATTGGGCGTGGGCTTCCTGCCCTGACCACTTCTTCCAGGGCTTGCTCGGGTCGCACTTGACTCTGAGCTGAAACCACAGCCTTTGGGTTTTCCTCAGGGGGTCCTGGGAGAGCTACCCATTTCACTCGGTTGTTCTCCATTTCTTCAACCTCGCCTCTTGTTAGGAAGATGGGAAAGATGGTGTTGGCCAATATTCATTGTCCCACAGAAATGCTAGCAACCACCAACTATGTTCCTGCATTTGCCTTACTCCCTTTTCAAGATGGGATGCATGGCCCCATCCTCTTCTTTATTCTCACTAATGCGGAAGTAATGTAAAGGTGGGGGCCTGGACTCATGAGAAGAAAGAAGAGGATAGGGTCATGCATCCCATCTTGAAAAGGGAGTAAGGCAAATGCAGGAAGATGGAGAAGTATATCACATTAGCTTTTAGAGCTGCGCGTGGGGGAAAGGGAACAATTCTCCCGTCTTGAATTGGGATGAACGGTCAAAATCTCAAAAATATCCACAAACCAAAACAATCATTTTTTCCCCCATGTTGGATCCATTGAAACATCGAAATGTTGTGTTTCAATTTAAACCTTTTTCCTTTTTTTATAAGTCTTTTTTTCAATCTATTTAGTAAAGGCCCCCACCTTTACATTACTTCCGCATTAGTGCAAAGGTTGCTGGGGTGTATGCAAGCCAGCCAAGATTTTGAGGGGGCCAACAGGAGAAATGGAGGAATGCATTCCCATGGAGACCAAGGCTGGCCATGCTTGAGGCATAGCAGGTGTATGGAAAAGGTGCTGAAAAGCTGTGCAGGGAAGAAAGCCCTAAGAAGCTGATTCCTTGTGGCCCTCTGACTGGAACTACCTAGCACTGGCTGAGTCAGGAGGAGCCGTGGGCTGTGCAGGACTTCATGTTACTGCACAGGAATCCTAGGGCTATGCCAAAATCGGGTGGAAGTTATCAGGTCGCTTCCACCCCAAAATTTCCATTGTGGCAGACAGAGCTGAGCAAATAATGCATCCAATCAATTGAGCTTGTTTTCCCATGCTCCAAATAGCGGAGGCCGTTTAACAATTTCCTCTCACTGATGCATTTTTGCAAAACTATCCACCAAATTATCTGTGTTTTGTGATCAGTCCACAGAGTTAAAGAGGACTTGTGATTGGTCAGATAAGTCATGTGAGGTGTGTTTTGTGTTCTCTGACTGGGCAAGAATATCCATTGCTAAGACTTGTGTACGCCGATGTAAAACAGACTTTCAGCTTTGCTTTCCCTCATATGATAGGGTCAGGAGAACTCCATCACAAAGTGTGCCTGGAATGGGAACACGAGCATGCATGAGGTAATTTTGAGTGAATATTTGGGGTGGGGGGCAGGGGCCTGCTTGTTCCTGAGCTCACATACTATAGAACAGGGGTTCTCAACCTTTTTCTTTGAGGCCCGCCCAACATGCTATAAAAACTCCACGGTCCACCTGTGCCACAACAACTGTTGTGCATATAAAAGCCAGGCCCTGCGTTCAGGGGTAACAAGCAGGGCAATTGCTCACGGCCCCACACCACAGGGGGCCCCATGAAACTAAGTTGCTCAGACTTCGGCTTCAGCCCCAGGGGGCAGGGCCCCGGGCTTCAATCCCATGCAGTGGGGCTTCGGCTTTCTGCCTTGGGCCCTGTTAAGTCTAATGCTAGCCCTGCTTGGCGGACCCCCTGAAACCTGATCATGGGCCCCCAGGGGGCCCCGAACCCCTGGTTGAGAACCACTGCTATAGAACAGAATTATGAGAGCACAACAGGTTACCATTGAGCAAGCAGAATGGGCACACCGAATCACAGGGGTGATCGGACGTAGCCATGTGTTTAAAGCAGAAAATAACGACTGGACATGTTGTAATACCTAGGACAGAGTACAGTCCGTGCAAAGAGTTGCTGAGCATTCACTGTTCAGAGAGACTCAGTAATTGTTAGATAATGCTGCCACCTCCAGGTGTCCTACTGCAATGTGGACCTGCTGCCGCAGGAGAGCAATAGTTATAGTTGGTTTTAGTGGTGCATAGCCATGTGGCTTCTTTCCCAGTCGGCAAAGACCCTGCTCATTTGAATGGTGTAAGAAAGAGATTTAGGGAGATGAGTGAAGTGCTAATGAGATGAAGGAGTCCAGAGTTCAGACGGGGGGAGAAAGCACCAACTGATCATACTTAAATGCTCTTAAAGAAGGCTCCAGGAGGAATCTTATCATTGCCTGCTAGATCTGCCAGGAAGCCTGATCTTTCCCCTCTTATTATTCATTCTATAGTATTATTTAATGTTTTATTACAGTATTGCCCAGTAGCCCCAGTTTGGATCAGTGCCCTACAGTGCTAAGCCGTGAAATATTGCAACATTTTCTAGTCTGGAGGAAGCCCAGCCCAGTGATTAAAGCACAGGGCTGCAAGTTTGGAAATATGGACTTTGTTCCAGCTTCTGCAACAGACTCAAATGACCCTGGGCTAGTCACTTAACATCCCTTTACCTCCCTTTCCTCATCTGTACAATGGGGAAATTACTGAAGGCACGTTGGGCTAAATTGCCTTACAGGAGCAAACCCCAGCTGTAGAGATCTATCCCACAATACGTCCCCCTTTTTTCCTGGCACGAAGGAGATGGAAAGTTGCTGTAACCGGCAAGACTCCATTTATGCCACTCTGTCTTGGCTTTCCCCACTGGCATAAGGTACATTAGCAATGAGATATCTGTACTGGAGTATCTGGGTCTTCTCTACTTGCAAGAGGCAAGTTAGCACGATCTGGCTCATTGATTTCACTTTGTTTTCAAAGTGTAGGGCCCATCCCTGCAGATCCTGACTTCCCGGTATGGTGGTTACTCGAACTTGCACAGAAAGGGAACACGAAACGGGCGTGAGAGCTCCTCATTTGCAGTGTCATGTTAGGGCTGCATTCTACCTTTGATTTTTCTTCAAAATAGGCCTGAATTCCTTGCAGGTATCTGAACCTTTGTGTTTGCCTAACTTTCAAAATGTTGTCTTCAGCTGTACACCATTCCACCACCAGGGGGCATGCGGAACCAAGAAAAGGAAATGTTAATCTATTGAATTCAGTCATGAACAGAATAAACCGTTTTGAAGCAGAGACATGGCGTTTACATATTCTTGGAACGGAAACAAGATTTGCAGCCTCACATTATTAAACTACTTCACTCTTATGGTCTTATTCCTTCCTTTTGCCTGCATGACAGCTGGGGCCAAGCGGAGATACTGGCATGGAATAACAGATATATTCCCAGGTCTGTCATGCTAAATAAGATCAAGACAAAGTTTGAGTCTTTATAATTTGGGGTACAATTCCATGTACTTCAAGACCCTCCTCCCCCAAAATATAAATATAATAAACCTTAGAATTATCTCTAAATATCAGGAAACACCAAAGCCCTAAATATCATATTGTTTAAGGGCCCTTCTTCAGGTTGACTGATAGTGCAGTGTATTATAGTCTATTTATTCCCTGTTATACAGAAATACAGGAAGGCCGTATACATCCTTGATGTAATCCATCCTATCTCGCTGGCAGCCTTCTGTTGCATTAGCAGTTTAACCCTGTATCCTATTACCAAGAGAATGCGGATGCAGCAGTTCTACTTTTGCAAGTGAAGTACAAGAAGCAACTCTTTGTGATGATAAACGGCATGGAAATCTCTATTTGGGATGTTGAGGCCAATCATACGCCCAGAGAAGCCAATGAGAATTTTGGCATTGATTTCACTGGAGCAGGATTAGGCCCAATTCTTGTTTCCTGGATAGGGAAATGTATTTGTCTCATTGAGGGTCTCAGTTCCAGAAGATTTTTCCCCCCAGGACTCAGATTTACTAGTAACCTGTCCGAGCCTATTCTGCAAAGCAATTGCAGAGTCAGCGGTAAAGTACTTTCTCATAGCAAAACAATGATGCACGTGGTTTCATTTGAGCACACGCAAATTTTATGCTGTGGTTGGCCCTGTATTCGACAATGTCCCATGATTTAAATATTGACTAAAGGAAGTTTGCATAAAGGGAAATCTCCACAAACACACGCTAGATGTGCCTATGGTTTGGTAGAAGTAGAATGGATAAGGCTGATCAAGAGGTTTTTGGTTTTTTTTTTTTAGGAATTGTTTTTTCGTTTAAAAATGCTGTTTCTTTGAAACCAAAACTGTTCTCAGAATAGGGTGAGGTTTGATGAATTTCCCGACTCCAAACAATTCAAATGATAAATCACAGTAGTAATGTTGAGAAAAGAGTTTTAAAATTGTCAAAATATTTCACTTTGACATTTTCAAAGCAAAATATTCCAGTTCAAACTGACTTATCATTTAGAAACGTAAACTAAATAGAGTTGAAAAAAAGATTTATAAAAAAAGGAAAAAGGTTTAAATTGAAACACAACATTTCGATGTTTCAATGGATCCAACATGGGGGAAAAAAATGATTGTTTTGGTTTGTGGATATTTTTGAGATTTTGACCGTTCATCCCAATTCAAGACGGGAGAATTGTTCCCTTTCCCCCACCCACAGCTCTAAAAGCTAATGTGATATACTTCTCCATCTTCCTGAGCTGGGGAAACCTCTCTGCATAGGGGCGGATCCAGACCTGTAACCTCTTGAACCTTGCCAGGGGATGGGTTTTTCAGATTAGATCTTAATTCCATACTGGTTCCTCCTGCAATAATGGACTCAACTAAGATCTCCAATCCAAACCCCTCCTGCAAGCATTGAGTGGGATGAGCTGTTTGAAATCTGGATGTGAACTTGGCAGCGTGGGCCCTTTTTCTCTAATGAAAACTGCACTCTGCCCTAAGTTAAAACTCCACGAGGCCTGCTTCTCTGTATAAGCATGACTGCTCCATTTGGGAAGTTCTAACAAGTCCCGTGTCCCACTTTGGATGTGTGTTCTGTGTAAGTGGGCCACAGCCTGCCCAAAAAACAAGTCAAACTAAGCATCAAGCCTGAGGAATTGAGCCAAGGCGTTCAGTCCAAGGAAAGGCCAAGAAGTAGCTCTTTGCCGGCCCAGCCTTTCCAGACTCAGCTGGCTTAGGCTTGGAAAACCAGTCTCCGGTTCCAAACTCAGCTCCCTGTGTGTTGGTGGCGCCCAATACCTTTATGCTGCTAGGTCTGGCTGCAATGCCCAGGGAAAGCCTATGGGAGTTAGGCGCACATCTCTGAAGATCCTGCAGTTTGGCAGCAGCCAATGAGTATTTCACTGCGTATTGCCACTTGATTTTTATTGATTCCTTAAGAAAGAAAATGGCCATTTCCTTTAAATACATTGTGGCCTTTTCGTTGCCCGGCCTACAGACACACTTCAGTGCTGCTGCTTTAAACTGATTCTCTGGGTGACCCAATGAAATGTCACAACTTTTCCAGGTGCTTTTAGCAGCACCGCAGATATTGGGCCATATCATAACTGGTGACCTCAGTAGAGTTGTGCCAGTTTATACCCGCTGCGGATCTGGTCTGTGGTCTGCTAGACGTACTTAATATGCTCAGCAGAAGCAAAGAGGTCAAAACAAAGAGTAAACAATGGAAAGATGATTTATTTTCGGTTATTAATAAAACAGCAAACCATGTTGCTGTGCAATTACCACATTAGGTTGCATTAAAGAAGGGTTGAGCAAAGGTTATGTTTGTAATACATCATGCAAAATTATCTGTGATAGACGCATTTAAAATGGTTTGTGGCCCTTTTAAACCATTTTGGGAGGTGGCTGCAAGGGATAGGGACTAAGTTTTTTAAATTTTAATGAGGACTGGTTAAATTTCAAGGGTTTGCTGTTACAAATGCATGTGGGCTTTGCAAGAAGGGAGAAGTATTGATTGGTGCATGCGGGAAAGAATTGGTTTACAAAGTATAACTCTAACAGTCATTGTAGAGGGGTAACTGATGCCCTTCTAGAGGACTGGTTGGGTGGCGGTAATTAGTATCCTGAGATAAAACCTTTCATCCATAGGTCTCTGATTTGAAATCAGTGCATGTCAAAAGTTTGATTATGAATTTTCATGTAGATCATTATTTGTTAATGCAATTTCTAAGAGAGAATATTCAATATCAACATTCAATAGTTTTCCTGTTTAAAATGTTTGTCATCCAGTCAGGGAGGTGAACCAATACCAAGAGAACCTGTCACAAATCATGTAAAACGAGCAGTGACTAGTCAAAAGGTGTTTGCAAACCACTCATTGGCTGAATTTTTTGAATATAGTTTTTTTTTCAGCGAAGAAGGATGTTGATAAATTGGAGAGGGTTCAGAGAAGAGCCACAAGAATACTGAAAAGCTTAGAAAACATGCCTGATAGTGGTAGGAATTATTTTGGGGCAGTCCTATGGCTTGTGTTATACAGGAGGTCAGATGAGATGATCATAATGGTCCCCTCTGGCCTTGGAATTGATGAATCGATGAAACACTTGTGAATTTCAAATACACCAGTAGAAATCTGAATCAATAAACCGTGAATACAAAAATCAGTAATTTACTGGGCGAACTCAAGGAATAATTTGATCAGCTCTAACCTCCAGACACAAATTCAATAAAGGTAAAACAATTTAAAAGCACTTAAACTGCCTAAGTCCCATTTTCAGCAGTGGGTTAGCGTATGCCTCCATTGCGAATCACTGCTTGTGTAGACGCAACCACGCTAGCTATGTGCTAACCAGCTCACCAAAAATAGAAGCATAGGCCTGCCTGACCTCCCCCCCCCCCCCGACCCCCCCTCCGGGTACATACTCAGTTGTGCAGCTGGCACTGATGCCTATGCCACGGTATGCCCACTTCTATTTTTAGCAAGCTAGCTAGAGTTCAGCTACCAGAGCCAGTTTATACGAGCTGCCGGTCCCACTCCTGGCTGCAGGGGAGATGTACCCTTAGGCACCTAGTAGCTTAAGTCTCATTAAAAGTCCATTTTCACTTTTGAAAATGTGATTTAGGTTCCTTAAGTTACTTAGGTGCTATTGAAAATGTTACCCTTAAGAAAGTACTTAAGTCTCATTGACTTCAGTGGGATGTAAGCATGTGCTTAACTTGTTTGCTGAACAGGGGTGAACTTAAGTATGTGCTTAAGTACTTTGGTGAACGAGGGCTTTAATGAGTATTCAAATTCAAACCCCAGTTCATGGGGTTGCATCGTAACTGTGGTCAGAAGTTGGCTGATAGTATTTATGGTACCATCTCTTCCGAACCAACGCCGACATTTGTGTTCCACTTTTCACCACTACATTCTGAAGATCCCATTTGTGGACCCAATTAGAATTGGTCACTATGTTTTTCACTCAGTTTTAAATGTAAATAAAAAATGATGGTGGATTTTTAAAACTGAGGCTAGAAATGTCAGTAATTATCACAGGATAGTTAGCAAATGTTATTCTTGTAAATGCTTTCTACACTTGTAGCATTTACTGTTCATCAATAATTCAGCTTTAAAAAAAGAATAATAGATTTTCGACTTCACAAAAGCTACTGTGGAGCTATTCATATTGCAAACTGCCTGACAATAAACGGCATCAACCAAAGCAAGGAGCAGGCTCCGAAGGCTGGCTTAATGCACTGCAGCATCCTGTTACAATCGGTTTTTGTAATTCTAGAAGACAGAAAATAAAATTTTACACTTGAAAATAATACGTTTAAGTAAATAGTATAGAAGAGCCATATGTTTGTCCAAGAAACGGTTAGACGTTGCCAGAACAATACTGCTACATTATGAATCTTTCATGAGCTCTGAAAGTCATAATGGTCTGTCATTAATGCCCATTAATGATCTCTCTATACCACGAGTCTGGGCTTGATGTTTCTGGCCGGTACCTTAGAGAATACTTTAAATATGCCTTAAACTTTCTCTGGTCTACTCTCTCTGTGTCTGCTCCAAATGTAGACAGCAACTGTCTGGGTAGGATCAGCTTGTAAGGAATCATGGCTTTGGGATTAAGAAAGTCTTATTCAGGTAAGATGTATTTAAGCAATATTTTTTAGAGGAATAAACTGGAAGGCTTTTTCCTGGCAAGTAATCCTTCTGTAATAATGATAAGGAAGTGGATGGAGGTTTTAAGGCATAATTTATATCCAAATCTTTCAATCCCTCTTCTTTTCCATCAGTTTTGTTTGGTTACTATGTAAACGCACTTTTGTAAAATGAAGAAAGCAACCGTGATAGTTAATCCATATTGATTGGAATGGTAGATAGTATCACTGCATATTGCTAAAGCGGCAAGTTGTCCCTGTTTAAACAGCAATATTTAAATAAAATGTGGCATGAGCTGATTTACTGGCCTTTAAACATTGCATGTGAAATTCTTGTGATGTCTAAGGCTAATTTTTTCTTTAAAGTAAGTAAAATATGGGCACTGGTTCCCAGTCTATTTTAATTGCTGTTACATGGGAATACTGCACCTAATGTCCGCCAAGGGAAACATTGCAACTGTGTTGCTATCTTTAAAGCATTTTTTGGAAATTAAATATCAAAATGTAGGCAACAATGCATTTTAACACAGTTATTCTGTTGCAATGGCTTACCTAACGGCTAATTCACGATGATATAACTAATATTTCCTTATATTGAACATGTTTCTCCCTCTTCGCTATGTGAAATGATCAAATTATTGATTGAACCAGCGCCCTACAGCTGCCAGAGAAAAACAAACCCAAGAAGTCCTGAAAAAAGCCTCTAGAATCAAGCAATAACTAGAACCTCAAGCAATAGATATATTTTTGAACTGCACTGTTTTCTTGGGTGTGTATAACTCTTTATTTGAAATAGAATGCCTATTTGTAAATGGTATGAGACATCCATGTTATTGCTCAATGAAATTGACACGGTAAATATAAATATGGAGAGAAAACCAACCAATCTGAAATGACTGATCATATTTTTTTAAAGTATTATCAAATATTATCTCTCACCCTTCTAATTCAAGTATTAAACTATTAATGGATACATTTCCTCCATTTTTTAATAAATAGTTATTAAAATACAATGCTTTCTAAACAAATAAGTGATTTCCAAATCTCTGTTTTTCTTTAAGAAGTTGTCTGGCCATATTAGGCGTGAAATAAATGTCAGTGGGTAGTTATAAAGCCAGAAAATTTTAAATTAATGCCAGTTCAAAGCTACAAACCAAATCCTTCTTTTGTTACTCTCACAGCAGTCCCACTAAGCCTTATGTTTGATTAAGGTTAGCAGGATTTGGCCCATAGGGCCTGATTCAAAGCCCACTGAAGTCCATGTAAAGGCTGTTGATTTCAACAGGCTTTGGAGCTGGACCTTAGATACCATATAATCTCATGCCTGAATCTGTAGATAAACTAGTCAGCACCATGGACAGAGGATAAAGCCCTACTAAATCCTCCAGTAGATATGATGCTGACGATTAATTTCATTAGATAACAAAATGATTTTAACTGGAGTCGATAAGTATTTCTACTTACATGTAGCAATTTTAATTCAGATCAGGTACGTATTATCTCCTTGGTGGAAGTATTGTATAGATCTACTGATTTGAAGTTAAGACTTTAACGGGGATAGTGTCTAGATTAATAAAATCTAACATGGATTTGAGTTAAATATAAAAACCCAACAACTCTTCCTTCCTATTTGAACTCTGTGCTTTCAGTATCACACGCCTTTGCTGTTGATTACAGCTTTCGGTACTATAGACATATTTTGTAATTAAATATCACCAGTAACAGAAGTTAAAATGGAATAGGAAATTGCAATGACCTTGTTGTGGTAGTGACAAGAACTAACTCTAGGTGTCCCTGTTGTTTCTGGTTTTGTCAGTAACTTGATGCATCTGGCCTTTTACTGAACATGATGGACATTTTTCTTCTTTGTTTATTTCAGAACTGTTTACATCTTACTGTTGTGTAGGATGGTTCAGTGATAAGAACCTGTGGGTTTCATTCAAAGCCCCCTGAAGTCAGTGGAAAGATTTTTGAATCAGAACCCTTTATTAAGATTCAGATTTAAACCAGTAATAGTCAAGAAATTCAGAATTAAGGTTGAAAACCTGAGCAAGACATGTTACATATGACACAGCTGTGGAAGAGGGAGAGAGAAAAGAAAGGACTGAATGCGACTGAAAGTTTTCCATGGAATTATAGCTTCAGCTCTGGATTTCATTCCATTTGTATTCCTCAGTCACAGTCTCAGTGTGGCTGATTGTATGTTTGGATTGTATTTGCAAGTCTAAATAGAGAAAGAGAAAGAAAAATAGCTCTAGCTTATGTTTCAAATGTTCCATAATTATCAAGTTCGAATTATTTTTCAGAGGTGTTGGGCAGTTTCAGTTACAGCCAATGGGAGCTGCCGGTGCTAAGCACCTCTGAAAATCCTCTGTTTTAGTCAGATTGACAACAGTAAGGCTGCTGATGTGCTGACCAATATTATCTCATTGTTTCCTTGGGCTCCCTCATCTGTCTATATCCATTTGTTATCTGTTATCTTCTACTTAGATTGTAAGTTGTTTGGGGCCGAGACTGTCTCTTTGTTCTGCGTTTGTACCGTGGGTTCCTGCTCCAAGACTGTGCTAATAATATGATATACGGTACGATAATATAAATAATAGTTTAGGCCTTGATCCTGCAAGGTGAACTGTTTGTGCAGACCCTTAGACCCTTTGACTTCAGCAGAAGTCCGTGTGAATGCACTATATGACCAGGGCAGAATCAATTGCAAGATCAGGGCCTTAGTCTATAGAACTTATAATTGGATTAGCACTTAGAGTCTCATCCTGATCTTTTGGCAACTTGTGAATATTGGAGTTGGGACATCATCATCTGCATGAACCCGTGGGTGCACTGTTTCCTGGGATCTTGCCATTTGAATTCATAAGCTATGTGACTCCATCTTGGCTGGGGTTAGGTCCTTCTTCATATTCCTAGTTTATAAAATATAGTCAAGCAGAAGTACTTTTAAATAATTGAGAACGTGAGTGCACTCAGTTTCTTTGCTATTTCTTTGCGGGAACTCACATGGTCAGTTAAGCTGTTTCCATTCATGGAAAAGAGCTTCTTTTCATTGCAGCTTTTAATCCAAGCTAAATGTGCATATGAATAACCGCAACAAGTGACACTAACACAATTGTGCATTTGATTTCAAATTAAACAAGCCTATGAATCTATTTTGGATCAGTGTCTAGATCTTTCAGAAACAGGACAGTTTTGCTGTAAACAGCAATAGAACATTTCAACTTAATTTGCTCATCCTCCTTTTTTTGCAAATAGTAGAGTGAACTGTCAATGATTCATGTCAATAAAAATTCTATTGAAGACGGGAAGATACTTCTATCTGTAACTTTTAAAGTTTATACTGTGCATGATTGCATATTCACACATGTACACCTATATATCCCTAAAGAGAGCAAATATATTAAATGTATGTGGTGGTTAGGAAGTTTTTATCAACTGGGACAGCTGTCAAATGTAAAGTCATCACATCAGTGAGTTATTCAGGTCATACCAAATGAGTGCTGTAAAGAATTTTATACCACACCACGTAACCATGTATTTTAGAACATAAGAATGGCCATACTGGGTCAGACCAAAGGTCCATCTAGCCCCGTATCCTGTCTTCTGACAGTGACCAATGCCAGGTGCCCCTGGCAGGTAATCATCAAGTGATCCATTCCCTGTCACTCATTCCCATTATTTTGCTTATGCCACTTATTTTACAGCAAGAATTATTTTACAAAGCTTTTTGAAGAGGGTTTTATTTAATTGTATTGATATTATTTTTTGTGTCCTTCAACCTGAAAAAGCCAGGAGCCATATTACCCTGGGTCAATTGGTATAGACTTTATATATAGAGAAAATATAGCTAATAAAGTTTAGAATCCTCAAAAATAGCTTTTTTGTCCATCCTAATGTTGTGATTGTGTCTGACAATCTAGGGGGGTCTAGAAAGAAATCTATTTATCCATTTGAAAGGAAGGATTTTCAAATTTTCTCCAATGGTGAAAGATGTCATTTCTAGTCCAGCTTATCCATGAGGTATTGAACTTTCAACCTGTTACTAGTCCGGGATTCAGTATTGGCCCTCCTCACCCTCAATCCATTGTAATTGTGGGGAAAAAGAAGGATAATTTCCTACATTTGGAACAGGTTTTTTTGTTGTGGTTTGCTTTTTTATAAATGCCAGCTGTTTGAAGCTGCTCCGAGCTTTGGATTGTTAGAAATAGCCCTAGTGGAGATGAATTTGAGGGCAGAGTGCGGGTGAAGCAGTCAAAGACACTGATCATGCAGTTATTCACTTTACTGCACAGATATCTCCGCATCATGGTGAGAGAGAGAACTGAATGTTCCTGAAAGGTGTTGGATTGATACAGCTTAAGACCTGAACCCACAGAACAGAGGGGAACAAAACAGAGGAAAGAGACCGGTGCTTCACCAATGTGTCTCATTCGTGGCCTTGAGGGTTCAGCTCTTAGGAAGATTGACTGACGTTCCCATTCAGAGTGTGTAACTAAAGCTTGTCTGGAAATGGTTCCCTCCCCCCCCCCCCCCCCAAAAAAAACCCATTCGATGAAAATTTTCTTCACAACTTTTCAGTTTTTCATCAAAAAAGTGAAAACCCCAAACCCAAAAGTTTTCAGGTTTTTCACAACACCCCAACGCTATTCTGATCAGAGAGAGCATTTTCCATGAAACTACGTTTCAGCCTAAAGACAACTGCAAGTGAAAATTTGCAAGCTGTACATGCAACACGGATGTAACTAAGGCCACCAGATTTTTCAGTTGAATTTTATCATTAATTAGAGAGTGTTTCGCATAACAGGCTCTTGTCTCTGTGGCTCATCTCAGCAATTTCTGCATTCGATGGGCCCTTTCGAGCCACCAGCCTCATCGTGATTTGATGAATATTTCCCCGGTAACCTCTTTGTTGACTCACTTTAACTTCATAATTGGCTTTTTGAGTCAAGTTTAGCCAAACTAGACAAACTAAAGTTGTGTTGACTAAACAAAGGTGGCGATATAGGTTTAACATGAATAAGTGATGTCAAAATCAGGCTTCTCAGCATTCTACATCATGTGCAGGGACATGGACTCAGCTTGGCTTCAGTGGAGTGACACAAGCCATACATCTGGGCTTCTTGTGTAATCCCCTGTTTGGTCTGTGTAGCGTATCCCCCTCTGGTAGCTGGGCCATAGAGACTACAAGTCTACTACGGGTAGGCAGAGTTGCTCCTTTAGCTCTTGTAATAGAGGTTCATGCTTTTAGCACTGGAGGTCCTACGTTCAATCCTTGCTGAACCATGATGGTGGTGACTTTGCTTGCAAGAATAAAACAAGTAGGATTCGGCCCCCAGTCTCTGGATCTAATCCTGCTGCCCTTCCTTCCTTCTTCAGGCAAAACTCCAAATGACTTTAGAATGATCGGCTAAGATTTTATAAAAACAAAAAATAAATAGAATTGGCTTCAGCTGGAATCCAACCTAGATAAGGAAATCGACATGATGATGATTCTACATTAGCTCATTACACAGAAGTATGCGAAGTACTTTACGGGGCCAGTAAAACAAGGTTCCCGCTCAGAAAGGATGACAAGTGAGAGTAACAGACAGAAAGGAGAGAGGGAGTCGGATGAGAATTGCAGTGATAAGATCACAAGGTTTGTCAGTTAAGTCATGTACACGTGCTGATGGCTCCATGTTAGTGGGTGTTTTAGATCAGTGCTTGTAGGTGATATTATGGGTAAATTGTGAGGAGGGGTCTGGGCCATACATGTGTGCTGTGTATTTAATTAAAATCTTAATACCATGTTTATATAATATTTTGACTTAATTTAGTGGATCTATGATCTTTTAGACCTAGGTGCGAACACGTGTTAGAGACCGTAGAGTTACCTAGTTTGGCCATAGAGTTATTGAGTCACCTGGTATCGCATACCTCAATTCCCGTTCAAGTGATGTTCATTGTGTGAAAAATGGTGCTTGGTTGGTGAAGTGTTACCAAAGTGATCTAAATCTCTGTGTCTTTATGTAGAAACAACCTGTTCCTAGGCTTCCTGATGGGGTCTGCTTCTCTGGAAATGCATCCAGCATGCTAATGAAAATTTCAATAGGAACGGGAACAGATATATTTCTCCTTACTTGCTGGTGCAGAAGAACATGTGCACGAAATTGTTCTTGCCTTTATGCTCAGAACATGTTTCAACTTGCTGCAAGTAGAAGCTTAGTTCTAACCGCTAATGTTATTTTGCTTCTATTCTGGTTAATTCTTGTGAATCGTCCAGGAGAAAGAATGTATCTAGGTTGATTAACAATCTTTCCCTTTATATACTTATATCCTACTTTTCACTTAAGGCTCACCAAGTGATTCACTGTTATTAATTATTAATTAAGGATGCTTCACAGCACCCCTGACTGGTAAGTGAGTATTAATATATTCATTATAATATGTTTATAATAATTCATAAGATTAAATAAGATGAGTAAAAGAGGCCCAGACCGGCTAAGAGCTGGATTGAGGCACATAACCAGAGCTCCATGTGGGGCACTACACGGCGCATTGTATCTGAAGTGGGCATCATATTTCCTAGTGCTCCAGAAGACATGGGGGAATGCAACCACTTGGCAACGGTGAGCATTCACTTCCCTCTCCAGCTGGTTGGCTCTAGCAGAGCTAGGTAGCAAAGACCCCACGTCTCCCCTTTGCAGAGCTAACACAGCCAGCTACCCCTGCATGGTGGCTCAAGTGGAGACGGTGCTCTAAGTGCTCTCTCCTTCCCTTATGCTCCCACGTGAGCAACGGGCATAATCTGGACCTAAGTGACTTGCCCTAATGTTATACAGTCAATTCCAGGCATTCTCTCTTACAGCCCTGGGTCTAATCCCACATGAACATTGCCTCCCTTATCTTATCAAATGCTCAGGCCAGATGCTCAGCTGGTCTTAATTGGTGTAGTTCCATGGAGGTCATGGAGCTAAACTGATCTACACCAGTTAAGAATCTGGTCCTTTGGGTGTAATCTGTCCCATGGTGCAATCTGTTGGCAAGGCCTCTAGATTTCCGGCAGGGCATTGCATACCAACAAGACGGGGAGTCTCCTGATATTCTGGAATCCAAGTCCCTTCCATTGGTTGGCTAACTCTGGTTAGTTTCTTTAGTTCCTCCTTCTCCTTAGTATACCTGGATTACCAGCCTGCATAACGTAAACAGATTTTGTACCACAGTTATGTGTGAAGTTAAACAACTGGTTCAGAAAAGTTTCAGAGTAGCAGCCGTGTTAGTCTGTATCCACTTTGGTTCAGAAAAGGTAGTCTGGTCTACGATGCCATGACTGTGCCTCTCTCTGAGTAGGCAAAAAGTCTCAGAACCAAAGTGCGAAGCTATCCATCAAGTCTGAATACTTGGCACGAACACTTTTAGGTCCAACACTAGAAAAATGGTACATTCGACACCAATGTACCAGATCTTACTTCAGTAGCACAGGAACCAGGAATCACAGCAACAGGGCCAAATGAGCAAGCATCTTCTGAACAAAGTGGGGAGTGTGCTTGTGGGAAGTCACAGGAGTTCCAGGGGCATAAGTGGGAGAAGAATGACTATAGAAGAGAGACCCCTTCTCAGAGCCGGCCTGGTGAGTTTATCTGCAGCGATGTCAAGTGCCAAAAAGGAGCAAAACGTTCAAGTGGCCAATGTGATGCTATCCAGGCCTCTTGCCTAGGGCCTGGGAGGAATTGGGTAGGGGGTTTTGTCATAGAATAAGGTTTCCTCATGTGGAAAAATTGACAGTGGTTCATAGACTGTTCTTCTAATTTGGCTCCATGCAGAGATGTAAATGTTTCATTGATAATACTCCGTCATTTGCATCCTTGTGTCTGAGTGTCATCCTGCTGAGAGGTGACCCCCTAGACTTTCATTCATTCCTGTGGGGAGGAGAATGGCTACTTTGTGCCAGGCTTTGTAACTGTAGTAAAGCAGTCATCAAAAGTTTAACTGGGTTACTCAAAGTATTATGGGTTGGAACCATGCTCCACCGCTCCGTTACTTCCTGCTTAGTTAGTGGGAGTTTTCCCTCCATTCTGTTTGCTGTGTAGTTTAGTAAAGCAGCGTGTTCCCAGCCAGCAGTAGTGTAAGTACAGTGTGTTTCTTATGCACTGAGCGACCCCTTTACAGAAGTACCAGTCACAAGTTGCCAACCCAAATTAGGTGTGTGGAGACTGATGGAGTCTGGAGGGTTTATGGATGGAGTTCTTGGAGTATTCACTTGATCGTTAGTATCTGTCTTTTGACCTTTCCTTTAGCAGATGCATTGGATGAGTGGCTACACATACAGTTGTTGAATGGCTGATATTTTTGGAAGATGGCATGATTGACCATGGGTGCTTAACAAAGGCAAAATATTTTCTTTTGACCCCCTAAAATGCCTTCCTCTTCCATAAATGTCAGTTCTCTCACAATGTGCAGCCAGTTGACATCCATTTTTGGATCAACTTGGCATCTTATATGGCAGGTAATTCTGGGGAAAGCAGAGTGAGGCTCTGGAAACATGGCAGAGGGAATCTGCATACCTACGCCCCGAATCAGCAATGCACTGAAGTATGGGCTTAACTTTAAGCATGTGAATAGTTCAGTTGACATTAAGCATGTGCTTAAGTGCTTTGCTGGGCCTGCACACCCAGAGCTGTATTCTGCAGGGGCATAGGAGAGGAGGCAGGGCCCACTCTGCTCTGCGCGGCCGCCTCAGGGCTGGTCCTTGTTATTCATGGGGGTGATGAGACTCATGGTTGTGGGGGAGGCAGCTCCACTCAGCATCCAGACTCTGTTGCTCAAGCCAGGGAGCCCAATGTCCCAGCCCCACATCCCACGTGGGTGGCCCTGGCACTTCTTCTGTCAGATTCTGTCCTTTGGGCCTCCGTAACGGTGCATGACTCTATCATTGCACAGCAATGTGGCTGGGATGGGGGCTGCCATGACGCAGGGTTCAGGCTATGAAGCTGTGTGTGGTTTCTTGAGCAAAGGAGTAAATGCTGCTCCCCTCCCCTCTGCCCCAAAGGGAGTTTTTGCACCCTTGGTTTCATGATTTCTGAGGGTGCAGCTGAACCCAGGAACCCCTGCTAACGCTCCATCTGGATCAGAATTTAGCTTGTGGTCTTTCACTGGTTCACATTCCCAGCATGTGTTAGCACCGCATCTGCTTGCTCAGCTAATATGCGCTGTAAATCAGTGGAGCACCTTTCATTACCCTTTGCTGAGCATCGAATGTGGTCGGTAATGGAAAAAGCCCTGTCCCAAAGAACTTGTACTCTGAAAGACAGGTCCAATGTATCCTCCCAAGTGCTTGACCATAAAACAACACGAAAATGCACGTCTGCGGGGCAAAAGAAAATAGCTTTGAGTGCAAATGTGGCTGCATGCTACAGCCCTACAAGGTTGGGGAATTTGGGGCATCGGGAAAGCTCCTGCTGTTGGCAATAAATGCCAATAGAATCTTTAACGTCCACACAGAACTTCTGCTCTCTCTGGAAGTAGCATGTTAGGCACATGTACCAATCAAAAATTCACTTTAATAGGCAGCCGGGAAGTGCCATCTCTCCAACCAGCACTCCTTCCTCTGACAGCAGGATTTCACTGATACGCCATTTTACACTAGATCACATCTGTAGACATTCATGTGCCAGAACAGAATACGTGATCAGTAGGGGAAAAAAGGAAGTCACTTTATTCACTAGCACCCCAAGGACTACAGCTGGCAACCCGGTAAGCCTCAAAGACTGTGTAGATTGTCAGAATTTCCAGTATGTTTCATGACAGCACTGCCCAGAGGCACTCGGTATAAATTCAAAGTCAGGAAAAACCGTGGCACTGCGGGACCCGCTGCAGCACAAATGCTTCAAGGAGATGGAGCATCAAATGTAAGTTTTGCACTTTCCTCTGGAATTGGGAACAGAGCTCCCCCACATGCCGTAAGTTTTGCACTTTCCTCTGGAATTGGGAACAGAGCTCCCGCGGATGCCACTGGTTTGGGGCCATGACAGTTGAGGCCTTTTCACGTAGGGGCAAGCCAGCTTGCGCATATTGGTTCAGAGCAAGAGCCTTTGCTTCTCCTCTAGGCAGCCAACAATGGTTTGGAGGGTAGTTGGGCACTATATGCACCAGCCTTGCTCTTGACCAATGCCTTGGAATCTCTAAACCTGGACTGAGCATGTTTTCATTATCTGAATCCAAAGGCTGGAAATGCTCATTAGCAGAAACCTAATAGGTACTTGCAGGGAGAAGAAAAAAACTTGGGTGAAATCTTTGGCCTATTGAAATCAATGGGATTTTTTGCCATTACATGGAAATTGCCATGTTGGATCAGACCCAAGGTCCATCTAGCCCAGTAACCTGTCTTTCACAGTGGCCAGCCCCAGATGCTCCAGAGGAAGGTGTAAGACATGGAATAATCTGTGCCTCACGTAGCTTTCATTCTGATCTCTAGTACTCAGTGATTGGCTTAGGCATTGACTTCAGTGGGGCCAGCGTTTCGCCCTTTGATTTTTAAGGATGAGTAGTTGCCTTAGTCTTGTAAGTATAAACGGGACATCTGCTCAAGAGGTTCTAGCTGTCTTCTCCATTTAGAAGTTACTTGGAATAAGGAAAACAGCTCCAGGTAATAAAAAGAACTAGCGTATTTTATTACATTTTTTTAGCGTGCTTTTCGTCGGGAAAGGGAAAGAATGTATTCATCATTCTGGCTGAACAAGTAAAGCAAAGGTGATATACATTTATCATAGTCAGTAAAAACTTGAAGCAATCTGCTCAAAAAAGATATGGCCTAGTGGCAGAGAAATCCATCCCAATTCAGGGCCTCATTGTGATGTGTCCTTTCTGGGCACGAAGAAGGCATGGTTGGAGAAGGCTTCAATGACAGAGACTGATCATGCAAAAATGGTTGATGACTGTTGAAATTTAAATCTGAGTTGATGTATTCTGTTTTTGCTCCTTATTTATGATATCAATCCTGGAACATTTGTGCAACTGAGTTTTTTTTAGCACGAATGCAGATTTTAAACTTGTATGCTAGAATGCTCACAGAAAGCAAGAGTAAAATTTGCTTTGCACAAGGATTTTCAATAGTAACTGGATTATAAGAGGCTGATAAAGGAGGTGCTGTCGTCATCATGAACAAGTCTGACTACCAGACGGAGGCTGCCAGACAACTCTCCAATACCAAATTCTACAGGCCATTTTCCTCAGATCCCACTGAGGAATATACTAAGAAACTGCACCATCTACTCAGGACACTCCCTACACTAACACAGGAACAATTTAACATACCCTTAGAGCCCTGACTGGGGTTATTCTATCTACTACCCAAGATCCACAAACCTGGAAATCCTGGATGCCCCATCATCTCTGGAATTGGTACTCTCACTGAAGGACTATCCAGATATTAGACTCTCTGCTCAGACCCTATGCCATCAGCACTCCCAGCTATCTCCGTGACACCACTGATTTCCTGAGAAAACTACAATGCATTGGTGATCTCCCAGAAAACACCATCCTAGCCACCATGGATGTAGAGGCTCTCTACACAAACATCCCACACACAGATGGAATACAAGCTGTCAGGAACAGTATCCCTGATGATGACACAGCACAACTTGTTGCTGAGCTCTGTGACTTTATCCTCACGCACAACTATTTCAAATTTGGTGACAATATATATCTCCAGACCAGTGGCATCGCCATGGGCACCCGCATGGCCCCACAATATGCCAACATTTTTATGGCTGACCTGGAACAACGCTTCCTCAGCTCTCGTCCACTCACGCCCCTCCACTACCTACGCTACATTGACATCATCTTCATCATCTGGACCCAGGGGAAGGAGACTCTGGAAGAATTCCACCACGATTTCAACAGCTTCCACCCCACCATCAACCTCAGCCTGGACCAGTCTACATGGGAGGTCCACTTCCTAGACACCACAGTACAAATAAGTGATGGCCACGTTAACACCACCCTATACCGAAAACCCACCGACCGCTATGCCTACCTTCATGCCTCCAGCTTCCACCCCGGACACACCACACGATCCATCGTCTACAGCCAAGCACTGAGGTACAACCGCATCTGCTCCAACCCCTCAGACAGAGACCAACACCTACAAGATCTTCATCAAGCATTCTCAAAACTACGTTACCCACACAAGAAAATAAGGAAACAAAGCAACAGAGCCAGACGTGTACCCAGAAGCCTCCTGCTACAAGACAAGTCCAAGAAAGAAACCAACAGAACTCCACTGGCCATCACCTACAGTCCTCAGCTTAAACCTCTCCAATGCATCATCAGTGATCTACAACCCATCCTGGACAATGATCCCTTGCTTTCACAGACCTTGGGAGGCAGGCCAGTCCTCACCCACAGACAACCTGACAATCTTAAGCATATTCTCACCAGCAACCACACACCGCACCATAACAGCTCTAACTCAGGAACCAATCCATGCAACAAACCTCGATGCCAACTCTGCCCAGATATCTAAACAACACCATCACAGGACCTAACCAGATCAGCTACAACGTCACTGGTTCATTCACCTGCACGTCCACCAATGTTATATATGCCATCATGTGCCAGCAATGCCCCCCTGCTATGTACATTGGCCAAACTGGACAATCACTGCGTAACAGGATAAATGGACACAAGTCAGATATCAGGAATGGCAATATACAAAAACCTGTAGGAGAGCACTTCAACCTCCCTGGCCACACCATAGCAGCTGTAAAGGTAGCCATCTTACAGCAAAAAAACTTCAGGACCAGACTCCAAAGAGAAACTGCTGAGCTCCAGTTCATTTGCAAATTTGACACCATCAGATCAGGATTAAACAAAGACTGTGAATGGCTAGCCAACTACAGAAGCAGTTTCTCCTCCCTTGGTGTTCACACTTCAACTGCTAGCAGAGGACCTCACCCTCCCTTATTGAACTAACCTCGTTATCTCCAGACTGATTCTTGCCTGCATATTTATACCTGCCCCTGGAAATTTCCCAATTACATGCATCCGACGAAGTGGGCATTCACCCACGAAAGCTTATGCTCCAATACATCTGTTAGTCTTAAAGGTGCCACAGGACTCTCTGTTGGATTATAAGAGTTCTGCTTATCCATCATTCAGGAACATGAAATAATATCATGTGACTTAATGACCAATCACAAGTAAGCAGCACATCTTTCATTCTAAATATCAAGTAGTGAATACCACCCTGTAGAGTAAACAACATTGAATGAAAAAATGTTGCAGAATTATGAATGCATTTGAGAAAATCATGTTCCATGCCTGGATATTTTGCAAAGGGTAAACCAAGCAAAATTCACAATAGATTATTTGGTTGTAAGTACATCCCACTACTAATAATACCTAATTGGCTGGTTTTATTAGATCTGATCTCAAGTTTCTGGAGTTAGCTGGAGATGGGCGTGAAGGTGCAAGTTGTGAATGGCAAGTTTATTTTCCTAAGTTGGTATTTCTCCAGTTAAGAATTTGTCATTGTTTTAAATGCTTTTTAGATGGCTCCAGTTACTTTGTAGCTTAAGCATCTACAGGAGGTTCTCATTTAGTATGAAGATATAAATACCACAGGGATAGGTGTCTGATAAAAGCCATCTAGCCAGCTAGCTGGGTACATATGGGGACTGACTGATAGATGGAAGGGAATGCAAGGCTATAGATCAGATACACTTTTGCAATTAAACAGGGTCTCGGGCTGTGTGGCATAGCTTTTACTTCCATTCAGACATTATTAATACTAAACCGAGTATCTGAAAATATTACAAAGGGATCGGCATTTCTGCTAACGAGACCTTGCTAATGCTATGTTTTGCTACGGCAGAAATTGTTCTCCGCTGTGTCACAAACTATTTCTGGTCAAGGAAACAAATGTGACAGTTGCAAAGTTACTGTAAATTGCATTTTATTGTAGCTGTTAGAATTTAAGAAATGGTGTGGCATTATTCTTTTTATTCCAGGTTGGTGCTGTAGCAAATACCATCTAGCTCCCCTATCGGGCCATGAAGAGCGGGTAATCCAGCTTCCATGTAAGCACATTGAGAAAGGAGGAAGGGCCAGATATTGCGTGAGAGAGCCCCTTGCCTTCCAAGCGAAACAGATGCCCCGAGCTCAGAGCTCCTGCTTGGACTCCAGATGTGTTCTGTATGGAGGAGGGGGCGAGGGTTATGGGCCTGAGCAAGCACAGGAGTTTGACATTGAAGTGTTCGGTTTTGCCTTTGGAAGCTCTTGGTTTGATGCCCTTGCTTAGGAGGACTATACGTTCAAGTTTTCTGGGAGGCTCTGCCTTTCCAAGGCATGTCCTGGGCTTCCAGTTGGATTTATTAAAACTGGGCCAATTCCTGGTTTTAGTTCAGCCCTAGACACTGGGGCTCTTGGTGTAATGGGGCACACTCACCTCTTGAGCATCTCCTAGTGGCTGGGTGTGGTACTGCAGACCTTTTCTCAACCCTGGCACCCCCTGCAAGTTGCCAGCCTACTTTGGCAGGTCTTCAGTGGCTTGGTCCTCCAACTGAGTCCCAAAGTCCAAATGAACCCTTTCAGGGTAGTAAAGAGTCCAAAAAATAATCAGTCTGTTTCCCCTCGCTAGGGTCTTCAGGCCCAGGTCAGGGCCCTTTCAATTCAGCCCTTTGTTCAGGCTCCCAAATAAGGTCTTTTTGTGGCTCACGCCCCTTTACCTGTGGCCGGGAGAAGATGCTGGGGCCTCCCACTACTCCAGGTTCCAGCCCAAGGACTCTATAAACACCAGCCACACACTGCTCAATTTCAATTTATTGCTGCTTCTTCCCCGGGCCTCTTCCTGCCCTGACCCCTTTTTGCTTCACCCTTATTTCAGGGTTAAGGTTCTCAGATTCTCTCTCTCCCTGCAAACCCAGCGAAGCAAAACACAGCCAGAAACAAACTCTGATGACCCCTCGAGCTCCTGTGGCCAGAGAGGAGCCCTTTCCTTGCCCCTCTGGTCCCAGCCAGCGACTGGCAGGCTAAGGCCCTGCAGCTCCTTTTGTCTGACCTGCTGGGCCCTGGCTGGCTGCTTCTGTGAGGCCTCTCTAGGTGGGCCTGGACGAGCCACCTTCACTGCTCCTTTCCTGTCACTTGGCAGCCTCTTGGTAGTAGGCCCACGGGGCTCCTGTAGGGAGCCACAGAGGCCAGGTCCACCCCGTCACACTTGGCTGTTGCTGGGCCGACCAGAGCCAGAGGTGGTGCTGCCCTGCAAATCCTAAGCCAAGTTATGCAGCTGCAAAAGAAATATCTGCTCCTCTGGCCCCTGTTCCCCACAGATTGATAGATTTTGAGACCAGAAGGGATCCTCCGGTCCGGCCTCCAGCCTAGCACAGCCCATAGAATCCCGTCCAGGATTTCCTGCATCAAGCCTGTAACTTCTGGCTGAGCTGCAGCGAACCTTTTGGAAAGACAAACAACCAATCTCCGTTTAGAGACTCTGCCAGTGGTGGAGAATCCACCATGACCCCACGTAAGTTGTCCCAGTGGTTAATCAGCCTCCGTGTCTCAAACTGCACCTTATTTCCACTTTGAATTTGACTTACTTCAGCTCCAAGCTCTCGGATCTTGGTTGACGGTAGGAAGTGACTTGACCAAGGTCGCACAAAAATCGGTGTCAGAATTGCACATAGATCCTGGGTCACCTGCCTCATTCACTGGCCCACAGGACCTTCCTTCCTGCTGCTGTGACTCAGATATAAACGGAGGCACAATGCAGAGCATTAGCTACGATAGGACCAGAGCTCCTGGCACAAGGCTCTGCTACTCATCCACTACCTGATTGCGACAGACAGACTCCTACAGCCTTCATTGGCACTGGACTAGCAGCTCCTCCTTTCTGCACACCGTTCCTGCCCCTCCAAACCAGCAACCCTTCTCCTGCCCTCACAACCTGCCCTAACTTCTGCTTTCCCGACACCCCTTCCTTACTCCCCACTTCCATGGGGCCCTGCTTCTTCCTTCCCCTACCTTTCCTCCAACCTGGCAACCCCACCCTTGCCTCCTCCAGCCCTCCCAATCTAGCAGCACCCCCCTTAAACCTCAAACCAACAACCCAGCCTCCCCAATGCCTACCAGGAACCTTTCTGTCCATCAAGGAAGAGCTGGGGGGCAGGGGTAGAGGTGGCCTAGGAGCAAGGATCAGGGCGTGGGGTGAAGGGGAGGAAATGAGAGAGAGAGAGAAGGAACAAACCTGGAAAACTCTCCTCCTCCTCCAGGGTTTTCCCAGTCTCCGGGAATGGCCAGGAATAAGGCAGAGCTCGAAGCAGGTATGGTGGAAAATAATGCAAAAGGAGAGGGAGCTGAAAGGCCGGGGGTGGGAGGGGGACAACCAAGGGAGTCACAGGGGTACATGGGGCTTTCCTGGATCCCAATTTCTATTGGGAAAGGTTGAGAAGGGAGGAGGGTTTGGCTGGAGCGGCGTTGGCCCCTCTCCTCTCCTGCCCCCCAGCTTTTAAAACCTATCCCACTGGACTCCCTGCCCTCCCCCAAATCCTGCCCCATATGCCCCTGAGAGACAAATCCCACCCCCTTTCCTTGCCCCGTGCCCCACATCAGGTATCCTGTTGATTGATGTGGAATGTCTGGTCACCCTGGCTGAGCTGCTGGAGAATTACTCATCCCAGTCACGTCTGTTTGGGTGTCTGTCTCTCCCCGGGAGGCGGCTCTAGTCTTGAGAGCAGGTGTTCTCTCTGCAGCCCTTCTGGACCTGAGATGCTTCAGATGATCCAGCCTCCCTCCTAACTGCTCCTGCTCTCTGAAACTCTCCGCACAAAGAGGCGCTGAGGCAGATCTCCCGGGCTGCTGCCTTCACTGAGGAACAGGGGGGTGATAAGGGGAGGGCTTCATCGTCTGATTTCTGTATCCAGCGCACAGCTCCTGGGGGGGGTGTGTGTGTGTGTGTGTGCGCGAGAGAGAGAGGAAGGGAGTGCGTTTGCTGCCTGAAGGCTACTGCTGCTGCAGTATCAGCACTGGTGCTGCTGGCAACCAGGCATCAGGGGAGCTCTTTTGCTGATTGCTGAATGGTTACAAGTGTTGCAATGCAAAATACAAAAGCATCGCTCCAGGAGAGGCTGCATTTGAAGCTCCACTTGTAAAATCTTCGGGAGGGGGCTTCTCGAGGAATTCAGAACCAGCCAGCCCGGGCTCCAGGCAGCAGCACCGCCTCAGCCTTCATCGCTGCTCGCTTCCCATTCCTTCTCCAGGAAGGGAGGGAAAAGAATCCAGAAAGCCCTGCCGCAGACAGACTCCGCCGGAGGCTAACAGGTGTTTGCTGGGGTTTGGTTGGGGAGGAGAAGGTGGGAGAAAAGTTAACTGGAAAACTCAAGCTGGGCAAAGGTGCATTGATCTTGTGCCAAGTGGACGTGCCAGGTCTGCCGGAGAACAGTGTGTCTGGAGAAGCACCGCGGGATGTCTTGCCAGTGACCTGCTCGATCTCCCTGGAAACGCTGAGCCCTGCCTGCCAACTTTGCCCTGCCAGAAGTTGTGAGGGATAAAAGCCCAGGAACAAAGGGCGGGGGGGGGGGTCTCCTCTGCGGACCAAACCACTTGAGCTAAACTCTTGCATCCTGGTTTGGTCTGGTGGAAGCATCCCGCCTGTGCCTCCTCTGCGCCGAAGCTAGTGGCGGTGGGCGCTCGTGCTGCGGCATCAGCCGAAGGTGTTAGCGGTGGGATCCAGTGCCCCAGATTTTGGGGACTGGAAGACCAGCATGCTGGCTGCTGCACCTGCAGCCAGCACCCAGAGCCCCTGCGTCTGACCCCCGGGCAGTGTCGGGGCGGTGGCGGCCATGGCTGCAGCAATCGCCAGCTCCCTGATCCGCCAGAAGAGACAAGCCAGGGAGCGGGAGAAATCCAATGCTTGCAAGTGTGTCAACAGCCCCAGCAAGAGCAAGGGCAGCTGCGAGAAGAACAAGCTGAATGTGTTCTCCAGGGTCAAACTCTTCAGCTCCAAGAAAAGACGGAGAAGGCGACCAGGTTGGCAAGGGTTATGTGTTTGGTTTTGTTCTGTTTTTAACACAAGCCCTAATGTGCATCATGCCGGGGGAGGGGGACTGGTGAAATTAACTCTCAGGTATTGCAATTGCCAATAGACTTGGGGGCACAGACATGCAGAGCTGGTTTCTCACTCACACGCCCTCTCGTCACCAATTTGTCTGGCATGCACCATTGATTTCTCTTCTTTCTCACATGCACACTCATGTGTACCCATGGATCAGTGATGTATTAGTGTGTGTGTGTGCGTCTCACACACACACACACACACACACACACACACACACACACACACCCCTCTCCTTCAATCATGTGTTCATCTGTCTACATGTTCAATAATCTATTTTCCCTCCTTCAGGTCTCTAGAATTTCTCTGCTTGTGCTATTATTTGTTAATTATATGAGATCAGGCTATTTACGTTAGCCAGCAGCTTCTAGACCTTTATAACCTTTCATCCCCCTGCGCCTTTCTAGGAATATTTTATATAAATCTCACAGGCACAATTCTGTATGTAACAGAGGTGTAAAAGATCAGGTATGAAGAATTAATTTTCTGATCCAGTGCATTTTGTACACAGGAGGAGCAGAAGCCCGTCAGCAATGTTGCTAGTAATTTGCCTTTCCAAAATCTAGTTGCCTCTAGCCACTGAACTTGCCTGCATTTTTCACGTAGCCAAATAATAGGGTGGCTAGTTGAAAAAGGGAGCCTAAATTTGCTACGAGCTTTTTGAACATTGCTAATGCAAGAAAATAGAGTGATCTTTGGTTCGGTTTCATATTAAATGAGAGGGTGTATATAAATTATGCATCCCTCAGTACACTTATTAAAGGTTGCTAATAGGAAGTAATATACTTATGCAAACTATTATAAGGGTTTGCTTCAAATCCTATCCAAAATATTTGTAACAGCATATCTACCCTGATTTCTTTCCTTTTAAGACCAGGAAGTCTTGCCCAGATGTGGGAACTTTTGGGTTGAAAATGGCAATTCATATTTTCATATTGTGTTTATCTGTGAATCAGCTAAGGTTTTGAAGCAGACTGCTAAAAAGGCTTCACTGTCTGATGAGAATAACTGTGTGACAATTACTACAATGCAGATGTCATTGGGATTCAGTGGAAGTAGACCTATTTTATTGCAATTACTCTTGATGCATTGCTGAGATATTTTCTTTAAACGTACAGACTTCCTAGCAAATCCTGTTGCTATTTACTTCAAAGTCCAGAATGATCTAATGTTGTTTTGGCTATTTCATTTTCCAACACTGAACATGAGGATGATTATGAAGCAGATTTATATCCAAACTGTTTTTTTCTTTCTTTTTTTTCCCGAGTCTGTGAAATAGCATCTTTTATGGTAATATTCCTATTACAATTCAACATGTTGCTGAGTTTAAAGTGGGTTCCTTCCTCTATTTACCTCTGTTCATTAACTAGTTTATCCCTTCTGATTCTGCATGTTCTTTGGATCAGCAAAGAACGGTGGATTGTTTGTTGGAATTGCAGCAGTTCTTATGGTAAACCTTAGCTGCTGTATATTTAGGCTCTTGATTCGGTATGCAGTTTTCATTCTATCTTACCTTATCTTAGTAGTTCTCTCTTTCCCTCCTTTTGAGAATTCACACCTTGTTAAAAGCCAGAATACACTCTTTGCCAGCACATTTCTAATCTTGAATGAGATAGGGCACGGCTTCCTAAGTCAAATGACACGCTGTTGGAATTGGTATTCACTGGAAGCAGATTTAAATGTGTTACCTACATTACAATAGAAAGTGGCATTTCATCATTTGGCAATTGATTTTTATAGTCACTGATTTGCTCTTTGCCTAAATGGGAACAGATATAAAGCTGCTAATCCTGGTGTTTTTCATATATCATCTCTGAAATCAAAAATGAAGATTTGTTTTGAACCCTAATAACATGCAACGGCACATCCAGATCTCATACATTAACCTTGTTATTGTCTTCTTACAGAGCCACAGCTTAAAGGAATAGTAACAAAACTCTACAGCAGGCAAGGCTACCACTTACAATTGCAAGCAGATGGAACAATTGATGGGACAAAAGAGGAGGACAGTAGTTATAGTAAGTGGCATCTGAATGCATCAGATAACCTTGTGTGTTTGTGAATTATGGGGTATCCGGTTCTTTTCCATCTCCATCGGTTTGAAAATTAATGTTCTGGGATGGCTGACTGAGTGAAACATTAACACTGTGCACCTACTTACCATTGAGGCTGAAGGGAAAGCACTGCAAAAACATTTAAAGCAAATATACTTGAGGAGGTAATGGTGATACCGCCCCAAAACAATCCGAATGTTATCTCCATGGTAATCTAAAGAAGTTCATTGCTGTCCTTTGGATTTTATTAGATTTTTTTTCAACAGAGAAAATTTGCTCGCCTACGCAGCATGCCTGAAATAGACTAACGTTATCTCCAGTCTTAAGCAGGGGTCTCACTCGAACAGAGCTGAGTTATTTCACATAATGAGAATTCATCATCATTTTAAAGTTCACATTCCTTGTCTCCCCGTACCCAGTGCTGATAATTCTGAGCCTACTTATGATTTAAGTAATGAAACAATTTTCCTTGGGCTTTTCTGTGAAACAGTTTTGAGGAGGTTTTTTAAGCCAGGAGATGAATGGAAAAGAGCAAACGAGGACTAAAAACGGTGATATTGATACAATTACCCCCCAAAATTTCACACTATTGTTTTGTTTAGTTTAAATGAATTTTTTGTCTTGAAAAAAGTTGGAATGAACCAAGAGGGTATTTCAGCGATAGCTAATGTGTATAATTTTGTTGAGCCCGTAAACTGGAAACCAAAATCCAGTCTTCCTTTTCCACAAAGCTAATATCTTTTCAATTTATTTCATTTTCATTAAGCTCTCAAATGTCAAAGGAGGGAGGTTGGATAAGAACAACAAATCCAGTAGTTTTTATGACATTTGATTGATCGTGTCACGTTTCACCCAGATCCACGTAGGTTTCTACTCTTCTCTCTCTTTAACATTCATTGCTTTGCAGAGCTATTTTTCACTGACATGACAGAACCAATGAGGTTGCTGTGGATCTGTCATGTGCAGTCGTTACAGGTGCTGAAAGCAATGCACGCTGCAGGCCAGGTAAACCAAGGCCAACTCTGAGCTGCTTTCAAATCTGAGTCCCATGCCGTAGAGTTGGTGACACCCCTTTAGGATGCAGCCAATTATCCCAGCTCGCTAAGGCAAGATTGGGAGTCCTCGAAATCTAGTTTAAACCTTCAACAAACACCTCATGGTAGATGTGTAGTCATGTTACTTAATGCAGTACTGGAAGGCACTCCGATAGGATGGTGATCAGCACGATATAAGAACCTATGTTGAATAGAATGAAAGCTGGTCATCATGCATCATAAAATTCTGCTGTTCTTTAAAACAATTGTTGGTGTTTTGACATTACAGGTTAAAAGAAATAATATCGATTTGTTCAGAATGTTGGCAGCACTCTGCACTTGGTCTGGTTTTAAATAAATGAGTTAAGAAGCTAACAGGCAAATGTAATAATTTCAGTTGTGTTATAAACTTTTAGTGTACCAAACCGAGTCCCCTGAATTGCAGATTATTTCTCTTGGGGCAGTTCCACCCAAATACTTTATTTTGACTTGTTTTAATGGAGTTCTGACATTCTAGGTGAGAGAGCCAGGAGGGGACTTCTTACAGTCACACAGATGTGTCCGTTTCCAACATATTTTTGTTTGCATTATGCATTTAAATTTACCACATCGAGAGAGATTACCGGGCTACATGTAAATCATGTAAGCTTCTTGGAGCTGAAAATCAGCCTTCACAAATAATGAATGTTCTACGCAAAGGAGGATGTGATGGATGTATCCTAGACATGGATGCAACTGGCCTGCACTTTCCCAACATGGAAAAGCATTTTACTTTCACCTATTGGAAGTGAATATAGAGAACTGTAGATGTATGGCATGTAATAATAATACCACCTAGCTCCTTTCCTCAGTAGATCTCAAAGTACTTTACAGTCTCCCCGTTTTACAGATGGGGAAACTGAGTCATAGAGTGGTGACATGACTTGTATGAGGTCAGCCAGAAGCCCAGTGGCGGAGCCAGGAATAGAACCCTGCTCTCCTGATCCAGTGCTCTGCCCTCTAGGCCACACTGCCTATTTACCCTGGTCCTGAACCTGTTCTAATGACAAAGTTCCTATTAGCATCAGCAGGGCAGGATTGAACCCTTATACACTATTGGCCTGATTCTGCACATGTCACTCATATGAGTAAGGCTTTGGAGAATCCGGCGCTAAAGAATTAGTCTTTCCTTTCTTCGACAAAGGCGTACCTTATTTGGCTGTGATTGGCACATCCCTTCTGGGAAAGCCCCCATTAAAAGTCCACGCAGCAGTGACTGGGCTCCAACCTGTTGCTCTGACCACAGTAAAATTCTGATCCCCGCCCTCTTTCTTTCCCCGTTATTGTAGTCCCTGCTTGCAGATCTGCTGAGTCTTATTCATTTGCAGGAAGTCGCCTTCGTTTTGCATTAATTTTAAGGCTGTTTTGATTACTCTTCCTCGTATGAAGGAGTATTTGGCTATGCCTTGCAGTGAGACATTTTTTTTAATTATTACAAGTGAGATTTTAAATTCTTCCGCATTCAAATCATTCCACCTTGGGACAGCCCTTCGTTTTTTGCCGACAGCTGTTACAAGTCTGTAGCCAGGAGCCCATGCGCTCTGTGGCACAATGAACAAAATTCTGCAGCAAGCACCCCTCAAGTCAGTGGCGATGATCATTTATTCTATCTCCATGAAATACCCTTCATTCCCGGTGCCCTTCCTCCCCCCGCCAGCACCCAGGCACGAACACAGCTGTTGCTCAGAGTTGAAAATACTCATTTCTGTAAAATTAACCCATGATGAATTTAGAGGATGGGTTTTGTCCTATACTTTCCAGATGGCTCCTCTCCATTTGTTGGGTCTTGCCTCCCATAAAGTCATCCAGGCAGCCCAGCTCAAAATCTCCTTCCCCCGTTTCTGCTGGGCAAGAGGAGAGCATGGATCCAGTTACAGCAAGTTATCTCGCAAGCCCCCTGGGCCTTGACTTCTGCAGTCTAGATGGCCACTCTACATTTCCGGCTCCCCCACTCCCTGGCTGCAAGCTTGATTCCAGCTCCAGCTACCCAACCCTCTGCTGCCTGACTTCATAGATTGCTAGATGAAGTATGCACTGAAGTCCAATTTGACTCCTTGTGGGAAAGCGGGGCAGCAACAGACAGCTGCAGGTAGGTCACAGTAGGGCAGAAAGCCCAAAAACAAAATGCCAGGTGCTCAGATGCAAAGAACGGTGAATTCTACACCCATAGAACCTCAGCGTAAGCAGAGTCCGGAGTGAGATGAATGGGGCAGTTTGCACCTCTCAGGGCTAATCTTTCAGGCTCTCTGCAGGCTCAGAAGATGATATTCCATCAGTTTTCACTTGGTTCACATTTTCACAGTCCTATCCGCACCCATAAGGGCTAGAAGCGTATATAATTTTAAAAGAAATCTGAGATTTCAGAGCACGATTCTATGGTAAATGATGGATCGCAGAGTACACAGGGCCTTGCCTGTAGCCAGTGAGAGTCTTTACAGTTTGGGGAAGAATTTCTGGGGACAGGAGTTTTCCCAGCTTTAATTTTGCCTCATGAAATCGGGGGTTGTTTGGAGGTAAATGGAGGCAGAATTTGTTCCCTAATCTAGGCACTGGGAGAGATTTGACGGCTTGTCAGATACAAAGGAAAACATCTTCTTCGGAAAGTGGACATGTTTGTGTTTTGCAGCCTAGGCTGGCCTATAATTATCAATAACGTACACAGTAAGGCATACGCATGCAGCCCAGTGCTGCCTTAGTGTTACAGCTATTGTTTAGTGTCAGTTCATATTGAACAGCGGCCACAGCAAATAGCCTGTCTCCCTTAGGCATTACCTAGTTTTTTCATTATATCCGGTATTATGTCCTAGCCTCACGCCGTGTAAACTCACATGGAAATTCTAGTAGTTGATGATATTTGGCATTATCTTGTCCTAACACAAACTGACAATGATAGAGCGTAATGGAAAAGAATTAATTCTGGGTTGGCTTTTTGAGGCTTTTTCCATAATGCCTGTGCGGCTAAGGGAGTACTGTCGTTTGTTACTGTGTGCGAATAACGTCTCAGGCACCGTATCTGTGGCATCATTCGTGTACATTTGAATAAGGGAGAGTTTCCATGATTCTATCTATCGGTGTTCGGTATACAAGAGACTCTTACGTGTCTTTCCACGCTGATTCCTCACAGTGCTATGTAAACGAGACGTACTGTCTGCAAGGGCTTCATCTGAAGGGAAGGCCAATTTCAGGAGTAAATTTTGTATGACGTGGGAGTCAGGCTAACTCTGTAGCATGTGCTGATGTACTAGCTCACGCAGCATACCCCAAGGAGGTGTGGCCGGTGGCCAAGTTGCTCCTCTTGCCTCATGAGAGCCTGTGTGTGTACTGCCAGTGCATGCCAGTTTCTGGGGGGCATGTATGCTCTGTGACTCAGGGAAGTAGCAGTGTGTACCTCAGAGTGAGGCACCCAAACCTGCCCTGCGATGGCAGGCTTCCTCTGGCAAAATACACACAGCATGGCACGCGGCCCACTCTCCCTTTGCCAAGCGCAGCAGGATGACTTACTCTGAAAACCATCCCTCGCAAATGTCCTTAGCAGATCCATTGACAGATTCCTTCCAGCATTTCCCTTGGAGTCCGTATGCACCGCTTCCTGGTGAAAATCCCGACTCAGACTGCAGGCTGACGGCACTAGAAAGAAGAGCGTCAATGGAAGAGCGAGTTTCAGAATGCGGTTTGTTCCATTTTTATTGGCAGAGCAGAGGTGTGAGGAGAGATGCTGGGGAAGGAGAACCACTGGCTCTTCCGCTCTTTTCTTTGAGTTTCAGCCATGACCATCTAAATGCCCTGAATCCCAGCAGCACCAGCTGACCACTGTACGCGTGTGCGGACACGCTCTGCCAGCAAAACGTATAATAATGCTGCGGTTTGCACTTATGAAGCACCTTCCTAAGATGTTCTCAAAGTGCTTTAGGGACGTGAAAGCCTAAACCAGCGATACTCAGGCTGACACGCCAAAGCCACAAGTGGCTCTTTAATGGGTCTCCTGCAGCTCTTTGCAGCACGATATTAAAACACTGTGTGATTTAGTTATTAACCAATCTAAGTGATTAACCAATCAGGATGCTTTTTCTGTATTATCAACCAATTGTAGTTGATAAAATACGAATACTTGGTCAGTCATTTAGCGGTGAGAATTATATATATAAACTAAGTATTTCCTGTCATACTGTTTCAATATGAATATACAGTACTATGGTAAATGGAGCAATGAATTCACCCCATTCTGGTTCTTGTGGGTAATGTTGATCGCTAATTTTGGCTCCAGGACCACCGAGGTCTGAGTATCTCTGGCCTAAACTATGTTGCCTTTACTTGAATAAGAATTGGGTGTCTCTAATGTGTGAGGTCTTCTGAAAATCTGGCTGCAAGTCAGGAATCCTCACAACTCTCTTGTAAAGTGACTATTAGAGCTGTGCAGGAAATGATTTCTATCTTTCCCCCCTGCACACAAATTTTTACAATGTCAGTGAAAAATGTTGCTGCTTTGTGGAAGCCTAAAACTTAAAACTTCATGTTCACTGAAAACTAAAAGTTTTCAGTTCCTTAAAAAGTGGAGGGGGAAATTCTGAAAATCCAAATATTTTTGTTGAAAATTGTGTTTTTCATTTAAAAATTGTGTTTTTGACAAAAATCCCATTTTCCTGTGAAAAATCTTTTCGTCCTAAAAAGTTCCACTAGCACTAGTATTTATGCGCAATGTACAGATCGGGAAAGCGGAGCATGGAACTCTTCAATGTTTCAAGGTCAAACAGAGAGTGTGTGACACAGGCAGGAAGAGAACCCAAAAGTCTTGGGACCAGATTCTCACTGGTATACATGGGAGACATTCCTTTAAAATCAATGGCACTCTGCCCATTTACACCAGTAAAGAATTTGGCCTGTGGTCTCCAGTCCCTTTTTTAAACCCTAGACACTTCCTCCTTTAAGAAGGACATTTTAAAACTTGCTGTTTTCCCCAAGTCTTATTGATACACTCCCAGAATTTAGGGTCTGTATTAAACACTGGTAGGCTGCAAATTTTCTTGTAACTAAACATGTCCATTTGGGGATTCTTGGGCTGAAAGGGAATTTAAAACTGTTCTTTTTTTTTTTTTGCTTCTACCTTTGTAAATAACTCAATAATTTATTTCAAATCGGTGGTTTGGTTTTAAATTACCCTCAGACAATGATCATAAATACCAAATTCAGCCTGAAGCAGATTGGAGTTTTACAGCCATGTAAAAAAGCATTGTAAATAAAATTCAATATGGCATTATGTAGTTCTAAGCCTGCATTTATGCCACAGTCTAAAGGAGAGACTATGGGTTATGCTATCAGCTCCTGTCCTTTTTCATAACCAGTCTTTACCCCATTTCTTTTTAATCCTACAGCGGGAATTGCCGATACAAAATACTTGGTTCAAACAGTGGTAAAATTCCTCTGCCAAACAAACAATAGCAAAAAATTGAGCCAAGACTGAGCTCTGCTTATTTCTTTAATTTGCCAGTCTACGTACCAACTTCAACGTTATTAAAATATAGGCCTCTCTGGCTGTAAATATTGAAAATATTATTGATTATTCTGAGGAGAAATGCTAGCAGAGAATTAAAAGCAGTTTAATTTTGAAAGTACAGTGTTTGGGCCCGATCCTGAAGACATTTATTACCAAGTGCAGTGTTGCCGTTGTGAGGAGAGCTACTGAGGGAAATATGTAGTTCAGTTACTGAAGCTAATGGAATGACTACTATACTGGGAAGCTGTGTGGCCTAGTGGTTAGAGCACAGTATGGCCACTCAGGAGATCTTTGGTTCTATTCATTGGCTCTGTTTCTGGACCTTCTGGGTGACCTTGAGCAGGTCACGTCACCACTCAGTGCCTCAGTTTCTCCATCTGCAAAATGGGGATAACAATACTGATTTCCTTTGTAATGTGCTTTGATATCTGCTGATGGCAAGCACTAGATAAGAGCTAAGTATTAGAATTAAGTGTTTGCAGGACCCAGAGCCACTGTGAATAGTTGTAATGATTATACATTACTCATCTAACTCATATAATTATTTGAAAAGATTAACTTTGCTATTTGTGTCCTTTTTTCTCCTAGCTTTGTTTAACCTCATACCCGTGGGCTTACGAGTGGTGGCTATTCAAGGGGTTCAAACAAAATTGTATTTGGCAATGAACAGTGAAGGATACCTATACACATCAGTAAGTAACCACTTTCATTTTTTTTCTGATTTAAAGTTCAGTGACCCTGATTCTAATCCATATCGATGGGAACATTCGCGTGATTTGAAATGTAATACGCAGGTGATGTCTTGGATTTAGAGCATTACACGTTTCTGCAATGAATGCAAAGCAGTGTCTGGAATAAAATCTGTGTCTTTTATAAGAAATAAGTGATCACCCCAACCTCACCCCCCACCTTGTAAGAAAATACAGCTGTGAAGATCACTTTAAACTATAGTTTTGTGCGTGTGAGTAAACCAAACATTTCCTTTATGTTTGCTGTGAGATGTCACTTTACCCCTTGTCTCATGTATGGTGAGAGTCTGAACAAGTCCGTTAAGGGTGGACATCACGACTAGAGACAGGCCTGAAACGTATCGGTGGTCCTAATGGCTCATGCCATTGTAAAATTAGCTCATGTCAGTATTGTATTCTCCCATTAGTTGTTATGCCAATGACCCCATCTGTTAGATTATTGGAAGCAATATTTTCTTATATTTGAATCCCAACGGGGCCACCCCTTCTTGCTGGTAGTATTATTATGCCATGAACACACGTTTTAAAATACAAAGTCATAGATGTCTCACAGTCATTTCACACTGCTGTATTTTTCCACTGAGAATTTCCGCACTCGTTCTTAATGTGTCTGCTTTCATTTCTGATTTTTATTTTAAATGTTTGGAACTTTCTTTTCTTGAAAGAAAAGACAAGGGTTTAATCATGTCCCCATCCATATAGTCCTAGAGCAGATGGGAGGAAGTCAGGGGCCTCCTTGCTGGACCTGGAAAAAGGCTGCCCAGAATTGCAATTCCTGCCTATTATTTTAAATGGTTTTCTGCTCCCCTGTTGTTTGTAGTGTTCCCTTCAGCAAGGGACAGACAGACTGACTACATGGGAAGCTGTGAAAATGACTCTATCCTTTGGGCTAGGTTCTCAGGGGGTGAAAAAGGACATAGCTCAACTGCGTTCAAAAGAGCTGCACTGATCTATACTAGCTGAGGGACTGCTCCAAAGCACTGTTGAATTCCCAAAGCAAACACATTGGGAGGAACATAGAAGTTCATGTTTTCTGGTCCCTAATTTCTTCTCATTATAGTTACCTGTAACTATATAGATACATTGTGTTTAGAGGGAAATGACATTAGCATGGATGGTGTCATTTAATATTGAAAAAGAAGATGGTGGCCTAGGTCATGACCATCTCTTTCTAGCTCTACTGGCACTGAAACAACCTCAGACAGGCGCTCACAACTTGCAGAAACATGCTTTAAACTGTATTGCCAAGGTTTACAGACTGGTTTGGAAAGCAATAGTCCATAGACGAAACAAACAGCCTGTTAACTTGCTCTACCAGTTCATCAGACCTGGCACTGCCCTCTGTGGAGAATTGTTAGTAATAATTTATTCGCCAGGCTTGGCACTGAATAGTACCTTTCAGCTGCAATGTACAAAGCACTTTACAAACATTGGGCCTAATCCAAAGCCCATTAAATGGAAGTCAATGGAAAGACTACCATTTACTTCAATGGGTGTTGGATCAGGCCAATTAATTTTTACCCCACTGAGAGGTAGGTAAACATCATAAATGTTTTATAAAGGGATAAAGTAAGACTCAGCAAGGTAAAGTGCTTTTCCGAAGGTCACACAGGGGCACTCTGACATTTGGGTCTAGAAACCAGGAGTCCTGAGTTTCCGAGGCCAATATCTTGCGCTAACCACTATCAGAACTGACTCAAACTTTGGTTTCTTTTCAGCTGTTGGCTGAAATTCTCTTCATGTTGTGTTTCAATTCTGTGTGGTCTGTTCTGTACTGATGAGTTCTGTGGCAATCAAGCTGACTTGGTTTTCTCTGAATATTTTGCATTTCAAGAAAATACTTTTCTACCATTAACCAGTTATTGGCAGGGTTAATGAGAAATTTATTTCTTGTTCCAGTTTGATGGTTTGTTTAGCTCCATTTCTGGTCTGTTGCGTAGCAATTACTAGGTCTAGCTTTCAGTCTGATGAGGTTTTAGAACTATGATCTCTAATTGGGACAAGAGAATTGTTTCGTTGTGAGCCACTGATTTGAAATCATGACCGAGGTGGATTTGCACCATGAGGAAATCTACCATGTATGATAAGACGGTAGATAGCAGATATCCATGGTTGAGTGTCAGACTTTTCAAGATCGTTTGTCACGTCTGTAAGTTACAGCAAAAAAGACGCCTCTAATGTAATTATAAAAGCTCCTCAGGGACAAGAGATTGACTCAGCTAAAAAGAATGATAGTTGGTTAAAATATATATATAAGTGTGCACACATGCTGTAGGCAGGCTAGTGAGACTGAAAATTATAAATACAAAAGGAAACCTTCACAGTATTTTACATGGTGCATTTCTGATATCACCCTTCATCCTGTCCTTATTCCACCACATCTATTAATTTGCACTGGAGAGAAATTTTTTTGCCGTATGACAGAAAAGCGCTGGGTTTCAAATCCCTGTTCTCTCTATAGTTTCCCATTGAAGTCAATGGCAGTGGTGTGAGTGCATCTCCAAGGATGATCATACCCTTAAGATTTTATTTTGAGAGATCTTATCAAAAGGTATTTGAAGCTGTAATGGCCTCCCTCCGAGCTGATACTCATGTGCCAGTGGAAGATAAAAGCAGTGGGCTCGATTCACTTTGTGTTCCACCAATTTTCTGCTGGTATAATTTGATTTCAGTGGCCGTACACCAGTGTAATCCTGGTCTAACAGCCTGGTGAATCAAGGCCAGCTTTTTTTGTGCAGTAGCAGTTTTTGATTTTTATTTTATTTTTATATTTTTACTGTGGCTGACCACAGCATGTGCCAAACTCCAGTTCTTCGAGTCTCTTTGCCCTGTGGATTTCTTGCATGCTTTTGTCTTCTTGAATGAAAGGGTAAAAAATACTTTCAGGTATGCATTTGTCAGAAGTTGAGTCGTGGGATGTTCCTCTGCCCTCTGAAAGTGACTGGGGCTGAACTGAGATGGCTCCCAGTGGCACAAAGCAGCGGCCGAGTGAGACTCATAAAAGGAGAGGCATGTATTTGCTCAGCTCAAAGAGTGCAACATAGTGCAGGAACTCGGAAAACGTTATTCCCTCTCCACCACCAAAGCACTCCAAATTCAAAATGAGAATCCAGCAGCCAAGGATTTTCACTGAGCCATGACACCAGTGTTTTAAAAGTCATTTCAGGGAGGACTGTAAAATGCAAGTTTCCTTCTCATTCCAAGTAGCAGAATCGTCAGCCAAAATCCAAGTCTGGGGTTTTTCATGTTCCCGTGATTTGTGGGAGAGTGTTGCATTGTTGACAATATAGAGACACCTGCAGGCTGCCTCTCCATTGTTTTAAGTTAAGTCGCAGTATGTTATGAGCTTGGAGCTTGTAAATTTAAATATAGATTCATAGATTCTAGGACTGGAAGGGACCTCGAGAGGTCATTGAGTCCAGTCCCCTGCCCTCATGGCAGAACCAAATACTGTCTAGACCATCCCTGATAGACATTTATCTAACCTACTCTTAAATATCTCCAGAGATGGAGATTCCACAACCTCCCTAGGCAGTTTATTTCAGTGTTTAACCACTCTGACAGTTAGGAACTTTTTTCTAATGTCCAACCTAGACCTCCCTTGCTGCAGTTTAAGCCCATTTCTTCTTGTCCTATCCTTAGAGGCTAAGATGAACAAGTTTTCTCCCTCCTCCTTATGACACCCTTTTAGATACCCGAAAACTGCTATCATGTCCCATCTCAGTCTTCTCTTTTCCAAACTAAACAAACCCAATTCTTTCAGCCTTCCTTCATAGGTCATGTTCTCAAGACCTTTAATCATTCTTGTTGCTCTTCTCTGGATCCTCTCCAATTTCTCCACATCTTTCTTGAAATGCGGTGCCCAGAACTGGACACAATACTCCAGCTGAGGCCTAACCAGCACAGAGTAGAGCGGAAGAATGACTTCTCGCGTCTTGCTCACAACACACCTGTTAATACATCCCAGAATCACGTTTGCTTTTTTTGCAACAGCATCACACTGTTTCGTATGTAACCCAAGTAAGTGTTTCTTGCTCGCAGGAGCCCATGTTTTCAGTGCCAGCCATGGGTTTGGTGCAGGGTTCCGCCAGAATTCCTGATGGAGGCTCAAGTTGCTCCACAGGGTGCATGATCCTGCCTTTTAAAACATTCCAGCCATGCAGATCTAGGAGGGGCCATGCCCAGGTGTGGGCAGCTCATGAAGTGTGAGTGTTTTCCATATAAAGGCTTGAGGCAACCTAGGCTGTGCACGTCATGGGCCCCTTATCACCGCCTATGAGATATTTGGTGCCCTCAACCGTCACGGTGTCTCCTGGGAGTGGAAGGCTCAGCACCTTGCAGGATGGTAGTAGGAGGTTGGTAGGTGATGGGTTAATAGAGTATTCTTCAGGTTTGTTTTGTTAGGTGTACCAGGATGTACAATTGAGGTAACATCCCTGCTGTAAGGCGTTTGACTTCAGCATTTCCTGACTATTTGATTATAACAGAACATCCTTAATGCAGAGTTAACATGAGTTTCTTTTAATGCATTTAATAGAAACACTTTGAAATAATTCATAGCGCTCCATTTCATGTATAATTTACCTGTACATAGCATCTATCTACCGTATCCTACATATTTTACCTAGATCATCATACACATAGGTACGGTAACTGCACTGCAAGTAAATACGATCTAATGCATTCATGTTGATTATGGCCAACAGAAATGAAATGTGATTACATTCTTAGAATGATTTTTTTAATTGGTTTTAATATACTGGGGAAAAGAGACATTTGCACATAACGAATTTCTTGCAAAGAGCATTTTTCCACCTCAGGGAAATAGTATGAACTGACAGAGAGGAGAAACAATCAAAACCTTCCTCTCATTAAATGTGCATGTCAATATAAATCATGTTCCACCAATAATCCTCAAGTACAGAATAGGCTGTGACACAGTAACGCCTCCGAAAAGATAGCTTCTTCGAGACTGCAGCCGTGAAATTTCCTTTTCAGAACACCTAATTCTTAGCTAAAGAAATGTGCGACTTCCTTACTGTTATTACTGCTGCTACAGATTCAAATGGTCTGGCAGCACGGCTCACCTGTCAGCTTTCTAGTGCTAACCACAGTTGAGTGTCTCTGGAGTTAACTGGTGCAGGACTTGCACTTGCCTGGATTCTAACCGCAGGCACAGAGCTGCGCCACTTGGCTGCCAGGTGCAGAGGCCCAGCCCCTTCGTGTCAGTCCAGTGGTGAAAGGGAGCTAGAATGGAAGGAGAAATGGCCGTTGGGGAATTAGCCCAACATAAGGAGGCTCCTAAGCTGGCACAAAACCAGCCTGGACAGACAAATGCTTTCCAGCAGCTCAAGATGCTCAGAGCCCTGAGGCTGCTCTCACTTATGCCAGGGGCCGGACCAAGAATGTGGAAGGCACAAAAGGGCTTTAAAGTTGCCTTTGTCCCCTCCCCCTTTGTCCCTCCCACCCCCTTGTTGCTGCACTGCTCAGGAGGAATGGGCCATCTGGCCCAGAGCTTGCCATATATTGTGTGGTCCCCCGCTCCATGAGGTAGGATGCTCCGTGGAGTGGGGTTACTACCTGGAGTGGAGCAGTCCCCAGCAGCATGCATCCTTACTGAGAGGTGCTGTGAATGGGTGCCAGGAGGCGGGGGAGGCGGGAGGGGAGAGAGGTGGGAGGCTTCTGCTCACCAGCTACTTGCCCCTGGTGGATTCAAGGAGTCTGTAGATGTGGGGAGACAGATGCCCTGCTAGTTCCATGGAGAGGAGGGGGAGGGATGGTAGAGTGGAGGTCCTGCCCTCCACTGGAAGAATCACGAGGAATCTCTGTGAGCTGAAACTCCCGGTGCTTCGCTGCTTTCCTGAGCCAGCTCTCAAATCCAGCGAGGTGCGGCTGAGCACTCTCTCTCGTACTGCAGCCACTGGGAGATGCACATCCTGAGAGCCTTGGAGGATCAGGTTCTTTGACTAGAAGCCAATGTTCCCGGGAATGATGAGAAAATGGCTGTGTAATAAACTCTTGGCTACAGAGTGGGTCCTGCAGAAGTCAGGAACCTTACAGCTGCTTCAATCATAGAATGTGTGACTACCATCCTCTTAAAGTGACATCTGTTCACAGAAATCAAGGGAACGTTCATGAGTTATAGAAAGTAAGACTGTCTCAATACTGTGTTACTGGAGCGAAATTTGGAAAAGAATCCACCAGAAAGAGATTGTTGGGTGGTACATTTAAAACAACTTCTTGCAACTTTGAGTCAGTAACTAAATTCTTTAAAGTAAATAAATAAGAGCAAACGAGAGACATTTGGAGCAGAGTAGAGAAAAAAAATCACGTGAAGGAGAAAGGATCAGACCAAGGGAAAAGATCAGTTTTTCCAGTAAAAATTTTACTAAGACAAACACTTTTTCTTTTGCACTTTCTTTCACTAATCAATTTAGGATCAATGCAAGAATCCAAAATTTAGAACAGGTCAGTGAGTTTACTATACCTGTGGCTATAATACTAGCATAATAGCCTTTTTTCTAGCAGAGCAGAGGGCTTATGTAAGTAAACATATGGGACTTTTAATTTTGTATGCTCTGGGGAGGCTACAGTGCTACACTGCTGCTTTCCTCGAAAGTCCCCTGCCTTCTCATTTCTGCAATTTTAGCTAAAGTGGCAGTGAAAGTTGAGCTATACAGTTCTTCTGCCTCATCTCAGTCCAGTGGGTAACTAAGCAAACCAGGCTCGATAATTGGTGGAGTACAGGTCTGCTAATCTAAAACTCAGGGAGAAATAGAGTTGCATGTGAATAGCAATAAACGGGCTGTGCTTTAGAAGGCTGGTTCTCCTCTCACTGATTCTGGTGTAACTCCATTGACTCCAATGGAGATATTCCTGATTAATACCAAAGGGTGAGCCAATTCAGGCCCTCTGACTTCACTCCCAAAGCAAAGAGGGTTGTCACTTCTAACTGTGCAAAACCACTAGATTTGCTGTGTAGTGTCACCAGTCAGTGTGAGCCCAGATGCTACGCAAAGTAGTGATGGGTGAACTTCAAACGTTTTGTGAGTTTGGTTCGAATCAGCTCCCTAAAGCAGTTACGTTTATCCAAACCATATCTGAGCTATCTAATGAGTCTTCCAAATTGGGCTAGAAATCTCAAAAAACAAAACAAACAAACAAAAAACAAACAAACAAACAAAAAAGGCTTCCTTGAAGCCTTCCAGTACTTAGTCTCAAGTGAGGTTGGAAAAGCCTACCATATTTCAGCACTTAGATTTCTTGTCCCAGATGGAGCCAATAAATACAGAGGCGAATCACAATTAAAAACACTTTTTCCTAAATGTTCATTCTGTTGACTTGCCAGAAAGGTTTTAAAGGTTTTAGTTCAAGTTTGGGGCAAAGGTTCACATCGGTTATTAATTCAAACCAGTATGCCCAAACCTAATGAAGACTTGGATTCATACCCTCTTGTCCTAGAGGAGCATCTGCTGCCATCCGAGCCATATTAACACTAACAGAAGGCACACGAAGCTCAAAGTAAGTAAGTGAATGATCTGAAAAAGGACAGGCCCAAAGAAATTCCAGTAAGTGAAACAGACACATTTCCAAGTGAAGAGATTTTTCCCTTCAAATGTATAACTCTAGTGGTGTGCCAAACATATCTGAGGATAGTAATTGAACGTAACCCTTTCTTGTATATATCCCGCCCCATAATATTTGAGTTTTAGGACTGGATCCTGCAAAGCTCACTCATGAAGTAATCCTTACCTAAGGAAGTAGTCCCATTGGCTATTTGTTATAGCAAAAATTATTTATGCGAGGAAGAAGATTTGGACAGAAATTGTCAACATCCATTAATTTTCAATATAATGTCTCTATGTGTCTTAATAAATTAGAAAATTTACCAAGCATTTGAGAGACTGATGAAGCTCAATGAATAGAAGAAAACGAGGTAATATTCTGAAAGGGAGGGAACTGCAAGTCCAAAACCAAAGTGACTGAAATAAATCCGCTCCCCTGATGAAGAATGGGGTGGGGCTGCACTCTTGCAAACACATCTGATCTGATTCTCCCAGCCCCCAGGTGTTAATACATCACACGTCTCTGTTAAAACGGACATTTAAAGAGTGATATGTGAGCGACACAGGAAAAGTAGGTGCTTCATCTTTTGTGCACACATGGAGACTCCCACTGGGAAAGGTTCCTGCATGATGTTCAAGTCACTTAAATAACACCTGTTGGCACTAGTACAAGTCATCAGATATCCATGGTCTGATTTTTCTCCCCTATTAACTTCAGTTGGAGTACTGAGTGATCAAGACTAGTAAAAAAAATAAAAAAATCAAGCTCCCTGTGTTACGTTTTTGCAAATTACAGCTGCAACAAGTTCACTTTATCCTAACTCTCGACGGCTGCTAATAGAATCTGCAGTTCCTTTAAAAGCGACATTGAAATGATCATGGGCTGAGTCGTTTACTAAAATCCGTTTAATACACAAGAATAAAAAATTACAGCAGAAAGTGCATAACCATACTCTGGTTTACTAACTCAAACCTGGAAGCCAGTATCAGACTGCATCGAAACATCACAGTCATCTAACACTGTGAATTTTTCCTCCAGTATCAGACCCTCTTCCATGCTTAGACCCTCTTTAGATTTCCTGAAAAAATTAATGTAACATAAAAATACTATCACAATCCAGCTACTTGTGATTCAGAAACTCCCCCTGTGCAGTCATGTCCAACACCATGGATCAAACGATCTCTGGAACAACCTCACGCCATTGTACGTTTTCAGAACCAAAAATCTAAAAGAGGGACATTACAAAAGACCAATTTTAAAAGGCCCAATCCTGTTGGGATACCAAAAGTTCAGTAGGCCACGTCCCCATGCCACCCAAAGGTAAAAGACTGGATATATTTTGTTAAATCATTTGCAAAACTAAAACAATGCAGGCCTGATCCTTATTTACACGAAAGTCCCTCTAAACTGCCATGGGGACCCAAAGTGGATGTAAATTCCAGTTACGTTCATTTAATGCCTCTTTACCTGGCCATAACAACATACATGAGACTTAATCCCTACTTATATTAGAATAGCCCCTAAGAATCTTAGTCCAGGCTCACAGCCCCTTTTGTGCTAAATGTGTGTGAACTTGTAACAAAAAAGACCCTGCTAGAGAGAGCTCACCATCTAAAGGACAGACAGGACGGAACAGGTGGACAAAACACACAACTGGGTGTGTTGGTGAATTGTGTGGGGTAATTATAAAACAGAATTTAGCAATAAAGCAGAAGCAGCAGCTGAAACCTAAGCTAGAAATAAATTCTTTAAGGCCCCGATCCTTCAGTTGGATCCACACATGTGCAGATATCTCTCCACACAAATCTGATTGTTGGATCCAGGCTTTGATTTAAAATTTGGGCCAATCGTGCTCCTCCTGAAATAAATGGGACTGTTGCTTCAAAGGGACATGATTGGCATCTTCAGGATTACAGCAAAAGGTCCAGCCATCACAGATGACCTATACAGTGGACGTGTGTGTGAAACACTCATTAGAGAGACAAGGGGAGTGGGGTAATATATTTTATTGGATCAACTTCTGTTGGTGAAAAAGACAAGCTTTCAAGCTGCACAGAGCTTTTGTCCAGGTCTGGGAAAGGTACTCAGAGCGTCACAGCTAAATATAGATTGGAACAGATCATTTAGCATAAGGAGTTACCATATTGTAAGAGCCCATTCAAGGTGAAGTGGGCTTTTAATACCTCCGCAGTTGTAGGAAAAAGGAAGGTTTGACACTCTGAGTACCCTTCCCAGACCTGAAGAAGAGCTCTGTGAGAGCTCGAAAGCTTGTCTATCTCACCAATGGAAGTTAGTCCTATAAAAGATATTGCCTCACCCACCTTGTCTCTCTGAAATCATGAGATCAATACGGCTACAACAACACTGCAAAGAAAACACTCATTTACTTGCATGTAACGTACTGTTGATGGCAGAAGGCAAAACAATACTGAAAGCAATTGCGGGCTCTTCCCATATTAAAACGTTAGGATAGCAGAGTTGGGCAAACTGCTTATATATAAGAGGCAGACGTTTCCGAAGCCACATAACAAAAGCAATATTTACTAGTTCAAATGCAGCTCTAAAGCTCTAAAGCTTTGTCATGACAACCAAGTATCATGATGAAAATCATGTCTTGTTCTAGTACATTAATGTGTGAACCACATTGCTAGTCCATTTGGGGGATGCTGAGTCTATGATTTAACTAACTGAAGCAGCCTGTTCCTATGAAAATACACTAAAATGGGTCATATTATTACAGATGAATGTGTGTACATGAATTTGCATTGTATATTTCCTTGCATATTAACAACTGAAGATATTAATATCAGCTTTCATCAGATGTAGTTGTATGAAACGGGTTATGCAACAAGTTTTAAAGAGTTTCATTTCCTCACACGCACACACCCCTTAGGATGAAGTTCAAATGCAGTTTATCTGATGTTCATGAAAAGTTTCTGTTGTTTTGAGTTTTGGGACACTGTAAAGAATCAATTGTCATTTTTGAAAAAGGAGAGTTTACACAATAGGGTCCAACATTGGGCAAAGGGTGTATTATCATCAGGGAGTGGTGGTCCACAAAAGGATAAGAGACTACTGTTGCTATCAGCTGATGGAGTTGCTCCTTTAGCTGAAGCCGTTGAGGTCTCCGCTTTTAGTGACGAAGGCATTGGATTTGGTAGCTTCTAATGGATTGTTGCAATAGCAACAGGGCTTTCTCATTTGTGTTCATCTTAAATTCTGGGATGGCACCATTTTGAATCGTGAATTCCTCTTCATTAAAAATGGCAGTCCTTCCTGTGAATTGATTATTATTGCCGAGCGATGTGGTTGTTTGACAGAGGGCCAGGAGAAAGAGGTACTGAAGCAAGATGGACAGCTATTGAACCTCAGTCATTTATTTGGCTGGACAGCACCCCTGTATAGGCATGTGTTTGTTTACATTTAAGTCACTTGCTAAAATATAGGTTTATGTTAGCTGATGTATACTTGGCATGTGTCGTTTCATGAATCTGAGTATCCTAGTTTCTCCAATGTCTGCCATCCTTTTTGTTACTGTTATTCATTATTTGTGTATTGTCTCATGATCAGAATTGAGATTGGGGTCGCATTGTGCAAGTTGCTATGCAAACAAGTAGTATCAGACAGCATAGTAAGAAGAGCAGTCTCTGCTCTAGATGGTTTACAGTCTAAATAGACAAGCAAGAGAGATGTTGAGGCAAAGGGTGTATTATCATCACCTTTTGGTGATGGAACTAAGACACCGAGTTGTAGATCATTTGTACATCAATATGCAATTTTCAGTGCCCATAGGTAAGCATTTATGTCTTATAGATGCACACTGATTTCCTTAAATAATTATGCAATCTCTTGAATTTAATGCACAGGATTCATTTTGAAATATACAGTAGCTAACAATGCTAATGCTTTCCTATGAAGTAGTTCAGTGCAAACAGCACTGGGCAAGATGTTATGTATTTCATGAGAAATTCTTTCTTCAAGAGATTTGTCGTTTTTGACAATTGCTCTTTTGGAGGACTTCTAGTTGTTCAATTGTAAGGAAAGCTTTGGTATTCAACGCTATGCGTTAAATTAGCAACATGCTGTCTGTGCAATGCAATCAGAATAGCAAAAATGCTCTGATAAACTCTACCACTTAGCACAGTTTACTATTCCCTATCACCTTTCTCGAGAAAGCAATGACTTTTGGTTGTGATGGACAAGCAAAGACTGGATACATACTATGTGTTGCCACTTCCCTTGTGGGTGATGGTGTTAAATCCTACCCACATTCCATGTTTTAGAAGGCCTAGAATAGAATTTGGTGGGGAAAATTAGGTTAAATGTACAGATTTTAGTGGGATGTAAATCTGAACAGATTTTGGCCTTGTGCCTATAAAAGAATAGCCAAGCAACAGGAGAAGGCACCAATGGAGTTTGTAGATAGCTATTTAAGAGTGTACTTAGTACATATCAACCAGGGATGGTTTAAGAATAATTAAATTAAATTAAATTAAATTAAATTAAATTAAAGCTGCAGGACCCTCTTCAAGTCCCTTCTGACCCAAACCATTTTATGATTCTGGTTATTCCTCTGAATGCAATCAGAGCCATTCAGTTGATTCCATTTTACTGTAGGAAGATTATCCGGAGTAGGATGCTGAATGTGTTATCTCATTTGTACAGAAATAGGCTACGATTTTCAAAACTGGGTGCTTAAAATTAGGCTGCTAAATCCTTGTGTAGGTAACCAAAATCAGAGACCTGATTATCAATTTGCATTGCTCCATTTGCAGCCATGTTGACTACATACTTCCAGAAACTTGTTCTTGAGATGGAGATTCTTGCAGCTATAACTCAGAACACCTGAAAGTATTCTATGCAAATTGTTAATTTCTAGCACATCAGTGCATTCCTAGTCGAACTGAGAAGCAAGCTAACACTGATATTTCTTTGCTGAGAGTTACTAGTAGTGTGTGTCTCATTTAAGAGGCATTTTAGAGTGCCTATAAGAAAAGTCCTAGAACACTGAGCAATAATTTTGAAGAGCTGCAGAGCTCAGTGCTAACTCATAGATGAACCTGTCCTATGATCCTACATCATCCCCTGAGCCTGAATGAAGACAGAAATAAAAGAATAGGAAGCAAACACAAACTAATGCTTGATGAAGTGCTGAACAGAAGAACTTTGCAATATGATACAAAGCTTGGCAAACTCTGGCTCGGGGGAGTCCATTTCAAAGAGGGGGAAAGCAGAGCTTTGGGTCCCAAGAGCAGACATACCCCAGTAGACCTCTGCTGTTACGGTAGGCTGTAGGGAAAGAAAGCTCTCTTCTCTAAGTAAATTTCTGGACCAGGCAAGACTGTAAAGACTGCCACTAATGCTTTGAACTACACCCAACACTAAAGCCCTGATCTTGCAACTTTCTGCACACGGGCAGACTTCCCCTGAAGTCAATGGAGCTCTATACAAGTGCATGGGTCCACTGCACAGAGCCAGTTGCAGGATCCGGGCCTGAATCTTAGTGGACTTCCACTAGGGTGATCAGACAGTAAGTGTGAAAAATCGGGACAGGGGGTGGGCGGTAATAGGAGCGCATATAAAAAAATCCTCAAAAATCCGGACTGTCCCTATAAAATCAGGACATCTGGTCACCCTAGCTTCCACAGCATTCGGTACGAGGTCTGACACTCTTCAACACTTTTGTCAATGGTCTGGAGGTAAATATAAAATTACTGCTGATACAAATTTGTGGCTGACACAGATTGGCACAGGACAGGACAGTCACACAGAGCAATCTGGATTGCTTGGTAATCTGGGCCCATTCAAACCAAATGCATTTTAATGCAGCCAAATGAAGAATTCAGGCCAGGCCTGCAAAATGAGAGATTGTGTCCTGGCGTGCAGAGAGTCTGAACAGGCTTTAAAGGTCAGTGGAGAAGCAACTCAACCTGAGCTCCCAGTGCAATACTGTGACAAACAAGGCTAATGTGAGTCTTGGATGTGTTAACAGGGGGAGTGAGTAAGAGCACAGAGGTGATTTGACCTCTGTGTACAGCATTGCTGAGACCAATCCGGGAATACAGTGTCCAGTTCTGGTGTTCACATTCCATAAAATATGTTGAAAAATCAGAAAGGGGGCAGAAAACAGCCATAAAAAATTATTTGGGGGCTTGAGAAAAGGCCTTACAGGAAGAGACTTAGAGCTCAGTCTGTTTAGTGCATCAAAATAGAAGATTAAGAGGTGACTTGATTACAGTGTATAAATTCCTTCATGGGGAGAAAATACTGGGTACTAAAGGGTTCTTTAATCTGGTGGAAAAGGTATAACAAGAACCAATGCCAGACAAATTCATATTAGAAATGAGGCATGAGTTTTTTTTAACAGTGATTAACCATTGGAACAAACTACCAAGGAGGGGGGGAAATGGTGGATTCTCTATCTCTTGATGTCTTCAGGTCAAGACTGGAGCCTTTCTGGAAGATGTGCGCTTTAGCCTAACACAAATTTTTGGGCTCAGCACGGGGGTAGCCTGTGAGATACAGGAGGTCAGGCTAGGTGATCTAATGGTCCTTTCTGGCCTTAAACACGACACCATGAATAATTAGCCAATGGAGAGGATGAGCACTGGCTTTCTGTGCTCCGGTCAACCCACCTCACACCTCAACCTTTCTCTACCTGCTCAAGAATCTGGAGGCTTCCCAAGGGCTACCTAAACTAGAGCACTCTGCATCCTGGTGGGAGGGTTCCTCAGCCCATGGACTGACCACATGGTCCTGCTCGTCTGGAGACTGGAGGGTGCCAGCAGAGCAGCACGGAGGAAGCAATGGTTACACCTCTAAAAGCAAGTGCTTCTGCCAAATGTGCCTGATCTCCATCCCAATTCAGCAGGAAGCCTTATGCCTAGTGAAAGGGGAATCCACTGGAGGTACTCCCCCCACATGTACACTCTAAATGCTCAGGTGGCCCTTATTTGGCCCTAAAACTTGGTCACCAAAAAGGGGGTTTGACCTAACTTCCTACACGAATGCTATGAAAAATGTTGACGTTGGGCATGTCGAGGCTTACAAATAATGGTAGAAAAGTTGAGAGGAGCAGGCATATATTTCTAAATTCAAAAAAGGATTCTATTGGGGTTCCCAACTGACTCTATAGCATATCTAGGCTAGCAGTGAGTCATCTGGTGAACCTTCAGCCACCCAGCTGGTAATGACCCAAAAGTCAAACCCATCCATACTTACAGCCTGTAATTTTATAATCACAAGAATGACAGTAAGGGCAGATGAGTAATTTTTTCCTCGTTTAATGCTAGGCTTTTCTTTGTTAGGTTGTTTTCTTTGTTAGGTTGTGCAGAAGTCTTCTAAACATTTGCTGTTTCTCTTTTGAAACAATTTGGATTTAATGTGGATAATTGTTCGCAGTGTTGTGGTAGTTAGTGTCTTTGCTTTTTCAGATAGTAATTATCCAATCTATATTCTTTTTTTGTTACTCGGCAAAACATTGTTGGTAAAGTTAAGTACGGTAATCATTAGACCAAGTTCTCTGGTGATAATATGATACAGTAGGGCCGAATCCTACCATCTTTACTCAGTCCTTAACCAAATGAGACTCCCATTGTCTGAAAAGGAAGCTTTGAGAGAGCAAGGACTGTACATTTTGGCTTCTGCTTGTACTATCCAGGCTTGGGGCCAAATTCTGTCCTCTCTTACTCATCTGCAACTCCAGTGACTGCAATGGGATTGCAGAAGCATAACCAAGAGGAGAGTTTGACCCTTGGTGTCTTTATGATGGTTTTTTTTCTCGTGCACCAGCCATCACAATCTGTTTGTGATGTGGTGCCTATTTACAGGAGTGAGATATTTTGAGTTTTGGGCAGAAATGACCCCTAACCAAAACTCCAGATCTGAATAAACCCGGAACTCTGGGAAAACTTAGACCTGGATTCAAACATTGCTCTCACCCTATCCCTGCCATGGGTCCACCCCAGCCCCCAAATATGGCCACTAAGAACAATCAGACTTTGAGAAAGTTTGGAGGCAAACACTGTGGCTCTATGGCCCATCTCTTGGTTTGTGAAAAGGTGTTTTTACTGCCCAAGTTTTTGTAATGGGGTTTGTTGCTCACAAGGAGTGGAGATGTGTGGAAGAAGAGGCTGATTGGTGCCTGTTTGAGAAATGAGCAAATACATCCTTTCCTCTCCAGCCTTCCTGATTTCTTTTATTGCTTCTTTAACATAGTCTGATGAATGGGTTTACAAAGCAGAAAGCAAATTCGCTTATTTATTTGTAAATTGCCTCATTTCTCTTTAATCTCAGAGACCCTAAAGGCTTGATAAAATCTGACTTGCTTTTAATAACAAGCAAAACGCTCTCTAAAGTAATTATTACTTTGCATACCTACCATTATGATACCATAGGCATTTAATGTATTAACATAGGTTTTAAGTAATATATGTTATATGATACGGTATATAATCCTCTAAGTGAGTAATTAAAGATGGGCAAACCCAAACCCTTTTATCAGAGACCCACAAATTGTGGGTAGTCATGTATAGTGGGACCTGGACCAAAACTCCAACTGAGGGTTTGTAAAAACCCAAACCATTTTGTTCCTGTGTCTGGTAGAAATAGAGATGAGCCAAAACTGGAACCGTTTGGCCAAACCTCTGTCTCTCTAAACTTGGGGGGAGAGGGGAGGGAGGGCAGGCAGGGATTGGCTAAAAATTGATAGGGACACATGACAACTCGAGTGTGTTTTTGACCAATCAAAAACCACCGCAAGGCTATCTCTGTGCTTTAAGTCAGGAACACAAACTGAGACCAGCAAGGAAATTTGAATTGAAGACTTCTCATTCTACTCTACTTTGATATTGGTATGTATATGTTGTTTAGAATGAGACAGCCACGCCCAAACGGGAAGGAGGTGATTGGTCATTGGAAGATGGGGTGATGCTAAAGGGTGCCGGTAATGCTTAGCTCTCAGTGGGGTATTCTGCTTAAGGAAGCATGGGCCCAGCTTAGTCCACAGTTTACATCTTAATATCAACATAGACCATAATGGCTGCTTTGAAGCTGCTGTCAGCCTATCATGTGGGCTGTACGTGTGCAGTAAGGCCTTTTGTGAGAAAGAGAGAATCCTTGGCTGGTTTTCCAGAAAGCTTATTTTGGGTTAATGGGCATACAGTATTTCTGCTTGGAAAACTCAAAGCAATTTGTGAGTTACCGTCAGAAAAATCATTAACTCCAGGCTCCAAAAATTGTCAGCATCACCCACGGTTGTGCTTGCCAAGTTTCAGCCAGCAGTGTGTTTTTTGTGGCCAAGCAACAATAAAAAAAAAACAGGGGAAAGGGTTTGGGAGTGGAAATGTGGACAGACAGGCATTCAACAGTCCGTATAGACTAATAATGGAAATACCAAGAGATCCCCTAATTAGAGCATCGCTGTTGGTCACTGCATCAGCGGAGGATGCTGATATTCTACGAATGGCATGGAAATGGACAGATAAATTGGAGCCATCAGAAGATAGTTTGAAATGGCACGTTTTGATAGGTCAGGTATCCACTTCAAGTGAACATTTCTTTTGAACACTGTGCTTTCTCTCCTAACAAGTCATGTCAACATGTATCATCATTCACGTCACACTGTCACTTAAGAGGTGTTTTATCAGTACACACCATTGTGTGTCATTGTACAAGCACAACATAAAGGGCACAGCGGAGAGTGGCCGTGAAATGCAAGAGCAAATACCTGTTTTTCTTTGTGATTGATATCCGGGAACAATTCTGATGTTGCATATCTGCTATTAAGAGCATGAAGTCGTGAACCACTCTCTGATCGCTCTAATGAAAGAGCTGCCTCAGCAGAACCCTGGTTCTGAGCCTCAGCTGACCTGCAGGAGTGCAGTGTAGGAGTTAGGGGCAAAGATGGATCTGCACCAAATTAGGCCTGGATTTCTGTGGCTCCCAGGGGCCATCCTTGCCATTAGGAATAGCCAGAGTACAATGGTGCTCAAGTTGTACCCTACTGCATCTGGCCATGCCCCTTACGTCGGAGGTTGTGAGGTGTCACCTCTACGTTCCCCTTACAAAAGGGGAATTTCCATGTGGCCTGTCCTACTGGCTCCCCGGCCCCTTTGTGCCAGCAGAGTGACAAAAAGGGGCAGTCTTATAACAGGCCCTACAGAGACTGCAGTTTTCAAGCATTGTAGGAAAATAATCTGTTCATACTATTGCTCTTCGAATCATTTACTGGGTTCTATGATACACCTGCCCACACTGCACCAAGCCAGCATCATTCCTGCATTTTACTGCATCGGCTGCCAGAATTTGAAATGGAGATACTTTCTTGTGATATCACGTTGCAACACGTGACCTCTAGGGAAATCAAAAAAGATCAAAATGGTTTTGAAATCCGTGTGTCTCCATTGTAGGTGAGACCCACCAAGAAAGGCAGGAGTGAGTTTGATGTGTAAGGGTTAGATTAATACCTCTTTCCAGTGCTTTACAATGACTGTTATCTAAGTGCAGTAATGTATTGTGTCAGTTCTCGATCCTACTCCCACTGAAATCAGGGAGAGCTTAACCATTGGAGCGGGATCAGGTTCGCAATGTGACCAGATGCAAGAAACCTTTTCGTTCTCACCAATCTTAGCTCCAAGCTATTAAAGTAATAATGCAAAGATTGACATGCACAGTGTAGACCCTTGAGAAACCAAAATCCCAACAGCTGGAGATGGTGAGGGAAAGATCTGAACTTGGAATCTGGAACCAAATACTACAGCTGGGCAGTATCTGTCTGAGGGATCATAAATGTGTTCAAAATCCCTGGGCCAAAATTTGCTCTTGCTATACTCATATACATCTGGAATTGCTGGAGATAGAAATTCTCAAAAAATAGCTGAGCATTTACTGACAGGGGTTGTATCGAATGGGGCAGTGAAGAGAAGGAGGGTAACAGAGGCTGTCACTCGCGTGGCGTTTCATTCTCTTTGGTATCCTCCATTTTGCCATTATCAGAAAAGGAGTCACTGTGACTCCATGACATTGAAAGGTGAAATCCCAGCACTGCTGAAGTCAGGATATCACCCTAAGAGTTTATTTTTCAAGTCTGATTTGTAAAGCTTTACTTTCAGTAGGGCTCCATGTGTGCATTTTCTCTCTCGCTTCCATCCGCCCCTTTCCCTTATCCTTTGATTCCCTTCTCTCCTCACTTAGCCCTGAGAACATAGGATGCCACATATGATGGCAGAGGAAGGTGCTTCAAAGCTTTGAGTGAAGTGCAGGGCAGTATTTTGAGTAAAGAATTTGAGAAAATTGGGGAAAGCCTATCAACCTCTCAAAAATCCTATTAGTGCTCAAACTTGACCCTTTCTTGGATGGTAATAAGTTCTTTTTGTCCTTAGCACGCTCCTCGTCTCTCACTTAGCCCTGGTCTACACGGGGGGGGGGGAATCGATCTAAGTTACGATCTAAGTAGACGTACTTAGATCTACTTACCGTGGTGTCTTCATCGTGGTGAATCAACTGCTGCCGCTCCCCCGTCGAATCTGCCTGCTCCTCTCACTGCGGTGGAGTACAGGAGTCGACGGGAGAGCGCTTGGGGATCGATTTATCGCATCTAGACTAGACTAGACACGATAAATCGATCCCCGCTGGATCGATCGCTGCCCGCAGAACCGGGGGGCAGTGTAGACATACCCTTAACAAACATCTCAGCAGGCAAACTCTTGGACACCAAAATACAGTCACTTAGAACTCAGCAAAAATGAAATCATCTCTTTGAGGCCCAGCAACTGGCACATCCACTCACCACGGAGCCATTGGCCCCACTCGAGTTGAGCAGTAGACTGCTCACAGGGTCTTTTTGTCATACAGAAGGTGCTGCTGAGGTCCACCCTTCCAAAAGCAAAGAAAAACTTAATCTCTCTGATCATACGCCTGATTCACAGCCAAATTCTTTACGCAAAATACTGCCCTGCACTTCACTCAAAGCTTTGAAGCACCTTCCTCTGCCATTCAGTGCTTGTGAGAGCCACAAATATCTTTAATGTGCTAATGTACTGGGTTTGGAGGACCTGAATCTGTGCCTACTGAAGTCCATAGTAGCCTTTCCATTGCTTTCATGGCAATGGATCAGACACATGAAAGAACTGGTGGGCTAAATCCTGCTCTTATTAACAGTGCTGCAGCTCCACTGACGTGCGTGGAATGCGAAAGAGCCATGTGTCAGTCTGATCCCAATTTCAGTCTTTAATAACATGTTTCTGAGTCCTTTCATTTTTAAATGAATTCTAGGTAGGGAATGATGTTTGCTTGCGATGAACTCCCAATGTAGGGAGCGAATCAATGCTTGCCAAATAGAAATGGACAAAAATCAATGATCATTCCTTTCTTACTTTTGTGCTTCGCATGATAAATGATGGAAAGCAAATTAGGTATCCGTGGACAGCACTGTGCTCAAGGAACTCCAGGGATGTCCAGGAGAATGCAGAATTAAAATCTAAAGGCTGACAGGGTCCTATAAGCAGGGAGGAACTGACTCCAGTGCAGAGAAACCATGCGAGGTTCTGTGCTAAGCCCTTGCACGGAGTTAGGGTGAATGCCGCCTATAACACCGACACATATTTTCATCACTCTTGTCTTTGAAACAATATTTGTTTATTTTGGACAGTGGCCCTTCAATGATCTGTTTCAACTGCACTGAATCCTTTTATCAGCACAGCCTGTGTTAGAATTATTCTGACGAGGGTGTAATAGTAACAGGATAATTCTTTGGGCCTGTGAGAGTGGTGTGTGTATAAATTGGCCTGGTGTGGAACCAGCAGTGATTTAAAACCATGGCAAGTCAGAACATGTGGTTTGTTTAAACGTGGAATTATCTGGGTTTGGAATCAGTTCCTCCATCTTTTCACTGGATGCCGAGTTTGCCAAGCCAATGTGCGGCAGCCTCACCAGCGAAGTGCAGAGCCTTCAGACCACCAGCAGGTCTGGTCAGAGGGCAGCCGTCAGTGACGTATGACATTGTCTGTCGTTGGCCCCACAGCTGTGGGATCTTGCTGTTGGCCCCAAGAGTGAAGGTGGGCTGCATATTGACCCTGGCCCGTTCAAAATCAGTTCAGAAGGGCCCAGGAGCAGCTTGACCAATCAAAGCCAGGTACACGCATGGTTGGGTCAGGTATAAGAGACTGGTTTCTCATATCAGCTGCAGACCGTTTTTCACGCCACATGGACACTGCAGGGAAATCTGGGCAGGGCAAGTGAGCCCACAATGGGTGCCTTGGTGACAAGCGCACTCTTGGGTGGTCCAAGAGGTCTGTGTATAGTGTCAGACTCAATCATTCTGGCTGTAGCATCCTCACGACGGATGTGTGAGGGAGTTTAACCTGGGTAGCCACAGTACTGGTGTGGGTCGAATCATCCGCGTTACGATGCACACGGTGTAGCGCAGTTGTGTGTCAACCAATAGTCTGAACTCAGTTAAGGCTGTGCACTTGATTTTTTTTTTTTTTTTTTGCCTGCTTTTCTTCTCTGAAAACTGTGAGTGTAATTATTGGGTTGCAACCTCAGAGGGCTGGAAGAAATCTTCTTCTTCTGATGGATTTGTATGTGATTAATTTTGCAGTAAAAATGAGTTTAAAAGAAAGCATGGTAAATTCAAGCAACTTTCAATGCATTTTTTAAGATTCACAGCCCCTTTGTGCCATTCTGATGGTGCCAAAGAAGCGGGAATTGTTACATGTAGATTTCCTTGGCACGAAGGGAGAATCTCCAGCAGGCATTCAGCCAGTTTAGCCAGCTCCTATACCACCCTTTCCAATGCAGAGCGGGTGCACTGGATGGGAGAAGGCATGGCCAGAACACACTGCACTGTGGCTGTGCCCAGCTGCTGGCTGGCCCCAAGGGGCCCTTGTCACTGGGTGCAAGTTAGAGCAAATAGGATTTAGTCCTGTTCCCTTAACTAGATTATCATTTTCTTCAGCGTGTTAACTGGCTGAAATCTTCCTAGGTTCCTTGTTGTTTTGGCTCTTGTTTCAGCTGATGCCTATGACACAGAACACAATTACTTGTCACTTAATATGCTCTGATGGCATTTTCCATCTTAAAATAATTAAACCCACTTCATTTAAAAAGCCTTCTGTGGGTTTAGGGGAGTTTCTGGGGAGTGAAGACTGATTTCTTCAGGCCCTATGAGTTTTAAGCCCTGATGATTTTTTTCAGATAGCATGTTACATAAAGAAGCAGCATCAATGACATTCAAACATAATGAAGTATTGAATAAACAATTCCCCTTCTCTCATCTCCAACGTGAAGCAGGAAAGCGACAGACAGAAAGTAAAATTGAGATCCAAAATTGGGGTGTCAAGCTGATGATGTGCTTTTGAAAGAGAATAAATAAAAGTGTTTTTCATAAAACTTCCTGTGTTATTTATTATGATAATTGGCTCATTATGGTGCATTCTAGGCCATTGCAATTGCAGTTGACAGCAGTATCTCTCACTGAGCAGCCGTGTTACAAGATTCCCATAATGAGCTTATGGAAAGTTCAGATACCTGAAAGGCTGTCTTAACTAGTGAATTTGTCTAGTGTCTGGGAGAGGAGTAAATCAGCGTTCTTTGCTATATTTGGCTGCTAAGACAATACTTACAAAACAATCTAAACCCAGCAAGCTGATACTTCTGAAAGCCATTCAATTCTTTGGTGGTGCAACATGCCAGAGGTGTGTTGTCTGAGTTTTTATTTGTAATGGGTTAAAAAGCAAAGAATAGTGGTTTGGGCAGTGTATGTAATATACCTTACATACCCAGGGAAATCTGGGCAGGGCAAAAGTACTTAGGAAAGAGTACTTGTTAGTAACATACTTTGTTACTGAGAAGGCAAAAAGCTAATAACAAGAGCCGACCTTAATGTGAAGGTCTGTTACAAAACAAGCAGGCGTTTTAGTCGTAGATTCACTCCTTAGTCAATATTAATGTGTACACTTTATTTTCCGAACTATGGCCTCCGTTCTCCAAGTAGACCATCCCTGGGACTGTGTCTATGTATAGGGCTTCTATTTCCAGGAGCGGGATCTAGAAATGTGTGTGTATGTATAAATAGTTTAAATGTCTTGTTTTTTACCTACTGTAGATCACTAAAAGCACCCTTGCTACTTTGTACAAGGAGAGACGTTCTAATTAACATTCATCCCCCACACGTAGCTTAATGCATTATACTTAAAATTTTATTTGAAAAATCCTTCCATCATTTAAATATGTGATAGACGAAAATATCTGACAATTTGCTTGGTACATATATTTTATCTTATGGGGACTTGGTTATGATATTATTGCTTAAGAATGATTTGCAATGTATTTTCGTTGCTCTTGGAGCATGAATATAATTTATTTAGAGCAGTCTTCTACTGCCCAGTAGGCACATGTCCATAATAAAAACTCCCCCAATCCAGTCCCCCAACTAAAATTCCGCACCTTCTTCTGCTCTCCCACATTTTGCCACACATGCACTCAACACCTGGTCTGCTCAGAAAAAGCCTGGGAGAGGAGATTGACTTCAAGGCACTCTTCAAAGTCTAACAAATGCAATCGAGAAAATGGGGGAAGCATGTTTCAAAACCAAGGGCATCCCATGAAGGCAGCCTCTTACTTTTCATTCCATCTAGGGGTGTGAGCATTAGCGACTCTGCTGACCTCAGTTATCATGGAATGATGTGATGGGCATGGTGATCTATCAGGTAACAAGTACCCAAAGCATTTAGGATCTGATTAGTCAAAACCAGCATCCTGGAAACTGCATCTAGAAAGCCAGGTGTTGGTACATAGCTTTAGGCACTGAAGTTCTCTAATTGGGGGAGTCAAAGCCATGGATGAATGTGGGGAATTCCACAATGAGGTAAAAGCTTGCAATCTTCTTGCTGAATGCAGATGAGAATAAAGTATTCCTCACTGCTGCTACTATTCGGGTACCCTATAGCAATCTGGGATCCAACGAGAGCCTTGGGTTCTCTGCCTGAATAACAAAAAACAGGCAGCCCCCCGTCAGTCGAAGGGTCAGACATAACCTTCACTATTTCCCATGGTTGCTTTCTCCAGCTAGCCTTATCCCGGTTGTAGCCAATGAGTTCCCAGCCCTCAGTTTAGACAGTCAGTGGCTAGTGAGCAACGCAAGTGTAATGTGTTCATCTGAACTGACCTAGTGCCCTTTTCTGGGATGGTAAAACATGATCCAGTCAAAGGCAGTGGCCACGACTGAGCTATTGGTGTAAAAGAAGAGAGCCGCTGAAAGGATATTTTCACCTAAATATCGGGATCTAGTCTCTTTGTCTGTCTCTTTTTAATTTTTTTTTTCTTGGTGTTTTCTGTTCTAAGTGCAAACTTTCATACAAGCCCTACATTTTTGCATGCATGCATATTCAGGATAGTAAATGAAAGGAGAGTGACAGTTTTGAATTTAGTAACTTCACACCCACACACCTCCTTTCTTTCTGTTGCTGACACTTCAGCCTTTGAAATGGTTCCCAAGAGCTGTACTCAGCTGCAGACAAGTGAGATCTAAAGAGGGAATCTCGATCTGCTACTGTTTGCACATGGCATCTGGAAACTGCTTTGAAGAAGGGCACTTATTCTAGATGAGTAATGTAGATATTGTTTCTTATTAACTCAGGAGAGAGACGAAAACTGTTTCAAAGAAGAGATTATGTATGTGGGGGGGAGAGGGATTCTGAGGTTAAGTCTGGAGGAAGAAACTAAAGTGTTTTACAAGTGACATTGAAGGTGAATTGGAAAGCTAATGTTCTTATCCTACACAGAAAACCATGCATTGACTTCAATGAGACTCCATGTGTGTGCTGGGGTCTGACCGTCATGTTCTCTTTGCAGGGCCTAAATTAACAACTCCTAAGGCCCGTAGACTACACAGTTTCCTCTTTGCTTTTGTCTGCCAGTTTCCTTCCCTCTTCTGTTTGTTTGTCTCACTCCAAACACACCCTTTCCGAACTCTCTGGGAGTGTTGCTGAGTACATGGCTGCAGGGTTAGGTCCTGATCCTGAAAAGAGAACCCACAGGTGAGCCCTGAGCCTGCACGGAGTCCCAATGAAGTCAGGATTGGGACCATAGATTGTATTTGATGTTCTCTTACCTCTCGTGTCTTCCCTTCCATTCCCCTCTTTTGTCCTTCAACTGGATCCTCGTTTTGTTTGGTCTCTTTCCATCTCACCATCTCTTTGGGTTTCACACATCTGTCTCTTCCACTCTCCTCCCCCCAGCTCCTTGCAGATGTTCGTCTGTCTCCTCTGCCATTGTTTCAATTTCTCCCGCACCCACTCCACATCCAATTCTGTTTCAGTTTCTCCATCTCCATTCTGTTTTTAATTTTCGCTGCATCCTTCCTCTTCGCTACATCTCCTCCCATTTTTACCCCCAGAATAATAAAGCCTGAGCCAGTGAAAAGACACCCATTGATTTCTGTGTCATTCCCTCGTAGAGGCAGTGTAGTATAAAAATAACAAGGTACCTTTTACACTTCAAAACAGAATTAATGAGTTAAAAGCCAGTTCCTCCTCCGTCAATGTCGCAAGAGTTTCCTGAGGTGGAAGAGGTTTTCTTTTATAAACCTCCCTCCACCCCAGAAAATAGACGTGTATTACAAAGTAGAAAGCCATTTACAGAGTTGGAGGGAAGGTGGTAAGATGACACGATTAACTCCAACCTCTTGTATTATAATAATAAAAATAAATAATAATTAATGGAGATATCCTATCTTCTAGAACTGGAAGGGACCTTGTCATTGAGTCCAGCCCCCTGCCTTCACTAACAGGACCAAGTACTGATTTTTGCCCCCAATCCCTAAATGGCCCCCTCAAGGATTGAACTCACAACCCTGGGTTTAGCAGGCCAATGCTCAAACCACTGAGCTATCCTTCCCCACCTGAGTTATGGATAACTGAAAATTACCATAGGTGGGAAGTACAATGTGGGGTGAGCCATAATGCTCCTTAGTAGATCACAATAGTGCACACTTATATTGCCTCTGTTTAAATCCTGAAGGAGAGTGAGGGTTACCTCCTGGAAATAATAATCTTTGTCTCACAAGTGAAAGGAAGTGCTCGAGTTGTCTTTGCAAAGCCTTCCTCTGGATGAGCTCGAACACGATCCTCTGAGTGATAAAGGAAATATTCCCTTTCCGTGTTGTCCTGCTCATTCCAAAGTGAGTGTGGAAATCATTTCATGCAGGTTTCAGAGTAGCAGCCGTGTTAGTCTGTATCCGCAAAAAGAACAGGAGTACTTGTGGCACCTTAGAGACTAACAGACTGTTCTCATTTCATGCAGGGGTGACCTGCTGCTGCCTGATTCTAAAAGTACGCAAGCCTTGTGTGAAAACACACACAGGGTTTGAAAGTCTGACTTGATCCCTGGACATTATTGGGTTTGTCTTTTGCCTTAAAGGGACTGAACGAATGAGCTAGGGGAAAATCCATTGAAAAAAAACCAAGGGTGGAAAATGGAGCAGGGAGAAAACAAAGAGAGACTGAAAGAAGGAACATTGGGAAAGAGAAATGGAAATGAAAAAAAAGAGTTGTTTGTGTATCATAGATACAGCATCCACTTGTCAGCCTAGCATTTGTGAGGTTATGTTATCCCTAATAGATAGTACAGGCTTTACTTTAGCTAGGAAAAAGAAGGAGGGGTTAATTATGGGGGGAAAGTTTATGAACTCAATATAGACCCCTTTGACCGATTTATTTGTGTGTGGGTGAACCAGTTAAATGCAAATTTAATGATTAACAATAATCATTTATATAGTGCTATACATTTCCCATCTTCCCTCTTCCTTGGCTCAGAACATTCAGTAATTTCCTAGCCAGGGAAATTATTTTCCCTTTTGTCTATATATTTCCTGTGGTCCGCATTGTAATTTTGTTTTCACATAAATTCACAAATGTACTTTGAGCAGATCATTCAACTGTTTGCCTAACAAAGATTTGTTCACTCTGGGTATGAGAGATTGGTACCACAATGGCAAGTATATGCTTTTTTTTTAAATGTAAAGCCACCAAGATTTGGACGAAGTCCTAGAAATATAAAAAATGGGGCATTTGCAAAATGCTTCTAAGCAATACAGCAAATAGTGATTGCATTTGAGCTGTCACTAATGTTTTGTTAGCAGCTAGCATTCAGCTTTTTGACTGAGCTGTCTGCATCACACTATAGACTCCAGAGACGGTATCAGTCTAAGGTTTTGCCAGTTAAGCCAGGAAGTTTTGTGCAATAGCACTGCATCAGACCTCTGCACATCCATCAAACACATTGTGCTCGATGTGGATACATCCTGGGGAATTAGACAGCGGGGAGTTTGTACCACTGAGCCAAAACAGACCATGGGAACAATAATATTCATTACTTATTTATTTACAAAATCGTTTAAAATGACACTTGTGAAGCAGTGTTCACGTTTCAAAGCAAACCCTGGAGGTTAAACAAGAGCTACCGGCATAACTGCACAGGAGTATAGCAGCGAAACAATAGTGGAAGGCTCCATAGGAAGACAGTGTAGTACTCTCAGTGGGTTTCCATTGCCCTGGTAAAAAGAAACAGACTATGTAGGCTGGTGTTTATTGGGGATTTTGCTGTGTGTGTGTTTCACTGGGAATTCTATACTATCCCCTCATGCATATTGTCCTGCCATAGCCTGAGAACAAATCCCCCCGCCCCCGTCCTAGCCTGGCCATCTTCTTGGGGTGAGCAGAAGCCCTGGGAACATTGGGATGTCACAAAGGGTTTGATGCTGCTTCAGTAGCACCTAGATGCCACAGTGACAGCACCTAGCTATTGTGCCAATTGGGCCCTTTCTAAATAGATTAGGTTAGAAAGATCAATCTCCAGTAAGACCTTACCAGGTGGCATGGAGCAGGCTAACAGATTGTTTCATTCATTTATAACTGTATTTAGCTTTAATGTTTCCCCCCCAAAGCCAAGTGAAGATGCTAATCCTCCCTGAGGTCACCAGCTTCATTTTTGCTGTAGCCATCTAAAAAGTCTGGGGAGTGGGGGAAGGTATATATTTCTACTCTCCCACAACTGCAATTTTCTGGAAAAATTTACACTGAGGCTGACCTCACTCATGAAAAACCCCAGTCCTGATGGAGAATGTTTCAGAATGTTACGGGGAGTGTGAAATCAGTGGGTTATCATGGAAACTGTTTTTCCAACGTAAGTATACTGGGTACTACAAGGCTATATGATGTGATAGCAAAGTTGGGTGACACTTTATTTTAAGGTTCCGTTCTTCTTCTGTTCTGGCGGAACATGACCAGGATTCGCCACTGAATTTGGTCAGCTGGTTGGATCATTAGCTTCTCCAGCCCGGGCCGGGTACTGAGGAGAGTGGGATGTGAACGCTGATCCATGCCCCCATGCTCCATTTATAAAGGGCTACTAAATAATTAGCAGAGCTGGTTGAAATTTTGTATCTAAACATTTTTAAAAAAACAATGGTTTTACAACCAAAGTCTAATTTTTTTTTTCAGGCAAAATTTTCATTTTGGTCAAAATTTTATGGTTTTTCAATAGAGAAAACAACCTTTTTTCAGTTTTTTGTAAAAAAAAAAAAAAAAGAAAAAATTGGTTCTTTTGGTTTAATTTTTTCAATTTTATTTTCAAGCTAAAAATATTTTTTGTTTTTGTTTTTTTGGTTGAAAAAATGAAAAATATTTGTGGAATTTTTTAACAAAACAATTTTAAAAATCCCCATAAAAATAATGGATATTTTTAACTACCCCGGTTGGTTAGTAGGTACTTCAATAGATGGTTAATCATTTGATTAACATAGACTGCTAGAGAGTCCAACCAGTCAATAAATTGTTTATAACCATGACTTACAATTTCCTGTTATACCTTTTACCGATGCTTGTCTCCATCGAGAATACATATTTTGTCTGTAAAATGCTTATAACATCTACTAATAATCACTTTAAAAACTATTTATAAATAGAAACTTAATATAAAAGACGTCCCCAAATGGTGCAGGGAAATAGTACAGTTTGTTTCTGCTGTGTTGAATATCATGACGCATCCCTTCCCTCAGCCACTGCTTGGCTTGTATTGTTATTTATGAAGTTGAACTGAGCTAGTAATCACAGTAGCAGTCTCCTTGGATTCGAGGGGCTGCTGTCTCTGCTCTCTTTCACGGATCTGCATCCAGACCAATCAATTCAACACAAGTGCAGGCTGGAATATTAGTTGGCACTTTGGCTACCAGCATAGTCAGTGTGGCTGTGTTGCAAGTTAATTAACCTTTTAGATACTGGTTTAGCTAGGACACTGTGCCAAGCGGATACGCAGCAGCTCCAGCGCAGAATCCTCTCTGCTCACTCCACTCAAGCTTTTCATCCTCCTGGACTTTTCTCCACGTTGAGCCCAATTTTGTCTGCACTTCACAGGTGCTCTAGATTGTGGGTGCGGCCCAGGAAGCCCTGAGTGAACCTGTGCTGCAGACAACCCTAATTGGGCAGCTGTTGCATCTAGTTGTGTCAACCATGGGGAAAGCGACACTCCCTGTAAATACTGCTCGTTCCAGTTCTTTGGACCTTTATCGGGTGACTTCGGAATGTGGCTTGCCTAGGGCGTATTTAACGTGTTTCTTGGCACACCTCCTGTGTCTGGTGGCTGCAGCCGGACTCTTCAGAGATGCTTTTGGAATCCGATATCACCTGAAACACGGCTTCCTGCCATTCCATCTCCTGCTACTATGCTATGCTCCTCCAGACGCAGGCCGGGCGTTGTGTAGGAGCAGTTTGTGGGGCAGGCCTGAGCCTTGCAAAACAGCTTCTCTGCAGTCACTATGCAGCCCCTGGGCTAAAAATATCAGCCACTCCAGGCTTGTCTTCACTGCAGTGTTTGCTTGAGTTATTATTTGAGTTTTGCCTAAATACGTTTAAGGATCTGTGACTGTGCCTACCTCACTTTTGAAAAGGGGACTTAGGCTCCTAAACCCCGTTGCATCTAGTATTTAGATGCCTAAAGATGCTGATAATTGCCTACTGGGATTGTCCAAACACCTGACTTCAGTTGATTTCAATGTAAATTTGGAGTCTAACCTTCCTAGATGCTTTTGAAAATCCCACTAGGCACCTACCTGCAATGTTAGGTTTCTAAATACCTTTTAAAATCTGGCCTGTAAGCAATTTTGAAAATTGTATCTAATGCCTCATTGAAAGTCAATGGGATTTAGGCTCCCAAGTCACATAGGTACTTCTGAAAACCTTACTCATGATCTCTTTGAGCCCCAGTTCCTCATCTCTAAAGTGGGGTGGTGATGATACTTCATTTCTTCCATCTGCCTGTCTTGTTGATTGAATCAAGTCCGATCCAAACACACAAATCTTTAGCTCAAGTTAAGTGGTGCTTTAAACTAGGGCTAGCTGTCCTGCTGGGCGGCTGTAGATTGAAACTCGAGTGCATGCTCGTAATGCCGTGGGGATGCAGCAGCTCCAGGTACAACTACTCATCAGGGGCTGGTCCAATCACGCTGTATAGCTTGAGTCCTCCTGCACAACGTGGTTGCTCTTACTCTGAGCTCGTGTATACTAACTCAAAAGAATGGCTGCTGTGAAGACAAGCCCTTTAGCTCCGCAGCTCCTGTCAGAGGACGTATGGCTGCCACAACCATGTATTTGCAGATCCCATGGCCCTGTCTCTGGGACGATACAATGTAGGTAGGTGAAAACTGTCAAGTCTCTCGAAGGCCTTGTCTGGCACATTAATCACTGTGTGATCCTCTCCAGCATGTCTGGAACATCCACATAACGGTGCTCATGCATGCCAACACCTTCCAGCAAAAGTAGCCGCTGTGTCAATCTGCACCGTATCACTCTGAATGTGTATGGGATCACAGAGGTCACTAGCATAAATGGTGCAAATACTCCTCCCACTTCTGTCACATGGTGCATGAGTCACAACTTATCTGGCCTGCTTTCTAGCACTCCACTGCACATGGGTGGAGTTGGCCAGAAGCCACTTACCTGTAGAATTAGTGTTGCTTTCAGAGTCAAGAATGTTCTGTTATCTGAACAAACCTACTTAGTCTAATACACCAAAATATATTTATGTCTGCCAAACCAAGAAAGAAAAGATGAGGCTGTAGATTCAATATGGCTCTTCAATATGTGGGTGTTAATTACTGTGTTTGGATACCGAAAAGTACTTTTCTCCATATGCTATGTTCTCTTGAATCCCTGTTTTTTATACACAGATAGATGTCGTTTTTATAAATCCTGGTTGTCCATAATTGGAGGTATCTGAATGTCATTTTGTACCTTATTTCTGAAATTGGCATAGAACCTGAAACTCATGTATCTGAAACTCTGACTTAATGAATGCTTCCATAAGATCATGGTCTACCTGTGGTTTAAATATTAGGATTAAATTGAAATGTTGTTCAGCCATTCTCTGAGACTGATCCTAGACTCAGGTATCCACAATATTACATTTATTCTCCTGGCGTTAATTGTGCATATAATGGGGGAAATTAAATCAGTTCAGCATTAACTAAAGAAGGCAGTAATTTAATCACAGTGATTTGCTAGTTTAATTTAGAAAACCTATTTTGTTCTCTGTAAATTCCACCTTGTTCATTTTTTGGCGGTGTGTATATCCTGCTCTTTAGTAAGCTCATTTGCACTGAAATAAAGATTGCCATCACATCAGATTTCAATTACCATTCCAGCTTTTAGCTTGGCTTTTAAGTTTTGCTTTGTGACCATCATATTTCTGAGAATGACTGACTGAATTTGATCTTTTGTAGTAATTCAATGGGTAAATTGGCGAGACCGCGATTAAACCAGAACGAGGTGCATGGGCATGGCTTTGTTGGGAAGTTTGGGTACCGGTTGCTTGGCTCAAGTCAGGGTTCTTGCTTTCTCATTTTCCAGGAGAACTAAATTGCCTCTAGACGTTAAATAGAAGCAACTTAAGCCTTCCTTTTCTTTGGAACAACTAGAAGTGTTAGAATTATAGCCTGGCACCTCTGTGTATATTAATTCCCTGTATTTAAATACGGAATTTAAACAAGGAAATGTTTATATGCCATTCTTGGGCTCAGGGGTATGTTGTTGAAAAACATCCCAGCATAAGACTGGCTAGAATTCTGAAGCTGTTAACACCTGAGCTAAAGGATTGTACTAGAGCTGAAGCTTCCAGGAGGGAAAATTTCGAAGACACTTGAACGAATATAGTTCTTCGTCCTCAGATGACTGTGGACGGGAAAGCTCCATGTTCCCATCTTTGGACACTACAGTCTACTGCTGCAGAGCATCCGGAAGTGTCCTGGTTATCTTCAATGTAGGGCAGACTAGGTAGAAAACAGGGCAACCTTGTTCCACACCACTGGCTTCTATCACCGAGAGCTGGCAAAGTTGGTAGGCATTGGAGGAAGAGGGGGAAAGGAAAGCTGTCAGTAGGACCCACCACAGAGAGAATGGAAGAAAGGGGTTGCCATAGTAGGGAGGGGATTCCCATGGGAGGAGGGGAAAAAAGAAAAGAGAGGAATGGAGGGAGGGGAGACAGCAGAGGCAGCAGTGACGGTGGGGCGGGGGAGGTTGAAAGTTGAAGCCTCGGTAGGCGAGACAGAGAAGAAGCCAGTGCCTAGCAAAGATGTAGGAGAGGAGAGCAGTGCTTGAACCCACTACAGCGGTAGTGCTCAACCTTATTACACAGGAGGGAGGCCCACACAAACCTAAGCACAACCTTGTGTGGGCCAAACAGATTCTACATATGTTAATAAGATTGAAAGTCACCTGTATTGATTTATATTTTAAGTTCAGTGTGTGTCATATGTATTTAGATGGGTTGTTTCTCTGTACAGTATTGTCTATTAAAAACAAAGAAATTAGTACATAAAACATGTATCAGAATTATAGAAAACTGGGGAAAAACTCAGTAAAGACACACATCATCACCAATAAAGAGTAAACATGATGACAAAACACTATTGGCTGTTAGTATATTGTGCTGAAGCAGGCCGCGGGCCTTATGGAATGCATTGGTGGGCCATGTGCGGCCTTGGGCTGTAGGTTGGGCACTCCTGCACAAGAGTATATTGCAGGCCTAATGGCTGTCCCTAGCACGGGAAGGGGAGCACCCCTTTCCCAAGGGTATAGAAGAAATAGCGTCTGCTGGAGGAGGACGGTTCGGTATGGACAAGCACCCAGATTTCAGGATGCTCTGTCTGAACCTCCTGATCTCAGCCAATCACTGGCTTCATGGGTCCTTGGAGAGCATTGGAGGCAGGGTTTGCGCACCTTTGTATCTTTGAACAAAGTTGTGCTCTGACCTAACATCATCAAAGTTGATGCAATGTCACAGTGTAGGGCTCGGCATGTGGGTCTTGCTAGATTTCTGATGTGATAGGGATTTTTAATAACAGGCTGAAAACTATTAGTTTTGAGGACTTGCCAAGAAAGACGCTCCAGTAAGAGAAATAGCCTAAAGTTCATCTGATGACATACACAGCTCTCCAGCAGCAGGAGACCAGGGAGGGGAGCTCTGTTAGCCCCCCCATTCCTCTGACTTCATTGGGAAGAATGTTTAAATGTTGGCAATTCTGATTCATTGTGCTTGTGCTGAGATAGCCACACGTTCCTTAGCACTCTTCATCTAATCGCATCTTCCTCTTCCGCTTGGCCATTTTACAAAATAAATTACTGTCAGTCAGAGTTAATCCTCTGCTTGGTTCATTCAGATGTCTGTATGTTGATAACACGTCACTGGTCTGCTTCAGTGTGTCAAAGGAATGGTTAGTGTTAAGTCCGAATAAAATGGTCTTTCCAGGCTTCAGGTCTGATGAAATAATCAGAGCCAGAAATGTCCCCAAAGCACATTAGTGCTAATGTAATAAAAATACTTGTAAGAGAGCCCTCACTGGTTTGGGATCCCCATTCTGCTAGTTGCTGTACATGGAAACACTAAGAGTGTGTCCACACTGGAATTGGGGAGAATGATTGCAACAAGACCCAAGCTAGCTTTAATCAAGCTAGTTCGAGTACTTATAGTAGTGAAGTCATGGTAGCACTGGCTTCAGTGCAGGTTGGACAAGCCCACCTGGAACCCTGGGTAGGTACTCAGGTGGCTAGTCCAGGTGAAAGCCCATGCTGCAGCGGCTTCACCGCCATGGGTGTCCAAGAGAGCTAAATTAAAGTATCTCAAGTGTGTCTACGTGTGCTGCTATTACAACTCCCAGCTGAAGTGTAGACCTCTCCTAAGAGACGATCTGTGCCCCAAATTGCTTTGAGTGTAAAGAGACAAGAGAGAGACAGGATCATTATCCCCATGTTACAGATGGGGAGCTGCTCACAGTCACACAGGACATCTGTGGTAGAGCTGGGAACGGAACACCGGACTCTTGAGGTCCAATATCTTAACTACCTTCTTGGTCACACGATAAAGCCTGTTGTGTTCAGAGAGCTGCACGCTAGAAACCGATGTGGTCCACTTAGCACTAAATCATTCTTTATTAAAAACAACATATGCTTAGCGGATGTTTCATTTCTGTCTCACGGCTTCTGAATATACTGTTGTGGTTACAGTAACCAGCCGTGCACTTTTCTGTGCCATTAGCCAGCAAAAACGTTTTTTTCATGTAGAAGAGTAAGGCCTGGTCTACGCTACAGAGTTAGGTCGATGTAAGGCAACGTACGTCAACCTAACTCTGTAAGGTTTCAGAGTAACAGCCGTGTTAGTCTGTATCCGCAAAAAGAAGAACAGGAGTACTTGTGGCACCTTAGAGACTAACAAATTTATTAGAGCATAAGCTTTCGTGGACTACAGCCCACTTCTTCGGATGCATATAGAATGGAACATATATTGAGGAGATATATATACACACATACAGAGAGCATAAACAGGTGGGAGTTGTCTTACCAACTCTGAGAGGCCAATTAATTAAGAGAAAAAAAAAACTTTTGAAGTGATAATCAAGCTAGCCCAGTATAGACAGGTTGATAAGAAGTGTGAGAATACTTACAAGGGGAGATAGAGTCAATGTTTGTAATGGCTCAGCCATTCCCAGTCCTTATTCAAACCGGAGTTGATTGTGTCTAGTTTGCATATCAATTCTAGCTCAGCAGTCTCTCTTTGGAGTCTGTTTTTGAAGTTTTTCTGTTGTAATATAGCCACCCGCAGGTCTGTCACTGAATGACCAGACAGGTTAAAGTGTTCTCCCACTGGTTTTTGAGTATTTTGATTCCTGATGTCAGATTTGTGTCCATTAATTCTTTTGCGTAGAGACTGTCCGGTTTGGCCAATGTACATGGCAGAGGGGCATTGCTGGCACATGATGGCATATATCACATTGGTAGATGTGCAGGTGAACGAGCCCCTGATGGTATGGCTGATGTGATTAGGTCCTATGATGATGTCACTTGAATAGATATGTGGACAGAGTTGGCATCGGGGTTTGTTACAAGGATAGATTCCTGGGTTAGTGGTTTTGTTCAGTGATGTGTGGTTGCTGGTGAGTATTTGCTTTAGGTTGGGGGGTTGTCTGTAAGCGAGGACAGGTCTGTCTCCCAAGATCTGTGAGAGTAAAGGATCATCTTTCAGGATAGGTTGTAGATCTCTGATGATGCGCTGGAGAGGTTTTAGTTGGGGGCTGAAGGTGACAGCTAGTGGTGTTCTGTTATTTTCTTTGTTGGGCCTGTCTTGTAGGAGGTGACTTCTGGGTACTCGTCTGGCTCTGTCAATCTGTTTTTTCACTTCAGCAGGTGGGTATTGTAGTTTTAAGAATGCTTGATAGAGATCTTGTAGGTGCTTGTCTCTATCCGAGGGATTGGAGCAAATGCGGTTATATCTTAGAGCTTGGCTGTAGACAATGGATCGTGTGGTGTGTCCTGGATGGAAGCTGGAGGCATGTAGGTAAGTGTAGCGGTCAGTAGGTTTCCGGTATAGGGTGGTATTGATGTGACCATCACTTATTAGCACAGTAGTGTCCAGGAAATGGACCGCTTGTGTGGATTGATCTATGCTGAGGTTGATGGTGGGATGGAAATTATTGAAATCATGGTGAAATTCCTCAAGGGCTTCTTTTCCATGGGTCCAGATGATGAAGATGTCATCAATGTAGCGCAAGTAGAGTAGGGGCGTTAGGGGACGAGAGCTAAGGAAGCGTTGTTCTAAGTCAGCCATAAAAATGTTGGCATATTGTGGGGCCATGCGGGTACCCATAGCAGTGCCGCTGACTTGAAGGTATATATTGTCCCCAAATGTGAAATAGTTGTGGGTGAGGACAAAATCACAAAGTTCAGCCACCAGGTTAGCTGTGACATTATCAGGGATACTGTTCCTGATAGCTTGTAGTCCATCTTTGTGTGGAATATTGTACTCTCACACTTATTATCAAACTGTCTGTACTGGGCTAGCTTGATTATCACTTCAAAAGTTTTTTTTTCTCTTAATTAATTGGCCTCTCAGAGTTGGTAAGACAACTCCCACCTGTTTATGCTCTCTGTATGTGTGTATATATATCTCCTCAATATATGTTCCATTCTATATGCATCCGAAGAAGTGGGCTGTAGTCCACGAAAGCTTATGCTCTAATAAATTTGTTCGTCTCTAAGGTGCCACAAGTACTCCTGTTCTTCTTTTTGCTAACTCTGTAAGTGTCTGGGTTAAAATGTAGCCCCCACCCATGTAACTCACCCACTGCGTCTTCGTGGGGCGCTTAGCACTTAGGTCGATTTAGTTAGGCCGACGCAGTGTCAGTGTTGACACTGCATTGCTTACATTGACAGTGCCTGCTTTTCAGAAACTGTCCCACAATGCCCCACACTGACAGTTAAATCAGTGCAAGTCTTCCTGGCGAGGACACGCACCGCCAACACCAGGAGCGTAGCATGGAGATTCAAAAGCAATGTAATTACTGTGGTGCCTGTACATCAACATAACGTAGGTCATCTTAATTTTGTAGTGTAGACTTGCCCTAAGTGAAAAGGACCAAGTCACGAGCTCTCGGCAGGTGGCTACCGGTAGTAAATAACGGGCTGCTTATCAAACAAGCCTCTAGCTCTTCCTGTGTGTTTCTCACTGACCAGAGAATGCTATTTCAGCACCACATAGAAAAAGAAAAATGTCAGTTCTTTGAACAAATTCCCTAGGCAAAGAGAGTCCTTTTCAGCAGAACTGATCACTGGAAGTTTTTTAAAAAAAACTTTAAATCTATGACCATAAATAAAAAAAAAAAACCACAATATTAAACTATTGCTAAAATTGCTTACCAAGTGCTAACACTGTCACATTCTGAAAAGCAGGAACCTTTGAGATGTCTCAAGTGGTGCATCCTAAATCACTAGTCACTTCTGGAAATGTAGGCCAGGGACTAGGTTTACAAAGCCATTAGGCACCCAAAGATGCAGCCTTGGCAACTAATCGTACTCAGAGAGTTGTTATTAATGGTTCCCAATCCTGCTGGAAAGGCGTAACGAGTGGGGTACCGCAGGGGTCTGTTTTGGGACCGGCTCTGTTCAATATCTTCATCAACGACTTAGATATTGGCATAGAAAGTACGCTTATTAAGTTTGCGGATGATACCAAACTGGGAGGGATTGCAACTACTTTGGAGGACAGGGTCATAATTCAAAATGATCTGGACAAATTGGAGAAATGGTCTGAGTTAAACAGGATGAAGTTTAACAAAGACAAATGCAAAGTGCTCCACTTAGGAAGGAAAAATCAATTTCACACATACAGAATGGGAAAAGACTGTCTAGGAAGGAGTACAGCAGAAAGGGATCTAGGGGTTATAGTGGACCACAAGCTAAATATGAGTCAACAGTGTGATGCTGTTGCAAAAAAAGCAAACATGATTCTGGGATGCATTAACAGGTGTGTTGTGAGCAAGACACGAGAAGTCATTCTTCCGCTCTACTCTGCTCTGGTTAGGCCTCAGCTGGAGTATTGTGTCCAGTTCTGGGCGCCGCATTTTAAAAAAGATGTGGAGAAACTGGAAAGGGTCCAAAGAAGAGCAACAAGAATGATTAAAGGTCTTGAGAACATGACCTATGAAGGAAGGCTGAAAGAATTGGGTTTGTTTAGTTTGGAAAAGAGAAGACTGAGAGGGGACATGATAGCAGTTTTCAGGTATATAAAAGGGTGTCATAAGGAGGAGGGAGAGAACTTGTTCACCTTAGCCTCTAAGGATAGAACCAGAAACAATGGGTTTAAACTGCAGCAAGGGAGGTCTAGATTGGACATTAGGAAAAAGTTCCTAACTGTCAGGGTGGTTAAACACTGGAACAAATTGCCTAGGGAGGTTGTGGAATCTCCGTCTCTGGAGATATTTAAGAGTAGGTTAGATAAATGTCTATTAGGGATGGTCTAGGCAGTATTTGGTCCTGCCATGCGGGCAGGGGACTGGACTCGATGACCTCTCGAGGTCCCTTCCAGTCCTAGAATCTATGAATCTATGAATCTATGAAAAACTACTAGGACCGCACCAAGCCCATTGGCTTTCAATGGCAGTTAGATGCCTAATCGGCTTTGGTGGTTTTGTTAAGTCCACCAGGCACCTATCTGTATCGTTAGGTGCCTAAATGCCTTGATAAATCTGTCCCCTGACTAATAAGCAGAAGTGGTTCAGTTTCCATAAATGTATTATTTTAACAAGGTTGGCAGCCTGACTTTGTTGTATTCCTAGTAAATTGGACTCTTTGGGTGGGAATGGTAGGACAGCAGGGGATCTAAACTGAGAATGGATGCATCTGGTAAATCTTTGCTTCAGATAAGATTTAACTTATTTTTTTTTCTCTAAAATCGATTTTTGTAATAAAAACCCAATTGTCTAAGTCCTAGAGAGGATGCAGTGGGAGCCTTGCAATTGAGTTACAGTAGCTACGGTAGAGCTCTTGCTTTACTGTAAAAGGAACCGCTCCACTCTTAATTGGAAAATGTGTTCCCAGTGCAAAGGGGCAACATTTCCAGCTTGCTGGGGGTTGAATAGCTTCAAGAGATGTCATTAAATAAAACAGATGTTTTCCATCTGACTGTCGATCAAAGGATAGAACATTAGACCTTTTAATGGAACTTAGTGAGACACTTAGCAATCCATTTCCTATTGTGCCCGGCTTTTACTTGGAGCATCTTCACATCACAGACATGGCAATCTCACAAATGTAAAAGCACAGGTCATTTAGCCTGCCCTGTACATGCTGATAATTTGCGCGCCAAATCTATGGGAGTTATCAGTCTCATTACATGTTAAAAAGATCTTGTCTGTTAATTGTTTTAATGATTCTTCATATTGCTACTTTCCAGTGGCCCTCATCCTGTAGATACTTTGCACGCAGACTCCCTCTGACGTCCCCCGAGACAGCCTGCAGAAACTGCCCATTTATCTGTAAAAGCCTTCTCAGTGAAGATAGAAGGTCACAACTACAAATTCATTGTTTTCATTTCATTTTTTGTCTCCCAAAGGGCAAGTAAGAACCCAGGCAGAGCCAGAAGGGGTGTAAGGGTTTGTTGCCAACCAAGATGGAAAAATCTCAGGCTATTCACCTCCCATCTAAAAATATACCATTCCCAGTAGGCTGCTGCTGCTATTTTTCATTATTATTATTATTATTATTAATCATTATTATGCATTTGAATGGTTGACGATCTCAGGAAAGTGTTTGGGGAGCAGGATCGGAAGCCCCGCTGTGTGATGTGTTGTATAAAGGCATGGGTCTGTCTAGCCCTTGCCCCAAAGAGCTTCCATTTTAATTTGAAGATAAGACACAGAGAGTGATTGTAAAGCACAGTAGAAAGGAAGGGGGAGGCAGAAGGTTGCGGTAGAAGCACTATTATCATGCACCAACAGCGGGCATGACTTGACTGTTTTGCATCATTTATGCATTTGGTGGGGTTTTGAGACTCGTTGTCAAATGCCCTCATCAAACCATTAAACCCGCGTGTCTCGCTGGTGTTTGTAATGTCACTGCCCCAACCTGTCCGCTCTGGAAAAAATAACCCAGGTCTCATTGCCATTTTCAGTCAGTTTGTTCCCCTCTCAGCCCCAGCTCTATAGAGTCCCCAGCAGCCCTTCTACCTAGTATTGTTTCTTTAAAGTCAATACATTATAGGCGAGGCTGGTAAGAAAGGAAAGAAAGTGGGGGGAGGGGAGACAGACCAGATGAGGAGGCAGGACACAAGGGGAGAATTGAGTCTGGCTAGGCAAAGAGACTGGGACAAAGAGGGATCGAGACTGGGAGCCAGTAGGGATGAAGAATGTGGGTGTAAGGCGGGGGCAACTGGAGGCCAAGTGGTGGATGAGGAGTCAGACGGGGCGGAGGGGAGTATTGGGACCGGCTGGGTGGGAGTGGGAGTAACTGGGACAAGAAGCTGGAGGAGTGGAGGCTGGGACGGGGTAAGTGAGACGTTTGCTTTTTGAAAATCTAGAAAATTACACGCACAAGTGATGTTAAATGAGCATTATTAAGGTTGCAGAGCCAAATGTTCAAAAGTTAGGAAATGCTAGAATTAAGCTTGCCTTAATTCGGCCTCCTTGTGCGTATGTATTCTGATGATATCGTCTTTAGTTATATGTCACCTATTAGTTTTTCCATTGATCTTTTTGGAGCATACGCTCTAATGTCACCCAGTTAAGGCTATGAAGGACCTCCTTACTAAGTTAATCCCCCACACCCCCAGTCCTCCCACCTGTCTCCCACTCCACAGTCAATCTCTCAACCACACAAAACAGCTCCTAGAGTCTGGAACGGCTGATATCGTTGGGGATTCGGTGGATGCCAAGGGGTCACCCCTTGTGTCTGCTAGGACAAATTTGTCTCCCAAATTTCTGGCTCTGTAGGAAAGGGGTCGGGCTGGAGATTCTGGTAGCCTCCTTCACCTGATGATGTTAAACTCTGTAGCAAATGTGCATTCTGATTTGTGGCCCAGGCCCATGTTGAGGCCCCGGGAGGAGGAATTGCCATGTATCACTCAGCAGCAACCTTTCTACTTAGGAAGCCTTGTTGATAAGCTCTGATGAAACTCCCATCCAGTCCTCCTCAGGCAGATGGACAGTGACTTAGAAGATAGGAAAGCTTAAAGCAGAGCAGTATACAGGGTTCCTCAGGGCTTTAGCAGGAACACAAAAGATTCCCTTTCCTCTGAAAACGATTTTGACTCTGCAGGACATTCCTCATCAGATGCTAACAATTTTAGGGTGACTCGAAATTTGGACCTAAATAGCTTGATGGTAGCTGGATTCATATTCTCCTAATTGTGTATCAGGCTAACATTTACTCTTTGGGAATATGTGACCTGGAGCTGCATTCACAGTAATTGAAGAGAGAATTCATTGTGAGCTTTGCCTGACTAAGGACTGCCGGATCAGTCCTTTTCTTTGTTCTTCATATGCTAGAGCTATATTATATAGAGTTGAAACTATATATTTTATTAGAAAATTATGAATAGATCCAGAGTCTGGATGAGACTCAAATGCAAAATAAAATAGAGCTATGAAATTATTGGTTAATATTTTATACCTGGGGTGTTTGTACTACTTATTGCTAATTTGGGTACCAAGGCACTATCTTCAGTATGGCTTACAATAGCAGCAATCATGCTCAAGCATCCTAGATAGATTGATTGATTGGATTTCTTGTTAAACAATAATGCTAGGTTTTTGCATGTCGCAAGCAATATTGGGACAACAAGGGGAAAAACTTCCATACATTGCAATTTTTTTGTTTACATCTGCTATGTACACAGAAATGAGTGTATATTCAACATGCATCCATGTAACAAATAAATGTCTCATTCCATAACATTTCAGAGACTAAAAATACCACAGCCGGTTCACAAATTAGTGGTTGATGGAATCCTGTCATTGATGCATAAAAGAATTCTCAAGATATTGGACTGTGACAGGGAGCGGAATGCCAGAGTGTTTTGCTTTACAATATAACAAAGAGAGTTTGTTTTTTTTTAAAAGGACTCATTTAAGCTACTTGGGTAGTGACTCTTTCAAACCTACCGTATATTTTCAATATATATCTTTTGTACAACCCATTTCTGAAGGTGGAATTGTACAACTGTTGATGATGATGATGATTTATTATTTCTTAAAGTCTTAAACTCCTATAGATGCTCATAATAGGCATGGCGCACACATAACAAAAAGTCCTTCGCAGGGAAAGCTTAGACTTTCTACTGGTGCTCACAATGGATACAGCTTCTGTGTAAATAGTAAGTACTCCGTGCTTTTCTCTTGGCAACTCAGTTGTTCCGCCCAGTTGTAGATGGTGTCCTAGTCCCTTAAAAGGGACGCTGTTTAAAATATTACATATACACTCTTGCTTTGATCAAGAGCCATAGAATGTTTAGTTTTTCTATTAGAGAGAAAAGGTGGGTGCGGTGATATCTTTTATTGGACCAGCTTCCGTTGATGAAAGAGACACGCTTTTGAGCTTCAGAAGAGCTGTGTGTAGCTCGAAAGCTTGTCTCTTTCACCAACAGAAGTTGGTCCACCACAAGATATTACTTCCCCTACCTTGCCTCTCTAATATCCCAGGACCAGCATGTCTACAACAACACTGCAAACAACAATAGTTTTTCTATATCTGTCTGAATTCTTATTCAAACACAAGCATTTTAAGGGGGAGTTAAGGATGCAGCATACAACAGTGACCTACGCTGCTTGTCTGTTTTTGAATGCAAGGGTTCAATTCCCTGAACACTGAAAACCCGGGAAAAGATGAGTTAAGGTTCCTCAACATAGCCATTACAAGGACATTAGTGATACAGTAAAAAACCAAACCAATGGTGTTAGAAAACTGAGAAATGCTAGAAGGTTGAAAGAGGGGGTAAAATCTGACTTACCAAAAATTCATTTGCACTCTTAACTCTGGAGTAGTGAGAGGCTGCCCCACAATATTAGTGCACAATACCACTGCAGCGACTGAAATCTGCTGGCACAGCAAAAAAGAGAAAAATCTTCCCTCTTTTATTGTATTTAAAAAATGAAGTCAGCCATGCCATTGGAATGAAATAGGCCACTATTTCACAAAACCAGTGTTTTACAATTGTGTGTTTCATGCGGATTTTAGCACTTGATGCCCACATTTCACCTAATTATACATACCTCACATCCAAATTCAAGGATGGATGGCTTATTAAAATCTGTCATTGCTGTTATAAAACGTGCCACTGTTACACACATCTCTGTTTCTGATGTCCCTTGTCACCTTTGCCAATGTTTTAATGTCCTGCTTGCCTCTGTTTAATTTTTGGAAGCATTTTGAGGTGAGGGAAACCACAGTAGAGTTTCTTCCATGAAACAATGTTGCCTTTATGTTTGGGATCTCTGAGATTCACCTGTACAGTGATTTTAGCAGGGACGGTGCCCAAAGCATATGTTACCAAGATCATTGTCTTTGAAAGCTTCTCTAATAGTATTTCTTTTGAGGGATTAATTACCTGTTGGCTCACTTTTCACTGGCATTCTGCATTGATGTTATCTTTCATCTTTTCCCCTGGTTCTTATACATAATTGGTCATACTTGTTGCTGAACAGTACAGGGATTGTGAACTTTTCCAGTAATGGACTTTGCTTGATATCACTAAATCTTCAACTGCCTGGTTGGGTTTCCACATTTAGCTCCATCATAATATTGCAGTAAATATTTGCCACAGTTTATTAATTGGTCATTCTTTACACAGACGATTTTAGTCAGGAATCAGGTTCAACTCATTTATCCTTAAAATTCATGTACTGGACTAAGAGGTCTCTTACATAAAGTGAAATGTACCCCAGTGCAGACAGCCAGTGCGAGATCTAGGTACCATTAAGTCCTACTTAAGCCCCATTTTAAGGGCTTTAGTGATGCAGAGGTCTTGTGTGGGCTCTCTGCATTGGGTGAATTTCAACCCACAGCTGTCCCATTTATCATTGGATGGCAGGCTAGCTGGCCGTGCATAAGCTGAAAAAGGAGAACCATTACATATAATGGGAGAGGCTGACATGAAGAAGCATGGATGCCAGTTATTACCGCCAGGTAAATATAGGAAAAGATTTCTGTGATGATTAACTGGATTTTAAAAATGCATTGGCTTTTGCCACATTCTCACCCCCTTTGGTGTTCATTTTCCGTTAGCCTCCATTTTCAGGGTTCTCTGAAAGCTCATTTTTAGCTTCTATGCTGAACTATTTGTGTGACCCCCGTGTGCTCTTTGTAATACCACAGCTACAGTATTTGAATTACTTGTGGATATGTGAGGTAACTGGTGCAAAATGCAGAGCTATGGGATATTGTTACAGAACGCCGTTGCCCCAGAAAGCAATGCCAACATGGGTGGTATTTCTTCCAGAAGTGTTGGTTTAATGAGCGGTACAATACATTACCTAACATTGATTTCAAGCAAGATGCCCCAGTGCAATGTGGCTAGTTAAGTACTTCACTTAGCAGCAAATAAGTGAATCTCCCACTTTCCAGAAGCAGGATCAACAGTATCCTGAAATCAGTTGGATATGTAGGATCAGTGGGATTCTGAAATCAGTTGGATATGTAGGATCAGTGAGATTCTGAAACAGGCTGATATGCACCTCATTGAGCATCTAACTCTGTCTTGTCAGCTTTTTAGAGTGGGATCTTTACATACCTCTTGGGTTAGTATCTCGAATCGGAGGGGGTTTTCTTCAAGGACTGTGCTCTCAAGCATAAAGCATGAAGAAAAAGACAACAAAAATCGTTAGTGACGTGACTGGGAATGCGTGCATATGATGAGACTACAAGGACTGGGATATTTTAGTCTGTAAATGAGACGTGAAAAGGGGACTCGATTGAGGGATACAAAGATAATGACGGGAAGAGCTCTCGTGACACACCTTTTTAGTCTGCCTCCTAGCGCAGGGACGCTTGACAAAGCTGAAAGGCGGAAAGTAAAGATCATGTTCCGCAGACTAAGCACAAGACTAGCAAAGAGGAATTCCTGGGTTCTAGTCCATTTGGGGAAACAACTCCCTCTTTGGCTTTGGGCAAAACACTTACCCTCTCTGCTTCAGGTTCCTCCTCCGTAAAATAGGTTAAGGCTATTTACAGTAGCTACACCAAGGAGTGTAAGGAGGGGTTGATACTGGGCAACATTTTCCAAAAGGTCAAAGTGAGGGAATAGCCTAAGTCCCATTTTCTAAGGTATTTAGAGTCCTAAATAAATGAGGGTAAAATTTGCAGAAGCATCTGTGTCCAAGTCACGTCTGAAAATGGTACTTCGGCGCCTAAGTCAATTAAATGTTTTTGAAAATTTACCAATGTCCCTCTTAAAGACCCCTTCTACTGTACTGCCGATAGTGAAACGAGTTTACTTGTATAGTTTTTCCACTTATTGCTCCCCTTTCCCTAACCTCTATGTATTTGTCTGTGTATCCTTAGATTATGACTTCCTTGGGGACACATTCCCTTCTTCAATGTCTGGAACGTGCTTAGCACACTGTGGCTAGTACTGTATCATATGATGAATAATAATAACGATGTTGCAAAGGGCTTTGATGATGAATAATAATAATAATAATTATTATTATTATATACAGAGCTATACGGTTCTTGACTGAAGGATTACAAATTATGAAGGGCATAATAAAAACTGACTGCTCCTCTACTCTGTACCCTGTCTCATAATATGCGAACAAGGGGTCACTGTTGAAACTGAAGGGCAGTGCTGCTAGAACAGATACAAGGAACTGCTTCTGTATGCAATGTGCAGTCACCCAGTGAAATTCATTGCTGTAAGGAGGTCATAAAGACAAATAATTCAGTAGGGTTTTTTTTTAAAGGCCTGGATAATTGTGTAAGGATTAATAAGTAAGCTAAAAGGATGAGCTAGAAGGATAGAAGGAAAGTCACACATTTGGTTTTTGGGAGCAAGTACGTGGGGATCAGGAAGGAATCTTAGCAGCATTACGAGTGCTGCTACACGTCAGAACTGGCCACTGCTGTGGGGAGGCTCCCAGACCAGGTAGACCAAGAGCCTGATTGAGCATGACCACTCCTATGGTCCCATGAGATCACTGAGGCCTGTTGGGAAATAAAAGGGACTTCCCAACACCCATATCTGAAACACAGGAAAAAATCTACCTGGGATGACTCTCCATCCTTTGTGAAGGTCAAAACTGGAAGGATGAGATGTAAATTGCATAACGTTGTTCCTCCATCCACTGTTATCAGCTAATCTCCACTTCTTGAAATTAGGTATTAAATTTTATGTTTATTGGTGTTTTTTGGGGCTGTTTTATTCTGTCTGGACATGACTTCAAAGAAGTTAAGAATACAAAGTACTGTCTGCATGATTTTAAAGGTATTATATGCAGATGGTTCTCTAACCTAGCCAGATTCTTCACCATCATTCATCTAGTCTGGGAAATTAGTCTGGGATAAATAATTTAGCTTCTTTCTGTTAGATTCGATTCCATTATCCTGGTCTCTGATGCTGTGAAAAGTCTTAAAAAATAATCAATTCCAAAGTGCTTTTTTTTTTCTTTTCTGTGAAAGCTAAACCTACAGATTTTCAGACCTGCTGTACTTTGTATGTGGGTCTGTGTTGAGAAAATTGAATTATGAGTAAACCACAGAATTATAAATACTTGTATTTGGATGGATCATATTAAAACATTGCATGATGACCCAATATATTATTTGATTGCAGGCTATCATGATACTATCTACCTGAAGAAATAATTCATCCCTATGTATTCTTGCCTGGTATTATTTTTTGCAACTGGTAATAGAGATGAGGAGAGTGAATGTCTCCAAAGTAAAAAAAAAAAAAAAAAATGTATATATATAGAGTTCAACCATCTGCTGTATGTAAATAGTGATTATATTCAGATGTCATCTAGTACTTTGCATTTTCACAATGGACTGAATACATTAATCCTTACGGGAATTATTATCACTCTCATTTTACAGAGGAGAAAATTGGGATTAGTGGCCTGCTTATCAGAGCATCTGCAAAGCTGAGTTGCTAATAAATCAGACCATTGACTAAGTGACTTGACCAAGGCCACAAGCTGAATCAGTGGCAATGCTGGAATTAAACTCAGCTCTAGCATTAGACCATTGCTAAACCTCCTAAGGTGAAATCCTGCCCTCAGAAAGGTACAGGCAAGTCCCTTCAAAGGGTCAGAATCGGACGCTCCGACACCTGAAGTCAGAATTTGGACTGTCGTTTAAAAAAATGATTCTGAGGTGTTTGTGGTGGCAGCAGTGCATGAGCAATAGGTTCTGTCTAGAAGACAGAGCGTCTCATTTTCTGCATAATTATTTCCCAGTCTAGACGGAGCCTTGTAAATGTCAGACACTTTGGCATAGGCAGGTGTTTGGTATAATCTGGATACTGGAAGGCTCCTTGTATTTCATCTAAGAGAGGCTTTGATGAGGCTACCATCTTACTTTAAAAAGTAACACGTTGATTTAAGGACTATTGTGATTTCCTACTGCTGCAGGCACACCTATGTCACAGTGACATTAGGAGGGTTCATTCATATTTGTAAAGCTTTTTGAGAACATAGTAACACCCAGACTGGGCAGACCTGGAGTTAAACCCAGGATTTCTGAGTCTCATCATACCTTTGCTGTCTAGCAAATTGCTGAGACGTCCACTGGTGAAGAGAGAGAGAGAGAGTCTGTCTATCTGTCTCTACATCCCCCTCTAGTGACAGGTCCACATGCTACCAGTTACTCCACTAATTCAAGTGGTAGAGGACTATGCTATGGTTCTAAAGATCCCAGCCCCACTGATGAAAGAAGGTTTCTTTCTATGCAATTGATACGGTGTGTATGAAATCTTTGCTCTATACTACTTCATACTCTGTATTATATGGCTGAGATTTACAAGGCCAGAGGTTGCTGATGGCCTCACTCCTGTGAATTTTGAATGGGAATTGAGTATCCAGTTCCCTTGGACGCTGACAATTTCACCCTGTATCTGTGTACCATATAGCGTGTGTGTAATGCGAATGTAAACTCTGCTCATGAAACACACTACTTCCTGGTACTCTCACACCACGTAATTTGCTATGGATGCTTTTCCCCCAAGATTTAATATGACCCTGCTATACTATGCGTGACAGTTCCCTGGATATAAACGGTGTGTCCAAACCGAGAAAGAGATGGGTGGAGGCATGATTGGTAAGAGAAGAGCAAAGAGACAATGATATTCGAGAACAATGATGGTATATTTTACCTCTCTTTGCAATGTGAATATTTTGGAGAGCCAGCCCCTCACAGCTGTCTAGTTAAGCTCTCAGAAAATGCATATTTTCAGCAGCAGCTGTAGGAGCCTGATGGTAAAAGAACAAAGTAGGGATGTATAATGTGCATATAATTGTAAAGAGAGGGGTTTTTAGTGAGGGAGATCAGTGGCAGAGAAGAAGAATCATCTCAAAGGGTGACTCTCTAGAATTAGTTGTTATTTTGTCTGAATCCTTTGAAATCGTTTCCCTGCTATATAATTATCTTTAGTTTTAAGTGCTTCCTGCAGTGACAATGTGTTGCATTTTTATATTCTTATGTAAATGCTTTAGCAAGCTCCACTGTTGAATTGCGAAAAAGTCATTCAAAACCAGGTATTGGTTTTGCAAAATCTAGGGGGAAATACATTTTTTACAATAGTTCACAGTTGATATTCTTTGAGTGCCCTTGCGCTCTGTGTCTCTCAGTTCCCTGACTGTAATTTGCCCATCCTCTCTATCCGGATTGTAAACTCTTCAGGGCAGGGCTGTGTGGCTGTACAGTGCAAAGCATGATGGGAGCCTGTCCTTGGTTGGGCCTCTACATGCTTGAATAATAACCAGATTACTTCAGTTTCATTGGTGCTGGACCAGATTCCGATCTAATTGACTTCTGATTTACCAAATCTCCCTCAGTCTCTTTTTATTTACACCCACAGCCGATGTCAGACCTGTCACCGTTTTGTCTGGCCACTCTTTCCACATACGCAGCACACAAACAAGCGTCACTGAAGTCTGGGGAAGAACTAGCTGCCTGATGTCAAATGCTCACCGAATCTAATTAGATCTGGATATGCTTCTGTTGAAACCTGGGGCTATATTTGTACATGCAAATTCAATGCCCAAAGTATCATTACACTGCCTCTGATGTTTCGACACTCTGTCCCTGAAAATGTGGTCTCTGAGTTGAGAGGGATGGCAACAGATAATTAAAAAAGCGATGTTTCTGATGGAACTGCAATCGATGTTTTACAACAGAAAGGAAAAGCAAAGCCAGTCTTTTCTTCCATGGCCAAGTGAAGGGTAGAAGGTGTGTGCTTACATTGTAAAACCAGAAACGGTGACGCTTGTAATTGAACCAGATGAAATGAGGTGGCAGTTCTGTATACTAGGCAGGAAGGATGATTAAAATGGATTGTTTAAAATATATTATGTCTCACTTGAGCCACAAGGTTGGGATTTTGAAAGAAAACTATGGGATTTAGTTAATAGGAGTGATGCCCAAGTAAGAATTGAAAGATTGGGGCCTTTGCACCGAAGGAAGTGCTGTTAATATTGCAAAGCACAAAGGGGTGGCTCAGATGTAACTGAGGGCTGGTAATGTCTTTTAATTTTTTTTTTCAATATCGCCTGTCAGATCTGATGCCACAGAGAGCTGAGGGTCATCTGTGCCAAACTCCCATTGGCTTTGATGGGAGTAGGATTGGGCATCTCTTCTTTAATAGCTGTAGGTGCTTCTTGGACATCAGTTGGCAGGCAGACAACTGCTGTGTTTTTAGCAGTTTTGATCTGTTATCGCTTAAACTGCAGAAGTGGGAACACTGCAGCATCTTTAGCTGGACGCACAAACTTGTAACATTAGATATCGCAGTGTATTGTGATAATAATGCAAATCTCTAGACCCACATAAAAACAACTGGCAGATTAAATTATTTTTCTGGCAACTGGCAAATCCGTAAAAAAAATGGCCAGGCTGGTCAAATACTAGCCAGGTGGTAATCCTAGCTGGGGGGTTCCCCATAGCTGGACTCTGGGGGGGAGGAAGAGGGGTGTGTGTCTGGGTGGGGGGGCCCATGGCTAGGCAGTGGGGGTGGAGGTGTCTGAGCTGGGAGTGTGCCCCATTGCTGGGCTCTGGGGATAGGGAGTATAGGTATCTGGGCAGGGGGAGGGGCACAGCTGGGCTCTGGGGGGCAGAGGGGCAGAGAAACTGGGTTGTCATAGGGGTTTCTTTAACTCTACTCCTGGGGGGATTTTTGTGTGCGTCTGTATTGTTACAGACCTAATTCCTGACAGGCATTTTGAAATATATTACCAAAATAATTGAAACTGGCTTGATTATATAATATTATTTTAACAAAGAAAATATGCAGAATTTTAAAATATTGTGCGCAGAATTTTTATTTTTTGGCACAGAATTCCCCAGGAGTAAGTAAACCATAAACTCTGCATGGGGCTAACCCAGTCACCAAGTGTCCCTGAATACGCCAGGCCATCTCTTTTTTTCTAGTTTTACCATTGATATAAAGGGCAAGTGATTCTTCTAGTTAACTTAGTTGACAGACCCATTGAAAATGAAAACACTAGAAGTTCATTTAAGTAAGGCTAGTTTCTTCCTTTTTAAACATCAGGTTGCTAGATCTTTATTAAGCCTTTTTCACAGCCCTTATACTTTGAGTTTCCAGCAAGTTGCTTGCTTCAGCTATCGAAAAAGGTGGGATAAAAATAGTCCCTAACGGAACCACACTCCTGCTGTTTAAACGTAGTGGGATGCTCTTTCAGTTGCAGGTGAATTTAAACCCTGCTAAGATGTTGTTACTCGAAGTGGCACTGTGAAGAATTAGAAAGCTTAAAATAATAGAGACTCTTATCTGTTTGAACCAAATCACTCTCAGTGACTGGCTCTCTGCCAGTTCAGAACATTTACTTTCAGGAAGCACATCAAATATTTTAAAGCCGTGTGGAAAAAAAGGCCTTAAGAAAAGAAAAGAAAAGATGGAATAAAAATCTTCATTTGTTACTGATTAAGAAACTATATTGTTGTTTAATTTCCTTGAGAGTGAAGTTGCCCTATTGGTTAGGGGGCTTGGGAGAGCTGGCTTCAGTTCCAAACTCTGCCACAGACTTTCTATGGGACCTTGGGCAAGTCCATAATCCTTCTGTGCCTCAGTTTCCCTGCTTTAAAATCTAGATGATAGCACTTCATTTGTCTGTCTTGTTAAGTTCCAGGCCTATCTCTCACTACATGTTTGTACAGAGCCAAACACAGAGGGGCCCGGATCTCTATCACAAGAAATAAAATAATCAGCCTAATAATAATAATTTAAGATTCTGAGGATGGAGATTAGGGGGAAATTATTCGGTATAACTAGCAGTGACTAAAGGGTGTTCCTTTCTTTTACAAATTGTCCCCTGAGTATTACATTCATCCCAGTGCAAATACTGTCCGCATCACTTCAACGTGGTAACGTGAAGGGTCTTGTGCTGGAGTGAATGCCACCCTTTTTTTGTGTTCTCCAATGAATTTCTCACTGTGAAGGAACCTTCGGGTTTTTGGAAAGTATGCTGCTTTGTATCACTGATACTAACTACTCAGTTGTCCTTTGTGTTGAGGAGTTTCCATTTTTCATGGGGTGGAGCTTCTTGTGTAAATTATTTTCATCCATATCAAGCTAGTGAATTGGATGTTTCCATTGTTTGAAAGCAGAGGATTGAAAGTGTTTAAGGGGGTGGCCGGTTGGGCTTGGGATTTTGGAGAGCTGCATTTCTGAGACTGCCAGTACAGCCTCCAGGAACTCACTTCTCCCTGCAGACACCATCAGGCAGGTTGGTGCACAAGAGGGTTAATCAGAATGTCACCTGCCCCATCTCATCTGTCTCTTCTGTCCCATCCAGAAGTGTTCTTATTTCCAAGAGTATGTCTACCCTGCATCACAGAGTGAACTGTGACCTGCGCTAGCTTTGATCTAGCTAACTTGAATAACAATAGCAGTGAAACTGCGGCAGGAGAGATGGCAGACCGTACAAGCTCACCCAGGAAGTGAGTAAGTACTTGAGAAGCCATTGCTGTCCCTGCCTCACTGCAACTGTTGTTTGAGTTACACTGCAGCACATGTAGACATGCCCTTAGATTATCGCAACCAAGACCATGGCGAGATAGTGTATTCTCTTCATGTCACTCCTGGTGGAGCACAGTGGAAGATCAGCCTGAGTAAATCAAAAGACCATCACATTTATTGGAAGGAGACTCTGTAAGATCATTCTTTGCCATTTCAATTGCTGGGAGGCTTGCTTGGCTGGCTCTACAGCCCAATCACACCTGGAAGAAATTGCTTAATTCAGTCTCATAGACTTTAAGGCCAGAAGGGATCATCGGGATCATCTAGTCTGACGTACGATTTGTCACAGGCCACAGAACCTCACCCCACTCCTCCTGTAATAGACCCATAACCTCTTGCTAAGTTACTGAAGTCCTCAAAGCATGATTTAAAGTCTTCAAGTTACAGAGAATCCACCATTTCCTCTGCAAGAGACCCATGCCCCATGCTGCCGAGGAAGGAGTGCAATCTGACCTTGGGGAAAATTCCTTCCTGACCCTAAATATGGTGATCCGTTACACCCTGAGCATGTTGGCAACACCGACCAGCTAGACACCTGGGAAAGAATTCACTATAATAACTCAGAACCCTCCCCATCTAATGCCCCATCTTCGGCTGTTGGAGATATATGCAAATAGTAGTCGCAGACCAGCTACATGCCATTGTAGGCTCTCTCAACACACCATCCCCTCCATAAACTTATCAAGCTCAGTTTTGAAACAAGTTAGGTTATCGTCTCAAAGAAGGAGATCTGGTTGGTCTGGCATGATCAACCTTTTCTAAAACCATGTTGTATTTATTCACAGTTATCGTTCACCTCTATGTCCTTAACTTCTTTCTCTTTCAAAATTTGTTCCAAGACCTTGCATACAATTGAGGTCAAACTAACAGGCCTGTAGTTTCCCAGATCGCTTGTTTCCCTTTTTTAAAAATAGGCACTATATTAACAATTCTCCAGTCACGGGGTATGACCCCCAAGTTTATGGATTCATTAAAAATCCTTGCTCATCCATCTTGGTCTGCAACCCTTCCATATGAATTTTTTTCCCCCTTGCTTGGGATGCAGGCTTCAGATAGCTTCTGCAACTTTGACTTAGAGTAATTCCCAGCCTCCTCCACATTCAGATCCTTAAATTCTTCAGTCCAGTCAACTTCTCTAACTTATTCCCTTAATTTTTTTCAAGTTTGCCCTTTTAAAATCAAGGATCCTAGTTTCAGACTTATTTTTTGTTTATCGTTCCATTTAGTTTAAACTGAATTAGCTCACGATCACTTGAACCTCTACAATCAGTTCTTCTATGAGCTCCTTGCTACTTACCAATACTAAATCTAAAATGGCATCCCTTCTTGTTGGGTTGGCCACTATTTGGTTAAGAAATCTATCTGCCATCATATGCAGGAATACTTGGGCCCTACCATTCTTAGCAGCACTTGTCCTCCCATCTGTACTTCGGAAATGATAGTCTTCCGTAATCACACGATTCCCAGTAGTATTTGTTTCATTAAAAATATTAAAGCGGTCTTGATCCATATCCAGTTGGGACCCTGGGGATCTGTAGCAGACCCCAAGCACTATCCCAGTAGAGCCTCTGTTACCTTTCTTCCCCTGTAGTAAGGCAGTGCCCATGCATGCAGTTGCAATCATTTGCCTGTCATATCCCCTTCTTCTAGTCTTAAAATGGAGAAAATGTTGAAGACCAAGGACATCTCCTTGCTTGGCTGCCTGCCACCCGATAGTACTGTCTGACTCAACAATGAACGCTCAGAGTTTGGAACAAGAATTGATCCAGGGCAGACTAAATCCCCAAGAAGAAGAATATAGTAGTTTCCAGACCAGGCATTTAACTTCTCTTTCAGACTCTCTTAAGAGCCATGCAAAGAAACTGTCCACACACAGTGCTTGAGAAGTATTTTGTTTTGATTGTTCTTAAAAAGAATCTGGACCGTCCCGTAGAGTTTTGTAGTGAAACGGGGTCTATTTTGCAAATCAAGGAGCACGCTTTGTTCAGCTTCTAGTACAACTTGAGAACAAAGATTTATCTAGCCTAGCTCCCTTCTAAGACCCTCTCTCACCACCAGAAGTTGGTCTAATAAAAGACCCTCACCCACCTCGTCTCAATAATATCCTGGGACCAACATGGCTACAACTACAAGGCACGCTTTTAGAACAGAAAGTTGATCCGGTCTCTGTTCAGATTCGCCCCCTGCACCAGCCCTTTCATAAATGTTACCTCTAGTCTCACTTTGGTCAGTTTTCTTGTTCTTTTTAAACATTTTCACCTTCACGAAAGCAGAACGAGGCTTCACACTTGGTTAGTACCTACCAATCAGCCTTGAAAAATCTCTCTCTTCCCCTCTTAACAGCAGGTCAGCATTGGCATCCTGTCAGTGGCAATGCTCAATCGGATAATTTAGGGAACAGATAGGGTGGAGTAATTCCACAGCGCACCATTGCTCCACACTGAGAAGATAGTTTTGACCTACATTAATGACCTGTCATTGTCAAGCTGTAGAGGGATACCTGACATTCATGAATAAATGGATTCCAGCAGCTACGCCCACGCTAGAAATGTTTCATTTGCTCTTCAGTCTTTGACTATATCCTGGGAGGCTGATTTGGGAAATCTGGAGCCGACGGAATCCTTTTAAGCTATGTAACGTTTCAATTAGTCCCATGTTTTGTTTGGTTTTACTTCCGCTTCATAAGTCATTGCGAAGGGTTTTTTTTAAAGCAAGTTATACCGTACATTTCATATCTTCAATCAAGAATTGTATATGGGATTTATTTACAGCATATGTGCACATTAAAGGCGTAATCCAAACACAAGGAAGTCAATGGGAGTGACGTTGTGGACCAGGTCCTGAGAGAACTAAGGTCCTAATCCAGCCAAAGACAGAAGCACATGCTTAACTTTAAAAATGGGAGTAGTCCCATTGATTTGAACGGGATTTCCCACAGTCTTAAAGCTAAGCGTATGCTTAAGTGCTTGGCTGGATTAAGGTCTAAATGAATATGTCAGCAGCAAGATGCTGTATTTGTAGTGTGTAATGCTCCAAGGTTAAGATATATTTAATATTTCTGCTCAGGTTGGTCTGCACTGTTCGGCCGTACCCCAAATACATTTGCTAGCTGTTGAATAAGTGAGGCTTCTTCAGGAGAGTAACTGAAGAGGATGCAGTGCAGAGGTGGGGGTGTGGCAGGAAAACTGCGACCGTTTTAGCACACTGCTGCCTGAACGAGAGAAGTGAGAGCAGAGAAAACTTTGCTGAGGACGAGAACCTAGAGGGATGATATAGAACGTTGAACTATTGCATAATCCATAGTGCCATAAATCCACATCCACATTAATAAAACGGAGAGGCCAAGTGGCAAGGTCTTCCTCTCTTGTGGACAGCACGCCATGCTGCCAGGGGAGCGAGGAACTAATTGATGTAATGTGGCATTATTTCTCCTCCTGCACAGCTATTATTCATCTTCCACGCACTGTCAGTGAGCAAAGGCAATTGCTAATGGCCAGAAAAAGGTCTCCCTGAGCAGCATGTGTCTATAAACCCGTTCTCACTCTCTTCCCCTACTGCCTCTGCCTTTCTTCCTTATAAATTATTGTGATTAACTATTTGTATTATGGTTGCCCCACGCTGCCCCAGCTGAGATCAGGACCCCATTGTGCTAGGTGCACTACATCCCTAGAGTAAGAGACAGTCCCTGCCCCTAAAGAGTTTACAATTTAAATAGACAAAACAGGCACAAAGTGAGAGGAAGGAAGGATCGTCGTCACCATTGTCTAGAGGGGAAACTGAGGCACGGGACCATTTTCTAAAGCAACTCTATTGAGATGACATAAGACATTTGCAGCAGAGGCAGGGTTTGAAGCAGTGCTCAGGCTAGTACTTTACATGCAACCCCAGCCTTCCTTTTTATGGCTACGGGCAGCGTGGTGTAGTGGGCGGAGAACTCGACTGGGGGGGGGGGTCTATTCACAGCTTAGGCCTTGGCCGGCTGGGTGACCTTGGGCAATTCATGTCACCGCTCTGTGCCTCAATTTCCCCATCTGTAAAATGGAAACAATTTACATTCTCAAAGGAAAGAGTGTAGTGGTGATTCTAACTGCTACTCCTGAATTCAGAAATCAGGCAACAATTCAAATGCTTTCCTGGAGCGGTTACTGGGTTGAATTTTAGCTGTTTTCTTTGCAGCGGTAAAAGTGTTGAGCCTCTGCTTATAATTATAAGGAAGAACCGAGAGCTCAATAGATATGCTAATTTTTTTAAACATGCTTTTAACTCAGCAGCCATAAAACACATTCACATCAAATGCTAGATGAGAGCACCCAAGCCTACATTGTCGTAATTGGTCCTGGTATTGTGATAGTGTCTATGCTGAACGAAGGAAGGGGGGGGTTGTAAGGCGTAGCTTGGTTGAGGCAGCATCAGTGCCCACCTGGGGGTGGGGGTGTGGGTGTGGGATGGTTCATCCATGTTAACAAAGCTAAAACTCAAAGTTTATTTTCTGAGTTATTCTCATTATCCAGGAACAGCCGAAGCAGCCATCCCAGGCTTGCCTGAGTAGCTTTCAAATTTTCAATCTAAAAGATTAATTGTTAGCCGTGTGCTTAAGGAATTAGATGCGCCACTCTTGCTAACAACAAGGGATTGTAATAGGACATGCTGGGCACTGCAAATTTACTCCTGCGGGGGCGGTTTTTCACGGCGCTGCTGTTGTGACTGCAGAGAGACAGGGGGCCGTTTTACTGGTATTCTAATAAAGCATCCAAAGCATCCTTCTCCCTCAGCTACCGATCGAGATCCTTCGGTGCTGCGTGCTGTACTGCGGGGAGAATCGGGCACTAATGTCAACGCGTCTGGCGATAGGACTGCGGCAAAGGGAGAACTTCTAGTGGTGTAGTGAGGCGGGGGTGGGAGAAGCTTCCTAAAAGTGGGGTACAGGGGCCTGGCCCTGAAAGTGTGGCCCCAACCCGCCCCTGCCCCTGCCCCCGAGGCCCTGTCCCTGTGCCATCCCTTCTCCCCTAGCTCCTGCCCTTGCACCTCCCCTTGCCCCTGAGGCCCCACCCCTCCCTTCCCACCAAGGCCCTGCTTCTGCACTGCCTCTGCCCCCCCAAGACCCTGCTCCTCCCCCCATCACTCATCCTTACCGCCAGTAAAAAAATGGGAAGGCCATGCTCCCTCCCATTCCAGCACCCCTGTAGCAATACCCCCCATTGCACTCCCCTCCTGCCCACCAGTGTAGGAGTTACGGATAGGGTACTGATTCCCAAGTACCACAGCATCCCCTTGGGCCCAGCCAGTGTAACTGAGAGCAGCCTTTTCTAAGGCTGTTTTAAGTTGTGCCACAGGCAAGGATAGCCACAGACTGGGGCCCAGGACCAGGAGAGTGTAAAAGCAACACAGCCCCCAGCCCTCCTAGGATCTTGTCAGTTGGGACAGAGCGTGGTGGAGCTACCTGGTTTTAGTGCACAAACCGCAGCACTGCTGGGTTTCCTTAGCGATAGCACGAATGTAAACACCTACAACAGCCATCGTGAAAAAGGCTCGGGAGAGAGGAGGGCTGCTTCTTTCCTTCCCTAGCTATTCTTACTGTTCCACAGCCATCTCCCACGAGTAGGGCGAGGATTTGACCAGACAGCTTCTCTTTATGCCAAATCACCCTCTTGATGCTGCTGTGGCCCTGTAGGGAATTCACCCTGCCTTTAAAAGCTGCTCTTTCAGCCCGTCCTCTGCACGTGGGTAGGCAAAACTGACACCCAGCGGTGAGCTCAGAGACACTCAGCGGCAGAGAGTGAGGAGTAGCTGGCTCAAACCAACGCTGCCGCTGCCGGCGCTAACAGGCTAGATCCACCCAGGCGCCGCAAGCAATGCCCCCCCGCTCTGTGGACGCCTCAGCCGAGTTCCCTACACGTGCACGGGGAGAACTGGGAGCTGAAGAAACTAGCAAATTTGGGGTGGGGGGAGTTGCCTAACCTAGCCAGTAGGCAATGCTGAGGAGAGAGTCAGGGCCTATGCTCCACCCCTCAAAGGGACGTATGCGGCTCGGGATTCAGTGTCGTGAACCCACAAGTGTCCAAGGCGGGTCAACCCTTTCCTGCAAATCAAGAGAAAGAAGGGCCGGTGCTACCACCGCTCTTGACACCCATTATCCCACTGGTGAATGCATGCACCGAGATTTAAAGCCTCACTCTGCCCCATTTGGAGCTGGGATGCTAGGATTCGACTTAAATATTATGTAGAGCAGGTGTAACCCCTGCCTGCTCGGTGTGGCGCTCTGTCCCCCTCTAGTGGCCCCTCGCCCAGCTAGAGATTGATGAGTTTGCCATGCCTTAGCTAAGTGACATGTGGCTTTTAGCTCATGCACAAAGTTGCAGAGGTCCCAGGTTCAATCCCGCCCGCCAACAACTGGGGTCTGTTGACGTTACACAGGGTGTGGAACCTGCTTGTCCCAGAAGAATGTGCTACCAGTCATTCTTCCCCTCGATCTGGCCACTGGAATATTTCACTTCAACAGGCAATATTGCGAGAGACCCACCCCCACAGTCCCCACTAGTTAGAGCACTCACCTGAAATGTGGCTCAAGTCCCTGCTCCAAGTAGGGCAGAGTGGGGATTTGAACCTGGGTCTCCGGTGAGTGCTCTCATCCCTGGGCTATTGGGCTTTTGGCCTGCACCAGGTTTTGGGCAAGCCATGCTCTTGGGAAGCCTTGGAGCATGGCTAGTGGATCTGGCCTCGCAGGCAACATAGGAGGTGAATGCCTCGTTTGAGGAATTTGGGATTTAGGTGCCTAACATAGCAGCAAGGTGCCTAAATCTCTGTGGGGTGCTAAGCGCCCACGGCTGTAAATAGAACCTTTCGCACCGTTCGCTTTTGCAGCAGCCACACACAAAGACGACCTGGTTACAAACTAAGCACTAATTAGCTACCAGGTTAAAACAAATAACTTATACACCACTACCCCGCTAGAACGCGGTCGTGGGGAGCCAAAAATCCCTACCTTGTTATAGGTGAAACGCCGTTATATTGGGGTAGCGGTGGCAGGGCTCTAGCGGTGATTTAAATAGCCCGGGGCTCCCCGCAGCAGCCGGCGCCCCGGGCCCTTTAAATCGCCGGCCGAGCCCCGCTGCCATAGCCCCGGGGCAGGGCTCCAGTGGTGATTTAAAGGGCCCCGGGCTCCCCGCAGCAGCTGGAACTCCAGGCCCTTTAAATCGCCGCCGGAGCCCCGCTGCTACCGCGGTATATGCGACCCTGTGTTATATCGGGTCGCGTTATAGCGGGGTAGAGGTGTATGGAGAAAACACAGTTCTGATCATTCGCTCTCGAACTGTGAGCCAGCAGGACGCTGCATCCTGTACTAGCCGTGTGCTGCAGAGGAGCTCTGTTGGGAACCCTATTAAGTAGGAAATGGTAACGGCGCATTGTCTCCAGGGCACGTAGCCTTGTTGCAAGGTCATCGTGGGATAAATAAGGGCACAGCCTCCGTACGCCGTGCAGCTGTGTCAGACACATGCCTCCTCCCACCCGGCTCTGCCCAGAGAAGGCATGGTTGAGCGGGCACCAGGATTTTTAACCTGGCTCATTAATGTACCCCTCCCCCCCAAGTGGACATGCAAAGCAAGAAGGAACATCCTCTAGCAATGAGATCGCTGCTCAGTGGCCAGCCCTTGTTAGGGAAGACCAACAAACCCTAGGTCCTATTCAAAGCACTGGTGGCTAGCAATCCATCAGGACGACAGGGGCTTGCAGGGGATCGTGGATCGCAAACTGAGAGCTACAGTACGGCTTGTCTCTGTGCAGGAAGCAGCGAGAGACGAGCTAGTCAGTGGAGCAGCCAGCCATCCTGGAAGTCTCAGCAAGCAAGCTTGCCCCTTATGGCACTGTCTGGCACTCACTGCTAGCCATGGCCACCCCGGTTGTGTCCAGAGTTGGCAGCAGGGGAAAGAGAATGCTCTCTCTGCCAGCATGGCACTCTGCCCCTGTGCTCCAGGGAGGTCTAGGAGGTAATGTTTCTGCCTTAGGGGGGCCACCCAGCCTCAGCTCCTGGCCCCATCCCCAGCTTCGGTGCCGCTCCGTATCTGGCTGGGGGCCTGGCTGCTGGCACCCACCCGCAGCTTCTGGCCCTAGACCCACGCCCAGCTGTGGCCCCAACCTTGGCCCCCATCCGTGTCCTTCCTCCTCCCATGCAGAGCCGCGGCCCCTCTCACAGCCCTGGCTCCGGGGGAATGGGAAGGAGTAATGGGGGGGAGGGGCACTGGCATAAGGCAAAGTACCTGCCAGAGCCCCACCCTGCACCCTACGTTGGGCCATGCCTTCAAGGTGCCATCCAAGCCTGGCACACAGCGATTACACTCTGCAGGAAGTGGGAGGGAGCTAGCAAAGGCGGTGGCAGCGTTTAGCTAAAAGGGCAGCGGTAGGTGTAAACCGAAAGCAAGACTTGGTGACTGCTTCTCTACCTGCTTCCCAGCCCATGTGTGCGTTGTAATAGAAATCGACCTTTTCATTGGCCAACATGTCTCTCCCCCCCCATCAGTTCAATTACAGATTGATTCACAACAGCTTTCTACAGCAAAAGACGTAATGGCATCTTCCCCCAACCCATTTCACCAGGAAAAGGCCCCATCTAGCTCGGCAACACAGCGGTCTCTAAAAAGACCCATCAGAAAAGGCTACTTAATTGGTCAAGAAAAGCAAGATGCAATTAGGGATCCCTTTATTATTATTTCACATTTAGACTTAAGTGGCACCTAAACACCAATCAGGATGGGGCACCATTATACTAAATGCTGTACAAGCATGCAGTAACTAGCTTCTGTCCCAAGGAGTTTACAGTCCAAAAGGCACGAACTCCTTTTGGGGTTCAGGCGATCTGAATTAGCAAAGTGGGACTAAGATCACGTATAGAGAACGTGATCACCTTGACCATTAGAACAGCTAATGCTTGTCTAATGAGGCTGTAGTGTGTTCACAGGAATCCTGCACCAAACTCTGCTCCCAGCTAAACACATACGCACGTCCCCTTGAAATGAATGGGGCTTGTACATGTGGTTAAGTGGGAGCAGAATTTGTTCGCTATGGGTGTTTCCAACTTGCATTTCATTTTAATTTAAATGTGTGAAACCTTTCAGAAGGGCTGTGCAAAGACATATGTGGTTTAGCAATTTGACAGCAAAAGGATTTCAATTTTATACTGCTTGGAATCTGATTGCAACTTGTGGAAGGATAATATTTATGGTATAAAGTATTCTCTCAGCGTTCTGTGCCAGCTTGATAAAGACGCTTTCATTTGCCTTTTGAGTCTTTAATCTCTTTGGTTTGGGCACATGGACAGATCAAAAGATCAGAAATACCATAACACAGAAATATATTTATTAGTGAGACACACGCACACCTTAAAAAGATATCAACCTTTCTATAACTGCACAGTATGGGGCAAGCAAGCAAACACAATGTTTCATGGGCACAAGAAAGTGATAGAGAATGACTGTGAACGTATTATAACCCCACTCTGAAGGTGCCACAAAATATACAGAATATGCGAAAAAATGGAAAGGGTTCAGTGAAAGGCAATGAAAACACTTTGAGGTACACAGAACCTTCCATGTGAGGACAGACCTAAAACAATTAGTATGCTTAGTTTTGAGGGGAGTAGGAAAGAGCCATGATAGAAGTGATAAAGAAAGAATGGCATAGTCCTAGTCTACACTGGGGTGGGAGGGTCAACCTAAGATACGCAGCTTCAGCTATGCAATTAGCGTAGCTGAAGTCAACGTATCTTAGGTCGACTTACCTGGCCGTGAGGACGGCGGCGAGTCGACCGCTGCCGCTCCCACGTCGACTCCGCTTCCGCCTCTCGCGAACTGGAGTTCCAGAGTCGACGGGGAGCGTGTTCGGGGATCGATTTATCCATGTCTACATGAGACATGATAAATCGATCCCCGATAGATCTATCACTATCCACCGATCTGGTGGGTAGTGAAGACCTGCCCATAGAGAAGCTAAGCTACGTGCTCCTATTTGCTCTCTCTGATAATACAAAAAGAAAGGGTACTGGGCCACCAGTTAAACTACTAGTATTACTCTGCACGATGCAGAAGGCAGACTGGATGCCCAGTTCAGGAGAGCAATTTGCTGTCTTCATTTAATGCTGCTTAGCCCTCTGTGGGGTGGTTTCTGCTAGCTGATCTCCTAAGAAAGGAAGACAGCAGAGATAATTCCCAAAGGAAGAAAAGTTTTTAACCTATAACTGGAGTATGTTGCCTCAAGAAAGCCACATTCTCTCATCCCAGCACTTTGGAGTTCTTTTCATGCTCTCAGGGGTTGGAAAGGAATTGAAAGGGATGAAGGCTATGCCATCTTCCATATCCCCTGCACTAAAGTTTGGAGCTAGGAGATGATAAGCAACTTCAGCAGTCATTGCAGTCTGGATGGCTTCCAGCCTGCTATATCAAGGGCACGTTTTTTGCAAGATGATCTGTAGATCTTCTGCTGTATATTAATGAGGCCTCAGCTGAAGTATAGTCCCACGCTTTAGGAGCGATGTGGACAAATTGGAGAGAGTCCAGAGAAGAGCAAGGAAAAGGATAAAAGGTTTAGAAAACCTGACCTATGAGGGAAGGTTAAAAAAAACCTGGGCGTGTTTAGTTATGAAAAAAGAAGACTCAGGAGGGACCTGGTAACAGTCTTCAAATATGTTAAGGGCAGTTATAAAGAGGGTGGTGATTAGTTGTTCTCCATGTCTGCTGAAGGTAGGACAAGAAGTGATGGGCTTAATCTGCAGCAAGGAAGATTTAGGTTAGGAAAACCAACTATAAGGATAGTTAAATTCTGGAATAGGCTTCCAATAGTGGCTGTGGAATCCCCGTCATCGGAAGTTTTTAACAACAGATTGGACAAACTCCTCTCGGGGATAGCCTATTATTACTCAGTCCTGTTTTAATGCAGGGGGCTGGACTAGCTGACCTTTCAAGGTCCCTTCCACCCTATAGTTCTATGACCCCACTTGTCCACCTGATTTCATAGTGATTTAAAACTTTCCATATGCAGGGCATACTTTTCAGCAGTTCCAGCTTTTGATATACCAAGAGAGTCATACTCACATGAGCAGATTCACTGGCTTCAATTGGTCTAGTGTACCATGACAAAGAATACTTTGGTTATTGTCTTGTGGCTTAACGTTTTGGAAAGATATCCAGAAAGTTAACCTATATGGTAAAATCCCAGAAAACATAACTACTCCATGTGGAGATCTATCGTCAGAGTCTTACAAGAATGTCCTTTAGAGCCTTTGAAAGCAGTAATGTTACAATTTTAAGTAGGAAATCATAAAAATTAGATATGGAAAAACCTATTGGTCAGCTAGGCCTTTCCCTGTCAATATCAGGATTACAGCATGCAGCAAATGCTTTTAGTTTTTTCTCTAGCTCAGCCCACATTTTCCTTTGGCCAATATAATTCTGTCACCCCTAGCTGAACGCTTTGCACCATCTGCAATTCTTCTTTTTAGTGTTTATACCCTTCAAATGACTGCAGAACTACCAGCATTAGTTACTTAATGAACCTTTCCTGAGCTTTACAAAACATACAGTGCTTTAGATTCTTCATTTTATCTTAAAAGGATATTACATTTTCACTCCAATTTTGAAGTAAGACTGGAAATCTTATGCCCTTAAGCCATAGAAATCAAACAGGAGAGACGTGTATGTTAGGAGGGCATTAAAATATTTATAGGGGCTAGACCAGTCAGGAAATTTTAAAGACTCTCCTCTACTGTCCCTCACCCAGGAAATGGGGATGCTTATTTTTATCACACCAGTGCAGAAGCATGCAAGAGGTAACACAAATCTTCTCCCTTTCTTATTCATGCTGAGTAAACTAGCAGTACGGCAACTCTGTCTGGCTTAGGAAAGGGACTCGTGTTTGACATCTGCGAGGTGGTCTCTTGGGAATCCTGCAAAACATTTAAATCACATTACGGATCTTCTCTAATGGGATTCATTTCCTCTGCACTTATGAGAGGAGCATTTCCCTTCCTCGTGTATTATGTGCTAATTTGCTCACCTCCAATTAGGCATGGCTTTCGTAAATCAACACATTTAGAGGTGAGGAATAAACTAAAAGACAATGGAACAATAACAACAAGACATGAAGTATCTGTCATGAATAAATTTCAAAGCTGTTCACAAACATAAATTAAGCCTCATGACATTCTTTGACAAAAGTAGGTGTTATACCCATTTCACAGATGCAGTAAGACAAGCAAAGAGGTTAAGGGCCAGATATTTTAAAGGTAGTTAGGTGCCCAGCTCCCAGTGAAATCAATGGGAGTTGAGAGCCTAAATACTGTTAAAAATCTGGCCCAAAGTTAATTGCCTGAATTTTCACAGGTGAGTCAGAGGCAAGGCTGGAAAAAGATTCCAGGATTCTTAGACCTGTGCAAAGCTCTGCATTTTGATTAATATACTTTCTGTTTCAGCTCACCCTCTGAATTTTTATTTTATGGAGGTTTGGGGGTTGAATATTTGACTTAAGTACAAAGGAACACTGTCAAGTAAATAATTACCAGGGCTTTCTTATAGATCCAAAGATACCTAACAAAAAACACGAAATCTCACTGCTGGAGCACAGATATTTACCGTAGTTAGTAGCTCCGACACAATATATTTTTCTCTTTCCCCAATCCTCCCTTGAATGGATTTACATACTCTGATTTATTGCTTTGTTTGCAGTTTTCTGCATATTCCCACTATTACTGGATGTTTATTATGCAAATAAAAAAGATCCTCATGCTATGAAAGAATGCCCGGTAAAGAAATTCTGCCTAAATTACTTCTATGCCCAATTGCTGCTTATTTATGAATTAAATATTGTAGGTAGTTTCAGATAGCTCTAGTACATACTTCTTCCAGATCTCCATTACGTTACATCTTTATTTCTGACCAGCAGAGGCAAAATCTCTCTCATCTTTTCTTACAATCCATCCCCTGAATCATTTTGGTTATTTCCCACTGCATCTTTTCAGTCTTAGCAACGAAGCCTTTCCTATAATAAGGACAGTAGAATTGCACACAGTATTTTAAGAATGGGATTTGTAGAAGAGCTCAGTATAGGCCTAACTCTGCTCCCATGAAATCAATGGGAGTTTTACCATTTCATTTAATGCAGGGTTTCTCAAACAGGGGTCGCCGGTTGTGTAGGGAAAGCCCCTGGCGGGCTGGTGTGAGCCCCGTCTGCAGGTCCGGCCGATCACGGGTCCCACTGACCACGGATCGCAGGCCAATGGGGGCTGCTAGAGGCAGCGGCCAGTAAGTCCCTCGGCCCACGCCGCTTCCAGCAGCTCCCGTTGGCCCAAAGCAGCGATTCACGGCCAGTGGGAGCCGCAATCGGCCAGACCTGCGGACGGGGCTCACACCGGCCCGCCAGGGGCTTTCCCTACACAAGCGGTGACCCCTGTTTGAGAAACCCTGCTACAAGGTCAGTTAGGAAATCCCTCTATGGCCCCAAACCTGCAAAGTCTGACACCGATACTTAACTTCGTGCACTGTGAGTAGCTGCACTGAAATCACTTGGGCAACTTACAGTAGGTAAAATTCAGCAGCGCGCACAAGTCTGTGCAGGATTGGGACCTATCTATACCTACAGTCTTGATTGAGACTAAAGTCTTTTAAAGAAGGCGCTTATATTCCTGTAGCTAACAGGACCATGTTGGCTTCACAGAGTATAGAAATTTCTTCACAGAGTTTTTTCATCTGATGATCCAGAAGCTGTTATTTCCGATACCTTGCAAGTTGAAGTCTTCACATTTTGTGCTGTTGATATTTCACATGCTCCTGGGCGATGATGCAGAGGATACACTCTGGAAGGCCACATGCCAAAGATGAAGAAAATCAATCTCTGTTAATAAAAGGTGGAACTGCTGGTGCAGAAAAATCGCTAAAGTAGCAGCACTGTAGCTTGAAAGGGGTCCTTCAGAAATTCACGATGATAGAATGAAATCCTAGTTTGCATCAAAGTGCTGAAAGAAATTGGGAAACATAGAAATGAAAAGTTGAGATTTTGTTAAAAGTGGATACAATAAAGGATATAGCCCATACGGATACCACATCGTTATTCTCATGGAATCTGTAATTATGCACCCCACATTTAAAAGCATTTCCTAATCCGTTCGTCTGAATTATCATTTCTGAATCATTTGTGTCCATGCCATTGAATCCTTTTGAATCCAATTTCTGATCATTCTGATCAACTGCTCCATGAAATATCACGCAATTACAGCCCAGGTTTGCTTCATAAATGCCAACGTTGAGACTGTTCAATTTTGAATGATCCACATTTTTTACTCCTTAATTTGTTGGGTTAGCACCTCTGCTGGTGGGACTAACACAAAACACATGGTGATGACAGCCATGGGATAAATTCCATAGATCATGCATCCCTGATCAACTCGTTTGCACTCTGCCTGCTAACCCATCTCATCTGCGATCTAGTATAATATGACAAACATTTGAATAGCTGTAAACAGCCACCTTAAAAAGGGGAGGTTCCCTTCGCTCCCCGTCTGTGGGTGGAATTCCCCGCCCCTCAAATTATCCTTGGTTGAGGGTCAGGCTGGTTAATATTTAAGTCCTGGATCAGTGATTGGGTCCAAGGTCTGATACTCCAGGTGTCTGGGCCAGAAGCAGGAGCTTTTACACCATTAGAACAGGACGATTTCCAGCTTTGCATTGGTATAGTAACATTCACATCTGGTAGGTATCCAAAAACTGGACCTTAGAATTTGGTATGGGGGAAAAATCATATTAGATTTTTCTATATGTAATTAGTTATTACTTTTCTCTCCCTTGGTGATCTGGTCAGTTATCTGCTTGGAATAAAGTAGCCATTCCAAGTTTATACTACTGAAGTCTTTATACCAAATGATCATATCAGATGACTTCTTTTTTATTGTCCATAGATATATATTTTGAATGCAGATGTAATTCTTTTTATGCAAGAACATTTCAGGAGTTGAGCTGATTAGATCAAAACCAAGCAGAAGTTCCTGACAATTTATCTTCTTGCTTACTTAAGCAAGTCTGAGTTGTGACCGGAATTAATCAGTTTCCTTAAAGCTATTTTGTCCTTTTTTTTTTTCTGTACAAAATATTTTTGCATATCTATTGCCCTATATACTATTAACTTCGAGGCAAACCAGGTGACTATCCTTTTTGTTTTTATCCTAGGCTATTACAAATACACAATTCATTAATGCAAAATACTTTCACATTCTGCTGTGGGCTTCCTTTCAGAAAAGCTGAAGAGAAAAATGGAATATCATTAATATCATCCGCACATATACTAAGTTAAATCTCAAGATCTAATCCTGCAACACTTATTTGCATGGATAAATGGTCAGTAGGATCACTCAGATGAGTAAGGGCTGGACTGGGACCACAGTTTGTTACTCTCGGAAAGAGACAAATTCTATCATAGCTGCAACCTTTAGATTTCCCATGTGCATGCTTCATTCCAAAATTTCTAGAGACTTTTTTGAGATGCTACTTCTTGGATAACAGCAAGAACTTTCTGTCACCCTCACTGGTAACTAAATGTGTGGTTAACAACCAGAATATTCGTCTCACCGGTACACACTGACGCCTGGAAGTTCGTGAACTTTTGTAGGTTATCAGTGATGTTTCTGCGTCAGATTTTTGACTTTAGCTTTTGTCTCATTGTTGGGAGAAGGAAACAGAGGCCTGAAAATTACAATTTCAGTCATATTATAAAGAACACAATGAATGTATACTCTTCAGGGTTCTAACTTCAGACAGAAACTTATTTGCTAAAGGCCCATTTGAATAAGAGAACCGGTAGTGGGTTACTACTTAGCACTTCATTCTGTCCACCATTCTTTGCAATATAATTCCACCATCTCCCTGCTCTGTATCAGCAACCCACACTACTGTGGAAGAAGCAGCTTCCCCAAATGTGCAATTCAATGTACAACCAGCCAGTTTCGGACATGAAAAGAAGAGGGGGGAGGGATAGCTCAGTGGTTTGAGTATTGGCCTGCTAAACCCAGGGTTATGAGTTCAGTCCTTGAGGGGGCCACTTAAGGATCTGGGGGGAAATCAGTACTTGGTCCTTGGTCCTGTTAGCGAAGGCAGGGGGCTGGACTCAATGACCTTTCAGGGTCCCTTCTAGCTCTATGAGATAGGTAAGACACAAGCCACAGTTTGTCTTCTCCCAAGAGACAAAATACTTTGTCCACCTGGCACTATTTAAATTGGTTGTCACCACAGGGTCATTAAGTATTTTTCATGTAGCTAGAGGACTGCAGCTCTAAAGTCTTTATGGGAAGGGGACTCCTTAAACCATGTTCACATTGACCAAGAATGCTGGACTCCAGACACTAAACTCCCACAGGAACTATAGGACCATCACAAACCTCACCAGCTTCACTCCAAGTACAAGGTGCACTTCTTTGATTTGCCTTCAACATCAACACACAGCAGTGGGTACGGGTTTTTTTAAATGAAAAAAATCCACTCCCTCAACCAAAACAAAACATTGTAGGCACCGCACACAAACCTCCTCCTGGGGAGGGGATGAGAGAGAAAACAAACCACGTGTGACACAAATGTTAATTGTGGCTGGGAGGCGCTCAGACGCTACAGTGAGGAAAGTAGTTTAAGAACCTATATAGGACAGAATGCCTTCACTCCCATTACTTACAGGTAGACAATCCACCTCTTCTGGATGGTGTGTGTAAAATTCTCAGTGACCGTCCACGGGAAATCTATTCCTGTATGTGTTTTGGATTAATGTACAGAACATGCAGTCTAGTGTCATATTCCTTTCAGAGACATTCATTTTTTCTGTTATATCATCAGCAGCTGAAACTGATTATCAAAAACAGTGAAGGAAGAGAAGTGTTTTTATGATAATGTATCCCACATATTTGTTGTCTTGCACATTGTGTATGGTTGTGCTAAGACATTATAGGCTCCTAATCCTAACTGAGGCCAATGGAAAACCTATTGATTTCAGTAGGAAAGGGACCCATGTGAATCAAGGAAGTCCATCTGAATTCTTCATATCAATTTAACTTGCATTTTTTCAGTGCAGTACAAAAAAAAAAAATAACTAACAAAAACACTGTGTGCTAGCTGCCCTGAAACGTATTTTGATTGATATATTTGTCAAGGGCCCCATCCATTATTGCAAGACTGGTTTTAGACTCGTTGACTTTAAGGTCGGAAGAGACCATCTAGTCTGACCTCCGGCACATTGCAAGCCACAGAACGTTACCGACCCACTCCTGAAATAGACACCCTAACTTCTGGCTGAGTTACTGCAGTTCTCAAATCATGATGGAAAGACTTCATGTTATAGAGGATTCACCATTTACACTAGTTTAAACCTGCAAGTGACCTGTACCCATGCTGCAGAGGAAGGCGAAAACCCCTCCGGGTCTCTGCCAATCTGACCTAGAGGAAAATTCCTTCCCGACCCCATATATGGTGATCAGTTAGCTCAGAGGTGGGCAAACTATGGCCCGCGGGACCATCTTGCCCAGCCCCTGAGCTCCCGGCCGGGGAGGCTACCCCCTCAGCCCCTCCCCTGCTGTCCCCCCTCCCGGGCAGCGCTCTGGGCGGCGGGATTGCGTGGTCCTGCAGAGCAGCGCGGCAGTGTGTCTGGCTCTGGCCGGGCGGCGCGGCAGCGAGACATGCTGCTCTGAGGGCCGGGGGGGTTGGATAAGGGGTGGAGGTTTGGGGCGGGGAGCAGTCAGGGGACGGGGGGGTGTTGGATAGGCGTGGGAGTCCCAAGGGGCCTGTCAGGGGGCAGGGTGTGGATAGCAGTCAGGGGATGCAGAACATGGGGGGTTGGATAGGCGTGGGTTCCCGGGGTTGGCCTGTCAGGGGGCAGAGGTGTGGATAGAGGTCTGGGGGGCAGCCAGGGGACGGGAAACAGGGCAGTTGGATAGAGGGTGAGGTTCCAGGGGGCGGTTAGGGGTGGGGAGTCCCGGGAGGGGGCGGTTAGGGGACAAGGAGCAGGGGGGGTTGGATGGGTCGGTGATTCTGAGGGGGGCAGTCAGGGGGCCAGAAGTGGGAGGGGTAGATAGAGAGTGGGGGCCAGGCTGTTTGGGGAGGCACAGCCTTCCCTACCTGGCCCTCCATATAGTTTTGCAACCCCAATGTGGCCCTCAGGCCAAAAAGTTTGCCCACCCCTGAGTTAGACCCTGAGCATGTGGGCAAGACCCACCAGCCAGACACCTGGGAAAGGTTTGCTGAAAGTTAAGTTATTGGCTAGATTGGGGTGCAAGACCCTAAATTACTGGGGGGGGGAGTTATCAGTGTTGGTATTTGCTTTAGTCGCTCTGTTGCTAAATATTTCTAGCCTTGTGTTATACCAATAAAACACCTGCTTGTGAGAAGCACGGCTATTAGCATTTCAACTGCAAAGATTCCCCCTTTTCTTTTTAAGCAGGCAGGAAGCTTGTAGGTATTATTAATTAATAAACTGAATTGATGGAAACAAATACTTGTAAAAAATAAACCGTGTTAAATGCACCGTTTTGCGTTCCTGAAAGAACACAACGTCTGCCGCCACAAACAGCATAGATAGATGTTTAAAAAGACAAAGCCGTTCAGCATGTACGTCTCGTCTTTTAGTAGCTAGGGCGACATGCTAGGAAAGAATAGCAGTTAGACAAGCCAGAGAACCATGACTGAATGCCAAACTAGTCAGTTAAATTAGGTGCCTTCTTTTCCAAAGCTGGAAAAAACAATGAAAAGAAAACTGACGTGGTAGCCCAGCATGTGAGGGAGAAGAGTAGACATGGTGGATGCCGTTCACCTTCAAAAAACTGCACACCCACGTTAATGACCATTGAGTATCTGGAGGAGCCAGGTAAAGGGATTACCTCCTGCGAGAGGGGGAGGAATTACCACGGCATTGTGCCATCGCACCAGCATCGAAGGGATGTCTGGCATTAACAGGGCTCTCGGCTGCATCATAGCACCAAGCATAGCTTGTTACCGGAACAACAAAGCCAAGAAAAATCAAGGGTGAAATAGGCTTTTTAGAATGTTTTCCTTTCTATAGCCACCCTTTATCCTCTGTCACACCAGACCAAGTGCGGGGAGCGTATCAGTCCTCTCTGCAGCCTTTTGACGAATCCTGTGGTGAGAATGTCACACACTTAATGGGGGGGGGATGAAGGGAGGGGATACCTGCTTCCTTGTTACTGCCAAGTGTAGCCACTCCATGTGACAGCAGTGCACTCTGAAATCAACTGGCTTCTTGGGAGGGGGAGAGGGAGTGCAAATGTTGTGGTTCAGTTCCTAATCTGAACCTCCATCACTGAATACAGCAAGCCTTTTGTAAACAGCTGCAAATTACTGTACATAAGCCATAATCATTCAGTGGCCCACTGTAGTTTTCTGTTTTACTACTCTTAATTGGATGATATACTCACAATATTCCTTATTAACACAGCAAGCGATGGATGGAGTAATGCGGTAGAAGGGTTTTAGTTGGAAATCATATAAAATACAGTGACTGGCCCCCTTTGATAGTGATTGAAGCTGACTGTCAATTAACTAAATAGCAACTAATTAACATGAAGGAACAGGGATGACATTGTTTACTGTGCACTTTTTGTTAAAGCGACTGCCAATCGGTTGGGTTTGAATTCTGTTCCTTCGCCTGCACAAAGACACGAGGGCAAAAGGATGTAGTACAAATCTGTAGAAGAATGTTAAAATAGCACCGCTTTCTCTGAAAGGAATATTCAAGAAACTGGGTCCAGCTCTGACTCATTTAATTTAAGCCTCTTATTTCCTATGATTTTTTAAACCAAAATTACCCTCAAGATACTTTCACAATTTATTTCTTGCTTGTGTTTACTACAGTACTGACATAATTAGAGTCAAATCCTCATGCACACGAATAACTCTGTTGAAGCCTACGAGACTACACATATAAGGAAGGCAAGCAAGATTAAACTCAGAAATTTTAGGAAAAATACAGTGGCATTTTACAATAGCCATCACTACTATAGTTAAAATTGCATTCGTATTTCTATTATAAACCCCTTGCTTTAAGGGATTTATAACTCCAGAGTAAATACCTCATGGGTTTGCTGCTTGAAAACTGTTTTCAAAACATGTGCATCATTTGCAGTTCTTAATCTAAATTCCTACTGATTTCATTAGAACCTTACAAATGTTTTTGTCTCTTAAACAGAAATGGCATATCTCATCAATTTATAATTTTGATTATCCTGTCAGTTCTAAAATATATCCAACTATGCTAGGGGCTAATGGGCTACTAGGATGCATTGAGCAGTGATTTAAAAAAACAAAACAAAACCACCCCTTTATTTCATAGGGTGAAATCCACAGTTTCTACTCCCATATACTTCAGGGAGTTATTTTCCCCCGTATCGTTCGTTTCGGAATACTGTTAAAAAAAAAAACAAAGGCGATTAGTGCACAAAAAATGTGACAACTGAAAAAAGGATCTAAATTTTAAAGGATGAGTGTTATTTTGCTATAACCTATGTGAAAAGAATTTGCATTTGTGAAGCAGGTATTTATGCATGAAGAGATGGAAAAAAACACTGTTGTTTTTCCACCAACATGCAAATTACTCACAACAACAAATCCTAGATGTTGGAGGAGGGTAAATCAGTGACTTGTTTCTCTGGAAAAGATTGAAGGAGCCAATGGTAGGCTTGCAGTGGCATCGGCTCATAAACGTGGAAAAGACTGTGGGAAACTGTTTAATTTTTTGTTTTTAAACTTCCTGTGTTGACCTTGGGATGCATATTGTGAAAATTCTGCTCTTACTGTTGAACTTAGGTATTGTTTACAACTCCAGCATGGATCTTAGTGTTGAACCTAGTTATGTCTTACAGTAGCTACAATGATGTGCATGAGTGGTCAACACTGAAAGAAAATGTGCCCCTGCTCATTGGACATACTAATTAATGCTGGATTTAAAACTAATGAACATATCACTTATTTTGCCTTGGGAAAAAATATTGAATCATGCATTTTTGTTTGCATAAAGTCTAATCCTGCACCCCTCGAATTAAGAGAGCTCTCAGTGGTTTCAGTGGTGCAGTTCAAGGCTTTACTTTCCAAGTTTTACTTTCCCACCTGTATCTTTGTTCTCATTATTCTCAGAGACTGGAGAGTGTCAGAGTCACACACACAGAGAGAGAGAGAGAGACAGACTGGGTAGATATAGATTTAAGCCAAAGTTCACAAGTTTGGCTGAACCCCAGTACTTCATGCTCAGCACCGCCGAGCATCAGGCCCCTTATTTATATGGGTACAAAGTGGAGTTGTGTGTCTTACTGTGACTAAGACAGCTCTTTCTGCCATCATCACATATCACTGTACACTAGAGCTGGTCGAAAGAGGTCACGTTTCACCAAAAATGTTGAAATTTTTTGGCCGTCTCAAAATTTCTAATTTTTTGACAAAAAAATAAAATCTAAAAAAAAAATGGTTTTATTTTCTTTCCTCCCCCACCCCCTCTTCTGTTATCTCTCCCCCCCCCCTTTTTTTTTTTTTTTACTTTTTTCCCCTCTTCCATTTTGCCATGCAAAAAGGGAGAGAACAGAAGGGGAGGAGCACACACAATAATTGTGGTTTGGGGGATTTTTTGGTCAAAAATATAAAATCAAAGAATTTAGAAAAGAAATTTTCCATGAAAATGTTTGTTTGAAAAATGACCAATTTTGATTAAAAAATTAAAGTTTTGCACAAAAACTACAGGCCTGCGCTACGCAGTGACTCCTGCTGGGAAAGCCGTACAGGGATGGACTACGGCACAGCCTCCCCTCACTCTCTTGCCCTCCCTAGTCTTTTGTATGACTTGGGCAGAGGGCAGGCTGCTAAGCAGCGTCGCTGTTGCTGGGGAGTAGACTGGGAATTGATGCTAGAGGTTTATTATTATTTGCTGACCTTCCCATCATCTCCTGAGGCAGTTAGTTTAGAGGCGTGGGTGTCCAGTGCACTGAAGAGGCAGGGCTCTGTGCTGGCAGACAGCCCCTCTGCACAAGGCATCAGCATGCACGGGGAGAGCTTCACCCCAGAAACAAGGAGAGTGCCTAGGACCATGCAGATGGATGCAAACCGTGTATTTATCTTCGAAAGCTCAGCTGCCAGTTTCCAGTGCAATTCCTTCTTGTTACTCTTTGGCCTCTGGTGCCAAAAAGAGGTGAACTGACTCAGCCAGAATTACAGGATGAGAGTCACTCACTCAGCCAGGATTACAAACTAGGCAACTCCTAGTCTTGCTCATTGCTTTAAGCATTAGCCCCCATCATTCCTTTCGAAGCAGCGAAGTTCAAATTGAAAGGTTATGCTTCATCTTTAACCCTTGCCATTGTAACTAGGTGCTGCATGGTTCTCAGAACAGAGCCTGATCTCACAGACTGGTTTTCCAATAGCTATCGCTGGCTTCAAGGACATACAGCATGTAATATGCTGTGCTTGTCAAAGGGTATCAATAATTTAGACTTCATAAGGTAGCTGCTATAAGCTAATTTAACATCAAGTGGTTGGTAAGAGACCAATTTACTCACTGCATCTTTGCTTGGAATTTTTACCGGACTTTTCTCCTTTAAACACTCAGTAGTTCACGGCTGGTTTATATTGTCACTGTGCACGCTACTAGCAAGTACAGAGAGACTCTCACTGATCAATAATTCTTCACTTTGAGTTTACTCATTGGGCAGCAAGATTTTATTATGCTTCTTTGAGTTGCTCTCTGCACTCTTCCATGGGTTTCAAATTGTATTATTCTGGTGTTCATATTTTTAGGGCCAGTGTTCCATAATTGGATGGGGAAGGTATGTCTTTTAACCATCTGAAAGGCAATGAATATCAAATCATCTTGTATTAACTGATGTGCAATTCAGCGCTGCAGGCATTGATCTGTTACTTTCTTCCAGGAACATTTCACACCTGAATGCAAGTTCAAAGAATCAGTATTTGAAAACTACTATGTGACGTATTCCTCAATGATCTACAGACAGCAACAGTCTGGCAGGGGTTGGTATCTGGGTCTTAACAAAGAAGGAGAAATAATGAAAGGAAACCATGTGAAGAAAAATAAACCCGCAGCACACTTTCTTCCAAAACCCTTAAAAGGTAATTTCTTTAGTTTTCCCAACTACTATGAAATGATGTTACATTATATCAGAAATATTTAATTGCAAAAAATACATTTTAAGTGTTGACCCATTTACATAATGGAAATGTAAGATCCTGCAGCACACCATTAATGTAATTGGAGCTACTTTTTCAGATTTGACTACATATTGTGATATTAATTTGCTTTGTGTATTCAAATACATATGCAACAGAGGGTCCTGTGGCACCTTTGAGACTGGTAGTTCCCAGTATGTCCATTACAGTCCATAAAGATTTAACCTACATAGTACAACTGGCAACCAGCAAAAAGATGTATCATGTCACACTTTGTTTTACGCTTCAGGGATGTTTATTAATGGTATAATATTCAGATGGTAACATTTTATCTCTACTACACAATTATTAAACATATGGACCAGCACCCAAACATTAAAAACAATGCATGTGAGACACAGATGATGCCTTGTCTTAGACCCTAGGTTTATTTGAGTAATCTCTTAAGGCAAATGCCATTTTGAAATCATAGAGATTATTTCCAAGATGCACAACCCTGGATGGATAGAAAGGCCATTTCAGCCTATGTCTTGTCTAGCTTTACAGTCTACATATTTAGGGCCAGATTCTCAGCAGAATCCAGTGCACCGACAAAACCACTGCATTTGTGTATGCAATAGAAAACTTAAAGGTTCATTTTTGTGGTCATTTACCTGGATCATGTGCACAAATGTTGAGTCGGATCCATTGATTTACGCCCCGTGAAAATCTAGCCTATAGAATTTTGCAGAGAGAAAATGGTTATGTGCATATTTTACCTAGTCCCTCTAATATTTTGCCCCTTAATATGGACCTTTGAAATTCTCTTTTCATGAGTGTTTACATGTAGAAAAAGAGAAATCTCCTAATGGTCTTATCCATGTAGTGAATACATTTCTTTTACTATTCCCATGTTACTTATTATTGAACGAAAAGGTCTAATTAGCCCTTGAAATTGCATAGCCAAGAACAGAGGCAAAAGTAACAGCATATAAAATGTGCTGATGTGCCGCTATTTCTTTCTGATTTTCAGTGGCCATGTACAAAGAACCTTCTCTTCACGATCTCACAGAATTTTCAAGATCTGGAAGTGGGACCCCGACAAAAAGCAGAAGTGTTTCAGGAGTGTTAAATGGAGGGAAATCCATGAGTCAAAATGAATCAACGTAGCCAGGTTAAGGCAAGCCAAGTGCTCTGTAAATGGAACCTTACCGCTGGATGCCGTTGAATTCTTACTAGCAGTCTTTCATCCAAACCGTTCAATTGTTCAGGACAAGCCGCCGAACTTGCATAGGTCACTCGTTTATCAGCCATTAGATCTTCTGGTTGTCAAAGGATATATCCCAAATATGTAGAATATGCGTGTGCATATCACAAGGCACCGGGATAGCCAGCAAAACATAACTGTGGAATAAATCTCGGAGAAGAAATGTCCAGCTCTTTTTCCTCTCTCTCTTTCTCTTTCTTTTTTCTCTCCTATGCTTTGTGGAAAACTAAACAAAAACATTTCACAGCATTCACGGCTGATAAGAATTTGCTTTCCAACCAAGAAATAAAAAGACCACTTTTGCTCTTCAAAGGAAATTTTAACGCTTATATGTTTTATAGGGGCAAACAACAAAAATGTAAACTTTGTTGTTTTCTTGGCTTACTGTTTTATATCTAAGGCTTGATAACAAAGGTATCCTTTAATTTGGATTAGTGCAACTTTTTGATTTCTCAACTCAAATGGGCCTTTAAAGCTGTGTCTTTAAAAAAACAACAACAATAAATTCAGGGCTGGAACTGAGAGTCGGTGTCTCAGGCTCAAGCAAACAGTGTTCTTGTGATTTTAAACACACTGAAATATAAATTTTTATAGATTTGTAGCATTCTGGTAAAGTTCTTGTGCTGACCCCAGTCTGTAAGAATTGAGTTGTTTTGTTAACCTGCGTCAGTGGAAGATAACGTAAAGGGATAGAATTATCCTCCAATGTAGATTTATCTTAATTCCATTTTGTGTATCATGTTAAACTGTTGTTGTGGCGTCTTTTCTAAAGACAGAAACTGTGGAATTAAGGTGACTTAATTTTTTATAAGAAATGTCTTATTTGTAAAAGTCCTTCTTTTCCTGTAATGGGCACGTGATTCTTGTGTAGGAGGAAGCGTTAGGACAGGTTACCCCTAAACAACATATACTCATACATGCTATTGGAAAAATTGTTTAAAAATTTAGTTAGGTTTCCATTTAGGTCATCATATCTGTTGCATGGGAGAAAGTTGGAATATTGGCATAGAGTTGCATGATGTGTAAGATTTTGTGCATTAACCATCATTGGATTCTGTGCTCCAAACCTGACATAGTTCTGTACAAGCAGTTGTCTGCCTTGTACAAAAGAGTTGTTTATTATTTGTTGTACACACAATCATGCACTGAATAAACTATTTATATTAAGATGTACTTTTTTTAAAAAAAGCTTGTTGTTTTATTAGACAATGTACATTGCTGACTTTTACTTGGAGACACAGAACTGACAGTCAGATACATGCAAATGCGTGTTACTAATATTATATATACCATTTTTTGGTTTGTAAACACCTTTATGTGGAGCAGTTTACACCCCTGGAATACCATTCACAGTAAACATGCCCTTCCTTAGTGGAGCCCCTTCTTATATACCCAGCTGAGACTGCAAACAGGATGCTAATTATTTAAGAAGTCTAATTTTCTCTAGAAGAACTTTTGAAGCCCTATGAAAAATAGGAGCATGGGGAAAATATAACTGGCCCAGACTTTAGATCTCAAAGCTACTCAAGTTGACCCTTTATGGGATGGTATTTTCATCATGTCCCTTTGATTTCTGTATCAAATGTATTCAGTTTACCAGCAAAAGGTATGTTGCCCCACACATTCACCTTTGGCTTGCCTGCATTCTGTCCCTCTTAACATATCCAGGGTTTGGCAGGCCAAATGGTGTTGTCCCCAGCACCTGTGCAAACCCCATTGGCACTGTGGATACTAGACTTTTTTCCCTAAAATGTCCCGTCATTTTTACTACTGGTGTCACCAACAGTGGATACACTAACGTAGACCAGCCATCAGCATTTGAGTTACTGTGAGCATTTAAGCAGCAACGGAAAGACAAAGTTAAGGTTTTGATTAGGTTTGGGTGAAAAGGCAAATCTGGAGGTAGAGAGAAAGAGAACAGAGAAGGAAGGGAGACTCTTAAAGTTATCCATAAACTTTAGCTAGAAATTAGAGTGACATATTACGTTAACTGGTCTATCCCCTCCAGTAAAGATTTGTTCCCTAATAAGTAGTTTGGCTTATCCCAACCAAGCCTCCAAACTGTTTGAGATTTGCTCTTCACTCATTCAGCTATGTCTAGAAGGAGTTCCTATGAGCGCCATCCACTTTTGGATACATAAGGATCTCACTTACAGTTGGAGTTTCTGTAGAATGCTCTTCTATCGGTCATTATATACTGTAGCACCAGCTGTGTGCTAAACACTAAAGGCCCAATTTTCAAAGATATTTGGGTGCCTAATGGGAGTTAGACACTCAACCTCCTTACACATTTTTGAAAATCCCACTAGGAGGCTATTGTTAGAGGGCTTTCCCTTCACCGCTTCCCCTGGTTCTTGTCACACAGACAGCAAGCAGAAGACCAGAAGTCCAAAGTGCAGGCAATGTGATGTTTATTGGGGTTAGTTCCAAGCAAGCATATCTGGAGCTCTGCACGCCAGCAGAGTCTGTTTCCCATTGTTCCATTCCCAGCTCTGATGCCGCAGAGCGTTTACCCCGTATCCCCCTTCCCAGCTGTGACATCGCAGAGCCTTGCCTGTATCCCTGTTCCCCATTACCACCTCCTCCTTTTTAGCAGGTCCAAAAATACCTGCAATGCATGCCCCGTCCCACCCCTTACAACTTATGGTCATGTTCCATTTTGGACGGTCGGGAGTCTGGGGTCTTCGTCCCACTTCTTTTGTATCCCATTCTGTCTCAGGCTAACAAACCAGATTATATGCTAACATCTATCTGCAGCTTTCGGGGCCTTAAAACCCTTGAAAACCTGGCTGAAACATTTAGCCGTGAACCGGCCCTATATGGAAGGAAGAACGGTCCTTTCTCCAAAGAGTTTACAAGCTAAGGTCCCAACCTAACAAGCCCCAGCTGGAGTTCAAGCTGTGTGGCCTCAAAGACATGGTCCCTGACAGAGCCACACACAGCTGGCTCTTAAAAGCACAGCCTGGTACTACATACGACGAAGCTATGTTCACAATAGCGATCGTCCTACAGAAATAAGATACGCAAAAATTGTGACAAAAATGTAGCTGGTGCACATTCTTAGAAACCATAGGAAACACCTTTCCTGTGTATATTTTTTAAACATTTTTGCTAGGTATAGAAAAAGCTAAACTAAAGAGCATTAACAACCTGCATCAAGGTGAGCAAGACATCATGTAGTAACAGCTAAGCACATAGTCAGCTCAATTAATGTTAATATAGCCCCACAGCATCACCTTGAATTAAAAAAGTTAATCAAAATGAAGCTGAACGACTATGCCAATTCAATGGACTAGTATCAGAGAAATTCTCTATGTATAATTATTCAACAGATTCACGCCCTGACAATGGCTATTCACGCTCCAGTTTCTGGCATGTATAAACTTTTCTAGCACTAAAAATGTCCTATGCCATCAATCGGAATTTTCAGAAAGGCTCAGCCTCCCCCAATTCAGACCAGATTTTCAAAAGTGCTCAGCTCCTCAAGTAGGGACCCAAACGAGGGGCTAGTGTTTCATAACGCTCTTTTGAAAGTCTGGCCCTAAATGTTACAGTGGGAGCTGTGCACTTGAAAAAATCTGGCACTGGGCTCATTTGAGCAACCCAGCCTTCAGGGTGAGCATTTTAGAGCTGCCTCTGTGACTTGGGAGCACAAGGCCCATTGAAAGTCAGTAACATCCATCACGGTGTTGTTTTCCCCTCTGAACAGCTGAAGCTGCAGATCTGCCTACTACTAAAAAGCGTGATCTTGGATTATTTTCAGATCATAAACTCTCTTAATTGGTAACAATGACAAAAAGCCGTAAGACCTGTCTAGGCAGCTTTCACTATGTCACGATTCTAAATGGCAGATCCGAGATTTTTCTGGGATCAGGTAGGGCCAAGATGGGAGAATGACACATTATTTTTCCCCAATGCTCCTTTTTGCCAGCACAGAAAGAGTCAGCATTTGGGTAGAGGGTTAAATTTACCAGTAGTTTTTGTCTTCCTTTATGACCCCTACAAACCCCAGCTGTCCCCTCACAGAGGGGTGACGAAAAGAAATGGTAACGCGTCTACACCATGAGCTGAAGGGATTAACTCCATTGCCTGACAGCAGAACTAGGCGCTTATGCCCTGGGGCTGGTATTTTTTCAAAGCAGCCTAGGGCAGTTAGGTGCCTGACTCCAATTACAGGTGAACAGGAGTGGAGCGACTCGCTCCTTTAGGCTTGATTGAAAAATCCCGCCCTATGTGGATTAGCCCTCACAGAGGAGGACACAGGCCAATTAACCAGGCTGTTACACACAACCCCCCAGAAATGGAACTAACAAGACACATGCTAATTTCCCCCCCCCCCCAATCCCCCATTCCCCTCTGCTCAGGCACTTTGCTTGTTGTTGCATCTCACGTCCCCCGCTCCCCCCAATCTTTCATCTGGTTGTCTTCTACTTAGATTGAGAACTCGTGGATGTCACAGTTGTCTGTAAGAAGCCCTATGGACCCTCTCTAAACACTAATGAAGCAGGGGCTGTTTTCAATGGCGTGCACTGGGAACGGGGCACCTTTTAGCTCCCCATGAAAGCCACAGCCATAAAATTTGCCGATGTGAAAAGTTTCACCCAAACAATGCCTCAGATCCATCTTTTTACACGGGGGAGGGAGGGAAGAGGGTGTGGTTTCAAAAGCAGCTGTAATTTAAGAGCCTAAAGTCTATTTGTGCAAGTGACTTAGGCACTAAAGCCCACTGACTTGCTGTGAGATGTTGGCTACTAAGTCACCTGGGCACATTTCAAACTATTAGCCTAGATCAGTGGTTCTCAACCTCAACTGTGGGCTACATATACAGCTCTCATTGTGTTATGGTGGCCGCATCCAAACCCTATATATACTATCTGTATGGCCCTGAGACTGTCACATGGGCCACAACTATGTGGGCCCCAGGCGGACCGAGACCCCACTGCCCTAGATACTTTTACAGAACATTATAGTTATTGTCCCACAGTCATCTAAGAGCTGCTGCTTTATTTTACAGAACATTCTTAACAAATGTACTTTGGGGCTGAATTTCAAAAATGACTAGCCCCAGGGGTGTCTGGACTGGATGCTTCCTGCTCAGACACACCCCGCCTCTGCAGTGTGATGTCAGGGTTTCCTTCTGGTTGGAGGGGTTCCACTAAGCCAGTGTTTCTCAAACTGGGGTCGCCGCTTATGTAGGGAAAGCCCCTGGCGGGCCAGGCCAGTTTGTTTACCTGCCCTGTCCGCAGTGCTGGCTGATTGCGGCTCCCACTGGCCGCGGTTCACTGCTCCAGGCCAATGGGAGCTGCTGGAAGCGGCGCAGGCCAAGGGACATACTGGCCGCCACTTCCAGCAGCTCCCAATGGCCTGCAGAGGCGAACCGCGGCCACTGGGAGCTGCGATCGGCTGGACCTGCGGACAGAGCAGGTAAACAAACCGGCCCAGCCCGCCAGGGGCTTTCCCTACACAAGCGGCGACCCCAGTTTGAGAAACACTGCATTAAGCTGACCTGGGGAAGGACAGTGAGTGAGGTCCACTCCAGCAGAGTAAAGTTATTCAGCAAGCACTGAGTGGATGGCTTGCTGCCACCAGGGCCTTGTCTACACTAGCCTAATAATCCCCAGGATTCAGCAACAACTAACACTAGAGCAGCTGGGCTTGTACAAAGCTGCGGTTGTACTCAGCGCTCAGGTGTTCATTTCCAAAGCCTGCCCTGAGCAGAGTTTCCTGGCATGGTGGTTAACCCCTCACCCCCAAGCCATCGCTGTACTAGGGGGCTCCGCTCTGGTGCAGTTGCAGGACCACTAGCAGTGTCAATTTTTCTAGGGCAGACAACCCTCCCCCCCACCCCCAGTTCCCCTTCCTGCTGCTCACAGCTGACTGTGCTAGTGTAAACGCACGCTGCACTTTCACACTGGGATAACACTAGATTAAATTTTAAGCCGCTCAACTTTTTAATCACAAAATCTCCCATCTAAATAAAAAGCGGGGGGGGGGGAGGGAATGTGGACATTGCAACTAAAGTTGAGATTATCACTATAATACTGTTTCTCAACCAGTTCGTTAGCACTTTCTTACCATGGCCTGTATTTAAAACCAGTTCTATGGCGCCTTGTCTACACTAAGGAAAATCTTGCACCATTGCTCAGGTGTTCAGCGAGCCTGACGGTGGCGGGTCGCAGGCTGCTGCGGGTCTCTTGCACCACACTGTCATTTGGGCCTGCTCAGAACATCTCTGATGGTCAAACAGAGGTTTCGATAGCCTAAGCAAGTCTCCTGAAACTCCAGTTCCTGACCCCCCATTTATTTAGGCCAGTCTGCTAAGCGCAGAAGTGTGAGATGGCTTGCAAGGGAGCTACGTGCCAGCCCAGAAGCCACGTTCATGCTTTCTGATTTAGCGCTGTCTGTTGGCCTCACGACACACTCCTCTGCATTCCTCCTTCATCTGCTACCATGCAGGCCGTTGTTCTCCATGTCCCTTGAGATGTGCCATCCCCGATAGCAGCCATTTCCCTGCGCCGCTTACAGCCTCCACCCACAAACTCAACAGTAGACATGCCGATGAGCAGCAACGAGGCAGAAGGAGGCTGTGCGGCAGTCCCTAGAGTCTTGAAATGAATTTGTGAATGACCAGCGCCACTGCTGATGTGCTTTATAAAACAGGGCACGCATCCTAGCGTCAGGCACTCAAGGAGACCTCACTCTACGTACAAAGTTTTTCATGCCCTTTGCTTGGAAAACCTTTTTCTCTCTACCCTTCCACACAAGAGGCGGTGGAGAGCCAGTTTTCCAAGCTATTGCCAAGCCAAACGCCCTCACTTATTTGTGCTTCCTCCTCGCGCCAGTGTGGTTGACGACACACCTTGCCTGCCTGTCTGTGGTCAGGTGGGGTCCTCACGCTCCCCCTCCCAGCATATACGATCACTGGCACTTGACACATATAGACAAGTCCTTGCACTGGGGAATTTACAGTCTCTAATATACAGGCACCGAATGGCCGTGTGTTAGCCTCAGAGACAGCGGTGGAACGGTAAGTTTTGGTGCCAGGCAGCATAGGCAATGAGGAGTAAAGGCGGTTTGTATATGCTGGGAGGAGGAGAGGAAGGACCCCCTACCTGATCACAGACAGGCAGGCAGGCAAGGTGTCTTGTCAACCACACTGGCGTGAGGAGGAAGCACAAGGATGCAGGAGAGAGACTATGAATCTGGGTTTGGGCCTCATTTAGCCTGTCTATGCCTTATTTTCCTGTCCATAAAATGGCCCTTCTGCTACTTCCCAAACTCACAAGGGGGGGCGTGAGGCTAAATTCATGAATGGTTAGGAGGCCCCTGGTGCTGAGTGCCATAGACCTGCCTGTGAATAAATACAGATGGAATCTGCCTGATGTTCAGCTAGTGAGAGAGGTAAATATTAGAGCCTGGAGGAAAAATTTGACTTTCCATCAAAAAACGGAAAATTTGTTTTTGATGAAACAACAGAATTTTCTACAGCAAGGCACTTGAGGCCAAAACCCAATCAGCCATCAACAAACCGTTTTGATGGGAAATTTACTGACCAGCCCTCGTAAATGTCAGTTGTGGCTGCATAACTGTGGTATCAAAATGGCAGGCCCCTTGCAAAGCTCATGCTTTTGTGCCTCGTTCTCAGATTGTAGCACTGTAGTAAGACTCTCCTTTAAGCCACCACACCCAGCTTGAAATGAATGTGGATGTTTGCAGGGGCTTGCACACCAGGGCACAATGAGAAAAATGTCCTTGATAAATGTTGGCACGACTGCCACTGAAGAAACTCCTTCATTTACCTCTGACTGGATTTACAGGTGTACCAGGCTGGCAAGGTGAAACTCAGCAAGGAATCAATTTCTAACAGTGGCAAAAAAGGACTTGTCTATACTAGAAAAGATTTACTGGTCTAGTTCTACTGGCAAACCTTCCTAGCATAAATGCAGCTTATCCTAGCAAAAAAGAGTGCTTTCCAATACACTTTATACCAATTCCCCACATGAAATAAGCTATGGTGGCAAAAGGACTATCTCTCCCCCAGGATAATGTGGCTACATTCAGACTTTTGGTGGTATAAAAATATTGGCGGGGGGGAGGGGGAATCCCTCCTCTATGTGATATCCTGGCAAAATTTCTGGTGTAGAACAGGTCAGGTATAACGATAGACCTTTGTATTTAGAAACTGGCTGGCAGAACGGAACAGAAAAGATACAAACGCTGAGAACTCTGATCCTATTATTTCTATTAGTTTTGCTGCAAACATTATGCCATAGTCAGAAACTCAAATGGACGGCATAGTATATGAAGCTAGATATTAAATGGATGCTAAAATAACATTCATACGCATTCTAATAACCCCTCAACCAACAAAAGAATAAACAGCATATAAGCCTCAACTTAAATCTGCTGACGACTTTTGTGAATCAGATTAAAACCACGTGTTGTGGATTGAAACACAAATCAGCTAAATGTCACTGTATAACACAGGCAAAGATTTATGTAGTAGTATGATGTGGGTGGGTTTTATGCTCAAGGTTCAACTGGTCTGTGAGGTTTGGTTTGATGTCTAGCTTCAGTAGGCTTGCAGAGTCAGAAATGGGGTTTAAAGCAATATCAGTGGCTGCATTCACACAACAAGGAAGTGGAACAAAAATCTCAGATAACCAAAGAACCGCCCTCCCCCCCAACCATCCCCATTGAGCAGAAACAAAATCTGCTTCTCCAGAGGAACAGATTTAAAAGTGTCTACCACATTTCTTCAGTGCCTCTGCTTAAAGCCTTTGGATGGATACTCAGACAGCTGAGTTCTCTACAACACACACCATTTCACACACCTGTTGCAATAGAACATGCTTGGAATCATAAATTGATGGATGGCAAAAAAATAACTAATTTAGCTCCAAAATGTACTAGCTGCTGCATGGGAACTGCAACTGTTCCAGCATGAACAGGTGGAAGGCTGGGAATGAGAGAAACCATGTCCTTGACAAAGCACAAGAAGAAGAACTGCAGCAGAAGCTACTGGATCGCAACCAAAGCTCATCAGAAGGATTGGTCTCCGACACCTTCATTAGGACTAGCAGTGGAAGCAGCAACACAAGCACTTCATCCAAAGTTTTGCTCTTATACCCAGATCTTCCATTCACTGGGCCGATTTTCACTTCCTTAATCCACAGCACCTTAAGGAACATTTTCCTGCTGTCCCTCCCTGTGATTTCCTCCAACCTATAAATAGGCCACCCCCCTGCTTTTTTTTTTCCCATTGCCCCTCTCCCATGTACTTCCACTGCACTCGTGTAGCTCAATTCATCACTCACATTTTCTCAGCAGAAGGCTGATCTTTTAATCCTTCAGAAGGCATTTAATTTACCTAGCTAATTACATCATTGAAAGCATGCCTGGTAGCCCTGTTTCTGCCTTTCCTCTAAGTCTGTGCACTGTCCAGGCAGTTGCTAGCAAGACAGGAAGTCGGCAAGTCCCCCGTGACAAAGGGCTTTATCTCTGTATCTCCCTCAGCAGGTGAAAAACAGGACTGAGAGAGCTTTCAGACTCGCTGTGCATTGCCCCCCTCTGCCCGAACTCCTTGGAAGCCTTCAGAAAGATTGAAAATAATGATCTCCCAACCTTAGATGAAATAGGTCAGCCATGAACTTGGGAAGAACTTTGCTAGGTGCACCGCTATTATGAGACACAATTACTACCTTCTTGAGCCATCCGCTGGCATTGTTTTCTCGAAGGCCTGCATTATGAGTCACACGTCATCACTTTAGCCCCGTTTAGAAGGAAGCCACTACTCTTTCTTGCAATGCAGAGATCTTTTTTCACGTTATGCTTGGCAGCCACCACTCCAAACCACTCCACCATCTTTGTCCGTCCATCCATCTTGTATATATGTATCCATCTTTCATAAACTGCTCTGTGGTTATTCTTGGATGACCTCCACATATCTCCTGCCCTAGCACCTCAGCTATCTTTACCTCTTCTGCGGAGTAAATCAAATTCACCCTCAGTGAAACTCTGCTCAAATCAATCGCGTGACAAAAAGAATGACTTGGGCCCACGCTACGTCTTTGTCTACCATTCACACGTTCCTTACCGCTCGCTTCCAGTTCTCTAGTACCTTATGCTCAGGTGGCACAAAGAGGTCATAAACTACCCAGAAATTCACAGCAGAGAATGTCTCTGTGGTAGCAGAACTCACTCTGGGATGAAATTATCCCACAGCTGGTTCCACTTCTTTGTCAGAGATGGCTCTGCAGAGCTCTGCCCCACAAATCCTCCACGGCAGCTGGATCCAAACCCAATGGCTCTGGCTTCCTGACAGACAGACTATCTGTAAATGACAACAGCTCCCTATCTCAAACTATACATTTTCCCTAGCACACACTCCCTCTTTTCTGAGCTTTGTTATTGCTAACTTACAGGCATTTATGAAATCTCTGCACCCAAATAGTTCTCTTTTGTCATTTCTGGGTTTTATTTAATAAATACCATGGTTGCACCTTAGTGGGTCGTACTAGCATTCTGGCTTTTTAAAGTATTAGAGAGCAAAGTGCAAGGCCAAAATAACACCAGCTGTTGGGTTAGAACCTCAACTGGTGTGAATCAGTGTAGTTCCAGTGATATCCCAGAAGCTGTGATGATCTATTCTTCAAATGGTACGTCAGCTCCTGGGACGGTGTAAATATTGTAAGACCAACTTTTGTCCAATGTTTGGCTCTGCAAATGGGTCCCAAAAGTAGCAGGGGATAGGGATAGAGAAGAAGGGCAAAAATGCTTGTTAAGTTGTTTCTGAGGCACTGGAACGTACAGCCCTATTGTATAATCTCTGAGGCATTTCACAAACGTTGTGCTTTTTCACCTCTTTTGGGGAAATTGCCTGCGAACTTAAAAGCTCTATAACCCATATCATGTCATTTTTTTTTCTAACGATAGGTAAATCTCAGACGATTCTGAAGTTGGATTTGGCGCTAATAAATATCCTTAAAATTGGGTGTTTGTTCAGAGCTTATTCAAACCACTTGGGTCTTCACAGCTAGGCTGGAAATTTCACAAGAAAATGGCCCCTCTAAAATATGTAGTACTTCCTGCACTGAATTTGGCAGGAAATGTCACACGAACACTAATATTTCAGTCCTTCTAACCCCAGATGGAATCCAGAAATGTAGTCTCTCATAAAACACAGGACCTCATTCTCCTCTCATTAACTCAACTGAAATTCCATTTACTTGAGATGAGCTCTCCCCCCTCCCCCCCATCCCGATTTTCCCCTGGAGAAGTTAGTTCTAGTTTGGTTTGGGGTGAAAAGGTCAATCGATGGATGAGTTATTTTTATCATGTTTTGTTGGTTTTCTAAACTCAAGGGATCTGAGCCACAGTTCAAAATGCATGCTATGAGGAACCGCTTTATTTTTTACAAAACTTCAACAGACAGACATAATGTAGAAAGATGATTCAACATTACAAAACCATTTCGCGCTTAATGCAATTCTGTTAGCAGCTAATCTCTCTGACCACAGCCCACCCACACACCAAGAGATGGAGTTGCCAATACCAAGATTTTCATTACAATCTGTTTGATATGCCACAAGGAACAATGAAAATGGGAACCACTGACCATGCGCAGGGCCAGGCGCAGATCTGGGGGCTGAATGCTAAGGTGGCTTAACATACCCCCGTCTCCCTCCCCTGAGTCTGAGTTTGCTCAGTAAGGGACACTGCCCTTTGTTTCGTATTACAGCTGGTAAATTACACCAGGCTCCAAATAGCCGCAAAGGGCCAATAGGCACCCAAGGATTGGCATGGCACAGGGGCACCATGACTCATTTCCTGAGTCATACTCCCTTTTACTTGCTATGCTGGCACAAGGATTAGTGCGTGGGGCCAGGCCCCTGTGCTGGTGCTATGCTACCAGAGGATCACTCGGGGGATCTTCATTTGGGCCCAGATTGCACCTGTGGTACAGTGCATAATAGCCACATTGCACCAGAGAAAATGGCCCATAATGTTTGCCCACTCCAAGCGCAGTGCCTCCTAGCAATGGCAGGATTAGAAGGAGATAGACGTCTTGAAAAGACTAGACTTATTTCCTGATTAGCTCTGTTAAGAAGCCATTACAGTCTAGCAGGACTTTTTTCAGCAGCAGACGATAGCAGTCGTTAGGAGCATTAAACCACTACTGCTCGTCTTTTGCTGCTCTCACCAAGAAATTTATAGGAATATAGAAACATTTTTCACACTAACCAACGAAACCACAATAATAAATTCCTTCACCTCCCGCATAGCTGGGACGGGGTTTATAGAGTCCCATTCGCTGATCAGCTAGATTTTTAGCTACCATATAAAGAAGATTGCCTTCTTATCCAAACACATAGCCTCCAATAGTCTTATTATTCATGTATGTTTGGCCTCTTTCACCAAAATTCAACTAGCAGGAACCTGATTCTGCCATGTGCTAAGTGTTCTAAGGTCCCACTGAAGTCAATGGGAGCTAAGGACACTTAGGGTCTGATCCAAAGCCTACTGAAGTCAATGATCATCTTTCCATTGACTTCAAGTGGCATTGGATTAAGCCATTAGCATTTTGTCGGATCAGGCTCTGAATTAATATCAATTTCTTGAATGTATAAGATAATTCCACACTATAACGCATTCTGTTACGAGCAAACATGAGATGACGTGTTAGATTTCTGTGGTGTGATGCCAACAAAACTGCAGATATATTATTACTTATTGTCAATTATTGTTTATTTATTTGTCTACTAGCCTCTTGTATTCGTTCGCAGGATTTTTTGGCAGATATATATCTTAGTTATTTTTTTTTCACCTGAAAATCTTACAAGACTGAAAATCTCGATCTCAACTTTTTGGAAAACCCAACCAGAAGTCTCTAAGTGTCTCCATGTATTTATTTGCGCTGGGATAATTTTATTGGTGAGGTTTGAAGTTTCCCAGAAATTAGTATACCCTAAATTCTTTGTTTAGCTAGTTGATGATGTACACTGTATACAACAGGCACGTGAATTTCTTCCATGCTCTGTGCAGCGCTACAGGAAGCTACTTATTATTGCGCTAAAGGCAGTGTTGCCGGTGCTTGGCATTTTATTGCTAGCCTTGCTGTAGTTGAGGTTTTTCATGGAGTCCTGTGACTGCACAAGAATCTCAGCTCTTAAAGGCACAGTCTCTAATACCACCCCAGGCTTTCTTTGCTTTAACTTATTCCATTATAACTGTGTGTGCCCGGGATCTACCTGAGATCAGTTTGTGATGTTGTATAGTCCATGTATTAACTAATGGGCCAGAATCTCCTCTCACTTAGGCCTGGTCCATATTACCAAGCGTTAATGAGTCTGAACTCAGCCACCAACAATTGGGTTAATTGACAGAATGCTAAACATGGTTTCACGGTCAGCACAGACAGGGACAGGCTGTGTCAGCTAATGGTGATTAACACCCCCTCCCCTCACCCCAGCAGTTAATAACACCCTCAGGGTTTTAATGAGCCCACTTAAAACAGAGTAAATCAAGTCTAAACATCTCCACTCAAAGGGCAACTCTTCACTTCTGAATCATTTTACGCTGTGCTTTTAAATACAGCTGCAAGGCGGAGAAAGAATGCACCCCTGCCTGGAATATCCTCGTGACAAGAGGAGTTGAATTAAGGCTATTTGGGTATGTCTACACTACAATTAAAAATGCGTGGCTGGCCTGTGCAGGCTGACTTGGGCTTCTGGGTCAGAGACAGAAAATAAAAGGGGGAAAAGTAGTTGGGAGAGGCTGAGAACCACTGCTCTGATGCACCTGGCACTGGCCATTGTCAGACACAGGATACGAGGCTAGACGAACCATTGGTCTGGCCCAGTATGGCTGTTCTTATATTCTTAAGTTACACTGGCATAAAACCGGGGTTATTGTTACTACTATTATTTATATTACGATAGCACCTGGGAATCCAATGAAAGATCAAGGCCCCATTGGGCAGCAAACAAGACAGTCCCTGCCCCAGAGAACTTACAATTTAGGTGGCAGTCAGAATGAGGCTGATTGTTCACACCAGATAAAAAGGGTGGGGGAGGATGAGGTAGCATACCCTGCCACCTATTGAGAACTCCTGATGTAAAGGATGCTTAAGAAGGTGTTTTATGTGTCTTGGAAGTGTGGTCCAATAGACAGAGTGCTGTGCTGGTATTCAGAAGACCTGGGTTCCAGTCTTGGCTCTGCTACTGGCTTGCTGGGTGACCGTCAGCATTTCTATGTGCCTAGGTTTCCCCATCTATAAAATGGGGATGATAATAACACTGACCTGCTTTGTAAACCCTTTGAGATCAACTGATGACAAGGGCTGTATAAGAACTAAGTACTGTTGTGACCAATTCTGTCAGGTGGGGGGGGGGGTGCATAACACACAGGTCAGCATATATTCTGGGTCACTGAGACATAGTCAGGAACAAGCAGCAGACCAGGGGCTAATAGAAATCTCTCTTTGTGCCGCCTCAGATTTGAAAAACATTCTGAAGGGCCAATTCAGTGGACTAGAGAGAGGCGTGCAGTGAAAATGATTGTGCATAGACACTGAACTGGTAAGCTGCGGCTGAATGGTCACATCAGATACAGTTCGGGGAGGAGCAATGTTGCCATTTGTCACACAGAACTTGTTAGAGAACAGAGCACAAGGGTTGTAAAAAAGTCTTTTTTTTTAAAAATAAACTATTTGATTTGGAGACGCACAGCTGGCCCTGGGTCGTATTTCTGCCTATCACATGCGCGTTTATTTGATTCTCACATTGGGATTTGTTTTCCAGGGCACCGGTCTGTGCTTGAGCCTAAGACATTTTATTAAATGGCATCCGCACCAATGAAAACAAGGCAGGAAGAACAACGTTTCTCTTCACACAGGATGTGGATTGAGCAACTTTAGCCTTTTCAAACAAGAAAATGCAGGACGCTTAAAATGGACACAGTATTAGGGGTGAAAACAAGGTGTCACGTATGAGGCCTGAAGGCAATGGAAAGACGCTTCACTTTGGCTCAGGCCCTAGCAACCAAAATTGGTGGGGTAGAAGTATGAAGGGAGGGAGGGGAAAGGGGTGTACATCTTATGGCAAGGGCTTTGTTCAAGTGTCACACATGCCATTGTTCCTTCTCACCCAAAGACTTTCTAAAGCCAGGGTAAAGAGATGGCTCTTTGCTGAAGCTGAAGAAAGAAGCAACAAAGCTGAGGGAACTCAGATGTAGGCCCCCTTGCCTCCCCAGTACCAATAAAGCTGAAATCACAATAGCTGGATTAGGTGGTGGACCACAGGAGGGGACTAGGGGCTAGAGTTGGTCTGGCTGAGTGCACTCCTGGACTCTGGGACTACGCTACCTACTGACGCCAAGCTGTGAGTGGAGTGCAGTGGAGGAGAAGTGGGGAGATGACGGGGTAAAGGGACATTGACTTACTGGATGTTTACACCAGTGGGTAGGGAACTGAGGTAAAGGATTACTGCTAACGTTACCGTGAGGGTGAGTGCTTTACTTATTATTCATGCAGCTATATTGTTAGTTTATTGGTGCTAGGTTTCCCCAAGTTGATTCTGTCTTCATTTATCCCCTTTTATTAGCTTTCTCCTGTTTTATACACAGACTCGGCACTTGGCAGAAGAGAAGTATTGCCCGTTAGGGGCACCTAGAGAAGGTTTTCCCCAGGTTTCTGGGTGGGGGCTTGCACCAGTGTGTTTGTTAATTTTAAGAGGAACCCCATGCCATGTAAACCAGGCCCATGTTGCTGCCAACAACAGCTGGCAGCAGGGTTACAATAATGACAGACAACTATTGACTTCAATAGCGTTTTGATCACCAAAGCTTCAGTGAAATAGTAAGGTTCAGCTAGAACCAGTTAACGAACCTCCATCTTAAAGCTCTAGCCCCAGATTCTGATCTCAGTGGCAGAGTAACTCCCCGCAGTGCTCTGCTTGGTGTCCCCGCTGGGCCCCTGATTTTATACCAGTGACCAACACTCCCATCCGTTTTTTCATTTGTTGTCTCCTGAAATTATTTGATGCCTGGGTCTGGTGGCCAGGGGGAGGGAAGGGAAGAGAGACCTTTACGTGTGGACAGGCATCCCCGGTGCTTCAGTAGGTGCAGAGTAACTCCCCTGAATCCAGTAAAACTGAAGTCAACGTTTACTTTAAAATAGCTTTACCTAGAACAGCAATTCACTCTGTTGTTGGAGTAGCTCAGCCATTACCTAATGTATAATTATGTCACGGTGGTTAATCTGTGAAATATTTATAGACAACAAACTTAACCAGTTCAAAATTTAATTAATCCTGTTTTCATCCCCAATGATTTCTTAGAACAGTATTTGAAATTGTTTTACCTTTTCCCATTGTCTAACACACTGATGAACTTTTCCATCTCAGCTTCTTACTACTTTAATTGTCTGATCGCTGAACCGTCCCGTCTGATAATTAAGTAAGTTAATAATGCAGAGCAATCTTAACCAAAATCAAACTCTTTTCCTTATTAAGTAACAGCATGGCTTTTGGTGGTGGAGTCATTTTCACTGGGTTAATTAAGCAAAGCAATTAATGTCTTCTGAATTAGTGGCATAATTTCAGCACTCACCTGGAGCCCATGACGTTGATAATAATACTATTTTATAATAAAATAATTACAATAATACCTCGCTCTTCTATAGCGCCTTTCAGCCGCAGATCTCAGAGTGCTTTACGAAGAGGGTCAGTATCATCTTCATCCCCATTTTAGAGATGGGGAAACTAAGGCACAGAGTGGTGACGTGACTTACCCAGGGTCACTCAGCTGCTTGCACGTGTGATGTGTGCATTGTGCCAGGGTTCAAGATAATTATCAGTCTTGTGTGTCTGTGGTCACCTGTTCACAGCAGCCACGCTGTCATGTCATTCACGGTACCGTGCTTTTCCTCACCTTCATTTGATGCTGTCTCCCATTTTCTGAGGCTCTCTCTTTGGTGTGGCCCTAGTCTCTTTTTTACCCAAAGCATAGACTCACAGGACAGGAAGGGACCTCGAGAGATCATCTAGTCCAGTGCCCTGCACTCATGGCAGGACTAAGTATTCTAGACAGCATGCACAGTTCAGGCCAGCCAGCCATGCTCTAAAGACAGATATTTGACTCGGAAGCAGGGGGACACTTTGCAGGTGCTTGCCCATAGAAGAGTGCCTTTCCCTGGGATCTCTGTCAACTGAATTTTTACTGACCCCAGGCCTAAATCATTTTCAACAGAAGGAGAAAGTAATATTCACACCCTCAGATACAGGATGGCCAAAGGCAGGCTCACTTAGAGGTTTAAATATTGCACACTAAGGCAAGTACCTGGTCTCTTTTCCCAACCACATCTTGAGAATTTATCAATTAAAAAAAAATCACCTCATTCATTAGCCCTTATGACATGAGACAGTGACCCTGCAAACTACCTGTACTGCCTGAGGACATGAGAATAACAGAGGAGCTTGGTAGCAGCAGCAATCAAAAACTAGTCAAATTCAACATTGCAAGGGACAGGCTCATAGATCACAGCAATTCCAGCGTGTCAGAGTCCAAGAAAGCAAATGAGAAGACGATCAGGAGATCAAAGGCCAAGTTCTGCTCAGGGCCGGCTCCAGGCACCAGCCCACCAAGCTGGTGCTTGGGGCGGCACCTGGAGGGGGGCGGCGTGGCGCTCCGGCCTGAGAGCGGAGCACCGGCCGGGCTCGCCGCCCTCCCCCCGGCGCTGCCTCTGGCCCCCGGAGAGAGCGGAGCCCCGGCGGGGCTCTCCGCCCTCCCCCCGGCGCAGCCTCTAGCCCCCGGGGAGAGCAGAGCCCCGGCGGGGCTCTCCGCCCTCCCCCCGGCGCAGCCTCTGGCCGCCGCGGAGAGCGGAGCCCCGCTGGGGCTCGCCACCCTCCCCCCGGCGCTCTGGGCCCTGGGGAGAGCGGAACCCATTGGGGCTCGCCGCCCTCCCCCCGGCGCTCTGGCCGCTGGGGCTCCGCTCTCCCCGGCGGGGCTCGCCGCCCTCCCCTGGGGGGGGGAGGGACAGCGGGAGGCTTTTTTGCCTGGGGTGGCAAAAAAGCCAGAGCCGGCCCTGGTTCTGCTAGCTTTGTTCATGCAAGCAGTTCCATTGAGGTTGGTTGGTTGACCTTGTATCAGGAAGGTGAGCAGGATTTGACCTTATCTCTAAATGTCTTTGTAATTGGCTTGTTTGCACAATGGAAGGCGTTATCGTCCTTGGGGCAGGAAGAAGGTGGGGCAGTCTTTCAAGGACGGCAAGTAAAGGTTCAGCAGACTCCAATCCCTTTGAAAGGGAGCCACGGAGGCTTTGTGGGAAACTGCTCAAAGGTCCCAAGCTTAAAGAAAACAAACCAGCCCAGGCCATGGAAACGGAGAAGGGTTTAGGGAGCCAAATGAGATCACAGAGTCAGTCTGAGCTGGCCAGAAAAATAAGGGAATTGTAAGCAATTGCACTCACCCCAGTGGCACTGCCTTGTGCTGGGGCATGGTGCTGCTGGAGCCCCCACCTGTACCATCCCATTGACCTTCACTTTGACTCCGCAGTGACCTGATTCTGTCCGTCAATCAGCCCTCCAGCTAAATCCTGTCTAATCCCTCCCTGGGCTCAACAGTCCTTATCTTGGCCAGGATGCCCCTTCCTCGGGGCTTCTAGGGAAACCCAGGCCCACCCTCTGCTCTGGATTTCAGTCCAGGGATCCTGTATTGAGGAACTAGGTTTGCTCCTTCAGATGTGCTGCTGTTTCCGCGATCCACTTCCTACCTCCAAGCCCCACAGGCTATTTCCCTGTACTCTCTCCACTGATTCTCAAGCTTCTGGCTTCTCCTTAAATCCTCCCAGCTCTTCCTTCCTCTCCTGGACTGCCGACCCCCTCAGGACTGTATCTCTGTGCCTTGCCCACTTTTCAGGGCCATCCCTGTGGTCTTCTTCAGTCTGCCTTCCCAGACAGTGGGAACTCCCTACCTGCTGTCTCCTGGGGCTTCTTCCTTTACGTTGGCTTTCCTGACCCTTTCACAGCTGGGGTCACTAATTATCATTAAATCGCCCAATCAGAACCAGATGAGGGATAGCTGCTAGAGGCTAGCAAAGCTGAGCCCAACTCCTCTTTAAGGGCCAGCCAGACTGTGAAAGGAATACAAAAAAAAAAATAAGGTTGATTAGCCAGTGGGGTTAAAGGGAATTAAAAGGGTTCTGTGCAGTTGCATCAGGAGAAAAAGTTGTGCTAGAGAATAGGCCTAAGAATAAATAAGGAGTGGGATGATATTAATGATGACTAAGATGCTTAACTTTGCAAAATCTGGGACTGCCTCCAGAGCCAAACATTTTTTCTAAGAATACCTCAAAACTTCATCAAACACTAATCAAAACCTGGCCCATTTGGTGTTGAGAGACGCTTTCCTAAATGTACAAGCCAACAAAGACAATATTCGTTCAGAATATCCACTGCAACGAAAAGGATCCCCCATACTGGAGTTTGCTCAGAAGAGAAAATCCTTATGGTTACAAGGTGGCCAAGCAAAATATGAGAAACAACAGACATTGAGCATATCACAGCCTAGAACAGGCAGTTCCAAGGCCGGTTTGAGGAGCATTGGCTTCAATTAATGGCTTACTTATAACATAAAAGAAGACAAACAATGACCTTGAGCTAAAACTACATTGTTTTATAACTGGAAAGAGGCTACTCATTTGTGAGCAGAATAAATATCTCCTGAGGACTTTTCTAAGTAGTGCATAACAATTCTGTGCCAAATACTAATGTGTTTATCTGTGCATAAAAACACTACTCCAGGAATTATGGTGAACCTACCACTATTATATATAATAAACCAATAATACAGCAACAAGCAAATATGTTCTACTTACCTGTAAAAAGCTTTATTACAAACTCCCGGAGAGCCTGAGTGACATTCAGCCAACCCATTAGTGCAGATCTTTACAGCGGCCAAGAAGAGAACATATAATCTGCCTTTCTGGCAAGTGGACTTTGTTTAGCATAAAATAAAATGAGAAATAATCTGTGTGTGTGATTGTAGGTATGAGAAGTGACAACACTGAGTTACTAGAAAAGCCCCTTTTCCTATGTAGATCTAAATTCAAAATGTCTTAGGGTCCCCAAACTGTGGTCCTCGCCCTCCTTCTTTCCAGTTGGGAGACTGTGAACAGATAGGAGGATGAGGTGAAATGAAGAGCAAAGGGAGACCATGGGGATAGAGCTTTCCTAAAAAAGGGCAAAACACTGGCAATAAAAATACACAATTACTTCCCTAGTGTACCTTTTTCAGGTATGCAACTGCTGCCGTTGCCACAGAGATATAACGTGACCACAAATGAGGTAGGAGGAGGTCACCGCAATTGCAAATGGGTTGGAAGGTGACTGTAGTCAGATGTGGTCCCCCCACCCCACGAAAAATCTTGAACTCCTGGCTAGTTAAAGTGAAATGAACTGGGTGTTTATCTACCAGGACAGGGCAGCTGGGCTCCTGAAAGAACAGAGATGTTTAAATCAAGCTTGAAGACTACTGACATAGGCAACTGACAGATTGAATAGTGCCTGTTTGTTATGCCTAATTCTGGACATTTGTCTTTCATTTTTTAGAAAACTAACCCACTCAGATTCACCCCAGCACAAAAACAGATGGCAGTGCTCCCAGGGCTACAGAGGTTTGTTACAATAATCTATAAGAGACTATAACCAGCTATCAGAGGGGTAGCCATGTTAGTCTGGACCTGTAAAAAGCAACAAAGAGTCCTGAGGCACCTTATAGACTAACAAATGTATTGGAGCATAAGCTTTCGTGGGTGAATACGAAAGCTTTCACCCACGAAAGCGTATGCTCCAATACATTTGTTAGTCTATAAGGTGCCACATGACTCTTTGTTGCCTATAACCAGCTAGTCACTTAATCTATATCAGCAACCACCACTAGTTTGAAGCTCCAGTCTGGAAAACATCTAGGAACCTCCATCACTTTAACTCAGGTGTGTCCATGTTCACAGGCCTGGGGCCTTTGCAAAGGTAGCCTGTATGATACTGTGTGTCTTTGCCACAGAGCTACAAGTGGGGTTGCCAACCCTCCAGGATTGCCCTGCAGTCTCCAGGAATTAAAGATTAATCTTTAATTAAAGAGTATGTCATGTGATGAAACCTCCAAGAATATTTCCAACCAAAATTGGCAATTCTGGCTACAAACCAGCTCAGAGGCCTGTAGCATGAAATTTCCTATGAGGATGTAGCCTTCAGTCACAACTATTGAAGATCTATTTGAGCAAGAACTTGATTATTAATTAGAAGATCCTGACTACTGATTACTGCGGAGGGTGGCTGTCAAACCACTCAGGAAGTCATGGTTGATAAGTAACCATGATATTTTGAATCATATGACCTTTTTAACAGGGTAACAACTGAATTAAAGGTCAGCCTTCCTGGAATAAATGACTTCTGAAGTTTCTTAGGTCAGATTTTTTAAAAACTAAATCCATAACGTACAGCCATTTAAACAGATAAAAAATAAAAAAAAATTAATGGAAATATCCTATCTCATAGAACTGGAAGGGACCCTGAAAGGTCATTGAGTCTAGCGCCCTGCCTTCACTAGCAGAACCAAGTACCGATTTTGCCCCAGATCCCTAAGTGGCCCCCTCAAGAATTAAACTCACAACCCTGGGTTTAGCAGGCTAATGCTCAAACCACTGAGCTATCCCTCTCCCTGAATAGGAGATATAATAGGAGAAGGCTGATCATAGTAATAGGATATTGACTCTCTTGATTATGTATTTGTACAGTGTATTTGTACAGTGATCTACGATTGGGCCCCAGTAATACAAATAAATTGATAATCTTAGAGAAGAGACTTGAACACGCCTGGAAATAGGTCACCCGAAAGTTTTTGCATTTCTCCACACAGCTCTCATTAGGGATTCACTGTAATACTGAGAAAGCCTAGAACACTGGAGATGATCTAAGGGTTGGATGTTCAATAATTACCTGTATGGTCTATGTCTCAGTTCTGGCTGCTGGCACGCGCAGGCATTTGTGGGAGGGGAAGGACAGGACGGGGAGAGAAGGCGTTTCTTCCTTTTGTGTTAGTGCACTGCCAATAACCTCCTTGGCACACCAAAGTGTGGTAGCGGACGGACACCACCAGCATTAACACTCCATGTTCTGAGAAAGGAGCCCTCCAAGTCAATTAGCACGCATACTGCCCTCAGAGCTGCCTCTGGCCAAGACAGGCCCCACACCCTGCTCAGAGAAACAGTGATTTACACCCAATCGCACTGAGTCCTGTTTCTTATAACTTCAAAATTCAGAGGATTTACCACATTAAAAATATTACCATGTGCACCATGTGCAGAATTGAAAGTTTCTTGCTGTCTTAGTGCAAAGACAAGCACATGAGTAACCTCACACATGCCAACAGTCTCACTGAAGTAAGAGTTATTCACGGGTATAAATCATTACAAGATTGTGCCTTTAGTCTTGAGTTGATTGGGAAGTGATTCCCCTCTCTCCCCCCGAAAAGAATTCGTTTTCATTTTCATCAATAGTTTTCTTTGAATTTTGGTTGCGTTTCCTCAGAAACAGATCTTTTTCTTTTTTGACAGGCAACCTTAATTTTAGTATTTCTTAACTTTTGAGTGCTTGACTTTGCAACCTATTGTTCTTTTAGCACATTGTGTGTGTGTGTAATACATAATATACTGGAAATTTAATAAACATTATAATAAAAAATTGTATTTTTGGCAAGGCCTATATGCAGGATCAGATACTTTAAAACTGTGTTTGTTCAATCCATAATGGATGAAATTATCCTTACTATTGCTAAACAAAGATCTGGGGTAATTCACACGATAGAGCAAAGATGAAATTTTATTTGTCATAATAATGCATGTCAAAAGAATTATGCAAAACTCACCCATAATTTTAAATGTCACTAGAAATGCATCATAATTAGGGCAAGATCTGTAAAAGATACCTCGCAGCAACTAAAACCTGAGTGTTAAGGAGTGTGACACAGAACCAAAATGAAGTAACTGAAAGTACATAAGGAAAGCAGAGCAAAAGGTGACCATAAGGAATTGGTACAATACGCATTAGACACCATGGTTGAGATTTTCAGAACCAAACAAGGGGATTTCGACACACATCCTCTATTCATTTGAATCCTTTATACAACCTTGAAAATCTCAACCATATTTAGGGCCTAACGCTGCAACCCTCATGTAAGAAGCTGTGAGCTGGAGTCTTTAAAAAGTAGGAGGAGAAACAAAACCTGGCTATGCCCTCAGTTTTTAATATACGCTTGCTCTGCAAAGGCGACGCCTCCTTGGTGGCTGACCTAAGCCAGCCCTGATTTACTGAAAGTGGAGCCCTGTGCCCCACCTACTCTCTGGGGCTAATTCCAAGATCATTCACGTCAATGGGAGTCTTTCCATTGACGTCAATGACTTTGAAACAGGCCCTCAATCAGTAGCTGAATCGGGGCCTTTCTCGGACGCTGCCTCCGGTACCATCACTTCTGATGGCCGTGCCAGGAGGGAATAGTGTGAAAACACAGAGCTGGCTGGCTGGCATAGACGCTGAGCTGGACTTCATTTGAACAAGAGACAGAAGCAAAGATGACATCAGCAGTGAGTCTTATGTTCTTATGAAAGGTTAAGCCGAGCGATAACTACATCGGCCCCCCAAAAAGGCAGATGTGCAGTCGGTACCTGTTTCTTCCCAGAGACGCTGCTGCTTAGCATGCGGTGACAGCATGGTCTCATCCTCTCCCTTTTATGCTTGAGATCCTTTAACTCAGGCCTACTGGAACCTACATTCCATTTCTTAGCTCAAGATTAGTTCTGGGCTGACATCAGAAGGCCTGCTGCAGAGAGCACTGAATGAAACAGCTGCTTTCCCCTTCAATCCGGCTTGCTTTTAGAGCTGTGTGTGCGTGTACACACACACACACACACACACACACACACACACACGCTCTCTCTCGCTCTCTCTCTCTCTGATGTAGCAGGATTAACCCTGCTGTTCACAGAGGAAGAGCTTACCTTTACATGGAGTAACTTCTGCGCATTTTCCACCAGCTCAAACTCTCATGCCCAGGGGAAATGCAGAGCAGGCCTTAGCCCTTAGACTTTATCTAGTTGTAATGTTGGAGATATTTAGGTAGAGTTGTTAATCATCTTCATGCTTAATATAAAGACTCTCAAAGGGGAAACCTTAGCCATGGGCCAGGAAATGGTACGAAGTTAGAGAGCAAATATGGTGACCATATGTAGATCAAGAACCTGTTTACCGCCATCCTTTTTTTGCTTCCACTCTCACTCTATCATATTTGTGTGGAGTCTCATGGGGACAAGTACTGTACAATAAATGTGCCTACAAGCTATTTAGGTTCTATTGTCTGTATAACCACTGAGACCTTTTCTGAACAATCTTCAGTGGAAGAGGAGAAAAGAACAGCAGCAATCTCAGAAGGATAACTGGTTCTCGAATATGAAAGGAATAAGTAATCCCTTTATTTTGGAAAGGATGAGCAATAATTACTATTAGTAATCTCAGAGCATATCAAGTGAGAGGCAGTGCATATGGCCACCGCACTCCCCCATGATGCCTGCAGCAACTGAGAAAGCACCTGCATTGCGTGTCCGAGGGTTACAGATGCTGGTGGGGTGGGTTGAAACTGTCCCATGTGCCGTGGTAAAGTTCTGAAATCTGGAGGAATTACTGGCTGTGTCAGAACACTTGAGGAGTGAACTGGAGGGATGCAGTTTGGATCTGGGCTTCTTTCATAGGATGTGTGTCAGTTGCCATCAGCATGTACTGAAACTGTAGCTTGAATAAAGGCTTTGGAAGCTACTCCGTTCGTGATGTGAACTCCGTAAGACTTCACAGCACCACCGTAGTCGGCATGTTCCGTGTTTGTGGTGGGGGCGGGGAGGGGGAACAATATTCAAATCTTATCGAAAAGATGGCTTACAAAACTTGGCTTCACTAAAAAATTAAACTAAGGAGCAAATCAGGAGAGGAGAGGAAAGAAATGAGATTCTCCTATGTTCCCTTAAATATTTCTGGGAAGGTTTATCTCAAGAGCCCATTGATGTCAATGGAAGTTTTTCCCACAGACTTACATGGACTTTGGATCAAGCATATGATCAGAAGGATTTCCTTCTGTCATCATCCGCCAAACCTGCATGGTCCTAAGGGACAGAATCCCTTTTATAACATGGAATCCTCGCTTTTCTAGACAATGTTCCCCCTTCTTCCACAAGACAACAAATGAAAATACAGGTATCCCCTATGCATTTTGCTACCGCCTCTAAGGCCTTCCCCCTCCTTACCACTCTCACAAAGGGAATCCTGTACATATTTGTAAAGTATGTTTTATGTATTTCTCTTTAAAATGTTAAAGTCTGTTTTCCTTTGTTTCAGTTCCCTGCACCAGGCTGTGCTCCAGGCTGACTGAGGGACAGACTCTAAATGAGTCAGCTGTACTGAACACAGACAGGGAAGTGGTTTCCTTAGCAACAGGAGATGTGTGAAGGGTGGGGGGAACTGAATGGCTTTTTCACTGTAAACAGGTTTGTTCTCATTTTAGCAACCTTCCTGCAAAACTGCACAGAGAAGCTACTGACATTTTCGATGGTTTAAGAAAGATTTCTTATTTGGTTAGGTGTTTGCAGTTTTGTTGGGGGGGGGGGGAGTTAATTTTTAATTAATATTACAAAAGCAGCAAATGGTGTGATTTTAAAATAACAAAATCTGAAATGTAGAAATGTGTTCTTACATCTGGCGACGAAGAAAAATGAGAGGTGTTTTAAATCAATAAAGTCCTTATATCAACATATCCACAGTGCTGCAAAGCCCTTTCTGATTATACACCAGAAGTAAATGATGACTCTTATACAGATCAGGAAGGGAAAATGTCAGGAGTGTTACTAGAAATCTAGTTGATGTGATACGCATTCAGGAAAAATCCCCGTTCCAGACCTGGGGATTGGAGATAAATCACTGGAGATTCCAAAAGAAAATGAAATGCTCCTGCAAAAGAAAATGAAATGCTCCTGCAAGTTTTTTTTATTTTCCTCTTCTTTCTCCTGAAATGCTTTTCAGGGAAGAAAACCACAACTGAAACCCCTTTCTGTGTGCATTGGAATCAGTACCTTCCCATCCATTGGATATCCCTGAGCTATCTAAAAATAGAAAGGGGAAACCCGCCTGAGATCAAAGAGGTTCATTTACAAAGCACTACACGAAGACCGCCACAATTCTCATTCCCATCACGTCCGCAGTAGTCAGATGGCAAGAATCAAACCGTTACTTTGAAAATGTAGGAATGTATTTTCTGCCTGTCACCCACACTGGATAACAGCTACAAGTGCCTTCTGCTGGAGCGAAGTTAAAAATTAATAGCGGCAAATAATGTATTCAGTGAATGTAGCCTTTATTCTTCTCTGTGGGGGAGAGAGTTTTGTCCTCTGAGACTCACGGGTGAAAAAATGCAGAGAGGATCTGGGAAGCTCTGTGCAGGGTTAGAGACATGAGTGACACAGCCAACGACAGAAAAGCCTCTGCACCCACTCGGTGCAGAGCAGTGACAAAACACACCACACCACCTCCAATATTCCACCCAAGAACGTCACCAAGAAAATAATGTGAATACAGCAAGTGTATTGGGGGAGAGGGATAGCTCAGTGATTTGAGCATTGGCCTGCTAAACCCAGAGTTGTGAGTTCAATCCTTGAGGGGGCCATTTAGGGAACTGGGGTAAAAATCTGTCTGGGGATTGGTCCTGCTTTGAGCAGGGGGTTGGACTAGATACCTCCTGAGGTCCCTTCCAACCCGGATACTCTATGATTCTATGAACACCAAGTATGGCATATCCTCACCTCTACCCCAGCCCATTTACATCCTGCATAAAGGGGCCAGAGCCGTGAATAGGGGCCCCAAATGTCCCATATTTGGCTCCAGCACAGGCATGGGATGCGGAGGAAGCTGTAAGACAAGCATAGGCGCCAACTCCATGGGTGCTCCAGGGCTGGAGCACTCACAGAAAAAAAAAATAGTGGGTACTTGGCACCCACCTAACAGTTGTTCGGAAGGCCCCGCCAATCAGCTCCTGCCCGCTGCCAATCAGCTGTTCAGTGGCAGGCAGGAGGCACTAAGGGGAGGAAGGGGAGTGGAGGTGGGAAGAGACGGAGGAAGGGGGAGGGGCAGAGTGTGGGCAGGAAGAGGCGGAGTGAGGGTGGTGCCTTGGGAGAAGGGGCGGAGTGGGGGTGGGGCCTTGGAGTGGAGCGGAGTTGGAGCACCTCCAGAGAAAGCTGAAAGTGGGCGCCTGTGCCTCCAAGGCCCTCTTTGCAAGCCTTGGTTTGGAGGCCATGCTGGGCCAGGAGGGGCCCCAGCATGCAATGCTGCAGAGATACTGCACAATTCTGTGGGCAATAGGCCAGCCTGGAGAGGTTGCCGTAACTTAGAAAGGCCCCCGGGGCTAAGTAACTGTGGGGGCCCTAGAGCTGCCCTGGGAGGGCAAAAAGGTGGCTCCCTTGCAATCCTAGAGGTGCAGCATAAAATCTTATCCAAAAAGAGTCCAGTGAACAGACAGCACCCAGTCTAAGCCAACCTTGAGCTTTCCATCTGATTCACTGGGGCTTGGTTGGCTCACGTAATTGGTAGGGATACATCTCTCTAGCCAGAGTCTTCACAACCATAGTCCATAATACCTGAGCACCTCACAGACACCGAGTAATTTAGCCTCACAAAACAGCTATGAGTTAGGGGAATATTAAAAGCCATGAAATTAATGGGCAGGAGAAATGGAACTATGTTAGTAGTGCTGGTGTCTGCAGGTAAGGTTGGAGGGGCAGTATGAGGGGGCCTGCATTACCTGTGCTGTAGATAACTAAAGGATGGTATTTTTAAGGGCTGACAATCTGGCATCTTCACAAGTACAATAAGATGAGTCTCCTCTCTCTTTGCACCCGGGTAAATCAGGAATAGCTCCACTCACATCAACAGAATCACACGTGTGTAAAGCTGGTGTACATGAGAGGAGAATTGGACCCAACCAAAATCTGGGCCTGATTCTCAGTGACACTGTTTCTAAATTTGGGGCAGTAAGAGATGGTTTTAAGTCATTTCCCCCTGTATTTCAGGGCTGTGCAGGCAACTAACCAGCCTCTATTGTAAGTTAGAGCAGCCCCAGGGCTGCTCCCTTACACTCTGCTCCCCATGGCCCCCTGTAGATCCAAGAAAATATAGAATAGCCATAGTGTGGTGCACTCTGACCATGCCCCCTCTGACAAAGGCTGGGAGTAGGGCCAGTGTAGAGCCCTTAAGTCAGTCCCCTGTTCGGGGCAGTTCTCAGGAAGTTATTTCTACCTGCTTTCAGATGCCGCTACACAGCCAGGGCATCACAAAAGAGTCTCATTATACACCGCTACCTCGATGTAACGCGACCCGATATAACACAAATTTGGATATAAGGCGGTAAAACAGTGCTCTGGGGGGTGGGGCTGCGCCCTCCGGTGGATCAAAGCAAGTTCAATATAATGCAGTTTCACCTATAATGCGGTAAGACTTTTTGGCTCCCGAGGACAGCATTATATCGAGGTAGAGGTGTAACTGAAAATCAATCCCTCTATATTTATGAAAGTTAGGGTTTGAGTACCCGAATCTCTCTTTGTCTTTACATATAAAGTCTATTAACAATCTTATTTGCAAAACAAAGATAAAAATAAAAGATGCATTTTCTTGTAAGGTTTCAGAGTAGCAGCCATGTTAGTCTGTATCCGCAAAAAGAACAGGAGTACTTGTGGCACCTTAGAGACTAACAAATTTATTAGAGCATAAGCTTTCGTGGACTACAGCCCACTTCTTCGGATGCATATAAGTGGGCTGTAATCCACGAAAGCTTATGCTCTAATAAATTTGTTAGTCTCTAAGGTGCCACAAGTACTCCTTTTCTATTTTCTTGTAAGTTTCCTGCAATGGGTCAATGTCTTCATGGCTTAATACAGTTCTGTTAAACAGAATTTCTGGCTATTTACTGCCTGATCAGGCAAAACAAGACAGGGACAATAGGGGAAGTGTCCACACAATGGACAGACTGGCAAGCTTCCCAAGTTGGCCGCTGTTTCAATTATTTGCAATCATTTGGCACATATTTACTTTTGGCTAATTGCATGCCAGGCCTGTTTAAGGGAACATATTGCCTACCCCGAATCAGATCTTTCTAGAGCATTGCCAAGAAAGAGAAGCTTAAATGCCAAACTTCAGTAACTTGGCGTAAAAACAAAGATGAAGAAGTTACTCACCTTGTGCAGTAACAATGCTTCTTCGAGATGTGTGTCCACCTACCCAGCACGCACGGGCTAACCATCCTCAGTTCCTTCTCTACCACAGAGTCACAAGCAAGAACTTCAAAGAAGAGAGGAGGTGGGGGGGTAAGGAGCACCCACAGGGACACACATCTCAAAGAACCATCATTACTGCATAAGGTGAGTAACTTCTTCTTCGAATAGCGTCCCTATAGGTGCTCCACTGTAGTGACATCCAAGCAGTACCCCTTCTTTGATGTACTATCCTTCAAAGTCGAAGGTTAAGGGGAAGACTCACACCCACCGGAAGGCTGGGGTCAGAGAGCAGCCTCCATAAAGATGATTTTTTGGCAAAACTCTTTGCCCTTGTGGGATCTTGGCCGGAGTTGCTGGCAGAAGGAACACTTCTACTGGATGTGGCCCTCGCCGACACAGCGGACATACTAACAGTGCTTGTCCGTGACCGGGATCGCCTCGCTGCAAGCGCGGCACTTCTTGAAACCCAGAGAGCCAGGCATACCCTTGTCCAGGGGGATACCCCCCCATACACACACTGGGGGTTGGCAAAAGAACAAAGTCCTTTCTTCGTCTTCTTCTTTTTTTATTTTATTTTAAGGCACAGCCAAATAAACAGAAGAGGAAAAGGAACAAAAGAGATTTCAAAGGAAGCTAAAATTCAGCAAGTGAAAAAGAGTTAACGATCTGCAAACGGACAGCAAAAGGCTCCATCTCTAGCCAAGGGTGGTTGAGAAGGAGCAGAGGACAGTTAGCCCCCCGCGCGGTGCAGCACGAGGAGACAGCACATGCACGGGTCCAATGGACACTGCTACCGAAGTTCTCCCATCAGAAACACATACAGCACCCACAGGGACACTACTCAAAGAAGAAAGTATATTTATTCAGGAAATTTAGAGGACCATAATAACGGCCATACTGGGTCAGAACAATGGTCCGTCTAGCCCAGTATCCTGTCTTCTGACAGTGGTTTCAGAGGGAAGGGACAGAACAGGACAATTTATCGAGTGATCCAAACCCTTTCATCCAGTCCCAGATTCTGGCACTCAGAGATTTAAGGACATATGGGGTTGAGTCCCTAACCATCTTGATGGAGCCATTGATGGACTATTCTCCATTAACCTAAGTCTTTTTTTTAACCAAGTTATACTTCTGGCCTTCAAAACAACCCCTGGCAATGAGTTCCACAGGTTGACTGAGTTGTGCGAAGAATTAGATTCATACAATTATAAACTTTAAGGTTAGACGGGACCATCATGATTATCTAGTGATTCTAGTCTGACCTCCCACACATTGTAGGCCACAGAACCTCACCCTCCTCTCCTGTAATGGACCCATAGCTTCTGGATGAGTTACTGAAGTCCTCAAATCATGATTTATAGACTTCAAGTTACAGAAAATCCACCATTTACTCCAGTTTAAAGCAGCAAGTGACCCCATCCCTATGCTGCAGAGGAAGTAAAAAAAAAAACCCAGGATCTCTGCCAATCTGACCCAGGGGAAAATTCCTTCCCGACCCCAAATATGGTGATCAGTTAGACCCTGACCATCTGAGCAAGACTCACCAACCAGACACCTGGGAAAGAATTCTCTTTAGTAACTCGGAGTCCTTAAGTTTGTTTTAAACCTGATGTCTATTAATTTCACTGAGTGACCCCCCCTGGTTCTTGCATTATGTGAAGGGGTACATAACACTTATAATAATTAATGGAGATATCCCATCTCCTAGAACTGGAAGGGACCGTGACAGGTCATTGAGTCCAGCCCCCTGCCTTCACTAGCAGGACCAAGTACTGATTTTGCCCCAGATCCCCAAGTGGCCCCCTCAAGGACTGAACTCACAACCCTGGGTTTAGCAGGCCAATGCTCAAACCACTGAGCTATTCCTCCCCCTTATTCAATTCTCCACACCAGTTATGATTTTACAGACCTCTATCATAAACCCCCTTAGTCATCTCTGTCCTGAGCTGAACAGTCCCAGCCTTTTTAATCTCTCCTCCTCTGGAAGCTGTTCCATGCCGCTAATCATTTTTGTTGCCCTTCTCTGCACTTTTTCCAATTCTAATATATCTTTTTTGAGATAGGACGAACAGTGCTGCATGCAGTATTCAAGGTGTGGGTGTACCATGGATTTATATAGTGGTATTATGATATTTACTGTCCTATTATCTATACTTTTCCTAATGGTTCCCAACTTCTGCTAGCTTTTTTGACTGCCGCTGCACATTGAGTGGATGATTTCAGAAAACTGTCCACAATGACTCCAAGATCTCTTTCTTGAGTGATAACTGCTAAATTATACCACATCATTTTGTATGTATAGTTGGGATTATGTTTTCCAGTGCGCATTACTTTGTATTTATCAACACTGAATTTCATCTGCCATTTTGTTGCCCAAATCACCCAGTTTTCATAGAATCATAGAACTGGAAGGGACCTCAAGAGGTCATCTAGTCCAGTCCCCTGCACTCAAGGCAGGACTAAGTATTCTCTAGACCATCCCTGACAGGGGTTTGTCCAACCTGCTCTTAAAAATTCCTTTGTAACTCTTCACAGTTTGCTTTGGACTTAACTATTGAGTAATTTTGTATCGTCTGCAAACTTTGCCACCTCACTGTTTATCCCTTTTTCGAAATCATTTTTGTGTAGTTCCCCTTTTTGAAGTTAAATGTTACTGTGGTGGGTTTCTTTGGTACCCCCCATCCCTAAAAAGACATTATGGTCACTATTACCAAAGAGTTCAACCATATTCACCCTTGGACCAGGTCCTGTGTGCCACTTAGGACTAAATCAAGAAATTGCAATTTTCCTTGTGGGTGCCAGAACTAGTTGCTCCAAGAAGCAGAATTTATTGATCTCTAGAAATTTGATCTCTGCATCCCATCCTGAGGTGATATGTTCCTAGTCAGTATAGGGATAGTTGAAATCCCCCATTATTATTGGGATTTCTGTTTTCATAGCCTCTCTAATCTCCCTGAGCATTTCACAATCACTGTCAACATCCTGGTCAGGTGGTTGGTAGTATATTCCTACTCCTCTACTCTTATTATTCAAACATGGCATTTCTATCCATAGAGATTCTATGGTACTATAATTCATTTAAGATTTTTACTATATTTGACTCTATTGCTTTTTTTCCACATATAGTGCCACTTCCCCACCAGTGCGACCTACTGTCATTCCTATATATTTTCTACCCCTGAATTACTGTGTGCAATTGATTATCATCATTCCACCAAGTTTCTGTGATGCCTATTATATCAATATCCTCATGTAATACCTGGCACTCAAGTTCACCCTTCTTAAGATTTAGACTTTTTGCATTTGTATACAACACTTATAACATTTGTCAATATTTAGTTTTCTGCCTTCATGTGATGTAATTGAATGGGACTCTTTTTCATTTGACTGTTGCCCTTCAGTTCCTACTGTACTCTATCAATGTCTAGCCTCTCCTCTTTACTAGGATATAGAGCATCCTCTTTAATAAATCCTCCCCCAGGGAATGTGTCTGCCTGAACCGTGTGCTCCTCCGCATCTGTTGGCTTTCCCCCAGCCCTTAGTTTAAAAACTCCTCTACGATCTTTTAAATGTGACATGCCAGCAATCTGGTTCTGTTTTGGTTTAGGTGAAGACCATCCTTTCTGGACAGGCTCCTCCTTTCCCAAAAGGTTCCCCCGTTTCTAATGAACCTAAATCCCTTCTCCCAGCACCATCGTCTCATCCATGCACTGAGACCCCGCAGTTCTGCCTATTTAACTGGCCCTGTGCATGGAACTGGAAGCATTTCAGAGAATGCTACCATGGAGGTCCTGGACTTTAATCACTTACCTAGCAGCCTAAATTTGGCCTGCAGGACGTCTCTCCTATCCTTCCCTACGTCACTGTCACAGGTACCACAAACACTGGCTCCTCCCCAGCACTGCACATAAGCCTGTCTAAATGTCTCAAGAGATCTGCGACCTTGGCAACCAGCAGGCATTTCACAATGCAGTTCTCCCAGTCATCACTAACCGAGCTATCTGTATTTCTAATGATCGAATCTCCCATCGCTATTGCCTGTCTCTTCCAAATAACTGGAGTTCCCTCCCCCGGAGAGGTATCCTCAGTATGAGAGAATACTATGACATCATCTGGAGGGAGGGTCTCAACTACGGGATCGTTTCCTTCTGCTCCACTCTGATGTTCTCCTTTCCTGACATTTTCATCCCCCTCAACAGCTCACAGGCTGTCAGACTGGGGGTGGGACCACTGTACTGTGCCCCAAAAAGTCTCATCTGTGTACCTCTCTGTCTCCTTTAGCTCCTCCATCTCAGCCACTCTGGTCTCCAGAGCCTGTACGTGACCTCTGAGGGCTATGAGCACCTTGCACCAAATACACATGTGCCACCTGCCCACAAGGCAGGTAGTCACAGTGCAATAGACTGGATAGCCCCTATTCTGCTGCTGGACTTTTGCCTGTATTATTTTTCTTCTTACCAGGTTTATTTGTTCTTTGTGGTTTTTTTGTTTTGCTCTGTCTTTGGTAAAAACAAAAGCGTTTGCCATTAATGTCTTACAATGTGCAAATTGATCATTGGCCCTGACATATAATTATTGGGGATAATAATAAACAGTTCATCATTAGGCTAAAATATGCTGGCATGAGCTTTTTTAGTTTTTTTCAAACAAGCTAGTAGAGCCAGAAGAAGTGATCAGTGAACTGTTCATTTCTCAAATGTAGCTCCTTTTGGTGCTCCCAACTCATCTACAAAGCGACTTCACTGTTTATAAACGTCTTCATTACTAGAAATTCCTCAATGGTTTACGTGAACATACTGCAGTCTATGGACATGGCTGCAAGTTATTCACTGCAACTCTTGCTTTAAGTATTTGCTGCAGTAAGTGAGTTGCTGTATGCACAGCGTGAGTGGTCACCTACTCACATGCTATCATTTCTGCTCCCTAACTGGGTGACCAAAACCCATGAAGAACTTTCAAGACTTCCACACAAACACTTCTCACCCAAGTATATATGCACATGAGTATTTCCCATACTTTCGATGGTGCAAACGCCCAGCTTATATATCTACATACTAGTTTTAAAGGCAAGATTCTGCCCCCAGTTTGCAGTAAAGAGGAGGTGCACCCAGTCTGGCCATAAGTGGCTGTTTCCAACTTTCATTTTTTGTTTTTTTCCCCAATTTCTTCCTCATTTTCTTTTTGTGGCTTCGGGGAAGAGGGCGAGCAAGGGCAGGGCCGCAGGGCAGAGTGTGGGCGGCACCACGGCCTGGGTTTGGGAAGGCTTCGCATCCCCTGGCCTATTATACTTGCTGCTCATGACCTGTGGTTTTATTCTGACATCTCTGTCATCTTTTAAAGCCAGGCTGCAGATTTAAGTTCACGCCTGATCCAAATGTTGTGGTTAATTAGTAAGTTGGCTAATCCATTGGAAGCAGACGTACTTTAACATGTGTGAGTAGATACTGAGCGTTTCAATCCCATCTCTCACTCATTTGAACTCTCACTGATATTTACAAGAATTAATGTTTTATGCATTTTAATCACACTGCTTTAGTCCTGAGTATCCCAGGTATTTTCAGTTCATCAGATACATGATAGTTAGCTCATCTATACACACCGAATGGCTTCTCTTGCAGGTCACACTGATGTTAACTTGCTTTGATTTTAACTAATTCAGCTAGTCCCTGATTCGAAGAGATGATCTTTGCAGTTCTATCTATGGGCTTATGCCACACCCATCACTCTGCCATTGAACACCTGTCCTGAAACCCAAGCAGTGATGAGATTCAGCATCTTTATGTCTGATTCCAGGACAGAAAACTAATATCTGCAAAACTGACAAATTTCAAAGCATTCACTCTAACATAGCCCCAGTTTCATTTAATGCCACTGCAGCGATATTAAAGATAACAGAGTCTAATGTTATTTATGGGCCAGAATCTCATTACAAAGAAAGGAATGGGATCAGCCTGGGTGACATATAAGTCTCAGCTGCCCCCTATGTATTAATAATGTTAATTCTTATCTACAATAATTTGAGGACTTTGTTTACAGTTTGCCAGAAGTCCCCACCTGCATTAAAAACCACAGGAAAGGGGCTCGGTGGGAAGAAATATCTGGGATACAGTTACCCACAATCTAGGTGTACGTACTGGTCTCTGGCACCCAACCCGCAGCTCCTTGGAAGCATGGGCAGTCTCGGACTCCCAGGGGAGAAGTTAAAGAGCCCTTCTGTCAAACATCTGATCTCTGTTTCACAATACCTTACAGGGAAAGCTTGTGAGCTGTCTGCAGCCCCTCTGGTAGGCTCACAGTGAAAAACAAAGTTGTGTGTAATGTGATTCACCTGTGCGCCCCATTGGCAAATGAGGTTAGTGCAGGAGAGGGAAAAAGCATTTCACATTTATTTCTTGATTCCCTATCTCGGCTGGAATGAGAGGGCAGTTTTGACACTAATAAGGAGACAGGCATTGACAGGTTATCTCCCCGACAAGACAGTTCTTCCAAATTCTCACAGCTATAGAAATAATCCTATTAGTCCTTCTTCCCTCCTAGCAAATTCTTGTACTTGTTTGAGTGGTTTTATTTTCAGAAGGTTTTTATTAGTTTACACATTTGGAACATTTAAGTATCTAAGAGACCATTTGTTTCCATACTTGCATTTTTTTTTAAAAAAAGGTGTATGACAACCTTTGACTTTAATTTGGTTTTCTCTGGGAAATAAGACAGACAATCCAGCTAATTAAATACAAGTTTGGAGTTGGATTGGTTGGTATATTCTTAGAAGTAACTGACATGGATTTGTAATTACAACATTCATAAAGAGCTTTATAAAGGATTGTTAGGTCACCCAATCGATTGTTGAAAGCATTTGAAGAGGGTTTAGGATAGGAGTTTTTTTTTTTCTCTGTTTCATTTATATTAGTACCTCAAAATGTTTCACATTTTTATGCCATCGGCTGTCAGATTTTAGCTGTCACTGTAGATAGCAGCAATCATTAATTATTGTATTTTGAAATATGTTCTTTGCACAGATAAACACATTTTTTAAAATGGGGCAAATGGGGCATCAGACAGTAGAGCTAGAGAAGCAGGGAAATGGTAGTAGAAACCACATTCTATCACACTTCATTACATGATATTCCACACAAAAAATGTGGTATTCTGGCAACTTTTCATGTAGTAGTCATACCGGCTCTGTTCCTTGTATCAGACTCAGCTATGCCCAGTGCCAGACCTGCACAGAGGGGTCATTGAAATGCCCCCTTTCTGCAACTGATGTTCTGTGTAGGCAGAGATTAGGCAAGGATAACAGAGTGGGCTACTCCTGGTCTACACCACTCAGGTATTCCCCTTCATTGGGGGCATCCACTTCTGATATCTTTTGACCCCTCTTGTGCTCTCATCTGATGCAATAGGGGTGCATTAGGAATGAAGATCTAACCCATAATGTTTTACCCAGCCCTGGCACGTGGTATGTTCAGGAGCCTCCGGCATCTACTATACTCTGCACAGCTTAGATTCAAACAGCCCTGGCCACTACAAAGGAAATTCTTGACGGCTAATGGGTCAGGTCTTCAGCTAGCATACATCACCGGTGCTCCACTGATTATTATGTTACCTTTTAATTAAATTAATGGAACTGTGATGCTTACCAGTCTGAGGATCTCACCCAACGTGTTTGAACTCAAAAACTGTTCAGACATTTCCCCAAAACCTCAGATCTCAAATGTTACGCCAATGAAGAAGTACACATGAACTGGTAGAAAGATGCATGTTAACTGTATAGAAAGTGTGCCAACAAGCTGTAATTAAAAATGCCAGAAAATCCCAATTGACTGAAATAAAAATATCAGATTAGAAATATGTACTTTATTTGTTGTTTAAAAAAATAATACGTCTGGCATATAATCACTTTTTTACTGCACTGATACCAATCACGTGGTTAGTGCACATAGCTAGGAAATCAGTGGAGTTTATCATTAGGTACCAACAGAGGAAAACAAAGGACAGTATGCAGTAACTCTGCAGATACAGTATTCTGGTTTAAGTGTAATTTATGTCTGCTCATTTAGACTGCAGTCATTCCAAATACCAGATGGTTTTTAACTTCTTTAGTCCTACATAAAAATGGTGATTAGTGCACATTATATTTGTTTTGTGACTGTAGAGGAAATGTAATCCAGCTGAAGTAAAACCCTTATGGCAAGGCAACAGGAATTCTCTGCCTACACATTACCACTAGGGAGTGAAAGAAAGATCTGTTTTGTTGTCCCAACATTCTAGTTTATTGCTGAAATTTATTATACTACCTTTCATAAATGAGAGGTAAAGGTGCAGCAAAAATCAATGGTAATAAGAACTAAACTACATTAATATTGAACAGGAGCAGAGGGGTATTCTGCCTTTGATTACGTCATTACTAAATAGAATATGAAATATTATTTTCTTACATTGTTCATAAACAATACTGTATGTGGAAATATGTGGACAATGAAATACTGGCTTCTTCAACAAAGAAGCCAATAAATCACCCACTCACCACCTGTTTGTTTTTTTTAAATGCATAATTAAGACAGCTAAGTAATTACGGACGGTGTTTCAGGACTTTGTTAGTGAAACATTTAGATTGTCCTAACTACACTGTTGCAGTTGCAGCTAGATGCAACCTAGCTGCCACAGTTGAGGAAGACGGATTACCTACATCAACGAAAAACCCCTTCCGTCAATATAGGAAGTGTCTGCACTACGGGGCTACAATGGCAAAGCTGCATCTCTGCTGGTGTCGTGTAGATAAGCCCATATACTGAGTAGCAAGTTAATATCTTCAACCTAGGAGAGATTCCTATTCCTTCTACAGTACACTTTTTAGGGGTTACAAAATTAGATGCAACAAAAACATGTCTGAAAAGGTGCTATTAGCTCTATAAAGGGCACTTCTAAAAAATCTTCCCCTTGGAACACAAGTCCTATTGACTTTAGTTGCTTTTGAAAAATCTCCTTCAACGTGGGTCCAAGTCCGAACTCATCATCACACCTCCGATGCCTTCACCACTATTCTTCTTCTTGGGGAATGAACAGACCATGACAAAGCAGAGAGTCTGATCAAATTACAAAAAGCACCTTTAAAAAACAAGACATGGAGATTCAAATGTATATGCCCCCCTCTGTAATTCAATAGTATTAAGGATGGGAACACGGTAGGATCAAAAGTGGGATGTGAAAGCCCTTGTCCCTCGTTACTTGGACAATGCATGGCGCATTTCTGTTTTAATTAAGGTTCCTGCTCAAGCAAAGTATTTAAACCCATGCTTAAATGTAAGAACCTGCTTAAGTCCCAGTGAAGTCAGTTGAACTTAAACATGCCTCTAACACCAAGCATATGCTTATGTGCTGTGTGTAGTAAGGCTGGATTGTTTAAGGGTTTAAGACCCAAGCCTGCAAGCGACCCCCTGCAGGCAGACCTTTGCAATGAAGTCAACGGGCCTTACGGGTGCAGGGGTTTACTGCTGCAGTTAGATGAAGGCTTGTGTCAGATCCTTCATGTTCTAGTCCTGTGCCTTGCTGGATCTAGCCATCCTTTGATGCACATGTGTAATAATCAATAATTAAGATTATGCATGTCATTAGAGGGGCAAGTTAGCCCCATTATTAGAATTAATAGATCAATAAATTACAGAAATCATACACTGGCTCAGTGCTAGCCTTTTGGTGCCAAAAAGTATCTTTGGGTTGGCAGAGCTTTCCTCTTGTAATTAAACCGAGTCCATTCTTGAACCTGTTCTGTCTGGGAGCGAACCGCTGAACCACAGATCATCAGTGTGAGCTGTTGCATTTGAGATAGATCAGTAATACGGTTTGAGAAATAGCTGCACTGACGAGGCATTGCTGAAGGAGCTCCCTTCACTATTCCATGAAGAAAATCAGCCAAACACACTGTATTAAAAGCTAGTTTCCTGATAACCTGGTAGGAATGTGGATGCTAAATCAACATTTACATTTCCAGCTGGGGTATTCAAATCCAGAATCAACGAGGCTGCTGAAGACCTGCCAGTGGACTGAAAGGGAGATTCCAATCCTCTGTTGCGGCACAGCAACTTATGCAGACAGTCGTACTGATACACAAATACTACTAATTCACGCCAGGCCTGGTCCCTGCACTCTGCCTGAGCGAAAGGTTGGGTGCAGAGAAATTGTTCAAGTCATCCTGGAATCTTCCGGCATACCCTCGGGCTATGGGCTGCATTAGCATACACGGTCCATTAAGCAGCTTCTGGTCATGGCTGAAGACCTGTGAACCCAGTTACTCATTTACTCCTGTCCTGGACCACAATCCTGCCCCTTGCCTGTTACGCCCAGGGCTGCAGCAAACCTGTGTGTATGATGCAGAGAAGGTGCAAAGGCCCCCTGTCCCTCACCAGTGACAAAACAGCACAGGCCTTCTTTATCCTTAGCTTGTAAACTATGGACCTGCTCCTCTCTGACCTGCTCCATCCCTGTTGAACTGACAAAGCAGCAACAGGGCCAAAGTGTCTGTCTCCTTTGCTGAGGATATCCCCACATGCAGGAGTCCCCACCAGACATGGACCTGGCACCTAGACGCCCACTCCCCATTCAAGCAGAGAGATCTGTCAGGGTGTGGACGGAGCATACTGAGCACTGATAATCTCTCTCAGGGGCACCACTGGAGTTTAGTTCAGCTGCTCTAAGCTACTCTGAGGGTAGGGCTAGAGCAGAACCAGCCAGAGAATCAGGGAGCAGTAACCAATGATCCTCCTCCCTGGTCTGTGTGAGCCAAGCTCTGTCACAGCAGAGAATACAGGCCTAGGTAAATTGTCTGTACTTCATGGATTCTGCTGTAAACTCTGCGATTTTAGTCCATACGCTTTACTGTGGCATGAGTTCAGAAGAGGTTGGGTTATTTGCAGCTTTTCTTCAGTTAAGGGGCAAAATCAAGTGACTGTAATTTATACTTTGAGAGGAGGAATCATATAATATGCAGCTTCTTTGGGGGGCAGGGTACAGGACAATCCTTTAGGTGCGACTGGAGTGTAAGTACTGTACTTACATGTACATTTTCACTCTAAAATGTATGGTTAACTAGTTTGGAAATAAAAATATCAAAGAGAGAATTTGGCAACAAACCCAGAAGGTTAAAACGGCTACTTTAATAAAAACACAGTTGAAAATTTGCTGTGTATTATTAAGTAGAGAGCGCAAACAATAGCTAAAGTGTTGTAGTGGTCACTGATGGACTGAAAGCTATTGAATAAGCCACAAATCCGATGCTGGTTTTATTGTACGTTGTTCAAACTGCCACTGTTTCACATACCGCAGCATGGAAATCGTGCACTTTCTGCAGCAGGTTTACAAAATATGGGTGTGATCCAAACGCCAATGAAGTAAATGGAAAGGGCTTTGGACCAGGCCCTATGAGCAGTCAAACCTCAATCACAAAAAGTCTTTTTCCTTTTTTACTTCCTAGTAGCCATTTTCCTCCCTCATCATTTGATGATCCCTTAATAAGGCTACTTGGACTGCAGCCAGATGTGGATTCTCAGTCTCAACTGCTGTATCCCATTTAAAATCTCCAAGTGTTAATGCCAGACAATCAGGAGGTGTCAAAATTGTGTGTCCAATTATAACTCCATAACAATCATGGGGAGGAACTGGCAGATGGCTATCATATGCTTAAAATAAAGTAAAAAAAAAAAAAACCACCATTTGTTTTCCCCATCAAATTAAATATTTTCCTGTTTGATTTCATATTTTAAGAAGAATTTAGGAAAACCTGCCTGTGATGCAGAAACATTCTGTCTTACATTGGCATTGTATGCCTTACAGCTCTTCTTTGGGGGTGGCTCTAAGATATCCCAGATGCCAAGACGTTTTTTAGCAGCATCTGGCTTTTTGGCACACTATCTGGGCAGTTGGGTTGCCAGCTTCAGCGTCGCCAGAGGGTAGTTCTATCTTTCAAGTGTGTGACTGGGATTGCTTTGACCTTCTACATGACATTTCTTTTTGATTTACCTTTCTGTGAGAGCGACATTATTTCCTCTTTGGTGTCACGGCTCATGCAGTTTCAGCGTGTTGAATCCACAAGGGGATCTTAAAATCAAATCACAGGGGACATCCCCGTATGATTAGATGTAAAATTGTTGGATCATTCTAAACTAGGGTCATCTGTGGGTCATGAACCGCTCTTCCCGCCCTATCACCCTTGTGAGAGCAACATGATGTCACAGATATTCCAGGGGAAAAAACAAAATTTGTTTTAAAAAAAAAAAAAAAAGCACATTGTTACAGAAGAATGTTCCCGTTTTCCAACCAACTCAGATTTTTTGATGCACCATCACTTGTAAATGGAAATGTATGTTCTCGCTTGGTTTATAAATGAACTATATATGCACATCAGAAATCTGCTCCCTCTGATCAACCACAGCATGATCTGATGCAGTGCTTTCAAAACTGCGAGCCAGGGCTTTCTTGGGGAGACACAATGGTTCATGGGGGAGCTCCGAGTGTTGGGGGGCGGGGGTTGAATAGATATGGTTGCTTTTGTTTATTTCTAATTAAGATACTATTAAACTAGGCTTAAAATCACCTGTGTCTTACATACATGTCTGTGTCTTATGCTGCTGCTGGGCCTGGAAGCCTCTCTGAGCCCTCCTCTCCTGCAAAGGAGCTTCAGCAGAGACACTCCCTGCTGGGGGAAGCATTCAGCAGGAAGCCTCTGACTGAAAGACCCCTGCTGGAGCAGAAGGCCAAGCAACGCTTCCAGAACCAGTAGCATCAACACTTAAATTGCACATAGGATAAGGGGGCTGAGGGAGAGACCTGTGCACGTTATGTTTATCACAGAAGGATTTTTACCAAGTGCCAAGACTGCATGTAGCAAACATTTGGCTGAAGATGATTAGATTTGACTCTCGCTCTTGGGTAACATTCCAGCCTTAAGTATCTCAGCTCAAGAAAATCTCTTAGAATGATCAAGTGAACAAAGGGTGAAGACCAAGTTTTCAAATCTAACAAAGCAGGAGTTCTGGATTTCTCTTAAAGGGGAGTACGAAGAACTCAGTGATGAAAGTGCTGCTTCCATTTACTTCTAGTCTGGGTTTTCAGTGAAAGCTAAACAGAGAAATTATTTAAACAAGCTACGTCTGATGCTACAAGAGATTCAATCAAACATTGTGTTGCTACATGGCTCAAAACAGGCCAAGTCTTCTCACTAAAATCTTAGTCTGTGTCTACAATCTGAGAACAGACAAGACGATACAAGGTAACAGAAGAAAGGGAATGTGTGAACAAGAATAGGCAAATTATATACAAGTCAACTTGTTTCACTGTAAGCAGTCCGTTAATGAAAAACACAATACAGTATTACAAATCAACACAGTACTGCACAGTACATCTGTCCTTTCTAATATTTCCATTTTGAAATACATCTATGTATAGCTTTCACAGCCCGAAGCACTGTAAGAAACTGTGTGCTGCTAACATATCTCTCAGGCATAGGCTATACGGTTCAAAGAAGTTGTCAACAAAGTTGACCTATTAAGCGAACACATATTGAATGATTTTAGGAAGTGCCTAGTTAGATGAATGTCCTTACAATAAACTACTTCATCATTTTACCTTTCATACGTCTATTAAATTGGCACTGTAGTCCAAACAGAAACCATTTTGCTATACTTCAGAGTTATCTGGTTTTAATGAGTCTCTGGAGGTACAGCAATGGATTTTGCTGCCAATTACCATTCAGTTGAACACTGCCATGGAAACATTGAACTAGAGGAGTTTGGTGTGCCTGCTTATAAACTGCTATGCTGCAAAGTTAGTTTACATGCAACATGGGCAGAATACACCAAATGGCAACTTATACGAGGAAAGTAAAACCAGAGGCTAGTTCCTCATCAGTGCTGATTTTCACAGTCAACTTGAACTGAATATTTTAGTCCTTATTTGGAGTTATAGTCATTTTATAGTTCTGCCAAGAGTGAAATAATGACTACGGGAAGATTATGGTACCCTTATTCATCCTGAGTAGTATTAGATGCCCATTACAGTCAACGGGACTATTAATAGAGTAAGTTACTATCAAAGGGAGCAAAGGTATCAACCTGGCCCTAAGTAATTTCCATTCTTCTTTCATCGCAATATTAATTTCCACTTTCAGTAGAAATTCTCAGACTCTCTCTCAAAGGGTACATCTGCACCGCAGTCAGGAAGTGCAGTTGCAGCACATATAGACCTCTCCCAGCTAGCTGTGATCTAACTAAATCAAAGCTAGCTCAAGTAACAACAGTAGTGAAGCCGCGGCAGGATGGGTAGCTCCTTGAGCATGCACCCAGGGTCCTGGGCAGGTGGGGCTCGCCTGTGCCACCACCATCCTGACGCAGCTTCACTGCTACTGTTACCTGAGATAGACAGATAAAAGCTAGGTCAAGCAAGTCTACACATGCTGCAATAACACCTCCTGACTGCAGTGGAGACCTACCCTAACTTTGTATCCCTGGTTTTTCACGTACAGAAACAATGGAAGTTTGATATATTGGAGCACTTCCCCTGAAGGAACCTCTGGTGTTTGAGGCAGAGGACTGGGAGCTGGGAATAATGGGGCCTACTGAATTCTACAGAACTTTTCCATCACTAGTAATTTGTATTGCAGTTGTGCAGAGAGGCCCCAACCCAGATCAGGGATTCACTGTGCTAGGCATTGTACATATTTATAGTAAGACAGTGTCTGTGTCCCAAAGAGGTTACAGACTGAATAGATGAGACCAAGGACTATTGTCCCCATTTTACAGATTGGGAAATAAGGCCCAGCAATTAAGTGATTTGCCCAAAGTCAAACAGGGAGTAGAGCAGAGCCTAGAAGTAAATCCAGGTCTCCTAAATCTCAGTCCAGTGTCATGGAGTCACAGAGTTTTAAACCAGAAGGGACCATCACATCATCTAGTCTGACCTCCTGTATGTCAGGGGTCACTAACACCATCCGGCACCCACACACTAAACCCAACCATCAGACCAAAGTATCAAAGCCCACAGGAGACTAGACTATATGATGCCACAGGCACAGAATAGGAGGGACCGAGGTGTAACAGTGCCGGAGGCCCCTGCAATGGCAGGGAAATGATTAAGTGAGATTTACCCTGATAATCCTGCCAAGTGACCTGCACCCACAGGCTGCAGAGGAAGACCAAAAAAACAAGGCCAATCTGACCTGGGGAAAATTCCTTCCTTCCTGACCCCACACATGGCCATCAGTTAGACCCCGAGCAATGCCTGGACCACACAACCACCTTCCTTTCCCATAAGGGTTTGAGGAAGCAGGAGTCTGGGGCTGGGGGTCTTGATTGCGATAAGGGGGCTGGGAGAGAGGCAGCGGCAGGGAAGAAGGGGATGTTCCCACAGTAGTGGGAAAACACAGGCTGTTGTTGGTACCTCAGTGCAGATCAATGGGAACTAGAGTAAGGCCCTAATTTGCAAATGAGCCTCACTCTCATTTAGGAGCTTACCAAAATAAGAGGCTAAGTTTTCAAGAGTCCAGTGCACGCTGGCTGCTGACCTCTACAGAAAATGTGTCCCCGAGTCTCTCTATTGAAGGAAACATCCCGAAGATTGATCTGGAGCACAGGTCTTTAAACTAAACAAGGGAAGCCTCTGACACAGGAACCAGAATAGGATAAACATTTTTATGCTGAATACGCAGGCAGGTAATTAACAAACCTAGAGCAGCTGAGAGTCCACAGCCATTCAGCAGTTTGAACACCGTATTAGGCTCCTTCCAAAAAAAAAAAAAATAATTTCTATAGGAAACACACCCCCCTCCCCCCCCCCCCCCCCCGATTTATAGCTTCAGTGTCTGATGAAAGGGGCAGAGGAGAAGGGAGAGAAAAGCAGTATTTCTTTGAAGCGCATTCTGCAGCTTTGACAGTCATTCAGAGATCACCCTCTAGTTACACACAGGGAGGGGTTTCTTTCTTTCACCCTATGAAGACTGACTCAGGAATGAACTTTTAAGGAGCCACTAAAAAAAAAAAAAAAAAAAAAAAGCACTAGACTGAAGTTAACTTTGTCCACTCTAGACAACACGTTCAGATCTCAGCCCAGCTAGGAGACCTGGAGGAAAGGGTAGAAGTCATGGATTGCTGCACCAACAACCTGGTGGCAAGGAGTCATGGACCAATGCATATACAATACCAAGGCAAGGGGTGAGAGCCTCAGCTCACCCACCCTAACCCCTTTGTACCTTGTAAAGGAGCTGAGCTCTATAAAGGGGCAGTAAAAGCACCAAAACAGGTCAGGGAACAATTCCTCTGGCACAGGGATTGTGGAAGACGGTTATAAGGCTGCCCCCAATCACCCTTTCACATACCCTGGGGTAGGGGGTGGTGTTGGGACAGGGTCAGAGAACTCAGAGCTGTGGAGATTCCAGGCACCGGTGTGGAGGCTGCTATAAAACAGGCTCCTGGGGGCCGTCTAAGGGAGGCCAGTGACCTCCCCTGCCCCTGTAACAGTCCAGGATTGGAAGGGTACAAAGGTGGCCTTGATGCTGGAGCTGTAAACTTACACGAGGAGTTTACAGTCTCAGAAGACTGTTAGCCAGCGAAGTCTCTTGTTGCCAGTCCCCTAGTGGATTGTTTTGCTCCGGTGAAATATAAAGTTAATTATTAAACAAGATTTAAAATGGCTGAATATTGGGCATGTTCCTCGAGAAAAAAACACTTCATTTATACTAGGGTAAACTGATCCCACTTGAATGAGAACTCACCCCCACGGAGGATGGAATGCAGGCTACTAACCATATCTAAACCGAATCAAGGGCCAAATTCTGCAGGTCTTGTGATTTGGCAAAACTCCCACTGACACCTCTAGGAGTGAGCATTAAATCAATGGAGAATTTTTATACCAAAAGCAGGATTCACAATAACTGGTGATGTTTGCACATGACAATGCATAAACACATTTGCACTAAGACTTTCTCTCCCTTTATAAAGACCCCATTTCAGCAAAGTACTTATTCAGGTGTTTAACTTAAAGATATGGGACAAGAAAATAACACAATACATTAATTAAGTGAAGGCCTACAGTGAAAGTCTCTAACAAGAAATTAAAGGCAAAAGACAAAATTATCTGAATATTTTCCCAGCTGACTATACCATTAAATAACCCTGTGCATTAGATATAATTATCTGCTGACCTTTCTGGACATCAATGGAAATGGAAAGTGATTGTGATAATCAGCTAAAAGCCTTTAGTTGGATTTTGGTAGTTTAGAGGAGGAAGAATTGTGCACCTTTAGAAGAACTTCAGAGAACTTTCTCACCAGGGAAAGGAGCAAAATAAAAAAAGAAAGTAATATGTGACACATTTGAGATTAAAATATCTATTCTCCTCTAAAATGCTTGGATAGCAGGCTAGAATGCGGAAGCCTAATGCGAATTATACCAGATCTATTTTTTATATTAAAGGTTATGATATCCAAGTTATGATGTCCAGATTCTAGAGAACTGAAATTGACTGACCCTGACACCTAAAATTCAAGAACTAGTTATTTATACAGTGGAACAAGCACACATTTGAGGTTGAAGTAAAGCATTATTTCCTAGTCCACGTGATAAGGTAATCAATATTATTTCATCCATATCAAACACTTACTTCCATTAAAATAGTGAGATCAGTAAGTACCCTGATGAACACTGTTAATTTCAGTCACGCAGTATAATTCATTTAAAGAATTACATTAAAATAAAAGGAACACTCAGATTTGGTTGGCTGCTATCCATTGGGGAGCTCTGGCAAAATTCATTGGCACTCAATCACCTGTCATTAACCATCTCAATTAGCTGATTTGTGAGAACAATTACAGTGTGACTACTAAAATCAATTACTACATTTCTGAGCAGACAGACAGACTGTATTGTCTTGTCTAGTTTTTTGTGCATTTATAAACCAGTTTAGGTTAGTGTTGGAAAATCACACAAGTTAGAAGCTGTAAGTAAGAACCTAGTTAGAATTTAAAAATCTAATACATCACAGGACTGGGGACTTCAACGGTAGAGTACAGGGAAGGGTCTTGCGGCCTGCAGCATGCAGGGGGTCAGACCAGATGATCATAATGGTCCCTTCTGACCTTAATGTCTATGAGTCTATGAGCTAGCCTGTCCCCCTGCCAGCGCAAGACCAATCCTTACAATATGTTTTCAAGCATTTTGTAAATCACAATAAAATTAAGATAATTCAGACTAAAGTCATTTATCTCATATCAGATGGAACAGGATCACAATAAAGATCCTGAAAACAATATGAATGAAACAGATTCTACTTAGACAAAACTCAGCAAGAAAGAGGGTTGAGCTTTGGCAGTGGACAAAGTATAAGAAGGGCCCTACCAAATTCACAGCCATGAAAAATGTGTCACAAACTATGAAATCAGACCTTCCCCTGTGAAATCTAGCTATTGGGAAGGAGGGGCAGGGCTGGGGGTGCCCCAGCCAGGGACTCCGACCGTGTCCCGGGCTCCAGCTGCTAGTCCTGGCCGGTCTTGGGAGGGATGGGACGACTTCTTCCCCTACATGGCCGCTCTCAGGGGCAGATCAGACCCACCTCCAGGTACCTCCACTGGCTGCAAGAAGATCCGGGGCTGCTGTCTTCAGAGCCCAGCTCTGAAGGCAGCAAAGAAGTGAGGGTGGCAATCCTGCCACCTCCGTACAGCAGCTTTGCGACCCCCCATATACCCATTTTGGATCAGGACCTCAAAGGAAACCACAGGGTGAAATTTCCGATGTAAACATCTGAAAACATTAAATTGACTCATTTTCAAATCCTACGGCTGTGAAATTGATGAAAATGGACCGTGAATTTGGTAGGATCTAAGTATAAGCAACTACATTGGCACCCTATAGCTATTCACATTCTGTAAGAGAGAACAGTGGTTCCAAAAAGTTCAATAAATTACAGCTTGGGTGAAAAAATAATGAACTGTTTCCTTCACAGGGATATCAAGTAAGGAGTACAACCCTGAGTACTCACTAATGTAGGCAGAATTTCTATGCCAATTTAAACACTTCACTATAAATTAAATCTTTAGACATTTTCCCCCAAAGGAAGAACACCTCTTATAGTCGTGGCTAGAATACATTCAGAATCATCATCATAGGAATAAATCTGCTCAGGGTGGATTCACGGATTTATGTTCCATACTCCAATGCCCTGGAAATGGCATTTTTGCTTTTGCAATGCAGCAACTTTAGGACACATTGTAATGCAATCTTGTATCCTGATGGTGTGCTACACTCAAACCATCCCTGCCACCAACATTCCCAGAGAACAAGAAATCTGTTTAGAACAAAAGTAGACACCAGACAGATCAATAATTCAACCACATGCGTAGTTTTCCAACGTACATCTATTATAGATGTTCAAAAGCCTACCTGTAGTAGGTAGTGTTTTCTTCTCTCTTAGCCCCGAAGTGAATTGTAATAACAACTGCATGTGATATCAATACCTTAATTTCTTTTTAGCTATTCGTTACATAGGAAGTAATGTTTCTTTGAAACTCCAATTCGCTACATTAAAACATATTATAATAATAATGCCAGCCAGACAGCTGGAGTGTGAGGCTCACAGCTGGCAACTGGGGAGTTGTCGCAGCTTTGCTTAAAGCTAAGCATTTTGCAAATACAAATGAAGTCCAAATATATAATCACAAATGGAATGCTTCCTGGACAAGGTGTCCTAATTTCTAGATTGTTGAAAGCGGTGGTATGTGGGGAAAGCATAAAGATAACTCCAGACACAAACATTCATTAACAACCAAATAAATTCATGAATCAAGTGTAATTTTGTATCTGGGGCTGTATCATGCAGTACAATTTCCAGGAAATTACCGTTTACAGTGGAGTCTATTTAAAGAGGGATTACCAAGTTTTCAGGCTACATTTGACCTTAGTTTTTCAGATATTTGTTTGCTAACTCATGGGGAGGGATAGCTCAGTGGTTTGAGCACTGGCCTGCTAAACCCAGGGTTGTGAGCTCAGTCTTTGAGGGGGCCACTTAGGGATCTGGGGCAAAATCAGTACTTGGTCCTGCTAGTGAAGGCAAGGGGCTGGGCTCAGGGTCCCTTCCAGCTCTATGAGATAGGCCCCAACTCAGAAAAGCACTTAACTTATATTCTGAGCTATAACTATGTGCTTCAAAGGCACTTAAGCACATGCTTAATGTCAAACAAATGCTTAAGTGCTTTCCTGAATCAGGACCTGATTAGGCCATCTTCTCCTAAACCAATAGTTTCAAAACTATTTTTTCAATGCCAACAGGCTAATCCTAATAAGAAATCAAGAGAAAATAAGGTAATGAGATTATACCATACAGTGGTGTGGAGCAAAGGATGCCTTCATCTATAGTACTGTGTCCAAATCTGCCCTATCCTCACTGAGGCTACATCTACACTACGGGGGGGGGGGGGGGGGGTCGATTTAAGATACGCAAATTCAGCTACGTGAATAGCGTAGCTGAATTCGACGTATCGCAGCCGACTTATCCCGCTGTAGGGACGGCGGCAAAATCGACCTCTGCAGCTTCCCGTCGACAGCGCTTACTCCCACCTCCGCTGGTGGAGTAAGAGTGTCAATTCGGGGATCAATTGTCGCGTCCCAACGGGACGCGATAAATCGATCCCCGAGAGGTCGATTTCTACCCACCGATTCAGGCGGGTAGTGTAGACCCAGCCTAAGAAACAGCCTGGATCAAAAACAATGACAAGACATTGCCAACTGGGCTAATCAGAGCTACACAGGCCACAGCCAAAACTAGTCTCTCTCACCTTTTCCAGATGCCCAAACATAAGAATAAGAAGGAACTTGATCCAACAAAAGGGCATCCATACCAAAACTTCCACGGTCCACTTCAGCTGGACATCTCTTAGAATCTACTAGATCCTAAACGCTCCCTTTTTGATTCTGTCTGGATTCAGGCCCATTAGTCACTATAAAGACTCTGGTAGCTTTATCTTGTTATATTTGAATCAGGTGTTGATCAGGGCCCTCTGTGTCCTTGCTAAACTCTCATTTGATCAACCACATTCAAAGACAGGAGGGGTCATAGTTTATCTGCATCTTTTTACAAGCTGACAGCTTCTTACTTGCTTCATCTGAATCATAAAATGGCTTTGTTACAATTGCTACAATCTGCCCCTCTATTTCCGGGATGGTCAATGTGACTACATCCTCATGACCCAGCTTTTGGCCTGCTTTGTTGATTACTGGTCCTGTTACTTTTGTTTTATTAAACAATTTTTTCTAAGAGCGGCTGTTTTATGATGGTTTTTCCATTACTATCCTTTTTTAATAATTGTTTTATTTTCATTGTTCTTTTTAATGACATCCATACCAGCTACTTCATTCTTTTCTTTCCTGCTTTATCAGGATTTTTATTTATGATGTAGTAACTTCTGCAGCTCTGCAGATATCTATCGCTTTAGCTAATGTTAAGTCGGGATGTCTTAGTGACTGTTCCTTCAAACTGAGGTAACTAATGCCATAAACAATCTTATCTTTTAACCATGGGTTGCTGAAAGCTGTCATCCCTATTAGCCTGCTGTACAGCTTTCAGCTGGTTACTGATGTCTTTCATATGTTCCATTCCGTCCAGGGATATGTTATTCATCAAATTCTCTAACGCCACATCCAGATTGTTTCATTCAATTTCACACTCAAAAGTGAATGTGCTTTAATCTTCCAGTACTGTTTTTCTCCACCTCACACCAGAAGAAGAAAGTCACACTACTGTGGGTTTTCCATCTGGCGCCATAGCCATTAGATCATTGTTTGGACTGCCTCCACCATTAAACAACATTTCCTGTAATCTCTGAAAGGGAATTCAATAGGAGTCTGGGTCACACTTCATATTTATAAAGGGATAGTAGTCAATAGATGTTAAAAGCATGTTACAGTCATGAGTAGTATGGGTTCCAGGTAGTTATCAGAACATCCGTTAAAGGTGTTACCGAGGATTTAAGCGACCTACAGATCTACTGGACCCCATAACAATCTATAAAAATCAGTTCACTATTCTACCTTTATAAACTATTTAGAAATGAATACTTAATATAAAGTGTGACCAGAGTTTTAGTTCCAGTGTGTGACTATGTGTTATATTCTGGAACTCAGACCATGTTGGATCACTTCTTTATTATGCAGTATTCACATTACACAACCAGTAAAACAGCTGCACTGGGGTAAATCACAGATGATAGTCGGTTTACATAAGAACATAAGAACGGCCATACTGGGTCAGACCAAAGGTCCATCAAGCCCAGTATCCTGTCCTCTGACAGTGGCCAATGGCAGGTGCCCCAAAGGGAATGAACAGGCAGGTTATCATCAAGTGATCCATGCCCTGTCACCCAATCCCAGCTTCTGGCAAACAGAGGCTAGGGACACCATTCCTGCCCATCCTGGCTAATAGCCATTGATGGACCTATCCTCCATTAATTTATCTAGCTCCCTTTTGAACCCCATTATAGTATTGGCCTTCACAACACCCTCTGGCAAGGAGTTCCAGAAGTTGACAGTGCGTTGCGTGAAAAAAAACTTTCTTGTGTTTGTTTTAAACCTGCTACCTATTAATTTCATTTGGTGGCTCCTTGTTCTTGTATTATGACAAAGGTTCCCAAACTTGATTTACGGCTTGTTCAGGGTAAGTCCCAGGCGGGCCGCGAGACGCTTTGTTTACCTCAGCGTCCCCAGGTATGGCCGCTCGCAGCTCCCAGTGGCCGCGGTTCACAGTTCCCAGCCAATGGGAGCTGTGGGAAGCAGTGGCCCGGCCCGCACCACTTCCCGCAGCTCCCATTGGCCGTCAACAGCAAACCGCGGCCACTGGGAGCTGCAAGCGGCCATACCAGCGGACGCAAAGGTAAACAAAGCGTCTCGCAACCCGCCAAAGGCTTACCCTGAACAAGCCACGAACCAAGTGTGGGAACCCCTGTATTATAAGAAGGAGTAAATAACACTTCCTTATTCACTTTCTCTATATCACTCATGATTTTATAGACCTCTATCATATCCCCTCTTAGTCGCCTCTTTTCCAAGCTGAAAAGTCCCAGTCTCCTCATACGGAAGCCGTTCTATACCCCTAATCATTTTTGTTGCCCTTTTCTGAACCTTTTCCAATGCCAATATATCTTTTTTGAGATGGGGCGACCACATCTGCACGCAGTATTCAAGATGTGGGCGTACCGTGGATTTATATAGAGGCAATATGATATTTTCTGTCTTATTATCTATCCCTTTCTTGATGATTCCCAACATCCTGTTCGCTTTTTTGACTGCCGCTGCACACTGAGAGGAGGATTTCAGAGAACTATCCACAATGACTCCAAGATCTCTTTCTTGAGTGGTAAGTTAGCTAATTTAGACCCCGTCATTGTATATGTATAGTTAGGATTATGTTTTCCAATGTGCATTACTTTGCATTTATCAACATTAAATTTCATCTGCCATTTTGTTGCCCAGTCACCCAGTTTTGTGAGATCCTTTTGTAGCTCTTCGCAGTTTGCCTGGGACTCAACTATCTTGAGTAGTTTTGTATCATCTTCAAATTTTGCCACCTCACTGTTTACCCCTTTTTCCAGATCGTTTATGAATATGTTAAATAGGACTGGGCCCAGAACAGTCCCCTGGGGGACACCACTATTTACCTCTCTCCATTCTGAAAACTGAGCATTTATTCCAACCCTTTGTTTCCTATCTTTTAACCAGTTACCACTCTGTGAAAGAACCTTCCCTCTTACCCCATGACTGCTTATTTTGCTTAAGAGCCTTTGGTGAGGGACCTTGTCAAAGGCTTTCTGAAAATCTAAATACACTATATCCACTGGATCTCCTTTGTCCGCATGCTTGTTGACCCCCTCAAATCAATCTAGTAGATGGGTGAGGTATGATTTCCCTTTACAAAAACCATGTTGACTATTTCCCAACAAATTATGTTCATCTATATGGTATCATGTGCCAGCAATGCCCCTCTGCCATGTACATTGGCCAAACCGGGCAGTCTCTACGCAAAAGAATAAATAGAAACAAATCTGACATCAGGAATCATAACATTCAAAAACCAGTCGAAGAACACTTCAATCTCTCTGGCCACTCAATAACAGACCTCAAAGTGGCAATTCTTCAACAACAAAAACTTCAAAAACAGACTCCAACGTGAAACTGCAGAACTGGAATTAATTTGCAAACTAGATACCATCAGATTAGGCCTGAATAAAGACTGGGAGTGGTTGGGTTAGGGTTACCATTCGTCCGGATTTACCCGGACATGTCCTCCTTTTTGCGCTAAAAATAGCGTCTGGGGGGAATTTGTAAAGTACTCACAATGTCCGGGATTTCCCCCTCCCCCGGCAGAGCAGAGCGAGCGGCTGGGAGGGCTGCAGGAAAGTCCCGGGCTGGACTCCGGAGCAGCTTCCTCCTCCCTGCATTCTGAGCAGGCCGGCAGCTCCTCCTCCTGCAGCCCGGTCCCGCAGCCCTGTGCAGGGCCAGGGACCGGGTTTTGTTGTGCTGGGGAGCGCAGCCACGTGTCCGGCTCGGCTCGCACAGAGCCCAACACCCTGTTCTGAGCAGCAGGGTAAGGGGGCCAGGGAGGTTCTGGAGGGGGCAGTCAAGAAACGGGGGGGGGGGCTTTTTGGGGGGAGTGGAGAAAGTTTTGGGCAGTCAGGGTACAGGTAGGGGGTAGGGTCCTGGGGAGCAGTTGGGGGGGGTCTTAGGAGGGGGCAGTTAGGGGACAAGGCACAGGGAGGCTTAGGTAGGGGGTGGGGTTCTGGAGGGCAGTTAGGAGCAGGGGTCCCAGGAGGGGGCGGTCAGGGGACAAGGAGCGAGGGGGGGAGGGTTAGGAGTTCTGGGGGGGAGCTGTCAGGGGGCAGGAGTGGGGAGAGGGATCGGAGCAGTCAGGGGACAGGGAGCAGAGGGGTTTAGATGGGTTGGGAGTTCTGGGGGGGGCTGTCAGGGGGTGGGGAGTGGTTGGATGGGGCGTGGGAGTCCCAGGGGTCTGTCTGGGGGTGGGGGTGTGGATAAAGGTTGGGGCAGTCAGGGGACAAGAGGCAAGGAGGCTTAGATAGGGAGTGGAGTCCTGGGGGGCAGTTAGGGGCAGGGGTCCCAGGAGGGGGCAGTCAGGGGACAAGGAACGGGGGGAGGGTTGGGGGTTCTGGGGGGGCGGGAAGTGGGAGGGGCAGGGGCGGGGCTAGGGCGGGGCTCCTCCCGTCCTCTTTTTTGCTTGTTGAAATATGGTAACCCTAGGTTGGGTCATTACAAAACCTAAACTTAATTTCCCCAATACTAATTTCTCCCTACTGTTACTCACACCTTCTTGTCAACTATCTGTAATGGGACTCTCTCTTACCACTTCAAAAGTTATTTTTCCTTCCTTAGTATCCTGCTGTTAATTGATTTATCACATTAGACTGACCTAACACTTGGTAAAGCACCCCCATCCTTTCATGTATTTATACCTGCTCCTGTATTTTTTACTTCATACATCTGATGAAGTGGGTTCTAGCCCACAAAAGCTTATGCCCAAATAAATTTGTTAGTCTCTAAGGTGCCACAAAAACTCCTCATTTTTTTTGCTGATACAGACTAACACGGCTACCACTGAAATTTATGTTCATCTATGTGTCTGACAATTTTGTTCTTTACGATTTGCCCATCAACACTAGGCATTTGCACTGGTATAGCTACACCAATGGCTGTAACTGCTGCAAATCCTCACTGTAGAGATTTCCATCACTTTAAGCTACTTATCATTACATCCTGGATATTAATTAGGGTGGAGGTGAACTTGGTTTATTAGTGCTGCTGTCTTTCTGGCAGGGTGGATGAAATGACCCAGTAGAGTAGGTTTTGCCTCTTCCATCTCCCACTTTACAACAGGGGGTCATGGATTGCCCCATTTAATGTGGATTAGGGCTGGGCCAGTCCATCTTATGTTTCCTTCTCTGAGTTGATCGTTACTTCTGGATACAAATAGGTGAGTGATTAATGAAGTGCTCAATCATATCTCAGGAGACAGGGCTACAAACAAGGAGGATTACTTGTATCTGGTCCTCTTTCTCATTAATACAAAATTGTCATATAAATGGAGGTGTCTAACCATCTCCTGGCATACAGAGGAGAAGCCATAAATGAATCTTGGGCAAACTTTTCTCAAGATTCTCAAAGGGAACAGAACAGCTCCTATCGAAAACATATTACAGCCATTCAATCCTGTACATTTTGGTTGTTGACATTATTCTAACAGAGGGCTGGGGTAGACAAATGCTAATCCACTATAACACTTAATGCTCTTTTGGGGCCTGATCCAAAGCTGAGTGAGGTCAATGGAAACATTTCCATTGATTTCAATGGGCTTTTTGGATTAGGTCTCTAGTGCATCAAGAATGAATATAAATTGTATACAGGTCAGCCCTGATCAGTCTGAAACTATTTAAAACCATATTCACTGATATTAATAAACTGAGATTAATACACACACATGGTTCATACAAGGGTGATATCCACTTACATCTTCTGGCTACTCCAACATGCAGTGAAACCAAGCATGCATTAAACAGAGTCTGTTAAAGAGAGGCAAATCATTTGCAGACTTGATTCTGCCCATCCAAGCAAACCAAAATCCTGTATTTATGCAAGAAAACCCTCAGGGTTTGAAGGTCTATTTTTGTTAGAAATGCCTTAAGTAATTAAAGTTTACCTTAACTTTGTCACACAAAAAATACAGTGTGCTCTCTTTTTATACTACTGAGGAATTTGAAAGACGACATCGCTTCTCAATTAAACAAAAAATTGTAATCTAGAAAGTTTATGAGCCTCTGGATAGATCCTTAACCAAGTAAATTCACAGAACACCTGAACACAGTATTTCTTTTGTTGATAAGATTTTCACAATCTTTAATAAAGCAATCGGATCTTTGCTCCACTAAGGATCTCTGAAATCACTTGCAACACTTCTGAAATGCGTTTGGACTTTACCAGCTTAAGGTTCAAATTGAGAGTGGAAATTCTGACAAAAATCCTGTAAGTTCTTCTCCAGCCGGCTTTCCTTCCTGCTCACCTCATTTACTCACATCTTTTATTAGAAAAAGCACAATAGCGAAGTACAGCAAGAGATGGGAATAATCTTCTAGCGTCAGCCGAATCAACTCCTACAGATATCAGTTTTCAACAAGAAAAGCACAAGGGAAACTAGACCAGGCACTAAATAACAGATTCACTTTGCTGGCACCATTTTAAGAGAGAGATACACCCTTAAGACAGAAAGCACTGTCCTATTTACTGAACATCATTAGCTGAAAGGTGTTTGCAAAAACAACGAGGAGTCCTTGTGGCACCTTAGAGACTAACAAATTTATTTGGGCATAAGGTGTTTATTTTCCTTTGTTCCGTTCCTCCTCTACCTGCGCTGAATCAAATTCAGCTATAATCATGGAGACTGCACAGATGTAATATAGGGCAGAATTTGGCCTGTGGTTTTCTTTTTTTCCCCCCAAAGGCCCTCCCTGCCTAGCAGGACTGATGTGTTAAGTGGATTTCAAATACAGCACCAGGATTTTCCCTCACCCACTCATTTTACTATGAGAAAGTAGCACAAAATGTAACCACAGAGAAAGCTCCACTCAGTGCATAGGGCTCAAACTCAGATTGATTTTATAGTTTAACCTGGTAAAATGACTGTACCTCAAGCCGTTCTCCTTACACTGAATCTCTCACCATTGCTGTCACTGTCTCAGTTGCAGTAAGTGGTGCAGGAGGCAGAGTTGTAGGAAAGAGATCTTCATTGAACATGCTAAGATGCCAGTTACATTGTGTTGCGCCTTCCTTTGAGCAGCAGCTGCCTGGCCCCTGGTGCCACGCCAAGGTCAGTCCCTCTTGAAACTGACCCTCTTTCTTCAGTTCCACCCACCATGCCACTGTCATATCCCATCCAGATGTTGGTACTTCTGCAGTTCCTCAAGTGAGGAATCAAGGGGTTTACTCTGGACCTTCAGGATGCCAAAAAGGGAGGAAAAGGAATCCCAGTCTGAAAATATTTCCAAATTCTTATGCATGAGGATGCAATTCCTCTGTGGTACTGAAGCCTGGAGGGAAAATCCAAATGTTGACATGGCAAGAGAGAGAGCTACTTTGGGGACAGAGTTAGAGAGGCCCTTGGAGAACACAGACGTCAGTAGGGAGGAGACATACATTGCGTTTACTGTGATAGGTTTCGTCTCACTTCTGCTTAATTCAATGGGAGATTTGCTATTAGAATCTATGGGCGCAGAAGCAGGCTCAATAAGGTAGTTAAGAAAAAAAATATTTGGAATACAAGTGTATACTTGATGTTGAATTCACATCTGTTTAGTCTCAACTGTGAGAAACAATATTCAAGCACAGTCTGGTATTTAAGCACATGCCTAATTTTAAGCATGTCAGTAATCTCATTGCCTTAACAGGATTACTCCTGGGCTTAACTACCTTGCTAAATTTGGACCATCATCCAGTTTTAAAGATTTCCTTCTAGTGGTTTGACTTGCATAGTAAATGAGTGGTTTTTCAGAAGTGCGGAGCGCTCACCTTAAATCAATGGGAGCTCTCATTCCTCAGCCCTTCAGAAAACCAGGCCCAGGCTTTAGTTCAATCAGACAATTCTGGCATTGTTGGGAAAACATTCACGATGCAAAATGCTAACAGGTTACTCAAAGTCCATTCCCGCAGGGAACTGCAAAGGCGACACATAGTGTGCATTGCTAAGATTCTGACTAGAGCCTTGTTAAAGTACAGTTTTAGGTAGCAATGCGTGATCTTTCTTTAATCTGTAAATTGAAGCACTCGGCTATTAGGGAGTCTTTGAGCTAGGCAGAATAACGTAATCCTAAATGGGAGTTCAAAAAGAAATGCTAGGTTCCTAATAAATTCTGGGAGATCGGTGAAATGAGAAGCCATTTCCCTTCCTACCACAGATACATCTATCTCTTTATACGCAGACAGAAATTCTCTAGCTTTGTACTAGACCTAATTAGGTTTTAAATGAGATTCCAGCACCCATAATAGCTTATTCTGATTGTTCTTTTTATATCATACAGGCACTGAATATTCATGGTGTTCATATGATTAAGTACCAAATCAATAGAAACGGCTAGTGGACTTGTTTAAATTAATACTTTTGCTGTATAAATTTGAACCATGAAAGTTATATCTGATGTACAGTTGAGCTTTCCTCTTTTAAGAATCAGTGGCTAGTATTGGTGAGGGCTGGGGGTGGAGGTGAGGATGTGAGAGAACTGATAACAAAATATAAACAGGTTCTGCATCTGGGATCAGTCATTCAAAAAGGGAATGTTACAACATTTTCTAGGTTCTCTCATGGGTGAAGGTTAAGAAATAAAATAAGAATAGCAGACATTAAACAAGAGAGGATCACAGTAACTAGAGGCTAAAAAAGAAAACTCAGAGCCCTGAATCTCTCACTCAGCTGGGGCATGCTGGAGTGCCCCAGATATAGAAAACACAGGTATGAAACTGACACCTATTGACATTAGCAATGAAGGTGATAGAGAAAAGAGACACTCCAACAATGCGAGTTTTCCAAGTGTGAACCCTGAAATACAAGTGAAAGAGAAATCCCCAGAGATATAAGCTTTCCTAAAGACAACATAATAGTGGTATGAACCCTTCCCTTCGGCAGATACCTGTGAGAAAAGGGAATTCATCTGGTAACATTTCTATTATGGTTCACCATGTTAATGAGCCCTTTACTTCCATCCGTTTTGTGTATTTGATCTCTCCTGGCTTTTTATATCTTTGTGCAGATTGTTTATTAGAATCACAGCAGTTCTGAGGCAAGTCAAAGCTGGTGCATATTTAGGTCTTTGATTGGCATGCAGCTATCCTCCCTACTAACATTATCTTAGCAATTCTCCTTTTCCCTCCATAAGAGAAATCAGACTGTTAAAAGGCAGAACACACTGGTTGCCAGCACATTTCTAATCTTACACAAGATAAGGTGCAGCTCCCCGACCCATGTGACACACTGTTGGCAACTTAATTCACTTTGCTTCAGTGTGTTACTGTCATTTAACTATTTTAGCCATTGATTTTATAGTCACTGAGTTTACTTCTAATTTAAATGGGAAACACCATAAAGTTCAACCATTTCAAGTGTGCCTAAATGACTTGGGAACCTAAGTCAATGGGACTTTGACGGTCTGGGCCTAAATGACTTAGGAACCAAAGGTATTTAGGCACCTAATTCACATGATATCAGTGCAAATACTTCATACAACATGCACTCAGCCTGTGGAACTCATTGGCACAAGATATCATGGAGGACCAGAGCTTGGTAAGATTCAGAAAAGGATTGGGCATTAAGATGATAACAAAATCAAACAGTTATACTGATAAGGATTAATAAATAAAACCCAGGAGTTCTGAAAGGGAAAGAAACCTAATGCCTCAGGGCATAAGCCTCTTAGGCCATGTCTACACTAGAGAGCTTACAGCAGCTCTATGCCGACAGAAGAGCTCTCTCTCGTCAACATAATTAATCCACCCCCAATGGTAGCTATGTGGCGGGAGAAGCTCTCTTGCCAACAAACCACTGTGCACACTAGTGCTTATTGCTGGTATAACTTATGTTGCTCAGGGAGGGTGGAATATTCACCCACCTGAGCGACGTAAGTTTTGCCGACATCAGGGGTAGTGTAGACATAGCGTGACTAATGGGAATCAGGAAGAAACTTTCTATGTGGCAGGTTCTTCTGTAATTGTCTACTCTGGGGTTTCTCTTCCTCTGAAGCAGCTGATCCTTGGCACTGATTGGGACAGATTTCTGGACCAGAAGGCCCATGGGTCTGATCCAGTCTGGCAGTTCCTATGTTCCTAAGTATCAAATAGGTGATCAAATGTGATTGTATTTATAAGCCAGTAAAATACCTTTGGAATCTACTAATTGAAAGTGAAGGACTGCACCAAAGAAACAACATGATTCAAATGATAAACACAACAACAAACATTGTTTACTCACTCCAGTGACAGCGAGAGAAATGAAATGCAGCTATTATCTCCATGGTAATCTAGGCAGGTTTGGAGCGGTCCTGCACATCTGATTTTTACCACTGAGCTTACTCCCCCACACACCATGCCTAAAATAGAATAATGTTATCTCCAATCTTGGCTCCACCAGTACAAGGCCTTTGCGTATTACATGCAATCATGATTTATCTTTTAGATTTTTTTCTTACTCTTTTTTTCATGGTGATGCTCCTTTAACTAATAAATTATGAATTTAGCATTTGAACACCTCCACTTTGGCTTCAATTTGGAATCATCAAGAGTGCAATATTTCCTTTTGTTATCGAGTAACAGAGACACGGTGTGATCCAGCGGAGAAGGCACAGGATCGGGACACTTGGGCTCTGGGCCTGGCGTGGGCATGTCATGTCATGTCTCTATGTGTCAGTTTCCCATCGCAGCCTTTGTGTACGCTCTTTGGGAACAGGACTGCGTTCGGGAAAGGAACTTGTGCTTGTACAAAGTCTAGCACAACGAGGCCGGGGTCTCGGTAGTAATGATCTAAAGATTAAAAGTGATAATTTACCATAAAATACTATACATAAATACATGTATTTTCAGTGGCTTCATTAGGACAGCTGAATTAGTTCTGATTTCACAGTTCTGATAGGAGTTTGGACAAATCACAAAAGGCAGGGGTAGTGGGGCAGGTGGCCCACTCCAGCAGGGGGTGGGGCAGAAGCAGCCAGGGAGGCTGTGGAAACCTGCAGCTAATTAGGTGAGGTTTGTTAGGAGCCAGACTGGAGACAGCTACTGTGGAAGCCCAGATATAACGGGTTGCCCAGCAGAGCAGGGGGGAGTCTCTCCCTGATGAGCAAGGGAGGAGGACTGGCTCCTGAGGTAAGGAGGTAACACCTTGGACAGAGAAGTGTTGGGAAGGCTCAGGGAGGGCTCCCGCCTGTGACCTGCCAGGCTGCGGCCCCTGACTAGAAGGACTGAGAAGGTGAAAGGGGCCAAAGGGGAAGTGGCCCAGGGAAGATAGTCGGACAAGGGGAGAGAAGGACGGCAGAGAGGCTGCCGCTAGAGGGTCCCTGGGTTGGGACCCAGAGTAGCCAGTGGGCCTGCACTTGGTGTGGAGGAGTGTGGCCGATACAGACTGCAACTTGCCCTGAGGTGAGGGGCTAGACTTTGGGTTGTGGTTGGCCCCTGCAAGCCAAAGGACTGCCGTGACCCCTGACACGGGGGGGGGAGAAAGAAGTAGTGGGCACTGCCAGAAGGCAGTGTCCTGAAGAGGACACCACCGAGTGGGGGAGCAACCTGGGTCCGAAACAGCGGAGTAGAGCAGACAACGGGCAAGACATCACCTGCAGAGGGCGCTCCGGAGCAGGACTGAGCTAATTCCCGGACTGACCAGCAGGAGGCGCTACGGCGGTGAGTGCTTGACCGGATACAGCAGGAAAAGCCAAACATTTAAGGAAATGTCTCATTGAGAATCAATAGCCATTAAGTCCTACTGAATGCACAGCATGATCTCCCAGGAGAGAGCAAGCCAACAGAACTGCTGCAAACTTATGGAGATGTGTTTATTTAGAACCAAATGAAACAGGTATAAAGAAAATGGAATTAGGGGTATTTTTCATTACTACATGGCTATTTCACTAAACCATTTCCTCCATTTTCCACTCACCCTTGCCCCGCCCCATCAATTAGAAAGTGCCTCTAAATCATGCTAGCAGCAGTGTCTTTCACATCACTTTATGCCAGATGCAGTGTTCATTGATATCAAGGGGAGTTTTTTAATTGACTTCAGTGGGTTTTGGATCAGGCTGTAATGTGTTGAGGCAGACAATTTCCTTAGCTTTAATTAGAGAGGATGCCATAGTGAGATAATGGTAAGAAGTGTGACTACATCAACCCCATTCCCAGACTATCCCCACTACCTGTCCAGTCATTTCAGCATCCAGTTCAGAATTGTCCCTAGTGAAACTGGGATAAAGTATCTGTGTTGGGGGAATTCCCCCAGAGCCTGTTCTTGCAAAAATATGGAGTGGGGACAATAGAGGGGCTTAGGCAGGCCCGAAGCTGTGTACTTGTTTCTCTCCTCTTTTGGAGGCTTTATAGTGGAGGCAGGGGGAAATTTCTCTCTCTTTCTCTAGCAGAATGCTGTACTGATGCTGCGATGGAGAAAGCCTGGCTAGAAAACCACCAAGCCAGTGGAACTGCTGGAGACTGGGAGATAGAAGGAGTGTGAGATAAACTTTGGAGACCTTTTAAAAGGTTGAATCTGGGACAGTGGAAAAGGTACCATTGTTTCCTGCACAGTTCGATAAACAAAATTGTGATGGATCTAACTCTGGTTTTGCCCCACCTTTCGTTCCAGGGATCGGCGGGCACAAACTTTGTCCTTCTTTTTTCTAATTCTCAGAAACTAACGTGGTCCTGGGATTTACCCTAGTGTTTCTTCCACCAGAGAACAAGTACTCAATAGAAACAAGTATGCATACATTTATGAGCACTGCAGGTATTGGCATCTTTTGCCATAGAAGTGGGATGATCTACCATGAACAAAGAAAAACAGCAATTCATTACAATCGTGCTAATGTGATACGTAGCGTTTTTAAATTTGATTTGAAAGTCTGGTAGCAGCAGAGTTTATTAAAAAGCTACAAAAATGAATCTTGCATGCCTACAACAGAGTTTATTAATTAAGCCGATGATGGTGACTGTGTTACTTAAAATCATCAAGACAGCTATTTGCACTATAAAATCTTCTTTAATTAGCTCTGGTTGACTTTTCTGGATAATAATTTTCTTATATCTAAGGAGAGAGGTATATTATGTCTTTCATCTTGAGTCAATGAGCAGTGAAGCTCCCATGAAGCTCGCTTACTCACAGATACATTATCATCAATTTTAGACATACAAAATCTTGCCTCTACATTGGCAGGTTCCCACGCCCTCCACAAAACATTAAATCAGCACCACGCTGTTTTTGAAATACAAAGAATGAAGCTTTGGTGATGTAACAATATTCCTACATGAGCCAAGAACATTACAGAAAGTAGTCACCATATAATTCTGTTGCATTTATCAAAGGAGAGATTTCTCCACCAAATGACAAAATCTAGCTTATTCTAGGGCAGGGTAACATCCCATGCAATGGAATGGAGCTGAGGAAGCCCAAACAGAAGGCTTGATGCTGCAAGGTTCTGAACACTCTGGGCCTGATCCAGTAATGTATGTAAGCACAGGATTAATTTTAAGCATGTGAGTAATCCCACTGAACTGAGTGGGATATCTTGCATGCATAAAATTAAGCACATGCTTAAGTACTCTGCTGGCTTGGTGCCAGAGTACTCAGGACCTGGCAGGATTAGACCCAGATAAGTAATTTGATTAGGAGGTCTAGGTACATGGCTGACCCTGAAAGGTATCTTGAGTAGCGCTGGTTGGGGAAAAACAGGGAAAACATTGTGATTTCCCCCCCCCAATCATGTTTTTGAATTTGAAAATTGTTGACCAACTCTATAACTGGAAGAAAAATTGAGAAATGTAACTGAAAATTTTCCAGATTTTTTTTACATTCCAAATTTTGAAATTTCATTCAAATTTAAAAATTCAAAAAATGTTAACCAGCTCTAATTAATGTTGAGATATAAACACTTTAGAGGGTCTGCCTAGCTGGTAGTGAATCTTTGATTGTTTTATTTACTGAACAAAACCCAGGTTATCTAACAAACAAATCACTTCTTGGTTACCTAAATAATTAAAATCATAACAGGAAACAATATTTTAATGCTCTCCCTGATCAAGTATGTCACGCAATCAGCAACTTCAAATCCTTCCTTAAAGCACTCTACTTTCCCCGGGTGTCAGGGCTTGATCCTGCAAGGTCCTGAACTCTCTGGCTTTATCCAGCAAAACAGTTAAGCAAATAGCTAATTTTGGCACCTAAACTGGGCTCAGATGAGCATGTAACCCATAGTACCTGGTGCTGCTGCAGAGTTCTATGCGAAGGCCTGTGGAAATTGTGTTATACCGGAAAGAGTCCATGGAAACCTTGCTGGCTGCTATCCAAAATCCTTGCTGTCCTCATGGTCTTCTATCTTGTGAGAGTCTAGGAGCTATTTTCCTTATAACATTACAGATCTTTATTGCTATAATTTTGATTTGCAGTGAGTCACGTACTCCTGCAACACCTCCACTTCAGCTTTCTCCTTGGTAGTTCTAATCTCTTCTTTGGGCTGTTGTTGAGATTCATAGGTCCTCCCAAAAGGAGTTTTATAAATCTGGAATCTAGCAACCCCTGGCCATCTGCTAAAATCAGAAGAGGAACAAGGCACTGCATTGTAAAAGTTTTTTTCTCTGAAGGCCTTTAGAGAAAGATTTTGGGCCCAGTTTGGAGTCCTTACTCACTGTTAGCCTACAGAGTTCAATCTTCCATCCGAATATTTTCAGTTTTAGCAAAATGTCTAGTTCAAACAATTAGCTCAGAATGTAGGCTATGTTCTATTTTATTCAAATACTATAGACTTGCTTTGTTTTTATTGATAAATCTGACACTCCAGACAGGATAGTAATTATGTTCAAAGTCTTGTTCCAACTCCCACTGATGCATCTATTTCTGAAAGATGCTGTGTCTGGTTGTTTAATTCCATGTCTTCATATAAGTTACAGTGTGAAAATTTAACCACATAAGCTTCTTTTACCTCGAAATCTGTATTGCATATAGTGGGCCAGATCTTCAGATGGTATAAAATGGCATAGCTCCATTTTGTCTTTAATGGATATAAACTGGCCATCAACATGTTTAGGCTTGAAATTAGATGAAGATTTCTAACCATCAGTGGAGTGAAGTGTTTCAGCAGCCTTCCAACTGGGTTCAAGACTGAGCTTGATAAGTTTATGGAGGGGATGGTATGATGAGACTGCCTACAATGGCATGTAGCCGATCTGTAACTGCTAGCAGCAAAGATCTCTAACAGCCGAAAATGGGACATTAGATGGGGAGGACTCCGAGATACTACAGAGAATTCATTCCCAAGTGTCTGGCTGGTTGGTCTTGCCCACATGCTCAGGGTCTAACTGATTACCATATTAGGGTGGGAAGGAATTTCCCCCCAGGTCAAATTGGCAGAGACCCTCTCTCCTTCCTCCGCAGCACGGGGCATTGCTCACTCTCTGGTTTAAACTAGAGTAAATGGTGGATTCTCTGTAACTTGAAGTTTTTAAATCAAGAGTTGAAGCCAGAGGTTCGGGGTCTATTACAGGAGTGGGCGAGTGAGGTTCTTTGGCCTGCGATGTGCAGGAGGTCAGACTAGTCACAATGGTCCCTTCTGGCCTTAAAGTTTAGGAGTCTATGAGCTATGCCAGTTTACAGCAACCAAGGATCTGGCCCATCAATACATATAGCAGAGGTTGCCGTTAAAACCTTTGCAGTTTCACAGCTTATTAACCTCAGTGCAGTATTTGTGCTATTTGCTCTATTAAATATTTATTGCTGGGTGCTTATGGGAGCATCTTGGGATTGCAAGAGTCAATCTGCTCTGCTGAGGTCTGGCTACTTCTAGGAAAAAGGCCAAGGGCCCAGCCTTCACTTCAGCACAAGGTACACAAAGACAGGAGGATGGTTGATAGATGACCAAGAACAGCCGTATTAGACAAGATGATTGAGGTGAGATTATATATTGCTATTTTCTTGTCTGAACTTGTATGTTCAGATGTTAAATTCCATGTGGTCTGGTGAGCACTTTGGCAACAAGGCTGGTAAGTGCCTCACGCTGTGGGGTAGCATAGGAGCATGGGCTTTGATTACCAGTTAACATTTTTTAGGGGTCCACAACTGAAAAAAAGGTTGAGAACCACTGTTCTACAACCTATCCTGAAAGATGATCCCTCACTCTCACAGATCTTGGGAGAAAGACCTGTCCTCACTTACAGATAACCCCCCAACCTGAAGCAAATACTCACCAGCAACCACACATCACTGAACAAAAACACTGACCCAGGAACCTATCCTTGCAACAAAGCCCGATGCCAACTCTGTCCACATATCTATTCAAGTGACCTAATCACATCAGCCATACCATCAGGAGCTCGTTCACCTGCACATCTACCAATGTGATATATGCCATCACATGCCAGCAATGCCCCTCTGCCATGTACATTGGCCAAACCAGACAGTCTCTATGCAAAAGAATTAATAGACACAAAACTGATATCAGGAATCATAATACTCCCAAACCAGTGGGAGAACACTTTAACCTGTCTGGTCATTCAATGACAGACCTGCGGGTGGCTATCTTACAACAGAAAAACTTCAAAAACAGACTCCAACGAGAGACTGCTGAGCTGGAATTGACATGCAAACTAGATACAATCAACTTAGACTTGAATAAGGACTGGGAATGGCTGAGCCATTACAAACATTGAATCTATCTCCCCTTGTAAGTATTCTCACACTTCTTATCAAACTGTCTGTACTGGGCTAGCTTGATTATCACTTCAAAATTTTTTTTCTCTTACTTAATTGGCCTCTCAGAGTTGGTAAGACAACTCCCACCTTTTCACGCTCTATAAGGGTCCCTATGTTGTTCTTGAAAAGGGAGCAGCCATTGGTGGGCCTGACAGGGGGGTGGACAAGTAATGAATGGGGCTATGGGATTTTGGGCTACTCTACAGCCCATATAGTCAACTAGGAACAGGTTAGTACACCAGCCCACAGAACAACCCAGACTCTGGAAAGTACAGAGGTGATACACAGCTTCCATCACTCACCTGATAACTTTTCAAACAAGTACCTTTGTGCTTTCTCCCATGCTACTGTCACAGTTGGAAGGTTGCAGAGGGGTAGCCGTGTTAGTCTGTATCAGCAAAAACAACGAGGAGTCCTTGTGGCACTTTAGAGACTAACACATTTATTTGGGCATAAGCTTTTGTGGGCTAAAAGTTGGAAGGCATGCCTCAGAAATAGTCGCAAGGCTAACTCAGGATAGCATTAAAAGTCAAAATGATCTGGACAAACTGAAGAAATGGTCTGAAGTAATAGGATGAAATTCAATCAGGACAAATGCAAAGTTCTCCATTTAGGAAGGAACAATCAGTTGCACACATACAAAATGGGAAATGACTGCCGAGGAAGGAGTACTGCGGAAAGGGATCTGGGGGTCATAGGGGACCACAAGCTAAATATGAGTAAACAGTGTAATGCTGTTGCCAAAAAAATGAACATCCTTCTGGGATGTATTAGCAGGAGTGTTGTAAGCAAGACATGAGAAGTAATTCTTCCACTATACTCCGCGCTGATTAGGCCTCAACTGGAGTATTGTATCCAGTTCTGGGTGCCACATTTCAGGAAGAATGTGGACTAATTGGAGAAAGTCCAGAGAAGAGCAACAAAAATGATTAAAGGCCTAGAAAACATGGCCTCTGAGGGAATATTCAAAAAATTGGGTTTGTTTAGTCGGGAAAAGAGAAGACAGAGAGGACATGATAACCATATGTAAAAGGTTGTTACAAGGAGGAGGAAGAAAAATTGTTTTTCTTAACCTCTGAGGACAGGACAAGAAGCAATGGGCTTAATTGCAGCAAGGGTGGTTTAGGTTGGACATTAGAAAAAACTTCCTAACTGTGAGGGTGGTTAAGCACTGGAATAAATTGCCTAGGGAGGTTGTGGAATCTCTGTTATTGGAGATTTTTAAGAGCAGGTTAGACAAACACCTGTCAGGAATGGTCTAGATCAGTGGTCTCCAAACTTTGACCGCGCACCCCATCAGTAAAAAATTTTTGAGCATGCACCCCCAATATATGTATATTTATTTATGTATAACTATATAAACTATATGTATAGAATACTACTATACTAATATATTATGTACATTATAAAACATACAAAAAATAGAAATTAAAAGAGGATGAGAGATGAAATGAACAATATTTTAAAAATATTTTTAATTGTATTTTATTTATTAATGGTACAAAAAACCTGTTTGCTCTCACAAAAAAAAATTATTAATAATAATATTTTTAGTGAGAGCAATGTGATTGAATTTGCTTCATTATTTCTGAAAATCTTGGTTTAATACTTTGATACAGCGATTCAAAGGTCTGGATTAGGGTTAGAGTGCGGGAGGGGGCTCAGGGCGGGGGTGCGGTGTCTGGGAGGGAGTTAGGGTGCGGGAGGGGGCTCAGGGCGGGGGTGCGGTGTCTGGGAGGGAGTTAGGGTGCGGGAGGGCACTCAGGGTGGGGGTGTGGGAGAGGCTCAGGGCTGGGGCAGGCAGGAGGTGCAGAGCACTTACCCAGGGCAGCTCCTGTTTGGTGCAGGGGGTGTGCAGGCGGCTCTGCGCAGTGCGGCACCGCCCCCATGGCCACAATTCTGGGAGCCACAATTCTGGGAGCCACCCGGAACGCAGGGGCTTTAGGGGCTGCAGGGTCCTGGGCTAAGGGGGCCCTGGGGCCCTGGCCTGCAGCTCTAAAGCCCTTTCGGAATGCGGCCCTGCGAGCATGGGCCGGAGGACTCAGGAGGAGCAGGGGCAGCAGTGCAGACAGAGAGAAGCGGCGCTTTCCCCTTCAAAGCCCCGCTTCTTTCCTGCCACTGGCTGTGCAGCTGCCCCTGCTCCTCCACGGGCCGGAGGACTCAGGGCCGCATTCTGAAAGGCTTTAGAGCTGCAAGCCAGGGCCCCGGGGCCCCCTTAGCCCAGGGCCCTGCAGCCCCTAAAGCCCCTGCGTTTCAGGTGGCCCTGCCGTGGGGGGCAGGCAGCTTCCCCGCTCGCTCATTCTTTCCCTCCTCCGGCCACCCTTTTTTTTTTCTCCCTCCGGCGGCGCTCCTCCTGCCGCGCCCCCCAATGAATCGTCTTGCGCACCCCACTTTGGAGACCACTGGTCTAGATAATACTTAGTCCTGCCATGAGTGCAGGGACTGAACTAGATGACCTCTCAAGGTCCCTTCCAGTTCTGATTATTCTTCTTCAAATCCCCCCTTAAAAACTCTTCTTTGGTGGAATGCCTACAAAACACTTAACAGAGCGGCCATGACTTCCGCACGCTGGCAGCCTAACACGCTGATCAATATTGTCTGTGTTTCCTTGTGCTCCTCCATCTTTTTGTCTGCATCTATCTGTTGTGTCTTGTCTTATACTTAGCTTGCAAGGGCTGTAGGGCAAGGACCATCTTTTTGATCTGTTTGTACAGCACCTAGCACAGTGAGATCCTAGTGCATAACTAGGACTCCTTGGCACTGTGGACACACACAATAATAAAGCCATCTCTTGTCTCTGTTTGCCATGCCTCCAGGACCCTATGGGCCTGCTGCATCTTGGCAAGAAGTGACTGGGATGAGGCAAAAGATGATTCTTTGAACTAATGTTTGCGTTTGCACCTGAATTTAAGCAAGAGGGGAGAGCTGTGCTGAGAAGAAGCGTGACAGCTACTAAAATGATTACAATGTCTGCTTTGTCCTCAGTCTCCTTGGAATCTTCTTTCTTGGCTAGGTCCTACCACACTTACAATGCCAAGTAATACTGTGCTACAGAAGCATTGCCACTGATTTCAGTGGCACTACTCATGAAGTAAAGTGCTTCTCAAAGAGAGTAAAGTCAGCAGAATCTGCCCGTCTTTTTCATGTTCTGTTTGTTCTCTAATCAAACAAATGTTTTGCCTCAAAATATAATAAATTCCATTTCAATCTCATTTAGAGAGGGGTTTTCTTTTTCTTTTTTCTTTGAAAAATGTTATCGTGTTTCACACTGCTGCCCATTCAGATGAAGGCAAAAATAAATCCCATTTAAGGAAACATACTACAATACCCTTTCTTCCCTGTACTAGTTTGTAAAATGAAAGCAATCTGGTCAGTGTTAAGAGTAAATAAAAATAGAGTGATCTTAGGGCCAAATCAAAGCTGGTAATGAAATGAAATCCTTTACTGATTTTTGTTTACAAGTTTGCAGCTCTGCTCTTGGGTTAAAATATTACATTTCCTTTCCTTTCCTGGGCAAGTGGAGATAAGAGTATTGCTTCGTTCATTTCCTTTGTTATCATATGAGAATGATCTTTGCATTTGCTGAATTATTTTTAAATTGGCTTTGGTACAGCGGGGCGGGAGGAAGGAAGGTTTGTGCTGTTGTTAAGCAGTCACAGAAAGCAAGATATGAACATTTGCTGCATTTCTAATGAATCATTGGGAAAAATATTTTTGGATAACAGTGTGATAATACCAGAAAAGTAGGATTATTTCAAAGCTTCAGCTGAATACAATAAATCACTTTACGTATTGACAGCCATACTCTCACATGGGCATCAAAATCAGTACTTACATGCCAAAGAAGGATACAATTTTAGATTTACTGCACAGCAGGCAGAATTCCATATGCTTTGTGCTGTACATTTAACAACAGAAATAGCAATATACTAAACTACACATTGAAAACTTTCTCAAACAAAATCACTCTTGTGCATGAAATGGATTTATTTATTGGTAGAAATCAAAGCAAATCCCTTTTGAAATATTATTGTGCCCTTTTTTTAAATAGAAACTTACATGACCATCCATTAAGCCTTAGTTAAACGGTATTTCCATATTAAAAATAAAAAAGATTACATTATCCTGTGTCTAATGAAGTTTGATAATTTGTCCAAGTCAGAAAAAATTAAGTTTTACTGATTTTTATTTCCCTCTGTTTATCTAGCGGATTTGTTCATAAGTTGTACATTATTTCTAGATTTACATAAATCCCAGTAAGGCAATAGAAGCTGTGATGATGATTGCTCATGCACTTGTTGTACACATTCTCCATGCTACAAAGAGAAATGCAAATATGAATTGTTCCATCTTTGATGAGCTCATTATTTCAAAATTTGACTTTGATTTTTTTTTTAATTTCTCAGATGTAGAAATGATTCTTATTGATCAAACTTGTTCTTTTATCTTTTCTTGAATGCTCATAATATTAACCCCATAGCTTCCGTACATGTTCATGTACTGTGCCAGCTACAAGAGAATATGATATTGGTATTAATCAACCTGTCTTCCATTTTGCTTTTAACTTAACCTCCTTGTGATTTGTTCTTATGTAACTTAGCACCCCTGGGGGAAGAGGGCATTGATGCCAGAAGGTATCAAACCTAGGACCTCTGGATCTAAAATATGCACATTTCTACTACCTGGGCTAAAAGAGTGGGTGGGGTCTGTTATCTCAAATGCTGCAGCTAACACAAACCGGATCCAGCTACTAGAGGGGTCAGGAAGCCACCCAGGGTAAGCATCAGTTACACTTGCTTTGAAGCTTGTTACTTGCCAGTACTGTTTACTTAGTTAGGACCAGACTGTGATACCTTTCCTCATGCTAAATAGTATGTTGCCCCATAAATAATCCCATTGAAGTAAACGGGACTCCTTGTGGAGAAAAGTGCTATCCCATCCTGAGGAAGGATATGAGAAGTCGTCCCAGAGGGTACAGACACATGACTCTGCAACCCTGGAGGAAGACAGATACACTGTCCCAACTCCAACTGACATCAGTGGGTATTTTGCCTATGTAGGCAAGGTCAGAGTTGGGCCCTTTTTCTCTAAAAAGCGGCACGTTCAGCAGTAACATTGCCACGTCCTCCAGCCATGGGTGTAGTTTGGGGGGGGGGGGGGCAAAGGGGCATTGACAGGCAGGCACGGAATTTGCCCACACACACACGGCCCCATTGGCCCCCCAAATATAGAAGTCAAATATAGAAGTCAAACTACACCGGTGTCTCCAATGCAGGATATTCCCACTTTAGAAGTGACATTTTCTAAAAAGTCCTGCACGGTACCAATTACTTAGGGTGGCCTGAATATTTTTACATTCATATATTGATAATTGCAGCTCTTGCTCCCCCTGACCCAGCCAATGTCTATTTTAAAGCTAGTTCTCTTAGTGTATGTGCTTGAATTGTTCCTTTCCCCCCAAGGAATTCGAAGCTTAGTAGCCTGTCTGGGTCTGGCAGATTCAAATTTGTCTGCTAAAGTAATTCCATAGATTTCAGATGGAGTTACAAGAGCAAAGAATGAGTCATAGACTCCAACCTTTTCCTGAAAAACAAAACAAAAAAGGAAAACTGGGATGGAGGGAGGAGTAAGCCTGGTTATCCCGGGGGGTATTAATTTAAGCTTTTTTGATCTGTGACAAAGTTTGTATCAGGTTTTTCTACTTGCACCTCAAACAAAATGGTCATCTATTTATTCCACAATATCAGAAGCCACATAATGTTACCTTACCTTGGTTTCTTGTTTCTTCCCAAAACATGTCTGATCCCAGTGTCATCTCTGATTATCCTTTGGCCATGTCTCGGAAGAAATTGAACATAACGATATAGTTTTGGATGGACCTACTGCAAGATCAGGCTCAACTTTGGTCAACAAGAACATGAATTAAGAATATAGTGAAACCCTCTCTCTCAAGGGCCAAATCCTCCAATCCTTAGTCAAAATCTCATACCTGGATTTCTCCCCGAAGGTTTTCACAAAAGTTTTCTTTTACTTTTAAAGAGCCTCGGACAGAATTTGGGCAGAATTTGGATCCCACTCTGTTTAGCTGACCAGTTTTTGCTGGTCTCTTGGGTAGTCACTTCAGGGCCAGTTGAAGTGATCCTGATTAAGGTTTGCACATCTGTTTGTTTTCTAATTCTCTGATATCAATGGGGATTTTGACTCCCTAAGACCTGTAGGAGTTGGCCTTAATCAAATACTTTTATTATTAATAAACACTTACATTATGGCAACCTCCAAAGGCCCCATTGGAGGGCTAGTGTCACCTCTAAAACAAATTTCCTTACTAACCCAGAACAAGAGGCTGTCCTGCTCTGGAGAACTTACAGTCTAAAGGACACAGCTGAATTGCTGGGGATGGAGAATAACACAAACAAATGAGCCTTTTTGTAAGTTGCACACAATCTTGTTAGTTACATGTTTTGTTGTCAAGTTGTTTTTAACTGGGGCAGACAACAAGCAAGGTGAATAGCAGGAATGAAAAAACTAGTAAAAGGGAGAAGGAAGGGGAAAGAAAGGATAAAAGAGGTAGTTTCTGCTCATCGTATGGCTAGCAATGATCAGCAAGGTAACAGTTAAAAAAGGGGGAGACACTTAAACCAAGATAGTCTTTTTAACTATAGTTTAATGGATTAGTGTCATTTAATTTGTCCTGGAAACTTTTGGGGGATATTTACCAAGAGGTGGTCTTCAGCACATCTCACTGAGCACTAGTCCTTTTCTATACTGAGAGCTCTCCCAACATCAGCCAGCTGGGGAACAAAATGTAAAAGGGGCTGCATCCAGAAGTCTCCATCTCTGTATGATCATCTCAGGGAGGGCTTCTCAGATGGGGGGGGAGGGATAGCTCAGTGGTTTGAGCATTGGCCTGCTAAACCTACAGTTGTGAGTTCAATCCTTGAGGGGCCACTTAGGGATCTGGGGCAAAATCAGTACTTGGTCCTGCTAGTGAAGGCAGGGGGCTGGACTCAATGACCTTTCAAGGTCCCTTCCAGTTCTAGGGGATAGGATATGTCTGTGATCATCAGCAAGACTTGTTCATAGTGTATGTGAGAACTTAATAGTGAGATTGCCTCATGGACACCTCTGCTTGCATTGACCATCGCACGGACAGCCTCCCCTCTCATTCCAAGTGATGTAAACCAACTCCTGCTGGTAGCGATTCACATGACATGCTTATGTTAACTACAGCAGTGGCCTACAGGGATAACTTACATTAGGATGCTCTTTAATGTATCTTTAACCATCTGAATGCAATTTAGCAGCTGGAAACAACAAGAAAAGCCAGCACCATGTGACCAACCAGCTCTCATGGACCATCTGCTCCACAAACCAGTGAACTAAGGAGAGCAACTGGTCCACATAGACCAAAGATTTTAACAAAACAAGATCCTAATCCTACTGTCACTGAATCAATGTGAGCTTTGCAAATGATTTCAACAGGAACAGGATTAAGATGTCGTTGCGGTATTGCATGGGAAGAGGTAGGGTGAGGTGCAACGGAGGAGCAGATGTTTCCTTGTCTACAGTAGTCCCAGGAATGTCTTTTTTTAAAACCCATCTAAGTGCAGGACTGACTTGGGGCAGGTCTATCTTGCTAGCTGTAGCCATGCTGGGGCATCCTTCCAGCCCCAGATTTGTGCTAACTCCCCTAGTTTGCACCGCTGTCTGAGAATCAGCATCTGTGTGTGTTTCACTGGAGGCACTACTTTCTAGCGTAGGGACAGCTGTATGAAGAACTGATTTTCTGGTTGGGTGGTCGAACCGAAGAATCAAAAACAAATATATTCCTTTTAAATTGATCTGAAACAAAAGTCTTGCAATATCTCCAGAGAAACAAAAAAGTAGAAAATATTTCATTCAGCCTGAGACAAAACACATTCCATTTAATTTGTGGTTTAAACCCTTTAATTTTATTTAATAAAAATGAGTAAAATTCCCAAACGAAACATTTTGACTTTTCTGATTTTTTTTTTTAATTTGACCGAAACAATGTGCTGAAACTGACCTAAGTTCACAAATTGTTCCACTTGGCCTGAATCTACATTTTCCTGTGAACATTTTTTGCCCAGTTCTAATTGTAGATACTTATCTGGTCTCCCCTTTACCGTAGTATCTGAGCACCTTCCAATCTTTAACCTGTAAGGTAGGGCAGTGCTATTAGCCCCATTTTACAGATGGGGATTGGAGGCACAGAAAGGCTAAGTGACTTGCTCAAAGTGACAGAGGACATCTGTCGCAGAGCTACAATTTGTAACTGTATAGCAGGAGGGCATTTTTAAGCTTTTGTGGCAGGTTGACCCTTCTCCTGGACTTTTGAAGACTCTCCACTTAATTTGCTTTACACTGTTCAATTCAAGGGATTTTTTTTCCACCTCTGCAATGTCATTTCACTAATGGAGTTTTTACAATAGAATCATTGCAGCTACGCCATTTTATTTTGTTGGTTAGATCAAAGCTCACAAAGTCACAAACCTGACAGAACTTTTGACTGATGAGACCTGTGAATATTTCCAATATTATCAGGAATAAACTTTTGATCCTGACAATAACAGTGTGTCTCATCATCCATAGAGGCTTCTACAATGCGTCCTGGTTAACAATTCATGTCGTACTGTTAAGGACCCAAGTCCCCAATTTGAGAGTAAGCCTTTGCTGAAGAGAAGTAATTCTGCCTTTGAGACGTTCAGCTGGAAGAAGTTGAGACAAGGCCATCAGCCAAGAGAAGGTAAGGCAAGGAGGACTCACTAAGGTCTAGACTGTCACTGCCGTTACTTGGTCATAGAGATTAGTAAGGGGTAAGTCTCGTACAGTTAGCTCTGCTCAGCCTGTTACTCGGGCTGTGGGGAAGACAGACTCTATTGATATTCTGCACTTTGAGCAATTGGGTGGGGAGGGAATGCAGGCTGAGCGGAGCCCTCATTCGCTGTCCAGAATAGCTGCAGGAGGACACAGGACAGTGTATGCCACTTCACAGAAAAGTGTGACTGACTCGCTCCCTTCCCTGGCGCAGAAGGCCGGTGAAGAGATCCGACACAGAATTGCAACTGAGTCCCAGTTTACTGTCTGGTCTGGGGCAGACCTGCTTCACACTGCCCCTCACTCAGGGCAAACTGTAAAGTTACAATCTAGCCCTCAATGCGCAGCTGCAAATGTGCTACATATACCAAGGCTTGTGGGTTAGAGCAGGTCACAACGTTTGACATACTGAAAAAAAAAAATCTTTTTCAGGGCTGGAATAAGATTTTTGCTATATTAAGCCCATTTTTAAGTTAAAAGTTTGGACCCCGCATGACAACGTGCATGTTAAAGTTCCACTGCCGAAAAGTGGCTCTTCATACTGCAACTGCTGACAACAGTTCCAGCTTTCATCAAAGCGATCTTAGTCAGCTAAACCACACAGTGGCCTTCGCAAATGCTCACACTGAGAAAAGGGGAAATGATGATTTGGTGTCCAATAAAAGCTACACCTCACTTCTGAAAGGGACTGTTTTTCGTTTATATTAAGTCAGCACCAAGAGCTGAATGTGCGTTTGGACTGTAGGTGAGGAAATTCCAGCTGGTAAGAACATACTGTTTGTCAGATAATCTAGAATACTGCTACAACTGTACTTCAAGGCATATGCACAAAATGACAAAGTTATGACTGAGCTTTCAGCTAGCGTAGGGCAAATACTCGTCCCGCCTTTCCGGGGGTCGGGTCGGGGAGTCCTTGAAGGTCACTTGAATTTTGAACTGAATTTGCGTCATCTCTTTTGTGTTCACCTCCACAAATATTAGTGAGATCGAGTTTGACTGCCACAAATGTGCCTGGATAATAAATTTCATGGGCTGCACAAATTATTACATGGAAAAACACCCATCGAATTAAACACACTTTGGATCAGGCTCCCAGACTGGGAGCAGCTCTCTGACCAATCAACATTGTACCTCCAGACTTTTGACTGCTTGATTTCTCAACTGTGATGTTACATCAGCATCAGTATTTTGCATGGAATAAACTATGAATTGAAGAAACCCTTTGGAATCTACAGGAAACTTTGCCAACAAACCCTTATTAAGAGAATGGGTGTTCACTTATCTCAATCTCTGGTTAAGGATGTACGCTCTGATCATGCAAAGTACTACAAGCCCTCAACTTCCAGTGCCTGTTGTGCTCAACACAGGATCGGGCCCTTAGACACTAGTACATAGGCTCACTTTTCTCCAACAGGGCACACAAACTCAGACGCTATGGTGAGGCTGCATAAGTACACAGATAGATACATAGGCAGAAGTTCTGTTTAAAAGCTAATCTGGAGCAATCCCCTTCCTGTCCCTGATTTACTCCATTAGCCTGGTCATCTATTGGCAGGAGGAATGTGTCCGCCAGAGAAGCACTCATTGCCCCATTTGAGGGCAGAATAAAGGCAGCTACTGAGTCTGCTCCCCCGGTGCCATTCCATTCCGGATGGGTTTGCCTTGCTCAGGTACAATGCTTCAGGACAGCTCTGCTCAGCTGTCACAGCTCCACACTCACCGCACCTCAACAACAAGAAGATATAGGTTTGCCTTAGGGGAATGAGCATCCCTTGTGCAGCACATGGTGCCTTCTCCAAAGGGTCTCCCTGCACAGCAGTTCACAGCGGCAGCTGGGTGTGGCGCAGGAGCATGCTGGAGAAAGGACTGAAAGATCCACTGTTGTGCATGCCCTCTGTTCCCCCCACCTGCGTTGGCTGCATTAATTCAGCCATTGGGGTAATGTCGTGGACTCCACAAAGCAGTTTTGCAGCAGGGGGTGTGGTTGAGCATGCTGTCCCCTCCTCCTCCTCACCTGCTCAGCCCAGTGACTCCTGCCACTGGGCAATGAGGATGTAGGGAACTTGCTGTACAGTAGGTTCCCAAGGTTGAAAATCTGACTCACGTTAGAGACAGAGAGATCATTAAACATAGGAACATCATTTAACAGGTAGGAGAAGAGAGAACAGTACATCTTGTTCACAGAGCATCACTCTGAAAGTTCTGATGCTGATGATTATAAATGTCTCTTGCTGGTACTCAGGCCTTGTTCTACAGAGAGGCGGCGGGGGAAGAGGATGTGTTAAGGAAGTGGCTGGTCTGGTAGATTCAATGGGCCAGACCCTTCCTTCTGGTTGAGCTGTGCTCAATATGGGGCCTTGATAGGGGCCTTTTCCTCACTTTTATGACTCTTGAGCCTGGGATCAGCTAGGAGCTGCTGTGACCTCCATCATAAGGCAGAGCACCCACAGGGCTGCTCTAACTTCCACTCAGTTGTCTCCTGGCTCCAGCGGTTGTTCCAGCAGCCAGGGATTGCGAGAGCACATTAGCACTCTGATCACACCCTCTTCTCAGCAGCCATTCCTCTTCACCAGCTTTGCAGCCCCTTCGTGCCACTGGAGCAGTGCACAGAGACTGTCATGTGCCCAAGCAGGTGGCCCTGCATGCTCAGAGGAACACATTTTTAACGATGACTTGAATAAAAATGTTAGTCTGGTTGAAAACATGGCATCTACTAAGTGAGGAATGAAGGGAAGATGCTCATCTCCCATGGGCACGTCAGCCCAGGACGTTTCCTACAGAGGCGTTAGCCGTGATTTACAAACTGAGACGGGAAAGATAAGGTTTCATGAAAAACGTTGCTGCTCTGCTGAGCTGTACCTGCCAGGGACATGAGGCTCCTGTTAATTAAAAACACAGAGCTGAATGATAGCCATGGCTCGACCTGCCCAAGGAACAAATGGCAGTTGATCATCAAGGATCATTCGTCCCATGCCCACTGTGGATTCAATAGGGTACAACACCTGGTGATGGTCAGCGGCTGCCACCATTTTTAATTGGATTTGCCTTGCTTTATTTATGGATTTGCTAACGACTCCTGCTTTTGCCTCCCCGAGCAATCCCCGCCTTTGTGTGAGTGCAGGGGGGAACCCAGGAATGCCGTAGTCGCAGGGACCTCCTGCAGCAGAGGCTGCAGTGACGTTGTCATGGCAACCGCTCCTGCAGCTGCCAACGTTGTCCTGTAACCGAATGGGAAATGTCACTGCGGGGTGTGAGGGAACCTGCTTTCTGTGCTTGGCACACTGATATAGGTGCCGCTGCCTCTCTGGAATCCCAGCTCTGTCCGTACACGTCTGCAAACCCCGGCTGCATCGGTAAGTTCAACACCATCCCCAGCGCCGATAAATGAAAAGGAGCATTTAGAAAAAAGTCTGGAGGCTCCCTGCCCCCTTATATGGCTGCTGCCCTGACTGAATCTTAGCTGGCTCTTGCATGTAGCTTCCTGTCCAGTTCAGCGAACTGGGATTTAACCATAGTAGGTGGGGGGGGGCTGCCAGTGCCGCCCAGCTATGCTGCATGTCACAGGGTCTGCCACTGCCAACCTGACAAAAGGAACAAGGACATCCATCCCTACAACCCCACGTTCCCTGTCATTTCAGGAGGTCACTTAACGGCAGGTTGGAAACAGCTCCCACTGGAAGTGTTTACCCCTGAAAACGTCTCATGCCATAGATCCAGTGTCTCTCCATTGGTCTCTAAGTCTCAACACAAACCCGCCCCAGCCTCTCTTTTCTCCCCTCCCCAGGGAGCAGCCAGCTCATAACTGCAGCTCCATCCATAAGCTGACTTGACTCGCCATACAGGGGCAGCTTCTAAATTCCTGCCAGATGGCCAATCTGTCATCAGTGTCCTCCTACCTGCCTCCTTTCCCTCCTTACTGGTGCTTCTGCCTAGCTCCCCAAAAGAGCACCCACTTGGTGTAACCCTAGGATCTGACCTACAAGGGGCTGGGCCTAAATGCACAGTGATGCTTTGCATCAGCCGACCTTAATCTTCCCAGCTGAGAAAGAAGCCAAATATCTGTCTAAAGAGTGAGAAGATTGATAGGGGTTTGAGATCTCGCTTCCACATGAGTAACAGTTCAGAGATCTGTCGGTCTAAAGTGCTACAGAGGTGGCATTGGCAGAATGTGATTTGGATCTTTGGGAGAAGAAATAATGAGAGAGAAAGGAAGAGAGGGAAAGAGCTGAGCAAATAATTTATTCCCATCGATGAACTAAGCTTCTTTGGCCTTATGGAAGGTCCAGGGGCCAACCGCAATTCACTTGCATTTGTTGGGTATTCTATGATTCTTAATTCTATAGATTAATCGTGAAGAGCATTTGATACTCGGTGCTCAAAATCCAAGCTGTACTGGTTAGTGGTAATTGAGCAGCAAGTCACATTTCTGTTCCCTGCTGGGAGAAGCATAACTCTAGGGGGCGGATTTTATGAAGATCCTAAAGATCTGGATCTCTCAAGGAGAGGGAATGGTTTAAGAAGAGGTGCAAGATTAGTCTTTCTAAAGTTATCCTTCATGAAGAAGTTCAGAACCATTTCCATTCTGAGCCAGAGGCACCTCTCATAGAAAATCTAGGCTCCTGTAAGATTTACTGACTGGGTTTTGTTTAGTGTCCTATTGTCAAAGTCACACAATGTAATTGCATGTGCATGTGTGGTCCTAATTATGAAGGATGTGCCCAGATCTCTGTCTAACTTGATCTTGACCTCTGTGCCAGGGCTCTGGCAAGGGGTTTTGGAAACCTCTCCCCCATGCTGTGGGAAGTAGTGTCCCATCACAGATAAAATAACCCATACTTTTCATGTGCAAGCTTAAAATTTGTTTTCCACAAGCAAGTGACTCAATTCAATCACTTTCTCTGAAAAAGCCAGATCGCACAATAGATGTGTGCGTGTGGCTGAAACAGATTCTAATCAACGTTCGTAGAATATACTTGCAGGTGTTAGACCAGCTCTGAAAGTGGTGCCTGGTGAAAGAGAGGACATGAAAGAGACAGAACAGTGTCACAAAGGCATAGCTAGACAACCCTTAAGAAAAACAAAAAATGATTTGCCCCGAAGACAGATGTCCTGTCATAAAACTTAACAAGGAGAAAACAGTTTACCCAGAATGGACTTTGCCTGCTACCTTTCTAAAAATTAATGATTGAGAAAAGAAAGCCCTGGATTTACCCTGATGTAACAGAAAGCGGAGTTTTGCCCTTTATCAGGAGGAGAATGAATATACATTGTAGACGCAAAGAAACCCTAGTTAGTTGGTTGGTCGAGGGATTATTTTGTTCATAGTCTAGAGGAAAGAATCTATTTATTTATTTATTTTTCACCCCAGTAGGCAAAATTCTGACGCCCTTATTCACATGTAAGCATCAGATGCCTCCACCAGGAGCTGAAGGGGCAATTTCAATCTGCTGATTTCAAATAGGCCTATTAAAGGCCTCCTATACTATTTCTCCAGCTGGAAGGTACATTATGCAGAGCTGTTCTCTCCTCAGATATTCACTTCATTCCTTCTGTAATTCATGCTACTTGGGAGCTGAAGCAAGAGCGATGGTTCTGACTAAACAACTGTCATGTCACGTGGTTACGTCGAGGTTGAAATGCCGTCCCTGTCGTTGCTTGTCATTTCATTGTTCTCCCAAAATTGGTATCCTCTTTGCCTGTTTCCTCATTTGTTAGTGGAAAAGAGTGGGGTAAGTGTTTCCGTGGACAGCTACGGTGCACACACATGCGCACACACAACCAACCATGCTTTGGAAAGTTCTCTCATGCTGTGGAACACAATGTTCTGGCAGAGCTAAACAATTATCTTAAATACACACTAAAAATAGAAACAAAGGTTATCAACAGTATTTTGACCTTGAAGCTTAGGGGGGGAAATATAAAAGGGAAAGTTGGTATCAGGTACATAATCATCTGGGGAAGTGTGTAACTCAGAAGAAGCAGGAGTAAGATGACTTGCACTGGGGTGGTGTCACAGACTGGTGAGAGGCTCATTAGGAGGTGGCTTTAAAGACCGAGGTCGAGTGGACATGTGCCCCATTGGGGTGAAGCTTGTATGAGAAGGCATTGTGAAGTGTGAGCATTGGGGTACCTAATCACAGCTACAACAATTCATTGTGAGGTCACAACAGGGGATAATGACATCAAACGAAGAACAAGCCGCAGGAAGCAGTTCCTTTGCCCTAAGTAATAAAGTGGAGTTTTCATGCAAGCTGCCCTAACAATAATTTCTTAATAAATACATACAAAATTAAATGTGATCAATATGCAGAAATATCACCAATTAGACTGGGGTGTTTTGTTTGGAAGTTTCCTGGGACACAATGCAATTTTAAAATGCTGTCCTCTAGAGTAAAGCACATTGTATTCATGCACTACAGGTCAGATTGCTACAACCATGATGAAACTGAGTTTCACAGTTGGCTATTATCTGTGCATGACTCCTGGATCATTTTATTTTAAACCACTCTAAATATGATTGTAATATTGAGAGTACTCCCCCAAGACTCCCACCAAACCAGAACAAGTACAACGTGCCCTCTAATCACTTGGAAATTAACTTTAAAAAATGGGGTGGTCCACTACAGGAAAAATGGTTACAAAATGTTTTTGAAGGAAAGGTCATGAATATGTAGCTAACATTAAGAGAGAGAAACCCCACATGATCCATATTAGTCGTGTGCCTTAAATGTGGTATGTAATCTATCCCTTAAATCAGCCCCTGTACCAGATGACTAGCAAATAGCTAATTTGATGCCAATATTTAAAAAAGGGTCCACAGGCGATCCTGGCAATTACAGGCCAGTAAGACTAACTTCAGCACCAGGCAAAGTGATTGAAACTATAGTAAAGAACTGAATTATAAAAACACACAGATTAACATGATACATTGGGGAAGAGCTAACAGCTTCTGCAAAGGAAATCATGCCTCATCAAACTATTAGAATTCTTTGAGGGTGTCAACAAGCATGTGGACAGGGGTGATTCAGTTGATATAGTGCACTTGGACTTTCAGAAAGCCTTTGACAAGGTCCCACACCAAAAGGGATAAGAGGGAAGGTCCTTTCATGGATGAGTAGCTGGTTAAAAGCTAGGAAACAAAGGGTCAGAATAAACGGTCAGTTTTCACAGCGGAGAGAGGTAAATAGTGGGATTCCCTCAAGGATCTGTGCTGGAACCTGTGCTGTTCAATATATTCTTAAATGATTTGGAAAAGGGGGTGAACAGTGAGGAGGCAAAGTTTGCAGACGATACAAAATTACTCAAGATAGTCCAAAGCTGGCTGCAAAGAGTTACAAAGGTATCTCACAAAACTGGATGACCGGGCAAGAAAATAGCAAATGAAATTCAGTGTTGATAAATGCAAAATAATGCACACTGAAAAACAATCCCAATTATACACACAAAAAGTTGGGGTCTAAATTAGCTGTTACCACTCAAGAGAGAGATCTCGGAGTCATTGTGGATAACATCCACTCAATGTGCACCGGCAGTCAAAAAAGCGAACAGAATATTATGTACCATTAGGAAAGGGATAGATAATAAGACGGAAAATATCAGAATGCCACTCTATAAATCCATGATACGCCCACACCTTGAATACTGTGTGCAGTTCTGGTTGCTGCATCTCAAAAAAGATATATTAGAATGGGAAAAGGTACAGAAAAGGGCAACAAAAATGATTAGGAGTAAGGAACAGCTTCCATATGAGGAAAAATTAAAAAGACTGGGACTGTTCAGCTTAGAAAAGTGACAACTGAGGGAGGATACGATAGAGGTCTATAAAATCATGAATGGTGTGAAGAAAGTGAATAAGAATGTGTTATTTAGCACTTCACGTAACACACAAACCAGGGACCAGCCAATGAAATTAATAGGCAGCAGGTTTAAAACTAAACAAGGAAGTACTATTTCACACAACGCTCAGTCAACCTGTGGAACTCATTGCCAGGTGATGTTGTGAAGGCCAAATGTATAACTGTGTTCAAAAAAGAATTAGATAAATTCATGGAGGATGGGCCCATCAATGGCTATTAGCCAAGATGGTCAGGAACGCAACCCCATACGCTGTCTACACTTACCTCCGAAGCGATCAATCCAGCAGGGGTCGATTTATCGACGTGATAAATCGACCGCCGAGCGCTCTCCCGTCGACTCCGGTACTCCTCTGGAGCGAGAAGCGTAGGTGGAGTTGACAGGGGAGCAGTGAAGACAACGCGGTGAGTAGATCTAAGTATGTTGACTTCAGCTACATTATTCACGTAGCTGAAGTTGAGTAACTTAGATCGATCACCTGCCCCTCCAGTGTAGACCAGGCCTACGTATCCTGAAACCTCTGAATACTAGAAGCTGGGACTGAATGACAGGGGATGGATCACTCAATAATTGCCTTGTTCTGTCCATTCCCTCTGTAGCATCTGGCACTGGCTGCTGTTGGAAGCCAAGATACTGGGCTAGATGGACCATTGGTCTGACCTAGTATGGCCGTTCTTATGCCTTATCACATTGCTGGAATGGCTCAGATATCACAGTGATGGGTTGGTGGAAAAACCTGAATAGAAGAGTGATCCTATTAGAAAATACAGTTTTGGATAACAAAGTTTTGGGGAGTTTTGTTGAAAAGCTGGGATAGATGGAGTGAGAGGACCATTGCAACAGGAACTCAGGAGGACGCTAAACAGCGGCTTCTAAAGTTACACAGTGTTAAATCAGCAGGTCCAGGTAACTTACAACCAAGAGTTCTTAAAGAGCTGGCCATGCTCTCTCTTTTCTTTCTTTCTTTTTTTTTTTTGCTAGAGGTGATTCTGAACCAAAATCCCAGATCTAAACACTCAGTGGATTTACGATACAGACTGAAATATCCTCCGAATTTTGGAACCAATCTTGAATTTGCAGTTGGCTATTATCTATATGATGGACCAAGCTAAAAATTGTGGATCTGGGCATGTTCAGACTTTCGGTTATGATGACAAGATGATCTTATGGTTAAGACATTTGACTGGGATTTAGGAGATCTAGCTTAAATTCCCAGTTCTTCCATGGACTTCCTGTATAACATAGGCAAGTCACTTAATCTTTCTGACCCCAATACCACATGGTATTTGAGCATGTGCCTAACTAAGCGTGGGAGTAGTCCTACTAGTCCTTGCTGAATTGGAGATTCAGAGTCTTACCTGTAAAATGGAGGTGATAATATTTCCTCTCTCTGACACTTGGTGCATCTTATCTATTGGAAATTCTGTCCCTTACTATTTCTATGTACAGTGGCCAGCACAATGGGCCCCAAACCCATAAGTGCTACTCTATTGCTAAAATTAATACTACTACTGGTTAGGGTAAATTCAGATCTGCCTCCATATCTCACTTTCCTGGCCTCTGCCTATTTGTAAATATTTTTGGTTACAAGCACCAAGAACAAACAAGAGTATCGAAGGAGACAAAAAGTGGCTCTCAGAGCTAATGAAACAGGAGAGTGGAGGGTTCACATTGCAATTAAGACATGGAAAACAAGGCTGCTTGGGTTCCATACAAAACACCTCATCAAGAGAAGCAGCTGTTGGCCACTCCACCGGCAAGAACACGCGGCATACGTGTGCGGCATTCAGAAGCAGAGCAAAGCAGAGAGGCAGAGCAGCAGCAAAGAAATTAAATATATATATATTCACTACCAATGACAGCACAATCGAGATTGCAGAGGATAACGGGTTTGCAAAAGAAAAAGGCTCCAAGGACGTTAGAAAGAATAGAGCAGGAGTGAGATAAAAACGCAGACAGCTGTTCCACATAATCATTTGTGCAACTGAAAAAAAAAATTCCTATCATCCAAATATCTGAATTGCTGAGTAAATTCATACATAGGGCCTGAGCCAATGGTCACTGAGATTAGAGACTTTCCATGAGCATTGGATCTGGTCCATAGGGTGGCTGCTACTACCAAAGGGGGCAGAAGGGGAATCATGTTACTTACTGTAGTATTTCTTATTCCAAGTATTGGAAATACAGCATATTTCAGCTCCCAGACTGCTGCACTGGGCAGCACAGCATGGGGAGGAGGTGACCAGCCCTCTGTGGAGAAAGAAGTGGTTCAGGACTGTTTAGAAAAACTGGACGAGCACAAGTCCATGGGGCCGGATGCGCTGCGTCCGAGGGTGCTAAAGGAATTGGCGGATGTGATTGCAGAGCCATTGGCCATGATCTTTGAAAACTCATGGCGATTGAGGGAGGTCCCGATGACTGGAAAAAGGCTAATGTAGTACCCATCTTTAAAAAAGGGAAAAAGGAGGATCCGGGGAACTATAGGCCAGTCAGCCTCACCTTAGTCCCTGGAAAAATCAAGGAGCAGATCTTCAAGGAATCAATTTTGAAGCACTTAGAGGAGAGGAAAGTGATCGGGAACAGTCAGCATGGATTCACCAAGGGCTAGTTATGCCTGACTAACCTAATTGCCTTCTATGAGGAGATAACTGGCTCTGTGGATGAGGGGAAAGCAGTGGATGTGTTATTCCTTAACTTTAGCAAAGCTTTTGATACGGTCTCCCACAGTATTCTTGCCGGCAAGTTAAAGAAGTATGGGCTGGATGAATGGATTATAAGGTGGATAGAAAGCTGGCTAGATGGTCGGGCTCAACATGTAGTGATCAATGGCTCCATGTCTAGTTGGCAATCGGTATCAAGCGGAGTGCCCCAAGGGTCGGTCCTGGGGCCGGTTTTGTTCCATATCTTCGTTAATGATCTGGAGGATGGCGTGGACTGCACTCTCAGCAAGTTAGCAGATGACACTAAACTGGAAGGAGTGGTAGATATGCTGGAGGGTAGGGATAGGATATAGAGGGACCTAGACAAATTAGAGGATTGGGGCAAAAGAAACCTGATGAGGTTCAACAAGGACAAATGCAGAGTCCTGCACTTAGGATGGAAGAATCCCATGCACTGTTACAGACTAGGGACCGAATGGCTAGGAAGCAGTTCTGCAGAAAAGGACCTAGGGGTTACAGTGGACGAGAAGCTGGATATGAGTCAACAGTGTGCCCTTGTTGCCAAGAAGGCTAACGGCATTTGGGCTGTATAAATAGGGGCATTGCCAGCAGATCGAGGGACGTGATCATTCCCCTCTATTTGACATTGGTGAGGCCTCATCTGGAGTACTGTGTCCAGTTTTGGGCCCCACACTACAAGATGGATGTGGAAAAATTGGAAAGAGTCCAGCGGAGGGCAACAAAAATGATTAGGGGGCTGGAGCACATGACTTATGAGGCGAGGCTGAGGGAACTGGGATTGTTTAGTCTGCAGAAGAGAAGAATGAGGGGGGATTTGATAGCTGCTTTCAACTACCTGAAAGGGGGTTCCAAAGAGGATGGATCTAGACTGTTCTCCATGGTAGCAGAGGAGAGAACAAGGAGTAATGGTCTCAAGTTGCAGTGGGGGAGGTTTAGGTTGGATATTAGGAAAAACTTTTTCACTAGGAGGGTGGTGAAGCACTGGAATGGGTTCCCCAGGGAGGTGGTGGAATCTTCTTCCTTAGAGGTTTTTAAGGGCAGGCTTGACAAAGCCCTGGCTGGGATGATTTAGCTGGGAATTGGTCCTGCTTTGAGCAGAGGGTTGGACTGGATGACCTCCTGAGGTCCCTTCCAACCCTGATATTCTATGATTCTATATCACTCAGTAACTAATACCATGGCAAGGTAATTGTGGGTTTTTAAGTGGTCAGCAGCATTACACACACAACCGAGATAGGAACAGACTAGAGTATTGCACGGGGCACTTTGCTTGGTCAGGGATATGACTGAGCGACAAATAAGCAGCTAGTGACCAGGCAGTTTAATATTCTCCCTCTCCCCCACCCCCTTTCGCACAAAAATCTGTCAACGCCCTTGGGAAATGGGGACAGGCTAAATGACTGATCCAAATCAATCTATATTATATTGTCTCCACAGAAAGTCTTGAAGGAACTACAGAACATTTTCATTAATCTTGCGTGCTCCTGCGGCATGTCATTCTAAATTGCATCAACAGCAAGACAGAGAAAGTGGTTATCGTCGACAGACAGGAGGGAGAACAGAAAAGGGGGGAATCTGAGTTGGGTTTCCGTCTATGTTCATTTAAAGGGAAAGGCAAGGGAACTAATTCAGCCACTCAGCACTTTCTTTCAGCATCCAAGCAGTGAGAAGGGTTGGGGTCATCTCAGCTAAAGCCAGAGAGGGAAGTGTGAAGCCTATGGGTATGGAGGGAAATGTCTCATGTAATTCCCCAGAAACATCCTTTAGCCAGCCCAAGACCTGCATTAAAACACTTTGCACTGCAGAGCTCTCTCTCCACCTGAAGGATCCCAAAGGCCTAAGATGAGTGGACCTGATCCATTCATCTTACCTGAGGCCTGATCCAAAGACCATTTAAGTCAATGGAAAGACTCCCATCACTACAGTAGGCTTTGGGTCGGGCCCTAACAAAAGCCAATATCCCACTGAGTTATCAAAGTCAGTGAGACTCTTCATGAGAGTAAAGTGGGCAGAATTGGCCCATTAACCCTCACAATACACTTGTATCATGAGCATTGTCTTAAGTAGGTCTACGCTGGAGCTGTGTAATGTGTAATTTCCAGCTCAAGTAGACATATACTAGCTGCCTTGTACTTGCCTAGCATCTCAGATGGGATTCAGGGCAGCTAGTCCCTCCCACTGCTTATGCTGCCATGGGTTCGCTCTCTTTTTAGCACACTAGGTCTATCAGAGCTGTCACAGGTATGTTCCCACATGAGTTGGAAGGGGTAAGGTCCAGCTCACTAGTGTGGAGACACCCTGAAGGTAGATGTGTTTGAACATTTTCAGTCAGAAAGATTCTGGTTGCCCTCACTTGGGGCTGTGGAGACCAGGAAGGAGAGGGTGAATATAAGAGGAAATAATCCTGAAGGATTATCTCATAAAACATCAAAGTTCTGTGCGATGCCATCAGCTCAAATCAAATGTCAATATCAGTATTTGCTTAAAGTTTCTAGTATGGAATGACAGAGGTAGGGATTAGTACAGAATATAAATTTTTACATTGAATCATTTCTGATTTAGGAATGGACAAAAAAATGTTAGAAAAACATATCACATTCAAAATCTTGAAACTCCAACATTAGTTGTCAGACTAACTTTATACTGACTGGGTAGGCACAACAAAAAAAGCAGTCAGCTAATGCAGAGTTCACATGAGAAATTTTACATGGAAAGAGTTCTGTTGAGAAAATTAGGGAATCAAGAACAAGCTTGTAAAGCAAAGTATCTTACAATCATTGGCCTCAACCCTTCATCCCTTGTTCACTTGTAGTCCACTGAAGTCACATGAGGAAAGGTTGAAGGACAGGCCCTTTATTGGGACTTTGTATTATAAGAGCTGAGCAAATAATTCACAACAAATTTATTCAGTGACGTTGCCTCTTTCTGCTCATGGAACAATTGCAAGCAGATCTCAACTGCCTCACATTTGTTTGTGATTTGAAATTATTTGACAATTTCTTTGGCATTTTTCTCCCTTTTTAATCTGTATCTATTGTGGGCAGTTTTGTGAATATACAATATTTGTTATTGGTACTGTGTAGGTTAGTTATGATTGGCCAGATAAGTTTCATGCTATTGTTTACATTCCCTGGTTAAATGTGCAAACATTTACATTGTGAATACTTGCTTGTACAAATACATTTGGTTTCTGTGGACACACTCACTTACAACTTGATATTAGCTTTCTGTAAACCTGTGTGGCAGTAAAACTCAATTGCAGAAATGTTCAGAAAGGTCCAGATTCTACTGAAGTCAATGGACATGAGTATAGCCCTAACTAATCTACTGGAAAATTCATGCAAATATTGACAGAAAGTGGTTTTTGCATTATGCCTCCAGTCTAGCCATTAGAATTTTAACATATTCTATTAATGAACTCTCGAAAGTAATAAATAACTAATAATTAAAGTAGAAGGTATTCTTCAAAGCTAAAAATTAGATCTAAATTACAGGTAAAGAGCTAATGAATTTCAAAAAAATTGTTCATCCTTGTTGTTGAAATTATTACTATTGAATCAAGGTCTAGAAAATCATTTGCACTGAGGCACTATGAAAATGAGTAAAGGCCACTGAAGACAAAATACAGATTCCCGATAGAGTCTCTAGGCCTGTATGATGTGAAAGCTCAGTCATTTTAAGCCAATTAAGTATTTATGCTGTAGAATATGAAACCATATTTTAATTAACACAACGAAAAGTGATAGTTTGTCAAAAGACAGACCAAAATTATTTAAAATCAATAAGAGACTGCTACCAGCATGTAAGACGTGCCTTATCAGTCTAGTTAGAATCAAACAGAGCCATATACTCTATCAAAGGTTATGGAGGGGGGGGAAGGCAATTACATTTTTGCAAGTGCGAAGTTATCATGTTTATGAATATTGATGAGATTGCAGGCAGAGGGATTCTGAAAAACCTGTCAACTCTTGATTGGGTAAGTTGAATCAAAAGACACAGCCAAAGTTATTTTGTCCCCTGATGAGGGATCACAAATATCAATACGCATAAGGAACAATACTGCAAGAAGGGAACAATGCATAGATGATGATCATTCTTCAGGGAGAATGGCCCAGACTGAGGCTTGGTGAGAACAAGTTCAAGTCCCATGGAAGTCATGGGGTTAAATTCAGCAGCGACATAAACGATAAAGTAGTGCAACTTGCTGGGATGTGGAAAGTGAGTGCAAGTTAATAGAAAGGAGAATAAGATCAGTAGGCTCTGTGGGGGGAATAGAGTATGGATTTAAATATTAAACTCTATTCAAATAAAAGTAAATAATAGAAAAGCAGTGCTACCAACCCCCAAGCATTAAAAAAAATCACAAGTCAGGCCTCCAAAAATTATGAGATTGGCCTAAAAATCATGAAATTCTACAGAATAAAACATTTTGGGTTCTTTTTCTTTGCTTTCCAGTGTCTGAGCATGTAGCTTACAGTTGGGTCACGTTTTCCCGATTTTCTCCACAAGCATGAGGGCTAGAGTTGGGGGTGGGGGAGGGGTTGTTCTAAGTGAAAGCTGAACTTCACATAACTTCAGGAGCTGGGGGCTTTAAAAAAAAAGACAAAATATTGTGAGACTCGTGATAAAATTGTGAGAGTAGACAACACTGGAACAATAATAATATATCTGCATTTCCCAGTCCAGTTTGACCTGCCCTAACACCACCAGACACTAGCAGACAGCACACCTGAATGCTCTAGGCTGGATACTAATCATGCCCTCCAGAACCCTCCCAAAACCTCTTCACTCTGTCCCCACCAGCCTCTCCTCACTCAATATCCATTCTCTCCTCCCTCCTACTCTGTCCTTCCCCAAAATCACTCCAGACTCTTCCCCTTCCCAGTTTTTCTCCTCTCAGTCTTCACTCCCTCTTTCATCCATCATTCCTAAGGCTACAAATTTGGCGTGGAGGTCGTGGTGTTTACAGTAACTGGGAATTTGAATAGTCTGTGACCCCCACATTATTGGCTCTTTTCCCCTCCGGGTGTTGCAACCTGGCCCATGCTGTCATAGCGATGCTCAGGTTTGGTGTGTATGTCCCTCTGTAGATGGAGACGGAGGGCCAGATTTGATTGCGATTACATGGGCCAGCTCGCACCACCAGTCAAATTTGGTCCTCCACCACTCTGGTTCTCCACCTATGGAGGGGTGGAAGTGCCAAACCTGAGTGATGCTGAGCTCATGTGGGACAGTTCCCAATGCCTGGAGCGGGCAATCATGCCCAGGCCAGCACGACAGGAGCTGCCACTGTGGGGCAAACTCACTGTCCAGCCCTGCTCCCTAAGGGACCCTCAGCTCCTCTCTGCTTTCTGTGACATCCTTGTTTTCCCCTCACCTCTGCCATGACATTTATAAAAATTCACCATGAAAAGAATCATAGCCTCAACCACACCCTGCTCCCCCCTACACTTTGTCCAGCCCTCACAATCTGCCCTTGCCCTTACATCCCTTTTCATTGTTCCAGTTCCCTTACTTCTAGCATCCTCCCTCTCCTATTCCACTTTGCAGTGCCCCTGCTTTTCGTCCCCGGGGAACCCTGTCCCATTTTCCTGTCACACCTCTCTTCCTTCCTGGCTCCCTCTTCTGGTGTCCTCCATTTCTGTTTGCCCCTATGCCACTTTCTCTGGCATGCTCCACAGGTACCATAACATGCATCTGAGAACAGCTCTGGTGTCTCCCCTAGTCTCCTTATCCACCCCAGAATCCATTTCTTCCTCCCACCACCGTTGGCCTGTTTGACGGTGGGCCTCTGGTTATTCAGAGTTGGGAGAGGGAGAAAGAGGATGGAGAGGAGGTTCAGGGGAAGGGACAGGCCTCTCCCTCGTGAGCTAAAGAGCAATTCCCTCCATTGTGAGAAAGTAGCAGGCTGAGCCCAGCCACTAGAGGGAGTCATACCATTATTAAGCCACGTGGCATCCCATGGTGGCATTTCTAGAGAGCTCCTTCAGGGCAGAACAGGACTTAAATTCTCTGGATCGTTTGCTTCCTCAACACAAAGTTCGAGAATGATAAGAAACCCCTCTGCCCACCTACTTTTCCTTCCGAACATCTCCACAGCAGGTGCCCGTTCAATTGATTTTTACAGGTGGGTTATTGGAGCTGGACTGTTCCAAAGAATTAAAAAACAGGTCACCTAGGTACCTGCTGTAACGTCACGTCCAATGTCATCAAATCACTAGCCTAGACTCCTCAGTTTCCTGCTCAGGTTTGGTGCAGCATAAATCATAGCAGAGCTCTCTCTTTCTGCTGGAATCACCAGCACGCTTCACATTCAGTTTACAGCTTTTACACTAGCTCTTTCGGAAGGCACGAATGATTTCTCAGCAATAAAATACCCAGTTGGCTCGGGTAAGTAATGCAAATCTATATATTATTTATCATTTACACTTTAGAACCCTGCAGTTAAAAGCACTTCTCTCATTTTGCTTGTTTTCCTCCTGCTTGGATCATCTCAGGATCACTTTGACTCTAATTGCGCCTGCATGCGCCAAGTGAAAATAAAACGTTTGACAAACAAGCGTTATTCAAAACTCGCCATTCCCTGTGTTTGTACAAAACTATCGTTATACGACTCTTTTCTGCGCTGTGTTTGCTTAGCTCCAGGCATATTGCTGGAGGGGAAACCTGCGACTTTGTCCTTTTACATAGCATGAGAAAGTGGTAGCATATTAACCACAACCCTCTTCTTTTTCAAGGTCTTCCTTAAAACTAACAGGTCTTCCCCCCAAAAGTTCTCCTTGCACAGCAGTGTTGGCTAATTAGATCCAGTAAAAATCATGGGGGAAAACATTTCCCAAGGTTCCCTACTTAAGCACACAGCATTTCCTTACATCCCATTCCCAATGGTTTGTTTGTTGCCTTTTTTACAATAAGCCCATAAGTAAGTGCTAGGACCTTGTCGCCTGACCACCCTATAAAGTCACTCACTGTTGGTGCTGTACAAGTAATAGAGAATATTTAAAACACACACAACGTTAAGTATGAAAATGATATGGTTAAGTATTATTATTTTAACTGAAGTCAACACAGTATGCATCTTTGTCCACCTCTACCCGTCACTTGTAGCAATGCCCCTGCCTGGCTCATCTGTGGAGACTGACCCATACCTTCTGGATCTCAAAGCATGAGTCTCTACTGTAGTAGGAAGAGAGTCTGAGACATAAGCCCTTCTATCAGAGGCCTGGTATGAGGCAGGACCTGCTCACAGAATTTGGCAAGAACAGGGCTGATATTGCAGAAATACACATTCCTAAGACATGCTAGTCACAGAGTGCTCACGCGAACACATCCTGATATCAAGTGGTAACAGAACATCACGATATTAAGTATGGTACAAAAACATTCCCCAAGGATAATAGAAACACATTGACCCCTCCTAAAAGATAAGGTCAGGATGATAGTACGTCATAAAGATGTTTTGATCAAACCAACATGTACAAAATGATGGGTGATAACTAGCGACATCTGGGGGCTGTAACTAACTATGTCAAAGGGGCAGTACTAACTTGTTTGTATCAGGGTATAAAGATGTATTTCAGAGGAAGTATCTTTGTCTTATCTACCGTTCACTGAGCTGGTCCATTGTTACTGACATACATGTATTAATGGTCCAGTAGAGTCTGCGGGATACTAGTACCATGCTTTGTCGACAATAAACCTGGCTGGGTGCCTTCATCCCTTAACGGATCTTGTAGTCATTGGGTGGTTCGCTCAAGGTCTGCCGAACCAGCTGTCTGCGCAGGGCTGGGGCGGCATACAGAGGGAAGACACACACATGCAGCCAAACATCTATCAACATCTAACCACATCTACTGCTTGAGCTAAAGGACCAGAGTTCAAAGCCAATAGCAGACTCATATACTTCTATATGGGGTCAAAAAGCCATGTTGTGTTAGCTTGACTTACATTGTTATTTACAGTGCAGCAGGATTCCCAATCAAAGATAGAATCCCTGATGTGCTAGGTGCTGTACAAAATTAGTACATCAAAGAATCCTTGTATCAGCAAGCTCACCAGCCTGGGATGTTAAGATATAATAGGTGAATGAAACCCAGACTGAAGGGGTAGGTGGGTGTGCAAGTACATAGGGGAGCAGGAGCGGTCAGAGATGGGAGGAGACGGTTACAGTAGAATAGGCATTTGCTGTATAAATCAACAATCTTCAAAGCCCAACCTCTGCCTACAAACCCATGGGGGTTCAGAGGTCAGACTTTGATGGGGGTTGGGTGCCTAACTCACTTGGCCCCACTGGAACTCCCAGACTGAATCCCCAGCCATGCCTTTGCAGAATTGGTCAGTAGTCTGAAAATTAGACAGACATGTAAGTTACAAAGAATAGAAGCAGCAAGGGGTTACAAAACGCACCGTCCCTGAGCACTGGCCCCACACAGCTGGCAATGCCTTCCGGTTGCTTTGGTAGCTCACGGCTGTGAATATGACAGGCGTTCCAGCCAAGATTTTTCCCAGTCTCCAGCTAGGCCCAGCCCCTCCTTCTGCAGGGGTTTCTCTCCTCTAATTTCAGACACTCTTCGCCTCCTCCTCCCCGCTCGCAGGCTCTACTTTCCCCCTTCCCAGGCTCCTTTCCAGCTCTCTCTTCAGCCCCTCCTAGGCTCCTTTTAATTCTTTCCTCCTTTTAAGTCCCAGAGCCCGCACAGGTGGAGCAGGGCGGAGTTAACAAACAGATCTGACTGGCCCCAGGCATTTAAAGGGGCAGGATACCATATTACAAAGGGGGTGGGGGGAAACAGACAAGTATAATCTCTAGACCAGATCTGCAAAGGGACTTAGGCACTTCACCCCAGATTTAGGCCACTGAGATCCACAAAGCCCCACTCGGCTGCCACCTAAACCTGTAGGCATCCAAACTTCCTTGGTGCCTAAGCTTTTACTGTAAAAGTTCCTCTCTGGGCATGCACACTGCTGCCTCCCTTTAGGCATCCAGACACCTCTCTCCCACCTGCGATCCACAACTCAGGGGAAGACAGTCGCTCCTCTGCCTGACTTGCATGCAGGGCCTAATCCAGCAGGTGTGCTCAGAGGCTGACTAACTCCACACAAAATGCCTAGGGAAGAGGGGATGTTCGGGCAAACATGTGAGGCGAGGTGAGGCGGGGTGGAACTTCTGTTCAAATCCCTTCTCCTCATCAGGTATGGGGGGAATTGAACTGGGGTCTCCTACATGCCAGGTAAGTACCCTAACCACTGGGCTAAAGATTATAAAGGCCCCCCACCATCATTGGAAATCCCACCACCACCACCACCACCACCATTTTATACTCGCAAGAAACACTAGAGTAATTTGCGCATCTTGTGGCAAAGTGTATTGAATGGTGATTGGAGATGCTGCACTAGGACCGGCGAAGCAGTAGCCCCTTTCTCATTTCCAGATAATCAGCACAGATGTTATTTTTGGAGTATGAGGCTTTGATGGATCCGGATCTGGAAAGGAGAGTCACCTGTAATCAACACATTAAATGAACGACTTGACAAGCTTGCCACTGAAAAACAATCACATCCAGTAAAAGCTTAATTCCATATCTATAAGTCCTGATGCTCTCCTTTCGTGTAATCAGTGTTCACCAGCAACTAAAAAACTTTACTCAGAGATTTTTTTTAAATTCTAGAAATACGGGTGCATAGCATTGTGCAAAGAGTTACAGAAGACACAAGCAAATTAACATTAAGGCCTTCAATCCTAGAAATGCTTGTGTAGGGACTAAACTTTAAGCTCATCTGTAGTTCTGTTGACTTCAGTGACACTATTCAAATGCTTTAAGTTGATCATATTCATAAGTGTTTCCGGGGTCTTAGTCATTTTACTTCTAAGATACCCAGGAGCGGTTCATGAATTCAGTGATCCCTGGATTCTGATGCTGCTATATCTGTCACGGAGGCTGCATGACACCCAGTAATTATAGACTGCTGTCAAACTAGGAACATCCTCCCCAGCCCAGAAGTGAGTGCTTGAACTCCAATGTGTCAGGCAGACAAACATACAGCGCTAGAGCAAAGAAATGAACTTGAATGAAAGTAGGCCAGATCCTGCTCTCCTTTGCACACACTGGAGGGGCTGCGTGGGTTGCCCTGCCAATGGAATTGGGTGAGTTTCAGCAATATAGCAGCAGAGAACCTCTTGCACAGCTCCTGTGGATGGAGTCCAAATGCACAATTTAAATGGTAAGGGGCCTATCCCCAGGTGGGGTGCACCAGTGTTCTTCCACTGAAGTCAGAGGAGCTATTCCAACATATACCAGATGAGGATTTGGATCTAAATGATTTGGTTGTTCCAATTATTCCACCCCATTCCCCTCTTAGTCCCCCAGACAGCACACGTTAAAACTATTTTTTTAAATAAATGGGGAAATTGCATCCCTTCCCTCCCTCTCCCCCCCGCCACCCAATCTCCTCATAGATCAAAAGAAAAGTGACTGAATTTTGCTCAAACCATATGGCAGAGATCAAACATGGGAAATTTCAGCCCCAGAGGTGAATGATAAGTATTTGAAAACTGGGGCATTATGATAAAAATTGTTCTGCGACCTTAGCTTGTAGTGAGAAGGATAAAGTAACCTCTATGATGGGGCCAATCTGTCATCCTCATAAGGAGGAGAGTACAGAAAACCGAGCCATTGTATTTTATTCCAAGTCTTGACAATTGGCAGACAAGATTTGCCAGCCACTCTGCCAATAAATTCACAGATAGGGCACATTTGTAACTGACACTTCATTTTTCTCTGCTTCTTTTATTGACAACCCCTCCAGGACTGAGTAGCAAATTACTCAGCTGTTGAAAGATGGAATCGGAAGAGAACAGGCCTAACACGGCTCGCACAGCCAGTGCAGCCCCAGTGATTTCAGTGAAGGCAGGGCAGAATAGACTTCATGGTTTTATCACCAAAGGGAGAGCTGTGTCTTTTGGACATGCCTAAGCAACGGGAAGTATGTAAGTAGTACCAGCCTAAGAGTACGTCCAAGACATGATTCCTCCCCAGCTCCGCTCTTGCTCCAGGGGAATAGTAAATTACTGCCCACCTCATGCAAATGGCAAGAGATGGGGCCCCTCCCTGCCCCCTTGTAAACCGTGGGGAGTATTCGGGAAATAGGGGCTGTGCGCTGCACCAGACTCAAGTTTCAGGCAGGGCAAAGACAGGGGTGTTCCTGAATAAGACAAGGGGACAACATAGCCCTAAATAAACAGGGCCAGATTGCATCACTCTTGCTCACACGCCGTAGCATCTTATTCCTCTTTCTAGCTCCCGGAGCTGCTCACTCAGCTAGAGCACAGCCGTTGTATTTTCAGATCAGCCTTATCAGGATGCATGTGTGGGGATGGTGGGGATGGAGGCAGAGAAAAGGCTAGGAAGAGCGTAGCCGGTCATGCGCATGGACCCTGACCCAGCAAAACACTCGGGGCCCAATCCAATGTCAGTAAGAGTCTTTCCAATGACCTCAGTAGGGGCTGGATTGGGCCCTGAGGCATGGTGCTTTAGCAATGGGATGATTCACGTGCTTTAAGTAAAGCATGTATTTCAGTGCTTGGCTGGATCAGGCCCTAGTTTTCATCCGTTTTGTTTTGCTTTTCAGGAGCGACAGAAATCTACGGCTGCAGATTTTGGGAGTTGAGATCCCCACTGCCGACTCTGCTTTGTTCTGACACTCTGCACCCTCAATGAAAACAAAACCAGCCTTCCCTCAGTAAATCAACCGACTGGCGTCTCATCTGCTCCATAGCCAGTCAGACAACATCAACACAGTGACAAGAGAGGTGTGGTATCCCCCAATTGTCTTGCAGTAATGGGAAAGACGCACATGTGTTGACGTCTAACATCAAAGGCACCTGCTCTGTGCAGTGTAGTTGTAGCCGTGCTGGTCCCAGGATATGAGAGAAACAAGGTGGGTGAGATAATGCCTTTTATTGAACCAACTCACCCACCAGTAGAAGTTGGTCCAATAAAAGATATTACCTTACCCACCTTGGCTCATCAAAGGCATCTGACTGCTCTCACAAACGAGAAATATGTGTAGACAGGGAGTTTGACTTTTATTCCCATAGGGTAGATCACACCTTAATGGAGAGATTTGCTCATGGGTCTCTTCACCCTCATTCAGGATTCCACTGACTCCCTCCGCTCCTACTTAGTCACTCACATTCCCTCCCCTACCACTGGCAGTCATAAAAGCTCCCTGTGACAACTGCTGCAGCTGGTGACATGCAATAAATAAGGACAATATTTTACGTATTTTTAGCTGCCCTTATATGACAATAGAGGTCAGACTAGAGGATCCCAATAGCCCCATCTGGCCAATGATCTACAAAAGCAGCTGGACACAAGGGGAGAACCAGCTCCCTGAAGAACACTAGCAAATCATCAGTGACACAGGGATCCCAGTTTGGAAGCACCTGGGTTAGCGATAGGATATCAGTGTACAGTTGTGTTATTCCTGGTTATATCCTGGTTCTTTATTTGCAATCTTTAGGAATATTCCTGTGCACTTAGAGCACAGTCGTGACTAGTTGGGGATTCCCGGATGGTGTAAAACCAGAAAGGTCGCTCCACCCCACACACTCTCCTAGAATCAGAGAAACGTTGGGCTGGAAGGGACCTTGATAGGTCACCTATCCTTCACCCTGCGCTGAGGCGGAACCAAGTATGCCTAGATCATCCCTGGCGAATGTTTGTCTAAACTGTCCTTAAAACCTCCACCTCCCAGGATGGAGGTTCCAGTACTTAACTATCCTTCTAGTCAGAAATGTTTCCCTAATATCTAACCTAAATCTCCCTTGCTGCAGATTAAGCCCATTACTTATTGTCCTGCCTTCAATGGATATGGAGAACAATTTGATCACCATCCTTTTGTATAACAGCCCTTAATATATGGGAAGACTGTTATTGGGTGCCCCCTCAGTAGTCTTTTCTCAAGACTCAACATGCCCAGTTTTTTAGAACTTTCCTTAAAAAAGTTTCCGAAACCTTTTGTCATTTTTGTTGCTCTCCTCTGGACTCTTTCCAATGTGCCCACATCTTTCCTAAAGTGCAGCCCCAGAACAGGACCCAGTACTCCAGATGAGGCCTCACCTGTGCCGAGCAGAGCAGAACAATGACTTCCCATGTCTTACATATGACACCGTTAATACACCCAGAAGGATATTAGCCTTTTTTGCAGCTTCATCACATTCATCACATTCAATTTGTGATCCACTATAACCCCCAGATCCTTTTCTGCAGTATTACTGCCTAACCCATTATTCCCCATAAAGAGATACCATGATGCAGATTTGAACCACAGTTGCTGTGGCCCCAATGCAGAGTACTAACTGCTATAAGATCACAATAACTGGTAGGGACTCCTGAGCAGACCAAGGGAAGGAGGGGCAGTGGCAAGTGTACAGTTTGCTCCAAGAAGCAACAGAGGGTCCTGTGGCACCTTTGAGACTAACAGAAGTATTGGGAGCATAAGCTTTATTGGGTAAGAACCTCACTTCTTCAGTTTGCTCCAGACACCTCTAGCTGGTGAAATGGCCCCTATGGGACTGTTCTAGCCAATGTAACTTAGAGCAGCCCTCAGACTGCTCGATGTTATGACAAGGGCCATTTCAGTCCCCAGTCATTGTCAAGATCAGTTTTTACAAACACCTTCCCATCCTGTGCTACGTCCTGGGGTAAGCACAGCTCAGCTGGATTTGGGGATCCAGCCCTTTGGTCAAATATTGCTCTGATTTACACAAGTGTAAATCAGGATGAATTCCATTGAAGGGAGTGGTTTTACTCTGGGTTTAGACCATCATAGTGGAGAGCAGCTTTTGCCCCATAGTTAGACTGTGGGCTCTTAAATCAGGGGATGTTAATTTAATGAATCACAGACTCATAAGTGGGGGAATGTCCATCTTTTGCCAGAGTTCTCCATCAGTTGACTCTACCTATGTATGAAATGCTGAGAAACCTAAGTATAAAAGAGGAAGTAGATCCCAACCTCTCCTAACATCAACATTTATTTTCTTTCCCAGTCTGGGAATAGAAGAAACACCTGCGTCCTTCTCCCTCAGACTCAATCCAGCTCCACCACTTTAGTTTGGCTGCCTCTCTGCTTCTGCCCCACTTCCAATTCTGACACTGAACTACAACGTACATGGATTAGGCTTAGGCACCAGCTCCCTGCTCCCCCTCGGTCCCCGGTGCGTGCGCTGAGCTTGCTCAGCCAGGGTTGATCCTCATGGAACAGTCTGGCACTGCCGCCCTGTGGCCTACCACTTGCACTCCTGTTTCTCTGGGCTGCTGCATTGAAGCACACAGGGTCTCAGTCCCTCCCAGCTGGCTGTAGTCCCTTCCCATCCCGACCCCTCGATGTTTGATCTGGATCTAGGAGTAGTCAGCTTTCTGGAAGCCAGCCAGCACTACTGGAGTATAAAAGGGTATTGACATGTGTATTAAGAGTATTGTTGAGCAGATTATTGTTACATAGAAAATAGGGTCTCTTCTAAACAAATGTAAGAAAAAATATTCACTCACTGTCAGGGTCAGGTGGTTCAGAACATACTATTGCAGTAACCTCTGAATTTGGAGGGAATTTACCTTCCAGCACAAAAACATCTACTGCGCATGGCTTGCTGCTAGGTCCGGCTCGGATATCTCACTTAAAACTCTTCTTACAGCTAACATGCAAAAATTAAGCATGTTTACATGCCTTGGCCAGAATCAAACTCAAGTTCTTAAATTTTAATATTGGGAAACCTAAACTGGGTTGAAATACAACAGAATACAACCACTGTCTCATTCTTGTGACATTCTCAACTATGAAGTTGAGTCCATCGAGTTTCTTTTCTTTTGCACTAGAGAAAACACTATTTTAACCCCTAAATTGGAAGGAATGGCAAATTATATTAAATGAAAACAACTTTTAAGAATTTTAGATAATAAGGAATGTTGAGCATTAGGAAAAACAGTGATTGTGCTGGGGATTTTTGTCACTGTTTCTTTTGCAAGATCTTCGTGCTCTACTATCCCTCTATTCAGAGACACTTTTTGGTAAAATTTTCTTGAAACTGCTGTCTGTGATAATAGACTTTAATTAAAAAGCAAAGGCTTTATGAAATGTGTGAGCATATCTGGTAGGGGTGATTACTACTTCAGGGTAGTATGGGCTTGATCCAAAGTCCATTGATATCAGTGAAAAGATTCTCACCGACTCTGATGGGCTTTGGGTCAGGCCCTAAAACCTGCAGTCTGTGGCTAGGTTAATTTGGTGAAATGGAAGGAAAAAAGACTGAACAAGCAGGGAGGAAGATTTCAGAGCACAATAAAACTTAAGAGTAACGTTGGAAACCTGCTCAGAGTGCAGCAAATTCTCATTAATGGAGTGCAAGAAAGAAAACTGGAGGAAAAATACCATACAGTGCAGCTTTTTTATATACATATATAATATAAAGTTTTATATTGCAGAGGGCAATAATAAAAATTAAGCAATAAAAACCTAAACAGGTCTTATAAATCAAAACTTAGGAATTAAATAGGAGAGCAGGACTTATAAACTTAATCAGAATAGCATAACTTCAAAGTCTTGGTTCATATAAATCAGTCAACATATCTCAAAGTGCAACCTGAGGATTTATAAACTAAATCTTTCTTCATGAAGTACTTATTAGTCTGATTTATAAATCAACTGTGCTATTTATAAATCTGTTTTATGATGTGCAAATCCAGTTCCTGACTTAAAATAGCAGTTGAATGTTGCAGCTAAACCTTTTCGTGCCATATAATGATCTCAAAAGCTTTGTGGTCAGGGTTTACTGGCTGTTTTATAAGTCAGTAGCAATATGCAGTCCTCAGTCCAAGATGGAAAGAAATGCGGATGTGAAAAATCCAGCATGTACGGGGGGCTGGAACAATTTGTGTAGCGGGGGCGCTGAGAGCCATTGAACCAAACCCTAAACCCTGTAAATAATGGAAACCACTACAAGCCAGGGGGTCCAGCAGCATCCCCAGGACCCCTAGTTCCAGCACCTATGAGCATGTAAGTCTACGGCAAAGCAAGGTTTTTTCATCAGGCACTAATTTAACAAATGCAGCCCACATTTCTGTAAATAAAACTCTGACTTCTCATTAGCCACACATGAACATATACTAAAATATACATCACAGGAGTCTATCAGAGCAGGCACAGAGGAAAACAAGAGCCTGATTTAAAAGCACAACCTTCCAATATTGTTCTGCTTTTCAACTCTTAACAGGAAGCAGCACATGAGACTGACAGCAGAGGTTGGCTTGAGGTCCCATTGTTCACACAACTTTATGCTTGGGCAACTGTCCACAACTGGCTGGAGGAAAAAAGAGATTGACATAAGGCCTGGACATACTGTAAAAAAGAAACCTTAATAAGATAATCAAGACTCTCAGACCAAACTGCCAAAAAGGAACACAGCAGAGAGACAAACACAGCTGACAAGAGGGCTGGATTGAGGGGTACTAAATTCCCCAAATATTTTGACTTCTGTTTAATTAGAAATAAGGGCTGAGGGTGGGTGACCAGATAGCAAGTGTGAAAAATCAGGACACTTTTTTTTTCGGGGGTGAGTGGGGAGGGTATAGTTGCATATATAAGACAAAGCCCCAAATATCAGGACAGCCTCGCTAATATCAGGATGTCTGGTCACCCTGGCTGGGGGGTGAATCTAACTCGCAACAGGAGAACATGGAGAAATGCTTTGGAACCAATTTTTAAGGAGAATTTTGAGATATTAATTTTAAAAACTGTATGTATTTTTAAGTACATAATGAACCATTTTTATTGGTCTCCCATGTGCCCCAGTTTCACCATCTGTCAATGGAGATAATAATACTGACCTCCTTTGTAAAGTACGCTGAGATCTACTGAAGTAAAAGTGCTATATAAGAGCTAGGGGGTAGGATTTTAATGCAGAATGACAGTAAAGCTTATCAGTTCCCATTGTGCAAAGAAATGATAGAGCTGGTTGAAACTTTTCCACTGAAACTGGGTATTTTTGTTTGTTTTGTTTGTGTTTTTTTGTCAAAAATTGGGGGTTTGATCAAATAAAAAGGTTTCTGGAAAGTGTCTGATTTCCTCAAAAACTGATTATTTGTCGGAAAATTGAAAACCTCAGAAATGAAATTTTATGTCTGAAAACACTTAGGTTTTCATTTTTTGATGAAAAGTAGAAATTTTTCACTGAAAATTTTGACAAAAACAATAATTTTTTGTTTGTTTTCTAGTTAGTTATCGGCACGTTTTCCATATGGGGAAAAAAGACATTTTCCAACCAACTGCCTTTATTAAATAGGCAGTCCTTCCCTCAGTAAATTTACACTGTACAAAAAAAACTGAGGCTGAAGATGGCAGGAGAGAGGTGGGAAAATGACATTTGATTAACCTGATTTTTTTTTGTTAGTGAAATCATATCAATTTTTACTAAATTTTGTTTTTAAAAAATTGGAAACAAGTTTTGAAAGCTTCAAAATGTCCCATTTTGACATTTTCAGAATGAAACATTTCTACTTTTTGTTTAAAAATTTACTTTATTTTATATTGAAAAAATATTAAAATAAAAAAGGATAAAAAATATTTTTCAAATTTTCATTTCAAGGAAAATTTCAAAATTTTAGAGCTTCAGCCCAATTCAGGATTTCTTTTTTAAATCTTGAAATTTTTTGCAGGACGCAAAATCTATTTTCCAACTAACTCTACTCAGCACCTGGCAGGATCACGTTCCACATGTTTTAAGTAACAACAGATTCCCCAGACTTCTCTTTTTAGCCTAGATTTTCAGACACTGTATTTTTAAAAAAAAAACTCATGCCGGATGCCTATATCTAAAATTACAATAAAATTACAAATTAGATAAGATTTTTGAAAAAAAATTCTGCTCCACATAGAGAATTGTTATATTCCATTCTGAAGTATTGACATTTTGCATAAGCCTCTTCCCTCAGGTCTTCCATCTTAACATGTTTCACGAGCAAACAAAAGAACATTTTGAATAAGTCTGGATTTTCTTAGGAAAAAACCTTAGTATCATACACAGAACCTAAATAAACAGGGGAACTCTGACTAACACAGCAGCTACACAGTCAGCCCATGGACATGCCATAGCGTAGGTAGCAACTACATGTTTTTTTGTTGTTTTTAAGAGGGGAAAACTCAGAGTAGAATTTTCAAAAGTACCCAGCAGTGGGATCATTCTGTTCTCACTGATCTTCCTGGAAGTTAGACCAACACTGGGCACTTTTGAGAATCCTAGTCTAATTTTGGCAGATCTCTGCCTAAAATGTATGACAAACTAAGAGCCAAATCATTCCCCCCTTCTCAGCAGGGCTGGAGAACTTTCAATTAGTATGAAACTGATCATCTTTCTATGCAGTGATTGCCTGCCTTAGTGAATGCTGTGACTGTAGACATACTTCAGAGGAGGCAAGAAACAGGCCAGACGTTTTAGCTAATATGCCAGCTGGTTTCAAAACGCTATGGCAAATAATAAAATCAAAGTTCCAAACCCACTGATCTGTTCAGATACAGTATCTCACTCTGCTCCTGACAATTACTTTATGATAGTTTGCTGGACTTCATTATTTTTTATTTATTGTTGATGTTTCTCTGTGCTATTTTTCCTTCCCATTTTCTCGATATCTGTAGCTGTTAATTATTCTTTGCTATATTTTAGATGTTACGTTTTTCCAGTATGTCACTGTAAAAAGAAACCCTTCAAAAAGGCAACCAGAACAAAGAAAGATCAAGGAACTTACTTATTTAAAAATCAATAGTCAAGTCAGCAAAGATTTGGGATGCTTCGCCCCTGCTTCCCATTTCATGTTTTACAGGACATAAAAAGAACCAGGAATATATTGATTTGCTCATTCATTCTGTATGGCCAAAAGAAACTTATGAGCCTGCACGAATCTGTCATGTTTTAAAAACCTCTATCATTCTAAACTGTGCATGGAGCGTGATGTAAAAAAATAAGAAGATGCTGTTACCAGATGGAGACAATGAAAAATGTTAAGCAGTGGCATTATTTTTCTATACAAATTTCCCTATTCACAATCTTTAATGACAGTGCTGGAGATCAGTTGCAAAGTTCAGAAATGAATCCGAACTTCTCCAAAGTCCATGAGGGTTCGGATCAGCATCCCCGGTTTGGGCATATCCCTGTGGACGAGATCCCACAGCTTGCAGTCAAGCAGCTGCAGGGGCTTGAGGGCTAAGATCCGTTAGCCTGAGGAGTGAATAAACTATTCTTGATGGGACTCTCTGGTAAAACAGTCTAAATCTACAATTAACAGCTACCAAATCTGTTCTGAGGACTTACTGTTTTGTGCATTGGAACGATATTATCGTTATTGTCTAAGGACAAACTATTGACATTGCCTCCCCAAATGGAAGCCTGTTGCCAAGTTTTAGGACACCATACCAACAAAAAACTGTGCATTGGTGCACATCCAAATATGCAGGAAAAAGTTACAGTCCATCTAACTGTCTGCACAGGTGTGTTAATTGCACATGCAAATACTAGTTTGTTCAGTTTTGCAAGCCAATCTCAGTCCCCACCTGAATTTCCAGGCTGCTTGTCTTTCCTAAAAGTCCTACTGAATCCACTCCCCAAATATTTGGGGGGCAGAATGTCTGAAAGGAAGAGATGCTCTGTAACAATGAGAACCAGTGCCACTATTACAAGGACTGCAATCAAGAATTTCCCTTAATTTAGGGCTTGATCCTGAACACTCTGATCTAGCAAAGCCATTAAGCACACGCTTAACTTGAAGCAAGTGAGTAAATCCCATTAACTTCAATGAGGCAATTCACATGCTTCAAGTTAACCATGTGCTTATGTGGTTTGATGGATCAAGTCCAGAGTGCCCAGCACCTTGAAGGGCTGATCCCCCATTTCCTACCAAGACTGGAAACATTTGACAGACTCTTTGGAAGTTGCGTTCCCAGCTTTCCAATGCTATACCACATCTGTTTCTAGCTCCAGTAGATCATGAGATGTTAGCACTGACAACAGCCCCTCCACCCCCCATGATCTGACAGATTTTGGCTCCAAGACTTACAATAACAAATCACCTGATCTCATATCAGCATGATGTTTACTCCCTCCTCTAGGCCAGCCATACCACATGCAACTACAGCATCCCTCATACCTACCACAATGGTCTGACGAGGCCGCTCCAACTTGATAGTCACGTTAAAATGAGAAAAGAGAAATAGCCCTGTTGGCTCAGACTGGTGATGCATCTAGTCCAGTATCCTCTCTCTGACAGAGGCCAACCCCAGATGTTTCAGAGACGGCTGCTAGAAATATTGCAGTAGACCACTATGGAGTAACCACCCCAAAGGCCAAGATTCTTTCTAACTTCCCCATTAGGAATTTCTCTTACGCTGGAAGTATGAGAGTTTACAAAATTTGTTGTTGTTGTTGTTTTCTCCACAATTTCAACCCTTACAGTTATAACTCTTTATATTTCTGTTATCCATATAAATATCATCTCCCTTCCTGAACCCTGTCAAGTTCTTGGTCTCAGTGGTATGTTGTGGCAATTAATTCCACAAGCTAATTATGCACTGGGTGAAGCAATATTTTGCTTGATAAGTTTTAAGTACGTAGCATTTCAGTTTCATTGAAAATCTCATTGGTCTTTTCAAATTCTTTTCTCATGAGTGTTTTTCCATAGCTAGTCTTCATTCTTGTGGCCCTTCTCCACACCCCCACTATTTCTTCTATCTCCTTTTTAGACAAGTGATCTGAAATGAACATAATATTCCACTGATATATATCATATTTTCAGTATAATTTTCTATCCTATTCCTTATGCATCCTACCGTTGTTTGGTTTTTTTGACTGCCATTGCACCTGTTCCATAAATTATGCCATGATGCTTTTTGTAAAAAATAAACTCTACATCTTCCCATGTTTTAGAGGCACGCACGCAACCGAGTGTCAACTTTTGCTCATATAGTTTGAAACTCAGCTTAATCATGCCCTGGTTGACAGAAAGAACGAACTTCAGTACTGCAGATGGTTATCAAAGGATGATTCATTTGTGTGTACAAAAGCACAAACACGGCTCACAGAGAACTTATGCGTCATGTATAAAAGAGACTGAACACAAAATAACTAATAATGTTGACGCAGATCAATGGGACCACTACATTAAAGGATAAAAGAGAGGTATTTGAATAAAGCTTAGACAAAAAGAATAGCTAGAATAGACTAACCCAGCAGGGAAAGAGGGAACAATTGGCCACCCAGAACGGTTATTAATGCCAAATTTTTCAGTCCAGTAACAAGAAGTAAATTTATTACCAGTGGAGGAAGCTACACAGGAAATAGCCAGCTGCTGGAAGCCACTCATTGTGTAGCTCAGTCCGTTGTCGTGGGTATCAAGGAAGACACGGAAGCAGAGCCACCTGTGCTATTTAATCTTCCTGGCGGAATATTTTAAAACTTTAAGCCAACAGCTGGCACATGGGGTAAGAGCAAAAACTAGGACAGGATTGAACTCCCAGCTCCGTCCAATCAAGTGAAGAACTTCAATACTGCCTCATCCTTGAGTTTGTTAAAAGATTTGGAACCAGCAAGACGTGTGTACTTTACACAGCCATATTGACAACATCACTGATACCCGTGGAATTGCATCATGGATGAAAAATGGCCCATTATTCTGCTTCCGTCTGAATCCATCTGTCATGGGATGATATGGATCTAAAACTCTAGCTGGAATTGGACACTCCACATCAGACTGTTGTTACAGCAAACACAGACTTTGACAGAGCTATACAGATTTACACCAGCTGAGGATCTGCCAATGTTTTACGAGGGATCTGTCGTTAGTCTAGCATGCACCAAAGAGAGTGCCTGAAAATATTGCTAGAGAAGTTCAGCATAAAAGTGCAACATGTTGAGCGTCAGACATGGCTGGAGCTCAGATGCCAGCAGGCAATTAAAGATAGCAGATAGGATAGGAATAAGAACACAGTACAGCAGAGACAGAATGAGACCTTTGTGGGACACGGATTATCCCACCGCTGCCTCCTGCAGGGCTTTGACATCTTCCTCTGGACCACCTAGGACTGGCCATGGGTCACAGACTAGATGGGTCTGGGGTTGGAGCCAGTCTGCAAATTCCTACTGCGTTAGAGTTTGCTAAATTGCATTTTAGTACTTCTTTATTAGTTGCAGTAGATTTGAGGAGGCGGCTTGTTTGTTTGCTTCTTTGAAGAGACACTGATTTGACTTACATCCTGCTCATTGGTTTATCCATTTCATGGTTGTGCTGCTGAATTCATATTCTACTGCAGTGACCCCGATAAACAAAGAATGGTGTTTTTGTGTAAAAAGGCTTAAATTAGGAACGGCGGGGGAAGGGAGGCAATACAATGAATCACCATGAGCATTCCCCTCCTGCCTCAAAACAAACCCAATCCAAACCTTTTCAGAGCTTCAGGAGAGTTGAATTAAGGACACGCTCTCACATTTTCTAACACGTTCAAATAGCATGGGATAGTCTGGCGAGCTCCTGGTAGTTATTACAGCCCCAATCCTGAAATGAGCACTGCTGGGGTAGACACCAGCTCTTGCTGGGTGCTCGCTGTGGGACTGGGGCCTATCTTTGAAAGCAGGAGATCAGCCAGACCCAGCAAAGAGGCTGCTGTATCAGAATGGAGAAACAGGGTGCCAGACTGAGGAAGTGGGGTTTCTCCTTCGTATGCAGGCCTGAGCAGGTGCTAATGCACAGTAGCTGCACCCGTCTTATTCAGTAGCACTGTTGTGATCAGTTAGTGTGTACTAAAACATTTTATGCCAGCCCATGGCAGAACAGTAAGAGCCAAACTGCTATTGGCTCTTATCTGGGGAGGGCGTGAAAGGAGTTTTTCCCCCCACACTTTGCCAGTCACAGTCCCCAGGCTCAAGGGAGTTCACGGATTGTTCTGTCTCTGTGGGGCACTATGGTATGTATCACTCTAAAAAGGGGGCAGCAGTGGGTTGGAGACAGTTGTGGTTACAGGACTACCTCTGTCCCCTCTCCTGGTTTCTGAGTACGCCCCCCTGAAGTGTCAGGCCTCGTGCCTTTACCTCACCTGGAGTGGAAACCTGCAGTTCTCCCGGTCTTGGACAGGGTGCTGGGCCACAGACCAGCCATGCTTACCCAGCAGCCCCAACTGGGATCGGCAGATGCATATCCTCTTCTTGGGAGCTGTGATCAGTGGTTAGTACAGTGACCAGGCAGCCTGTTCAAAACAAAGTATCGTCAAATCTTAACAATAGGAACCAGGCAAAGCATAAGAGAAGACCCTACGCAGGTGTATCTTACTCGCAGGCTTAGGTAGGCCTACCTTATCCCAGGCCCCTGCCTTCCAGGAAGTCAGTTTCCCCCCCTCAACAGTGTCTGCCTCCCTCTCCCCACTGTGTCCCTTCTTAAAACCAGCCAAAACCCTTGGTTCTCTCCTGTGTCAATTGAGCCTGGTTACACCAGTTTGTGCAGCTCACCGGGGTGTTGGGAGGAGACCTTTGAAGCAGTTGGTTCTGCATTGCCTCGCAGGCTTGTGGGAGCAGCTGTTGTCAGTCTATTGTCCCCCTTCCTGTGCACATGCAGCCAACCCCCTTCTTAATTTAAAGCCTTGTAGCCATACAGTATCCCGGCCACAGTCAGACAAACAGAGAGAACCTATCCTCTTGATGAATGACTACATAGCAGCTCCAAATGCGCCACAGAAACCTGGCCCCATCACTCACCTCTGCACTAACCCACAGAGGAGGCCTGGCACACTAGAAGGAGCAGGGTGGTGTGTAACTGCACGGCCCTTCCCTTCATACCAGGAAAGTCAGGGAGAGACTGTCCTCCAGACCTAGACCTAGCTTCCTCTGAGGGTGACCATAATCCTTCAAGGCGTAATCTAACCCTGTTTTTTCCACTATGGCAAATCTACTGGGTGGCTGAGGGCAGCAGTGTTGGGCCCGAGCCGCTCTTTTCCTCATGCTCAAGGGGGCCGTAGGTTGCCAGAAGGGGAAGATTCTTTGGTAGAGGCTGAAGGGTGGGTCACACAGGCAAAGTAGCTGGGGGGGCCTGGGCAGAGAGTGGCAAGTCCAGTACATACTGGAACCCATCAGCTGAATCATCTATGGTGCTAGCCCAAGCCCAAACTCGCTACCAAGGACAGTTCCATGAGAAAGCCAATGGTGAGCATAGTGTTTCAGAGATTTCATGGGACACTCTCTTTTAGAAGCCTTTAGGAATCTGGTACTTTTACAAAATAAAGACCTGAACTGTTTTCTTAAACAATCTAGCTAAGAGAAAAACTGGAACGTGTAATTGTTTGAAGAGTAAAATAAAAAAAAAAAAAAAAAAAAAAAAGGAATATGAGCACTGGTTGAATGGTCATCGTAAGCTGCATCTGATGCCCCAAAGGGAGGAAAAGGAAGGATTCATTGCCCACCGCGTGGGGGCACTTTCTCTCTAGCCCATAAACAAGGCACTGGTAAGCCTACATTACTGTGTATTCTGCACCTTTGTGAGTGTGTCTGTTAGTGAGGCTCTGTGTAAAGCACTGGCTGATTAGATGTGTGTGTGTGGAAGAGTTTGATTCATATTGAAAGGCACGGAGATATTTTGATATATGGACATTATAAAACATTTGTGTTAATAGAATGTGTTATTTGTTGTCAGTGTAAAGTATGTGGCTTCTTTTCATTACTTAACAAATGATTTAATCATGCATATTTTTACAACTAGATAAATATTTTAATCTCTGTTTACTGCCAGTAGCATTAACTAACTGCTTTCTGTAATCCCTTTATAAATCTCATTTGTAACACATTTAATCTTATATAAATTCTCTTTTGCTTTCTTTAGTATCTTAGATTCCAACTGCTTTTTTCTTTTATTTTCTGGATTAAGATTTTTTTTGTCTGATTGGTGGCTTTTGGAACAAATACTTTCCCGTAGACAATACTGTATCTTGTAAATGGATTTAATCCTGGTACTGAGCATTGACAAAATATAGGCAACATGCAAACACTTTGCATAGCTATAGCTGACTGTACATATATCATATACACAAAGCTCACCTTAAAATATCTTTGGCAATTAAAAATGTCTGAGTGGGAGTCTAAGAATTACAAGTTCTACAAAATTTGGTACCGAAATTTTGAATTTAAACTTGAAAATTTTCTACAGACATCCTTGTGGAACTCTGAGCAAGTGTCTGTGCGTCACCTGTGCATTGGGGATAATAAGGACAAACTAAAGTCTATTCAGAATTGTAACCGAGATCAAATTTTGACACTTGACACTTTACCTACATTAGAAGCCTACTCCAATGGCTACTGATGTCAGTGGGAGTCATTCTATGGATGGAATTCCAGGAGTGCCATGGTGAATTGTCCAACGCAATGAATGAAAATGAACAACGCACAGAAAAATCCATTGATAATACCTTCCTGAAACTGCATATTACCTTTAAAACAGCTACTTCCTAATATAGAAATCCTCTACTCACACTAGAAACAAGGAAACAGAGAATTCCATGTCACACTTGGATGCATCAGTTGCTGGCTGCAGTGATGAATCAAAATAATTGCCTGGTCCAGTGTTTTATATGATTCTAAATATAAAGCTGGAGCTAGAAAATCTTTACATGAATAAACCTCTGATTATAACAAACAATTCAGTGGCTTCCAACAGCCTCATTATTTCTTGGGCATTAAACCTAAAGGAGAAGGGCACATGTTTCGAAATTGTGTTCAACTAATGGGACTGCTTCCCTGATTAATCTTTTCTTTGTACAGTTTTTGGGGTCTGTTCTTATGTCTGCAGGTATAAAAGTCACCTAGGAGTTGCTGCTCCTAATGAAAATTGGATGTTTCAAATCCTCCCAGGATGGATGAACTTCAGAACATTTGGATCCTCATGGAAAAGTCGTATTGACTTTAAGAGAAAGATTAGCATTGTCTATAGGGTTTTTTTTTGGGGGGGGGGGAGGCGGTTTAAAACAGCCTATAGAATTTAAAAAAGAATGATAGCCCTGCTATAGAATTCTAGAAACAAAAACTACAGCAGATAGGATTCAATTCTGTAACTCCATTTATGACAGTGGAGTTACACCAACAGAGAAATTGGCCCTATACGTTTTTAAGTATAATTTCTCAAGTTCTCTCTCAAACTCCTATAGAGCTTTATTGGCTTCAGCCCTGTTAACTTCTATCCGATGTTTCCATGAGAAAAGATTTGCTTTGGTTAGGCATCCCAAAGTATGACATCATTTGGGCACTCATCCAAAACTCCAGAAAGCCCCTTCTCCCCGTACAGACTGCGTGGTGTGTGTGTGGCAGGAAAAGCAGAGGGCAGTGTCCCATTTCATTCCTCAAGGGCCCACGTCATCTCCTGTCATCTAGCATTGGGTCTCTCACGCACCACCTCAAATCTATATAGGTGTGGAAAGTGCTATCTGTTGTTGCTAAATAGCTGAGGTAAAATCCACCAGGAAAATCAGACCAGGGCTTGAACTCACAGGCTAACTTTCGTTGCCTACTGCAGTAAATATATTTACTTCTCTAATTACCAACTGCAGCTAAGTGTCTTAAGATAACAGCAGCAAGGTAATATACACTACAATACCATTCACCTCCAACAAGGAGGTGAGGTAATGGATACACGTTTAGCTATGTAGCAGCTCCCGCACGATCACTGCCACTTAAGATAAAAGGGCAGCTGTTGCATTGATTTGATTTGATTTGTGACGGACTTCTGCTATCGGATGCTTCATGGCACGGCCTGATCTCGCTCCACCCTAAATAATCTCACTCAGGGCCTGATCCCTGGAGGAGCTTCCTGACCTTGCAGAAGGAGAGATCCCTGATCCCTGGAGGAGAATATTGCCTCCTAGGATCGCCCACTCAGTTTCTTTCATTCTCTCGGTTGTGCCTGGCTGCAGCACTTTCAATTCCAGAGGTGAGATTGAGAGAGGCAAGAAAAGTGGCACTTACACAAAAAACGTTTTATCTTTTTTAGCTAGAGCTTGTCAGCAAGGGAACTGCAGGCCATTTTCCTGCCATCGCTCTCCTTTTATGAGTTTGTCTGTCTTGTCTGATAAGCAGCAGCTAGAATGGAGTGAGCTGGAAGGGTCAGCTTCGGAACTGAGAAGATGAAACCCACACAAACCATTTGTTTGAAATTATCGACTTGGGGATCTGCCTTTCACTCTCCCCCTGACCTCTGCTCGGCCCTTGGTCCCAGGCTACTGCAACAACCGTTATCTACTTGTTCCAGAGGGAGGATGGTCTTGTAGCTAAGGAGCCAATCCCATTGAAGTCAATGGGGAAGGCCCTAGAGCAGAGGAAGGCATCAGCTGAGTTGTAATTCTCACTCTGCCAGAATTCGCTTTGGAACCTCAGGCAAGTCCCGTCTGTGTCTCTCGGCGGACAAGCATAATCTTACCTGCAGTGTGATGTGTTATATTGCTGGTGCTTTTCCAGCTTGCTCGTCCCTCTTCCCAAAAGTTCAAAGGAAAGGCCGCCAAAGACCCAAGATTATTCTCTGGAAAAGAAACAATGTAAATTAGATGTTCTCGCTGAATCTCCCTTTTTAAACCAATGTAATCACCAGTGAAAAGTTTGCTGGAAGAAATCTCTTGTGAATGAGAATGAAAAAGTCCCAGCACATGTCTAATAATGAGCCTGCTCTTTTGACCCCAGAAAGCAGCATATTTGGGGCCTCATGGTCAGGAGCTGCAGTTACCTATTTGCTTTGAGTGGAAGGGAAGCCAACCTGGCTGAAAATATTGGCCACTAGCTTAATTCATGAACATATGGTCAGAGTGAAGTCCGAACTCCTGCACCCAAAGCTAACCCTTCCCATCCCAGTGATGGTCTGCCTGGTCTCTCTATGGCCTGGCAGCAGCTGCAGTAGTCAGCAGTTCTAGCCCTACCATTATCTTCCTAAATGGTCCACATGCCAGTTCTTTAATTAATGGAAATGTAGACTCTCTTTATCAGAGGCAAAGCCTTCAGCCCCATTGGTCGCCACTACACAGTGTGGGGCAGTCTACAGACACCGGAATGGGGATTCAAATGGGTTCTGTGTCTGACTCTGCCACTCGCTTGCTGTGTGATCCTGAACAAGATGCTCATGCCAGCATTTTCAGAGGGTGTGGAGATGGCCATGCACTAGGGAAACTGGTTGACCTGCTTTGTCCGGGCTGGTCTCCTGTGGGACTTTCAAAATTTGGTAGGCAAGGGGTGGTGGTTTGGAAGATACGAGGTAACACTTATTCATGCATGGATCTAGCCCAGGGGTGCTTACGTCTGCAGCCGGATTTGAGCAAAGGTTGCAAAAGGAAGCATAACGAAAGCACATAAGGACTCAGGGACACCAACACCTGATATCTGGCCACCAATAGGCCACCTGAGGTCAAACCAATCAAGAAGGCAACTCTGGCAGGGGGCCTCTCTAACACACAGCAGAAGCACTGGATAATGCTGGCCTTTCATGCTATGGCCAGGCAGAGTGGGCACTGGCAAAAATAAATGTGCAATGCCACAGGGGCTAGGGTTCAAGCGGGATAAACAGCGAGATTGCAGCCCACAGCAAAGATAAATAGTCCAGCCCTCCACATCTCTACCCACCAGAACCTTATGGGCATATAGAAATCTCTCACCAGCTGTCAGGGTTCCCTCCCCACGCTGAACGCTGGGGTACAGGTGTGGGGACCCACATGAAAGACCCCCTAAGCTTATTTCTACCAGCTTAGGTTAAAAACTTCCCCAAGGCACAAATCCTTTCCTTGTCCTTGGATGGTATTGCTGCCACCTCCAAGTGATTTAGACAAAGATTCAGGAAAATGACCACTTAGAGTCCCTGTTTCCCCAAAATATTCCCCCAAGTCCCTTCACCCCCTTTCCTGGGGTGGCTTGAGAATAATATACTAACCAATAGGTTAACAAAGTGGGCACAGACCAAACCCTTGGGTTTTTAGGACACTAAAAATCAATCAGGTTCTTAAAAGAAGAACTTTATTATAAAGAAAAAAGTAAAAGAATCACGCCTGCAAAATCAGGATGGAAGGTAACTTTATAGAGTAACACAAGATTTAAAACACAGAGGACTCCCCTCTGGACTCAACTTCACAGTTACAAAAAACAGGAATAAAACTACCTCTTAGCATAGGGAAAATTCACAAGCTAAAACCAAAAGATAACCTAACACATTTCCTTGCTATTACTTACAATTTCTGTAATTGTATATGTATCATTTTGGGATCTTTTTAGGAGCTGGTTTACCTGGTTGGTCTCTCTCTCTCTCTATCTCTCTCTCTGTCCTGAGACGGAACAAAACAAAGAGAGCACAAACAAAACCTTCCTCCCCCCTCCCCACTCCAGATTTGAAAGTATCTTCTTTCCCCATTGGTCCTTCTGGTCAGGTGACAACTAGGTTAATTGAACTGGTAAGTGATTCTGTACCTCTGGCCAGGAGGGATTTTATTTTACTGCTTACATAAAGGTTGTTACCCTTCCCTTTATATTTATGACACCCGCATATGCTAATGAGATCTACATGCTCCTGGAACCCCCTGAAGTAAGTGGAACACCCACAGAAATGCTCAGCACCCCCAAGACCATCTAGCATGACCAATGCATCAGATCTGGGGTGCAAGGGATGGCATTGTAGGCACATGGACGTGCCAGGCAAACATCATGGTTGAGGTGAGTGCCTGTTATGCAAAAATGCTCATTTTATTGCTGCCTCATTCCCTCCCCTGCGTCTGTCTCATCCACCTGGTGTCTCGTCATAAACCTAGATTGTTTTTTTCTTCTTGTTTGTACCATGCCAAGTATAATGGGGCCCTAATCTTTGGGTATGCCTACATTGCAAGTAAAGGTGTGATTGAAGCATTCACAGGCCTACCTGTGTTAGCTTTTATCTAGCTAGCAGGTAGCAATAGCAGTGTAAACATGGTGGTACAGGCTTCAGCATGGGTTAGCTGCCCCTGTACAAGCTCGCCAGGGAGCCTGGGGAAAAACTCTGGTTGCTAGCCCATATTGCAACATCTGCACTGTTATTGTAACCTGTGCTAGCTAGATTAAAGCTAGTGTGGATAAGACTACCTGTGCTACCACCACACTTTCACATGCAGTGTAGATGGACTCTTTCATTGAGGCTCACAGGTACCACCTCTCAGGATTGGGTCAACATTTACAAAGTGCTGTCTATATTTATGGTGCTGCTAAAATTATTTTTAATCATAATAATGCGGATGATAAGTAAAGATAAACAGAAAGACGGGTAAGAGGTAGAAAAACAAAACAGACAGCTGCTTGCCTAATTTCACTTTGTTAGTTATCTCCAGCCCGTTGCATTTTAAATATTTGGCGCAGATGAAGGAGTTGATTTTCAGAAGAGTCTAGGTCATTGACATTCAATGGAATGTGTGTTTCTAAATCCCTTAAGCACTTTTGAAAAACCTCCTAAATTCTGCTGCAATAATTGAATGCATTAACAACTCTGGGTTTTAATATTTGTATTCAGAAGTAAACACTGGGCATATAGTGAATTAGAGAGAACTTCCAGTAATTGTTTTTGGGAGAAGCTACATTTTGTGAAAAATAGAGAAAGACTAACTTTTCTAGAGCTACTGACTTAAATCTTGTGAGTTTAAACACGAGAGTACTGTTTCCAGGCTAAGATCTGGAGAGTGTCGGATGACGGACTTCTGCTGCTTGCTAAAGTGTTCTCTTGATTTTAATATTCTGATGCTTTCACTTGGTTTTGGGTGGTTGCATTTTCTGGGGGAGGCAGAGAGAAGAACAGGATTTCTTGTGGCTGACTTATTTCTGCACTGTACTCGTGTACTCTCTCTGCATCCTATAGCATAAACTTATTCCGGAATTTGAAATATTGTGACTGGACGTGAATGTTTCTGAGTATAGATTTTTGATGCATTAAGGCCTCATAAAATGGAAAATTATTAAAGTAAAGCAAACCCTGAAGGAGTTGTCAGGTGAAATTTCCATATTAGTCCCAGGGAGCAGGGAAGAGAAATGCTAGCATTTCTGACTTTCATCCCTAATGAGGAGTATTGCTTTAAAAATTGATTTTAAGAAAAAACACATGGAAAATGAAAGTATGGTGAGCTCCAACAAATGAAAAGCCAGGCCTTTCGATAAAAGTAAAACATTAGAAGATACTCCAACCCAGGAACTAGAAAAGTGTAATATAGTAGAACATGCCTTAATAATATACTGGTTTAAAAACAAGTAACAATATATTGCAGTAGTATGGAACTTTATTCTAAAGATCTTAAAGTGCTTCATGACAGCCCTAGGTAACATATTCATTTGATAGATGGGAAAATCAAGTCAAAGAGTGATTTGCTTAAGAACACAGAATAAGGTCTGGTCTGCACTGGAGGGGGCAGGGGCGAGCTAAGTCCGTCTACGTTACACAACTTCAGCTATGAAAATAGTGTAGCTGAAGTCGACATACTTAGAGCTACTTACCAGAGTGTCTTCGCTGCGGTAGGTCAACTGCTGACGCTCCGCCATCGACTCCGCCTACGCTTCTCACTCCGGTGGAGTACCAGAGTCAACGGTAGAGCACTCCGCGGTCGATTTATCGCATCTTCACTAGATGCTATAAATCGACCCCCGCCCTGGATCTATCGCTCCGGAGGTAAGTGTAGACATGCCCTAAGACATTATTACCACTAAAATTAGAATTAAGAGATGAAATCCTGACCCCATTGAAGTCAATGGGAGTTTTGCCATTGACTGCAATGGGTCCAGGATTTCAACCCCCAAGTTCTGATTCCCACATCATGTTCTTGCCATTGAGTACATCATACTCCCTGCCATCCTGTGGCCTGGAGTATAATATCAGAAAAATTGTAACCCTTCTGCCAGTCAGAGTTGGCAGCAACAAGGGCCAGGTTTAGTATCTAGGAGTTCCTTTTCAACAATACAACACAAAACCGGCTTGAGCCCCCACCCAGTGACCTGGGACAATTACCCATCACCCCCTGGGCACCTCTAAGAGGCAATATTTCCCCTCTCGCAAGCACAGAGTCTGAGGCTTGGTCCACACTGGGGCGGGGGATCGATGTAGGAAACGCAACTTCAGCTACGAGAATAGCGTAGCTGAAGTCGACGTTTCCTAGATCGAACTAAGTTTACTTACTGTGGGTCCACGCGGTGCAGGCAAGCTCCCCCGTCAACAGCGCTTCCTCCTCTCAGCGAGCAGGAGTTCTGCAGTCAACGGGGGAGTTCTTCTGGGATCGATTTATCGCATCCAGATGAGATGCGATAAATCGATCCCAGAAGATCGATCTCTACCCGCCAAATCAGGCGGGTAGTGTGGACCTAGCCTAAGTGTAGCAAAAAACTTGTAATAAAAGGAGGGAAATAACTTGGCATTACTTTGAGGATACACCGCAAACAGGGCTCATACAGGGCTCAACATAAACCATGAGCGAAAGACCCACCCCCAAGTAAGTTGGGCAGTGTCCTTTTCCCCTCAGGTTCTTAACTCCAGCAACCCAAAAGTCCCTTTAACATGCCTGTGCCTTCTTTGCATCCCACTCACAGTTGTCCTTGGACTGTGCAGACCCAGAGTTCAGAGGTGCATCTGCAGAGTTCACCTCCCACCCTGGATGGAGTGGGGGGTAAGGAGGCACCTTACTTGCTCCGCTGCTCAGGCACTCACTTGTCGCTACTCTCTGTGGGGCTCTGCTCTGGCCCTTTCTGCCAGCCACCCTGCTGGCCGCTCACTTCTCCCCTCCACCAGCCACCCTGCTGGCCGCTCTTCTCCACCAGCCGCCCTCGCTCAATTGAGTCTAAATTAGCTCTGTATTACACAGTGGAGAGAAGAAGGGTCAGATGGTACCCGGGGCCCTTAGGCAGGGCTCACACCTCCAGGTACAAGAACCTGTCCCCACCCTCTCGCTCCTCACTGGGCTTTGGAACCCATGTCTCCTGCCCAGCAAGTGCCCTTTAGTTGAGGGTGAGTCCCTCAATCGGGAAATGCCAAGTACAGTTCTGCTGCCTTTGATTCACACAACAAGGATAACAACCCTTTACTCCTACCTCAATAACAAGAAGACTGGGAATCCAACTGTGATGTTACCTGATTAAAATACGACCCTATAGATCATGGCTGCAACCAGTGTTATATATTTACAACAAATCTTTTACAAAATGTGGCATGTACGATGTCTATGGAAAGGTTATGATTTGCTGAATATGAATATGCCATTTGTATGCATGTGTTGTTTTTGTATGTGAAGTTATAAGTATTGGCTCTATACCTGGATTTTAAATGTTTGATCCTGGGGTAACACCCACAAGGGAGCTAGCCCGCACATCTTGGAGGGACTATTCAAATTAAGTGGCTAATCAAGGAACACTTAACTGACAATGGACCATGGGAGACACCCATCTACACTGAATGGACTGTCCTGCAAACGTGCTGTCTGGGGGATAGGTAATGATTTCCTGCTGTGACTAAGTGAAATCATGCATGGACATGTGACATGCCCATGTGACTCCAAACGCCCATCTTTTACCTGTAATTTTCCACTAGCTGTGCTGAGGGATTTGTTTGAAACAATGGGTTTCCCTCCACGTGGCAGAAGCTATAAAAGGCCCTGGAAACATCTCCATTTTGCCTCTTTCCTGCTCAGACCTCCGGACTATGGACTTATACAATGGGAGCATTCTAACCAAGGGACTGAGGACCCTCCAATGATTTGGAAGCAACCAGAGACTTAACAAGCCAGCAGTTTATTCCATCACTGCTATAAGCCTGAACCAAGAACTTTGCAATTGCTGTATGTATTTGATTCCTTTAATCGATTTTAACTCTAACCTTTCTTTCTTTTTATGAATAAACCTTTAGCTTATAGATACTAAAGGACTGGCATCAGCATGATTTTGGGATAAGATCTAAGTTATATATTGACCTGGATGTGTGGCTGGTCCTTTGGGATCAGAAGAACCTTTTATTCAAAGAGATTGGTTTTAAAGAACCACTCACCTCTAAGTCTAGTGTTTTTGGTCGAATGCAAGGACTGGAATGCCTAAGGAAACTGCTTTTATGACTTCTTGTTAACCACTGTGGTGAAACAGAAGTTTACTTTTGTTGCTGGTTTGAGTATATCCTATGGGGGATAGCCACCAGTCTTGGGGTGTATCTGACAGATTCCTCAGCAGTTTGTCCTGAATTTGGCACTCTCAGTTGTGGCCCAAGAAGGCACGGTTACACCAACTGTTTGGGCAAGTAATCCCATCATGCTGTGCATCTAGGCAGGGTGGGTGTGTCCATGCAAACAAGATCAGCTCCTGAAGTCCTCTTCCACAGCTCACCACTAGATGTCAGGGGAGAGCTCATTCAGACTCTGCTTACACAGTCAAATAGTCTAGGCAGAAATTCAGGGTACATCTTCACTACCAGCCGTATCGGCGGGTAGCAATCGATTTATCCGGGATCGATATATCGCGTCTCATTAAGACTCTGGCACTCCACCAGAGCGAGCGGCGGTAGCGCAGTCGACGGGGGAGCCACGGACATCGATCCCGCGCCATCTGGACCCCAGGTAATTCGATCCAAGATACTTCGACTTCAGCTACACTATCTTGGATCGATTCCCCCCCACCCGCCCCGTGTAGACCAGCCCTCAGTCTCACCGAGTTACAAATAATAGTTGTAAGGTCTTTGGGACAAGGAGAGAAAGAGAGAGAGAGAGGAAGTGTGTGTGTGTGTGTGTGTGTGTGTGTGTGTACGTACACACAATGGCACCCTCATTCCTGACTGTGGCCTACTGCAAGTCAGATAATATTTTTTTGTTTCAATCTCAACCGGGTGGGTACAAACTATAGAATTCCATAAGACTTTACACTTAGTCCCAAAGGGAAAAAGTGAGAAACAATTTAATTGTATTAACAAAAGAATTTTTTAAATAGCAATCTTTATTTCTAAGTGAAATTGATCCCACAATTTTCTGGAATGAATACAGGACAAGAGGGAATCTAATTCTTAATGACTACAGGCTTCAGAGCTGGCTGCTTTACAGTCTTTAATATGGCTGATACTGAAACTGACGGACATGCAATACAACAGCCATTATGTACAATACACCCACATCACTGTTGGAGAATAGTTAAAAGGCTCCAATCCCTACACTCATTTTGTCTTTGTATTTGTACTTTTAGTTTAGAACAGTTTTGTTATTATCCATTGCAGTGGCTGTAGGGGATTCCACTATTTTACAATGTGACAACTTCTTAAGTATAGGTCACATACATGTTTTAATTTGTATTCAGATCTGAAATTCAAAATACCCCTTCTCCTCAACAAGCAAATTCAGGGATTTCAGATCCAGGCTTTGGTTTACAACATTAATGAGATAGATGAAGCCACCAGGAGTCTGATCCCAAAAAAACATATTCAAGTTAAAGGAAAAACTTCCGTTGATTTGAACAGGCTTTACATCAGGCCCTAAATTCAGATACAAGTTTGAATCCTTACAGCCCCATCCATCCCCAGTGTTCTTCAACCCCTCTCCAAGGAGAAGGGTCCAGTCTGTAATCTTCACTGGAAAACCCATCCTCAGTAATCAGCTGAGAACAAAAAAAAACATTTCCAAGAACGGTCATTAAAATCTTGTCTTTAGTATTCAAATAGGGTTGCCACTATTAACAAAAAAGAGGCCTTTTATTAAAAAAAAAAAATCTGAATGATTCAGTTTTAGCTACATTTTTAAAGGGGCCTATGAAAAAATTTTCTGACAGAATTTGCGACTGCCCAATTGTGCACACAAAATGCAAACCAGCCCTGGTTGAAACGGTTTCAATTTTGGAGGAGGAAAAAATGTGAGGAAAATATTCACAATATATTTAAAAAAAAAAATCACACCTCTGTTTTTCAGCCAACTCTAGACCTGGTCTTGACATTTTAAAATATTTGATGAAAAATTTGAATTTCCCCCACAAAACAAACCAACCAACCCCTTTTTTTCAAACCAGCTCTAACCTTGTTGTGCAAGCAAACCTAGGCATCTTTTGCTAGTAGTGCTTATGAGCATAGAAGGAGCATTTTGAAAGATCCTCTGACAATCTGCCTCAACTTGGTGCCCTAGAAGAACATCCTAAAACTGAAGCCATAGGCCCTAATCCTGCAAGGTGTTCTATGCAAGCACTCTCCTGCGCCTATGCGGTATATCCTGCAAGGCTGGGGGTTTAGGACCTCAAGCAGGAAAGATTTATGCCAGGGCTTACCTTCACACACTGTGAATAGTCCCATTGACTTCAATGGATGCATAAAGTTAAGCGTGTGAATAAGTCTTTGTAGGACTAGGGCCTAAGAATCCAGTTTGCAGCATCTCCTCATCATTTGAGCAATTATTTCCAATTGTTTTCAGTTGATCACCATTTGTTGTACTGGGCTTCCTTCAGATTACTGCTAAATATCCTGTATTGATTTTAAAGCGTGAGGCTAGACTACTCCATTTATCACCTCTGTCAGGTATGAAAATGCTTTTTGCTTGTCATTGCAGATTAATAACTATCTCGGGCTTTCCACCAGCTGAAATAAAAACTGCTTTGTTCAGACATTCATTCGGCCTTTGTACTCTTTTATAATTGAGATTTCTTTTAAAAACTACTCATTTCTCATTTTACTGGGCACGACCACGGTACTTAAGGTTGCAAAAGCAGCTTCTGTTATGACCCTTTGAAACATTAAACCTCAAACCTCATTGGCTGAAGAGGTCTAAGCCAGAGCTCCTGATATTATCCTCCTCCAGTTCTGGTCTGAGAAGCCAGGTCTTCTGCTTAAGGTCTGAGGGGACTATGGCCTTGCCTAGGTCAAGGCGGTGGGGTTCCCATTAGGTGGACACTGCAAGAAGTATCTGTGCTAACTGCACTAGATATTGTCTCTGTTGTTAGACCATTTCCAGCACCTTCTGCTCTTGCTTTCTCTGATTTGTCTTCTCTGGTGCTGCTACTTCTGCTGTAATAGTAGCATAAGCCGTAAAAGAAGAGCACATGATCTCACATGGCAGGAACAGGTGCAGGGAGAACAGATGGAGAAGCAGCAGCTGTGGTAGGCATTCCATCTCCTCTTCTCGCTAACTGGAGGGCACAGGTTTAGCAGCTCACATTTCCCTTGCCAATAAATCAACCACCACCAGCAGTGAATATGCAGTCTCTCTCCTCTGCTCGTCAGCTGTGTAGGGCTGCAGCTACACTGCGAGCACACAGATCCTCCAGGGAACACAATAATATTGATAGCTTCTGCTTCCTTTAGTAGTGATCAGTTAAACAGAGTATGAGTCACCCACACTTCCAGTGACACTGCTGGTTCATAATAATAGCAGAGGCATTTTACCTCAGACTCAAAACTTAACAAACCTAGGGGCAAAACAGAAAGCAGGCAGTGGTGCAGGTGGAATGACAAAACACGGGCAGTGGCATTCAGGTGATGTAAAATACAAAGACTCTACCCTATCGGTGTCATCTTCTTCTCTTCGTAGACAATAGCACAGAATAAATTCCTGGGCATTACTCCATACATGAGAAAGCTGTTATAAAACTCTGTGTCACTCTTGAAAAACATAGTTTTTAATGATGTGTTCTAAACACGACTCTCCCTTTCAACAGGGGCCTACCCTCTCTGGTATGAAGTTCCCAACTTCCACCTTTTGCCTTGGGATGGAGACCCCTCCTACAGCCTTTGGAGAAGCAGGAAATCCCCCAGAAGTCACTCCAACACTGTCAGCAGTGAGGACAAGAATCACCTTTGTCAGCAAACACACAGTCCGAGTGTCCCTCCAGCGTCAGTCACTGATCAGAGCGCCTTCTTTCCTTAGGACTGGCTGCTTCTCATGGACCGTGTGCTCAGGCTGCTCCTTGGACCTGTCCCCCAGCCCAGAGCTCAGAGTCTCAGCTTGCACGTGCCACGTCCAGCAGCCTGTGCAGTCACTTCTCAAAATGAAGTCAGAGTGAGATTTTCTGCTAGCTGCCGAGCCAATCAGGGCCCTGGGCAGAGGGCTGGCCCATTCACGCTGTTGATATGTGGCGTGCGGGGTTCCACAACAGGAACATACACGTGTGCTCCCCTTTAGGTGCATTAGCTCACTGGTGTCAGTGCTTCTCTGGTGTATACAAGGCAGACAGTGAAGGGCTGCCCAGAGAAGGGAGCAATGACAAATACTGTTATTTAAACAGATTGTCAAAAGACCGCGTATTGCCTGTGCAAGGAGAAAAGATATGTTCCCTGCCAGTATAGAGTAACTGTGCCCAAATCACTTAGCTGGCAGAGGAGTCTGCATAGGGTTGCAATGGCCTCTGCAGAAAAACAATCATAAAGTGTAATAATGAAAGTTCATTCTCGTCTAAAAAACAACAGACGGTGAGAACTAGACATTTAGAAATAAATGATGCAGCCCCTAGGTTAACAGGGATTAACAGCAAAGAGGTTTAGTGAGCATGGATCCTTTCCAGTTTATTGTCCACAGATGCATTAAAACTCGTTTTTATCTTCCTTTTCATTAGCCAGATACGTCATCAGCATTAGTAGTAGCCACCTCCTCTTCCTCTGGTTTTAATTAGAGTATGTGGGATGGGGGGAAGCATATTTGGTATGAAGATGCACTAGGTTTTTTTAAAAAATAATAATTTGGCAATATTTGAATGTTTTCATTAGTCACATGCTGCCTGGGCCAGATTTTCCGAAGCATTCAGCACCCACAATTAAAGCCAGCTTTTCCTATGAGTCTAGCACATTTGGTGCACTCTGGGTGCTGGGCATGACTGAAAAACTGCCCGTAAGTGTCCCAGTGAGAGGTATTGGGAGTGGAGCTTATTTAACTGCTTAAATGGGTGCTGTTTCGCTTGAAAATCTGGTCCCATCTGTGCAGACATACACTAAGGCTGACCATGGAAAATAGGTTTTCTGTCTTCATTTTTCTCCCTGAAACCCATCGCATTAGGTTCTGACCCCTAACCAACCTAGCTGCTTATTAGTGGGAATTATCAAGGTCTTGCTTTCCCAGGGGAAAGTCCTGACCATCCTCAAATACACAACATCTGTCCTCCTAAAAGTCACCATTTGATGCTGAAGCACCTTCCCAGTTACTGGTCTATCCTGAACCTTCCACGTCTCACTCCTAGAGAAGTTTATTTTCAAGAATATGCATTTCCTAGCAGGCATATTGCTTCTTTACCAACTACAGTAACTCCTCACTTAAAGTTGTCCCAGTTAATGTTATTACATTGCTGATCAATTAGGGAACATGCTTGTTTAAAGTTGTGTAATGCTCCCTTCTAATGTCCTTTGGCAGCCGCCTGCTTTGTCCACTGCTTGCAGGAAGAGCAGCCCGTTGCAGCGAGCTGGTGGGGGCTTGGAACCAGGGTGGACCAGCAGCCCCCCATCAGCTCCCCACTCCCCTAAGTTCCCTGTGCAGCAGCTGCTTGCAGTTCAGCTGTGTCCCTCCCCGCACTGCCATGTGCTGCTCCTGCCCTCTGCCTTGGAGTTGCTCTCCGAAACTCCTGCTTGCTGTGCGGTGGGGAGGGAAGGAAGGGGGGGCTGTCAGGGTGTCCCCCTCCCTCCTGCACCCCACTTACCCCATCTTCCATAGAGCAGGGGACACACACCAGGGCTCAGGACGGAGGGAGCTTTCAGCAGCTGGTCTCAGCAAGCTGATCTAATTAACAAGGCAGTGTACTTAAAGGGGAAATGCGCATCTCTCTCTCTCACACACACACCCTCCCTCCATTCCTGCTGCCTTGTAGAGTGAGAGAGTTAACCCTCGAGGGCTCAGCCAATTGCTAGTTCATCATTTAGCAGTAAGGGAAATATCCCACCCTCTGACTCCTCCACCTCAACCAAGCTTCACAATCATCATCACCGTGTGCCAGTATTAAACTGTTTGTTTAAAACTTATACTGTGAGTGTGTGTATATATATAGTCTTTTGTCTGGTGAAAAAAATTTCCTTGGAACCTAACCCCCACATTTACATTAATTCTTATGGGGAAATTGGATTCGCTTAACATCGTTTTGCTTAAAGTCACATTTTTCAGGAATATAATTACAACGTTAAGCGAGGAGTTACTGTACGCTCACTAGTGCCTAGGAGCTAAAGGCCAGAGAGCACACTGCACTCAATACACCAGAGATGATGCAGCCGCAGCTTGTTAAGTTGCCTGTCCCCAAGTGAGCTGGGTTAACTTTGATATACCCGATAGTAGTGCCAACAGACTTTGGACTAAGGATTCTCTCTTTGCTTGTTCGTTCTTGTATTTGTATTTTTTGGGGGAAGGGAAATCAGAGATTAGGGCTAAAAATAAATTGGAACAACATTTGTTTAATAATAAAAATTAAACAGGTTTTCAAATGTTTAGGAAGTGCATTGTCCAGAACATGCTCTGTGTAATTATTATGTTTGAAGTAGAGAACATTTTTCAGTACAGTGTTTGTAAAATTCTGTCAAATGTGCATATATGGAAACCACAGGATTTAAATAGGATATCATTACCATACAGACACTTAACAATTTAATAGCATTTTGTCAGCATATTTACTCCCAGAGCCCAATTTCCTAATGTTTAACATGGTTTCCCCTATGGCTCATAATTCTACGTTTTTCCAAAGTAGCTTTAAACTGATCATCACATTTCCTCTTTAATGCAGGGATTAACAATGACTTCTGAAGGGTCCCAAGTTCCAGATTTGTGAAGGATAATTGAACTTTTACCACATTAGTGTGAATTGTCCAATACCATAATTATCAAATGCAGTACATTATGCTGTGGGTGAAATTTAGACAGAGAAGCCTATAGGAACCACGAGATGCAATCTCAATCCAGCACCCTGAAAACACTAAATTATATTATTTCCAGGTCCACCTTTGTCCCCTAGCCTTCAAATGCAGCATCAATTTTGACCCCTCTAGAGGAGACAACACTGCTGCTAGGTCCTGCTGGTTATTTCTGTACATCATGTCCAAAATCGATCCTCTTTCTCCATTCCCACAGCTAAAACCACTGACCACCTCATTTTCGGCCTGCTACTCATCTTTTCACTCAAAGGCAGCCTCCTTCTCCCTGAATCCTTCAAGCCACCTGAAATGCTGCTGAAGTCTTGCACCTTTCCTGCTTACCCAGCCACCTTTCTCTTACCTTCTGCATTCAACTCAAGATAATTCTCCTTGCCTGCAGAGCTCTGTACAACTCAATCCCTGCTTACACCTCTGCCCTTATCGCTTATTACTCCCAGTCCCTTGCTCTTTTCACTCGGCCCAAGCTGCCACCTACTCATCATCCTTTCTGTAACTTGTCTCCTAGTCTCGACTTTGTGCTGTCTGTCATATGCCCCCCCCCCCCCATGTCTGGAACTCTCCTCCTGACCTGCTCTGTCAGGCTCCCAACCTCTCCCTTGAATCTCCGAAACCAATAAACTTTAGTGCATGCTAATGAAAGCTAATTTTATCCAATGCCACCCCTCACCAACCGGCCAGCTGGTCAGATCAGCCCCTAGCCGCAGACATTGTTTTCCTTAACGAGGCTATAACTCCAAGCGGGCAATCCAATGTGTCTTTGGTCTATCCAGTAATGAATGTAAAGGTTGTTGCTCAAGTAGTAATAGTCCTCTTTTGGGTTGCAGGACTGGTTTCCTCTTTCGTTTTAGGGTGTGATGGTCAGTTGTGTTCAGAGATCTGACAAATAGTTAGTCTCAGCCATGGACCTGGCGTTATGACTACGCCAATTCAGGGCTTATTTCAAATTAAATGTAACGGGGTATAGACATGGATTAGAGAGATCCAGACCTTTAAGGAAGATGAGAACGTGTAGTTACTTCAGCACAAGTTTAAATCGTCTCCTGTTTCACCGAAGCCTGAACACCTTGTCAATCCTCTCAAATACAAGCTCTCGACTCTTCTCGGGTCACACACACACACACACACACAGTAGGTAGTTTATCTTGAGCACATAATTCCTTTTAAATGGCATTAATTCTCCTCCACAGGGAAAGCTGCAGCTATTCCCACCTACCAGAATCTGTTTGCATGGTATCTCGATGGGTGGAAGTTATCCAGAGACACGTGCTGTAGGTCAGTAATAATCCGTACTCCCAAATGCTGTATTCTTTGCCTGCCATTAAAAGCTCCATTGGGGTAGTGAACTTTGCTGGCAAAATGAGAACATAGGCATGTTTCAGATTTACTATGGCTTGATTTTAAAACCAGAGAGCCCTGAAAATGTCTCTCTAACCTTTGGGGAGAGAAAACAGAGGAGTCAGGATGACTAAGAGTGACCTAAAACTAGAGAACCCCTTAGATAGTCACAGCCTCTTGCAGCTTCAGTCACTCAACTGCTGGGCTCTAAAATGGAACGTAGTAGAGAGACAGCTTTTGCATGTTCCTTTTCCCAGTGTGGAAGGAGCTATGGGCATGCCATTTGAAGGCCCAGATACCACTGGACTGCTAGGTGGTAACCTATTTCCACAGCCATGGCCTGGCAAAATCTGGCCATCATGTAAGACAATGCAACTTCAGCACTTTTCCTGCACCCAGGACAATAACAGCGAGGGAGACATCCAATTTTTGTGCAGTCAATACCAGCCGCTGAAGACTGATTCCTAATATAATCTACCTGCTTTGGATGAACCCCAATGGACAGGCAACCTAATCGCTAGAACTTTAGATTTTTATTCCTGATGAACTAGCCAGACACAGAAGAGCAACCAGAACGGCTCTGGCAAAGACTTGCTGACAAAGAGCCAACCTGAAGTGAATTGCTGGCTGTTGAAAGTCCAGGCAATTCCAAGGAAGGTTACTCTTAAATAATAGCTAGCCTCAGCATTTTGGGCCTGGGAAACCGTCTTTTGCTGCCCCTCCCCGGCAAACATAACCAGCTCTTATCTATCATGATCATCCCAGCATGCATGGGGCTGACCAGAGATTCTGGGGAGGGGATACCAGTATCATTCTTTGGGAGATCCCCCAAATGTAACTGACTCATTCTATACACTGAACTTGGGGTTTGGGGTCAGGGACATACAATAGTAGGCTCCCCCCACCCAGCGTCCTGCTGCAGTATATTGTGCCATTCTACCCTAGCAATCAGTGTACGTCAACCTCGGCTTTCAAGGCTCTCTTGGAAAAGACACAGCGTAGAGATTTCCCTGTTTAAAAAAAAGTAGTAGGCTAATCTTCTCCCTCACGTTTATAGTTGCCCAAATGAGAGATCCCTTCACCCCCCACCCAACGGCCAGCGCTGATGAATGTATGTGGTGTTAGCCTGCTGCAATGACAGTATTTCATAGATTCTTAGGCCAGAAGGGACCGATGTGATCACCTAGGGTGACCTCCTGGAGAGACCAGGGCAGGGTTGGGTCATTGTCCCCTTTTTGCAGGTGGGGAATCTGAGGCATAGAGAGAGGTGGATTGGAAGGCCAGAGAGAGTCCATATTGTCCAGGGCCCAGTCCAGTATAATAGCCACTAGGCCATGCTCTCAGATACTGTCTCTTTGGTCTGTATTTAGAGAAAGAACCTAGCACAATGAGGTCCTGCTCCATGACCCAGGGGATCATGGTGCTACCACAATAAATAATGATAATAGCAGCAGAGGGGCAGACTGCCTAGTGGATGGGGCACTGGCCTGGGTCTCAGGAAACCTGGGTTCTACTCCAGGCTCTGCCCCTGGCCTGCAGGGTGACCTTCCCCTCTATGCTTAACTTTCCCCATCTGCAGAGTGGGGACAATGGTGCTGACAGCCGCTGTGAGATCTGCTGGTGAAGAGCGCTACCGAAGAGCTAGGTAGTGGTATAAGAAAGTTACAGGATTGTCACGCTCTCTGGGTGTCACTCTGAAGCCTAGAAACGCTGTCAAGTCAGTGGGAAGCGATGGAAACAGCTATAAGCCAGGGTCGCACCATGAGGCTCTCTTTGTTTAGAATATCACCAGGTTCCATCATCACTGGGATTCACCGTCTGTTCCCACATGTACTGGCATATGGAGGCACAAATTACACCCAGGTAACTGAATGGGCTTTCAGCTAGTTATCACTGTACTAATGGTTTGGCTTGGCAGAAGCATAGAGGGAGCACTCCCACGTGTGTGGGGCAGCCTGGGAGACTGCAGTGGTGCTCTGGGGTAGGTTGTGCCTGTGGGGCTGCCGATGGTGGAACAGTGAGTAAAGACCGCGAGGAAGAAAGAGTCCCATTTTGTGAATAGAAAGAGGTGCCAAGAATAATCCCCCACCTTGACATGGCCTGCAGCCCAGTCCCCCTCATGCTGCCATGGAGACTGGTGTTTGGTTTTGGACTTAACCATCTAGGCACAAAGAACCAGCTGGTACTGCAGGCACACGCAAATCTGAAGAATGAAACTATGGGTCCTGTTGTTAATCCCTTTCCTCCATGGGGACGAGGGGATTGTCTGCATCTCCTTCAGCGTGCTCATAGCACTTGCAGCTCTGCATTCAAACAATTATTCTAATCTAATCTCATGCTTCAGGTCTTCAGCCAGTCACCTGCAGAGGTCAGGAAGGAATTTCCCCCCCTCAATGCTCAATTGGTCAGATGTCTTCAGGAGTGGGGTGGATGGTTGCTCTGAAGCATCAGGGATTGACCAGAGCTGGGGGCCAGGGTGGACCAGTGCTCTGAGGTGTTCCAGAGAATCCTTTCCAGCTGCCTGGCTGGTGGGTCTTGCTCAGATGCTTGGGGTCTGACTGATCATGGGTATATGGGGTTGGGAAGGGATTTCCCGGAGATCAGTCTGGCAGTGACCTTGGTTTTGTTTTTTGCCTTTGTTTGCAGCATGGGTTGCCTGCTGGAATCATGTGGGCACATCTCACCTCATCAATTCCCTGCCATTGCTGGGGCCTCAGGCATTGGTGGCACCTCAGTCATTCTCCTGTTTTCTGCCCGTGGCATATAATAGTCTAGTCTCCTGAGGACTACAGGGCTTTGGTTTAACTCATGTTATTTGACTCAATACAGGGAGAACTGGCTGAAATGTAATGGCCTGTGATAAATGGGAGATTAGACCAGATGATCTAATGGTCCCTTCTGGATTTAAAGTCTACAGAAATTTAACACAGGCCTGAAATGCCCTGGAATAATTCCTAATTTCAAGATGCAGAATGACAAATTCTGGGCAGCTCTAGGAAAATGGAGATGGTTGGTTACACTAGAGCTATATAACTAGTTTAGGAGTAACAGCCGTGTTAGTCTGTATCCGCAAAAAGAAGAACAGGAGTACTTGTGGCACCTTAGAGACTAACAAATTTATTAGAGCATAAGCTTTCGTGGACTACAGCCCACTTCTTCGGATGCATAGTTTAGATTAACAGATGTCCAATGCTAAAGCAGGCTGCCCCCTCCTTCCCCAAGGATGTCCTCTACTACTGCTCTCGGGCTATTTATTGGCCAAAATCTTTTTTCCATTAAGTTGGGCTGTAGCTATACACAAACCATAATGAGTAAATATAATGGAGTTTGAGTGCATTCTATTTTTGCTAACCACACCTTTATTTAGCAATATTGGCCCTGGCTCACAATTGCGCAAACAGAACATGTTGCAATAGAAATTACTTCCAAAGTGAGCTAAAATACCAGACTCAAACACTATTGACATGCAAGATGCTTACCAAGTCAGAAAAGGCCTTTGCCGCTTTGGATAGAAGCAAAGTCATCAATCACATCATTAAAGTCTAATGACTTGGTGAAAGCAGTTTCAAAAATGCTAGAGCATGTATGTGGGCCTGACGCACTATACTTTGAAAACCGCTTTTGAAGCATTTCTAAACTGAATAATTTTTCCATATTAGTGTTTGATGTTGGCGTGCAAAATACAGTCCCAATATTAAGAAGTGCCTTCTAGCCTCGATCTTCCAATATTTTGTGCATGATTTATCACTCTTCAAGAGCATTTGGAATTGGATAAACGCCTCTGGATATCCATCAGGTCATTGGCAGCCCCTCCTTCTAAAAGCTTTAGCGTAGCAATTAATACGCTCATAAATGTAACCTCTAGTTCAGTTCTTTATATCAAAGCGGGGTATTGATCCTGAATTCTTGAACATTTTCATATCCTTTATTTTTCTTTCAGGATGGGCCAGTGGTTAGAGCAGTAGCCAAGGACTTGGGACACCTAAGTTCAAATCGCTGCTCTGCCACAAGTCACTGGACACGTCACTTAGCCTCTCTGTGTCTTAGTTCCATCTGTAAAATGGGGATAATAGCACTTTCCTACTGTGGTGTGAGGATAAATACATAAAATATCGGGAGGTGCTCAGTAATGGGGACCATAGAAGTACCTAAAATAGATTGCCAACCAAATAGATTTAGGCTAAGACAAGGATTGAGTTTCTACTGTGAAATCTTCATGACTGAAAACAATGGGGAAATGGGGCATCGTGATGAAACTTTCACGGGTTTTTGTGCACTGGCTGATCTGTCATACATTAGCCACAGGGGAGAGGTTTCCTTCTCATTCATGGAATGAAGGCTACGAGTTAAACCTAGAAGTGTTATTAGTATTTGTGATAAAGTCTCATAGGACTGAGACTGGGAGCCCAGTTTTACTAACGCTGTGCATACAGAGAGTAAAGACACAATTCCTGCCCTAAAGAGCTGCTTATCCTCCAACTAGACAAGACAAAAGGGAGAATTATTATCCCTGTGTTATAGGTTGGGAACGGAGGCTCGGGGTAGATGAAGTGATTTGCCACTGTCACATGGGGAGTCTGCAGCAGAGCCAGGAATCATACCCAGGCGTTTTCAGTCCTAATCTAGTGCCTTAAGCACAAAGACAGACTCCTTTCCAAGGCAGAACTATTGCTACGTTCATGCGTAACACAGGCAATTTCACTCTTTGAAGTATGGAGACCCTAGGTCACTACCACTGGTACCTCCAAGCCATAGAATAAACATTTCTGGTGGTCCAGACCTAGCCCCCTTGGCTTCAGAACCTGAGCTCCAGCCCAAGCTGCAAGGCCTACACCGCTATTTTAGAGTCAAGTCTGTCGACCTGGGCTCAGAGGATTGCTGCTCTGGGCTCCAAAATGCTATGAGGACATAGCTTAGGGGACGTTAAAACCCCCACCCTGCCCAGTCTCTACACGGGTTGCTTTCACTCACACTGAATCCGACACATTGCTGATTGCCACTCGTCGGCATCCTAGCAGCTACTTCTACTCACTTATTACCAAACAAAGGGATTATTGTACTTGCCAGAGATACCGCTCCCATGGCTCCAGGGGTCCTGGTGCACTTGTGTGTGCCTTGCTCTGTCCGTCCCTTTTTATTTGCTTGGTCTACCTGCCATTCCTCTTCTCCAACTCCCTCCCTTCTTTGTAAATCCCCAGCCCTGGCAGGAAAAGAAAAATCACAGCTGTCTGCCACACACACACAACTGTATCTGGAGTCAAACCCCGGACTATTTGCCCCAGCCCAGTTGTTACCTTCCTTTCTCAGGGCTTGTCTACGCAGAGACTAGCCACCGACTTCTGCTCCTGCCGGTGGGTGCTCGACCCCCATCTTCCACCGCCTCGACTCCACCCCTGTCCCACCCCCTCCCACCCCTGCCCCACCCGCATTCCAACCCCTTCCCCAAAGTCCCTGCCCCGTCTCCGCCCCCTCCCTGCCCCTATTCCAACTCCTTCCCCAAATCCCTGCCCTGGCCCCGCCTCTTCCCCACCTCCTCCCCTGAGTGTGCCACATTCCCACTCCTCCCCCCTCCCTCCCGGAGCGGCCAAACAGCTGTTTGGTGGTGGCCAGGCGGGAAGCGCTGGGAGGTAGGCAGAGGAGCAGGGACGCAGTGCTCTCAGGGGAGGAGGAGGTGGGGCGGGACAGGCGGGGACCTTGGCTGCCGGTGGGTGCAGAGCACCCACTAATTTTTCCCCATGGGTGCTCTAGCCCCGGAGCACCCATGGAGTCGGTGCCTACGCCTGGCAGCAAGCTGGAGTGTGAATGCACAGCACAGTAGCTTGCCACACACTAATGGGCAATGTGAACCCTTTCTGTAGTGCGCTGTGGTGTCCTGCAGCATGTCAAAGTGCTCTATGAAACCAGTGTGTGGTAGCAGGGTCCACGTGGCCCGTTAGTTCACGGCAAGCCACTGTGCCGTAAAGTCACACAGCGCCGTTCCACACACTCAGGGTGTTCTGCACTGCAGCTGGGAGCGTTCCTCCCAGGCCAGCTACACAGACCCGCACGAGCTCTGCTTGAGCGGACGCACTACAAATAGCAGTGTGGACATGGCGGCACGGGCTAGCCACCCGAGGAGTAGCCATGCCACTGCTTGTGCCGCAATACCCAGAGTGCTATTTTTAGCACGCTAGCTCGAGTGCAGCTCATGCATTTCTACCAGGGCTGGGAAGCACGCTTCCATCTGCAGAATAGACATGCCCTAAGTCTCCATATAGATACACCTCTCCTCTGTCCCATTCCCTTCTTTTCCCATTGTGCCTTCACCACCTGCCACCTCCTCTGCCTCTCTCTTTCTTTTCCCTTGCTCAAAAAGCATTTAAAAGATCCAGACTCAACATTTTCCAGCCGGAGTACCTAACATTAGGAATCTAAATCCAGGCTAGTCTCCAGAATATGAAAACATCAGCATTCATAACCGGACATCACCACCTGCTGCCCAGAAGTGATTCAGTTCCATAATGCATAGGTCAGTTTCCAGAAGTAAGACCAGGGGCTACCTTTTCCTGGCACCAAACGGATGGTAAATGCTTCACCAACTAGAGCAAAATGGGATATTTTCCTTTCTTTATCAAAAGCCCTGCACTATAGTTCTGGTCTCTAAGCCAATTCACAGAAAGTTTGAGCAACGGTCTCATATTTATTTATTGCTTTGGTTTATTGCTAAAACAGCTAACACAGCACCGTGCTATCATCACAGTAGGCATAATATTTTAATCAACGATCACATAACCTGTGATGAAAGTAAAACAGCATTGGAGTTCTTGGGCAATCACAAAGGTTTTGTGAAAAACAAATCCCACAGAAACGGATTTTAGAGTGGCTGATACACTAGAGGAACCTTTATGTCAGATGAAAGCTTTTTTTTTTTTTTTTTTTTGCATAAGAAAAACAGAGCTCTTGTGAGAGGAGATACCCCGCTGGAAAATAGCAAAGTTAATTGGTGGTATTTATGGTGAGTATGTTGCCTACAAAGCAATGGCAACCGAATGCCTTAGTTGGCCGGCTGGGTTTTGTATTTAATTCCCTTGTTAAAGAGAAAAATCTAAGGAGCAATGGCCTTGAAAGCACTAGGTAGGTTGGTCGGGTCAACCATGGTTCCTGAGAAATGTATGCAAACGGGCCCATCTTTACTTTTTCCCGTCCCTCACGCCCATTGGTCTATTGGCCTCTTCCAACTTGTCACAATCTGATGCAGGGATCAGCTTTGTTTCACTCACTTGTACAGTCGCTAGCACAGCAGGGGGCCTGACTGAGGCTTTTAAGAGCGACTATAACGCAAATAAAAATGGAAGACGAATGTGTTCTCTGTCAGTTGGGGCATGAGAAGAGACAAATCTAAACAGACAAATTGCACTAACTTTCCAAGTAACCACATTACCATGTCCTCTCCCGCCCCTTTCCCCTACCTCTATTGGCATCTCTTCCTCTTTATTCTTGGCTAAATAAAAGCCTGATTCGGGAAACCCCAGAAGCACAGGGTTACTGTTACTGTTTTAAATGCTTATAGTGCTTCCCTTCCTAGAGATGCTCTCCTGAATTGGGTCTTGGACTGTAAGCTCTTCAACACAGGGAACCCATCTTCACTTCTGCTGTGAAGCACTCTGCACATTTACGGCACTCTCCAAGAAAATGATAACAAATAACAAAATCACGCGACATTATTAAAAAATGGAGACTCAAGGCATCTCATGAGTATCATTATTATGCAGTTGTACTGCAGTAGTGCCTAGAAGCCAGAACGTCATTGTGCAGTACACTGTACAAACACATCATTACAAAATTACTGTCTCCTTATCATTTGTGCAACACTAGGGAGCTTTGGGATTTATAACATGAATACATGAACAGCAGAGAGGCAACAGCTATCAGCAACGAGGTGTAAATAGAGACAAAGGCAAGAAGATGGGAATCCCAGTAATTCCTCTTAAACTCTGCCTGCTATAGAGGGATTAGGCTCTTGGAGTGTCTGCTCTCTCTTGGAGCACTGAAACAGGGGCAGAGTTAAGGGTGTTTGGGTACCTTATCGATGCAGTTCTACTCTTTCCAATATATGGTTTTCTTTGACGTTTAATCTCAACCCTGAATTTCCTGGGGTTTTAATGGCTGTGAGCATCTGTTGTCAACCTGGTCTACCCTTGCATTCCCACCATAGCTAGCAGCAACAGAGTTACATGCATGCCAAAACAACAGAGGGCAAATCTGAGTAAATCCTGAATGTAGTTCCCCTCTCTCTCTCTCTCTCTCTCATGTCTTCCTTCCTCAGGCTGCAATTTCAGCCTGGCTTAGAGCTCCCTCCACTGATAAAATTCTGCAGTGATTCAGACCACCCTCAAAACAACTGCGACCCAACTATTCAAACTGAGGTGTCGTCATTCAGAAAGGCGGGTTAATGAGTTTGAGTTAGCTTTAAGTTCATGGCTATCAACATGGTTAGCCCTCGCCCGTCCTGTGCCTTTGTCCACCATGCACTCTCATCTCCACACTCCCTACCACCTTCACCCTGACAGGCCATTTCCCCTCCTCAAATTACAGCTCTGGCTTGCAAGTCCTGTTTTGGGAGAATGTTTTTAAAATCGCTCCTTAGTTACTTTTCTGTGAATTCTGCAAACTTGTGGATTCAACTAAACCAGGGGTAGGCAACCTATGGAACGCGTGCCATTTTCAGTGGCACTCACACGGCCCGGGTCCTGGCCGCCGGTCTGGGGGGCTCTGCATTTTAATTTAATTTTAAATGAAGCTTCTTAAACATTTTAAAAACCTTATTTACATACAACAATAGTTTAGTTCTCTATTATAGACTTATAGAAAGAGACCTTCTAAAAACATTAAAATGCAGGGCCGGCTTTAGGCCAATTCCACCAATTCCCCCGAATCGGGCCCCGTGCCTAAGAGGGCCCCGCGCCCAGTGGCAGGGCCGCCGGGGTGGGGGCAAGTGGCCGAGAATCCCTTCCCTGGCTAGAGGCTCCTTTTTAATTTTTACTCACCCGGCAGCGCTCCAGGTCTTCGGCGGCACTTCAGCGGTGGGACCTTCACTCCCTCTGGGTCTTCGGCAGCCCTTCGGCAGCAGGTCCTTCAGTGCCACCAAAGACCCGGAGCGAGTGAAGGGCAAACCGCCGAAGACTACGAGTGCCGCCCGGTGAGTACAAGCCCCACATGTTTTTTTATGTGTTTTTTTTTTTTTTTTTTCAGTCATCCCTGCCGGGGCCCCGTCAAAACTGTTCAAATCGGGCCCCGCACTTCCTAAAGCCAGCTCTGTTAAAATGTATGACTGGCACGCAAAACCTTAAATTAGAATGAATAAATGAAGACTCAGCACACCACTTCCGAAAGGTTGCTGACCCCTGAACTAAACTGTTCCACTCTGTGATGCCATTTCCATAGGCTCAGGAAGCAGGCCACAGAAGAAGACAGGGCCAGCTCCTAAGATGTATAAATCAGGTTAGCGCCACTAACTTCAACCAGGTTAGATGGATTCACACCAGCTCAGGATCCAGCCCATATTTTTTCCCTGCAGCTCACAATCAATAGACCATTCCTACAGAGGCAAAGATACAGCTTCAAAGTCATAGATTATTCAAAGTTATATTTGAGGTGAACAGAGAATTTGAGTTGGAAAGTACTGTGGACTATGTCAGCCCAGAAGGATTGGTGGGTGTTTACATGAAGAGTTAAGGGAGCCTCACTTGCTGGGGAGTTTAAAGCATATTGTAACGCAATAGCAGAGGTCTCTCTGAAAAGTAGCTAGAATGGTTTTCCTTTTGAGCTGCAATAACTTGCCAATATCTGCCTGGGTCTGAATGCGTGAGTGGATGATTAGTGGGCGGCTCTGATTGACAACTGAGCCACTTGACTAAGTGACGGATTGACAGCCTTACTTCAAAGGACTTCATGGGGTTAAGCCAGGAATTTAGCCCACAATGTCATGGAACAGTTACAAGCAGAATCAGTCTGGCTTGATGAAGATGCACAACTGCTTTCTGGAGCTCTGGAAGGGATAATGTGTGTGCCGTTTCTGCTCTCTGTTATCTTCTTTATTCTCCCATGCTCTCAGGCGTTTGCATAGGGCACCCATCAGTTTCTGCCATTTATTCCGGGATTGTGCTGGTCTGTTCAAGCTTCTAAGTGCCATGTTGATGGATTGGCCTATGAGGGAAGATTGAAAAAATGGGGTTTGTTTAGTCTGGAAAAGAGAAGACTGAGAGGGGACATAATAGTTTTCAAGTTCGTCAAAGGTTGTTACAAGGAGCAGGGAGAAAAAATGTTTTTCTTAACCTCTGAGAATAGGACAAGAGGCAATGGACTTAAATTGCAGCAAGGAATGTTTAGGTTGGACATTAGGAAAAACCTCCTAACTGTCAGGGTGGTTAAGCACTGGAATAAATTGCCTAGGGAGGTTGTGGAATCTCCATCATTGGAGATTTTTAAGAGCAGGTTAGACAAACGCCTGTCAGGAATGGTCTAGACAATTAGTCCTGCCACAAGTGCAGTGGACTGGACTAGATGGTCTCTCGAGGTCCCTTCCAGTCCTATGATTTTCTCTCTCTATTGTTCAGCATAATGTTTGAGGTCACCCTCTTTTTCCTCTTTCCAGGTGGTGTCCACATTATCACTTGCCGTAGAAGTCACGCTGGTGGCATCCTTAAAGCGTGTCTTAATATATCCATTGTCACCTTACCATATTTAATGTTTTAGATTGGTTTGCTCCACTTAGAATTTCTGGTGTTGCAGGAAAATCTTTCCAATAGACTCTGAAGATCTCCCACACACATTTACTTTGGAATGAGTGGATCTTATCAATTTCTCTTGTAGATGTCCATGACTTTGCTCCATAAAGAAGGACAGACGTTGTGCCAGTGTTAAAAATTTGTATTTTCATGTCAGTGCCCATCACGCTACTTTTCCAAATCTTTTCAAGTTTATGAAAATAGAATGATGCTTTTGATATTTATTGCTTGATGTCTAGCGTGATGTCAGCATTGATGCACGTCTCACTCCCTAGATATGTAAAATGACTGACTTCTGTGTTTCTTTGTCCACTTTGGGGACTCTGATAGCCATATATTTTGTTTTCCCCTTGTGATGAACAAAAGAACATAAGAATGGCTGTACTGGGTCACACCAAAGGTCCATCTAGCCCAGTATCCTGTTTCCGACAGTGGCCAATGCCAGGTCCCCCAGAGGGAATGAACAGAACAGGGAATCATCAAGTGATCCATCCCCTGTCACCCATTCCCAGCTTCTGGCTAACCGAGGCTAGGGATACCAACTTGTGTTGCTGTGTCTTCTCTTTCATTAATCGATATGTTAAGCAGGACAATGATTAAGTAGGACAATATCATCAGCAAAAACAAGGTCACCCAATTGTGCTTTATCATTTGTCTATAAAATTCCTCAGTCCTCTTCTGGGGTTACTGTGGTCATGATGCACCGTAGGGTTACTCCAATTTCACTGCAAATCATTGGTTGATATTGTCCCCATCTCGGCCTGCACTTGTGGCATTATCATACATTTCTATGGTCCTGTGTAAAACCCATATTCTGTACATCTCATCAATGAGAGGAGACTAGGATAAAGCATCTGTTGGCTGTGTCCATTCATTTTCTCTCCCCCAACAAGGAAACCAGTAACCCAATCCTGGCGTGAAATCTTGGCCCCGCTGCAGTCAATGGCAAAGTTCCCATTGACATCAACGGGGCCAGGATTCACCTCCTGGCGTCCAATCTTTCCTGCTTGCTCAGCGTACAGAAAAACTGCCAATCTATACAGTGGGTTTTGTCTTGCTCCCACTGAAGTCTCTGACAAAGCTGTTGGCTGAACTGAAGCAGGATTATGCCCAGTTCAGTACAAGGTGGTGGGAGGAGAAAGAGCTAGGGTACATTCTGATGATGCTCTACGTATCGCTAGACCTAATCAAAATCTATAGCTTTATATAAAGAATTGGACAAGTATCCCAGTAAAAGATACCAAAATCTGAGTCAGGTCTGAGTCCTACTGGGTACTTCCCTTGGTTGGCCTGTCTTTAACCATTCTTTGAACCATCTCCCTGGGGCTTTGATTGAGTTGCTTGGCAAATTGTTTTTTTATCCCAAAATTGAAAATCCAAAACACTGAAAAATTGTCAGTTTTAAACTGTTTACAGGTGTTTAATTTGACAGATAAAATATTTTCATAAAAAAATGATTTTTTTTCCCATGAAATTTTTCATTTTTGACCAAAAATCTGTGTCAAATTTTTTTTCAACCAGTTCGTTTTTGGATCTGCTACAGGAGAAATTGATCACTATCAATCTAAGGGATTTTCTATATATCTAAAAAATGGCAGTCTTTTGCCTATGTCAAGCAAATCATTGGTCTCGCTTCAATTCCCAGTGGAACAATCAGATCATTCAGTGATGAGAGGTTATAAATAAATTAAATTAATATATGTCCAGCATACAGTTGGCAACTGTGTTGAAACTCAGTAGAGATGCCCGGGGTTGAACAGACACGGTATTAATCACCTTGTCCTGCCCACAGAGGGCAGCTTTCAGTCAGCCACTCTACCCCGGTGGTATGGTAATACAGTTGAGGCTGCTGCCAGTCCCGGGAATGAATGGAAATAGAATGATAAGTCTGTACTTCTAGCTTGCCAATAGAAGCAAACTGTCATCCACCACCATCTCCCCCAGTTAACATCCATCTCCAAAAAGCATCTCTCAGCTTGAAATTAAAGATTTTTCACTTTGAGAAAAGTTTAGTTTTTTTGGAATAGTCAAATTTGCCAATTCATCAAAACCAAAACTGGTCATGAGACAGTGTTGGGATAGATGAAATACACAACTCAAACAATTTTTTGATAAAAGTTTCAAGACTGCCTAAACACTGCCAAATCGGAAAGTTTCCATTTTTTTGAGTCAAAATGACTTTTTGTTTCAAAATTTTAGTAAATTTACACTAAAAAGTCAAAAATCAAAACAAAACATTTCAAAATTATCAAAATGTAACTTTTCAATTAACCCGAACAAACTTTCAGGAGAATTTTTGATTCATGAACATTTTCAGTATTTTGACTTTTTTGTCCTGAGTTGTGATGGGAAAATTTTCCAAAACCTCAAAAATTCTTTTGGGGGTGGGAAAACTATTCCCTGCCCATCCATGTTCTCAAGTGTGTTTTTATTGCCTGCGGGTATTTGTACGGATAGAGGGTGGGTAGAGGTATTTACTACAAAAATTTGAGAACTCTTTTCCATGCCAGAGGATCTTCTCTCTATTTCCTTTTGCCATGGCCCTCATTTACCCATCTCAATGGTATCTCTGGCTACATATATATTTTTAAGAGGAGTCACTTTCTAGCAGTCTGAGGGTGACTCACCAGTGGAGCGCCCCTTCGTGGCCAGGTGGGGCACTGCAGACCCTTCCCCTCCATTACTTCCACCAAATGGCTGTTTAGGCCTTATGGCGGTCTAGTGGTTCATCTCTTCTTGTGACTCAGCCCTCTGGCCAGGTCACCTCCTGGGGTAAAACAAGAGCCGAATAGACTATAGTCTGCTGTCCTCACATTGCATCTTCAGCCTGACTCCAGATGCACGAGTTCTCACTCCTGATATCAGGGGGTTTCCACGCTGCCTTCCTCACAGGGCCAGTAGGGGATCCAGGCCCTCCCTCTCCACTAAGTTCTGGTCCAGAACAGCAATGACCTGTCTATGCAGACTTTGTGCTGCCTCCCTGGACCACTTCCTGTGTTGCTTTGTCTTGCCCACAGCTTCTTCCGAGGCTTCCAGTAGCAACATTTGATGTGTGTACATATCGTCTTCCTCTTTTCTAGACTCACTTGAGGAGCTTCTTTGCACTACCACCCAGCTGCCTCTGCTGCAGGAGATTTTCTCCACTCCCCTCACAGGGCAGCAGTCCCTAACCCTACGGGAGTCTTGCTGCTGGCCTCTCCAGCAGCACACGCAGAACCGTGGGCCAGTTCATTTCCCCCAGCTTTCCTTCCCAAGTGCCTTGGGCTACCTGTTGCAGGCTTACCTTCCTTCCGGGAGGCTATATCTGCCCGCTTCCTGGCTCCAGCAAGGCGTCTCTCCCTGACCAAGAGTCAGCAACCTGCTCGCTTTCCCGGTTAGCCCCTAACTGAACCGAGTTCAGCCCTTTGAGTTCCTCCCTCCAAGTGTGGCACCTCCTGCAGGTGTAGAGGGGTGGGGCTGACTGAGCCTACAGGTTCTCATTAACCCCTTCTAACCTAGTATGGGGTTTGTTCATCCCATCCTACCCGCCCATGAATATGTAAACAGAGGGCTTTGTCACAAGGATTTTTCAGAAGAAAAAAAACCCCTCAGATTATTCATCTTGTTCACCAGTTGTCTCTTGCCTTATACTTAGACTGTGAATGCTTCAGGAGGGCAGGGATTATCTCTTTGTTGTGTATTTGTACAGCACCATGCACAACAGCTCCGTCCCTCTAGATACTACCACAATATAAACAATATAAACAACAGTTATAATCTTCCTCACCCAACCACTTCACTTCCCTCAGCAGCATTCTTTGTTCCCTCCTCTCCACCCCTAAAGCCATATTGCCTCTTTTGCTCCAGGCAGTTAGTGAATATTCAGGGCCTTGCAGGGTTATTTCAATTAGGATAAGGAATCGGACATGAGTCAGGTCTAGCCTTAGTGTAATATTGTTTAATCATAAAAGAAAGGTATGCTGAGTCCTGTTCACCTGAACACAGTAGAAACAAACAGAAGGAGGCAGTTTCCTTGCTCAGAAATCCCAAAGTCTGCCATTCAAGCAGGCTCTGTGCCCAAGAAGCTCTGTCTCTCTGCTTCCTTTCAGGGTCACACTCACAACTCCTTCTTCTGGGTTTTCTCCTCCAACACACGCAGCCTGCAACTGACATCCCAGCGCTGTGTTTGCAGCCAGGGAAGCCCCTGCAGTACACATGGGTTAGCTCTGACCTGTCATCCTGCCTAGTGCCTTGGGCAGTAGCATCATCACCTCCAGCTGTTTTACTAAATAAAGGGGCTTGATTGCTCCTTCTGTTGAGTCTGACAGAGTGCTTGGCCAAACCATTGGCTTTAATGGGGAATGTGATGGTCTTTGGCTCCAAGACTCCCCTGATGGCAGCCATTAGCACCTTCCAGTATAACAACCACAATGTATGGGGGGAGGATTTTCAAAGGGGCTTATCCCTTTGACTTTCAATGAGAGCTAGGAGCCAACTCCTTTAAGCGCCTTTGAAAGTGCCAGTCACTGTAAAGTATATTTACAACTTTAACTGTCTCAACACAGTTTTTGGCTGGGGACTAATTAAGGACTTCAGTCTCCAGCACCGGCAGCCCAGCACCTGTCACCAGCATTGAATTCACTGGTGACCATCCACTCTCTCTGCTGTCTGTTCATTATCACCATAACAACGTCACTACAGACTCTAAACAACAGCAGTTTAGCCACAGGCTTTATTTCTAACTGCCGCAAACCCTGAGTGTGAATCCAGGATGCCCTGGGCTATGAACATGGACTCTCAGTCAATTGGCAACTGCACTCAGATCCGTGTGGAGCCCGAGTCAAACCCATCCCCACAGGAAGTCGTACCACTCACTGAGCCAAACACACCAAGGCAACAGGGACAGAGACAAATGGGACCCATTTCCCTGAATCTGAGAGAGCGCATCTGCCTACCTACTATTTCGCTTCAAGAGAACCAGATGAATTTCTTGTCTATGAGGGCTCCAATACCGAGCAATTTCCTATGCCAGGCGGTTCACAAAGCTGTGGCACTGTTCCTCCATCTGCAGCCTGATTGATCGTAAAAAACAGCTGCACGTTGTACAGCGATTTCACAGAGTAGTGTTTAATACACAAGGTATGTTTAAAAAGTGAAAGTATCCCCTTCCTGTTTATTGTGAACAAAACAGCTAAGGGAACAGGACTGACTGAAGCCAGACGCTCTCAAGGTGCTAATATTTATACATTCACTGCTCAACATCAGTGCTGTATAACACCATATGGCACTTTTTATCAGTAGATCTCAGATCATTTTACAAAGGTCAGTATCAATACCCCAATTTTACAGCTGGGGAAACTGAGGCACAGAAAGGTGAAGCAAGGTCACCCAGTAAGCCAGTGACAGAGCCAGGACCAGAATCTCAGACTCGAGTCCCAGTGCAGTGCTCTAGCCACTAGGCCACATAGATTAATGTGTCGCTTTCCAGCCATAATCCTACATATAATAAATATTTCCTTCACCAAAAGGTATTTAATAATTTTAAGTCTCATTTTGCAGTGATAACAGGCACTTCCATAGTTAAGGTTGCAACCGAGTTTCCATTTCAAGCCCGATTTTGACCCCACCTCTAAAATCCACCACGATGTTATATCAGCCACAACATTGGTATGTCAGACCTGGGTCAAGATCAAATTTAATTTACGTGATTTGAAATGAATAGGACAAGAGCTTCGCAGGTTATGACACCCTAAAAATAGAACTGTATCTCCAGGATATTCTTCTACAGACCTTATAATACACATTACATATACTCTGTGTCCCCCCCACACAGGGGCAGATCTTCAGCTGGTGCTTGAAGTCCGTGGAGCTATGAGAATGTATACCAGCTGAGGAGCTCTCCCCCCTGAGTGTGTGCACACACACATGCACACCTGCTGCCTAGCTTAAGCTTTTGAATATATAATTAAAGAGGGGAAAAACCCACACAACCAAAATAACTGTATTAAATTAAATGTTGTAAACACACTACGCTGCAAAATGGCTGTAAAATATTTATGCCTATATCTATATTTATTTTCTTGTATATGTTTACTCCAATAAGATTCTGGTTTGAGCCTTTGTATAAAATACAGTTTAGCCTGCGAGATGCAGCCAGTGGAGAATGGCAAATATAATTTTTCTCTCAGCTGAGAGGACGACAACAATGCCCAATACATCAACGAGATTTCAGTCTGTGTCAGCATCACTGATAGAACAGGAAATTGGATTCCACTGTCTAATCCATTGTTAATGACTCCACTTCATAAAAATACTTAGTCTTCATTATAACTTCGTGCTGTTGGTAATAGTTTAAACCTTGGGGAAAGTCTTCCTGGAAGAATCAATTATCCGGCATGTCACCTTTTAATTCTATGATTTATTGATTTTTTCATGGGTACGGGCTTTGAACCCAAGCTTGGTGGCAAGCGGTCAAATTGATGTTATTTGCCCTGACTTCAAAGTAACAAACAAACAAACAAACGTGAAGTATTAGTAGAATAAGGATTAGCATTAAGTAACACGCGGAGCCGGACCAATGCATTGCACGTTGAGAAATGGGTGCTGTGATTGTTTTTAGGTTTGAACAGCTTAGGCTCCCATCTTGCAATCAGCCTCGCGTGGGCGGATCCCTCTGCCTGACAGGAGCCCTATCATGCCCAGCGGGAGGCCACTTGAGGGTAAGACTGCACCTGCCTAGATGAAATTGCAGCACCTGGCCCTTAAAATGTACTAGAAAGACAGTATCAGCTAAGGCCTGTACTTGGTAATCATTACAGTCATTGTTCTCAGCACGAGTTACGTAAGATGTCTGCAGTTGGGATTATTTTAGCAGTTGGCCAAGTACCTTGCCCAAAGTCACTAAGGGAGACATTAACAGAATTGAAAATAGAACCAAGAGCCCTGTTTCCCCCCGTCTCCTGTTCAAATCACTGCATGCAGGAATCTTGGGGATTTCAAAAAACCACATGCCAGTCCGAGAGGCATCTCAACTCCAGAGTCACCAACAATGGGAATAGCTGTGGTTATACCTGTTGTGCTCCCTTTTCCCACAGACAGTTATAGGCTTGGACCATTAGGCCTACCAAAAAAGGCCTAATCTGCCCCCCCAAAATGCAGGACCAGAATGCTAGTAAACCACCTCTTGCAGAGTTCGGAAAGGGTCACCCTTCACTAGTGATGGAGCAATGGGTTAGAAATCCACCAACCCGCCCCGTTGTATTAATTTAGATGGGATACGTGGTCCCAAAAAACCAAAGGTGTTAACATGACTCTGTAGCTGTCCAACATTAAAACAGTTTAAAACAAGGCTCAGGGTTTGATATACAGACACCTCAGCTTGCTTAGCACCATGGCAAACACACCATTAAAAATCCTTTTAACCTTTTCTTAAAGATACTGAAGAGAAGGAAAAGCAGTTAAAAGATGAGAAATGTGAAGTATTGAGTAAGGCTTTTGTGTTAACAACATCCCTTGTTCCTTTTCCCTATTGCTGAAGAGAGGCTTTTGAAGGAAAAAACCCTTTAATACCATCTAAGAGATGGTAAACAAAATGGCAATAACTCTCTTTCTGGGGGAAGAGAGAAAGAGAGAGTTAAAATGGGCTTGTTAGGGTTAAAATCAGATACCGTTCCCTAGGAAACAAAATGAGACAAACACACAGAAGGAGAAAGAAAAGAAACACCCAAGATAGAAAATGAAGATTCTGTCTCTGGTGTTAATTCTCTCTCTCAGCCTCGCTGCTGGCAAAACACGGGCAGAGCAGACGGTCTGATCAGTCACTCTGAAATCTGGGAAACTCACACCAGCATCATCGGGCTGTTTAGACCATTGCATTTAACTGCCCCTCTGGTCACAGGCTCATAGCAGTGTTGCAAAATATGCAGGCTTAGCCAGCTAAGCCACACTCTTATTAGACAGAAGGAAAAAGGAGAAAGCTGGGGGGGAGAGGGCGGGGAATTGTAGGGAAGGAAAAGGACACATGGGGGAATAAGGGAAAGACAAAGTCTCACATCCCAGGTGGTATTTGGGATTTAGCTGGAGAAGGTGGTGGTGTCATCTGCGTTCCTCTCTCTGGTCCAGTCTGGTCAGGACATCTCTCAGGGTTAGGATGCAGGTCTGGGGTCCCAGAAGACGGTGGGGGTGGTAGCCATGATGGGGAGCTCACTCTTTCCCTGTCCTTGACTTTCAGTCAGACAGCATTCGCGTCCCCTCCCTTCAGTCAGGCAGCCTTGCAGTAGCCGCCTCTTCCCACCCACCCCAAAAGTCTCCTATTTTAAGGACCCCAAAAGGGAGTGAGGGGTGGAATAGCCCATCCCCTCACTATTTTGTCCACCATTTAGGCCTACATTTCCAATGCACCGATTTTGGTTCATTGATTTCCAATCTCACAATGTTCTTGTTTACCAAGCATGACCTTAATGCAGTCCTTGAATTATATCAGTAAGCCTTTTTGTTTGAACTAATTCATTCGGTCTCTTTTTTGCACCTTTCCCCACCAACATTAACCCTTATAGGCTATTGTGACATTTTATGAACTTTCACTCACTTTTCGCAGTTGGTCTCAAAATTAGGGTACATTTATAGGCCCAGTTATTAAACCACCAACCACGAGATGGCAGCAGGGAAGGAGGCAGGAAGCTAGTTCTTCTTGGACAATGGATAGCTGTGGGTAGAAAGGTATGGCTTTCCCTTACATTCCCCAAGTCTGACCGAACTCCAAACAAACCTCCAAATCAAGTGAGTTTTACCTGGTTTAGGGCTCTGCTTTGAAATAGCCAAATAATTCCAAGCAGCAGGTCTCTGCAGTTCATGCAACTGATGTCTTCTTGGAGTTAGTCACCGCCTACTTCTGCTTCATTTGCTAGATACAGCCCATGATATTTGGACACAGCCTCTTAGCTAATTCTCTGGTCTAAAATTACCCAATAGTTAGTGTGCTGTTTAGATGTTGCCCTGACTCTGATGGGATTTCAGACATGTTAAAGAGCATTGGCATAAAACAGTGGTTCAACTAAATCTGAAATGTAGAACTGTTGATTTCTGGGAAGAAATCTCTGCAAAGCAACTTCTATTTAGAGAGGCTGCCTTAGATTTTGCTCTCCCACGAGTTCCCACTAAAGTCAACAACGGTCTCTTCTCTGCTACCCCTGCAGTGCATGTTGTGCATTAATCACGTTCAATGGTGCTCAAATAACACCCACTATAAATAAAGCTAGTAGCACCACAGTGCCGAAAAACATAGACCAGTTTAAAGAAAAAAAAAGACTGCTTATGTTTCCAAAATCCAGTTAGTGATACTGCCACAAGCTAACCTGCATCAGCAGCAAACGGTAAGAGATTATTATTAAAAGAACTTGGAAACAGAAGTATTTCTTGTAAGCATTTAGAAGGAAAATGCTAGACCCCATTTTCTGGAAAGAATCCCACCTCAATTTTTCAGCAGCTGGCATAATAGTGATGTTTTTTATACGGAATTACTAGGATTGTTATTAATATTTCGGCTGACTCCTGGACTCATAGCATGAAACATTTAAAATTTTAAATTGAACAAAAATATATTTTTAAATGAAGGAATCCGTACATCCACTCTCCTGATCATGAACACAACCCAGTGTGACACAAAGGGAAAGTTACTATCTCCTCATAAAGTATATGCTGTGAAGGTGGACAAGATGACAGTCAGATACCCACCCTTAAGATGCTAGGAGAAATCCAGCCTTTAGATAAAGACAGAGGCTGGATTTCCAAAGGAGTCTGAGTGAGTTGGGTGCAACGTTCAATGACCATTAACGGAAGCTGGATGTGACTTTCAATGAAAGGCAATGAGGGTTGGTGCCTAACTTCCTTTGGCATCTGGCCTGGTCTACACTGGGGGAGGGGGGAAGGGGAGATTGACCTAAGATACGCAACTTCAGCTACAAGAATAGTGTAGCTGAAGTCGACGTAGCTTAGTTCGACTTACCTCCTGTCCTCATGGCGTGGGATCGACTGCCGCTGCTCCCCTGTCGACTCCGCTTCCGCCTCTCGCCACAGAGGAGTTCCGGAGTCAAAGGCAGAGCTATCGGGGATCGATTTATTGTGTCTACACTAGACATGATAAATCGATCCCCAATAGATCGATCACTACCCGCCAATCCGGCGGGTAGTGAAGACGTACCCTTTGAGAATCGCAGCCAATGCTCCTAGCTTCAGGAAGTCCAGTTCAGTGTGGGACCTCACAAGCACTTGGCCTGACTCATACATGCAACAAACAAGAAAAATGCATTGATGTAGCTTGTACAGAATTGTCTCTTCAGCTACCCAAATAGCCATTATAATAATTAAGAACATAAACCTGGTACATATCATATCCATACTCCCTTTGATCACATGCACTTAACCCTCTTGCTATGTTCAGGTGAAGGCAATCTTCCACGCAGTCTTTATTTCCTTTTCTGAAAGAGCCAAGGTCTGGAAGATAATGAAACCCAGAGCCCTTCCTTCTTCTTTAAAGGGTATTTTCATTCCTAAATTCATAGATGTTAAGACTAGATAGGGCCATTGTAATCATCTAGTCATCATATAACAGGTCAGAGAATCTCATCCAGTGATTCCAGACTCTAACTGCCAGCAAATGCTCTACATGTTAGGGGTTTTCTGAATTCCTGTTAACAATACCGATCTGGTGAAAACGATAAAGGTTCAAAGAACACATATTAGATTATGAAAAACCTACATTCAGCCAAACGGCAGTGCCCGCTATCCTCTGTTAGAATCCCACCCAACACTCCCTTCAATCCCATCACTGCTTTAGATTCTGTGGGAGACAGTAAAACTAGGATACAAGGAGGAATGTGAAGTGCTATTTTCTGTTTCTAATAAAAATACATACAGTAGTCACCATTAAAATGCCAAGATGTGCCAATGGTGACATCTGAGATGCCAGGCACTGAGGTACCATGGTAATTGACAACCTTAGAGAGAAAAAATATCACCACAATTTCCCCCCTATACTTAGTTACAGAATGTTGGGTTAATTTGAAAAAAAAACATAGTCCCAAGTTTGAAGTCACGTACTGTGGCAAGGCTCCACTCACCACACTTATGCCTCCTGCTGGCCATCTTGGGGATTAGCACTGTAGGTCCATACACTCTCTCCCAATGTTACCCTCCCCAGTGGCAAGTGTGTGTGTGTATGTGTGTGTGGGGGGCGGGGGGTAGAGAGGGACCCAGGCCGGCCCACTATTCCAGGTCTCGGCCCAAGGACCTGGTAGATGGCAGACACATTCTGCATCCTCTCCAACTCCTTAGTGCATTTCCTTGGGCCACTTTCTCACAGCCCCAACACCTTCTTTGCCCTCACCTCAAGGCCTCAGCATGCCACTCCTAGCAGCCAGACAGGAGCACCCTCTGGCTCCCCTGTTCCTCCCAGCACTGTTAGCTTCCCTCTATCTGCAAGATACTCAGTCCTCCCTCCTTGAGCTCCAGGGAGCTACTGATCCTGCTCTGCCCTGAAGCTCTTTTTATATGGGCCTGCTGGGCCCTGATTGGCTGCTCTTCACAGCCCCTCTCGTATTGGCTGTTTTTTGTGCAGCCTCCCTAGGGCTCTATTAACCCCTTACTGGCCAGCGTGGAGCAGATGCTGCATCACACTTACGTTGGAGTAAATCAAGAGTAACACCGCTGAAATCAACGGAGCTATAATAGCATAAATGACAGCAAAATCAGGCCCCATACACCTGAAGCATGCTTATCTTACCAAATATGCATTTGGCACCAGCAAACAGTGGAGAAAGGAGACGACAAAGCAAGAAAGTCATGATTTAAAAAAAATTTATATTTGCTACAGAAGGGTGAAGTCTGTCTATAGGATATGTTAAAGTGGCTGGGACAATGCTTCTGCTAAATTTTTCCCAGATGCATGTAAATAGCCCTGTTGCTCGCATGTCATTTAGTTTTCTGTTTTATGAATATTTACTCTTTTGGCAATGATATCTGGGACAGATGAGTTTTAGAGATATGGGGGGATAATATACTCTCCCTTTCTCCTCAGTTGGATAGCTGCCATTTCCAAGCCACTACTCTCTCTTTTCCCTGAAGAAGGGTATCATGCTTTATGAGGGAAACGCTTGTGTTGCAAAAATCACTTTGTGGAAGGTTATGTTGAGGAAAGCATTTCTGAAAATGTACTGAAGTACATCCACTTCGGTCTTCCATCATTGCAAAACATGTTCTTCTGAAAGGATCTTCTCCCTCCGCTAAAGTACAGACTTGTATAGCTTGTACAGGGTTGGTAGCTCCAAAAATGGATTTTTGCCCAGATTTTGGAATATAGAATTTCTTGATAGAAACTGTAGTGGTATTTTCAAAATTCTTTAGCAGATTTTGCAAGACTATCAGTGTTAATTGTGTTAACCCAAGACTACTAGTGCTAACCCTCCAATATCACAAGTACAGATATAATAATGTAGGGATGAGTGAAAATCCTGCAGATAGGTAGAGGAAAGAGACCTACATAATCAATTATGTGGGTTAAAGTGATGCCATTCGAAAATGCCTTTAGATGCCAGCCAGTAAAAATAGAGGACTACAAAACTATCCCACCATGAGAGACTTGCTAAACTAGATTTTGCAGAGAAGGAATTAACTAAAGTGATTTTTGTTTCATTTTTTAATAAGCGAACTTTTACCTAATGACAGGAATGGCCTCCTGCTTTGCACCTCTGAAGTTCTGCCTGAGTCCCCATTTATTCAGCTCTTCTGGTGCCTACGGCATTGGTAATGTCTGCTACTTTATTCACACACTAGGCAGAGGATCACACCAGGTGAATCTGAGGGAGCCCATGGGATTATAGTGCTGAGACAATATCCAGAAGAAAGATGTGCACAAACAGTTTAGTGCTAGTTCAAATATCTCATTAATTTAATTTATATGGACAAAATTGTCAGCCTTAATTTTAGTTAAATACTGAACCACAGGTGAACCTTGTACCTATGAAGTTGCAAAGAGAAAAGCTCAGAATTTTCCCATCCAGTACTTTATGGCCTTAATAACCATGGTGAGATGGAATGAACCATCTCAGCAAGCTACTGGGAAAAAAATCCCTGTTTCTCTAGGCAGTACCATTAAAAGCAGGCTACATATTCAGAGTAAAAAATAATAGCAGCTGCATTTAAATAGTGTTATAGTTTGTGAAACAAACTCAGAAAAGCAAAGCAATGTATAGATGAGGCAAAAAAAAAGAGCATATTACATAGCTGGTAGCCCGTTGCTCTGTTAGCTTCCCTCAAGCTCCCAGATCCTTCCGTTGGTAAGCGAAGCAGGGCTGGGAGCACTGCCAGGGTTATATTATATACAGTGCTGCCTTACCCCACCAATTCCTGAAGAAGGATTGATCTGGAGTGAAAATTGAATGTTAGTCCCATTTCCCTGGTAAAGACACCCAGACGTAGCCTAGCTAGAGATTGCCACACTATTCCAGTAGGCTTGAGTCTTGCTGGGATGAGGCTCCCAGACCAATACTAGTCTGCAAAGCGGCCAGAGTTGCTGGCACTTATACAGCTACATGCTAAAACTTAGAGATGGGCCTGACCCAACCTCAACAAATCTTTGCTGAAACTGGGAGCTAATTTTGGACACATCTCAAATTAAAGAATTAAAGAAGGTAATAGAATTAATGCCAATCAACATAGGAAAATAGATCCTGTCAAACCAACTTGGTACTTTTCAGCGATGATGTAATATACTTAGACTACTGTAATGCGTTTGACTTGGTACCTCATGACAGTTTGATTAAAAACATATAAAATCAATGTGGCACATATTACGTGGATTAAAAGCTGGCTAACTAATAGGTCTCAAAATGTAATTGTAAATAAGGAATCATCAGAGAGGGGGGGCATGTTACTAGGAGGTGCCTCAGGGATCACTTCTTGGCCCTAGGCTATTTAACATTTTTATCAATGACTTGGGGAAAAAATATAAAATCATCACTGATAAAGTTTTCAGATGACACAAAAATTGGAGAAATGGTAAATAAGGAAGAGGACAGGTCACTGAGACCGAACAATCTGGATTGCTTGGGAAGCTGGGTGCAAGCAAATATGCATTTTAATACAGCTAAATGTAAATGTAGTAATAAAGAACGTAGGGCATACTTAGAGCATGAAGGACTCCATCGTGGGAAGCAGTGACTCTGAAAAGAGGGAGGGGTGGGGGATAATTAGCTGAACATGAGCTCCCAATGTGATGTTGTGGCCAAAGGAGCTAATGCAATCCTTGATGCATAAACAGGGGAATTTTGATTAGGAGTAGAGAGGTTATTTTACCTCTGTATTTGCAGCGGTGTAACCGTTGCTGGAATACGGTGTCCAATTCTGCTGTCCACAGTTCAAGGAGGATGTTGGTAAACTGAAGAGGGTTCAGAGAAGAGCCATGAGAATGATTAAAGGATTAGAAAACCTGCCTGATAGTGACAGAGTCAAAGAACTCAATCTATTTAGTGTAACAAAGAGCAAGTGAGAGGGTGACTTGATTGCAGTCTATAAGCAACTACATGGGGAACAAATATTTGATAACGGGCTCTTCAACCTAGCAGAGAAAGGTATAACATGATCCAATAGCTGCAAGTTGAAGCTAGACAAATTCAGATTGGAAAAAAATGTACATTTTTAACAGTGAGGATAATTAACTATTGGAACAACTTACCAAGGGTCATGGTGGATTATCCCAATGCTGGCCAGTTTTAAATCAAGTGGATGTTTTTCTAAAAGATCTGCTCTAGGAATTATTCTGGGGATGTTATACACGAAGTCAGACTAGATGACTACAGTGGTCCCCTTTCTGGCCTTGGAATCTATGACTCTATGAAATAAAGATTTGGTTTCCTAAAACTGATCATTGTTGCACCAGGTCAGAAGCTAGCAAAATTAGGCTTTAGGGTATGGAACAGATTTAAGACCCCATTTGATCAACTGAAAAAAAAAATGAAAATCTTTGAAAAAAACAAAACTTCTTTAGTCTTGTTACATTTTTCAGTTTTCAATACCAAAACATTTCAAATTTTTCCCAGAAAAATAACATTTTTTCTTCCCGCTCTGCCTACAACAAGATCCTCAGCCGGTGAGGACTATGTATTCCCATTGCAGGCTGTATGTGATCAGTGTATTCCCATTGCAGGCTGATTTAATTAGGCGAAAATCTGACACTGACCACGCTCTTTCCCAGCAGAAGGGTCAGAGTGGAAGACAACTTAGAGCCTAATAGCTTGCACCTGTCTTTCTTGATTAGGAGGCTACCAAATCATACGGGCAGTATTTAATGCTAACAATGTTCCTTTATAGTCATGCTTAAAATCCCTCTTTTTCTGTACTTCCTTGGAACTTTTTTTCCACATCATCCTTACTCAGTGCTTTGTTTTAAAAGCTTTTCCACTACAGTAATTTTATGATCCTCTATTCCTAGCTTCAGTGTGGCGGGGGTTGGGGAGGGTTGAATCTAATAATATTGATCAATAACCATGCTGCTTGAGAGAAGTGTGCCTTTTCTTTTGTTTAACAAGTGCCTGCTGGGAAGAGTAAAGCATGTGTCAGCGTAGACTGTAATGAATTTGGTAAATGATAGATTAGGGGCCTTGTTCACAAGCATATTGTCCACATAAGGGAGAGCAAACATCATAGCGCAGCAGCAAAAAGCAGAGATGGGACAGAAAACAAATCACTTAGCAACAGCTGATACCTAGAAAGGTTAAGTCCACTGAAAGGCACATTTGGTTTCACCTTCCCCTTAACAAACACCATCACAATCCCGTATATTTCCCTTCTCTTGCTTTGTTTGTATTATTTGTTTAAATAAACTCAGAGCACCTATCCAGCGTACGTCAGATTGAACAACTGAGTCAAAATGAGGACTATGATGAACGACAGACTAATCAACATGTACTGGGTCTCTTCCACGGGAGCTGGGCTTTGTTCTGGAGCGTCACCCATTCTGGTGTGTACACTCCAGATCATGAATCAAAACCGAGGAATGTTATTCCCACTTGTGCATGTGATTGTGCTATAATTTAATCCATTTGTAACAACCACTCTAAGGCAGGAGGGAAGCTGATAAAAAGGCAACAGTTGGAATTGGGGGTTTGGAGAGATGTAACAAGAATGAAAAAAATATATAGACCAGGTAAGAGGGAGGAAAACCCTGTTAAACTGTCATTGGTACCTTTGGGGTAAACGTACACATTTCTATATTGCACAGGAAGTGGCTGGGCCACAGAGCCTATTTTCAGTGGTGACAGAATGCTGAAGTGGTTTCTTTCTTGACTCCCGCTCTCTTTTTACACTCCCCCAAGTCCCTGAATCTCCCATCACCTTAACTGTGATATCTTCAGACAGTTTTGACCACCTTCCTGCTCCACCCTGGGACAGGTGGTTGCCTCTATCCTCCCTCTCCTCTTTAGAGGGCCCAGGAAGATACTCCTCCAGAGCCAAGTTGTTGCGGGCGTGGAGGCGCGCAGTACCGGCTGCTGCGTCTCCTAATCCTTGCAAGGATTTTCAGGCAGGCGGTTCCCTCGCCACTGCACCAGGCTGAGGGGAAATCTCTGTCCCTGAGCTCACCAGATAGCAGCTAGGCATTTCCCCACTCTTGTTGCCAAATAAAGAGGGGAGCTGTGTCCTCTGCCCCACCCTTCGTTGAAGAAGGGTTTGAAGTAGAGGAGCAGAGCTGGGCAAAGACTCTCAGATATTTCTGAGGAATAAAGGGGACCTTTTTTTTGTGAAAATGCTCATTTTTCAACCATCTGTTTGAAGAGGCAGCAGCCTTTACCAGCAGGAAACCCACTCAGGACCTGCCAGGGGGTGGAGAATGGACATGTGGGGCCCCAGAAGACCACAGCGTGTTCCAACTGACTCCAGGGGAGCAGCAGGCTATTAAGTCCTCCTTAAGACACGTAAAGGGCTGGAGATGTCATGGAAGGGAGCAGCATCAGTCTAGATTCACAACCCATTTACAACGAGGGTTGACATATAGTAGCAGGACAGAACCCAAACCCATCTTGATTGTGTGGAGCCTGGGTCGTAGGTGAACTCCTTGCTCATCTCTATTCCCAGCTCACATGACCGTCTAGGTTACCATGTCATGTAATGAGCCCACCTGGTGCCTCAGCGCCAAGGAGAGTAGTACTGCAGTAAAGGAAATGAATACGTCTAGTGCTCCCTATGGGTAGGACTGGGGAGACGCTCATCACACTTGGCAGACACAAAGCATAGACTTTCCAATAGCTATATCTTATAATACCAAAGGGTGGAAATGCTCTGATCTCAGATTCCGAGAATCATCAATTCTATTATTACTATAACATAGGAATTGCCAGATTGGAGAAGAACAGTGGTCCAGCTAGTTCAATATACCTGAGAGTGGCCAATATCAACCTGCTTCCAATTGCATTGCTATAAGATCAGCTGTGGAATAATGCAAGCTGCATAGGTTTTTTCCCCCAAAACTTTTTACTTGGTTTGTCATCACCTCTCTGAAAACTCCTGTATCTTGGAAATGTCACTGCTAGCAGCAAATATCTCCAACGACTGATAATGGGACACTAAACGGGGAGGGCTCTGAGTTACTACAGAGAATTCTTTCCCAGGTGTCTGGATGCTGGGTCTTGCCCACTTGCTCGGGGTCTAACGGATCACCATATTTGGGGTCGGGAAGGAATTTTCCCCCAGGTCAGATTGACAGGGACCCTGGTGAGTTTTCACCGTCCTCTGCAGCATGGGGCACGGGCCACTTGCAGGTTTAAACTAGTGTAAATGGTGAATTCTCTATAACTTGAAGTCTTTAAACCTTGATTTGAAGACGTTAGTAACTCAGGCAGAGATTAGGGGTCTATTACAGGAGTGGGTGGGTGAGACTCTGTGGCCTGCAACATAAAGGAAGTCAGACTAGATGAATGGGATGGTCCCTTCTAGTCTTAAAATCTAGGAGTCTTATCTTACCTCTGTTTGTGAGACTCCTCGGTGAAATAATTGCACTAAAAATACACAGTCATTTTCATCAACATAGGGAGAAAACACAGTTACTTCTAGTTGACTACAGAATGTCAGAGTTTTTTTGCTACTCATAAAATTTTACCACTTCAAAATGATCCCTAGAGGGATGTTTATTAGGGCAATCTGAACTCATCTCTGGCTGAAACTGGCTCTGTCTAGATGCCATATGAGCCATGGGCGGTTTCGAACTTCTTATGATCATGTCCTACAGTAAAATGCAATCAATACAATTACATTAAATATTTATACAACCTTACTTTGTGCTGCTCTTGGCTCAATCGGTCTTCAAAGATCATCAAATGTATTAGCAAAGTCCACTGCTTAATATTGTTAGTACAGTTTGACATAAATACTTTGCTAAACGTACTACAGTAGAAGGTATGGAGTGAGCCAAATTCTGTTCTCAGTCCCACCAAATCTGGAATAACGTCACTGATTTTAATGGAGCTACTCCGGATTTACACTGGCATAACTAAGAGCAGAACATAGCCCAGTATCTATCACTTTTCTCATGGCCTCTGTACAGCTTGGTGTTTTGTGTAAATGACACAAGCACAACACACTTATAAGGTGCACAGACCCTGATGTTCATGTTGGGCAGTAGGGAAGGGTGGCATCTAAAATGTGGATTTATTCATATTTTGAATAGAGCTGGTTGGAAAGTGAACATGAATCTGCACAGATACTCAACACATTTTGCTTTTGTTTTTCTCAAATTGCCTTTTCTGACAATTTTCTAAGCAGCACCATGTTAGAAAAAAATAGTAGAGCTGGTAGAAAAATGAGTCAACGTTTTTGTGAACAATTTTGCAAACATTTTGTCCTGTTTTTTTCATGTGAAATTTTGATGACAAATTTTGTCACAAGTTCTAAGTTTTTCAACCAACTCTATGCAGCTGCATAAAATGCATGAATATAGTAAGGAAGGATGATGAGAATGCCATGTGCAGGATCCAGGGCCGGCTGTAGGCACCAGCAAAACAAGCTGGTGCTTGGGGCGGCACATTTGTAGGGGCGGCATGGCCGGCGCCAGAATGCTGCCCCTAAAAATGTGCCCCGGCCGCCCTAGCTCACCTCCGCTGCTGCTGCCAGGTGCGCGAAACAGCTGGGCGCCTGGGAGGGAGGGGGAGAAGTGGCGCCCGTGCCGCGGCCACTCGGAGTCTCCCCCTCTCTCCCAGGCTCTCAAACCTGAGAGGGAGGGGGAGACTCCGAGTGGCTGCGGCGCGGGCGCCGCTTCTCCCCCTCCCTTGCTCCCTCCCTCCTAGGCTTGAGAGCCTGGGGGGAGGAGGCAGGGCTGGGGATTTGGGTAAGGGGCGGAGTTGAGGCGGGGCCGGGGGTGGGGTAATTAAAGAATGGGGGCGGGGGCAAAATTGTTTTTGCTTTGGGCGGCAACAATCCTAGAGACGGCCCTGGCAGGATCTAACTTTTAATGAAGAGGAACAGCAATTATTACACTAGGAATAATCCTTCTACAGCCACCGTTACCATATCATCTGAGCATCTCACAAACGTCAGTCAAGTACTCTCACAACTCCCCCAGGAGACAGCAGAATACTAGTATCTACATTTTACAAATGGGGAAGAAAGACCAAGTGACTTTCCCAAGGAACTCTAAGAGCAGAGCAGCTGAACTCAGGTAGCCAAAGCTCACACCCCAACCACTGCACCATCCTTCTCCCTGGGGAGGAAAATTGCTTCCATGCTCTGCAACTGCTTTATCTTTGCATTCTAACCAGCAGGGGTGGGAAGGGGGAATATGGCTTAACTATTTAAGTTCTCCTAGTTCAGACAACGATAAGGAGTTAATGTCTTTCCAATGCTGCCAGGAGTAGCCGTGCTAGTGGCAGCACATAGGAAGAACTAGCATTTTACTACTTGATCAAAAAAAATTAAGACCCCGTTGGCAGGTTGGCTTCATATTTAAAGTTCAGACCCTTTACAAGCATTTCTCAGTGGCCTATCTCACCTACTGATCATCCAGAGACATCAACCCTGGTGTCTTGTGCCAGTAGCTAGTGATTATATTGCAAGCCAGCCAGCCTGTGTGCCATCATTCATTATTATTATTATCAACATTTATATTACAACAACACCTAGAGGCCTCATCCAGTTCAGGGTTGCACCTTCATGGCAACCTCTGCAATGTTAAAGTAGAATGAGAGTCAGATGTGCCAGGTACTTGACACAAGAAAGAATGGGATCATGGTTAAGGGTTTGTATAGGACAGCATAAATTTGATGGAACTTTTACATATGTATTTCTGTCCAGCACCTGTTGGCAATGGAAGTGAATACCTTATGGAGTGCTAGCGTGTATTATCAGCAGTGTTGCAGGCAACATGAAAGTGAATGCTGGAGACTTTTCCCTTAACTTCTTATTTCCATGCTTGGAAGATTTTGCGTGAGCAGGATATGTCCTGCTACACCTTTTAACCGCATTAAATAACATCAGGTTTATTGTGATGCCAGGGGTTGGGCTTTCATACCACCTCACTGAGGCTGTCCGGCATGACGGCCGCCTCTCATTCAGGCTAAATGACGGAATACTTAAATGTCTGTGTAGTTATAGCTGAAACAATGGAAAACCATCACCCAGGGACTAGACTGCAGGCAACAGCAGTGACTGGGCCATCAAGGAGTTTCCTGTGGGGGGACTGACAAGCACAGGGGCTTGCCTTGATTGTGGGAGTGTGTGTGTGTGTGAGAGAGAGAGAGAGAGAGAGAGAGAGCGCAAGAGCGCAGAAGCAGACCGAAAAAGGAGTCACAAAGTGCCAGAGAAGCACTGGCAGCGTTACCGAGAAAAGGTGAAGAGATTTTGGGAAGAACGCTCACTGGAAAGAGGCTTGGAACTGTAAGCAAAGAAACCGTCTCCTGCTTTTCGATTTCTATTATGTGCAAGGAAACAAGCCTTTGGATTTGTAATTCAACAGGATTGCATCAAGGAAATACCCGACTCCACCATCCATATCTCCTCCTAATGGAAACCACCCAAAAGCCCCCAAATACTGACTAATCACTGTGGTCAAAATTTTCATGTCAAAAGGGATAAAACAATATAATCTATATTTTGGTTTAAGAAATAATAACCCAGAAGAAAACAATATCACTATTGCTGTTGAATTTTATCTTTCCCATCATTATCTGGCTGATTTGGGAACTGGCACAGTCCCTTGTAGTTTCTATACAGTGTCTTGTTTTGCTCTGATATGTTTATTTTTAGTTAATTAATATCCACAGGGACCCAGATATTCCTTTGATTAAAAGTTATTGGTTTTCCACTGATCTTTATCTGCTTATGTTTGATAGCATTTGTTTTTAGAGTTCACACCAAGGAGGAATGAGGCAATCATCTTAATGTCGTTTTACTGCATTGGCATTAGTAGAGGATTTGTTGATGCTTTCATGAGCTAACTTTCAGTGGCACTGAATAATTCCCGGTCACTCTGAATCTATATAGTGCTGCAATCTCAGACATTATTTGATGAGACTGAGTGCTAAAGAAAAAAATTAAAAACTTTGGAAATTTTTAGCAAAATTCTATTAAAAGTCATTAAAACATTTCTACATCTGATGTGTATTTTCTCAAAGGACTTTCTTTTTTAAAACAAAGTAACTGTAACCCTAGAAGTCTGCATCACAGCAGAACCTGGGCCCTTAGTAGTACTTAGTGCTTTTGGAGTATGTAATTTCAAAGCACACTAAACATAAAACGAAATAGCAAAACAAAAAAGGGAAATTTAAATTAAAATGTTACTGTCTAGACATTAACTTAATTACATACAGATCTACAGAATAAAACAAATTTACTTGGTAAAAACTTTTAGCATTACTAATATTATGACACAATGCCATCTTGTGGATCCCACGGGTATCTAACAGGAAGTAGTGTACAGCAGTGGCTCTCAACGTTTACGGACTACTGTACCCCTTTCAGGAGTCTGATTTGTCCTGCGTACCTCCAAGTTTCACCTCTTTTAAAAACTACATGCTTACAAAATCAAATACAAAAGTGTCACGGCCCACTATTACTGAAAAATTACTTACTTTCTCATTTTTACCATATAATTATAAATCAATTGGAATATTAATATTGTACTTACATAAAAAGCATTAGCAAAGTACAAACTAAAATTTCACACAGACAATGATTTATTTATACTGCTTTATATACTATACACTGAAATGTAGCTTGTTGTAAGACAGGGCAAATATCTAGATGGACCCCCAGAAGACCTCTGCGTTCCTCCAGGGGGATGTGTACCCCTGGTTGAGAACCATTGGTGTAGAGAGAATCATAGAATATCAGGGTTGGAAGAGACCTCAGGAGGTCATCTAGTCCAACCCCCTGCTCAAAGCAGGACCAACCCCAACTAATCATCCCAGCCAGGGCTTTGTAAAGCTGGGCCTTAAAAACCTCTAAGGATGGAGGTTCCACTTTGCTGGCGGCGAGGAGGAGGCTGCACTGGGTACCACGCGCGCCGGGGAGCCGAGGGTGGGCGATGCTCGAGGCGTTGCAGAGCCAGTGCGTCAGAGGGGAGGGAGCCGGAGCGGGGGGGCGGCAGCAGGGATGAGCTGCTCAGGCGCCGGGCAGCGGCTGTGAGGGAGGCAGAAGGTGAGACACGGGACGCTGCTGGTGAAGCCGGGCGCTGCAGCCTCCATTCATTCACCGACCCACACGCCCAGCCCCGCCGCCGCCGCCGCCCTCCCAGCGGCAAAGGGCCGGCCGAGTTTTTCCAGGGGGATGGCATTCCCTGTGGACATGTTGGATAATTACAGTCATGAAGACTTGGACAGTTCTGCAGAAGACTACATGTCTGATCTTCGATGTGGGGATCCAGAGAATCCAGAGTTCTTGTCTCTTGTCAGCAACATCAAAATTCCTATTAGCTTGTCAACTATAGGCTTCGTTCCTCTTTACGGTGGAGATCAGACACACAAAGTTCTTGCTTTATTTGCACCTGAGGACTCGCTCACAGCTGTAGCCTTGTATCTTGCTGACCAATGGTGGGCCATCAATGATATTGTGAGAACATCTATCCCTTCTAGAGAAGGGCTTCAGTTTTTTTTTTTTTTTGGATATCAGGAAAAACTATTTCACTAGGAGGGTGGTGAAACACTGGAATGCGTTACCTAGGGAGGTGGTGGAGTCTCCTTCCTTGGAGGTTTTTAAGGCCCGGCTTGACAAAGCCCTGGCTGGGATGATTTAGCTGGGAATTGGTCCTGCTTTGAGCAGGGGGTTGGACTAGATGACCTCTTGAGGTCCCTTCCAACTCTGATATTCTATGATTCTATGATTCTATGATTCCCTAGGTAACCCATTCCAGTGTTTCACCACTCTCCTAGTGAAATAGTTTTTCCTAATATCCAACCTAGACCTCCCCCATTGCAACTTGAGACCATTGCTCCTTGTTCTGTCATCTGCCACCACTGAAAACATCCTAGCTCCATCCTCTTTGGAACCCCCCTAGAACCTTCCTAGACAGCGTTAGGGGTTCTCCAAGTCAGACACTGATCCATTATGTTATTGATGCAATTGTTAAATAATATTTCACTGAAACCCTGTGTCCTCAAGACTACAAAAGTAATCATAGTTTTTTTAAGATCAGAATGGACTATTATGATCATCTAGTCCAACTTCCGATGGTAACAAAGTCCATCTAGTTTCACCCAGTGATTACTGCATCAAGCCCGTAACTTCTGATTGAGAAAAACATCCAAACAGGATTTAAAATTCTAACTAACCCCTTGAACTTGCAAGTTGTTCTGTATCATTTTCAGTGCAGGAATGAGGCCCTATTCTTAGCTGATCCAGCAATAATCTAGATGTGACCTTATTTATCAAACAGGATCCTAGACACTAGTTACTTTAACTACATTATCACAACAGCAAAATGTGGGTTTTCAAATAGAAATTACTGACTTTAAAAAAATTATGAATATATCTAATTTTATATTTTAGTAGGATTTCCCAATAGAAAGATGATTATGCAAAAACTGAAATTGCTTAACATCTTGAAAGATCGTTCTTTGAAAATATTGCTCTTTTCAAAAATGCAACATGGTCAAGACATGGCTATAGAAACATTCCTAATATAAGAGACCAAACAAGTTGGGTACCAAGCCCCAACCCTACAGACATTCATCTGCAGGAGCGTATCTTTTCCCCCAGTGAGTAGATCCACTGAGTATAATGAGACTACTCATGTGCATGAGAGTTAGTGTGACAGCCACCATCTTGACCAATACACTGGGACCCCCAAAAATGTCCACATTTTGAAAAATCACCATCAGGCATATGGTGATGAAGTGAGCTTCCTCTGGGGTAGAGGCAGCCCAAGGGGGAAGTTACAGCAAAGGAGAAGCCAACTGCAGAGCCGATTTCCTCCTTCCTCCTGTGCTTAGGTTGCAGAAGTAGAGACCTGGACACTCGTACCTTAGCGGACGTCCTCTGTGTTCTACCTCTCCTCCGGATCCAGGAGCAGCCACCAGCAGTCCTTACTGGAGAACGCCATTTTGGAATCACAGGAGAGGGTCTAGGAGTGCTGCTGATTTATAGCCTCACACAGCTCCATATTGTGGCATGAATGCAGAATTGCAGCTTTCCAACAGACTTGAACAGAAGTTGGGGAGGGATTTGGAAAACACTGGCTTGCATTTTTTGGGGGGGGGGGGTTTGTCTTCTTTTCTTTTCATTCTTTTGTTTGTTATTTTGTCCTTTCATGTCAGTAGCACCTTTCTTTGTGCAGGCGAGAGGAAGATGGAATAATGTTTTAATAAATGGTTAAAATCAAATACACATACTCCAATCCCAAAGCAGAACAGGATGAGAATTCTGTGGGGAGAGGAGAACAGGGGCTGGTTGGTAAAACAAAAGTCCTATACAGGTGGTCTTCAGGCCAGAAAATTCCAGCCAGGAAGCAATGAAGTTACTCCTCCAAATACGCCAGTGTTTCTGTATCTCCTTAGATTCCTGCCTATAATTTGTCTCCCAAAATAGATCAAATTGAAAGAGGTTTTGAGAGCAACTCTGCACATATGAGATGGTGAAGAAATGAATATAATGAAAAACTTGACACAAGCATTTAAGTACATAAAAGGTTGTTACAAGAAGGAGGGAGAAAAATTGTCCTCCTTAACCTCTCAGGATAGGACAAGAAACAATGGGCTTAAATAGCAGCAAGGAGGTTTAGTTTGGAAATTAGGAAAAACTATCAGGGTGGTTAAGCACTGGAATAAATTGCCTAGGGAGGTTGTAGAATCTCCATCATTGGAGGTTTTTAAGAGCAGGTTAGACAATCACCTGTCAGGGATGGTCTAGATAATATTTAGTCCTGCCATGAGTGCAGAGGACTGGACTAGATGACCTCTCAAGGTCCCTTCCAGTTCTATGATTCTGTGATCCCTTTAGAATAACACTAGGCTGAAGCTAGTTCTCTTCAGCTCATTGGATGAATGCTATGATATTCACTCTGACCTAATGGAGAGAGATATTCTAGCTACAGAAAGTTTCTTATAAACAGATACCATCATCACCTACTTTCTACTCCATTTACCTGCAACTGAGGATTGTTTTTAAAATGTCCTCTTTGGTAGACTCACTTGCCTGTGCTTCACTTGCTTTGGCCAACTTTAGTCAGATGTGTAAGGATGACAAAAATAAAGAATTAACTCTGAAAGCCGGGAAGGAGGCCTGTCTGTCGATAGAGACAAATCAGGCTGGGAAAGAGCCTGAGGAGGAAATCACAAGGCTTTCCGATCACTTGCAATAAAAATCCTCTTCTCTTTTTCCACAAAGTAATCTGAACAGTGGTGAAATTGAACCGTGCAGACTGTAGGGACTCAGAAGATGGCTGGCTGGGTGCATCCAACAAAGGAACAACATCACATGTAGGTTTGCAAGGATGAGATTTTTATCAACAAATGTTGATTTCACTCCCCCCAACCCCTCCCCCCCAAAAAATGAAAAAAAAAAATTTCCATAGATGATAATCAAAATTTACAGAAAAGCAAAGAAAGAAAAAATGGTGCCTGAGAGCCTGATTGAGTCAAAATCCAGTAATGTAGACTTTTGAATTAGGCTTGTTACAAATGGGCTAGCGAATGAAAAGTAAAAAAAGGTAGGATTTAAGGATATGTACTTTACCAACATCATATGTCAAAATATACAATACTCAGTTATATTTTCAGACAGATCTAAAACTATAGGCCCTGACTCTGCAAATAGCTCCTGTAGTAGTAGTCTGGCTGCAAGGAACCCATGAGATCTATTCTGTTACCATGTGGGGAGGGGAAAGTTTGAAACCTGTTGACCAACACGATCAGCGAGACAAAATGTCTGTAGATATGGTTACAAGCTGCAGCAGGAAAGAGGACAGAGTCCCTCTCCTGACACCCCCTACTCAGAAAATAAATAAAAGCACTAACAAGAGGTTGGATGAAAATACAGCAAGGCAACATGTGAGTAAAAGCTTATGGATCAAAATGTGCCATTCTAAATTGGATTGCTCCTGTGCTTAAAGTGAGAATGTTCATCCTGCTTTAGCATCTTCGTGTTTGAAAGAGAATGGATTTCATACTATTTGAAAAATTGATCAAGACTGCCACCTATTAACACAAAGCTGAAATGACCAGAACTGTGCAGTCTTTTTCAAGAGAAAAATATAACAGCTAGCAGAAAACTATAAAAACAGCATTTCTAAAGCGTACAATTTAATCCATTTTGCCTCCTTCTGGTTTTGAACTTTAGGAGGTACAATCAGACCTACCATCCAGGAACTGAATTATTCTTCCTTGGAAAAATTGCTAGAGCTGGTCCAGTAATTGATAATCAATCGTTGATTTGATTATTTCTGCTTCCCTTCTTGTTCAGGCAGCATTCACAAACAGATCATGATTTCCTGAAATTGGTTATCTGAAATGACTCATGAAGGGAACGGACTCTGTGAATCTCAAAATTCAAGCGGTTTTTCCTTAGTTACAATTAGTCACATGGTATTGTTCTCCGATCAGAGTGTGAATGAAAGAGAGAGATGACTGGCACAACAGGACCCAGATATCTGACTGGGACCTTAGATACTCTTGATAATAATAAATACATAACTCCAGCAAATCAGTTTTCTGGTGTGAACTCTTGCCAAAAGTGAATTTCGAATTCTCTTTCCACAAATGTTCAGCCATGAAAGCTCCAGACTGGCTTTCTGTGAACATTCACATGAGGACAGTCTGTTTGCATGAAAGTTCTGGGAAAGCAGATACCAGAGGGCACAAATACAGCTGAACTGAATTTACATATTTCAATATATGAACAAATATCCACACAATATTTACTGCAGTGCTCACCTCACTCTAATAACTATGCACTATGCCCAGTAGAAGAGTATATGTAATCACTATGACTGCCGTTGCTTAGATGAGTTTGCCTTGTCACTTTACACATGACTGAGCCAACACACTGTAAGAAAGATTTCACTGCCTTTTGCTGTGGCTACTGGAAGAGCTACTCCCAAAGACGCCTCAACAATATAGCTATAGCAAAATGGCCATTTTCAGATAAAAGGCTACCTTCAAAATGGCCTCATCCCACAAACAATGTTTGGACATGGCAGCTTAATGAACAGCTGACCCCAGAACATTTGGCAGAGGAAATATCAGTAATGAACCATTCCAATTAGCCTGACTTTCAGATGAATTTCTGCAAATTAGAACAGCATGCATCAGTACAGGATTCTCCGAAGAGCCCCGTACAAGGACTCTTCCTGATAACAAATTAAATTAGTGCCATGAGAGAGGATATGTAAGTGCTTTTTAACCCAGAGTCACTTGTTTCAGTTCAGAAACATTATAGCTTCTTTGAAACACCACAGCACAGGGCTGTCTCAGCACTGCCAGTGGAATTGGGCAGACATTTTTCCACTGAGATATTGAGGGGGGGGGGGTATTTATTTCTTTTTTTGGATGGAAAATGGATTTGGGACAAAATGTTCATGAAAAAGGTTCCATTTTCATCAAAAATATTTGGGATTTTGTAGAGAAAACAATATTTCCCAGTTTCAGGCCAAAAAAAGTTATTTTTGATGAAAATCTGAAAAAAAAAATGTCAAAGACAAATTTCACTGAAAAACCAAAAGAAATTCAAACATTATGAGTCAGACTGCCAAAAACAAAACATGAACTTGGATTAAAACTCATTATAAAAAATGCAACAAAGCATTGGCTTTGGTGCTTTCTGATTTGAGGCTGTGTGGGGTCGCACCCACCCCCGATTTTGTGTGATCATTTCAGGTTCAAAATTCAACCTTAAATGCACCAACAAATGTGAACTTCCTCACCGGTAGCTCAGATGAATGAACAGCAGTTCTAGTACTTACCATCTCCTAACCTTTAAGGTGAGGGAGCTGCCATTAATCCCTCTCCCCTGTTACTGCCTTGTGTTCTTCCTCATCATCCTCCCCTGTTTACTCCCCTGCATCCCTTAATGTCTGCATAAAAAGTTCACATCTGGATTCCATTAAATTAAGGGGACTTATTATAGGATTAAGAAGAGGAACTAGAATGGGGGTGGAGGGTGACATTTATACAGGCTTCTCCTCCCCTCTACAAAGCAGGCTCTTTTTCTTGAGCACAGGAGCAATGGCCAACCGTCTCCAGAATATCATAGGTTAGCTGTGTGTACACCCAGCATACATCATTTCTGGTCCATCCCAGGAAGCCCCTTATGTGGTATTCAGATTTGAGCCTTTAGCTGGGCTGCCAATTTCTGCACAAGACTCTCTCTGGCTTTAATAATAATGAACTACGGATCACTTTTCCATTTGAAGATCTCCAAGCACTGTCTCAAAGACAGGGAAGTATTACGACCATTGCGGAAAAGGGAAACTGAGGCACAAAGAGGGCTAACACCACACAGCTAGTCAGTGGATGAGAACCCAGAGCTGTCTTGTGTGCTTGGCATTACTGCTTCCCACGGTGAGAGACATGCAGAATGATGGCCAGATTTGGCTAACACAGCTGGTCAGACTTTTCATCAATATTTTGCACATTGATAAAACGATGGGGAAATTTCACAATGCCTTTGTCACATTTTTCCCCTGCTTTATAATCAGCTATAGAATAGTTAAAACTTTTGAAAAAATTGCTTTAACTTAAAAAAACACACACACACACACACACAAAACACCATAAGGTGGGGAAAACTTCATAACTTTTTCAACCTCCTATCTTAAACAGAATTCACCAAAAGTAATTTTCAAAGTATTGAAACTATTCACAAACTTGGATCGAATTCGATGAATAGTTTTGGCTGAAAAAAATGGGATTTTTTTAAAAAGTCAAAACAGTTTACTTTCAAGGTAAAATGCTCTGACTTTTTATTTTGAAATGTTTTGTTTCAACCATTTCAAAACTAAATGTTTCCATTTTTTCTTTTGAAACAGTGTTTAGTTTAGAAATGTAACTAGATAATCAAACAAACAAACAAACAAGGAGCAAGACATCTGAAAGTGACCTACCACAGGCGCAAAAAATACTGGAAAAAAAAATGTAATTTCAGGGCAAACAAAATATTTTGTTTGACCTGAAACAATTTTTTCCCATTTTTTCATTCCAGCAAATAAAATTAAATAAAATAAATCAATTTCAGTTTGAACCGAACTGATCTTTTTCCCCTGGATTTTTTTTTTATTTATTTTTTTTTTTGCTCCAAAAACCAAAAAAAATCAGATATTCACTCAGCTCTAATCTTAGATAAGTACATGGCTCCCATTTACCATCAGAGCTGAGTGCCTCACAGTCTTTCATGTATTTATCTTCACAACACCCCTAGGAGATAGGAAAGTGCTGTTATCCCCATTGTACAGGCAGGGAGTGGAGGCACACGGAGACTAAGTGACTTGCCCAAGGTCACACAAAATCTGTGGCGGAGAAGGGAACTGATCCCAGTTCTATGGAATCCCAGGCTTACACCCTAATCACTGGACCTTCCTTTCTCTATAGACCTCTGAGAAAACAAAACCACATTGTATTAGATACTGGTTCTGAATTTTATACGTTGTAGTTTTCAGTGTTTGCTTTCAGTTGGTGTTCATTTTACAATAATAATTCTCTTCTCTATAGAGACATGTGGTGTAGTAGGTGACAGAAAGATCAAAAAGATTAAAAGGGAGAGTCTATAAAACAGAGGTCTGTCCAGTTTTAATGTATGGTTCTGAGTGTTGGGCAACAGAGAAACATGAGCAAATGACCTGTTCCGCAGAAATGCAAGTGTTGTCATTGATGAGTGATGTAAGCAAGACGGACCACATGAGGAATGTGTATGTTAGAGACGTGCCCAAAGTAACACCCAAACAAAAAAAATCAGGGAGGCTTAGATGTTTGGTGATAAAATGTGCATTCCTGACAACTATGAGGGGAAGAGAGTCCAACAGATGAAGACTGAAGGAAAAGAGACAGGACAACCCAAGAAGACATGGTAAGATATCATAAAGGAAGACATGTTCACAAGTGGTGTGAAAGAGAATATGGCATTGAACAGAGCCCTTTTGGAGAGAGAGGGCTCCGAGCAGACCCCATTTGACCGAGTTTACGAAAGAAAGTATATCTATCTATATATGTTTCTATACACACACTGTGTGTAAGCGTGCAAATATATATTATAAATGCACACAATCAGATGTCATTAATATGAAATATTTATGTCTTCTGGAAAAATTAGTTGACAGCTGCTGAGCTACTGGCAAACTGGCTCCTTAAATATTTTTTCCTTTTCTTTGGCATCATGCCAAAGGGTAGTGACGTAGGGTAGTGGTGGTCGGAGACTCTCTGCTGAGGGGGACGGAGGCGCCCATCTGTCGCCCTGACATTTCATCTCGAGAGGTATGCTGCCTGCCGGGGGCCCGTATCCGAGACGTTACGGAGGCATTGTCGAGGATTATCCGGCCCTCTGACTACTACCCCATGCTACTCATCCATGTGGGCACAAATGATACTGCGCGGTGTGACACTGAGCGGATCAAGAGTGACTACAGGGCTCTGGGAGTACGGGTGAAGGAGTTTGGAGCGCAGGTGGTATTCTCTTCAATTCTTCCTGTCAAAGGTAGGGGCCCGGGCAGAGACAGATGCATCATGGAGGTGAATGCCTGGCTGCGAAGATGGTGTCGCCAGGAGGGCTTTGGCTTCCTAGACCACGGGATGCTATTTGAGGAAGGACTGCTAGGCAGAGATGGCGTTCACCTTTCGAGGAGAGAAAAGACCCTATTTGGACACAGACTGGCTAACCTAGTGAGGAGGGCTTTAAACTAGGTTCGACGGGGACAGGTGAGCAAAGCCCACAGGTAAGTGGGGAACATGGAGACCCGGGAGATGGGTCGGAAACAAGAGGGAGTGTGGGCTATACTGGCAGAGAGAAAGGAGAGTCAGGACAAAACTGGGAGGAAAGATCAAACCAGTATCTTAGATGCCTATATACAAATGCGAGAAGTATGGGGAATAAGCAGGAAGAACTGGAAGTGCTAATAAATAAATACAACTATGACATTGTTGGCATCACTGAAACTTGGTGGGATAATACACATGATTGGAATGTTGGTGTGGATGGGTACAGCTTGCTCAGGAAGGATAGACTGGGGAAAAAGGGAGGAGGTGTTGCCTTATATATTAAAAATGTACACACTTGGACTGAGGTAGAGATGGACATAGGAGACGGAAGTGTTGAGAGTCTCTGGGTTAGGCTTAAAGGGGCAAAAAACAAGGGAGATGTCATGCTAGGAGTCTACTACAGGCCACCTAACCAGGTGGAAGAGGTGGATGAGGCTTTTTTCAAGCAACTAACAAAATCATCCAAAGCCCAAGATTTGGTGGTGATGGGGGACTTCAACTATCCGGATATATGTTGGGAAAATAACACAGCGGGGCACAGACTATCCAACAAATTCTTGGACTGCATTGGAGACAACTTTTTATTTCAGAAGGTTGAAAAAGCTACTAGGGGGGAAGCTGTTCTAGACTTGATTTTAACAAATAGGGAGGAACTCGTTGAGAATGTGAAAGTAGAAGGCAGCCTGGGTGAAAGTGATCATGAAATCATAGAGTTTGCAATTCTAACGAAGGGTGGAAGGGAGAACAGCAAAATAGAGACAATGGATTTCAGGAAGGCAGATTTTGGGAAGCTCAGAGAGCTGATAGGTAAGGTCCCATGGGAATCAAGACTGAGGGGAAAAACAACTGAGGAGAGTTGGCAGTTTTTCAAAGGGACACTATTAAGGGCCCAAAAGCAAGCTATTCCGCTGGTTAGGAAAGATAGAAAATGTGGCAAAAGACCACCTAGGCTTAACCACGAGATCTTGCATGATCTAAAAAATAAAAAGGAGTCATATAAAAAATGGAAACTAGGACAGATTACAAAGGATGAATATAGGCAAACAACACAGGAATGCAGGGGCAAGATTAGAAAGGCAAAGGCACAAAATGAGCTCAAACTAGCTACGGGAATAAAAGGAAACAAGAAGACTTTTTATCAATACATTAGAAGCAAGAGGAAGACCAAAGACAGGGTAGGCCCACTGCTTAGTGAAGAGGGAGAAACAGTAACAGGAAACTTGGAAATGGCAGAGATGCTTAATGACTTCTTTGTTTCGGTCTTCACCGAGAAGTCTGAAGCAATGCCTAACATAGTGAATGCTAATGGGAAGGGGGTAGGTTTAGCGGATAAAATAAAAAAAGAACAAGTTAAAAATCACTTAGAAAAGTTAGATGCCTGCAAGTCACCCGGGCCTGATGAAATGCATCCTAGAATACTCAAGGAGCTAATAGAGGAGGTATCTGAGCCTCTAGCTATTCTCTTTGGAAAGTCATGGGAGACGGGAGAGATTCCAGAAGACTGGAAAAGGGCAAATATAGTGCCCATCTATAAAAAGGGAAATAAAAACAACCCAGGTAACTACAGACCGGTTAGTTTAACTTCTGTGCCAGGGAAGATAATGGAGCAAGTAATTAAGGAAATCATCTGCAAACACTTGGAAGGTGGTAAGGTGATAGGGAACAGCCAGCATGGATTTGTGAAGAACAAATCGTGTCAAACCAATCTGATAGCTTTCTTTGATAGAATAACGAGCCTTGTGGATAAGGGTGAAGCGGTGGATGTGGTATACCTAGACTTTAGTAAGGCATTTGATACGGTCTCGCATGATATTCTTATCGATAAACTAGGCAAATACAAATTAGATGGGGCTACTATAAGGTGGGTGCATAACTGGCTGGATAACCATACTCAGAGAGTTGTTATTAATGGTTCCCAATCCTGCTGGAAAGGCGTAATGAGTGGGATTCCGCAGGGGTCTGTTTTGGGACCGGCTCTGTTCAATATCTTCATCAACGACTTAGATATTGGCATAGAAAGTACGCTTATTAAGTTTGCGGATGATACCAAACTGGGAGGGATTGCAACTACTTTGGAGGACAGGGTCATAATTCAAAATGATCTGGACAAATTGGAGAAATGGTCTGAGTTAAACAGGATGAAGTTTAACAAAGACAAATGCAAAGTGCTCCACTTAGGAAGGAAAAATCAATTTCACACATACAGAATGGGAAAAGACTGTCTAGGAAGGAGTACGGCAGAAAGGGATCTAGGGGTTATAGTGGACCACAAGCTAAATATGAGTCAACAGTGTGATGCTGTTGCAAAAAAAGCAAACATGATTCTGGGATGCATTAACAGGTGTGTTGTGAGCAAGACACGAGAAGTCATTCTTCCGCTCTACTCTGCTCTGGTTAGGCCTCAGCTGGAGTATTGTGTCCAGTTCTGGGCGCCGCATTTTAAAAAAGATGTGGAGAAATTGGAAAGGGTCCAAAGAAGAGCAACAAGAATGATTAAAGGTCTTGAGAACATGACCTATGAAGGAAGGCTGAAAGAACTGGGTTTGTTTAGTTTGGAGAAGAGAAGACTGAGAGGGGACATGATAGCAGTTTTCAGGTATCTAAAAGGGTGTCATGAGGAGGAGGGAGAGAACTTGTTCACCTTAGCCTCTAAGGATAGAACCAGAAACAATGGGTTTAAACTGCAGCAAGGGAGGTCTAGGTTGGACATTAGGAAAAAGTTCCTAACTGTCAGGGTGGTTAAACACTGGAACAAATTGCCTAGGGAGGTTGTGGAATCTCTGTCTCTGGAGATATTTAAGAGTAGGTTAGATAAATGTCTATCAGGGATGGTCTAGACAGTATTTGGTCCTGCCATGCGGGCAGGGGACTGGACTCGATGACCTCTCGAGGTCCCTTCCAGTCCTATAATCTATGATTCTATGATTCTATGCCCTTGGCTTGGTTTCAGCTACACATTGCAGAGGGCATTCAAAACAATAACTACATACTGCCTGTAGAGTAAGCTCTGTGGAATACATCCCCCTTCAAATCATGCCTGTAGCTCATTAATGATAACGTGACTTACACATTGGCATTGATAGGAGAAATTAGCTCTAATATGGATTAAATGACTTGCTTGTGTGAGCAGATACTTTGAACCTCGCCTCTTATTTTAAATAATTCATCACACTAAAATTGAAGGAATCCAAGGGTTGACATTTGAATCCATGGTAGGAAAAGTGACCGTCTTAAAAGAAGTTACTCATAAAGTTTCAAATCTTTGTGATAATTCTATATTATCTATATGTTAGTCTACAAATAAAGATGATAGCATTTTACAACCACTGTGCCCTAAATTTGCACTGATGTAGATGACAGCACAAGGGAACGTTCAGAAGAGTATAAACTTTTAACCAATAAAGACGTAGGCCCTTATCTGCCTATGTTTACTCTTCAGCTGAAGCCATCATCTTCTGTCTGGGGCATCACAAGCTGTGGCAATGCAAACATGACAATTATACCAAAGAGCTTGCTGTGATTTTAAGGGGTGAATAAGCAGAAGGAACACTTGACATACAAAAGACAAAGTCTGATTCATCATTCTCCTGCACCTGGTCCAGTCATTTTTACCAAGGCAAAGTGGATTGGGTGATTTTTTCCATCCACCTTGTGCTAGTGAAAATGACTCCAGAAGATGCAGGATCTAGCCCACGGTTTCCATGCAAATTTAATTAGCAGGTGAAGAGAAATGCAACACATAATTTGGGTAGGATTGTTTCAAAATAGAATAATATTTATTAACATTTTGCAGCCCATTAAATGCTAATATAATAGATATTGTATGTAAATAGTTTCCAGTCATTAATGCACACAGAAGCAAACAGTGTGTTGCATTCTCAGCAAGTTATATTTTAGACCAATATTTTTTGTCTTTATGTTTGGGTGAACTTTTTTTGTAAAAATATCTTCTTCCACTAGTGGTCATTGTTGCCCTTTATAGCAATAATCTTACTCGTTAATGAAAAGAAGATATTGAAAAATAATCCCAGTGAGTCTATTTTCATAGTGTATTAATCAAAATAATAATTTAGAGAGAGAGCGAGAGAGAGAGACAAACAAGTAAAACAGCCAATCTTTTACCCATTTATCCATCAGATGAATGCATGTTATGTCTCTAAATAATTATACTAGTAAACTATATTCAGATTCAAGGAAAACACAACAGATTGATCGGTAACAGCCAGTTAAGCTGAACCATGAACAGAAAATACTGTCACAGGACAGCAGTTGATATTTTGTTAATGCTGTTTCTGGCAACCAGCACACACTGTTATCTAGTTTGCCTATGTATTTTCCCAAACCTAAGTATAGGCTATTGCAAAACCCCAATTTAATGAAAACTTTGGGTATCCTCTAAGACTTCTGTATAAAGTGAGTGTGAGTGGGTGCTTTTCCTAAGCCTTTCTAAAACAAAGTCCATGCACGGTGTAGAGTTAAAAATTCACCCTCTTACTGGTGTTTGGGCTTATTCAACAAAGAAATCAACAATCAGAGATGAGCGAATAATTGATTTTTCTGTTCTGTGGCAGAACTGAAAAATCGGGGGCGGGGGGGGGGGGAAGGAAGGGGTTGTTTTTCTCACCGAAATGAGACAGGACATTTTCTAAATGAAATACAGATTCAAAATGACATTTCAAAATAAAATGGTTCATTTTGAAACAAAGTGTCAGAATAGTTCATTTGGAAAACGCCCAATGGAAAACCGTTTATTTGTCTGATACTATTTGCTGAATCCGCCCCAAATTCACAAATAGTTTAAGTTGTGCTGAAACTGCATTTTTTGGCAAATTTACTATTTGCCAACAAAAATTTGCCCAGCTCTATTACCAACACATAGTTCAGTTCCAACCTTCTCCCTAAGATTGGTTCTTCCCTCAAGATAGCTCAACCTACACCCTACCATGCTCCTTCTCCAGAAAGCCACATTCACCACCTTATGTCAAGGCTGGATAATGAGCCATCTCTGTAAATGAGTCACCAGAATCCACCTAACCATTTCCCAGCAGGATTAATTCCAGTCTACAGGGTGGGAGGTTTCATAAACTTACAGCCCATTACATCAAGATTTACCTGTATGTTATTTTCAAGCTGCCTTTAAGCAATCTTGCTGGAGTAAGGGTTAATTCCATATGCCTGTTTGTAAGTAGAAATGAAGAAAAAAATAGGGAAAAGGACGAATTGCAAAACAACCTCCACTGAGTTTATTATGAAAACATCAAACTTTGGTAAAATTTCATCCTACAATTACCCCCAATTACAATCACTAATGAGCACTGTAAGGATATGTTGTTGTCTGCCTTCTTCCATCAACTTCAGAGTAAAATACTAAGCTAAGAGGGGAGGGATAGCTCAGTGTTTTGAGCATTGGCGGGCTAAACCCAGGGTTGTGAGTTCAATCCTTGAGGGGGCCACTTAGGGATCTGGGGCAAAATCAGTACTTGGTCCTGCTAGTGAAGGCAGGGGGCTGGACTCGATGACCTTTCGGGGTCCCTTCCAGTTCTATGAGATAGGTATATATTATTTTAAGAGGCAACAGCTGAATTTTGCGGCACTTTAAAAATGCAAAAACTTTGCTAATATATATACTTATATATAAAAATCACACTTGTTTTGTCAAATTATTATTTTATCCAGCCTGCTGTACTTGGTAAGCCAGTGAAATAAAATCCCATTAGAAATCTCATTCCACCTGAATAAATACCTGCATCTGATGTCACCCAAATATCTCAGCATTACCACCTACAGCTACATTTTTCATTTTGTAAGTTTTGAAAAATCGGTCAAAGTTTTGAAAAATGTTGGTGGCCTTTTCATTGGACATTCATTGAAATGTTTCTATTTTTGAAAAAATATTGTAGAAATTTCAAAGTTTCAGATATTTTTAAAAAATTGTGAAAAATAGCAAAAAAATTGTTTGTGAATTTTTCATTTTTTAAACAGCTTCTATTTGTACTTTCCTCAGTGTCTGTCTTTCTATGTTGGTCTTCTAGGCTGTATGCTCTCTGAGGCAGGATATATTGATTTCTGTGCATTGTGTTGCTCTGAATACATTGTTGGTGATTACGTTACTGGATATTAACCCCATTCCATCCCTGAACCCTAGACTTCAGCTATCTAGGAGATTAACTTTTGGAGCATCAGGGTAATGCCCACCCTTGTCCCGTCAAGTCCAGTGAGAATTTTCCTAATGGTCACACATTAAGTGTGACCACCCATCTTAGAAGCCTGATGAACCCCAATGCTTGGCAGTGTTGTCCAGTCCACCATGCTAACTACATTACGATACATGATCAGCTATGAAACAAGTCAGACACTGATGCAACCACTATGCGATTAACCAGCTTCAACAATCAGACATCAGAAACACCTAAGAAAGGTTCAGACACTCCCCGGGGCAAGAGAAAGGACAAGGAAGTTAAAAGAAAATAACCAAGCCAAGAATACTGAATCAAAGTTAGCCATGACCTTTGAGAAACATATGGTAGAATGGAATCTGGCATTGTAAAAGTTCTGGTGTGGTCTTCATTATCAGGTTCCCCTGTCCTTTGCTGCCAGGCATTGTTAATCACATCCTAGAGCAGATTTTCCTGTCCCATGAGAATTTTTTCTCATCTAGAATCAGAAGAAAAGGTCAAAATCTCAAAAAAAAAATTCATGAACCAATAATCTGAAAAGCATTTCAGACTGGGTTAATCAAAATGTTTGTTTTGATGATTTTGAAACATTTTGCTTCAATTTTCACCTTTTAAAACTTTTTTAGCATAAATTAATTCAAATTTCAACATGAAAAGTTGTTTCAAACTGAAAAATGAAATGTTTCATTTTGAAATAGTAAAAATGAGATGTGGACCGTTTGGAAACATTTTTCAATTCCCACCCCAATTGGGAGATTGGTCCAAACTGAGCCTTTCCCAGGAACAATTTGGTGGTTTCCCATGAAAAAACCTTTAGTGAGAAAATTCCCAACTAGCTGTAGGACATATACCCCAAATGAGTATGATGAACCTGAGTGAGAAGGTGCCCCATCTGTAGCTGAACCCTTTTTACTCCAATATACTGGCAGATAGTTCTAAAGCAGCTGTTTCTTTCTGGAAAGGTTCTTCAGTTCATTCTGTGCACTTATGTGAAGTAAAAGGAAAAGTTGAATACCCATTCGGACTGTGGTGATAGAGTGTGCTAATGAAATTGCTAGTATTATCCAGTCAGTCAATAGTGCATGTTCTGGAAACCATTCCTTTAGTTGCAGATTGTCCCACTGGGACTGCACTCAAAAAATGTTTAAAGAAATATTCATTTACTTTAAATCCAGTTATACCTATTTCCATTTTAGTGCAATCTATATTCAAGCAAGCATTTAAATAGTCTATTAAAATGGATCCGTCGTCACATAACAGAATCCAGCAAAGTCATATCTAACATCTCGGCACTAAGCCTCCATCAGAACCATGGCAACTCCTTGAGACCCCCTTCATTTATTTTCCAGTTCTGGCACCTGTAACCATGACAACATACACTGAAACCTTTCAAGCAGAACAGAACTGAATCACAATAAGAGCACAAAATACCTGAGGTGGGGAAAAGAGAGGAGATGCACAAGCAGGTAGCGGCTGAAATTAAAAGCAATTGATAAGAAAACAGCAGGAAACAAATGCTGACCCACATGGCCATATCCTCTCGGCAGCAGTATTTTGTGCAAAACCCATCCACTGTGTGTATTATTAGTTGAGCAGCCATAAAATTAAAATATCATTTTAACAAACAAGTGGCGTGTAAACTTGAGAAAATAAGGGCACGTTTACACTTAAACCACTGCAGCTGTGCGACTGTACCGATTCAGTGTAGACTTTACTTATGCTGATGGTAGGCATTCTCCCCTCAGCATAGTAATCCATCTCCTCGAGAGGCAGTAGGTAGGTTGATGGAAGAATTCTTCGGTCGACCTAGCACTGTCTACACCCAGGGTTAGGTCGGCAAAGCTATGTCTCTCCGGGGGTATGGAGTTTTCACACCCCTCAGTTAGGGTGACCAGATGTCCTGATTTTATAGGGACAGTCCCGACTTTTGGGTCTTTTTCTTTTATAGGCTCCTATTACCCCCCACCCCCTGTCCTGATGTTTTACACTTGCTGTCTGGTCACCCTACCCTCAGTAGAGTTGCCAACTTTGTAATATTTAAAAACCAGCCACTACAGCAGGAGTGCTAGAACCTTCCCCGCCCCGCCTCTTTCCCTGAGGTCCCACCCCTGCCCTGCCCTTTCTCCCCAAGGCCCTGCCCCTGCAGCCCCACCTCTTGCCTCCAAGGCCCTCCCCCCATTCGCTCCTCTTCCCCATTCCCTGCCACTTGCTGATTTTCCCCTCTCACCCCAGGTCGGGAGGGACTCACTTGCAGAGCCAGGGCTCGGAGCTGCAGCTGCCTGACGCAGGTAGGAGGCGGCCCCAGCTGAGTAGAGGTTGGCGTGGGTGATGACCCCATGCCTGCCCAACTTCCCCACTTGCAGTGACTGGACACTGTCAGGTTTCCTTTTCAACTGCACTTTTCGGTTGAAAACCAGACACTTGACCACCCTACCCTTGAGAGACATTATGCCAATGTTATGCCAATGTAGACCAGCCTTAAGTTGCTGAAGATAATTTGCAAGTAAACACCACTCTGCACCGGGCTCTACTCATGTTCAGCTTTAGCACTTAGAGAACAGGCATCCTTCCCAGATGCAAACAGGCATGACCAGTAGCAAGGAAACATCAGTGGGGAAAAAAGGGATAATTCTAGAAGATCAAGTCTGTTAGCCTAGATCAGGGGTCGGCAACGTTTGGCACGCGGCTCGCCAGGGTAAGCACCCTGGCGGGCCGGGCCAGTTTATTTACCTGCTGACGCGGCAGGTTCGGCCAATCGCAGCCCCCACTGGCCGCGGTTCACCGTCCCAGGGGAACCATTGCCAATGCAGCCAATCAGCTGGCTGGAGAGCAGGAACCTGAGGAAGGAATTCTTCATACATGGGAACTGGAGCCAATGTTCCTCACACACCATTGGGGTCCACACAAGTAAGGGGCCATGTCCTTTGCCGTAAGTTCAAACTCAAGAAGCTTCTGAGTTATGTTTTCCCCTCCAGTGCACTTTTGTGCCAGGGGGTAATGCAACTCTCAAGGTAACAATAAGATGTGACAGTGGTAGGCTATTGATGAGTGCCCTGGGTGTGCTGTAGTTTTTCTGGGCTGAGTCTCAGTTAAGCATCACCAAGCATTACATTTTATTGTGTTTGGCATCTGGGTGCTGCCCTGCAAATCCCCCAGGTTGGATGGACAGAGAGCTAGATCACGCAGGTAGAATTGCTTAAAAGGATGGGGCTTGTTTATTTGTTTTTAGGGTCTGAAATAGAATGTTGATACATACCTTTTCTCTCCTCTTCTCTATCCCAGGAAGGAAAAGTGACATCTGGTAGCTGCTGGGCAGATTCCACACCTGCGATAATTCAGATCTGCTAAAGCAAGAAGGATTTGTGCAGTCTGAGCTGAGTAAGGGTTAGGGCTCGGAATGGAGTCTGCCCAGCTGCAGAGGAGATGGGATGTGAGTGAAGCAGGGGATTTACTCTCTCCCTTCCTCTTTTGAATTTCAGGGAAGATGCAACTGTCATCCCACAGTTTGTGAAAAAAGCCATCACTCATTGTCATCTCGCTGGCACAATATGGCTCTTCCTCTGGGGAATTCTTTCTGAAAGAGACTTAGTTTACAGGGTTTTTTAAAAGGTAATATTTTTCACCTACCAGTGTGTTGTATTGGCTTTCATTTTCCTCTGTCGTTCATAGGAGTCTTGATCTTGCCCTTCAGTATTTTAGCTTTCCCGTAGATTTCTGTGATGACCAAGCTGCCATAGGTCGTTGCAGAGCTTGGCAGCAGGTATGCAAGCAACAAATGAGCAAGGGATCAATCCTACTCCCGTTGACTTTCAGTGCCACAGGAGTGAGCCCTCATCTTGTTCAGTAGTTCCTTGGCTCTGCAGGCGAATCAGGGAGGGATTAACTGCAAGGAAACCCTTGCTCAGTCTCTGCAGCCCCCCAGGATGTTTATTGCTCCATCTGGGATACGTGACAAAGGGCGGATGCATAAGCATCACCGTTTGCATGGTGTTGGCAGGTCTGCAAACCTCACTCCTTTCAAAGATTCCGTTTGCTGGAACACTCCACCGTTAGCGTGCTTAGCCTACACTTAGCTACGCCATATGTCTGCATTCATAGATTCTCAGACCAGAAGAGACCATTGTGAACATCTAGTCTGAGCTCTTGCATAACTCAGGCCATTGAATTTCACCCAGTGATTCTTGGCTCTAGCCCAACAACTTGCACCAGAGCGTATTTTTAGAAAGCCATCCAAACTTTATTTAAAGACAAGTGATGGAAAATTTACCACATCCCTTGGGAAGCTGTTCCAATGATTAATTACTCTCACCTAAAAATTTTCACATTTCCATTTTGAAGTCTGCTGATTTCAACAACTTCCAGCTAGTGGATCTTGTTATACTTTTGTCTGCTACATTTGAGAGTCCTCTAGAATCAGATATCTTCTCTTCCCATGGCCACTTAAAGACTTTGATTAAACCACCTCTTAATCTTCTCAGTGAACCTCACTGGCCTGGGGAAATATTTGGAAATCTCAGGAGATCAGTTTTCCTACGAGAATTCCTACTACTTCCCAGATTGGTAGGAAATGCCATGGGAACAGCCTTTGAATCTTGTGGTATTTTGGTAAATCTGCTTGCTAGCCCAGCTGACAGTGAAGAGGTGCAAGAATCTTAATCCAACTTAGAGCTCCAAGGTTCAGAGGTGCCTGACTCTAAAACAGAAAAGTTATTGGCAAGATGCCTGTACCCTCAGAAACTACCCATGCTCCTCCCTCTACCTCTGACCTACCCATATCTGTAATATAACCTTCCTACGTCCTTGATACCAACCTTGTCCTTCTGCACTTTCAGCCTTTGTCCATGAAAAGCGCCTTTGTCCTCAATAACTGCCCCTCATCTTCACACCTCTTTCCATTGCCTCTGGCTCAGATTCCATGGAGATAGGCACAGCATAAGAACTAGAATGAACAGAATCCCTTCATCCCCAGTAGCTATAAGGATGTCTTTGCACTAACACAGGGGAGTAGATGATCAGGATGGTGATGCAACAGAGAGCAGCACAGACAGGTCACTGAGGTGCCACTGAAACAGGTGAAGAGGTGATTGGAGGCCGTGTGGCTGTGATTCTTTGGTTGTAGATCAGCTCCAGTGTCTGACATCTCTGGGGCGGTAATCTCTCTCTGTTAGCGATGGGGTGGCACTGAGCATTGAGGCTTAGTACACAAGTCAGTTGGCAGGTGAATTCCTGTGTGGGTGAACAGGAGCGGCAAACGGGAGTTTTGGAGGGAGTTTGGAAAGGGCAGTGTCCAATCTCCAAGTAGCAGAGCAGCACTTGTAAGTAAGGCATGCTGCTGTGATCTTACCTCTCTGTTGGCTGTCTTTGACCCTAGAGCCATTAGAATAGCCCACTCACACAATCCACAGCAGGGATGGAGCTCAGTGAGAGACACCAATTACCCTGCCACACTAGCAGCCAACCTAGAGACGGAGGAGTTGGGACTTGGAGGTTATCGACAGACGTAGAAGTGAATCATTTGCGGGGTTGACAACCAAGCACACGAAGCTTATAATTTTACAGGCCCCAGTTTTATTTATTGACTGAATATTTTAAGGCAAGCCTCTCTAAAATGAGGAGAGGGGGAAATGGACTGTCCTTAAAGTTACTGATGGCTACCATGGTATCAACCTCAAACCTGGGCACTTTCAACAATCCCACCCTATGGCTACAGATCAACCGAGAATATCTAGCCTAGATTCAACACATGTTAATACACTGTAAAATGTTGAAACAAAGCACTAACCACTTACCAGTCATCTTGATACCCCATTCACAAAAGACAAACAATATTAAACCAGTTACTGTACTTTCTATAAACAAACCAGTGTCCAGTCTCACAGTTTCATTGATATGGAAGTTATGAAATTATTTGCTTCACTTAGGACCAGATTCTCAGCTAATAACTTCAGGGGAACTACCCTGCTTTGGTAGATCTGCCCTTGTAACTCCATAGTCACCCAAAGCATTCTGCAAGAGAGACCAATAATGGCAAACCATTCCATGACTTATGGTCTGCGTGCAGTGATTTGCATTCATCACAATGTACCACCTGTGCCAATTCTCAGAGAGAGGAAAAGAACAGTATGAAGCAACCTAACACAGAGAAGAAAGTCAAATTAGTCGGTATGGCACATTTTAAAACCAATAATTTAATTAGTTACTACTTACCAGCTGTGGTTCTTATTAGAGCTGCAAAGAAACACAGCAATGGCTGTTTCATAAGTACAAGAATGTCAAGAGACAATTCAATAATTTTTGAAGTGAGACACTTAATTAGTTATCATTTGCTCCTACCAGCTGTTGCCAAATTCCCAGCTGTGAGCTGGAAGAACAATACCAGAATAGGTAACTCTCTATATATCACAGTACTAAACTGCAGAATCCTAGGAGCCTACAACAAGTAATAGGAACTTAATTGGTTACAACTTCCCACCTGCGGTTGAAGTTAGACTTTAGGGAATTGTTCTCCAGGATGCATCTAGTCCAATACACAGTCTCTGATAGCAGCTCCACCCAATGGCATCTGCTAGAGCAGCCTAGGGGTTGCTCTAACTTATATCTTCATGAACACCATACCCCCCATTCCCAGCACATTCCCTTTGTCCCCCTAGCACACCACTGATCCTTTCCACACCAAGGGCTGTGAGGGGAGAGGGCAGCATGTGGCTGTGCCACACTGGGAATCCCGGTGCAAAGGGAATTCCAGAGTGGGGAGATTCAGCTACTTTCTGGCCCCTTTCTGGCACAGGAGTGGTGAGAAGGGCAGAAACACAGCACAGAATCAGCGTGTTTTGTCTCTAGAACTATCCAGGCTGCTACCTTCTATCAGCTCTATATTAAACTCATCCAACCTCCCTACCAGACTGCGGAGCAAGACGATTTTCCTTCATATTGAATGTGTTCCTCACTTCTGCATTAGTTACTCAAAGAAAGAATCGTTGATGTTGCTTCGCTCCAGTTACTGCGCAGCTGGATGAATAATGAAAATATTCAAAACAATAAAGTTGTCGTTTCAGTTCCCAGGGTTCAAAATGGACCCATTTCCCCCTCCAAAAAAAATGTCACTAAATTTTTTAAATCAAAAATTTGTTTCAAAGTTTTTTAATAAAAAAAAACATTATTGAAACTGTTCGTTCGATAAAAAAAATCAGGACATTTTTCACAAAACATGAACATTTGATATAATATGGACAATTTTTTCACAACATATTCTGTGTTTTAAACCTTTTTTGACCACCCCAAAAAAGTCTGTTTTAAAGCTTTGACCAGTTCTAGTTACAGGTGATGTGGCAGAGGGTCTGTAGGGCAGAATTGTAAAGAGATTTTCTATGGTGTGCAAGATGGAGGCACGAGAGAGCAATGGAAGGCACCACAGTAGACAAGGACATGGGCCAGAATTAAAGCCGAGACCAACAGGGGAGTCTGACTAGTGATCAGAGCCAGGGGGTGGAGTCAGGTCATGGTTGGAAGTCACACCAAAAATCACAGCCAAGGTCAGAGTTGGAGCCATGCCAAGAATTTAGCCACAGTTGGAGTGAGAAATCACGCCAAAGCTCAAAGACAGAGTCAGCAGCAGAGGTCAGGGCAAGGAAGCAGGAACGAAGACAACATGTAGTAACAGGAATAAGAAGTAGAAGCCAAGCGAAGAAGCAGGGACTTGGTCTGAGAGGTCTAGGCAGCAACAAAACGAGCAACTAGTTATTCAGAATGGGGTGGATCAGAAGCTTTATATCCAGTGGTGACCAATCAACAGCCTGCTACTAGTCACCTGACCTTTCTGAGTCAGCAGGTGGAGCATCTGGTGGTGGGGCGTTAGCTGCAGTTCCCTCATCTGAGCCCACAATGTAGCAGTGCAGAGGGTAAGGCTCTCACTCAGCATCCCTGTGGACCTAGGTGTAAGACCGCCGGTGCCCGACGCAAGGGGAAAGTCATGGGTGGCGTATGCTGCTTGCTCCTACAGAATGCTCTGTGTCCTGGTAGCTCTGAATTTCTCCAGTGTTTCACCTGAATATTTGGTTCAGGTGCATTTCTAAAGACATCTTTGCCCATTTCCTCCATTGCTGCAAGGAGCAGTGTTTATGTCATGCAGCAGAATCCCACTGTATAGTTTTGTCATTGCCAGACAGGAGGGGAAGAGGAGGAAGGAGACACGCCCACCTCCACTTGCTATGGCAAGGAGAGCCCAGGCCCATGGACACTGGTGGGGGTGAAGGGGAAAAGAATGAGGCAGCACAGAGGGGGGGAAGGAGGCACTGCCAGCCAGGGCCGGCTCCCGCTTTTTTGCCGCCCCAAGCGGCGAAGAAAAAAAATCAAATAAAATAAAACCAATTGAGCTGCCGCTGAAGAAGATGAGAGGGAGTGAAGGACCCGCCGCCGAAGACCCGGACGTGCCACCCCTTTCTATTGGCCGCCCCAGGCACCTGCTTCCTTCGCTGGTGCCTGGAGCCGGCCCTGCTGCCAACATAGGGACATTAGCTGAGCAGACGGGTGGGAGGGGGAGAAGGTCACACAGTTGCCATGGTAGTAGCAGTTAGGCCCAAGGAGGGAGATCAGGAAATATACATTGTGAGCTTAGTGTGTAAGTTTTTTAATTTAAAAAAAGCTGTGAAAATAGCGTAAATAAATTTACAGTGAATATTTCCAGTGTCTCGACATTTTGAAAGCCGGGAAACACCCACAGAGGCACGTTAGACTAGGTGCAATTCTGCTCTGAGCCACGCAACCTCATGGAAATCAATGAGGTTACAAGAGCACACTGAGGAGATGGCTGAGGAACCTAAGTATCACACCTTATAACGCTCTCCTTGTCTTTGCAGAGTTTCGGACCTTATCCGTATAAACAATGAGACCTGTGCCAAACTGGAGTGACGCCACCAAGCAGAAATGTCACCGACAATGGGCGGGGGGGAGAACTTTCACTTTCTTGGCACAAAATGTCACCCCATAGTGGGTGGATTCATTCATTTGCTGACCTCCGTCAAGCTTTCTGCCCAGGGGGCGGGATGTAACAGTGCATCACCCAGTGGTCTTGGTCACTCACGCTTCATAATCAGCGCTATTCAATTTTGAGAGGCCAGAGGCTGAAGATTTATCCCTCAGTATCCCTCTGAAAAGACCTGCTCTCTGAGCTCCTGAAGCAGTATCTGCTGCACATGTTGGGAGAGCAGCAATGAAGCTATAAGCATTGGCAGGTACCTGTATTCCTTCTACTTCGTCCTCCTCCTTTCATGGGGGGAACTGGGACAAGACAATCACCTTGTGCAAGGCCAGTCGGAACCAGGTCACCTGAAACTACAATGAGAGGAAGGTTTCTACCCATTAGAGGAGTGAGGTTGTGGAATATTGTCCCATGAGAAGGAGTGGGTGTGGGGGACAACCTAACTAAACTTTAAGATGGAGCTTGACAAGTTTATGAATAGGATGATATGATGGGGTTAACTGGTATAGCAGGGGGCTGGATTAAGTGAGATCCCTTCCTGTCCTATGGCCCTATATGCACTTCCCTGATAATTGGTGGTACAATGTGCAACCGTGACATGACTGTGAAAAAAGCCTCTGGCACATGTGGAAAAGAACAGAATCCAACCACCACCCAGAAGAATCAGAGAGGCAGCAAGTGAGAGTAATAAAGGATCTTCTCGTGGACAGTGAGCCACTCCCTACTGAGACAGACAACCACTTCTCCTGGCAGCTAATTGTGAGCAATCCCTGCTCACCCAGACACAGAACAATTGTCTACAGAGCAAGTTAAAAGTCAAATGCTACCACACAGAGCAAAGGGGCATAGTTCCATGGATCACTACTACTTATTGTCACTGTTTTACTTAGGCTGTTAAGTAAGGGTGAGCCAATACGAAGACATCCACAGTACAATTGTTACAGCTATTTCTTTGCTTTCTCACCTGTATCCACAAGATGTTGCTGCTGATACAGCTCTGGCTTTCAGGTAAGCATTGCAGTAGGCAGGGGAGGGGATGCATTCAGTTTCATAATTGAATTAAGGCCAGGTTTGAGTTCATTTTGGGGGGAGAAATGATTCTGTCCCCACTAGAGACAAAGGACCTGATTCTCACTTACACAAACCAGAATTAGGTCCAGAAAGGAATAAGCGATAGGTACAAATGCAGGAGGATTGGGATACACATGGGCTGGAGTACAGATCTTTAAATGGCCAGTATGATCAAGCTGTAGCACATTTGTGGGATGGGGAGATCAGACCTCAACCCTTGCTCCTGTTGCTGAGGATGAGTTATGTGGAGGGTGAGAATCCACATCAGTACTTTTGGCAATGTTTAATATTGTCTCTCTTGCCTTTAAAATTCCTCTTTGACCTTAATTAAACTCCTGTTCCCTCACAGCCCAAAAGCTAGAGCAGACCCCGTCTGGGTTTCCCTCTGTTGTAGTTCAAGCCCTTTGTCACATGACATCGAAGCAACAAACATCCTTTCCCCAACATCATTTCTTTCACTCATGGTGCCTGCGTAGTTAGAGCCCTCTCCTTCCTACCAGTTTTCTTCCCCTACTATTTCTTTTCAAGACAAACTCGCTAAACCAGGCCTGTTTTCCATTTTGACCTGCAAATAGCAAAACACCATCAACTGGCAAGGATAATTACTTACTTGTGAAAGCAAGTGTTATTTCTGAATTCTGTGATAAGGTGTAACACAAATGTCACCTCAAGTCAGGTTATATTAAGTAGTTTTATGTCATGTGACACGGTGTGAACTGACACATACTGTGCTGTTGTATTAGATCTTGGGTTGCTTATTTGAAGAGGGTGTTTTTCCTCTTATTTAGAAGCAGGTACCAGGAGCTGGAGATAACAAACAATCCATTCACTAACATCAATGCATCAGATTCACCTATATGGGTGTAGCTGCTGGTGATAAAACATTTACACAACCAAAGTTAAATTGCAAGAGACTGTTTTATTTAACACACCAGCAAATAGTCACCAGCCCCTGAAAAATAAAATTATTCCAATTTCAAAAGGCCACCTAGATATGTGATACAGTAACTTCTGCTTTTCGTTAGTTACTGACAGCACAGATTGGACAATCTCATACAAGTTGTTTTATTTCAAGAAGGATAAAGTATGGCAGGGTCAAGAAGTTACAGTTTATGTAATTCTCACTTTGCTAATCCCCAAACCTGACCATTCTCACAAGAAACCCAGCAGTCTCACCCCCCTTCGCAGTAAAATTTTAATAGAAGAGGTAATGGTGTAAAGTCTCATGTGACTAAATTCATTACTTCTACAGATCACACCACAGCACATTTGCTTGAACACTATGAAATACCGTAATTAAATCTAGAGAACGTTTATTGCAGTAAGGGCCTGATCCTAGACCAGTCGAGGCAAGCCAACTCCACCGACTTCATTTTTCCCCTGATCCAAAGTGCACTGAACACAGTACATACAATATCTTTAATTTTCTTGGGTGTGTTTTCTTGCCTACTTAATAATTTGCAATTCTTGGTGATCTGCAAAGAGTCTTCCAAATTAGTAGTGCAAGTCCAACCGATATTGATTTAAAAAATTGTTGTTATAATAAAAATACAAAGAATGGAAAACACTGCAGCATCATTATAGTACACCTCTACCTCGATATAATGCTGTCCTCAGGAGCCAAAAAATCTTACCGCATTACAGGTGAAACCGCATTATATTGAACTTGCTTTGATCCACCAAGGTGCGCAGCCCCGCGCCCCTGGAGCACTGCTTTACCGTGTTATATCCGAATTCGTGTTATCTCGGGTCGCGTTATATCGAGGTAGCGGTGTACTATCATGCAGGAATAAGAAAGCTGTTAAACTGAAGAATATTGCAGAGGGAATCTCCTAGCTAATGTTGTTTATTTTGATTTATAAAACACAAGCCAGCATCCTAAATGATCTAATGGTCCCTTCTGGCCTGAAACTCTATGGAACTATGATATATGCCTCCATATTTATTAATGATGATAATGGATTCCACATTCCAGGCTAACACACATGTACCAGTGAATGTTGGCTCACCCCCAACATCCTCTGCTCCAGAACCACAATAGGACTCTGGAGAAAGTCCCATAACCACACAGACTTCTTCTGCTCCAAGTTTGTTCTTTCCTCCCTCAGCTCTGCATATCCCTTGTCCAATAGCCTATTTGCCCACTCTTCCAAGCCTATAATCCTAGCTGCTTATTTGCTTCTTTTGATTCCCTTCTCAAATCCTTCCAATTCCCCTCCTTCCTTCTTGGGACAAAGATCTCACCAACGTTTTGGAAGAAAAGTTCAACAAGATCTCCTCCGATGCCCTTTGCTCTCCCTTCCTCTCCTGTCAGGGCCTGTAATGGGAGCCGTCTGACCTAGTGGTCAGAGCTCGGAGCAGAGTCATGGCCGTGGTCAGGAGTCACACCAAGGGTTAAACCAATCAGAAGCCATGCCAAGGGTCAAGCTGGAGTCAGTTACTGGAGTTAGGGTGAGGAAGCAGGAGCCAGGGACAAGGCAAGTTAACAGGAAGGAGGAGTGGGAACCAGGCAAGGAAACAGGAATTTGTTCTCAGGGCAGCTGCTGACCAGACCCCTAATAACTAGTGGCTCAGACAAGGGGTGTGGCAGAACAGGAAGCATTATGTCCAATCAGGGGTCTGCTGTTACTCAGTAGATCCTGCTGAGACAACAGCCCCTCTTAGCAGGGTATCGGCTGTAGTTTTCTCATCTGCCCGTGCCGGGCAGAAGTAGAGAGGGCAAGGGTCTTGCTTAACAATGTGGTGGCTCTGGGTTTAAGGCCAGTAGCGCCTGACCTCTCCATAGTGAAAAAGCTCAAAGCAAAACCCAGTCAAAACCACCTGGTATTTATTGCCTCAAAGTCATGAGCTTCAATATGAAGCCACAATCTCCAATATGTTTGCCTGGAACTGGGCCTGCACTTGCTACAAGTGTCCACCAACCTTTCAGCGAATATGGACTTGTGGTTAGTAAGGAAACCCCCCCACCAGACGTATCTCACAAATCCCGGAAGTTTGGTAATGAAAGTTCTGCAGAGCTCTGCAATTGGAATTCCTTCTGCTGACGATGAAATAAAGAAATTTCAACTAGCTTTACTTGAGGGGTTTGCTCTGATATGGGCAATGGGAGAGGGAGCCCAGGGGATACAGGAGTTGCCATAGTGCAGTGTTTCCCAAACTTGCGACGCCACTTGTATAGGGAAAGCCCCTTGTGGGCTGGGCCGGTTTACCTGCCCCGTCCGCAAGTCCGGCCGATCGCGGTTCCCACTGGCCGCGGTTCGCTGCTGCAGGCCAATGGGAGCTGCTGGAAGTGGCGGCCAGTACGTCCCTTGGACCGCGCTGCTTCCAGCAGCTCCCATTGGCCTGGAGCAGCAAACCGCGGCCAGAGGAAGCCACGATCAGATGGACCTGCAGACGGGGTAGGTAAACAAACCGGCCAGGCCCGCCAGGGGATTTCCCTACACAAGCGGCATCCCAAGCTTGGGAAACACTGGCCTAGGGAGATTGTCACTGAGAGCCACCAACTATCTGCAAGAATGCTCTGTCTCCAGCCTCAGCATCTCCACTGACAGTGGCAGCATGGGTGTCAGGAAAAAAACCCACCACAAGTGTCAGCAACTCTCTACAGCAGGTCGTACCAAGTGCTCCTCACCATCATATCTCAGCACTGAGAAGCACAGGGATGTGGATATCTGTCCCGTGGGAGCAGGACAGACTACAAAAAAGAGATTTAATATAGGAGTTAATCACCACTTAAAGAAAAAAAAAAAGTCCTAAGATGGAACGTATTATTTTGTCAGGTTAGTAACATGAGGTGAAATTCTCACCCCGTATACAGATAAAGGGGTTAGAACAGCCTAAAAGCCCCTGTGATCCATCCAAGTGGGACAAGAATCCCCCCACCCCCCAGCACAGGAGATAGACAACTACAGGTTATCTTCTGAGGAGCCCAATCTAGGGACTATGCAGGATAGGGTCGCAGCACAAAGCCAGGGTGGAGATTTAGGTCAGGGCTACTGCCCATAGGCAGGCAGAGCCAGCCCACCCTGCAGATCTGCCTAAATTACATTAGGGGACACTCTGGCTCCCAGAGCAACAAAGAATCAGGAGGACATAAAGATCACATAAAGCCACCATAGCTCCCCAGCCTGGGTTTGCTAGACACTCCACTCAGAACCTCACCCACAGACTTCAAAGGCCTGACTCTGCTGCCACTGAAGTCAATGACAAAATTCTCATTGACTTCATGGGTGCAGGATTAAGGCCTAAAGCTCTTTCTGGATATATCTGCAGCTTGGTCTTGTTTTTAAAGTCAACAGCAAACTCCCACAGACTTCAACTGAGCCAATAAAAAGCAATGGCTCTTTTGTTGCATTGGCCTGGATATTGCAGAGGGTGGTCTTGCAAAGATATGCGCTTCACGGACCAAGCTAACAAACACAATTCACACTTGCGCTCTCCAAAGCACACCATTTCAGAATCCAGTCTGACTCGAAACACTGTGTGAATGTGATTGTGACTCCATGTGTAGCTTGCGAGTTCTACGTTTAGCCAGCAACACCAGAACGATGTGTTCTTAACAATGACTGTGGTTGGGTGCTGCATTTGCAAGCAAAACACACTCTTACTTCGTCAATATTGGCTCCTTTATGGGAGACCCTTACAGCTGACAACACAGGAGAGAACTTCATAAAGAAAGTCTCATGATAGCTGTTATTTATTATGCAAATACTGTCTGCCATGGCAACATTGTATCCAGTAGTTTGCTTTATTTGCTCTGGTACATGGCCTGCATATTCAAATTAAGACGGCGTACATTGTGCCTACACATTACAAAGATTTTGTTTTCCTTGACACTTACAGGAGAACAAACTACAATTAATACAGCTCGTTGAAGCAGACAGCACCCAATTAGTTATCATCCATTTTCAGATTGGGACACTAGACAAAAAAACATGGAGCTGGCTTCTTATTCAAAAGGAAAATACATCCAAACTACAGGTTTTCAAAGACACATTTAACTCACAATGGCAAGGATACTCACTTGGCCTTTAATGTGAAATGGAGTGTTAATTTTTCTCTGTCACCTCTTAATTGCTTCCTTATTATACTGTTCAAGCAGTTAATTGCTAGACTGAGTGAAAGAGTGTTTTCAGGGGAAAGGAAATGCCACAGCATGAAAGAAAAAAAAACTAGAAGCAGTGCACTAGAGTAATTGGGTCTGATCTAACATTAGTTGCGGTATTACTTTTAATGGTATCTACAAAAATTAACAGGCAAAGCCAAATTGTTTTCTAGTGCAAAAACAGAGAATAAGTCACTCAGCATGTCTGCATGTTTCTTATTCAGCTGTCATTTACCTAGCAAGTTAGTGTACTAGATAAAGTTTATCTACTTTATGTTCTTGTATAGAATACATTTCCCCCTGTTTCTCTCTTGTATTCACATGCCTTTTTTACCATTTGTATTGGATGAAACATTTTTCAGAGTTGCATATGGAAATTTGTTTACCACCAACCTTCGACTTTACATGGATGAGAACATCCACGGTTGTTAGACGGGGGAAATAATCAAAAGGACAGGAACTCTCATGCTCTGGAGCATAAGTCAACCTCCAATTTACAGAGGTTCAGAAAAATCTTCCTGTATGGGCTGGATAATTGTCCTCTATGGAGTATTTCTGCACCTTCTTCTGAAGCATCCTGTACTGGCCACTCTCAGAGCCAGGATACTAGACTGGTCTGATCTGGTATAATTGACTCTATATTGACATTACAGGGAAGGAAGAGAGACAAACAGTCCTGTTCCTCTAAACCCCATTACTGTACTGGGTACCTGACCCACATGGGAATTCCTCCTTCAGCTTCCTTCTCTAGCTCAATGGCATTACATTCCTCTCCTCGAAGACAAAGTCCCTTCCCTCAGCACCAGGGAAATGTGAGTCAACAAGGGAAGACTTGACTGTGCTCACAGGGGGGGGGAAATGGACACACTAGATGCAAAGGCAAGAATTACAGACATTTATTTAAACAACAACATGTGGATCACTGGCTTTAATGAGGATCTTTGAATGCCAGTGCTAGAATTCATTATTAGTATTATTTTCTTCATCCCCTAATTTTTATTAGTGCATAGCAATTATTAATGGAGACAGACAATGGAGGAAAAGCATGCACTAAAAGCGATGCTGCACAATAGATTTAAATATGCACATTAATTCATAAGAAAAGCGAATTAAATACGAATTTTGGTTTAATTTCCTGAATGTAGTTTCCCAATGGACAATAGAAGGCAGATGATCCAGTCACTAACTTGTGCTTATTAGCATTTAAACGTGCTGATTAACTCATTAGTAAGACTACATTTGAAGTCTCCTCTTTTGTTTCCTGCTTAAAACGGATAGTCTTCCATTTATTTTATTTATTAATTAATTAATTTAGGAAGGAAGTATATTTCAGTGGATCAAGGAAGAATGCGAGTCAATACAAGATGGAGAGTGGCAGAAAATTGCCAACACACAGGGTACAAATTTTACCCTTCATTCTAAATGATTGTCAAAGTCTAGCACCTGCTTACTTGGTGCAAAATCAACGAATGAATACACTGCCTCATCTGACACTTCAGAGGAAGGCAAGTCAGGGACAAAATAGTTCCAGGTGATAAATACTCAGCAAAATCTCTTTTCCAACAAAGGGATCCAGAGTTATATAAAATACTCCAAATCAAAGTGCTCAGTGCTGGTCTGAATGAATCCCAGGTGAAGATGTGGTGTCATATCACTGTTTAGTGAACCAGACTGTCAACTATTTGTTGACAGGTTTCAGAGTAGCAGCCGTGTTAGTCTGTATCCGCAAAAAGAAGAACAGGAGTACTTGTGGCACCTTAGAGACTAACAAATTTATTAGAGCATAAGCTTTCGTGGACTACAGCCCACTTCTTCGGATGCATCCGAAGTATTTCGTGTAGTCCACGAAAGCTTATGCTCTAATAAATTTGTTAGTCTCTAAGGTGCCACAAGTACTCCTGTTCAACTATTTGTTGGTCACCATTCCTTTCTAGTTTTATTCATTTCAAGTCATACTAGACAGACTTCTCAGCCAGTGGCCAAAGTCTGTCAGCTCCATGGTGCCTGGGCATCTTACAACAATCTCAGAGTGCACTGAACATGCAAAAGAGGTTACAGCTAATTTTCCATACAAAATGAGAAATGACTGTCTAGGAAGGAGTTCTGCAGAAAGGGATCTGGGGGTCATAGTGGATCATGAGTGAAATTGGAGTCAGCAGTGTAATGCTGTTGTAAACATCATTCTGGGATGTATTAGCAGGAGTATTGTAAGCCAGACAAGAAGTAATTCTTCTGCTCTACTCCACGCTGATTAGGCCTCAACTAGAGTATTGTGTCCAGTTCTGGGCACCACATTTCAGGAAAGATGTGGACCAATTGGAGAACGTCCAGAGAAGAGCAACAAAAATGATTAAAGATCTAGAAAACGTGAGCTATGAGGGAAGACTGAAAAAACTGGGTTTGTTTAGTCTGGAGAAGAGAAGGCTGAGAGGGGACATAACAGTTTTCAAGTACATAAAAGGTTGTTACAAGGAGGAGGGAGAAAAATTGTTCTCATTAACCTCTGAGGATAGGACAAGAAGCAATGGGCTTAAATTGCAGCAAAGGTGGTTTTGGTTTAGGTTTAGGAAAAACTTCCTAACTGTCAGGGTGGTTAAGCACTGGAATAAATTGCCTAGGGAGGTTGTGGAATCTCCATCATTGGAGATTTTTAAGAGCAGGTTAGATAAACACCTTTCAGGGATGGTCTAGATAATACTTAGACCTGCCATGAGTGCAGGGGACTGGACTAGAAGACATAGAGGGCACTGGTCACGAGGCAAGTATGGTGGGGTGTGATGGGATACTCCAATGCATGCAGCCCTGCTGACGTCTGCTTCTGTGGAGCTATTGGTGCAGACACAGGCTAGCCAATATAACCACCAAGGAGAGATGGGTCATCCATGGCCCCCATGGTGAGTCCTTCCTGGGCCATGACAGGCCACACTCTGCTAGCAAGGGTGAATCCAGCCCAGTGTTTCGTTGCAGATTTTGCTCCATTGTCAGGAACTCCTACACTTTCATTAGAATAAAAACTAGGGCAGTCAAGCGATTAAAAAAAGAATCATGATTAATCGCACTGTTAAACAACAATAGAATACCATTTATTTAAATATTTTGGATGTTTTCTACATTTTCAAATATATAAATTTCAATTACAACACAGAATACAAAGTGTACAGTGCTCACTTTATATTTATTTTTGATTAAAGCATTTGCACTGTAAAAAAAACTAAAGAAATTGTATTTTTCAGTTCACCTAATACAAGTACTGTAGTGCAATCTCTTTATCATGAAAGTTGAACTTACAAATGTAAAATTATGTACAAAAAAATTGCATTCAAAAATAAAACAATGTAAAATTTTAGAGCTTGCAAGTCCACTCAGTCCTACTTCTTGTTCAGCCAATCACTAAGTGAAACAAGTTTGTTTACATTTGCAGGAGATAATGCTGCCTGCTTCTTGTTTACAATGTCACCTGAAAGTGAGAACATGTATTTTCATGGCACTGTTGCAGTCGGCATCGCAAGATATTTACATGCCAGATATGCTAAAGATTCATATGTCCCTTCATGCTTCAACCACCATTCCAGGGGACATGTGTCCACGCTGATGACGGGTTCTGCTCAATAACGATCCGAAGCAGAGCAGACCGATGCATGTTCATTTTCATCATCTGAGTCAGATTCCACCAGCAGAAGGTTGATTTTCTTTTTTGATGGTTCGTGTTCTGTAGTTTCCGCATCAGAGTGTTGCTCTTTTAAGACTTCTGAAAGCATGTTCCACACCTCGTGCCTCTCGGATTTTGGAAGGCACTTCAGATTCTTAAACCTCGGGTTGAGTGCTGTAGCTATCTTTAGAAATCTCACATTGGTACCTTCTTTGCATTTTGTCAAATCTGCAGTGAAAGTGTTCTTAAAATGAACATGTGCTGGGTCATCATGTGAGACTGATATAATGTGAAATATATGGCAGAATGGGGTAAAACAGCAGGGGACATACAATTCTCTCCCAAGGAGTTCAGTCACAAATTTAATTAACACATTATTTTTTTAACAAGCGTCATCAGCATGGAAGCATGTCCTCTGGAATGGTGGCCGAAGCATGAAGGGGCATATGACCGTTTAGCATATCTGGCACATAAATACCTTGCAATGCTATGCAAATGCATGCTCTCAATTTCTGATGACATTGTAAATAAGAGGAGGGCAGCATTATCTCCTGTAAACGTAAACAAAATTGTTTGTCTTGGCGATTGGCTGAACAAGAAGTAGGACTGAGTGGACTTGCAGGCTCTGAAGTTTTACATTGTTTTGTTTTTGAGTGTAGTTATGTAACAAAAAAAATTCTACATTTGTAAGTTGCACTTTCACGACAAAGAGATTGCACTACAGTACTTAGTATTTTTCAATTAATCTCATACATTACTTTTTAAAATCAGTTTTACAGTGCAAATATTTGTAATAAAAATATACGCTTTGATTTCAATTACAACACAGAATACAATATATATGAAAATGTAGAAAAACATCCAAAATATTTAACAAATTTCAATTGGTATTCTCTTGTTTAACAGTGCAATTAAAACGGCGATTAATTTTTTAAATTGCAATTACATTTTTTTAGTTCATCGCATGAGTTAACTGCGATTACGCAACAGCCCTAATAAAAATGTTTTTCAGTTCGTTCTCTAGTTCTGAAACTACAGTAGCCAGGGTCCTCCCCTGATACACAACACACCTTTTGCCTCCAGCACGGTACCATTGATAGTGCAGTCTCTGCATTCCCTCAAATGCCCAGTGGCTCAGATAGCACCGAACACGCTGAGGCCATGGCCTTCCACCCCCATTCTGCTGCTCCATCCAACAAAACTGGCCAGTCGAGAGAAGAGAGGAAACCCCCCACCCCACCCCAATGTGATTCCACCTTACCACCTCTACTCAGCACAATGGCTCCACGACACGATCTAGCCCTTAACTTCAAAGCCTAAATCTGATCACTAAGGAGACTATATTTGTAACTGTTTCACTCCAGACAGCGATGGCTAACATACCTGTACAGAGCAACAGAGGGTCCTGTGGCACCTTTGAGACTAACAGAAGTACTGGGAGCATAAGCTTTCGTGGGTAAGAACCTCACTTCTTCAGTCTTGCATCTGAAGAAGTGAGGTTCTTACCCACGAAAGCTTATGCTCCCAGTACTTCTGTTAGTCTCAAAGGTGCCACAGGACCCTCTGTTGCTTTTTACAGATTCAGACTAACACGGCTACCCCTCTGATACTTCATACCTATACAGATTAGCCATGGGCACTCATACAGAAAGTTCCCTGGGAATCAGGTCACGTGTTTGGAACATGCCAATGGCTCATATTCCTGTGTTATTCAGGGCATTAAGAGGTTTATTATTATCCTTGAAAATGAAATTAAGAGACATTATATGGTAGCTGGCCCCACAAGAGATCACAGAGGTCCGCTCCCTCCAGCTTTTGGCATGCCTTTTCTTTCAGGAGAGAAGAGCTCGGGCCACAAAGTTTGGATGTGTGGAAGGGAAGTGTCAGATGTAGCATTTCGTTTAAAACTCATCTCTATTTGCGATGATTTCCATGCTCTGCTGGAGTCTACAGGTACTCTGCCCCCAGCCCGCCTACCTCTGGTGCTGGATGGTTGGCTGAGAAGTTTGAATAAGCATCCAAGCTGCTGGATGTGTATGTGAACCAACCTGAAGCTCTGGTGAACTTCACGCATCACTAATTCCCACTGTTCTCCAGGCACAGCACAGCTATCCCCCTCAAATCTGCCACCACTGAAATGACTCAAACTCTCATAGCCCAAATATCACTTTTGCTCACTACCCAGCAGAGATTCACCACCCAAACCCCCAAGAGCGTGGCCAGCTTTTCTCCATGAAGAGCTTTGCAACTATCAGAGAATTTTTCATTTCTTTTCATACAGTCAATGTTCTGTTAAGACCGATTCCAGCACCCCCACTCTCTCCCGAGGTATTTATATGGCCCTCATCACCATCATATCTGCACCTCACAAACGTTAATGGAATTTTTCCTCACATCATACCTGTGAACAGCGGCGTATTATCGCCTAAGGCCTAGGCCTAGGGCGGCAAATTTGCAGGGGCGGCAAATCTGAGCACCCACGGAGAAGCTCCCCTCCCCGCCCCCACACTCTAGCTCACCTCCGCCTCCTCCGCGAGCGCGCCGCCGCATCCTGTTTCTCTTCCCTCCCTCCCAGCACTTGCGCCACAAAACAGCTGTTTCGCGGGGCAGGGAGGGAGGGGGGAGGAGGGAGAACACGGCGCACTGGGGGAAGAAGCTGGGGCGGGGCGGGAATTTGGGGAAGGGATCCAATAGGGGCAGGGAAGGGCGGAGTTGGGGCGCGGACTTTGGGGAAGGGGTTGGAATGGGGGCAGGGAAAGGGTGGAGTCGAGGCAGGGCGGCAATTATTTCAGGGCCTAGGGGTGGCAAAATCATTAATCCGCCACTGCCCGTGAAGTATCTTCATATTAAACACGGGGCACTGGGGCACAGGGTAGCTTAAGTGATTTGCTTAAGGTCACACAGGAATTCTGTGGCTGTGCCAGGAACCGAACCCTTATTTCCAGAGTTCCAGTTAAGTGCAATCCACTAGACCAAACCATCCTTCCTACTCTGTCCTCTTTTGACCTATTTTTCTCCTGTTATTGTTTGAACATTGAAAAGCGCAATAGAAATAGTTTAAAGAAACCACAAAAGAAACCTCCTCCTTCCATTGGCATAGTCAACAAGCTCTTCGTAATTCAAGCTAAAGATTATGGAGATTTCAATTTACATGGCAGAACTTCTGAAATAGTCTGCAGAACCTTTATCTAAGAGTGTTTGATCTTAGCATAATTCCTAAGCACATGAATGTGTTCCCTCTTGTACAGCATCTCGCTGCTATTATAACACAGTAAAATCTCTTTATATATTTTGTGCAATTTAATAGGATATAAATATGTTCTATGTATAGGATGTAATTAAATTGAACAACCTGATGTCTTACTTCCAGAGAAATCCATTTTATTAAACTAACCACCTGTTCCCATTCTTCTATATTAAGTTCTTTACCTAAATCTCTCCCCCTTTTCTCTTTAACTTCCAATTTGCCTTTGTCTAAGGACACTGACAATGTTCCATGTAGCCTTGAAATCAATTTAGTGAGACAGTCTCTTTGTACAACAATTTTTCAATCTGTGACATTTGCATTTCTATACTTTTCTTTAATTCACAAAGAATAGCATGTCTTATTCGAAGGAAACAGAAAAGCTGAGCTCCGGGTATATTAAAATCTACAAATTGGTCAAATGATTTAAAATGTCCATCCTTAAACAAATCTTTAATATAAATGATCCCTCTTTGTTGCCAAGTTCTAAAGACTCCATTTTTAATATACATGGAAGGTCTTCATTATAATAAAATAGAATCAAGGGAGACAATTTCTCATTCCAACCCATGAATTTATGCACTTTTCCCATATTTCTAAAGAGTAAGAAATAGTTAATCTTTTTCTCAATACTTTGTTTCTTACATTTATATTTAAATATCTGCTGTTATCAAATTTTGCATGAATCCTCTTCCATAAACCAGTCAAGAATTTAGCCTTGTCAAGATCTCCTAGAAATATGACTTACTGATCCTCCTCTCATGTTGCAATTGAAAGATACCTGGTGAGACTTGCTTTCTTTTTATTGAATAACTCTTCAATGTAGCTTTCCTGTATCTTCAAACATACTCTGTTCTCTTGATCAGTTATCAAAATGTTCATAAAATTATTTTTATTGCAGTTACGTAAATTAAAAAAGTTAAAACAATAATGGGTGAGGTTCACCTAGAAAGAAACTAGGGAAGTAGTAAAATGAGTAAATCTTCAACTGAAGTTTGCCATGTAGCTATGGTGTTAAGGTTCCCGAGTCAATAAAGTTGGAACAATCAACTTAAACTTGCTGACCTCCCTGAAATAAACCCAGACTGGTTACATTGGGGCAGTTTCATCAGCACTAACAGTTAACCAATGTCCTACTAAAATGGAATTGTCTCAACCAATCAGAGAGCAGGGATGCAGTAGCATTACTTTCAGTACCATTTTTCCCCCAAGTCACACAGTTCTCATTGGTTGTGATTGCCTGATTTGCATAAACACCATCTAATTATTTCTCAGTAATTGTACGTACCATACATGAATCCCTGTCTTCCGGCTAATAGTGGCTGTTAGCCAATGGAAGTGCAGGGATCAGCATAAACACTGTATAATGAATAACTGTACATAAATATGCAAATCTCTCTACTCCAACTGGCTGCTGTCCCATCTCTGTTCTGATTTCTGCATTCCAATTCACCAAAGTGTCTGACAACAACAAAGATGGCTGACTCTAGCATGTCACTCTGGAAGCAGGAAAATGGCAACACATTCATGAGGGAGGGGAAGAAAAGTCAAAGCAGCGACGAAAATGGGGCTGCCAAATTGCTGAAAGGGAAAGTGTTGTTTTAAGAAAGTAAACCTCGTTTTGACACATTTCAATCCTTCATTGCACACGCTCTTCTTCCCTGCCCACAGATCCCCCACACTCTGCTCTGCATAAGGCCTTTTTGCCAGAGGTGCTAAGTAACCAACAGGTCCTGCTGAAGTCAATAGGAAATAAGAGTGTTCAGCACCTCTGAAAAAGTTAGGCTCATGTTCTGGGGACAGGAGTCCTCAGTTTTACCCCTCCAGTCCTCTCAATCCCAAACATTCAAAAATCACAAGTCAGGCCTCAAAATATCAAGAGATTGGCTTAAAATTCATGAGATTTTTAATATAGCAAATATGGGAGCTCCTTCTATTTGCTTTTAGGTCTTCGAGCCTTTTGAGTTCACATTTTCAAGCTCTTCTGAGCAACTGTGGGGCTAGAAACGATGTTTGTTTGTTTTTTAAAATGAAATCTAAGATGCTCAGAGAATTGCTGGACACCAGGAGCTGGGGCTTTCGGAACAATAAGGACAGCATGAGGTTGTATGATAGTATTTCTCAAGCTAAAGTATCATATTATGAGAAGGTTAATTTAGAGGTGGGTCCATGCCACAGAGTTGGAACCTAATCCAAAAGTTTAGGGTTGATTTAGATCCATTGCCCTGGCTTGGCACCATCCCTAGATTAACGATGCTAGCTAATGCAGGATTTTTTGCTATAGCCTACTAAACTACCACATTCAAAGTCTCTAAAAGTTAGATGGTACAAAAACTTATTTGCTTAAGTATATCTAATGATATTTAGATTTCAAATGAGTTTTTATTCTAACATCCAAGAGACATACTACAGAATTGCACCTTGGAAAATGATTTGTCGTCATATCTTGGTCAATCACATTTTTACCTGCTCAGATAATGAACTAATAATAAATAGCATCATCTATCTCTATACTAGTGCCATTCATCCCAAAGGATCTCTGAGCACTTCTCAAACGATGGGTCAATCCGGCAAATACTTGTGTGAGTACTCCTTTTCCATCCCAGTAGTCCATCTGATAACTCACGTGAGTCTCTCAGGATCAGGCCCTATATGCAGAATTCGTTTCTGCCACTGCTGAGGTGCAGCTACTTCTGGGGTGGAATGCAGCAGTTGGTTACCCCATGTGAATTGGGAGCGGGAGCCACAGCACATAGCAGGTCACTATTAAGCTGGAAGATTGGAGAGAGTGAGCCAAATTGGGTGTTGGGGATTGGGGTGAATCTACTGTTCATCCCCAAAGATATGAATGGTATTTTAAGTGAGGGATTTCCCCTTAATGGAGGAGAATCTGAAATTAAATCCCCAAGTGAACTGGCAGTGGTTGGTTCAGAGTTAATTCACCTCTGCTGTGATGGATTTCGCTGGTGACACACCTGAGCCAGATACTGTGCCTTGTACTGTATGGCTTACAAGCCAGAGCAAACAGGACAGCACAGCAGTATTTGCATGACATTGTGTACTAGTCAGGGATTTCCCATTTCCTGCGTTGTTCACAGCTAGCTGCAGTGACTCTTCAAAGTTAGTACATAATCTTAGTACAAAGAAAAAGACGTTTGGTTGTTGTTTTGGACATTAAGCACTTTGGATCTGAATTCCATTAACCTACATCACAAGCTACACTGACAGTGAATTTGTCGAGCCCTGTACCACCACATGTGATCTGCCCGGGTATTCCTATATTTCTCATCACGGCAGCATCTGAGCAGCTCACAAACGTTAATGAATTTATCCTCAGAACCCACTGCCAGGAAAGAGAGTGTTACCATCTTCATCTTGCAGATGGGGAAACTGAGCCATACAGCCAGTCACTCACACAAGATATCTGTAGCAGGGCCATGAAAGGAAACCAGATCTTCTGAGGGTACATCTACACTACAGGGGGGAGTCGATTTAAGATACGCAAATTCAGCTACGTGAATAGCGTAGCTGAATTCGGCGTATCGCAGCCGACTTACCCCCTTGTGAGGACGGCGGCAAAATCGACTTCTGCGGCTTCCCGTCGGCGGCTCTTACTACCACCTCCGCTGGTGGAGTAAGAGCGCCGATTCGGGGATCGATTGTCGCGTCCCGATGGGACGCGATAAATCGATCCCCGAGAGGTCGATTTCTACCCGCCGATTCAGGCGGGTAGTATAGACCTAGCCTGAGTCCCAAGGAAGCGCCTGATCCACAAGACCATTCTTCCACTATGCTCTCCAGGCTGTGCACACACAATTCCAACAGATGCAGATGGGAGTTATCCACACCGACAGAGGGGAAATTCGGTCCCAAAGTGACGAGGATAGTAGAGGTGTCGCTGTTCTGTTTCAGGGCAGTTTGCCATCCTACAGAATTTTCTGGGAAACTTACCTGTATGTGAATTTTTGCATATTTTCACTGCAGAACAACTTCTACTCAGAAGTGGGCCTGGTTCTGCTTGAAAGTTTATGTTTTAAACAGAAAATGGGTCTGTAAAGGGGCTGCCCATTAGGATACCACTCTAATCCCTCCAGTCACTAATGGTGCATTCATAACAAGCAGAAGTAAAATCGACTGTACTGTATTTCGCTCTGAATGTTTCAGTGACATTAGACTCATCTGCAACATCCTAGGGATTATAAGGTTAAAACTGATAGGCACTGGATAGATCCTCATGCTGGGTGGTAAAAATTTACACCCAGCCAGATTCTCATCTCAGTGACACTGAGGTAATTCTGAGTAGCTCCAATGAAGTCAAGTAAGTTACTCTAGATTTATTTCTGGGCAACTGAGAGCATCTAGTCCACTATAAATATCAGCTGATGCAGGAGGTTCATTAGAACCCTTTCAACCCTACACGTGTTGGGGCCTTTCACATACAAGAGCAAAGATTCAAGGTCTGGTCTTGAACTACAAATCTGTTACCCTGAAAACATATGCAATCTCAGCCAGCTAAAATCGCACATCCCATGAATGGCTGAAAATGAGAGGGTGAGGGATACCATGAGAATTTTGCTTTTCTAATACATTCTTCCCAAGATGCTGTTATTGTGCAATAAAATACTATTTTTCTATTACATGCAGTGACATATAACCAGATCAGTATTTTGCTGTAAGAGAGCCTAGTAATATAAGCATTGGGTTTGATTCTCAGCTGCCCTGCACCGACTGAAATCATTTATACCAGTGCAGAAAGAGTGTAAAAGGCTATCCATTCAGAATGGTAGCATTTTACCCTCCCCCACCCCCCACTTTGCACTAGGCAGTGGAAAATCAGACCTATTAAGTATTAGGCAGAGCAACATGAGGAGATGCGCTAAGAGGCGATGAGGCATTGTTACCACTAAGATGACTGTTGCTATTGTAGAAGATATAATACATATGGAAGAACTGGAAACAGTTTCTCTCTCCCCACGCAGTTTGTTTTACTTACTAGTTATAAGCGTTTCACATAACTTTTAAACATAGGGGGGCAAAGTCATCCCAGGCATAACTCCATTTACTTCAATGGATTTACACCAGGATTGAATTTGCCCTACTGTCTTTGAGATGAGAAAGAAAATCTGATCTTTGGTGGTTATATTTTCTTTCATTTGGAAAGATCCCTAAATGAATGTGCCATGGTTGTACTAGCAATTGTATGTGCATTTAAACGTGGGTGGTTGTAAATATAGGTAAGGGCAGTAATCAACCAGGTGGCTACACGCTACCCTGAACATGAGCAATTAAGCACAAGGACAATTTTCTCCCAGAGGTTTGTTATTTCATAGCCAATTACCCAGGCAGCTTCACCCCACTTTGAACTGTGTGTGGAGTACGGGCAGTGTATGCATCTGGGCCGTCAATAGATTCCCTGTAGCTTTGGCCATCAACCCTATTCATCTTTTTCTAAAGTAGTTACAGCATCCACCTGCCTTTCAGTATTTAACTCCTTCATTTGTGAAGAAGCAAGCAGAACATTTGAACCAAGAGCTATTTTTATCAGCGTAATAGCCAAGGCAATTTGAACACGATGTGTCTGTGAAGCTCTGTGTTCAGCAATCTGCTGTATCTTCAAAATATTCACACTCTAGAGTGAATGCACTTTGTGAAAACAGACACACCCACTAATGCTGGTCTTTCTAGTCAGAACTCTGTCTTGTTTAGTAGGTAGTTCTAATGGTAAAAATATGGCAGTCACAAAGAAGACTGATCAAATGAAGCCTGGGGTCGTACCCAGAAAGAATACTATATGATAGCTTATAATAATGAAAGCTCATTTGGAGACCCACTTACATAATACATTAATAATATAATTATGTCTTAAATATTAATGGAGTCTGCTAAATATCTATAGATGTAGATACGAGAGGGAAATACAAACACACTAATAATTATGTGTATATATGTGTGCATAATGTTTGCGTGTATATGTATAAACAGGGCAATAAATATAATTTGTACACACGCATGTATGTTCCAGACAAATAAGTACATTAAAAGAGCATGAAGGATGCAATATTAAGCACTCAAAAGTCAGGAAACACCAAAGTTGCTATGCAACCTTATCTCTGCCCTGTTGTGCATGTGCACTGAAATACAACTGATTATACGATCACATGTTCTCTGGAATACCCCCGGGTCATTCAGGCCACGATCCAGCAAAACACTTGAGCATGTGCTTAACCTCTAAGCAAGTGAATAGTCCCATTGACATCAAAAGCTGAAAAACAATACGTGCGCATGAACTTAAAAGGCCAGATTGTCTCCTTAGGTCTAGCCCCTTTGCAGCACTTAGATGACGTAAGAAGCCAGATTCTAACCACATTTCCAGGAGAGAATTCACCTGTCATAGTAGAACTCTCTGCTAGGCATGGATAGGTTGTCTCCAGCCCCTGTGACTACCTCCACCAGTGGTGTAGAAGGCGTCAAGAACTCCATTACACCGATCCTATCCTGGAATAGGGTCCATTAAGGACCCTACATCAGTGGGGTAACTTAGAACTTCCCAAAAGCTCTCTAAGCATCACAGGGGCCAACCCAGCTGCGAGAATCGGGGAGCCAGATACAGCTTTCTGGTGCCTCAGCTCTGCACCAGCGGCTCAGCAGTGTTCTGACACATGAGAGAATCTGCACGAAAGTCTGCACAAATAGGCAGTGTTAAGGTTGCATAAGCAACCTTCACTTTGATATTGCCTGACTTCGGAGTTCTTCACTTCGTAACCCTGGTGTCCTTTTAAAGGCATTTTTGACATGGAAACTTGGATTTTATTTAAAAAAAAGAAAAATGAAAGAACAAAAAGATTCCATTGTGTGACATCATTTCCTAGACTGCAGCCACATGCTCTGTCCTGCACTACGCGTGCCCATTGATATCAGAAAGAAAGAGGCAGGACTCCTGCAGACTTGCCGGTTTTCGATTTCCTGATTTGCATCACGAAAACAGAAAGTTTTCAACAAAATGAAAATTTTCCACAAAAATTCTCATTTTGGTTGAAAAGCCATTGCGCCTTGAAAATATGTTTTAATGAAAAACATTTTGACAGGCTCTTAAAAGACCATAAAAAAGTCATTCATTTTACTCAGCTTTAGTTTGCACCATTCAACCAGGGATCCCAAGCACCTCTGAGCAAAATTCACAATTGCCATCCCCTAGGAAATTCTGCGATTTCAACATTTGATTTCATCCCAAATTGGAGCCAAAGTTGAAATATAAAAAATAATAAATAAATAAAAATTGCAGAACAAAATATTCTAAACATTTTCGATAAAAAAAAAAAAGTCCGATGTCTCTTGTAAGGGCCAGACTCGCTGACTGGATTACATCTCTCACAATGCACTCACAGTCACCACAAGTACTCCTGTAACTGCCATGGTGCATCATGCAGCTTGATCAGAGGGAAGTCCACTTTGCATCATGAGAGAGGCAGGCCTCCAGGAATCCCAGCTCACAGAAGAGAATGGGGGCCCAAACTACAATTCACAAGTGCCACATTCGGGAAATGCAGCTTAATGTTGGACTGACCCAAAGTGAAATATTTCATTGTGATTTTCAGCATGGAAAATTTCAATTTTGCAGAAACGGCATTTTCCATCAGAAAATCATTTCAGTGGACAATTCCTGACCAGCTCTAATCCCAAGGCCATTTATGAACATAAACTAAACCTCACAGCACCTCTCTGAAGGAGGTGAATATTATGGTCCCCAACTTACACGAGTAGAAACAGAAGCAGAGAAGGATTAATGTCACTTGTTCAAAGCTACCTAGTAAGTCAGAGGAAGAGACCACCAGGCTTCCACTTCATCCAAAGCACATTAGAAATCACGTCCACAGCACAGATTAAGTATAATATGTTGATGAGTTGTACATTACATATACTATCTAGGTTTTTAATAAGGTGACTCTTCGCCATGGTAGCTGAGCGCAATGCAATTAAACCCAGAAGTATCTTATATGTAATGAAAATCTAAGTTCTTGTGGATGTAGAAATTATCTATTTTTAGTGTATTTTGATAAGCAGGGCCTATGCCCCCCAACACACAAAGTCCTGTACAGGGCTAGGAACCTCTGTAAGTTTCCACCTGTGGAAGTTTTTGCTACACAGGTCATTCCATTAGAAGGGCAGAGATAGCCAACAGCAGAACATGCTACAAGGCTTGGCCCTTCAGACCTACAGATGGTCCAAAAATCTGCTGGGAAATGACTCTTGGGAGAAAGCAGACCCCAGAAAAAAAGAAACATCAGGAGAAAGAAAAAGATGATGGGCCAGATTCTCAGCGGGTGTAAATCAGCACTACTTCACTGAACTCAGTGAAACGATGCTGATTTATACTAGCTGAGGATCTTGGCCGATATTTGTAATTTAGGTGCCATGAGCAGCAGAGACATCACATTGTGCAGGCCAGCCAGAGAAGAGAAATGAGTTCATAACCCACAAAGGGACCCTGGACCAATATTCAATCATTTCAATTGTAGATGAATTAATATCAGTATCTATCTATAACCTGACAAAATACCAATGTGGCTAGAATGGCTGCATGCATCTGCTCTTCGCTGTGCCATCTTCAGGAATGAACCTGTCATTTGAAACATTGTTTGAATAAAACAGATCAAAAATGCATAATGGTTGAAAATCTAATGGAATATTTCTGTGAGTTAGAAAATAATAGCAATGCCCCAGGGAAGCATAAACCATAAGTTTACTTATGTTAAATAAGTAATCATATGAGTTATTAAGATAGTCCCAATGAGTGGCAAACTCCAACTCCCAGCCGATTCATACTAACAATTAGTCAGTTACCACGTTTATAATACAATTCTGTCCATCACAGCCACCATTCGTTTATAAAATTAGATACAACCCACTTAATAAATATAGCAATTAAATTACACATGCCATTTAATATAAAGTGGTAGGGAGTATGGAAAGGGAAGGAGGCACCTTTCTGAAGCGGTCACAGCAAAGAGAAGGGCAAATGTACAATGATGTTTGTACTACAAGTTATATATTTCAGCAGTGGAAAAGTTAATATTACTGTCCTATCCTCTAAACATCACCACAGTGCAGGGCCTTGAAGTGTCATATTGTAAACCCATACTGCAGCTTTCAAACTTTTTAAATTAATGAAAGTTTACAGAAGTGTAAAAAAAGATAAATTGATTTTTACCTTTTCTTGCTGCTTTAGGCCAGATTTGTATCTCCGCGTTTACACTGGTGTAAATCAGGAATAACTTCTCAAATTGAATCACTCTGGATTTATGCCGTGCCACTGTAACAGAAAAGAGATTCTAGCCCTTTGTTTTATGTTTCTACAGTATAATTCAAATTTTTAAATAAATTTAAAGTTATATATTTGAAATTTAGCTATTTTTAGACGTTCATATTCACATTAAAGTTACAGATTTTAAAAAGATATATCAAATGTTGACCTAAATTATTTTTAAAAAGGCTTTAAATTGTCATGTAAAGATCCTACCGTGCTTAAAAAGGACCTAAAATATGGAGTTACCAGATATGGGTTCAATCTATAGAGGAAATTATGCACACTTTTTAGTCACAAAACAGACATACAGAAATCAGACAATTCTTTCCCTCTTAAAAATGAAGTTGAATTAAAACGTCATTAATTTCACAGTCACTGTCTGGACTGAAGTTATCTGAACAGACATGCTTTAGGGAAGTACATTGATAAATTTTTATCGCATGTCTATGGCATCCGAAATATCACCAAACATACTGTGCAATCTTGAGTTGAATGGGACTATTCACATGTAAAACATTAAGCATGTGTGTAAGTGTTTGCAGAATTGGGGTCTGATCTTTTAGGCTAAGTCCTATCACCCCTTCTGAAGCATGGGGCTCCAGGGACATTTCATTAAGGAAAGAGTATTAAAGTAAATGTCTTCAGCCGGGATCTGCAATGAGATACACAGTCAAACTTCGGTGCCTGCAGGAAGCCCCATTGAACTCAGTGGGCCATCTTTTGGGTATCTCTTTGTAGAATCAGGACCTAAATATTGTCCCCATTGATGAAGAGCACAGTTCCCAAGAGAGCTACAGTACATGGGCAAAAACATAACGGATGCTTCTAAAACTATGCTGTTCAAACCTGAACTTGTAGACAAGTTTCCACCTCACAAGAGGTCTCCAACCAGATGATTTCACAAACAACTTGGACTGTAATACCTTGGAACAATGAGGCGAGTTATAAGCAGAATAATAATAAAGTTATTTTTTGTTCAGGTAATTCGGTTTATAGCCATCCAATCCCATATATGCTCTTTTTTTTATTATTATTTAAACAACTTTATTGTGCATTGCTCAATCTCCAGCTATTTAGCAGGTGCTGTTATTTTAATTTCAGTCATTTCCCCCATAAAGAAACCACAAAACATTTGTTGTTGCATTGTTCTATTTTGAAATTAATTGCCGCTCTAAGGTGAGAATGGTTAGCCATTCTCCAGCACTGACAAAGCATGTTCTGTAAAGTGCCTTGTCAACAGAGTGGGGATATTGCTAAGAAAGGTTCATTTGTTTCATTTTGGGGGTGAAATTTGCACCTCTGCCCACAAGATGGCAGACTATGATGCAGTTTTCATTACACAGAGGGTGACCAACTGGAAAGTTTCCCTTTCAAATGACAGCAGCCCCAGGTCGCTAGGGTGACATTTGCTTTACATTATGATACACACTAATTAATCATTAATGATCCCAGAAGTATGTTAGCAAAAAATGCCCTTGCTATGCCTTGGCACAGTGGGGGCTTTCCAAATGTATGTCATTAGGTACACACATGTTCCACTGCTGGATTTAGACCTTTCGACTCCAGAACATCCATTAAGTGTTTTTAATTAATATTATTACTCACTAAAAGATCTGTGTGGTCAAATGATATTAACATTTTATACTTTATGTGTAAAAAGCTTGAAGTTACGTCACCAAATGTGACCAAGAAGAGTGCCTTCTTGGGAAACGAAATAAGATTTCTTCATGCTATAGCTGGTGCTAACAGCTACTGCAAAACTGATCAGACTCCAGCCCCTAGTGGCATCATCTAGTCTTGTCCGACTATTTCAGCTTGTCCACGTTGAATGCAACCTCTCTCAAGGCCGTCAAACTAGCCTTGGCCGTTGGTGCCACCTGCTACAAAGAGGGCTGAGTTGCATTACATAGAAAGGATTTTTGACACTTCTCTAGTGCTTTTTAAACGAGGATCTCTAAGCAGTTTACAAAGATTAACTAAGCCTTATACAAACTCTGCAAAGAAAACAAAAGGTGCTTTAATTCACTCCACCTATTACCTCTGGGCTGGAATATAAAAGATGATTAACAGCTTAGAGAAACCCATCTCAATAATTTAGGACAGGAAGTGAGGATTACTATGTCCAAATGACACCACAGAGGGAATTCAGTTTGGTGCTGGAGTTAATACCTGTACTCTTATAAAGATATTGTTAGTAACTGTAAGTGGCTTGGACCTTGGTTTTACGTCCCATTCAAGATACAGATTTGAAATGGTGAATTTCTCTAGCACAACCCTCCCACACCAAAGCTCACAGCATGGGAATGTATTTCCTTGGGCTTTCCACCACTTTGCCCCCCACCATTCTCACATATGCACCCAAGAGACAAATTTCCCTGAAATGGATGCGCTGACAGACAGCCCTGCTACCAGTAGGCTCATTTTAAGAGGTGCCAATTAAATGAACAAAGTTGCCTTAAACAGTCATCAGAGGATTCCCCCTGTATGTCCTTGGCTGGCATAAAGCTTCTCCCCAGCTCCCAGACAGACACCGTCCCACCCAGTCTCCTTTAAATGGGGGATTTTTCAAACATAAGCAAATCAAACACAAACAGTTCCCCAGCTCCCTTCTCCTTCTGGAACAGCAGCCCCAGGGCTACCTCCCTGAGCACCTGGCCCCTGGCTCCAGGCCCCCAGCACAGGAGTTAGCTCCACTCCTCTGGGGCTGCAGACACAGCCTGCCCCACTCTGTCCACCACTTCCTGCCCCCCACTGGTCTTCAGAGCCCCAGGTGTAGCCCTGCCACCTTTAATTGGTTCAACTGGGCCCACCTGCTCTGACACAACACAGGGAAACTGGGCCTTGTCTATTCACAGGGACCAGCTACCCTGTGATGCTCCTCCCCACTTCTCAGGAAAAGCCTGGGTTTCCCCTTCTGACCTATGAGATGCCTTCTGGGGCTACTCTCACCCTCTCCCGAGGCAAAATACACTTCCCATGAGCATATTTCACAGAACAGTCCTTATAATACTCCAGCCCCTCCCCGCAAAGCAGATCCCTGAATTGTCCCAATCCAACCAAAACATTCCCTACCCCCTTCAAAACACCACAGCATTCCAGCAAACATTTCCCACTCCACATACACCGAGACACAGCACAGAGGGTTACCCATGTCCCACGGGCCCTAACATAGCCCCACAGGAACAAGCCCCTAACCCCAGTCCTGGGGACTCCTATGCAGACTCGGCCGCACTGGGGACAGTTGATATACAGTCTCGTCTTCTCTGCCTGGACTTCCAGGTCCCTTGCATCCAAAGGCTTTTCGGTCTCTGCAAGGGAAGCATCTAACTCAGTCTCAAATGCATTGACCATGAGGATTAGGCATCGCCTTTCCTCCTGGATGAACTGAAGACGTGCTACCCGTTGCTCTCCCGCACGTCTCAGGTCCTGTAACTTGTATTCCACCGTTTCTAATCAATCTGTAAGTTCCCTGGCCCTCACAGACAGGTATTCCCTGACTTCTTTCCCGTACCAGAACCCTGCTTCCCACTAGAGTTGCCAACTCTGATGGAAGCTATTCCAGGAGATTTCCCCCCCCCCCCCAACGTGACAATGTCATTTTCTTAACATATCCTATTATTGGCTTGCTTTCAATAGTCACCGGGCGATCAATGCCGATTCCGGGAGACTCCAGGCCAATCCGGGGGGGTTGGCAACCCTATTTCACCCAACCCCCCTTTTCTGGGCTTCCGCTGATTGGTGCGATTCTGTTTCCCCCATCCCCAAGGCAGTAAGAGGGTATTCTTAGCAGAAGCAGGGCATTCCAAGTTGTCACAGAGCAGCACTCACCAATTCCTCTTCCCTGCAAGCTAGATGCAACCCCATGGGCCAGATGCTGGAAGCCCATAGCCACGTTGGCAGGCCAATGACATGAGTCAAGACTACTTATATGGGGGGGAAGGGTTTGTGGGATAAGCCTGAGAGCTCTAAAACAAAAGAGCTAATTACCAGATTGCCCGCCCCAAGGGTTCCCAAATCATGAGTCAGGCCCCCCAAAATTGTGAGAATGGCTTAAACAGCATGACTTTTTAAAAAATAATAAATATGGGATTCTTTTCCTTTGACTTCTTTTCTTGAGCATTAGGTTGTACTCGGATCATATATTCAAGCTTTTCTCCATCATTATGAGGGCAAGGAACTTACTTCTTTCCCACAGAGCCACATAGCTCCAGGAGCTGGGGCTTTAACAAAGACACCAAATATCACAAAACTCCCAATATAGTTGTGGCAACTCTACAATTCTGTGATGGACTGTACTCTTAACCTTACCAATACAGATTTAGGGCCTAAATGGAGCAGGCCAGACTTTCAAAAACAGAGGCCTGCTCCTAAATCCATACTTAGGCTGCTCAATCAGAGATCTGATTCTCAGAAGGGCTGAGTACCCCACCACTCCCAGAAATCATGGCCACGGTACCTGGCACTTCCCAAGCTTCCAATGTGCCCTAAGCCACAAGCTGCGACTCGCAGCTTTTCCTGCTCAGAGGTTGAGAAACTCCATCAGTTTCCCCACGTGGAGTATGCTTTGCATTCCTCACTTTGAGGGACAGAAAGGTTTGCCTCTTCCTCTGCAGAGCTGGGTGCTTGGCTGTTCAGCACAGAGACTGTGGGGCTTTAATCACTGTATCCTTGCCCCCCGCGCCTCATGGGGCCCCAATTGGCCATTCAGTCTCCTCCCCCCATCTGTCACCCCTCCCTCAGGGAAGGTTTCCTGGTGCCAGGGCAATGAGCAGAGTTCAGTGGTGACACATAACTCATGTGGAATCCCATATGGGATCAAAGAAAAGATGCACTGGACTGCAGCCCTCGTCCCCCCTCCTGGACCTTTTCCTCCGCAACTCGCAGAGCCCTTCACTGAGATCAGGGGGAGAAGGGGATCACAGACTGCTAAGCCAACCTTCCCACATAGCCACCCTCACCTGCATCCACTAGAGTTTGCCACTCTCTTAGCTGCTTAGGGTGAATTCTTGACACTATAGAAATCTATGGGAGTTTTGCCATTGAGTTCAATGGAGCCAGGATTTCCCCCTTAGCATCCACACACAGCAGAGAAGACCTTGACTTTGAAGGCTGTGTGTACTCCAAAGAAACACACAATAAAGGGCCTGGAACTCTGATGATCTAGCTCCCAAGGAGGAAGAGCTGGGACAGTCTCCCTTTAACTCTGCACATGCCATACACCTATGTCCATGTCCTGCGATGGATTCTCCACCATAGGTCCAAGGGCAGGATCAACCCTTACATGCCATTGAGAGACAGCCTGGTAAACTCCCAGCCTTTGAATTTCCAAGGAAAGGGCATCATTTCTCTGAAGTAAAAACAGCATTGGCCTGACCCTCGTTGCACTGGAGTTTTGCAATGGACATCGGTGGGACCCGGAGCAGGCCTCTGTGTTGTCAAATATTGACTTTTCAATGGCTTCCAATGCAAGTCTGGTGATAGACAAGGCCCTAGCATGTGGTACTAAGTTTTGGATTGAGCTGTGTGCTTTGGTAATCCTGTAGCAGTTGCAGATTTTCATGTCCCAATGGAAGTATGACCAGAAATGGCAAGGTACTGTATTTTAGCCCGGGCTCATCCTTACCCACAAGTTTTGTGGGGGAATTAAGGCCCCAAGTTAGCAATGCTTATTACAAGTGAGATGGAATCTCCACTGACTTTTTGAGACGTAATCACATGCTGATAAAGTAAAGCATGTCTGAAAGTGCTTTGATGAATCTGGGCCTATATTATTATTACTGAGGGAAAAAATAATATTTAATGTTATTGTCATTCTAATGTTGATACATTATAAATTATATTTCTGGAATTAAATAATGATGTAAAAGCAATAATTAAATTATTATACTGCTTATTGTGTCATCGTTAAATGCAAGTTTTGCTCTACTCAGTCATAGTATTCTGTCCAAAAGTGAACAGAAGACAGCAGTCAAGAAAAGACATTTTGCACTGTAGGAGCAGTTAAAGCCATTCCTACACTTAAAAGCTCTTGGAATTAAGTACTACTTTATTTTCTCTCTGTATCATGCCAAACACAATACTTGTTTAAAATTCTCTCCATTCCTTAAGTGCTGCAAACCTGAAAGCCACTTTGATGGTTTAGAATTTAGCATCTTTTCACCAACCTCCTGATTTATGTTCTTATGGTATTCTTTTTTAACATACATCTTAGCTGCTCTATTCTGAAGCTTGAAAATGTAGCTCAAAAAACCAAAGCAGCTGACTTTTAGCAACAGGACACTATCATTCAAGACATGCAGATTTTGTTCCTTTTCCTGCTTGCAAAACAGATGGTGTTTTATGCTTAACACAATCAGTACCATTCTCTATCTGATGCCACCTAACCTTCCCCACCTGTGTGAAACACAGCCAGAGTTTAATGAACATACTTGGAGCTGTCTGGACTGAATTAGTCCCAGTAGGAGTTACTTTCAGGTACTCCATAGTTTCTTATGGCTGGGTAACTGCAAAGGAATACAAGAAACCTTTACTCTGTGGTTAATTAAATAAAGATTTGCCTCTACTAAATGCATTTTCTTTCTTCAAAAAGCAGGTAATGGCTCGTGCGTTGAACTATTTTGAAAGTACTTGCTGCTCCCTTGAATTCTAAGCTGCCGCCAGTGGCATGAAAATGGGTTCAGATTCTGATTTTAAGTCACCTTTGTCTGCAAATTTTTAATGTTCTTCCTTCACACAAAAAATATGAAAATACTTTTCCTACTCATGGAAGGGGTCAGAAAAGGGACTTTTTCAAAAACTGTACATAATAAAAAGGATTTCTGTTCTTACTACTCAGCACCCAACTTTGGTGCTTTTCCTCTCAAAAGCACAAAAGCCAACATTTTTGCAACACGTCGCTGTAGGCCTAGCTTGACATGAGTGATTGGACATGGATGAAGCTTCATATTCTGGGACATGGGATTAGGGACGTAAAAGGATCAACAGGCTGTAAAAGGAATGTCTGACCTAGCTAAAATAAGAAAACACACCCAACAACTGTTTGGAAAAAAACCAAAAGCCCCCCAAACAATGAAACCAGGATGAAATTAAAATCCATCTCTTCTGACCAAATTCCACATCTGAGGAGGCCAACTGAAATAATGTATTTTAAAGGCATTAGAAAGTTATTTCATTAGCACTAACTCTCGCTTGTAGAAAAACACCGTTACACTGAAACAATTCAGCAAAGTTTGATTGCCTCTAAAGCACCAGTGGTAGGTTATTTGAGTCGGCAGCTACGGTGTGAGTTTTTGTTACTTGCTTTCAGTCCCTACATATGTTGGTCAAGGGGACTTTATTTAGCTTTCAAACTGGATAAGCAAAACTTCCATTAAATTAACTGAGCCATTCATAAGAATGAGCTAAATGAGTTTTACAAGGCTGGCTTTGAACAAGGGAATTTCCTTGATTACAATTGAGTAGATGGCCAACCTTTCATAGGCATGTTCACTAAAACAGCCCATGAAATGAGTTCTACATCTGTAATTCATTCACCCTAAGGTACAGTCATGCATCTCTTCTAGGGTATTTAGGTACTTCTCCCACACATATATTTCGGCTTCTGTCCTATTATGTTAAGAACAGAGCCAAATAATGTTCAGGGAAGATGAGCCAGTTATTAGGATAAGCCAGTATAAGAGATCTAGAGACATAGTTACAATAGAGTGTTATCGTCGCGATAAACTTGCGCATGAAATTTCAATGAGAGAGAGCAGCCCACTATTAATAACCTTTTCATAGACTCATAGAATATCAGGGTTGGAAGGGACCTCGGGAGGTCATCTAGTCCAACCCCCTGCTCAAAGCAGGACCAATTCCCAACTAAATCATCCCAGCCAGGGCTTTGTCAAGCCGGGCCTTAAAAACCTCCAAGGAAGGAGATTCCACCACCTCCCTAGGTAACGCATTCCAGTGCTTCACCAGCCTCCTAGTGAAATAGTGTTTCCTAATATCCAACCTAAACCTCCCCCACTGCAACTTGAGACCATTGCTCCTTGTTCTGTTATCTGCCACCACTGAGAACAGCCGAGCTCCATCCTCTTTGGAACCTTCAGGTAGTTGAAAGCAGCTATCAAATCCCCCCTCATTCTTCTCTTCTGGAGACTAAACAATCCCAGTTCCCTCAGCCTCTTCTCATAAGTCATGTGCTCCAGCCCCCTAATCATTTTTGTTGCCCTCCGCTGGACTCTTTCCAATTTTTTCACATCCTTCTTGTAGTGTGGGGCCCAAAACTGGACACAGTACTCCAGATGAGGCCTCACCAATGTCAAATAAAGGGGAACGATCACGTTCCTCAATCTGCTGACAATGCCCCTACTTATACAGCCCAAAATGCCATTAGCCTTCTTGGCAACAAGAGCACACTGTTGACTCTGAGCACACTGATAAGCCAAAAATAAATCAGTAACAAAAACATGCTATTTAGGAGAATTTATTACAATTATTTTTACTGTTGTGCCTAAAGGTCCCAACTAACACTGGGGTCCTGTTATGCTAGGCACCATATGCACACAGAATAAGAGACAGCCTCTGTCCAAAAGAACTTGCAGCGTAACCAGAAAAGACAGACAATAGGTGGGAGGGGAAATAGAGGCAGAGAGGGACTAAATTACTTCACAAGGTCACACAGCAGATCAGTAGCAGAACTGGGAATAGAGGGAATGGAACAGGGCCTGTGGGCTTTCACTTCCTTGTGCATCCAATTCCTCCCTCTCACCTCGGGTTGCCAACAGTCCCTTACTACAAGGGATGTCCCTTATTTCTTCATCTCTGTACAAGATCAGGAGTTGCTGAGTACTGCAGAAAACAGCAAGAAATATGCCTGGCAAATGTAGGTGAGTGCTGCTAATTACTATTAATAATGATGATGAAAATAAATAATCATATTGGGAGGAGGAGTGGGGCCTGGGTGCTAAGAAAACAGTCCCTTATTTTTGAAATACAATGTTGGTGACCCTACTCTCACCTGATCTTCAGCATCTTTAACAAAGGACAGAATTACCTAGTAGGGCGTTTGCAAACTGACGCCCTCCTCTCTGTACATATTCACAGTGGGGCAGGACTGCTACCACAGCCTCCGCAACAAGGACTCTATAGGCACAAAGGTTTGCAAACCCACCCTTCTTTGCCCTTCATGAGATCTTCAAATGACCTAACAGCTGTTGCATCAGCTCCTCCCTTTGAACAAGGGGGAACAAAAATTAACCTCTCGGTTGTGGCCAAGGAATGTCTTATCTACTTCTGGCCCAGAGAAGCACTGGAAAAACCACCAGGGTTCTCCCCCTAGGGACAGCTGGGAGGCACTGAGCTGTCTTGGTGGGGGATGGGAGAGACAAGTTTGGGGTTTGCAATGCAGGAGTAATGGGGAGGCAGGGTGGGCCTATTGTTGGCTAGAGCCAGTCCTGACCTGCCCTATCTCCCTGTGACAAGAAACCCTCACTGAACTCCACTTCTACTTCCCACTCTGACCATTTGGCTGGGAATTAGCATGGCAAGGGAAGTTGACTGGCTGTGATAGTGGAGCCCGGTGGTAGGATGGAGCAAACAGATGGCCTGGCAACAGTAAGGAGACGGATGGGGAGAGGAGGTAGATGAGTGCTTTGGATGGGAGCAGGATTAGGGAGATGGTCAGATCTGTTGTAGGGGGGGATGATCCAGGCCTGATCCAAAGCCCATTGACGTCAATGATCTTTTCACTGAGTTCAGTGGTCTTTGGCTCAGGCCCTTGGTGAGGGAGTCAGCAGCCAGTGGCCTCTGCCCACTCAGTCCTTGGCCTCTGACTGACACAGCATTAGTCCATTAGTGCTGATTGCCATGTTAGCTGTGCACCATGAACACCTACCCACTAGGATAGGGACTGAGGCCAACAGCTCGTTTCACATAGCGAACCAAACGGCGTCAGAAGTATCTCTCTCTCTCTCTCTCTCTCTCTCTCTCACACACACACACACAATGCAGGTAGCTTTATTTATATGTAAAGCATAGAGCCTCGTATAGCACAAAAAAGGTTCTGAGGGGCGAAATGAAAAAGAATGGATCAAAGGACAGTCTGATTGACCGTGTTCTGAAACGTTAACCGGACTGTCGTGCAGTATTTAGTGCTGTAGATTTTAGCTGGGTATTTTTAATTCTCTCTTTGTTTCACATCACTCTATAATTATGTGCTCAAACCTTATTCTAAATTTATCTTATTGTAGTTGTACTCCGAACCACACGTCTATTTACATGTCTATGATGGAAGCAACGAGGAGTCTTGTGGCAACATTGAACCAATTGTCCTGAGGAAATAAAACAAAGGAAGCAAAGTTCAACAAACCAAGGTATCACAACAGGCCAGCGTTGAGGGTGTCATAGCTAACGCATGCTATCAGATTGGACGGTAAAACAATGAATCACGCATTACCAGATTGCTGACAGTAATGCACAAAACACATTCGGATATTAAGTAATCGCTTTGGACTTTTGGAACTTACATCCTCTCCAGATAACAGCCCCAGTTTGTCTGCCCCTGGGGCCTGCCTTTTCTTCTTGGCCTGTGAGGAGGTGGGTGTTGGGTGGGGCTGGGGATTGGGTGAGGGAATCCATTCATTTGTGGTCTACGCATATTGTCACTGGGTTACTTGATCCAATCTGGGGTTATTGAATGGACATATTTATGTATTTGTGCATTTTTAAACAACTCTGGAGGGCTCCCTGAGCATTGGACAGCTGGTCGTTGTATTATAGTTTAGTAAAAAATGGAAATAAATAAACGTGGTACAATAACGGGTGGAGGAGTTTATCCTCACAAAATGTATGATACGTGTTACCCCTGTACTAACCTTTTGTGTGGGTGGGATGGAGGGACAAACACCCTTCCAGTTCCGTACACAGGGCCAGCTAAACAGGAAGAACACCAGCGTTTCAATGTGTGGATGAGAAGATGCTAGAGGGAGGCGGAGTCTCCATTGATTAGGCACCGGGGAACTTTTGGGGGAATGTAGAGCCTAACTAGAAGGTGTTATTTAAACTAGAGGCCAGGGAAAAACAGTGCATTCAAGGCAGACAAAGACATCTACTAGGAATGCCAGTTATACAAACATAACAGAGTATCTAGTCATAAAGGAGACAGAAATTGTAGCCAAGCTAGAATGGGGCAGGTTGAGATTGCAAGGGGATATTCCAGAAATATAACAAGGCGTCACAATCAAAGTTAAATAAAAGCAGACAAATGGTCCTACAAACAACATAAACATCTCCATATTATATTATTATTTATTTGAATTTCAAAAGGGCCTAGAGAACCCAATTAGAACTGGAATCCCAAAATGCTAGGGGAGAAGCTTAAAAACAAAAATAGGATGCCTGGCAATGGAAGAGGACTGTAACCTAAGAAGCATTACATAAATATGGCAGAATGACAAAAATGAAAGGGATAGTGTCATAGTTATAGTATATTCTGGCACTGTTTCTTTAAAATTAGTCATGTGTAAGTCTGAGATTGTCACGAATAGGACACAGGCAACAAACAATAAATCACGAAAGCCTGAGCCCTGCACCATGGCTGACAGCCCGAGCCCCGCCGCCCAGGGCTGAAGTTGCAGAGGTCACATAAAATCATGGAATCCATGACCTCCATGACCAACTCTCAGCCTCATGTAGTCAACAGAGGGCATCCGGTGTAAGGGGTCTCTCACATGATGCAGGCACACTCAAGGTCTGCCTGCTCAGAGTCTGTAGGACTCTGTTTCTGTACATCTAACAAAGAAATTTGTGATTTAAACTTCACATTCTAGGTTTCACTCTGGGTTCCACTGGTTACAGAAGACTCACTAGCAAGATACTCTCAGCTGCCTGATCATGTTAAAAAGCACAACAGTACTATGAACTATCCAAGGAGGACAGACCAGGACATAGAGATGTGGGAGTAGCACTAAACTTAAAAGTTTCCATATAACACAAGGAGATATAGCATCTGATGGATCCATGAAGTATAATCTCTATTGACACAAATCCCAAATCGGAGGAATTCCAATATACCAACAGGACGATAGTACCAGTCTCCAGAACAGGGCAATGATACTTAATACATAAGGATGAGGAAGATCAAGGAGATAACTAAATGAAACTGGTTAAATATCACATCAGGACAAGGTTTAGAGAAGGAATCTCTCAGCACCTTAAACTACTGTTTTTAAAACAGCTAAATCCTAAGCACACAAGAGGAAAGGCTATTCTCCATGGAAACTTTGTCTTCACTGCTAAAAAAAGGTGTGTCTTACCATGAGATGACTAACCTGCACTAGCTATTCCATTGTACAACCCTAGTAGAGACAAGGTAATGTCGTGTTCCTGACAGGTAAACTAGACACAGTCAACCAGGGGCCCCGAAGTATAGTGTTAACCTTGCCTAGCTACCTTTATTGGCACCTTGCCTCCAGTAGGATTTTGCAGTAAGATAACTATTGTGCCTTCTTATTATTTATTTGTATTTCTGTAGCACCTACAAGCCCTAGTCATGGACCAGGACCCCTTTGTGCTAGGTGCTGTACAAACAAAGTACACGCTCCTAAGAGCTTACAATTTCGGTATAAGACAAGAGACGACAGATGGATATAGATAAATGGGGGAGTACAAGGAAACAAGGAGACAATATTGGTCACATGATAGGCACTGGTCTCAGTACACCAGTGGCCTAACCGTTGTCAAGTTTTTGTAGGCATCATGGCAAAGGAGAGTTTTGAGGAGGGATTGAAAGGAGAACAATGAAGTGGCTTTGCCAATGTTTATGGAGAGCTCCTCTTAAGCATTAGTTATCTCTGAAATACCTTTTTAGCAGTGATGACAAGCCTTAGTCGCAGAGACACCCAGGAACTGATTGAAGAATTAACTGTAGCTGAGCCACTAATTAAAAGGGTGATGGTATAATTAAGTTTAACATCCTTATGGGAGGGGGATTGCACCAAAAACTAGCAATGTGACATGAAACTTTAGCAAAGGAGTGGGGGAGGGAAGAGGACTCCTAAAATGCTGTGAAGTCAGAAGTGAGGAAATTAAAATCCTTCGACTCAGCATGGAGGCCACTTAAGCAACCGTTACAGAGTCCCAGAAGGAATGCCTCGTCCTACACAGCACCAGCGAGTAGGAAAGCAAAACAAAATTAGCATGGGAAAACGGCAAGGTTCAAGAAGTAATTTAAGCCAAACAAGTAGCTTTCAAAAATGAAAAATCCAAATCAGGTGAAGGCAATAGAAAGGAGCAGCGCTTTCTGCAGGTCCTAAGCAATGCACAGAAGCTTGCTGAAGAAGTAGTCCTAAGCATTTTGATAGCTGTGGTATCCATGAGAGAGCAACTAGCAGGGCTAAGAGGGAATTTGAGGAGCAAATAGTCGAAAATATAAAAACAGATAAAAGTATTTAGCGTATCAGAAGCAGGCAGCACCAGAGAGATTCAGCAGGGCTGCTGGAGGAATCTAGGGAGCAGTTAAAGAGACGAAGGTCATTGCAGAGAAGAGAAATTATTTCTCTTAATCAGGCTTCATCACAGAAGATGTTGAGGAGCTACCTAGCCCAGACCTACTGCTTTTAGGGGGTACTGTGAAAAGCAGAGGTATCAAATGAAGAGGGACCGAACCTGATAAATTAAAGAGCAAGAGGTCACCAGAACCAGCCAGCCTAATCCAGAAGTTCTGAAGAATGTTCTGTAGCAAAAGCTGTAGCTATCTGTTTAAAAAAAAAAACAACAATAAAAAAAGTACTAGCAGTGATGTTAGGAATTCCAGACAAGGAATTCATCAGTCGCAGTTCAATCTAGTCTAGTCTTCAGTAACAGGCAATTTCTGTTAAAACAATAATTAAGGAGAGAATTATGAAAAACCTAGATGAACTTGATAGGACAAGGACTAACCAGCGCAGCTTCTGCAAAGGACAACTGTGCCTATCCAATCTACTAGAATTTTTCATGTGTGTCAACAAAAAAATGGATAAAGGAGAACCCGTTAATATGATTTATGTGGACGTTCAAAAAATCATGCAAGTCTCTCACAAGAGTGATGCGGCATGCCTCACAGCACAAATTTCAGCCACTCAAACAATGACTGCAGTGTAGAATCTGGGCCTAATCTGCATCCCTGGCCTGCGGCCACTTGGCCCGAGTAGAGAGTAAAGCAGCAGTAGGGTCTACTTCCACCATTGGCATGAGCTCCATAACAGAGCTTTATATCAGCAGAGGATGAGGTATTGTTGAGCTTGGCTTCACCATGCCCCGGCTTCCCCATTATGCTGGGGGTGGTAGGGCAGCTAAGAAAGGAGAAGGTGGCTACGCTGATGGAGAGTCCCATGACACAAGGGGACACTCCGGTTGGTTTAAGTCACTTTGTGCTGCATAAATGCATAATTGACACTAACTCCACTTGGTGTGCTGGAAAATCCAGCCCGATCAACCTGCTCATTCCCACTCTAAACGCAAAAATGAGAAAAGTTGAAAGAAAAAGCCAGAACATTCAGATTTAAGGCAGAGGACCAGGCTCCAACCTGACAAGCAAGATGGTTTAATCCCAGAGTGGCATGAATGTTTGGCACTAGGACACCGTGCAGGCCTGTGTCCTTCATGCAGCGCAGACGTTTTACAGATCAGAGTAACTCAGGTGACCAGGACAAAGGGAAGGTGAGTCACCGTGAATCACAGCTGCCACCAAAGGCAGGATTTCTGAGGTCAATAGTTAGCTCTGCAGAGTCAGGGCAAAGCATTCCATGGGGCCATCTACAGAGGCATGGAATCAGTTGCATTATCTGCAACTCCAACCTACAAAACTGAACCAACTGCTCTAGGGAAGGATGGTCACAAGGCACTGGATTCAGGCGATCTGGGTTCAAGTCCCAGCTTTGCCAGCCTCTCCTTGGACAGGCCACTTAGGCCCAGGTTTTTAAAGGTATTGAGGCACTGATCGGCTCAGCATGCCAAGGCCTAAATGACTTAGGAGTCTAAGTTGTCATTCTCAAAAGTGATTCAAGCACTTAGGAGCCCAAGTCTTACTGAAAGCCAGTGGAACGTATGCTTGTAAGCACCTAAGAGGATAGCCACGGCATAGACCACGCTCATTTGAGCTTTTGTAATTGGTGTGGGCTTTTAAGTGATTATTTGTTGCATTATTCAATAAGGGAGAGCATGGTATTTACTGGATTACAGGCTACCTAGCTCCTTAAAGACACAGCACACTATTTAGAGCGGCTGTCACACTAATGTGAAACAACAGGGGTACATTTCTTCCCATGCAGATTTTCTTCCTCATGTCAGCACAGTCCCTTTTGGAACCAAACAGCAGCAGTGTTTTGAAAATAGTGTTGAATGGCGACAATAAAAAATTCTGCTCTAGGGAGAATCGACCTACCTCAGATCTGCCATCTCCTTTCTGTCCCATCGTTTGTCCTGCAGAATTAGAGGTGGCCATAGCTCATTATACTGCCACATGCAAACTCGAGCTGAGAAAATACAATTTATTCTTGTGTGGGTGAAAGGGGATATTTCTTTCCCCACCGTGTTGATTTCCGCACAAGTTAAAGGGCTGGTTCAAAGTCTGTCCAGCTGTTGCCATATGGCCAATTTCTGCTCTTAAAAAGGCATGTGCCCTCACACACCCCTAGTCCCAGGAAAGAGATCAAGGGAAAGGATTGGAGCAGCTGGCAGAGAGGATCCCGGGATGCGGGTGAGTTGTGAAAATGACAGTTGTACAGGTATCATCACTTAAATGGTTGCAATAACCAGCACAGCGCGTTATCAGAGCTCCCGTGATGCTACAGAACATGCAGCACCTTCGTAAGACAAAAGAAAACCCTTTGGAGAAGAAGTAATAAGATGGGAACAATACCTAAAGGAAACTAGAAGGAGGGAGAGGAGTCAAGCTGCAAACAGCCCCACCTCTTGGCTTGCTAGATAGATGACTTGAAGCCTTAGGAGCTATCATTTAAGCTAATGGCTAGCCAGTCTGTAGCTGAGAAGCTAGGAGGGCAGTTATTCAAGATGATGTGTTGTGTTCCTATGTACTGTTAAGCAGTTGCTATGTTTCATCCCCAAATCGTTGCATTTCAAGGAAGTGATTTGTGTGTGTGTGAGAGAGGAATGCACCTTGGAACCCTTCTGCATGAACATCAATAAAATGACATGCTTAGGGGTATAAACACTGAGGGTAATTTATACTTTGAAAGGCAGTAATTACATGAGTAGTTGGCAGACCTCTCCAGCTAGTTTAGATCACCATTATCTAAAGATGTCATCAGTGACCAGCTAATGGAAACGTGTCTCCCAGCACTAAAGGTGAATACACTTTCTCAGGCAATACATGGCAAAGCCTGGGTTGAATGTGTTCTAATAGGCTCTTCAGTCAACAGGTTGGTTAGAGACAGAAAAGACCTTTCAAATCATTGAGTCAACACTCAAGAATAGAGGCAGGATCCAATCATTGCTAGAGGACAAAGCAGAAGTAACCAAACACGAAAGGAGTACGCTGTTTAGTTTTGCTGAAAGGAGTAAACAACAGATATTAGGCAATATTCTCAATGGTTTGTCATTTCACCTGAACCACTTGCTATACTGATAAATATTCAGATGAGATAATTTTGTATATTTCAGATCAAATTCTCTGCTGGCCTAATTGCAATGAATTTGGTGGCGATATACTGCTAGAGATTTTGGACCTTTGTGTGGTGTTCGTGGAGTAAGCAGTATTTTACATGAATTTCTGATAAAAGCTGAGTGAATAACAAATTTCTCAGTTTGGTTGCAAAACAAAACAAAAAAAAGGCAAAAAAAATTTGTTCAGGTCAAATGAATCATTTTGACATTTCAGGGGGGAAAAGTTTTTTTCCATCCAAAACAGTGTTTTGAATTCGACCTGAATTCACAAATAGTTTCAGTGCCCTCCAAAAATGCAGTTGTTAGTGAATTTACTATTTCTCCCCCCCCCAAATTGCCTGGCTCTATTCTGGATCCCTTATCAATTATTTCAAACATAGGACTAGTGAAGAGGCAACCCCTTTCCAGTATTTTCCTTTGCTGCACATGATTCTTGTGGTCAGCAATGCAGCCACCAGATCACTAATCGCCATCTGAACTTTGGGTGTGAGACCTTCCTTTGCTAACATGAACATGGGATATAGGTCCCTCTCTAGAATACGGTCTGAGACTCTGAGTTGGTCTAGGTAAAGCGACTTAGAGTATCCTGTTCTTTTGTTGGAACCGTCACCATGGCGCTGACCATTGGCCAGATTCAGCTCAGAGTTACACCAGTGTAAATCAGGACTCCTGTGGAACTCAGTGGAATTACTCTAGATTTTAGAGTGACCAGATGTCCCAAATTTATAGGGACAGTCCCAATTTTTGGGTCTTTTTCTTATATAGGCTCCTATTACCTCTCACCCACTGTCCCAATTTTTCACACTTGCTGCCTGGTCAGCCTACTAGATTTACACTGATGTAATAGAGCAAAATTTACCCCAGTGACTTCTGGCTCTTCTACCAATTGCATAAGTTTTACATCAGCTAAAATAACACAGTCTGGACACAACTTAATGTAGGGTTTTTCATTGTAAAACATCACTGGAGCTATACTTGTCTAGCATTCCAGGCAGCTGGCATCTTCAAGGAATGGGTTGAGTTAATGGAAAAGGTTTTGCTTGAAGTTTGCCAGCGAGAGATCATCGAGTTCTAGACAACACATACTGTGAGTATGAACTCCATACAACCTTTGGAATACCTCTGTGAAGGCAGGAAATTGAAATATTGTGCTATATTGGCAACTAAATGGTCATTTATCATCCATGCTAAGTTTGGAGCACAGTGAAATGATTTTTAAACCCCCACAAGGGCCCTTATTAACAATTTCAAGCTTTTTAAAAACCACATATATTTTGCAACATATTTTTAGTAAGAATATGTGATAATCAACATCTGTACCTCCCATTTGATTTGCCTCTCTAAGAACAATGTTGGACTATATTCAGACACACGAACACCACATTAAAATACATTACAGTTAAGACACCTACTGACAAAAGCAAGGAAATTCACAGTTAAAGGGGAAAACATACCATATGTTCTCCAGTACCTAGTAACAACGGGGAGCATTGAGATAGTCATTAAAGTGGCCCCCAGTTGTGCCTAGGTATTGGAGAGCATATGGAACATTTCCCTCCTCGTGTCTGAATTTCCCTACTTTTGTCAGCTTATGTATCAAGCTTGATTCTTTTTAATATAGAGTTGGGGGGATTCTTTAAGTAGTTGATTAGTTTGTAAAGTACCGTTTCATATTGATAATAACTGGGAGCCTGATTTTAAGAGGAATTCTGGACCACTGAAAACAAGGTCTTGTAAAAATAAACCAGCCAGGCTGTTCACAGTACATCCAAGGCAAATACTATATGAGGCAAAACTTAGCAGCATGACTTTTTGCAACTGAAAAATGGCTCCTTAATTGTACATTTCAGTCTTTTGCTTTAAAATAACCCCACAATTTTGGAGCGTTTATTTCATCATTCTATTATAATAGTAATTATATTATGTTATTTAATTATTAGAGGCCCTGAAGACCAAGGCCCACTGTGCTAGGTGCTGCATATACATTTAGTAAGAGACAGTCCCCACCCCAAATAGCGTACAAGCGTACAAATAGTCTGCAAGGCAAACAATGCGGGGAAAGAAATGGGGAACTGAGGCACTGAGACACAAAAGTATAACTGGGTTCAAAAAGAATTAGATAAGTTCATGGAGGAAAGGCTATTAGCCAAGATGATCAGGGATGCAACCCCATGTTCTGGGTGTCCCTAAACCTCCCACTGTCAGAAGCTGGGACTTGAGGACAGGGGATTGCCCTGTTCGGTTCATTCCCTTTGAAGCATCTGGCACTAGTCACTGTCAGCAGACAGGATACTGGGCTAGATGGACCATTGGCCTGACCCTGTATGGCTCGTCTGATATGAGTGACTTATCCAAGGGGTCACACAAAGTCTGTGGCCAGGAAATAAATCCAGGTCTCCTGAGTAACAGCCCATAGGCTTAACCCACAAGAATATCCTTTCTATATATTTTCAGTTTCACTTTGTAACAACATACCAGGTGGAGCCCTGTTGATACTCCAGGCACCTTTAACATTATTTAAAATAATAACATGACAAAAACAAAAACAGCAGCTAACCCTCCCGCCCCCAGAAAACTCTATCCACAAGACAACCCAATAGCTGGAACTTTACTCACCAAATCTCCATTCTCTGAAACTAGGGTTACCATATTTCAGCAAGCAAAAAAGAGGACGGGAGGAGCCCCGCCCTAGCCCCGCCCACTTCCCGCCCCCCCAGAACCCCCAACCCTCCCCCCGTTCCTTGTCCCCTGACTGCCCCCTCCTGGGACCCCTGCCCCTAACTGCCCCCCAGGACTCCACTCCCTATCTAAGCCTCCCTGCCTCTTGTCCCCTGACTGCCCCAACCCTTATCCACACCCCCACCCCCAGACAGACCCCTGGGACTCCCACGCCCCATCCAACCACTCCCCACCCCCTGACAGCCCCCCCCAGAACTCCCAACCCATCTAAACCCCTCTGCTCCCTGTCCCCTGACTGCTCCGATCCCTCTCCGCACTCCTGCCCCCTGACAGCCCCCCCCCCAGAACTCGCAACCCATCTAAACCCCTCTGCTCCCTGTCCCCTGACTGCTCCGATCCCTCTCCGCACTCCTGCCCCCTGACAGCCCCCCCCCCAGAACTCGCAACCCATCTAAACCTCTCTGCTCCCTGTCCCCTGACTGCTCCGATCCCTCTCCACACTCCTGCCCCCTGACAGCCCCCCCCCAGAACTCCCAGCTCCCCACCCCCCCGCTCCTTGTCCCCTGACTGCCCCCTCCTGGGACCCCTGCTCCTAACTGCCCTCCAGAACCCCACCCCCTACCTAAGACTCCCTGTTCCTTATCCCCTAACTGTCCCCTCCTAAGACCCCCCCCAACTGCCCCCCAGGACCCTACCCCCTACCTGTACCCTGACTGCCCAAAACTTTCTCCACCCCCCCAAAAGCCCCCCCCCGTTTCTTGACTGCCCCCTCCAGAACCTTCCTGCCCCCTGGCCCCCTTACCCTGCTGCTCAGAACAGGGTGTTGGGCTCTGTGCGAGCCGGACACGTGGCTGAGCTCCCCAGCACAACAAAACCCGGTCCCTGGCCCTGCACAACAAAACCCGGTCCCTGGCCCTGCACAGTGCTGCCGGACCAGGTTGCAGGAGAGGCCAACTCAGAAAGCAGGGCGGCTCCAGCTCCTCTACAGCTGCTCAGGAGTCCAGCCCGGGATTTTTCTGCAGCCCTCCCAGCCGCTCGCTCTGCCGGGGGAGGGGGAAATCCCGGACATTGTGAGTGCTTTACAAATTCCCCCCGGACGCTATTTTTAGCGCGAAAAGGAGGACATGTCCGGGTAAATCCGGACGAATGGTAACCCTACTGAAACTATCACCAGCATCAGGTTCCGGCCTATTCGACGTATCCCTCCACTGTGAAAAATAGATCAGCCTAATTCAGTTAAATGCAGCCCAGCTCCCCTGGAACCGAAATATCAAATGAAAGTAACTGAGCAGTAGGAAGGGGTTATACCTGGGATGAATGTGGACCAAAGGACAGGGGATGTTTTATTTGGGGAGTGTTTAGCATGGTAAAAGGTTAGGTTACAAGTTCAAAAAATAGAGGGCACTATTATTCACTGCACACATTTATTTGCCTGTTTCCTACTTTTCAAGGAGCAGTTCTAACCTGAGGTGCTGCCCTGGACACTGCATGGAATAAACAGGCAAATATGTAGCTAGGATATAGCGGGAAAAAGGGTGGGGGGGGAGGGGGAGGCGGGATTGTTTAAAAAAAAGTGTTTTGTGAAAATTGATCATTTTTCAAAACCAAAAACTTTTGGGGATTTTTGCAATTTTTTCATTTTTTGTCAAAACAGAAAATTTCAAAATAACAAATTTCAAATATTTTTTTCAAACTTCTGAAAGTGGGTTTTTTGTTTTTTGTTTTCTCCTTTATTCCTTTTTGCCCTTGGGAGCAATAGAATGATGTACAGGCAGTTTGCTAGGTTTGTTTGTTTTGCTTTTACATTTTTTTTCTTTTTCCACTCTGGAACTTTTCAAAACTTCCTTAAGCTTTGGGAAAGCTAGAGAGTGGCAGAGTTTCACTTTTCTTTTTATTGTTTTATAACTTTACCAAAGTTGAGGAAACTTTAAAAACTTTAAAAAGTTATAGAGTGGCAAAAGAAAAAATAAAACGAGAAACCCTAATGATCATTGCTCCAAACTCTACTGCGCTTTGTTCTCGCTCTCTCATCAAAAATCAACATTTTTTTAAAATTTTGAATTAAATTATGCCTCTTGTCTATGTCAGGCCCCGGGGGTCTTCAAAGTGGGTCTGTGGGGGTCCTGATAGTCATCACACTCCAATCCTTCACCCGGCAGCTCACAGACAGCAGCTGGGTCTGGAGTCCACGAAGCTCAACTGGGACACAAGACCTACCCCTACACTCTCATTGGGAGAACTCCAAGGTTCCTGATTGGGGTGCAGTCCCTATTTAAGCCAAAGGAGGCAACAAGTTGCTTCACCGTGCCATGGACCACTGGCCTGATGTTACCTGTGCCTGTCTTCCAATCCTGACCTCCTGGCATCCTGATTCACCCTGACTCTTGGTAACTGCCTCCTGGTTCCTGCCCTCCAGTTCCATCTCCCAATGCTGGCCTCCTGGTATCCTAAGTTGGCCTGACTCTTGAGCCCGACCCTTTGGTTTGTCTCTCGATTTTGATCTTCTGGTGTTCCAACTTGGTTGGAGTCCTGGTAATTCAGCCCTTGACACTAACCCTTAGGCCAAACCCATGCCCTGGTCCTGACATTCTAGAAAATGAGTTGACCTTAGGTTGTGCTTAGCTAGCTTGTGTTAGCTAAGCCTTACCTCAACTCAACCACTTTCTCTAATCTAGACAAAGCCCAAGAGAGTTGTAAACCTGGATCTGACTCAGGTTAAAGTGAAGCGGAGGTTGAGATTAAAACCAAAACATTAAAAAAACAGTCATAATTCCTTGGCTCCTTTTCTCCTTCCCCTTCTAGTATCTCTTTTCCAGTTCAGTCTTATACATCTCACTCACTTCTGCCCCTTAAATAAAACATTATAATTTTTTGTCATCTGACTATATAATGCAAAGGTAATATCTAATTTGAAGATGTGGGCTTAACCAGGATAATGACAGACAAAATTCATATAGTTACTGTACTAAATTATCAGATGATGTAGGGGTCTGAGTTTCCCTATCAAGTTGGACCACTTAACACATTTACATAAAATGGCAGAGAAAAAGATAGTTTGGAAGAAGGACACAGACCAAGAGCAGAAAGGGACAAAAGATGATGCAGAAAGCATCATTTTTACAACTTAATTTTATATTCAATTTTTTCAGCTCTCCTGGGAAGCAATTTCCCTTTATTAAAGTCCTTGAGATAGCAGATACTCTACAATTCAGATTTTAACATTCTCTGTTGATGTTGACAACTCAGTTATTAAGTTGTCTTCCAGAAGTTCATCTGAACCTTCCATCTTAAGAATCTGTGGAGCAAACACATCAATTTTCTCCTTCAAATTTCCTTCATTCCCTTGATGGCTGACAGCAACATTGCAGCTGAAATTGTTGTTGAGTGCTCCTGTTCCTTGGCAAAGGAGAATGGGTGAGTCATTGTGGGTGAAATGTGACCTTCGCTTTCCTCTTCTAGTCCAGACCCCAGAAAATACTCCAGAGATCTCCATTCTTGGACTTTCTACATTCCTGTGATGCATGGTCTTCAAGATCGGAATGACACCAAACCAGACCCATCAGAGAAGAACAACATTATAAAGGTTTTCCCCAATTTTTTTGTTTTTCAATCCCCACAAGCTTCAAAATCAAAATGAAGCCACAACTGAACACACACAGGGTCAATACTTTGCCCATCTCTCACTTACACCCTTTAAAAAATGGAAACACAAGTGGTCCAAAGCAACTTGGGGGTTTAGTTCAATTCTACAACTTTGATATACATTGAAATTTATAAAATATCAAGAAGCCCCCTTTCCGAGGACTAAGAGCATCTGTTAAAGACAGTGACTCCAAAAGGAATCAGCCTGTAACATATATTAATACTCCCGAAGCAGGCAGAGTAAAAATAACTCAGATTCCCCACTCTCCCTAGACATCAGCCCCAACAACAGCTGCTTTGCCAGCAGCCCTCCTGGGGAGATGAGCCTTGCAGCCTACGCTGAAGTTTGACGGATTTGGGCAAAGGCAGAAAGCTCATCCCTGTGGAAGGGAGCCCTCCCAGAAAGCTGGCTGCTGGCAGCCTCCTCGCTTTTATACCAAGAGCCTAGGCATTCAGTTGAGTACATCGGAAAGTCTCAAGCGTGGCAATACGGCACAGGGTAGAGGCGGTGCCTCAGCTAGGTAAGTCTCAAGCCATTTAAGGCTTTATTGGTCAATACCAGCATCTTTAACTCCCGCTGGCGCCCACAGGCAGGCCGTGTGGATCATGACACACCCACCGAGTATGCTCATGGCGAGATGGTTCACTTACGCAGAAGACTGTTGCATTCCACGCTAGCTTTAGCTTGCAAACAAAAGATACATGCGCCCGGGAAGCTCTACCCGACTGCACTTGCTGCCCAAACCCACCATCTCAGTGAGGTATTCGTAGATAGAACGAGGCGGACCTGACTTGGAACTTACCTGGAAAAGAGATTGCCCTAAACACAAAGAGCAATTCATTTTGCAATACGACGGCTCAGCATGGGTGATTTCAGTGCCCCAGGAGCTTTTATTATTAGTCCTTTTAAATGCTTTCTTGTGGAACAATTTTATCTGGATTATCTGCCTGAGATCTTCTTATCCTGACATCTGAGGGGTGAAAAAGAAGCTGGCTAACACAGAGACATGAGATGCCTTAAAGGTACAGACCCATATTCAGGGTGGATGCGAGCCACCGGTAGAGCTCCCCCAGGAGCACAGGGAAGCATTCACGCTACATCTTGCCTTAGGAGAGTGCAGGATGTTCTCCGCTGCCCAGCCAGCCAGCTCTGCTAGCTGATGTAGGATGCTGCCCCTCCCTGTTCCCTTTGGCATGTCTGCTTCACTAGGAGAAAACTGATCCTGCTCTTGGGAGGACATAGAGATTGCAAAGGTGCCAGGGATGCACAAAGAGAGAGGACTCATTAGATTTTCCCTTTGAAACCGGTCCTGGGGTCAGACACAATCTGGCCTGCATCGTAGCAATGAATTGGACGAAAGTTAACGTAAGTAATAGAACATCGAATTTTAACCCTATGACTGATGGCATTTTCTAGACTGCCAATCATATGAAAACGTGGAAAGAGGTAGGGGTGGGGGTGGGTGCGTGTGCAAATATTAGGTCTGCATAGATTTTAAAACTTGAAACAGATTCACTAACATTTTAAGACGGTATTAAGGTCAAAAGGGCAACACTGCAGTTCATAGGCACATTCGTTTTATTAATTGAGTCATAAGTTCTGGCAGTTTCCACATACATTTGAGAACACGCATCAGCTGCTTTAGATTGCCATAAGAGATCTGAAAACCTGCCAGTAAGTCTGTTTGCAGCTCTTAAAAGTTGTTGAATAAAAACCTGGTTTAAACTATTGGCAATTACCTGGGGACGGGGCACGGCGGGGAGAGACAGGGAACGACATGTTTTGTTTAGATTCCAAGTGCAATGGTAATTGATGTAAGTGTGCTGCTCAAGAAAATACTGATTCGTTTCCAGATAGCTAGAGGTTTTCCAGTTCTTCTGTGTTCCTTATTGCCTATTGCCTCATGATCCTCTCATGTTCAGAAACTTAATCTCCATCCACTGGAAATACTATGGCTGAAAGAAATGGGAAGGTCATGTTTAATTGCCATGCTTTGTTTTAAGTTTGTTGAGCAAACATGGCATTAAAATATAAAACTGAAGAACTGCAAATTACAGTGGTCCAAGGTCTAGAACTTGCTATATATTCTGTCCCAGACACAAGCCAATAAAAGCACTGCTAGACCATGCACCAGCAGTAGCAGCACTTTCTTGCAAACTGCCTAGGCTAGGAATGAATGCTTCACATCACTTGAAAGCAGAGTTTCATAGTTTTCCTATGGCATGAAGTGACTGTTTCAAGCCCTGGTCATTATATCTGAAAATCACGTCATTCCGATTGGCCCCTTGTTATTTCCCTTCACCCCGCTCAGTTCCAAGAGGATTTTAATAGCTGTATTCTCACAAAACTATGATGCTAAAAACCTGAGCTGGCTGAATACTGCAGAATCAGTCTGTGCAAATATCTGTTCCAAGCTTGATTGGCTCTGACCACACATGTAGCCTGTTCAAAACCATTCAGTTGTTTCCCTCCTCACCTCATTTTGGGGAATTGAGGTTTGTTTGGGTGCCATGATGCTGCTAGGAGTACACAGATGCTGATTTGGAAAATAACTGAGGTGCCCAAGTTTTGAAACTGGACCTCCAGAATTCAATTCTTTGCACTTCCACTGTACCTTAGTGTTAATAAACATGGTATGCAAATTCCTGAATTCTGATTTGCTACTGTCCTGGACACATACCATCTATATGTAACACACACATACAGCTGGCTAAATCAACTTGCCATTTCCATTCAGCTGATTGTTTTTTATTCAGTGACATCTCTTCAATGTTTTTGTTCTACATCTCTGTGATTTAGGTTACAGGATCTTCAAGGGCCGGGATATCATCTTTCCATGTTTTTGTCAAGTGCCATTTACCTAGTGATGCTCTCTATCGAGATAGATATTTTATGTACTTACATGGCCCCTTCACTGTATGTAATAGGTTATACCTCCAGGCTTGATTGCAGCTGCTTGTGCCCAGAGGAGGAGCTCTTTAACACCTTCCTGACCCAGGATCTTCCCTAGCGCAGTATCTGAGCACCTCACAATCTTTAATGGACTTATCCTGGCTACACCCCTGTGAGGTAGGGCATCATACAGATGTGGAAGTGAGGCACAGAAAGGCTAAGTAATCCAGCATCACCCAGGAAGTCTCTGACAGAGCCGGGACGTGAATCAGGGTCTCCCAACTCTGAGGCTGGTGCCCCAACCATTGGACCATCCTTCCTCTCTAAATAACTCTATAAATAACAATGAGAAGTTTGAGCATGGGAAGTATCAATCTACCAACTGCTCTATAACTTGAGGGTGCCTCTGGTTAGCACTCTAACTCAGGTTACATAAACTCAGATGTCGAGGTGTTTAAACAGGAATCACCCTCCAGCTATCTAAATTATAGCTACAGAACACTTTGCAAGATCAGAAGGGGTACCTGATTTGCTGTATCGCTGCTATCCCACTTCGCTTTGTGAGGGGTTCCTCAACCCCAGAGCACCCCAAGGTGGCACGTCTGATAAAATATACCTGCTAAAACATATGGGACTAATCAACATCTTTAAATCTTCTCTGTATGATCTCAATATGCAATCATGCTACTGAGGTGGATTTGATCATTGTCAAACCTTTTTCACCCACACGTAGAGAGCATGTGAGATTAAATGGACTCTATAAACTAGATTCCCAGCATGCATACAGCAGCGTATTTCCATTGAAGGACCGGTAGCCATCAACAGAGTCACAAGGGATAAACCTCACAGTCATCGGTGATAACCATCCTCAGGATCCAGTCAGCTTTTCGCGCAGTCTTTCCTACCTGAGATACTTACACAGGTGCTTTTTCACATCACTCAGAATGCTTCCTAGTGTGGGAGTGTTCTGCAGGCTGCACCTCAGAGACTCTTTCATTTAACCTTTTCTTTATCAACTCTTGTAGCATCAATAGCAATCCGAATTGTCCACCATGGTTATTCTGAAAACTGACACAAATTCCCCAAATATTCCAGTGTTACCAAAAGTGCATTTTTCACAGAAAAAAGTTTCAGCCAGAAACTTCACCCAGCACTAGTTTGGTGTTTTTATCTTGCTTCCATTGAAGATGTTCCAAGCTGCACTGTTATACCACTGCCTGGTGCACATGACAGCAAGCTCTGAACCTGGGTTGTGACAGGAAAGTAAAGGGGAGAGAAAAGAACAACCATTTGCATTCAAAATATATTTGGACGGCTGGATCTCAAGCTGATATAAATCAACACAGCTCCTTTGACTTCAATGGGGATACAGTAGTTTGCAGTGGCTGAGAATCTTTGGCCCATCATTTATAATGCTATGCATACTGTTTTAGGAACTTAAGCTTTCCAGTTTATAACTTTAAAAATAGAAAGTGTGCTGTCTTTAAGGTAACCCAGAACACTACAGAACGAACTCACTTTGCCATTGGTTGTTAAACAACTGTAAAAACATTAAGCACATTGAGTGGGGAGGACAACCCCAGAGGATTGTTCCCTTGCAATAAAGAAAGTGGGCTGGGATGCTTTAAGAACACACTGAGCCGAATACTATTTTGAAAATAAACAGTCACCTGATGTTATTCATCTAAATTGATGGTGGGTTTATATTTTTGATGATTCCAGTCCAATTGCATGTATTTACAAAACTTTCAAGCATGCCTGGAGTGCAGTATTTATTAATGCTACCATCTATTTTAAAGGAATAGTAACTTCCAATTAACTGAGGTGGCTAAGAAAATCATCATATATTCTGAATGATGAAAGATCACAGAAGGAGATCCACTAATGAATGACAGGTGCAGCAGTGAATGGCATCGAAAGACTGCAAGCCAAAATCTAAGACATCTCTGGATATCATCATTCATTTTAAATGGCACGAGGTCAAAAAGAAAAGTGAGAGCTATGGTTCAGAAGATGTTGGAAATGACCTCTTTTTTAACCTCACTGATTATTCTTCCTTAGATGAAGATATCTAAAGTCAGTTGCACGCAGAAAATAAAACGTGAGACTAGGATTCCTAAAGCATGGCATAATGGGAGCACTGGGGCACAGAGAATCTTAACAGCTTCTAAATTCTAATTACTCTAGAAGATTTCTGGGAATTCTGTTTTGTTAAACCCCCTGACATGTATTTGTACTTTCACACCTACTGCATATTGCAGTTAGAATATTGCTGTTGTTGCATTCATTCAGAATGTTTCTTTAAATAGAGTTTTGTGACATTAAAAATATTGTAAAATAAAGCTAAGACATTAATTGACTGGATGGAATTCCCTGAACTGGATTAGTCTTTGATTTATTTATTGTTTCAGCTTTCTAAAATACAGCAATAGGCACCGGTCCCCAGTGCTTTGGGATCCTAGCCCAGCAGTGAAGAATCACAGCATAAACAAAGGGACTGCCCCTGAATATTTCTGTCTCAGCCCACACCCTCTTCACAAGCCCTAACAAACAGGTCTGACGGTGGGCTTTGCAGCACCTCTTTTGATCTCAGGTGTGTCCAGGGAGAGAGCACATCAGTCTCAGTAACCAGGGGCCAAACCATTTAGGGCTTTATAGGTTAAACTAAAAGCTTATTGGAAGGAAGCCGGTGCAGATCACAGAGCACTGGTCTAATGTGCTCCTAAAGTGCAACTCCACTCAATAAGGGAGCTAGTTGCAGCATTCTGCACTGCCTTCAGCTTCCCGGTGGCTGATAACTCAATGATGATGTTCTGTACTGCTCTAAGAACTCTCTTTCTGCTCCCCTGCCCCCATCTGTGTAGTCCAAGGACTACAGCTCCAGTCTAGCAAAGCACATGAGTACACTGAGGCCAATAGGACCATCACATGCTTAAGGCTAAACATGTGCTTAAGTACCTTGTTGAACTGGAACCTACGTCTATTGCTTTCTCTCTCCTTTTGATTAACGTGTGCTGTCAGGTTCTACTCTCTCAATCCCTGACAGATTCATCCAACTCCCATCCCTCTGCCTCCCATTCCATCTTTCCCAAACTGGGATCAGCTCAAAATTTTGCTTATTTCAAACTCTAGGCAACCTGAACTGTGAAAAATGTATCAAATTCCCAATGAACTTTCCACCAACTCAAACTGGAAACTGTCTAAAAACTTTGCATCATCTCACACTGAGATTGCCTCCAATCTCCAGCAGTTCAGCACCCCAACAGTCTAAATCATAGATCAAGTTTTTAAAAATACACCTCTACCCCGATATAACGCTGTCCCCGGGAGCCAAAAAATCTTACCGCGTTATAGGTGAAACCATGTTATATCGAACTTGCTTTGATCCGTCGGAGTGCGCAGTCCCGCCCCCCCCCCCCCCCCCCCCAGAACGCTGCTTTACTGCGTTATATCCGAATTTGTGTTATATCGGGTTGCATTATATCGGGGTAGAGGTGTACATAATTTTTCAGCACATGCATGAAATTTCAATCTTAAAATGCTTCTGCCTGTAGAATAATGTACTTTACCGTATGCTTTTTCTTTTCCTTCGGGCAAAATGAGACCTACAAACCAAACCAAAGGAGATGTTTTATCTTCAGCCATTGTCATGTTATCTCTTAAAAAATTGCCAACTGCAACATACAGAGGTGGCCCTTAAACTAGATAAGAAAATAAGATGTGCAGTAGTAGCTAACCTTAGCATATGAGTCTTCAAAGTATTTTATATAGGAAGCCATGGAAAGTATAATGCAATACTGCATAGACTGATGTATCCCACTCTTCAGTTTTTAGTAGAGCCAGGCAGGAAATGACTCTCCCATCCCGTAAAAAAAAATTGAGATTTTGAAAAAAATTTCCCAGACCAAATTGGGTCAAAAAGTAAAAAACTTTTGTGAAATGAAAATCTGTAAGACAAAAAGAATCAGACCAGGTCAATTCTGACCAAGTTTCATTAATTTATTTTTACTATTGTTATCTTACATTTCTAAATGAAAAGCCATTTTGAACCAGAAAACCACAATTGTTCATTTTGAAAAAAAATTTGATTCGAGACATTCTTCAAAACTGACCTTTCCTGCAAAAAGTTTTCTGATGCTTAGCTAAAAAATTGTAACTTTTAGCAAGATGTTCTATAGGGATGAGTCTATTTTCCCAAGAGCTCACAACTCCAGTGACTTTACAATAACACTTTTAAAAAATATCAACTTTTAGTTCAAATGAAAGGATGACAATTTCAGGCCTAGAAGAATTACTTTGACCAACCAAGGAACAGTTCAAGGAAAAGAGAAGCGGGGTTGCGTTAAAGTTAGAAGTTCGCCTCTATTGAATTACATCCTGCTTGTGCTCACTGTAATATACAAGACACACACAAGTGCGTGCTTTATGGGACTCTAGAAACCTTTAGATGAATGGGAGAACAGCTAATTGGAGCCGTCAGCACCCCACACTCTTTCTGTCCTATAATCCAAGGTCAGGAACCTTGAATGAAGCGTGCCCTCCGTGCCAGCATTGTGTGACTTTAACTGGATGACCTTGCAGAAGGGGTCTGGCTAATCTTTAAGGTGATAGCACAGCCCAGAACTGATGGACATATATAACCATCAGTTACACAGAAGTTCCATTAAACATGGCTGTAGTGCACCTTTCTAGGTATCTTTATGTTCTATGCTGTGTGTCTATAATTATAGGGGGTGCTGGTAGCAAGCCCTTTTATTAAGGCTGCCTAACGCGTCCCATTTTCATGAGCTCATGTGTGCAGCCATGCGAGGCAATTGCATAGGTGCTAGAACTAGGCGTGCTGGGGGTGCTACCGCACCCCCTGGCTTGAAGTGGCTCCATTATATACAGGGTTTAGAGTTTGGTTCAATGGTTCTCAGCACCCCCACTATACACATTGTTCTATCACCACTGGGCAATCAGGGGGCATAAGGCACCCTCCCTTTACTACCTTGTACCAGCTACCATTCCACTGCTCACACACCCCATGGGAAGGGAAGCGGGCGCCACAGAGCTGCTACATTCCCTTTCCCTCCCCCTGCAGCTGGGCAGGAGGAGGCAGAAAATAGAAGGGCAGAGTCTGGCCTGCCAGCATGTCAGCAAACTCAGAAGGCTCTGGGTATAGACCTGGCTGAGATCACTCCCTTCCCAGAGCAGCAGAGAGACCAGGATGGAGATTATGACTCAGTGAACATTGAACACAAGCTGCTCCCGGGAAGCAATGCACTGCTCCTTGCTCAAGGTAGAGAATTATTTCTTGATCTAGTTCCATATGCATACACACACACACACACACACACACACACAGAGAGAGAGAGAGAGACACACACACACACTGGAATGCACAAAAGTAAAATTCTTCATAGACTCATAGACTCATAAAATTCTTCAGTAGAAGTCTATAATATGTTCTTTATTTTCCGAAAGCCACACATTTCATAAAGCATTCATCTTGCTTAATCTCGCAATCTTTGTGAAATGTGATAATACCACGAACAGACAGGAGTAGTATGAAAAGCAACTGGTACAAAGAGATATCATTCATATTTCTAGTAGCAGGTTAGGTGCATTGGAATCTGTTTTTCATGATTACTTGGTACAGAAAACTGTTGCAGCTGCTGATCATGCAGAGATAATATTATATTTATATAGCTGTGGGGTTTCAAAAGGATTTTCCTTTTCGCAAGAAGAAGCCAAACCAGATCCGATGACTAAAATATAAGTCACGTTCTGGGTCCTATCCTGCTCTCACTGGAGTCAATGGCAAAATCTGAAGGACTGTATAAATGCAATTTTTACTCCTCTTGGTGAACATTTACTCATGTAAATAGCCCTACTGAAGTCAATGGGACTATTCAGGTAGGTTAATATTTACCAATAGAGGGGTAGCTCTAAACGGTAGCAGGAATGGGCTCATTATACCCCCTTCTGCTTTTTTGTTTTACATATTAACTCTATTTAGTTTTTATTTCTGTAAAGTAAAAAAAAAAAAAAAAGGCAGGTAATGTTGGTTTCACTTACCTAGATTTAAAAAAAAAAAAATTTGCACTGCCAGTCATCCTTTTTGCCTACATACTGTTAAAAAATGGTTAAATCCTGCCCTCTATTACTCTTTCCTTATCAGAGTGTGGACAAAAACAATATTTAAAAAAATATTTAAACATTTTATCTTAAAAAAATATAATTGTGAAGTTTTTAAATTGAAATGCAAATTTTATTCATCGGTTAGAAAGGCTACACTCAATCATCATTGCAGTAGAGTTTATTGCATGTAAACCACAGCTTGGCTGACAGAGGGAAATAAAAGGTAATTTAGGTTGGAAAGTATCCACTAGGGGGAGCTGTGTAGTTGGGTGCCACAAGGTCCAATTTTATTAAACATCTTCAACTTGAATGGTCCTGTAGAATATGTGCTAACTACTTAAGCTAAACTATCTATTCAATCTTGTATTTAGCAGTGACACTCTGAGTACCTTTCCCAGATGTGAAGAAGAGCTCTGTGTAGCTCGAAAGCTTGTTTCTCTCACCAACAGAAGTTGGCCCAATAAAAGATATAACTTCACCCACTTTGTATCTTCAAAAGAGGGATATTGAGGCCTGATGCCACATAATTTTGTCAAAAGTACAGCAAGATCCAAAAAACAAACAAAGAATAATCAAAACAGGGTTGGAATGTCTGTTTTACACTCGGGAGTAGGTGATTTGTTGGGAATTTTAACCCATTCTTCCTGCCGCTTCGAATTTAAGCTTTCATCTAAAAAAGTCTAACCCTTGCCTTCTCAGAGATAATTTTCCAAATGTGAACTAGTACAAAGTTGCCTTGCTGAATCTGAAGGCAGATAGCTCTAGCGCCTCTGCTGTCCCCTGCAGAAGCAGCAGGAAATTCACAACACTGGTCAATTTCACATGTGTCTGAAGAGCAGCACTGCAATTGAGGAGAATCATCTCAATGTCATCCTGCTCTTGCTAGGGCAAACTCTGAACCGCAGCAGAGGATATTAAGAGCTCCATGTAAAGAGCAACACATGAGAAGCAACTTGCAATGCTTGAGAACAAGGTCTGTTGGTCCTATAAAGCCTGTTAACTATCCTGCATATTCGTATGCACCATCTACCATATCCTACCTATGAACTATTAATATCATGAAAATGTATATGAAATGTATTGAGCACTCCTGTAATAGAGACACTGTTACTATTTGTTGGTGAGAAGGACCCCAAACCCTGAGGCTGTAGGAGCTGTTCAGTACAAGGGATGCTCCCTTCTCTTCCCCCTCTCACCGCCAGTACCTGAGATCTGCGGTGAGAGAGAATTCCTCCCTTCCAGCAGCCAGTGCACCAAATTCCTCATACACCTGGCTAGCCAGAAGCTGGTATGAAAACAGCTTTGTGTGGATGTACCCTTTAGAGGTCAGACATCTCTCTGCGGCTCTCCTGGGGAATGATCCTAGACCCACGGAAGTCAACGGAGCTGCTGGGAGCTCAGCATCTTGAAAAATCAGCTCACTTATTTAGATATCTAAATATGGTCTAAAAGTCTAACTTTAGCACCCATTTGTGAAAATTTTGGAAATATATTCTAGCAAAAGTCCTAAAATTAATCTTTAGTCCATGTCTACCCAGATGTCTGAACAACTTGGAAATGTAAATAAAACTGAACTTCTCAACCCCAAAGCAAAGGAATTATAAGACTGTATTAGCCCTTGCTATCATATCAAAGCCATCTAAAGCCCCCGATTCTAGCTCCCTAAGTAACCAGTGGAAACGAGTGCATGAAAATGGAGCTGCCAGTTAGCAACAAATTGAACTAGAGATATGGTTAAACTAGAGTGCGTTCACACCACCCCCTTCCTTGTGAGAGACTAAAACTGGGGGTCAGAAAAAATGAGATTCATATCCATAGGGAAGCATAAAATGAAAGTCCCTATTTCCCCCCCATTTACATTGATTTTAAATTATTTAACATACTAAATTTGAGTGAGTCAACCTAATTTCCAATAGTCTTAGTAAACAATGTTATACTATTAACAGGAAAAATTAAAGAATTCAATAAATGACAGACATGTGTCTGGATAAAGAGACTAATTGCCTACAACAACATTTGCACGCTACCTTGTTTTATTTCTTTTCTTTTGGAGCTGATGTAACCTTTCAAGAGCTGAAAGATTTAGAAAGCCACACAACATTTCAGTGGGTTTTCTATTAGTATACCCCATGCAGAGAAAACTGGCAATTATCACCTTAATGGAATCTGGTATGCCTGTGTTACATTCCCTTTGACCTGCAATGTAGGTCAGAAGATGTCACTTTCTGGAGTACTCTGGGGCCAGTGCGTCGTCAGAGTTTACAATACTGCCTTGTGGTTTGCAGAATGCACAGGAGTCTTTTAAAATGTGTTGTGCCAATGCAAACAAAATCTGGCAACGTCTCTCTTACTCTGCCACACTACAATTGGGTTATTTCAGCTGCTCTAAGTGGGACAGCCGAACTCTGTTCTCAGTTACATCTCTACAGAATTGCAGGGGTGGATCTCAGGGCAGGATTAGCCCTGTTGTCTCCAGTGCTAGTTCCCAGGATTCAACATTGTCACACAGCCTCACTAAGGGCCAAACCCTGATCCCATTCAAGACCCTGATCCCATTCAAGACAATGTTTTTCTTGACTCCATACCAACCGGGAATACTTGGAAACCAATTATCACAATTTATGGCCCAGCTCTGCAACAATCACCTGAGAGTCGTCCTCATTCATAAACACTGAAATCAACCAAATAATTCTATTGAAGCCAATGAGACTATTCATGTCCATCAGCACCCATAACCCTACACTGTCTGTAAGGCTCACCTGTTCTCCCTGGTCTGTAAGGAGGCGGGTGTTGAGTCTGGCAGGGTGAGATTCCAGAGGGATTGCGTGAGGAGGTGGATTAAATTTTGTTATGTCAGTGTTGTTACTTGGTTGTTTGATTTGATCAGGAGCACTAGATGGGTCTGCTTATTTTGGTCTATAGTTAAAAGGCACCCAGAGCATTGTATGGACACTCTTATTATAGCTTAGTAAAAAAATTCAATAAAGCAATTAATAATAGGTAAGCCGAAGAATCAGGCCATAGTCCCTTTAAAATAACAACATCCGAAGCAATTAGTTGATTTACACATCACTGGTTTGCAAAGGTGCAAAAAACACAAAGGTAACAAAACTGAGCAGAAAAGAATAACTTTGGGGGGGAGGTTTTTTGGGGGGTGAACCAGCCCTTGGAGTATAAATGACACTAAGCTGTGGGGGTGGGGTTGTTTTTCATTTTAGCCACATACTGCAAGACTTGCCTTGTTAAGTCTCTAAAACTGTTTTTAATATTTTCCTTGCTTAGATTGTAACTTGACCCAGGCTTTAGATTCATGTTTTGTTCATGTAAACCTTTTATGCTGGATGACTTTACTTGTCTTCCTCACCCCAGAAAGTCAGAAGGGAAACATTTTTAAAAGCTGTGGCATTACTCAAGCTGTGAGGTGGGAGACTCGAGAGCAGCAACATCTTAAAACATTCTGCACAGGGGCAAGCAAAAAGTCAATAAGGAAATACCATAGTTAGGCTCTTTGTAACTCGCTGAAAGTGTGAGACAGCAGTTCATTTCCTGATCAGTCATGTGGAAATGGTAAAAAATAATTAAGAGCAATGACTAATCACCAAATCAAAGCAAATATTAAATAAGCAAACTCTATTGTCGAGTTTTGTGTGCAAATAAGCAAAGGCATTCACGTTTAGCCCTTAAACCAATTAAAAAAGGTAAGTTTAAAAGAAAAAAACTATTCTGTTTGTGGCTACATCATGTTGGAACATCAGTTACACAAGCTATTGGAATGGCTGGAGCCCAACCATGTGGTTAAAATTGGAATAAAACACAAGGAATCACTTTAAAGTCAGAAATAAATACTATACCAAAAGAAAGAGAATGTCTATAGTAAAAGCAAACTCTCCCTCCAAGCTCATATCCTATCCCAATTATAGTTCAGTGTTCCTCCAGAGCTGCAAGTTTGTAATGACAATAATTGAAGATTGAATCTCATATGATCCAGATGAGACTCTGACTATGCAGCTAAAATTTTTACTACATTTCCTGTCCACCATTCGCACCTTTATAGATTTTTAGGGCTACCAAGAGGGTTCTTAAACCTACAGATGATGAAAATATTTCACTCCCTCCTGGCAAATGAGGTGTGCAGTACATCTGGGAAGAGGCATCCACACTGCTAGTATAAAGCTGTTGGCCATAAAACCGAGGTATTAAAAATTGATGTCATTTGGTAGCATTAAATAAAATGCAAGTTGCCTGAGCAAATTAGATTACTGGGACAAGATGCACCAAAGCAAGTTAAACTCTGATCGAAGTCCCTTCCCTGCTGCCCTCCCCCTAGTTCCCCACTTTTTTTCCTGCTCAAACTTTTGTTTACCACACTCAGCCCTAGCTTCACATCTTCTGCATTTAGTAACCCCTGTGCTCCTACTGTACTGCATCACCATTCCAAATGTTCCTGATTTCATCTTTCAAGGGGCCAGCACACACTAAGGCCCAGATCCTGCATGTGCTTAACTTCATGCACTGTGAATAATCCCCTTGAAGCCTGTCCATCTATCTTAGGGTATGTCTACACTACCCGCCACATCGGTGGGCAGCGATCGATCCAGCGGGGATCGATTTATCGCGTCTAGTCTACACGTGATAAATCGACCCCCGAGCGTTCTCCCATCAACTCCTATACTCCAGCGCTGCGAGAGGCGCAGGCAGAGTCAACGGCGGAGCGGCATCAGTCGACTCACTGTGGTGAAGACACGACGGTAAGTCGATCTAAGTACGTCGACTTCAGGTACGTTATTCACGTACTCATAACTTAGATCGATTCTCGCCCTCCCGCCCCCCAGTGTAGACCAGGGCTGAGTGACGTAGCTGGGTCGATCACATTTTTAACTGTAGACCAGGCCTAAGAGATTTGCCCAAGGTCCACACACAGTCTGTGGCAGAGCAGGGGACTGAACCTGAGTCTGTCAGTTTCAAGCTAGTGCCCTAACCACTGGACTATTCTTCCTCTCTGGGGCAGTCTTTGTAGGATGGAGGGCCATGGCTGAGGAATGCCAGCAGCAATCATATTCAGACACGGATGCTACTGCCACAGCTCTAGTAACTTTTCCCTAGATGGCATAGACAGGATGCTTTTTCTGAGAACTGAGCTCAACGTCTATGTTTCATATACACAGCTTGCTGGCCAATCAAAGGCCCAATCCAACTGCCATTGAAGTTAATGTGAGTCTAGCCTTTGAAATCAATGGGAATTGGATCAGGCTGTAAATTTCTAACACATTTATAACATGGGCCTGTGGGGAACTAAAACCTCCCCACCATGCTGATCAGGAAAGCAATGCTGTGTGGGGGACCTAAAATAACAATAGCTCCCTCTGAGCTTAAATCAAAACCTTTTCTCCAGATTTCCATTTCCTGAGTTATATAACATAGAAACATAAGAGCATGGTGACACTTTTAAATGCGACAATTTTTTTCCGTTAAAAAATTCCAATTTTCCCCCAGTTAAAGTCACCATTTTCCAGCTAACTCTACTTAAATGGAGTTTGGTTCCTGTGGAATAGCACCAAAATATGTATTTACTAGAGAGTAGTCAGCCTGCAAGGTTTTCTGCCATTATTGTACTCTTCTAGAAATAGACAGAAATTGTTCATTACTGGACTAAAATATTACTAGTGCTTGCCAGTAAGGGAAGGCATTTTTAGCTAGTTACCATGAGTTTGAACCTCCACTGTCAGAAAGCTGGTTACAGATCCCCGATTCTCAGCTGCCCAATCCTGGCATAAGTCAAAGTAAACTTGGTGGATCAGAGAATCCATCCCTTCATTGCTGAACATGACTCAGGCATAATTTTGGTGTTTATTGACGCTAACTATAGTTTATGATCTCTACACCGGTAATACTGAATAGCAGCTGTTGTACTACTTTTTCTAGAGATGCTGGGCCAAATTTACCCTGGGATTGAAGTAGACATCACAGCCTTGACTTCAATAGATTTGCAGCTGTGATGTAAATGGGGGAATTCAGGCTCTTGCTTTTCACTAATAGTGTTGTACATACATACTGACCCCTATGTGACCAGGTAAATATGGTATTTGGTTTCTAGGGAACACTTGCTTATCCCAGATAAATAAGCTGTTCCTGTGTGCAGAGCATCAAACAAGAACGACCCCACGTAGCAGCTCAGAACCGGGGGCGGAAGCAGAGATGTAAGGACTTGGTCAGTGGGTCAGCGGAAGGGAAGTGAAATAAGCAAGAGTGATGGACTCTAATTTGGAAAGTACCTTTGCTGATAGGATCTGTGCCTCAGAGTAATGCTAAGATATTGAGCTACACTCATCCCTAGTGTCAATCCACTGGACTTCATCAGGGATTGATTTTGCCCAGTAGCTGTTAAAAGCTCAACACACCATTTGACTCATGGGAATCACATGACAAACCGCTGCTAGTGACGGCTTTGAAAAGTGAGCCGTAAGAAAGGGTGGGGGGAGGGGTATGGAGCAAGTCACAATCAGGAGCTCTGCCCATGGAATCAAAGAAAAGTTCACGCTCAGATATTTCCAAGCAGTTTTAGTCTTTTTCACCAGCAGCGACTGCCCAAGAAGTCAGCCATATGGTTCCTTTTACATTGATCCAAAAAGTATACACTGGGCCATTTGTAGCACCAACCACTGAAGCAACAGTCAAGGCAAGGATGGTAGGACACCTGGGGACAGCAGTGTTGAGATAACACTTGGAAGAGAAACACCAGCTTCAGTGGCAATAAGCTTAAAAAAACAAAGAGCTACTCGGGTGGCCAGGAGAGAAAGGCACTGAGAAGAAATAGACCAACTGCTACTGATTTGTAGAGAACTGTCTAACCCTCCCCCATAATCCTCTAGCCTCACATGGGTAGTAAAACGTCTAATGGGAGGGAAAGTTCTGAAATGCAAAAGAGCAACACCAGAGTCTTCTGACAGGACAGCACTAATGACTAGTCCAAGACACGTGCTATTTTGTGGAATAACAGCGATGTAAAGCTAAGTGAATCACCCATGTGCACAGGCTTGGAATTAACCTAGCCGAGGCAAACTGCGTTTGCCATTTAATATCATTTCCAATTCCAGCAAAGGGTTCATGAAAATCCGGGGCTGCAGGAGAACCCCATGATGGTGTTCCTTCATGCATGCTCTGTACAAAAACACTGCTCCTCAACTTGATGCAGTCATGCATAAAAATGTAAGAATTGAAGCACAAAGGGAGTCTCTCCTGACGACATATTAAGCGGACGCCCCTCTTTTCCAGTCTGGAATGTTCTTTTTCAGTCTTGGGGGGAAGTTAAAGATCTATAGTATTTTTTTTAAAGTACAGAATTATCCCAGAGTCCTGGCCAACATGCTCTCTATGAAAAGAATTTGAATGTTATAATCCATGGCTGTATATAGATTATACGTTAATCTTATAACACATTGCTCAGTGTCCAGTCTGCCTGCCCTACCCAACTCCTCCAGACCAAAAAGCACCAGGAAAGATGCAGGGGACCCAACTAACATGCAGGTATGAGTCCAGAGAGAATGCGCTGCACTATGCAGATCATGGTGGAATAAAGTCCACCTAAAAAAAGTTGGAGAAAGGACTTCACTACAAGGTGAGTTATGGAAAAGTTCTACCTGGGGTCCTAGAACCTGAGAGAGAGAAGTGCAGCACACTGTTCACATTAAGGAGTGGATACTTAGAGTGAAAACCTGGCCCTATTGAAGTCAGTGGGAGTTTTCCCATTGACTTCAGTGGGGCCATGATTTCACCCCTGGTATTTATCAGCCTCACAGAGGTTGATACCTTCTCTTAAATATCAGGACCGAGAGGCATGACCTGTGTGAAGGTTAAGGGTTGATGAATCAGGTTGTCCTTGCGACTGCTTAAAATGGAATATGGAAAGAATTGTGTTGTTTCTTTGTGAACGCCTATACTTACCTCCGGGTTCGGCAGTAAGCAATCGATCTTCTGGGATCGATTTATCGCGTCTTGTTTAGACATGATAAATCGATCCCGGAAGTGCTCACCGTCGATGCCGGTACTCCTGCTCCGCGAGAGGAGTACGCAGAGTCAACGGGGGAGCCTGCCTGCCGCGTGTGGACACGCGGTAAGTACCTTGTAGTTCGAACTAAGATACTTTGACTTCAGCTACATTATTCACGTAGCTGAAGTTGCATATCTTAGTTCGAACTGGGGGGTTAGTGTGGACCAGCCTTTTGTTTTACAATTTTTGTGAGGTGTCACCATAGTTGCTAGATTAGGAATGAATTTCCCATAGTAATTCAGCAATCCCAAATCTGACTATGTTTGCCTTATAGATTCATAGATTCTAGGACTGGAAGGGTCCTCGAGAGGTCATTGAGCCCAGTCTGCTGCCTGCATGGCAGGGATTTTTTTTAAATTAATGGAGATATCCTACCTCCTAGAACTGGAAGTGACCTTGAAAGGTCATTGAGTCCAGCCCCCTTCCTTCACTAGCAGGACCAAATACTGATTTTGCCCCAGATCCCTAAGTGGCCTCCTCAAGGATTGAACTCACAACCCTGGGTTTAGCAGGCCAATGTTCAAACCACTGAGCTATCCCTCCCCCCTTACATCAGAAGGCGCAGGTGTTTTAAACACAGCTTTTACCCTTTCCAGTATGGTATAGATTTGCATGGTGTCAAACGGTGCCACAAATATTCTAATGATGTCTTTAGAAATTCAGGTTTGTTTTTCTTCACACAGAGGCCAGAGCAGATCTGCAGGCTATACACCACCTGAAAACTGCTACACATCCGTCAATCTACTGCCGAGCAGAGTGAAGTTTACCCACAAGTTTCTGGGCACTGGATTCTTTACATCAGGTGTTTTTCTATTAAGATACAGACTATGCAAATCCCAAGCCTTGCACACTGCTTAAAAGTGCAGATCAATGTCCTTTGGGTATGATAACTCTGACAGTGAAAAAATATTAGGGATGGTACATGCAGATGTTTGGAGACGATGCGAACTCCAACAAAAACAAAACAAAAACAAAAACCCATTAAATGTAGGGAGAACATAATTTTCCAAGACTTCAGTTCAAGTAGGATATTTGCTGGAACGTCCTGCATTTTACTGCACACTTGAGAAACTTTCTGCAACAACAGCAACAGAAGCTGTACATGCCTGTCTTACAGGCACAAGACTAGAAAGTTAGATATTATCACAAACTCCTCCCCCTGGAAAATATATTGCCAGTATGAACTGGGCAGACTAGAACTGAAAAACTAGATCTGAACACTTCTAAACTTTTGGGTAGTTTAGACCTACATCCACATTTTGTAGCTTGGGTCCCTTATAACTGCTGACTCCAAATGCCAATTTTGTTAATATTCTTCAGTCCTCTGAACTGACATGTAGTGGGTTAATGGTGGTTCCTCCTCCTCTGACTCAGTGGGAGGCCACTCTGTCTCACTACATCAGTGGGCAGGGAATTAGCAAAGTCTGGCATGAAGATCTGGGGCCCCGGTGGCAGGGTGGAGCGGACTCATGGTCTTAAGGGGCTCCAGCTTTCAGGCCAGGCAGGCTACAAGCAGTCTGTGTACTCAGGCCCTAGGCAGGACAAGGCACCAAACAGTCTAAGAGCTCAGCCCTCAGACAGGGCAGAGAAGTGAAGGTTTAGGGCTCAGGCCCTACGGCAGGGCAGAGCACCAAACAGTCTAGGAAGCTCAGTCTTCAGGCAGGGCAGAGCAGTGGATAGTCTAATGTCCTAGCTCTAGTGGAGGGTAGGCTAACACAGGCCTCCTGGCCTACAGCGGGGAGGCTGCCACCCCTGGAGTGAGGTGGCAGGGGGACCCGGGCCCACCCAACTCCACCAGGTCTCAGCCCAGGGACCTAATAGTGGTAAAGTGTTTCTGCCACTGGGTCAGTGGGGAATCCAGCTGCAACACACTTACTGGGTCTCCAGCAACAATGCAGTCAGACTGGAATTGGCTATCCCTGGGCCACTTCCTACCCTCGGCCCTTGGGGTGTACCTGGATCCGTGGGTGTCCTCTGTTTCCTCAGAGTAGGTAGCTAGCAGCAGTCCCAGCGACTCCTCAGTGTCTCGGTCAGCCTCCGGCAGCCCTTAGTTCAGCGAGGCTCCCCTCCTCGCTCGGGAGCGGGCAGAAGGCGTCTGTCTCTTCCAGTGGCTGCAGCCCAATTGAGCTCCAGGACCTGCCCTTTATACTTCCTGTCCTGCCTCCTAACTTCCAGGGTAGGTGGGCACGGCCTGGCTCCGCCCACCTAAGTTCAGAGAGTGGTTTGTTCCCCTCCGACTCTGTGGGAGGCCATTCCACCCCAATACATGGCACTAGTAGTCAGCCAAGAGAATGGTGAGAGAATTTGATTTTTAGGCTGCAACTTCTCTGGCACCTGCCACTGTTGTTGAAAATGTCAATAGTTTTCATTTGAGACTGAAAGTGAAGATGCAAATACTCTTATCATAGGATCATCCTTCCAACAAGTTAGCAAAGTCAAGAATAAGTTACATGTCTGAAAAGGAAGAATATACTCCACACAGTAAGAAGAGCTCATACTTCCCATATAATGGGCAGATTTAGTATACTTAAATCATTCCTTGAAGATATACCAATTTCTGGAAGAATGTTCCTATTAATGTTGGGTTAATGGCTTCAGTTTAAATCCAGACAGATACATGTTTTTAGATTGCCCAATTCCTCTGCACAACAAAGCCTGGACATTTCAAGTTTTATAAGTGAACCACAAAAATAATCTCACTATTTCTCCATATCCCTGTTTCACCTCTAGTACACTAGTGCATCTTCATTTTTCTGAATACTAAAAATCCTATAGAACTCAAGGTGTATGGAACTATTCACCCATCAATAATTGTGAACCTGTTTCTAGTAGGCCTTCTAACGGGCCGACATACTAGTCTTCAATTGGATGACTATGTAGGATGTGGAGTGAAATGTCTCTCAAAAGGGCCTAAGAAAGTTGATAAAAATAACATTTAGTTCTTCAGGATTACAAGTCCTGAACTTCATGTCTTTTTCTATATGCAAGTGGGCAGAACTGCAATTGTTTGGATTCAAATTTCAGAAGTTTGCAGGAACACAATGGTTTGCTAAGGCTGATCAAATCTCCAGGCTCAGCTATCGTGAAGGCCATCTAACTTATTTTTGCCAAATGCGAATCAGTACTGCTAAACTTTCCATATTAATTGTCCCGCTGCTCTAGGATAAAAAAAATTCATTTTTCACAACATTTTCCATGATTTTTTTCCAAAATGTTATTGACATCGTTTTTGAAAATGTTATGAAATCTTTTCACCTACTGAAAACTGCATTTTCTTATTGAAACCAGGTTTTCAGTCAACCACGTGTTTTGAAAATGATGCTGATAATTTTAATTAAAAAATATTTTTGGGGGGGGTAAAATGTGGGAAATGGGTTCATTTCAAACCCCGTGAAACAGAAAGAAACTCACATAACATCAACATTTTCCCAATATTTTGACCAGCGGTAGCTGAAGGCGGAAAATAGGGTGACCAGATGTCCCGATTTTATAGGGACAGACCAGATTTGGGGGTCTTTTTCTTATATAGGCTCCTATTACCCCCCACACCCTGTCCCGATTTTTCACATTTGCTGTCTGGTCACCCTAACGGAAAGTGAGGACCGCTTTGTGTCTTCCCAGGATAAAGACTACAATCAGTCTTCTTCTCTGAGAGGGTGAAGAAATGAGATGACAGATCTACTAGCAGCTGTATCCTGTTCAGGAAAATGGCTCTGGAAAACGGTTAGGTGAGTTGCTTGATTTCAGCTGAGGTAGATGAATGATTCACCAATGAATTAACAAACCAGTGTTTATTTTCTCTTTGCTCTCCTTTTGTCTTCTATCCTGTTTCAGGAAAAAGAGTTTCGTTCAGATAATCACGGTGACACTAAGGGTACGTCTATACTTACTTCCTGGTCCGGATGTAAGCGATCGATCTTCTGGGATCGATTTATCGCGTCTTGTCTAGACGCGATAAATCGATCCTGGAAGTGCTTGCCGTCGACGCCGGTACTCCAGCTCGGCGAGAGGAGTACACGGCATCGACAGGGGAGCCTGCCTGCCGCGTCTGGACCCGCGGTAAGTTCGGACTAAGGTACTTCGAATTCAGCTACGTTATTAACGTAGCTGAATTTGCGTACCTTAGTCCGAAGTGGGGAGTTAGTGTGGACCAGGCCTAAGAGCTGATGAGAGAGAGCCATGTGGAAACTGATCATTTTTTCAGGTGATGTAATTCCACCAGTTTGATGGTGATTAGGTGGAGGAGGAATTTCAGCAACAGCCCTTATCTTACCAGGATGAATTCCAGGAAAGTATCTGCTTTGTATTATATTAACCACACTTTGAAAAACACTTATTACAGAGGAAGAAAGGTAATAACCATGCAGAAAAATACCTGGAGATGTGTTTATTTGAAAAGATATTCACATTTTAAGACTTAACAGAAGTTTTTAAGTATCAAACTGATTATTTCAAAAGTGGGCCCCATCCTGAGCTGTTATGAAGCGGCTCCTGGAGCGAAGCCATTTTATACCTGCTGAGATATGGCCCATAGTTTCCAATTATTTTCATTGCATTAAATTTGCACTGTTTCAAGTACTGGTGAGAAAATGACCCTTATGTAACCAGATGACAGAGTATATCAGAGTATAATAAAAGCCGTCAATGCTCATCAATGTGATGATGAATGAATTATATTTTGCAATGGACTTCTGCTTTGTTATGGATTTCCTTCACTACTAAATGGCACTTTACCTTTAATACTTCACTCGACAAGTGACTACTTAAATGAGTGCAAAGTAACAGGCTTGTTGGTCTCTATGACAGGCCATACATAATCACCATAGAAATATATAATTACACCTGTCAACCTCATCTTTTGTAATTGATTCAATAACTAACAATGTCAGTAGTAGCAGGCTAAGCTTAGAGGTCTCACTCTGTGAAAATACTCATACATGGCTAAACATCTTGGTATTTTAATTGCTTGTCATACTGCCAAGGTTCCTATATTGTATCTATCTCCACAGCAACAGAGTGGAATGAGAAAAGCACTTTTAATAACTGGAAATGTGAATTTATAAACTTGTTCTTATTTTATAGCTCTTAAGGGCACCATGGAGAATTTTAAAGTCATCTGGAGATGAAGCTGAATTTGGGGGAAGTACAGCTTGTCTATCTGTGTATATCGTGTAACTATGTTATAAAACAAAACTAATCACCTACAGGTTTGAAAAATCTTTGTAATTACCTATCAGAATAAATCAGCTCATACTTGAAAGTGTAAACATTTCCAGTCTGACAAGAAGTTTTAATCTCAGTGCTTCTGGAGTAGCTGTGTGTAAACAACTTCCTGAGAACCGCACTTCCTAAATCGTTCAAACTGTGTGTGACTGTGGAAAAAAATAAATCAGTGTAACGTTTTAAAACACTTGTAGTCAGTGTTACACTGGCTGATATTTGTAAATTGCTTTGAAACTGAAAGGCTCTAATAGGCCAAATTCTCATCCCACGGAACTCAACGGCATACTCCCCTGGACTTCAACGGCAGTAGGATATGGGATGAAGTGCTAAGTATTTTTACTATTGACTGTAGCCTGCTATATTTGTAAGTAAAGAGGGGAAAGAGAAGACTTATTGACCTGATTTCCAAAATTGATAGAGGAAGGCCTAATTGACTGGATTAGGGAGAACTGAGTCAGTGAAATGGGGAAGGGTGAGCTAACAGACTGAAGGGAAGAGGGAGATGAGGAGCCAATGGACAGTGGGGAGAGATCGAGTTGATGAGAAAGAGACTTAATGGACTGGGGGAAAGAGGTGAATGTAATGCAGCAGTAGGAGGTGAAGAAATGAGGGGGAAAGTTGGAGAACTATTGGAATATTGGGAAAGGGTTAGTGCATGGACAGTTAATGCATTTAGATGGCTTCCTGTCATGAGGTGCTGTAGTGAGGCAGTGGCCCTCCTCCAGACTTGAGAGCAAGGCACCACTACCTTCCCACCCCACAGTGGGCAGAGCCAAACCTCGCCAGAAGTACCAGGGCAGGGCAGGAAGTATAACGGCAGGACCCTGCAGCACAGTTGCAGCTGCACCGGGGAAGGAGATGGATGTCTCTTCTAGGGAGCCGAGCTTTTTGCAGGACCCTGGGCCAACAACTAGCCGCCCAATGCCCTACTGAGCGAAGAGACAGAGGACCCCAAGGAGTGGCTGAGGTGGCAAGACAAAGCCTGAGCTCGACGTAGCAACACAAACTAAGAGGGGTGGGAAGTAGCCAGAGGAACCAGACTTTGGTCAGGTTGTGCTGCCGGGAAGCAAGGCAGTGCATTTCAGTTTCCCCGCTGACCCAGTGGTGGGACCACCCTTCACTAACAGGGCCTTGGGCTGTGACCCAATGGAGTAGGGTGGGCTCAGGTCCCCCTACCACTTAGTGACACAACCCCACATCTGGGGATTGGCAACACACTCACCCCAGGCCTGATTGACACCGCTGGGCCCAATCATGCACTGCCCCGTTTTGCACACCCCTGCCGCCAGCTCTGCACCCAGGGAAGGTGTCCCTCCCACCCCAGCCTAGTTATGGCCCTGAGGATGTCACATGAGCAGCAGCTGTATGCTGACTGGGTCACAAATGGCCCGTGGGTTGAGAACCACTGCTCTAGGCTAACAACTGCTTAGAGCCCGAGCCTGACGCTGTTAACTGAGGTCAGCCCTAGCCAGGAGCTTACTGCTCTCCCTCGTCAGGGGCCAGAGCGTCACACTGTTCATGGCTGTTTGCACCAGCCAGGAGGCTGTGAGCTATAACCTGCTTGTTGCGTGGCCCCAGCCAGCAGGGCCCGAGCCCAACTACTGCTGCCTGATGCCGTGAGGCGGAGAGGCCTCTCTCCCCACTTGAGAGTGAAGGACCATGACACGTGCTCACTTCAGGATTTCAAAATTAATCTAACGATCGCATAAGCAAATTCTATGCACATTTCCCCCAGGCTTTTTGCTGTGCCAATGCAGAAGGGAGCCTCCGTCTCTGGGCTAAGAGTTGAAACAAACCATCTATAAGCAGAGCCTTTTAAGATGCTGAGGAACAAAAGGGAAACAGTATCCACAAGATTCCTATCCACCTTTTCCCGCGTCAGTCACTGACGAAGTCCTTTCTCCACCCGTTTATACTCACCCGTACAAAGCACAGCGACTCAGCAGGGGCAGGTGGAGTAAATATGGTTTGGGAGGCTGAGTGGCTAAACTACAGCAAAATGTCCCCATCTCCTTTCTTGATTTAAAGAACTGATCAATCCCTCCTTCCCTCTCTGGCTGCTTCTGTTTCCTGTCTGCCCAGCTCTGCAGTTTTGGCCTTCAGCTTTTCAGTTCATTCAAATCCACATGAACGCAAGTCTTTAATAACCGGGGCAGGTGTGTTTCCAGAGCCATTACACGGAGAAGAGGGGGCAATGACCATTTCCTTTTCAAAGCAATGATACCAGATACTTTGGCAGTTAAATGCTCCTGAAGAGCCGCTCTCAGTAGAGAGCCTGTGCGACTGCCGTGCTCATTGCAGCATGGTTCTGTGTTGAAGGAACACAGGAGGTGGGCGGAGACCAGATGTTGTAGCATTGTTCATACTGAATACATGAGAGAGGACAAAAATAAAGAACAATATGCATCTGTTTGGCTTCTTGGCTTAATTTGCTAAAAATAAAGCCCAATCCATGCCGGAATCTAGAAAACGATTAAAAGACAGTGACAAACACCAGTTCCCTAGGTGTCATTGTCTGCACAGGTGCCGACTCCAGGGGTACTCCACGGCTGGAGCACCCACGGAAAAAAAATTGTGGGTGCTTAGCACCCACTGGCAGCCAGCTCCCCACTCCTCTTGCCCAGCGCCTCCCACCCGCCCACGATCAGCTGTTCTGCGGCATGCAGGAGGTTCTGGGAGGGAGCGGGAGGAGCGAGGATGGAAGGTGCTCGGGGGAGGGGGAAGAACTGGGCGGGAAGGGGCAGGGTAGGGGTGGGGCCTTGGGGGAAGGGGTGGAGTGGGGGTGGGTCCTGGGGTAGGGGTGGGGTGGGAAGGCTTGGGGGAAGGGGTAGGACCTGGGGTTGAGGGGGGGGGGAAAGGAAAAAGCCGGCGCCTCATGGACATTCTATTCCAAGAGGGAACTTTACATAAAGAATCAGAAATAAAAAATAATCACCTGCAAAGCCTAGCATGGTCTCCTCTTCTCATGCTGATGGCCCACAGTACGAAGAAAAGAAAAAGAAGACCATTAGTGCCAATCTTTCCCTTTGAAAAACGTATCAGTAGAGATTTTGTACACAACAAAATTCAACATTCAGAGCAGAGGGGAAGAATATTGATTTGATCCTTACAGAGCCAGGGAACTTTAAGACTTTATGGATGTGCCAGAGGCAGTTCCTAAACAAGCTACAACCAGAACTCCGGCATGGACAAAAGTCAGTTCATTCCTGATTGCTGGCAAACTTAAAAGGTGTTCATGTGTCAAGTCAGTACTGAGAGAGCTAACTCATATGAAATGTTGTTGTGTCTGTATCTCCCTGTTTCAGCAGTTATTATTTGCAGACACGATGGATTCATAAATTTTAAGGCCAGAAGGGACAGCTGTAATTATCTAGTTTGACCTCCTACATAGTACAGCCAAAGAATTTAAACTACTAAGTCCTGCATCCAGCCCACTGATATGTTAGTGAACTAGAACCTCTCTTAGTGCGCTAATTGCTTCAGATGATAGACTCTGGATAAAGTTTTCCTACTTTCTTCTGTACTAGTAGAATTTTACCAAGCGTACTGTGTGTTATGATATAATTTTCCCTTTCCCTGACTGGTGAACAGACATCTGGTAATGACATAGTGTTTGCGTACCATATATAGCTGAGCTATTCAACTTCCCCCTTTACGCAGACTGGTGGCGATACCTTGGGGCTTTTAAAACTTTGCCAAGTGTAATGGTCACTAGGCGGTCTGTTGGGAAGAGAAGTTCCCTGCTCCTTTCTCCTGCTGTATATCAGCACAGTTCTGTTGAAGTAAATGGAGCTACACTGAGGGCTGGTCTACACTACCGTGGTAAATTGATCTAACTTACGCAACTTCAGTTACGTGAATAACACAACTGAAGTCGATGTAGTTAGATCCACTTACCACGGTGGATCCACTGCGCTGTGTCGATGGCAGAGCATCTCCCATCGACTTCCCTTATGCTTCTCAGGGAGGTGAAGTGCTCTCCCATCGATTTAGCATGTCTTCACCAGACCCACTAAATCGACACTCGCTGCATTGATTGCAGCAATGCCGATCTACCGGTAAGTGGAGACATGTCCTGATTTAAAGCAGCTGTAGATCTGTCTCATAATAAGAAAACAAATAATAATAGGCATGTAACTGGGTAGCTGACCCACTAAAGGAAACTGGGCTCAGCTCTCCTGTTCCAGTCCAGATGCTCCCTGTTTGGGCCAATTAAGATGACAGGGAAGCATCTGGGAAACTATAAAAAGCCTGAGAGTGAGTTTAGAGGCTCAGAGCAGATTGGTTCAGTTGGGAAGAGTGGTTCCTGGGAGAGGGCTGAAAGCAGGAGAGCAGCAAGAGGTTTGCTGGCTGTTGCCCCTGAGCCAGGGTCAGAGGGCTAAAGGGAGAGGCTTACCCACGAGCGTCTCCTTGTCAGCAAGCTGGGGCCTGGAGGAATCAGGAGAGGCTCCTAGCAGAGAGGCTGTGAGAGTTCCCACTGGGAAGTGCGGGGTTGTGCCCCAGAAGGAAGGATTGGGGTGGCTGTCCTGGTGCAGAGACAGAGGATGACTGATAAAGAATCATAGAATCATAGAATATCAGGGTTGGAAGGGACATCAGGAGGTCATCTAGTCCAATCCCCTGCTCAAAGCAGGACCAATTCCCAACTAAATCATCCCAGCCAGGGCTTTGTCACGCTGGGCCTTAAAATCCTCCAAGGAAGGAGACTCCACCACCTCCCTAGGTAACGCATTCCAGTGCTTCACCACCCTCCTAATGAAATAGTGTTTCCTAATATCCAACCTAGACCTCCCCCATTGCAACTTGAGACCATTGCTCCTTGTTCTGTCATCTGCCATCACTGATGACAGAATGCAATTCTGGCAGAAGCCACCAGGTTGGTGCGAGCAGAGCTGAGTTTTTAAAGACTACATGCAAAGGGTTGATGTGGACTACATTGTGGGACTTTTGGTTTGGGGTTTTTGTTCTGTGTTTTGGTTAATAAACCAAGAGGGACTTAAGGACATGCATGTATTGGACTTACTGTGAACTCAAGAGGAAAACTGAGGCAAGGGGCCACTCTTAAGGCTGCCCTGGGGCCAAGAGGAGGTGCCTGGAAGGAGTTCACTCATTTACAATGCAACTGAGGAGCGTGTATGGCTTCACCTCCCCATTCCCATGAGCAGGCCACTGCATACGCTACAGTTGCCATCACATGCTAGGCAAAAATTTTCCAGCGCAGCAGGCTAGTGTGGTCCCAGGCCTGCCCTAAGGGATCCTGGACTGGATAGGTGGCTTCTTGAAGGATGCATTTACCAGATACTTTCAATCCATAACAGCACTGGCCAGGGAAAGATTCAACCTAAATTATTATACAACATCTACTATGCTTTCTGTAGAATTAAATATTTCTCTTCTATATTTGGGGGGGAAACAGATGATATAGTCATCATATGGTGATGAGAACACTCTTTCCACCAGTATCTCTGGAGGATGTCAAATAGAGACTTCTAAAGTCAATCATTTTAAAATCAGCAGATCCAGATAACTTGCACCCAAGAGTCTTAAAAGAGTTGGCTGAGGAGCCTTGGAGCACTGAGGAAGTTGCAGAAGAGTGGAAGAAATCTAATGTTATGCCATTTTTTAAAAAATATAAACAGGATGACCTGGGTAATTATAGACCAGTCAGTCTGACATCGATCCCTGGAAAGATAATGTAGCAGCTGATACTGGACTTGATTCATAAAGAATTAAAGGAGGGTAATGTAATTAATGAAAATCAACATGGGTTTATGGAAAACAGATCCTGTCAAATTAACCTAATAGCTGTTTTTTTTTTAATGGGATTACAAGTTTGGTTCATAAAGGTAGCAGTGTTGATGTAATACTTAGACTTCTCCAGGGCATTTGGCTTGGTACCACACAATATTTTGATTAAAAAACTAGAATGATATAAAATTAACATGTCACAGAAGTGGATTAAAAACTGCCTAAATGATCAACCTCAAAATGTCATTGTAAGCAGAGAATCGTCATCAAGCAGATGTGTTTCCAGTGTGGCCCTGCAGGGATCAGTTCTTGGCCCTATGCTATTTAACATTCTTATCAATGACCTGCGAGAAAACATAAAATCATCACTGATAAAGTTTGCAGAAAACATAAAAATTGGGGGAGTGGTAAATAATGAAGAGGACAGGTGACTGCTCCAGAGTGATCAGGATCGCTTGGGAAAGTGGGCACAAGCAAACAATGTGTGTTTTAATATGGTTAAATGTAAATGTACACATCTAGGAACAAAGAATGTAGGCCAGACTTACAGGATGGAGGACTCCATCCTGGGAAGCAGCGCCTCTGAAAAAAATAGGGGGTTTTTGGTGAATAATCAGCTGAACACAAGCTCTCAGTGTTGTCAGAAAAGCTAATACGATCCTGGGACGCATAACCAGGGGAATCTAGAATAGGAGTGGAGAGGTTATTTCACCTCTATATTTGGCACTGGTACAACCACTGCTGGAATACTGTGTCCAGTTCTGATTCACAATTCAAGAAGGATATTGTTAAATTGAAGAGAGTTCATTGAAGAGTCACGAGAATGATTAAAGGATTAGAAAACATGCCTTATAGAGATAGACTTAAAGAGCTCAATCTATTTGGCTTACAAAAGAGAAGGTTAAGGGGTGACTTGATTACAGCCCATAAGTATCTACATGGGGTACAAATACTTAATAATTGGCTCTTCGTTCTAGCAGAGAAAGGTATAACATGATACAATGGCTGGAACTTGAAGCTAGTCAAATTCAGAATAGAAATAAGGTATACATTTTAAACAGTGATTTAAGCAGTGCAATAATTTACCCAGGGTCGTGGTGGAGTCTCCATCACTGACTATTGTTAAATCAAGATTGGGGAAATTTTTCTAAAAAATATGCTCTAGGAATTATTGTGGGGAAGTTGTATGGCCTGTGTTATACAGGAGAACAGACTAGATAATCACAATGGTCCCTTATGGCCTTGGAATCGATGAAAGACGCAATAGACAAGGGAGCAGTCTTAGTTCATGGCATATAAGATTGAAAATAAAAACAATACTCAAAAATCCATCATCCCATCCACATCGAGTTAACATTGTTCTTCTTTATACAGGTTCTTGCATCGTGCTCTTCACCCTAATATCTAATCACTTTCCCGTAGCGCATTAGGCAACATGATTAATATCTGTCACATGTTGCCAAGTATCACTCACTCTATGGGGTATCTCTGCTTCAAGATATTGGTGGAACAACATCCTGGGGACTTTATGATGTTGAATACCACCATTCAGTGAAAATCCTGAAAGTTAGAAACCCAACTGGTAGGGAAACAATTTTTGTTGTTGTTGCTAATTATGCTCATTTTTCCTACCAGTCAGAATAAAAGACATAGCTCCCCTTGTATGCAGTGTTGTTGTAGCCATGTCAGTCTCTCTCACCAACAGAAGTCAGTCCAATAAAAGATATTACCTCACCCATCTGGTCTTCTATAGTCCCCTTGACAGGTAAATCTGAAAAAAAAAATGAAAATGGCATAATATTAAAGTTTAAAATAATAACAATTACAATTGCTTCAGTTTAAGAGAGAAGGGATGGTTAGCACACTAGCCTTAGCCCTAGGACTTGGGAGACCCAAGTTCAATTCCCAGTTCCACCACAGACTTCCTATCTGTCGTCAGCAAAGGGAAAGTCATTCAGTCTTTCTCCTTACAGATGGGAAACTGAGGCAATGAGTATAGTAGCACTGCCCTGCTTCAGAGGGTTATTGTGAGGATAACATTAAAAGATTGTGAAGCACTTTGATAGTTACTCATGCAAAGTGCTATATAAAAGCTAGGTATTATTATAAAACATTTTAAGAGATGATTACTAATTTTAACAGTTTTTAAATCATAGAAATCATAGAATATCAGGGCTGGAAGGGACCTCAGGAGGTCATCTAGTCCAACCCCCTGCTCAAAGCAGGACCAATCCCCAGACAGATTTTTACCCCTCCTCCCAAAAATAATAGTTGAGTATCTTCACTGAGTAATTCAGTAAAAGGAAAGACCTATGGCATAATTCCTCATTGAATAGAAAGCCTTCCTAAACTGAGTAGGAACATTATCTGAGTAGGAGTGTAGGCTACCATATTGCCAGCCAAATGCTCAGCTGGTGTAAATCAGAATAATCCTATGGACTTCAGGGGAGTTATGATGGTTTACACTGAGGATCTGGCCCAATATTTGCAGCTGAATTTTGAAGCAACATACAAAGCCTAATCCAACTCCCATTAAAGTCACAGAAAGTCTCCAACTGATTTCAATGGATGGAGGAGATCAGGTCCACATTGAGTACTGACTACAATTCAGATGGACAGTATGATTGCTTTTACACTGGTAAACAGCAGCTTCTTATTCAACATTATTTATGTCCTTGCAATGCAAGAAATTCTGATCACACAGTCAAATAGCTCTCTATTTGCATCTTTGATTGGCATGATGAGAGCTGCAGAGCAGGGTTTGAATATGTATTACACAGAGCAGCAGTCCACAAAAACTGGCAGGTTGTGGTAAGGCAATCAGGCAGCATAAAGATACTGAAATGCAATTCCTGGGAGAAAGGGATCGTTAAGTGCTTAACAAGCATCACTCTTTGTTATATCTGTTTTAGTGATGTTAGTATAATTTTAATTGTTACCATCCAATCTGTTGTGATAGGTTTAGAATTATCAAGATGATAAATATTTTATGGTGACATTTGAACAATCAGAAAGATTAGCTGCAAAGCCCTCTAACCAATAGCCCAGTTCTTGTGAATAGACCAAAAAAAGGATCTTTTTTCTCTACTGAACAAAGAAAGATCAACACAATTCAATATTAAAATAAGATAATTACATAGGCAGCTAACTAATAACTCACACACCCTATATTTTGTCACACATTTTCAACCAGTCAATTACATTATATAATATTCTAAATGTGCTAGATTTAATATAGTTATCTACAGTGTCTAATCCTGCAAACACTTATTATTGGGTATAGCATGTGTTATGATAAGTAGCAGAATGCCCAAAAGCGTTTGTAGAATCAGAACCTTAGTTCGGGCTGAGAAAACAAAAATAAAGCGTAGATTTTTATAGAAAACACAAGTTCCAGAAGCCTCTCTAGCAATAATTAACAGCAACGTGTAACTCAACTCTAATTTGTTAGTGCTGTTTTAATGTATTGGCATGAAGCAGTGACGTTAATGCAGTTTGGGGTTTTCAGCAAGGTATTTAAGCAGGCACTCAGTGACTTCAATGGGATGACTCATCTGCTTAAACTTAGGCATCTACTTGAGTACCTTGTTGAATCAGGGCTTTAAGAATTATTTGCAAATGAGCCATAATTAAATTAAAACCAGCACAGTAGCAAGTAATAAAAAGAGTTAAACATTATCCAGAACATCACAGGCGGAAACTGTAATTATTGCCATATGAAAGATGGAAGCACTAGGGTTTAACACTCTTGTAAGAAAGGCCTACAGAAGCCTTGGAAATTCAAGGCTACGATCGCTCATATATATGAGTCACAGCTGCTTGGGAGTGGAGGGAAATCAGAACTTCACAGGATTGGGCCCTTTTCATAACAAAGCTTGGTGTTATTTAATCAATATGATTTTAAAAAAAAAATCTAATTACTTCATGTTTTTATTTTGGGGAAAAATAACTTCAGGGCCGGATTTAGGGGCAGGCGACCCCTGGGGTGCCTGGCTGGGAGTGCTGTAAGGTATTCAAAAGTTTAACAATTGGCGGGAGGGCACCAGAGACGTTCCTCACCTGGGATGCTATTTGGTCTAGGGCCGGCCCTGAACACCTTTGATTGGCTCATGCTCATTTCATAGCCCTTTGGCCCTATCCAGTGTCCTGGTGAGGTGCAAAGTCATACATCTGGGAACAAGGAATGCTGGCCCTATCTGCAGAATGCGGGACTGTATGCTGCCAAGCAGTGACTGAAAAGCATTTACAGGTCATAGTGAACCAGCAATTCATATTTTGAGGGGAAACCTTTTCTCTACAAAATAAAAATATTATTTCCTGTGAGAAGAATAAGCTGCCCCAGATGTCTTTGATTAATCTCTATGTGCTAGTTAATGAAGACATTGTGTGCCTGACTGGTTGATATGGCCATCAAGGATGTTGCTCTCATCAATTCTGCTGTCCCAAAATATGAGAGATTGAGTTGACATCTGATCCCAGCCATTCACCAATGCAGTGGAATCGGTGGTCATCAATTTTATACCTACAGATCAACAGATCCCAGTTCACTAGGAATTTCAGGTGTTTTTTTCCCCAAAGTCCTCTGCATTGGCCTAAGTCTGCCTCACTGCTGAATCCAAGTAAGGCCAATGCAGAAGGCTTTGGGGGGGGGGGGGGGGGGGGAGAGAAATCACACCCATTCAGCAAAATCTCTGCTTATGGCATAAACTCTGAAGCCCCAGCTTCAGCGCTCATCAAGGGGTCCATTGTCCAGGTATAAGAACCAATGGCTGGATGCTGAAGCTAGACAAATTAGGCACAAATTATGAGAGACACCAGGTAGGTGAGGTAATATCTTTTATTTTATTTATTGTCCAAGAAAATATATGCCCTCCCCTCTCTTGTCTCGTCATATCCTGGGAGCAGCCTGGCTAGAACAATGCTCCAAACCACAGATTTTTAACAGTGAGGGTGATTAGCTATTGGAACAAACCACCCAGGGAAGAGGTGGATTCTGGAGCTCTTGATTCCTTCCTGGAAGAGATGCGTTAACCAAACACAAGCTGTTGAACTCAATAAAGCAGTAACCTGTTGAAATGTAATGGCCTGTGACATACAGGAGGTCAGACTTGATTGTCCCTTCTACTAGCCTTGAACTCTATGAATCCAATGAAATTCAAAAGCTACAAATTTGAGACTGATTAAAGGAAATACTTTAAAAAAAAAACATGCATAGATTAACCTGTGGAGCTACTTGCCACTAGTTAGCACTGAGGCCAAGAGCTCAGTAGGATTCAAAAAAGTATTAGGCTTATGTGGATAGCAAGAGCATCCACAGTTATGACACAAAGAATAAAAAAAAATTACAATTGATATAAACACATGCTTCATGGCAGCGGCCAATCATTCACTGACTGGGCCAGGAAGAAACGTCCCCTGTGGAAAAATGCGTCTATTATTATCCACTGCGACATTTTTCACACCTTCCTCTGAAAAATCTAGCACTGGCCACTACCAGCGGCTGGACATTGGACATAATGCAATACAAAAATATTCAAAAGATAGAGAATCAATAATATACTAAAATCAATAAAGAGGTTCTAAGGCAACATTTGGAGGCAGGAAGTGACTCAGCAACTTGGAGGTAGAGGGGGCAAGTTCCAAATATTTGGGAGAGTACAAGTGAAAGATAAACAGCCCACCTATGAAAAGTCAGAGGGGGGAGATCAGGGGGCAGCCAAAGTGAGTGGGTGAAGAGAGTTGAGCGCAGAAAGGTAGTGCAGTCCAAAGTCTATGGAGAGCTTTGGAAATTAGAAAGGGCAATATTGAATTAGATGTCTGGATGTCTAGGAAACCAGCAAAGGTGATGGAGGATGGGCATGATATAGACCCAAAATCCTACTCCTGGGAGCAAGAGAGTAGTCTGGCTGCAGCTCTGAGCCATGGAGCTCAAGGAACAGATTTCCACAGACTGGAGTCAAACTCTGGGCTATATTGACTTTTGCTGGTATATTCCAGGGCATGATGTGGTGAAAATTCCACCCACAGATGGCATGCACTGGTGCAAAGCTCCTGCAAACACTTCTCCACCAAGGAGTCCACAAGTTCGTAAGGACAGGGGTTTGACCCAAGAGATAGCCAGGTGGCTGCTGCAAGGAGCTCTGACTGTAGTGAATGTATGGGTGGAACCCCAAGAAGGGCAACAGTGCAAAATCTCCAGAGGGCCTGGGCAGAATCCACCAAGGGTGAAGCAATTTTTACCAACACGGGTGAATCAGGCCCCATTTCTGTGTATTGGATTTATTAGTTATCTAGGGGATTTTTCATTCTTGAATCAGATTTTCTAGGCAGTTCCTGTAAACACACACCTGCCAAAACTCAAGGATGCAACCCGAAAGATTCTTGCATCTTTTGAAAAGCCAACTTACTGGTTAACTACCCTTTGTCATTCAGACTGAAGCTGGTAAATGCTGGTATCATTAGAGAGAATGCTTCATAAGAAAGATTTTAGCTAGAAAAATAAAACAAAGAGTGAAATCTTCAAACATACAGCTTAATGTTTGTAATATCTGACAGATTAAGTCAGGGTTTTGTTGGTTTTTTCAGTTAGAGAAAAACAGTGTTGCATCTATAGACATTTCAAATTACTTACAATAATTGGGCCTCGGTAGCTTACAAAGGGAATGATTACATAAAACGTAACAATTGTGTTACTTATTACCCTTGACTTTGCTTCAATAAGGGTCATTCTAGTGAAATATTTCATTTGGAATTATGTTGGTCTTCATCAAGCTATTTTTTGAAGCAATCTGTGAATCTTAAAACATTTGTTTCTTTGTGCTACCAAAAAATAAATAAAATAAAATAAAGAGAGACAGTGTTGGTTTGTTCCCTTTAATATGTAGCAGATTATTCTAGCATTCTGCTAACCCCTTCAGAGAAAAGGAAATATAAGAAAGATTCAGAGTAATTTCACTGAAAACTTCCCCTTTTCACTTTCGCAGTCCTTCATAATGTTAATTTCTCAAAGTTTGTTTCTTGGGCAGAGAGGATACAAACCATAATATTTTGAAAAACACTTTTACACCACTATCCTGTCAATTATTTTCTTTGATTTGAATGAACAAGATAAACCATACCTGGTACACTTAACACTTTCTTATTTTACAATTCTTTTCAGCAGTATAATTCAAAACATGCCCATATATTTACATGTAAAAAGTCAGCCTTCTTGTATCTCTCACGTCCATTTTTGGTCCTAAATTTAGCAACTGCTATAAGGCAAAAGGACCAAATTCTATGCTGAATTATACCCAGTGCCATGCTATTTAAGTCAATGGGTTTGCAACAGCTAGTAAATCAGCCTTAAAACTGAAAACATACAACCTTTGTACACCTCTTACCCATGTGACTAGCCTCCTTGACTTTTCAGATTACAGGTGGCATTGTGGGACATGAATTAGGACTTCTGTGTTTGGAACATTTTGAGGACTACCACAATCTAACATGTGCAAGGTCTACCTGCCTGCATAAGGATGGCAGGATTGGATCAAATTTGGCCCTTAGTATGATCCTACTGGGGTTTTTTTCCAAAAGGAAAGAATTATGCTTTCCTGATATGGACTCTAACCTGCTAGCTGAGTAAATCCAATTATCTGCAGGCTGGTGTTCCCACATGAAAAAGGTATGTGGGCTGTGACAAAGGAGCTCAGAGGTTCAACAGGTAAACACTTTCCTAATGGCTAAACTAACAACTTCATGCTATACAGTAATGCAGTCTTTCTTCGCTGTTAGGGCTACTATTTATTATGAAGAACTTATTGTATTAATATACTGAAATTCCTGAAAATTCTATATTGGGATGAATTTCTGTGGTCAACAGCTGTGCTGAACCAAGAATCATGTCATGGTTTGAGTGGCTTTCATTACAGTTGTTGCTGTGAAGTGGTTACAGAGTGCCTGGTTCAGAGAGGACCAGAATGTGTTGCAGCAGGGAACTTAAGACACATGGGAACTTCCTGGTCAGGGAGTTCTCTGATTGCTACTTAAAGCATGGCTCTTTTTCTTTGTGTCCTAAGAAGCGAGTGAATCTTTTTCCCTAAAGGAGGATTAAAGGAAAGAAGAGAGACCTCCGCACACTGCCAGAGTCGTGAATAAGTGGAAAATCAGGGCGGAGACCTGTGAAAGCTGCAGCAAGGAGGAGGCAGAGCCAGGAGCCACAGAAGCACCCTAAAAGTGTGGGTGGGGGGGCACCAGCACCCGAACCATGGCCCTTCCCACCAACTCCCAACCCTCACACTGCCCCTTCCCCCAATGCATTGCCTCCACACTCCCCATTCCCTCCAAGCCCCTGCTCTAGCACTGCCCCTTCCCCCATGACCACACCCCCCAGTCACTCCTCTCCGCCCTGTCCACCCAATTGCTGGCCCTTACAGCCAGAAAAAAGTGGGAGGGCATAGCCATGCCCCCCACCCCATTCCAGCATCCCTGGGCAGAGCCCTGTCTTAATGCAGCAATGGAACCCACAGCACAGACAGCTCTGTTCAAGAAGTTTGATTTTGGCAACCCAGGAGTTGGTCTTGCTGGATTTGGACCTTTGAGTGATTCCGGGTATGGCTTCTGGTTTAACCAAAAAAAGCACAAGAATGCCAAGTAAATGCCCTGATATTTGCCGTGGGTGATGCCGATGATGATATCCTATGTGCTCTACCCCTCACTGATGAGGAGAAGAAAGAATACACTAAGCAGAGGAGGCTTTTGACGTCCATTTCATTCGCAGACAGATTATTATAGATGAAAGGGACAAATTTAACAGGAGGTACCAGGAACAAGGAGAAACAGCGAAGGTGTTTATTACTACACTTCATAATCTTGCTGAACATTGCAAATATGGAATTTTAGAAGAAGAACTAATAAGCGACAGAGTAGTTGTTGGCATAAGAGACATCAATTTATCAGCCCAGCTTCAGGTAGACCCAGATCTCACACTAGAAAAGGCTATAGCAAAAGTGAGAATGCAACAAAGCATAAAGAAACAGCAATGCAACTTACATGTTAGCAGCATAGGGGAGACTGCATCAGACAATACTGACCCAGTATAGAGAAAAGACACAACTGTGAAAGGAGCAGGCAGACCAAATTTACAACATAAGAACGGGAGACCAAAGAACGTTCATAGAAGGGAAGGTTGGAAGAGTTGTGGAAGATACCAACAATATCCAGCTAAAGAAGCAGAAGCCAGAAAATGGGACATTTTGCAACAATGTGCAGTCACCCAGAGTAGTAGAAACATTCCATGAGGGAGTGTTAGCGTCAGATGACAATGAGTCCATACTTCTAAGGACAACAACCTCAATAGAATAGACAACACGTTGGTACGCAAGCATGAATCTAGATGCTTGAAACCTTCAATTTAAAATTGATACTAGGGCAGCAGTCACTGCGATTCCCCAAAAAGTTATCATCAATCCGGGGGTGGAGCTCTTGAAAGAGATTCTGTGTGTGGCTAGTAACAATATATTGGATGTTTGTGCCCAGTTCCTTGGGGAATTGGAGAAAGACAAAGTTCTTCAACAACTAATATATGTAAATATAAGGACTGACAACTCCCCTACTAGTGTTACCAGCAATACTGGGATTACAATTAGTTGAGAAACTGGAATGCATTAAAAAGCAAACTAAACTATACAGGTGTGAAATCTCCCTCAGATCTGCGAGCCACTGTGCTACTGCTCTTTGCTGTTGCTAAGTAATGTGCCACTCCCTGACACACAAGCTTGTTGGTCTTGCCAGCAAACTCTTCAGGACTCTGCCAGTCCAAACCTTGCCTTGCAGGTAACAGTCAGTGAACCCCAGTTCCTGAGTTCCCCACAGACATCTCTCTGCAGTGTCCAGTCCCTCTCACTGGATACTCACAGAAGTTATCAAGTTTGCAACCTCCAGAGAGACAGAGCACACACCAGCATGGTAGTGTCACTGCAGAGCCACCCTTCAGTTTAATACGCACTACTGATAGGGTTTTGTAATAAAACAAAATTAAGTTTATTAACAAAGAACAGAGATGTAAGTAAGAATAGAAGAGACAGATGTGTTTACAAGTAAAACAGAACAAAACCCGCTTTCTGGTGACTTTAGGCAAGTTACAAACGTTGTCAAAGCAGGTTTCTCACCCATAATCAGTTCTAGAGACTTCAACTCCCTCGGCTGAAAGATCTGCCCTTCTCAGATTTCAAGAGCTCTGGTCTCTTTTTTTCCATCCAGTGATGGATGCCAAAATGGCTTTATGTTTCTGCTGATAGCTCCCAAAGTTCAATGACCCTGTTTAAGAGGCAGGATGGCTTTCTGGGGGTACAGTCTCCATCCTCGTTTGTGATTGTTAAGTGAGCGTCTCCCCCACTTGCTTGCCTGAGGGCTTTGTTTACCTTATATGTAAATATACTTTTCATTGTCTTTGGTCTCACCTGTCTTAATTTACATTGGAGAAAGAGTCAAGCAGGCAAAACAACATTCCTTTATGTAGGGCAGGCTGGGCTTACGTGCTGCCCGCTAACCACATTTTAGGAATCTATTTCCAGTATAATACTTTATACATCACCCATAGATACATCATGTAATAATATTAATAACCAGCGTGTCACCAATTTGCATATGATCTCTTACATGACACCATTTGGATACAGATTAAGACAGTAGTGTGTTAGGACAATGCGTGTCAGGCCTGATGTGAGTTATGGTATGGTGTGCCCTCTGTCAGCTGGTACCGAGGGGCTCTCTGGGTCACAATAGCAGATGTATCCATACATATTCACAGGCTACAAAAGCTGTCAGGGGAGTACAAAATAAAATTGGTGACATCAGCAACTGACCTTACCTGAATCCGAAGACATTTTTGCTGTAAGAAGATTCCTGGGCATGACCAATCATTTTTGGAAATTCTTACCAAATTTAAGTCATGTAACAAAACCCTTTAGGTATCTTCTTAATGGTCGCAATACGTGGCTTTGGGGGAGCGCACAACAAAATGCATTTAATAAAATAAAAGAACTATTGATAACTCCACCTGTTTTGGCACAATACTTGGTAAACTTATCCAACAACAGTACCAGTGGCTGCATCTTCCTATGGTTTAGGAGCAGTGGTCACACAAAAGCAGCCTTGTGACTAGAGACCTGTTGCATTTGTATCAAGAAGCCTCACAGAAACCAAACATCAGTAAGCTCAAGTGGACATGGAAGCTCTAGCAGTCACTTGGTCTTGTGAATGGCTCGGTGCATATCTGTTTGGTTTGGATTTTAACATAGAAACAGAGCACAAACCCTTAGGGGTATTATTGGGATCAAAACAACTGGATGACCTTCCACCTAGAGTGGACTACAGCTGATGTGATGTTCTTCAACATCGTAGACATACCAGGGAAGACACTCAAAGCAGCAGATGCTCTATAGAATCCCAATTAAGCAACCACCAATGGAAGATGAAAAGTCTTTAGAGAAAGATGTCAAAGTTTACTCTGACCTTGTGCTGGCAGCAATTCCAGCATCTGCCAGCCAACTTCAGCAAATCAGAGATGAATAACTAAAGGATGAGACTTGCCAGAAACTTACTCAATTTTTCCAAAGAGGATGGGGTCAAAGGAGTCAGCTTTCAACAGACCTTCTATTATATTGGCAGAACCAAAACGACCTTCACGTGGCCGATGGTCTGCTTTCTGAAAGGACAGCAGATTTTTATCCCTACAATATTTCAGAAAGAGATGCTCTCCAAAATCCATTAGGGACATCAAGGCATAAAAAAATGAAGGGCAAGCACAACAATCCATATGGTGTCCCAGTCTGAGAAGGCAAATTCAGTCTTTATTAAAAGGCTGCATGGAATGAAACAAGGAAAATAATAACCACCAAACCATTACCTTCTACAAAGCTACCTGACAGATCTTGGCAGCAAGTAGCAACAGATTTGTTTTTCTGGAATTGGCACACATGCATTATTGTAGTTGATTACTTCTCCAGATATATTGACTTGGTTTTACTTACACAGACTTCATTGGCATAGGTCATCCAGAAACTAAAGTCAGTATTTGCAAAACATGGTGTCTCTAAAATCCTCATATCAGATAGGATTCAGAGTAGCAGCCGTGTTAGTCTGTATCCGCAAAAAGAACAGGAGTACTTGTGGCACCTTAGAGACTAACCAATTTATTAGAGCATAAGCTTTCGTGGACTACAGTCCACTTCCAAAGAAGTTAGTCTCTAAGGTGCCACAAGTACTCCTGTTCATATCAGATAATGGACCTCAATTCACCTATGAAACATTCTTAGCATTTACAGCTTTGATTTTGAACAGCATACTAGTAGTCACATTTCTCCCAGAGGAATAGGGTGGTGGATGGAGCATGTAGACTTTAAAAAGTCTTCAAAAAAAAAAAATCAGTGGACCCGTATAAAACACATCTGGCGTATCAGTACGGATGCAAGCGGTGTTGACAATCTCCAGCAGATCTTTTAATGAGAAGACTACTAAGGACTCCTTTACCTGTGGCACCAATATAGCTTAAACCTACGTGGCTCAACCTGAAAATGGGATCCATCCAAAATAAATGTTTGGCACAGAACAAAAACACTATGTGAACCAAAAATCAGGTTTTGATCGAAAACTCTGACACATTAGAGACCGTTTGAAACCAGGTAGAAACTCCTAGATACTACCTAGTGGAGACTTCAAAGGTACATCTCTGGAGGAATTGGATTCTTCTTCCATATTTCCCAACAGAGAGAGCGTCTGGGGCCTGCAGATACTCTGTCAGTGAGTCCCCTGCCCAAGGAACTCAACACACAAACTCAACGGAAGTGAGAACACAGTCTGGAAGATTGTTCAGATTCCCTCGAAGACTTTATCTTTACATTACTGCACAGGACTATTTAAATGGAATAAGAGGACCAGGATGTGTTGCCGCAGGAAGCTAAAACTTGGGCACTTCCTTCTCAGGGAGTTCTCTAATTGCTCCTCAAAGCATGGCTCTTTCTCTGTATGTCTCACACTACAGTTCTCTCACATAAGAATGCTGGTAAGATATATCCAGATGCAATATGGCAATGATGCTTCCACTTCAAAAGCAAAATTGTAAAAACTATATGCTAATCTAGCAGTATGTGGGCACAGTGTGATCAGAGTTTAATATTCTTCCGTACAGAGACAGAACCCTCATTAACACCTCACTTCTCTCATCTGTAAAATGGGGATAATGTTACTCTCTTTGGTAAAGTGATTTGAGATCTACAGATAAAAGAGTACTACATAAGTGCAAGATGTTATTGATGTTCTTACTTATTAGTTAATTATAATACTACCTATTATATAGCACTTATCAGTAGATCGCAAAGCTCTTTACAAAGGAAGTCAGCATCATTAACCCCATTCCACAGATAGATAAACAAACAGAGAGGTGAAGTTACATGCCCAAGGTCACCCAGCAGGCCAGTGGCAGAACTGGAAATAGAACACAGGTCTCTAGAGTCCAAGGCCAGTTCTCTATCCACTAGGCAACACTGTTTCCCTATTACAACTACTATTAATAGGCATTATGTATCTTAGGAGTCAATATTACTTCCTGCTTCTCATATCATCATGAAATGAGTCATAGCATAGGTATGTCATCGTATAGCAGTGTTTCCCAAACTTGGGACGCCGCTTGTGTAGGAAAAGCCCTTGGCAGGCCGGGCTGGTTTCTTTACCTGCCGCGTCTGCAGGTCCGGCCGATCGCGGCTCCCACTGGCCGTGGTTCGCTGCTCCAGGCCAATGAGAGCTGCGGGAAGCGGTGGCCAGTAAGTCCCTCGGCCCGTGCTGCTTCCAGCAGCTCCCATTGGCCTGGAACAGCGAACCATGGCCAGTGGGAGCCGCGATCGGCCGGACCTGCGGACGGGGCAGGTAAACAAACCGGCCCGGCCCGCCAGGGGCTTTCCCTACATAAGCGGCGTCCCAAGTTTGGGAAACACTGGTATAGATCTCAGCACAGACGAAGTAACCTCAGTTCTCAAGAATTAATGCACAGCTTTAAAGTGACTCACAAAAGAAGCATATATTATTTTATAGGTTTCTCTGTAAAATTATCTATACCTCTTTGAGACATGGTTTAAAGAAAGAGTCTGCAGGACATAATTCATATCAGGTAAAAATACAACAATCTTTAGGGAAGCTCTCCTTAAAGGCAGCAAAAACCTTCAGAAGTACTTCCCATTAGAAGAAAAAGACTCTTGCCTCAGTGACAGAGAATAATCATCTCCTTACAAGCACTTGCTCAGTGACTGCTGAATTTAACAAGTTTCAAAGTGTCAGGCTTTCCTTTGGAAGAGAAGAGGAGTTACAGATGCAAAGCAAAATCCACATTGTCTCTCTTGGAAAAAATACTACTTGTTAAGGTGATGGGGAGAAAAATAATCTATTATGAAGGGGAGAAAAAAGCCCAGAAATGTGAAAGTGATGGGTCTGTTTGTTCAACACACAAAACTACATGTATTCTGATTGCTAAACACAATCTGACTAATTAAGAGAAGGTCAGCTGACCAAATAACCTTGACTTTAGTTTTCTGAACTATTGACTGGTTCAGAGTTACTTGGTACCAAAGCCCCTCCTATATATTTATGGTTATTGATGTTATCCCTCATATGTCTGAGCTTGCAAAACATGAATAGAATAACAGAGACAATATTGTTTGTTCCTCCCAAAATAATGTCAATGTGAATTTCTAGTTGGATTCATATTTGCTAGCTAATGGTATTTTACACCTGGTGTTTCATAGCTAAAACTGGTCCCCAAAAAAATTGAATTTCCACTCTGGGAACTTCAGAGAGTTTGACATTTGATTTCATCCAAAATTAGGATAAAAAGTCAAAATCTCAGAATTTTTTGTAAAACAAAATTTTAAAATGTTCATTTTGCTCTTACCTTAACATTTTATTTCAATGTTTTCTGATACGGTCAAAACATTTCATTGTTATCCTGTCTTATTTTATAATAGATCGTGTTATACATTATAATCACATATAGATTACGTTATACATTATAACAAAAGTCAAAATGAAACATTTTCCTACAAAATCAAGACATTCCCTCCAAAACATTTAGATTTAGTCAAATCAGCATTTTTCAATGGAAAACTCTTTCACTGAGAAATTTTCGAGATAGTGGAGAAATCAGAAAAAATGTGGATTCAGCGGGCTCTATTAGAATTCTGAAACTGGACTACACACAAAACTCTTACCAATCAGTAACCACACGGGGCCAAATTCTGCATTGAAGATCCACCTCTCCCACGCATGCAGCCCCATCCATTGATTTAAATCACACAGAGTGCAAGTCAGTGCACATTACAGCATACTTCTTAACATGCCTTATTCAGCTTCTGGTTACATCACTGTCTGATGTAACCAGAAGCTGAATAACGCATGTTAAGAAGTATGCACTGACTTTCTTCAAAGCTCCTCTTGAAGAAAGGTTGCACTGCAAGAAGCCTGCCACTCCCACTCTGCCACAAAAAGCACCTGCAATCTCTGCTCCAGTCTCTGCAAATGGACAGCACTAGCAAAGGAGGGGGTATGTCCTGGATAGCCAGGGAAATAGCTGATTCCATATATCTTCAAGGCAGCTTCCACCAATGGGCTTCCATGGAATGCTCAACATGACTGAAAGTGGTCCTCTCCTCTTGGAACCCCTGGGGGAGGATAGCAGTGCAAAGAGCCTCCTCCCTGCATGAATCCTCCCTGGTGCCTGACTCAGGGAACAGCAATTCTCTCCCTGTAAATACAAATTAGTCAAAATCAATGCAATTTGGTCTGGTTTTATTTCAGCAAGAAGCACAGTTTGAGCTAGCAGCAAAGAGCAAAGTGAGTCTTCTTCTGAATTGAACACTCCAATATGAAGGCATGATGCAATCTACTGATTTTGTCTTGGCATCATCCTAAAATATGCACTCAGTGGGCCAGATTCCCAGCTGGTGTATCTATTAACTTCAATGGAACTACACTGATTCCAGAGGCTCTGGTCCTTATATAGAACATCCCTGAATAGCATCCCTGAATAGCATAGCGTTGTTCTAAGTCAGTCATAAAAATGTTGGCATACTGTGGGGCCATGCGGGTACCCATAGCAGTGCCACTGACTTGAAGGTATAAGTTGTCCCCAAATCTGAAATGGTTGTGGATGAGGACAAAGTCACAAAGCTCAGCCACCAGGCATGCTGTGGCCTCATCAGGGATACTGTTCCTGACAGCTTGTAGTCCATCTTCATGTGGAGTATTGGTGTAAAGAGCTTCTACATCCATGGTGGCCAGGATGGTGTTTTCAGGAAGATCACCAATGCATTGTAGTTTCCTCAGGAAGTCGGTGGTGTCTCGAAGATAGCTGGGAGTGCTGGTAGCGTAGGGCCTGAGGAGAGAGTCCAAATAGCCAGATAATCCTGCTGTAAGAGTGCCAATGCCTGAGATGATGGGGCGTCCAGGGTTTCCAGGTTTATGTATCTTGGGTAACAGATAGAATACCCCTGGTTGGGGCTCGGGGGATGTGTCCATGTAGATTTGTTCCCATGCTGTAGCAGGGAGTTTCTTGAGCAGATGGTGTAGTTTCTTTTGGTACTCCTCAGTGGGATCAGAGGATAGTGGCCTGTAGAATGTGGTCTTGGAGAGTTGCCTGGCAGTCTCCTGTTCATAATCCAACCTGTTCATTATGACTACAGCACCTCCTTTGTCAACCCCTTTGATTATAATGTCAGAGTTGTTTCTGAGGCTGTGGATGGCATTGCGTTCCGTACGGCTGAGGTTATGGGGCAAGTGATGCTGTTTGTTCACAATTTCAGCCTGTGCACATCTACGGAAGCACTCTATGTAGAAGTCCAGTCTGTCATTTCGACCATTAGGAGGAGTCCACGCAGAATTCTTCTTCTTGTAGTGTTGGTAACGAGAGTTCCTGTGGGTCAGTGCACTGTTCAGTGGTGTGTTGAAAATATTCCTTGAGTCAGAGACAGCGAAAGTAGGCTTCCAGATCACTGCAGAACTGTATCATGTTCGTGGGGATGGTGGGGCAGAAAGACAGTCCCCGAGATAGCCTGATGGAAGAGTCTGTCCTAAGTGTGTGGTTGGATAGATTAACAATATTGTTAGGTGACTTGAGGACACCACTGTTGTAGCCCCCTGTGGCATGTAGGAGTTTAGATAGTTTACTGTCCTTTTTCCTCTGTAGAGAAGTGAAGTGTGTGTTGTAAATGGCTTGTCTCATTTTTGTAAAGTCCAGCTACGTGGGAGTTTGTGTGGAAGGTTGGTATTGTATGAGAGTCTCCAGTTTTGAGAGCTCATTTTTAATCTTCTCCTGTCTGCTGTACAGGATGCTGATCAGGTGGTTCCTCAGTTTCTTTGAGAGTGTGTGGCACAGTCTCACTATAGTCAGTGTAGTATGTCGATTGCAATGGATTTTTTACCTTCAGTCCATTTGGTATGATGTCCATCTGTTTGCACTTGGAGAGGAAGCTGATGTCTGCATCTTTGCCTCTCCTGGAACTGACACTTCCTCATTTATTACTGGGAGTGGACTACATCCACCCTGATCGAATTGGCCATGTCAACATTGGTTCTCCACTTGTGAGGTAACTCCCTTCTCTTCATGTGTCATTATATAATGCCTGCATTTGTAACTTTCACTCCATGCATCTGAAGAAGTGAGGGTTTTTACCCACGAAAGCTTATGCCCAAATAAATCTGTTAGTCTTTAAGGTGCCACCAGACTCCTTGTTGTTTTTAAAGTAAATGGGGTTGGACTTGGATGGGAGACCACAAAGGAAAACACACATGCTATAGGAGGAGTCAGTGGCAGTAAACTACAGTAGGTGCCTTATCCTACTGGGTCAGCACTGACCCAGTCCCCGTGCCTGGTGCTAGGGGACACTGGGTTGCATCCAGGTTGAAACAGTCAGCTTGCTTTGCAAAGAGTAGGGATTCTTCAGAAACAATGCAAAATGACAGCTCTCTATGGTGCTGATGCCCAGATGCGTGGAATCTACTCACATTAGCGATTAACTGAACATTCACAGCCTGATCTTGTTCCCTTTGAAGACAGTGGGGATTTTGCCATTGACTTCAATGGCACCCAATGCTGGCCATTATGGGGACCTAGAAAAGAGCCTTGAGTTACTCCTACCAATCTATCTTCAACTGCAGATTGTTTCCTCAAATTTAACCCCAAAGAAAAGTCATTTGAATTGAAAAAAAGTCAGGTTTTGAAATTTCTCTACAAAGCAAGAAAAAAAAAGGGAGGGGGAGGGACTGACATTTTTTGCAAAATAAATCCATGAAAAATGTGTCCCTTTGTTGACCAGATCTAATTATGAGAACTAACTGAGCATGGGACCACAGAAACTATGTTTGAAGGAGAACCTATTATTTCCCAGAGAAAAGAAGGATGTTTCTGTAGTTATTGCACAGGAGACTAATGATCTAATCTAATCCCTGCTCTCTCATAGGCTTCCTGTGTAACCTTGGGCAAATCACTCAGCCGCTCCATGCCTCAGTTTCCCCATCTGTACAATGGGGATAATAATACCACCTTCCCCCTAAGGGTGTTGTGAAGATAAAGTCATTAATATTTGCAAAGATTTTTGAGATGGAAGTAGCTGGAATAGATTTCCTGAATGGAAAGGCAAAGTAATATTGTTTTTGCAGGTTCTCTCACCAACATTTCTAAACGTTAAAAATTCAAATTCTGATTTTAAAAAGTCAGATGTAGGGTAAAATTTTCAAAAGCACCTAAGTGAGTTAGGAGCTTAAGTGTCATTTTCAGGAGAGACTTAGGCACACAGGCGCAGATCCTCAAGAAATATTTTGGCACCAAAGGGAGTTAGGTGCCTAAATACCTTTGAGGAACTGAGCTTTAGGAACTAAAGTCTCACTGAAAGGCAATGTGACTTACGCTACTGTATGAAAAAGGAATGAAGGCACTTTTGAAAATTTTACCCTTAACGTCTAAATCTATGTAAGTTACGGACTCGGCATCAATACAGACTGAAGTGGAAGTGTTGTCCTAATCTGGGGAAGAATCTATTACTCCCATAACTTCCACTTTACCTTGAATGGTACCTTACAATATGTTCTAGCTACTTATGCTAACCACTTTGCTCCACCTTGCATTTGGCTGTGATGCTGGGAGTACCTTTCCCAGACCTGAAGAAGAGCTCTGTGTGGCTCGAAAGCTTGTCCCTCTCACCCACAGAAGTTGGCCCAATAAAAGATATAACTTCACCCACCTTGTCTCGCTAATATCCCGGGACTGGCATGGCTACAACTACACTGCATCCTTTCCTTCTGACATTCTTGTTCTTCCAGTCCACGTTCTCTTAGGAACGGACAACAAAACATATTTTAGACCATCTGAGCCTTAGTTTTAAGCATCCCTCTGGCTGTCCTGAGTCAATATCTACCCAGTCAAAATGCCATGGTATTCAAGGTGAGCACATAGCATATCTGCCAGCATCCTTTCCAACCACAAGCCTTTCTGAAATGACCGGCAAAAGCGCCTGGTCATAAAACCCCAAATAGATGGAAATTAAATTGGTATTTTTAGCAATGTGCTTCTTTGGCTCCAGCAATGATTTTAAAATTAATCACGGTGTTAATATTCTGGAAAACTTCATGGCCAGATGCAATATTATATTTATTCCACACAGCATTATGAAGATGAGAGCAGGGTAGGGGGAAATGGTGGGCAAAAGGATGGAAAGTGATTGTGAAAAGAAGGGTGTACATTACAGCAAGAAGTAGATAGCAAATGTACCAGTGGGCAGCTATGAGAGCCCTGGGGACTGCTCTCCTGTCAGATATGTGCAGACAGCTCCCACTGAATGCCATGGGAATGAAAAGATCATTAGGAATTCAGAGCTAAGGAAAAAGAACCCTTCTGCATTTTTACTCTCTACTATTCTTCCTGCCTGGCTCAAGGACCTTCTCCTTCAAGGAATAGACTCCAAAATCGACCATGCTGACCCCCCCATTGATTTCAATGGTGTAAAATCAGTCCTGTAAATAGCGCTATATAGAAGTTGTTCATTTTTTCAGTACGTTTGTGACCTTAACTCCGAGCATGCTAAAAAACATGAACTGCTAATATAGTTTCTTTACTCTATAGTAATTCTCAGTAACCTAAAGTAACAATGCCAAACACTTTAATAACATCCCTGGAAATGACAGTGAATTGGAACCTTCCTATAGAATAATGGGCATATTCATAAGGGTGTTCTGAGACTACTCACTCCTGGCCACATTCTCCTCTATACCCTTCCACTAAAACAGTCAGTCATCATTTTATACCATTGGAAACTACCACTGGAGACACAGATGGCTCCACCATTGGAGGTATGCCAATTTATACCGGGTAAAGATCTGGCCCAGGAAATCTGCAGAGAGAGAGGTGGGAGAGTTCGGGGGGGAGGGCTGAAGCACTGCTGGGGATCAGTCCTTTCTTGAGGTTTGACATTTACAGCTAGTTCCCTCCCCTCCGTACCCCCTTTCCCAAATTAAAAGAACATGGAGACCTCAGAACATGAGCAAATGCCCTGTGCTTGATGGCACAAACCACATTTGCGCCCATTATTAGATGCAACAAACACAAGACAGGGGAGAGCAAAGGGCAACCCACTTGGCGATCTTGTCATATAAAACTTCTCAAACACGCACTTCAGCGTGTGTTTATTCAAGGTTGGATGCCCAGTGAAGTAGCTTGGTGAGAAGCAGAGAGAAAAAGAAGCCCAATAAACACTCTCCACTGATGCACATTTCAGTAACATCCGTCACCTGGACCTTCTCTTGACACTATCTTTGCCTTACCCCTGCTTCTCAGACACTTTTATGCCATGCCAGAGGTTATTGCTTTGCAACGGAGACTTCATGGGTTCCCAAAACATTTGCCTTCCACACACGTCAAAGGACACTGCGAGCATGTTTTGCTAATGTTCTACTCCCCATGCAAACTGCGAGTGGATGTTTGCTGTGGTTTGTTAGCTTACAATAATCAGAATGTGACAGAACCTATTCCCAAAGTGCCACGTTGCCTGCAGCACCTGCCTCCATAAAACTGACTTCTCTGTAAACACTACCCTGGGCCTGATCAAGTACACGATAACCGAGTCTGTACCACTCAAGGAGGGTGCCAGTCTCGGACGTATTCCCGGGCATGCTTGGCGCTCTCCTTTCTTCATTCCCTCTCCTCCTTTCTGCACTCCAGCTAGCCTGCCTCACACGGAGCTGATGTCCCATTGTTGATTTTTCAAGTATCTTCACAAGGCAGAAATTTCCCAAGTGTCTAACTTCCTTCTGCAGACTTTTCTCACACAGCCAGAGGCTGCATTGCTGCTGCCTTTTTTGATCTGGAGACAGAGGTGGGGAGGAGGGGGGAATTCCACACCAATGCTATTGGTTTTCTTTTCAAGAGGCCTGGCTGTGTCGCACATGGCTACCTGCCTCCCTTGGTCGTCATCGCCAGCACTGCTTGCACAGGCTCTTTAGGACGACAGCCCCAGTTCACTTATTCCCACTGTTTGCTTTCCACCGCCTCTGACTCCTGCTGTATCTGACACCGTAGCACCGCCACCCCCAGATTCACTGGATGATTCCTTTGTGCTAGCCCGTGTGAGATCAAGAACACCATCCTCTCAGCGCTTTCTCATGCTGGCTGGTGCTACTAAATTCAGAGAGGGAGCGGATGTCTGGGTGAATGGTCACCCTCTCGCAGGTGGTTCCTGCGCAGGGCCGGCTCCAGGCACCAGCCGACCAAGCACGTGCTTGGGGCGGCACCTTGGGGGTGGGGCAGCGCTCAGGTTTTTATTTATTTATTGATTGATTGATTCATTGAGGCAGCGCTGGAGGGGTTTTTTTTTTTGTTTCTGCGGCACGGTGCTCGGAGGGGGCAGGGCTTCGGGCAGCGCAGTGCTCGGAGGGGAGCGGGGCTTCGGGCAGCGCGGCGCTCGGGAGGGCGGGGGCTTGGCGTGGCGCTGGGGGGGCGAGGGCTGGCGCGGCATGGCGCTTGGAGGGGGTCAGGGGCTTGGCACTCGGAGGAGGGCTGGGACTTGGCACGGTGCTCAGAGGGGAGGCGGGGGCTGGCACGGCATGGCTCTCGGAAGGGGACGGGGGCTTGGTGTGGTGCTGGAGGGGGCGGGGGTTGGCGCGGCACTCAGAAGGGGGGTGGGAACTGGCTTCCTCAAGTTACTGATGGTCTAATCAATTAATTGGGAGCACTGCACAGAGGAAAGGCATTCGATTTCTTTAAGGATCTCTAAAGAGTGTTAAAGTTCATGTAAATTTGTTATTCACTCTCATCCCTCTGGCTATTCTGGAAAAAAGATTTCTGACCCTTTGTTCATCTATGTAAATTGTTTTAAATAAATCTTGTTTTATGTCACCCGGTAAGGTCCAGTACCTGAAAACAGATCCATGGGGGTGGATGTGTATGCCCTCTGAATGCCCATTAAAGTTAAGGATGCTCCGTAGGGGTGCAAGGATCCACGCTGCAGGATTGGGACCTGGGCAACCCATCACACATGTATAAAAAGTAAGATTCTAGCATTCATAGTTGTGGAGAAAAGCTTGAAAAGGTGAACCTAAAAGCTCATCAGCTGAAAAATCAAATGAACGCAAATGATTTTATAAAATCTGATGATTTTTTAAATGAACTTCATGATATTTTGTAGCCGGCCCCATTAAATTTGAAGCTTAAGGTTGGCAAGACAGTATAAGCCACATGGGAAAAGTGCACTGCAAACCAGTCTCAACATTACCAAACGACATATCTGGGGCTAGGAGGAGATGTCCACACAGTTTGGAGTTTGGCTGCTTCTCTGTATCTCTCTCTTTTCCTCTCTACACAATTCCTTTCCAATTCCATCTGGTGCAGCCTATTGGCTGCTTAAGGTCACTGGCTGCTACCTAACCACCTCATGATGTCTCTACTGGGAGGAGGGGTGCAGTGGGCAGACCAGATTCTCCCTTAAATCCAGGAAGGTCCTATTTAGAGGGGAATAAGAGGCGATAAACAACAGTCCCTACATACTCCATTAGGGAGCAACACCAGGAGAATTCACCCAATACCACTGACAGCATTTTTCAGATTAGCTCAAAAAGTAACAACTGTGAGGAAATGACTCAAAATGGCTTCTGCCAACCTTCCTAGTGGCTCAGAGTAGACTCAACCAATGAGAAAACCAGACTATGGTTCACTCAGGAACTCTCTGCTTTTGGGTAGCAAGTATTTGTTCTACATGTTGTGCAATGGATCACCTAACTCACATGACCTTCTGCTCCCTGAGTGGGTGACGGAAATGTTTTCAAAGAGAATAATAATGAATTGTGATTCATGAGCTGCTGAGAGTTATAATCACCATGAGAGAGAAAATCTGGGAAACACTCAGGATTCATGTACGTTTGCACGGTTACCTGGTAGTTCTCCAAATACAAACCATGTATAATATAGTTCGGGATAGATCAACCTTGGCCTTTTAATTTGGGAATCAGCTTAATTTTAGGTTTTTACTATCCAAGTGTCTATAGGCCAAGCACACTCATGGGTGTACATAAAAGCACCCACACCACCACAGCTTGTTTATGGTAGAAAGATGCCTATCAAAACAGAGGAGAGCTTGTTATGAACCACTACTACCACCTTCTTCACCCACCTTATGCTGTTCTGGCCTCTCCTTCCATCAGCTCATACCACTGGAGGGCAGCATAGACAGTAATTAGGAGATGTTGGTTTAGCAACAAATTCACTATGAGACCTCTAAAGTGTGGCTCAGTTTACCCATCTGTAAAATGGGAATTATACCTCACTCAGAGGCACTGGGAGGATAAATTTATTAATGTATGTGATATAGCAGATACTCTAGTCAACACTCCACTGCTTTTCTCCTTTTTTCAGTTATCTAACAGAAGCCCATATTTTATTGCATTTAGGAAGCAACACATTGGAGCAGAGACCAAATCCTATAATGCACAGATTAGAACTCACAGAGGAAGCAGTGTTATCCAGAGGACCGAGCACTAGACCAAGTCTCAGGCGACATGTTCTATTCCCTAGTCTGGTGTGTGACCTTGGGCAAGTCACTTTGCCTCTTGTTGCTTTTACACACCTTAGCTATAAATATCGTAAGCTCGTCTAGGCAGGGAGTGTCTCTTGCTAATATTTTTAACAATGACTGGCACAATGAGTCCCCACTCTTGGTTGGGACCTTTAGACACTACCATAATATGAATTATTAATCATTATCATCATAATTAACTACTCTTTAAACAAGTTAATAAAATAGATAGCATAATGAAAAATGCATAGTAAAATGAAAGGAAAAAAACAACCAACCATCAAAATAAGCTATAAGAGCCTAGAAAAAAATGTATATTGGGACTGGTCCTGCTTTGAGCAGGGGGTTGGACTGGATGACCTCCTGAGGTCCCTTCCAACCCTGATATTCTATGATTTCACCCTAAAAAAAAAACCCATTGCAACTGTTAAATAAAGTTGACGCAAATTTGTGCGCTTGTGTTTCTTTTAAAAGACAACCTGTCTCTTGGATGTATCGTAACAGTTTGTGATCTAGCAGTTGCTGAGGTGGCTGCTTGTGTGTTGAACAAGTTGGATAAATCTGCTGAAGTTAGTTCTGGCCCATGTTTCCAGTGCTAAACTAACTTATTATGCACTTTTTTTCCCCCTAAAGAAAATAAGAATGTAAATTGAAGAAACATGTTTTGCCACTGAAGGATGGTATATAAATATTTCTTCTCTGTGAACATTGCCTTTCATGGCATTGTCATCACACACCTCTGCTGACTTTTCTCATGTCAAATTGTTGCAGTTTGGTTGCCAAATAAAGGTACTTTATTCAAATAAATTGAAGTGATATTCAGATGGGCTCTCAGTGCCATAAAAATAATCACAATGATCTACGTGCATGTTTTAATTTTGATGCCTAGAAACACAATAAGCTTTTTCACTCACATTCGGTATGTATTTGCTACAAAAATGATGTTTTAATATTGTGGAAGCAAAAATAAACCGCCGGAAATGAACCACTTTCTTGTTTTGGCGTCTTTTATCTCCTGCCTCTAAGAGCCACAACATTCCATGGAAAACAGAATTATATTATCACAGCCCAATTTCTTTTTGTTAGAGAGTAAGAACATTTACGCTGTTCTGAAAATAATACAGTCAGGTCCAAGTACTTCCAGCCCCCTCCACATACCATTGCCTTTCATACAGAACTTGCTGTTGGAACACAGACTATTTGCAGTTACTTTACATACTGTAGGGAGAAGTTTGTAGGGCACATCACAAGCGTTTCATTTGCTCGAGTTGTTTGCTTTATCTTAGCAGGGATAACCAAAAGTCTTGTCCAAATGGAAAATAGCTGCCAGGAAGCACCTGACACTTTGTCATTTAGTTGCTTTACACGGTAATACCTAGCCAGTGATGCTCTTCCAAAAGTTTCACAAACAAAAAGAGGAACAATTTCCGCCTTGGAAAGATGCTATTTCTTTGGAGATTGTTGAGGTACCAGGCCTGAATAGTGAGGAAAAAGAAAGGACTATTTGTGTCATAAATGTCTCTATGTGACATTACTGAAGTTTGAGCACTGTTTGAACGAGACTGCCTACTTCTACCCCTTAAAAATACCGAGTCGGGCCTAGCTCCCCAGCTGGTGTAATTTGGTGTGACTGCATACGTGACCTTATTGGAAGGATTCTGACGGATGCAAACTGAGGATCTACCCCAGTACTTTTATTAGTTACAGTCACAACCACATTCCATTGAGCAAAATTTAGTACAGCTGCCCCGAAAATGTCTTATTTTCTGCACACAAGAAAAAATTTGAACAAAATATTTTGCAATTTGGGGAGAGGCTTATTTGTCAAAATGCAAAAAATTGGCAAATGCAGCCATTTTCTCAGGAAAATTTCAGCTTTTGCCAAAATGCCAGTAGTGGTGGTGGTGAGTGCCTGTCTATCTGTCATCCAGCTCTATTCATTAGATGAATTTGTCTCTTAACCAATGGCTAATTGGTAGCAAATGAATTCCTTGTTCCCCCAAGTAAATTTATTAACTGCCAGCCAGCATAGGGAAAGGTTTCCTCACTGCTCCCTACGCTGCCTCTGCCTGTTGTAAGGTGCCATACACAGCATAAAGCCGGTGTTTGGGTCACAAATCTCTCTCTGGGATGCATCAACATTTATGGAAGCACTACTTTATGGTGACAGACCAATGAGGATACTGGAGCCTGTATAGGAGATAAAAGATTGACTTTCCACACGCAGTTAGAGAGGCAGGAAACACAAATACCATCTCTCATTCTCTTTCACCTCCCTATTATGGGCATCCAGTTTCCCTTTAAATCCCCCAAAAAAGAACAGGAGTACTTGTGGCACCTTACAGACTAACAAATTTATTAGAGCATAAGCATAATAAATTTGTTAGTCTCTAAGGTGCCACAAGTACTCCTGTTCTTTTTGCGGATACAGACTGACACGGCTGCTACTCTGAAACCTTTAAAATCCCAGTTTTCATTTTCAGTACAGCTTACACTGCTTGTGCCACTTTGCTGAGGATCAGAATGAGTATGGGTTATGCTGGAGAACATTATCGGCTTCTATTAAATTGGGTATCCCTTTTTTTAAAGGGATTGTAATAAGCCAGGTCAGTTCTGTAACCAACCGAGCTCTAGCCAGGTTTATCTCAGGAAGGCAACAATTCAATCAAACTGATAATGAAAATAAAATCATTAAGGCCTATAAAAGAGAGATGCATTTTTAGTGCTATCTTTCTAAATAGTCCGCAAATGGCCATGTAAATAATATAGCACCCAAGTGTCTGTCAGGTTTAATACAGAGGAAGCATTATGCAAAGTCATGGAGTCTCTCAGTCTGGAGTTAAAAAACTAGCTCCAGCACAGGGTAGAAGTTGACATAACTTCCTTAGGTATTTCTGTGCTCCCCCGTCCCCCACTACCATGTTATCTGAGACTCACAATCTTTAATCTGTTTTCTTCACGATACCTCTATGAGATTTTATCCCTGTTATACAGGTTGGGAGCTAAGGCACATAGTGTATTGAAAACTCTGTTACAATTGTAAGCTATCACTTTAAATTTCAGGATTTTTTCCTGGTCCTGCTTGTAGACTAGGACGCTCTGTAGAACTGTGCCTAGCAGCGGTCAGACAGCAGACTGCCAGGCTAGAGTAAGGTGGGGTGAGTTGTGCCTCTCTGTTTTAGGGAGCAGCCTGTTTTGTCTCTGTTTTGGGGTTATTGTGTGTTATCACTCTGGATTCTCTGCGTGCATGCCATGCAGGGCCAGATTAACTCACCTGTGGGCCCCGGGCTATTAGATTTTGTGGGGCACCTGTATAGAAGTATTTTTCCTGGGAGGGAGTTTGGTGCAGGAGGGTGCTGGGGCAGGGGATTGGGGTGCAGGAGGGAGTGTGGGGTCTGGGAGGGAGTGTGGGTGCAGGAGGGGGATTCTGATCTGGGGCAGGGGGTTGGGTGGAGGAGGGAGTGTGGGGTCTGGGAGGGAGTTTGGTGCAGGAGGGTGCTGGGGCAGGGGATTGGGGTGCAGGAGGGAGTGTGGGGTCTGGGAGGGAGTGTGGGTGCAGGAGGGGGATTCTGATCTGGGGCAGGGGGTTGGGTGGAGGAGGGAGTGTGGGGTCTGGGAGGGAGTTTGGTGCAGGAGGGTGCTGGGGCAGGGGATTGGAGTGCAGGAGGGAGTGTGGGGTCTGGGAGGGAGTTTGGGTGCAGGAGGTGGATTCTGATCTGGGGCAGGGGGGTTGGGATGGAGGAGGGGATGCAAGGTGCAGGCTCCGGCTGGGAGGCACTTACCACAGGTGGCTCCCAGCCACTGCATGCCATGACCCCACGCCGTTCCCGGAAGCAGCTGGCGGCTAGCACGTCTCTGCAGCCCCTGGGGGGAGGGGGACTGCGTGTCTCCGTGCCCCACTCGCACCCACAACTGGGCCTGCCTCCCAGACAGCAAAAACCTCTTACTCAGCACAAGACTTGTAAGTGACAGCTTCTGGAAACTAACCAGTCCCCAATTGTCAAAACCCCTGGGTCTGTGCCCATCCTCATGCCCACGTCCCTTCTTTCCCATGTGGATATAACAAGCTACACCCCTCGCACTAAGCTGGCAAGAATCGATCCTGCAGGATTTCAACAGCTGCTAACATGGTAGGTTAGCAGCAGAGTCCTGCCACCTTGTGACTGTTACATACATAACCCTGATGCACAGAAAACCTACGGCCCAATAGGGACATCTCGAAAAATCCTCCACGAGATTAGAAAAGGGAGAATGAGTGAGGCTGAGGTGGCATTTAGATCTGAAGAACTTGCTGTGTGTCAAAGCACATTTATACCCATCTTCTAATCCCCCTGACACTTTTGGTGAGAAAACTCACTGCTTCTCTCTCTCTCTCTCTCTCTCACACACACAGATTCATGTACACACCTGTGCACACGCACCACATACATGCACCCTTTCCTGAAACAACAGCCATGGTTACTTGCCAACTGTGAAGCGGTTTATGAAATGACAAAGCTAATGATGACACACACCTCACCTTCAATTATACGACATTGCAGGTACATATGTGGTTCTGGGGATAATAAATTAGGAGAGCCATGGGAAGTTGCAATTTAAGATGTAGTCACTGGATTTAAGAAAGAACAGGTGCTATGTTTGTTTGAGTACGCTTGATCTCAGCTGGTTTATAAAGTGAGCTGGACTGGGTCTTGTCTGGGAGGTATGCAAGGGAAACAGAGGTCTATGAAACACGTGCTCACATGAGTCAAATAAGAATACTAGTCCTACATCTAATAACCCTTTCCAGTGCCCTGAGGGATATATATGCTATTAAAAGTCAGAAATAATAATAGCTGAGAAGGCAAACTTGCCCAACATTACAACAGAGTCTTTCCTATACTCCTATGACAGTGAGCAAAGCATTATACCATCTAACAAGCATCCTGGAAATGAACTGCACTTTTTACTATACTGCTCCTCCATCAACACTGTAAAATAAGATGAAAGGGTTGGTTTTATTTTAAATATTTTATCATCTTTTCTACAACCTTTGATATCACACTTGCAGCGTTTTGCATCCTTGTGAATATATTATGTGATTGTGCAATGAATGACCCTATTGTAATGCATATACACAAGAGGGTGGAGTCAAGGTTGCTATGGGAACCTTAACACTGAACTTCCTGGCTTTGGTACATGTCATATTTTAACCTTACCATTTAATTGTTGGATGTGTGTCTGGGGGGCATTCAGGCAATTATTTTTAAGTAGATTTACAGTGAAGAAATACTTCTATGGAAATGTAGCATTTGTGCACATTATGATTATTCTTTTCATTATCTTATTACTTGACTTTTAATTTCAGAGAGCCCACATGTTCCTCCCCAGTCCTTACCTAGGAGTTTAAAATCCTCTTTTAGGTAGTTATCTATGGCAAGATGAGCTCCACTGCTTTTACCCTCCTCACTGTACAGGCTGCATTAACTCAGCCTATCATTGTGGCTAAGTAACTCTATAATTTAAATGTGTTTCATAGCTTTCCTCTGGACCTTCTGTGTCCTTTTGCAAAGTGTTACAAGTGGATTTCTCTCTCTACTCATTTTTAAATTTTAGATTTCTAATACTGGGTTTGTTACTCTTTCTGGCCCTACAGCCCAGCACAAGGGGAAATGATCAGAGGCACAAATGGCAAAGTTGGATACGTATCTTCAATAGTCAATAGAAGTTGGGGTAACATTTTCAAAGTGCTATAGTGCCTGTTCCCATGACTTTCAATGGAATTTAACCTCCTAAGTCACTTAGGTGCTTTTGAAAATTTGACCCTAGGTAGCTAATGGCTATTTGTGCCTTCTGAAAATATTTCCCTCGGTGCCTCTTTGAATGAATTAGTAATATAATTAAAATGATAGCTAATGGAGGAAAAAACAGAAAATAAAAGATGCTTAACATTAAACCTCATTACTCAGATGCTTCAATAGATCTGGTAACATTATTGGAAAGCTCTGAGAAACTCTGAAACTGTGAAATTAGAATAGTGATGTCAAACGCCTTTACAAATCCTGCATTTCTAGTTAACCCCTATGTTCCAAGGTGATAGGCACCTAACGGAGATAGAAGATAGGTAGTACTCTGCAAGAGCTAGGTGTCACATCCTGAGGACTGGGGCTACAGTATTAACATAGCTGTCAATGGGAGATGGAAGAAACATCACCTACAGACAATGGTACAGGACTCTCACACCATGACACAAAGATGTGGGTAAGTACTCTGGTCTGGGAGTTTAATTACTTTGGTGTTTAGTTGTTCCAGTACGGCAGGAGGGAAAGCACCCTCTTGCTTCTAACCCCTGGGCTGTTTGTTCACTCAAATTACATTTTAATTTTTAATTTTTAAAAAAGTGCTAATGAGATTTGCAACTTACTAGGAATGTCTCATTATCTCTCACAGCTGCAGCACCCATCTTCCTTTAAACCCATTGCCCTGTGTTTATCACTTTTCAGTAGGTGGTATCTAATTTAGGCCCCGAGACTGATATGAGATAAATTTGACTCCAGTGGGACCCTTTTAGCCCCAGAGGTCCCCCCAGGAGGGGCAATTTCCTGGATCGGGGCCCTAGATTGTAAGTTCCTTCTGGACAGCAATCAATCCTTTTATCTAAACCAACATGCACTTCTATGGTACTGAATAAATAATAAATCATTCTAATTTGTCACAAGACCCCAGTGAGGTCATTAAATAAACGTCATTATTCCTTTTTCACAGATGAGGAAGCTGAGGAATTGCGGCTAAGGATTTCCCCATGGCCGGACAGGGAGAATGTCCGAGCTGAATTTAACCTCCGGAGCGCCTGGCTTCCAGTCCTGCACTCAGATCACTAAGCTGCACCTCTGCAGGCAATAATCATGCAATAAGCTAATCTTAGGAAGGCACATGAGTAATGATATTAATGTTACACACTTTGTATTTTCTGTATATTTCCTACAATATAGATTACTTTACATTAAAGTCTATTTTGAGAGGCAACATTTTCTCTTTGTAAACGGTTCCATGGCTTACTCAATATTGGAATTCAGAAACTGATTTTTACTGGGAACATAACTTTCTTCACCATGTTGCAGTGGTGCATTATGCACTAATTCATTATCTTTTTCTCAGTTACTTGTTATGAACATATAGGGAAGGAATGAGAGCAGAAAGAATCTATTTTATTTGGTGACCACTTTAACTTACACTTTTGGGGGACATATTGTCCACCACACTTTCCAAGAAAACAACACAGCACTGACTGCCATAAATGGCAGGCATGGAGTTCCCAAACCAAGAGTGGTCTTCATTGCTCATGGAGTCTCCCTGGGACATCATGAAGGCTAATTTTGCCTGGGAAGGACCCTAAAATAAAGAGATTTGGGCCCACAATGGTTAAAACGATGGGTGTCCAAGTCCTCATCTAAATATTTCAGTCTGTAAATTTAATTTAGTGTCATATGGGTGATATTCTGGTTCGTGAGTTCTCAGTACTTTTACCACAATGCCATGATTTGCGATATATTTGCTATGACAAATCAGTGTGTTCTGCAAAACCTACCATTACAAACAGTAGGGTTTTAAGGCCTACCTTTTCATTGGCGTCTATGACCAAGGCTGTATTTTTCTTATGGGAAATGGACCTCTCTCAGCAGTTCTGAAAGTCCTACAGGCAACAGCTTGGAAAGTGTCCAGAGGATGCAGATTTTGGGCGGGGGGGGGGGGGGACAGTTTTATTTCCAAAGGAGGCTGGGACCAAATAGCACAAGACAAGGTTTGTAAGCTGGCCTGCTCAAGTTTGTCTGGCTCTATTCTCAACAACACGTGTGTCCCCCTTCCAAGAAAATTTTCTTTTCTAGATAATAAATATTTACAGGTGTGTCGTTAGAGCAGGGCAGATCCTGATGGAGAGGTAGTATATCACTCGACGTCCAATGGCGAGTCTGGCCATTGGTCTCTCTCATGGAAGCCCAGAAACAGAGGTTTATGAAGTGTGTCATCAGAAACATTTTAAGCAGGAAGGGGTGACCCCCGTTTGAATGTCTAAAGCTAAACAGTCAGCTTTAACTGATGAAAGACGCTCAAGTTATTTTCCAGGGGCAACATTAGGGTAACAGGAGCTGTGGGTCTGCAATAGCCGTTTTGGCGCGCCTGTGTCTGAAATGCAGAAAGCGGGAGCATCTGGAGTTAAGCACGTTTGGAGTGGATGGTAGAGTCCCACAGAGCATAAATGAATCATTCCCGCTCACAAAGCCCTCCTAATATAACTCACTGCTTGGAACTAAAATCACATGTGGATCAGATGGTATCATACGGCCCTTTGCTGGACAGGAGCATTTCACTATGGATCTAATGCCCTCTTCCCCTTCTGCAACACAGAGGGAAGCAAAGGAGCAGGGAGCCACGAGAGCAGAGCAGAACCAAAGTGACCTGCTCCCCAAAACACATACCCTCTAAGCTAGCCCCATGCAGTTGAGCAGCTGTGATTAGTCTGGGGGTGTCAAGCTGGAATGGGGGAAGAGCTGGGTAAACTCTACATCCAATGGCTTCAGAGATTATTGCATTAAATACTCATAGGGACATAGGAAATAGGGAAGCAAACAGCAGCAAACTACGGGAACCTCCCATCCACCTTCCCATCTGCTCAAGGGTTTGAGAGACGCAGTAATATTTATTATTACAGTAGTATGTGCATAATAAATAATACAATATTACAGTGTTACCTTCACTACTGCATGCACATTAGATCCAGTCCACCATATTTGAGGAGCACTTTTGGAATGCTGGCATGTCCTTTTTTATAATTAAACTGGACCTGTTACATTTTCCTCTATGCTTCAAATCTGCCATAAGAAATTACTAGACAGGAAAAGACCACTTGGCCCAACTGGTCCGTCTGCATTAAGTTTATCCCCTCCTCCTTGCTTTGTCACTTCAACTTTGTATCCTTCAACTCCCTCACTCCACCCCCACATAAAAACCTCTGGCTGTCTCTTCAGCTTATTTATACTCACTGCCCCGTTGACCTTACTCGGCAGCCTATTTTATACGTTTACTGCACTTAGTATGGAACAGCTCCATTTATTCTTAATTTTAAAAGAGCCAAACCCTGGACACCAAGCACATTGCATGTGCAAAAAAGACCCAGATTCGGGAAGGTAATTAAGTGTGTGAGTAGCCCCAGAGTTTGCAAACCCACGCTTTTCCATACCCAGCAATACAAGCACCAGAAAGTAAATGTGCAAAAACTGAAGTGCAAAGATTAGACACACAAAATTGGCTTCTGAGGTGGAAGGCACCGCACACAGAGCTCATTTCAGCATTGGAACATTGGGCCCTGTAAATCTTCATGGTCAGAATGTGTTACATCCTTTATTTGGGGTTTTTCTTTTATCCCTATGCCTGTGTGGACAGCTGATCGCATTCTCCGTTATCAGCCCCAACAGAATTCTGAATATTAAACCTCAGTGTCTTGGGATTTTCCTTTTATTGACAATCAGTTTACCTTCTTCAGTGTTGCCTCATAACAAAATAACCTTAAAACCTGGGATCATCCTCGATGTCCTATTGCTTGTACCCACCACAAGTCCTCAATATTATTCTGTTGAAAAATAGATCATGGAACACTATATTCAGGTGAAGTCTAACCAGTGCCTCGTACACTGACTACAGCATAGCACTACTTTGATTTGTATTCTTTTCTGCTGCAGAGACATCCCATTAACCCACTGGCTTATTTTACTGCAGCCATGTACGAGGCTGATCGCTGCAAGGATTTTTCTGTAATAACCTCTAAATCCCTTAGCACCTGCCTCTGTTCTAGCCCCCTCCAAAGACAGACATGCACACACTTCACATTCGTTCTCTTTCTTTTCCTTCCTACAATTATAGTGCTTTGGATTGTTAGGGTAATACTACGCTACTACCTACAAAAATTAGGGCCATGGCTGCTTGAACTTGTATTTAATAGTGAAACAAATAGCACAGCACGACCAAATACAAATAAGTAAGCGGTACAATCAGCACTTTATTTGCTTACTCCCATCACTGCTGCGAGACCATGAATTTAACTTTTAATGAAAGCATCCTTCCACATGCATCAAGTCTCAGGATACACCAAACAAATGAGAAGAGGGAAGGATTGTCCAATGGGTTTGGGCATTAGCCTCAGATTTGGGAGATCTGAGTTCGAGTCCCTACTCCACCCCAGACTTTCTGTGTGACTTTGGGCAAACCACTTAGCTGATCTGTGCCTCGGTTTCTCATCCATAAAAGAAAAATAACAACACTTCCCTACCTCACAGGGGTGCTGTGAAGATTAATACCTTAAAAAATAATGAGGCATTCAGATATTACAGTAATGCATGTTGTATAAGTACCTAAGCTAGATAGAACACAGTAGAGGAATATGTTTAAGAATTGAGTAGTTTACCTTTAAATATCCAAATACTGTATCCAGAGACCTTGAGGTGGCCAAACCAGTCCATTTATGATACAGTCTATATTTTAATTCCATATAAGACAGGAAATATCTTCACTTACAGTGGACTAGGAATTATTAATCCCCCTAGGTGTCATAATTATCTCTCATGCTCCAAGGTGACAACATATTTTTCACAATAGCATGATTCAGTGGTCAGCACACAAGACTGGGAGTCTGGAGAGCGAGGTTCATACTTCCAGCTCTGTCACGGACTTGCTGCATAACCCTGGGCAAATAGCAACTTCTCTGCGCTTTGGATTCCCCATCTGTAAAATGGGGCACCGCCACGTCTCTTATGGATATTCTGGAGTCAAACATTCTTAAAAGCTTCAAGGTCCTCAGATGAAAGGACCCTGCAGAAGTCTAAGGCTGTGTTCTATTCACATGCAAATCAGCGTAAAAATTGAACAGTCATTATTCTAAAAAATAATAACATACACACAAATACATGAATACTAATGTAAGCCTAAGAAAATTAACCTACAAAATGCAGTGAATACAATTTTTAAGTTATACCTAACTGATTGCAAGGAAAAACATTCTCTCTTATATTTTTCCTTTTTAAATATGATTATTAATTTTATATTAAATTCAATTTTAATCCTTAATTTTCCATCATAGTTTTGACTGTACATGAATGAAGGATAAATAACAAAAAGGCTGTACATTTATTTTCTCTTCTCTTAATTTCTTGGGTCGACTAGCCCATCTATGAATTAGTGCTAGACCTGCTTGACTAGCTGAGAATGAAGGTTCCACAAAGTGTGGATTTACTTTTACTAAATCCTCTCAGTATTAAAGCTCTTCACACCATTTGGTCTTGAAGTGATCCAATCACGAGGTGTGGACACTAGTGACAATAAAGAGCCATCTGGCAAAGTGAACTCCAGGCAGACAATGACAAGCACAAGTGAAAAGAATTGCAATGATTTCCACAAACATGTGAAATACTATAAACTGTGTGACTTAGCAGCTTCCTCCCCTAGTCAAGTAAACAAACACAACATGTCTGCCATGGCCTGCTTGGTTCTGTTTTATACAAGCTGAGAATACACAGAGTCTCCCGCATTTGCATTTTGCCTTAAAAAAATATGCAGATCGGTGAATGAAAAAAATAAGAACTAACCAGACTTCACTTTTCCTTGGCTCTTTACTGTCAGGGTGATGTACTGGAAGTCTTTATTTCTTTCAGCTTGGGCCCCTCAGTAGTTCATTCTCCTTCCAGCCTGTTCTCATGCCTTTCTTATCACCTGCTGAGGCCCTGATCATGGACAGAGCAGACAAGCAGCAGGGGACAATTAGAGAGGAGTTCAGACTTTGATCATTTGACCATATGTGAATACAACAGCTGACCACATGTTTTAAAAGACAACTAACTTAAAAGTATTAAAAAAAAAATCACAAAGCAGGCATAGATACTTAAATTTACATTTTAATTATCTGGCACAATGGTGCATTCAACTTTTCAAAATATTGAATTTTTTTATATGTACATATCTCCGAGAGGAAAAGCAGCACTTTTCTGCTTCTCCATCCCCAAAATGAGCACTTTCTCAATAAAACATTTTTTTAAACAAATCTTTGGATGGTTTAAAAAAAATCAAACAAATCTATCTGGGGACCTGTGGTACATTCAGAAATGATTTCTGCTACAAAGATTTTATCCAAACAATTTAAACTGAATAATCAACTCTTATTTTAAATCCATTTTAAATAAAAACTGCATGCATTTAAAGGCATGTAGATATGTTAACAGGCAGCACTTAAAGATGCGATTAAAATATTTGACATTTTCATCAATCTTTCCAGACGCCTTTAAACGATAAACTTGATTAATATAAAAATACAATATTTTAATGTTAGAATATTGCAGGGTTTCAGTTCCCCTTGCTCATACTTTTCTGTTTTCAAACCAATCCACATTTGTTTTTGGTGTTACTTAAAAAAAAAAAAATTGGTTTAAAGTTATCAAAGTGAAATGTGTTTAATTCTCAACAGTTTAAATGTGATTGCAGGATCACAGTACTTGGGAAACTTTATTGTTGGAAATTTTTGTATACAATGGATGATTCATCATCATTTGGAGATATGCCATCCTACTTATCTTCAGCACCTTCTAGGTAATTAACATATTCATGAAATGCTTATTTACTCTCAAATAGGAGGATAATAGAAAAATAACACTAATTGTTTTGACAGCAGTTTACTTAAGAGTTATCTCAGGCAACAAATGTTTCTTCTGTAGTTTTAGGAAGGCAGAAATGTTCCTTCTTTCTATAAACATTTATCTATGAATTAAGTTTATTTTTCTTTCGTGATTTTAGACACAGTCAAAAATCTGGAGCGAGAATGCCAGAGGAGGAATTAAAGTGAAATTATATTTAGTTCTATTGTTCTTATCTTTTGTTCTAGTAAAAAACACATCAAGGAACAGCATTTCTGAAAGGGAAGTGTAATATATACATTTGATATTACACTTTTGTGTGATGTGTTTGTACATAGCTTTTAAAAGATTTGTGCTATTACTGCACATACTCAGACCTAAGTCTATATTTTACGTTTCTCTTGCTTCTCTGTAAAATGTCTCCTCTTTGGTCCAATCCTGCATCTGGACAATGAAGGTTGGCATAGAAGTCAATGGGAGCAGGATTACACCCTTAATTTGCATTGTTTGTGCTATGCAAGGATCCAATCCTGCATTCCCTATTCAGTCAAACTCTCACAGAGGGAGGCCTGAGTATTGAAGCAAGGAATACAGAATCGGGCCTTAAACAAGACTTAAACAGCAGGAAGGCGGGGGGCGGGGGGGTTGACATAGAGCATGCAGCTGAAACTGGTGAGCAAGTTCTGTGCTCTGAGGAGAAAGTCTCTCCAAGCCTGCTTGCTTATAGAATTGCTATAGTTTTGTCCTGAGCCCTCCTAGCCTCTTTCTCCTGCTGATGAATTTATCAGATATTACAGCTAATCAAATACCAGCAAATTTGCTGCAGGCTTCTTTTAGCCACAGGCTGAGTGGTGAATGGCAGTTCGTTTCTGAACTTCCCCAGAGTACACTAGATTTAAAAAAAAAAAATGGAGTTCAAGAGTTTACAGAATACTGTGGAGTAGCTCTCGTACTCAATAACAATTGTTCTTCTTAAGAATCTTCCTTCACCTAAGGGCTCTTGGCAATAAAATATGAATAAAATGTTAATTAAACATAGATGGGATTTCCTCCTTTTTTCTTAGTTAATTATAGAACATTAGTGCTGGGTGTGTAAGGAAAACATCCGGTAAAGGAGAACAGCAGGATTTCACACCATGGGAGGAACACAGTCTACTGGTAGGGCACTGGACCAGAAACCAAAAGAGCTGGGTTCTGGAGTCAGGCCTGCTGTAGCCAAGTGGTGACTGAGAAAGTAGGAATGAAGAAGAAGAAGAAAGTAGAGTTCTTGAAAGAGGCTCCACTTGTGGGTGGCGGGATTGATAGTAAACTTTTCACACCTGGGTCACTAGCACACATTCTGATGGCATCTGGTCAGGTACAGTCTATGGGAAACAAACTGCCAGTCTCAGTCCAGTTCCTAGTGGAAGAGTCATGATCTCAGTAGTGACTAATCTGCTTCCTGTTGGCAAGTCATCAGGGAAGCCAAGGACTGAATTAGCACAGGGACTGAACCACTCTTTCACCCCCACAGGTGGGTCTCCCAGATTAGGCTCTAAAGTGGACTGATAGGCCACTTCAGGGTCCTGCTGCTGCCTGTGCACTACCTGGAGTATAGATAAGCAGTGGACTTCGGTCTCCAACACTGTCAATCCAGCACTGAAATGCACTTTTTAAAATGTCAGAAATCATAAAACACATCTCCTCCTAAGATCTGCTGCCACTTTTTTGCAGCTGCTGAGGAGGAAAAAAGGCACCTGGGAGAAATCTAGCCCACTAAGGTTCACAGAAGACTGCACACAGTGCTTTGCTAGGGGAAAAAAAGATAGATACTGTCGGAGGTGAGAGAGGAAAGCTAGCAGCATCCTTTGAGAGCTCCGAGAGTTTTTCTGCCTGCCAAGCTTTGGGAACTCACACAGCTTTAAAAGGCCATGAGAAAAATACCATAGAGGTGGCCACATATTCTAACCAGCAGCGTATTTTGGGAACCATACATCGTTATGATCACATTACTCCTAGCCCAAGTGCACTGCACACCCCCACCGGCGACCCAGAGAATCCTTCTAATCCAATCTGCACTATAGTTGAATTTTAAAAATGAGCCCATTTGCCACATCCCAGAGCTCATCAGTATGCGGTGTCACATAGCTTAAAGCAACACTCATTTCTGATTATTATTTAACCTTTATATTGCAGTAGAGCTTGGAGGCCTATCGGGCTTGGGCTGCATTGTGCCAGGTGCTATGCCAGGGATCGGCAACCTTTGGCATGCGGCTCGCCAGGGTAAGCACCCTGGTGGGCCGGGATGGTTCACATCCGCAGGTTCAGCCAATCGCGGTTCCCACTGGCTGCGGTTCGCCGCTCCAGGCCAATGGGGGCCTATTCACATACGTCAGTAACCTGGGATTCTGCTGGTTTCCAACGGGTTAACAAAATGTAGAAGAGATAAAGCTGCAAAGGTTTTAAACATGCCTTATAATGAGTGACAATGTGTTCTCTCTCTATATACCCTTCCGTTATGACTTAAGATATTTTTCATGAGGGCAGAACTGGAATGCAAACAGGGATATGGTGCTAATGCCATTTAACACATGGGTTTGATAAGTTCTCTCTGTTATGACTATTAGGGACCTGATCCTGCGAGGCTGCCAAGCATCCCTAGGTCATTGGGAGTTGAAGGTGCTTTGCGCCTCACAGGACGGAATCCTCATTCTGCCTCCAAACACTCTCTCACCTCAGTGGGAGTTTTGGCTTGCAAGATCAGGTCATCAGGTTATGCGGGTCTTTGATAACCTGATCAGACTCGACAGTGGGCCAGAACTACAGCTGGCACAAAATCAACAGGATTCTACTGAAGTCAACAGAGTGATGCCAATTTACACCCTCTGAGATGCTGGCCCCGTGTTCCCAAAACTGACTTGCTGTGAAACACTTCGATCCATTTTAATTGGCACAAGCGAGTGCTTAGGAAAACCTGCCTAGGTAAGCAAACTCTTTTCATGGGGGGAGGAATTGAATCCTAAATCCTCCAAGCTCAGAAGGTTAATCAAATTCAGAAGTATTTAACATGTGAATAAAGGATGGCAACAGGAAATAATAAAAGTACTAGATCCAGGAGTAGAATGCAAAGCTCGGAGAAAAATGTACTACAACATGCTGTTTTATTTTGTGCCGTCTCTCATTCTTCTCTCTGTTGTTATAGATTTCTTTTATTTTAAATTCCTCAAATCTTCAAGCAAAATGATGTTTCATTTTTGTCTTGTGCCAACAAAACTTTTTTCCCCCTTTTTTGTCATGAGTCCCAAATACAAATACTTTGGATAGGTTATTTTTTTTTCTGGTTAATTAAGTCTTGCTTATCTCCTGGGCTGGCTCAAACATGCAACAGATTTCTTATAGCAGGGACTCTGATTCTGCAAGTTTATGGAATCCTCCAATGGTCTCTTATGGGGGATAGAGAGAGCACTCTTCCAAAATGATTGAAGTTGTCTTTCTTCCCATCATCCTACAAGAGTTTGTGCTGCAAAGTCATGGTCCCCTCAGTCCAACGCGGGATGGTCAGCCAGAGGCGGGACACTTGGGAAATGAATAGTTCAGACAAGTTTGACTTGCTTATTGCTCCAAAGGAGCTAAATGACCTTAGCTGTGCCGGCACAGCCACTGATTCCTATTAACCAGGTCGAGCACCAGTAGAAAATAGGAATGTTTACATGAAGCCACATGGCCAGATTCCAGCATTGCCAACATCATGCAGTCAAAAATCATGACTCAGCCCTTACCCCCTCCTTAAAAATCTCAAGATTGGCTTCAAAAATTCACTGTTTTTTTATCCTTTAGAGTTTGTGTTTCCAAGCTTTTCTTTGCTACGACTTTCTTTGCGAGGGCTAGGAACTTAATTCTTTTATAATGATGGAAACTCTCACATAATCATATGACTAAGGTTAAGCTTTAAGAAAAATGGCCAAGCAACATGAGACTCAGGGTAAAATTTCAAGAGTTGGCAATACCAAGATTCTTCCCTAAATTACATTTGTACAACAACCCTATCCCCATCCCCTGATATTATTTCAACTGTTGGACAAGAATTTGTCCCAATAACCCTAGTATACTCTCCATATTGTGCTCTGGGATTTTTGGGGGGATGGGAGGGCAAGAGGCTGGCCCTCACCCTCACTCAGCTTTTTAAACTGGCGTAACGCCATTGATCTCAGATCTATTTCTAACCCAGATCTATTTCTTACTTCATTACTTGTCTTGGAAACAACACAACCTAGGGCACCTGTGTTCTAGTCCCAGCTATGCCACTTATTCTTGTGTAGCTTTGGGTAAATCATTTAATCTCTATCCACCTCAGGTTCCCTATCTGTAAAATGGAGATAATACCTCACTTCAGAAGGCCACTGTGAGGATTAATAGACTGTGCTTTTTACAATTAGCCCTGAACAAGGGCCCCTGGCAGATACCGTCACCCAGAGTCACAGTTCTTCCCACACTCCCCTCTTGCTCTGGGGTTGGAGGGATATAATTTGCTGTAGTTCAGTTTAATTTTTTTCCTCATATTTGCTAAACCGACTCCACTGACCAACAAGTCTCTGCCCACTCCCCCCATCACCACTACCTGTTCCCTGGGGAAAGAATCCAGAGCAAAGCCCCTATGCTCCACACAGGCCCCAGACACAGGTAGCTCTAGCAGAGCTGTGTGGAGGGTTGTGGTTGACCTTACTCCCTCCCCTCTGTAGCTATTAGGGCTAGTAGCCCTTCATGTCTGTGTGGGATCGGATTCCTGATAACACTTGGTTATGTGTACAAGGCTAGCTCACTTTTGTTTCCTGCAGCAGTTAAAAAGCTCTTTTCCTTTCTTTACAGACCAGAAGGATAGTGAACTATAAAAAGGCACAGCAAGACTCAGTAACGCAGTTCAGCGATCCACACTCATGCAGCACTTGCCTTTGAAAAGTTACTCTTGATTTTTCAAGTGTCCATGGCTAGGAGGAGAAGTGCATACATTAGAAGTAGAAATGGAAACTTGACTCCATTCCCACTATTTGCTTTAACAATAAACTTCTGGGGATTCGTTGTTCCTGGTTTTCTTTATTATAAACCTTGCCTAAAAATACGCATGGCTGATAGCATCTGTTGGACTCACATTACCATGCGGTCCTTAGGCTCTACTGAGTGGCAAAGTTTGATGAGAAGCTCCGTTTTTCATGTTGTCCTAAGCAGAACTTACGACAGGAGATGAAGAGTCAACAGCTCTTGATTCTGAGGTTGGTATTACACTGCATGTTGGTTGGGTTGTTGGCAGCAAAGATCAAACCTGGGATCCCTGTAGCTGGCTTATCACCCTCTCTCTGGACCAGCCACCACTAGGGGGTGACAGAGTGCTGCAGTGGAGTGGAGGTGAGTTCCAGAGTCAATGTTTGAGTGGGGTAGGAAGGCAAATTAAGGCCTAAATGGTTAAAAGTGACTTTTGGGGTTCCACTTTGATTTTCAGAGCTGCTAAGTAGCCATTGCTCCTATGTCAGTGATGTCAGTAAGGGCTGTGGTGCTCAGCACCTCTGAAAATGAAGGTGTCTCAAAAGCCAGGCACTGACCCAAGACCCATCTGTGGTCCCTGGGCGAGAGTTGGTGACACTGCAGACAGTCACAATCTTATTGTGAGTCATGCAATCTTTTATATATTTTTTCTTAAAGGCCCAGCTGTTGGAATCATGAGACTGCATGAGGATCTCAGCTTTCAAGGAAACTTAAAACATGAAGCAAGTGCAAATTAAAGGCTCAGAAACCAGAAGGCAAATAAAAAGAACTCCAATTTAAAAACAAAAAACAGAAAACCTGATTTTCTGGGACCTGATTCTTGATTTCTCAGCACATGGGGCTGGGAATACTGTCTAACAATGCAGGCGTGGCGGGAAACACCAAAGTTCATCTGCCATTTTGGAAGGTGGGCTACCGGACTGCAGGGAGCTGCAGGCTTCAGTGAACATCAAACGCAGAGCTGTTGTGTTGTGTTAAGTATTGTATATAATACTTAAACAAAAATAATGTAATGTTAAATACAAACTCCCCAGACCTTAGTAACATAGAACAATCACTTCTTAAGATTTCAGCCCTTATCTCTGGATAGCACCTTTGGTCCAAGCGCTTTTAACATGGCTACAATAATTTTAGTCTTACCTAGATCTACTGCTTTGAACAGGGCAGAAGGCATTTATGTCAAGGTTTGGGCCCTCACACATTGGAACTTTGGTTGGAAACACAGGACCTGATGCTATGGGTTGCTGACAGCCTCCAACAAGGCTAAGTATTTACTGTAATGACAGCTAGAGGTTCACCTCTCAGCGGGAGGCATTCTGCACCTTGCCTGGAGTCCTTAATAAGGACCACTCAGGTCAACCCACAAATACCTGCCTTCTAGAAGCAACCAGCCCTAGAAGCAAGTTGGTCCCCTTTGCTGTCTGACATGGTCCTTATGCAGGGCCAGATCCTGTGCAGTTGCCTTAAGAATTTTGATAACATTCAGAAGAGCGTACACTAAAGAGTAGGGCTGGCCGACAAATGAGAATTCCAAAAAGTGTCAGGTTTCAAAGTTTGTTTTCATTCCAGATCAGAATGAAAATGAAACCGACTGAAATTGTTCATGGAAAAAAACGAGAAAGAGAGAAAGCCTAGAAAGAATAACCCAAAGACTGTGGTTGGGGAAAAAGCAGGCGGGAGTAAGAGAGAGCAAGTGAGCCTAGAATAGCCAAAAGACTGGTTAGGACACTTGGCAGGGATGTAGAAGAGCCAGGCTCAAATCGCTGGCCTGCTGCCAGACTCAGGTTATTGGCAATTCTGGGGTGAGTCTCTCTCCAGAAGGTCCAGGATGGAATTGAGAAACCTTCCCAATGAAACCTTCGTCAAAAGACCGTTTCTATGAAAAGTTTTGGTTTTGACAAATCAGCATTTTCCAACCAAAAAAAGTTTGGTTAAAAAATTCCTGACCAGATTCAGTAGAGAGTAACTAGATGGGGCTGGTAATGAAATGCACTGTGTCCACTGATGAGTTACGTTTTTAAGTAGAGAAGCCTCTACTTATTTTGAAGCATTTCTGTGCTTTTCTCCATTTATGGGAACCACACTATAACTTCCCTATCGCTTTTATGTTGTACACATAATAAAGATTTTTTTCTTTTTTTAAAAAATGTCTTGTTTTAAATTATGAAAGTTAAGTCTTTTTTTCAGCAGCTGTTTTTGTTATAGTTTAAGGTCCATGATCTGGAACTTTACAACAAAATCAGGCATTTGTTAAGTTTAGGCATCAGAAACAACATAATTAAAATATTCATTTAGACATGAAAGTCTTTTCAAAATATTAAATTCAAAGAATGTAGCAAATTCACTTAGGGGACTGGTTTAATTCAGCTTTCAAAATCATATTTCCCTTTAATAAAGAAAACAATCTAGTAGCCAGAACTCAAGAATTACAGGAGGCTACTAATGTATGTGCACTTTTATGTTCTTTAAAAATGCTAGGACCCCAGCTAGACTCTATTACAAATTTACATTTTGTAAAAGACTTGGGACCATGCTATTGTTTCACATCTGGTGACCACTTTAGAGCTGTAAATAAATATAACTATTTAACCATACAAGAAAACCTCAACAAAGCACCTGCAAATAGCTACATTGGCTTCGATTACACCAAGTGCTTTGTATGCTGAATATTCATTTCTTTGCCATATTCATTGCTGAAGTTAGCTATTTTAAAAATTAATTAGGCAATTATACTCGTGGGGAAACCACTCTCATAATTTTGCTGCTTAATCAAATCCCAGCTACCAAATTATGAACCTGATCCTGCCACTCTTATTCAAGTCAAACGCCTATTGATGTCAACGGGGTTTTCCCTAACTAAAGATCAGGACACACCCGTGTACTCATTTGCTTTTAAACAATGGCTTTGACTTTAGTCTTAGGAATATGAAAATGTTAGTGAATCCCACATCATAGCCTACAAGTTTCTCAAGTGAGACTGTGGTATATTTATACTTTCCCTAAATCCTTCTTTACATTAATGCTCAGCTAAAACCTGGGGATTTAGCTGAAGAGTCTTTCTTGCAAGGCCCAGTGACAATTGGCCTATTTTTTTTTAAATCAATTACATATTGTTACAAAATGAAAAGAGGTTGTAAAAATATTAGCTATGATTAATGCTCAGCAGTGCTCCCTGGTTATACATTGTTCTGTTTGCACAGGTGGGTCTGTGTAATTTCTCTAAGGGGCCAGATGAATTAATTCCCTTATGGTGCTTATAAAAGAGATCCTCTTAAATGCATGATTGTGTATTGGCTTCTGGGTTGGGTTTAACTGACTGTGCTTGCAGACTGCAGTCCACAAGAAAGTATTTGGGGCATAATGTATGGCTCTCTGCCACACTTTGCTGGGCTCCTCAACACCCAAACACCCTCCATCAATGTACACTTCAGCCAGGACCAGGTTGATCTCATGGTGTCATGCAAGAGAACTGTCTTAATGCAGTCTGCTCAGATCATTGTTCCTTATGATATCAAGTCTGATGCCTTTAGAGCTGCTGCACTGACATACTCTGCTGAGCTTGCTACTTTAGACATCTGTGTGATGTGTCAAGGGGCATACACTGAAGCGTCACAAGCTAGGAAGAGGTAAGCCAAGTTCAGTCAACGATAGATGGGTCTGGTGGTGCAGAAGATTACTAAATGCTGACAGTTGTCTTTTTGGTATTAGATTCTTAAAGCGGAATCCCCCCTTGCCAAAAAAAAAAAAAATGTAGGATTGAACCCAGACGCTTCATTCCTTCAGCTAGACTATGAGTGGAGAATCTAACATATTTCCCATGTACGTAGTCAACTCTTTCCCATTTAATGGAGAGTGGAACTTTCTGCGCAATTGCTAAAATGAGTATGTCGTGGAGGAAAAAAAACCAATAGGAAGGACAAGAAGTTTTGCAACCTGAAGGAAATCATGCGTCTGCTTAATATACTGAAGCAATTGACCATGAAAAGGTCATCCTTGGGAATTAATTATCTCTAGACTTTGCTACTGACAAGGTCACTGTCTACAAGAACGATTTCCAACTAATACCACTCACTGCCACCTAGCACGGGCGGTGGGTCTGGCAGAACGAACTTCCTGCACAACTGCATGTGCTCAGCTGGTTCCAACATCGCACTGATGGTAGCGGCACTTCAACACACTGAGCCAGCACAGCAGCGGAAGCAGATAACCAGGAGTGAAGGGGTTAAGTGCCTGTCACAATAAAAGCCTCTGGGGGCACTTGACCTTTTCACTTTTTTTTTTTATTCCGGAATCAGCATTTTGTGCCTGTTTGAGGAGGTTCATCCACATCTGTCTTCATTCTTCCGCCTCCTATAGAATTGTCCGCTGCCTCCCACACAAGGTCCAAGTGTCCCATTAAGTACTGAGTAACCTGTGTGGGTTAATATGAATTTAGGGCAAAGCTACATCGGAAACACAAATCCTGTGCAATGACCAAGTGACTTACATGAACGTTTAACGTATTCGGGGCATACGTTTCCGTTCGTGTTTAAACCCACCTTTGAACAATAGCACATCACAGCGTAACCCATGCAAAGAAATATAAAAACAGAAGTACTGTATTGTTATTCATATAAGCAACAGTCTCACAGCGATATTAAACATCTTAGTTATTGACATGGACATTTTGAATTATCATTTTAAAATATATAAAAAATATATAGCAACAGTATGAGTAAGTGGTCATGTAGATCACAGCCCTTGTTCTTTCATCCAGCTATTCTGATAGCTTATGAACTCCCTTGCCCCAGGAGAAAGATTTTACAAACCTTCCTGGATGAGATAAACTGGGACTAGGCACTTGAGACTTCTCGCACTGGAGTTAAGGAGAGTTTTGCATTGACTTAAATAGGAGTCTGTCCCAATCTCAGGGCATGTGCATGTCATTTATCTAACCAATGGTTTGGGTTCAAATAAAGAGCAGACGCTCCAGTCTCCCCTTGCACAGGAGTTTCCACCCAAGTCTTCCATTGATGGAGGGGGTCCTGCTTAGACAAGATAGAGCCTGTGAATGATCCAAGATGAATTGTCCTGAGGAGATGGGCTTTACACTGAGCCTTGAATACTGATACAGAGGGACTTCTGTGGATGTATCAGGATGGGAGATCCTTAGGTAGGGTCCTTGAACTGAGAATGTCCGGCCTCCTATGCAATCCAGATGAAATTCTTTATCAGATGGGGGCCGGATCCTGCTCCCATGGGGAACCTTGACCTCAATGGGAACAAAATCTAGCTATCTGCTTTAGGCATTTATACGGCTCCCATTAACATAGTATATGAGCATCTCACCATCTTTTAATGCATTTATCCTCACTGCCCCTGTGGGTAGGGAAGTGCTATTATCCCTGGGGAATTGAGGCACAAAGAGGCTAAATGACTTACCCAAGGTCACACAAAGTCTGTAGCAGCGCAAGAACTTGAACCCACATCTCCCAAGACAAAAAGCTAGTATCCTACCCACTGAACCCTCTTCCTCTCTGTGTAGAGCCAGCTATATACGACAGAAGCAGCAAGAGTTCAAGTCTGGCATTTCGGAAGAAGAGGAATGGAGCTTCCTGATGGAACAACATTCAAATACTCCCTCTCCTTTTCCTTCAACTAAGTTTGTCCAGTGGGACCTTCACCAGAGATGTAAGTGTGTCCCGTGATTTTACTTTGATGACATGGCAGCTAGCTAGCTCAAGATACAATGTGCCTGCTATTCGTGGACCGTGTCCCAAGTGTCCCATTAAGTACTGGCATATGAACAGAAACAAGTCTGGCGACCACTGCAGAATTGCTCCACAATTATGGAAAGCCCTTCTGCATACTTTATGCATCTTCGGTGCACAGTTACCTGCAGAGGATGGCAGCCTCCCAACCTTGGCAGGAACCGTTTTACTGCGCATCCAGAAATAAAATTGCAACCTACAAGAAAAATGCTTGAGGATCTCAGATGGTCTGCATCGCTCTCATTGTTCCACCAGAGTATGAAAATAAAATGTAGCCTATTTTCCATGAATTGTCCCTAAAACACAGTATCACAAAAAGCTTTCAAGAGAATTCATTGCAAGCAAGAGAGTTAGAAAGTTTTAAAGCAAAACATACAGAAGTGATTCAGCCTGGGAGTCTCACATCAGCCCTGATCTTGCAAACATCTTGCATACATGCTTAACTGTAAAGTGCAAACTGAGTGTTTGCAAGAGTGGGGCCATAGATGGAGCAACACAAGAGGAAAAACCCCAAATGTGAAGAATATAAGAGAAAGATGACCAAGAGGAGGCCAAGACTGGAGATGCAGAGTCAGCAGGAAGTCATGTAGATAGCTATGGGGCCTGATTCTGCTCTTACTTACCCTGGAATAAATTAGGAGTAACTTCTTTGCAGTTGGAGCAAAACTGGTGAATCAGCATTGGAGTGATGAGCAGAGGGAAGCTTTGCAAACCAAGAGGGAAAATTTGAAGTGGATTCAGTGATAAATGGGAGCCCAGGAAAGGTGGTAAAGGACAGATGGCAGGATATGGACTTGCTTCCGGTCAAGACAAATCCACTGGATCTAGTCTCTCTCTCTTTTTCACACATCCCTTCTCACAAAAGAAATTTTTGGGGGAGGGAAGAATAACCTGCTGTAAAAATACAGTCATCTTTTTTAAAAAGGGTTTTACAACATTTTTTTCTTTACACCTTTCCATCAGTTTCAACTCAACACACCTGGCTAAGATGTGGCTCTATCTGCATGAGAGGGACATGGGGGGAGCAGGAGCCCAACAGGAGCTCCAGAGATGTTCCCCTTTACTCAGGCACATATCCTTGCAGAGGTGAAAACATGTGCTTCATTGTTGACATTCCAGCTGTCTGTCATATCTATCTATGCACAGAGCACACTACTGCAGTCTAACAGTTTAACCCAAGGCCACTTGCTTAAGCATTCAAAAAGGCATTTTGAAAGCAAAGTTACCTACATTAAGAGAATTAAGATTTTTTTCCCTGCTAATTGTCTATATCAGGGATCAGCAACCTTTGGCACATGGCCCGACAGCTGGTTTGTTTACCTGCCGTGTCCACAGGTTTGGCCGATCGCAGCTCCCACTGGCTGCAGTTCATCGCTCCAGGCCAATGGTGGCTGCGGGAAGCAGCGGCCAGCACATCCATCGGCCTGCGCCACTTCCCGCAGCCCTCATTGGCCTGGAACGGCGAACCGCGGCCTATATCCCTGGTCTATATAATAGTAGTGTCAAGAGACTCTATCTGAGATCAAAGCCCCATTGGATTAGGCACTATATGAACACACCCCCAGCCCCAAATTGTATGCAGTCTTCATAGACAAAGTAGGATGATTGTCCCCATTTTACAGATGGGGAAACTCACAAAGAGAGAGGGAAATGGCTTCCAGGACCCTGCAAATAGAACCCCGGTCTGATTTCCAGTCTAGCATCCAATACACTGGATTCCCACTGCCTCATCAAAAATGCTGACCCTAATGAAAAGCAATGTCCTCGATATCAGAGTATGAGTGCTGTTCTTGAACAAACAGGCTCCAGGTTTTTGGAAGGATTTGAACTGGAAACCAATCTGCCTGCATTCCCTACTGATTTATTTTCTAAAAATCTATCATCCCTAAATTGATGTTGGCTTTCCATTTCTCAACCTGCTGTTCAGTGACAGAGTAATCTAAAAGTTATTGATCAGTTGTAGCTCTATAACCATAACATCTCTTTCCAAGTGCCCTCATGTTGCAAATATAGTACTGCACAAGTATAAGTGGCAGGGCTGCTAATGCAACAACATCTTTGTTGCTTACCGATCCAGCAGTCATGCAGTAATATAACATGGAGAAGTGTTCTACAGGCCAGCCTCAAAATGGTGCAAGTAGATTTATTAAACTGAAAGGTGTGATTCTCTTTCAATGAAATTCACTTTGCAAACTAATTTCAATCAGTAAGGTAGAACTAAGACATGACATCATACAAATACCAATTAGAACTTCTTCATTGGAGCCCTACTCATGTGCATCTGTGAATGAGACAGATTTTCAGAAGTACTCAGTGTGGGCCAGCTCTGATTCCACTGAAATCAGTGGGAGTTTTGCGACAGGCTGCACTCTTTTGCAAATTCAACCCATAATGTACAGGTAGTGTGATGCATGGCCTGTCTGTATATCTGCATAGGGGAAATCCCTACTGGTGGTAGCTGTTCTTTGGTCGAGCACAGGTTTATTGGCACCCTGAACATACATTTGCTTTCAGATCTTCTTTGATTCCCAACCATCAGATCAACGGCAACGATGGGGCCAAATAAGTCTTGCTACCACTTCCCAGCTTTGTTCATCTTTAAACCTTTTTTGGTCTATAGGATTCTTCATCCCGTCTAGCCAATTCATCCTCAGTCTTCCCAGCACTAAGAAGTTGATTCCTTGCTCTTATATATTAGTAATCAATGAGCTGGGGCTTCATCCCTTCCAGAAGCAGCGGCAAACAAGCCATTTATGTCTGAAGGAAGATCTGCTACATTGCAACAAAAGATGCTGGGCCTGAGTTCCAGAAGAGTTGAGCATCTGCAATTCCCCTTGACATGAAGTGGAAATGTTGGCAATTAGCACCTTGGACAGTCAGGCCAGTCCCTTGCTTTGTACTCCGTTGTGAGCTGTGAGATCATAATACAGAAGAGCTAATAGCTCAGGACAGCTGCAAGTACCATAAGCACAGACAAGCCTCATCACACAACTCTGCCAATGCTTCTCAAGTGGCCAGACAACACTACTACAAGTCCTGGGCTTCTGAGCACATCAGAACAAATAAGTGCTGGTTAGACCTGGTCCTAGTCAAGTAGGGGCTTGGAAAAGTACTTCAAATTGGGTTGGAAATTAGGCCTTCAGAGATGAAGGACAAGTGCATTGACCCAACGGAGACACATCCCAAAAGCCATAAATTCAAATTAGAAATGCGCTGCCTGACCCAACAATAATGTGTTCGTGAATCAATATCTATCAGCGACTGTTGCTTTACCCAGACAAGCTTGCAGTGAATTAATAGCTGCTGTCCAATCTTCCGTTTAAATGATAGCTGAATCACGTTTATTTTACATTGCATCACTGTCACTTACATTGCACGTGACTTGATATGCACCGTGTGCCTCCATTACTAGAACAAGGACATCTCCAAAAGGAGCTACAGATCATGGGGACTGTGTTGTTCTCACTTGAAACTATTAAAGTCAAGTGCACTGAGGGCATGTCCACATTACAAAATTAAGTCGACCTAACTTATGTCGACATATAGGTGCCACCGTAACTACATTGCTTGTGCGTGTCTGCACTTTGCTCGTTGGGCTGGTGGTGCGTGTCCTCACAAGGTGTGCTTGTACCAATTGTGCGGTCAGGGTGGGGCATTGTGGGATGGCTCCTGAAAGCCAGTAACAGTTGACATAAGCAACACAGTGTCTCCACTGATACAGCATCGATCTAATTACATTGACATTGACTCTACGCCTCTTGTGGAGGTGCAGTTAAGTCTTCGTAGTGGGGAAGTTGTGTTGGCAGGAGCGAAATTTTACTGTAGACACTTATGTAGTAGACACTTTTGCATTTAGTGGCTTACCTTAGGCCACATGCTTTGAAGTAAAAGTGGGGAAAGACTTTGTATGCTTCAAATTTTGTACATCGGGGCCAATGAGAACAAAATAGCATGTGTTCTCTCTCTCCTCTCCTCTCTCCGCCCACACTTCTTAGAGAGAGATTCGGAGCCCCCGTGGCAGTGGTGACTCTGAACGTGTGTGCACTTAGAAAAATAAATGGCAGGAGTCCCTGCTGCTGGAGCAAGGTTTATTTGGCATTTCCTTTAGTGCCCTTGGGGGATTCAAATAGGGGAAAACAAATAGGCAAAACAATCGACTAATACTCATTTTCCTGTCATCTAAGAGCTAAATATCCCTGGATGCAAAAGGATTCAAGCACCAAATTTAATTTCCTAATTATAAAAGACAATAGGGCAATTACTGAAGAGCTTTCACCCTACTAGTTCTGTACAAACACACAGCCCTAGCTTCTTCAAGAGATATTCTCAGAGGGTGGGGTTACATAATATGAACAATCTTTAGATTAATACAGGTGGCTTCACTTCTATAGGAACCTTGAATGAACACACATGAAGAGCTGCAGGTTCTTTTGACTATGTATACACGGCACAGTATGTTTTAAATATGTGAACTCCCTTCTCCAAATTTGCACTAAAGTTAAGCTTATTGCAGGTATACTAACAAATTATTCAAGTGTAACTTGATGCACAGTATCCAATTTCCTATGACTAGACTATGTGCATTTACCTATCTGGCCACTAAATCCCTTTTCCAAGCGCATCCAGAAACTGCAATGGAAGATACCGAGAGAAGAATTAAAGCAAGTCCCTGTTTAAAGCTGGCAAACAAAACTGTAATATGGACTCATAACTTATCAGCTGGACACACCTGTCCGAAGCTAGGAGGCGCCTATAAAAACCTTAGTAATGGCTGTCTATTGCCTTGCTGAATCAGCACTTCCAGAACTGCTGTGAGCAAGGACAGGACAAGAAAGGATAGGGTAAGATGGGGGAAAAGGAAGGAGAGGCATGGAACTCAAGTGAAATGAGAAAGGGGAAAGAAAAGACTGGAGATAGATGAGGGCAAAGAGGAGGATTTGCTGTGGAACACATAATTATGTGCAACAAAGGTTCACCTATGAAGGGACAACGCAGCTTCCCAGAAGTCTTTACTTTCACTTTTGTTGCTCAAGTAGGTGCACAGATAGTAAAAAAAAAAAAAAAAAAAAACTCTGAAGTAAGTGCTGGCTCTTTGCAAGACTCCTTCATGAAGACCACAAAATTATTCAGTAGAACCAGAATTCAATATAACCTCACTACTTTGCAAGATTTTTCTTGGGTTGCTCCTGCTCATCTTTATGCCAGCTAATAGGTTCTTCTGTTTAAGATGACAGAGATGCCAGCAGAATGGAGGAGCAAGCAGGGAATTTGAATTTACAATTATGATGAATGCAAATGGAAAGATTTCAGAGCTTCCCTAGAATGTGTTGGCCGCCCCGATCCTAAGCTTATATAAATTGCCATCACAACATTGAACTGCTGAGGATCTGGTCAACTGCATCCCACATGGAAACTTGCATTATGTGATTGCTGCTCCTGAAAGGCCCGTTTTCCCCACCCCACCTCAGCTCATTTGTGTGTCTCATGCACCTGTTATGTCCGTTTAGAAACTCTTTGGACTAACATTTGCTATTTGTTTGTACAGAACCTACCACAATGGAGACCCAACCTGGCTGATCTCCAGGTCTTATCACAACAAAAAATGTTACATTAGAATAATAATAAAATAGCTTTAACCAACAATTGCAGACTGTAAGTGTTACATTGGCCCACAATAGTTTTGCATGTAATAAGAAACAGTTTCCATGGTTTTCCAGTGGTCCCAGTGCTGGCAATGAAATGGAAACCTACCATGAGTAATGCTGCGTGTTCAAGAAAACATTCGTATCCCTTTCCGGCCCTCCCCCCCCCCCCGAGCCTACAATGTTCATTGCACAGAATTCCATTGGAATCAACAGGAGTTTTGAGTACAGGTCAGTTGCAGAACCAGGCCTTTAGATGTTTTCCATGGTTAAGGCACAGGGCTGGGAATCAGAAGACCTGGGTTCAGAAGGCTCTGTGACCTTAGGCAACTCCCTTAATCTCAGTGTGCCTCAGTTCCCCACCACTCACTTACCCTTACACTTTGATTTGTCTGTTCAATTGTTATCTCCTCAGGGCAGGGACAGTCTCTTATGACGGGTGTATACAGCTCCGATTTCAGTTGGAACACGAGGTTCCACCGTAATATTGTTCTGTGTTTGCACAGCACAATGGGCCCTGGTCCGTGACTAGGGCTCGTACATGCCAAGAGAATACAGACGCTCTCCAACTTATTCGTGTAAGTCGAATTTTGCGTAAGTCGGGTTTGCGCAACCTGGGGAGCGTCTGTACAAATAAACAATAAAATAGTTTCTTGGTGGTGAACAGTTTAGATTTAGAAATATAGTGCAGATTTAGTGCAAATGTAGTGCAGATTTAGTGCAGATTTAGAAATATAATGTACATGATTCTTTTCCATTAAACCATCATGAACAAACCATTAGTTTTATTTTATTGGTGGCCATTTAGTACTGTCTCTTTGCCAGTGTTGGCCTTGGCTACAAGCTGAGTCCAGCCACTTTCACTTCCAAGCCAGCACCTTTTATCTTCACTTCAATAACCTCTTTTTTTAAATTGCCTGGCAGCATGCAAGAGGAGTAGGCTCTAGCACCTGTGCAGTTTCAAGAATTGTCCAGGGAGTGCAGCCAGCAGATATCGCCTCTCTCTGAATCCTCAGTGCATCACTTTCGCAATGCAACTCAGCTCGGCAGGGATAGCTATCTTGGTACAAGTGTGAATGCACTGACATAATGTGATGTTAGCATGGGTGTGACTGTCCTAATACCCACCCCAAGCCTCTGAGCATGCTCACTATGACCTAGTTCTTTTCAGAAGCCAGAGCAGACTCGGTCTTAGGAGGATGCTTGTGCAATAAATAAGTGTTGTGTGTTCTCTCCTGACCAACCTGCTTCCTGAACACTTGCTAAACATTCCAACTTTCACCAGAAAGGAGGGGAAAAAAGAGCAAGAGGCCCTAGGCAGCTCCACATGGTAAATCAGAAGCTAGGAAGGGGCCCATTTCAGTTTGATTTGTTTCGGCACTCTAGCTGTGAGATGAAATCAGAGATGAAATCTGAGCAATTTCTTGCTTCCCTTCTTTCTGGACAGTATATTAACACTATAAAGAAGACTGAACAGTGGGGCTCCCACTCCCACATTGTCAAGGCCCATTTCAAAGACAGTGGCTGAAATTCCCCATGCTGCCTTTGTTACTCCTGAACTCAGGTCTCCTATATGGCAAACGTTACACTTTTCCGAAACCACTGGGGCAAGTTAATTAAAAATGAGCTTCTGGAGATGGGCGCATTTACTGGACTTCTGTGTGATATACCCTTTACATTCAGGCTGCTTTATGTCTCTGGGGGTAAAAGTGGGTAAGGTGAATGTTCTGAAAGGTGATCAGAAAGGTGCACCCACAACTCCTGCTATTGCTGTCAGGAGTCACATCTATAACTCCCTGTACATCAAACTGGAAATGTACCACTCGATTACAAAAATCGTGCCTTAATCTGTTACAGCGTGAATGGGCATTATAGAGCCAAATGACAGGTTCTCCTCCTGTCAGTCCACTCCTCTCCCCAATGAGCTTTCTGGAAAAAGCTACGGTCACAGAGAGAACTATATAAGGAAGAATGTAATGCCTTTCAATTTTCTTTTCCTGATAGGAGTTACCATTCCTTGAGAGCCATGGAAAACATGTTACAGACAGTTTAAATGACTCAAAGGATAGTTGAATCAACTAATCAGAAAAAAAAAGGGGGGAAGTGTATTAATTAAACAGCTTTACTCATGCAGAAAAGCTGCCAGCATGAACATTTTAAATTACCTGGGCACACCTAGTGGATTTGCATTTCCTTGGCATAAATTTGCTCTGCCCTACAAAGCAACATACATTTCATAATTCCATCTGAGCGAATAACAAAAGAGAACTGACAGCTAAGCACCACCTTCCACACTTGGGGGCTATAGCCTTTTCCGAGGGATTTTTTTAGCTTATGCAGAAACCGGCTCTTGACTAGATGCTGCGACAGGAAGTTTAGAGTCTGCTATAAAAGTAAAGGCTAAAGAAAAAAAAGCTTCCAGAAAGAAAGGAGGCGGAGCCTTGACCAGCAGGAGGGTAACTGCATTGCATTGTTCTATATTAACATAAAATAAGGCAGTAGAAATGGATGTCCATCAACAGAATTAGAAAGAACTAAGTGAGTTTTTAAGAACAAAAGGTTTACTTATTTAAATTACAGGAGATGAAAAACAGCTGGGAATGCAATTTATAGCACAAAGTACAAAGCTACAAGACTGTTAAATGTAATTATATTTCAAAGTCCTTTTTTCCTTCATTTAAAACTAAACATGTACAATCATTTTAACTAAAATAAAACTAAGGACAACATATTCCTTAGATGTTCCATCCCTTTTTTTAATTGCTTTCAAATTCAGCTCATCCGTTTGTATTAACTAAATAGTTTGATTCCCCCCAGCCCCCATAGGTCGCCCTTTCAAATATGAGACTAAAGCTTTAAAAAAAAATTACAGTATGTGAAGACCTTATTTTTTTAAAAATACCTCTTACTATTTAATTCACAGCGTTTAGATCGCACTTTCATATTTGGCGTTATCATTCTTCTGCACAAAGGAAGAGTGGAAAAGTAGCTGACTCTAATTAAAGGCACTATTTGTTACTTTTGATTGTTACATTTGGTCACAGCAGAGATGTACACCAATCCAGATATTTAAAGTGGGAAAAGGAAAAAAGAGCCTAAATGTTCTATTTCAATGGAGGGGAGCGAATAGACCTAACACCATGATGAAACTTGAAATCAAGGGCTGGCTTTTCAAAAATACTCAGCACTGATCAATGGTAAACACCCCTAGAATGATACTTTGGCCCCATTGAAGTCAGTGGGTGATTTTTCCTTGATTTCAGTGGAGCCAAGATTTCATCCCCACTGTCTTCAACAGAAGCAGGACTTAAAACTGAACTTTAGTCCAGTCTCATCACTTATTATATAAAGTCCATCAACCAGAATTTAAAAATATATTAGTGATTGCTAATGTAAAGTCACACTATTAAAGCCAGATACTACAAGGGACTAAGCATCCTTGTTTCCTTTTGACTTCAGACTGTACTTGACACTTAACAGGATTGGGACCTCATATTGGGAAGCAAAATTTGAGCCAAATTCAGCACAGCAGGGAGTCTGTCCTTATTCAGCAAAACATTCGAGCACATTCCTAACTTTAAGCACATGCTTAAATCCATAAAGCATGTGTTTACAATGAGGAATATGCTTACGTGTTTTGCTGATAGGATGGAATTCGGGCTTAAATTTTCATAGAGTATTTCCCAGAGCCCCCCACACCCTCCCCCAACATGCTATAAAAACTCCGGGGGGGGGTTGAAAATATTTACTGGAGCTCTGCTCCAGACCGCTCCGGCTGAATTTAAGCCCTGGATGGAATTAAGTGTTTTTCTGAATGAGGGCCTTGCTTCTCTCTCTCTCTCTCTCTCACACACACACACACACACACACGGCTGGCCAATACCAATGAGCTATAAAGAACAGATGCACAAAATAAAGATAAACTAGTAGAAATTCTTGTTTTACAAAGTCTAGTATCCAGTCTCTGAGAGAGGCCAATTTCAAAGGCTTAAGAGGAAGTTGCAAGAAACCCACAGTAGGCAGATATGGGGCAATCTATCCCTCACATTCATTATCTCTTAAAACCTGAAGCAGGAGGTTAAATATAAAACTGGATGAAATTTTTCATACAACCCTTTTTCTTTTGGGGGGGCTTAGAGGCGGGAGTGAAAAATGTAGATTCAGGTTGTCCAAAATATTTTGTGCATTTGCCAAATTGTTTTGGTCAAAAGCAAGCCAAAACATATTTTTAATTATTTGACATTTTCTAAACAAAACATTTTGACTTTTCAATATGAAACAACTTTTCAAATTTTACCTCAAATTTAATTTAAATATTTTTTTTAAATGTAAAAATTAGACCACCACATTTTGGGTTAAAAAGAATAATGTGCCTGATTCAAAATTATTTATTTATTTTCCAATTCAGCCATCAACCCCCTCCACCCCCATCACAAAAGTTATTCACAAACCTCTAGTTCAGGGGTTCTCAAACTGGGGGTTGGGACCCCTCAGGGGGTTGTGAGGTTATTACATGGGGGTCCCGAGCTGTCAGCCTCCACCCCAACCCACTTTCCCTCCAGCATTTATAATGGTGTTAAATATATTAAAAAGTGTTTTTAATTTATAAGGGGGGTCACACTCAGAGGCTTGCTATGTGAAAGGGGTCACCAGTACAAGAGTTTGAGAATCGCTGCTCTAGTTCAATATCTCTTCCAAAATTTATGTTCACATTATAGGCAGAACTGAGTACCTTCTCTTTTCAGACCATGTTTTCAATTCCTTAGACATTTGTCAAACTTTAGTCATTTGGCCTGAAAATTTGTATGCAAGATGTTTGCGCTGGGCTGAATGGGCTGTGGGGAGAGCGGAGTTTGAGCAAAAACAGTTCAACCATTTCTGAGAATGAGGTTAGGGATAAATGTTATTTTGCCAAGGTTAAAAAATTATTGCAACCAGTTTGTTGAGAAGCCCTCCATGCTTTGGGGCAAGAGTTTGAAATTTGACAGCAGAGTCACCCTGGGAGTCAGGGATGGGTGGTGAAAAAATGTCCAAATTTGGCCAGGTTATAAGGCTGTGAAGATCTCACTTTGTACATGCTCTCTAAAGGTTTGATGACGTTTGGCAGCTACATTCTCTGGAGATTCTTTCTGCACAGGGCATTCTCCAGCCAGGACTACAGCCGCTGTGCTGGACTTTCACTCTAATTCCCCCTATTGGTAGCCAGGGGCATAGGAACTGAGAGCCTCTCTCTGTCCTGTGCTCTCCACACTCCCACTGCTGCTGCCAAGAGAGCGAGGAGGAGGAAGCAACCGGTCTGAAATGCAGAGGGGGTAAAGAGCCAGGCCTGGCAGTAGACAGAGTAGATTGGGACCAGGAGCCTGGCTGGGAAAGATGGGGAACTGAGGGCTGGGAAGGAGAGGAGATGGATACTGGTGCTGGTTGGGCAAGGAGACTGGGACTGGGAGCCAGCTGGGGGAACAGGAAGAGACAGATTGGATGAAGAGCCGTGAGGTAAGGTGATTGGGACTGGCTGGGCAAGAAGAGAGGAACTGGGATGAGGACCCCAGGAGGAGGTGGGGTAGAGATTGGGATGGGGATGAGGATCTGTGGGGAGAGACAGGACTGGCACGGCACAGGGGCAGGCTAAAGATGACACAGGCAGATGGGCTCAGGAGTCTGTGTGTGGTGGTGGGAGACATGACACAGAGGCAGAAGGGCTGCCCTCCAGACTCAGCATGGAACCCAAGATTCCGGAGTCTCACCGTTCCTCTGCTGTCAGCAACTATCTATTTCCTGTGGCAATGAGTTCCACTTAGTTTTTACTTATGTATTGTGTTGTATTTGATATTAGTATTTGCCTATTAGTTAATCTTGCCGTGTTGTTAATGCCATTAATAAGTTCACCATATTTCACCCACATACAGGGCTTGTCCACGTACACAGTAGCACCAGTTTAACGAAATATGTCATTTTAAGCCAGATTTGTTAAACCAATGCAAAAGGCTGTGTGAACACTCTTATTTTGATCTGAGTCTTATTTTGGCTTAGTTTAAAGTAGATTTAGGGACAGAGTTAAACTAAACTGAAATAAGCCACTCCATACAGTCTTTTGCATTGGTTTAACTAAACTGGTGCAACTTTGTATGTAGACAACCCCACAGGGAAGGTCAGTCTTTCCACCAACTTCTCAGCAAAAATTAAGGCAAGATGCTCGCTTAGACATTGATCTTCATTTTTGTGCAAATCAGGTACTGAAGAGTCTAATCTTCTAAATTGCACACACACAAAATTACAGGTGCAAAATTAAAGGCCCACATGACTCGTCTAGAAATCAAAATGTTGATGTGAGGTCATGTGTTACTAAGGCTTCGTTACTTTTACAAAACATACTGTGGAACATTTAATAAGGATTATTATTGTAATTACAAATAAACTGCACTTTTCAATTAGAGGACAAAAAAGTTTTGGGGATGCATTACCCTGGGCTTTTTACTGGGGGTGTTCACTTACTAATTTCCAAAGTTCCTTAATTTGTATTACATCTCTTAGTGCAAGGTGATCAGATGTCCCGTTTTTAAAGGGACAGTCCTGTTTTTGGGGACTTTTTCTTATATAGGTGCCTATTACCCCCCCACTCCTATCCCGTTTTTTCACAGTTGCTATCTGGTCACCCTATCCTAGTGTGACTAAGGCGGAGATTTGTACATGTGGGACTTCAGTAGAACTACTCATCCTGTGAGCAGTTTAGCACCTGAATAAAGTCTCTGTGGGTTCAGGGCCTTGTTGAGTACCTACTATCTGCTACTATTTTCCAATCTGAGGGCCTACCTACCAGCTGGTTGAAAAATCGGGAAAGTTTGCAACAAAAAATTCACACTCCCCATCCCTCCCGCATCAAAATTTGGGGGGGAGGAGGGGAAGGAAGTCACAAAAAATTCATCCCAACTTTTTCATCGAATTTTGGAAGAATCAACGAGCTTTTCAACATGAAGAAAATCTGTCCTAGTGCAAACCCCTAAAGGATGGATACACTTCAACAAAGTAATGCCAGAGTTACCCCGATGTGACAATCTGGTAAATTACTGAAATAAACTGCACCAGTGCAGATTCCATTTTGTTATCATCATCACCACCAGCATAGCATGCCGGAGCGCTAGTCATAACCCGGGACCATTTGTGCTAGGAGCTGAACAGACACAGGACAAAAATGGTCTCTGCCCCAAAGAGCTGACAATCTAAGCGTGTATCTACTCTGTGTTTGTACAGTGCCTAGCACAAAAGCATCCCATTCTCATTTGGCTTTTAGACACTATTGTAATAAACATTAATAATAATAATAATAAATCAATGCAGCACATCTGCACTAGGAATTTGTACTACTGTACTTACACCAATGCAAACTTCTCAAAGGTAGATAAGGTCTCAGAAATAGGATTATTCTTTTTCAAATTGAGGTGTCCAGGTTTGATCTCTGAAATCCTGGGGTCTTCACTGCATTCCCCGCCCCATTCCCTTAATGTTGTATTTGTGAAGGAAACAAAATTGCAGGACAGTGTGAAATGCATCCAAGTGACTTTGCACATCAATAAGAGAATGCTGTTGACACTGGCCCAAATTCTGAACTATTACAGAGAACTTTTCAATCACAAGGCTTCATCCTGCCACCTTCTACACACAAACAGGCCTCAGGAAGTCGAGGCAGGGTAATTAATAAGAGTCCATAATTAATAAAGAATGGGAAATATTAGGGTGAGAAATCTTCTCTATCAGACTTCAATTGTCATTAGCATTATGAATATTCATGGACCTTATTTATCATTAATATTAAGAATCCTTTTACATGGCTAAAGTGGTGTAAATGGGCCTCAGTGAAAACAAAAGTCTAATCCTCATGCTTTATTCTATGAAGATTTTAATAGCAGGCCCTCAAGAAAGCATGTAAAACCCACAGCTCTTATTGATAAAAGCTGTAGCTATGTGCTCACAATCCCTTAATTACATGACAATCTTTTCATGCATTGTTATAATAAAATACTGTTTTTAAAAGCCTTACATTTAACCTAGCTATTGGCAATAGAACATACTCTGATACAAATGCACTATTCGAGTCAGATGTTTGAAATATGAATGAATGTTTGAATATTCAGTTTTAAATACTCACGATAAAGGAAGCTACAAAGACATGCCATTGATCTAATCCTTGTTTGCACATTCCTTAGGGCTATGCGTGAAGCATAATGAGATTTCTATGTGCCTAAACAACAAAAGGTGTAAAACTGCCTTTTCAGTTGCAAACTTTGTTCATTTATTCCTGTGGCAAAAGAATGCAAATCTTAAGTCATTTTTTTGTGCACTGACAACAAGTCTCTCTCACGAAAAGTTTCTTCAAGAAACAAGGGGAAAGTTCAGAATAAAGTCAAGGTCCCCCATCCACCCCCAAAAAAGAAAATTTCACTTGACTCAATCATATCTGTCAGTTAAAAGCAAGATCTATTTATTCTAGAGAGTGAATTTAAGCTACCCTGCCTACATACAATTAATCAGGATAAGGTTTGAAGAACTTAAGTAAAATACTAATTTCAGTGTTGCTTGGACTCTAAATACATGTGCGGTACATATTTATGCCACATCTCTTAACTAAGAGGCACCAAAGCATTTTCACAGGATAAAACACACAGACACACACACAAAAATCTACATCAATGTATCAATCCATATGATAGTTAAAAGATTTAGAAAGATCTAGCTATTGAACCTTTTGTACGCGAATAGTGGAATAGTTTTATGTAAAGTAATTAAAAGTTGCATGGAGTAACATAATTCACTCTTAATTGGCCTAATTGCCTATTAAATTTTAAGATTCTATGTGGGGGCTGGCCATAGTAATGATTTTTTTCTGCTGTGTAATTCTGCACTTTTTAAATTATGTCAAAGCAAAGAAATTAAAGAGAGGGAAGGCAAAACATTCAAGAGGGAAAAGGTAAGAAAGCAACATTAATGTCAAAATCAGTTTCTGAGCTAGGAATAGCTAAACTTCAAAGCTGATCCAACTGTCTAACTCTACTGAGCATTCTAAAAGGAACTCCTATTTCTTCAAGGAAGATAAAGCTACATACGCAGTCAAACCAATGTTTAATTCAGATTACACTGAACAATACAGAATTATTACTGGAGCCAATTAAACTAAACTTTCACTAACTGACAAGAATGTCATACCAAATCTTATTATTTACAATTCAGGAGCACAGGCTGATGGTACTATAGTCCTGAATCCATATATTTAATGGGCTACAGCATTTAAATGGTTAGTACATCACTATCAGGATTTCAATTGCTACATTTATTTGGTTGCCGGTAACAATACCACCCACTGTTTCTGACTCCAAGGTTTATTTAGCGAATATTCCTCCCTACTATGGGAGCTGTGCATGCAGAAGGACTGAAGAATTGGGCCCAAAGAGGGAATTTTTATTTAAATAAGTCCTTCATTATACAAAAATATTCATGAAAAAATTAACCGTAGGTCAAAAAAGCCACCATATTATTGCAGAAGGATAATATTTCGAATAAAGCAAATGTATAGATCTGTCATTGCAAAGGAAAGGGCGCTGGGAAGCAAGCTATTTAAAAAGATAACCAAGGGAAACAAAAATGAGATGGCTGTTTCAAAACACATCATGGCAGGTTTGCGTAGTCTGAAGCAGCCATGCCCTTGAGAAGTTGCTTAGGAGTGATTACAATTCTGCTCCACGACTTGTGAGCTATCAGCACTGAAGTCTGCCCTCTGTCCTGGGCTGCACCAGTAGGACTCTCCCTTCTTCCAGGGCAGGGAGATTGAACTTAGTACACCCTCTTAATAGATTCTTGCTGTTCAAAACTGGAAGAACACTTTGCTTGCTACACTTCCCACACACAGTCCCTCCAATGAGGACCAAATCCTATGGATCACAGAAGTGCCATGGATGGCCTCAAAAGCAGTGGAACTGGTGCGGTTTTGATGCATAGTTTAGCATCCCTCCATTAAAAGGTCATGCAAAGGCACCAAGCACCTACTGTGAATGAACTATAGAGCACTGCTCTGGGATGTTATTGTCCATGGCAGCAGCAGGGAGGTTGTAGCCAGAGTGAGAACATAGTGAGTTGGACTGCACATATCTCACCAAAGTACATGCATAGCGATCACATAGTTGGCTACAGGCACTACAGGAGTCCCAAAACTGTGGGTTGTACATATGTACCACATCCTGCTGTGGTTTGTTGGGGAGGATTCCTTCTGTCCAACATTCCCCACACAGATCCCGTATGCACAGCCAAGTTACTTAGGTGTTCCATGTAGGACCAGGGCTTTGCCCAAAGTCTGTGAGCAATTGCACTTCTTATAGACATAGCGTAAAGAAGAAAGGGATATTTGGTGGCATTTCCGTTCCCCATATGGCAAGCGAGAGCCCATAGCAGGTATAACCCTTTGTATATTCTGTCTGGATGACTATAGCCTGTGGTGTAGAACCATGTGAAATTCACTGGGTTTACTTTGCAAGTCGTTCATACCAACATGTTCTCTACTTTCGAGTCACATGGTTTTACATTTTTGTACTTGGGGGTTTAACAAGTCAAAGCAAAACCCATTTGTAGATGTGACTGGGAATTTTCGACTGGAATGATTTTTCTGATGAAAATGCAGTTTCCGTGAAAAAGTTGAAGAAAATTTTTGATTTTCCATTAGGAAAATTCAAATATTTGGTTTCTGGTTGGTTCAGCCAGAATTGGAATATTTCATGTTGTTGAACTGACCTGAAACTTTTTGGTTTGAACCAGTTCAATAAAACATTAAATTGAGTTTCCCTATCATCACATTACCGCACCAGAGTTATACTTTGGGCCCCCATTCTCTCCTATGGCTGGGTCCCCCCAGGGAACTACATTTCCTGTAATACAATGCAGATCTCCCTCTGAACTGAGTGGTGCATCTTGGGAGAGGAAGTCTACCAGGGAGCCTGCCCTTACAGGAGAATGAGGGTATCAGGATCCCAAACTACAATTCCCAGGAGACAATTCACCACTGTGGGAAAATGAGGTTTAATATTGGACTGACTCAGAATGAAGTGTTTAAAGTCAGTACAATAAAATGAAACATTCTGATTTCTGGAATTTCAAAAATGTTTCATTTGGATCAAACATTTTAAAGTAAAATCTTTAGACGTTCCTGAATCAAAATGTTTTGGAATTTCCATTCTGAAAAAAAAATTTGAAATGTCAACATTTTGTCCTGATTTGGGATGAAAACTAATGTTGAAATGTCAGAATTTCCCACAGGACAGAAATTCCAAATTTTGCTCAGCTCTACTTATTTGTAGCCTGGTTTCATGACAGAACCACAGATAATTTCTTGTTTCAATGCAAAACCATCACTCACTCCAGCTCATATCTCCCAGCATTTCAAGTGGCTAAAACAGGATGCAGTCCATGCAGGTTTGGCCCATCCACACCTCCATAGACAGAGTCAGAGAGGCAGATGGGAATGTGGGAAATGTTCCGCTTCAACCAGGAAAGCGGATTTTGGGGGTCAAAGCAGGACAGTCCCATGAAACCCAGAACTGTTTGGAGGTGTGCTAGCTAGACAGGAAGGCTCATATGAAAGCTCTGCAAAGCAAAGTGGCGCTATAGATGGAACGGATCTGAATTTCAAGTTTGAAACAAAAACAGCAGAGTATTGTATGGTTCATGGTGGTGGTGTGAACCATTCACACATCCCTGCTATTCTCCACAGACTCTTGCAGAAGCTGGAACGATGGGCCTCTGGACTGAGAGCTGGGTTTAATACCCAGCTCTGCTGCAAACTTCTGGTCAGACTTTGAATGAATCATTGAGTCCCTCCCTGTGCCTCTGCTTCCCCTCTGTAAAATGGGGATAATGATATTTCTCCTCTTGCGCTCACTCACTGTGTCTGACTTGTCTATTTAGATTGCAAACTCTTTGGAAGAGGGGCAGCACCTAACAAATAGGGCCTCAATGTTGGTTGTGGCCTGTAGATGCTACTCTAAAACAAATAGATACAAAATTAACATTAAAGAGTAGTGAGAAAAACAGAGCAATTCCTAGCATTGTAGCAAAACTATTTAAGCAGCCCTACTTCCTTTAATTTATTCACCCTTTGCAGCTGATATCAGACAGATGGCATGCACAAGTCGTGAAACTGAACCAGTCAGCTACCGGAAGTGTAAGGGAGTTAAGAATCAAGGTACTTTCCAAGAAATTACGGGATTTTTCAGAGTTTTATTTTCCAGCAGCAATAAAACTGAACAATCCAGTCTATTTCATTGTAATGGAAAATCAAATATTACAGAGGCTGACATTTGCCAATATTTGGGTGAAAATAGGAAGAAAAACTTTTGACCAGCTTTAATGTTTATTAAAACTTAAAGCCTGTGCAGCAGAGACATCATTTCGAGAATTCTTGGTTCTAACTTCCCCTTCAGTTTTAACTCAGACCTGAGGCCAATAATAGTGTCCGTGCCAACGAGCCAATCACACGCAGTCCTAACCCATTCCAACTAGTAGCACAAGAGAGAGAAAAGAGGGATTACCAATAGGAGAGCAACTGCTTTTTAAGAGGTTCTTAAATACTGGACAATCTGTCTGGCAATACAGAGGGATAGCAGGATAGTGATAAACTCTATTTGTAGAGAAACAGAAGAGTGCTGAAAAAGCCTTTCAAATAAGCAATTTCCCCCTCACATTAGTACTCTCTTGACTGCTAAGCTCTTTCTTTTGTCTCTCTTACCTTGAATGGTGATCAGAAATGCATGATTGGCCAAGCTGCATTGGTTCTAATTCTAACAACATGAACCAGATGAAAAGCATGGAAAAGGAGGAATATTGTTCTTCCCTGAAAACACCAACTGTTAGTAAGAGTAGAAGAAGCTGTAAGAAAAGGGAAAGGATTGATTTTATCACCTGACTAGCCTGCCTGTTTTGGATACTCTGAGTATAGGAACTGCCCAATATCCTATCTCTAAGAATGGTCAAAGCCAGGTGCTTCAGGTCAATTATGTTGGAATTCATCTAGGAAGACCTGGAAAAACTGCATTCCAACAATGTCAACATGATCTGTTTTGACGGACCATTTCAATTTTTCATTTTGAATTTTTTTAAATTATATTTATAGCACAGTCAGAGGTTTTAAACAGCTGAAACTGAAACAAAATGTTTAGAATAACCTGCATTTTTTTCCTCCAGAATTTTTCTTTATGGAAAATTTGAAAATTTGCAGTTTTCGAGCCTTTCTGGACCAAAGCCAAATTTCAAAATCCTTCTTCATGAAATGGAATTTCCATCCAGCTCTATGTAGCAGCCATCACAGTGCCATGTGATGGTAACGAAGACCTTACTTACTTGGCCTAAAAAACACTGGCAAGGCTCTGTGGACACTGCCCTTCTACAGTGAGAGATTTTAAATCTAAATCAAGTTGCTGAAGAATTTCCAAAGTGATGCTGTTATTTAATAGAAAAATAAATGGTAGAGCCAGTAACCATAGCCATCAGCGATCATCGATATTTATTTTGATACTTATTTCACGCTGTCCTTGCGTGCTCCTCATTTTTGGGTATCCAACTTGAGGAACTACGGGTCTGCTCTGAGCACACACAGCTGTAGTTGAGATCAATGAGAGCTCTGGTCTGAACATAAAATGCTAACTACTAAAAAAAAATCAGGCTCTAGGCTTCTCAAAGTGGGCACCAAATTAGCAGGCACTTCTGACATTGATCTTAATGAGACAGTTCCCAAGCTGTAAAATGGGGATAATATCACCCCCACTCCTCACAGTGGTGTTATGAAGATAAAATAAATATTGTCTGAAAAGCAGTCAGATAAACCAGAAACACTGCAGAAAAGCCCATGAGAAAATTAATCATTTTGTATTCGGAACGGGGTTTGACTGGTGTGCAGTAAACAAAGCGTGGGGCCACACAATGAACGAGAAGGATAAAACGAAGTACAGCATAGCTGCCCATTCAGGGAGCACCATCCATCCTGCGCACTGAATGACACAATGGAAAAATAGTATGTGATCATGTAATGAAAGGCTGCCATGAAGCATATGCACAAAGGGGCCAAATTTAAGTTGCACAGGCAGTGTTAATTCTGGCATTTCCTAGCTTTTGAATGCTTGACTTTGCAACTTGAATGTTCTATGAATGGAGGGATTTTTGCATGGGCTATATACTCATTGAGCATAGACAGGTTAGTGTAATGGTCAAACACTCAGCTAATGAGACCCTGCCCTAGGAGATGCTAGGCTTCCTCAACTCCCATTACATTCAGTGGGAACCCAGGGGACTGAGAGATTTCCAAACATCCAAGCCCTGGGGAGGCTTTCTGGAGAAGACAGAGCTTGTTGAGCAGCGCTAGCCAAGAGCAACCAGAAAGCTGCTTCACTGCCAGCCAATTTGCTTCCTCTAAAATCCTCCAGAGGTTTGTCAAAGGTAACATTTCAGCATTAAGTACTTTCATGGCAGCTTTGTATAATTGTTAAAAAAAAGGGTGGGGGAGAGACCTCAAACATCGTTTCCTATACATTTAAATACACACACATACCCCTTCAAGATGTTTTTAAAAAGAACAAAATTACAGAGCTGTGAATCGGGCCTTTAATTCTGGAGTTTCTGCTGTTCTCTCTTTTATGCAAACTGTCAGTGCACATGTCCCTACACGGGGACAACTCCTAGTGACTGTTTTCTGTTTTTTACAAATGTCAGCCAATACACAAAAGTTTGCTTTTCTACCCTGCACAAACCAAAAAAGAAAATTACTATGGATAATTATTCATTAATGATACACGTTCCATTATAAGCAGGGCATCGCATGGCAAAAATGATACCAATCAACCATCCAGATCCTGAGTGCCCTCAGCTCCAGTGGCAGTTGATAGTTCTCAATGCATTAAAGGAACAAGTCCAATATCTTTCTAAGGCCCCAGTTCAGCCTGGTACTTTATAACATGTCAAAGGTTAATCCTACAATGGGACTGCTCATATACCTTGCTGAATTGGGGCCTTAAGCAGGACACAGCAGAACAACAAGAAAAACAAACCTTTTACATTTCCTTAGTGAACAGCAATTTCCATAAACACATTTGAATTTAAATTCTAGTGTTTCCCACACACACACTTTTTTTAGAAAATGGGAAAGGGGCAAACTGAGGCTAGGTGCAACAATTAATCCAATCTGTCCCTTTTTATTTTTATTTTTTTGTCATTTTCCTAAACAATTTTACCAAGTGGATTCTCATAATAAATACAATTTAACAGAGACATCACATAGTACACCACTTACACAAATAATTACACGCCATTTAGATATTAGTCTTCATTCTCAAGACATCACCTGGGAGTTCACTCACTTCTCAATGCACATGTAATTCCCATTAACATTAATGAGAGCTACTCGCAGTTACAGAGCAGACAGTAGATCTCTTGAGAATATATATATACACACACTACATAGTATCTTGTTTGGAAAAAATTGAAATATCACTTAGCAAGGGCATACTCTGCAAAACAGCCAAATACCCTAACCAAGCCTGACTGAGACTTTCCATTTCTGACCATTATACAAGTTGAAACTGATTGTCAATTGCCTTTATGTTTTATAACATTGCATTATTATTGCAATTATTATGTCCATTGCACACATTACAAAAGAAATATAGGGCCACATTTTTGAGAGAGCCCATCTCCCATTTAGGCTCCAAAATAAGTGGCTTGATTTTCAAGAGATCTCAGTACGTTGGGGCTTGACCCTTATTTAGCCTAAATGGGAGCTAAGTTCTAGAAAGTCAGAACCACGACCCACAAACATTTTTAAATGGACTTATGCATCAGTTTGCTCTTGAGCTTCTAGGCTGAAATCCTGGCCTCACTGATGTGAGTGGGAGTTTTGCCATTGACTTCAATGAGGTCAGGATTTTATCCCTGAAGTTGACATGGGCTGTTGATGTATGTTACTCCAAAAAGGATATAACAAAGAAAACAGGATCACCTACAGAAAATAAAATGTAATAGTGATATCCCATTTAAAGGTTTCTGAAGAAGTGGGTTGTAGCCCACGAAAGCTTATGCTCTAATAAATTTGTTAGTCTCTAAGGTGCCACAAGTACTCCTATCCCATTTAAAGATTCACTTTCCAAATAAAAATACTCTTAAGGGCAACATTTGTCTCCTCACCCTGCCTGTTATAAGCCCCGCAGGTAGCAATGCCTATAATTAAGGTTGCCAGACACTTCCCATTATAAGACCCTGTTTTCAGCTGCTTATAACTTGGCCACACTAACTATTCAGGCTGAAGTTTTCCATGCTTGCGTGGCTGCCTCAGCCTGATTTCTATTGAAAGTTTTGGCAAAAATGGTTAATCTGTTTGCAAGAATATTAGGGGACATTTCTTTGCCCGTGTTAAAAAAATGGATTGTATGAATATTTTTAGATGCTCTACCACCTCCACTGCTTTGGAGCAAGGACTTCAGATTTGGCAGAAAGGTGATCTTGGTGCCAGGGATATGCCTTTCGCTGTTCCCATGAAAAACCACCCATATTTGGCCAAGTCATGAAAAAAATCTCAGTTTACACATGCTCAGTAGGGGCTTTAGAGTTTGGCACCTAAAATCTCTGAAGATTTCATCCGTACTGAGCATGCTCCATCCTCTCACAGCCCCTATGTGTGACTGGGCTGCATGTGCTCCAGCCTCAGAAAGCAACTGAGCATGTTCCATCGTAGAGCTGCCGGGCGGAGCAGGAGTTTCCTTGAAATTGCTGCTTTGAGCCACCGTGGTGCTGGACACCAAAACAGAGCAGGGAGACAGCCTCTCCTGTGGTTTCCAGTGCTCCCCACTTCCAAGTGGGCACCCAGACAGTAAGCAGAAAGCGCCTGACTAAGCCCTGGTCTACCCTACGAGTTTAGGTCGAATTTAGCAGCGTTAGATCAATTTAACCCTGCACCCGTCCACACGATGAAGCCATTTTTGTTGACTTAAAGGGTTCTTAAAATCGATTTCTGTACTCCTCCCTGATGAGGGGATTAGTGCTGAAATCAACCCTGCTGGGTCGAGTTTGGGGTAGTCTGGACGCAATTCAACGGTATTGGCCTCCGGGATCTATCCCAGAGTGTTCCATTGTGACCGCTCTGGACAGCACTCTCAACTCAGATGCACTGGCCAGGTAGACAGGAAAAGCCCCACGAACTTCTGAATTTCATTTCCTGTTTGGTTAACGTAGCGAGCTGATCAGCACAGCTGACCATGCAGAGCTCATCAGCACAGGTGACCATATGAGACCCAGAATCGCAAAAGAGCTCCAGCATGGATCGAACGGGAAGTACTGCATCTGATTGCTGTATGGGGAGATGAATCCGTGCTATCCGAACTCCCTTCCAAAACACGAAATGCCAGAGTATTTGAAAAAATCTCCAAGGGTATGAAGGACAGAAGTTATAACAGGGACCCGCAGCAGTGCCGAGTGAAGCCTACCAAAGAACCAGAGAGGCAAACGGCCGCTCCGGATCAGAGCCCAAGACATGCCGCTTCTATGATGAGCTGCATGCCATTCTAGGGGGTGCCCCTACAACTACTCCACCCCTGTGCTTCTCTCCTCCCCCACCCCTCCCAGGCTACCTTGGCAGTTATCCCCCCATTTGTGTGACAAATTAATAAAGAATGCATGAATTTGAAACAACAATGACTTTATTGCCTCTGCAAGCAGAGATCAAAGGGGGGAAAGGAGGGCGGTTGGCTTACAGGGAAGTAGAGTGAACCAAGGGGGCGCGTTTTCATCAAGGAAAAACAAACAGAACTTTCACACTGTTGCCTGACCAGTCATGAAACTGGTTTTCAAAGCTTCTCTGATGCACAGCGCACCCTGCTGTGCTCTTCTATCCGCCCTGGTGTCTGGCTGCGTGTAATCAGTGGCCAGGCGATTTGCCTCAACCTCCCATCCCGCCATAAACGTCTCCCCCTTACTCTCACAGATATTGTGGAGCACACAGCAAGCAGTAATAACGATGGGAATATTGGTTTCGCTGAGGTCTAACCGAGTCAGTAAACTGCGCCAGCGCACTCTTAAACTTCCAAACGCACATTCTACCATTATGTACTTGCTCAGCCTATAGTTGAACTGCTCCTTACTACTGTCCAGGCTTCATGAGCCATGGGAATCTGGGGTAGGTGCGACCGCGTGGTACTGCTGACTGGGAGAGCAGCCTGAGGCAGAAGCCTCCAGCTGGCATGATATTCCAGGCAGGACTGAATCTCCATTAGATGAAACTTAAAGAAGAGAATGACCTGGAGTCATTCCCATTTTTGTCCAGACGCCCCCGACTGACCTCACCGAGGCCGGCCAGGAACAGCCATGTCTGCCCAGGCGCCCCCGACCAACCTAATGGAGGTCGGCCAGGAGCACCGACGGGACGACAATGACGGTTAGCAGTCATATTGCACTGTCTGCCATCCGCAAGGCAAGGCAAAGGGACGTGCAGTACCACGTCTGCCAGCAGCACCCAGGAGACATACAGTGATATTGAGCTGAGCGGGCTCCATGCTTGCTGTGGTATGTCATCTGCATGGGTAACCCAGGAAAAAAGGCGAGAAACGATTTTTTGTCCTTGCTTTCATGGAGGGAGGCCTGGCGACATGTACCCAGAACCACCCACGACAATGTTTTTGCCCCATCAGGCATTGGGAGCTCAACCCAGAATTCCAATGGGCGGCGGAGACTGCGGGAACTGTGCGATAGCTACCACAGTGCAACGCTCTGAAAGTCGACGCTAGCCTCGGTACTGTGGAAGCACATTGCTGACTTAATGCACTTAGTGGGGACGCACACAATGGACTGTATCAAATCGATTTCTAAAAAAATCGACTGCTATTAAATCGACCTAATTTCGTCATATAGACATACCCTTAGAGTGCAGGGATGTGAGGAATGGGGCAAGGGGTAGGAGAGGGGCTTGCAGGAGCTAGAGAGTGGGGAAGAAGTGGTAGGAGACAGGAGCTGTGACAGGTTGGGACACCAGAAGAGGAGAGGAACAGGAGTAGAGGCCGGAAAGGAGGCGGGGGTATGAGCGGTATATAGGTATGAATGGGGGTGAGGATAAACACACAGGGGAAGGGGGCAGAGCCAGGGGATTGGTGGAGAGGGGGAGAATAGGTTCATTTTCTGGGTGCCCAACATGAGATACCTGGGACCAAATTTGCAGACCTGTTGAGAGCTCAACGGCTGCAATTTCTGTCAACTGGAGCTATGCTTTGAACATATGATGTGCTATAAACATGCTATTAAGACAGAGGTGTGTCAAGTGGGGCACCCAAAGGTAGTGGGCACTTTTGATAATTTTAGCCTTAACTCTCGGCCTCAGTTCCTCATCCCCATAACGTGGGGATAATAACGCCACCTATTCTCACAGGGCTGTTGTGAATAGATATTAATTCATGTTTGTGAAGCACTCGGATTCTATGGTGAAGGCACCATAGAAACACCCAGGAGGAAATTAATAATGTTGTATTCAGTGCAAGGTTTGAAAAGTGTGTGAATAAGGTAGGTCTGGGCTTGCTTACTTATCCACACATTTAATGCACAGGATAAAAGGCAATACTAAATAATTATCCTTTCCCTGTATAGGGAAGTGGTCATGTGGGGAAAAAAGCCTTTAATTACATGATCACATATTACATCATAAGTAGAGCTGTCCAACTAACTGAACATTCAGTTTGGGCATAGGTCCAAAAAGAAATCAGGAAGAAAAATTGTTTCAGATGATCTAAACTGAAAATGAAATTTCTGGCATACCGAAATGTCAAAAAAAAATTTGTCAACGCGAAACAAAATGTTTCATTTCAATTTCAAGGTTATTTAAAATGTTTTAAAATGTTGGGTTTTTTTAAATAAAATTGAGGGAAATTCCAAAACAAAAAAAGTCAAAAAGTGTTTCATTCTGGAAATGCCAAAACAAACAGTTTTGACATTTCCAAATTTGGTTTTTTTTTCCCCTCTTCAACCAAAACAATTGGCTGAAATCCACCAGAATTCAAATTGTTTCAGTAAACCAAAATCTGCATTTTTCATAAAAAAAAAATTCACACAAAAAATCTGTCCAGCTCTAATCACAATGCATACACACAAAGGAGCTGAACTTAGGTTTCACAATCAACCCTGTTTGGTATATCCTAATTTGAGAGCTTGACTTTTCAACTTTAGTGTTCTTTTAATGTAGATTTTTTAATATAACCTGTATATAACGTCCACAAGCCTGTGTAACTTGGCAACAATCATGCCCTGATTGGTTGCAGAGTATCATTAGGCCTAGTCTACACTGGGAATTTGCTCCACTTCTGGCACCGTAACCCATTGCAAACTAGTGTAGATAATCAAAACCACAATTTGCCCCAGTGGAGTTCACCCTAGTTTCAAGGACTGGTGAGTTCTACCAGTGAAAACGACAGCTTTTCCTATCCATACCAGGGGGTTCACTGAATCTAAGAAAATCCTAAGAGAGTGCCAGAGATGCCAAGATTATAACAGGGTTCAAAAAAGAACTAGAAAAATTAATGGAGGCTAGGTCCATCAATGGCTACTAGCCAGGATGGGCAGGGATGGTGTCCCTAACCTCTGTTTGCCAGAAGCTGGGAATGGACAACAGGGGATGGATCACTTGATGATTACCTGTTCTGTTCATTCTCTCTGGGACACATGGCATTGGCCACTGTTGGAAGACAGGATACTGAGCTAGACAGACCTTTGGTCTGACCCAGTCTGGCCATTTTTATGTTCCTATGAGAAGGTGGGGTCTTACTTTCCTCATCACTAAACCAGTTTCAGGTGAACTGCTGCTGTTTAAAGAATAGTCTTCCTCTTCCCTCCTTCCACCCTCACTTTATTTTGTGCTGTGAATGGGTACAACACTCACTTTCTAGAATGTGGTTTTGTCCTCACCGGGTATAAACCAAAATAGCTCTATGGACTTCAATGGAGGTACTCCAATTTATATCAGCTGAAGAGCTGGCTGGTAGTATTTGCCTGCATGTGCATACTTACCACCAGCGTTACTTTGAATATTTGCCCTTGACATATTGAGCCAAATATTCTCAATAAAAGAATTATAATGAAAATAAAATGCATACCCACAACATATAAAAATTCAATAATGAGTGCCATTTTTTTCCAATCATTCACTAAAAAGAAAGCACTTTAGCATATGTAGAGCCAAATCCTGCAGTCCTTCACTCAGGCAACAACATGGATCCAGTCAGTTAACTGTCACACCTGTCATCCAGCGTGTCTTGTCAGTCAATGCACGACTCCCACTCATCCCCCTTATGACACATTCCTTTTATGTTACTCATCACACTTCTGAACTGTACCCGTTCTCTGCACCACACTGATTAGTTCTACTTGTTGCAATGCACTCCTGCTCTCACTTACGACAGGGGAAGTCCAAAATTACTCCAGATTAGTGCTAATCTAAGAGTGGGAATAATTTACCAGGGAACTTCATTATAAAATCCAAACTACAATTTAATTCAGCTGTGTTCTACCCTTATTTTGGTGAGGGGGGAGAAGCTTTCCAAATTTAGAACCAAACAATAGGAGTACCACATTTAGCTCTCTACACTGCTATGTCCTGTTTGGTCATGTCATTTACCTAACCATAAGGTAATAGCTTTCTCTGAACTGCTAGTGTCTTGACAGCACATGTGTGTATGACCGGCATACCCATGTGGAAAAGTGTATCCTGGGTTAGACACATTTTTATCAGCTCTTAACTCTTCCTTTTCTGTCTTTCTGACCCTGCCACAGCTAGGGCCCTTTCTTTGTTGAGCAAATGGTGCTGTGGTTCTCACCAATGTTGCTGGAGAAAGTGCATTTCAGTTGATAGTACAAGTCTCATCCCTTTCTATAATTCTGGGGGAGTCATGGTCTGAAAGAGACTATGCTACTTGCTGTTATCTCTGTGGAGTGGTGGCCGGGTCAGGCAATGTTACTAAAGTGCTTTTAAGAGTGTAAGTGCTAGGTATCATTATGTGTTTATGCTAGTTCTTTTCAATCTACCATACAATACATTGCATGTTCCACCACTAACAGTTTTCCTTTCACTTCACACCTGAATTATTGTGACTTGTTATAGCTCCGATGCCAGGCCATCCACATCAATAACATTGATGGAAAGTGCAGTCATTCATGCAGTTCTCCCATGAGTGACTCCAGCAGTGAACTTCAAATGACTTAACCAGATCAACAGACTTTCAATGTGAAATGACATAGCTACAGAATTATGGCCAATGGCCATCAGGTACTTTACACAGTACAATGGTCTATGGGGAGGCTTACTACTGTGAATAATCCCTGTGAATCACTGTAGTAAGCATTCTGCTTGGTGCTAAGTGTAAGCAGAACTTGGGTCTATGGCTGCCTTCTTCTGCCTGAATTAGATTTTTTTTTCCCATCATGCCTCATATCGCCCCCACATCATGCTACAAGACTGATTATTTGTGTGTTTAAGTGCTCCACAATTTCTATCATAAAAATATTACTTTTAGCACCTAATGTATTTTAATACATTGGGTTCACTGCATTCATTTGCAGAATTCTAGAATCACTAAGAGATTTGGTACAGAACTTTCCCTATCGGAAAGTTAAACCAAATCCATTTTGCTTAGAAGTGCTGATTGAGCTTGGCAGTAGTTTCTTCCCTTAGAGGAAAGTACGACCATGTAAGAGCTCTTACAAGTAGACATTAAGGTACTTAAAAGAGGCCAGAGAAGGAGAGAATCAATATGTAGAAAAGAGATTTAGCTTTTCTTGTTCCAGCGCTCACAAAACTATAACATTTGTGTTAAAAGACAAATAAAAATGTGTAGTTTAAAGAAACAACTTCCAAGATCATGAGGACACATTAAATTCTTTCCCAAGCTCAATAAACTATGTCTTATGACTTCTAAGACTTGTAAAATCTTTACTAGGCTCTTGATAGGTCCACATCTGCTTATGGCAAGAAGAATGGAACCTTTTCCTAAACATCTGCTAAATCTTGTATCTTAGCTAGAATTACGCTGTACATGATAGCAAAGTACTGTCTAATGGCTGCTCCTGGAGGTTTGGGATGTGACTGAATTTTTTTTCGTAACAGAACAATTATTTGAAGGGTACTTTATTATAGTCTACACCTGCAACATACATTTCCAACTACATTGCATCATAATTATATATATGAACAAAGTGTGGCTGCTCTTCAGGCATATATATATATATACACTTTGTTCATTGCAGGCTAAAATCACATGGCTGGCCCATGTTTTCAAAAAGGTTGTGTGCACAGTTACTGCCTTTGTTAGGAGTCCAGCTCCTTAGTTTATGAAAAATATGTATGCAGATTTAGAAGATGTCTTAACAGCTAAAACTTTGGACCAGAGAGATTACCACAAAATCACAGAAAAGGAGATCTATTAGATCATTCAATATACTTCTTTCCAGTGAAAGAATTATGCTCTATTGTATGTTTGCTTGTATTTTGCCCAAGATAGCTTTAAACATCTCATACAATGGGGACTCTATCCTTTCCCAAAGGGATTGGACATTTATAGGGATAACAAGAATATCCAGAGTTGTCATCATTCATTATAAAATGTTTTGGAAGGATATTAAACCTCGGGCTTCAGAGCTTAAGATGATCTGTAACTATCAGAGACCAAGAGAGGAGATAATGTAGGGCACATATTATCCCACATCTGCCTGTGGGGGTCTCACACCTCCCTCTTAAGCATCTGGTACTGGCCTCTACCCCAAAACAGGATACTGGGCTAAATGGACCTTGCATCTGATCCAGTCTGGCAATTCCTATGGTCCCTGGAGAGGCTATTCCACAGCCTAAGATTTTTCTATCAAGAACTTTTTCTGATGCATCTAAAATTTTTCCTCTCTTCATTTCATCCCATTATTTTTCACAATAGCCTCAGACTAATAGAATGCTCAAAAGTTTCTGGTAACTTGATAAACAGCAGTTGGAATAAATTGTCTAGAACAGTCCAAAATACCTGTTCACAAAAGTTCACTTGCTTATAGCCAGAGAACTTTAATCTGAATTGCAAGGAGAAGCCAATGATTTTTCATTGTTCCAGACAGAAAACAGATCAAAGTCATTGGTACTTTTTCATATCGTGCTGAGTTCACAGCACAAGTCCTTGTGGTGTGAGAAACTGGACTGATGAAAGGAAGCTTTTCCTGCATACAGCTTTTAAATTTGTTGGCATGTGTTTCTGGTGTGCTAAACAGTTCTATATCAACTGGCTGGCTGTAATTCACAATATTAAATAGCATGATTCCCACAGCTCAACACCACTTCCTAACGCGGGACACCCATTTGGAACCAACTGCTGCCACTCCCCACTTTTTTTAAGTGCAATTTACACCAGTTATACCATTATTTCAACACTGTGTGCAATTTAACACTGCAAGTCTCATTTTCCCCTTGCCCCCCTCACCCCAATTTGAAGCATCCCACATTTGATCTCGGAAAGGCACGGTGTTTTGGCAATACATATTGTAGTCGATGGGTTGATTTTAACAATTGCTACTAAAGCCTGTTAGTTCCTTAGGCTGCCTCTGTGCTAGTGTAAAAAAAAAAAAATTAACCCGAACACTTCACTCAGGAATACAAAATGCTCAAGTTGTTCTTTCAAGAGTCAGAATGTGCGCATCATAAGGCCTGAAATTCAGCACAAGTGCTCAATGCAATACCCAGGGGAAACTGCATCTGAATGGGTTCATCAGGATCTTCCAAAACTGAAAAGTCATCTTGGCGGCATCCTTAAGGAGACCTTCCAGAAAAAACATGTCTACCATACCATCGTACTTAGCCAACATACTTCTCTTCTCAAATGGGAGTTCACCAAAAAGTAAAAAGTTCCTTCATGAAGCTGACCAAGGGAGAAAAAACACAAACATTTCTCCATTTTCACTGTAGGAATATGACAATTCCAATACACTAGAAAAATGAAAAATATAAATCCATTTTAGGTCACTGTTATTTGTCTGACCATAAAGATCAGGGCCCCTTGGGGTAGGCACAGTACATACACAAAGTAAGAGATTTTGTCTTGACTATTTAGATTGTAACTACGGGGGGTGGAGGGGGAAGGAAGCATTATTGCACCCATTTTACAGAAGGGGAACTACGATACAGAGAGATTTAAGTGACATGACATGACAGGAAGACTGGCAGAGCAAGGAACTGAATCCAGATCTCCTGAGTCCCAACCTAATGCTTTATCCATCCTTCCTCTCATTTTAAATATTACTAATTACAGGTATTTCTTTAGCACTCACAGTCATCCAGTAATAGGAGCACTAAAAATATATCTATCATGATTGCTATAGGTTAAAAAAATACACTTTAACCACTATTTATTTTTCTGTTGATTTTAAGTTATTATAAATAAAACATCCACATTTTTAAATATCGGGGCCTTCTTTGGGGATAAGCCATTTACACGTCCATATAACTCCAAGCTTAATTGCATATTACTACAAAATGGGGAAGAATTTACCTCAGAAAATCAAAATGAATGGTTAAATTACAAAGAACAGTGGGCCACAAGGGGGAATGGCTATCTCAGGGAATTGGTAATACAAAGGCTTCCACCTCTAAGTTACTAGGGTTCAGGTAAACCAAGTCACTGGTGTCCAATGGCCAGCCCCATTTGGGCCGAGTGTTCATGTCTAGCTGCTCAGTCTGCAAGCACAAAAGGCTGTTCAGACAAAACTGTATTGGGGCAAATGAAATATTTAATGCACCAAAAACTTGGTTGCCCAAAACTGGAGGCTCAGCTCAGAAAGGTCAAGTCAAGGGACTGTATAAACTTTCTCTGGATATTAACACTGAAGAAACATTCCAATTAGGAAAACACGAAGAAGACACCAACATCTATCTTTAAATACACTCTTTAAAAATTATTATATTCAAGTTTCACTAGCAGCCAGGGCACCTCAACAGCCCAGGCAAGTGAGGCACAGCCAAACCAAAGAATTCATACTAAAAATGTAATGTCTATGTACAGATTTTTAAGGACAGTTAGGCATGTATATATTAACTAAGTTAACATAAGTCCATAAGGAGCACTCAAGATTTGAGTGGGGGGCAGGGATAGCTCAGTGGTTTGAGCATTGGCCTGCTAAACCCAGGGTTGTGAGTTCAATCCTTGAGGGGGCCATTTAGGGAACTGGGGTAAAAATCTGTCTGGGGATTGGTCCTGCTTTGAGCAGGGGGTTGGACTAGAACCTCCTGAGGTCCCTTTCAACCCTGATATTCTATGATTCCCGTTACTCACTCTACCTCCGCAGCAAAACGCAATGCCAGAAAATGCAGTGCCACGGGTGAGGCTCAAATTGCGGCAGAGGTAATAGTGCCACAGGAAGCCGCCTTGTTACCATGGCAACTTAGCATGCCCAGGAGTCACTTTATGAAGGCGCTGCTGAGGTGACCATGGGTTGGTGAAGCCGGAGCATGACTGTAGCCGTTGAGGCCAGTTCTGACATCAGGGCAGCAAGGTTCTCTCTCTCTCTCTCACTCTCACACACACACACACACACACCCCTGCTGCAACACTGACAACAAGACTGGAGGGGGGGGGGTCCCTGCACAGCTGATGGGCCCACCCACCGCGACACCAGGATGCCAGGTGTAGGGGAGGCTGTTGCAGTCATTCGTCCTGGCCTGGCAGAGCAAAGACCCCCAGCCAGTACTGCAAAGAAGACAAGCCCCTGGCCACCATGGAGGCTACCTCACTGCTGACAGCTCTGGGGGCAGCTCCCACACTCCTGGGTGGTGAGAGAGGGAACAGGGCCACGATAGCAGAGCTGTAGAGGGCTCCCTGCATGACCGCAGGTGCAAGGAAAGCTGCAGTCCTGGTGGGGCAGAGCCGAAATACCCGCACCGCCAAGACTCTGAGGAGAAAAAAAAGTGTCTGGATTTTTAATACTATTCTTGTTTACTTTGGAATTACTCCTCTTCCTTCTGTATAACCAGATCAATTTAGATTCTTCACATATTTAAAAATAGTCTATAAAGACCACCGCCGCCCAATGTATAATTTAAAATCTATCATTTATACATTAGGCCGAGGTGGAAAGAATTGTTTTGTGATATGTGCCTCATCTCAAAAAAGGTCCCCCGCTGCAACTGTTAGCAGCAATATACATGGTGGTATTGTACTCCACAGCAAGTCACAACTGAGACAGCCAGTGGCTAACCTCTGCAAAATGAATTATAGCCACTATTTACAGAAGTGACTAGTGAATTTATCCTAAAAGTGGCCTGATTTTAAGGGGTTGGGTGGGGGTTCACAATTTAAGCATCACAGGTTGGCCACTCAGAATCACTGATCACCTTTAAAATAAGAAGTTTTAAAATTCTTGTTTAAAAAGGACATTATTTTAGTTTCCAGATCTCTTGATTAATGAGCTCCTTATAAATTTGCCAGTTGTATTTTTCGGAGGGGGTGGGCCGGGGGGGAAACCCTTTTCAATTCTCTCTCTACTGACTGGCTTTATTTTTTAAAATGCTGAATCAGGGCGGATATTATGGAGACAAAAAAATAACCTAGAATATTGGAAAACAAAGACTAAGGGTGGGAGCGACACCTTGGGAGTTGCATGGAAGTGCAGTAGAGTTTAGACACTTAAACATAACCTGAAGAGAGGACTTTTTAACAGAGTAGCTGAAAAAGATCCAGCCACCCAGTGTATGTACCTGGGGAAAAGCTAATCCAGGCCTAACCAGAAAAAACTAGCTAGGAGAAGACTTGAGTACATCAAGAAAGCGAGACAGGAGGTTGTACCTTGGAGAACAGTTTAATTGGTCCAGGATGAAGAGACTGAAAAATTGCAATGAAGTTCAGACATTTGGGGGGTTTAATTATGATTTAGCCAAACAGGACTGATCTACTTGGCTGGAAAAGAACCAGTCAATTCAGCAGCTTTCCGATTGATGCTCAACCCTGTTCAGTTGTTTTTTAAAGGAAAAGTTTGCAGTCTGGATTGTGCTGCTGTCAGATGCACTTTTTGCACCTTGAAAGAAGGGGGCTCGAGACTGGTTGAACTGTCTTGCAGCCAGGAATGCTCCCTACCCCCGGGGATGGGCAGGAGGATGAGGTGCAGAGCAGCGACACAGGCTCTGTGGCACCCACGGATTCCCTTTCAGTTGTCGGAGTGGCATAACGCAGCTGCGGTGCACTCCAGAGTCAGACCCTGAATTATTAAAGTTGCCAACAAAGCCGTCCGTTGCCATGCTGCTGCTTCGTGTACAGGACACCGAAGACGCTTTGGGGCTGGGTTCTGCATAGAGGATCACATTTGCCATCTCAGTTCCTGGGAGACAGTGCTAGTGAACTGGAAACTAACATTACACTGAACATTTTGTACAAAAGATTTAAAAGGTACTGTTCCTCTTGCTATCGTCATTGAGGCATTTCACCTATTCCAATTGTGACCAGCTGTGCATTATAGCATGGTCCCTCCACTCACCAGGACTTCCCGAGGAGTTGAAAGGTCAAATTATTTCAGCTCCTTATTGGTAGGGTAGAGGAAGATGGGGCTATTATTTGGGAATAAAAAACTAAACCTGGTAACCACCCCAGTGACTTTAGTGGGAGTCAGACCAGTGCTGAACACAAGAGCTGCTAGGGAATTTCTGTCACCGGGGGAATTTCGGTATTTCAATGTTTGATTTCCTCCTGAAAACGGGACAAAAAGTTTAAGTTTCAAATATTTTCATGAACTGGGAAATCCAAAAGTTTTCAATTCCAAAGGGTCAAAATGAAAAACAAACATTTTCAAAGCTTTGAAGCATCGCTTTGAAATGAAGTCTGTTTTGACTTTTCCTGTCCCAAAACAAACAAACAAACAAACAAACAAACAAACCAAAACAAAACAAAAAAAAACCCCCAACCCCATTTGCCCAAATTAACATTTTCCCACTAAAAGGTTTTATTTTGGCAAAACTGCATATTTCACCAGGAACCTTTTCCAGTTAAAATTTTCAAGCAACTCTACCGTGCTGTTTTGAACATTCCGCCCTTCGTGCACAAACTGCTACCCAAATGTCAGCATCTTTAGAGCTATCCTGACATCACACTCCTTACTCAACCAAAATGTCCATTGACATTAGCAGGCGTTTCTGCCAAGAAAGGCAGGTTCAGACTCCATGTATCACTTCTCTCCAGGGAATTTTGCACCACTTCCTGGTCTCTCTTTCTTGTTGTATTATTTTCGTTCATCATCAACTGGAAATCAGCGTCTGATTCTTTACATTTCATGGAGTTTGAAACAAAGATTATTCATTTCCCTGGGCCATCTCCTTGGTAACTTGTGATATAGTGTTTGAGAAGGTGGGGATTGAAGGAACTAAAGGTTGTATTCTCTCAGGAAAAGCCAGATCTGGGACACCATGCTGGAAAAAAATAATTGTTCCCATTATCATTGTCTCTAGCTTTACACTTAAGGGAGAAAGATGTCTGAATAGATAGTTACACTGTCAATGCAGATAAGGAGAGAGAAGAGAAACATTCCCACAGTGTTGCTAAGTATGCATTCCCATGGGGTACAGCTTCACTACGAATTACTGATATGTGGATCTGAGCACCCAGATTAACCTAGGGTATGTCTACACTACGAAATTAGGTTGAATTTATAGAAGCCGGTTTTATAGAAATCGGTTGTATACAGCCGATTGTGTGTGTCCCCACATAAAATGCTCTAAGTGCATGAAGTCGGCGGACCGCGTCCACAGTACCGAGGCTAGCGTCGACTTCCGGAGTATTGCACTGTGGGTAGCTATCCCACAGTTCCCACAGTGTCCGCTGCCCATTGGAATTCTGGGTTGAGATCCCAATGCCTGAATGATGCAAAACAGTGTCGCGGGGGGTTCTGGGTGCATGTCGTCAGGCACCTCCCCCTCCGTCAGAGCAACGGCAGACAATCGATTCGCGCCTTTTTACCTGGGTTACCTGTGCAGACAACATACCACGCCAAGCATGGAGCCCGCTCAGCTCAGCTCAGCATCACCATATGTCCTCTGGGTGCCAGCAGACGTGGTACTGCATTGCTACACAGCAGCAGCTAACTGCCTTTTGGCAGTAGACGGTGCAGTATGACTGGTAGTCTTCATCGGCGATCTGGGTGCTGGCAGACGTGGGGCTGCATTGCACACAGCAGCAGCCCCTTGCCTTTTGGTAGAAGATGGTATATTACGACTGATATCCGTCGTCGTCGTACTGCAGTGGCTGCCAATCATGGGCACCTGGGCAGTCTCGATGATGATGGCTATCAGTCGTAGTATGCTATTTTCTGCCAAGCGCCCAGACGATGCCGAGGGCTATCAGTCATGCTGCACCGTCGTCTGCCAGCTTAAGATGTAAAAAATACATTTGTTCTGTATTCATTTGCTTCTCCCTCCCTCCGTGAAATCAACGGCCTGCTAAACCCAGGGTTTTGAGTTCAATCTTTGGGGGGGGGGGCATTCTGTGTGACACTTGTTTGTGTTTCTCCCTGATGCACAGCCACCTTTGTTGATTTTAATTCCCTGTACCTGTACGCCATGTCGTCACTCGCCCCTCCCTCCCTCCATCCGTCAGATACTAGTTTTGCGCCTTTTTTCAGACCAGATGCCATAGCACTGGGATCATGGAGCCCGTTCAGATCACCGTGGCAATTATGAGCACTATGAACACCACGCGCATTGTCTGGAGTATATGCAGAGCCAGGACATGCCAAAGCAAAACCAGGACCAGCCGAGGAGGCGATTGCAGTGCGGCGACGAGAGTGATGAGGAAATTGACATGGACATAGACCTCTCACAAGGCACAGGCCGCAGCAATGTGCAAATCATGGTGTTACTGGGGCAGGTTCATGCCGTGGAACACCAATTCTGGGCCCTGGAAACTGGTGGCTTACCTGGAGAAGGAGAAGGAGAAACTGGGCCCTGGAAGCATAGACTGGTGGGACCGCATCGTGCTGCAGGTGTGGGACGATTCCCAGTGGCCGCAAAACTTTCACATGCGTAAGGGCACTTTCATGGAACTTTGTGACTTGCTTTCCCCTGCCCTGAAGCGCCAGAATACCAGGATGAGAGCAGCCCTCACAGTTGAGAAGCGAGTGGCGATAGCCCTGTGGAAGCTTGCAACGCCAGACAGCTACCGGTCAGTCGGGAATCAATTTGGAGTGGGCAAATCTACTGTGGGGGCTGCTGTGATCCAAGTAGCCAACGCAATCAAAGACCTGGTGATATCAAGGGTAGTGTCTCTGGGAAATGTGCAGGCCATAGTGGATGGCTTTGCTGCAATGGGATTCCCAAACTGTGGTGGGGCAATAGACAGAACCCATATCCCTATCTTGGCACCGGAGCACCAAGCCACCGAGTACATAAACCGCAAGGGGTACTTTTCAGTGCTGCTGCAAGCCCTGGTGGATCACAACGGACGTTTCACCAACATCAACGTGGGATGGCCGGGAAAGGTACATGATGCTCGCGTCTTCAGGCACTCTGGTCTATTTCGAAAGCTGGAGGAAGGGACTTTCTTCCCAGACCAGAAAATAACCGTTCAGGATGTTAAAATGCCTATAGTTATCCTTGGGGACCCAGCCTACCCCTTAATGCCATGGCTCATGAAGCCATACACAGGCAGCCTGGACAGTAGTCAGGACCTGTTCAACTACAGGCTGAGCAAGTGCCGAATGGCGGTGGAATGTGCATTTGGATGTTTAAAAGCATGCTGGCACAGCTTACTGACTCACTCAGACCTCAGCGAAAAGAATATCCCCATTGTTATTGCTGCTTGCTGTGCGCTCCACAATATCTGTGAGAGTAAGGGGGAGACATTTATGGCAGGGTGGGAGGTTGAGGAACATCGCCTGGCCACGGATTACGCGCAGCCAGACACCAGGGCGGTTAGAAGAGCACAGCAGGGCGCGGTGCGCAACAGAGAAGCTTTGAAAACGAGTTTTGTGACTGGCCAGTCTACGGTGTGAAACTTCTGTTTGTTTCTCCTTGATGAACCCTCCGCCCCACCCCCACCACCTGGTTCACTCTACTTCCCTGTAAACCAACCACTCCACCCTCCCCTCCCCGTTTGAACACCACTTGCAGAGGCAATAAAGTCATTGTTACTTCACATTCATGCATTCTTTATTAATTCATCACACAACTAGGGAGATAATTGCCAAGGTAGCCCAGGATGGGTGGGGGAGGAGGGAAGGAAAAGGACACACTGCAGTTTAAAACTTTAACTCTTATTGAAGGCCAGCCTTCTGATGCTCGGGCAATCATCTGGGGTGGAGTGACTGGGTGGCCGGAGGCCCCCCAACCATGTTCTTGGGCGTCTGGGTGAGGAGGCTATGGAACTTGGGGAGGAGGGCTGTTTGTTACACAGGGGCTGTAGCAGCGGTCTCTGCTCCTGCTGTCTTTCCTGCAGCTCAACCATACGCTGGAGCATATCGGTTTGATGCTCCAGCAGCCGGAGCATCGACTCTTAGCCTTCTGTCTGCAAGCTGACGCTACCTATCATCTTCAGCCCACCACTTGCTCTGTTCATCCCGCGATTTAGCCCGCCACCTCTCCTCTCGTTCATACTGTGCTTTTCTGTAGTCTGACATTGACTGCCTCCACGCATTCTGCTGTGCTCTTTCAGCGTGGGAGGACATCTGGAGCTCCGTGAACATGTCATCCTGAGTCCGCCATTTTCACCTTCTAATCTTCACTAGCCTCTGTGAAGGAGAAACATTTGCAGCTGGTGGAGGAGAAGGGAGAGGTGGTTAAAAAAGACACATTTTAGAGAACAATGGGTACACTCTTTCATGTTAAATTTTGCTGTTCACATTACACAGCACATGTGCTTTCATTACAAGGTCGCATTTTTCCTCTTATATTGAGGGCCTGCCGGTTTGGTGTGAGAGATCACTCACGCAGTGCCAGGCAACAGATTTCAGCTTGCAGGCAGCCATGGTAAGCCACAGTCTTTTGGCTTTTTTAACCTTCTTAACATGTGGGAATGGTTTCAAACAGTAGCGCCCTCATTTCCCATACCAAGCATCCGGTGGGTTGGCCATTTAAAATGGGTTTGCAATGTAAAAGGAGGGGCTGCGGTTTCCGGGTTAACATGCAGTACAAATCCAACTAACCCCCTCCCCGCTACACACCCAATTATCGGGGATGATCACTTCACCCCTCCCTCCCACCCCAACGCGGCTAACAGCGGGGAACATTTCTGTTCAGCCGAGCAGGAACGGGCACCTCTGAATGTCCCCTTAATAAAATCACCCCATTTCAACCAGGTGACCATGAATGATATCACTCTCCTGAGGATAACAAAGAGCGATAAGGAATGGATGTTGTCTGCATGCCAGCAAACACCAGGACCATACGCTGCCATGCTTTGTTATGCAATGATTCCAGACTACGTGCTACTGGCCTGGCGTGGTAAAGTGTCCTACCATGGTGGACGGGATAAGGCAGCCCTCCCCAGAAACCTTTTGCAAAGGCTTTGGGAGTACATGAAGGAGAGCTTTCTGGAGATGTCCCTGAAGGATTTCTGCTCCATCCCCATACACGTTAACAGACTTTTCCAGTAGCTGTACTGGCCGCGATTGCCAGGGCAAATTAATCATTAATCATTAAACACGCTTGCTTTTAAACCATGTGTAATATTTACAAAGGTACACTCACCAGAGGTCCCCTGTGTGCCCTCAGGGTCTGGGAGCACGCCTTGGGTGAGTTCGGGGGTTATTGGCTCCAGGTCCAGGGTGATAAACATATCCTGGCTGTTGGGAAAACTGGTTTCTCCGCTTCCTTGCTGCTGTGAGCTATCTATAGTATCTTCATCCTCATCTTCCTCATACCCCGAACCCTCTTCCCTGTGTGTTTCTCCAGTGAAGGAGTCATAGCACACAGTTGGGGTAGTGGTGGCTGCACCCCCTAGCATGGCATGCAGCTCCACGTAGAAGCGGCATGTTTGCGGCTCTGCCCCGGACCTTCCGTTTGCCTCTCTAACTTTGTGGTAGGCTTGCCTTAGCTCCTTAATTTTCACGCGGCACTGCTGTGCGTCCCTGTTATGGCCTCTGTCCTTCATGGCCTTGGAGACCTTTTCTAATATTTTGCCATTTTGTTTACTGCTACATAGTTCAGCTAGCACTGATTTATCTCCCCATATGGCGAGCAGATCCCGTACCTCCCGTTCGGTCCATGCTGGAGCTCTTTTGCGATCCTGGGACTCCATCATGGTTACCTGTGCTGATGAGCCCTGCATGGTCACCTGTGCTCTCCACACTGGGCAAACAGGAAATGAAATTCAAACGTTCGCAGGGCTTTTCCTGTCTACCTGGTCAGTGCATCTGAGTTGAGAGTGCTGTCCAGAGCGGTCACAATGAAGCACTGTGGGATAGCTCCCGGAGGCTAATGTCGAATTCCATCCACACTACCCCAATTCCGACCCACTAATGCCGATTTTATCACTAATCCCCTCGTCGGAGGTGGAGTAAAGAAACCGGTTTAAAGGGCCCCTTAAGTCGAAAGAAAGGGCTTCATCATGTGAATGTGTCCAGGCTTAATTCGATTTAACGCTGCTAAAGTCGACCTAAACTCGTAGTGTAGACCAGGCCCCAGTCTACATGTGAACAGCCACCCTGCAAAGCCCTACCCAGGTTATTATGTCCTCACCATTTCTGCACTCACCAGTGCATATTAAGGGTCATGTCCCTTGGCTTTTTTAGGGGAGGTCTCTCAAGTTGAGTTGGTCAGATCTGCACAACTTGGTTAACATACCATCTAATGCACATAAACTTGCACTAATATAACAAAAAGCGTGAATTAATACCAATTGATTTCCGTGTAAGCCTGTGGATGGACACTTATTTTGGAATAAGAGAGGCTAAGTGTCAATTTAGCTAACATTAGCTAAATAATCTTAAACCACTTATTTCAGAATAAAAGTGCCCACACAGAGACTTGCACCAAGCTAACTAAATCAGTTTTAGGAAACCAATCTAGTTCAAGAGGTGCTAGTTTAGCAGCCCTTTGAACAAGGAGTCCTCTGCATGGAAGGAATCAGTGAAATCCCAAGGCTCATACATAGGCAAAAATCACATTAAAGTCAGTGGATGTTTGTCTGATTATTATTATTGTAATACAGAAGCACCGTGAGGTTGCAAGTGAGGTGAGGACCCCAGTGTACCAGGTGTTGCAGACACACATATTAAGAGACAGTCCCTGCCCCAGTCTAAATAGAAAAGGCAGAGTGGGAGGAAGGTATTATCTCCATTTCACAAACAGGGAACTGAGGCACAGTGCAGTTAAGTAAGTTACCCAAGGTCACACAGGAAGTCTGTGGCAGAGCTGGGAATTTGAACCTAGATCTCTCAAGTCCTCATCCAGTGCTTTAATCACAAGCTCATCCTCTCTGAGAAAGGGCAAGTAAAAACTGAGGGCCGGATTCTGCAAGCCTCACTCACATTGAGTTGTCCCTTACTCCATGAGCATTCCCATTGCTTTCAGTGGAGTAAGGTACTATCTCAGCGATTTAGTCTACCCTAGACTTTTTTTTAATCCTTTGGATTAACTGCTCTATAGGATCTCAGCATTTTGGTTAGTATGATAGAGGAAGCAGTCACAAATTGCAGATTCATTTTATGTCTCTCTCTTTTTATATACGCTTCCTTATAAAAGCCTCAGAACAAGCCTTACAAACAGCTCAAGAAAAAAAAAGAAAAATCTTGTAAACGTGGCACTTGGAAAAAAATGTAAGGCTTCCTGTTAAATTAAACTGAACCTTTTTACATAATAGATCGCTCACAGCTATTTGTAAGGAAGTGACAAAGCTGCTCCAGATCTTAAGATATCGCAGCAAGATTCACAGATGCACTTATGTAAATATTTTCTGACGACTCAGTTGCTACTGAAAACATTTTTGAAGTTATCAAAAAGAATTTAAAGTATTTTTCAATCTTGTCATTAATGCTTCATTTTCAAAATAGCTGAAACAAAATGATGAGTGCTATGAAACTGTACATCTTGCAGATGTATGGACAGTCTTACAAGTGAAATTTTGCCCTTTAAAAAAAAAACAAAAAACAACAAGAGCATAGTGATTTTTAAAAACTCCAGCAAGTCTCTCTAGTCTAAAATAAGAAAAGCAGAAATCAACTCATATCTTACCATTTGATTTTCGTGGACCTGTGGGGAGAGCGCCAGTGGAAGCTGGGTTTCCATGTTTACATTTCTAATAATTGCAATAAGCATTTAACCCACACATTGAACTATACACCCTAAGCACTTTCCTAGTTATTATATGCACCAGACTGTCTAACCTAGGCTTCCTAAAATATTTGTTCACCAGACATAGCATTAAATCAACTTAGCAAGTGTAACTGGTATTACATGCTGAAAGAACCAGAGTCAGGGTCCAGCCCTCTGAACAAACATATGCACAGTCTGAAAATACATGGAACATTTTACCCGATAGACACATCCTGTTTCTGAATGTTGCAAGAAAAAAACATGTATACCCTATCAATGCTATTTAGTGTCCTAGGCTGATAGAACGTGATCCATGCAAACATTTCCATTCAGTTGTGTTCTTTCACATGGTTTTCTGAGACAGCTGAGTAAAATGAAGGAAATTTTTAACTTTTAATACTAACCTTTTATTAAAAATACACTAATTGGGATTGCAAAGAGCACCAAGAACATGATTTTAGAAAAACGGAAGAGTAAGCGTGAGCTCAGAATAGGGCAGTGGTATTTGACTGCTAATTCAGACATGTCCAAAGAAAGAATAGCATGTCGTCAGAGAGGTCAATTATATGAAGTTGAAAAAATTTGGGCCCCATTTCTAGATACATTTAGATAAACTTTTTTTTTATCTAAAATCTAACCCTCCCCTGCCTGTCCCATTCCTTTCCTCTTCATTTATGTACATCTTTGCCTATTTTATTACTGTCACCCCCACCCTAACGTGGTATGTCTTTGTAGTATTGCCAGGTTTTGTATTGTCTGGTCTTGCCGCTTTGATAAGTTGGGTATCAATCGTATAATTACATAATGGTATTGGAGTTCCCATGAAGCATGCAGTGTTCAGAAACACATACAAGCTATATAGCATTCACCTTTTTGTACTTTTCATTATTTTTAATACCCCAAAAAAACCCAATAAAAACTCAATCACAAAAATACACTTATTTATGGAATGAAGAATATCATTAAATGACAGAACTGCAGACAGTTATGTACAATCCATCCACTGATTTATTACAGATCCAAATTCCTACAGGAAGTGTCAAATGCACACTGGTCCCCCACCACTCGATTTTGTATATGGGTCTCTGATTTAGGTGAAAGCTTTGTGAAAACACATGTATCCAGACAGCTTTCCCTATTGGATACACATCTAAGCCACCTCAAGCATGTAAGACATAAGATATTCCAGTTAAGGTCAGAAGTAATTTATGAGCTAAAAGGAGCTTTGACACACATACCTGTTTCTGATGGTAGCATGAATCGGTGCTCCAGGCTTGATGCCAGAAGCCCATTTTTTATCATAAAAAAGCACCTTGGGGGGGATCTGCCGTCATATACATGGAAGATCTGTGGATGGCAAAATGGCGTGAGATCATGCATGAAGTGCAGGAACTGCTGACAGCCCCTCAACCATATAATTCATTCCATTTCTCAGAGATACACAGTGCTGATCTCAAGACCGAATATGGCCATTAGCATGATCTCCTTTCAAAATACAGTACTGGATAGTGCTGTCGCTGCTTAGAACAATTTACAAGAGAACTAGACATATTTGCAACATTACCAGTACTGACCCAAGTATCTGATGAATTATTAAGTATTATACATTAGAGTGAATAAGTTGCAATTAAGTTGATTTTGTCCTTTTTTGTGTGCGCTTGGGTATTATTCACAAGCAGAGATATCTGCAAAAATATTTGTTCTGCTGATATATTCAATTCACGTCGCTTAGGTTTTTGCTTTGGGATTTTTGTTTGTTTGTTTTTACTCCATGTGTTGATTACGAACATTTGCAATTCAGGCTTTTGCTTAGCTGCGATTAGTCAGAGAAGCCATGGGGTACTGCCTCTTTTCCTTGGCTGAGTGAGTTAACAGGCACCATTGGTACAAACAGATGCACTTATAAATTAATGTTCAGTTGCCTCATGCGTGTGACGTTGATATTTGCTTTCTGTGAACATTTTTGCCAGTAAAACTCAGTTGCACAAGCATTTGCACCTCCCTTCTCTTTAGGATGACCAAACAGCAAGAGTGAAAATATCGGGACAGGGGGTGGGGGTTAATAGCAGCCTATATAAGAAAAAGACCCAAAAATCGGGACTGTCCCTATAAAATTGGGACATCTGGTCACCCTACTTCTCTTTTCTGAGATAGGCATGCTGAAAGCCCGACCCTACTGAAGTCAGTAGCAAAATTCCCCTTGATTTCAGTGGAGCCAGGATTTCACCCTAATTTTATACACGTCTCGTTTTAATTCCTAAAGTGCAGAATACTTTCATCCCCTTTCCACACCAGACTTCAATAAAGTTAGATAAGCCCTATGCAACATCCTTGAACAGGATCCTTCAGTAAATAGACACCAGGAGGATGTCAGATTCAGCAATTAGTTTTCTTCTCTCTCTCACACGCACACAAAAAAAGACTCATTTTTGAGGCAGAGCAGCTACAGTCTAATGTGAGAAATGGGTAGGGTGCATTCAAGTTGTGCATTCCATAGACCAAGGCCTTGTCTTCACTGCTTAAAATGGTGTATTTTTACCTCACGGTAACCCATGCACAGGAGCTATCCCAAGGCTAAAAAACACAGTGAACACCTGTAGTTTTACCACAAGGTAGTCTCACAAAGATGAACCCCAGACAGTGGTATAGTGCTGATGTCAGCAAGTTGACCTTGCAGCAAAACTCAAGTGTACCTTGTCTTCACTTTGCGTTTACCTCAGGCTAGCTAACATGTGTTAGCTACCCTAAGGTTAAAAAAATGCACCTTCTTTAGCAATGCAGACAAGGCCTACAACAAAGTACATAATTTATACTAGGCAGGCTTGCGGGGGTGGTTCTTTTACCTGATATAGAAGTACCTTCATGGCTGGAGATGGGACACCAGATCGGGAGGGCTCTGAGTTACTACAGAGAATTCTTTCCCAGGGGCCTCACCCACACGTTCAGGATCTAATTGATCACCATATTTGGGGTCAGGAAATATTTCCCCCCAGGTCAAACTGGCAGTGAACCTGGATTTTTTTCGCCTTCCCCTGTACTGTGGAGCATGGGTCACTTGCTAATTTGAACTACAGTAAATGAAGTCTTTAAATCAAGATGTGAGGACTTCAGTGACTCATCAAGAGGTTATGGGTGGGTGCGTGGGTGAGGTCCTGTGGCCTGCAGTGTGCAGGAGGTCAGACTAGATCATCATGATTGTCCCTTCTGGCCTTAAAGTCTATGAGTCTTATCTTCTATAGAACTATTCCTAACAAGCTGCAACATAAAAGAAGTCACAGGTGGGCTGTCAAGGGAAGCTTCCTCTCAGTCTTTATGTTAAAAAAACAACAGTTTCCAACAAACAGCCGCATGGGAATGACTTAGACAATGTCATGCCAAAAGGATTAGTGTTTCCTCTGCCTATCTGCAGACAGTTGTGATCCACTGTTCTTCTCAAGTCAGCACTCCTTTATTATGTAATGTATCAAAAAAGAACACCATTGTTTAGAATGTGCTTCTTACTAACACGGGAAGGGAAAATGATAGGAACACAGGGGCTCAAACTTTGTGAGATGAAAAGGAAAGCACAATAAAGACAGTCTTCTTTGAGCTTACCAGACTCTGACATATCATACAGCTATAAGCACAGAATCATCTCCCTAGTATACCTTGTGAACCACTTTCACTTCAAAAAAAATTTACAAAAAGCCGTGTTTCTCTGTATTTCTGACAAAATTTACAATGCATGGCATTGTGTGGCATTGAATTCCATTAAATTATTTCCCTTAAAGGTGACCTGCAAAGCATTTTTAGAAAATTGATGTGTGTCCCTTTTATGCTTCTTTATGATGCATAAAGGAAGCCTGAGAGTTTTTTATTTCCCCCAAAAAAGGCTGTTTTTTCTTCTTTTTCTCTCCCTCTTCATTTCAGCAATATGAGGAATTTCATGTTTGGTCTCTGCCTAGTTTTGTGGAGTACTTTTTGAGAAGGTCTAAGATGTATGAGTTCTTGCAACTTAAATGAAAGACTAAGGATGTTGAATATTTAAAGATACCCTCTCTTTCAAGCATTTGTTAGGCCTTAGAATTAAATATAGGTTAATAAATTAAAAGGCCCACTTTAGACAGACTGATTAAAAATCCCCTCAGTTGTTCAGTTTTCAGCAATTTGTTGTGTACATTTCACTAGCTTTTGCAGTTGCCAGAGAACCTTTTAGGCCACACAAGACCTGACTTTCTAATATAAACTGCAGTTGTGAAGAAGAAAGTTTCCATTTATATACAAATACCTAGATGACTGCAACTATCACATTTGCTTCCCTCTGAGTCTCCCTTTGAATAGTAGGCTGCAGCAATTAACACAAATCAGCAAAGAAAGCCTCATAGCTCAGGTTGCGTGAAACTGACTGGTCGCAGTCCAGCAGGCCTAGCAACCCAAATCAGAAGCTCAAGACACAATGGTTTGCAGGTTTCATTTGGAGTTTGGGGTTCATATGGACCCCAAAACTTCGAACAAAACTGGAATGAATCCACCCAAAACTCAATGGCGTCTTTCCACCATTCCCTCCCCAGGCACTGGGAACTTGCCTACATCTCCCAGGCATCACCAGGATCCCATCCCCTTCCTACACAACCCCCCTTTTCTCTACTTGTGTTAAGGATAATAGGGAAAACCCACCCACTACCACAGGGTACTCTGGGATATCTCTGATCCCCGACTAAGCAGTAAAAAGCAATGGAAACAGTACCGTCTCCTGCCCCCTGGCTGCGGTATGGAGGGGAGGAGGAGCTGACAGCTCCCCAGAAGGCTCTTTCTTGGACTGGGGGAGAATCCAACCTATTTGTCAACCTTCCAGAAGCCAGGGACTGGGGGAATGGGCCACCCACCTGCTCTGCAAAGACTCCAGGAAGGTAGGAGATAAAGGCAACTCATACAGAAGATGATTACAGTTAAGGAGGGAGACCACATTAGTCCCCTTAGCGTTTTAGAAAAACATCCTCCAGATTAGTGGATTTTAAGGCCAGAACAGACTATTATGACCATGTACTCTGACCTCCTGTATAACACTGGCCACAGGATTTTCCTCGATTAATTCCTGTTCCATCTCCAATAGCTGTGGTTGAACTAGAGCACAGCTTTCAGAAAAAATCCCATTTTGATTTAAGAGTTTCTAGTGATAGAGAATCCATCATAGCCCTTGGTAAATTGCCCCAATGATTAATTATTCTCATGGTTAAAAATTTACACCATATTTCTAGTCTGAATTTGTGTACTTTCAACTTCTAGCCACTGCTTTGTGTTACATCTTTGTCTGTTAGACTGAAGAGTTCACTATTATCACATTTCTGTTCCCCCTGTAGGTATTTACAGACAGATCGAGTTACCCCTTAACCGTCTCTTTGTTAAAATAAACAGATTAAGCTCCTTGAGTCTCTGGTAAGGCCTGTTTCCGAGTCCTTTAATCCTTCTTGTGCCTCTTCTCTGAACCCTGCCCAACTTTTCAGCATCCTTCTTGAGCAGTGTCAGAACTGGACACACTATTCCAGGAGCAGTCACACCACTCATGTGACCATCTACAGTCACACAGCCCCGTTCAGCATGTAGCTGTTAATGCCTGAATATACTCTAAATGCGAAGGACCCCTTAAAAAGATCTCTGTTGTGTAGGGCCAAATCTTAGTTTCTGCACATAACTCAACATAACATAGGAGACACAGTCTGATCCGGCATCTAGGGAGTTCAGAGGTTCTAGGTTCTATTCCAAGCTCTGCTGCATGTCCTTGGCCAAGTCATGTCATCTCTCTGAGCTGCTATTTCCCCTTCCACACTGTGTCTGTTTAGATTATAAACTCTTTGGTACAGGGGCTGTCTCTCCCTATGTGTTTATACAGGACTTAATGGGCCCTGCTCTACGCTGGGGTCTCCAGGTGTTATTCCAACCCTAATAATCTACATAACAGTGTCGTGCACAGGGGATACCAACTGGAACCTGGGTACAGGATGGGGTGTACTCTTCTACCTGAGGTCATGGAGTAGCAAAAGTAGCTTTCTTCCTCAAGGTTGGTTTGCCCTGTCACTGCTCCACCTGCCCCAAAATACCCATCCAAGCAGAGGAGCTGGAGAGACACACACAGCTCCGAGAGACCTGTGTCAGCTCCCCACTGCACCCTCTCTACCACAGGCAAGTCACTAAGCTGGGGACACCCACAAAGCGAGGGGCAGAGCTTTCTCCTCTGTGACGGACTGCAGGAGTTACGAGAGCCTGCACAAAGCCCAAAGCACTATCTAACTGGTAATTACTTTCTGGGGAAGACTGAAAAATGGGTCATTAGAACCATAATAAGCCGTTTTCATTAATACAAAAACCTGATTTACATTTTTTCCCACAGAGCCATTATGTTCTAAGTGTGCTGCATGGATGATTTCTTTAAACACCCCCACATGGAATAGCAATTTTAAGACCTTGTGCTGATCACGTTTTAAACCAGGAAACCTGGCTCACAATAACGTCGTGCTTTCTGTTCACCATTCTTCCAATGCTGTCATCACAAACCCTCGCCTTTCTAAATGCACAGAGTTCTTAGTGGCACACTAAAGCAGCAAAATCCACTGGCACAGTTTTAACACTGCAGATGTAGGTCAATGTCAGTTCTATTAATTTTATCTCTTAAAGACTTGCACATTTTCTAAACAAATCTATCCCTTTGGGGGGTTAAATTGTAATTTGCAGTGTGGTTGTGAGTCCCTATCACATAATAGATCAATTAGGTTGAACACTCTGGTATATTAATCTTATTCACATGTAGTAAAGGCAAATATTGCTAATTACTATATTACAGTATTGCCTGCTTTTTCCAAACATGCACTAGGGAAAATGGGAATTGATTACAATGGAATATTGAATAAAATTATCTTCATGTGAAACTGGCAGCGAAGAAGAACATCTGCATTCATTCATCTTGTTTTAATCAATATCCGCTGGAAGATCTACTTATCTTTAGTGATGTTTTGAGTCTGCAAAACATGATCCTTGTCTTTAAAAGCAAGTTCCGTGGTTTAAACCTAATGGTATTCTCCTCCATTAAATATGGCAAGGAGCGTCCTTTCTATGCCTGGCAGTTTATATCATTCATATTTTTAGGACTGGACAGGAGGTCAGCCTGTTAACATTAAATTTAGTCGCTAGGAAGCTTATATGTAACCCTTCTGTTCCCATTATTCTCCCTGTCTTCCGAATTTGGAGCTTTGATAATAAACGTATGATTGTTTTCACTATAATTATAGTCCGTGCTGCAGTACTGCGCCGGAGCTGATCCTGAGCTGAACCATTCAAGCTGAAAAACAACAAGGAGTGCGGTGGCACCTTAAAGACGAACAGATTTATTTGGGCATAAGCTTTCGTGGGTAAAAACCCACTTCTTCGGATGCATAGAATGAAAGTTACACTCTATACAACTGAAGCAGTGAGGTTTTTTACCCACGAAAGCTTATGCCCAAATAAATCGGTTAGTCTTTAAGGTGCCACCGGACTCCTTGTTGTTTTTGTAGATACAGACTAACACGGCTACCCCCTGATACTTGACATTCAAGCTGGTGTGTTCACTGTCCCTTTGGGGATAGCAGATTGGCTATTTCCTTGAGTGACCAGTGGATAAGGGGTGGAACTCTACTGGGCGAGCCTTCAAAGGGGCTCAGGGAAGGCACCTATTGTTTCTGGAAGGCACCTATTGTTAACCTGCAAGGCAAAGTAAAGGCTGGCCTAACCCAAAGGAGATTGTTTGGTTGCTTACAAGCTGGCTGTGTCAGGGAGTGGAGACCCGGTTAAGCACAACCAAGTCTCTCTCTCTCTCTCGCTGAAGGGGGGGGAATACATAAGGTGATTCAGAGACCTGGGTGCCCTGAGAACCATCACTGTCTTGTCTATTGTAAGGAATTTGAAGGCAGGAACTGTGTGTGTGTGTGTGTGTGTGTGTGTGTGTGTTTGCACAGCTCCTAGCACAATAGGCTCCTGTGGGGACACACATACAGCTGACATCAATGCTTAGCACTTACAAAATACTTTGCATGTTCAAAGGCCTTTCAGCAACAGCTTCTGTAGCCAGAGCTCAATCTGTGAATTTGTTAAAGTGGAACACAGGCCAAGAAAATCTAGAAAGATGATGTAAAATAGGAATGCTGGCATTTGGCAGCTGCTACAATAGAAATCCCATATGAAACGCAGATATTCATGTGTAATATAATGGACAGTAAATTCTACAGAAATATGACTATTAAAAAGTGCTATTTCCTCCGTCCTACTGCAACAGATGGAATGATTTCGATCTTTGTCTTCACTCTGTGGAGCACAGCTGGCAAAGAGTTGTTTATATTTTTTTTAAGTCTGAAAAATATCTGTATTGCGCATCGAAACATCCCACAAATCAGTCACTTTAAAGAGGATCTCTGCAACCATGTGAAACACAGTGGTTCATAATTGTAAGTACTGCTACATACTACCCCGCAGACAGGATGTAGGGACAGCCATGGAGGAATAAGGAGCCAAAGGGTGGATTTCCTGTCATTTATTGACTTCATTGGTTTACTATTTGCTATTGGAAACCACTTCGCCTATAAGCTTTAACCAGACCTCTTGTATCTCTTCTGTGCAAGCTTTGGGAAGACGTGCAATTCTCTGGTGATCCATAAAATAAAATGTTCCATCATTGATTCTGCTGAGAGCTTACACAGCTGTGTGCATTATAAATTATTATTTTTGCCTTGAAAAAAGTTATTACATAGTCTGGGGTCAGGCTTGGTCTTTTCTTTTTATGGCTATAGTTGTTTCTGGACTCAAATGCATTTATTCCATGGGCAAATCTCTCTTCCAAACTGGGTCATCTAGGGTAAGTTTTTTTTTCCTTGGGTCCATAACTTCAAATCCCCTTTAGAATATTTTTAAACCGTTACATTTAGGAAATTCATGGCCAGAGACATCTAGATGGTGGTGGTGCAAACATTCAGAATATGTATGATAATATACAAACCAATTTTCACTCTGGGATCCATTTCAATGTTTACCTTAACAGAAGTAATTGTTTGCTAGTAATGTGTGATCTGTTTCTATTAACCACAGTAATATCAGAAAAAATATCTTGGTTCTTATGAAATTTTGCAGAGAATTGCTCTCTCTATTAAACCAAACCTTTTGGGCAAATAGCTAACTTAATATAGTTTATGGATCCAAAAGTGATGGTCATTTACAGATTTTTTAATCTTGTGACAGAAGCATGATCTGGCTGTCTACTATGGAAGACTACCTTGAGAACTCAGGTTAACCCTTTCTAGAGGAAATACCATGTTGGAGGATATCTGGTGAAAGGAGGAGTTCCCAAGAATCCCACTGTGGAGTTCTCCAGGACAGCTCCCTGCCCCTAATCAGTGGTTCAGTCGACTCCCTGCTGTTATGGCTCCATAGGGAATTGAGTGCACCCCAAACTCTTAAGGGATCAAGGGTAAGTTCTCAACAAGGAGAGAAGCCACAGAAGAGTTGACGTGGCCTGAGACCAAGGACTATAGAGGTGGCATTACATGGCCTAGGAGATCTACACGCAGGGGATCCTCCAAGCTCTTTCACTCGTTATCCTCAGCACAACAAAATCCATATTGGAGCCTAGTCACCTGCGGGTCCAGGAAGAAAAGACAGAGCAACTATAACCCACTAGTGAGTGTGTCCCCTTCTGTGCCAATCTACTGAGGACATGAGTTCTTCAACAGCCCCCAGCGACAGAGCCTCAGCTCTTGAGCTCAAGCTGTAGCAGCTCATGCTTTTAATTCTGGAAGGCCCCAGTTCAAATCCTGGTGTGTCAGCCAGCATAGCCGCCATCACTGTCATGCTAGAAATTAATAACACCTCAACAGCAGCTGCACCCTCAAAGTGCCTGTCCACACACAAGCTACGGCACTAAGTACTTCCCAGAATAGAAAGAGTTAAGCAGATCATCTGAGAAGGGCATTTTTGGTCAGTGATGTCCATTTTATACAGGAAACAATAGTTAGGAGAAGACTAAAGCTATGGCTATAGGAATGGGGTTTCTAGAGTCACTGTTAAGAATCGAACACAGTTTGTGTGTGTTGTTTTCAATGATAAACGATGTTTTAGGTACTATCATAGGTACTCCTATCACCCCCTTACCCACAGTATTTGAGCACCTCAATCTTTGTAATGTATTTATCCTCATAACTCCAGAGCTATCATCCCTATTTCACAGACGGAGAACTGAGGCATGGAGGAGCCAAATGGGTCACACAGTCTATAACAGAGCAAGAAATTGAACACAGGTCTCCCATGGCCCCAGCTAGGGCCTGAACCATTGGCTCATCCTCTCTCTCTTGTAATTTAGCTGTCCCACTTACTCCCATTTCAAATTTGTCATCTTAGATCTCACACCAGAAGCCCATTTTATAATAGTTTATTGTTATTAATTCGTATTACCATAGTGCCTATGGTGTGCTAGGCATGGCATAAGTATATAACCAAGCGATATATAACCCTGCCTCAAAGAGCTTACAATCCAAGTACCAGTCCCTGAGGACATACCCTTAGACTTTACAGTGTAAATACACCTGTTTGAAATTAGTCAGCTATTTTTCGAACAGAAAATATGGAGGGGGATTTAGATGACTTTCTGTGCTCCTACAATTAAAAAAAACCTCAACTTTGATGCAAACCACCACAATTTGAAGGCCATTTGCCTTTAATGTAGATTAATGCCTCCAAGCCTTTGCTGTCATTGGGATTTGGGGGGGGAGGGAGTGGACAGGGGGAGAATAAAGATAAAATAGGCAAAATAAGGCATTTAAAATGCTATTTCAAAGAAGCAGTTCACAGTATTTGTCTTTGTTCTGCATACATGCTGTGACACTCTGTGCCCCAAAGCAACACCCTGGCACCTCCACATTCACCACTGTCATAGGATTAGGATAAGTTTTGTACAAAGCATGCCTTGTGAGATGTCATTCTAAAAGTCTTGATCTGTTGAACATTCATATCCTGTTGGATTGTATGTGCTGTATGTGAAGTTATGAAGTTTTGCTAAGAGTGTGTTACTGAAAGATGCTGGAAACACCCACACTAGCCTTTCAGGTACAATAATGAAGAAGCTAGACAATGCCAATGGCCCATCAGTGAAAACAATGGACCAATTAAGAGCTTATCCTCACCTGCGGATGCTTCAGTCAGTCTATGAACAATGGCTGCCATGAGTCACCGGGAGCATGCTAGGGCTTGTGATCAGATCACATGATAGTGAACTCCATTTTGGTACCTGTATTTTTCCACAAACTGAGCTGGGAACTTTGCTCGGAACAAAGGGGTTCCCACCCTATAGAAGAAACTATATAAGGGGGAACTGACATCACCACGGGGCTCACTCCCCCACACAAGGGAACACCTGGAAACACCTGAGGAACAAAGACTGAACTGGGGAAAGAGCTGGTCCTAGGCTAAAGGGATTTCTAGACTGTGTATGGAGTTTGATAGGCTGTTTGTACTATCTGACAGGGTGAGACACTGCTTGATTCAAATCCTATCTAGTCAGTATAAGACTTAGACTGCGATTTTGTTTATTTCTTAGGTAACCATCTTTGATCTGTTTGCTATTACTTATAATCACTTAAAATCTATCTATCTTTCTCTGGTCAACAAATCTGTTTTGTTTTATTTTTGTATCTAAAACAGTGTGGTTTGCTTGAAGGGTTTTCGGAAAAATCTCAGCTCAGTCAACAAAGGTTTTGTGCATATTCCTCTCCACATCGAGGGAGAGGCGCAGTGGCATATTATCACCTAGGCCAACAAGGCCTAGGCTTAGGGCGGCAAATTTGAAGGGGCGGCAAATTTATAATAGCAGCATTTTTGTAATCGCAGCATCACTGATGCCGTGATTCTACCACGCATAGGCGCCAACTTTTCCTGGCACCGGTGGGTGCTCGCCCCCGCCCTGCCCCCATTCCAACCCCTTCCCCAAAGTCCCCACCCCAACTCCACCCCCTCCCTGCCCTTATTGGACTCCTTCTCCAAATCCCCGCCCCGGCCCTACCTCTCCCCAGAGCGCACCGCGTTTCCCCTCCTCCCCCCTCCCACCCAGCGCTTGCCACCGCGAAACAGCTGTTTCGTGAAGCCAAGGGGTGGGAGATAAGGAGAGAAACGGGGACGCGGCGCACTCAGGGGAGGAGGCAGAACAGAGGTGAGCGGGGGCGGGAAGCTGCCAGTGGGTGCCCGGTGGTGATTGAAACCACCAATGACGGTGCAATGCCATTTAGTAAACATACGAGAATTTGTTAAAAAAATGATAACAAATTCACATGGGGCCGGGGGCGGCAATTATTTCAGGGCCTGGGGGTGGCAATATCATTAATCCGCCACTGGAGAGGCGAACTGGGTAACTGTAATAAACTCTGCGTATCTGCTGCCTCGTGCCAGGTTTCCTAGCTTCCACCCCTGCCTCTAGTCCCCATTGCAGTGTCACACGCAGGGACCCTGCCATTCCCATCCTGCAGCATACCGGGAGTACACACTGCACGGTGTAACAGCCCCCGTGTTGGCCAATGCACCAAGATTTGAACGGGGACCCCTCAGAGCGGAGCATGAGTCTACAGCTGGGCCTAAAAACCTGGCTCTGTAGTTGTGGGCTGTAGCACTCACCTCTTCTGTGAATCAGCCACAGGGGTGTAATACCCACTGACAGGGGGTGCAGAGAGGTGGTTACTCCGGTTTTGCAGATACAGGACCTTGAATCACTGTGGGGAGGTAGTATTTACTCACACAAGTAATCCCATTAGAGTCGATGGGGATGACTCATGTGAGTAAGTATACTCAGCGTTGTCATGCCTAACTCATTCAGGAGCCTAAAGCTCATTGACAATGAACATGCCCAAATCCCTTTTGAAAAGGAGATTTAGGCTCCTAAATCATTTAGGCACTGGAGCACTGAGCACAGCAATGCCTGAATGTGAGGTCAGCCCTCAGTCAGCACCTCCAAGGCCTCATCCGTCAACTAGAGCCTGAAATGACTCAGCCTCTCTCCAGGCATGCTGCAGCGACCAATCCATGAACAAAGACCGGGTCAGCTGACGCCCAGGGAGAACTATTTAATCCCACAGGAAGAGCAGCCAGCCAGTCTGTGGAACATCACCACTCGGCTGGGAACTTTCTCTGGGCCTTGTGGTGTTACAGACTGGCCAGGCTGCCAGCCTGCTGTCACCAGCTAGCCCTGCTCTGGTATCCACCTGCACCTGCCTCACTGAGTCACCCAGAGACCCTCAGCACTAAATACCTTTAAAAATCTGTGACATGCAGGAGCTACAGCACAACAGAGCACAAGAGTGGTGATCCCAGGAGGGAATGAGTCCAAGTGGCAGCCTGTCGTTCAGCAAGATGGCATCAAAGATAAGCACATCAGGCATAAAGTTGGAGGGTGGGAGGAAAGGATGGGCTAGCAGTTAAGGCACTGGACTGGGACACTCAAGACTTGGATCCTCCCAAAGCTTCCTGTGGGAACCTAAGCAAGTCACCACATCTTCTGACCCTAAGTTCCCCAGCTGCAAAATGGGGGTAATCCTGCCCTGCCTCCTCAAGGCATAAACGGTGTGAAGTGCAGAGATGCTACAGCGATCAGAGGGACGTACGTGTGTAGCTAGGGAGTCCCCCCCATCCCGTAAGCTGAATGAAAACTCAGAACCGGAACAACACTCCAGCAAGAGGCATTTTGAACTCCAAGCCCTACAGCCCCCGCCTTGGATTCTTGTTTGGCATAAGTGGCCTATCCTCCGACCTGTCTCGCTGACTATAGGGAGTTCCCTAGGCTTTGATTAAACTAGAAAGTCACGTGGCATGTATCAATTGGAAGATATCCCTGCTCTTATAGCATCTGAGAGCTGCTGAAGGATGTTGCCAGAGATGGAATCTGTAACTGAAACAAGTGCTGAAAATGGACATAAAAGCAGGCATCTGACCGGTCTCTGTCTGTGCATTTTGCATGCAGCATACGAATGCAAAGCCCAGGTCTGCCTGAATGGAGATGCATGTCTATCAGGGTGCTGCGTGACTGAGAAACTCTAAACAGCGCCGGGATTTTCACAGCAGGATGTTGACTTTTCAGAGTGAACACCATCCTGGCAAAGACAGCATGCTACTGCAGGCAAGCCACCACTCCAGATGGTCATGATTAATTAGCATTGTCTAGGTATGCCAGATGCCTGTGACTCACGACACTGCTCGCCCAGCACTGGGCTTCTCTACATATATACTCACTCTGCTTCATACATCATTGAGTTTAGTTGCACAGTAATGGCCAGGGGATGAGGAGTGGAACTCTGGCAACCTGGGTTCTAGTCCCACCTCTGCCACTGACCTGCACTATGACCTTGGTCAAATCACTTTGTTTTCCCGTGCCTCAGTTTCCCCTGTATAATAGAAATAATCCCACCTGCCTGTGCCCTTACAAAAGGCTCCAAGTCCCTTGGTGAAAGGGACTGACTCTCTACAAGTGCAAAAATTACCTTTAGTTTCAAAGAAAGTGAATGCAGGTTTCACTTACCATTAGTTATTGCCTAAAGAAGCTGTCAATTTAAGGCAAACCCTGCCTCCAGGTGCCCACCCCCAGCCACCTCCCCTATGAGCACAGAAAGAACCTGGAAAGGGTTGGGAGGATGCAAGGAAAACTGCCTGGGAAGTCAATGCATCCTGTGTGTCTCCAGAGGCTCCCCACCTGCACCCTGGGGGGGGACCCCGTCGCACAGCATTCCAAAAGGCTTCCGTAGTGCAGCAGGAGTCCACCCCCCACTGCACAGACACAGCACGGCCCGTTGAGGGCTAGAGACGAGAAGGTCTGGGCCTTTATTTGATGGCTACTCCTGTCCAAAGTAGAGGGAGTGCAGACTGCCTGTTAATCACGTGTTTCTTTGTCACCATCATTATCCATTTTTCTGTTTGTCTATTCTGGGCCGGCATGATTAATAACAATAATATAAACCTCATGAAATCAGGACACCCATATAAATATCAGAGGAACACATACACAGCCAGCTATATCAGGTCCATTGTAGGGCCCTTCTTGTAATCCCAATGGCAAAGTGAACTATCACAATTAGGAAAAGAGAAATAAAGAGCATATTTAGTCATTTTCCATGTTACACATCACAGCTAAATTGTTTAAACAAGGAACTGCAGTTGTCTTTGGTAGTGTAATTGATCTAGTACCTTTTTCTCCCCACCCGTCCTTAATTCTCTGCTTAATCTTGGTACACTTCAAAAGAATGAGGCTATTTTTAGTTATATATTATTGGCTAGCAGCAAGGCATTGGATTTCCACTCTATAGTACGAAATCCTGAGATGAGAGATAGCATGAGAGAAGTTGCATCTAATAAAAAAAAAGGGGAGCTCAGGTTTGGATGCCACCAGTATGAATCAACATACCAACTAACATGTGAACTCTTATTTCAGACGCACGTGTCACTGCCATTGAGTTCAGAGGAAGCGGCATATGACTGTCTGAAAGCAGAATTTCACCCTAAAGTTTTATTTGTCATCTTAGTTTGAATTGGGAGACAGGCTCTGATAACAAAGCAAAACACCCAGAACTCAACTGAGAAGTCAAAGGGAAAGGAGCAAAGCTTGTTACGACGAATGGAACACACACACACCTTTTCCTAAGAATATGAAAGAGTCATTGGGACTGATTGGTGTAATGGAGTAGACAATGTTATGCTGGTGTGACTCCATTTAAGACAATGGAGTCCCACTGGCGTAAATGAAATGGAGACGCAGGGCCAATGGTCCTGACTCACAATCACCCTGCAGCGACACAAACGCCACCTACCCCGACACCAAAGGGCTCCCCAAGCAGTGTGAAAGCAATCTCCACTGGCTCTGCACCTCCGCTCCTGCAAACTGAAACCTGCAGTCACTTTCCTTGAAGCTAAAGGTAATATCTGCACTTATACAGAGCACAGGGTCCATTCTGGGGCACATTGAGGCAGAAGAGTCCTGGGAGTGAGTGTGGTCAGGGCAGTAGGGCCTGCAAGGCCCAAAGGTAGGGGAGTCCTAGGGGGATGAATCAGCCCAGACTCAGGGGCTGTGGGAGGGACACAAGCCTGCCTCCCTCGAGTTCCTGTGCCAGTCTCCTCAGCAGCACAGAGATGAATTATTTTTAAGGGATTACAAAGCCGCATCCCGACCTATGTAAAATGTGGTTCCCAAGACCAAATGCCTCCAAATCCTGCACTTAACACAGTGTTTCTCAAACTGGGGTCGCCGCTTGTGTAGGGAAAGCCCCTGGTGGTTTACCTGCCCAGTCCGCAGGTCTGGCCGATCATGGCTCCCACTGGCGGCGGTTCGCCACTCTGGGCCAATGGGAGCTGCTGGAAGCAGCGGCCAGTACATCCCTCAGCCCGCGCCGCTTCCAGCAGCTCCCATTGGCCTGGAGCAGCGAACCGCGGCCAGTGGGAGCGGCGAACCGCGGCCAGTGGGAGCGGCGATTGGCCGGACCTGTGGACGGGGCAGGTAAACAAACCGGCCCGGCCCGCCAGGGGCTTTCCCTGAACAAGCGGCGACCCCAGTTTGAGAAACCCTGATTTAACAGCTATGCAGCATGAGAGGCAGGTGGCTTTGCCTTGTGCTCAAGATTACCAGGCAGCTTGGCAGAACATTGCTGATTTTCAGCATGGAGGCACACATCAGTAACCAGGTGGAGTCAACCCGGTGAAAATGAGGACAGAACTGAGCTCCTGGGTTTTCCACCTTTCTCCCTTTCAGCCATCATGTGGAAAGCCTCATGGCACTTGACAGATAGGAGCCCGTGCATAATTGACTAGCACTGAACAGCATGGTTGGCTTGACCCCTATGATTACGTCTTCCCTAACAGCATCTCCAAATCTACACAATTCCTTACTTCCCATTTCCTCCTCTATTGTTGTTAATCTTTTTTAAATGCATCTGTATTGTTAACTATATGGTACAGCAATAGCACCGTAAGGCTCCAGTCAGGGATCGGGGGCTCCAGAAGACTGGGTGTTGTATGCGCATGAACTGAAAGGACAATCTCTACCCAAAGGAGCTTACAGGATAAGTCTTAGGTGGGAGTCTACTCACAGTGTATAAAGTTAAGTATTTGCTTAAGTCTTTGCAGGATGGGGACCTAAATTTACATTCCAGCCTACTGTACATAGCAAATATACTTTGGATGTACAGATGCTCCCCGGGTTACGCAGGATCCGACTTACGCAACTTTGCACTTACAGAAAAAGTTCCATAAGGCAGAAATAGGATTTTCGAGTGGCAGAAATTTGTGTGTAACATACAGGTATACGTTTCCAACTTATGTAAAATTCGAGTTACGCAAGGCTTTCCGGAACAGAACGATTGCGTAAGTCAGGGGGCGTCTGTATCTGTTTCCACTACTGTCCAGCACATTTTTTTTTTTGTAAATATCATTGGCTAGCTCACTGTTTGCTTCTCTGTGCAGTACATAAGCATTCTTTAGTACGAGTATTTTACAGAAGTAATAATAAACCTATAGAACTACTGAGTCTAAGAGCTTCCTGCTCATTCCAACCTACTTCCTGTGATGAATAATACATAAATAATAAAGACCAGGATAAGATTTGTACTTCTATAGAGCCTTCCTTTCAAACCTGCCCAGCACCCATGGGAGACAGCTATTGTTACCCCATTTAGAGACTGGTTTCCCCTGAGCAAACACAGGTAAAACGCATGGTCTAGGACCATACAGCAATCTATTGGAAACGCCAGAACTGGAGCCCAGGTCCCTGAAGTTCCATGTTGTAACCACTAGGACACACCCCGTAGACTAAAATGCCTACAGTACAGGCTGTTTTTCCATTCCATCTCAACAGCGGAAATTTATTTAACTACCCTTCCTTCCTCCCCACCCCACACACCCCCGAGGCTTACGGGAGAATGAGACTTCTCTCTATTGCGCAACATATTACGAACGCAAGTCCTTTCGGGGTGAGCAGAGTAGAGCACCAGTGAAAAGTAGTTATTTAAAAATAACCATGCCCCCATGGACGGTCTGTGAGCCATGGTTAATTTAATAGCCGCACATGCTTATTAGAACCATTCATGCCCTCATTGCAATCAGCTTGTTTACCCGTTGATCAATGACAACTTTCAGATTATTATTTTAATTAAGAAACCCCTTCATTCAGTAGGATTCTATTGAGGAAACTCCTTCTCTTCCACTGGTGCAAACTAGTACTTACTGGAAGATGACATGCCATTTGGAACAGCTGCAAATTGTGATGTTGGGTTTGCACGAGAGAGAGAGAAAGACAGTAAGTTGCTTCAACTGGGAACAGTACGAGATAGTTTATCAAAATTCTAACGACTTAGCCATTCTGTTTGCCGTGAGCCAGACCCTGTGCCCAGGAAATTCCACAATCAGGAGCCTGTGGGGCTCAGTTTGCCTTCACAATCACATGCTAAGGGGAGAACGCCCTGCAGAAGTGATTATAGAAGACCCTAGACCTAGGGTGACCAGATAGCAAGTGTGAAAAATCGGGACGGGGGTGGGAAGTAATAGGTGCCTATATAAGAAAAAGCTCCAAATATCGGGACTGTCCCTATAAAATTGGGACATCTGGTCACCCTACCTAGACCTAGGAGTGGAGGCCAACCATGGCATGTGGCCATTGGATCCTTGGCTTGATATCACGGGAACTGTAATGCAGACACTTGTAGTTTAAGCTGTCCAAGGTCACAGAAGACCAATTCTGACTTTTATAAAGTTGTTTATAAAAGTCAGCAAAAGTTGAGATTAGTTCTGGTTTTCCACATCCAGTTCCAATTTTCCAATATTAAATCTCAAAATCCATTTTCCCCCTTATTTAAATTAAATCTTCAAATGGTAGCCTAGAAGGAAAATTCTCTTACACTGTCCATTGATAGTGTACTTAGTAATTACTCAAAGAAAGAGCCGTGTATTAACAGCACTGAACCTAGGGGTTCAGATTTCAGAGTAGGCACCATGCAATGCAGATATGAATAGTTACACTCAAGCTTGGCTTTTTTATACTAGCCCAGGTTTGTTCTTCAAGCTCTAAGGCAGAGATCGGCAAGCCAGACTGTGCACTGCCTACCCGATCTTTTTTTCTTCCACTTCGGGAGTTTTATACAGGTCAATATTGTCTATCCAGAAGCCAGAGACCCAACTACATGGGCAAATCATTATTGAAATATTTGTCGAACCTTGATCACACTGTAATCAATAGGAAAACACCCACCGATTTCCACAGGGTCAGGATTTGGCCCTAAGTTATTAATTGTATTGTGGTAGCCCTGAGGACCCCTAGTCACAGACCAGGACCCATTGCGCTAGGTACTAAACAAACAGAACAGAAGAGGCAGTCCCTGACCCCAAACAGCTTACAATCTAAGTAAATGAGGCAGGGAGCCTCTGGTCAGAGATGTAGTTGAGAACATCAGTGTCTGGAGCAAGATCTTCTATGTTAAACATACAACGTAAGAACTGTAGCCACCTCCTGGTCCACCAAAGCATGTAGAAATGCAGCACCAGCTCATCAGCAGGTGCGAAGGGGTCACTCTGTAAATACCATAGCTCCTTGCCCAGGTTAATAAATAGGCAGAAGATGAAATACTTCAGAAGCCTGTTGAAGATAAAGGTTTTTGTATTAAGGCCTAACCAGGGGCTCACTGATATCAATAGGGGTCTTCACTCAGAACTAACAGGAACATACATACCTGTATGAAATATTTTAGAGAGTTACAATTTTTAGGCCCTGATCCTGATCCTGACCTGAACTTCACAGGTGGCCCTGTGAAGATCCAGTGACTGCAAGACTCTGCCTACAGGATCCCCCTTTGCATTGTACCTGCAGAAGTGATTATAGAAGGCCCTAGACCTAGGGTGACCAGATAGCAAGTGTGAAAAATCGGGATGGGGGTGGGAAGTAATAGGTGCCTATATAAGAAAAAGACGCGGCAGGTAAACAAACCGGCCCGGCTCACCAGGGGCTTTCCCTGAACAAGCGGCGGCCCTAGTTTGAGAACCACTGCACTGAAGTCAAAGGGAGTTTTGCCATCAACTTCAATGGGAATAGGGTTCAGCCCTACATTAATATCTGAAGTGGAAATAAGAAAAAGCCACAAGAGACACATTGTAACCAAAACCACTGGAACCTCAAGACAGAAAACAATAGCACTGTTCCCACTGTCATTATTCAGTCCTAGTTTCCCTATCAAGAGGGCACGGAGTCTGTCACCCCCAATGGCCACTAGTGGTGGCATGGTTTGGAGAGTAGGAGTTTGCTACCTCTTCTTTTGGCCCCTCATAGGTCTTACTCACATCAGCAACTCTCTATAGTCAGGGCTTGAATTTGGTTGAGGCCATCACTAGACATAATCTGGCTGATTAATATGCACTAGAACATGGTTTCTACTTAACAAGGGTCTATTATACTGTATCATAGTCTACCATAGCACGGTAGAATCCTTGGCAGGGTCAAGTTTAAACAATTAAAGCATGACTGATAACATTGGTTGTAATGCTTGTGTACACAGGACTAAGAGAGGAGTGGCAAACTCTGGATATTAATAATCATTTAGATAGTACCACTAAATGGACACGGCAGCATAAGGAGGTATCAGTGCCAGGCAGATAACAGGGTTGATACCATTCGAAGACATGAGATGATGCAATGCAGAGCAAACACAGAGTGGGGTTTGGCCACTAGACCATGGATAGAGCAAAAGGAAGAAGCATCTCCCATCATTTGCTTTAGTCCTCCCATCCTCCCTCTTGTCCTTGCACCCTCCTACTCTCTGCCTGGTCTCTCCAATTTTTCTTTGGAAGATGTTTGTCCCCTGGTGTTAATGACAATCTTCACAAAGAGTCATAGAAAAGAGAGGTGGGCAGAGCCTGCTTGGAACAGACATCCACAGCATCTCCTGAAAGCCCGTGTCTGAGCTCTGCAGTATCATTGCAACAGGATTCCCAGCTCTTTGGGAGCCCATTTGTAGAGTCACAAAACCAAGCGTCGGGATAAATATTCATTTACATCAAATTTCCCATTGTCTCTCTTTTACTCCCATTTCTTACCTTTCTCCCACTCTATCTGGAATGGCTTTGGGAACCCAAGAGACGGGCCTGGATTTCTGCCTGCTTTCATTCCAGTGCTGGTTCTTCCTTTTTCTTTTAAATACCTTCGAAGTGGATCGAGACAGCTGCTGCGCTTTCATCAAAACACTACTGGGTTCCCCTGCCCTTTCCAGTATCCAGACCTAGGTGCATCTCCACCTGCCTCTCACTGCAAGAGAAATGGTAATGCCCAAAAAACTCCCTCCTTTACCCAGCTGCCTTGCACTTGCACCTCTGGTCACTTTTCCTGGAGAATTCCCTCAGTCAGTGCCCTCCCATCCAGCACTCTCATTCCCCAGCACACTCAGGCTCATTTGGGAGGGCTGTTTTCCCCCCTTATAATAATTTCTTTCTTCTTTACAGAGCCAAGAAACCGGCTGCTCCTCTGCCCTGCACACTCATTGACTAACTCAGCAGAGTAGCATTTCACACCGGAGGAATAACTACAGAAAGTGCAAGGGAGTGAAGAATCAGGCCCTGGCTGCTTTCTTGCATGAAAGCTTAACCTGCTAGCCGCCTGGCAGCACTCACCCACCCCTCTTTCCTTAGGAGCTGACCTGGCTGCCCACTCAGCAGGGGCCCTGTGCTGCAGGGGGAGAGCACACTGGCAGACCCGGGGGAACACACAGGGGTTTCTGCACACATATGCTGCCATCTTTCTGGTGTATTTTCCTGTAAAATAGTGTGTGAATGTAAATGACATCCTGTCTCATTAAGGGCCAACAATACACAGGGCAATCTTCAACCAAACTCCAGAAGTAAGTTATGTGCAGCCTCGCTCAGCCCAAAGCAAAGGTCTGAACTGTGGGGTAAGCAGCACCTCCTAGTTCTAACCCTCTGCCTAGAGAGTCTTTCTCATTGCAAGACTCTTAGCTGCTGAAGGGGATTAATTGATTCCCCACAGCTGGCCCAGCCCTGCCATCCTGCAAGTCCCTCTGCTCAGAGCAGGCATTTGTGGTTCTGCCTCTAGCCAGAGGGAGGGGATTAATTAACCCCTTCCCTGCTAATCACTGGATGGCTCTGTCCATCTTGTCACAATCGCTTAGATTCAGTTCTTCCTCCCAGCGGTTTTCAGATGAAGGCAGCATTGTTCCAAAGCACTCTACACACACACACACACAGCTAATTTTTGTGGGGAGAAAGAGGTCCCAATCCTGCGTTTGGACATTGACATTGGCACTCTGGCCCGTAAACACCCTTGTTTATATGCCTAATTGCAAACCTGAGCTTCCAATTGTAAGATCTGGGTGTCTGGTTAAGGTGCCCACATAAAACTGAGATTGCAGTGCGATGACTATTGGAGTCTCCCACCATCTGCAGCTGTTACTGTAAACTAAAGCCACCTACACCATTTCTTGCTTCAGTGCATAGAACATAAAGGAAGATTCATCCCTGGGGTAACTCCATTCCGTGACCTTTATTCCAGCTGAATCCAACTTCAGTGGAATTACACAGTGAATGGATCTGGCCCATAAATTTGTTTCCCACGAAGTACAGGTGAGACCCTCAACATATGGGTATTTCTTAGAGGAAGTGATTTCCTGAGAACAGTGATTTGACTAGACTGAACGTGTCTCTTTAGTGGTTTGGGTAGTAAAGAAGATACTAAGTATTCAGGGCTCAATTTCTGTCCCAGAAGAAGGCTTGTGAAATGAACTCTGAACCCTACCACTTCCTCTGCTTTGCTGGCTAACCCCACTGCTGTGTTTTCACTCATCCACATTCAGTTCAGCAGGAAAAGTTGATTCATTAATATAAAGAACTAGTCATAAAATTTACCTCTCCTCTTCTCTTTTATGGCTGAAACCTACTGTTTTGTACTCTAGTTTTATGTGTATTCTAATAAAAAACATGTGCAAATTCCCCTATTTTTAAAACAGTTGAGCATCAGTGTGGTTTGAATTAATGCTTTTGAAAATAGTCTCCCCACAATGCTATCTGAAAATGGAATCTGCCCACAGTTAAACTTCAATTCTTGAGATGCAGTATAATGGCATTTTATGATATAAGGAAATCTGTGTGCTCGGGGGGGTTACCTGGTTCTCAGAAAACAATAAAAAGGAACAAACTTCTGAAAAGGTATAGTCAATGGCATTAAAGGGATCAATTCAATGCAGTCTCAGACAACACTGAGAAAGACTTTAATCTACCACTGCAAGCAGAGGCATAACTTACCGAGTATAAAACATACTAGCTGACTTGATTGGCTACAGTAAGTATATCAGCAAACATATGCCTTGCCAGGTAGAGAAGAGTAAAGGACTTTCATACTATATACAGGTAAGAGCAATATTACCGTTGCATGCAAGCACTAATGTATTGGAAACGTGTTACCACAGTACTGAAAAATAGCACGTGCCAATCTGTGTATTCTTGATCCATAATGAAGTCTGCAATTGTAGCAAGGTAATGATACAAACTTGCATTACAATTTAGCAGAGTCTATTTATTTACAGTGGGTTGACATTGACAGTAGAGAGAGATGAACAATAAAGAATTCATATTTTTAAGGATGCCATCATAACACCAAATTCCAAGAGCAGGATTTTAGCCTCCTGCAAATAATGAAAAGGAGATCAAGGTAAATGAAGTTATAAAGAGTGAGACGTGATACTAGCATTACTTATATTCTAAAGCAGGACACTCTTATCAAATGACTGGTATTTCTAACAGTTTGGATTTTCAAGTTCTCTACAATATTTTGGTTTACTTCTGGGAAGTGGAAAATAGGGCTTGCCAGAAAACAAGAATACTGTTTTGGAAAAAAAAGTTTCAAGGCTTTGATATTTGTTTTCATTCTGACTCAGAAAAACAATTAAATCTTTCAAAAATTTAAATGATAAAACATGAAAGACAGAGCCCCTCCCCAGGATATCCTCATGGTTAGTGCACTCAACTGGCATGTGGGAAACGTGTGTTCAACTCCCTACACTGCCTGGTTCAGGGCAGGGACTTGAATCTGGATCTTCCCCATCCCAGGAAAGCATCTTAGTTCTTCTGGAATGGGCGCCGGCTCTCTCATCTTGACCAGAAATACCTTCCTGCCACAATGTTCATTGAAACCAACACATTCCACTAAAAGTTTTGGTTTTAATGAATCAGGGGGCTTTGGTATAAAAATGTTTCGCTGAAAAATTCCTGACCAGCGTTAGTACTAATCCAGCAAGAAGAAGCTTTTAAACTCTCAGGTGGTCACTAGTAATTGCTGTAACATGGTTCTTCATTGCATCAGTCATAACAGGTGCTGCTGCATGGAATCTCCAGCAAAGGGCAAAGAGATCCTGGGCCGTGTTATGCCACCGGTTTTTAAAGGAGGTATTTTTAAGAAGAACCTCAGATGAGGAATTCTGCTTGAAATCAGTGCCACAATATGGCCTGTTGTCATCTCAGTCCATTAATTACTCATCCACCTTTCCATGTTAGAATAATACACCAGAAAAGCAAGCATACATACCCAAGTGACCTAACAGCCTAGAGTTGCAGAGAGGGCCAAGTTACCTCTGGTGTAGCTCTACTGGTTTCACTAAAATTACACTATGGGCGCATTTGGCCCAATCTTTCTCCTGTTGTAGAATTCCCCCAGTTTTCTTTGGTGTGCTGCTTTCTGACAAAGTCTCAATACTTGTCACATTCATCTGAATTTGCTCTCTCCTCAAGACAAGTGACTTGCTTACATTAATTTGTTTGGCCAAAAGACTGAATTTCTGTTACCCACCATCCTGTGGAGTCACTGACGCTGGTGCAAAGTGGGTGTAAAATGCTATGAAATTGGAATGAAGGCACTTTCACCCCACTTTGCAGTAGTGTAAACGGGTGCACAAAGTGCGGGTCACACCCTGTATGTGACAGGTTTTACTCTAGGCAACATTCTCTCAGCAGATGCACGCGCCCGCTGTTCCCATTTATGTCAGGGAATGCTGTGGGCCTGCAATTGAGTCCAGAATCCTGTGATTAAATAATCAGGGTAAGCAGCCTGACCATTTTAGTAATTAGCTCAATTTATTCTTGCCAAATACCATTGTATTGTTCCAGTATCCTCCAGCTTTGCAGAAGGCTTTTTTGCAACGTTTGCCTAACTCTGTCCCCGGTCTCACCCTCCACAACCTTCCAACCTGGGCAGCCAGTAGTGAAATAGGGGGGCATGTGCTTTATAGGAACAAATTCTGCACTCACATCTGCAGACTCAACTGCCAGTAAAGACATGGCTGGACTAAGCATAACAGGCAGGGCCTGGAACGCTGGCAGCGGGTGATGTCTGTGATGACATCACAGTGACATCACGCACAGCTGAAGGGCAAGCTGCCTCCAACCGGACATCCTCTGCACAAGGGAGTGCAAGATCTGATGGCCTCCCCTCGGCAGAGCCCAGATCCTTCCGCCCAGCACCCAGGTATATGGTGAGGGGGAAACAGGCAATTAACTGGGAGCCAGCCACCATCTCTGCCCTATGGGCAAACTGAGGAGGAAGGGACCTCCAGCCACCGCTGCTCCTGCCCCAGCTGCTGGAAAGAGAGAACCCTGCGGCTCCTACTCATTCTCCAATTCAGATGGCGAGGGAGATGGGAGTCCTACTGTTCTACATCAGGGTGTGTACGGGCCTCACGACTGAAGTTATTAAATGTATAACCACGGAAGCCAAGGGGTGTTGAGTCTGGGTAGGGACTGCAGGTCAGCTAAGGTGCAGATTGCACTGCAAAGCTAGGGGCATATGGTGTCCTTGACTCCAATGAGTCAAGTTTTGCTTACAGGTGGTGGGCATGACACGACCCTCTGGCATGCCTCAGAATGAAGGGGCTTTTGTTCCATAAACAAACAAGAACATTTGTTAGCACTTGCCCTGGAGGGATATTCTGCTCCTCCGGATGTTATGCTATTGAACACCATCGAAATATAAGGGGAAGTGTTCCCATTCTCAGATTTAGCACATCAGAACCATCTCGCAGTGCTTATAAACTCAGAACTAGGCACTGTCATTCATTTCGCTTTCATGTTTATGATGTTAGGCTTCTGGGAAGAGCTGTATGGTCATTGCCTCCAATTAGCACACAATACAATGTCAAATAACAATAACAAAATTACAATGTTAGGGAAATTGCTTCCCCAAAATGTCAAAGGGGTCGCAGCATAGTGTAACAAGCCTTTAAAAGAGAAACAGTTCTGAAAAATAAATTTCCCCTTCTGATGGTCCTCAGAAATGCTTAAGAGAATAGCCAGCTTAATGCAGAGATAATCTTTTCAAGGCTAAGATTTTTCCGCACTGCCTTTAATACGCTCCCTGCTGCGAAACATACATTATATACATACACTATTATTGGCAGTATCGGAAAGTATAAAACATGAATGATTGCGTAATAATAATAATAACAACAACAATACTTTTTACTGGATAGTACCATTTAGGTAAGGATCTCAAGGATTTTTACAATCGTTAATTAATAAAGCCTCCCTACAGCTGTGTTATCATTGTCATTGTACAAAGGAATAAACTGAGACATAAAGACTCCCAGTTCAGCAGGCCATCCATATTCAGGAAAGCATTTAAGCACAGAATGTTGAACCTCTGCTTAAAGTTAAGCACTTGCATAAATGCTACGCTGAACGGGGATGGACTTCAGCATGTGCTTAAACACTTTGCTGAACTGGGGCCAAGAGAATCCAGGCTTGGTCTATATTAAGATAATCTGCATTTGGTACAACCACATTGCATTGTAAATTACTCAATTAAGCAATGCTGGTAAAAACCCATTTTTGCAGTGGTGCAATCCCTGCCCAAAGTCATTCAGTGGCAGAGTCAGGAATGGAATCCAGAGTCTCACATTCCCATTGTGTTCTAACCACTAGACCACAGTGCCCCTCTCAATCCCCTAAACTGACTGATGGAATTAAAGTCGTGGAGTGAACTCAGTTGCTTTTGATCTCTATTCAAGGTGCCATCAAGGGCTCTTAATAGGTGGTATCTTAGCAAATGCTTTAGCGACTGAAACCTTCTCTATAAAAACCCTACTGATTCTCACACTTGTCTGAAAGAATAGAGGCACAAGCTAGCTTCAAATGCCAGCTGACAGATGGGAACACAAATGGACTATAGGATTCCTGATCTAAAAAGTCACACCCGTGGTCAGGCTAAAGAAACATACATCTCTATTTTGATGTTGACCTCAAAGGGAAGAGGGATGAGTCAACAAAAAGGGCAAAGGGCACAAAACATCACAAGTATGAGGCCAACGCTGCTTTGAACTTGAGGACAAATATACTAATGATATGAAGTTGACAAAAAAGCTTCTTGACACTCCGTGTCTACAAAGTTGGCAGCGTCTAACCCAAATGGCTCCTCGATTCATTCCCAGTAATGAGCAGAGTTAGGAACAGTAAATCTGACTGAATCCTCCATGGCACTGAAGACATGAGTTGTTTCTTCCAGCCCCGGTTATTTCTAGAGCCCAGACATGAGAGATGTGGGTGAATGCAAGAGCAAAGAGCAGTCCATTTGAGAGCCGCATGGGAGCACTCTAGCAATGTCTGTGTAAGTCATTTTGAGGGTCATAGCAGGAGAATACAGGCACATGCGTCTGACGAAGTGGGCATTCACCCACGAAAGCTTATGCTCCAACACGTCTGTTAGTCTTAAAGGTGCCACAGGACCCTCTGTTGCTTTTTACAGATCCAGACTAACACAGCTCCCCCTCTGATACATAGCAGGATAATATCACCAGCAACACGGGGCTTACCCACACACAGAGAGATCAGGGTCCCGCACAGATCATCTTTACTTTAGTTTTATCTTTGTTTCTAGGTTGGTTTTATATGGGAAAATATATCACGCCATCACTATTACTTTGCATACAGTATTTTGCATAAAACTCCCCAGAGGACACTTAACTGTACCATTCTCCACCATTGCAAAAATGCCAGTGATACAGGTTAGTAATTCAGTTTAAACTGCTCCTCCAGATAGCTAAAGAACAAAACAAAGGATGGATAGATTATTGTTATTTGGGGGGGGAGGGTGGAGAAGCCAGGGCTTTAGTTCACTGTTGTCCTTCACGCTGCTTTGTTATCACAAGTGTGGACTGATAAAACTGCTTTAATGCTGTCTGTTCCAAGAGATGAAACTGAATCTCTATGTAGAGTTTCAGCACTCAACAGTATAGCAAGGCAGTTTTGTTTCACATCTCTGGGATACTGGACAAGCATAAAAATAATTGCAGACTCAGAAAAGATCAAGGAATGTATCCCTGCTGCAACAGATGCCGTACTAGAAGGAAAGACAAAAGCTGAAATGCATAATGAATTTAAAAAAGATTTTTTTCATCAAACATGTCATTTGTTTGAAGGACTGAATTGTTGGCATCAGATATGGTAGCTCAGCTTGTTAGCAAAGTGAAACATGATGACTGCTATGTAATGGCAATTGATGAGTCAATTGAAATCACTGATGTTGCTCAAATGTGCATCTTCATTTAATATGTCAATGGTCAGAAGTTAACGAAAGACCTTCTGTTCTTGTGACTACAGAAGCAAACAAGAGGCCACAATTTACAGGCGGTAGCAGGCGTTTTAGGGCTGGAATCAAAGAGGTCATAATACCCTTGATAGCAGCTGACGCTCCAGCTATTATATGATTGGCTGTGAACAATAATATCTGACATACCACTAACAACTGAATTCAGATTGGTGAGCATCAGTGCATTGTCCATCAAGCAGTTCTCTGAGCTGAATTAAAAGCAAGATATTAAAATGGCACTATATTACCCAGAAATGTAGGCATCTGTCTCAGACTGACATCCATTCCTCATGCTGATTATTCCACAATTCTCTTGATGGGGTTGCTGTTGAAGATAATTTGCTGAGCACGATGATGTTTCTGATGACTTGATAAAAAAATAAAGATATTACTTGGTAGAAATGAAGAATGTTATTTTCAAAAGTAAAATAACAGATTTTTCCCCATTCTACATAAATATTTCAGAAGGGAAAACTCAGCCACATCTGGATTGTGGCATTATTTGTTTTTGGCATTGGTATAATGGCCCTGAACAATCTCAGAGAAAGAGAGCAAGAACAGAACTTCTTTTAAAACAGGAAGTAAAGTTCTAGATGTTTGAAATGAATCCATCACTTCACAAGCTTACATTTTCTAGCAGGATCTTCATTTAAAAAAAAAAAAAAAAAAAGACAGAGTGAAAGAGAGGACCAATTTCTACAAAACAATTTGCAACTAAAGTCCAAGATGGTGCTTTCACTAGAAGAATTAACCAATTGACAGACTGTAAAAATCTATCTCAGGTCCTTTGGACCATATGCTGAAGATTGTTTTTGGAGAGGCAAGTCTTTGCTGAGTATGGTAAATAACCCTCCGGCTGAAACTGTTGGGACAATATGTGCAGATTTAACTAGTCAAGAGAAGCTTTCATCATAGATTTTGATAAGGGCTATACTGACGTGACCTAATCTGAAGGCTCTTTTCAGACACAAGGCAAAATAATTTGAGCAATTTCCATTTTCCTCTCCAATTCCTGGGATGTACCGTACCGAGCAAAACTCTGGACTTTGTTCAAAATGGTGATGAGGCTTTTGGAATATGCTAAAGATGGCAGATCTAAAGTCATTCTACATTAAAATGGCACGTGCATTACTTCCTTGGAGTAAGCAGTAGCTAGCCAAAATAACTTGCCAGCTCCATTCTGTCCTGCCTGCCAAGGATTGGCTGAGCTCTGCTCGATACGAGGATCCCACTGGGACCAGTTATAGATCCACACCCCTTTTTAAACTCAGAAAGGCCATGATCTTACAGGGCCTGATCTAGCATTGATTGGAGTCAGTGGAAAGGTCCATAATACCTGCTGTGGAGGAAGAAGTGACAACTTCCTTGGCTGACTAGGAGCCTGGCCTGGTCCTGTAGTCAGTGAATGCTCCAAACTGCCATTGGAACTTTACCCGACTGGGCCCTAAAACCGGGCAGTATGAGTGGAAACCTAAGCTTGTTCCTGGGGCAAATCCCCAGTGAGAGTTTTTCCTGAGCAAACACTGAGAAAGGAGATCAGGACTTGGTTTTAGATACACACCTTCAAGGACATTCACAGCCTACATCCTTCCCACCTTTTCTCTCTGGTCTCCTATTACTGCCCCTGGTTTTCGCACCCCATGCCTCCTCTATGCTCCTTCCCAGAGTTGCCTCTGTGCCCTCTTTCATGTTACCCCTCTATATCTTGATCTCCCTTACTTACTCCTCAGGCTGTGCTCTCCAACGTCCCTTCCCAACAGTCACTTCTTCAACCTGTGGAACTCCTTGCCAGAGGATGTTGTGAAGGCCAAGACTACACCAGGATTCAAAAAGAACTAGATAAGTTCATGGAGGATAGGTCCATCAATGGCTATAAGCCAGAATGGGCAGGGATGGTGTCCCTAGCCTCTGTTTGCCAGAAGCTGGGAATGGGCCACAGAGGATGGATCACTTGATGTTTACCTGTTCTGTTCATTCCCTCGGCAGCACCTGGCATTGGCCCCTGTCGGAAGTCAGGATACTGGGCTAGATGGACCTTTGGGCTGACCCAGTGTGGCCACTCTTGTGTTCTTATGTTGAAGATTTTAATCTACAGTTCCCCAGGCAAAATCACTAAATAGAAACACGGGGCTCCATTCTCAATTGCCCTGTCCCTTCTGCAGTCACTCTCAGCTGCATGCTGAACAACACCAAACCAGAGTGGGAGCATTTCACACTCACTTTGCCCAAGGGTCAATAATAATAAGGCAGGTGAGAATCAGGCCCCCAAAATACCCATGTAATGCCCCAGACAGATGTACACATTAGCTCCCGAATTTACTGAAGACTTTTTTGGGGCCTGATTTTCACTTGCACTAAGATTGCTTTATATTGCTCTGGCTGTGCAAAGGGTCCGTAAGTCAGCGTGCATATAATTTAGGCCCACTTAAAGCCCCTTTACATGACCAGAGCAAGCAACCTTAGTGCAACTGATAATTGGGTCCTTTGCCTTAAAAATTACCACCTTTGCTACCACCACTGATGGTAGCAACAATGGGAGAAATATGAGAGTATAAAGGGCATACAAGGAATGTAGGCTCAGAGTCAGAATCTTAATTATGTGATTAATGCAGAATGACATTGTTTCCTGATGCATAAGAAAATGTGTGTGGTTCTGTTCTTTTTATACTATGAGCAGCACAGTAAAGTATAATGTTATTTTAATGCATTTGTAACAAAATGCATTGTAGCAAAAGTAACCGCATAACACTAAAGCCCTGATCCTGCAGTCAAATGCCTGTGCCTTCACAAAACCCTATTAAAATCAGTGAAGTACAAAAGGGTTCCCTGTTGTCATCTTCATGCAGAGGATCAGTATCTAAACTATCATATACATTCCCATTTAAAGGCATAATCTCAAACCCATTGAAGTCAATGGGAGTCTCTCTCTTGACTAAGGGTATGTCTATACTTACCTCCGGGTCTGGCGGTAAGCAATCGATCTTCTGGGATCGATTTATCGTGTCTTGCCTAGATGCGATAAATCGATCCCGGATCAATCCCGGAAGTGCTCGCCGTCGACGCCGGTACTCCTGCTCCGTGAGAGGAGTACGCGGAATCGACGGGGGAGCCTGCCTGCCGCGTCTGGACCCCCGGTAAGTTCGAACTAAGGTATTTCGACTTCAGCTACGTTATCTTAGTTCGAAGTGGGGGGTTAGTGTGGACCAGGCCCAGGTCTCTTTCTCTTGACTTAGCGCTTGGTCTCTACGGACCAAGCGCTAAGCACTGCATCCTGTTTCTTGTAGACTATAAACTGTTCTTATCCAGACTGTAAATTCTTCAGTGCAGGGATCTGACTTTTGTGTTTCCCATGAAGCACCTAGCACACCTGTGGGCACTTTAAAATAACACATTAATAAATAATAATTAATAATATTATCATCTTGACTTCTGTGAGAATTTTGTCCAAAAGGGGATTACAGGATGGAGCCCCAAACATGCTGAAGTCATTTACATGTTCAAGTACTGTGCTTCAATTTTAGTATAATTTAACAACAAAGTTGCTGACAGATGCAAAAAGGTTCCGTTTTCACTCCAAGAACACTTCAGTTTAGAAGACAGTAGAGACACTTGTGCATTTTAGTACATTTTCATATTACACATAAGTCATTTTTTGTGGTGTAATGGTATGGTGCCCACAGCTATTAATGTTTTCAGGAATTGAAAATATTCATTGAAAGATAATGGAAACCAGACATTTACTAACATTTTCATTTTGCATGTTTAAATATTCATAACTATGTTCATAAAACCAGGTTTGCTCTCCTAATGCTCTAGCGATTGTGTTTATGAAATGCAGTATTTCTTGAATGTCCCTTCTTTGCATCAAATTTTTTTGCAGAATGCTATTTCATCAGTTTGTGGCACTGACAATTAGCTTTTATGTAAAAGATTGGCCAAGATTAAGAGCAGAAAATTACAGGAAAGAAAACATTGTCAGAACCAATAAATGTTTCACTGATGCATCTGTGACTCTTAACTTTGTACAGGACATTTGTGATGACTAAATTCTTACACAATGACAAAGTATTGTCAATCTGGAGGTATATATTTATTACTCTACTATAAAACAATGAAACCTAGAAATATGATACCAATAACAAAAAGTCAAGTGCTGGTAAGCTTTCAAGAAAGTGTTCTCTTTACTATATATATTTTCTTTTAACTTTACGTAAAATAAATTAACATGATAAGCTCAGAGTCACTTTAGTATTACAGTTGTTCTAGTCCCTTAACAGTGTTTTTTAAAGTTGATCAAGTAGCTTTAGTCTGAAATTGGGACTATAATAGATGCAGACTTCATTGCAATGTCACCCTGATTAAAGACAGCATCACATGGACTCTACAGTAGAGTATGGTACGTTTAATAAATTAAAACTGCATAGAAATTAGGATATTCATAGTAACTAGTGTTTGCAGAAGTTATCTCGACAGCTTGGGCCCACTGAAATAAATGGAACGGTTTCCACTGAGTCAAGTGGATGCTGGATCAAGACCTTAACCCTCATTTGTTTGGCTTGTTTTTCTGGTGTCCAGCTTGAAACACCAAATGACACAGGGCTCAGCCTTGGTCTCACTGATGTCACTGAAAGTTCCCTGCATGGACCACTTGCAAGACTGGGAGTAAACATGAAGGCGGGGGATGGAGGGGAGAGGGACCAGGGAGGAACAGATGACACATTGTGATTTTTATTTTATTTTGCATCATGTTGATTACTTATCATATATCAATTGATAACATTGAGCAAATAATAGAATCCTCTTGTGGGATTCATTTTAAAATAAATGTATAGCCAGAGATCAAAAATACAGAATATCTCTAAATACCATTATAACATCGCCTGCTCGGGCAATTTATATATATATATGTATTGCAAACAATTTTTGTAGCCTAAAAATGCACACAGCCCTTAAGCTATGTGAACCAAAGTATTGAGGGTTTATTTGTAGATTCATAGATTCTAGGGCTGGAAGGGACCTCGAGAGGTCATCGAGTCCAGTCCCCTGCCCACATGGCAGGACCAAATACTGTCTAGACCATCCCTGATATAGTTACCGACACAATACTACCAGCAAGGAGCCGTGTCCTGCACTGGGATACACAGAGCAGCACACCCATTGCTGATCCTGCAACATGATGAGCTCCCGCAACTCCCATTGAAACGAACAGGAGTTGAGAACGCCTGGCAGGATAAGGCCCTCGACAAGTAGGCTACCCAATGGAACAGTGTTTATTCCACATAGTACACTGGGCTGTCGAGGACTGGTTCACCTTCCTGCTCCTGCCATACCAGCTGCAGCCCGTGTAACAGAAAAAGACACACTGGAAGCATGGTGTGTCAGGAATCAAATGCAGTGAGGGCCTGATCCAAAGCCCATTGAAGTCAATGAAAAGATTACCATGGTCTTCAGTGGTCTTTGGGTCAGGGCCCTTATCTACGTGTTAAGTATCCAAAATGGCTGCATAACAGCCATTTTGTATCTCTGGAGTTACTGCAGATTCAAACCGGGAGCCTCTGCTCTCCTGAAATCAGGAGTCCAAAGACATGGGAAGTAATGTATACACAGTACAACCACCCACGTTTATCCTAAGGGTTTCTGGGCCATTAAAGCCTGCCTCGCACCCTCCTTAACTTCCCCCACAGCCAGATAGGTATGTGTCTCTTCTTGTTACTCAGGATGTAGAGCCTTTGTCTTTGCAAAGGAGTAAACCCTGAGATTTTAATGACAGTTACGTGATCAGGCCCTACAAAAAGGAACTTGTCCAACTTCACACATGGCCAGCTTCACGCGTAGCTCATTACAAAGCCTCGTTTTGGCAATTCAAAAGCTGATGCTACTGAACAAGCTGCCAAAACAAAAGGGCTCAGCTAAATGCTTCTTTTTTATTAAACTTTCCTTGATTGCAAACTGATGGACCCAAGCAGCACGTATGTACTTAAAACTATCTAAGTAGCAGAATACCTTGTTTGCTGAGCATCAAACTCAGCATCCCACAATTAAAATATATCTGCTCCTTCCTCGGACCACTCACGTCCCAAAACGCTGCACACTGAGCTTCCACTGATGTCACAGAGCATGGAGAGCAGATAGCCTTCATCAGCCCTAGCTTCTGGAGCCAAATCTGCATAAAATAGGTCCCAAGCTCTTGTGAGTATTCTCATTGGCTTTGATTACATGAATAAGTAAAGGTTCACACGGGTATGCATTTGCAGGAGACAGCCTATATTTTTCACCAATGCTAATGTTGTATCAAGGTTAAACAAGTGTCTTATTTCAACTGATGTGCAGATTAGCCAGTCTGAATCTAATTATTTGTTTTTACAGACCGCACAGTTTTAAGACTATTTTTCTGCAGAAAATGTAACACTATCTATCTCCTGAACTGTTCCTCTCCTAAAACAGTAATATATCTCTGCAGAGACATTTCCGCACCTAATTAGATTGACCATAGTAACAGCATTTGTGTTGGGGCCGTTCATCCGCACAGTTGGGAGAGCCGGTCTAGTCTAAAGAGCACTAGCCAATAGGCAGTGTTTTTAGATTAGAAACACATTATCAAAAAGAAGGCTGGGAATGTGCAAAATAGGACAGCACTCAGTGCTCCAGAAACAAGAGAGATTTATAGCCAAAATAGTTACTATAGGAACTTAATTAATGGGGTAGTAGTACTAAGGCACTGGCGCACAACTTGTTCACATGCCTGCAACCACAAGCCGCTTAAAGCGTACACAAACCTTTTAACAAAATATGATTTCCATAAGCTTGCACCTAAAGTATGCAAATATGCAAAAACAATCAGACCCTCAAAGGAGCCAGACTATTCATGGGTCATAAAGCATGGCAGAAAAGGAATGGGGATGGGCTGGTCAGCTGCTTTTGCTTAAGTTCTTTATTATGCAATGAAACCTTGTTACTGCTTTTAAAAAACTTCCTGGGGTCTGTATAGTTTGGGTAAAATCCTGCTAAGCTTAACCCACTCTTGCAAATAAGTCCAGTGTCAGTGACTTCATTGGAGCCGTCAGCCTGAAATAGGCTGTGGCCCTTTTTTGGTCAATGCCGGGACTCTGCTTGGTTAATGCACTTGGATAAAAAAATGCAGATCCATTTAGGGTGACCAGATGTCCCGATTTTATAGGGACAGTCCCGATTTTGGGGTCTTTTTCTTATATAGGCTCCTATTACTCCCCACCCCCGTCCGATTTTTCACACTTGCTGTCTGGTCAGCCTAGATCCATTATTAATTATGATGCATTGAAAGCTGAACTAACATGGCACCAGCAATACAGGAGACATCTTTTTAACCCCTCCCCATCTACAGACCAGCAAAAAAAATATTGCACTGGCCATGCAAACCCAGGGAAGTGACTGGGACTCGGGGTGTGGTCAAGGCCTGCTCCGCTGAGCAGAATGGACACAACCCCAAGCATTGGACAACCATGAATCAGCCCTTCCCAAAATCATCCCATTTCCTTAAACAAAATCGGGAATTTTTTTTAAATAAAAGGGAACTGTGAGGCTCTTTTCCTTTTGCCTGCTTGGTTTGTGAGCCAGCCCAGGAGGGTGCACTCACTTCCCCCGCCAGCCTTTCCTCTGCACGCAGGGGGGCTAGCAACTCGCTCTTGTTTAATGAGCGCTGACAATCTCTGCACCGGGAGCTGGGGCTTGGAAGAGGGGGAGAATACCCCAGTCCGTAGCGCAGGATAAAAACCAGGGGAGTTGCCAGCCCGGCTTGTGCCGGCTTGGCTGGAGAGGGACCCCTTTGCAGCTACCCCCGGGGACCGGGCAGCAGGCTAAGGAGGGGTGGGCCTGCCTGCCCCAAGCACATGGAGACGGCTCAGGCTTCCCTGCACCCAATACCAGGGCAATGGGGGGGGCTCCACTCCCCCCCCGTTCCACTTTCTTCACCCCGCTGATGCGGCTGTTTTAGGGGGGCGGTCCGCAGACACCCCCGGGAGCAGGTCCATGCGGCTCCCCCTTTGCACAGCGCTTGCGCCGGCGGCCCCGGGGAAGGAGCAGAGGGTCGCCGGCTCTTTCAAAGCGGCTTGAAAGGGAAGCGGCGGGGGATGGGGATGGGGATGGGAGGAGGGGCCGGTCCCGGTCCCCTCCGGGCGGCGCCAGGAGACCCCCCCACCGCGGCGGGGACTGCTGCGCCCCACGACCCCTCCCCCCAGGCTGGGTTGGGGGGGGGGCGCTGCTGCTGCCAGTCCTTGCTCGCTACAACCCTGCGCCCCTCCCCCAGACAGCCCCCCCTAAGCCGGAGCGCCCCCCCCACACACACACACTAATGGGGCGGGGAAGAGAGGTTGCAGCCCCCCCGGACGGTGCCTCGCGTGCGGAAGGGCCGGTCCCATCGGGCCAGGGTTAAGCCCCGGCTATAAATAAACTGGGGCTTTGGTGCGTGACTCTCGGTGTAAATCAAAACCGGAGCCGATCCAGGCTGCCCGCTCTGGGGGCTGCGCTCCAGCCAGGGGGCGGGTCTGGAGTCCCCGAGCCTGCAACCCCGGCCGGGCCAGGAAACTTCTCCTGGGGGCAGCAGCCTCCAGGCGAGCCCCTGGAGCCCCCCGCCAGGGGATCCTCCGGGCCGGGCCGGTTCCTTCTCCCACGGATTTAGCGGTAACGCCGCCCCCTTGCGATCCCCCCTTTCTTTTGGGGGGCAGCGACTTAGCGCCCCAACACACACACCGCACTGGGGGGGGCTTTCCTGCCCCTTCACTTGTTGGCATGTTCCCGTGCGGCCGCACCTGCCTTTCCAGCCCCGCACTCCCCGGCGCTCGGAGTCCTTCCCTCCCAAAGCGAGCCCGCTCAAGCTCGTGGGCTCGGAAGACGGGGAAGGGCGAGCTTAGCAAGCATTGGGGAGGCTTCCGGAGCTGCCACAAAAAGCGTCTGACAGCATTTAAAAGATTGGCAACGTCGGACATCCAGCCTGCAGCCCGGGCGAGCGACCCTGCCGCGTCTCCTTAACGCTTCCAAAGTTATTCCGAAATCTGCTGGCGGCACATCTCAGTTAGCCCGAACCGATCTGCGGGGATAGATTGCTTTGACAAGTGCAGTATCCGGACGGTGAACACGCAAAACTCCTTCGCTTTCTATTAAGAAACCATTTTAAAAATGAACCTGGATTGTCTCGTGACATGAACATAACCGGGAAAGGTTCCGAAAATGTAACCATTGTCAGCCATGTTTTTACACTGCGAAAATCTATTGCATTTATTTCTTATTTTATTCGTAGTATATTCCAATACAAAACGCCTCACCTTGTGCTTTTTCTTTATTTTGCAGTGTGCCACAGGGCTATTTGCTTCAGGGTCAAGTTGATAACTTTAGTCGTACAGGGTTTCAAATCCATTGCCTTGGAGTTCAAGTCTGCTCTGTATATAGCAAAAGAAATAGTTAGCTGCATAAAAGAAATCGAAATACATTTTTTAAAATCAAAGCTAATTCTTTCAAGTGGAAAAATTAGGACCCGGGAAAGAGAATTGTAGAAAGTGGCAAAGTAGTCCTCATTTTGGAAGTGCAGTCATCATGTCAAAGAGATTGTTATCAGTCTGCGTGGGCTCAGGTTATTTCCGATAAACTTTTCCTCTTTTTTTTTTTTTTAAAACGATTTGTGGATTTGATCTAAGTTGCATAAAATAAAAGAAATCCTAAAGCAAGAAGGAAACAAACAGTATTCTCAGTCCAGCCCTTCCCAGTGTCAAGTTCAAGATGGGTCTGTCTGGGTTTCCCCCAGACATGAAAGGGGCAGCAGAGCTCCCATCAAATTACTCACATCCTTAGAGCTAGGGGGGAAATGCTAACAGTTTACAGAGTAAATTGCTTTCTCTAGCTGAACTGTGTACACCCTTCAAATGCTGCCTTCCATTCTATGTGTGGACACAGAAGTGGTGCTGTCAACAGCACATCATATATTGTTAAATCCTGTAGCTAAGATATTACTTTTAATCACAAGTTTAGGAAGACAAAATACAATCTATTTTTAATTCCCAATCCCAAAACTTCTGGGAAGATGGCAGCTTTAATTGTTTTTATTAATTAAAAATAAGTGGGGCTGTATTTTAACTTTGAGAAAGTTAGCCAAAGCACAGGATGGTCCAAATGCAATTAGAAACAGCAGTCCACTCCAGTCTGTGAATATATTTTAAGAATTAATTGTTCACATCAACCGAGATCATCTGATACAGATGAAAAATCTTAAATATTTTGGAGGGGGAAGTGTGGAGGGAGGAGAGATTGTTTCGGTTTTTGTTTTTTGGTAGTAATTTATCAAGTTAACATTTATCTCTAAAATTCCTCAATCTTTTCCCCATTTCCTGGCTTTTATTTCCTATTCATTTCTTAAATACAGTCCCTGTTCACACTCTGCCTTCATTGCTAACCTAAAATTAAAAACCAAAAATTAAATATAAAAACATACAATCCTAAATTCCACGTATAAAGTGAAAACTGATAAACCTTCCTAAATATTGGTTATTTTTTAAAACGTTTAATTACCAACCAACAGATATTAGTTTTCTAGAATTGTGTATATGCTCGGTTAGGATGTTCCTTTGGCCAAAGAAAATTAAAATCCAGGTTAGAGTTTTATTACAAAATAAAAATTGTATTTCATATGTTACTGATTTTAATGGAAACAATTCATCAGCATCTCTCTACAACTCATTAGGTTTGAAAAATATATTTGCCAAGGAATTTCTATAGTGTTTCTAAGTCATCATATGATTGGCTATATAGAATAATGTTGATAACTGTGTATTGGGTTATATACAGCAAAACAAATCAATTTTTCCCCCTTTCTGTAACTCGGATAAACTGTAATTCTTTTAAGAAGCACTTACTTTAATCTGAAGTAAACACATGGAACTGGCTCTTTTACTCACCCCCCAGCTGTTTCAGATTCATGCTAAACCTCTTAAAAGCATATATATAGATACAGAGATAGAGAGAGATGGGTGTGTATATCTATCCACCCATCTATGGAGACACATGCATGCCTTTCTGCATAGAGTAAAAAGGAGCCCCACACAAAGATAAAACTCATTGCATTTACCTTCGGATGTTAAATATGCAGCACTGGGAGGCCTAAATGCAGCTCTTCTTCTTTGAAGTGCAAGATAGAGACATGTCATGGTCACTCACAGGACAGATCAGTAATATTGGATTCACTCGCAGAAAGTGCAGTAACACACATATGAAGCTCGAGGTGAAAACAAACCAAAGAGATGTGGGGGCGGGGACAAGGAAAAACAACAACGACCCTCATTCCCCTATTGAAGGAAACACTGTAGATTGCTAGCCTGCAATAGGGAAAACAATTCCTATCAAGAATGGGGATGAGATACAAACACCTTGATATGTGGTTCCTCTGCCAGGGCTGGGTGGAAAGTAGTTGACAAAGCAATAAGGAAATACAAGACAGTGGTTCAAAAACTATTCGATTGTGTTCTTTCAAAAACAATAAACTTTTAATGCTAAAGCAGTTATAACCAAAAACTGTACAGAGTTTTGTAATTTTTGTTTGTTTGTTTTTTGTTGGTTTTTTGTTTTGTTTTGTTAGAAAACACTTTTCCCCCCATAAATATTGTTCAGTTCCCGGCACTTCGTATCAATAATTAAATTACAAACGATAAATATGGCATCATGGATATGTATTTACAAAAAAAGTTATTACAAAAAGGCAACTGTTTTACTAAACGGTCACAATCTGGGTAGAATAACACCACAGCCTCATCTTGAAAAAATACTGGACGAACCCATCAGACGAGAATACATTCACAAGTATAATGCTTTGAGAGAGAGAGAGAGAGAGAAAGAAAGAGAGAGAGAGAGAGGTTCAAGACATAACAGGACTTTGGCACGGTTTAAGAATGTGAGTTTAAACAATCACCACTAAGGCGAAGGAGAATTTTCATCCTCATGTCAGCATCCCACCGAAGGAAGAAAAAGCCAAAAAAAAAAAAAAAAAAGACAATAAAAAAAATAAAAAACAGTGTTCAAATGAAGGGAGAAGGGGAGGCGATTGGAAGAGGGAAGAGAAAAAAAAATCAAAGAAATTACTGCAAATGCCAAAACCAAACAAAAAAAATCCAATCCTGAGAAAAGGACATAGCTAGTCCAGCGTCTGGAGCTTGCAAAAAAATTAAAAACCCTTTCCTGGATAATTGCAATGAACTGGATGTAGCCCTGTACGGTTGTTTGCCTGAAAACTCCATTTCCGTGTGATTGATTTTCAGTTTTCCTTTGAATTCATTTGGTCCAGTCTATAGTTAGGTTGCTTGGTTTGTCCTTAGACGTACCATTCGTTAAAATTGGGTGGAAGTCCGGGGTTGTGGCTTGTGTTACTTTGAACTGCTGATGGAGGACTTTTAGTAGAGTCTTTACTGTTTGCAGAACTTAGAGCGGGCGGAGTGGACGATTCATAGCCTGAACTGGCCGCTGGGGAGGAATCTGACCCTTGCGATTCATGAACCTAAAAATGAACAGGTAAAACATGATAAATATAATGTCACACTGATAATACTCCGTCAAAATAGCAGAGTTCCAACACTACAAAGAGCGCAGGTAAGGTAAATATTTACACTTCCTACGTGATAATACAGACAACAAATCATAAATTATTCGGGGAATGGAAAACTTATCCATAGAGCTGTGATACTGTAAATTTTAAAGCAAGTTTTCTCCCTCCCCCTTCCTTACTGACAATCTGCAAAGATTTTTTTCCCACCATTTATGCCAGCTAGTTCTCAGACTGTGATTGTGGAGATGCCAGGTATTGACTTGGACAGATCAGCGTGGGTTGTTGATGTCAACGTTTTAAAAACATGCCAATAATGTCTTGGCCAGTAATCGTTAGTAGCTACATGTCACTCACTGAAGAACTGTATAACATTTTTTTTCTATCCGGTCTGGGGAACAAGAAAAGAAATAATGCAATTTACCCAAACGACTGTTATTACTGAAAGGGCCTAGCTATCAATTACAGCCTGAACTGTGAGATAAGGCCGAAAATACCCAGTTCTGCTGATAATTTGTATCAATCGGAGACGAATGTAAAATGCTGTAACATAAATCTTTCGGAATGGGTGAATTGTGCCATCCTAAAGCAGCACCGATCCTCGTTCAAATGTAGGCTAACAGGGAGGAAAAACAGGCTCCGAGATGATATTTAGTAACAGTAAAGCGATCAAGAGTTAATTACCTTCATGTGTTTCCTAAGAGAGCTGGGGTGGGTGTAAGACTTGTCACATACTTTACAGATATAAGGCTTGTCTGAAGTGTGAACATGCATGTGCTTCTTTCTGTCACTACTGTTCGCAAAACGTCTATCACAGCCTTCAAATTCACACTTAAAAGGTTTTTCACCTGCAAAATTCAGAAAGGGTTAAAGGACGCTACAGAGGAAAGGTTCACTTTGATTCCCGCTAGCGGATCGATCACGTTGGCAACTCGCTTAAAACAATTAATTTGATGCCGAGTGGAAGACAGACACTCTCTTGGCTTTCGTCCGTAGCCTCACAAACCGTTTTCCTTCCATGTCAGTGGAAATACACCAAGCATCGACACTTTTATTTCTTTTTCCCTTAATTATTTAAGTTTTATTTCCCTTCAACCCTCCTTTCCCAAGCTTTACTCTTCAAACACCTCGGTGGAGGTAGTATGCACACACACATACACACAAAAAAAAGGATCAGACAATAGGATTTGTTACGTTACAGTTAAATTCAATCCGTCCTTTGTTACTTTTAATTTGCCTCTTTCAAATGCAACGGTTGTGCTAAGCGAAGTGTTAAAGGCAGACTACCAGTACTAGATGTTAGAATCGGGCGAGGGGGGCGGATCTAGATAAATTCTGGAGCAACAGACAGTTTTACAAGATGTGCTCAACAAGAAGGAAAATGTGTGGGTTTCCTGCCTTTTCTAGTTTTACTTCACTTCTGTGGAGATCTGAATTGAAGACAGAGCTCCAAATAAAAATACTTTGACAAAAGTATCACTGATTTAATTAGGAGATGTGCCAATCAAGACTAAAAAAGAACGGAAGTAACCGAAAATTAGATTGAATTAGCATTTGTATGGTTTCCTTAACCGAATGTATGCAGACAGCTAAATCGTATGTAAAGCAATCCACACAAAACAATTTCTCTTTGCCTCATATAAACCCCCAAACCGAGCCAACAAAAATCGGACGAAATCTTCTGTCTAGCGAGGCTATAAAGAAATAGGTAATTGCTCTTCTTGGACTGAAATTTACAAGCGCTTGGAACATGCGGATGTTAAACTGCCCAAACTCACAGAGTGCGAAGTTTTAAAGAACCGCGAACAAAATGTAACTTAGCTCCAAACTGGGGAAAGTAGCATTTTATTCCCACTCCCGCTTTTCGGTCTGGCGCGGTGAGATCGATGAGGGGGGGCATTTGCATTTGAGGGGGTTTCTTTCATTCCCACCGTTTCATAATTCATGCACCCCGTTTTTCGTCCCCCTCCTTACCTGTGTGCGTCCTTTTGTGGATCTTCAGATTCTCGGACCTGGCAAAGATTTTCCCGCAGCCTGGGAACGGGCAAGGGAATGGCTTTTCCCCCGTGTGAACCCGAATGTGGTTCACCAGTTTGTATTTCGCCTTGAAGGACTTGCCTTCCCTCGGACACTCCTCCCAGTAGCAGATGTGGTTGTTCTGCTCAGGCCCCCCGACATGCTCCATCGTCACATGGGTGACCAGTTCGTGCATGGTGCTGAATGTCCGGTCGCAGCTCTTTTTGGGGCGGTTGATCTGGCTCTCCTCGACCCACTTGCAGGACAGCTCTTGCTTGATGGGCTGGCGCATGTAGCGGAAGAAAGCCCCCGGGCCGTGGTGGTGATGGGCCGCCACGTTCATGCCCATATTCATGTTCATGGGGTTGTAGTTGTGGAACTGGGCGCCGGCGTACGGGTCCGTGCGGGGGCTGGAGACGGCCCGGTAAGGGTCCGGCCGGCCGAAGAGATCCCCCCGCAGCCCCAGGTGCATCTGCCCGTTCTCCACGTGCCCGCCGGGGGACGGGTGGCTGGAGCTCTGCTCGTGCAGCCCCGGGAAGAGCAGGTAGCCCGGGCTCTCCGCGATGCCCGGCGGCCCATGCAGGCTGCCGGGGGAGCCGCCGAAGATGCCGTGCTGGGCGCCGCCGGAGGCGGGCTCCCCCAGGCCGGAGCCCCGCTGGCGGAAGAGAAAGTCCCGCGTGGAGTTGAAGGCGGCGGTCGCGCCCCCGTAGGCGGGCACCTGGCCGGCGTGGTGGTGGTGGTGGTGATGGTGGTGGTGCCCCAGCGCGTTGGCATAGCCCGAGCCCTGCGGGGTGAACGCCGAGCTCTGGCCGGACGAGAGCTCGTGGGCGGCCGGGCTGAGCTTAAAGGCCGCCGCGTGCGAGGCGTCCCCGAAGGGGCTCAGCCCCATCCCGGCGGCGGCGGCGGCGGCGGGGTCGCGGCCGGGCCCCTCGTGGTGGCGAGGGGCCCCGAAGCCCCCGACTCCCAGGGCGGGGAACTGCGGGCCGCCGTCCAGCAGCATGGCCATGGGGGAGGGCGGGCGGGCGGGCGCCCGAGGGAGGGTCCCCCCAAAACAATGGGCCAGGCGCGGGGGGACGAGTTCATGCACCGCGGGCGGGCGAGACACAACCCCACGCGCGCCCGGCTGGGGGCTGCCAAGCGCCGCGCCCCCGCCCCCCCTCCCGGCCCGGCCCCGGGCAGCGCACCCCAGCCCGGCTCCCCGGCTCCGAGTCCGGCCCCTCCGCTCCCACCCGGCAGTGTCCTTGGACTGCTACACTCAACCGCGCACTCCCCGCACATAAACCAACTCGGGAGGCAGCCCGCGCCCAGCCAATGGGGAGCCGGCTGCCAAGGCGTCACCTGACCCCCGCCCGGCCAGCCCATTGGCCGCGCCGCGCGTGAGTGGCAGAGTGGCCCAGGGAGGCTGGCAGCTCGCGGCCCGGCCCGGCGCGCTGATTGGCCCGCGCGGGTTTAGCGACTCGCAGGTGAGGTGAAAGGGTGCCCGCGAGCCCACATGGTTTGTTTACTTGCCCTGCTCCGGGGGCGCGCGGGAGCGGCTGGGGCTGGGAGCGCATCAGACGGGCCCGGGGCTCGGTCCCTCCCGGCTTCTCCCCCATCCCGAGCTGGCCTCCCTTTCTCCTCCTCCAGCGCGGTGTCCTTGCAGGCAATATTCCCCCCGTAGCGCCCGCTCCCCATCGGTCCTCCCCGGCTGCGTCCACCCGGGTGTTAAATCCTCCCGGCTGTTGTTGTTTTTTTAAAGAAACAAATAAAACAAAACAAAACAAAAAAAAAAACTGGGGAGCCGCTAACGGGCCCAAGGAGAGATCAAAAGACACAGCGAGCCCCGGGATACCCGCCTTTCGCGGCTGTAGCCCTTCGCTTGTGAGATCCATCTGCTGGGAAACGGCACCTTGATTGGAAGTCGTAAATCTTCCCTGCTATTCAAAAGAAAAGATTTAAAAACGAATAAAAATTAAGGCGGCATAAATCAGAGCTGCTCGCCAAACGTTCGCGTGGTTTCTTTTCCTGGGGAGGTGGGGGGGGGGGGATCGACCAGCCTCCACTTTAAAGCGATGATATTTAGGTGCTACATTGGGTGGGCCTTGCTTATGTTTAGCCGCCACACGCCGTTTCTTTTTCCCCACAAGAAGATGAAGGAAATAAAAAAAAATTAGAGATTATTTCAAATCTGGGGCTGAACAAGATAAAGGGCATAAACCCCTCATGTTCCCAAGCTTAAATGCCGTGAGTTTTAGCTCCACGAATAGCGTAAATTATTCGCTTTTATCACTCTATAAATTGCTCTAGAAACGTGGACCAAAGTCTCAATCAAAGGTGCCTTTTTGGGTTGATTTTATTGTATTTGTTTATTAATGGATTGTATTATTATTTCGCAGTTGCAACGTTCTGCCTTGAAATAATTATCAGCTGCAGACAGCCCCATAAATCCGCTCATTTTCTGTTCTGGAAAGCATTTGCAAAGAACTATGGGGAGCAAGAGTGGGAATAAAAGGCAGAAAGAAAGATGGCTGTAATTGTAATATCCTGAGATTTGCTGAGCCCCAAAGTCTGTCTATTGAGCTAGTCTCACAGGATTGCCGCCGTCTCTCTGCAGGAAACATAAAATCTGATCAAGTTCAGAGACGCATTGAGAGACTGCTTCAAGCAGCGCTTTATAACTGCAGCCCTTTCACATCCTTCCCCCCAATCAGCCCCAGGAAAGACTTCACATTCTTTATTTTAGGGTTTGAAAAAAAAGCCACCGATATAAAATCTCCCTCAGTAGTAACACCATCTCCCATCAAACCAATCAAAATTCACACTCCACATCCATCAAGAACATTCCCAAAGTTGGAAGGTGAGTCACTTCTGTCTTAGATTATTGCATCTAGAAAAAAAACAAACAAACAATCAACCCCTCTTGCAATAGAAAAATAGTAGATTTAATGCAGATTTGGAGGGAGGAGAGACGGGGTTCTGGCTCGGAGGGGACCGTTTGCTTCGGGTTTTGTTTCACACACACAAACACTCTCACACAGACAACAACAGGGAGGAATTTGCCTAAACGGGGCAAATTAAACTCTGAGAATGAGTGTTAGGAAATAAAATGAACAAGGCAGGATTTAAAAGCTAGGAGACTAGGCAGTGGTTGTTCTTTGTTCGGTGTGGTGTGTGTGTATATCTGAGAATATGCTTGAGGACTCTGATGCGGGGGGGTGAAAGGAAGTGTGCTAAACTCAGGCCCAAAGCAGTAACCTGCTCGCTGTTTTCTGATGGTCCATATCCCGTGCCCCGGGACTCCGACATCACTGCAGTGTCGCTCAAGTTTGTCTAACTCTCCCCTTTCCGTGTTTTATTGCACACTGCAAACCAAAGCGGGCTTTCCAAGTGCTGTACCTGGTCTGTGTGTCGGCCTAGCAAGGGCCCAGATCGGATAATTAATTACCTCCAGCACGTGTTGTGTTGTCTCTGTAACAAAAAGGCATAATTCAATTAGATCATCAACCGAGTGTTGGGTAGAGAAATGCCTCTGAAGTTCCCGACCTGGGGCAACCGAGGGCGAATGACCTTTGCTTTTGCAGAAGGCCTCACGTGTAGTTCTGTTCATTGTCTTTAGCCTGAATATGATGTAAAGCAACTTCCAGGCGCTCTGCGGCTCAAAACGCAAACCCAAGGCGATCTCTGTCATCGGAGGGGATTTGTTGTTTGGTTGTTGGTTTCTCTTTTGACCCAGGTGCTCTGAAAGGGTGCATGAGAAAATTTATCCGGATGTGAGCGGCTTGCTGGCCGCTTAACATTCATTAAATAAATAACTCAGCAAAGAAAGTGAAGTTCAGAGTCTAGTCCCTTTTGCCAGACAGCCAAGGGTTTTTTTCGGGAATCTTTCAACACGGTGGAGAAGGAGGGAAGCAAACTTGGATTTACACAGAAAAAGCTGGGGTGGGTGGGGGAGCTTTTGCATATAAAAATATTTGCTCTTTAGTGGTAAAAGCACCACATTTTCTCAAGAGAAGCAACCCGAGCGGGAAAAGAAACCGTAGCTTTAAACGAGCTCCGATTCGCCATTCCTGAAACTACTTTATTGGGTAGCAGAACGCAACATTAGCAGCACTGACATACTGGAGTCTACTTGTGGATCAGGCTACATAAATTAGCCTATAAATCTTTGTTTTATACGTTTACCAGGTCTACTCTGCCGGGTCTGTGTGTGTGTGGAATAATGTTTGTATATAAAAGATTGTAGAGGTGCTTGTTTTTATTTTGAATTAGGAAACTAAATAGTAATTGCATTCATGAAATAGGAAAGTGCATTCTCCTCTGTTTTTCCTTTTTGCATCATTCTAAACCAACATGACTGGGTTTCCCCCACCCCCCAAGTTCACTACATCTTGGTTTTGATTCAGTGCAGTATATAACCAGTCCAAGATTCCTTGTGTTTATTTCGCAGAGACAGAGAGGTCAAACATCTCTCACCTTTAAATCCATTAAATATAAAACATGCAAAAAAATGATATAGCATTGCTGAATCGTCATCCGGCGGTTTTAGTCTGCCTGGATAGAGTAGGCGGAGATCCCTCTTCCAGTTTTACGTCAAACGCATACTTGTGCAATTTGCTTCTTTTTTAGTTTGTTTTATTTTAAAATCTGGATTGGGTTTGGAATTGGACACCCACAAAACCCGAAAGACCTTTTCAGGCAGCAAGCACCTTCCCTTCCTGCCAATGATCCCTGCTTCATTTCAATACGGGATTCTTTGGTTATCCAAAGAGGGAGGGGGGTTATAGAGTGAAGAAGCCATTTGCTGTGCCCAGGGCTTTTGCGAAACCCTCCTACCCTCGGACAAACCGCTCCCCTCGCTTTACAACGCACATCAGAGCCAGGATCATTTGTGTGTGCGTGAAACTGACAAAAAAGGGCGTTTTCTTGACTGTAAATCTCATTTTACCGCCCTTCCTCCAGCAAAACTCCCGGTCAAGTCTCTGGTCCTATTGCCAGAGTGAAAACTGCGAGACTGGGCCCTAGATACTCCCCACAGAAATGTCAGACAAGAGGCACATTTCCCAAAGTCATTTCTTTCCCATTAAAGATAATGTATCTATGGGGCTTTCCAGGTGAAATTTCTGTATTGATCTCCCATCTGCTCTGTGCCTGCTGAAAAGCGAATAGCTGGGTTGTACTGGAAGTTTTTTGATGGCCGTATAAAGAGTTTTTGTTTTCAAACTGCCGCCCAGATAGAAAGGCAAATATTTTATGAGCGCTAAATTCCTTTTACAAGTCAGTGTATCATAGACAAATGGATCTCACTAATAAGCGGAAAGGAATGTAGTTTTTCTTTTGCCATAACCATATTGCAATTCCAGTGTAATTAAATGCAAACCAGAAGCGAATGAGACATTTTCATTGTAACTGTCAATCAGTCGAGGGGTAATCACATGTACATTTGAACTTCAGAGATACCGGCTGAAGTAAACAGGTCTGAACTTCGACAAAGAAAGGGGTTCAGAAAATCAAAGTGCAGAGAGAGGCAGGAAGAAACACTTTAATGTATCGAAAATGGGGGTGAAAAACATGAGCTGTGTTTATAAAAAATAGCAATGTGTAGGACCTCGCCCGCTCTCTCCGCGTACTGTAATGAATGAATTAAATGTAACAAATGCATGGGATGAATTGTATGCTAGATCCTAGATAATCAAAAGCAATAAAAAGGTAAGCAAATATCTCCAATAAGCACACAGAGATCGCTAAACTGCCAGAGTGATGATTTGGAAGAATATCAGGGAAATACTGTAAATAAAAGGAGCGGAATTCTTGTTTGACTGCAATATCTGTTCCTGTATTTGGCTTCTGGGCGAAGTTTAGGTTCTGTTTTAATCCAGGCAGGAACAAAAACCAGGTTAAAATAACTGATGGTTCTGCTGGGTTGCAAAAACTGAGGGGCGTTTTTCAATTATTCTTAATACTAAAATAAATGCATAGCTAAAACAAAGGGTTCTTCTCTTTCCAAAGCACAAACAATTCATGGCAGACAGTCAGAGAACCTTGGAGCGCAGTTTCTCTCTCCTAGCTACAGAGGCAAAACACCACTAAATGTGAGGTGGACGCATTTACCGTATTTGTGCTTACGGTGGAATATGCCAGGGGACCATAACATGGAGACGGTAATTAATTTCTGAATACAAAGTTGTTCGGGCCCACCATAGTCACTCCGTTCTGCAAGATGTGGTGCCCTCTGTGGATTCGCATCTTCCTTATACGTGTGTGTGTAAAAATGCAAATTAAAAACCTCTAAGCGGTTGATTCAGACAGCTTAGTGTTATGTGTGCATTACGTCTCTGACTTTAGGAACTTTCCCATCTGGGGAGCCCACATCCATTTATAAGGGGACAGCAAAAAAAACAACAGCATCCCTCCCCCCCTTCGGATCACTGCTAGTGCCTTAATTCTACGTTTACCGCATCGATTTAAAAAATCACGTCTAGATTTGTCCTAAAAGCCCCACACTATTAGCTATAAATATTTTGCTTTTCCATCTACCCCTTTTCTTGATTATTTTTAGAGTACAACCGGCGTGTTATTATTATTTGACACAGAGGCATTTGGGATTCAACGGAGTCATTTTTTTAATGAATACCCATTTCCACCGCCACCCCCGATTATGTTGTTTTACACTCTCTCTCTCTTACTTACTTCCAGGCAATGCAGTTAGTACAACAAACATGCATGCTAGCGTTTCGCTTTTCAGAATATGAATGAAAAAAAAAGTTACTTCTGCATCCTGGCTGCTTGTTTAGCCTGCACTCTTCGCCGACTAACTGCTGGCATGAATGATTTGTTTTAAAGAAGGGACTATTACATCAAAGATGCCTACCCCGGGGAAGGAAATCAGGTCTCTTTCACTCTGCAAGGAGTTTGCAGGGGCAAGTGGGGGGGAAAGTTTGCAGCTCCTGCGTGCCATGACAGCTGTGCGAGGTTTACTAAATCAAGGACTGTTTTGCTTATTTTAAGATGCCTTTTGCTAGTTGCCGGAATCAAAAGCCCGTCTCCTTTTCAGGCTCCGGCTCCCTCCTCCCCCGCCCAGGCTAACTTTAGCTTTTCAGAAGTAGAAGGGGGAAAAAGTTGCGAATATCTCAATCAGTGACGAGGTGACCTGTGACCTGGAGGGTGGCTTTATTGTCTTTCTCCTTTTGCGGGGGACACACACTTTATTGACCCTTTCTGCGTGACTGAGCCCTGAGGGGCAACCGAAGCCACCAAACGGCTGGAAGGCATGTGAACTGGCGAGTCCCCAGTCCCCAGCCTGCCCACAGAACAGCTCCGCTCCTGGCTTGCCCCGAACTCACTTCCCGCACTGGGCTCGGCTCGACGGCTTTCATCAGCAACAAAACCGCTGGCTAAAAGCAAACTGGCCTCAGAGCAGTGTGGGTACCGGGCCCCACCCCGGAGATCTGAACCGGGGAGACCGGGCTGAGTCTGTGTGCGGAGGACGGGGAGGGAAGAGGCGATAGGGGAGAGTGGAGCAAAGTGGGTAATAACGACGTGTCGAATAAATAGCCACTTTTATTGGCCCCCCTTTTTGAGTCACGCCAAATATTGTACCGATCCGGTTATTTATTGTGTTCCTGGAAGTCACCTCCCTCGATCCCGGAATGAAACCAAGAACGATCTCTTCACTGAAACTCCAGATTCTCCTCCTCTCATAGCAAAGTCTGTGCTCCTTGGCGGGAGCTTTGCAGGGGAGATTTAAAGTGGAGACTTCAGATTTGGGCTAATAGTGAACAGCATCCCCGCTCTGGTCTCCCTGGGATTTACCGCGGCCGCTTCCCTGTTTGACTCGGGCAGAACTGGGAAGTCCAGCCAGCCATCCGTGCTACTACGAAAGGGTGGCGAGAGGGGCTGAAAATCACCGCGGAGTTCGCAGGCGCGTGTGTCACGTTTTTGGCACAGCGCGAGCCCGTGTTTCTGAACAGGGGGAGCTGCACATGTCCTGCCCCCCCCCCCCCCCAGGCCAGCCCATCAGAGCCCGTGCAGCCCAGTTCGCCGGGCTCGGTGCTAAGACAGGCGAGCCAGCGCCTAGTGCAAGCGCCCGGCCCAGCCGGCTGCAGCAGGAGCGGCGAAGTCGCTGGCGCTGGCTGCTCCAGGAAACAGGAGAAGGGCTGAGGTTTGGGTGGTGGTGGCCGCGGCCCAAACCCGTCCGCAGGCCCCACGGGACTCGGCGCATGCCAATGCCGCCGTCCAAACCGGTAGCCTGGGTTGAGCAACAGCCCGGCAATACCCCATTGACTGGCGAGCACGGGAGCGCAGCCTGGCACTAGGGGGAGCTCCAGAGCAGAGCAAATTGTACCCCGGCTGGGCCCGGGACCCCAGACTTTCAGAGTCACGCCTGGGGGCTTGCCAGCTCGCCCCGTCTTCTGAAGCCCCCAGGTTACCCTCGCAATCGGGGTCTCGCTCTGGACTTGACTGGAGCCACCCGGGCCTGGGATGGTGGCACTGAGCAACTGCGTTGGACAAGTGCAGCCTCTTAGTCTATTATTCTCTGACCTTTCAAACAGGATATATCCCCCCCCCCGTACCCCAGCCTCTTACCATCTCTCTCTCTCTCTCTCTCACTCACACACACCCACACCCACCCCACCCCCTCTTAGAATAGCTCACACACACACACACACACACGCACACACACACACACCCCTCTCTTAGAATAGCTCTCACACGCTGGCCCTTCGGACTATAAAGACTACCGGGGGGGGGAAAAACCTAGAATTTGCCAAGAACGAGAATATACTAGACCGAAAACAAGCAGAGCACGTTACAATGGAGAAAGGGGGAAATAAACGCATCAGGAATTTGGGAACTTACGTTCAATACAAAAAAAGAAGAAGAAAGAAATCCCCAGGCAGCCCTCTGATCCTGCCCGACACCACACTAGCTTTACCGGCTTTAGCCAAACCGTGATGTCCTCCCTCTCTTCCTTTTTCGCTAGGAGGGCCCGATCCTGCTCCCCGGGAAGCAGATAGCCGTTTGGCAGGCTCGGGCCCCACCCGGCTGGGAGGAGTGACTGGCCCCTGCAATGTCTCCCCTGTTCTCTCCGCCCGCCCAGACGTTCTCGTTCATACCAACAGGTGTAAATGTCACACACACCCGTCCTAAAGTCTCGCTCCCTGCTGACCTGTGTCCCATCCCGTGGGGTACCACGAGGGGCCGGAGGGCTCACCCCGGCCCCAAACCAATCGGAACGATTTACAAGAGAGGTTCCCAGCCTGTATTGAGTAGGGCCCGATCCTGCTCCCAGCGAATTGCATATGGACAGCAGCAGTCCATTGCCTAAGGCAACTGGGGGGGGGGGCATTTGTCTCGGATCTGGGGGTGACTCACGTGCAAAGGGCACGAGCCCCTTCTGCGGGCACAGGTGTAAAGGCCTGCCCAGCTTTATGAGGGCTCTGTGCAGACCCCGGAAGCTGGGCCCAGTCCCTAAGCCTCCCGGGAGACCCAGTTGTGTGAGGGGGGCTCCCGGAGTTTCTCCTGGCGGGGACACTCCAGAGAGCCCGATTTGCTTTTCCAGTGTCAGGCCAATGGGCGCCTAGTGCCGCAGGACCAGGCAGGCTGGCAATGGGAGAAGCCGAGGGATGGAGCTGACTCCGGGAGCACAGGGCAGGGGCAGGTTAAAGGCGAGGGACCCTGACATGAACTAGAAGCGGCAAGAGGAATGCCTGGCCAGGCCCAGTGGGTGAACGCTGAACCAGCGCCGAGCCATGGGCCAGCCCGGGCAGAGGCGTCCGTGCTGCAGGCCTGTGGCTGGTAGCTCGGCAATCAGCCTGCATCCGACCAGAGGCTTCCGGCCCGCTCCCCAAGCCGGGCGGGATCCGCCTCCCCCCACCCGGGGAGCTGTTTATTTAACCGCAGGCTCCTGGCCCCAGACAGGTGCTCGGGGGACGCTGCTGCAAAGCAACCATTCGCCCGGCGCTCCGCCTGCCCAGGGCCGGGACTGGGCCCCCCCTTGGTGACAGCTCCGGGACGTGGGGGGGCATTGTTTTTACACACCGTGCGGTGGGGCTGGGGCTCCCCACATCCGGAAGTGATGTGCTCTGGGCAGCTTAGGGCCCCGGGTCAGGTGGTGTCTGGTGCCTGCCCTCCCACCTGATCCCCTCGCCAGCAGCTGCAGAGAGGGGACCCAGAGCAGGATGGATGGGGACCCAGCCCTTCTCCTCTGGGAGCCATGCCCTCTCCGGAGCTCGCTGTGTCCTCCCCTCCTGCAGGGCAGGATCCCCGCAGCCCTGTGCCTGCCCCTCCAGCCCTCCTTCAAGTTGCTGGTCTCCATTCCTGCAGGCAATGCTGCCAGGCCAGGAAACTTGTGGGGCGTGTGGGTTTGGAGCACGGAGGCAGATTTACGTTAACACCGAGTATTTGACATAACATGACACCTTATTACTCCGCTCCTGTTTGTTTTCGCGTTGTTTCCCCAAAGAACTGGGTTGAACTAGATGGTTTCCCCCCATCTCACTAGCTCTCAAGTACCAGCAAAATAATTTAGCACCCCCTAAGGAAACGAATGAGTTTCTAATGTCACGGGAGACATTTTTAAACAACGTGTTGAATATTTTAAGGTCTTACAAAAAAAATCACAGAAGTATCGTTTTAATGTATTCAGTTTTCTCGGTTACATGCCTTAGTCACTCCGGATGTGTTGCTTCAATATTCAGTGACACTTAAAGGATACATTTAGATTTTTTTTCCAAATTATATGAGGAGAATTAAGCCTTTTCTTCTGCTCTATTTGTAGCCTTTCCTGTTAGATTTGAAACGGTTTCTTCATATTTTGCCGTTTGGGTTTCTGTGTCTAGGGCTTTATGTTGATCTGGGATTTATTTTTACCCCTTTATTCCTTTGCAAAGATATTTCTGAATGGCAATACGGAGTGAAATCAGATTATAATTCAGGCTATGTCTTAATTGCCAGGCATGTGCTCCAAAAGACATCCCTCGTGAGTTAATCAGACTCGAGAGCTAAGGAAAGTTTTCAACCATAGGGGTTAAAAGAGACAGAAAAGACGTGATAAATAAAAGGTTCCGTGTTTGTGTGGAGCAGGTTGTTACTGAACGTCAGTTTGCTTCTATTTATCGTTTGTGATTAGGAGTAATCACATCCGTGATAATTCGAGCAAGCCTGGGAAACCCTATAATATTATTGTGAATGCCTGAAATAACGGTTTTATTATTGCTACCAAATGAGCTATTTAGTGTTTGAACTATTCAGATATCTGGCTGTATTTTCAGCGAACTCGTCTGATTTGCCCGTACGGTAGAATGGAGACCTATTAGATATTCATTGGTGATATAACGTGCTTTTCAATATATATGTGTTAAGTAACAAAGGGCTAAGGCCAGGAACAACGTCCATGAAAGATAGGCGCAATTACTTAATTTTATATTGACAGAAGCAAGTGTAGTTTGAAAGCAATCTTCCTAGTTTACTAAGGAAGATGAATTACTTTCAGTGAAATGTCCCTCGCTCCCTCTGCACTTTGCCTACTGTTTAATTGAATTAGTGAACCACTTCCAATTGAAAATATTATTTTCAAAGCGCCTGTATTTATTCTTCAAAAATTCAAAATAGAACCAACTGGGGAGGGCAAAAGATTAGCAAAACATCATATTTTCCTTCTAGTAAACTGAGTAAGAAAAGCTCAAGGTTTACTACGATCGCTGCATTTATTTGTGAATTTCTGTAGACCTGTTTATTTTTACTTACACAAACTAATCAGTCCAGCGGGGTTATCATTAATTGCCCGTCAGCACTGTATTTAAAACGGAAATATTTATGTCAAGACCACTCAGAATCTGACTTTCATTTGATGGACCGTATCTATATTTATATTACAGCAAACTAGCCAATTCATTTACCAGCATTTCAATAACCCGCCCTTTGTTCTGCTATAATGTGTTGTATATTACATTTTTATAATCGCACGAATAAATCAAATCAGCTGTCTTTCGTTTAGAATCACCATGTCGTTGCCTCAGACTAGAGATCAACAAATGTCGGTTGCAAAAGGCATTAGAAGTTGTCAGGATAAAGTTTTAGGTCTTTTTTTGTTTGTTTGGTTGGTTGGCTGGTTTTTGCAGGTATACTAGCAGGAAAAGCAGGAATGCCTCAGCTAGAAAACAAATCCAATTATTTCACTGTAGTTTTATCTCGGGTTCAGAGAAGTAAGGCAGAATACCTAACCTGCTTCTATGGCTAGAATTAAGCCACTATTCAACCCGTGTGTTTTTCACCGAGCGGATTCAATTCATATTGGGACATTTTTTCAAAGTGTCAGTTGTGCAATGAGAAACCTGTTTCCGAACAGAATGGACGTTATCACTGTAAGGGACACAAACAAGCAAACACGGGGAAAGTGATTGCCCAGTTGGGAGAGACCGGGGCGCATTTAAACTTTGCTTGAATGCCATTTGCCACTAAAAAAAAAAAAAGTAACATTTCAAATGTAGATCCCAGATCAAGACAATTATATGTCTTTGTTCCATGTAAGCTCCCTTTGTAGGAGCTTCACAACATATTCTCCCGTTGTCCTGTAGCTGTTGTGGAAGTTAATATTGATACTAGCAGAATTTCACATGTAATCTCACTTCTCCCCTCAAGTTTTCAGCAGCCCTCTCCCGATCCCTTCGCCCACTCCCGTCTAGCTTTAAAGGCGTCCAGGTTTATTTTAAAAATGCGTCTGCGAGTTGCAGTAAATTGCATTTGCTCGGAGCTACAAAGGGGGAAGTTAAGCATTTGTCTGCGCTGTTGTACAGGCAGGCAGTTGTTTTAATTAAAGGGTGGGGCTCCGTGATATAGACACCAGATAAAAGCAAAACGCACAGAATAAACTAATTAAAACATTGTGTTTGGAACACATTTTATTTCTTTTTTTGATCTGAGTTGTGTTTTAAAGAAATGTCAGCGCACTAGAAAGCAAGCCCGTGAAACCTTATTTCCTTTAGAGTGTGCGGCGCTTTTCAAAGGCTAGTGTGATATATTTTAGAAAAGAAATCCCGCTGTGAAAGCTTGCGTGTCTTCTCTTTACCAAACTAAGCTCTTGTCAATCATGCCAAGCCATATCCAATCACCGAGCCCCTTTCTGGAGAGCAGCTCATCCCGCTGTGCTTTTATATATACACGGCAGCATGTTTAGATGCATTTTTACTATCACTTTAAGGGCTCTGAATGCTGAGGGCATAGTGACGGTACCGAGCTCCCCAAACGCTGGAGTTGCGAACAATTTGCCTGGCTATTGTGTGTGTCTTTCTCTCCCCTTTTCCTGGCTCACGTGGGCTGGGTTTGTTATGGACACTAAGTAGGCAAATATCGGGGGGAGGGGGGCTAATTAATTTTGGAGGTTCCCATCCACCTACCTAGCTCACACTATGACAGGCTGGTCGAGGTTCACTAGTTGCCCTACCCTGGGGATAGTTATACCGAGCGCAGCATGGCGCTGCCACCTTTGGTACTGGCGAATGGAGGGCACCCCACTGGCAAGTCCTTAAAACTCGGCTCCTCTCACAGTTTGCCAGTTCTGACACCGGGCTCGGTGTATGGCTGGAGAGCCCCAGTGTCTCCCCTCTCCGCTCTGCCTCTGACACCAGCTGGGACAGCTCGCTCATAAGCAGAGATTCCCCCAGGACCCACCATGCCCGGAGCTGCAGAGGAGAATTCCTCCAGAATCTCTTACCATGGCCTGTTCCGGATGTATCTAGACTCACCCAACCACAGGGGACGTGAAAACCAGGGTTTGCCAAAGCAGGCAGCTAGCACCCGAAACTCTAAGGAGCAGGGGGCACGAAGGCTGGCAAGGGATCTGAGACCCAGGTCCCACCATTGCAGCCCAGTAACTGGAGCTCGGGCGAAGCTGCCCTTTGCCTCTTCGATTCTAGAAGGGTATCCAGCGATGAACCGGGCAATCCATGGAGAGAGCGACGCTTGTCTCCCTTACCCTGGACGGCCCATGCCACAAGAACTGATCTGCAAGTGGACTGACAGCAAAGGACACCACTCCAGGCAGGCTTGCTCCAGAATATTCAGCACCATGTATGAGCTAGTTCACCATGTCACCATGGAGCACGTCGGAGGACCAGAGCAGACCAACCATATTTGTGACTGGGAGGGCTGCGCTAGGGAGAAAAAACCCTTTAAAGCCAAATACAAACTCATAAACCACATCAGAGTGCACACAGGGGAAAGGCCGTTTCTGTGCCCGTTTCCTGGGTGTGAGAAAGTGTTTGCAAGAGCTGAAAACCTGAAGATACATAAAAGAATCCACACAGGTTAGTTAGACTGCAAGTAGCAAGTAGCAATAGTAGTAAGTAGATTTTTTTGGGGGGAGGGGAGGGGGGAGGGGAATTATTTGCTTCCTGAACTTGGAAGGGTTGAAATAGCAATAAAAACCAATCAGAATAAAATACAAATAAATAATACTTAGTATTAATTTTCCTTTCATTTTAATGGAAAAGCCCCCAGAGCGGTTGCATGTGCTATATATGTTTACCTCTATTTTATAACTGGGGAAATATTTTTGCTGTATTTCTGGCTCATAATTGAAAACAAGGGACAATTGTTTTTACTAACATTTCCCCTCCCCTCCGCCTCAAACTCTGTGTTTACAGGCTACTGCCCCAAGGTAAACCCCCAACCCACCCACCCACACTTAATACTTCTTCAGTCAATAATACACGAATATTGTCTGAAGGCAACAAGCACCCCTCCCCTTTCCACACTCCGGTTTCAGTGACAATATCTTCCCCTAGAACCTTACAGCGCTTGACAAAATGAGTCTTCTTTCATGTGATTATGTCATAGTAAACAAAAAGGGAAGTCATTTTTCTGTTAGAAGGAAGAAATAGACAGAACTAGCAGTGAAAGAAATGTCTCAACAGCGTCTGCTTTCCTCCAAGTTTTCCTGTAAAAATATACCTAACGTGCCCAAATTTTGCCCCAGCTTTTTGTCTAATTAGATTTCGGTGTGCCTCTTTTTAAGACCCCCTTCAAGTCTACTCCCCCACCCCCAAATACGGCCCTGTGCCCACGATTTTTTATTAAGATCTCCACCTAGCCAAAAGAAAAATGCGAGGAAACGCTGTGCGGAAAGGATAACATGCTACCGAGGATTATTTGCATTAGATCCCAGTTTGGACAAATCGAAATGTTAAACAAATATTTAAAAAACAAGAATTTTAGAGGCATGCTGGGAAATTCTCTCTCTGTCTGACTGCATCTTTCTATCCACCCAGACAAAGCCAGCAAATTCTGACACCAGAGAAATGAGTAAACATATGTTATGCTTCCTCTGATGGCAGAGCGAGGACTTGCATTGGGGTAGTGATTTCAGGCGCTTTATTAATAATGATGATGATCGCCCAAACCTGAAGGATTCTAGGTATTATTTTATTCATTTATTTGCGCCATCATTTAAGACATACGTTGTGATGGCTGATCTGCTAGCGACCTGCACCCCCCAGCCTGCAGATCACACTGAAATGGTGGGTAGCTGAAAGGTGTCACTGAAAAAGATAAAGTTACTGGTTCTGAAAACAGTAGGTTCTTTTGCTCCTGGAAATGACGCGTTGCCTAGCGCGGACACGTCCTTGTGCCCCGTCCACACGCGATCGCTCCGGTCCCGGCTTCGGGTGAGCATGTGGGTTTCTGTTCTAGGGGAGAAGCCGTTCGTGTGTGAATTCGCTGGGTGTGACAGGAGGTTTGCCAACAGCAGTGACAGGAAGAAGCACACCCACGTGCACTCGAGCGACAAGCCGTATCGCTGCAAAGTCAAAGGGTGCGAGAAATCCTACACCCACCCCAGCTCCCTGCGCAAGCATCTGAAAACGCACCGCAGCCTCGAGCCAGCCCTCTCCACCGCCACCACCAAGCCCACGGGGGCGCAGGAGCCGGGGGCTGGCGCCTGCCAGTCATTGGCCCGCCTTGCCGCTTGTCTAGCCAGGTGTGGCCCCTCCAGGTGTCAGGGCAGAGAGAGGGACACTCCGGAGACGGAAAGAGGGGGAGCCCCCCACGCAACCTCCCGCAGTGGGCGTGAGGCCAGACGGACGCCTCTGCCGGCTCGCCCCCAGCTCTGGCGCAAGGTGCCCTCCGAGGGCTCCAGCAGGTCTCCCAGCCCACTCACACTCCCGGCCGGGCTCGGAAAGGGCTGGGAGCCAGGGCACAGCAGGGCCACGGGCGCTGCCCACAGCAGGCCCGAAAGAAACGCTCCCCCTTCCAGGAGAGGGCTCAGTGAGCTCTGACGGGTCACTTCCCCGGGGCCAAAGGGAGCCTTCTTCCCCCTGCCCGCGCCAAGCGCTGGGGAGCTGCAGTTCCCTCTGGGAACTGGATCGTTCACGTCCACCTATGGTGGGTGGGAAACGCCTGCAACCTCCTTCGGACCTGGGGTTAGCAGCCAAAGGGGCTCCCGAATGCTGGCCTAGGAATCCAAGCCCGGCTGGTCTCTGCTAAGATCAGCTCATTTCCCCACCGGGACGGCAACAACTGGAAATACATCGGTCATCCGCGTCATGAACCCGAACCTGCGTCTTTGGCAAGTGCTTCGCTAAAGGCCCGTCTCTCTCCCTCACACTCACACACGTGTTATTCAGCACACGTGTGTTCTGTGCTTACAGACGCTCAGCTAAGCTTGGGTCCTATCCGCCAGCCAGGAAACCGGCCCGCACCGATTTCAATCCTCTGTGTGCCAAACGGTTTCCTTCTGTGGAGAACACGTCTTCTTGGCTCTCACTGGCACGTTCTAGGCGAGCGAGGGTTTAGCCTGTCACAGTTACATTTGCAGCCTCATAGAGACGTGGCAGAAATAGGGTTATAATTGTAAGCCTGTGCTTAGAGATAGAGCTTTACAGCGCTACAAGAGTGATTTGTTGTTTTACTGTTTAGCATTAATATTCGTTGGTTTATTGTGTCCGTTTCCTTGCTCTGCTCTGTTTATGTTAGAGATGTGCGAGTTTTGTATCGATGTTTGACACACGATTTGAAATAAATCACCGAATGTGCTCCAGACTCGGGCACTTCTGGCCGCAGGGAGAGGTAGTGTTGCCAGTTATTGGTTGGGAATTCTCTAGATTACAGTAAACGAACTGATTCTGTGAGCTGGGCTGGCCAGTAGAGACCCAGATCTGTGGATTCTGCTTTCCGTGGATGGAGTCCAATGATCCAAGTCTAGCTTGTAATGTTGTCAGCATCTAGACAACGACAGCTCATTCTTTGACTGAAGTCGCTTTGTTGTAATTACTAACATAAGAACACAAGAACAGCCATACTGGGTCAGACCAAAGGTCCATCCAGCCCGGTATCCTGTCTGCAGACAGTGGCCAATGCCAGGTGTCCCAGAGGGAATGAACCTAACAGGTAATGAACAAGTGATCTCTCTCCTGCCATCCATCTCCACCCTCTGACAAACAGAGTCTAGGGACACCATTCCTTACCCGTCCTGGCTAATAGCCATTAATGGACTTAACCTCCATGAATTTATCCAGTTCTCTTTTAAACGCTGTTATAGTCCTAGCCTTCACAACCTCCTCAGGCAAGGAGTTCCACAAGTTGACTGTGGTTTGTGTGAAATAGAACTTCCTTTTATCTGTTTTAAACCTGGTGCCCATTAATTTCCTTTGGTGGCCCCTAGTTCTTATATTATGAGTAAATAACTTCTCCTTATTCACTTTCTCCACACCACTCATGATTTTATAGACCTCTATCATATCTCCCTCCCCTTAGTCTCCTCTTTTCCAAGCTGAAAAGTCCTAGCCTCTTTAATCTTTCCTCATATGGGACCCGTTCCAAACCCCAATCATGAATTAACCCCTCTTCTCCTCCCCCCAGCACAGTCAGGAAAATTGATATTAAATCATTTCCCCTAATGCAATTGATTATTGACAACCCCCATTTGTCTCTATGGTTTTTCCCTTTTTTGCCAGGTTTGTCCTCCTAGCTTAAAAGTATCCGTGCAAAGTCACACTTTGCGGGGGTTGGGGGGGTGAACCCTGGCATTTTTAACGATTTAATGCAGTTCTCAATGGCTTGTCTCACCCTAACGACAAGCAAAGCAAGGCAAAGGACGGCTTCTCTTTTCATATGCACACAACATGCAAACGTGGAGTATTTTAATCTATATTATATATATAAAAATAATTCCTAATCAACTCTTGCCAGATTCCCCAGACTTTCAGTTATTAGCAATTCTCTTTGGAGGCCCTTGGCAATTTTACTGCATGTCAGACAGATAAAAGATTCTCCGGATCAAGCGTTATTAACACATTTTTGTGATCCTTTAACACTTGTGCCTGTAACTCTTTGGGCGTAAGCAGCGATTTGACTAGCGTCGGTGGGCATGTGCAATTCTGATACTTTGAAGCTCTTTGAGGGACCCGATCCTGAGGCCCTTCCTTGCCCAAGTACGGGGGTAGGGGATCAGCCCCTAATTACTACATTGCCTACCTAAGTTCATCAAAAGCATTCAGAGACTGTTCAGATGTTCCAGTCTTCAAACCTCGAATGGACACAAAGAAAGCCACCGTCCCATTAACCTTCTACCCCAGATACCAGCAAACAGAGTCGGGGCAAACTCTCTTTCGCAGAGTTTGAGCGTCACGTGAGTTCTAGATCAGAACTAGCCCTGAAAACTAGAACTCAGGCAACCAGCTGCAAGTAGGCGGTAAGTAGACAGAGAACGCCATGCTCTGTCCTCAGGGCAGACACCGCATTGCCATCCTATCTTTGGACTTCTGTCTCCAAAGTAAACCGTGTTCCACAGCCTATTTCCCATAACCGAGCTCTGAGTAATTAGTCTGGAAAAACCAGGAAGCCTTTACAAATACGCAATTCTCATAGAAAACTAGCGGAGAGTCTGTGCTTTAGATAGGTTAGATAGATTAGATAGAGAGAGGGGGGTGTATGGGGATAGATAGATAGATAGATAGATAGATAGATGGATAGATAGATGGATAGATGGATAGATAGATAGATAGGCTGCATGAGGCTAGATCGATCGATCGGAGGGATGTATGGGGATAGATAGAACCCCCCAAACTATGCCCTTTATTTCACACACCAAATGCCCTACAACATTTTACCACCCGCTCGCTGAACTCACCCCGCCCCAGGCCCCCACAGCAATTGTGGCCGGCGGAACCCAGGGTTGGACACAAGCCGCTCCTCGGGGAGGCTAACCTCCCGGCTTGCTTTCTTCCCCCACCCCGGCCGCTGCTTGTGGTGGGCAAGCTCCTGGCAGGCTGGGGAGCCCGGAACCCCGGGGTCACCAAAGTGCCTTTCCCCGGGGAAGGGGACCAGTGTCCGTGTGTCGTTCCCAGCTCTCGGGGCTTGTGGTCAGAGCGCAGAGCCGCGGGGAGTGGGGAGCGTGGGAATGGAGGGGGAGAGCCCCCTGCCAGCGCACCCCCAGCGTCCAGAGAGGAAACCCCCACCCCAGCCCATTGAGCCCAGGGGTCGGAGGGTGACCCAGGGCCCAGCCCTGGTCCATGGCTCTGGGGCGGGACCCCTCTGCGTTCGGGGTGCCCCCAAGGAGGGCTGGGCAGCTCGCACCCAGAGGCGCAAGGGCTGGAACTGCCGGAGCGTGGCCGCTTTCGCACTGGGGGTGGGGGGACAGGTGAAAGAGCTGTCCCTCCCCCCCTCGCCCCCCTCCAGCAGAGGGTGTGCAGAGCAGAGCGGCCGCGGAGCCCGGGGCAGCAGGCGCCCAGCCACGCCCGGCGCAGGGCTGCAAAGGCTGCGGCTGGAGGGAGCTCGGCCCGTGCTGAGGGAGGCCAGGGCAGGCCGGGGCTAAGCTGCTGCCCCGTCACTCACCCGCACTGGCGAGCAGGGCTGCACCGGGGCTCGCCCTGCTCTGCCACACGGCAGCCCGGCTGTTAGCGCCAGAGGCGCCCCCTCCGGGACACTAGCGAGGGGCCCGGACGCTGCCTCTCTGGGCACCCGCGGCGGCTCTAAGGGGAGCCGGAGTCCTCTGCACCTCCCCAGGAGACTCCGAGATCACCCTTGACAAGCGCACTCCGGCTGTCTCCGGCCGAACGTGCTCCGGGTACTGCCCTGGCCGCCGGGGAGTCACTCCGGATTTGCAGTGGTGTAAACGAGGCTGGAATCTGAAGTTTCAGGGGTGGATGCTGCCTCGGCCTCTGGTTGATTTCCCAGCCTAGGCAGAAGGCGGGATTGGTGATGAAAGACACATGATCACACTGGAGGGGTGAGCCCCGAAGTTACAAGCGGTGGGGTCACTACAGGAAGTCCTGCCCAGCTCCTGTATTTCTAACACGCTGCCCTGACCTCAGGGCGCAGGCTGGGGTGTGATTGGCGGCAGCAGCCCCTTGCTTTGTGGGGTTTGCTTGTGCAATTGACGCTAGATATTTAGGGCCAAATCCTGATACACAATCTTCCCTCGGGGTCGCAGGTAGTGACCCGAGACCGTGCTTAGACTCCCAGAGACCGCTGTGATTTGGAAACAATCCAGGCGGAGCTCCAGGACACCAAGAGGGGACATGGGTAAGGGGCAGAGGAAGGGTGTATGAGGGGAAAGCCAGAACTCTCTGTGGGGCTGACACAAAGCCCATTCAAGGGATTATTACCATGAATCACTTGTATCGTGGTAGCACCTAAAAGTCACAGCCAGATTACGCTGCATTGTGCTAGGTGCGGCACACGCATACAATAAATGGTGGCCCCTTCCATAAAGAGATTACAAGCTCAAAGAGAAGATGTAACAGGTGAATGAAAAACAAATAACAGGAGTGGGGTGAAGGAGATGAGAAAATAAATACAATAGACTAGAAGGACTCCCATTGGCTTCAAAAAGGTTTGATACAGGCCCCCTATGAATGTTGCTTTATAGATATTTCTGGGGTCAGCAAATTACAATTAGCTCTTGGCAGCAGAAAATGGTCCCTCTGCTGTCATAAGAACATAAGACCGGCCAGACTGGGTCAGACCAAAGGTCCATCAAGCCCAGTATCCTGTCCTCTGACAGTGGCCAATGCCAGGTGCCCCAGAGGGAATGAACAGAACTGGTAATCATCAAGTGATCCATCCCCTGTCACCCATTCCCAGCTTCTGGCAAACAGAGGCTAGGGACACCATCCCTGCCCATCCTGGCTAATAGCCATTGATGAACCTAGCCTCCATTAATTTATCTAGCTCTTTTTTGAGACCTGTTTTGTTCTTGGCCTTCACAACATCCTCTGGCAAGGAGTTCCACAAGTTGACTATGCGTTGTGTGAAGAAATAATTCCTTTTATTTGTTTTAAACCTGCTGCCTATTAATTTCATTTGGTGACCCCTAGTTCTTATGTTATGAGAAATAGTAAACAACACGTCCTTATCTACTTTCTCTACACTAGTCATGATTTTAGAGACCTCAATCATATCTCCTCTTAGCCATCTCTTTTCCAAGCTGAAAAGTCCCAGTCTTATTAATCTCTCCTCATACGGAAGCTGTTCCATATCCCTAATCATTTTTGTTGCCTTTTCTGAACCTTTTCCAATTCCAATATATCTCTTTTGAGATGGGGTGACCACATCTGCACACAGTATTCAAGATGTGGGAGTACCATGGATTTATATAGAGGCAACATGATATTTTCTGTCCTATTATCTACCCCTTTCTTAATTATTCCCAGCATTCTGTTCACTTTTTTGACTGCCACTGCACATGGAGTGGATGTTTTCAGAGAACTATCCACTATGTCATTTCTGATAAGCACCATGCAGGAAGGTGGGTGGGACGATACCTACAGGAATACAGCTATAGGAGAGCTAGGTATTTTTAGTATGATTTAAACCTGCAACCATGTAAGTGACACATAACTAGACATATTTTATAAAATTATTTCCTATTGATTCATTTATTTATAGAGTTCATCACAGTATTGACAGGCCAAAATGTTCAAAAATCATGAGTCAGGCCCCCAAGATAATGAAATTGGCTTAAAATACATGCTGGGTTCTTTTTTCTTTGATTTCTGGGTTTTGAGCCTTTAGTATGCACTGGGGTTTTAAATTACTAAACTTTTCTACACAATCATGACAGCTAGAAGTTTTAAAGAATGAAAGTCTAGATTGTCACCTAATCACAGGAATCCAGGAGCTGGGGCTTTACGAAAAATGCCAGATACCACAAAGACTCACAATCAAATTGTGAGAGCTAGCAACACTGTGTAAACTACTCAGATCCTACAGTCATACATACTTACCTAACATATAAATAATTTTCACCAAATGCAAAAAAATAAATAGACCAAATTAAAAAAAAATCCAAAATTGCAACCCTAAACCAGCCTCTAACACACCTAGTCAGCTGATCAGAGTACCAAATTCTCCTCTCAATTACAAGGGGGCAACTCCCCTTATATAAATGGGGGTGTCTTCTTTATGTGGGAGGAGAAGTTAGAGTAGTGATTGGTGGGGCTGTGAACACATGCAGAAGGAGTGCAGATTTCTGCCTACTGCTAGATCTGCCGCAAAGTTTTTGTTTGGTTGTTTGCATTAGATAGATGCATATTGCATAAATTCTGTACTACTGACCCCCATTGATCTCTATAAATGGTAGGATCCAGATTTAATTTGACCATGTCTACAGCAGTCTTACTCTCTCCACATGGCTGCATAGCGTCAATGGAAGCTGTGCGTGAATATATAAAGCAGAAGGGACCCCAGTTACTGCAGTCTGTCCTGCCAACTGCTATTTGTAATAAATGTGTCTAGGTGAAATTGACAGAAATGCAAGTTAGGCATAGGGCATCAACCGAACACAGAAACATTGTTTCTGGTCATGGAAGAGTAAGGGAAACTGCATTTCTAACACAGACATGTTCTTAATACAAAAGAAGAAATGATGTTTCTGATGGATGCACACAAAGCCAAATTCAGCTCTTAGTTACTCCAGTGTAAATCTGGTGCAACTCCAAAGAAATCAGTGTAATAGAGCAACATCTGGCCCCTTGTTATGCATGGTCATTTATCACTGTTGGGGGTAGACTCTCTCAGAGTAGGTTCTCTGCTCCTCTGACCACCTGTGCAGAGGGAATGCTGCATTTTCACTGCTAATGTATCCATGCCAATTGTTGCAGGATTTGGCCTGCAGGCTCCAGTCCAGCACAGAACTCAAGCAGTCAGCGGTCTTTCTCAGATGTTGAAAAAGAAGCACGTAGCCTTAGCATGTATATATCTACAGCATGGGTCTGATACTGTTACCTGAGCTCAAGCAAACCTCCCATTGGGTCATATCTCAGCTAGGGTAAATTGTCATAACCTCATCAATTTCAACTGAGCTCTGACTATTTACCCAAGATGAGGATATGGCCCCTTGACTTTAATAAGAGTTGTTTGAGTAAAGATGACCTTGTGGGTGGGCCTTGGGGGTGGGTGGGTGGAGAGAATCTTTCTACCTGGCTGTCTGTTCCTACCTAAATATACCTTTCACCCACATTAAAATAGAACCATTCTCACTTAAATGTAGACTTGGATGCTGGAATTAGTTTTCAGTATGAACACGAGGAATTAAAAACCTCAACAATTTTTCAGACTATTCAAACAATGCATAAAAGGGACAATACAAGAAGGACAGATCCGTTTTCTTTTCTATGAAGCTGAAAACAATGATGGTTCCTTCAAGCTCTTCTGATGGATTTGATGGAAGAGAATTATTATGCATATAAATTAAAGTGCTTGGAGCATATCATCTGAGATTCTGAGTGCCCTCAACTCTCACTGAGGCTAAGACAACTCCAGCACCTTAAAGGATGGAGCTATTGGCCGTATCTACATGCTGGACCATAAAACCCACTATTGTATGACAATTACATGTTTCTTCATAAATTCCATCCACCCTTAAAATCAGCATGACTGTTCCTACAGTCGTTCTTGACCTCTGGACAATAGATCGAGGAAGAGTTTGTAGTTAGAGAAGTGTTCAAGATTCCATTTTATGACACTAGAAAATATTGTGATGTGTGACATAATTATTGCACGTTTAGAACAAGGGGATGAATAGAACAGTGGCAAGAGTTTTGGGTAGACTTTGTACCAAATTCATGCTATAACTAGTGCAAAACTGCAGAGAAGCCTCTACTCAGGATTCATGCTATTATTTTTTATGGTTTACATTTCATGAGACTTTGAAGAGTGTTCACATAATGAAATGTATACAGTATACACTCCAATATGAATTATGAAAACCAATCAGTTATTCAGTAAAAAAATTAGTATTGATTACATTGCTTTGGTATGACGCGTTTGCATGATAACAATAGAAAATGAGAAAGAAAACTGAAAAAAGCAGTCAGAGAAAAGGAACAACAACAACTTTAGCTGAGGAAAAAGAAAGATAAGAAGAAAAACATAAGAGAAAACAAGCAAACATGAGTCAACATGACTTTTTTTTTCCTATGGAGCTGAACTAGCTATCTGTCTAGTCTAGACTCTCATCTCCAGAGTATTTGAACACTTGAATGGTATCCAGATCAAAGTATTTCATGACCAATATTATGTATTAATTTGATAAAACACAGCTGCCTGGTCTACTTCACACATAAGGGTTGCCAGATCTCATCTTTCTGCATATTTCTCTTCATTTTTCCAAAAGCAATTTCCCACTCTAATTTTGCTGCTTTTAGCAGAGAGTTGAGGCAGTTCTGTATGAGAAGAGTCAATTTGGTTTTTCAAGAGGAGATGATGGCTTTTTTGCTGCCATGTTTGTTTAAGAAACCAAGAAACCACTTCTGTTCAGTCTGGGAGAATTCATGCTGTTTTGATCTATTACCCAGGAGATGTGTTTGGTTGCATCAGAATTTTAGGGCAAAGTTACTTTTTTCTAGTATCTTATGCTGGGAAAGTTTTACTACTTCACACACCAAAAGCACACAGACCTTGTCTTTGGAAAACTTACTGTACATATTCGGGTCATGGAAATGAGCCATATCCAATCTGAATTGAAACCACTCTGATATGCAGGGCAAATTGATCCATCAGGGAAACTTTACAGCATGCTCTTTAAACGTGTAGGAGAAAAACTCATTGGAGTCCTTGTGCTAAAGCATCCATAACCTTGAGTTAGGGTCCCAAGAATTGATGAAGAATGTATTAATTGCCAACATGGCAAGAAGGGACCTACCCATCAGAGTTAATGATGATGAGGTGGGATTTTCTTTTGGTAGCATTCTGAGTTTTTGGAATACAGAGTTGAGGCCTCTCTTAAGCATGAGGTATGTTCTAATCTGATCATCCGGCAGATCATAATCCGGTTGAATTTGTTGGAACGTTTTTATGGTTCAGTTATCTCAGATGGGAATGTTAGCTCTGTGCAGAAGGGATTTGGCTTGGAATACCCATCGACAATAACAGAAATTGCATATCTATTGCCAGTGAGTTATGCTGAAATCTTTCCGCTTTCTGTGTGCCTTACAGAGTCAGGAGTCTGAGGTCTCCAATATTAATTGCAAAATGTGCCCATTGTTGGCACAGCCATTTAACTGTATACCCCATCGTGAGATCGCTATAGACTGTTGTCCAAAGCTTTGAAAGTAGCTGTGATGGGGTGGCTGCCCCTCACTGGCAGAAAAGGGGTTAAAAGCTACCCTAGGGAGGCTGCACCGGAGGCAGCCAATCAGAGGAGGGCTGAAGGGAGCAGCCAAGTAGATCCATATAAAAAGGGAGCTTCAAGGCAGAGGAAGGCAGTTCTCGGTAGGGAGCCCAGGGAGGAAGGACTGTGTCCCTGAAGGACCAAGAGAACTACCAGCACCCTGGACAGAGCAGTGCTGCAAACAGGGGCCGAGGGAGCCAGAGGCAGTTCCTGGCTGGCTGCTGGGGTGTTGCAGACTGAGGCCCTGATACAAGGGTAAAGAGGGTGCCGGAGCCACTGATGGGAAGGGCTGAACAGCGCACTGCAGGTCCCCTGGAAGGGGGGAGCACAATGTGTGGCGAGGCCGGAGGGCTGTGTCGCTGAAGAGGACACTGCGGTCCTTGGAGAGACGTGGGTCCAAGAGTGGGAGTCACGGTGGCAATGCACCACCCACGGGGGCGCACTCAACCGCAGAGCTAATTCCCAAGACAGGCTGGTGAGGGGACCTCATTACAGTAGCCTACAGGAAGTTGGTAACATTTTTTTTAAATCTTGCCAGAAACTGCAGAACATCATCATCACAGGCCTCATCCCACAGTCCTTACTCAAGCAAAACCTTCACTGGATTTTAAGAGGAGTTTTGTCTTAGGCCCCGATTCAATGCACTTATTCACATGCCTAACTTCATCTGATTAACACCATCCCCCTTCAATCCAGCACTATAAGCACATGATTAAGTCCCACTGAAGTCAATGGATTTACCCTGACGTGAAGCTGGAGTAATGCAATGGGGAACCAGGCCCTAGGTTATTAAACGTCACCAAAGGAATTACATCCTTTGTTAAATACGCGTTCCGTGCAATGGGTAGCGTCAATGAGCGTCACAGGCATGCCTGCCAAGTGGCAGGGCCAGGGCTGGCTCTAACTTTTTTGCTGCCCCAAGCAGCAAAAAAAAGCGCCGCCCCCCCGAGCCTCCCCGCTGAGCCCCACGCCGCCCCCCCGCCAGCACCGCGCCCCGCGCCGCCCCCCCCGCTGAGCGCCGCGCTGCCAGAGCCGCCCCCCCCGCCAAGCGCCGCGCCACTGGAGCGCCCCCCCCCGGAATCCTGCACCACACTCCCCCCGCCGCCCCTTACCAGGTGCCGCCCCAAGCATGTGCTTGGGTGCCTGGTGCCTGGAGCCGGCCCTGGGCAGGGCCTGTTAGCGCAGATCCTCTGAAGGAGGAGAACGGGTTGAATTGGGGATGAATCCATTTGGCTTAGAGGATGTTCAAGGGAAGGAACATATTGAAAGCAGATAAAGTAGCAATCCCTTCCCGTTAGTACTGATTGCAGCATTTCTGAGGACTGCAGAAATGTGGACAGCAGCGAAGGTTAATAGCTCCAAAGTGCCAGCCTTGTACAGCTGAGGATTGTGTTCTACTTTCAGGTTCTGTGTACATGCAGCCCAGAGTACAGAACAGGATCGGGGTACCACTGTGCTGAGAGCTGCACAGACACAGAGTTGGAGACATCCCTGTCCCGGAGACCATACAATGTGGATGCAACAACTAAATGGGGAGCAGGGGACTCGGGCAGCAGTGAGAGGAGCATGTGGTTACATGGACTAGCTGAGTCACGCTTAGCTACTTTCAAGTCACCCCAGTAGGTTTTAAGGTTTTTCCCTCTAGTTTTAAGATATAAATGAACAAGAAAAGTTATACTTAATCTCTTAGTTATTCATAATCTCTACTGGCCACTTACCCAGTCTTGATCAGCTGCTAATACACACACACACACACACACACACACACACACACACACACACACACACACGGATTTATATTGGGCCAAGTTCAAGAGTGGCACATAAGGTGGTGTCATAAAGACCATCTTATCCTACTTTAGGCTCTGCCACTCTCGGCTAGGCTCCCCACGCCTACTTACACCTATTCCATTTAAGTGGAAGGGGGCTAAGTGGCTCTAACTCATCTCGAGGATGCAGAAGAAAGTGCAAGAAGGGGCGTTGAAGGGTGTGTCTACATGTGGCGCTGGGGATATGATTCTAGCTGTCATTGAGCTAGTGCGCTAAAAATAGTAGCGTAGCCATGGTAGCGCTGGCAGCAAGCGCTACCTGCCCCCAGTACAAACAGATGTGCACTAGATCTCACTGAACTGGGAATCACCCCCCCCCCCCCGCTCCAAGTGTAGACATACCCTCTGTGAGTAGTGTTGGGGAATCTAATCTCCTGCACAGAGATCAGGATGAGACCTAGAGGGAAGGGGGACAGACAATCCCACATCTACCTACAGTGGGGTTCTTATACCTTCCCTTGAAGCATCTGGTGCTGGCCATTTTTGGAGGCAGGATGCTGGGCTAGATGGACCTTGGGTCTGATTAGGCTGGTGATTCCTATGATCTGGACTGGTGGTAGCAACAATGGGGTGGGTTTTTGGGGGGCAGGGGGGGGAATCCTTATGTAGACACAGCCTCAGTTGATAGAAACAAGATCTCTGAATAAAAAAGGGGGGCAACTGGGCCTGCAATTATTGCATTTGCCAAGCAAATGCCTGTTTGCATCTGCAGATGCAGCATCTGGGCACACTAGTGGATGTCAATAAACAATGTATGTACCCCAACTAGAGCTAGGCTTATGGCCCAATGACGCTGAGGTCTGGCCTTGGGACAATGAGACAGCAATGGATGCTACACTTTAGCGCCTCTCTCTGTGGCTATGATGCAACAAACAGCATGATGGTCAACATACAGGTCTATAGCACAGCATTTCTTCGGTTATATTTCCACCACTGTGATGCTGGTAAGTCAAAGAAAGTCTCTGGACAATTTCCAATAGCTCGGGGCAGTTTAGGGCCTTTCCCAAAGAATGACATAGATAGGGTTGTCTCCAAACCCTTTAAAATAAAGAGGTTGAATGAAATAGGTCCCATTTCCTGCCAGCAGGGAGACAGACGTGCCCATCAGGGCCCCATTTTGCGACTTACAGCAGCTTGTCAGGGAAAATCGATAGTTGGCATGGTAACGAGCTCATTTCCCAAGAATAGAACTCCTTTTATTAAATTTGGCTGGCAATTGATCAGTTCCTGATTCATGTATCAAAACATGACAAGCACTTAATGAATCACAGATTTTTTATTGAGTTGAATAAAAAATAAGTCCTGAGTCAGTTGGGACTGATCTCTGCTTCTGAATCTAGCCCGAAGGCTGTAACAAGAGCAGAAAATGGTACAGCAGGTACCTGCACTCGTGGGCTGCAGCAAGAACACAAAATAAGCACAAATGTAACCCATTCCTACTGCAGTGCTAGAATTGTAATCTCGAGAACCTCCCATTTTTTTTCTTGCATGGCTCTTATTCATGGTGATATCTAGCCATGGACCCAGCTTCTGGGGCAACACCAGATCTCTTCCTCCCAACCCCTTATTAATGGCATTGTTGCACTGTATTATTTGCTAATTAGCAGTAATATTGAGCCCTTATATAGTGCTTCTGAGCTTCAAAGCCTTTTACAGACATGAACTAATGAATCACTAGCATTTGTTCCTTACACTTTCAGAAGTTCCTCACTCTCCAGTACACGGAATCATTGAAATATTGTGCTGGAAGGGACCTTGAGAGGTCATCTAGTCCAGCCCTTAGCACTGAGGCAGGACCAAGTAAACCTAAACCACCCCTGACAGATATTTGTCCAACACGGTCTTAAAAACCTCTGGTGACGGGGATTCCACAACCTCCCTTGGAAGCCTATTACAGTACTTAACTATCCTTACAGTGAGAGTTTTTCCTAATGTCTAACCTAAATCTTCCTTGCTGTAGACTAGGAATTGCTTCTTGTCCTACCTGCAGTGTGCTCTTAATAACGGCCTTTAACATATTTGAAGATGATGAAATCCCCTCCTCAGTCTTCTTTTCTCAAGATTACTCAGACCGGTTTTTTTAATCTTTCCTCATAGGTCAGGTTTTCTAAACTTTTTTATTATTTTTGTTGCTCTCCTCTGGACTGTCTCCAGTTTGTCCATCTTTCTCAAAGTGTGGGACGCAAAACTATTCTAACTTAGTCCTCACCAGTGCTTAGTAGAGTGGGACAACTACCTCCTGTTCTTACAAAAAACACTCCTATTTATACACCCAGAATATTAGCCTTTTTTGAAACTGCATCACATGGTTGGCTCATATTCAATTTGTGATCTACTGTAACAGACAGATCCTTTTCTGCAGTACTATTGTCTAGCCAGTTATTCCCAAGTTTGTAATTGTATAGTTGATTTTTCTTTCCTAAGTGAAGTACTTTGCACTTATCTTTATTGAATTTCATTTTGTAGATTTCAGACCAATTCTCCAATTTGTCAAGGTCCTTTCAAATTTTAATCCTGTCCTTCTAAGTGCTTGCAACCCCTCCCAGCTCATTGTCCTCTGCAAATTTTAAATATTGAACAGAACCAGACTCAGAACTGATTACTGCAGGATCCCACTGGATACACCTTCACAGTCTGACAGATTACCATTGATAACTACTCTTTGAGTATGGTCTTTCAACCAGTTGTGCACCCCCTTATAGAAATTTCATCTAGACCTCATTTCCCTAGTTTGCTTATGAGAATGTCCTGTGGGACTGTGTCAAAAGCATTACTAAAATCAAGATCTATCATGTCTACTGCTTCCCCACTACCCACTAGGCCAGGAACCCTGTCAAGGAGGAAATGAGGTTGCTTTGGCATGATTTGCTCTTGGTAAATCCATGCTGGCTATTCTTTATAACCCCATTATCCTCTAGGTGCTTACAAATTGATTGTTTAATAATTAGTTCCAGTATCTTTCCAGGTATTGAAGTCAGGCTGATTGGTCTATAATTCTCCGAGTCTTCTCTGTTACCCTGTTAAAAGATAGGTCTTATGTTTGCCCTTCTCCAGGCCTCTGGGATCTCCTCTGGCTTCCATGAGTTCTCAATGATAATTGCCAATGGTTCCAAGATTGCTTTAGGTAATTCCTTAAGTACCCTGGGATGAACTTCATCAGTCCCTGCTAACTTGAATACATCGATCTTTTCTAAATATTCTTTCACCTGTTCTTTCCCTGACTTATGCTCCTTCCCCCTGGTGGTTAATATTAATTGTGTTAAGCATCTGGTCACAATTAACCTTTTTAGTGATGACTGAAGCAAAACAGGCATTAAACACCTCAGCCTTCTTGGTATTGTCCATTATTAGCTCTCCTTCCCCGCTAAGCAGTGGGCCTACGCTCTCCTTTCCTGGAAGGCGAGTAGCTTAAAAGTGGAACAGCATCACATTACAATATTCACTATTAATGATTGAAACTGCCCAGGTAGGTTCATCTAAACCATCACCCAAAGTTTTACTCTCATCTTTAACTTACCTTGGATTTCTGGGGCATTTCCCCCTTAGCCATTCCAGCTAGTAGACTGGACTATAGTTTTCCCCCAATCCAGTTTGTAGACTCATTTCTCCTGTAAGTAAGGCTTTTGGTCTGGAGCCTCCAGGGATCCACTCTTCTTCTTCTATTAACCAATGCTCATGTCACACAGAGTGCAAATAGCTAGCACTAGCAGTCGGCTGTGGAATGACACAACACAAAAGCCCTTCGCAGCTCCACAGAAACTACGCATTCCATCAAGAACACAATATGCATTTTCAAATTGTCTTCACATGCATTTGCATGAGAGATAATAACAGCCCCAAGAGGCATCTTCCAGCCTATTAGATAATAGTCACTTTAAACATTGTCTAAATTCACACTTAAATGCTAGACTATAAAAATCCAGTACTGGCCACCTACACACATACTGCAAATAGTACATACTTGAAAAAAGTCTGACTGTATTTATGTACATGATAGTGTATATGATATTTGATTTATCATGTCTACTCTTGTGATAGGTCTAGTATCTCAAATAAGCTTCTATAAGAGATTTCTCTCTCTTTCTCTCATTTCTGCTATCACAAAAATAAGCCAGAGATAATTAAAATGTTTGTCACATACATATACACACACAAATGCTTCAAAGTAATGTCTAAAGTAAAAGCAATGATATTGCAAGTTATGGTAGGAATTTCAGGCCTATGTTAAAATACTCAATAATGCAGAGGCATTCCAGAGGATTGATAGCCACATTAATCTCCAGTTAATTAATTAATTGCAATTCATATAATTTCAGTCTAAAAACTGATTAGCCAATATTAAAAATTGCTGCTGCTTTGTGTACTTGATCTTTTTCTGCATTGCCCAGTAACCTTTAACAAATTTATTTACTGATCATCTTAGGTCTCTGCCTCTTTAAGAGAGAATCGGAATCTGGAAAGGCTGAGTTTTATTTCAGCATTTCAAAGGTTTTCCAGTCCGCCCCGTGGTATTCAGCTTTAGCAAACAGCACAAGTCCTGCCCCAGCAAAGACAGGCCAACACAACTGATGTAGTGGCAAGGTGCTGCTACATCAGAAGTTCTCAAAGTGTGGATCGCAACCCCAAAGTGGTTTGCGACCCTGTTTTAATGGGGCCGCCTGGGCTGGTGTTAGACTCGCTGGGGCCTGGGGCTGAAGCCGGCCCTGGGCAGCGGGGGGCTTGGGCCAGCTTCATCTCCCTGACCTACCTGGGGCAGCAGGGGGCTTGGGTTGTGGCTTCAGCCTCTTCCCCCTCCACCACTACCTGGGGGGCTTGGATTTCAGCCCCACCCTGAGCCCCCTGGGGCAACAGGGGTCTTGGGCGGCAGCTTCAGCCCTGTGATGGGGGAAGGGGGATCATGTAGTAATTTTTATTGTCAGAAGGGGGTCGTGGTGCACTGAAGTTTGAGAACTGTTGCTCTACATGAAGCCTTTACCAAGGGGAAGGATGGCCAGAGTGCGTGCTGCTGTTCCTCCAAGCTTGAGGAAAGTGATTGTCCAATCAGGTGCCTGGCAGCATTGGCTGCTGATGGCACCATCCACTCCTTTATTGGGGCCTACCCATGGGTTTCCTCTAAACCCATCCTCCATACTCCCCACTGTGCTATATAGTGCAATCCCTGCAGTAGGCCCTGGTGTGCCAGTGCTACCATCTGTCCACTCCCCACCTGTGACATTTCTCTCTCCTTCCATAAATACCTGGACAAGGGCAGGAATGAACATGAATTACTCAGTAGAATATTTTGCATTTCTGCAGCACCTTCCATCTGAGAACCTTCACCCCCTTAACGGACATTATGGAGTTAAGCCTCATACAGCATCACAGTGCAATAGGAATTATTATACCCATTTTACAGGTAGGGAAACTGAGACACAGAGCGACTAAATGATTTGTCCAAGGTCACAAGGGGAATCTGAGGCAGAGTCAGGAACAGAAATCAGATCATGCCGACTCAGCATGTACAAACACAATGCACATCTCGGTATTTATGTTATTGTTAGCCATTCCTGTGTTATTTGGGCAGTCCAGGAAGGCTGGCTTACTTTTCCCGTGTACCAGTCCAAAAGCTCAGAATAAGTCAGGTTAAGAAATGGTGACTATTTAAGTACAGGTAAGAACATAAGACCGGCCAGACTGGGTCAGGCCAATGGTCCATCTAGCCCAGTGTCCTGTCTCTGACAGTGGCTGATGCCAGATGCTTCAGAAGGAATGATGCGTAAGAGAAGCACACTTTAGAGAAGAGAAGTGATGCATAATGAACAGAGCTGCAGCATCCCCGCTTCATGCTCTGACCGACAAGCTGCCCCAGCTTTGCAAACTCACTGCTGTTGTTCTTATTACTTGGTATTACTGTAGTGCCCCGGGATCCCCCTGTGCTAGGCTCTGTACATACACAGCACAAAGCGCCAGTCCCTGCCTCAGAGACCTTACAATGCTTCTGTTAGACTCGCAGGGAAGGATGAATTGTATCCAAACAGCACATTTTTTTAAGCTGTTCCAAGAGCAGAAGCCTGCTAAAACCCAGCTGAAATTGTAAGGTAACAGAATGAGATGACATTGTCTGCCATAATCTTTGTTGTAGATGTGAGTCCAGGCGATTGGGAGACAAGGTGGATGAGATAATATCTTTTTCATATTTTATTACCTCACCCACCTGGTCTCTCTAATAATCTTGCTCTGACGGTGATTTGGGAGGGGAGGTAGATATCTAGATTAGAGCCGAGAGAACCCGGCAAACACTTCCCCTGGGATATTCACGGGCATTCGTTCTACCTTTAGGTCTGTTTGTGCCCCATGAGTGCTGACGTCCCATGAAAAGTCTAACCAAATTTTCCAGAGTCACTTGCTTTGGGGTGAGATGCCTTAAAGGGGCCAGAGTTTCAGAAAGTGCTGAGCACCTGCTCTCTGAAAATCAGACCCCTTTAAAGCGTCTCAAGATGGGTCCCCCCCAAGTCACTTTTGAAAATACAGGCCGGAGTTCTGTCATCTAGTACTCACAACAAACTGATTATCAGCAAACTCTAGACCAAGAATGATTGTGGGTAACAAATACGTTTAAAACAGTCCCAGTCTGTTCACTGACAGTTCCTCAGCACGAACCAAATAGAGGCAAAATCCATTGCAAAACTGTTCATTAGAATGGCTTGCCCACCTCCAGTCTATACCTGTGTAGGCTCCAGCATTAAACACGAAGGGCAGGGCAGAGGAGTACAGATGGAGCATCAAAACAGGGTGCTATTTGTTTGGCCCATCAAAGAAAATGGAAGGCAGAGTTGTGGTCTGAGTCCCCAAATAGCAAGTGATGTTTCCTCCATGAGCAGCACAGAATTGGAGGGGAAAAAACCTACAAGGGAGAGGACTGAGAGCTCCTGGAGAGTACATTAAAGCTTATCTCTTATGTTGCTGGAAGAAAAAGAGGAACAGAGAAGGAGGAAGGTAAATGTAGCCCACTCTCCCTCTCCAAAAGAGCTCCATTAAGTTTTTTTCCCTTGGGGTTTAATATTTAAACTTCATACCTAGTTGCTGAAAGCAGGGGTAGCTTTGTAAATATACAACCAAAACATGTGTATCTGTACATACGGACCCACAGAATCCTCCCTACTAGACTCCAAAAAAAAAAAAGGATTCTGCGTGGACTCCTCCGGATGGTCGAAACAACAGACTGGACTTCTACATAGATTGCTTCCATCAATGTGCAAAGGCTGAAATTGTGGAAAAGCAACATGACTTGCCCCACAACCTCAGCCATGCTGAACACAACACCATCTACAGCCTCAGGAACAACTCTGACATCATAATTAAAAAGGCTGACAAAGGAGGTGCTGTCGTCATCATGAATAAGTTGGATTATGACCAAGAGACTGCTAGACAGCTCTCTAACACCACATTCTACAAGCCATTATCCTCTGATCCCACTGAGGATTACCTAAAGAAACTACACCATCTGCTAAAAAAACTCCCTGACAGAGCACAGGAACAAATCTGTACAGACACATGCCTAGAACCCCGACCAGGGGTATTCTATTTGCTACCCAAGATCCATAAACCTGGAAATCCTGGACGCCCCATCATCTCAGGCATTGGCACCCTAACATCAGGATTGTCTGGCTCTGTGGACTCTCTCCTCAGGCCCTACGCTACCAGCACTCCCAGCTATCTTCGAGACACCACTGATTTCCTGAGGAAACTACAATCCATCGGTGATCTTCCAGAAAACACCGTCCTGGCCACTATGGATGTAGAAGCCCTCTACACCAACATTCCACACAAAGATGGACTACAAGCTATCAGAAACAGTATCCCTGATAATGTCACAGCTAACCTGGTGGATGAACTTCGTGACTTTGTCCTCACCCACAACTATTTCACATTTGGGGACAATATATACCTTCAAGTCAGCGGCACTGCTATGGGTACCCGCATGGCCCCACAATATGCCAACATTTTTATGGCTGACTTAGAACAACGCTTCCTTAGCTCTCGTCCCCTAACGCCCCTACTCTACTTGCGCTACATTGATGACATCTTCATCATCTGGACCCATGGAAAAGAAGCCCTTGAGGAATTTCACCATGATTTCAATAATTTCCATCCCACCATTAACCTCAGCCTAGATCAATCCACACAAGCGGTCCATTTCCTGGGCACTACTGTGCTAATAAGCCATGGTCACATAAATACCACCCTATACTGGAAACCTACTGACCGCTACACTTACCTACATGCCTCTAGCTTCCATCCAGGACACACCACAATAGGAAATGGTATAGAGAAGGTAACTTAGGTGTTCCTTTCATCCTCTCTCATAACATAAGAATAAAGGAGTATACAATGAAACTGGAAGGCAATAAATATAAAACTGATAAAAGGAAATACTTATTTTTACACAATATATAATTAGCCATTATAACTCATTGCCACAAGATAGCACTGAGGCCAAGAGATAAATAGGATATTTAAAGGATTTGGCATTTATATTGATATTGAGAACACCTGCAGCTACATTTGATAAGATAAAACACATATGAGATACAAACATAATGCTTCAGGGTATAAGCCAACCACTAACTGACAAGAGTTAGGAAGAAACTTTCCCTTAGACAGGTTATTCCATCATGGAGTTTCTTCACCTTCCTCAGAACCATCTGCACTGGCTACTTTTGGAGATAGGATATCAGACTAGATAGACTGCTGGTCTGATCCAGTATGACAATTAACATACAGGGAATTATATAATTTTGACATGGGTGTCATATAACCCACCCACAGCAGTCATGACAAAACTGTAGTTTTAAATGAGTTGTGCTCATGCAAGCATTCAAGATCTAACAACCAGGTTTATAATTAGACTTAAAATAAGACCGAAGGGGAGGAACACTGAATAAAAGCAGCACAGCAAATTTTAGAAGAACAGGAACTTCTGGACAGAATTCATTGGCGTAAAGCAATAAAGTGGAAATGGAAAGTGTTCAAAGAGAAATCTGTTTAGGCCTAAGAGCTTGCCTGACACCTAGTAAACGTACTAGGAGCACAGTGTCAAAAAAGCTAACGTGAATAATAAAGAAACACAAGAAGTGATAGAGGAGAGGAAAGAACCATAAAACTTTGGTATGACAAAGAAGTGCAATTACAGAGGGAAGTTTAATGAAGTGTAAAAAATCATAAGGAAAGCAAAGATAGAGAATGAAAAGATGATTGCATATTTGGATGATGCGCACAGGAGATGTGTCAAAAACAAGAGGAACAAGAGGTCACTAAGGGAGAAAATAAAACCTTGCAGAAATGGCAGTGGATTTATTTGCCTCAGAGTTATAACATGAGGGCAAGTGACGGATGACAGATATTGAAGGAAAATGGGTTTTCACCTCAACAATCAAAGTATTAGAATGCAGACTGACAAAACTCTGGGTCCAAAGGAGGGCCATCTCTCTGTAATTGGGAAGGGAAAGAAAGAACCTAAGAATTCCTTAGCAAATATATTAATTTAAAACTCATCATAAACATGAGATATATCAGCGATCTGGAGAGAAGCTAATGTAATAGCTGTGTCTACATATAAAAGGACCTAGGAAAGATCCCAAAAATAAGTGTGGCTTCAATGTTAATATTTACTGATCAATACCCTTGATTGATCTTGATGTTCTTGTCTCATAGTGGAACCACCAGCTCTGAAGACCATCAGTATTGAAATGTAAAACCCACTGAAGCCCTTTGTACCATTTTCATGGAGCTGATATCATCTCACAAAATGAAAGAGCAAAATGTTGCATTATAACTTCAGTGCTCAACGTCCAATGTAATCATGTCATGATAAAAGCAGGATGAATCTTCCAGCCAGGTACCTTTTGTAAAAAAGTAACTAAACAGTAGGAAAAATACTAGAAATATTAATCAGGGTCAGAATAGGGTAAAGCCAATATCCCACATCTGTCTAATTAGATGTTCAGCTGTGTTAGCTGAATGCAACATATTCCCACATTAATACATATGCTTCTTTGAGAAGTTGCTCTCAATAGGTCCAGCTCAGCAGGACAAAGATGTCATGGGATGATGTGACAACACAAATGTTAGATATCCCAGGGCTGTACAGGGCATTGATTTGGCCCTCTGAACTGGGACAAATTTCATCTAAGCCAACAGGCTTGACACTTTGGAGAAAATCACACAGGTGTAATTTTGACTCTTATCACTTCTGTGACCTTTGTTTCCTCTGTGGACATCTAAATCTGCTAGGAACCTTCAAGTTGTGGGGAGAATTAAGCTTTTCAACAAACCGGAAAGATAGGCAGCATAGTGGTGCCAGTGTTAGTTCATGGGATACTTGCTTCTTCCTGACAACATGCTTTGCATAGCCTCCAAAGCTTTGCATTTATACACTTGTTACCATATGCTGACTCCAAGCAAAAACTCACAGCTCTTTCTACACAATGGTGAGATAATTTTACTCCCTAGATTTCCTACCCTTGAGGGCACTCATAGTGCCAAGACACATCCTATGGGTTCTCCTGTCTCAGGAACCCACTCTCAGGAGCCAAGAACTGAAAGCATACCATCCCCAACCTGTGTCAGGGAGATCTCAGGGACCAGTGCCAGTCCACAGACCAGTCATTGAGAAACACTGGTCTAGAGGTTGCTGTCTGTGTGGATAAGAAACAGGAAATCCTGCTCCACTACCTCTTCCTGTCTAGTGAGGCCAATATCACAGGCAGTATTGGAGCATGGTACATCTCTGGATTTTGTATGCCTTATCTTGAGCTTCTGAGAATCACTATGGAAGTCTGAAATGCTCCCTTCTCCTTCGCTTTTATAATGTCCCAGAACAGCCGATAAAGCTCCAGCACCCAGGACTTTCCACTTGGGGCACTCCTCTGCAACGATCTGTTTTCCTAAGTTGGGTTAGCACATGCAGCAAAAATCACTCTGCTAAAGGACAAGAGAACTGTGGGCCCTTAGCCCATCCAGGCACCTGCAGCCATTTTCAGCAGCCAAATTGTGCGTGCCGATGGAGTAGGACTGTACTTCCCCAAAGCCCAGAAAATGAATGCAGTCGTGAGCCAAGGCCCCTGCAGATGATCATTATCTCCTACGAGTAAAGAATAGTGATGGTTGGACAAAGTGTCAGCAAACCTTTCATTCTCCATTCTCTCAGCTGAGCATGTCCCTACCTAGTCAGCTCCTGCTTGCTCCTTGGATATGTGGCCTACAGCTGGGTAGCTGAGACACAGAGAGATTAAGCGATTTGCCTAAGGTCACGCAGGAAGTCGGCAGAAGTGCTAGAACTAAACCCAGATCTCCTAAGCCCAGTGCCCACAGGACTGTCCCTTTGGGTTAAAATCCCTTATAAAATGCCAATACAAGCCTTGAAAGCTAGTTTTTTCTGATATATCTGTATACTCTGGAGTGCTTATCTTAGCTGAGAATTGAAATACGAGTTCACTGCAAGTCTTAGGAGACGACATCACCGTGTCAGCATGATTGCAAGCTAAAGCCAATGCAATCTCGTGATGCTATTAGGATGCAGGTAAAAGAAAGGCGGTGTCAGTGCAGGTTAAAGACGATTAGATTAATTGTGTTAGAGAAAACCGCATCAAAACAATTTCTAGACAATGTCAGTGCAAATCTGGGCAGACCAAACTGCAATGTCAAGATAATGTCAAAACACTAATTTATCTGGCAGATTGGCTTCAATGTTTCTAAACTAAATAAATAATACGTATTTTATGCTGTTCTCTTTCCAGTGAAAAATGGCAAAACTTCCTAATAGGATATGACAAAATAATCATAGAAGCCACAAAGCAATGATAAAAAGACTTCTAAAAAAACAACAACAAAAACCCGTTCTAAAATATTGAAAGGTGTCCCATTGCCAACTCCAGGTCTGAGCCAGAAGGGTTTTTACAGCTGGGATATTCTTTATCAGAGGATATGGTAAGGGGTGCTGATTACAGTAATGAGACAAAGGGAAAGAACATGTTTCTATCTCTCCCCAAAACCTCTGTCCGTGTCATATTGAGAAATAAACCAATAAAAACACAGTCCCCTGAACTCAGTCTGAAGTGTCTAGGCAAGGCAGAAAATGTGAAGCTTTCGTTGGATGGTACGGCAGCACTAGATTAGATACAGCAATACAGGCAGACGCGTGAGTAGGTGTTGTGCCCTAAATCCTGATGCAACAAAGCACCCGATGGGATTATTCATGTGTATAAATACTTTGCTGGACCAAGGTCCAGCCGTACTACATGGTTGCAACCTATTTGCAAGGAACAACCAAAGGTGTTGGTTCACCTATGGCATCGTTCCCAGGAGTATAATGTATGGCTCCACTCAAGAAACCTCTTGCATGCAGGTGGACAGCCACTCCCGCATGCAGCCCCAGTCGTCATCAGGGATCTATGAGGGGTTAGCAGTCTCCTGGAGGCAATCAGTTGCACTATTGGGGCCTATAAGAGGTGATAAACAAGTCAGCAGAGCTCTAAGTGCTTGGTGTAGCTGCAAGATAGGAGGAAGTTAGGGGAGTCAGGCAAGTTGAGTGGTTTTGTGAACTTCATCTTGAAACCTTTATATACATTGAATGGCATCCTGGAAAGGGAATCTACTAGCATATTTATCAGCTGAGCAAAAGCTAGACAATTCGTTATTTTGTTTCATTTCAAACTAATTTTGTCTTACCAATTGAAATTAAAGCCTCCAATAGGATCATCTCCTCACTGGGATAATTTTGTTACACGCTTTTCATTAATCCAATCGTAACTTCCATAATATAATTTGGCAGTTTATTGAAGCCTCTGGTAACCAGAGGGGTTCAGATGCATTGTCTGGACTCGGATAAAAAAGTAAAACGTGTCCAATTAAAAATTCCTTTAGTCTGTATAATATATTAAATTCCTCAAAGTCAGGACAGCAACATCATCATTCTGTCCACATATTCTGTCTGTGTGCGACAGCTACGTACTAATGTCAACATTACAGAAATGTATCTATTTTCATGATATATTTCAGGGGAATTTCCTGGCTGGCTGAATGTTTTTCATGTCTGGAAATATTTGTTTGTGACTTTGGGGAATTTTCTACAGAACATTCTGACTTTCTTCCTCAAGTCTTTCAGCTCCTGAAACGAATATTCAAAGCCTCCCACAGAAAAATGCAACCACTGAATGAGAATAACAACAAATAATTGTTAACATAACACTCATAATCAGAAATAGGGGGAAGATAGAGATCTGAGGGTAGAAAATGCCTTCTAACATTAAGTTCTAATAAAATACACATAATTTTCCGACATAACAGCACTAGCTTGTAGATGCATGAGGGTAATTTGGGAAAAAGAAAATCAATGGGAATAAGGTGAACGCAAGAGTGTCAAAAAAGCATAATCTCAAATCCTTGCAAGTGATCACTTCAGATAGAAATATTTAAATTACATTATAGTAGAAAAAGAGGTGACATAAATCCCATGAAATAAACATAACAAAGGAATCAAAAGAGAAAAATCAAAATTAACCTAGGCCAAACAATAGACAATTAAACAGGAGGGCTCCATTTCCCTTTTCCTAGACGCATTAATGAACAGGGACTGCTTTAGTCATGTCAGAAAATTGCATCAGCTTCCACATGGGGAAAATGGGTCTCTTTCTCCCTATATTTGCAAAAGAGTGAATAACAGGCATCCGTGCTTGCAATGATGCGGTGAAGTGCATGCAGCCAGTATGAGGTCAGAGGCCAAAAAAGGGCAACAAGACCATATATATTCAAAGGGAAGGGCCAGGTACCATCATAAAGATGCTACCGTGGGGGAATGGCAAAGGAGGAAGAAATGGAAAAAACAAATAGGTGGATTCATTAGTAATGGGGAAAATAGGGATAGTAGGGAGACAACATGGTCCATTGTCCAAGGTGAACGGGCACCAATGGCAGCGCAGTCCAAGACAGCCCAGGACAGGCATTGTAAACTCAATCCTAGTCCCTGTGTTGAAACCATGGCACATAAAATGCCCCTTTCTCCATTGCTCTGTCTCATGCTATGGCTGGGATGACAGGGCCCCAAAAGTGTATCTAGTTCAGAGTGCAATACCAGCAAGCAGCCACCTTCTACAGCTGCTTGCTCAGTGCTCAACCATATTCACCGGCACTATGAAAACTAGGTCTTCTACTACGTCATCACCTACCTTCTTAGGCTGCTGCTAACTTTCACAGTCAGGTCTGCCTCTTCTGCAGCTAGTGAGGGTCCAGGAAAAACCCGGCCTGGCAAATGCTCAGTAAAACAACGCATTGCCCCTGGCAGAATGGGGAGGTCTTACGCACTAGTGGTCAATCTGTCTTCAACCGTGGGTCACTCCCTGTTGGAGACAGCAGGAGGGGCATGATGTGGTGAAGATTTCTGTGCTTTGGACAGTTTTGCCTGTTGCTACTGCACGTCGGTTTAATCTCAAACTTAAACAAAACTCTCCTAAACATACATGCTTAGAGCTAGGCCTGGCCACTCGTAGCACCAGCTGATGCAGCAGAACCCCCAGCTGATACAGGGAAGGCGTAACTAGCTCTACGGCTGTGCCCTCCTTGCCGCAGCCTGGAGGCTGTGGCTGGTGTGAGGGGAGAAGGGGCATTGGCCAGGCACTGCGGCACTCCAGTCATCGCTGGCTGCCAGATCAGCTCTTTGGGGGGTGGTTACCATTTGCACTGGGCCTGACCTGGACTCCATCGGGGCCCAGGGTCACGTGAGCCTAGATGTGCCAAACAGCCACCTTTGCCCACCCCAGAGTCCTGTGCCAAGTGCAGCCAGACCCAAGGACCTTTCCTCCCGTTAGGGTTTTCCTAATGGAAATGCTGTTCCTTCTCTTCTCCACTCAAAGGCAAACCAGCACAGTGTGCACAGAGGTCTGCAATCTCACCCACTAACCGAGCCCTTTCCCGCTGCTGCAAAGATCCAACCATCACGCCAGTGAACGAAACCAGGAATACAAATAGCAACCGCCAAGAAACAGGTTCCACTTGCTCCCTTCCGGCCAGTGCAATGCACTTAGAGAATGTAAGTAACCAAACAAAAGCTAAGGAAGGATTTATGAACAATATCACTTATCGTGATCTTAGGGGCACAATATTTATTCTCTCCATGCAGCAGCAGCAGTAGCAGCACTGAAGGGGGGGGAAGGATAGCTCAGTGGTTTGAGCATTGGCCTGCTAAACCTAGGGTTGTGAGTTCAATCCTTGAGGGGGCTACTTAGGGATCAGGGGCAAAATCAGTACCTGGTCCTGCCTAGTGAAGGCAGGGGGCTAGACTCAATGACCTTTCAAGGTCCCTTCCAGTTCTAGAAGATAGGATATCTCCATATATTAAAAATATTAGTTAAAAAAAAATTCCTAGGAACCTTTCTGTCCAGGTTATATTCTCCAATACCTATTAGCTGTGAAGCATGATCTCTTTCTATTCAGTCTACCACAAAACAACAATATTCCTCACACTGCATTTCCACTTCAAAAGAGAGGCAAACATAGCAGTAGGTTTTTAAGCAAAACTCCGCAATGAAATCAATGAGTTTTGCTTAAAATTTGATGGCTATGTAATCTTTTTTATGTTTTGTAGTTTTGTAGAGATCTTCATTTATGCCCTTGAGTTGCTCTGTACAGGGAGAAAATGTGTGTCCTTTGCACAGAATTTTGTCCTTAGACAGACATGATACAAAGGTGCAGTATGGGATAACATTCAGGTGCGGGGAACAGGGACTGTGCATTCTGCTCTTAACATTATGTGCAGCAGACATATATAAAATTCAAGTTGGTGGGTTTTTTTTACTAAATAACTCGACATTTGCATAGTTCCTTCAGCAATAAGCCCCCTCTATGCTTCCTATTTATGCTCATCCACTAATCAATTAATACCTTATTAAGAAGCACACCTGCAGTGACTATAGTGTGACCAGATAGCAAGTGTGAAAAATTGGGACACTTTTTTTCCGGGGAGAGGGGGGGAGGGGGCAGGAAGGTGGGTATAGTTGCCTATATAAGACAAATCCCCTAATATTGGGATGGTCCCAATAATATCAGGATGTCTGGTCATCCTAAGTGGCTGTAGCCCCAGACCACTGCAATGCACTGTAACTTTCAATCCATGGCATAGATAGGAGAACTGGCTGGAAACCGGAATGGCCACTCCACAGGAAATTCCGACATGCTGAAATTTGTTTTTGTGCCAAATCAAAACGAAAATGTCAAAATTTCCCACAAAACAGAAATTCTGAAAATGTTTAATTCAGAACTGTTCAAATGTTTCATTTGGATAATGTCTAATGATTTTGTTTTGATAAGGTAAAATGCTTCATTTCAATAACGTCAGAACATAATTTAATAAAACAATTCAGTAGAACATATATATCATGTGTATTCTGGCTAACACTTTCAAACTTGGGTGGCCAAGTTTAGGCATTTAAATCCACATTTGCTATTTGGATGTCCCAGCTGAGAGTTGTCTCCTATATAAGATATTTAAGGGCGTGTCTACTTGGAGCAGCAATGCACAGTACAAAGGTGTGATTTCTAAAGCACACGAATGTGTTGTGCACTGACTTGTTTGTGCAGACCCTGCTAGTGAGCAGTAAAAGTTCCCTAGTGAGTATTGATGTAGTACTGTTTCAAACAGCACTACATTAAAGCACACCAGCAGGGGCTACACAGACCAGTTAGTGCGCAACAAATTGTGTGCTTTAGAAATCATCGTCCTGTCGTGTTCACTGCTCCTCCATGCAGATAGTCACTTAATGGCATGAAAAGAGATTCAAGTCAGGGTTAGTTTATTCCCCATTCATTACAAGGCTCATAAGCCCCAGCTCATCAAGGTATTTAAGCACTTGCCTAACTTTAAGCATGTCAGTCATTTCACTGATTTCAAAGGGACTAGTTAAGTATGTCTTGGGAACCTTGATAAATTGGGATGTACACAATGTAATGAAGGCAGAAATACAAAAGTTGGAGTATTTGACTTTCCCAAAGTTCAGAGGTGTTGCACTTCAGTTCCTGCTCTCTCTGAAATTCGTCTTTATTCAGTATGTGCAAATAAATATAGGACATAGCTTCCATAATTGTTACATTTTGCAGTATCTGGCATTTGTTGCTAGTTGAAGGCTAAGCTAACCATGCTTCAGTGGAGCATAAAATTGCTTTCCTTTGGAACAAGTAGGGCATTGTAATAATAGGCAAAACCATAAGTTGTGTTAAAGGCTGTATTTTCACTTTATTAATTTATATTGTGTGATGCAAAGCCCTGATTTCAACTACACGGGCAGTTGTCACATCACAATCACTGTGAAAAAACTGGGTTTGATAACACTAGTGACTGTCACGAATTGTCACGAATCTCAGGGAGCATTTACATATGTCAGGTAACGATGATTAGGAGTTGTTGAGGTAATGAGTGGGTCCCAAGTGCGCTATGTAAATCAAGGCTGCCCAGGGTCAGCATTCACTTACCACGCACGTCAGAACTTTTTCAGCATGCTTGCTTTTCTGATGAGGAGAATTTATGTAAATTGCTTACACTTGGCAGCTCCATACAGTTGTGTGTGTTCCCAGGCATCATTTATGAATGCTCTACAACTTCCCTCTTTCTTACCCTTCTTCTCTTGAGCCAGGTTTACAGTAGGAACATTTTGCCGGCAGAGTTATATCGGTATACTACATGGACACAGCTGATACCAGCAAAATTCACAGTTTTGCCAATATAGCTTATTCCAACTCTCCATTCTCTCCTTCCCCCTCTCCCCCCAATACAAGCAAATCAAGCTATACAGGCAAAAGTTCAGTTTTGCCCAGTGCTTAATTTGTAATGAAAGAGGTTCTGGGGCTCAAGCAATTTCTTTACGTTCATAACTGATACAGCAAGCCCAGAGTTGCCGGGGCTATGAACTGCCAAGCCGAGAGGTGCCGGGGTTTACCTAAAATAAGCACATGTTACACATGTATCAAGTGTTGATAGCAATCTTAAATGCATGTTAACACGATTTATTTAGAGCTAACCCTTGCTTTATAATTAGGCTTGGCTGAATTAGATTTTTATCCATAAATGCTGATTTCACCGTATACACTCTGACTGACAAAAATGTTTCCATTAATAATAATTGAAATTTACATATAGGCAAAGTAAGAGAAATGCTGCTCAAGAACTTATTGGAGTTTGACTGAAGGATATTTACTTTTTATATTTTGACATGTGATGTTGACAATTTGTGGTTTAATGTGGTATTATGTTTCCAATCTCAATGTCTTCTGTCATCAAAGAATGATTGTCTGACTCCTCCTACTGTCTGACCTCCTCCACAATTTTCCACAGCTATGAACATTTAAATCCATAAGAATGGGGGGAAAGGCTTAAAAATAAACATTGATATCAGCAATTGAAATGATGAAAAAACAACAACTGAATTCTGCCAAGCCTATTTATAACATCTAAGTCAGTGGTGGAATTTGTAAAGTACATTAACAGATATCTCTGACTCAGTTACAGATGTTACATGAGATCTCTCAACTAAAGCTTTGACAATTATTTTTGATACATCCTTAAATATGATTCACATTCATTATTCCCAGGGAGATTACACTACGTCATTACTTGAGAGGAAGGAGAGTCCAGGAATTAGAATGAGAACCTGATACTTGAAAGTTCTGAGTTCAATTCTCTGGTCTGCCACAGATTCTGTTTGACCTTGGCTTAGCCTCAATTACCCCATCTGTAAAATGGGGATAACAGCACTGCCCTACCTTACAGGGTCTTGTGTGGCTAAATACAATATATATTTAGAGGTTCTCAGATGTATGGTAATGGGGCCACATAAGTACCTTAATAGACTGCACACGATTTTTATTTTAAAATTCTAAAAAATAAATATGCATATAAACTGACTTCATTTAACTCTTTCTTTATAATGTATAACTCCTTAATGAACAATTCAAGTTAATTCAGCTGACTTCTCAGCCCATAGTGCAGTCTGTATTGTAGAATTTAAACTTTTATCTTACACATGGGCGAGAGGAGATTCTGGGAAGGAGGGCTGGGTGCAGCACATAATGAAGTACTGTAAAAGATTACTCTATAAACGGATGATAAAAATAGGCACATTTCTTCCACAAAAGATACACAGTTATTCGAATGTGGATTTATAAATTCAGTGGCAGACCATTCTTTATCATACAATAGACATACACCTCTACCCTGATATAACATGAGTTTGGATATAACACGGTAAAGCAGCGCTCTGGGGGGATGGGGGGGGCTGCGCACTCCGGCAGATCAAAGCAAGTTCAATATAACGCAGTTTCACCTATAACTCAGTAAGATTTTTTGGCTCCCTAGGACAGCATTATATCGAGGTAGAGGTGTACCCCAGGATGATTTCTATCAGGATGGGATGCTAGTATGTTTTAATATTGGCAATACATAGCTAAACATTCTCTTCTGTGTTTCTAGACAACTAGAAACGGGCTCAAGTTGCCAAACTTGGATTCAAATTTTGAACATCCCCAAATTCTTGGCAATTTGGATCTGCAAGTACACACAGAGATGGCATTTGTCTTTCTGTAAGTCTACTGAATTTATGTCAAGCATGAAAAGGACACAAATAAATGCCCTTTAAAAATACTGCTGTATGCTAATATAATTTCTCCAAAGCCTGCAATAACCCAACTGTAAATTGCACCTTTCTGGATCATTAATGCTGAATACTGTAGTGCTCTTTTATAAGGATAGATCATTCTGACTAGCCCACAACAGTGCTTCACCATGAAACAATGCAGGCTGCAACCTTATGTACCAGTATTAATCAGCTGTTTGGGGGCCAAAATGCAGGCCATGAGATCAGTGTACTTATATGTACCAGAAAGGTATGTGCTAAAGTAAAAATGTTCATTCTCCTTTGAGACTATGTAGGTGCCGATGTACTATGACGAGGGGTGCTTTAGAAATACATTAGCTGATTGGCTACATTTTCTTAAAATACAGTGGATTAGATACATGACTCTAGCCAAGAAGCAGACAGCTCAAGCTCTATTCCTTCGCTCCTGGACTATTAACTGCTAACAACCCACGGACGCAGGACCAGCAGGTGGATTTGTACAGCAGCAGCGAATCCTTGCCCCACTCTCTTTTTCCAAGCCATGACTCTACACTGGTAGCAAAGAGGCTGGGTGGTGTAGGATCCCCTGCACAAACTCTATGCAGCCAGGGCACTGGGGTGATGCTCCCCATGTCTGAGGATGGCTAAAGTTCGCTGGCATCATGGTGGAAAGTGACCAGGCGCCATGCTGGCATCTAGCGCAATATGTTTTAAGATGCATCAGAAAGTGTTATTATTTTATAGTGTTCTTGCATTTTTTTTTTTGCATACAGTAAAGAAACCAAACACATGTACACTGATGACTTCTGACGCTTTGCTAAAAACCATTTCACACAGCACAGAAAGCGTAATGGTTCACCTGCTGGGGCTAATTTTCAAAGAGGCAGAGATGCCTGGTAACACTGCCTTTTAGCCAAGCAAATTGCACAACTTTGGAGTTTCAAAAGGAATTTTTGATGGGCTAATACTTCTCTGGTGCCACTCAAGACATAGGGGCCATCCTGAGTTACAAGCTCGCACCGAATCACTCCTTTAGAAATTAGGGCTCATCATCTGTCAACATTAGGCCATTTCCTTCGCAAGCTGCTAGGAAGCAAACAATTCTTATTGACTATGACAGGCGTGTTTGTTTCCATTCATTACTTTATTTGATCAGTTCTATCCCTTTGCAAATGACTGAAGGGAGGCAAAGAATTCTGAAGAGTGACTCTCATTGTGCTGGCTTGTAAGTTACCAAGGGCCAGACTGAGAGCTGCTTTACATGCCCTGAGTGTAGAGCAGTAATGGGCACGAGGTGCTCCCTTACTCCTCTGCAAGGGCTACATTCATCCCAGGACACAATAAAGGGAGTGACTCTGTTCCTCTTCCTTCCCCCACAACACCTGGGCTGGCGTGAAGGGGGAAGTAAGCTGCACCAGATAAAGGCCAGTGGAAGATGTAACAGAATGGAGTGGGCAGAGGCTGGGATCCAAACCCCAATTCCACCTGTGCTCTGCTCTGGTGTTGCCCCATACTCAAGACTTGTGGTAAGACCTTGCTCTGCGTTTCACAAGGTATGACCTGAGGAGGTTTAAGGATACTGGCCATCACCCTGTCCTCCCTTATTAATTGCTCTTTATTCTCTCAAAAGATAATGTGTGAAGGAAACTTGGTGTTTGCAGTCCAAGAGAATCACCATCTCGGGCCAGTTTTTAGAGCTAGACTTGATCACTCACTGCAGAACTGCATATTCTTCAGTAACAGTGAAATCTATCCTCCTAATTCCAGAGGGCTCGAGCAGGTGACTCCATAGTTCACCATCCTTCCATTTTTAATTCAGTGTCCCGGCTTGACTTTTATATTTGAAGACTTTTTGTCATTCCTAAAATCATTAGCAAAGCCTGTTAGACTCTGTCCATTATCTGAGATGGTTTGAATCTCATGACTGACCCAGAGGAAGCTTAGTAATCCGATGGACATAGACATTTCTCTTTCTGTGTAAGCGTTGTGGGCCCTTGATTGGTGTCTGCTTTTGTATTAGGAATGTTCAAAGGCAAATAAAAAATGTACGTTTCGGGGGCAAAATTATATCTTTTGCTAAACTATGGTGTTTAAGTCGACAGACACTACCTCTCCTGGAGAAAGGGACGTACAGCTCCTGTACCGATTCACCAGATTTTCACTAAGGGTGAGACTGGGCAATCTTTACTGACGCTGGTGATCACATACTCATATGAATAGTTCTTTTTGGAATCTGCCTTTCCAAAATCCTCACGTATCTCACAGAATTTAGAATCCACTTGGAGGACAATTGCCATGCCAATATTGCTCTACAAAATGATCAAGGGCCTGCAAAAACTCTCGGATGAAGAGAGATTGAAAAGACTGGGATTGTTTACCTTGGACAGGAGATGAAGAAGAAGGAACATGATGAAAGTATATAAAATACTGAATGCTCTAGAGGAGGGCGGTTGGGAGCGTCTGTTCTCCCTGTTGCATAACATAAAAACAAGGGTAGTTGTATCTGTGTTGGTCCCAGGATATTACAGAGACAAGGCGGATGAGGTAATATGTTCTGTTGGTGAGAGAGACAAGCTTTCGACAACAGCTTGTCTCGCTAAAAACAGAAGTTTGTCCAATAGAAGATATTACCTCACTCACCTTGTCACACGCACAAGGGGACAGTCAGTGAATTTAAAAGGTGAGCAGTTCAAAACTGAAACAGGAAACACTTTTCCCACACATTCATATTGTTATTAATAATTACTAACACAACACTACAGTAGTGCCTAGGAGCTCCAGTCATGGACCAGGGCCCCACTGCACTAGGTGCTGTGCAAACACACAACAAAAGACATTCCCTGCCTCGGAAAGCTTCCAGTCTAAGGGCAAGTCTACACTACAGCACTACATCAGCACAGCTGCACCAACACTGCTATAACACATCTGGCGAAGACGCGCGCTATGCCGACAGGAGAGCGTTCTCCGGTCAGCATAATTACTCCACCTCGGTGAGAAGCGGAAGCTATATTGGCGGGAGAGCATCTCCCACCGACATAGCACCAGTGTGGACAGCGCAAAGCTTGCATTGCTTGGGTGGGGTGCTTTTTCACACCCCTGAGCAACGTAAGTTAGATCGAGTTAAGCAGTAGGGTAGATCTGCCTTAAGTGTAAGACAAAAAGACAACAGATGGATTCAGACAGACAGACCAGGGAGTACAAGAAAACAGTGAGACCATATTGGTCAGCATGACGGCAATGGTCTTAGCACACCAGCAACCTAGGCATTGTCAAGTTTTTGGTATGCCTCATAGCACAGGAGTGTTTTAAGATGCATTTAAAGGAGAACCATGGGGTAACTTTGTTGATGTTTGTGGAGAGCACCTCCAAAGCATGAGGGGCAGCATGGGAGAAATCACAGAGGGGCTTATTGGAAAATGTAACAAATGGGTGAGGCTGACATCAAGAGGCCAATCAGTGGCAGGAGTCGACACCTTATAGTGAATGAGAGACGATAGGTAGAGTGGGGATAGGCCATTAAGGGCTTTGAAAATGCAGACAAGAAGCTTATGTATGAGGTGACAGAGAAGGTGGAGCCAGTGGAGCGATGCAAAAATGGTTAAACTGTGGAACTGCCTGTCACAGGAAGTCACTGCAGGAAAGAACCTAACAAGGTTCGAAGTGTAATTGGATAATGATATGAATACCAGGACTATCCAGTTACCACAATTAAAGACCAGACATTTTGGAAGGAAGATTAAACATTGTGGTTCAGGGCTTAAACCAATCTCTAAATTATTAGAGACTGGGATGAGACCTAGGTGGGGGCAGATTATCCCACATCTGCAAGTTTCCTGAGCCTTCCTCTGAAGCATCTGGAGCTGGTTACTGTCTGTGACGGGATTCTGGATTAGATGGACCAGGAGTCTGATCCCGCCTGGCGATTCCCATCTTCCTATATACTGAAATATCCCCAATGCAGTGAAATACAGTTAATTAAAACTAAAGTGGCTATACAGGGTTGTAATGCAACTGACCCCCTAGTTACAGCGTATCGTGTCAAAAGGCAGAGTTTATGGGAGGGAAAAATAGCTGTTCACGTTCACTTAACTCCTGAGTCCAAGTATGTTTTGTATGAAACTGCAGATGCTAGATGCTGTATGCTGCCGGGAGGAACTTTTCCACCCAGCTCTAGGGTTCCCTGAAATTGGCTGCCATCTAGCACGTTATCAAGCGCTAGCTGAAATATCTCCATGCTAAATATGCACAGCGTCTGCCAGTGCTGATCAATCCTGCATAACATGTCACATGCCAATCGCTTTATTTATGGTGGGCTGGAAAGGGAATCTAGGAAGCAAGGAGAGAGAGTCTACAGCGCTCTGATAAAAAGCCTTTTTTCCCCATCTTACTGCTCTCCTTTGATCTTTCTCTCCTTCCCATGCTTTCATGCTTTTCTGGCCTTTATGCTAGGCAGTAGGCTTGAATGTTGATGAAGTAATAGTTGGTCCAACTCCAAGCATTGATTCTTTGGTAATAAGTTTGGGTTCTGAACACTCAACCTAGTTTCAGGTGCTGTCTGATCCAGAAAAACTAGTTACACCCAAGGCCGGCTCCAGGCACCAGCCTGGCAAGCAGGTGCTTAGGGCGGCCGCTCCGGAGAGGGGCAGCATGTCCAGCTATTCAGCGGCAATTCGACGGACGGTCCCTCACTCCCGCTAAGAGCGAAGGACCTCCCGCCGAATTGCCGCCGCAGATTGCGATTGCGGCTTTTTTTTGGCTGCTTGGGGCAGCCAAAACCCTGGAGCTGGCCCTGGTTACACCCATGGTATTTTGGTGGTGCTTGTGGGTCTCCAAGGTACTGGATTTCAAACCATCCTTCTATTACAAAGAGGAATTGCAAAGCCAAAAAATCAGAACTAGTTTAAGCCCAAGTTTTGGTACTGACTGTCCCAACAACCTATCTCTGTGCTTAGCACAGGCGTGTGCACACCACTTTGCGGGGACATAGAGAAATCTGGCCTTAACTCAATTTGCAGCTTTCCTTTGCAGTTTGCCTTTAACTGTGTAAATCACATTTTCTCTCCCTTTCAGAATTCACTGCTGCTCTCTGCTTGTCCTAATCTTTGGTTTGTTTTAACTAAACAGAAGCTTCTGATATAAAATTGTCATTTAAAGTAGCCAAAGATGAAGAAAGAGACAAGACATCATCTTAAACCTTTCCACCATGGAGTTAAAGAAAAAACAAAACCAAGGAGCCTGTTCACTCCTTTTTATTTTTTCTTTACTAATTGCTCAGTAATATTTGTGTTATTTTTTTTCAAGCTTTAGATATCAATCTTGGGGGATCTTAATTTGCTTCAGGGTTGAAAATTGCTAATTCCTTCTCCCAGCATAGTTGTAGGTGTTAGTTATGTTATAAATAATTAACAACAGAAATGCAGAACTCTGAACTCAGGTCTTGGAATGTAAAAGCCTTTCAGTTCATTTTTGAATACTCAGATAAATCCCGTTAGCTTCTTCCACACTATCAAAGTATTTGGATAACATAAAACAACTGAATAAATCAAAATGTGTCTAAACACCTTGTAAATCCCTATGCAGGGCTGTTGCCGACACTACTTTTAACCTGCAAAAAACATTTCCCCCAATTACTGATAAATACAACACAGCTACATTTCACCTCCAGCACATCATTTTGATAATGAGTATGGAAATTATCCATTCAATAGCTACTCAGAACTAAGTTAGAAAAATTGGTTTTCAGATAATTCTGAGAACCCCAGAATAACCCTCTCTCTATAGGCACAATGGTGACATTCCATCAACATTTTAGCCACAAAGTCTTTTTTCAAAGGCAAAAATGTTGGTGGACACTGCCTACCTGCTGCCCAGTGAGTTCAAACAATAACTATGCGAAAATCACGATCACTCTCTTGAGGAACACAGAGGAGTTTTATAGGGTTAGATGACTCAAAGGAGGGACTCGGCCTACAAGAAAGGAAATGGTTTAACACTAACCAATGAGCCTGTACTCTCAGGTATGCCTCATAATGACTTCCCCCAGCACTCCTACAAACTGCTTATTTAACATAATTTTCGTCTAAATCCGCAGTAACTTTTTAAAAAATGGGAGGGGGAAAAAAAGAGACAAACAATAACACCACTCTGCACTCACTTGTGGTTAGCCCTCTGCATTTTCAACGCACTGCAAATTGTTAAAGGTGACCTGGCAAAGGATTTTAAAATAAATTGGTCTCATGCCCTTTTTTTGCTTCTTCGTGATGCATAAAATTAGCCTGAAAGGGTTTTGTTAAAGAGCATTATTTCCCCCCTTCTTTGCGTTTTGCTTTAGAAATATTAGGAATATAAAGTCTGGTCTGCCTGATTTCCCCACTGGAGGATGGGGAGGGCTAAGAGATGTTCGCAGTGAGCTTTTATCATATGAATTGAAGGGGCGGGATCGTTGAATATCAACAAATGCTTCCTTTAGCCAAAATGTTAATTAGGCATTGAAGTTAAACAGGTGTTCACAGCAACAAACCAACCCAGGGAGTTTAAAAGAGCCTGTCTAAAGGAGCTCCTTCCCCTCGCAACACTCCACTTTCATCCTCCCAGCTCCTGGGGCATCACTGCTTCACTACTTCTCCAATCGCTACAGAGTCCTCCATCCTAGACAAGAATTAGATTTCTAAGAAGAAAACAACCACCTTAGAATGAAACATTTCAAGCCTTCTTCATCCACCATAAAGATGTTTCAAAGACCATGAGCCCAATTATTTTCCTTTGCAGTGCTCCTTTCCCTGACGCTCACCAGGCCCTGGGTGGATGTATTCTTATCCCCATTTTACAGATAGAGACACTGAGATAGACAGGTTAAATATAGCAGCAAATCTGCAGCGAAGTTGGGACTCCCGGGGTCCCTTGCACCAAGCTGAATGATAAATCCACAAAACCAAGCTGCCAGGCTACATTTGTACATATGTGTTTTATTTAGCACAGCATCCTTCACCTTTAAAACCTTCCTGACAGCCCAATACAGGCGTCTGGCTTCTGGCTTTCCTGTGTCACCCAACCCCCCTACCTCCATCCTATCCCTAGTGCCTTTGATAGTGTTATCCATGCTCATCAGCTTATTGGGTCTCATTCAAGACTGAGCCATTGCCACCGGGCAGCGTTTATTGATAACTAGGTATCGGTAGCTAAAAGAGCTCCTGACCCACTGGAAAAGCTGCAATGCCTGGATCAAGGCCATTATAGTATAGTACAAAACAGCCCCTTTGAACTCCTTCTTGTTATTAGTTACCTAACTCATATGTGCAGGAGACTTTACAAGCTTACGAAAGACACGGACCAGATTCTGCCAGCAGTCGGGGCTGATCCGGCCAGAATCTCAGCACCTCTGCGACGTGGCATGCACCTCAGACTCTAACTGGAGTCTGTATACGAGGAGGAAGCTCAGCCCCTCTCAGGAAGGGCTAAGCACCATGCAGAATTGGCCCTTGCACTGGTGTAAGTATGGAGTTACACTACTGGGAACAGATTTGGTCCCGTGGACCCTGCTCCAAAGAACTTGGCAGTAGGACTAAACATTTATATTATGGTAGCTACCAAAGGAGCCCCTTACCCCCCGCCCTTGTGCTGGACCCATCTAGAGAAGAGACCAGGGACAGCTCATGCCTTTCCTAGCCAGGGGCAGCAGGCAGGGGTTTGTAGGATCAAGGCAGAGGTGCCTCTTAAGGAGGGGTATGATGGAGGATAATGCAGTGGCTGTGCAGATTAAAACCTCTCTTGAGTAAAGACAAAATGGCAAAGGCAATAGACCGCAGTGGGTACAAGAAAGGGAGAGGAGAGGGCTTTGGAAAGGGATCTCAGCTCCGGGGAGCCTGTTTCCCAAGGAGAGCAGAGAATGCATAGATTTAGTATCCTATAAATGCTTTTGGCTGCAAGTTGCACGTGGACAGAGCCAGATTTGGCTGGCTGGATTTTGCTTGGGACATACCTGGACCTTCCCCCTCCTGCCCTGATGTCTGTATTTATTTCTAAATAGATCCAGAATATTTCCTGCTTTTCAATCACTATCAATAGATAAAAGTGTCCTGGCCGTGCTGGATGTGATGGCTGGGCCCACAGGGAGGAGCGACCTGTCACTTCAAAGGGAAGGACGGCTCCTGGCCAAGCAGTGGCTTTTGCCATCTCCGGTGGGGCCAGACTGCTTTTATCTATTGATAATTATGCAGAAGGTTAATTGGAGGCATAAAAGACTCTCCTGGGAGGCACAATTAAAACCCACAGCCATGGCTTTCATCCAACAGGTGATCCAGACCCAGTCAGGGCACTGGGAACAGAAATGCAAAGCTTTGGTCTCTGTGCCAAAGAGCTGGCCACAGACAAGACTGGCAAAAGATGTGAGAAAGGAAGAATTATTATCCATATTTTACAGCTCAGGCAAAGCGAGACGAGGCAACTTGTCTTAGTCCAGTCCCTGAATCACAAAGCTATTCTTATACACATGCTTAGGAAAGTGCAGAAGTGTTTGCAAGATCAGGGCCAAAGGTAGAACATACCCCCTAGGAAGAGCTGGGTGAGTACTGCAAAAAGGCATTGCATTGGCAAGTAGTTGTTTGGCTAAAATTTGCTTTATAGTATTTGCACATCTGAGTAATTTTTTGTTCACAAGAATGTTCACAGAAAGTGAAAACTCCTACATATCCATATGAGAATATGTGTTTGCGTGAACATTTCCACGGGAAGATCTTGCAAGGCCAACCTGAAACCTCTTCTATAAAACAGGAGAGAAGTCAAAGTGTCTGTCATCCAATCAGCAGGCAGGTACAATCCCCATATGATTAGGGGACCAATCCCACTTTGGAAATAACAAACAAAAATGAATAGTTGAAGACAGCCAGAGCGAAGAGTTTACCACCAACCCAGAGCGGGAGATACACTGGCAAAACCCATTTGCTGAGAAATTTTGAATAATGAACAAATCTGTAAATATCCAAGTCTGTCTTTGGAAAATTTAAAAACAAGGAAAAGGATTAAGCTACCCGAATAAATTATTTGCTACAGCCAGTTCACCCAGCTCTATGGTGCATTGGCTCAGGAACATTACGGGGTAGAGGAGGCAAGCAAGAAAAGGACATAGGACTATAAGATTGGAAGGGACCTCCTGGGTCCCAAGTCCAGTCCCCTGCTATTGCAGGCAACTCCTATTGTATAATCCCATTCATAAACATATCAAGCTCCATCTTACGGCACACGAACAGAGGACATGAAGGCCCCACATCGCAAACGCAGTTAGCAGAGAGTATGGCATAAAAGAAGGATAGAAGAAAATTAGTCAAGATGTGGAAGCTGGGCAGAGTCATCATGTCGCACTTTAAACGGAAGCACAAGCAATTTGAATTTGATCCAGAGAGGAACAAGGAGCTAGTGCAGGGACGTGAGGGAGGAGACATAATTGGAACAGCGGGGATGGGAGCTCATTTTAGCTGCTGCATGTTGCATGGATGGAAGAGGAGGGAGGCTAGAGAAAAGGCTTTCATCAAAAGATTTAGCTGAAAAACAAAATTTAAAATATCAAACCAACCTTTGTTCAGATTGTGCATGTGTCCTCTCTCAGCAAACACACTTATCTCTTTGTTTAGAGAGGATTTTGGGGGCACTTTAGCGCCATCCAAATAATAATTATTTATAGAGCTAGTCAGGAAATTATGTTTCTGTTTTCATCAAAATTTTGAGTGGAAATTTTTCAGGTTTTCATCGAAAAGCTGGAAACCCAACATTTTCTGGTTTTGACCAACCAAAAGCAGGACTCTTTTACCTGCCAAACCCTGACAATTTTCTACAAAAATTGACATTTTTCACAAAAATTTGTTTAGTCAAAAAAACAAACCAATTTTCCATTGAAAAAAGTGGCTGGATGGAAAATTTTCATCCAGGCTCTAAATAACAATAAGTTGTTGCCATTGCTGTTTCCTTGCCAACTTTGGAATTCAATAAAGCCACAGTTCTGTGGGCCTGATCCAAAGTCCAGTCAAGGGAATGGGAGTTTTACCCTATGGGCCAAATTTTTCAACAAAAAACTCAGCACCTAATGTGCTCCCGACGCGATGAGCTCTTTTGAAAATCTGGCCCTGGTTTTGCACGCTCGGCATTTTTGAAAATCTGGCCCTAGATCTGTAGCGTTGTCGAGAGTCCCATGAACACAGCTAACATCGCAGGTACAACATTACACAATCAGATCACTAGAGTCAGATGCAATTATTCATTAATGGTATTGCAGGAGCACCTCCACAGCCCTCGGCAGTGAGTCTCAGAGCCCAAATCGACAGACTCGGTCTAGCGCTACAGCACTAATAAAAGCCGTGTAGACGTTGTAGCTCGGGCTGGAGCCTGGGCTCGGACACCCACTCCTCTTGGTAGGCCTCAGAGCCTGAGCTCCAGCCGGAGCCTGAACACAGAAATTTTTAGTGCCGTAGTGCAAGCCCAGGTCTGTAGACCCTGGGCTCTTAGAACTGCTGCCACAGGCTGCCACTTGCTGTGTAGACATACCCTCAGAGCCCCAGTCTTGGACCAGGAGCCCATTGTGCTAGGCGCTGCATAATCATAGAACAAAGAGATTCTCCTTGCCCACAAAGAGCTTATAGGATATTCAAAGTAAATAGGTCATGGAGGATCTTTCCCTTGGAATATATATATATATAATTTTCAAATCAAAGCAAGGGGGAGAGGAAGATATACAGCACATTAGCCAAGGAGTTGGACAGATTCTGGATGCATTTTCTGAAGATGTTTTTCAGATGCATTATGCCAAGTCCTCTGGGAATGCTGTTTAAAACACATGTCCTTTCCAGTCGCTCTCTACAAAGATGGCCCTGACCTTGTGCATTTTGCCAAGGACTCATGCCTCTTCTTGAAGCAATTCTCACCCCAGGGCCTGTGGGATTGTGAAACAACCTTCCCAGTAAATGGACTTGGTGCAGGAAGGCATTGCCGGGGTGGAGTGGAAAGGAATTCTCTCCACCTCTGCAGGTCAGCAATGAAGCTTTTTCCTGCCTGCTACTGCAGAAGCTTCGGCAGCCCACACTTCCCGCTGAGGCAATGATAATGCCGACAGATCTGAGTGGTCACATATCTGCTAGCCCTAGCCCTGCAGTGGTGTGGAAGAAGCTTAAAAGGCAGGAGGAGAGCACCTTTTGTGCTCCAGGATCTGCCCTTTCCCCTATCAGAGGAGCAGTGGATCTGCTGCTAGCAGAGCGCTCCATGTCCACAAGGCGGAAAGGGAATTGGGAGGTAGCACGGAGGGCGAGCTTAGCACCAGTATGCAGAGAGATTTATACATAAGTATTTAAATCACAAGGGTTCAAATCCTGTTGCTCTTGACTACGCTGGAGCTAGCCGGTTGAATAAGCCCAGCAGGATTTGGTCCTGTATCCACCACTGTTAATTTCACCGGCTTCACCTTGAAGGAAGGATTCCTGACCTTTGCAGTCTGACATTTAACAACCCTTACTACTCATTCATCCCCACTATTCATTTCTCCTCCGCTTCGTTTTCTTTGTTACTTTGCAATAGCAGAGGCAACAGGGTACATATTTCTGAAGAACAATAGATTATTATCCTAATTACAGTTTCCTGGTGTTTTCTTCACGTTTACCATTTTATTAAAAACAATTAGCTGAGACGAACCAATCTTTTTTAATCCCTACCCTATTGTTCTCATCTCTCTCTGATTCTGAGGAGGTCTTTTCAGAGGGTGTTTTATTCATAATTACATACTGTAGGGTGATTGCTCAAAAAGTGACTCCAGAAGGGATTTGATTAACGGTACTTTTTTTAGTAATGCAGCTAAAGTTTTTAGCGCTATTTAATAACCCTATCCCAGAGCCCTATTTTCCTTGCAATAGTGTGTCTTAAGCATGGGCCTGACCTGCAGCCTTTTCCACAAAAAATCCTATTGAAGTTAATGGCAGTTCCTCATGTAGGTAAACTTTACAGGCTTGGATCCTGATTGTCATGAAACTGGTGTAAACTGGAGTCACTACTTTAACTTCAGTGGAGTTACCTGGCATTTACACTGAGTAAATGAGATCAGAATCGGATTCATTGTCTCCTACGACACATGCATAGTACAAGCTACCAGCACTAACAAGCATTCCACAGCACGGTCGATTTCCCCAGGCTTTACTCAAGAGGGAAGTATGGTGATTCAGCAAAACCGTTACAGCTGGTAAGAGGGAAACATTGCTAAGGGGACTGGTGTGAATTTAGGGCCTGATCCGAAGTCAATGGGAGTCAGTGAGCTTTGAATTAGGTCCTCAGTGTTCATGCAAGGAATTCAGTGGTCAGCCTTTCAGATTCAAAGTCCTCTACCTACGAGCACAGCAGCAGCACGGGTTTCTGCAGTTTGCCCTGCTAGTGTGGGTCAGTACCGGCCCAGAGAATGAGAATGTGGTCCAGCCTCCATGCCGACTGAGCTAGGATTGCTATTAAGGGTTCTAATTAGTGCCAACGATGGTGATGCTTGTGTCATGTGGACATCAGTTCACTGGGAGCCAGACTTGAAACCACCAACTCCTTCCACTTAGGCCACTGAACAGCCATTAGACAGTAATAACTTTCAGGCCCTGCTGACCTGGATTGGATATGATCTGGCTGACCTAGAGGTGAAAGGTTCTATATCCCATTACAAACCCCATGAGTCATCCGCTCCCTGTTTACATTTCTGCGTAGTTCTCAGAGGAGAACACACCACTCACAGAGACCTGAACTGACGGCCAAGATCTGTGCTGACGTGCCTTGCTTTCAGATGTGTGACCTCTTGCACTGCTCTACACCGCTGGGTCAGACCCAATCATGTGTCACGGAAAGAATATTAAAGAGGATTGTTATCAGCATAAATACACCCATTCAGTTCCAGAGGGCATCTCCCATCAGAAAACGGAAGGAGCTGTGAAAACATGAAGCAGAAAACATATCAAGCTCATTTTGACCAGTTCTGCATAATTAGGCCCATCTTTGCTCATAACACATCCTAAGTGCTTTAACATGTTTGCCCAAGGAGAGGAATCTTTGGTAACACAGACAGGCAGTACTGGGCTTAGGGGAAGTCAGCCAGCCCTGCTGCGTTCCCCCAGTGGGGGCTCTTTGTGGGAAGGATAATTTAGGAGTGTACTAGGAAAGAGCAGGATCCCATAAAGGGGTAGCAGGGTTCACTGAGGAAGCGTAGATGGGGTAAAATTGTGGCTCAGTTGAAGTCAATGGCAAAACTCCTATTAACTTCAAGGGGGCCAGGAAAAGAGACGACTAAGGGGGGATATGATAGAGGTCTATAAAATCATGACTGGGGTGGAGAAAGTACATAATTATTTACTCCTTCTCATCACACAAGAACTAAGGGGTCACTAAATGAAATTAATAGGCAGAAGGTTTAAAACAAACAAAAGGGAGTATTTCTTCACACAACACAGTCAACCTGTGGCCCTCTTTGCCAAAGGATGTTGTGAAGGCCAAGACTATAACAGGGTTCAAAAAAGAACTAGATAAATTCCTGGATGATAGGCCCATCAATGGCTATTAGCCAGGATAGGCAGGGATGATAAAAACCATGCCTAGCCTCTGTTTGCCAGAAGCTGGGAATGGGCAACAGGGGATGGATCACTTGATTACCTGTTCTGTTCATTCCCTCTGAAACACTTGGCATTGGCCACTGTCGGTAGACAGGATACTGGGCTAGATGGACATTTGGTCTGACCCAGTATGGCCGTTTTTACGTTCTTATGTTATGTTCTTAATTCCATTTTGGAAGAATTAAAACACAATTGTTTGAAAAAGTCCGAGCAGGTGGGGAGCTGGCGAGCCATCCATCCCACCAGGTGGACCGCCCCGACAACTAGCCAGCCAGGGGACCACGAGGGCTGGCAGGAAAGCCTGCTGGTTTCCAGCTAAGGTTTCAATGAGTCTGTCAAATCAATATTTTCTAAAGGAAAAGTTGTTCCGTCAGAAAATTTGCAACCAGTTCTGATCAGGAGCATTTTCTTTCAGGGTAAGTAGCAGCCATTCTGAATCTGTTGCTTGTGGATCAAATCCCATTCACTTTACTCTCAGCAGGGTGTGGCCTACGCAGACAGCAGCTAACGGGGATTTAAAAAAAACAAACCATGGACTCAATTCTGCTCTACCTGAAGTCCGTGTTATTTTGTAACTGATTTATACAGGCATATCGGCCCCTTTCGTCTACACTGTCCCAGACATCCCAAATTTGATTTAAGGGCAGTCCATTTCAGCTTCAAAAGATGCATCATGTTTTTTCCCCATGTGCTTGATCATGATTCTGAAGGTTTTTCCAGCTCTATATTTATCCTACAGGCTTGATTTAAAATAGTTCAACCAGTGCTCTATGATTTTTTTCTTTGAAGAGGATTTTCACGCTTGGGAAAACTCAAAAATGTATCAGTTTACTTTTCATATGTTTTTCAAAATGCCCCTGACCACCTTTGTTAATTACCAACCATTTGAACATGGGCTTTCTCCCGCCCTGATCCTGCAGTGAAGTCATAATGCTGTATTTGTCATTCTAACATCAAAGCCATCTCCATGGGCACAAACTGTGATGTCATAAACACATTTGAATGGCTTGTTTACAGGAACGAACAGAAGGAGAAAGTAGATTGGAATGTGCAGAAACTCTTATCGATACACACATTTTCAAACACCCTGTGGCTGAGACACACAAGAAATTGCAGGCCACAGAAAAGGTTCTTGGCTTAAATGCCTTCTTTCTTCCAACTTGTCCCAGCACAAAAACCCATTTTAAATTCATACTTGTTCCTCTAGAAAACAAGCGATCGCAGGGGACAAGCTTCTTGGATGGCCCCAGGCAGCTTGACACAGGGGACGCTGGCGCAACAGTGGTCCCAGAGCAGCCGCGGGGCTCTGGGCCACCCCTCTCTTCTGGGAGCAGCCACGGGGCCCCAGGCCGCCCCCTTCCCCGGCAGCAGCCACGCCACGCTGGGCCACCTGCCTCCCCTGGAAGCAGCCACACCGCCCCAGGCAGCTCCCCTCCCCACCAGAGCACCCACGGGGCCCTAGGCTGTGCCCCCCCCTGAGCAGCCACACTGCCCCAGGCAGCTCCCCTCCCCACCAGAGCACCCATGGGGCCCTAGGCTGTGCCCCCCCATGAGCAGCCACACCACCCCAGGAAGCTCCCCTCCCCCTGGAGAAGCCACGGCGCCCCAGGTAGCCCCCCTTCCTCTGGAGCAGCAGCGGGGCCCCGGCCTGCCCCATCCCCACACCAAGAAGCAGCAATGGGCCCCAGGCCACCCCTCCCCCCCTGAGGAACAGCAGTGCCCTGAAGGCCCCCAGAGCACCTAAGATTTAGTCAAGGGCATTTATAGTACAAGTCATGGACAGGTCATGGGGCCGTGAATTTTTGTTTATTGCCAGTGACCTGTCCATGACTTTTACTAAAAATACCCGTGATTCATACGGCACCCAATGGGTGCGAGATGCTTTGCTAACACACAACAAAACAAATCCTCGCCCCCAAAGAGTTGCAATCTGGACAGACAACATATAGACCCAGAGAGATGCATGCAATATTTCCCCCTGCCTCCGCCCTTGTCCTGTTTTAATTTATTTATAGATTTGCTGGAGCCGTTGTCTTTAGGAGCTCACCATTACTCACACAAGCCATCCCATTTCACTTAGGGCCTGACCCAAAGTCTAATGAAGTCAGTGGAAAGACACCTGTAGACTTCAGTGGGCATTGGATCAGTTGGATTAATCTCGTTGGCTGGGGATTTCCTGTCCCCAGTTACTTACCTGCCTACGTTGCAGGAGCTGTTGATAAAATGCACTGACAAGGGAGAAAGTGCTGCATCAGAGCTAAATGCAGTCATTATTTTAAGTTAATTACACCTCGTTGCAAACATCTTTTATGATGCCCCAAACCTCTCTTTATACATTCCAGTTTCCTGTCACAATGATCTTTGGAAAAAAGTACATAATTCACCAGCAGTCAGAATTAGGCACAGCCAAGATATGTGGCCATGTATAGCACCAAGGTCACTCACAACATGCTCTGAAATTATACGGCCCATGTCACCCGTCCCTTGCAAACAATGCTCCCTTTGGTCCTACCCGCCGCTGCAAACAAAGGGCCTGATCCTGCAAACGATGGTGTATGAAAGCATCAAAGGGTCTCATGTATGAAGGCAGAACTCACACGAGCTGCAGGAATCGTTGTTTGCTGGATTGGGTCTAAACATACCAGCCGGACAAAGCCTGTCTTAGTCCACTGTATATTACTGTCAAGTCTTAGCTCTGTGAAACTAGATTGATGGAAATGCTTGATAGTGTAAACTGCAAAACTGAGCCGGAGCTCAGAAATCTGACGAGGTCTCTTGCTCTTTCCCCAGCATATGACGCTGCGGGGCCGGAGCGCTCGGTGAGCGAGGCAGAGCATACCGGGTGAGGAGGGGGCAGACAGCGAGGGAACAGCTGCTGTCTGCAGCAAGCACCCCTCAGCAATTGGTAGAAATCCATGCAGTCATTAAACATGGGTGGAAACAGCTCTCCTCTCTGCGCCTTCCACGGAGGGGTGGGGAAAGAGGATGGCCTGGCTTCCACTGGGGGCATCTCCCTACGTGACTGACTGGGAACACCTAAAGTGGAGCCTCAGTTCCCCAGAGTCTGTGGGCTTTGCAGGCCTCTTCCTTTGTTAATCCCCAAACCGCCCCCTGGAGCAAAGCAGGCTAGGGAAATGCAGTGAGGCTCACCTCCTGGGTGTCTTGCATGCATTTCCCTCCCCTCCCCCACCTCTGGGGATTTCCCCCGTAGAGGGACATGCAGCCCTGTGTATTTCTGATAGCTCCAATACCGCAGTCTCCCAGGCCAACGCGAGACGGGGGCGAGATTCATTTGTAAGATGAATGCAGACTGATTGCCGGTTGTTTGTCCACTGGATATCTTTGCCTGCTCTGTCAGTAGGGCTCCAGGCCTTCTGTTACGCAATAACAAATTGTTGGTGCTCAGTATGTATGGAGAGCTTTCAGATGTACAGACAAGCATTTGAGACCTGTGTGAAAGGTTTACCTTTGATCAACCAGACGGCCCTATCGATAGCAAATAGTACCTTGCGATTTAGGCCTGGCTCAAGCAACAGCCCGGCAGGAGAGCAGGCAGAACTGGCAAATTGAGTCCCGATGCTTTAGTTTGGGGGTTGATTTGTGAAAGGGCCGACTGATAATAAACAGGACGGCTTTGTTTCTTCCTTTGCTTTGCTGGAGAGTATCACATGGCAGGCAGCAGCATGTGGGGGAAATCGCAGGTGGGCAGTCAGGGAAAGCACAGTTGCTGGATTCATGAACACCCAGGTGCATAGGCTAAAATCCCTGGCTGGGGGTGGAGCTGAGATGGACAGGATGGGACCCAAGGAGTTACAACTCTATGAATTCTCCTGCCAAGCCCATACAGGGGGCAGGCGTATAGCAGCCATGGGGCTGCTGTAGCCAGGAGCCAACAGCAGTAATTGAATAGAGTCTCCACTTCCACTCCTTGGACTCAGAAGGAAGAACCATTCCCCGGGAACCCTGACCCCTGCAGAACACCCCCATGCACAGCCTTTGCACAGCTCCTAAACTTACTCAAGTAAAATTCATGCTGAAGTCAAGGGGGAGGGGGAGTTTTGTCTGCATGAGGACAATAGGATCTGGCCCTTGGTACTTAGCTTTCTTACAGACAATGTATCCCAAAGCAGAGTTTCTAGATCACATACTCTGGGGAGAGTCTATTTTCCCCCAAGGAAAACACTATACAGATAGAGAGAACTGATGGAGATGGGACACTAGATGGAGAGGGCTCTGAGTTACTGCAGAGAATTCTTTCCAAGGTGTCTGGCTAGTGGGCCTCACCCACATACTCAGAGTCTAACTGATCACCATATTTGGGGTTGGGAAGGAATTTCCTTCCTCCCCCCAACCCCCCCGACCAGATTGGCAGAGATCTGGGGCGGGGGGGGGGGGGGTCGCCTTCCTCTGAAGTATGGGGCCTGGCTCACTTTCTCTCCAACTTGAAATCTTTAAATCAAGATTTGAGGACTTCAGTACCTCAGCCAGAAGTTATTACAGGAGTGGGTGAGTGAGGTTCTGTGGCTTGCAATGTACAGAAGGGCTGACTAGATGATCACAGTAGTCCCTTCGGGCCTTAAAGTCTAGAAGTCTATTAGACTATATAATGAAACTGTTAAATCCCCATCCCATGAGAGAAATTAATGTAGTGTTTTTCCCATTCCAATATTGGGAAGCCTTCAGTAGGAATTCCCGTTATATAGTATATACTAGCAAGGCTATTTCTTTTAGTGCTCTCTCTCCCAAAGACAGCCAGGCGCATATATGGTGCTATTTTACACCTCCTATTAATCACTAAGGTACAGTATAAGCAAACCACCATTTTGCTGCAGTCCCACAGTAGCAGTAAAATGGTGGCATAGATGAAAACTGCCAGATCAAACACAATCCAGCTGCCTGTCACCAACTACAGCTCTTTGCCTCACATGTAATACTGCATTCTTAATCATGTTAATATTTGATTTCTGGGTACTTACAAACACAAGAGATGTTATAATAGAACATTAATGTTTACAGTGCAGCCATGCTATACTGAGATGCAATCTAGAGATGTGAGAATTTACATGTTTTCTACACAACCATATGTTTTCGGCTTTGTTGTTTATTAGCCCAGTTGGCGGAATTACTGAAAGATGCCAACAATAACTAAGTGCAGGGACATTTAACATGTAAAGCTAAATCTGCAACAACAACATTTTTCGCACGATGTTAGAACTGGCACTTTAATTTGTTAAATTGTTCAGAACTCTCATCCTCACCCCTAATATTATGTGAAATTTCTGCTTAGAAATATGCTATTGAAAACATGCTCTTGAATTGTAACAAGCATCTAATTCAGTACACAGATTCTAAGGGAGGCTTTTGAAAATTGATTTGTACATATTTAAACAGCTCAGACTTTGTATTTTTCTTTGTGATTGTGAATATTTCATGTGTAGATTTTTATTTAATGGGGGAAATCACAGTCTCATAAATTAGGAACATTTATGCTGGTAGGAAATACACACAAAATATGAATTTACCTTTCAAGATAGATCCCGACCATACAATCACTTGGCAATGTCCTTTGGAATTAAGATTCAAACACATTGGTCATGATTAATGACAATCCAATAATAAAATTAAATAAAATTCTGCATTTGAACAATGCCGCTTTGTATTCAGTTTTAAGTTTAAAAGATACTCAGATATAATGTACGGGAATAAATGTCAGAATAAATAACTCTATTTAACTTAAGTCACCTAAAATTAAGAAATGTACAATGTAAGAGTTAGCAATTTTCCCCCCTCAGTGTAGAATCTTTTTAAAATTAAGGCATATATTGTATCTACGGAGCATGAAATATTTCACCATATTTAAATTTGTCTTTTTTTCTTTTAGAGGTTCTCACTTGCTACTGAATGTTGATGGTTACACCTTTTTTTAAATAGTTCAAATTGTGTATGCACTATATATTTCCATCATTCTAAACGTCTATCATTTAACAGTTTAATCTTGTAACATGCATTTTTGCCAATTTCTATTTAACAATTATTTTATGCCACAGAAAACTATTAAAATAATTTTAATAATGGAACCTTGTAAGATGAATTATTGAAGTGTTTTAAATAAAAAGCAGTATTCACGTGTCTTTCATTTGTACTATTCTATACTAAATAATACTAGTTGTTTAATATTGAATAGTACAAATAGCACTGAAGTACAATAGCTCTGAAGAAGAGCTCTGTGTGGCTCGAAAGCTTGTCTCTCTCACCAACAGAAGTTGGTCCAATAAAAGATATTACCTCACCCACCTTGTCTCACTAGGTATTGCTAGCATCTATAAATTTTTCATTTATTATTTCTGCATATGGAAATTTCAAAAATCTTTTGAATACAAGATTACACAAAAAGAAAGTTTAGGGTATTGTTTCAATAGAACTTTGAAGAAAGGGTTAAGAGAAAATAATTTTCCTTTATTTTTTCATGAAATCCTTGATTATTGTGACTAACCAGCATAAACACATCTCACTCAGAAGGTTATTTAAAATGAGTATTATATTCTACCAATCCTTTCCATTGCTTCAGATACATCTGTTAGTCTTAAAGGTGCCACAGGACTCTCTGTCGCTTTTTACAGATCCAGACTAACACGGCTCCCCCTCTGATACTTTCCATTGCTTGTTATTGCATTGCCTGTTTCATATAAAGTATTATGGAATTTGGCATATCACTGGCAATTTGTATACAAATCTTGTGTCATTTTGCTTTTTAACCCAATACGACGTTATATAAATAGAGACGATGGTCCCAATCCCACTCCCATTTTAATCAATAGGAGCTTTGCCCTTGGCATCAATAAAAGCAGGACCAGGCCCTGTAAGTGTCAGAACAACAACTCTCATTCTTTCCAGAAGCTGCGGTGCATGAAAAGCATTAACAGCCACAGGAACCAAGAAACTAAATGGGGGAGTTTAAATAGTCTACACTGCTGCTTTTGGGGGAAAGATGGCCTGACTTCTTTAAGCATGAGCTAAAGCTGAACAGAGGAAAGACGTTCAGTTCATATCGATGCACAGCATTATCTCAGCTGAGAAAGTTATGACGAACTGATAGTGACTTTTCACAGCTGCACTCGTCATTTCTTCATCTGAGAATGAACTGTCTCATATATTGTATACCTAAGAGAGCAAAGCTCAGAAAGGGGAAGGGTTTTAATAAATATACAATTCCCTAGTCTACTACATAAACTCTGCTAACTGTGTTAAATGGGGGAGCTGGGAGTTTTCCAACAGCAGGATGGGAACACTGCAAACTAGCTACATCTGGTTAGAATGTACCATGCTACACAGTTTTACTGCCTCTAACTATTCTACAGTACAATAAAAATACCACAGGAAATGTCAAATTGTCATGCAATTATAATACATTGGAGGCATACCATAACTCTTGCCAAAGATCAAGTTTGCATGGTATGACAGTGTATTGTTACAACTTTTGAAAGAGGAAGTATTAAAATAATTTCCCCCCAGATTTAAGGGCCATTTTAAGGAGGCTTTTAGGAAAACTGATTAATCAATTACTCAATCAATTTCTAAGGAATAGAATAGATACAGGCGATCATCTCTGGGAAGATGCAAGTACAACTAGCGTGCGCATGATGTGACAACTACAACTTTGCTGGTTTCAAAGGGTACCAAAATGGTGGGTCCAGAAGGTGATTGTGTACAGCAAAGGAGAAAGGAATATTTCCCAGTGGCCTCCTTTAATATACAGACATCTCTCCTGAAGCCAGTTACCAGGATTTTACACAGACTTACTAAATAGGGAAGTTTTCATTTTCCTCCACTATTTATTATGGTGCTGCTTCCTTTTGCTCTCCCAATTCTTGCCTATTTGTGTGCAGGATTGTGCAGGAAGGTGGCACAGGAACTCAGGAAGGGCAGTCCAGGGGTAGGTTATCTGTCTTGACATACTATACATGAGTGAAAGCACTTATTCTTTTGTTTGGATTGGTTATGGATTACAGCTTCTTCTGGTTAAAACTATTAAGAGATGGAGCAAATGATTTAAAAAAAACCCAAAGGTTGAGAAGTAGTGTTAATATAGGGTATTTAAGTTTATTAAATTTAAGACTAAGTATCAACACGATATTAGACTGGAATTAAGTAGGGGCTAACATCATTATTCTGTATTTGTAAATATCACTGTGAAATTGTTAGTATGGAAAGAGCAGGGCAACAGAGTTACAGAGCAGGTACAGAACTGAATTCATGGGAATATTTGATTACTAAGATTTTGATTCAGCAACAGGCATTGATGTAACCAAGAAAGAATGAGCAGCTGTAAAACAGATTTGGGGCCTGAGTGATCTCAGCTACACCAATGTAAATCAGGAGTAACTCCATTGAATTAACTAGAATGAGTGTCTCTCTCACCAACAGAAGTTGGTTCAATAAAAGATATTACCTGGTCCACTTTGTCTCACCAGTGTCAAAACCAGTTTCGGCGAGAGCAGAATTGGGCCCATAGACATGTCTGAAAACAATCTATAAAGATCTGATTCTGCTCCTGTAAAACTAGTGGCACAAAGCTCACTGATTTCAACAGGAACAGCACTAGGCCCAAATTATTAAATTAATAGAGCACATGAGGAAAATTATGGGATGCTTTTTTTGAGACAGGGCTGTGATCAGAAATAGATTTTTGAACAATAGTTGGGATTTTTTTATACTGGTCCTACAAGGTGCCATCTGGAATTTTCAGACTAGTATTTGAGATTTCTATTGTCAGAAACTCCACTGGCAGAGATTGCAAAAGGGAGTTTAGACATTCTGCATTAGGATTTAAGTAAAACTGTTGTATCTGGGGGCAAAGAAATATGTGTAATTACCGTAGGTGGATAATGCTTTTGCATTGCTGTTCACGAACATCAGTTCAGCAGATATTATTCCTAAGAGGTATAATTAAAATCCACATAAAATCTATAACAGAGAGAAAATCAAACATGGGGAGATAATGTCTTTAAAATTACTAGACCAAATAGTCCTGTATGCTGCTATACAAACAATTTCACTCTCCAGGATACTAGTGTTTGTTTTAGCTATGAGAAGATGTTTTGAGTTAGCTGGCTTCTCAAAGAAGATTTTAATATTCAATCCCTTGTAAGAATCTAGTTATTCAGTAATAGTACATATTAAAATGCCTGTTTGAAAGGCAAATGATATTGAGATAACTTTAATATTTAGGGCTGTATCTAGTTGCAATGTATTACTACTAGGTTTTGCCTGGACATTATGTACTAATAAGGGTCTATCTTAGCTCCCATTGAAGTCAATAGCAAAATTCTTGTTGGGTTTAATGGGTACACTATATAGACCAGTGTACCCAGTCACTAATTCTTACACAGGCAGAACTTACGTATAAGTCAATAGGATTTTACCTGTGTAAAAAATTTAAGATTTAGACCTAAATTTAGTAGCAGAAGATGAATTTTAGAGCCAATTATTTGTTCCAAACATTTTAATTTCTTTATTTTACTTTTATATGTAAGATGTAGCCTGATGTTAGATGCCACTTTTCATTATGAATCGGTGGTCATCCCTTTAATGAAATACTTTGTTTTCTTTTGCAAATGTTATTAAGCAAAGAACAAACTGATTGTCTAAATTGATTAAACAGATTCATTCAAGCGAAAAATTTATTATTTGCCTAGTTCATTTTATCAAATCAATTCACAGGAAAAAGGTCTCATGAATTAAACTACTCACAAATATATATTTTAAAAGCTAGATGTCAACTACATGATGCAATTAGTACAATCACCAAGAAATAACAGAGTTTTAAAACACCATCTTGCATTGCTTTGAACCCTTCTTTAACTCAGTTATCATAAAATAGTTTACAGGCCAAAATCTGCTCTCTTATACGCACATGCAATCCCATTAAAGTTTGTGCAGTTGGATACAAGTAGCTCATGGCAGAAAAAGCCAGAATATTTAAACTTAGTTCAGCCATTCACTTTAACCTGGTCACAATAATAATTGTCTCTGACTGATATGGTGAGAAACAGATTTCACGCGCTTTAGGGTAAGTTCTTGGGATGTGTCCCATTTTTAATAAAATGTGATTATTTCGTTAGCTCTAACCAACCTACCACATCCCATAACAAGATTAGCTATTCGTCAATCTGTTCTGATAATGTCTGGGCTCACAGAAGAGAAATTCTATTAGAATGTTAACTATTCATCGCTGCAGGGAAATCAGCCTTTGGACTTTTCAACCCCCCCTCATACAAACGGCTACAGAGGTAGTTGTTGGGATATTTTTTTTATCAAGTTCTATATTTCTTGCAAAAAGTAACTTTAAAAACATAATTCAGTAACAATTATTTATTTGTAAAGATATTTTAGTAAAAGAACAATAAAAGAATATTCACTAAAATATTTATTGGAATGCTGACAGATAACTGAAAAGTACTAGATGTCTCTTCTCCCCTTGCTGTGCATTCGTGACTCCCATTAGCATTAACAGGGGATAGGCAGGCATATCAATGGCAGAGCTGTGAAAGGCATACTATAGAGATACCCATTCTGCACTTACATCACAGAGTATCACTAAGGTTTTAATAACATTTTCCTAGAGAGTTTTAATATCCAATCCCATATCACTTTATGTCAATTTCATTGTACTATAGAATGGCACTTTTTATGCTAACCCCTTCTGAATCGGGTAAGGTTGGTACATCCAGGCCTTTGCAGTTACTAAACCTAGGGTGACCATATTTTCCCAAAGGGAAAATGGGACACCCATGGGCCATCATGAGCCCCCCGCTACCATCCTTCAGCCCCCCACTCCATGTGCAGGCCCACCCGAGCCCTCCCTGCCTCCCACCCATGCGGGGCCAGTCTGAGGTCTCCCTCTCCACTGGTGCCTGTGGAGCTGGTGGCTTGAGCCCACCCAACCCCTCATCGCCCCTCTGCCTACAGGGGGACCCCTCTCCTCCCTGCATGCGTGGTGGGCCAGATGGGGCAGGCCGCTCTCCCTAGCCCTCCCTCCAGCACTGGCATTGGAACTCTTCTATATTTACAAATAAACAATTTATGAATATATTTAGCAAAGCTTCACATACTCTAACTCAGTAAGGTAGATAGAGGTAACACAGAAAGTACATCTGAACATCCATTCTCACACCATCCCTTGCAGAACAACCTGAACTGTTTGCCATTATCTTCCTCATCACCGTCACCTTCCTCATCCTCACCAGTGGCCATCATTCTGACCCCTCCCAAGGGCTACATCTCTCTCATCCCTACTGCCCTGGGATGCCACTTTTATAATATGTTACGCTGACGTTACCATGTCTAATGCATATTCAATAGAGGTTTCTCCCCTCTTCCTAATTTGTATTTCTTCCCCTTACCAATGTTAAGGTGTCCTTCTTCTATAGGTTAGTGTATTTATGATTTCACCACATTATCATATACGTCAATTTGTTGCCATGGCACTCTTGCAGTTGGATGTTCCATCCAAAGCCTTCCAGAAGCTGGAGTCAGTTCATGTTCTGTGGTTGGCTGGTGTCATTATGGACAAAATTCCTCCCTACACTCTCCTTCCAGTTCACCAAAACTTATGAGTTACCTAAGTTTATCAATGCCAAAGTTCATAGGCCTCAAGCCTCACACTAACTGCTGAAGCCAATGTCTTACAGGATACAGGCCTGTAGGTTCCTTGCATTACCGCTGAATATAATAAAGCAGAATATAATGCAAAGCACTGAATATAATAGAGGTAAGCTGGCCCCCTGGCTACAGTGTCCACACCAACAAAACCACTACCAAGAGCGGCACCATTTGGAGCCCTTAGTAGCAATCTAAGCAGAAGGGTCAAATAGTGGGTGGGTCAGAGGGGCCAAACTACTTTCTCAGCCCTAGCGATCTCAGTGGAGGTATGCAAGAGCTGACACTTGTCTTGTCACAGGTAGGATGAACCTGCTCTAGGGATAAGCTGAACAGTCAAGTTGTTGCCTGGGGACTTTGCGCAAGCAATAAAATTTATTTTAAATGAAATTTTAAAAACAGGGAAAAAAAAGAAGGATGAACATAGACAAGGCACAGAAAAAAAAAGCCATCAACAGGAGTTTCCTTCAAAATCCTTGTCTGCTACATCTTACAGCAAGCATATTATATGATTTACTGTCACCTTCAAGTGTTTTTCCCCCTTCTGTACTGAAATCTAGTTATAATGTTTGTTTAATGGAACCTTGTATGCTGCTGTATTCTAGCTGTGTGACGTGACTAATATATGTGAAGATTAATAGATGCATCTGAAAATTAGAACACAACACAGCATCTGAGTCTTTCTAACCAGAAAAGCAGGGACTCAACCACTTCCAAGAAGTCTCTACTACATTTTATGCCATAATATAAGGACTAAAAGGCATACTCCTCTCTCAATATATACACATTATTGCAACGTATTAGTATTGATGGTAGTTACCTGTGAACATACCCTCTAATTATTAATATTACTAGTATTTATTTGTATTGCAGTAGCACTCAGAGACCCTAAGCAGAATCAGGGCCCCATTGTGCTTGGTGCTGTCACTGTTGCCAATTCTTGTGATTTTATCACAAGTTGCATGATATTTGATGCTCTTAAAGCCCCAGCTCCTGGAGGTATGTGATTATGTGAGCATCTCAGCTTTCATTTAAAAGAAAAAGTTGTTAGCCCTTGTGATTGCAAAGAAAAGCTTGAAAATATGACTCCTAAAGAATTAACAGAGCCCAACAGTTATTATTTTTTAAATGTCCAGATTTTTAAGTTAACCTTGTGATTTTGGGCACCCGATTCATGATTTTGAAGGCAATACTGGTACAAATACATAGTAAGAGACAGTTCCTAGCTGGAAGTTTAATTCGGGGCTTGATTTTTATATAAAATAGATTGAGGTGTGGGGGCCAAATTCAAAGGCACATCACATCAGGGCAAAGAGGGTGTAAGTCTAACTTAGGGTGACAGTGTGAGGTGGGGGGAAGGAGGTGTAGGTTACAGAAGTCTCTCCCAGACTCCCTAATGCCTGGTCTACAGTAGGGACATTTTCCAAACATTTCTCACTGCACTAGCATCAGCACTGTTGGTAGCCAGGTGTCAAGTGAAGGGTTAGATGACAAGATTCAGGGTTAGCTGCTTAAAATGCCAGTGGCATCTGGCCGCCTTCTACACCAGGGCTCCCAACATTCCTGACACTAGTGGAGACGAACTGGTGTTAGCAACGAGCAATGTTTGAGAACCTTTCCAAGTGTAGACAGGGCCTCAGTCTCCCCTTTGATTCTGGTCCTATATTACACTGGAGAGAACACATTTATTCTAAGATGTTAAGTAGCTCAATAAGGAGAAACCTTGGCTAAACGAGGAAACTAAATGAGGAAACCTTACCTTTTCTTTTCATTTTAAAATACAAACATTTGTAACATTGATTATTTTTAAATTGTTTCAAAGACCAAAACATAAATTTCAGATGAAAGAGAGACAGGGAGAGAGAGGAGTTGCTGGTTGATCCAGTTTCCCCCCCACTTAAGATGTTAGAAAATTAGGACCTTTTATGGTGGCCTATTAGAATCTCACCTTCTGGAATTCAAGCATCTGGGTTTGAAGAACTAATGTGCACAGTACAAGTAGCAGCTGACAAACGTGCTGACTTCAGCTAAAGCGTTCTGCCAGCTTACGTTGTTCTTACCGCCATAGTGCACACTCTGAAAAGTAATACAAATTTAAAGTGACATGGAGATGTGGCAAATTTATTATTAATTACACTTTTTTAATATGTGAAAGTCTGTAATAGGTTTATGAAAGCGAGTTTTCACGCTCTTATCATACAGCATTGATGGTTTATGGTCCACCCCAGGAAACTGAATGCTGCAGATATAGTGCCCATTACCATAGCATCAAAACACTTCCATTGACTCCAGTGGAGCCAGGATTTCACCCCAGAATGCGCCAGGTCCTGCACACTCCAGAGGGTCATGAATTCTGATTCTGAGGCAACGGGGACAGTTCAGATGAAAGGTCAGTTTGCTACGGAAGCCCATCAACATTAGTTTGTTCGCAAAACTGGTTTGAATTCGTTTATTTTTTATTGCGTAATCTAAGCCCATATTACTTTGTAAAGTGATTCACTTCTAAACAAGATTTTTTTAGTTAAAAGGAAACCTGTGTTATGCATTCCAGATAGAAGGATGCTCTCCCCTCACTCACCCGATGATCAAATAAAAGTTAGGATGGCACAAGTAGGTGTCATACCCAGGCAGTATAAATTCTGTATTTACTTTTTCGTTAGAATTTCTCTCCCCCCATCTCTGCTACATTTTTTCCACAGCCTCTCCTAAATGGGAAGCTAACCCAATATCATTCAACATTTGAGCTGAACTTTTAAATCCACAGTATTTAAATGGATGGGAAGTTAGGCAAAATGAATTAACCTAACCCTAATTCTTGCTGCCTTGAAATCCAACTGCAGTTACAAAGCAGGTGCCAGTTGTTACCTCTCCTATATGAACTCAGAACCAGGGGGACTGCTGGGCTCATGTAACACTCGAGATCATCTTTTAAAAAGAGGAACTATTTTATGTCTCCTGAAGGGAGCGTTCCAATCACTGATTTATTTTTCTTGGCCTCTGTTACTCTTCCCTGGCTGGTGGTTTCATTTCTGAATTCAGACAGACAGCTTATGTCATCCATTGGCCTCTCCCTTCCAGCCAATCCCAGGAGTGTGCAGTCAGGTCGCTGGCATAAAAAGCTCGTTTGCTGGATGCAGGAGAACACCTGTCAGCCAGGAAAGAGCCAAACGTTCCCCAAACGTTGGGCCACAGTTCCTTGGCATTTTGCTCAGGCTCACTGGCATTCATTCTCCCCAGGAAGAACAACCCCCGCTAGACCAGCTGGAAGATTCCCTGAGCATGCTCAGTGGGATATGTCAATTCCCAAGAGCTATCAGAGGCTTCTTTCTAAAGAAGAGAGCGATAAAGAATGAGGCATTCGGCCACCATTGAAGCAAAAGGTGATGATGAGCCCCCTGAGAACTGCAGTTAGTCACACTGAGAGAACAGCTGGGAAAGCACCTGCTGAATACAGGAAGCCCGTGGGCCGGCGGACTAATTTCAGCTGGTTGAGGCCAGTAACAGAGGTGCCACTGGAAAGCACACGGTCAGAAAGGTAGACAGTCAACACTTTGGGGTAGACCCTCAACTGGGGTAGATTGTCATAGGCCTGTTGACATCAGTGGGCCTGTGGCAGCTGAGGATCTGCCCTCTTGCGTACTCTGCAGGTGGGGAATAGCTTTAGAAGTGCAACCATCATGTTCCAGGAGTGAGAAAAGGCCCTGGGGAAGAACGAACTCACAGGAAGGGAAGCCCTGAATGGGAACAGAGGCGGGAGAGAAGCAGGCAGGGGAAGCAGATTTTAAACCATGTTTAAAAGTGTGCCCCCATTGCAGGGGTGGACAGGCTCCTTGAGTGGGCCCGGGTCTCTGAAAGAAGCTCTGGGGCAGATCTCAGGCAGGGAGACGAGACAGCCCTCAGGACCATGAAGAAAGAGCTTGGCCTGCAGCCATCCACCACAAGTCCCAAGGAAGATCTTGGTGTAATTACCTGGCCCCAGCACTCCCATCCCGCAGCACAGAAGCTATGTACAGAGAGTGGCTAGAGCCAGGGGTTTGCAATAACTTGGCTGGTTTTCACAGCCACAGTGGGAGGGAGAGAGAGAGCTGGACTGCTCAGGGGAGAGCAGTTCATTCTAGGTACCTTCCTCCCCTTCCCTGCAACGGATCTGCAACTCCTGACTCCAGGCTTGGGGCAGAGCCTCTCCTTACACACTGGGCTGACCTTCCCCGGAAAGTTTGGGCCAAATGCGCCGGGTTTTCCTCTGCGAGGCATAAACTAGGTCCTGATATATTTGGAGACACGTGTTCCACAGACAGCATCTGAACATTTTCTTTAAGCAGCAAATCCCCTCTCCCCCACTGCAAGACAAAAACAAACCCAGATTTCAGCTTCCGAATCCAAATTTCAGAGTGTGGGTAGAAACCCCCAAACCACCCACCTCAGCTGTAACCATCTCTCCACATAGTGGGCTAGCTGCCATCTTTGCTGGAGCTGTTGGCTGATAGCTTTGCACCCCTTACTAGTCAGAAGGAGGGTGGCTCAAATTTTCAGTGCCGGCTGTCACCTAGTTTGCAAATGAAAAGCCTTCAAGTGGTCACTGAACTCCGCCACCCCCACCAGAAAGAGGTCACCGGCGCTCCTGTGCCGGAGCTCAGCAGAAGCGTGTAAAAATGAGCCCGGACCCTGAGTGACGCAGGAAATCAGACAGACTAAGCACAGGGTCACCAAGGCTGCACAGCAGTATGGTTGAGTTAGAAATTAATTGTCATTATTAGTCCCATGGAGAAGGGATCAATTTCTAAAGACATTTGATCAACTTGGTGTAAAACCTGGGGAGAGGGAGGGGAATCTCCAAATATCTTAAGTCTGAAAATAAAGAAAGGAAGGCTGGCCTTATGGCTAAGGCATGGGGCTGGGGCTCAGGAGATCTGGGTACATTTCCCAACTCTGCCACCAATGCTCCACGTGACCTTGAGCAAGTCACTTTGGACCTTTTGAAAATTCCACTCTTAAGCTCACAGGCCTTCATTTGCCACCTATAATAAATATTATTGTCTTACTGCAGTCCCTAGGAGCCCATGCATGGCCCAGGACCCCATGGTGCTAGGCACTGTGCAGACACAGAACAAAAAGCCCCAAAGAGTTTACAATGGAAATAATAGTCCTTCTTTTGTCTGTCTGGCGTTTGTAGACTGTAAGCTCTTGGGGACAAGGAGTTAGCAGGCTAAGTAACCATGCCAGTACTTGGGTGGGCACACTGAGAAGCAGATGTGCAGGAATGGGAGCTCTGCCTGTCACACAGGTTTTTTTTACGGACATCAACCAAATGAGGCAGACCTTTGCGCTGACCTACGCAGCCACATGGATCCCGAAATGGGCCAAGAAAGCCCATGTTGTCTCTTTCCAGCTCCCCCTGTCCTGTTCAACCTCTCTCCCACCATGTCTGTCCTTCTCTCCTGATATCCATGTCAATGTACAGGCACTAAGGGCCAAAGGGCAACCAGTACATAGCCCAAGCAACAGCCTTAGGAGATGCAGGGGGAAAGAATCCTCTCCTCCAGGCCACAAAGCGACTCCACAGATGATCTCCAGAGACTACTTCAGCCCAGAGGCTGCCCACAGCCCCCAAACCCCTCTACCACAGTGGGAGGCTCAGAAGTTCCATACAGTGGTACCTGCCCTACCCATACGCCACTGCGCTGTGGCTCTGTGCCACCCCCTTGTTATCCCTTCAGAATGTGGGGGACCTGCATCAGTTCCACTTCTAGGGGACTTCTGAAGCCATCGATGTGGGGGATGGATTTGCCTTTATACAGTTGAATAAAAGTGAATTGAAAACCCCAGACTTCCAGCTCAAGGGCTCTACAAGATTCGGGGGGGGGGCGGGGGGGAGACGACCATCAGAGATGGGATTCTTTGACTCACTTTCATTCAGCTGCTATTAGCACACAAAAGCAATCTAGAGCAGCAGAGCGAGACAAAGGGGTGTGGGGCTGAGACAGACAAGAAAGAGGGAGGGGAGGAGAGAGACAAGTATGTGAGGGGAAACAGAGAGACAAGAAGGAGGGGAGAGAGACACACACAAAAATCGGAGAAAGAGAAAGACAACTCGATAACAAGGGGGGAAGAGACCACATGGGGAGGGGCCTTTGCTACCTGGCCCAGGGTTCCCATTCATGCTCAACCCTTTCTCCTCCTCTTTGTCATCTCTTTCCCCTCTCATGTCCTCTCTCTTTGCCTGCCCCCTACAAGAATATGATGAAACAATGTCTCATGCCTCAGTGATGTAGCGTCGCTGGGCACAGAACACCTTATATTTTCTGAGGGGTATCACTAGCTGCCCCAGATAAAAAATGACTAGCCAATCAATTCAATTTCTATAACTTTATTGGTGTGGCAAGGTACATGGTGTAGCCAAAGTTAATGCAGTACAAACATCATCATCCAGTGTAGAGTTTTCCAACAGTGATTGGGTTTTATTCACACCCTCTTCCCATGTCTCTTGGATCTCCATTTCCTTGTCTTTCCTTTCTGCAAGCACAAGCAAACCCATGACTAACTATGCAAGAGACAGCTGTAACTGCTTATGAAACGCAGGTGACAGTGCCAGTGCGGGGGTGGGCAAACTGATTATCAGGCACCGGTAGGCAGGAAATGGAGCTCTGTTTGCCATACTGCTCTTTTTGTGGGCATCAGCCAAGTGACGCAGACTCTCACATTCCCCTAGGTGGCCAAATGGAACCTAGCATGGTCCAAAGAAGCCCATCACTGGATTCTAATAGCACATCCAACGTAGCCCTTGTCCAATGAGTTTCCAATACCGGACCCCCTACAGAGAACAACTAGCTTGTCACAAGAGTCCAACAGAATTCCCTGGGGCAATCAGTGACCCTTGTATAATGTAGTCAATTACATCAGCAGACAGGCCACTAACCTCAGGGGTTTCCATTGGTGGCCACTCCCCAACCTAGCTCCTGCTGAAAGCAGAAAATCACATTGTTGCTCATTTCAAGTGAGGAAGTGCATTTCCCCTCCTCCCCCAGCTACTCCTCTTTCCACCTCTTATTGGATGCTATCCCAACTGCACATCATCATCAAGGCAGTTATGAGAAAGGCTGAAGACATCAAGACATGGTTACGTGCTAGCAAGAAATTAAAAACAAAACTAACTCAGGGATTGTTCACAACATCCTAAGCAGCAAGCAACTAATGGTGCAGAAGATGCCTAGAATGTAAAAGCATCACCCAAAGTAGTCAAGCAGTGCGGACACCTCCAAATACGTAATCACAGCATCCAAAGAAACTAACCACCAAGACCACTCAACTTCATAGCCAGAGGCTACAAAGTGATTCAACTGCAGTATGCAGAACACATAGCCAGTAACTAAAGAGAGCATCAGTATTTTAATACCTTAGTATTATTCCAGCCCTGCACCCCTCATTCCATCTCATTCATTCAAATTCCCTGGAAACAGGGTGCGACAGTAAAATCATGGCTGGCTGTTCTGCAACTGAGCAAAAACATTGCAGGTCTGGCATACCCAGGGACTATGGTTTTCTCTTTAATGTTTTAGGAATGAGATGGTGGAATTTTAAAAAAAATGATACTTGTAATCCAGAGGAAATTCCACTCGAGAAGATCATGTTAAAGTTAACACATACATGAGATTTAACTTCTTGATAGTGCCTTTTTACATGACGCTATTAAGGATGGAACTTAAAAGTTCCAGGGTTCTCTAGGATCTTTCAAAAAGTTCTAAAGTGGCCAATGTTTCATAAAACAAAGAAGTCAGAAATGAAAAACACATTTTTCTTTCAATACGAACATTCACAGGATTCAATAAAAATGTGTTTTTCTGACTGAAAAGATGATATCTTTAGGAATGGAAAATAACACAACTAATATATAAAGCTTTTCAGACACACAGCTCTCTTGGCTGGATCTTCAAGGACTGCATCCCTCAGCACATCTCATTGGCTAGTCTCTCTTTCTTTTTTTCATGGCAAGATCTCTCTCTCCATTCCAAGGTCATTTCTCTGTCCAAGCCTCTCTTCATTCTGTTAGTTTTCTTTCCTCAGTCTCTCTTTCTCCTCTTCCAGATCCCCAGTCCCTCTGACCAGCTCTCAGTACTTTTTTCTGAGTTTACTACTCTTCTTTCCAGTGGCAGTGGTCTTTTTTGCTGCATTTCTTATGCATGCTGACACTCACGCCATGTTACATTCTCTCACACACCTCCGTAGGTACTGGTCACTTGCAGGGAAGGCTGTGTTGATCTTTGGCAGTTTTAGCTTGGCTTTAATTGTATTGTGCTGCAATCCTAGCATTATCAAAAGTTTAAAGGGATCAAATTTATGGAACGTGGAACTTTTAGGGTTTGATTTCACAAGTAAGTTGAAGTTTGAGCAAATTCAGAATTTATTTAAATGTATTTTTCCATACACCTTATGTATGACTGTAATGCCTAGGAACCCTCCTTCCTTTTTGGACAGCCCTGATGAAAGAGCCCGTAAAATAGAGAGACAAAACAATGTAGGAAACTTCCTTGTGCAGACAAACAAAAAGATAGTTATGCACAGTTTGGGAATGAATCACATTCATTTACAGAACAATAAAGCTGGAATAACTGCAGGCAAAAGCTGCCATTAAAATCAGAATAAAGCCTGCAGGTCTTGATTCCTGGGATCTAGATGCAGACTTGCATGCTGCTATTTATTTATTAAGAGGGCCTACATCCTGACCTCAGCTTTTAAACAGGACAGGGGCAGACAGTTTGTGGGCCTATGATACTGAGTTGATAATATTCAGGACACCTGTAGACATTTTAAAAACCAGCAATAGCTGTTAGATTTACACTGTGTAGAGTGTTAACCTCCCCACAATGGTGACTTGAAAAAAAGTTTGATCTGCACCAATGTTAAAAGTAATTCAGTGCATATGCTTTGAGACTTCTGTGGGAGACAAAATATTTTGGAAAACTGTTATGCAGGCTCCTGAAGATAGCTTGTTATTTAGATTATCTTCCCGTATTGAATTTTGAGCAGTAACTGGGTTTCATAAGAAATTGGGCACTAACTGACTTTTTCCGTCTCCTGCTGCTAAGGCCCAAATATGGGATACAATGCGCAACAAAATGAAAAGTGCAAAAAAAAAATTATTAACACAGGAATCTTAAAATGCTGTGCAATTCCCCCGTTTAGTGTCCACAACCTTCCTACATCCTCGGCTTCATGATTCTTTTTGTCTGTAAATCATTATCAGACACTAAAAGTGAGGGGGGTACCAGTTTTGCATGGAACACAGGTAACTTTGGAACTAAAGAAATGGCATCCCCCAAAGGAAAGTCATGGTTGATTTCCGTTTTGATGCAAGAAATTATCAGATCTTTGTGGTAAAATAATCAGGATTTGGTTAAGGATTCTTCTGGTTGAAGCCTAGCATCTTTCTTTCCTTCTTTCGTGGTCTCTTGTACTAGACTCTTTCTGATCTGGACCAGAGTAAACTTTACACATGACCAAAATAACCCGGAGGTGGAAGGGCATTAAGGGAATTTGCTCAGGCCTGAGTGTCTTTTTTTAAGGTACAAAGTCTCTTCCCCAGTTATAGAGCATCAGATGCCAGGCTGTCCACCCAAACTCCAAACCCCGTAGCAGTGCAGACAACTTGTCGAACACGGTGTCTGGGGCTTGGGAGGGGGTCGCGCTGTTGTTTTAAAACCTTCCCCAAACTGTGTCAAGATACTCTGGGCCTTTGTGATCCAACCAAATGTGTGTCCCGCCTCCTCCAGTGAATCACAGATGGCCCAGGAGAGCCGGCTCCTGAGGTCAGTTTTTAGGTGTTGTCTTTTTACTTCCCAACACCAACACCGGAAGAAAAAAAAAAGTCCGAGTCCCCCCCTTGTAAGACCCGGAGGCCGAGAGCGCTGCTTTTATCAGCTCCACCGCCCAGCCGGCCTGGCCCTGAGCAGCGCCCTAGTGCGGAGCTTTCTGTTTATTTTATACAAGTGGCCCCTGAATGAGGAAAAATAAATAGACGGCGCAAACATATGACTCTCCTTAGTGCGAAATCCCCTTTCTGGGGACATGAAAAGCGGCTGCGTTTGCCCCTGTTGAATGTAAATGCCTTTGAAGTGGAACTAATCACGTCAAGGATAGTTTGCGTTGTCCTAACAACGCGGCTGAATTGCGAGGCGCGGCTTTTTGTGGGCGAGCTGTTTGCTTTCTCGCGGCCCAGCCTGATGATGATATACCGCTGTCACGCTCTGTCCGCCCGCATCGTAAATCTCCGCTCCCAGAACGGCTCGCCCAGCCCCGCACTCTCACAGGCCAGCGGGCCGCCGGCTGCTTCTCGGGCCGCCTTCCCCTCGCCCCGCAGCGGGCGGTGCGGCTCCGCGCCGCGGCCGTGCGGCTGGGGGGCGGTAGCGGGCTGGCGCGCTCTGCGCTCTGGCTCGGAGAGGGGGGCGCAGACTGGAGCCTCCGGCGCAGCTGTTCAGCCCGGCTCCTGTTGCAGCCATCCTGGGAAAGATCAGGAACAACTGGGATGGATCAACTCCCCCGCCCCGGCTAATAAAAACGGCAGGGGGGGTAGGGCGGGGGACCGTGTGGTTCCCACAGCGCGGGGCTGGATTTCAGCGCTGGCACTAAAGTGAGGAATGCGAACCATGTGCCGGAGCCGCGCAACGGGCCAGCCGAGCGCAGCGCCGAGACAGAGGCCCAGGGCAGCCAGGGCTGTGATCCGCCCCCCAGCCCGGCAGGCCGCGGGGCAAAAACGGCAACGTCCCAATCGGCAAGCCCCATCTCGGGGTGGGTGTAGTGCACCTCGCACTGCTCCGGTCCTTCCTCGCTGCGGGGCTTCCTGATTGCTTGCAGAGAGAGAGAGAGTCTACACACACACACACCCCTTCCGGACTGGCACCGGGGTGTGGTGTGGATACACTCACACTTGTAGGATGCGCAGATACGCTGCGGCTGCGCCACCATTCTGCCCAGGGAGCACAGCTAGTGGGATTTCTCCACATCGCTCCTCTTAAGCAGCAGGAGTGGTTTCCCACCCCCCGCCCATAGGACCCAAACTGTTTTCGGGCGGCTTCTTCCCAGACTTCCCCAAACAGCGGCCTCGCGCCACTGGAGGCTTTTCAAGGGGGTTGCATTAAATCTTGTATGACATTTTAAAAACGAACTTTGTGAAGGATCACTCACCCTGAAAGTGGCTTGTGTGTACCCCCTAACCGTTTCTTAAAGGTTTCCATCATTTTAATGTGACAAAACCAGAGGGCTGTTTTTATGTGACATAGCAAATCTCTCCTGGCTCTGGGGACCGTTTAGCAGCGTTTTTAACTAGAGCAATTACAAACAAAACCGGCGTTTTAAGGGGGGGGGGGCATTCAAGCTATGGTTCAGCGGGCTGCTAGGATTGATTTCACCTCCGTGCGTGACATGGGCGGAGCCTCACAGAAGATAGCACGGGGAACAATGCTGTGTGGACACACGGTTGACCTAAGAAATCTGAACTGGCTAGAGCGCGTTTTTTACACCTGGCCTGACCCTGAGCCCACCGAAGTCAAGGGCAAAGCTCTCACTGATTGCAGTGGTGCCAGAGCAGACCTCGAAATAGCCAAGCGAGGGTATATGGGTCGGACCCGGTCATTCTCTGCGGGGGTCTTTGCCTGAAGTTGAATAGATTTTTTTTTTAAAGTTGAACTATCTGATCTTGATTCGATGTGATAGAAATGCAAATAGTGTAGGATGTTCAAACTCTAGTTTCGGTGCTTTCACGTCTTCATAGTTTCACTTTGGGGGCTGACTTCCCCGATGGTGTGGGTTTGGGTTTTTTTCTAGACTTGTTACCACGGAGGTTTGCACACCTCCACCAAAGGAAACAACATTAACGGGATAATTCTAGCCAATTCTTTCCACAACTGCAGTTCCTGGCGCCTGTCCCCCTCCATGGCCATGTTTAAAACGTGCCTAACGCCGCGTACAGCCTATCACTTCCCGACACATCTAAAGAGGTTCAGTTCACCTATGCAAAGCATCACCATAGAAAGTGCTATGGTTTATTGTAGAAATCCCCATGCATCGGTAGGGAGGTTTCCCTAACTCCGCTTTATTTCCCGAATGAAGAAACACAAGTGCGGTCTAACTGGCCGGAAGAAATGGATGCTCACAATACTTAATACCAAACGAAAGCAAGTACATTTTATGGTAGCTCCAGATTCGCTGTCACCTGCAGTTCCGGAAGGGGCAAATCAGTGAAAGGTTCACTAGGACATGACAGCCTTCCAGCAATAGAAAGAATAGGTTTGTGAGGGATCCACACATTTGAGGGATGAGCAAAGCAGCGGGATTAACCTGGGTAGGATAAAACTGTAGCTCTAGTTCTTCATTTATATCCCAATAAGAGAAGCACAAAACCTGACACCCTCTCTAAGTAGTCTTCGTCTATGGCTGCTTTACACAGGGGTTGTCCTGCACTTGGCTGGCTTATCTCCATTCTCTGCTTTTAGAATTTGCTATAGTGCCTTCCCTGTTAGGACTCTTCCTCCTCTCAACCTCCTTCCTACAAGTTAAGAAGTGGGCTAGCTGACGGGAATTGCTTACCTTATTGGAGCCAGGCATGCAGTCCTCACCCGGCTCCACCTCCCAGGCCCAACAGAACCACTGGGGGGTTTGCGGGAGTGAGAACTGCAGGGGTTAGACAATCGATGGGTTTTGCTGCAGCGATGCTACTGCCTTGTCATTGTGTCTAGATCCAGAAATTCCTGACTGTTGATCTCAGCGCTGAGTTCCCATCTGAGCTGTAAAGTTCTGTCCGTATCTGCTACAGACTGAGTCAAAGCAAACAAAACGGCGGTCTAATATTACAGGGGTTAACTCTAATAAATTCCCAGCTGCACAGGGCTTCCAAAAACGGGGGGGGGGGGAGTCATACAGGATGCATATGGCATGTACCAGTCTCTGTCTACGGCATCTGTTCACAGTGCCTGTCTGGAGAGCGGACAAAGAAATGGCCCTGTTGCATCCATTTAAAACTCCAAATCCTGGTGGTATTCTCGGACCACTCCAGCAACTAATCCTGAGACACCAGAAAAGCTCACACATACCCCCTTTAAACTACACAGCAGAAGTAACGTTCTTAAAACCCAGCCCTGGATAATGGAACACATGGGTGAAAAGGACTAGGTTTTGCAGCAACTATTTGAGTGGGCGCCACAACGTGCATGAAGGGAAGGAGGCCACACGTTTGAAAGGTCACTGGCAAAGGGGATTGAATGGATTTATGGTTTGATGCTCAGAGCCGCCTGTCTGACCACATTGGTGCTTGGCTCCTCCAACAGTCCATGTACATGCCAATCTCGGAATAACATCTACTGGCGAATCGTTTGCACTTTCAATCAGGATCGTGCAAGCTTCGATTTCGTGTCAGGAACATATGCTGAGTTAGGAAATGTCCTTCCTTCTTTGGTGGGGGGTGGGCACCATTCTGTGTTCTTTGTAGCCCAACCACAATGCTGGCTTCATAGGTTACATCTGTCCCTGGCCCCCTGTGCCACGTTACCTCTGGAACTCTCTTTCCCTCCCACAATAGACTCCACAGGGGGCCTTTTACTTGACCAATTTCTGAGTTTCATCTGAACTTCATTAAATGAATTACAGGGTGAACACATCAACGTTTATTTGCAATTAGTATCAAAATGTCTTACTTTTCCTAATCTAATGGAGCAGATGCAGCTACAGAAGGGACGCCACGTTTTCGTGAAATCTATCTCCTCTCACATATTAAATCTTCTGGTCAGGGGGAAAAACACTATCAGGACTGCGGAGCCGGTAGGGTGCCATAGACTCGAAGCAAACTGGAATATGTGCAGGTGTTGGAACAGATTGTATTATAATTATATCTATTAGAATGTTTTCCTGATTATCTGTAATGATCTAACAAAAGTCACCTTAATTAACCGTCTGGTTGCAGACAACGAATGAGCGCATTAGTCAAAAACAAGCCTTTAAAAGCAAACCACTGCAGAGGGAAAGCTGCAAAATCACTAATAAGACCGTGGGGAGGAGGGGTTTGTGTGTTGCGGATTTACTGTATCCCTTGTTAGCTGTTCCTATGAGCGAAACGTGCTCTCCCTGGAGTGTGTTTGGGGAGCGCCCGTGGAGCTGGGGGAAGCAGAGGGGTCTAGTGGGTCCCTTTTCGCAGAGAGTTTGTTTTCTGCCTGGAACCCGCTGCTCCCGTGAACGCCCCCAATGCCCGGGGCTCGGGTTTCCAGGGCCGCATGGGGACAATTCCTAGCGGGAACGGGCTGCCCTGGGACAGTCAGGTCAAGTGCTCGGGAGTCGGGTTTCACGGTCAAGGCGATCAGGCGGGAACCTCGCAAACGCTACTGCGGAGCAACGCGAATCATTGGATTCTGCGGGGCGGAGGCAGCCTGAGCCAGCCCCCGGCCGCGGGTTCGGTTCCCCACGCTGCGCAATGCAGCGGCTCGCCTGGCCCCTCCCTGCGAGCGGGGGAGGGGGGGGGCTCGCCAGGCTCTTTCCAGACTGCTGGGTTAACTGCCCTCGGGTGGGTGTTTGCCGCTCGACGGCTCCTTTCTGAAAGGCGCAGAAACCGATTTTATTTACTGCCGCCTATAAATGATGGACTAGCCGGGCTGAGGTAAGGCCGTGAGAGCCGCCTGGCTTGTCGGGGCCGAACCGTTCCCTGGGGGCCCCTTTTGCTGCCCTAAAGCCGCACGATTGCAGGCGGGGAGGGGGGCAGCCTGCAGAGAAACGTGCCTCGGGAATCGGGCGGGCGGGCGGGGGGGGGGTGTTTCTGAGCCATTACAACACAAGAGCCACCCCCACCTCTGGGAGATCTGACTGCAGGAGGGGAGAGAGACTCCAGCCCCCGCCTGTCAGCTGGGGGGGGAGGGACTAGCCTGAATAGGAAATGACCCGCCTCTTTAGGGGTTACACCTCCCACGCACCCAGAGGAGGTGCAACCTACCCCCCCCCCCCCAGCAGAGAGGACTACGGGGCTAGTTTGGTTCCTATGCAGTGTCTGTTAACCCCTCAGTAGTGGCGCACCCCGCTGGGCAAAGCTAGGGATGGCAGCGAGGGGGGTCGGAGTGCTGCCCCTGGGGGGGGGGGCGGGGAGGGCTGCTAGCGCAGGGCTGGCCTAGCGGGCACCACCCGCCTCCATTCTCCCTGTGACCACAGCAGCTGAGTGCCACGGGGGAGGAGCTGCCGGAAAGTCCCTGGGGCTTTGAAAGGCCGTGGGCACAGACACAGCCCTGGGGTCCCCGGGCCTGGGGAGTTACCCACACAGAACAAGCGGGGGTGGGGTTGATGTAGGGTGTTTAAAACTAGGCTCCTCGTCTCTGGAATGCCAGTCCCCGGCAGGAGACCCTCCTGAGCAGGGATGATCTGGACCGAAAAGGCCAGTGCAAGCCCACTGCTGGGAAGGCAGGTTATCTAACACCGCGGTGGTGCTTTTCAGTCATGAATCAGGCACGTTAACAGGGGTGGAGTTGGTGGAATACGTGAATTCCACTTTGTCTTTTGGGGGGCACCGTATTCTCTCCTTGTCATGGGCAAGGTAAGGCCGAGGGGAACGCAGCAGGATCCCCCAGGAGATTTACTTGCATTACAGCAAGTTGAAGGCTGGAAGTTCACTGGATTTTTCCCCCCATGTAGTGGCTTTCTCCAGAGAGAATAAATCACCAAACTAGCGACAAACGCAGATAGCCAGATCCTCCGCTGGGGGACATCCGCTTGTTTCCATGAAAGCGGACACAGTTATGCCAATTGACACCGGCTGAGGGTCTGCCTTAAAATGTCTCTGTGAGTGAACTACTTTCCACTGTTCACCAGCCATAGCCCAACACGGCTGGTATGTTGTCGGGGAATGTTTGTCTCCTGTACGTTTAGGACCTCTCGATTTCTCACTTGTCAGTCATGCCCGGGAGGGTTTACGTGCTGTGCGAAACAATATTATTTCTGGATTATACTTCTTGCCAAGATGAGCGGCCTGGGTCTGGCTTTGCTCAGAAGATGTATTAATGGTAAAGTGGGAGATGGTACCGATCCACAAGCAAGTTCAACTAATATAAAACCGCCAAAGAGAAAACATTGTCTAGGCTGGTCTAAGGAGGGATAAGAGTAATGGGAAGAAGTTAGCTAAAGAAAAGTTGAGGCTGGATATCAGGAAAAGCCAGACAGGGCCGTTTTTAAGGCTGTCCGATGGGAACCGGTAGAATGGGAAAAGCACTCACGATTGTACAGCAGCGAGCAGTTCTTCATAAGCGGCGGGTGGACATGTCTATTATTCCAACCCTACCACTCGGTGTTTTGCTTGAACAAGACTGGTTGGACAAGGACCTGCGATCTGAAATATTTAGACCGTAACAATTTGAGGAAGCAGAGAGGAAATTGGCTTGAATAAACTGAACAATCAAAGGCAGATCACGAGCCCCCTGCTTGATGAAGGATGCAGACCTTGAGCCTGCTCAAGATCACACCTTTTGTTTTGTTTTAAAGTAATAGCTCACTCAATCATACGAAAGGATTCCCTTTCCTGATGTCTGAGCTATGAAAGTCCTCTGCACTCTCCAGGATGTTGCTCTCTAACTCACGAATACACTCACTGACCTCACCATAAAAGTTACACAGATCCTGTGAATAATCAAATACAAAGAATATAGACTGCAGTCCCATCTTTCACCACCAGGGAGATCTAATCATACTATTTCCATTAACTGAAAAACATTTAAAATCTGTTTTAATTAATTAGTTCAAAGAAACATGTAAGATCTTATTGCAGATTTGACAATCGTTTATCTGCATTTTTGTTTGGTGGTTGGTCTTGCTTCCTACGGTCTTACATTATTCTTGGGTCAGGAGCATCAGTCAACACTGTAAATTTGTAGTGATTCACATAAGGCAAGTGAATAATGCGTGTTCCAGTAAATACTCAGTAAGGTGTTCAGGATATATACATAGGATGAAACCCTGACTCCACAGAAGTCAATGGAAGTTTTGCCATTGATTTCAATAGGTCAAGGTTTCACCTATAGTAGATATAAACTGGATGTGAAGTAACTGACCCTCAGGCTACCCATGGGTGCATACCCAAACTATTCCATTGTCCCACAGTTGGCTGACGCTAGCATCTTTTGTTTCCAGATATAGAACTCCGTAAGGCACCATCGACTGTTGATGGAATTGAGATTCCTGAGGGCCTAAATCCCTTTTGAAAATGAGATTTAGGCTCCTAAATCAGTTAGGTGTTGCACCGCTGAGCTCAGCAAGATCTAAATACCTTTAAAAACCTGGGCCACATATGCAACTGGTTTAAGCGGATCCAGTACATTGACTCCACTAGCTCCAGTGCAGTTGCACCTGGTTAATGGACTAGTAATGGACTTGGCCCCACATCTCCCAAGATGAAATGCTACTAGGAATAAGCCATTGCACCATCCACCCTGCTTTCATTTAAAACAAACCCTTGGATGTCAACATTTTTGTAAGTATTTTGATCTAACTAGACACTGTAACCTTGGTAATAATGCGATTCATTTATGAGATATTGTAGAACCACAACTCTAATAAAAATCAGAACTGGTGAGAAAACAACTGCTTTATAATAAGAAATAAACGAACATGCATATGAACTGTGCAAGAGTTAAAAAAAGAAACTGAATTTATTGTGCTTCCTAGAAGTTTCTTCAAAGTAATCACATACGGGGTCGCTATTGTATGTAATAAAAAGTCTGTGTAAAATATGCAAGTATTCTGCAACATGTGTTTTTGTTTTTCCTCCCTTTCAATACCTTTAGAGAAAAATCTTTCAGGAAGTTGGGAATTATTATTCAGCCCTTCATCACCTATTAGTTTACTGGTTTTGAGCAGAGCAAGGAGAGAGAGACAAAAAATAGTTGAAATGTCCTGGGGAAAATTTAAAAGGGATGCAAGACAAAAGAATGCAAACACTGTGTAGCATGAGAAAGGCTTAATATTCAAAGAAGTACCCTTCAAAAATAATATATCTGTTTGAGTAGCAAAAGCTTCTTTAGTTACAGGCGGCTTGCATTAACACTCTCAAACATTCTAGGAAGGCCTTGGAATTTCCACTGCAAAACCCGACTGAACAAATATTTCAGAAATAGTCACATTATGATGCTTAGCTTGTCAAATTGTTGTACAGCATGTCTCAGGAAAGGGAGATATGAATCCTAGTGAGCAAAATTAGAAATCAAACAAACTAAAAAACAAACAAACAATCCGGGAATTTGCCAATTATATTTTTGTTTTTGTTAAATTGGGGCTAGATTCAGATAAATCACATGGATTAGTACTTTGATCCAGTAATAGTCACAACTATTGCAAGAGTTGGTACTGCTGTGTGAGGAAGGCTATTATTTATATATTCTGGGGGGTTTCTGTTGAGAAATACTTAATAGGATCTTAGCCATTGAACAAATGTTGTTATTGTTACTATACCAAGACTGCTGAATCTTTATTACAGTAACAAAACAGTTTAAGCAGCAGTTTAATAAACCCCAACCAACCAACACACCCATTATTAGTGCTTCTCTAGAACAGTTACATATTTCAGTTTTCCAGCTGATGAACCTTCTAGGCAGCCCTGCCAACCGTCCCTCCTCTTGGATTCATTTGGTGTTAGTTTCCCCAGTGTCTCACATGCCCACCTTATGAAGCAGTTTGTTGCCTTGTGCCTCAGTGAGACATTTGAAATCTCCTTCATTCAAATGGTCCCAGCTTGAGATAGCTCTGTATATTACTACGCCTGTCAGGAAGATGGCGAGAATAATACGGCCGTACAGCCTGGGCCGCTCCTGGTTGAAGTTTGTGGCAGCGAGTACAAAGAGGGGGAGGGGGAGAGGGATGCATGTAACCCCCAGGCTGGAAAGCAGCATGTACTGTGCACTTTCATCATTCTATCTAATCTCGCTACGTATCTAATCTCCAGTGAGAAAGGCTACAGCAACATGGGTCCAGGCTGAATGACAAGGGGGAGCTCTTTGAAGTTCACTGCATTGGCTCCACCCTGCACACCTCCCAATGCCTGTTGAATGCATAATCACAGGCGTACTCCCCGCAGACGGATATACATGCACACATGCTGCTAATATGGCTGCTGCACACATACAGATAAGGTGTCCAGGCTCCTCTGCTACCATGTGCTTTGATCTGCCACTGGAGAGAGCTCAGGGGACCACCTCTCTGCAGACAGAGCCATCCCTGTGACTGGGATAGAGACACCCTTCTATCTGGGGATCCCCATGGGGAAATAGCGGGGACAGTTACCCCACAATGGGAGGGAATGGGAGAGAGTCAGCCAGGGTTCCATCCTGCCGGCTAGGAGGGGTGATGCCTTGTCTTGGGGGCCAGGAGGGAAGGCAGACCCCAGTCTATCGACCAGGGTAGCTGCACTTCCCAGGGTGCAGGTTGGGAAGAAAGATTCCCATTCAGCGATCTCATCCATACCAGCAATTGGGGAGGGTGTGTGTGTGGAAAACAAAGGACCCATTCCCCAGGTGAAAATAGACCTGCATCCTGAGAGAGGAGATAAAAAAAGACCCCTCATCAGGGACTACCTCCCAGGTCTGTTGGGGGATGGGAAGAGACTCCCAAATACCTTCCCAGGTCCTCGGCTTTTCCCTGACAGAGCCTTCCCCTCCTCACCTTGTTTCCTGGCATCACATCTGCCACCCTTGCAGTCGAGAACGACTAGATCTCTATTGCTGCGAGATGGCCAGAAACAGGCTAGTTCCCTCTGCACTTTCCCACAACAAATTAGGCCTAAATACTGCCATTTTCTCATGCTTCTCCCCAATTCTTTCCGCAATAACCCCGTTGAGGCACCCTGCAATGCAATGCCGAATGCAGAAGCCCTTTGAAGACACTCCTGACTTACCATGCAGTGACCCTGCGGTCAAGTGACAATACAGCATCTCCAAAATGTATCGTACACATTAATCTGAGCTTGTGCAAAGCATCTTATCACTGGGCAACCCTGAGAACTGAAGGAAGTGATCTGCCTGTCATGTAAACAGCAGCTACGACTTCTTCCATTGTCATTTTTGTTCTTAAAGCAGCACAGGGAAACAAAATACGGCTATTCAATCCAGAAGCGAAGGGTCTTAAATCATTACACAAAAAATACACTGGAGTTCACAGGTACATGCAAACAGGGAGGTTTTGCTTTCCCTATTTGCCTGCGCAGGCCCTGTTTGGGTTAATTGCTCACATAACTCCCCCAAGATCCTAGCATTTAGGTCCCAAGCTGGGGCCATTTCATTTTAAATATAGCAGCAACAAATTGTTGTGTGTGCAACTGAATTGATCGGCATATGGGCCGAGCATGAGCGGCCTGGGGCCTGATCCAATACCTATTGGAATCAGTTCCGCATGGCTTCAGTGTAAACAAGGCTCCCCCCTCGGAGATGCTGAGCATTCTCAGTTCCCATAGACTCCAGTGAGAGGAGGCTGCTCAATTCAGGGTCAGACACAGAATCCCTGGATTTGCATCTACAACACTTCCTCACATGGAGTCACTGGGACAACTCCTGTGAGCAAGTTGGTAGGATTGGGCCCTTAGACTGTTATAATTACAGCCCAGATCTTTCAAGCTCATTTGCACCTATCCACTAAATTAATAATTAACATTTACATAGGCAGATTAGGTCTTCCCCTCGTTCATTTTGGAGTGTATAATTAAAAAATGATTGCCTTGCATGTCCTCCACATGTCTTTAATTCCCTATTACAATTATACAGGAAGTAATTTTCCAGTTATGATCATTTGCATAAGTAAATGTGGCTTAGTGTAAACAGTTAGCATTATGTTATTGCATGAAGACGTTTAATTAATCCTCTAATTTTCCTAAAGACTGCTATATTAATAAGGGATGGTGCAATGCTGGGGCTTTCATTTGTGTCACAAGTTGTGTTGCTAAAAGAAGAAGGGGATGTATGTGTGTAAGTGATAGAAGGAGGTGTGTATATGTGGCAGAATGGTGCATCTGTGTACAAGTGGCAGAATTTGTACACACACAATTAATTTGTTCTGGTTGGCTAAGTGTTTTTTCTGTGCTCCAGAACTTGCCTTCTTGTAACAGTAGCCTAGGGGAAAAACCCACATCACTCACTGTTAACACTGTGAATCTACTTGTTCCTCCAAATTGCATGGAAGCACCTTCATCAATATTTCCAAAAGGCAAAAGAAGTCAAAACTACATGGTCAGGTCCCTAATTTTGTTTTAATGAAGTATCAGAGGGTATCGTGACACAGACTGTGATTGATTAATAATGATTTTGTTGTTCAGACTCTGCCCCAATCTTTCTTTGAATTTTATTTTTTTTTAAATGTTTTTAACTGTGGGACAAAAATACCCATTCCACCTAGCACAATCTTTCGTTTTGGGTGTTTCTGGTAACAATGTAGGGTTCTAAAAATTTTTTATATGTAAATAAAAGAAGTCTTCTTTATTACTCATTAAATTACCAGAGATGCTTTTGCAGTTTATTCTTAAGACATGATCCAGCAAACATATGTTGGTAAAAGGTTGCTTAGGTTTCCACGGCATCTGAAGCTGTCAGCATAAATTCACTGATTTTGTTTTATCAAAGGATAAGCAGCTCTTGTAAAACTCAGACAGTTTGGGCACCTAAGAAATAGTCACATAAAAGAGGCTTTTTAGGTTTGGGGAGCAATGCTATTTCCTAGCTTACAACATTCTGAGAAGAAATTTCCATCATTTAAAGCTGAGCAAATCATTTTAGGCAGCCTACGTACATAAAGGTGCTTGGTCTTCTCTGACCCAACCAGCAACATGCACCTCCAAATATTGCTGCTAGGTTTATAATTGACAATGAATGATAAGTGCAAGTGAACAGAGATTGAGCTCGGCTCCAAAGTAGAATCACGATCCCAGCTCCTTTGTACAACGTTGTTCTTATTGCAACAGAAGAGGGGATGTGTCTACCCAGAGAGCAAGGCCTTTAGGCGTTTAAGCACGAGTAGCCCCATTGCCACATCACCCTACCTGACCCTCCTCTTCTCTGAGTTGTCCCTCCCTCCCGCAGCAGCCTGACACCTCCATCCTGGCCCATGAGCACCTACACCCACCTCCTCCAAATCTTAGTGAGTGGCACAGGGGCACAGTGCCACTTAGGTCTGACCCATCCAAAAAGTGGCCAGGCCATAGGCCAGGTGGCCCCGGTAGCTCCACGCCCTATGGCACACTATATAAAGTGACCGGTCGTTTTGGGTGCTTCTATTTTGTAGGTGCCCAGCTTGAGACACCATGCAGAGCTCTGATTTTCAGAAGAAGGATGCTCAGGACTTTCTGAAAAACAGGATTCTTTAAGTTGTGTCAAGCTGGGCACCCAAAAAAATAGAGGCAGTCAAAATCCCAATTCACTTTGGCCATTACACTTACATAATATGGAGAGAAAATTCATACTTAAACAGGACTGATTGGCTGATGGTTTTAGAATGCAGGACACAAAGGGATCTAGCCACTTGTGAGCGATGCCACATTTATTTTATTTAGGTCATCAGTAAGTGCCTGTCTCACACTCTGGGCACTTTTACATAAGTATAAAACTAATGATTGTACCTGCCCTGCCGCCGCCTCCCTAGGGCTCCAGGGATGATTTAAAGGGTCCAAAGCTCCAGTAGCCGCTACCACCCCGGGCCCTTTAAATCACCACCCAAGCCCCACTGCTGGAGCCCTGGGGTAACAGCCGTGGGGCTCTGGCGGTGATTTAAAGGGCCAGGGGGCTCCCGGCTGCCACTACTGCAGTGGAGCCCTGGGCCCTTTAAAGCTCCGCCAGAGGCCGGGGCCCCCTCCGATGGTGATTTAAAGGGCCCAGGGCTCCACTGTGGTAGCAGCAGCTGGAGCCCTGGGCCCTTTAAATCACCCCTGGGGCTCCCAGCCACCTCTGCAGCTGGTAGCTCCGGGGGTGATTTAAAGGGCCCAGGGCTCCCAGCTGCTGCTACCACAGCCCCACCCCTGGGCCCTTTAAATCCTGATTTAAAGTGCCTGGGGATTTAAAAGCCCGGCCTCTTCCAGTAGAGGCCACGCCTCTTCTGGTTGAGGCCCCACCCCCTCCTAAGGACTCCGGAATACTGGTAAATCCTTTACGTTACTTTCACCCCTGGTCTTGGCCCAACAGGAAAGGAAGTGGTGTGGGGGGGACAGCCAGGACGAAGAGGAGCAGCAGCCTAGGTTACAGCAGACTTATCTGTCGGGCTGTATTTTGAAATGAGCAGGGAGAGTGCTCCTCTGTCCTTCTGCCTGTCCGATAACAGTTCTGTTTACAAGGGAGCAGCAGTTCTAAAAATACTTAGGTGAGTGCTTTACCGGCCAGATTCTGATCTGAGTTACACCAGAGTAACTCCAGGGCAACTCCAGTGACTCCGGCAAAGCTACTCCAGATTTACATCAGTGTAACTGAGATTAGTTGAACAGGAGCCCCGTAAGAGTGCCTATGCCAGAGGACCTTGGCATGGAAGGAGAGCTCTTGCTTTTGCAGGCTGCCAGCCACTTGCTGTTTGAAATCCAGGATTTGTTCCCACTTGCAGTGGGACATGCTTGAGGCCCTTACTACAATCAGTGCTCACCATACTTGCCGTATGCTTCCTATGGTCAGAATCTGGCCTTAACCATCCAGTGTTGTGCAAACATTAACCAATCAGTTCTCCAGGCACCCCTGTGAATTATAGAAGCAGGAGAAGGATGGTCTCATGGCTAAATAACTGGCCTAGAATTAAGGAGCTCGGAGCTCTACCCTCAGCTCTGCCAGAGACTTCCATGCGGGGGTGTTGGAGCAGGATTTTATAATTGTACTATGAGAATTAATGTATGATTTGATTTCATCCTGCCAGCCACCCTTTTTGAATAGCAGAAAGGAATGACCCTCTGGGACTGTGGAATTCGGTTTCCCATATGCATTACAAATTGAGCCCTTTTTAGTTCTTTGTTTTAAGGTTTTGTTTGTAAAAGACAGGGGATCCTGTACTGTGTCTATGTTAAGTAAATTAGAGGAACGTTGAAGGCCTGGGCCTGAATGTGAATTGTTTTGGTTAAACCGTGCTACGTTTTATAGTTTACAATGTCTTTTTGCTCAATATAAAATACTACTGTTTGTATTCTCAAAGGTCTCGGTAAAAGACTGTTTGTGTAAATGAGAAATGCATGCATCAGAAAAAGACAAGGTGTAAAGGCCATTGTTAACCAGTTAGTCAAAAAAGGAAAAGCAAAGACACTTATCAAAACTTAGTAACACCAAAAAACCATCAACGCGCAGCCATGATTGAGGAAGGGCAGATTGACGACCCTGAGGTAGAGGCTGGCGCCCCTAAAAACAATTAATTAAATCAAATCTGGGACAAAATAACTCTGTCGGAGGAATGTTACATCAAAAAATATCAATTAAGGAGTAACCGGTCATAAACTGACACAGCAAAATCCATAAACAAACAAAAACAACACGCACCTATAAAAACAGGGTGCTTTGCCCTGGAACTTTGGGTTAGTCTTGCCACTACTCCCGGAGCATTGGATCGCAAGCAACAGAGCCCAGCTCCCTTCTGCAAGCAATCTGGCTGGCCCCTAAATTAATCCAGACTCTGGACTGGTAACTATAAACATCGACTGGCAGGACTGTGTGCATGGTGTGTGTGTGTGTGACTAAAAAGCATATGCTAACAGCTAAATGCGGTGTGTTGCCTTCTCCCCTATAAAAGATCTCGTGTGCTTTGTTTAAGCATAACAGGGGCAGGGTAAGGAACTAATGATTAGTTATACTGCAGGACTGCCCAAAGCCCCTGTCAGAATTGGGATCCCACAGTGCCAGGCACTGGATAGACACTCAGGTAAATCTGCTTCTCAGTCCCAAAAAGTTACAATCTATTTTGAAACCGGATGTAGGGAGCGAGTATGACAAACAAGGGGAGGGAAGGGGGAGGAGCACAGAGGGGGCGTCAGTAAGAGCACAGGGTCCTGAAGACCCCCTCCGTAAGGTTCACAACTTGATGGCTGCAGATCATTGGGAAAAGGGTGGGTTTTTTTGTGTGGGGGGGTGTTAATTAAGTAACTAAAACCAGCTGTTCTCAAATGCTGCACAATCTAGCTACATCCCTGCTTCCCCACATGGTGATAATGAATGAATCCTACCAGTGGTTACCTACCTCAGAGAGATGTTGCAAGTTTAAATGATCATTTGTAAAGTGCTTTGAGATCCTCCAATAGAAGGCGCTATACAAGGGCAAAGTATCATTATTCCCCATTTTATAGAGGGGGAAACAAAGATGTTAAGTGGTTTCCCAGAGGCCATACAGCAAACACAGCGTTAAGATTAGAGCTCAGGAACTCCTGGTTCCTACTCTCTTGCTCATTCCACTGGACCAGTGTTTCTCGATGACTGGTCCCCGAGATCTCCCTGACACAATTTAAGAAGGCAGCAAGCCGGTCCCTGGTATCAAAAAGATTGAGAAACACTAGACCATGCTGCCCCCCTAATGAAACATGCTAGCTCATCAGACTGCTTGATCGTTATTCACCGATATCGTAGCACTTCCACAGGCGCAGCAATCCAGAAGCCAGTCTATTCTTAGAGGACAGCTTGCTTTTACTAAAGAACTAAATGGACCTGCTGAAGATAAGCTATTCCTCGATTGGCTGAAGGGCACCTGACCAATCAGAAAGCAGCAGGGAAATAATGGCCCAGTGAACACTGCAACGTACCAACATCCAGCAGATGGGAGGGTTACACCTACTGCAATTGTTTGGCAAGAAGTGAGGTCAGTGGATAGGTCGTTATCACAGGACCAGGATTTCCCATTTTTACAGAAATGGGAAATTCAGCTTTATATTTATTCTCCAAATGATTAAGAACGGCTGTACGGGGTCAGACCAACAGACCCTCTAGCCCAGTACCCAGTCTTCTGACAACGGCCAATGACAGGCACTTCAAAGGGAACAAACAGAACAGGCAATCCTCACACACACCCCTTGCCTCAGAAACAGTGCTGGGTTTCATTGCATGGAGAAAACCTTTTTTCTCCCCAGACTTGGTGAAAGCTGCAGTTTGCTCCCTGGATACGTTAATATCGGTTGGAGGAAGTGTCAATTTTCTGGCAGCTCGGTCTCTATTTTTGGAAGCGTCCCAAGGCATTTCAAGACTGAAAATCCACTGCCGTGCTTTGCTTCTGATCAGGATAACCCTTCAAACTCCGAGCTCAAACAGGAATCGATAGTGCTTGGTGACCTCTTGCACCGGCGCTTCTGTCTGGTACGACTCATGTGCCTCAAGCTAAGCTCCCTCCTCTTAACCTGCTGAGACCAAGGCTGAACAATCATACTTGAGCCTGCCTTGAAGTGATGCAGGCAAGCAGATGAAATAAAAGCAGTGACTGCCTTTTCAGTGGGGCTCCTTCGAGCGGGGGGCTTGATCTGCTTGGGCAGTTTTGGTAGGCAAAGCAGAAGCGGTTGGGTTTGTATTGCTGGCTCAAAGACAAAGAAAGTGACGCTTCCTGGGCAACCATCAGCTCTCACTTATACCAGAGTAAATCCAGAGGAATGCCACGGATTCCCTCAAGCTCAGGTGTTGGAAACTGTGACTGAAATTAGGGGCTGTGCTTTCAGGGGGCACAGCGCACACAGGTGAAAAGGCGGCTTGTGCCCTCCAGTTCTGGGGTACGTGTCCTCCAGTGTAATTCAGAGCAGCCTTCGTAGCTGCTCTAAATGCCCGTAGCTTCCTGAGCTGCCCGGAAGCCTGGTAGGAGGGTGCACTATTAGGATTCCCCTCCTGCCCCAGGCATGTCCCCTCTGGCCCACCCCCTGTGCTGAGGCTTGTGGGGAGACCTGTGTAGTACCACCTAGTGCAGCCCTATATTAGTACCCAGACTGGGGCAGGTCTCTGTGGCCAACTCCAGGGCTTTTCAAGCCCTTGTATGCCATTACATTGACGGGTTGTAGCAGACAGGGGGAATCCCGGTGTATGTATTGTACTGCTGAAGCACCAGGGGTCTAGCCAGGCTCCAAGAGCGCGAGACCGTGGCTGCTGTTAGCAGTAGTTGTTATAGACTAGCACCCTGCTATGGGATTTTAACTGTGAAACTCACATGCTTCCTGTGAACCACTTTGAGCGGTTACGGCACTAGCCTAGGACTGGAGACCTGGGTCCAGTTCTCTGCTCTTCCACCAGCTTCCTGTGTGACCTTGGGCAAGTCACGGAGGGAACCGTGCCTCAGTTCCCCATAGAGAGAACAGCACTGCCCTGTCTCATAGGGTTGGTGTGAGGATAGTGCATTATAGACCGTGAGGTGCTCTGATACTACAGTGAGGGGGCCAGATAAGTACCTGGGATGAATGAGCTGGTCTAATCAGAGGGGTAATAGGTGATGAACATTGCCTGTAGGTGTACAGGTCTATACAACCCTGGTGTTCTCTAGGGTTCATTCCCAACCACGCAAAGGAACCTGCTACTTCCTAAGGGAGCTCTTTAGCTCACAACCTAGACACGGATGGGACAAGGTTCTAGACCTGATTCCCTAGGTGGGTGGGGGCAATTTATTTGGCAAATCTCTTGCCTGAAGCACCTGGATTCATCACCGCATTCTCCCCTCGGAGTCTGCTATGAACCAATCCCCTGGCATGGTACCAGTGTGTCATTGCAGTACCCGCTTTTCTGTAAAAAACAGGTCCTTGGAAAATGGTCTTGCTAATCTCAGTGCCTTGGCCATATTCCAACAGGGCTAATATCGTTACAGTTACCAAAATTCCTTCCTTCCTCATATGGCAATTTCAAATGAATCTAGTACTTCCTGTCCTCAATTTTTCTATCCAGGTTTCCTCTCAGAAGTGACTGCATTTCACTGGTGGATGAACTGCCTATCAGTTCACTCTATAACCAGGAGGATAAACCTTAAAGTACAAAAACGAACCAAACATACATATATGATCGCTTTGGTCTGTGGACCAAGAAAGGAGTCTGACCTTCAGGCTAGAACAAGAAACCAATACAAGCAAGAAAGCGGAGAGCTAATATCTGGCTGGCTTTTTAACTTGTGACTATTAAAGGATCTGATAGCAATGGCTATTCATACTCCCCAAAACCCCCTCTCATTCCTAGGCAAAATAGCACGAGGTAAGAAAGAAACATCAGCTCAGACAGAGCTTCCACTGTTATCTCTTCACAATGCTCTATATTTACATTTATTTTATAGAGGGGGGGAAGTGGTGCACACTTCAGAGGTCCCTAAATATGTGTGTGTGTGTGTGTGTGTGTGTGTGTGTGTGTGTGTGTGTGTGTGTGTCTTTCATTTTTACTCATTCATCTATTCTGCCAGGTGGGGAAAAAACTAGAGACATCCAGTTATTTCAAAGCATTTAGCTACATTCATTCAGTAATAAGATTACCAACCAGCCAACCAACGCTGGGACAGAATAGCGGGCTTCTCTCTGTTTAGTGTTATTTTATATAACACTGAAACCACATTTCAATATTCTATAGTATTTCCTAATCTTAAATGTAAGCTATAAAGTTAATTCTGACCTTCATTATTGTCGCAAATTCTCTTAACAATTTTCTTGTAGTGAAGCATGTTTACTTAACTATAAAACTGTGAGAAGCTCATGTTAATATACTAGGGATTTCCTCTGTTCCTAAAATTTATGCAAACTACCTTTTATCAGCTTAGTAAATACAGCTTGAAGGTTTTTGCAGGTTTCAGATTTTTCAGCTGTTACCTTCTTTGCATTAGGCGGTCTAGATTTCCCCTTAAGCCTAAACTTACATGATCTTTCCAAATACTAACAGTTTTCATTTGCAGCTTTTAGGTGATAGGATCTGCAAAGATTTTAGAAACCTTTTGTATGTGGAACAAAACACTCAAGTGCAACCAAAGGAATTGAGTTGTTCAACTTTCTGAATGCCGGGCGTTAAGATGGAGGGTGTTTGAGCGGTTAACCATGGTTATCAGCCTGTTCCCCAAGGACTCCCCTGCCGCCTCCCCCCCACTTTTTATTAAGTTTAGCTTTTTAGATACTGGGCTGGCTATGAAAAACAATTGACATCAAGTCTGTCAGAGCATTTTGACACAGGGCAGCTGATTTCCTTTCTTTTTCATGCGTCTCAAAAATGAGCTCTGCATAAATGTTTTCACATATCTGCTCTCAACCCATTTTGACTAAACATCATCAGAAGTTGACTTCCACCATCTAAGTATTTTGACATGTGCTGACACAGTCCCCCTTTTCCCCTCTGGTACATGAGTCAAAATATTTTAATAAGGGAGCACAATGTGCTTTACATTTAAATTCTTGTGACCATTGCCTTTTGGTGAGTAGCTACTTGGGAAAGCTCTTCAGTGCCAAGGTAATCTGCATTCACCTGGCTTAGCAGAGGAAATTCAGCCTCAAGTGTCCCACAAATTCCAAGAGTTCCTTCTCGAGGGAAAACACACAACGCAGTTATCGCACACTCAATTAACAGGATTCTTCTTCCCATTGGGTTCATTCATGGGCTGTTCACGGGCCCATGCTGGGCAGGAAAAGAAGGAACTCCCCTGAGTAGGCTACCCCCATTGGCAATCTGTGCCTGGGGAGAGCAGATGAGCTGCTACTCCCCTTCCAATGCAGGTGGGCAAGGAACAAGCAGAGACTTGCACAACGCAGCATAGTCAAGCTGATGCCAAGGGGGAAGCAAGCTGTGCTGGGTAGAGGGGTGATAGAGTTTTGTTCTACCCTCAGCAAGAGAGCAACTGGGGTGGTCTGCTCCTCGGAGAGCACAACTATTCACTGCCTCTTACTCAGGGCTTGTGGGATGTAAGGGCTGTATAAACCCTTTGATGTCTGCTATATTCAATACAGTGGCCCTCCCTTCACCACTAGATACTTGGTTAGCTGTGGTTTCCATAGTTAAAAAAATAAAAAGAGAGAGAGAGAGAGAGAGAGAGTCTTTGATTTTTTGTTTGTCAGAGCTGTATATTAACCTTCGTGCCTGAAAATGCTCAGCTGTTTAAGCCGTCTGCTAAGAGACGTGCTGACCGGTTGCCAATAGTTCAGGTAACGCCAATGAGATTCCCATTAATAGTGCCAAAGAAACTCTTCCACCTAAAGTTCAAGTGCGTGAATCCATTTGTCAGGAGCATGCCAAGGAAAGGAGGGAAAACGTTCGGTCACTGATGGGTGGAGTAGCCGTGACCCCAGCTGCACTGATTTTTGCCGAGCCACGAAGCTCCAGGCAACTTTCTTTAATGTCTTGTCTCGGATGAAATCTGGAACCAGTCAGCTGAAAGCTCTCCACACCCAATGGCATCAACCTAACAGGGTTATTGGCAGAACCTATCATCTTCAATTCCAACAGGAGGAGGTATTTATCACGGCCACATTAACGCCAATGAACTCGCTGTGGTGACCGTAAACTCCAAGTAAAGGAAGATCAGAGCTGCTCCAGACTGTTCAACCTCCTGGCAAGACCAGGCAAACAACCCTCTCAAAGCAGAGCTTCCACTAGTGAATTGACTGTCGCTGGGCATTTCTACTGGCACTTTACTTTGAGAGAGGACCGAGTGGAGTTGCAAATGACCCTCAGATGACTTTGATTTAGGCCCCAAATTGAAGCAGCCACCAGGAGGGCAAAGGGAAGTAGGAAAAGGGGAACAAGAACATTGGGGGGAGCTTTCATGAACAGAGGGAAGAAGCCATGGAGAGGGAAGGAGAAGTCACAAGAGCCACAGGGTGAGCATACAGTGTGGGGGAGGCATAGGGGGAACCAATGCAGCAGAGAGGAGCAGCACTTTTTCAAACAAGCTGAGGAGTTGAAGGGTTTTCCTGAGTAACCCACTGGTCAGCCCCCTCTGTCCAGTACACAAAGGACACGGGTCCGGTGCATCTCACTCAGGGGGTTGCTGTCTCAGCCCCTGCTGCTGGACACAAGGTATCCGCATTCTGCGCATGTGAGGTTATTTTTTCCTCTCTAATTCTTCTCACCTATCTAAGCAGCAAATAATCTAGAATGAACCAGAATGTAAATATGCACCTCCGGCAACCCCCAAGACCCTACACCCACCTACAAACACTGCCCCCGCTTATTGGGAGCATTGTCCTTGGCCTATGTCTTCATGATGGCAAACTAGGCTGCCTCCCCACTGCCCAGAGACAGCAACAGTGAATTGGGCATAGATCTAGCAGGTAGAGCTTCTTTGTGAGGCTTCAGGTGGTGAGATATAGAACAGCAGCCAGACTGGGTCAGCCCAATGGCCCATGTAGCCCAGTATTCTGGCTTGCCACAGCGGCCAGGTGCTTCAGGGGGAACGAACAGAACAGGGAATTTCAAGTGATTCATCCCCTGTCACCCAGTCCCAGCTTCTGGCAGTCAAAGGCTTTGGGACACTCAGAGCCTGGGGTTGAGTCTCTGATCATCTTGGCTAATAGCCATTGATGGCCCTATCCTCCAAGAATTTACCGAATTCTATTTTGAACCCACTTATACTTTTGGCCTTCACCACATCCCCTGGAAACAAGTTCCACAGGTTGACTGCGTTGTGTGAAGCAGCACTCACTTATGTTTGTTTGAAACTTGCTGTTTATTAATTTCAGTGGGTGACCTCTGGTTCTTGTGTTCCATGAAGGGGTAAATGACACTTCCTTATTCACTTTCTCTACATCATTTGTGATTTTATAGACCTCTGTCATAGCCACCTCCTCCCCGCCCCAAGAGTCTTCTCTTTTCCAAGCTGAACACTCCCAGTCTTTTCAATCTCTCCTCACACGGAATCTGTTCCATAACCCTACTAATTTTTGTTGCCCTTTTCTGCACCACTTTCATTTCTAATATACCTTTTTTGAGATGGGATGACCAGTATAGCACACAGAATTCAAGGTGTAGGCGTACCATGGATTTATATAGTGGCACAATTATAGCTGTCTTATTATCTGTTTCTTTCCACACAGTTACTAACACTGGTAGCTTTTTATTTTTATTTTTTTTAAAACACTGCTGTTCTATATTGAGTAGATATTTTCAGAGAACTATCCACAACGCCAATATTATTTTCTTGAATGGTATCAGCTAATTTAGACCCCATCTTTTTGTATGCGTATTGGGAAACATAATCCCAATTATACATTACTTTGCACTTATCAACATTGAATTTCATCTGCCATTGGGATGCTCAGTCACCCAGTTTTGTGAGATCCCTCTGGAACTCTTTGCAGTCTGCTTTGGGCTTAACACTCTTGAGTAATTTTGTATAGTCTATAAACTTAGCCACCTCACTGTTTACCCCTTTTTCCAGACAATTTATGAATATCCTTAGCTATACAACCATAGACCCTGATTCTGCAAAGACTTACACAGGTGTTATACCACTCACCTCTCAGAGCACCCTCTCATGGCAAAACCTAGCATTGCTATGCTCTGCCTCAGTTTCCCCACCACCATTTTCAGCCTGTTTTTGCCATTGCAATGACTTGGCCTTTCAGCTAAGTCATTAACAAGTGTCCACCCCTTCCTGGGAAGCCAAGTGCAAATCACACAACACATAAAGTCTTTCCCCCACTCTCAAACTGGGCCCATTCCCTCCTTCCCAAGGGGTTTGTTTTCTCTTCTCTAATTCAAGCACTCTTTGCCCCCCCTCTCAGGCTCCTTGCCATCTCTCCTGTCAGCCCTTCCTAGGCTTATCTCCCTGCACTTTCCCAAGCAGCCACTCTCATGTCTTCCTACCTGGAATCTGCCACAGGCCTCTTTCTGCTTTGTACTCATCTCTCCACTCAATTCTGCTGGGCTTTCCTCTTTTGTCCCTGAGTTCTAGTCCACCCATAAGCCTCTAACTCCTTGTGGACTCAGTCTTTAAACATTTCACCAGTTTCTTTGGGCTTTAGTGCCCCACTCACTTAGGTTTGCTCAAACCCACCTGTTTTCCTCCCCCCACCAGTATTCAACTGCTGGGCTTTCCTCCTCTTAAGTCCCACACCCTCACAGGTGTAAGAGGTAGGGCTAATTGAACAGGGCTGACTGGCCACAGGCCACCCTGTTCCAACATGCTTAACTTTTTTACAGGCTCAGGGCCTAAGGCAGACTAAGGGGCCAGGAAGAGCTCCCACTCAGGAGAGCTGTTCAAAAACGCAACGCATGTGTCTTAAAATTAAGAGAGAAAAAAAAAGTCCCGTAGCCTTGCTCTGCCTTTTAAAGGTGGGGCCGATGTCAAAAACTGACATTTTAATATATTTTTTTTAATTTGGGGAGAGGGTCAACATTTGAAAAAACTGACTGCCCTACAACTGGAAATGAAAAACAGAGGAGGGGTGTATGTGTGGAAAAGGTGGACATTTCATGCAAATTTTGTCAGGGTGGGTTTTTTTGTTTGTTTTTTGTTGTTGTTGTTTTGGTGGGGGTCAAAATTCAAATTTTTGTTGAAAAATCAAAATTGAGAAAATTGTGACCAGCTCTACTTGGATTTGTTGATCCAGCTACATTTTTTGTATACATGTGTTTCTTGAAAGCATGAACCCAGCCTTAGTTGATTAAAAGGCACAATGAAATAATTATCCACTCCATATAAAGCTTCTTCCATCCAAGATGCCCCATATGCTCCTCTACCTGGGAGAAGCAAAATGTTGTGCTTGCTCCACTGGTCTGAGAGGGTTCCAAGGACGACATTATCGTTTCTGGCTGGAGGGCTCAGCAGATTGGTATGGGACAGTGTCTTCCATCTCTGAGTCATTTGTTCAAAGTCACCATGAGTTGATAGTGACTGAAAACTGTTCCCCTCCACCTGGTTGCTGCATGGTCTCTGTAAAATCTGTTTGGTGGTCTCAGTTTGAAAGAACTACTGGTGTCTTTCTGGCATTTTCACCAGAGATTGAATGGGCATTGACACTGAGCGAAAGGGTCAGTGTTGAGGCTATTAGGCTGTTTAGTGTAGGACACCAGCTCTGCCCTTGGCCATGTTGAGAGGCAGTGTGGCCTAGTGGATAGAGCACACTGGATCTCAACTGGGACTCAGAAGACCTGGTTCTGCCCCTGACCTGCTGGGTGAGGTTGAGCCAGCCACTTCACCTGCCTGGGCCTCAGTTTTCCCATCTGTAAAGTGGGTATAAGGATGCTGCCCTTCTTTGTAAAGTACTTTGAGACCTACTGATGAAAGGTGCTATAAAAGAGCTAGGTATTATTACTATTATTGAAAGTAAATAGAGCAGTTTAATCCTCAGTTCTCTCAGTTTATGAGCAATAAATTCTAATCTCCCCACACACTCACCCACACCACAACAATTTGACCACTCCTATTCCTGATCTCTACAAGGTATTAAAGAGGAGATCAGTAGGAGTCAAAGAGAGACATCAGTGGCAAATAATTTGGCAAGTAAGTTCTTGTTACAGTGTTTATTATGCACCACAAACAAGGACTCTGTTCAGGCATGACATGGAGAGTAAGGCGACAAAATAAAGACAGTCTCACAAATATAGGGCTGTACACATGCCCATTGGCCCCTAGGGAGAAGCAGACTCATAGCCATTCAGCAATTCTACACTCCACCAAAGGCCCCAGTTTAAAGGAATACATTAAAAGTCCTGGGCAATCTCGGTGAAGGGTGTGATTTTTCAAGGGTGCTAAATTCATTTAGACACTTAATTCCTGCTGACTTTGTGAAAGGCACACCCAGCTCCCATCGAAAGTATGGCCCGACATTCACTTGCATCTCCCAGGAGCTTTTCTGCCTCCAGTCCTGCTACTGCCAGATGTTCAACGCTGCTGTGACTCTCTGCAACCTGGAGCACACCCAGGCAAGGCAGGAGGTTCTCAGGCACATATGCCCCCATCTATCCCAGTCTGTCGAGTTTACAGACCCTGGCCCTCCAGGACTAGGACACCCACGTGTGGGAGGCCATGCTGGTCCCAAAGCAGATTGCTGTAGGGATCTAGAATCTGGCTACCCCAGACGGCTACAGGTCCACGGCTAACCAGTTTGTTGTTGGCAAGTCCCCAGTGCTGGGATTGTGGTGGTGGAGGTTTGTGAGGTGATCAGGACGGTGATTTACTCAAAGGTTGTGGCATAGGTGCTGACTCCGTCAGTGCCCCAGGGCTCAAGAACCCACGTAAAAAAATAGGGGGTGCTCAGCACCCACAGGGCCGGATTAATCTTTTTTTGGCCCTAAGCGCCCAGACCTTGGCCCCCCTTCTCAGTTCCACCTGTGCTCCACGCCAAGGTCCCATCCCACTCAGCCGCTTCCCCCTGAGCCCCGCCCACCACTCTGCCCCAAGGCCCTGCCCCTGCTCAGCCTTTCCCCCAGCAGCCCCACCCATGCTCAGCCTCTTCCCCGAAGGCCCCGTCTGCTGTTTACACAGCAGGGAGCAGGGGAGAGGAGCACCCCCTGGCAAAATCAAAAGTCAGCGGTTGTGGGCATAAACAATGGCCCTGAAACAATTGCTGGTTTGGAGAGAATGGGCTTCCCAAACTGAGCAGGGGCTATCAATAGAGCTCATGTGCCTGTAGTATGCCCACCACAAGGAGCACGAGTACAGAAACTACAGAGGATACTACTCCAGTGTTATGCAGGCTTTGGTCAGCCACAAGGGCAGGTTCACGGACACGAGCACTGTCAAGGTGCACGTTTTCAGGGTGTTCCAGGGCTCAGGATTTTACCTTTGTGGGGAATGGGGGACATTAGTCCCATCAAATCACATTATTATAAATGGAGTCACCGTCCCACTGGCATTCTAAGGGACCCTATGTGCCCCTTTTTGCTACGGCTTATGAAGCCATGCCCTGACCTCGGAAGGCCTGGCAAAAGGAGGTGTGACCACACAAGCAGTCGTTCCAGAAGGGTGGCTGAATGTGCATTTGGCAGATTGAAATCCCTGTGGCGATGCTCAGAGCCATCCGCTGCCAGTGTCAGCATTGCCGCCCATTGTTTTTGCCTGCTGGGGTCTGCCCAATGAGTGCCAGGACACAGGTGAGCCATTGTGCAAGGAATGGACTCAAAACACTGCTAGACTTCTAAGCCAGTACACAGCCAGCAAGAGCAGCTGTCATTACTGGAGCAGGGTCCATGCACTCAGTGGAAATCAGGGATGCTGTGTGCACCAACATAATGGGTTTGCATGGTCCAATGGGTGAGGGGGGGGAATAGAAATGGGGTGTACAGTGTGTGTACAGTGTTATGAACAAACAGGGAATGAAATAGTATTTGTATTCTGCATTTTGTGTACTCAGGCCCTGAGCCTCACCACGCAGTTTATAGAATCATAGGACTGGAAGGGATGTCGAGAGGTCTCCTACTCCAGTCCCCTCACCTGCACTCGATGCAGTGTGGTGATACACATGAAATGACGCATGCAGTTTACAAAAACTGGCCCTGTACTTAAACTCACCGCTTAGTTGTGTGCTTGATGTTTTAAAAGTAATGGGCTTTTTATGCAATTTAAACTTGTCACGTACTTCAAAGCACAGCTTACGGATTGCTGCGCTGACGTTCCTCCACAGTAAATGTAATAAACTGGGATAATGACACCTTAGTAAATACGGGATGCTTTACTTGTGAACAGTCATGTAACAGAAACTCACGCTGTTAAAAACCTGACAGGCAAGCCAGCTGCCAGCAAAGCCTCCAGCGCCACAAACAAAACCAGTGCGAAGCCCAGTGAGCGGCGGATGTGAGGAACTGCTGCGCACAATGGGACAAAACACGTAGGCTCTGTTCAGGGTGCTCAATAACTGTCACTATTTCCGAGTGTCCACCGTCTCGCTGTTCCGCTTGGCCCTTCTAGTGTGTTTCATGCGCATGGGCCGCCTGTGGACGGGAGTGGGGGACCTCTGGTGATCCAACTATTGGTCATTCCTTGTGACATAGGCCACCCAACCCCAGTGTTGTCCAAAGGGTGCCTGGGCTACAGGACGTGGTAGCATGGAGGGGACTCCGGCTGTGGGGCTGGAGCAGGATGTACACTTGACCTGGAGCTTGCAGACTCATTGACATGAGTGTGAACATCCTCTCAAACAGTTCTTTCTGCTGCGTTCGAGCTTCCTGCCTGAGTCTAAAGCCTGCTGCAAAAACTGCACTGCCCATCTCTCTTCATGCTGTCCAGCTTCTCTCTCCCCCCGGTATTCCAACTGCGGGGTGGCCTTCTGCAGGATCTCACTCATCATTTCATCTCCGACTTGCTTCTTTCTTGCCTGCGGCACCACAATCCGCCCCCAAGGCTCCTGGCTGCCTCTGTGCGCCCTTCCACTTCTTGCAATAGCAGGTTTTAAGCTGCTTGACTTGCTCTCTGCACTGCTGAGTGGTCCGGTGGCTCCCCAACGAACGCCACAAGCTTCGTGGGGATTTCTTTGTCCACATGTTCATTTCTTGGACTCTTACTGGAGTCCAAAGTCTCGCTCACCTCACAGCAGAGTTCTGCCGTGTTCCGCTGGCCAGGCAGAAGCACGCTTACTATAGGGCTTCTGCCTCTCGGTGGTCATAGATCACACCGGAGACTGTTAAATCTGTTTCCAGGTAAGCAGTCAGTGTGGGAAGGAGCCAAGGTAAACTCTGAGAAGCTGTTTTTTAACTTTATTCGAACCAAATGGGATTACTTCCGGTTCCTGGGAATCAAGTGGAAAGTGTTGGGGTAGGAGGACAATGAAACGCAGGCCCAGGGGAGCATGGGATAGCGTTGGCAGAATCGCCAGACATGAGTCCACTGGGACTCAGGCTCTCACCCAGCCCCCTGGGTAGGTACAAGGACCCGAGTGCTGAGGGCTGGTTGACTGGAGTCAAAGATTTGTATGTGGACGATAGGAGGGGTAGGGCTCAAACTTGAGCAGGAGCCCCAATTTACAATGCAGTGCAGCTATGCCCTTTTGTCCCTCTCTTGATATTCACCCCTCTTGTCAACTGTTGAGAACAGGCCACTTCCACCTTAACTGAATTGGCCTTGTTAGCACTGACCCCCCAACTTGGTAAGGCAACTCCCATCTTTTCATGCACTGTAAAATATATATACTGCTTACTGTATTTTTCACTCCATGCATCTGATGAAGTGGATTTTAGCCCACAAAAGCTTATGCCCAAATAAATTTGTTAGTCTCTAAGGTGCCACAAGGACTCCTCCTTGTTTTTTATATTGCTTTGTTCATCTACCTGCTAATTTGCCAAGGTCAGCCATTTGCAATCAGTCTCGTAGGGGCCTGATCCAAAGTTCATTGAAGTCAGTGGATGTCCTTCCATTAGTTTCAAGGGCTTCGGATCAGGTCCCTAGTTACTAATGTGTATTGACCATCTTCTAATATACAGCAGACTAGAACCTACTCTCAGATACTGAACACTAACAAACTATCAGGATCTAGCCGAGTTTCCCAGATCACAACCGTACCAGTGCGAAACACCCAATGCCCCCCCACTCACATAGAGAGACAAATATTCCAGCAAAAAAAACCATTTTAAAAGTTCCACTCATCCAATCAGGGAACAGAAAAAATCCCATGTGGACTATTTGTCCAATCAAAAGTCTTGAATTTTGAATATCAAACCGGCATGGACAAGCTACAACCCAAGAATTAGAATGATTCCTTTCTCCCCTCCTTTGTCTATTTAGATTGTAAAGAGCAAGGACTTCTACTATGTGTCCTTGCATCACCTAATACAATAGAGCCCAGATCTTGGTTGATCACTACCATAGCACAAACGGGCGGGGGGGGGGGGAATCATGGAAGTTAATTGGCGCATAACTTAGAGTAACAAATAGATTCAAAACATCCCTGTCTGTGAACAATCCATGAACTCAAAGAGACAGGCAGACTTTGTCCTGTTATCTATTAAGAAGTATTTGCCATGTCTTAGTTGTCATGAGACAGCCACTGAGTATAATGTAACTGGAGAGCACCATGACTCCATGAAAGAACGAACAGATGATTTTAATGAAATGTCTAACATAGCTTTCCTTGGTGGCTCGTGCTACCATTGTGCCTCCCATTTGAAAGCCCCTTCCATCCCCCATGGAGTGCAATATTGCAGATCAGATGCAATATGGCCTAAGAGTTCAAAAATCAGGAATCCCCCAGCCCCCCAGAATCATGAGACTGGCTTAGAAATCATGAGATTTTACAAAATAATTAATTTTAGGTGCCTTCCGGTTTTGGGGCCTTTAGGGCTCACAATTTCAAGCTTTTCTACAAATGTAGCCAGGAGAGCTAGAAATGTACTTTTATTTTGATAAAAGCTGAGTTTCCCACATATTCACATGACTCTAGGACCTGGGGCTTTAAGAAGAATCACCAGACATCACAAGATTTGCAGTAAAACAGAGCTGGCAACCAGATGGATGGAAAAAATGAAAGCTGCATTTGAACTGTTGCCTTTTCCTCTCCACGGGCATGAACTGATGTCACTTTTTATTAGTGCCACAAACTGCTTTCTGCCACAAGCCAAAGTCAGATGATGATAAGGAGGGGAAAGGGCTGTGGGGGTGTTTCTTTCCCTCCTTGTAGCCATATGGACAAAAAGGAAGAAACTGTCAGTTTGGATATTGGTACAAAGCCTTCCATGCAATCCTGATTACAGGGCAGGATGAATGACTGCTTGACACGAGCAAAAAACTCTGGCATTTTGTTCCCCCAGCTGGAGCAGTAAATCAAAGCATATAAATAGTTTCACACAAAGAAGAAAATGATGTTAAGATACAGGGAGGAGGAGGAAGAGGAAGGACAGAAGAGGGGTTGATCAGCCCCTTTGTGCTTGCCATTCTGCTTTCCCATCTCCCTCTTCTCTTCTGCTTTCTTGCTGAAACCAGATGGGTAACACTTTATGTAAGATTTTCCCTGGTTTCCTCACTGAACCTGCTTCCTGCTAAGACCCTGCAACATTATAGGAACATTTTTTCCTTCCTTCGTGACCAGGAGCTAATTGGCAGCTGGAGTTGCATGGTGTTTTAGGGCAGTGATGGCTCCTCGGGAACCATCCGGGATGGAATGGGCTCTGGTCAGGTTGCTGGGGAAGCCAGTTAGTGCTAGGAGCCAATGAAATACGCAATTTGGAAAAGTGACCAGGGGTTAGAAGTACTGAACCGTTCACGCAGCAAATTAATCTCCCTTCCCAAGAATGTTCACCAGCTAATCGGAATGTATTACCAACCAAAGCAGTTTCATAATGAAGCAATAAGACCCAATGAAGTTGATGTTATCATAGGATAATTGGCCATGTCAGGCAGCCAGATGCCCCAAGGTAAAAGCGAAAGCTGTTTAACTTACTGAGAAGGTCAATCAGTAGATAATGTCCATTTCCCATTAATTTATTGCCTTGCTGTATTCGATGTTTCACTGAAGGAGTTTTAGCAGTTCCATTCTTAATAGGGTATGTCTGAGTATTTCAGTCACACTCAGATGAGAGATAGGCCACCATCTCTTATTAAAGGTTTTTTTTCTTTTAGAGCAGTGGTTCTCAAACTTCATCGCACTGCGACCTCCCTCTGACAACAAAAATTACTACATGACCCCAGGAGGGGGAACCGAAGCCTGAGCCCCTCTGCCCCGGGCGGGGGAGCCAAAGTTGAAGCCCAAGAGTTTCAGCCCTAGGTGGAGGGCCTGTAACCTGAGCCCCGCCACCCAGAGCTGAAGTCGTCAGGCTTCGGCCCCGGGGTGGGGCTTGGGCTTCAGCTTTGGCCCCGGGCAGTGGGTCTCAAACTTCAGCCCCGGACCCCAGCAAGTCTAAACGCCAGCCCTGGCGACGCCATTAAAACAGGGTCACGACCTAGTTGGGGTCCCAACCCACAGTTTGAGAACCGCTGGTTTAGAGCAACAAATTGCCTTGCTGAAGTCACTGCCAGCTAGCAAGCGATGCATCTTAGAGCAGGAAATCTGGAGACAGCAAACCTTTGCCTACAGATATGATGCTCTAAGAATATTTGGCAGAACCTCTTATCCAGACTGTGCCCTGTGATAACAACTAAAGACCTATAATCCATGCGTAGCACAGTCCCCAGTGCAATCTGGGCTCCTCGCTTACACCAGGAGTAGCCACGGCTTCCCACTCCTCCTAGCCCTTAGGCATTTCAGGGGTGCTCTGGAGTCTTCCTCCCAGGATCCTTTGTGATAAACTCCTCTGGGCTGGGCAGCTATTGCATCTGCTTCCCCCGATTCTGCTTAATTGAGGCAAAAGAATCAGTTTCAAGTGTAATCGGCAACAGGTGCTTGCTTCATTCAGACCCAGAAGAGCCTGCCAAGGCAAGTGCAGCTTCGCAGGAGGCCAGCAAAGCAAGGTACTTGACAGATTTTCATTCCCCAGGCCTCACGCTTTACAGAGAAAGGGTCTCAGCATCCACCCTGCCACGCTGACTAGGCCATTCCTTTACTGGGCATGGGTGTCTCTGTTAGAACACCGCTTATCCTGCTGCCCATTGGAGCCTCTGGTCATTGCTGCTTTCACCAGCAAAGAAGGTTTACATTTGGATTTGTTTCTCTTTCATTAGAGAAGAGGCCTGGTCTGTGGCTAGGGCTGGTTTCCAGCAACTCCCGACTTCCCCTGCAGAGGAAGGCCAGTCACACAAACACCCTGCCTCAGTTTCCCCAAGTGAGGGTAACAATCTCTTTCTTTTTCAGAAGGGTGCTATAAGGATCAGCTAGTTAACAGCTGCCTCTGAACATAGAAATTGACAGAGCTTTTGAGAGACAGTCACCTGCTAAAATTCCTTTTTCTGAAAAAACAAAATAGCTCTTCCCTTTATGCTGAATTCTCCCGCTGCAAATCCTCTGGACTTTTTATTAGTGCCAGCTGCGAAGTTCCCAATCAAAAATGAGTGATCACCTCGCTACTGAAGAGGCTTAGAGAATAAACCGAGCTTTAAACAATTTGTAATTACTAAAGGGAGGGGGGAAAACAAATAAACCTTTTAAAAATCTAAGCTGGATGAACTCTTCCGCGGAACACAGTATTATCACAGTTTCAGTAACAAAAAATTCACACCCGTGTCTTGCACCAAGAGAAATCCAGGGACAGATGGTCACTGCAGAGCGGGAGCTACTAATACTAATCAGGAGCAATACGTAGGGCCAGACTCTGCACTGCATCTCCTGGGAGAGGAAGAACAGAAGGCCCAAGCCGGGTGGAGCAAGGGGCAAGGTGCTTTTGGGGCAGCTGCACAGGCTGACATGGCCCCTAGCGTTAGTCAGAACAGCCTCAGGGGCTCCTCTGCCTTACAGCAGCCTCCCCCTGGCTGCCTATGGACTGCAGCCCTGAACTCCCCTCCTGCCCCGATTTACCCCAGGATAGTCCCTACGCTTGGGCCTGGGGGGCAGTATAGGGCTGCTTACGGTCAGCCCTGTGCTGGGGAATTCTCCTCAGATCTCGTGACCTCTTTATAGCCCCATACACTGCTGAAGCGGCATTTGGGATCTAGGTGGGGACCCGAAGGTAGCCACCAGGGACCAAAACCTGAGAAGTGCTGGGTGTCTACTGCGTGCCTGCACCACGACCCAGAGTTCTTGGTCCGCTCAGCTGAGCGGCCTCGTTCTGGTGGGACTGGTGGAAGAGATATGTGGAGAGGGGGCCCTTAATAAATGAGGATAGGGAGGCAACACAAGCCCAGGGGTCAGCTTGGAAGAAGGCCCTGAGGTGGGAATGGGAGAGGAAGCCATCTCCTACTGACTCACTGTGTGCCTGTGGGTAAGTCACTCGGCCTTTCAGTAACTCAGTTTCCCTTTTGCACAATGGAAATAATCCCCCCCCACCCCAGACACATGCTGGCATTGTGAGCAGTGATGTCTGCAAGGTGCTGTAAGAAAGTACCACATGAATGCAAAGTGTTATTCGAACCCTGGGAAGCACAGCATAAGTTAGAAGAACCTCCCGCAGGGCTATTCTAATTTACACCCGGGCCAGGGAGGGTCCTTCATGGCCCCAGAATAGCTGGGCATGTAAAGATGGCTTTCCGCCTCCTTTACCTCACTTCCCTGTCTGATTTGAAGAAACGGAATAAGTGAGAATTGGACAAAGGAAGGAACAAAGGACCCAACTAAGAGCTGTTCTTCCAATAAAAGGAAAGAAAAACTAAGACCATTGAAAATTCAAGAAGGTCTGTTCTGAATGAGAGACTCCCTCAGATGACACAGACATAGAGGGGGAAATGTTGATGGTAAAATAGGTGGCGTCAGTAGAAATCGGCAATAACTGACACTAACGGCCATAGGCTGAAAGGGGAAAATGGGAGAGAAGGCAAGAGTTCAATATTTAGAAGTTATTGGCTGCACAAATTCTTACTCCTCCCAAGCCAAAGTGAAACCTTTCCAAGCCAACGCGTGTGGGGTTCACGCTCCAGAAAGATGCAGCATTAACAATGAACCCACGCATTGATCATAGATTCATAGATTCTAGGACTGGAAGGGACCTCGAGAGGTCATCGAGTCCAGTCCCCTGCCCACATGGCAGGACCAAATACTGTCTAGACCATCCCTGATAGACATTTATCTATTCAACAGAGGGGATGACGGGACAGTCGTGAGAGCTGTAAAACAACTCTGGGAATGCCATACAGGTTGCAAATAAAGCGAGCTGCCTCATCCCAGCAAGGTAATTATTTCAATCTCTATTGTTTCCCCCTTCAATGAAATAAATAGATAGTTATATATTTTTTAAAAACCAGATAGTTCTCCCAATCGCTGATGGAAGCTCCACTCACTTTCCAGCATTGACTCTCTTCCCAGCCCCAGGCTGATGGGTAATTTGCATAATTCAAGGTGTCAGTCCTAAACAGACCTAGCTTTAATTGGTTCAGTCATGCTTACAAGTTCAGTAATTAGCATGATCTATCCAGAGGTACCTGCCTGTTTCTATCCTGGAGTGCCCACCTCTTTCACCTGCCAATGCACAGCACTGAAATGTCAGCTTAGCCAAAAAGGTTTTAGCACTTCAAGAAAAAGTTCCTATAAATATGTTTAGGATGAGGTGCAGAGATGCTGTGACACACAAGGGGCCTTGCCCCTGGCTGGTGGGCAGAGTTATACGAGGAAAGAGGAAGCTGGTGAAAGGAGACAGCATCCTCTCTCCTCCAGGGGGTGAGTAGGTGGTTAGAACCCTTGTCATTTTAACTGACACGTTGTGGTTTTGAGTCTGTCGTTGTTGGAAGCAGGGCAAGCCCTGAGGAAAGGGATGTGAAGAGTCCCGTGGCTGTGACTTCATTGTCATTCCCCAGCGAGTGAGACTGCCCCCCAGCTTAGAATGGTCTGGAGTGGCACAGCTGTGGCGGGGATGAGCAATGGAGTGGGGCACATGGGGTCAACCACGAAGTGAGAAAGTTAACGACTCTCCCACTGCTCCTCTCACAAAGAGCACCAGGATGGGCTCCTGTGACAGAGACCTGGCAGTGGAAGGAAAGGGTTCTGCCTGCTATCAATACCCCACACGAGTAATTCTTCTTCGTGTGCTAAGGGCACTGTGTAAAGTGAGATGAGGGCAGTCAGCGCCTCGCTGGAGGCATTCTCCACCATGCAGGATAGGGCCCGAAGTGGGTCAGACTCACCTCCGCCCTCTGCAACATGTAATGTCCGACCACTCCCATGGGACTGTGTTGTCCTCCCCCATTTGGATTACAGTGCATGTTAATCCTAACACTACCATGCTAACTAATGGAGATGATCTTTTAGCTCAAGTGGTAGAGGGCTGTAGTTTTAGATCTAAAGCTCTGGGGGCGTGAGACCCCGGCATGCAGTTTTGTTGGCAACGATGTTGTCCATTTGCAACCAGGGATTCATTACAAGGGCAAAGAAAGAAACGAAAGCACGTAAACAGTGGGATTCTCTTTGCAATCACCACAGCCATCGACACATTAGCCCATGAGGAAGACTGGCCGGACCATAGTGTCAAAGAGAAAATGCACAGACGAAGGATCTCTTCCATATTCACTTCAGTCAGGTGTGTTTCATTCTAGCCCACTGACTCTCTAAATCATTTGCACACATGTATCCAGTGCACTTTGGAATATCCTTAAAAGTTTCACCTCTTTGTTGAATGTGCTGCTGATACCCTACACACACTAACAGACGCATGGGTGAATTCTTTTTATTTCCTGTTCTTAGGCAGAATAGGCTGCCGGCAACATTTCCCCTCTTTGCCCAGGATAACAGAAAGTGTTAATTCATCATGGGTCACCCCCTCACATTTGTCCATGGAAAGGAGAAGAGGTTGGGAAAGAAAAGCTTGTGTCAGCATGAGATACTGGACACACGTTGCAAACCAGCAGGCCACCCTTGCGAGAAGAGTGGCCCCCAGTAACGTAATGAAGGTCAGTGAGAAGGTGGAGTTGGTCCCATGCACACCTCCGTTGTGTATGTCAGACCTGCACTTGGGCTACTTGAATGCACCTGATAGTTTGGGTTTTTCTTTCACAAACTGCAGCTCTTTGAAAAAATATTCCAAAGATATAATTCCAACCGATCCAGCAAAGGCTAGTCATCCTATTTCCCAAAGTCTTGGTCTTTTTGAGACCCAAATGCTTGATCTAAGTAATACCCAATAAAGTTAATCGGACTCCTATTGACATTGGATCAGGCCCTCAAAGCGCTACCTGATGTTCTTGCTCATTTCTAACTCTATTGCTCACTGTCTATCCCTGACATTTCTTTGGCTTGTTCAGCTTCTAGAAAACAGCATCAGTTGCTTGCCTATTTACTAGCAGAGCTGTTTGGCAGAAACATATTGTGCAATATTTTTATTAATTCTGTACAACTTGTATAACACTACAGAGCAAGCAGACCGTGAATACTTCTCATATACAGAGAGTTCCCCGGTTAGAACTCACTACTCCAGCACAAAAAATACATACTATGGCATTCAAACACTGTCACTAAAATGGTGAAAACAAAATCTCAGTTTGGTCCATCTACATTTTGGTTGTGCTCTCATTTAGCTGAGAAATAGAAATAGAAATAGAAATTAATGGAGATATCCCATCTCCTAGAACTGGAAGGGACCTTGAAAGGTCATTGAGTCCAGTCCCCTGCCTTCACTAGCAGGACCAAGTACTGATTTTGCCCCAGATCCCCAAGTGGCCCCCTTAAATTTCAGTTAAAATATATTTAGAGGTTTATCATATTAGAATATGCTGCATCAGGTGACCAAACGAGCAATTTATAAATCGGTGCATGAATTGATAGTGTGAGAAGGTAGTTATTCCATAGCCCCAGCCTCTACTTCTGCTGGCTGAAGAAAGAGGAGGAATGAAAGCTTGGAAAAAGGGGGAAATAAAATATGTTATTTCTTTATCCTTCCCAATTAAAACTAGACAGTATCAGATAGTTCTTGTAACAAATTCAAAGGAAAATTAAATAGTGAGTTATATATTTCCTAATATATAGGGCCCAAATCTACAGTCCTCATTTCATAGGATCATAGAATCACAGGGTTGCAAGGGACCTCAGGAGGTCATCTAGTCCAACCCCCTGCTCAAAGCAGGACCAATCCCCAACTAAATCATCCCAGCCAGGGCTTTGTCAAGCCTGACCATAAAAACCTCTAAGGAAGGAGATTCCACCACCTCCCTAGGTAACCCATTCCAGTGCTTCACCATCCTCCTAGTGAAAATTTTTTCCCTAATATCCAACCTAAACCTCCCCCACTGCAACTTGAGACCATTACTCCTTGTTCTGTCATCTGGTACCACTGAGAACAGTCTAGATCAGAGGTTCTCAAAGTTACTCATGGAAGAGTTCTATGGATGGGGCACTGGACTGGAAACCAGAAGACCTGTGTTTTATTCCTGGCTCAAACAGTTCTACATTAACATGTGTTAGGGAATTTTTAGTGCATGCCAGTAGGGTCCACATGGGCCAGTTAGTGTGTGACACACTAGCACAAACTTGAATTTACGCCCCTATAGTGCGGCTAACGCACTGTGTAGACAAACCCAAAGACAAGGTCTGTCTCTCATTGTAGGTATGTCTGCACTGCAGTCGGAGCTGTGACTGCAGCACATGTAGACATCGATCAAAACTAGTTTTGATCAAACTAGCTCAAACAACAATAGCAGTGAAGTCATGGCAGCATGGACTGCACAAGCCCACCCAGAACCCTGGGGATGTATTCAAGCAGCTAGTCTGCACTGCCATGCCACCCATGATGCTGCATCTTCATTGCTATTGTTATAGATCAAAACTAGTTCAGGTATGTCTACACATGCTGCAGTTGTACCTCTGATAGTAGTGTAGACATACTGTCCCGGGGTCCACCCTTCTGTCAGTTCCTCCCTCCTTGGTCTCTTTCTTCCTCTGGGACTCAGGGTACTCCTTCATGACTCAGCCCTCCAGCCAGGTCACTATAGTCCTCACCTTCCAGGGAATCAAAGTCCTTCCATACAAAAATGGCAGTCATCCCTCCGCTGTCCTGATAGTGCCCCTCCTCTTGTGGCTGGAAGGGGAACCCAGGCCCACCCTCTACTCCAGGTTCCAGTCCAGGGATCCATTCTCTAGCAAAGGTGGCCTACACACTTGCAGACCATGTTCTTCCCCTGGACTCCTTCCTACTTTTCAGCTCTACCTTCTGGCTCCTCTCTGCTCTAGGCTTACCAGCCCAAACTCCCTCCTCCCAGGGAGTAAGTAACCACAAGCCAGTTAGCACCATAGCCCCCAAACACACCTCCCTTCTCCCAGGGAGTGACTGCCAACTACTTCCCCCACAGCTCCTTCCCGCTGCCAACTTCCTGTCTTTATACCAGCTCCCCTCCCACCCACCCCCTTCCTTCTCAGCTGGACTCCATCTCCAATCAGCCTTTCCAGCTCTGGATCTCCATCAGGTGCATCATCAAGTTAATTGGTCTCCTTCTCAGCCTCATTAACCCTTTCAGGGCTGGTATGGGGTAAATGCCCCGTCACACGTACCCTGTGCATTCATGAAGTGCCCAGCATAATAGGGCTCCAGTTGTATTGGGGGTCTCTAGCCTCCACTTTAATACAAATAAATAATAATAGTTGACTCCCTATGAGTTTTGCATGAGTTGATTCAGCTGGTTTGGACAAGTGCAATACATTTCAGTTCTCTACTACTAATCATGAAATGGTACAAATTAAAATATTAGTGTTTATCTTAGTGCAGCAAAGTGAGGTCACAGAGATCACATGGCAGAAATAGGAGAATTCCCCATCTCACGCCAATAAGATAAATATCACTGCAAGATAAATGGTTACTTTTCAGTTTGTACCACTGTGGAATGAAATAAATATTTTACATTCAAAACTGGAAATTTGAAAAGATGTTTTTGTTCAGCATTTACCAACATGGAGTTCCTAGAGATGCCAATGTTTGCTTTCTTTTATAAAAACAAATGAAAATTTAAGAGATAAAATAGTATATAATATAGCATCAAAGCTGAGATGGGAAATATCATCTACAATATTCCAGGACATGAAAGCATCTCCCAGTTGCATGTCTATGAAATGAAATAGCTGCATGTTTTCCTTGAGCAATCAAGTACTATTACTTTACATTGTCATATTTTTTTAAATACAACAAAGATGAACATCAATTCATATCGATGAAGATGAATATTGAAAACAATGAAATTTAGAATCTTGCCATTCTGAATGAATGTTTGACTGTATTAAGGAACGGTTGGATCCAAACTTCTAGTCTCCTAGGAGCTGAAAGTGATGCCATGTATAACTGGAAAAGTGAAGTTTTCCTAGATGTGCCATAAGCCCTCAGATTTGATCTATGATTTCTCACATGTGATCTATGAACAGTCAGACCTGAACTACTGTTAAACTATTAGCATTTGAAGATCAAGCCATACTCAAATGAAAGAGTAATTTTCTCTATATTTGCAATAAGGTCTCAGATTTCACATGCAACTTCAAGGCCATGATAATTTGGTCGTTCTTAATGTAATATCTATTCTGCATAGAGTTTCCTCCGTTAGCACCAATAGACCCAATGCCCGCAGTCCCTGCCTAGTACTTACTGGTGAAATAGTGTAATATACAATGAAACTGTCTACTGAAAGAAACTGTAGGAATGCTATTAAACTGAGTTTGAACTGTCCAGATAGCCAATTCCAGCAAGAAAACCAATGAACCACCTCCACGGATCAGCTTGAATCAGGAGTAGGAAGAGGGCTGCACACGCCGTAGCATAGAAATTTACACTTGAAAGACTGCAAGAACTCTTCCCTTTTCCTTCCATACGGAATATTTAAATCCATCCCGGTACCTTTACACTTAAACAACCCACAAATCCCTGCAGACAAGGACACACAGACTATAGGAGGCTCTAATTCGACATGGAAGTTGGAGCTTCTAATTGTATTAGGGATTTATGCACCGAGTTAGTACAATACCATATGGCACTCTCTTGTACAGTATGGTGTTTTCCTAACAGGCTGCATAAGCTGCTAATAGAATACGAGGTCATAACTGGTTTCCTTATTAATGCTTTATATTCTATATTCTGCCTCAGCATCTGTTCCGTTTCACAATTAACCCTTCCAACTGAATATTTTGTACATTACATTGCTAACTTCTTAACCGCTCCAAGGGCTCGTATTCTGCAGGATTCACCTCAGAGCGATGCTGCCACACATCTTTTAAAAAACACTATTGAATTTTGGAGTTTAAATCTTTCAGGCAAGCAGTTGTGTCAAGGCATGCTTCAATACAACTCCTAGCCACATATGGCAGGAATGCATCTGCTCTCATGCAGACTGGTGATCAAGGTAGAGGAGTTTGTTCTCTCTGTGCTCATTGTGGTGCTGGAGGTACTTTCAGGTGCAGATGCAGAACCAACCCTCTTTTACCCACGGATTGCCAGAAAAGCATCCCGTGTCCTGGGTAAAGCCACCCACTAATTAGCCACCAAAGTTAAACATCAGGTATTGTTTCTTTGCGCAGCAGACTATTGTTTTGTAGTAAGTAAAATGTTTGTGTCCTGGGGAGAGGGAAAATTTCAAACTCCAGGGTGCCTGTATTTGCGTGTCCAACAACTGTCTTTCACTTCCAAGTTGACATGAAAGGGGAAGCAGGCTTAAGTAGAAACAAGTCACATGTCAGCTGGCTCTGATACACCTTCTCCTCTCACCTCCGAATCTGATGCACTCTTTCTGCCTCCTGCAGACTCCCCGTGTGCTCTTACACCTCTCTCCTTCAGATCTACAGCCTACACTCCCCTCCCAAGAGATATAGAAGACGAGCACACTCAACTCCTGCTGACTTCAATGGGAGGTGAAGACACATGGGCCCACATCCTCAAGGGTATTTAGGCTCTTATCTTCCATTGAAATCAGTGGACATTAGGAGCCTAGATACCTTTGAAGAACTGGCCCTTGGTGCCTCATAGAATTGGGCCCCTAGAGACCAGGGTTAAATTCTCTGCTGCCACATGAAACACAATGGAGTTACGCCAGCTGAGAATTTGGCCTCCGTCTATTTTCTTTTACTTCCCCCGTTGGCTCCCTGATGTCTGTGGGCCCAACAGGACTTTGTGTACACACAGTAGCTGCACGTCAGTGGGGATTATCAGTTATTCACACTGACTCTGTGGTGGGAGCATGGAGGTACGTCCTGTTGCGACTATTTCCAAAGTGCCTGTTAAAAATGGATGCCGCTTCACTGCCATGCCCAATCTGCTGCCTGTTATATGAAAATGGCAATCAATAAACAAAGCTTTTCTCTGCTTTCTTTTTATTAGATTTCTGATGCAATGCAGGAGAGCCTGGCAAATGATTGCAAATTAGCAGCATACGAATGCAAACACCACAGGACAGCCCTTGACTCCTTACAAAGCAAAAATAAACCTGATCAGCAGCCACCAGACACGGGAGCAAAGGAAAAAATAACTCCGCTTTGGAATCTGTTTGTCTAACGGCTCCCCCTGAACCCGCCTTTGCCCACCACTGGGTGTACAAAGTGTCCTGCAGCAGGAACAGCCAGAGCGTGTGCTCAGCGGCACATCGCCGGGAAGCCGGGCTTCGCTGGGTGAGTGACCGTTAGCTGTCTGATTTATTTTTTAGTTTGGTTTGATCACACACAATTATTTCACAGGAGAACAGTGCAGCACTGTTGTCAAGTCAATCATCTTCATTCCTCCCTGTCCACTCTTAGCTTCTGTGAGGTGTCAGTTTGAGGACCAGATGTAGAATCTTGGACCTTTTCCAGATTTTTTGTTTTGTGTTAAGTGACGCAATCAAGCCAGGCTTCAAAAACATGGCCCTCTCGGCACTGAAGATGTGTTAAGGGCATAAAACCAAGGAGAAACAATTTTGCCACAACTGTGTTACAAGTTCCCAGCTGTCCCCCGCCTTAACTTAACTACATACATATTCCCTTTATGAAGTCCCTGCACAAAATAAAATAAAAGTGATGCATGAAAATACAATGACAAATTGCTGACCAATGCACGGATTTATGGAATCGTGGCTGTGATGTGCTTCTGGCAGGGTCACACCATATTAAGCAGAGAGGCACCCAAAACGCTGAGCAAGTTTAGAAGAGTCTATATCTACAGAAGCTACCCGCTAGACAACTCTTTATTTGCCTGGGACAGATAAATTGAGTCCCCTGTAGTTTATTGTATGGAGTCTATAGAGAGCTCCCTTAGAAGCCAAGATCCCATCACCCTGAATGGACATATTTTCAAAGGGCAAAGGCTCGCTTAGGCCTACCCCAAAATACATGTGCAATTGTGCCACTACATTTGCACATTCAATGAAAGTGACTTTGGATCAGGCTTTCAATGAGTTGTTTATTGCAAACCTATTTTGGTGCATGCACTACTCGCTAAGCATCCCCGGTTGGAAATTGGTCGTTGGTACTGTGTGATGGATCATCTAAGTTACATGGTATTGTTTCTGCTCCACGAGGAAGTGCTTTCAAGATGTCCATCCCATACATACGCCACATGAGTATGTGCAACACATCTTCATCAGGTCAACGTTTGCAAACAAATATGTGTTGACGCAAGTGTTCTTGGAAAGGAAACAAAAGGATTTGTGGAGTCCAAAGCCATTTCTATTCAAATAAATCCTTGTGAATAATTTTCTGCCCTATTCCCCCAAATCTAATGCTGAAAAATGTCATCGGTGAGAGCTCTGTGGGACCCACAGCAGCCTTTATGAAACTTTTCAGCATTTTGTGCTTGCATCTTCGAGAAAGAGATGCCTCTTGGGGAGATTTATATATGAATTCTGCAATCACTGCCTGGCCACTAGAAATCCCAAACCAAGATTGTACAATTGCTCCGGGGTTTATTTAGCTGTAAAATCCAATGAGCCACTGGGCAGCACTATTATCCACCAGAAACCCAGTGGAAAAAAATATTCATCTGTCACTTCAAAACTTGACTCTCAGAAACACTTTATCTAGTGGAGTTTGTGATGCATCCAAGAAAGCGCTGCGTTTTGTAATAACGCCTTGGAGAGAGAACTCGAGCCAAAAGTATTCAGAAGGATTTTGCATATGTCACAAACTCACCACCCCATCTTCTCTCTTCTCAAAGAACAGGCCAGTCTCATGTCAACACCTGCCACCCCAGGGAAGAAACCTACTGCCCCCAGGGTGTGAACAAGGCTCAGAAAAGCCTTTCTCACACAGTACTGTGCATTGACTAGGACAAGTAGGCGGATGATTTACAGACACGTGGGATGTGTTTAAATGGGAGGCCACAACTTCATTAATTATTCCTTGGGCATGGATACTACATTGCCTGCCCCAGCTCTCATGCACAAGGCATTTCATCCGTTCCAGGTTGGATTACGGGGCTTTAAACACAAACCAAACAATAACTCAAGGTAGGCCCTCCTCAGTCTACCTCATGGACTTTCAGCTCAGTTGTGAAACCCCCCAACTGCCACATAAATGGGGTGAGTGACCAAGGCTACCAGGCTGTGGGAAGAACCTTGGTCCGCAAAGATTTCAGGATCCTCCCTCCATGAGCACAAAGTCCAATGGGGCGATCCCAGGACTCATTTCCCTCAGGGAGCCGGCGTTCTTAGCTTTTATCTGCATTGGACAACAGCCACAATTAGTAACAACTCAGTAATTGTAACAGCGTAATAGGAAGCACGAACCCTGTGACTTCTAACCCATCTGAGCCTTCCAGAGGCTGCAAGGGAGGCAAAAAAACCCATCCCAATTTAGCCCATTGGAAAAAATTCTCTCTGACCCCTAAAAGTCAGGCGACCTGACAGATCCGCAGCACAGCTCCTAATCGACAGCTAAGGAGAGGGAGGGCTGGGCAGCTAACTGGAGAGGAGAGAGGCTTTTGAAAAGCCCAGGCTTAGCTTAAATAGGCAGAGGGGGGCACCCAATCAGCTGGTCCCATTTCCCCCTTCCCCAACCAATGGCTGCACAGAAAACGGGACGGGGGAGTGGTGGGAAGCAGCCCCTCTCCATGCCACGCATGCAATCTGGGCTTCTCCTGTTCCCTGCTGTCCAGCCAAAGGTCTTCCCACGCTAAAGGCGCTAGGCGGGTAATGTAGTACCCAGTGCAAACTCTTGGGGGAAGGGAAGGAGGAAAGATGCTCCCCTCGTCACTGCTCACTCACTCTCAGTTCTCTCGCACACTTGCCTGTGTCCATTTGGGAACCGCCGCGCCAGCATTCCAGCCTAGCGGGCTTAGCAACATTACCACTGTCTTAGGGTGGGGCAGACTAGAGCTGTAGCAACTTCACCATGCAAAGGAACCCAGATGGCCTTGTAAAAGCAGCAATGCTGCCTCCCAAGCATCCCTGTGAAGCTGAGGGTGGTCTGCCTCAGTTTCCCCCTCAGTGAGGTGACAATGATGTCACTTAAGCAGCTCTGTCAAGGGAATGCCCAACCCTCTACATAGCAGCAGTGTGTCTCCCTTCACTAAAGCCTTCAGAAAGGAGCACGTGTACAATGGTTTAAGGGCTCCAAGCTCAGAGTCGAAAGACGCCTTCAAAGTCCCAAAACAAAAGTCTCTTGGTTCGAGCAGCTCCCTCTGCTGTAAGGCCTCCGGCTTCTCTGCTGCCTGGAGAGCTGTGCAGTCTCCTCCCCCCGTTTGCTCAGGCTCTCTCCCAGGCCCCTCTGCCTGGAGAGCTTCTCCCTGGGAGCTCCCATCCTCTGAGCTTCCTTTCTCCTCAGGAGTGCTTAGCTTTTAATCATGCCCATGGGGCTACCCGGCCTCATTAACTGCCTCCCAGTTACTCAGTGACTTCACTATTCCCAGGTGAGCCTGTCAGAGGTAGGTTGGGTCCCCGACGCCTTCAGAGGGCCATGTACCCTCTGACAGGCCTCAGCTTCCCAAATCCCCATCCTAGCAGGCAGGGAGGACACCACCCAAGTCCACGCCACATGAAAGGTCCAAAGGACAGGTATATACTGACAGTCCAACCGACCGCACTCTGGTCTGTGGCCGAAGAAGCTGAGGCTCTTGTTGGTGAATACAAGACCAGTGTCCTTCACAAGCCAATGTCATAGAAGACACCTGACCTTATTTGCATCACCGAGACCCGCCTGGATAACATCTTATGGGGGTTAACTGCAGTGTTCTCTAGCAAAGCACTGGAGTTTCATAGTTCTACTGGGCCAAATTCAGAGGTGAATCTGAGCAAGGCTAGAGTGGTATAACTTACATCATCTTCCAGCCCCTCTCAACATATGTATATATTTATTACCCCACTTTGATTCCCTCTAGCCTGCATTAAACTTACTCACGTAGCTTGCTGCCCACGTAGCGCAATCCCCCATATCAATCACCTGTGAATTTTGCCCCTGGTGAGTAAATCTAACTCCAAACTGGGGTCAGAAAAGAAAAGTGGGTGTGTGGGTTACAGGGAGGAAGAGCAACTGATGGGTTGCTGGTGAAATATTCTGCCTAAGGAGTTCTCACATGAATGCCCCACAGCTGTGAAGAACCTACTCCTCTGTCACAACATCTGCAATATTAAGGCAGGTAAAACTATGCAGCATAGCTATCTGGTAAATCAGCCCAAATGCAACAACTAGACCTCAGGCCCTAGTACTACTACGAAGAGCTTTTCTCCTGCTTTGCTGAAAATAATACAGTTCAAGACTGTCTAGCCAGACTAGAGGTTACCAACCAGAACAACGACTGCGTCACTTCTTCAGGGCAATTTGACCCTATCACACCAAGTCCGTGGATGCTCTGAGGGATATCCAGGCCACTAAACATGAAACAGGCCCCTGCCCATCATGGCTGATGAAAGACAATGAGGAAAAACCTGTCACTCTTCTGATCATAATCATCAATAGCAGTTTGACCTCTTTGAATCATGAATTCACCATCCGCCGTCCAGTCTTTACCCTCCCTTTCCCATGCAAAACCAGTGAGAGGAGGTAGTGACTGAGTTCCTACAACATCTGACCTCTGCCAACATTTTAGCTCCTTGACACTCAGGCTTCCTTCTAAGAACAGGGTGCAAAGACACCTTTGGTAGCATTGATAGATGACCTGCTTGTGCCTATGGAGAGAGATCCAGCAGTGTAAACAGTGAGGTGTGTCCTGTTTGTAGCCTTCAATAGAGCTGGCAGAGTGGACTACTGGCTTTAGTCCTTGCTTGCAGAGGGATCCCGGGAAGTCATAAATGACAGCTTCTGCTTGTCCCCTAGAGCCCTCACATGTGGAGTCCAATAGACATCAATTTCTCTCCTCCTTTCCAACACGCCAGGCCTTCTGGAGAGGTCATGAGATACCACAGCCTGTAGTGCCACCAGCATGCTGCCAACCCCCAGATTTACATCCCCTCTCAGCAGCTGCACTCATTGCTCTCACAGATATGTCACAATGCCTAAGACGGAAAAGCTTTTGGATGGAAAGCAGCTGGCTCAACCATAAACCAGGCAACACAGAAACGATACTGAAAGGAAGAGGGAACCACTAAGCAGAGTTCTAGACATCTACACCACAATTAAACAGCCGCTTGGCCCAAGTCAGCTGGCATGGGCCAGCCATGGGTTTTTAACTGCAGTATAGACATACCCTAAGGAGCTACACAAGATATCAACCTCAGCCTCTATCCAGGGTACCCACCTGCTTATTGCCATTACAGTACAAAGCTTCAGGTCTTATTACACTAATCTCGGCTCCTACTCAGTGCCAATGCAAGAAATACCTTCTTCCGTCTCTGGCTTGCTGGGGGATTATGTCCATTCCTCTCAGACAAGAACGTGGGCACTGTCACCCATGCTCTTGCACTCAGCACAGGGCAGAAGCTGAAAACCAGATAGATCTGGCTGAGCGGCACACGGCGCAGGGACTGAGTAGGAGAAAAGATAGCTCTAAGCCACCTCCCTCCTCCTTCCCATCCTGAGGCTGACCAGTCCAGCACCTGGCATAATTTAGGGAAGTCTACATGACATCCCATTCTGCTATCTGGGAATCACCAAAGTGCAGTGCTCCGTGGCCACACCCTCTCCCACTGGTGACAAACTAACTGCGCCATCTGTTCACTGCCAAAGACTGACCAATGCCACAGGAATCCCCTGCTGGATAGAAGACCAAGGATCTGGCCCAGAAACCCCAATTTGTGCGCCATGCAGCAGCCAAGAGCCAGTCCTCATGCCTTCGGCTAGATCGCCATTCAATTCCAGATGTAATTATAAGTCCTGGTCCTAAACTTTAAGGCCTTCAGTAGGCAGGGCCTGTCTCTCTCAAATAGAATAATAATAAATTAAATTTTACCATAATCTGGTTCAAGGCCTTGAGCATTCAAGGCCAACATTTTTAACCTAGAGTGCTTAAAGCGGTGCACCTAAATAAATGGTCTGATTGTCACAGCTGGCAAACCCCAGTGAGTCCAGTATAATAATGAAAGATTGACGTTAGTCGCGACTGTGGGCACTGAGCACCTTTGAAAAGCTGGCCTTTATTTAGTTGGCTAAATGGGGACTTAGGCGTCTAACTTGATACATCAAACTTTGAAAATGTTGGCCCATTGGTTGTACTAATTGAATAGGCTGGATATAGTCTGAAGGCTTAAATATACTTGAAAGCACAGATAATTTTTTATATATATTAGGGCCGATTGAAATTTTTCCAACTTATTTTCAACTGAAAATTGGGTGTTTGACTATAAATTGTCACGTAAAGTGTGCATTTTCCTTGAAAATGTTTTGATTTTTCATCAGAAAACTGGAAACCCAAAATCTGAATTTTTTGGCAGTTTTCAGACAAAAATATTTGGGTTTTGGTTGCTGAAAAATTATCAGTTTTTGGAGTGTTTGTTTTTTTTTGATGAAAAGTCTACATTTTCTGCGGGGAAAAGAAAACAAGTTTCCCCACCAGCTGTAATGTACCATAATTACATTTATACACATACAGAGACTGTCTAATAGTAGATGGACTTATCAATTTTCTAATAACACATCACAAAGGAGCTATGCAGAAAAATAAAATAAAATCTTATAATGAAAAGCATTTTTTTTAAAGAAAAGCAAAAATTTTCCCTTTGAAAAACATGTTCTTCTTTTTCTCAAAGGTTTCAAAGTTCTCACTTGTTTCTTTCCTAGCTTTCCAGTTAGTACATGCAGTTGCATCACTCACATCAATTACATCACCTGCCCTAATCCAATGCATTTGATCTAGGCTGGCATAACACACCACAACACATAAATGACCTTCAAATAAAACAGGGTTTACTTTAAAAAAAAAAAAAAGTTTTCCCATTGTTTGTAATGCAATTTTAAAAAATTAAACATTTTATTAAAATTTGTCATACATATTATTGGACTAGAACAGAAAGGTAAAGACAGCGAAGTTGCATCATTTCCCTGGCCCAAGACAGTAACTGCAGCAGTGTGACAGTGCTGGAGTTTGCTGACCTACAGAGAACATTGCCAAATCCTTTCTATCCACCCAACTCAAGCTTTCTGAGGGGTGGGATCAATGTCCCAGTCTGGTGGGAAGTTTCTATGACATAGCTGTGTATCATTTTTGAAACATAGCTTTGGAATGTCAAATTGTTTATGAATTTGGGGCCAATCCCAGCCATCTTGATTCATGACTGTTACCTTAACCTTAGTCCATGCAAAATCCCACAGGCCTAAATGTGGGGCACCCTGTGTTGCAATGACCCCCAAGAAGGGATACACATCATCAATCATACCAAAACTTTGACATGCGGTGGGATCCCTTTCTTTAGCACAAATAACTCTGTCCACAGTTTCTATTGTTTCATGAGTCTTTGTTTCTGATATAAATATTTCTCAATTGTAAATGCAAGGGGACCCCAAATTTGTGTGGAATACAGGTAACCGGGACTCACGTGGTGTCCCTCGAAATAAAGGACATCTGAGAGGCAGAAGCAGTCTCATTGTTTACAATAATACAACTGTTCATGGCGGAAGGTCCTACTCAATGTAAATCCAGGTAGCAGAATAACGGCCTTAATGTTGAATTAAATGAATGATATCTATCAAAGTAATAAATACATACTCAACCTAGACAACTTTTCTAGTTCATCCTATAAAGAGCTGTATAACCTACAAATGGCTGTTACTTATTGGTATTCGGCACTAATATAATTATCACTTGTTTTCTTGCTGTGTCTTTAGTAATGCAAACATTTTAAGGAAACTTTTTTAATCTCTGCAGCTATCTGGTGAACAAAATGAGCTGCAGAATGTGTGTTTCCCCTACTGTGGGTAAAAACAGTTAGTGGCTGATTACCATCTGGCCCTTTTAGTGAGGCAGCACCATGCCAGCATTCTGGGATGCTGGAACTGCACATCCAGTGTGTGTTGCCAGGTGGTAATTCCCCCCAAGCACACACACACATTTGGACACTTGCGCCACTGTAGCGCTTTAGTGAAGATCCTACTACGCTGCCGGGAGAGCGTCTCTGGTCAGTATAGTTAATCCATCTCCCCGAGAGGTGGTAGCTATGTTGATGGGAGACGCTCTCCTGTCCACATAGGGCTGTCTACCCCAGGGATTAGGTTGGTATAACTGTGTCGCCCAGGGGGTTTTCACACCCCTGAGCGCATTAGTTGTACTGATGTAAGTTTGTAATGTAGACCTTACCTCAGATATACAGAAAGTAACAGCCTTCCAAACCCAATCTGTGATTATCCAGGCTGTCACACTGACATGATCCCACCTTCCTGGGGACAGGAAGGGCTCAGTATTATACGGAATGCAGGCATATTTGGGGTGCCAAGAGAGAATTACACACACAGCAATGCCTTGCACACCGTTACACACACACACTGCCTTACACAGTTATACACACACTGTCTTGCACACACAAACTCTACCTTGCAGTTATACATACACAATGTCCTGCACACAGTTGCACACATGCCCTGCCCTTACACACACACATGCCTTGCATGCTGTTGCAACCCTACAGGATTGGCCCAATACCCCCAGACTGATCCCAGGGCACACACCCAAGTGCAGTTGCCTTGCACACACTCTGCAGCCCCCAGGCTTCAGGCGATAGCAGCGGGACCACCTTTGTGTGATGGAACTACCCCATGACAAATAGGGGACCCTTTATTTAAAGGGCCATTTTAGGGACCCACCATTCCCCTGAGCCTAGCATCTTCTCTCAAGCAGACATTTCTCCTGCCCTCGGGCAGCCAGTGCCATTGGCATCACCTTCCATGGACTGGTTAATAGAGTCAAGGGATGAGCTCTTCAAATAAGGGCCGGGTCCTCACCCCATTGGACAACTCAATGGAAAAAGGTGGGGGGAAGGTTGCCAGTTTTGGTTAGACCTATTCTTGGAGGTTTCATCACATGACATAGTTTTTAATTAAACATTAATTCCTGGGACTCCAGGACAATCCTGGAGGCTTGGCAGCCGGGGGTGCTGGAACATGAACCGAACAGGGATATGATGGGAACCACGTCTAGCCGGGGGGTGCCCCAGTTCCAGCACCTGTCGGCAGCCCGAGGCCAGGGCAGGCTGGAGGCAGGGGTGCCGGCGGGGAGGGGGCGCCCAGCGGCGGACAACCCGCTGCCGCCCCCCAGGGCTCCAATCCTCCCACATCAGCCAGCGCGGGCAGAAAAAGCAAGACGCCGTTAATTAGCCGAGCGCCGCGGCGTTAATATGCAAAGCTGCGGGTCACCTAATCTCTACAAATCGTTTGTTTCCTCAATTGCCCTCTCAGGGCAGAGAGCGGGAGCAGCCGGCTGCGCATGGCAGGGAGCGGTCCGCGGCCAAGCGGGGCTGCGGGGGGTGCGGAGAGGAGAGGGATCGGGTCCCCGCCCTGCAACCTGCCCCCACCCCCGATTTGCCTGGGACCTCGGTCCACCCGCGGTGCAGCTGCCTGGCCATGGCCCAGGTCTGCTGGCAAGAGAGGCAGAGTTTTGCCCAGATGCCAGAAGCTAAACGCGGGGTGGGGCCTGGGGACAGAGTCCGCTGGTGTAAACGGAGTCCATGGCGGCTGCGGAGCTGCGCCCGTTCACACCTGCGGAGCAATCGGAGCAGGGCGGTAGGGGACAGGAGCACTCTGCCCTGCCCACGCCCCGCCCCGGGGGGGAGCCCAGCAGTCTCCCGGCCAGTGCACGGAGCCACCTGCTCCTTCCTGGGAGGCAGAAATCCGGGCGCGTGGAAGCGGCGTGAGACAGAATCAAACCCGGATTCCTGGCGGGTGGGTGCAGGGGCTCGACTCCATCGCTTCATGACACTGCGTGGCGCACGTGGGCCTACGAGTGCTGGAGGAGACACCATCTCCTCGCGTGCTCGCCGGCCTCCTGCTCCCAGCAGAGATCTGCTCCCCCCCCCCCAACATAACACAACACAACACAAGGGGGTGTCGCGCTACACCCCGGGCTCTTTGCACGGCGCGCACCGCAGTGAATCCGGAGCCCACGCGTGCACACGGTCGTGGCGCTCCTGTGTTCAGCTGGAAGAAAGCAGCCTCACTATGCAATGCAGGGCACAGCACGTACTTCCCGTGTGCCCAGCAGTGAAACGGGGGAGGCTGGCTCGGGTAACGGGCAGCCTCTGCCTGCGTGGCTGTTGGGTGAAGGGACAAGTGTTATGGGAACTGTGCGTGGAGCGGGCGGGAGGCGGACTTGAGACCAGACCTCCACAGCTGCCCAGAGTGGTCTCCAGGGCTCTCGGCGCCCGTCTCCCTGCTCTCCACTGGGAAAGGAAAGGACCTGCCCGCGGAGAGCCGGGCGTGGCTCTTTGGGAACAGCGAGGGTCCCACGCGAGCCCCAGGAGCGAGTCACAAACCTCACCTCGCCGGCCTTCCCCGTCCCCCTGCTGCGCTGCGCCCTGCTCCAGCCTAGCCGCGGATCCGCTTCTCTGCGGGAGATGGGCCTGGCGCTAAATGCCAGTTTGCCCGGGGGGCGAGGGGGTTATTTGCCCGCCTCAGACTAGGCCATTGACGTGCTCCAAAGCCACCTCTCCTCCTGCCCCCGCCTCGCCCTTTGCCTGCCCGGAGATGTGCCTGAGATGCGGCTGGCGGCGTGGGACAGCCCCGCGCACCAGGGCTGGGAGACGGATCGGGCTGTTATCAAACGTGCCCCCCGCCCCGCCGCCCCCAATGACTCGGTGTGTTCCGTCCTAGGCCTGTACCCCAAAGAGACCCACCCGGGGCAGGCGCCACGGGACCAGGAGCCAGCCCCAGCCCGCCTCCCCGAGAGAAAAGCAGTAACGGTGCCACGGACGGGGAGCCCTGGCTGGCACATACAGGGAGGTCTAAAAGAAAAGCTTTGCACTCAACGCTCTCACGCCGTGGGGCCGAGGGCGCCCGGGAAATGCCAGCCCCTTGCGCGCACGGGAGAAGGGAATCCGAAACCCGGGATCTGTCCTGGGGGGCGCTGATAGCCACCCAACCACACGGGGAGAAGGACACGACCTTCCCGAGCACCTGGCTGGCGCGCAGGGTTTCCCTGCCCGCTGCTCCGAGGTCCGAGGAGCCCCTGCGAGCTCTTTCGGAGCAGCCGATGTCCTTTCTGGGACCAGCCCAGCATGGCCACCCCTGACATTCCCAATGCGGATCCGGCTTGCCGGGAAAGGCGCCTTTGCTCTGAACGGGAGACTGTCTCCAGCGGCTGCTCCGGCCGCCCAGACCCGCAGAAACTCATCCCATATTTTAACTGAACCATTTAAATATACATCCGGTCTCAAACAATTATAATTAGCTGCACCTTTACATCTCAGCTCACAGATCAGCCTGAATTGCACCGTTCGAAACCAAAACGCTTTTCTAGCACCACAGAGAATTGATTACTTTATAATGTGCAATCACGGCGTCCCTAGCGGGGGCTGTACTGGCCTGACTATTCTGGTAAAACGATCACCCCCTTACGGAGATAGTGCTACCGGTACAAAGCTACCGGCTTGTCTACACAGGAGGTGAAAGGAAACAGAATCAAGAAACGTAGCAACAATCCCAGCACTTGATAGTACCCCTGACCAGGTTCCCTCGCGCCTTTCTTGGCACCGGGACTGCATTTCAGCTCTTTTTCGTTCCTCTGACATCAGTTGCCTGTTGAGTAAAAGGCAACTTTTATTTGTTTATTTATTTAATCAAATCCGTCGTGGCACGGATTTCAGGAACCCAACGATGTAGCCTCTTGAGACGGCTCCTTTCTGTCTATTACATTATATCTCATATCGCAGATGTATGATCTCGATTTCAGAACCACTCCTGTTCAGATCAAAACCTGCTTAGGTCGAAAATATTCACACATGTCTCCTTTCGTTTTCAGGTGATACAAACGGACCAGGAGGATGAAATACTGTCGATTTGCATTTACCATTAAAAAAAATCTATCTACCGAATCAAGCTGTCTTCTTTTTCGGTGAAATGAAATATATCCCAATGTGCGAGAGATGGTAATGATACAACTAAACTTTTACCCAACATGCATCGTTTGTTACCCGCCACTCTGACTGTTGGAAAGCTCCTATATTTTTCGGGGCGGAAATGTAATTTCTATACGCAATTAATTGAGGTTTCGTTTTGCAACATCTTCGTGCAGATCCGGATTTTCAACGGTACCTTTTAATGTGGTGTTTTACCATCAATCCTTTCTACCCGTATAAATCTAGTTTTAGCTGTATCGATGGAACTGTAAAAACGGGTGTGGTGTTACAAAACTGACATTCCTATCGGGACAAATGTTCTTTGCGATAAAACTCTGTCATTGTTGCTTCATAATTTCGTTTTTATTCAAATACACGACGGAAATGGGTGAAGATATTTGTAGTTTCTTTTATTTCATCTCTCGAAGTTAGCAAAGGACTAGAGACTCTCTCATTAAAACAGCTCCAGCGTAAGTCTCCTAGGCTGTCATTTGACGCTATTGTTTAGTTACATATAATTCAGTGACTGTCTATACAATCACTCGCTTTTATTAGAACCGTGTTAGATGCCCGCTTCCGAGAACCGTTCTGCACAAGGAAGCGAGGTTGTCTGCACGACTTTTTCTTCCCTATTTACATTTTGCCTATAAAGTTTCGTCCAAACTTTTCGGATGATGTTTCAGAGAGTTTCCATTGGACAGGGGGACTTGAGAAAATCTAGGCGCCTGCCTGAAGTGTAGATCCAAGATTTCAGACCACCGGGGGCTATCCTGCACAGCTGCACATGAATATTCAGCCACAAGTGGTTCTAAGGAGCAAGTTAGAATTGAACATTAAATATTAAATCCAAGTCCCTATAAGGTTCCCTGGGTCCTTTAGCTATTTCCCCCGAGTAGGAATCCTAGGGGGGGGGGGATCTTTAAAAAAGGAAACAAATAACAAAACACTCACCGCAAAAGAGATTAATTAACTTCTGTCTTCACTTTTATAGAAAGCTGAGTCTTGCAATGTAACTTGCTAACAGTTTCTCAGCCTACCTGGACCAGGACCTTTTACATCCCGAGGCAGAGACATTGAATTAAAAGCACAACCGAAACCGACTTTTTGGTGGTGTTTTGGTTTTTTGTTTTGTTTTGTTTTGTTTGCTTTCGACTCCCCTTCACTCCTGGAAGAAGAGGTATTGTAACCCGCTTCCACATACATAAAGTGTGCCACCCAGACCACTTGGGCACTTAGAGAGACATTCAGGGGATGTTTTCACGCTTATTTTGCATTGCTGTCAGACTTTTATTCCCTTATCAATTATTCCTGTAATTAAACCAATCCTGAAAAGAAATGGGGCGAGGGTGGGGGGGGGGGGAAGAAGAAACAAACCGAAAAGAGAGCCCGCCCGGGAGTCCCAGGGGCCGGGTGGAGTGTTTCTGGCGAGCCGAGGTGACTGGGATATGCACAAAGCCGCGCAGGGCACTGGCCGATATGAACTAGGGAACTGACCAGAGCACACGGTCCCTCGGCAGCTGTCAGGGTCAGGCTCACCTGCGGCGGAGACTGTCTCCATTATCCCAGAACGCCCCTCCCTGCACAGCTGCAGAAGACGCACCGGGAAGGACTGGAGTCAACCCCAGGGGTTTCTCTCTCGCTCTAGCGTTTTGCTGCTCCGCTCTTTCAGGTCAGTTGGGTCACAAGCACAGTTCTCTATGGGGTGGGGGGTAAGAGGTGGTATTTTTGTTATCAGACCCATCTCCTCCTCACTGCTGCTGACAGTAAGGAGGGGAGAGCTGGGGGGGGGGGTTGCCCGGGGGGCTGTCCTTTAGCTAATTATTCCTCGCTGTCAGACCCCAAGGAAACCACGTGGCGATTGAAGTCAAGATATTCAGAGAGGAACAACGGGCACATACCCCTGGCACGATGCAGAATGCCCTCAGATCAGGCTGGGCTCGGTCCTACAGTTACATAACCATTCCCCTGACTTCCAGCACCGCAGGACTTTCCCCTAAAGATGGGGGATGGGGGCGGGCTGGATTCAGCCAGCCTCACGGGAGTGGAACATTTTAAATCCTACCCTATGGGGAAAAATCACTCGCCAGGCCTTTCATTTGGTGCCTCTTTAATACACCTTGTTTTCCTAAGGTTTCATTTGCAAGGCGTGCTTTATTTGCTCCACCTCAAAGCACAATGTTTTCATTTTCAGTAGAAAGAACCTTATCGACTTTGACCACAACGCTCAGATATTTGTATAAGAGAAAATGTATCAGATTGCTTCGTGTGTGTGTAAATTCATCTGTATCTAGGAGCAGAGAGATTCTTTCTCTGACCTGTGCCTCTATAACAACAAGACATTGCCGGATACTAAACACAGCCAGTGGCTCTGGTGACACAGTTTATGATGATGCCTCCAGAAACCTTTGATCACTTTATAACCTCGGTCAGAGCATACACCGGGCTCCATCAGATTCTGTACAATACACCGAACATTTCAGCCCGAAAACATTTGTACTTAGTGGAGAAAGGTGACTTGGACATTACATATTGCTACAGCGCTAACATCTCAAAACAGTCTCAGCTAGGGCTCAACCTGCAATCCCTTTGCCCAGGGAATATTTTCACTCCTGGCTTTTATAAATGATTATTGTTGGTTTTTCAAGCACCCAGCTCAGGGGTGGGCAAACTTTTTGGCCTGAGGGCCACATTGGGGTTGCAAAACTGTATGGAGGGCCGGGTAGGGAAGGCTGTGCCTCCCCAAACAGCCTGGCCCCCACTCTCTATCTACCCCTCCCACTTCTGGCCCCCTGACTGCCCCCCTCAGAATCACCGACCCATCCAACCCCCCCTGCTCCTTGTTCCCTAACCGCCCCCGGGACGCCACCCCCTATGCAACCCCCCTGCTTCCTGTCCCCTGACTGCCCCAACCACTATCCACACCCCCACCCCCTGACAGGCCCCCCGGAATCCCATGCCTATCCAACCTCCCCATTCCCCATCTCCTGACCCCTATCCACACCCGACACCCCCACCCCCTGACAGGCCCCCCGGGACTCCCACGCTTATGCAACCCCCCTGTTCCCTGTCCCCTGACCGCCTCCGCCCCATCCAACTGCTCCCTGCTCCCTGTTCTCAGCCAGGAGCTCAAGGGCCAGGCAGGACAGTCTCATGGGCGGGATGTGGCCTGCAGGCCATAGTTTGCCCACCTCTGACCCAGACCCATGCTAGGTGTTTCACTGAAACATGTAAGAAGACAAGGTCCCTTTCCAAATGAGCTTGAAATGACTTCTTGAGCAAGGCCCTCAATCACTGTCAGGGATTTATTTACTTTTACGTTAGGAATGCCCAAACCGGGCTGAACGGTGCTAGAGGCTGTAAAGCATATGCATGATTACATTCATTTTGATTCCTTTCAACAAGCGAGGTGTCAAACCCCATAACTGATCCCGCCTGTGACACTGGAACCTGATGTCACACACATGACTTATGCCACCCTTCCCCTTTGCTATCAGGTGCAGCACAGCTGTGAGTTTCAATGCCATGACAGCACGGACGTTCCCTGAGCACTCAGAACAGAACTCTGGCCCAGATGGAGGGTGATTTTCCATCATGTGAATTGAATTCATATACACTCAGCTCCCAAAGGCACTTTTTCCACTGGTATTTGCATAAAACACAATTACACTCACTGTCGTTAAAACAAAGTCACTCTTATATCTCAGTCTCACCTGACAAGCCCATTAAGGAGCATTGCTTGCTCTGGAGAATGTACTGTGCAGGGGCCCAATCCTGGAAACACACGTGTGCTTCACTTTCAAGCCTGGGAGTAGTTCCAATGAAGCCAGTGGGACCAGCCACATGGATAGAGTTAAGTATGTGCGTGTTTACAGGATTGGGGCAAAGCCCAGGAAAGACAGGATGACAGGTGAGAGAAAGAGGGCTGGGGAGGGAGTTATGGATGAGAATAAAAAGGGGAGCAGCAGCTGCTTCCGGAGGTGGGTTTGAAGGAGAAGAGAGGGGGTGACAACACGCAGACCAGGCTGGGACAGCCTGACAGAGAGCATGAAGTCCAGAGCATGAACAGGAGACAAAGGAATTGAGAGGGATGTAGGATGGGCAGCAGGGGGAAACGGCAACAGAGATGCAGGTGGTGGCCAGATGGTGATGGCAGGGAGCTAGAATCAGATGCCATTAGAGGCAGGGAGCCAGTGGATGATCGCAAGCAGGGTGATGTGTCTGGAGTGGTACCAAGGAAGAAGAGGCCTTTACCAGCAGCATTTCAGCAAAAGCCACCTCCTTCCCAGGCCCTATGCTCACATTCCCTCCCCCCCCCCCCTTGCTGCAATTAGCAAGCAGGAATGCCTGTGCATATTGCTACACTCTTATGCTATAAAGCAAGTTGAGCTTCTTAGCATGAAAAATGGCCTGTTACAAAGGAATAGCTGATTAAGGGCTGCAGCTGGAATTGGTTCAACAGAAAATTATGCAGCAGGCACATTGTATAATTTTACAATTTGAGCACCTCTCCTTTTGCAGTTGGTTCGCTGAAGTGTTTTGACAGTGCCGCACTGTAAACCCATCATCATCTTTCTTGCAAGAGTCTTTGTTTCAGGCTATATGGCGAAGGAGCGAAAAGTTGCCTAAAGTTGTCTGGAATGAAATCATCTGCTAGGGGCTGCTGGCAGGGCACCCTCCACTCAGTGCCCTCCACTCAGTGCCCTCCACTCAGAAATTCACTTTCCCTGTTGATCTAAGAGAGCCTACGTTTGTGACCCTTCATGGGCAACATGGCCAACATCCACCCTTCCTTTGAACTCAGTCAGACTATTGATGAGAGTAGGGATTATTTTCATCACTATCTAATGAAGGAAGGATGGAGGCCCAGCTTGCCTTCGCCAAGACATAAAGATACCTTGGAGAAGGCAAGATCAACATATGTGATGTCCCCTTCTAGATCTCTAGCAATGACAGAAGACAGAAGGGTCCCTGCTTCTCCATAGTCTTCAACTTCACCACTTGCCATAGTCTTAGCATCACAAGCAACAGCTCTCTTCTCATTGAAGCCACTGATCATTATAAACTGGGATGAACTCAACCACCATCCCAGTTTGCTGTTAAATTAATCTAAAGAAGAGATAGGTCTGAGCATACTTCAACCTAGATGGGACATTCCTGCACAGTTCCATGTAAAACCTGAGTCCTGAGGACCCTGGACTCCACCATAGGAGCAAGAATTCTTAGCCCTAAGTTCAGCATAGAACATGAGTTTCCACTCATACTACTCAGTCATCTTAAGGCTGAGGTATCTCTGTCATAATCTAGACATTTTGCTTTTACTTTCACTCCTAAACCTCTGGATTCCGAAAAAGAGGCATTAATGGATATGGTATGACTGTTTCACTCATTTTTGTGGGGGCGGCAAGGGAGGTGGAAATGTTGTTTTCCTTCCAAGGTCATCTTAGTCCTTGAAAAGTCTCTTCAGGACTCAGATCAAATGGATCAATCTCAGGTTGCTTAAGTGATGCCAGTCATCTCTCTACTACACCCTATTGCTGCTTCTGTCACATCATAAAATGGAATCAAGACTGATGTTTTAAAACTCGTGCAAGTCCCGCCCCTTTTCTGTCCCCATGAAGAGTGTTCATATCTGACAGAGATTGGTCAGAGAGAACCAGCTGTTCACGAGGAACATTCTTAGATCTGTCCCTGCAAATGATCCCCTGGGAACCACCAAGGTGCCTCTCTCTCACTGTGCCGAGGACAGAGGCCGAAGTTTGCTGAAAAGGGAACCGTCATTTGCCAGAATAAACGGAAACCAGTGGTAACAAGAGACCCAGTATTTCCCAGGTGTTTAAGCATTACCTCTGCTGTATTCAACCACTGCAATAGTCAAGGAAGGACTGAGGTTGTCTCACACTAAGTTCTCCTGCATTGTGGCTCATTGTTCTGCTGAGGATTGTCAGGCTGGTTCTATGCAACATGTTCTCATCTTGAATTAAGTATCCAAACTTTTCTTGCCAATCTCCTGGGAGAATGTGTGGAGAGCATCTATTCAGGACAATACTAGCAATGATTTTCAAACTCCCAATGAAAGTCAGCACTGCCAGGCCAAGAATCAAGGAACTTCCTTTCCTTGAAGGCCAACAGGAGTTGGGCAGCTATCAGCCTCGGACCCCTTTGAGGGTCTCACATATTGAAGGCAATGAACACAAGCACACAGTTCTGTCAAATAAATGAAGAGGTCTAGAAAAGTCTGATTCCAGAGCAGTAGAGGTGAGTCTTCCTATTTCCCATATCCAAGTATTCTGAGGCCAGAAAATCATGACTAGGAAGGATGCATGGTGTGAAAATTCTCCCATACTTTGTTGTCAGTATAACACCATTCTTGGTTCTTAATTCTCCAGTTCAGTACTGCCCATTACTTTACATTTTCAGAGCAAAATTCTCCTCTCCTGTCTGCATTGCAGCTCTCTGCTGTCTATTCTGCACTCGTTGCTCAGGCAGAACTTCCCCTGATGTCAGGAGGAGTTCTGTGTGGGGAATGAGGGCAGAATATGCAATAGGGAGCCGCAGTGCAGATGGGAGAGGGGACATTTTGCCCTCAGTCTGACGAACGCAAATATTCTGACCTAAAACGGGACCCTGGGTGTAACCTTTATCTTTCTTTGATATTCATTTTCTTGATCTTGGGGATTCATTTTCTGCAGTTTTCAGTTTGATGATCCAGGCATGTTAACTTTTCTTTTGCTCCCAGGTAGAATTACAAATTTATCTCCTTTCAAATTACCAGGCCTGGAACGAAGATTTAGTTTAGCAGGGAAAGATTTTTGATTCATCTTTCTGTACCCATCTCCATGGAAGACAATCCTGAATGAATTCCTGAACAATTTATCTCAGACATTCTGATTGTCTAGGCCTCGCCCTTACGGCCCAGGTGCAGATTCATTCTGACAGGCATTTCCATACTCTTAAAGGTGTAGATTTGCCACTTTCACTTCAAATAAAACAGGATAGATGCCTGATGCAGAGATAGGTGTCTGCAAGAAAAGAAAGGTCTTTGATTATTCTGACCTACTTCTGAGAGCCTCATTATTAATGGCAGCTGGCAGCCACAAGGTGGGAGCAATCTATAGGCTACTACCTGCACCATTAAAAAAAACCACAAACTTAAATGCAGTAGCTCCCAGTCATCCAGCTGGGAGCAGGCCAGGTGGATTCACTTTCAGCGGGACAAAAACCAAACCGCACCTAACAAATGAAACTGTACTTTGCAGACAAGGCTGGGAGAACTGAGCCCTGCACAGACCCTCCCTACCCCCAGCACTCTCTGTGCACTGCTGCCTCCAAAGCCGGAGCAGAGGCTCAGTGGAGATGCCAAGAGGCTGTATCCAGCCTAAAGGGAAGCTAATCTGCCACCTGCTGCCAACCAAGTGCTGCTCCATATTTTTTTTCTCTTTGTAAAACAGCTTTTGATCATGCTGCCCTTGTGTTAGCAACGACCCATCAGTGTCATAGGAACTGCTAGAATCACCCCAAACATCCACCTTGACCAGTACCCTGCCTCTGACAATGGGTAGAATCCACGTGCTTCAGAGGAGGGTGCAAGGCAGAGGATTTTAAAGTGCAGGATTAGGTCCCCTCTGGTCTTCCGTATGCTAATGGTGTATGGTCCATTATCCCAGTAGGAAACCACTGACATTGTATGTTGAAATGGATGAATCGTAAAACTGGAAGCATCAGGTGTCCTATAAAATAACTGGACACAACAAAATGGTTCTCTCTTCTTGCTTGTCGGGTGAATGAGGCAGGGTTCAAAGAGTAACAACATTATCTAGTTCTTATGGCTCCTCCTGTCAGACGCGCTATTCAAAAGCGTTCTAAACATAATTTTACATTATATATTATTCTTCGTTTACGCTCCATCCTTCCATTACCGTCCTATTCCTTTACCTATTCTAACTGCTGTTCAGTTTTTTTAATTGAGATCCCAGTCCTGCAAACATTTACATGTTAGTAACTCAGAACTCCACAGAATGAGTCACACACTTAAAGTTACAAATGTTTGCAGGGGCCTCAGAATGTAACCAATTTGGGGCAGGAACTCGGGGCAGGACTTTCAAAAGCACCCAGCATTGCCCTACTCTGCTCCCAGTGAGGTCAATGGGAGTTTTACCATCCGCCTTGATGGGAAGAGAGTTGGGCTTCAATAGGCGCAAAATTAGGCAAACATCTAGTGCTTCTGAAAATCCCACCCTACGTCAAGTTCAATAACTTCTGGAAAGCACCTTGTAAAGCAATGGCACTTTGCAAATGTTTATAATACTAATAAAGAAAAACAACGAATTCTAAGCTTGAATCCAGTCTGATCAAGTTGTTGATAGATAAATGCAGTTCTCAAGCAAATGACATTGACCCAGATCTGCAAAATAAAATTGCTTAAAAAATTCAAAATGCAGCATGAAATGTGTAACATACGGATGGGATATTTAAGGAAACACACTGGCAGAACCATCACAAAAATCTCAAATGTTATGGGGGGAAAAATCCACAGAAATGGATATAGCTAAAACTAGCTGATACTCTTGAAAAATTCACATGGCAATGGAATTACAACCTCAGAGGTACCTCTCCATCTTTCTTCTCCCTCTCTATTACTCTCTTCTTCTGCTCAGTTAATTTCCATTCTGCAGTCTTATGGACCTAAATGAAATAAGCCAGAACATACAGTGATAGCAGAGGCCCTGGCAAAACAAGGCTACTTTGTGTCGAGAAACTATTAGGTGGAGCCACATCAAAATTGAAAACCAAGAGACTCATGGTGGTTTGTGCATATATAGTAATTCCTATGATTGTTGAAGAGAGTTATGTAGGTAAGTGCCCATACATCAAGAATAAGACTTCACACCTCCCAAATCCATCAGAACAGGCAGCAATATGTGTTATTTGATGCCAGCAACATCATTAGCTTAGAGGCAGAGAAAGGAGCAGCAAGTATAATATGCCAACAAATTGGCTGGTCTTGAAACGAAGAGTAACCCCATGGTTTTGATAACAAATGGCCACTGTTTCAAAAGGGTCTTTTCCAGTGGGTTTGGTAGATAAATCTTAAATCATGGGATCAGATTAACCCTGTAGAGGGAATGCATAACATTTTCAAAACCATCTAAATGATTTAGGAACCTATATCCCATTGACTTTTAATAAGACTTAGGCTCCTAGGTCACTTAGGCGCCTTTGAAACTGTTGCCCAATGCCAATAAATGAAAAGTCTGATGTGGGGGGAGGGGGAAAGAAGACGAGGACAAGTTTAAGACTCAACTGATAGGCTAATAAAGTACAATGCAGCCGAGCTAAAAGGGAAAGGGGTTGAAAGCGTTCAATTCTGAAGAGGCCGAGCACATTGTTTATGTTTAATTAACCTAAATAAAAGAACATGGGAGATATACACAGTGGATTTTCAGGTGGGGAGTATTGACAAAGTCACTAAGTCTCAGGATCATAAGCTATACAATATACAATACAGCAGCAGCAACACCAACAATAGGTACAAAGATGCTTTTTAAAACAATGCTGCCTATGAAAAGGCCATAAAATGTACGTTAGTGCAGGCATTTAGATCAGAAAGTTGGGAAATTTTCAGTTACAATGATTGCAATCGCCCTTTGATTTCTTTTTTTTAAAGCAACTGCAAGTTGTTTGAACTCTTACAAAGAGGAAGCTGCTTCATCTAGAAGCAGAACACTCCCGCAGCAAGGGGCCTGGTACACAAAAGCCCGCTGTCCAATCTGAGTGTTTAATTTGGATGCAGAGAGTGCAGCAAATATGATTGGATCAGAGCGGACACAAGAACGGGGAGGTTTTCATTTCAGCCACATTGCACAATTCATCAGTCGCCTTCTGAATTAAGACTTCCTTAACAAACACCACACCCAAAATAAGGAAAAGGTGTCTGTAGGGTCGAGAGATCTGTGAAGAGCACTGCATTGTTCTACTCCGAGTTCCTACCTGACCTAATGCAAGTTATAGTCTCTGTGCCTCACTTCTTCCCCACCCCTCCCCCCCAAGTGAGTAGAACAACATGTACCTGTTAGTCTTAAAGGGGCCACAGGATCCTCTGTTGCTTTTTACAGATTCAGAGTAACACGGCTACCCCTCTGATACATGTACCTAAAGCAGCTCACAGAGGAGCATAAGACACTACGGACCCTGCTCTTCCACTCTTTCCCATCCTAAATAGTATCTTACTCCATGTGGAGGTCAAGTGATTTCAGTAAGGCTATAGGTGGAGTTTCTAGTAAACCTGAATGCTGAGGACAGACCAGGTCCCCAGGTAAGTACCAAATATTTTTACTTCCAAACTCACCCACCCCAAACTATTAACGCTGCAGTACAAACATTTTCAAAGAGGCCGTCGGGATTACCTGGCAGCAGTGTAGAACACTGATACGCTGAGTTAGTATTGGGTTAAAGGGATCATGTGCACAATCAGACAGGCTTTTTACACTTTTCCAAGACAGCTGACCCAGACAGGAGCTGGCCAATAAGAAAATCTGCTTAAATAAGAGGGAGATTTTCAAAGGTACAAAGAGCAGCTATTTCCCTAAGTCTCACTGACTTTCCCGAGGCCTGGTGCTCCTAAATCACTTGGGTGCTTTTGAAATCCCCATCCTAAATATTTATTTTGTCTTACTCTTTACAGTGTGGTTAAGGATACTGCATTGTAATTCAAACCGTGCTTTAAAACCTGGGTGCATCTGCTGCTTGAAATGTAGAACTGCTTTAATATCTACCCCTAAATTCCAGCAAAAAGCAAAGGGCTTTTGCATAGCGTCAGGTATGGAAAAGCTCCGGCAAATAAGCTCTGGCAGTTTGATTTATAGATCACGTTTGATGATTTGCTCCTTCCTTCCTTATCACTATGGAGGGTTGCAGAAAAACAGCTTCTTGCTTCCTCATCTGCTTCAGCAGCCGGTTCCTCACTTGAATTCATAAGCCTGTTTGGAATCAGCTCCATGGCAACCAATTATGATATCAGAAATATAGCTTTAGACAATGCAACTTTCTTTAGGAGAGAGTTTTTCAGACCCACTGTAACCCAAAGCAAATGCTTTGCAGAGTTCAGCAATCCAGTGGCTGAGCTCAATCAGACATAGCAGGAGGAGAGAGAAATTACGAGAGGGGTGAGTCAATCCTGCCGCCATCAGGGGTGCAATTTACTGCTCCTTGTGGCTATTCAGGCAGCTTCCTGTGCAGGAGAATTCTCCTCCGGGGAGCAGAACATGCTCCTCCCTGTAGGTTGTGCGAGGGGACGGCAGTTTTAGCATAGAGCCGAGGTACAATAAAAGCTCTGCCAGCGGAGGCTTCCCAGGACATATGCAGAATCAGTGCATTTTCTGGGAGCCCTTGTCATACTCCTTCATCTGGTCCCACCATATTTCTGGGCCACTTTAGCTGGCTTCAGTCCTTCCCCACTAAGAGAAGCAGAGATTTCAGGCAGCTTGCACTGCTCCCACCTCCCCTATCTGGGCAGGTTTCCCACCTCTTGGGCTCACAGCCTGGGCTACTCCACTAGTGAATCAAACCAGAGAGGTTTTCAGGTGAGATGTGAAAAGCTGCTCACAGACAATGAGATCAGGGCACATATGGAGGCTGCGCCCCAAAGCAGCAGCTGCGGAAGAGAAGCCTCTGTCAACAACAGCAACCAGAACGTATCGAGGGTCAGAGAGAGGGTGGCCAGCACTAGGCCAGCAGGGAGTGCAATAGAGAGAAATGAGGTTGGTGAGGTACACCAGGGAGTTGGAAACCAGATCCTCAGATGAAGCGGGAGCCAGCATGGCTGTTTGGGAATGGAACTGGTCATTGATGGGGTTCCCTTCTTTATGCATGCAAAGAGGCTGGAAGCAGCATTCTGTACAGGCTGTGATCTGGAGAGCTAGGGCACAGGGAGGCCACAGAGGAGGGCAGTACTATAGGCAAGGTAAGAGGAGATGACAGAGCAGATAAAGCATTTCAGTAGAAGATGGATTGCAGCAGTGATGTCCATCTGAAGATCCGGCCCCATATTCTAATACAAAGACACAAACACTGTATGGAAGGCCTAGCACCAAATACCTACATATATACGTATATATAACCATATTGCACCAAGTATGTATGAGCCAGCATAAGCTATATTTAACACCAGACTTATATAGACATTAACTGATGAACATGTTTTATGTCTCTATCTCCCTGTAACACACACTTAACAAGTACATTTTCACATCTGCCATGAGGTACCAGTGGACCAATCCTCTAGTTTCTCTTAGTGCTGTCAGTAGAGAATGCAGGGAAAAACATCTAGGGAACCTATCCTTCTATGTCTTCATCAGAGAAACACAGCCCGAAGGCTGAGTATAAATCTACACTACTTTATTAAAGGATTAATATGCTATTCAAATGCCAGAGAAGCATCTAACTAGGATCTTAGACTCGTATAATGAGTCCCTGTTTCAAAGTTCAGTCTCATCAGGAGAGCTCATCGTAATTATTTCTAACCTTACAGAGTCGAAGAGCACTGTCAGATAATAGAAGCTTATTTTGGGGAAACGTGTACCGTTTATTTTACCAGCTCACACTGAAAGACGTTATAAATACAGTTGTTGCTCTGACAGCAGTTTAATGAGACACAATCCACTGCTGTAAAGTATGGTACCGTCTGCTGAAAGATTATAAGAAAAAATTAATAAGCTGCATATATCATTTACATAAATACCGAACAGCAAAGTTCCAAGAGCTGAGCCCGGGGGGCCTCCCTTCTTTAATACAGCAAGATCTTACTTTATCCCATTTATTCCTTCCCTTAGGGCTCTACCATGGAAAAGGTTATTATAGCAACCTCCCAAGTCAAGCTAGGCCAAGAAGGCCATGAATACTGGCTGTGCAATGGACTGACCCATCGAGGTCACTTTGCCCTATTGTGGAAGGACAATACATATAGCATGGAACAAATAGCTCGCTGTAGAACAGTGGTACATGAGCGCCCATGAACAGTCACTTCTGAACCAAAGTCCATCTTTCTCCCACCAATGGGAGCTGACCAAGCAGTGATGCTCAGATCCTTGGTTCTCCAGGCCTGGGAATCAGGAAAACTGCTATGTACATGGCACAGGAGACCGTGCATATGACTGACAAGGAGGACTTAGACACCCTGTCACCTAGTGGAATTCACAGCTCTGAGTTAGACACCCAGGCTCCCTATACAATGCCTGGGGAGAGAGACAGGCACCTGAAAAAGGGATTCCAAAAGTCAGCATGCTGAGTGGAGAGCCACCTAAGCTAGCCAACATGGAATGTCAAGGAGAGGTGTGGGGCCTAAGTCACAACAACAAACGGACCTTAATACAACACCTTCTGCCCCTCTGAAACGTCCCAAAGAGCTTGAGAAACTCCTATGTGATCCCACTGACTCAGACAGCAAAACTCCCCTTGATTACATTGGGTGCAGGATCACTCCCGGTAGTTGACAAGAAAACTATATATCAATTATATACACCCAATACCCAAACACACACTCCATTTTCCACATCAATGAAATGCAGCCATATTTGGTTCACAGCATTAGAGGACAGTAGTACGCCTTAGAGATGAACAAACTCACACACGCTCAGGGTTCTGCTCTGGGAGGAGACCATTAATGACCCTCCTAAATTAGCCTGGTAGGAGCTGAAGGCAAAGAAAAGGAGGGGCTCATTAATATGAAGCCTCCATCTGCTTCTCGGTAGAAGGAAATCAGCGGGCCCATCCTGCTCCCATTGACATCAGTGACTTCACTTGGAGCAGCGTCAGCCCAAAGCAAGCAAAATTGGTTCCTACAGCCCACTAGCATCACGCTGGAAAGAGGCGGCCTTCCAAGGACTTACCGGCTATGGTCAGATTTTTTTCTGCTAAACAGAGCCCTAAACAGGCCTGGGTTGAGTCAAATGGAGTTGGACATGAGGATAGCTTGATATGATTTCCAATCTAAAGGTACCCTTATAAATTTAACATTACAGTCATGGCACAAACCACCGAGGTCCTGGAACCTAAGAGAATGTGGTGTGCTTGGAGCCCGGTTCTGGAGAATTCCACAGTTACTTCTTAAATGAGGATTTGAAAAGGGTAAAATACTCAATTTTGCTTTGTAGGAATGAGTGACATTTGTCCTGATCCTAAACTCCTGAAGTGAGAGTAAGGGCTTCGGGATCAGACAACTCGCTCACCGTATTTATTTTTGGAAAAAAATCTATTTGATTGTTCCCTTTTTCAGCTGATGGCTTCTCTTTGAGAGTTTCAGACCATGCACCTGTGTTGCAAAGTCAAAAAAGTTACTCTCTGAAGGAAAAAAAGTCTGGTGAATTGCAGAAAAAAAATAAATAAAGGGGATGTGGGGCAATACATTTTGTTAATTTTCAGGTAGTTTCCCTGAAATTATTTTAAATAAATAAATAAATTAATGGAGCTATGCTATCTCCTAGAACTGGAAGGGACCCTGAAAGGTCAACAAGTCCAACCCCCTGCCTTCACTAGCAGGACCAAGTACTGATTTTGCCCCAGATCTGTAAGTGGACCCCTCAAGGCTTGAACTCACAACCCTATGTTTAACAGGCCAATGCTCAAACCACTGAGCTACGCCTCTCCCATTACAATAGAACAGTGGTGTTTACATGAAAAGGGACATTAACTTAAGATGCAAGGCGTATCAGCAACTCTACTGAAGCTATATACCATGTAAGAGATGACTAGAAAATATAATACAAAAGCATTTAGAATTCATAAACAAATCCTATAAAACACCTTTGTAATTAAAAGGTCCAAAACAAGTACTATTCTGTAGACACATTTTTTTTCTTTTTACCAGATTCCTCATATAAAAATCAACCTGTTTTTTTTAAAAGAGGATTTTTTTTACTGTGCTATTTTAAAAGAATAAAGACAGCCCCTACTGAGATGTCTGTTTAAAAGTTCAGTACATTCTGCTGCGTTATTTTATCTAGCAGTGATGAACTAAAAGAACACTGAAAATTCAATCAAAACAGCAATAATATTTGAAAAGCCTGTACGAAAAGAAAATGATGTAGATGGTAAGAAAGCATCTGTACTGAAATTCTGAACTCCCTCTTTCTGTTTCCTTGCATGTCCTATTCATAAAATGCATTCAACATACCACTTTCACGAAGAAAACAAAACAGGCTTTTTAAAAAACACAATGAAATCAAAGGTGATTTTCTTTTACACACAGGTATTTACATATAATCATTTACTCAACATTAAGAATCTTGTTTTCCCGCTCTATAGTTTGGCCATCTCTTGGATAGTTTGCATAAGTATGCATTTATTTACTAATCTTCAAAGAGTCCCCATTTTCCCTAGCTTTCCACTGTAGTCATTAGAGGTCACAACCCTGTAGGAAATATGGGCTGCCATGGTAACACAAAATGTCTGCTACAGGCTTAGTGTAATTCCTCCCTAATAGAAAAACAACAGCAGCAAATCCGGTCTTTGATAAACTGGCTTATATGTTGTAGGAAACCTCCACCTATAAAGGTGTCTATCACTTCAAAACAGCTTTAACTGAAATAAATGTTACAATAAAGGAAAGGGAGACCGACATGTTGGACATGATTTTTTTGTTTTAAAATTCTTACTAAAAATATGCACAGGCTAAAACTGTGCTAAGCTGGGAAATCAACCAACCACGTATCATCAAATACAACTGTGTACGATATTTAAAGTCTCCAAAAGTCTTATGCTAGACCATCGAAACGAGTGCAGCTAAACTGTACAAAACAAGTGTCTGCTAAATGCTTCCAATTTATTCCTATGAATCTTTTTAACAAAATTAGGAATCTTATGCTATATTGCTACATGTTTGGAAGAGAAAAAGTCATAGAGGAATCATTACTTTTGTGTTTGACACAAGCTAACGCAGCCTAAAAATTACTGTTGAAAAATTTCATTTGGTTCCAATAGGTATCTAGGTTTTGGAACAGAAAAATGGATTTGTTGATCTCATGGTTTCTAGTGCTACTGGTCCTCCAGCAAAAGCCAGCACAGAGCAGACGGAGGATTCTAATGGAGGCTGCTGGCATTTCCGCTAAGGTATGCAGCTCAGGAGAACACTGTTTGTTTTTTTACACCTATACCGAACATCATGTTACACGCTCAGGTCTACTCTGCTGTCCCCTACCACTTGTGTCTCCGTCAGCATTACTGCTTTCCAAGTGGCTGCCTCCTGTGGAGTACTGGCTGGTATGGACTGTTTTCCCTTGATGTACTAGCTTGAATTTTCTATGTTGAATTGCTATTTTTTTCCTGCAAACATTTCTAATCTCTCTAGGTCCCTTTCTATTATTTCTCTGTCCTGAATTGTGTTCAAGGGTGTCCTAATTTAGGATCATTTGTGAATTTCATTAGTGGGCTGTTTACTCCCTCTTCCAGACCATTAATAGATATGCTAGGTAAGTTCATTCCTATCACCGTTCCCTGGGGGACTTCTCCTCAACTTGATACAATGCTGTTTATCATTGTCCTTTGTTTAGAGCAATTTAGTCAGTTTTCAATCTGCAGTGTACTTAGCCAAGACAATTTGAATTAATTTTTTCAATTAAGATAATCTAAATATATTACATCTGCTGCATTGCCCTCATCTACTAATTCTTCTCTTCCATAAAAAAAAAAAAAACCACAATCGGATTCCTCTGGCAAAATTTCTTCTCCATAAATACACGCTGCCTGCTGCTTCCTACTCATCTATGCACTAATATTTTGTAAGTCACAGTAGATTCTAGGCACAAGATACAGCAGATTTTGAGCTTCTGCATGGAGCTGCTTAGTTCGTTCTTTACAGCACACTCAGGAGACTGGCTGTAGATTGATACATTTAGGATGTGTGGCCACCTCTTCCGGGGAAAGGCTAGCACAAACAGAGGGTGTGATTCTCCTCTCCCTTTCACCATGTTTTACATCAGTAGAAACTCCACTGACTTCCATGGCTTTACTCCACATTTACACCAGTTTAAGTGAGAGAAGAATTAGGCACAGAAGTTGTCCTAATGGAGTCTAGCCATGAGTTCACCATAATCTCCTGTGCAGAGCCCTACAGCCAGACACCCTTCACTGAGACTGCATTGCCTCCAAAGGGCAGCAAGTTTAGTTTTGGTACTCTCAGTTGTACCACACCTGGTGAAGGCATTATTCTAGGGGTAGTGCAAACAGACCCTCTCACACTAGGGTTTTGATGATGAGGGCCTGAACCCTGAATCAGAACCTGATACTGAATGTAGAACCACTTTTGCTCATCAAGAAGTTTGTTTCCCTGTACAAGTTTTTCCAGTTTTACCAGGGATATAAGTTGGACTTATTGTACATGGTAAATTCCAGAATTTCTCTTCTTCCCCTTCTCTCTTGAACCATTGCTAACATCTCTTCTTATTCCCCTGGCCCATTAGGCCAGTATTAACTTGTCCTGCTTTCTCCTGCTCCTAAATCTGCTTGCAATCCTACCTGACTAGTAATGTGGCTTGGCTGCCTTCCCCTCTGTACTTGTATTTTGAGTAGCACTTTGGAAAGACACAGCAACATGTTTCCATTGGGGTGTGGGGGGGGTTCCGCAGAGGAATCATAGTCTGTTGTGCTTTAATTACATTGTCTTTTCAGATCCCCAGGTTTCTTCTACACTGGTGGATATTAATCCTTCCTCTCATTGCACCTTACTCACTAGATTTCTTTAGTCCTCAACGTGACTTTTCCTCTACTTGGGGATTTTTACTTTCTGGACCATGAAATTGTCTTTTGTATCATTTAGGAGCATTTTTGACCATACCCGTTTGGCCTTTTTCCTTCTCATAATCTCTGGATAGTCACCCTCCTAAAAATATATAGTATTCTGCAGCTTATCTGCTCGTATCTAGTTATCTCAGCTATTTTTGGGGTAACAATTCCAAGATTGTCAGAACTCCCATCATCTCAAACATGATCAATGACACTGTAATTTCTGTGTAATTAAGAAACATATTCTTCTTTACTTATATTGACTTACATAATAATATCACTGCTGTTAGGGATTTGAAATAAATTTTATTTACACATTGGCCCCTACCAAGACTGAATAACAACAACTTTAAAATAGATCATAAATGTTGCAGTGTTGGAGGAAGCAGGGACTCTCAGGTTTCAGTGAATTGCATTAAATGATTACATCAAGATCATAATTTGACTATGGTCAGGCAGCAGGTGTGCTGAGACCACTGCTTTTCATGATCATCCAGGTAGTGTCTTTATTTCTTTGTGTTCCTCCTGTTTGCGTGTGGTATCTCCCAGATTTTTCTCACCTTACACCTAAATGTGAGTGCTCTTTGCTACATGTTTGTACAGCACCTAGCACAAGTAAATAATAATGGATGAAGCGAGATTTAGTTCTCACGCAGAAGCCCCAAACTATGTCTGTCCCCATGTTTCTCGCTATCTTACTTCCTCTGGTCTCTCCACTTCCTGTTACACATCTGGAGTATCCACAAGGTGGCGCTATGCGACAAATGTAAAATCAGGTAACTCCAAGTAACTACATAGAGAGCAAAAATTCTAGCCCCACGGTAATTTGTTTACCATGTGACACTTAGTACATGATGATTTATTATATACACAACGGCGATTTATGATAGTTATATAAACTAGCAGCGATGAGCTCACAATAATTTATTTTGTTCAAATAAATCAAGTGGAGGTTTTTACTAGATTCTCCAGTTAGGGCCCTATCCTGCTGCTAGTGAAGTCAATGACAAAACTTGGACTTTCCATACCTGCTGTATTTAGTATCGTTTTGCATGCAAGGAGCATGTAAACATAGCATTTGGTTACCCTTGATTCCTCACAACAGAATTTTCAGCTGTCTGGAGCGGATCTGAGAGGCTCATATGCTAAAAGGGTCCCCACAGCCATCTTCTTTGCTGCTCATTAGGCTTGGAAGGGGAGCAGTTCCAGTGCCATGACAGAGCAAGCAAATGGAGCAGCATCTCTTGCCATGCACTTTCAGCGCGATGCTGCCGCTATACCGCTTCCATACCAAGCATTTGCAATGTCTCCCTCGGGATTTGCACCCGCTAACTCCTCCCTCCAGAGGCAATGATGCTGCAGAGCATTATGCGTTCTTGTGCAGAATGGGACAAGCTAGTCTGAGGTGTTTGGCCAGATGCACATTATCTTCTCTCACTGTAATATAAATCCTCCGACGGGGAGTGATTTGAAGGAGAGTAAAACACTTCAGCACCGTGCACCATTTATTTGCATATTATCATCTCAACCGGGAAGATCTGGAGCAAATTTCAGGAGCATAATTGATTCCACACCTTGATGAAATAAATTCCATTTCTGTGCCACCTTGGATGCATAGTCAAGGGAACTAGGCACATAGGGAACTCCATGATTTTAAACATTGTTCAGTTAAATCAGAGATCCAAATGCAAAATCCAGATGTCAAGACACCGTATGGATTTGTGACAATCCATATGGGAGTCTGGGTGTGTACACCAAGGAGTGGATTACACTCTCTGTATATGAAGTTTTATTACATCTGCGACAGATGTAACATCAATAGTGTGTAACGGAACACAACAGAATGGAAATTGCTTCCAAAATACACACTGATGGAGTCCATGCTATGGAGCAGAACCTCACTCAGTAGCACTAATGCCTTGAAATTCCATTGCAAGTTACTGATCATTGCAAATTAGCAAGGCAAAGACACATAATAAGAGGGAGAGGATGTTGCCTCTCAAACCGTACTTTGTTCATTTATTTTGACAAGTGTCACTTGGTTTTAATCATTGATAATTCTTCCCAGTGTACTGTATAACAGTAAGCGAGCTGTCCTATACTTTGAAAAAGTCCCGAAGTCTTAGTAATAAGAGGCCTCACTAGTGTTCTGCTATTAGTCCATGTTAACAAATGGGGAGAAGTCACTGCTTTGTGTATGTAAATTATGGAGTGTTCAGATTAGCAAAGGGTAAATTAGTGAGGTTCGGTCTAGCTGAGCTACTTCTACTTTGTGCCAGGAACAGATAACAAAATATACCCCCAGTATATTGTATTTCCTGATCAGCCATTGGTCAGCCAAGATGTTTGGACCTTGATGGTACAACAAAGAGATTGCTTATTCCCTAGAGAACAGGCACTGTGTTGGTTTGGTTTATATCCACGAAGGAAATGACCAGGAAGCCAGAATGAAACAGAGTAGCTACAAACAAGCTTAAAGTAGAGACCCCTATTTGTTAACAGTATTACATATGGGCAAAACCCTTATCAGGGGCCCTAAATTTCCATGCTAGTGCACTGAAAAGTACAGCAATTTGTTATAGAGCCGGCTTTTAAGCTACACACACAAGCTAAACCCTCCTGCAGGGTGGGCTACCATAGCAACTGACAACCCAAAACCATCCTACAGAGAAAATCTTCAAAACATCTGCAAACTCCAAGGAAGGGGGTAGGACTAGGGGACACGGGCTCTACACAGCATATCCCAGTCACATATGGCTGTATATTGCACCAGAGATAGTCCCTGCAAGTTAATGGTGCCCTGTTCCCTGCAGGGGGTGCGGTGGAATGTAATCTGTGCTCACTTGCATATGGAATTCCCTAGGTTCATGTGCTAGGCACAGAGCGCAGTCGTAGGGGACCGCATTGCAAGCGAGCCTGGAACAGGCTGCTGGACAAGCAGGAATATGCGGGGAGGCTGGTCTGTGTGATAGACCAGAGCTGGTCCCACCTCTTTGGGATGCATAAGAGTCACCACAGCCTTTCAGTGCAGCCACCAGAGGAGAGAACCCTGCCTGCCTCTGAGCCGCAGGCCTGGCCCCAGCCACCCTACACGCATACGTACTGCACAGAGGGAGAAAGACCTGTCTGGCTCTGTGTCCTGCTGCCGTGGGCGAGACTGAACTTGAGCCTTCCTTCTTCCCTCCCAATATGCAAAACAAGCCTGCATGTGCAAATGCTGAAGCCGAGGTGGAATCCACCGAGGAGGAGGGAACCCACGGTGAGATGCTAGCAACGCATTTTGGAAGCTCCACGAGGAGCAGGAAAAGGAGCGGCTCGTCTCCCTGCCTGAGCTCTGTGAGCATGTGCAGTGGAGTGGGAGGAATGGGACCAGTTGGGTGTGGACAGCATGAGAACCTGGACTGTGAGAGCTGATTGTGGAGACCATAGAAATAAACTGAGGGAAAGCAAGAGGCCAGGAAAAGAAAGGAAGGAAAGAGACAGCTTTAAGAGAAGCTGAGGGAGCAGAAAGGATGGAGAGGGAGATTAAAGAACATGGGGAAAGAAGTGACCAAATAACTGGGGAAATGGAAGGGGAGGAAAGACAAGTAAAAAGTTCTGAACAGTCAAGAAATGTTAGACTGACAGAGCAAAGACTGACAACAATTCTGCGGGAAAGAAACTACACAGGCACTGACAGGCTGGATAGACCCCAGGTTCCTTTAGCCAAGTATCCTGTCACAGACTGGTCAGTGCCAGATGCTTCATAGGAAGGTAGCTGAGGGATATTCTCCCACCCCGGAAGTTCTCGTCCCAACCCTTAATAATTAGAGATTTATTTAAACCCTGAACCTGAGGTTTTATCCCTTCCAAACCTACTTTTGCATTAACTTTGAATACTCCTGAGATCCATATAAATGGCCAATCCCTCTTGGAATCTTACTAAGGCTTTGCACTTATTGACATCCTGTGGCGGTGAGTTCCACAGTCCAATTACACATTGTGTAAAAAAGTTTTTTTTTTCGTCAGGTTTGAATTTCCCACTTTTTAATTTAATTGAAAGCCCCCTTGATCTTGTGTTTTGAGACAGGGGAAACATGATCTACCATCTACCTCCTCTATCCCAGTGGCTCTCAACCTTTCCAGACTACTGTACGTCTTTCAGGAGACTGATTTGTCTTGTGTACCCCCAAGTTTTACCTCACTTAAAAAACTACTTGCTTACAAAATCAGACATAAAAATACAGAAGTGTCTGTTGCTTACTTTCTCATTTTTACTATATAATTATAAAATAAATCAATTGGAATATAAATATTGTACTTTCATTTCAGTTGATAGTATATAAAGCAGTATAAACAAGTCATTGTCTGTATGAAATTTTAGTTTGTACTGACTTCGCTAGTGCTTTTTGTGTAGCCTGTCATAAAACTAGGCAAATATCTAGATGAGTTGAAGTACCCCCTGCAAGACTTCTGCGTGCCCTCAGGGGTACCCTTAGTTGAGAACCACTCCTCTATCCATTCATTATTTTATATACTTTTATCATGTTACCTCTGTCTCCCTTTTAAGGTAAACAATCCCAACTTTTTCGATCTCCCCATGTATTAGAGATTCTCCATGCTCCTAATCATTTGCGTTGCCGTTCTCTGTGTTCCCCATTAGTTTTGAAATATCCTCTTTGGGATATGGAGGCTAGTCCTGCATACAGCACATTTTGTAGAATGGTTTAAAAAGTGAAGAAAGGGAAAGGCGCATGAAGAAGAGCAGGGGAAATTATTTTATGTTTTTTAATTTTCTGGCGACTTCACCATCACATTGCTATGATAAAATCACTGGTGCATTTCAATTGGAGAGTTACTTCTGCAGTTAGGCGATAGAACCAGGCCTCCACATACTCCACGGCGATTCTGCAATGGTCTGGTGCTGCAGACAGGACATGCTGTGGCAGCTTCACTTTTGTTCCTTTGGTCAGCTGGGTTTTTTTAATGGGCTAAGTGTGAAAATAATCAATATAGCAGCTCTTCATGTTATTTATTTTTATATTAAATTTCAATTTTAAACTGTCCCTGCGTTTTAGTCTGTTGTTGTTTTGTTTGTTATAGCCCCAGTTTCTGTATTGGAAACTCATAACTTTGGTTTTGAAGTTATCAGGACAAAGCTGGATGTTGGACAGGTAGGCAGGGGCACTTTGGGACTTTATCCCATCGTCCCAAATTGTCAAAACATATTAGCTGGATGTTTCTGCTAAAATAATCAGCAGTGAGATAGTTAATGTTGACATTTAGATTGCTATCATTAGGTTTCAGGATTATCTCACTGAGATAAACAGAGCAGATCAGCTAGCGTTCCAGGCTGTCTGCAGGCTCCACGGCATCGGTTTTCATTTGGTTACTCTTAAGGTTTTCTTCGCAACCATAAGGGTGAGAAACTTAATTGTTAAAAATGAGCGCTTCGATTCTTGAGCATAGAACGGCAGAACACAAGCGGCTCTATGGAAAAAAGGGCCCCGAACTTGCAATACTCAAAACTATGGGTCATTGTAAAGATACTGCCTGGATGGCAGTCTGGCCTTGCAGATAAGGCTCGACTGTTGTGGGATTTGGCCTTCCTGTATCTGTGGCACCTAGGGCTGGGCATGTGTTCTGCTGGCCAGCTCCCCTCATCCTTGCTCACAGCTGCCAGGTCGATGTTGTCTTGGAGAACACAACGGAGGCGACACTGGAATCCTGCCTCTTTTCTGGTAAGTGTCACCTTCCATATGGTTTTATGTGGGAGGGGAGCATATGATCCTGTAGATACAATTTAAAAGGAAACATTCTCCTCCTAACTGATAAAAAGCAGAGCGAGAAAGCAAGCATGCAAGCGTAATTTAAACTCCAGCGCAGGCTAACAGCCGTATTCCGCTCTTCCTTCTACATACAGATCAATGGAAGCATATGGCCCTGAAGCATTAGTCTGTATCACTCCAAGCTCTGGGGAATGCTTGTTTATTTCCAGTGTTGAGTGTAAGTTTATTGATCTTAACTGCACTGAAATTAAGTAATACAAGGGGATAAAGTTACAATGATTCATATAATTGTGCAGTAATGGTGTGCAAAGAGGGAGCCCTGAGTGAAATAAGACATGCTGCCCATGTGGCAGACTTCCCACAAATGCTTAGCACAACCGGTGGGGGGTAGAGAGGCACAGAAGTTGGCATGTGTATTGGTCAGGAGACACTTAGGGTGTCAGAAGGGTTACAGAAAGGTTTTAACAATGGTGGCGCTCTGGGAGCCATGAGGAGAGGGAGGTTGGAAGGGCTAAAAGGGAACAAGCAGAGTGGTCGCATGAGGTTCATCTTTCAAGGTGTGTGTGGAGGTGACAATGGGCCACTGGGTCTGGGTGTTGAAAAAGCAGAACCCCATGTGACAGGACTCTTCAGAGATGCCTAGGGTTGACCCTGGGTTTAAGAACATCTGAACCTCTCCACAAACACTGTGGCTATACATGCATTGTGTAGCTCATTTTACCTCATTTAGTGCCCCGATCCTGCAAAGATTTACACACTCTTCACTGCGAATAGTCCCATTGCAGTGCCTGAGATTACTCACCATAATAACACCTAGCTCTTACATCACACTTTTCATCAGCAGATCTCAAAAGAGATGATAATGAATCAAGTTCAGCATGTGTTACATCTTTGCAGGATCAGGGCCTTAATAGCAAACAATATAGTGGCAAACATCATGAATGGGTTTTTCATGGCTAAAATGACAAGAGTTGGCTGAGAGATAGCTATCTATCTGATTCGTATAGCTTACTAAAAACTTCAAAGGTTTAGCAACGCATACGCTGATGTGTATTTGTGTAAACTGTATGCATATACGAGGGGGGAGAGAGGAAATATACCAACACTAAATTAAACAAAAGTCACTTCATTCATTTAGATGTCAGCCTTACAATAAAAATAGTATCTTCTATCCAAAATACGATGAATTCTCCTTTTTTTAATCTATCACTTTTTAAAAAAATAGTTAGATGATAATCAATTATTTAAAAATCTCACCCTTTGTTGATCCCAAAATGATATTTCATTAGCATTAAAAATTTCTGTGTAATACTAATTGATTTTATTTGTTTTTACATTTATTGTATTGAAAGAAATATGGTTTTAATTGGCTCACTGAGTTGTTTGCGTTTCAACTGGCATTATTAAAACCTACAGGAAATATCTCACTATATAGCTCTAAAGAAAATTGAAACTGATTTAAATTGTAGATACCAGCACAGAGATATAGACCTCATGTATCAAATGAATTCTTCACGTAAGAAGAGGTGGGCAAGAAAAGCCAAGTCATTGCAGTGTCATTTGTATTTCTTTACATTGTTTTATTCTGCAGGGAGGAAAAAGAAGGGCCACTTTTTAAATTAACTACAAAAACAGCCACACTATAAAAGGCTCCTTCCAGTGTAAGTATGTTATTTCGCCTGGGAAAGTCCTTTTTTATAGCAAAGCATTTTGAGGTGAGGGGCTGATTCTTCTTTGGGAGAGAAAAGGCATTCTTGTGAGTTGGGTGTTTTCCATTGTTAGTGTGTTGTAGTTTACATGATTTGCTGCCCTTTCGTCTGGACTTCAGTGTGTGCACTTAAAAAAAGAAGATATTTGGAACTTTGGCCTGGTGTGTGACTTATTTGAATGTGTGTGGGGGGGTGGGGGGAGAGATCTACAATCCCACTCTTTCCCTTTTGTGTAATATTACTTTGTCTTGATCTCCAGCATTTTCTAAGAGTTAGCAGTCTTTAAAGAACGAAAAAGCCTCCTATTAGACAATTAAGAAGAGGATACAAATATAACATGGTTAGTAGATGTAAATATAGTAGCAATCTCTGATATTTCAGGATTTATTGAGTGCTGTCAACATCTTTTTATTAATGTTTCATGAATTGTGAAATAAAAGGACAAAATAACTTTATATAAAATATTTATATGAGTATTAGAATATTTTTACGTATTACTAGAAAATTATTAGTTAGCATTTAACACCTCAAATTGATTTTGGGGAATGAAAATCTAAAATTAATATTGTTTCTGCACATATTCTAGCTGACAAATTTCTTTATTTACCACCGCATTTCAGTGTCTACTAGTTGTCAGATCACATTTGCATGTTATGGAGTTTAACAGTTTTTGCTATGGCTAGCATTTCACAGGACCAAAAAAAAAAATCACCTGCAAAGAATTAGGTAACAGAGTGTGAAAGGTCTCGGCCATTCAGGAAGTACTTCCTACTGGATTTAATTAGAGATTAAAAATAAAAGGTTTTAGTTGCAAACTTCAAACATACAATAACATGATATTTATTGAATGCACTAGCATGTCAGCCATGGTGAAAAGAATAAAAACAGTAGAACTAAGTAGCTTTCAATAAACTTTTCAAATATAGTTTTTATTCAAAACGAATTATAATTTTTATAGAGAAAAATCCATTTTATATCTGGGTTTATTATGAAAGGCAAGTTACTGAAAGAAGAGCCTTTCCAATATGTACAAAACATTATGAGCCCCAGTTCTGGCCCAAATGCCACTCACTTTAATATTACACACATCCACATAAGCCAAATTTTTAGGGTTCTCTCTGCATTTTACAGTGTATAAAGTGAGCACGTTTTTTTTTCTGACTCATGCATTAAGAACTTATACAGCTATTGGATTAGCTAAGTTTTTATCGCACTCAAATCGGGTGTTTTCCTTCTGTATCTCATCTAAGATGAGCAGTGCTGATAACACAGTATTAAATGTCAAATGAGCAAAAACAGTGTGCAACGTGAAAGAGTCTCTGCATTTAATTTAGATAGTTCAAGAGCAAGAAACGGGATGGAATGTCATTTTTTTTCCTTTATGAGTCCATTTTGACAAAATATCTTTAAAGCCGTTAGGTCTTGGTCCTACAGTTAGGTCTTGAGTCCTAATCACCTGGCAATTACCCATTTTTATCACTTATTCTGTATCAACATTAGGTTAATCAGTGTTAAGTAATATAGTAAAACTATATCTATGCACATTTAATTCTCTAATTATGCAGAGCAGCATTAAACCTGTTCCACTGTAATGTGTTTAATTTGTCTGCTTCAGAGTACCCTATTAGTTTTTTTTTTTTTTAATTCATGTCTTAAATTTGAGGTCCTTTATTTCTGCAAATGGATGCTGGTGATATATAAAAGGTCTCCTCTATGAGTAGGTAATGAGGCATCCAAAACTCTACAGTTAATTAAAAGTACTGATTTTATCACATCATAATCCTCATCTTCAGGTGCTGTATGTAATAAGACTATTACAAATCAACTGTTATACATGAAACGTTACATTGAAATGGTATCAGGCATCTGATTTAAACAGGCAAAGGGAAAGAAATCCATCTTTAACTTGAGTTAAGGTGTGTGCTATAACACTACACCTTGTGTGATTTGCAAGATCAGTCACTTCTTTGAGTTTCTGCCTTAACTTCGAAAGTCTTGGGTTTTGTGGGTTGAAGAAGAGAAACAGAATTGTTCTGGAGATTCTGTTTCCTTATTTTATGCTAGCATTAAAGAGAGACAAAATCAGTATTATGGAGGCATGAAAATATAACCTGTATCAACACTGAAAAGATATACTTCCCAGGTTTTAAAAAGTGTTCACTTACTATTCACAGATTCTTATGATACCATCACAGGCTTACAGCAACTTGAGGCTTTATTTTTTAACAAGAGTTTGAAATTGTTTGCTTTTAGCTTGTTGGGTTTTTTTAAATGGCCTGGGGTGGACCCACATCCTCATTTATACAGTATATAATATCGAAATCAGCAAGAACTTCACTCACTAACGTCCACTTACAGCCAAGTTGGATAAAGAGAAACTGCAATTACAGTGAAGTAGAATGAGCATGTGTTTTTTTTCTCCACCACGGTGCAACAAGCAAATGGAAATTCCGGTTATAGTGACTCTACATTTATGAAGTAGAGAGTCCAGAGTGGTGATATTACATGATACGGAGACCTTATGCTTACACAGTACACAGATGTGGGTTAAGAAAACAAGCTAAGTCACTGAGCATGTGCAGCAGCCAAATTTCAAACATTAATAACTTGGCTATGTAGAAAAAATATAAAGCAAGGAAAAATAATTGACATTAAATTTTGCTTTGAGTAACACCTATGAAGCCCTAATTAATTTCAATGTGGATTTCACAAATGCAACAGAGAGCAGAATTTGTCCTCTTGAGTCATGAAATTAAGAAGCTAAGTCTTGTTTTGTATTTAAGGGACGCATGATACATTTACAACACGGAGGGATTTTCTTTGTTTCTTTTATTTCCCTGCTCTTGTGTTGCATACAAAAATAGCAAAATATATGTTTTAAAATTGCACAAATATGCTTTTACCCCAAGGCAAAATGTCACTAATTATAGAATTACAGTTTAATGTGAGAAACTAGCCTTCTATATACTCTGATTGAGGAGATTTATGTTCTAGGAACCAAAGTTGTGTGGGTTTCCAGACCTCTCTATTTTTAAATGTCCAGCAATTAATTTGATGAACATTGTTACCCTTTTGTAAACATGACTATAGAGCACAGTATAGGATTAACTGCAGTGCAGAAAGAGTGAGCATGTTACAGGATTTTTTTTAAAGAAATCATATTAATAGGACAAGTTAATTGTACCACTTTTCAGTGATCATTTTTCACAGAATACACGGTTGAACTGCACTTTGTAGAAATATAAAGAGTGCAGGACATTGAACACGGAATAAATGAATTCTGGAAAAAAACTGCACCAACTATATATTTTTCTCGGAACAGAATATTTGCAGTTTTTTCAACTAAATTATTCAAAATAGTTTTTATGTAACTCAATCCTCATAATTCATTCATTTATATTTATGTATGAACGTACATTCTTCCGAAGTGTGAGCTAACAAAATGGCATTTGTTTACATTTCTTGCAAAATAACTGACATGATCCGAATGCCATTCCTTAAATCACAATTAGATTTTAGTGTACTCCAGTTTTCATAAAGCATTGACAATAAATGGTGTGGATTCCATAATGCCACTATATCTTTATTTCAAGTAAATCAGAAGATATCCACGTGATATTTACCCTTTTAAATATAAAATTGGTTACATTTCAAAATAAAACTACAAGTATTGTATTTATATGAACAATTGCCTTTTGATAACTGGAATTTAATATTATTGTTGAAATCCATAAATTTTAAATAAATACAAACAATTTAAAAAATAATCTAGTTCTCCAGATTACACAAAGTAATTAGCTACATGCATCATAATTATTACTGTAACAACAGCTAGTCAGATGCCTGACATTACATAGTATATGGTCCAATAAATAAGGATTTCATAACAAAACTAAAAATAAAGCTTGGGTCCAGATACAAATTAAACTATAAAACATTATGTTAAATGCTTGAGAAATCTTCATGTTCATCTTTTAAATTCTAATTTAAAATCCAATAAAATAGGTGTCAGAAAATAAGGGAAACAAACTTGTTCAAATTTGGTGTTAAAAATAATTGAATTTGCCAATTTTCTGAAAGGGTGTTTAAACTAACATAGCTACAAAAAATACAAATAAAAAAAGCAATGATTGGTATAGGCAAAATAGTTCTAACAGTCTGATTCATGCTTAACAAGTAGACATACTTGGCTTTTTTCAAATTTAAGATTTATATGTTATGCATAATAAAAACGTGTATAATTTAAGGAAGCAAAAAAAACCAACAACCAAGAAACACAATTAATCTGCACACTACCTATGTCATATTAATTCACACAAAGATGACTTTTAAACAAATCTGTCTATAGCCTGATGATTGCAAATGTATTTATATAGAATGTGTCCTATGCTACTTAATTCTTACCTCACCACAACATAAGAATGAATACTTTTCATGTCATACTATTCAAAGTGTACAATTTCTTCTAAAGTCTGTGCCTTGCGCTGACTGCTGCTGTTGTCTGTATAATCTATAAATTAGCCTCTATTTGCAATAAATGCTGCCTTTTCGAATGTAGACTTTGTGCTAACTATGCCATAGGAAATGTACCATACTGAGTGATTCAGCTTCAAAACACACCCCAGTAAAGAGAGATCCTGTTACACTGAGTAAGTGGTTAATCTAGCAAAAAGGAAACTTACATTTAAAAGTGTTGGCAGGGTCAAATCTTGAATGATAAAGAAAAGAGAGTTCATGCTGATAAGATTTTAAAATGTATTAAACAAACTGTTATGAAAATGATTTCGAGGAAAATGCAACATTTTATCAAAAACGAAAAAATAAACCCCAAATTTCTGCATTTAAAAACTTGCAGAATATTAAAAAAAAAAACCCACCCAAATACATACATTGATTCTTTGAATCAATGTGTTTTGTTGGTGTTTTGAAAACACTGGAAATTCACCCCACTTTTGAGGAGAATCACTCTTTTTCATTCACTAAATACACCAGGGAAAAAAACAAAAAAGAGTATCAGCTATGTTTAATTTTATATATGTTAACAACCAAAAGCACCATAACTTTTTTTAATACCCTGGTGCCCCCTTTTGGTCTGCATAGATCAAGGCATCTTTCCATTTTAAAAAATTATTAATAAAAATACATTAGTGCTTAACTTGTGAAGTCTTAATTTAGACTGTTGCTGGCTACTCCACCTGTTGTTATATCTCACAGTTACCAGCTACTGATCTATCCCATGTGAAAACAAACAAAACTAGCAGCCTGAAGGTCAAAGGAAGCAGTGTTTTCCATTATAAAAATTGCCATAGTACAGACTTTTGCTTGATACCGTTATCTTGATAGCTCTGATGGTAAATAAAATGACCCATTCATTACCTTTGCTACAGTACACTCAATGGGATAAAGCAGAGGCTTGTATTCAGAGGATAGCTTTCCCTTGCTATATTTATGCATGTAACACTGAGAAAAAAAAGCCTCTTAAGTTGGTAGGAATGTTTGATTAGGTCCATAGTCTCTTGGCAGACAGCACGCCAGTGTCACTGAGACAGGCAAACTGAAAATCTTGCTAAATTTGCATTTTAAAAAGTTTGATTTATATAGTTAGACAAATTTTACAAAAAATCTTTTCCTTATGACTTGCATATCGTAGAGCTAGTAATTATGCCATAGAAACAAGATCTTTCCACGTTCAACATCACTGTGTGAAGACGAGCTTATTTCCAGCAGGGATATTGAGTCCTGCCATCTGAAGGGCCAATCAAGTGTGAAGTACAGTATAGTTTTAGACTCAATTGAAAGGAAAAAGCTTGACTACTAGTTCATAGCATGACAACTTTCATGGATTAGCTCAGACCCTATTCTACTCCTTGAAAGGGTATCACAGCATGAAGACAGTTTTCAATGCACTAAACTTTAATAGCTGAGTGGGGGAGCCAAAGCTTCCTTTTGGTCTCTATAGAAACAGTATCGCCAAAATTTGAGGCAAAATTAAGATTCTTGGGTTTCAGTCCTGTATTTACCCTCCAAGGTCCCTATTCACAAAGAGTCTTCATCCTTTTTAAAAATTGCCATTTTTTCCACTGTAAACTGAAGCGGGTTAAGCCTGATTAGTTAATTTTTAAACACCACAACACTGTATCCTATTTTCCTGAGACCTTTCTAAACTAGTGTGGGGTGAGCACAGTCCAGAAAGTAGGTGGAATCCTCCCACAAGAAGATATTGCCAGTGTCTGTGGACATTTTGCTCCTATCCCGAGGGCTAGCCCAATGAGCATCCCCCTAGAAAGCGTTAGCCAGTATTATAGCCACGCTACCTCTGTCCCAAAAATGGACTTTCAGAGTTTCTTTCAGCACCGGAGAGAGACAGCTGTAGCATTTGCAGTACTTTCTGAGTTACCTTGTTCCTCTCAGCACATTTCAGTGAGCAGCTTGTTAGGAGAAAGAAGTGCTTAGACAACAGTCAGTGGATTTAACCGCTAGAGACACACGGCCATACCCTATCCCTCATTCCTCAAGGGTCAATGGGAGTTTTACCTGATTAAAAAACGCACCATAAGGCCCAATGACTTTGATCATTTTACCGTGCTGTTTTGCTTTTAAATAGAATCATTCTCTTTCTTATTAAACTAAACGTAGAAAATTCAGGTAAACCCATTCCATAAACCCTCCCCACCACACATTCACTACAGAGAAACACTAACCATTTCAGATTTAATTTCTTCAACACTGAGTTTACTATGCAGATGAGCTTATGTGATCTGCTTACTCAGAGTAGGGCCAGAACAGACTACTACATAATACTTCATGTTAAAATTACACATGGGCATGATAAAGAAAACACTGGGATTTTTCGGTCTCATTACATGCATTTTTTGTTTTGGATTTTTAAAATTTATTATTTTTAGCATGTGTGTGTGTGACTACATGTCATATTTGCTCATCAATGCATGTCTACAAGCAGCTGCTAAATACAGTTTCAAATAGACTATCCTTATATAGATACAGTTTACAGAGGCCAAACACACTTGTAATTAAAACGCACTGTAAAGGTGGAGGAAAAATGTTCATGTAAATAGCAAAATAGGTGAGAGAATTTACATTATTTCATCTCAGTCATACCACCCCTGCTCCTGTCTGCTTGGAGTCACTGGCAAAGCTAATCAGCTTGATCGATCCAGTGGGCAATCCAGTGCATTTATTGATTTTATTATGAATAAGCTGAAATTGAATATTACTTTCATATACCGACAACACATTTCCATGCGCTCTATTCAATGGAAGTTTTACACCTGCTCTGGGGGACAGCTACGGTGATCTGGCTTCCTCTGCAAACTTGGCCTGGCCACAGATGCTCTCCCCCTCCACCCCCACTCTCCTTTGCAGAGATCTGTGGGTGCCTCCTATGGAGAGCTGCTCAGGGTCTAGATTTCACTATAATAGTCTTCTCCTCCCTTTGTAGAGCACTAATCCTGATTCACCAGAGCCAGAATCTCTCCTTACATGGCCATAGAAGGGGCTTTTTTTTTTTTTTTTTTTTTTTTTGTGGTTTTGAAGTTAATCCAGCTCCGAGCAGGGGTCTCGCTGCAATGTCCCCTTAATCATAGGCATGCGGCACTGCACCAGCTGAGATTTTCAATGGGAATCTGACAAACCAAATACTGAAATTTGAGGCCCGCTCCTGTTAAGTGCTGCTCCCTCTCCGCTCCTGCACTCCTCACCACACAGGGTCCGGGTCCCTAATGTCTGTTTTAACTTTCTGGCAGGGTTTGCACTATGCACGTACGTTGGGTGGCACCAGGCCCACTTATGCCAGTTGCCAGACCCTAAAGCTGACAAGGGTCAAGCTTGCGAAAAAACACCGTGAGGCACATCAAAGCTCCAGGAAGATTCTCTGGATGGTGAGGAACACATGCTTCATTACTGAAGGATTGCACTGGTGGGATTTATAAGAATTATATAGGCAATGAGTGCTGCTCCCCTTTATTTAAGCTGTGTCACAGCCCTATTCTGCACCCCACACTCCAGCAAAACTCCCACTGATGTCAAAGGGAGTTCACCTCCATGTAGAACAGTGACAAAACCAACCTTACACCTCGGGTGACCAGATAGCAAGTGTGAAAAATCAGGACAAGGGGTGAGGGGTAATAGGCACCTATATAAGATAAAGCCCCAAATATCGGGACATCTCGTCACCCTACTTGCAACATTCTCACTCATGTGATTAGCCCTTGCTGAGGCAAGCTATTTCATTGACTCCAGTGAGACTGCCTGTATGAACAAAATACCACTTCATGATTTAGTGTAAAGTTCTGCAGGGCTGGGCTCTGAGTAAGGAGTGCTGGGAAATCTGCTCATGGGGAAGGAAAGATACATGGCACAATGTTCACCCAGGACTGGCCCAAGCCACTGTAAAGCCTGTTTCTTTTTCTGCACACCAGAGAGAGCCACAGAGTGCTGATACTGGCATGTACCAGTCAGGTGACTTTCTCACCCTCAGAGACCTGTCTTGTAAGGAAAATGCAGGAGAGGTGTGACACACAGCAAACAATGAGTTTGTTTGGCTTTTCCACATAGAACACCATACACCCTACTTTAGGATCTACCCTGATGGTTTCAGAAGAGAAGTTAGAGATTAGGGAGATTTTCATAGAAAGGTGACCCCTATACTTAGGTGAAATATTTACAAAATTGGCCAGTTTTCAAGAGATTAAAAAAACGTTTCCCTATATGTGGGTGCAGAACATGCACTTGGGACCAGGGCTGGTTCCAGGCACCAGCTGAGTAAGCTGGTGCTTGGGGCGGCAGATTGTTGGAGGCGGCATTCTGCCCAATCCTAGGGCGGCACGGCCGCTTTTTTTGTTTGTTTGTTCTTGTTCGGCTCCGGCGCGGAGAATCCCTCCTCTCCCCCAGCCAGTCCCCCTGCACCCGCGCTCCGGCCGCGCCACAGGGTTTTTTTTGTTTTGGCTTGGGGCGGCCAAAAAGCCAGAGTTGGCCCTGCTTGGGACACCACAGTGATGGGTGGGGTGTCAAAACCTAACGAGGAAAGAATAACAGCATCACCAACATATACTAATTTGCCGAACTTGAGGGTGATGCCTTTACACAACATCAGCTCCTCAGACGCTGGCAGTACAAGAACACTGTTACAGCACTGCGTAACCTCTTGAGAGCTTGGCTGCTAACCTGGAGATGAGAGAAAAGGCACTTTTGGCCCCAGACTTTTGGACTTCGGTTCCATGCCATGGGAGCTCTTCAGGGTTACAGATGTTTCCGAGAGAAATAATTGCCCAACGCTACATGGCCTTGGCAAGGCTAAGAGTAACCTCAACACTTGCTCTTCCTAAATGCACATACCAAAATGTCTCTAGTCAAAGCTAGTTATGATAAATCATGATACAGAGCTAGACGGAGGACGGGATCTGTCAAACAGCACATTTGCCTTTAAGGACTTCTATCTGCAGTGGCCTTGTCAGTGTGAGTTCTTACCCAAGTACCCACACAGAGCACTCTCCACGCATGCTCAGTTCAGACATTAAAGTGATCATCCGTGCAGATGGGCATTGTGGGAGCTGGAGGCATGAGCTCTCATGTCCCACAGCAGTCCAAGTGCAGTCACCATAGTAAAGAATGAAATTATAACCAGAGAAGGGAAACTTTTTCCCTCCTGAAAAAGGAGATTAAAATCCCTACAGTGCCAGCATTAGCAAAATTGGATTTCTGATAAGTACGACTGTAAGCAGAAATTAGAAGGATATGCTTATAGTTAAACATTATTTCCTCTGATGGTAAAACACTGTATACTTTGCCTTCCACTAGATACAACCCCTCTGGAGCTTCTACCTTATTAGAGCCCACTAATAACTCAGACGAATTACTTTTTTCTGTGTGTGGATCTTACACATTTATAGATATTTAAGGAATGGAATGATTTGTCATTTGATTTCTTTCATACAGTTTATAGAAAGCAAAACAAAGCCCCGGGATACAAGAACGTAGAAGGAATAGTACATTCTGTACACATACACTGACATACTATTATATGCTCTTGAGCAATGGTAACCCTCTACTGGCCCAAATATTGTTTGAGGACTTTAAACCAGATCCTACGCCCACTGAAGGCAGTGGGAGTCTTGCTGTTGTCTTCAACAGGAGCAGACCTCAAATAATGAATAAAGAGAACAGAGAGGGTATAATTCATCCAGTGACTGAATATATACTTGACTACATAATACGATCAGGGTAGCTTGCCCTACACACCCTTCAGGATACAATGTTCTTTACGCAAGATTCTAGGGAGGAGGCAAATGACGATAGTTTCCAAAAGCTTGACTTTCTTTGTCAGAAGCACGTAGGTGTTCTGAATAGGCGCAACCTCCTAAACTTGCTCAGTCTGATTGTTTTACAAAGGGCTCAGACTCCAAAACACTGTCCACATGCGGGCAGGTGGGTGTGCTGAAAGCCTGTTTGTTGGCTGCTGACAGAGGGGAACAAACAGACTCACTTTACTGATGACCCAGTTTAAGAACAAGCAGACCTGCACGCACACAGATTCTACAGGTGTTACCATGTTAGATCACGACATTTCAGAAGCAAGCTTCTTCCCAGGATGCCAAAGCATAAATGAGCAAAGCTGCCACATGTAAAGAGAAAGTCTCCCTCAATTTTGCATACCAGCTATCTGCTCAGCACTGAGGAATCCACTCTATCCAAGGCTAGGTGATACTAATAAGACTGTCAGTTTTGAAGATGTGCCGGCTGTCTATATGGCTAAATTCTATAGCTCTTAGAAAATGAAAAACTACCAAAACTAAACTTAATACATGACTTGTTATTGCAACTCTACTGCATATATAGTGTGATGGATTTCCCAAACAGGGGACTACGAATTCCATCAGCCACCTCCCCAGTCTACGTGCTCTTCTCCAGCCAGGTGCAGGGAAAGGTCCTGAACTAGGAAATGGCTGGGCTCTTTGGGAGTAGGAGCCATGTGGCAGCAGGGAGCTGAAAAGAAGCCCCAGGTACTGTGGACAGAGCAGTGTATGGAAAAGGCTGGGATGGCCAGACATCAAAGATGGGTGCAGGTCTGTGAGGGACTTACAAAGGACCAACAGCAGCTAATCAGGGAACCAGGGCAGAGAGGCCCCAATGAAAGACACTAACTGAACCTGGCTTGGAAATCCGCAAATGCTTATTTGCTTGAACAGACACTGGACTGGAAAGATCACCCCAGGCATGAGGACCATGACTCTCAACTGGACTGCCCCAGGGACCCAAAGAGGAACTGCTATTGCTCACCTTGAACCCTACTGTTTAAACCTCTGTACCTAGGGTACCTGCAACCTTTCCTTTTCCTGCCAGCCCTAGTAAAAACCTTTCCTTTAGCCATGTGTCTGAGCAGTGATGGGACCCACCAGGGCTAATGCCTACGAGGCCTAGCTGCTGGAGCACCTCCAGTACTTGCCTCCAAGACATAGCACACTAGGCACGCGACTGGACCCTAGGGGTTTAGCGTATAGAGGAACCCCTATAACTACAATATCAAACACTACACATTATAAGTGGACTGGTCTCCCCTGCCGTTAGTCAAGATGACACGGTGTTACCGTACATACCCCCGTGACTAGTTTTCCTGTAAATAGAGTTTGTAACCTAGGTTTTAAATAACCCTGCCATTGAAAAGGCTACAGGTACAAAAATGGCCTGAGCCGTACCATTTAGGATGCAGCCCCTGACACTAGAATAAAGTCTGGGGATGTGTGGATTTGCTATTTTGGTTCAAGGCCACTTCTAGTTAATGAAGATGCAGTTTGCATATAAAGCATGGCTCCTGCATGTTTGGATTTTCAGATCTTGTTAACGAGATCCATAATGGTCTGTTCGTTATATTGTGACATAATCCTTGCCTCTCTATGAGGTCCAGAAAGGTAGGTATTGCTACTGGTTTCCTATGTAGTTGTTTATCCGCTTTGGACTTTGAAAGAGAAGCAGTTATTTTTTATCAGTTGATTATGCATACACCCCCTGCTGGTGGCATCCCTTCATTGTAGAAGTGGCATCCTGGTATCGGCATTGTGCCCAGAAGCTATGCTAGAAATAAAGACTCAACCTCCCTCAGGCTCAAAGCACGCATATTGTGCTGTAAAATAAAGATATGCAATTATTTGGCTGCTCGTCTGAGAGCGTGAGCATGCCTTTGATGAGCTATCAGAAACACAAGACAGCAATGGTGAAGAATTTGCTGCCTGGAAGCCAGGAGCCTCTTCAACAGAGTGCGGATGAAGATGAAGGGCAAATGTTTCTCCCATCCTCTAGCCTTTCTTCGGAAAGTCCTCAGGTGATCTAGTTGACCTTTCCCCTCCCATAGTTCTTGCTTGAAGACAGTGCATGTGTTGGTTTGGTAAGAGTAGCAGCAATATTATTAATCCTCAGTGCTAGAGAGATAGTAAAAGTAAGGTAGGTGCTGTTGCCCTGTAGTGATGCCAAGCTTGAGGAATGCCATTTTCCTTCTCTTTCACTTTAAGTGTTATTCTGGTGCATTGACATCGATAAGCAGTACTGCACAGCACACAGTACAGGGTCTTTCTGTAGCTTGCACTCTTTGTGGGTCAATCACACTTTAGGGAGTGGTCAAAACCCTCACTGGGGTTGCAAACAGGTGTCAGAGAATTGTGAGCACCCTGCCCTTCCCATATTGCTAAATAGGAGGGAGATCTCAATATGGGTAATGTCGAGAACCACTGCTTGAGGGCAATGTCTTATGGAAGGGAGCTCTATAAACCACAGGCTAGTCACCAAAACAAGATGTCTGCTGCTTCAACAAGTTCTATTGCCCTCTTTCTCACCAAAACCACAGCTATCTAACCCACATGCATCTTCAGTCAGTTGCTTTTCATCCCCAGGCTGATCCTGCTTAGGGACTGGGATATCTGACAACACTGCTTGTCCATACTCTTTCTGGGATTTTTCTTCCCACTCCCATTTACTTTCCCTGTATTTTTCCTTGATTTTCTTGGACTACTGAAAAATGGTACATCTGAGAAAACCTGCTGACTCTAAGAACATGATGCTTCTACAATTTTCTTCTCTTTTCAATTTTCTACAAAATACAAGTTTTCATATCTTCTGCAAGGATCATCTTTTCCGTTACTGCCCACCCTCTACATTCATCTTCTGTCAAATGGCCGCATGTGATGGCAATCCAGCCATTTGGCCAAAGTGGGGTGGTCATAGCTCTCTTTTGAGTCAAACCACCATCAAGTCAGTATTCTTATATACAGAGACACAAAGAGGTTCTGTCCTTGTAGGAATCAAAAGGAGCAACCATCAGTCAGAAACCTGCTCAGATACCAACCAAAATACATCAAATTATAAATATGAGAGACACACAGCAGCTGGGACCCCTACCTCTTATCTCTATAGGATTATAAAGTAAAGATAGGCAGGCAAAGAGCTGGCACCAACTACACTGTTTCCAAAAGACAGAAAATGTAACAGATGATACCTAAAGAGAGGCTTTGCTAGTTTGTTATTCCACATTTAAAGCCCCAAAAGCTAGAAATAGCTACTGGATAAAAGCAGCAAGAGCTCTGGATAACCACTATTCCTATTAAAAAAAAAACAGGACTGCTTTTAAACTCCCACCCAAATTCACAAGAAGCTGGCCACGTCTCTGCACCTCAAAAGGTTCTAAGTGTTGGTTGAGTTGGGATAAACATCCAAAAGTCTGATATTTGTTTGGATCTGAAACTTCTTTGTTCTGCAAATTGGACAGGAATTCTTACAAGATCCGTACTTTTTAGATTTATCCAGGCAGGAAATACCAAAAAAAAAAAACCCAAACAAACAAACAAAACCCTAATGCACAATTGCAAAAATGCTTCTTCACAGAAGCCTTTGCAGTCTAATATATCTATTTCCACACAGCCAGGAAGTGCATACAAACAAACCAGACATTTATTATTTAGTTTTGTTTATTAGTTAAAAGAAGTTTGGTTAAGTTGCAGTAAAGTTACTTGAAGTTTGGTGCTATGGTTCAAGGCAGCTGTTATTTCACCCATACCAGTTAGCCCATATAAACATCCTGAAGGAGGGGAGAATTAAAGCAGAAGTTGTATGCAAACAGTGATTTCCATCTGCTTTACCCCCAACATAGTAAACATACTGTGACTAGCCTCTCCCATGGTATTTTGAAATTTCCACATCCTGCCTGACAAGAGGAAGGAGAAACGCTCAAGAATTATTTTTAAAAGAAGGTTACTGATAGTATAAATACAACTGGGGAGTTAGTTTGATTCAGTTTCGGTTTCATTATAAGGGCTTTGGCTGGTTCTCATTGTCATTGACTGTAAAGCAGAAGGGACCCACATTCAGTCTGACTTCTTGCACAATACAGTCCAGAGAATTACCCCAAGTGGTTCCTGCATCAAGCCCATAACTCAGGCTGGAGCTAGAGCAGAGCTTTTGTTTCCTCTGCACTGACACATATGTCCCCCTCGGGAAGCCCATGCCCCAGCATCACAGCTTCTGCAGCATTATTCAGTGCAGGGACCATAGCAAAGAAGCCTGCTTAGGAAGAGATGCAGTTATCTGCTCTTCCTACTCCGCTATCAGAAGGGTGTTCGGACTGGGTGGGGCACTCGTACTGCACAGGTGAAATTCACTTTGCCTGAACAGAGACCAACTAACTGGGCTTCAGAATGACATAGGCATGGCAAGCAAACCGTCTCCATGGTGTTCCCATGGTGGTGTGTGGAGCCCTGCTCAGGCTCTCCACTCCATGGTGAGTTTCACGCTAACTGCATTACAAAGTGAGGGCCTTAGTGGGTAGGTTATTGCATTCCTCTCTGTATCCCCATGCAAGGTGTCTGCCACTGCAGGTACCATGTTAGCTGAGTTAACTCTGCAGATGGAGGAAATGCTGGCCACGTCTCTGATGCATTAAGCTAGCATGAGAACTGATGTGCAGTGGTAAGTCAGGTCTTATACCACCACTGGTCTACAATTTTTGAGAAGTCGTCTGCTTCAGAGATAAAATGTGCTATTTATTATGTATTTTGATGTGCTGAATTCAAATATGACAATTAAAACAACTGATTGGCTACTGTTTCTAAGCTATTTAAGTTTTTACATTTTATGTCTATGTATATTGTGCAGTGCATGGTCAAATGCATCATCTCGAAGAAGTTCACGAATCTGAGGACCAACAAAGACACCTTCCTTAATCTTAGCTTCACTTAACCTTGGAAATTTTCCATGGAGGTACTTGAAAGCTGCTTGTGTTTTGTCAATGGCCTTGACAAAGTTCTTCATCAGACCCAGCTTGATGTGTAAGGGTGGCAACAAAATCTTCCTTGATTCAACAAGTGGTGGATGCTGAACACTTTTCCTCCCAGGCTCCAATGACTGTTGGAGTGGCCAATCTTTCTTGATGTAGCGAAGATTTGTTGCACAAGTGTTGCAGCATATGTGTGGGGCCCACCTCTTGTCCTGATCTCCAATTTTGCAGCCAAAATAAAGGTGATAGGCTTTCTTAACCATAGTGGTTATACTGCGCTTTTGTGATGCAAAAGTCACTTCACCACAAACATAGCAGAAGTTATCTGCACTGTTCACACAAGTACAAGGCATCTCTGCTCACTTTGGCTAAACAGAAATGTGTCCCTTTGTAAAATCAAACACTGACAAATAAGAGAGCACGACACTGTATGATCTCTAGAGCTGATATAGGGCAATTTGTTCAGCAGAGTGATGTAAGCTTCGTTATGATTGCATCATCCATGACTTCTAGGAATAACATGATGCAATTCAGATCATGTATGACGCAATACCAGCTTCAGATTGCATCATTCATTGTTTTGCCTAAAAAGCAAGTACTGTCCAAACCCAGTCATAGATTTATTCATAGATCCAGTCAAAAATGTATTTTAGTCATTTCTGGTTTAAATTAAGATCCCTTCCCTTTATAACTCACTTATCCTCCGCCATTCCCAAGTCAAGGGTCGTATATACTGACCCAATAGCATATCTTGAAAACTAGAGCCAATCAACAATTTTAAGCATCATTTTCGTTCTCAGTGACCCAGAATTAGTAATGTTTGACTACATTTATTTCAGAAGCATTTTGGCTGTAGAGCAGTGTACTCAGTAAATATGTTGCACCAGAATGCACTAAAACTGCATTGCCCTAAAGCAGGGGTCGGCAACATCCCTCGCCCGCGCCGCTTCCCACCGCCCCCATTGGCCCAGGACGGCAAACCGCGGCGAGTGGGGGGCCACGATCAGCCGAACCAGCCGCGTCAGCAGGTAAATAAACTGGCCCGGCCCGCTAGGGTGCTTACCCTGGTGAGCCGCGTGCCAAACATTGCCGACCCCTGCCCTAAAGCTTCAAACCAAAGATCTGAACAGATCCTTCCTGTGAGCGACAGCAGCAAGCCCTAGCACACTCTCCCAGTTCAAAGCAGAGTTTACATGGTGCGGAGAAGGTAATTCTCTCTGACGGTTCTCTCTCCTGTCTGCTCCACTTTGTTGCTGTCACCTAGGGCTCCCAGAGAACCAGCCCCTCCTGCCTTTTGCTAAGAGTTACAGGCCTCTTCAGTCACTGCAGAGCTACCTAACTGAAGAGCTCTCACCTCATGTGTTCTTCTCATGGACCAGCCAACCCCAAAACTTTGGCATCTCTCCATTGTCCCCTGACAGTGGAGATTCTCCCCAATACTCTAAGTGTAACTAAGGGCTGCCATCAGCCTTCATTAATATGTTTCCAGAGTGCTCCTCTTCTTCCTTTCCATTCTCTTGGCTTCCCTCTCCACTTGACTAGACATTATGGGGTTCCACAGCAATCCCCAGCATTATTAGGTTTCCAGCAAAGGAATGATTTGCAAGATCCCATGTATAAAAGCTCTCAGGAGTTACCCTGATTTGATCATAAACCAGGAGAGGCCAAGAAATGTGGGAAAAACAAGGAAGGTGATGCTCAGGAGCCCAGGCACATTGGAACAAGTGACCATAAAACATCTATAGCTACCCACCAGCAGAGGTGATCCTCACTTAACAATCATGAGTGGGGAATAAATGTTGTGTCTCCTTTCACAGCCCTGGGGTGGATGGGTTAAAAACACCATTCCTCCTATGAGACAGCTAGGAGAGGCCCCACCGGAGACCTTTGCAAGTCCTTTACAGTGCACCATTCTTAAATTTAAACCCAATATTAAATGCCATTATTTGGGTTCATGTCTTCAGTCCCAATCGCCTCAGATTTTTAACTGACAATTCACTCATGCCTAACATACACTCTATGACTTTTTATTACTGTTTTGGTAACAAGCAGTCATTTTTGAAATGAGGTCTGGGTGTATAGAATAGCAACCACAATCAAGCAGGGTATCTGTGTTCTTAACAAGGGAGCCGAACAGATGAACCTAAGTATTGCTTGTGCTTGCTGGAGAACATGAAGCAGAGGCTTCATTTCACATTATGCATTTATATCACTGTCACATACACACAGAATCATAGAATCGTAGGACTGGAAGGGACCTCGACAGGTCATCTAGTCCAGTCCCCTGCACTGAGGCAGGACTAAGTATTATCTAGACCATCCCTAACTGCTGTTTGTGTAACTCGCTCTTAATAACCTCCAACGATGGAGATTCTACAACCTCCCTCGTAATTTGTTCCAACGCTTAACCACCCTGACAGGTAAGAAGTTTTTCTAATGTCTAACCTAAATCCCCCATGCTGCAATTTAACCCCATTACTTCTTATCCTGTCCTCAGTGAATAAGAACAATTATTTATCACACTCCTCTTTATAACAACCTTTTACATACTTGAAGACTGTTATGTCCCCCCTCAGTCTTTTCTTCTCCAGTCTAAACAAATCCATGTTTTTCAATCTTTCCTCGTGAGGTCATGTTTTCTAGACCTGTAATCATACACGCAGTGTAACTAAGGATTTAATTATTGACTTTATGTAACCTCGGTAAGGTTTCTAGATAGCATGGTGATCAGTGCAGTATAAATATTCCCAGTCCTCAAACAGAGGTAAAAATAGTGGAAACAAATATATACAATATGTGCACACGCACGTGATCCACCTCTATTCTACCCACACCAAAATAGGGATTCTGACAGTATGACCCAAGGATATAATGGAGGAAAAGTGCCACGCACATATTTACACTGTGAACGCTCTCTATCCATACCTTAGAGCCATATTAGGGATTATTGTGGCTATCCAATAGCATTTCCATTACAGCTCACCATCAGTTAGCTGAGCAGTATTTTAAAGTGCTAAGTTTTGGTGGCTTTTCCCTTCTGGAAGTTGATTTGGAAATCTGGGAGTGTGATGAGATTTTCCAAGTCTTCTGTCAACGAAGCTGGGCAGAGCAACACCACATCAATATTATCTAGTTCAGGGGTCAGCAACGTTTGGCACGCGGCTCGCCAGGGTAAGCACCCTGGCGGGTCATGCCAGTTTATTTACCTGCTGAAGCGGCAGGTTTGGCCGATTGCAGCCCCCGCTCGCCGTGGTTCGCCATTCCGGGCCAATGCGGGCAGCGGGGAGCCGTGGCCAGCACATCCCTCACCCGCGCCGCTTCTCGCCACCCCCATTGGCCCGGGACGGCGAACCGCAGCCAGTGGGGGCCGCGATCGGCCGAACCTGCTGTGTCAACAGGTAAACAAACTAGCCCGGCCTGCCAGGATGCTTACCCCGGCAAGCCGCGTGCCAAACGTTGCCGACCCCTGATCTAGTTACAGTGAGTAGGAAGCTCAGGTCATTCCATCACAAATACTGGTAGGCTGGCTTTTACCCCATTTTGTCTTTTACATCATGGAGAAGGGCCATATCTTCCCACGGTAACTAGCTCTAAGCTCAGCTTCTCTCCTTCTAACAAGAAGGGGAAATTGATACCGGCAAATCAATGGACACATCCACAGCTTTGATGGTGGTCTTTGCACTTTGGGTTTCAGTTTAACTTTAATTCTTGTTGATATACAAGGCAGATCCTGATTCCCTTTGCCATCCCAAAGGATTGTTGTGATCTGCAGTATCCACATATATTAATTACATGAATATATTAGGAACAAAAAGAATCCTCACAAGAGTATTGGTTCATTACTAGAAGGAAATTAAAGTATTATTTGTAATAATACAGAAAAAGCAGAAGCGTTCAAGAAATATTTCTGTTCTGTATTTGAGGAAAAACAGATGATGTAGTCTCATCATATGGTGACAACACTCTTTCCATTCCACTAGTATCTCCGGAGGATGTTAAACAGCAGCTACTAGATCATAGAATATCACAGTTGGAAGTGACCTCAGGAGGTCATCTAGTCCAACCCCCTGCTCAAAGCAGGACCAATCCCCATACAGATTTTTGCCCCAGATCCCTGAATGGCCCCCTCAACAACTGAACTCACAACCCTGGGTTTAGCAGGCCAATGCTCAAACCACTGAGCTATCCCTCACAACTGTTCCTGCTAGCCTTGTAATCTATGAATATTATTAACAAACATGACCAGAGAACTGAAATACAGATAACATTTCTCCTGTCTGCTATCAAAAGCCCATCTACATACCACCAACTTGGGTTGGGACTGTGCCTATTTACATACATATGCCCTGATTTTGCAAACACGCATGTGCTTAATTTTATGGCCTGATTTCAAATGGGGCTACTCACGGTGGCCAGCACATCCCTCGGCCCGCGCCACTTCCTGCTGCTCCATTGGCCTGGAGCAGAGAACCGCAGCCAGTGGGAGCCACGATCGGCCAAACGTGCGGATGTGGCAGGTAAACAAACCAGGCCAGCCCACCAGGGTGCTTACCCTGGCAGCCTGCGTGACAAAGGTTGTCGATCCCTGGCCTAACACATTATCTTTGATGAACTAGTATGTAGACATCAGACCAAGGGGATGTCTGTAATTCTTATGCACCCCTGTGCTCTATGCCAGTTGGCACCAAGAGGTCCTTGGGCCACAGGATATTTCTAGTGGAGTTCCACAAGTATCGGTACTATGCCCGACACTATTCAACGTTTTCATCATCGATCTGGAAGTCACCGCCAATACAGTTTGTGGATGACACAAAAATTGGAGGACTGTTAAATAAGATGAGGACAAGGCAATCTGAATTGCTTGGTAATGTGTTTTAATGCAGTGAAAATGTAGCATTCTACCTCTAGGAACAAGGCATGTAGGCCATAATTGCAGAATGGGGGACTGTATCCTGGAAAGCAGTGGGCTCTGAAAAAGTTTTAGTGGTCACAGTGGACAAGCAACTCAACTTGAGCTCCCAGTGCAATGCTGTAGCAAAAAAAGGGCTAGTGTGACCCTTGGATGTATAAACAGGGGAGTAGGAAAAAGGAGCAGGGAGGTGATTTGACCTTTGTATACAGCATTGAGACCATTGTAGCAATATTGCTACAGTTCTGGTGTGCACGTTTTTTAAAAGGATGTTAAAAAAAAAGTCAGAGAGGATACAGAAGAGAGCCACAAAAGTTATTCAAGGGCTGGAGAAAATGTCATACAGTGAGACTCAGAGAGGTCAATCTGTTTAGTTTATCAAAAAGAAGCATGAGAAGTGACTTGATCACAGCGTATATGTTTTGCACTTAATGGGGAGAAAATACCGGGCACTACAGAGTAATCAAGCAGAGAAAGGCAGAACAAGAAACAATGGCTGGACCCTGAAGCCAGCCATTCAAATGAGAGGTTAGGCACATATTTTTAACAGTGAGAGTGATTAACCATTGGAACAAATTACCAATGGAAGTGGTCGATTCTCCTTCTCTTCAGATCATCAGATCAAGACGGGATGCCTTTCTGGTAGATGCTCCAGTCCACCACAAGTTACTAGGCTTAACAAAGGGTTACATGGGTGACATTTAAGGGTCTGTGATTAGAGCTGGTCTGGAACTTTGACAAAATATTTGTTTGCTCATCAGAAAATGCCAATTCATTGAAACAAACTTTCACAGAACGTATCAGTTTTGATAGGAAGGTTTCTTAGGTCCAGGATGGAATTTCTGGAGGGTTGGAAGAGAGCGAGATCCACCACAGAACAGCCTGATGGTTCGGGCAGTCACATGGAACACCCAGGATCATGTCTCTGCTCTGAATCAGACAGAAAAGGGCCTGGAACCTAAGTCAACCAAATCCCAGGCCAGCCCCTAACCACCCAGCTAGAGAGGCATGCGCTCGAACATGGAACATTTTGAAGGGTCACATTTTCATTCTGATGAGGCATAAAAACGTATTTCAAAACCTTGACATTCTTGCCAAAATGAAATTCTTGTTTTCCAGCCAATCCCTGCCAGAGGTCTATGGGATATCGGACTAGATGATCTAATGGACCCTTCTGGCCTTAAATGCTACTACTCTACCAAAAGCAGTGGATTATTTAGTAGTGGCTGGATGATTGCCTGTTTTATGGTGGGTGTTGAATTTTCCCTGGTCAGAATAGGTGTTTGACACTCTGTTGGTAGGAGACCTGGGTATTGTCTAGTCTGTACTGAGTTACGAGGAGAAGAGAGCAGCATGGAGAGAAAGAGAATGGAAGTCACCGGGTCCAAGACAAGAGATTCAGTGAGGCAGATAATTGCCCTGTTGGGCTGCCTACTGTCTTCAGCTCTTTCACGTTGTGCGCTTTCCCCACATCAGAAGTGCCCTCCAGTGCACACTGCACCTCTCACCTTGGGGAAGCCCTGGAGCATGCATGGCTTGAAGCCCAGCAGACAGCTAGACTTGTTGAGACCTATCTGACAAAACATCAACAAAAATGGAGGGGTGGCACTGGGGCACCTCGGAGCAGATATGGCAATGCTCATCCCAGCCTTCAAACAGCTCAGGTGGGAGCTGCAATTTTTGTTCATTCTTATGTTTTGCTCAGCTGGTTTGCTTCTCCCAGCCCTACACCTGGTTTAACTAGCTACATCCTTCAAAAAGCAACAGAGCATTAAATCTGAGCCTCCAACATTTTCAGGTGGCTTAAACACCTTACAAGGGGAGATTGGATCGCTCAGAGGATCAGTCACCGAATAAAGATGCTTTTCACTTCTGGGTGGCTTGTTCAAAGCCAGCCCATGACAGCAGGGACAGAAAGTGGTTTCTATATCACATCTGTAAGGTGACCTGAGTGAAACCATACAACTGGCAGCCTCAACAGAAAAAGCAAAGATTGAATGGGTGTAGCAATAGAACGACCCTCTCCCCCTAGTAGGGGCCTCCAGCCAACTTGGAAGCACCATATTAACATGGTAGCATAGAAAAATCTTTTCTTTGATCTATGGGTGCCATAAAACATTAAGTTCGTGTGAAAAATGGGGAAGGGGAGGGCTAAAGTGAACCCTAACAAATAAGTCTCTGAACAGTTTGAAATACCCAGGCCAAAAAGCAAACCATATAAACTCTAGTGGTTATAGGGATGTGTGTTAATTTTTTTCCGTATGGTTTATTTATAGACAGTATTTTTGATAGCTCTCCATTTTCATTTCAAAAAGCAATTGCTCAAAATAGAAGAGCAAAATCACAAAACAAAATCTCAGCCTTCATCAGCAAGAACACCCAACCACCTGCTCAACATTTATAATACACTGCAAAATGCAGGCCCCAGTTTAGCAAAGCATGTTAGCACCTGCTCAAGTGTTTTGTTGAATTGGGACCTTGGGTTTCAGTTATGACCTTTATTCGCATCTGTAAAGCTATTCACATTTCCAAGTATTTGCAGAATCAAAGCCTTAATCATAAGCTGTTAAATGCCTGCTAAGGACGGCAAAGTTTTTAAAAAAGAAACAGTTCAAAGACTTTTTAAATATGTCTGTACAGTAACTCCCCATTTGTTCTTACTTCTGTAACGTTCACCAACAATTTGTTATAGTGGGCAATTTGAGTGATTAAGTGCCGCTAATGTAGGGGGACTGCAGTCATAGCAAGGTGCTTGCCTATTGCTAGATGACCTGGGTATGCAAACTAGCTGATTTATCATCACTCTGCTTTGAGTTTCAGTCTTATGCTCCCCAAATGATAATGAACTGCCAGATTAAAAAAATAAATGTACAGAAAAGCATGTGGTCCACTGCATCATTATTCACTTTGTATGACTTCTCAGCACAATGCCAGAATGGACCTCATGGGCAGCTGAGGAGGATATGCACCAAACACGTGTAGAAATGAAGACTGATAGCACCTAATCAATCCATCTCATACCCGCTACAATATTTGTAATACATAACTTCCCAGGCTTATGGCTGCCTACAGTTTCAGCCCACAAAAAGCCTTGAAGTGGCATTGGAGGATTTGATTTCTGATGAAGTCAGAATCAGATCCTCATAGTAAGCACTCTGGTTTCAGCTCAGCCTACATCTGCACCACTGTCCTCTTAAAGTTTGTGGTTATTGCTGCCTCTTTATTTTTTCCTCTTCTAAAGCTCTAGCCAAATATGAATTGCTCACCTTACATATAGATGCCAAAAGAGATAATGGCATTAAAGGCTTTTCCTTGTACATTTTGACATGAGGAAGTACCTAGCTCTTCCCCTTAAAGAAAGAAGGGAATTAGTTTCACACGGTAAAACTAAAGTTGGTTTCCTCTGCACAAAACCATGAAGATATTTATATATAATTTATCTTTCTAAGTTGTCATGTGGCAAAAGACCTCTTGCTGTGCAGCAAGCTTCTCTTGCTACTTAGAGAGAATTACGTGATTAAATAGAGACCTGAAAAGTTTTGAACAAGCATTGAAGAAGAAAAGGTTTCCTCTTAAAGCCTTAATGAAGTGGGCTCATTCCTCCTCCAACATCAACTTAGCCTTGTGTAGTTTGTTTTCACTCTGGTTAATCACTGACCAAAGCTGTAGTGCGGACCACCAGTTTCCAATAAACCATAAAAGGCAGATCAGAAGCCATTGTTCTTTTCTGTAGAGCTTAGCAGACAACAGCTGAATAAACCTGTTCAGAGTCAGAACAGTCAAGCAGGAACAGAAGCCCAACAATCAGCTACGGTGAATCCTGAAAAGTAAATTAATTTATTATGACATAATTGATAGCATGTGCAAAGACATTACTCAAGTCTGATGCAATTTTAGGTAATTAAATATGGAACAATTAATGTACAGTAATTAGAGAAAGCAACATTATTACAAACAGACAATTATCCTCCAATGTATCCCATGTAGGATGCAGAACTGCAGGCCAATACCTCTTTCACCACCTGACAAAGATTTTGGAAAAATTCACCTGAAGAAGCAGTGCCCCCAATAAAATTACATCTTTGGAATTAAACTAAGGAAGGCTATTACAACTGAAGCAACAACAGAAGCAGAAGAAACAGCCTTGAATACCACAGGAAGGATATTACTGTAGCTGATTGTGATCACATTTTCACGTAAATAACAAAACTGTAGGTAATTTTTTTCCTTATGAGATACATATTTTGTCTTACTATGTCATTCAAACTTTGAACTCTTACAAAAATAATTTCAGTGGCTCTTTTGCCGCAGAAAAGATCTCTCCTTGCCAAAACGCCACCATTTCTTTTTAAATATGTATCCCCATCTGCTAATGTGAAGATTTTGCAATCAATTAATTTAGTCAACTTCTTAAATAAAATATTACCAATTAATGCCCAGACGCCTTTCTTTTGTTCGGAGTTTGCTTCTGCCCTTTCGCCTGAAGCCCCTCTTACAAAGTTCTTATTGAATGCAGTGCCACCCACAGGTCAAGATCTGATCAACTACATCCTTCCCTGCTTGCCATCAGAGCTGCAAACCGGTAATGACTCCATCAGATGTTTCTGCTCCAATACATTTCTTACAGAGCTGTTTGCTGATAAGGATCCAGGCTTAGGAAGCAAAATGACAAATTAAAAAACACTAGCCAGCGGTGCTGATAGAAGAACAGGCACATCGGTGTGCATAGGGAGCACTGAATGGCTAAATTGTACCTCTTTCTTCCTTCCCCAAAAAGATCTTTGAAGATGGAAGAGACAGTCTCCTTTCTATGGCTGTAAACAAAGGTGGCATCACCTATCATCTCCTTCCCTAACTGCAACTCCGAACCCGTGAGTTAATGCTACACACTTCTCTCTTATGTGATCTCCAAGAGTTTTCTTCTGAGTTGTCTCAGGAATGTGAAGATTTCATCTTCACATTCAGAGCTATAATCATGACCACACACATGATGCTATTTAAATGTGGCAAATGCTTAAACCACTGATTTCAGTGTCCAAGAATTGGAAATTTACTACTAGCTGGTATGTGACATGTCCTAAAGCCAGAGGTAAGACAAGGCTTCCCTCCATCTGCTCTGGTCAGTTCCTTTTCCCCAGCTGGCATCAGTGTGTCATTTCTATTCTCCACACTCTTGGAACTTCTGACAGCTAAAGCTGTGAGATAGGTGATCATTCCAGATACATTTGCGATGCATGATATGCCATACAAACCAGCTAACTTCCAAGTGGAGCTAAATATCATTTTAGAAATTATCATAGGCAAGTGAATGTACATCATGTATATTGTCTTTCAATGGCGTTTTAGTCAAGGGAAAATGATTTCCAATTTCATTGAGGGTCATCTGAAAACAAATACGGGGTGTTCATTTTGCAAAGGCCTGTACATTAAACCAATTACAGCCAAATTACTTTTCCAATTGTCAGTTTTAAGAGTGACAAGAGATTTGGATTATTCACCCTAATAAAACTTGGTTGAACAGGGGAAAATAATACTTTTCTTTTTAAACAGACCTTCAGGAGATGGCAGAAATATTAGCTAAGGCAGAGTTACTATCACATTCTGAAGATACAATTCAAAATAACCTAAAAGGCTCTTCTCTAGAGCAGAAGCTATACCAAACCTTGGATGCCTCATACTAGAGAGCAACGATTTCTTTGGTCATGGTACATAAAAAAAGTTTTAAATGCAAAGTAAGATTTTAGAAAAAAAGTGTCAAGGAAACTAAAATAGTTTCTTTGCTCCCTTTAACTTACCTGAGTTAAAACAAAAAAAAATATGCCAGTGAAAAGAAAGATTAAAGACTAATAAATGAAGACTGATGAACAGCAACAAATTCCTGTGTGCCACAGTTAAAACAAGGATTTGTGGCTGCTGTCGGGGGGGGAAATAGTTCCAGGCTTTGGCAAGTCTTGTGGCAAGAATGCCACAAACTTTTTTTTTTTAAAGTTTTAGACATAATTTTCTATTTTCCAGCAGTTTATTCCTCTCACCTGCATACCCCATGGGGAAACACTGATTGCTTTAATTCTAACATTTGGAGTGGAACCCATTCACGAAACTTTCTAGCTGTGTGATTCAAACGAGGCTTCTCTTTCCTCTTTTTGTTCTCACAAGAAAATCAATTCACTTGAAGAGCCTCTTAATCCCATTTTTGCAATCAACAATTGCCACTTGTATATCGCTCTAATAGATTAAGAAGTGGGATGATGCGGTTGTCTGGTCTAATTCAACCCTATTCAGGTAACTGCAGCCTGAGGCACTTTGTAGTGCCAAGTGCAGAACTCTACAGGAAGACTTTTGCTATCATAATTTCCTGTGGAGCTATGCACTGCCCCCACTGAGTAGCCTGAATTACTTTGAATTAGGCCCGACAACCACAGAGAGCAGAAATCCAGCAAGCAACAATAACCAAGTCTTTGAGCATGACTTGCATGGGTTATTTTTTCTTTGCATTAGAACAGAAAGAAGGAATTTCAAAACGCACATCTATTTAAATGACAGCGACCTGCCATAAATCAAGTGTGAAACAAAAGAGAAAACAGTTTAAGTGAGAGAGAAGTTGAAGTGGAGGAAAAATTAATCAAAACAGTTTTCAAAAACTTCATAGTAAGAGCCTGTGAAAAATTTCAGGCCTATAGCATTTCCATGGCAACAGAGAACAAGCACATGTTGGATACCAAAATCATAAAAGGTTTGTGTTGCAAGGATGAAACAGAAACAGATGGATTTGTGCTTAGTCTTAGTTCAATTTGTTAAATGATTCAGACTATTTATCATTAACTTTGTCAAAATATTACAGAAATAATTTAAAAAAAAATTTAATTGCCAATGGTTCTGCAATACATGCCTCAAACAAACAGCTCTCCAGAATGTGGATGGGTTTAAAGGCCATACATATATGGCTTAAAACCCAGTTCTGGTTTGAAAATCATGCTGACATCACATCAGGTAAAGCAGCTTAATACAGCTTTTCAAATATGTGTGTTTGAATCATAAAACAGTTGCTACAAAGGAACAATTCTGAGTGGTGGGCAAAAAAATTGGGCATATGTTAAATCGTTAGCTGGTTCCACAGAGTGAATAAATTGGATGATGTGGGTAAAAACGCAATGTCTCAAGGGTTACAAGTTAAAAAATGTTCCGGATAAGGAAAATCTGATCTCAGAGGAGTTTTTTGTTTTGTTTTTGGGGGTGTTTTTTATTTGTCATAGTCCCTTAATTATTACCAACATGGCAAAAATGAATTAAATCTAAATTTCTCTTAAGAGTTTCAATCACTATTCCTACTCTTTTACCTTTCTGTGTTCAGAAAATAAAGAGAACAAAGCAGGAGCCCTACTGATTCAAAACTAGCAGAACAGACAAACAACAGAGCACAACTGTTCTCTCATGCATGACTGGGATTAGGATAAAAGCAGAAAAGACTTCTGAGAAAAAGAAAACAACAAAAGAAACAGGAGTGCTGACAAAACTTTTTTTCTTTCTATTGAGGCAAAAGAGAGAAAAAAAGAGCCTTGCTAATAAAAAGAAGAAGAAAAAAGAAAGATAGAAGAAGAAAGATTAACAAACAGAAGTAAGGGTTTTCACCTCCTGTTTTACTTTTTACTTTTAGCCCAATCTGGTCAGAGAAACAAGGCGCAGAAGTAAAGTAGATCATAACCTAAGGCACTTCAGTAATTTCAAACACCCTAAAGGAGAGGCCCTAACACCACATGATGAACTTTTGTGTTATTGGTCCATTATTTGCTCTCAAATATACAGGGCACAATGTCTGAGAGGATCTGAATTTCCTCTCCCCAGTTAAAAGGCAGGATGTTGCAATGAATTCACACACATTCTTCAGGAGGGCAAAACCTACGGGTTAATCTTTGTACTTGGCTGCTTTTTTAAAAAAATGCATTCAAAAATTAAAACCCGTAATTGTTTCAAACAGAATGGCCCTGGAGGTCAGAACTGCCAATGTGGCACTGGGTGTTAGGGGGAATTTGAGATCTTCTGGATGCAAACATTCCGTCAGGTCTCATCATTTAGCAAGTCAAACAAACTAGTTTGACTGAATCATATTTTAAAGTCAGCAGAGCTTCAGTGCCAGCTGCTACCAGAAAAAGCCAAGTGAATTGGGACACCATTTCACAAAGTATCTAAGTTCTCCCATGGAATGAACCAGGAAAGAATCAAAAGGGGTTTTTGCAAAATTCAAATAATTTCAGAGTACTGATCCACTAGGAGCACTAGTTCCTGAAAACTGGTTCCTCAGGGGCCAATCATTGCTTTCTGCTATACCATGTCAACGTTCAAAGAAATCTACACGTTTGTGTTGGTGTCTGTCATATATCCTCAAAATAAATCCAAAACCTGTAATGGATTTCACACTAGCAGTATCTCTGGATTCATCCATGGATATTTACTCACGTGGACAGTTCAAAACCCATGCACAGGAAAATGTCGTCTTGCAACTGTAATGGTTGTAGTGCAAGCCTTTGTAAGCAGTCTTACTATGTTTATTGAAGAGTTGGACTTTGTTCTACAAAAGTTGCTGAAAAAGAAAAATCTGCCCTTGGTAATACTCTCAACTGCTGATACTTTTGCTACCCAGGAAAAAAACACAGCCACCCTCCAATCTAGGGGTCAATAGAGATCTTTAGAGGAGAGGAGTGGTCCAATGCCAGCCCACAAGAAACGGCAGTTCTGAAACAGGAAGACTTTGAACACTGCCAGTTACTGTAAAACACTGAACTCTTGGGAGAAAAAGAAAGGAGGAATAAGATCTTGCACTAAACAAGATTCAGAGTCCTTTGGGATACAATAAGTGTGATACGGGAAAACGTAGACATGAGTAGTAGGACTTCTACTTCTATGTTTGCCAGTGGTAAGTTCCCTCACACAGAAAGAGGAAGAGAAGCACTTTTCAGTCTAGGTGGCTTATTTCAGTTTAGGAAAAACAACAAGCAAAGAACTGAACAAGTCGAGTATCCAGAAGAGAGATTCATTCTGTAACGTTCTGCATCTGAACTGAAACACAAAATGGCAGCCGTCTCATTGCTACCTGTCACAGGGTGTGCTCCCTCGCCCTGGATTTCTCTTAGCAAGCAGTCCTCATGCATTCTGACAGAAGCTCACACCACAGTGTACTTTATTTACAATGTCTTTTATGCAGCTTCATACTCTAGCCCTAGGCTACTCTCACTCTGTCATACTACCGCGGCAGTTGCCAGGGCGACCCAACTGGTGTCCCTAGCCTCTGTTTGTCAGAGGATGGAGATGGATGGCAGGAGAGAGATCACTTGATCATTGCCTGTTAGGTCCACTCCCTCTGAGGCACCTGGCATTGGCCACTGTCGGTAGACAGGATACTGGGCTAGATGGACCTTTAGTCTGACCCGGTACGGCCGTTCTTATGTTCTAACTTTTCAAAGGTGCAATACAGAAAAAACAAGATCTCCCTTCAGTGACCTACACTACAGCCAGGAAAGGGAAAAGGGTTAAAGAGAAGGCATTCAGGTTCAAAGCTGAAGCAAAGCATTACAGAAGATATTAAGTCTGCATTAGGATCTCCTCAAGTTCTGATATCCTGGTCATTGGGGTCATCTGTTGTATAGGTATCCATTGCCTAGTGAGCCAAGGTTTCATCTATTTTTACCCTTACAGAACTGGAAACGGCAAAAGAGGGCCTTTGACCAACACACCATCCTTAGATTCTTGTACTTCTCCATCTCACCCATTTCAAACATCTTCCACCACTGAGGTTCCTAGACATCGTCAGGCAAATAATCACATAGTTGTCTGGCCTGTCAGTGGCCAGCAAAGTGGCCAGTGGCATAAATCAAAACAAAACCATGTTAACGCTTATGAATCACAGCCCATCCAGTGATAATTTTGAACCGTGCTAGACTGAGCCCTACAACGTGGGTCACACACTGCAGTGATTTCAGAACTGTGCCAGAAAAATCAAGGTATTTGGCTAGTCTAGTCAGATATACTTAGAAGAAAAATGTAACCTGTGTTTACAGATTTAGTCATCTGCTTGTAAAATAAAAAAATTAACCCAATACAAATTACACATGTCCTGCTTTCCCAATATTTAAGGATCTCCCCTCACATGGAGACATCTTCTCTACAGATTCTAATCCATTATTTTAATGAAACACTGACAGGGCTTTCATCTTGTTCACCCCTAACCTGTGTTCAGGAAGACTCTTACATGCACAGCTAGTAACATGCACTACTGATTAACTTGGGATGCAACACAGTCTAGTGAATTGAGCACTGGAGTGGGAGCAAGGAGACCTGGCACATTGGCAGAGAGAGCAAATCCCATAATACACTGTGTCCATAGCAGAGCCAGGAATAGAACTTCCAGAAAAGGGAGTGTGGTTCAAGGGCTAAGACACTGGACCAGGGCTCAAGCAACCCGCATTCTATTCCCAGCTCAGTTCCTGACCTGCTGTATGACCTCAGGCAAGTCACATCGCCCCTCTGTTTCTCTGCCCAACCTTTATCTATTTAGAATTGCAAGCAATTCTGGGCAGGGACTGTCTCACACTATGTGTGCATACAGTACCTAAGACAATGGGGCCCTGATCTCATCTGAGGCCTCCACATGCTAATGTAATACAAATAAGCCTGAAACAGAACATGTACCTTCTGCAATTTTTAAAAAGAAGACACACAAAGATCAAGCACAAAATGAGACATTAGTCATTTTTTATTTGTGCTGAAGTCTACAAGAGAGTTTATTCCAGAACATACTAGCCAGAAAATGTGTGCTCTGTATTGTTCTTCACTTCATTAATCCTGGGATATTCCCAAAAGCCTCACTACGTGTTTGATTTGAATTAATGTTCATTCATGACACACACTGATGCGACAGTGAAATAAGATTGCAGAAGGGAACATATCATCACTACAAGAGAAACATAAATTGGCACAATCACAGGCTTAACCTTAAGTCAACCAAGAAAACCCTCCTCCCATCCGCCTTCTGCTGTCTAGTGCAGGAATGCGTGTTCTCCAGTTGGAGCACTGATTATCATATTCAATTTACTCTGAATGCTGTTCTAAAATTGTGTTATTGGTTCAGATCAACTAGGGCCAGAAATCCAGTGTAAAATTGCTATATTGCTGTTTTTCATGTTAACATGAGTAAGAGTCACTTTATATAAAGGAATATCAGAGATACAAGCTGCATTTACTTTGTCTCTCTCTCTTTAGCAGAGAATCTTAAACTCAGAGTAGAGATGATGTCAGATTAATTCTGTTAACCTTATATCATATAAATGACTAGAGTAGTAGACATAATTTTGGAAAGACAATACTCTTCTACGATTAGTCCAAATGGCCACTGTTGCTCCATTAAAATGCAACTACATGCAGTTTATTCTGGCTGTCCATCAGTTGATCTTCAATGTTGGGAGTTCAAGAATGTTAACTTAGGTGTATGGCTCATCTTTACTTTTTAGCATCATTACCGTGTTAAGTAATGTATCTCGGTGAGCAAGACAAATGAAAACCCCCCTGTTTTCCACAGTTGGGAAATTTATTGCAGGACTCACCTCTTGACACAGAATTGTGCTGCAGAACCTGAAGTCTGGTCCACACTAGGGAATTAGGTCAGTACAACCATGTCACTCAGGGGGTGTGAAAAATCCACATCCCCAAGCAATGCTGTTAAACTCACCTAACCCCCCTCTACCTCAGGCCAAAGGCCTCAACCGCTTCCTGGCTGCCAAACTGCCTCCCTCATCTTCCCAAGTAGGTGCCAAAACCCCATCTGCTCCCTATTCAGCTGTTAAAGTCCCAGCTTCCTCAGTCCAGCAGTTAAGGCATTGTCCCAAATCGGCATTGTCCAAATCTGCAGCACATTGAAAATAGATTGGGGCAGCCTCTGAAACATATACCAAACCAATGAGTATTCTGTACTGAGAGGGAGTTTTCTTGAATTACATCTGAAAACGGGCCACTCATTCTCACGCCATTTCCTGGCATACGTTGGCTTTCCAAGGAAATGGTCTACCCCACAAGAATAAAACCTTCAGAATCCCACAAAGTCTGTTCCTAACCAACCTCATCCTTCCAGTGTTACTGGGATACACCAAAGCATTCCCCATGCAGGCTTGGGTTAGTCTCTGAAAAGTGGAGGCATAGGCAGAAATGGCAGCAAGCACAATGGCTGCATTAGGCACGGTTTCCCCTCTTCTCAGTAACAGGAGCAGTAGATAATGCAGTTGGCTTTCACAGACAAGCATTTCCCCTCTCTTCTCTATGAGGTTGGGGTGTGCTCATTGCAAGCAACCCACTAACCACTCTCAGTACTAAAATACAGTTGATCTTGTGTGCTTCTTATGGCATGCACCAATAGTCAGGTCAATAATTTTAAGTTTGCATTAACAACCCCGCCGGCCATTTAGTCTAGTAGAAGAGATATCCTTTGTGCCACAAAGTTATGTAGGAGGAGAAGCTGACCATAGGTTCCTTTAGGCCTGGGGACAGTTTGAAAACACATGGACAGACCAGGATGTTGAAAGCCAAGAGATAAAGCCAGAAGCAAATGGGGTGCTCTCTTTGATATCCTACTGTGGAAAGAAGAAACTTAAAGCATTGCTACTGAAAATGATGCAAATCAGTAATGGCTCAGTAGGAATGAAGAACCCCATAGATTGCTGGAGAGACTGTTGCAGAATAAATCCATAGACCAGAAGTGGCATTTATTTAGCCTGCTCATTTGAGACAGGAGTTTGTTACCATGAAGTTTAAGTTCGAGTTAGTTGTGTCCAAACTGTGATGTGGATTGAATGCAAGAACCAAACTTGTTTCTCTACCTCCCCTGCTAAGGTTCCACATTGCCCAGCTGAATCAAAAGTGAAGGGAATTCATTACAGATTATCACAGGTTCATTAGACTTGTGAAGAATGATAAAACTAGATAAAATTTCTTATCCGAATGTGTTCTGTTTTGCTGCAACATTACAACATTTGTAAGAATAATAGCAGCTTGACTTTTCCCCATCAGGCCTATCAGCATTTGGCTAAGCCACTAATTAGCCAAGACTGCATCATGACTGAATGTACATTTCCCACCTTGTTTAATCCAATGACACTCATATTTAAGTTTTTATTTTTTCAGTTAAGGCCATGAGAAATTAGCTAAGCCTGGGGCCTCAATTAATTGTGTGCATTAATTCTCATGCACGTAGCCATATTTTGATGTTATGCTACATGGCAGGGTGTAACTACATCATTATTTATTTGTATTGCAGTGTCATCTCTGAGCCCCAGGACCAGGACTCCATTGTGCTAGGCACTGTACACATAGAACTACATCTGCTGGACGTGTAAACGACCACTACATGAATGGTCTAAAATTGCTGCTATGATCTGGCGACTGCTGTGTTAAACAGAGGTCTAGAATACAGAAAAAAAAAATCACTTTACAGGAACATTCAACAGTTCATTTTCAAGCAAGTACTTTTGTTGCAGTTTCAGTGAAAGTCATTGATCTGTGCTATTGCACTGGAAGGCTAGAACATCCTTGTTGTCTTTAACCAAGTACAACACACAGGTCACAGCACTGTTCAATCACAGAACAGGCCTTTTAAAATGGTCCACACTGCCTCTTCTTAAACTACACATTACATTTGTTGCAAGTCTAGAAATGTTACCCTCTATATACACAGTAATGGAATCAGTTGAAGTTTTTCGACCAGAACATGTTTTGGCCAAAAATTAGAGTTTGGCAAAGAACAAATATTTTGGTGAGAAAATGTTGCTTTCCGTTAATTTTTTTCCCCTACAGGTTTTTTCCCCAAACAAAACTGAAAATTGTTGTCTAGTTACAAATTGCATTTTCCAGTTTGTTCCAGTTTTTGAAAACTGAACCGGAGATTTTGATTCCAATCTACTCCAACGGGAAAGTTTTCAATCTGGATCAAAAGGAAAGGAAATTTTGTTTCATTTTGAAATATCCCATTAAAAAAAACCCAAACAACAACAAAGGTTTTTTGACTAACTTCAGCCTGTGCAGTAGCCACAGTCCTAGAGAGCATGATCTTCACGCATTACCTACTTTTCCAAAGCCCACCCCCTGGGTTCTCCAAGCTGTAGCTCAGAAGTGGCAGGGAAAGAATCAAGCCATAAACTGCCTCCAGCTGTAGCCTCATCTGCTAAGCAGGGAAGTTTCTGAGCTCGTATGGGACCTAGGCCTCAAGTGGCCATTTGCTTTGCTTGTGTTTAAGGGTAGTTCCGGCCCACTCATGCCTTTGCTTCCCTGTTGAATTAGGAGGACAGTCCTGACTTGTGAAAGTCAGTCTGAAGTGACACACAATCAATCCCCCGCCTGTCCAGATGTGTAACTTGCAGTGAACACTAAGACGGGTGCTGTTAGCTCAGGACGATACGAAAGGACAGAACAAGGCTGCTGCGTGACAGTTCTCTGTTGCTAGTCCTTTGCTAGTGCATCTGTACAAGATGAAGCTGCTCCTTCTGTTTCCTGTGCTTCCGTACCCCAAGAAAAGCCCCAGTACTGCAGCGCTCTCTCACGCTATCAGCGGGACTCTTTTGGGGTTATATTTGAATACAGTTTCTAACACGAAATGAATAGTTAACCATCTATTAATAGCTGGCAAAATTAATAGCTGCCAACTGACTGAGAAGCAGAATTCAAGGTTTAGAATAATTAAGATTCACTACTATAGACTCAGAAACTTTAAAACCAGAAAGGATCATCAAGATCATCTAGTCTGACCTCCTGCATATCACAGGCCACAGAACCTCATCCACCGACTGCTGTAAGGACCCCTAACCTCTGACAGAGTTACTGAAGTCCTCAAATCTTGATTTAAAGACTTCAAGTTACAGAGAATCCACCATTTACTCCAATTCAAACCAGCAAGTGACTCCGTCCCCATGCTGCAGAGGAAGGTGAACCCCTCCCCCAGGGTCTCTGCCAATCTGATCCGATGAACAATTCCTTCCCACCCCCAAATATGGTGATCAGTTAGACCCTGAGCATGTCGGCAAGACCCAGCAGCCAGACACAGGAAAGAATTTTAACTCACAACCCTTCCCATCTAGTCTTGCATGTCCAGCCATTGGAGATATTTGCTAGCCACAGATGGTCCATATGCCATTGTAGGCAACCTCATCATACCATCCAGGGCCAGCTCCAGGCACCAATGTAGGAAGCAGGTGCTTGGGGCGGCCAATTCAAAGGGGCGGCACTCCGTCCGGTATTGGGGTGGGACGTCCAGGTCTTTGGCGGCAATTCGGTGGCAAGTCCTTTATTCCCTCTCTTCCTCTTTGAGCTGCTGCTGAATTGCTGCCAAAGAAGAAGAGAGGAAGGACTCGCCACTGAACTGCCGCAAAGAAGCGGCGCGATTTAGCTGCCGCCGAAGTGCCGCCGCTCGTCTTCTTTTTTTTTTTGCCGCTTGGGGTGGCAGAAAAGCTGGAGCCGGCCCTGATACCATCCCCTCCATAAACTTATCAAGCTCAGTCCTCATGGATGCAAAAACCATTCCAATGTGACCCAAGAGCAGCTGATTCAGTGCAGCCTTCCTGAGTCTGCAGAAAGCCTGAGACTATGATTCTGAGAGGTTCAAACTTCCCTGGCCACATTCATGTAATTGGGGTGTTAACGCCAAGGTCTAATGATCGTTAATGGTGATATTTCAAGTATTTCATTTCTTGTTTTAGTGGTGGGATGAGGTTGGGAATAAGGATTTCCTGCAGGGCAGGAAATGCAGAAAGAATAAAGTAGAAGGGACATAAAGACAGGGAAAAGAGACACACAGAAAGTAGGATGGGAAAGGAAACGAAATAAAGGTTAGGAACACAGCAGTGGCCTTAAGCATGAGCATATTTTCCCATGACGTTACACTGAATGCGATGATAATTTACTGAATAAATAATGATGACAACCATTTATATTACAACAGCCCTGAGAGACTCCAGCCAGGGCTAGGCCTTCATAGTGCTAAGCACTGTGCAAACCTAAGGGCTCAATCCTGCACCAGTGCATCAATAGAAGCTTTGCTATTTACTTCAACAGGCGCAGGATTAGCCAGTAAAAGTTTGTTACTAAATAAAGGCCATATTCTCCTCAGCATCTCTGAGCACACCTCTCTTGACATCAGAGGGAGCACCCTATGAAGCAAGGGAAGTATCTACTCCTAAATTTCTACCCTGGCCCCAGGACAATTAAATTGGTCTTTTCCCCTCTCTACAGAAGGAGTTAGACACCACTGTATCTAATGATTCAGTACACATTACAGCCTGCTCCAACTCTCTCTGAAGTCAATGGGTACAGGGTTGGACCCTGTGTGTTACTCAGGCTACAGTACAAAGCAATAATGTTAGAAACGTCAGGAACTGATCCTGCAAACCCTCACTCATGTTATTCATCATTTCACAACTAACCACAGGAAGGATTCTTCAGGTCAGGCTTCATGTTTGCCCCCTTTATAGCTCTCTACTTCCCTCTCCCAACCTGAATGCAGTTTAGTTTTTTTGGCTCCCACAGTAACAATGTTTTTAGCTTTGCATGTAGGGCAATGCTTAATTAGTAATGAAAGAGGTGCCAGGGCTCAAGCAATAGTTTTACATTCACAACGGATGCCGGGGCTCTGAAATGCCAAGCCTAGCAGTACTAGGGTGCAGCTCTGGCAAGCCCTGGCACAAATTAAGCACTGGTGTAGGGGTAACTTTTGCAATAATAAGTACTGGAGGAACTAAGGCAAACGGTACTTTTAAGACTTTTTTGCTCTAAGTAGGCTTGGCAGAATTTGACTTTTATTGTTTGATAACTGATGTTTATTTTGGGGGGTGGTTATTTACACGGTCACGGTTGTGGGAATTGGTGGTGAGGTGAAGGACAATTATTTAATAACCCTAGCCATTGAGATTCTTGAAGTTAAGTCTTATAACTGTTAGGACACAAACGGTCAACATCACATGTCAAAATATTCAAAGTAAATATCCTTAAATCAAACTCCAATACGTTTCCAAGCAGCATGTTTCTTACTTTACCTGACTGTAAATTTCTATCAGCCACTGAACTGGGTTTTTTTTTTTGGTCTGTTTTTGAGAACAGTGAAATTGACATTTACCAATAATCTAATCCTTCCAAGGCCAGCTATAAACATTAAAGAGCGAGATGGCTCTGTATAGCTCCCTTGCCCCACTAAACAGAACAATAGTGTGAATTTTTAACTTGGAAAACAAGCAATCAATAATTCTTTGAAGGCTGTTACTAGCTTTTTGTGGATGCATAAGTGTTATGCCCTCAAGGTATTTTCAGCCAGTGACAGTTCATTCAGAGGATACAGGCCTGATTCAGCAAAGCACTTAAGTACAAAACCTACCTAAGTCCATCCCTATTCACCAAAGCACATAAGCACATAACTTGAGATAAATGTCCAAGTGTCCACTGACATCAGTCATATTTAAGCATGTACTAAAGCTATTTTGCAGAATCATACCATAATCATTAAAAATTGACTTTCTGTTTCACAGCTTTGCTGGGTAGATATCACTCTCCAACTTGCTCATGAAGTTTCAGTTGAACTCTGTTGAATTAGGACAAATGGACTTGGTACCACACAACATTTTTATTAACATGGAACACGTTAAATGGATTAAAAACTGGCTAACTGATAGGTCTTAACATGTCATTATAAATGGGGAAATGTCATTGAGTGGGCATGTTTCCAGGTGCCACAAGTACTCCTGTTCTTTTTGCGGATACAGACTAACACGGCTGCTACTCTGAAACATGTTTCCAATGCAGTCCCACAGGGATTGTTCTCAGCTCTCTGTTATTTAACGCTTTTATCAATGATCTGGAAGAAAATATAGAATTATCATTGGCAATCATCTAAAGGCAAAATTGTATTTTGCACTGCACTACTGAGTACCTAAACCATAATCAAGTTATTTTAGCTACTAGTTTTTTTTATTTAAAAAGTTAACAATTGTTGGTAGTACAAGTTATTTCCTCACTTACGTATGAAAAAAGAGAGGAGAACACCCTGACTAGCGGAAATTCAAGCAAGCCCACAAAATCCATAGAAGTGGGTGTTAGATCACCCCAGAATAGGTAACTAAAATATATTGTCATTCCTCTTTAGAACAATTCTTATGGCCACATCTACAGAGCTATTCAGTTAAGATGTAGCAGCTTCTGCACCCATCAGGAAACCTTCAGGAAGGCACAGAAGTCATAGGAGAAATAAGCTGCCCGCAAGTGAAGCTAATTTAAGAAGAACTCAACCAAGTTTAATGAATTAAAAAAAATTCTCAAAGAAGGGCACACCCAGGTAAGTGAGAATGGGAGGTCTACAGGATAGGTATGGCAGTTTGTACATAGATAAGCATACCTGAAAACACTTTGGGAATATTTGTATTATCACAGCACCTTGGAGCCCCAGTCATGGATCAGGACCCCATTGTGCTAGGTGCTATACAGACACAGAAAAAAAAAAGACTGCATACAAGTCGGCATCGTGGGCCAAATTCTCTGCTGGAGTAAAGGGGTGAAACACCATGGACATCAGTGGAACTGCACCCATTTAAACCACCCGAGAATTTGGCCCCAGGGACAGCGCCGTTGTGCAGAGGACCGAGGAGCTCAGTTTTCAGTAAGTGTGCATGTCAGCACTCTCCTGTGCACATGGTATAATGCTACTTCAGGCTAAACCAAATGGACTTAGTGTCCTACTTTCTTTCTGGGGCTAGCTGGTATTTTAGTGGCCAGAAACAGCAGCGAACAAAGCTTTAAAAAAAAATAATAATTTAAAAAAGGTAATAATGAGTTTGATCATTTTCGAGGCATGTTTACAGATAAACAGGAAACCAATTCCCTTGAGGGTCAGTGAGCCAGATTTATTATTCTAGTGTGATAGCTATTTATAAAAAGCCAAGATGGGAAGACACACTGGGGGTTTGAAGAACTCTGTAGAAATACAGTTTGCCCCTTTTTCTCCTGCACTGCCACACCACGAAGAGCTGCAGATGGGACAAAGAGGTGAATTGCTGGGACCTCTCTCTTTCCACCCCTGGATCACCACACTAAAACAAGTAAGTAGTCTAACGAATCTCAGATCTGATTTGCAGCCGTGAGCTAAATTTTCAGCAGCTCAAATCCATAGGGACTAGACTCAGAGCAAGTGCATTGATTTTTCTTTTTTAATTAAACAACATGGCAATGAACAGGATTCTCATTTCAATGGAGGGCTGAGAGTCTTGGGTTTCAGCCCATTTGGGTCACATCCTGCATCTCCAAAAGGCTGCTCTGGTGACAGACAAATAGATGCCACAACAACTCACTGCACATATCTCCTCAAGCATCCAATTCCCATGTATGGCAAATGCAGTAGGAAGAGTGATAGGATCTGTGTTGTTGAGGGACCACAGAATAATGAAGAGTAACACAGCCTTCTGAGGGGTTAATGCTTTGCCTGCCTTCCACATACAGGCTGGCAGGCGTGTAGTTGTATCACTAATGAATAGCAAGTGAAATTCACAACCCCAGAACAGAAAGAGATTTTGTGCAGGGAACTTGGAGGGAGGGGAGGACAGAATCCAAGACCCACCCTTCCTGACCAACCCACATGTAAAGGCAGCTCCATAGTCCCTCCTCAGGTGCCATTCCAGGCCCTAGTGTGGAATACTTTCTACAGCCCCTCTGTGCCTCCCTATGTGGCGGTCCCTGGAGCTGGTGGCATCTGCCTACCCTCAAACCCTCCACACCAGAATATTTGAAACCCGCCCAGATCCCAGTTCCTGAGTGCACAAAGGTGTGGAGGGCCTCTGTACAGCTACTCCCTCTACTCTCCTGCAGGCTAGTACAGTATGGGATGGATGGCGTTCCACTGACCTGCACCCAATGAATGGATGTCATCCTGAATTTATGGCTGGTTATAGTGCAGTGTACAGTAATAGACTAGATGGCTACGGCTATGAATAAACGTATCCTTGCCAAACCCATTCCTTATTCACCACCATGTTGCTTCATTCCATTGTAGTGATCAGTGGTTTTTCCTTATGTAGTGGTATGTTAGGCCCTGAAGCGTTTCCACCGTGAGGCTCTCTCATCATCTTCTAGAACTCTGCCTAGCACACCATATATTCAGGTGGGATTTGATTAAAATAGACAATTGACTTTTGCTTCATGCCTATTTCAAAGCACTGGAGCAGAGAGGAAGATTTTGAGCCATCTGGGACTCTAGTTGACCTTTCCCTGGCCCTGATTTGTAATCAACAATTTTGTGAATTTCAAATCACATCAGACTCACACTGTGGAAAAAACCTGTCAGTTTACCAACCATTAACCATTCAGTAAACTGCCCTCCAGGGGCGAAGGATGCCATGATAGTCTGGGTTTCTACTGCACACAAATACCAGGAATCTTGTGACAAATTGAGAAATACAGTCCAGTTTCTCTTGCTGGCCCAGGGATGCTTGCAGGATTTTACCGAGCCCACTAATTTATTTGATCTGCAGGAGGAGGGTATTTGAACAGTGCATGTATTAGTGGGTTTATATAGCAGAACCCTACCTACAGTGCTGTTACTTATTAGCACCATAGGGCCCAATTCTGCTACTATTGAAGTCACTGGCAAAAATCCCTTTGACTTCAGTGGGAACGAGATTTAGTCCAACGTACATAGAGACAAATAAAATTGCTCACTCTACTGTGGATACTGGAGTTGTAAGCTCAAATGCACCTGCACTTGAATTTCATTGCTGTGACACCACTTAACTTGGAATAGTGCCAGAACAGGCAGAGGACACTACACCTTCAACTGCTCCTAGAAATGCAGGTAGCAGCAGCAGCTGCCAATGTGGCTTTCCAATTACCTGTGCCTTTCTCACCCCAGCACTGGATCGTTGCAATGCCCCTGCCAGAGGCTGTGCCTTAAGACCCCTCGGAAACTGCAATTGGAATGCAGCTGCCTCCTTTAAAACAGCACGTTATGCAGGAGCAAGTTTTAGGAGTGCTCTGATCTACACCAGCTCCTAGCTGATTTCCAGGAGAACTTTAAGGTGATGATCTTGACATAAAAACCCTTTGAGGTTTGGGATTCACACACTGCCAGCTCCCTGGTTTAAATGGAGAGCAGGAGAAAAGGAAAACGCTGGTGGCAAGTAGTTTTCAGCAAGTTACATGTCTGCTACCCACCTTGGTCTGAAAGGAGTTAGGGATTTGCTGACGTTCAGAACATACATGATTGTCTCAGTTGACTGGGGCATTAGAGGCATAACAAAATCCAGTAACAAGTTGAGGTTTGACACATTCAAACTAGATATACGGTGATCTTCCCCCACATCAAACTGGGAAGGTAATTACTAGCCAGTCAAATAATAGCTCAAGGTACGTGGGGGATTTTCCATCACTTGGACTCTTTAAAATTAAAACTAGCTGTCTTGCGAAAAGAGATGATCAACCACAAGTTCTAGAGCATGATGCAGGAATCACTGCATGAAACCCAAGGTCTGTGTCATGCAGACAGGTCAGATTGGATTATCAGAATAATAGAAATATTGGGTTTGAAGAGACTGCAAGAGATCACCGAGTCCATCCCTCCACACTGAGGCAAGTTTAAGTAGAATGATCTCTTCTGGCCTTAAAAATCCATGAAGAGGTTGGATCCTGTCCAATCTCTAAATTACTAATTGGATCTAGAAGATGCAAGAACTCCAATGCGTAGTCTGTGAGCTATCGAATTAATCAGTCACCTCCAAGATTTCTGGATAGCTCGGTTTATTTGTAGGATTTTCTATGGCCCTCACCCACCATAGAACCTGAGCCCCTCACACATTAATGGATTTATCTTCCCAAAACCCCTGTGACCTTGGTAGACATTGTATGTAAAAAATAAATCACTTAGATTTACCTCCCCTTTGTGAGGCGGGAGAGCTAGTTTGAAGTGCAGTGAATTTCAGATAAAGGGCAGTTTCATATAAAAATGGAGATACAGATGATGGAAAATAATTTAAGACAAATTGTATGCAACAAGTAGTTGAACTGCTCTCCATGGCTACACATGAATCAAGAGAAGGATATGGTATTCTTTCAGCACCTATTCTTTCACAAGGACCTTGTGCAATCCTCTGAATTTAAAATGAAAGTTAAAAATATTCATTCTCAATTTCATCAACCTGGGTGTTCTTTTGAAGTCTTCAGAATTCCAGCTAGAGAGGCCAATAATCACCTCCAACAGGCAGTGGCAGTATCTTGAAAGGTTTGGTTGGGGGTAAATCCCGGAAAGTTTCATGGGCAACTATGGCTCTCAACAGGCCTAGCCCAAAACCCAGTCACGTCAATGTAAGCTGTCAGTTGACTTCAGTGGGCTTTGGATTGAGCCCAATAGCATTGGTGTGAATCCACAGCAGTGGGTTTTTAATTGAGTTACTCTAGATTTGCACCAGTGTAGCCAAGAGCACTATCTTGGTCCAGGTTATTTAGCTGGAGTTTATCCATCTCTTCTTCTCTATTCCTCCTTTCCTTTCCAACTCCATCTTTCCCTCTCTTCAGCCTCTCTCTCTATCCCCTGATCCCCAGACAGGCTCTCCTTCCTCTGGCAGGCCCAGTCTCTTTCAACTGCCTTCCAATTATTGCACCACAGAAGTCAACAGCCAAATCTAGTAATGGCAAAACCCCAGCTCTGACTCCTCACGGAGTGGGGTTGAGGGAGGTAGGGGCTGGGCATTTGGTGGCCCTTCAGTCGTTCACTTGCATCTTCTCTGTGGTTGCCTGAACCATAGAAAACGGGGAAGCAAAAGGCAGGGCTCAGTTTATTTGGTCTGTAGCTGCAGGCAGAGCAGTTCTAACCTAGGCAGAGCAGATCAGAGAACGCAACCAGAATGCTGGCGTATTCCCCTGCCCTAGATGTTGCCACAAAAGTGGTCACCTTAGGAAGAGGATAACTTCACCTATCAGAGGAGTGACAGCATTGTACCAATCCTTCCAGCATAGTTGGTGCAGATCAAACCAACCATTGACCAAGAGATTCAGATTCCAAGGCCAGAAGAGACCATTGTGATCATCTAGTTTGACCCCCTGTAAAACACAGGCTATAGAACTTCACCAAAACAATTCCTGCAGCAGGGTTGTTAGAAAAACATCCAATCTTGATTTAAAAGTTGGCAGTGATGGAGAATCCACCAGGATCCCTGGTAAATTTGTTCCAGTGGTTAGTTACGCTCCCCATTAAAAATCTATGCCTTATTTCCAGTCTGATTACTTATTAGGGCTGCATTTGTAACTCATGAGCCCTCTCCATTCTGAGATGTGCTGGTTGGTCACTACTTGCCTAAATCTCTCGTTAGCATACACAGATGGCTGTCTACACTGGCCTGGAACAGAATATCATGATTCCACTTGGGGACCTGCAGAATATCAATGTTCTCCAGAGCTTACCCTGCCTGAAAGGATTCAACCGCCATTGCTACTAGTTAAGTTTCAAACACCCACCACCATCCAGGAAAATGAAGGAATAGAAATAATTTCAACTGAATTTTGTATGTGTGTCTTACCATGATGTGTAATGGTTTTCCGTGCTTCTTCAAAGAATGTCTGAAGCGGACAATGGTTTCTGTGTGAATAAAATACAGCCCATAGATAAAAGGTATCATCTTTTGACCTTGAATTAAAGCAGCCCCTTTCACGAAGGGGAAAGTGTAACATTTTTTATCATGGTAAGACATGAATGGGCTCTCTTTCTCCCATAGGTGCTGGAACTAGGGGCGCTGAGGGTGCTGCCACACCCCCTGGCTTGAAGTGGTTTCCATCATATTCAGGGTTTACAATTTGGTCCAATAGCTTTCAGCACCCCCACTATACAAATTGTTCCAGCACCCCCTGTTTTCTCCTTTCAAGGTCCCTCCACCTCCATAGGGCAAACACACAGCCCCAGGAGTCCAGGGCACAGACCAACCTATTGCGAACAAAGAGATCAAGAGCCTGAGATGGGCAGACGGGATTGCAGCTAGATAAAATGTATCAGCAGAGAAGAGTTCCAGAAGGAACTAATGGAGTATCAAAAGGATAAGGATGCAGGAAGGTAGACAGAGAGACCGAAGCTATAGAGTGTGAGGAGAAATTGGCAGACAGATTCATGGATGTAGGAAGAGTTAGTTAATGTTTGTAAAATGGTTTGAAGATGAAAAACACTGTAAGTGCTAAGTATTATTAAACAAAAGCACCAGTTTACTTCAGTTGGTCAAGGACTTAAAGACTTCTTTTTAGTTCTTCAGTTGTCAGTGTATTATTACTAATAATATCTGTCGCTTCCATAGGCCCACAATCTGAGGAGTTCAAAAGCACTTTAGTACATCTTAATTAAACCTCATGACTCCTTGTGAATTAGGAGTCATCGTCTCCTTTTTACAGACAGGGAAACTGAGGCAGAGAGATGTGACGTACCCAAGATCACACAGAAAAATCAGTAGCAAAACTGAGAGTACACCACCGATGCGGGCCACGTGCTTTAACCACTAGACAACACTCCGTAAGGTAGCATCACTTTAGCTTTAACATGACATGCTGTATATCCCTGTTACATAAAACAATCCCCCCACCCTTGAGTGGGAAGATAATACCCCCCCTATGAGACAGTTTGTGGCACCTTGGAACCAGCATATGTTGCTCACCTTTGCATACAGAGACCAGGAGAGCTCCCCATAACTCACTGTCCAAGGAAGTGCAGCCGCATCAGTAGCAGGGTTTGTGGAGGCAACAGCTTTTACAGACGGTGGGAAGAGTCCGATAGCTTTACTCAGGTTGGGTAACCCCCTTACTCCACAAGTAGCCTTGCCGATTTCAATGGAATTGTGTGGGAACCATGCACACTCTGTAGGGCCCCCTTCAGGACCATATGTGGTACTACAGATACTCCCCACCTTTGTCTGTAAGGTTTGACCCTCTCCTCGGGGCAGAGCAACAATCAAGTAACAAAATAGCAACTCAGGATTCGGCTGCCTACTCCCCTCCAAAGGCAAGTGCTTAGAGCAAGGTTCTGAACTAGCCCTGAGCCACTGCTCCTCACCCATCCCAATCTAACCTACCTCTGCCCCTGAACAATATCTGATAAGCCTTCTTAACTGACCTGCTGGTTCTTGATTGGTCAGTATTTCCTCCTGGCCCTTCTAGGCCTCTGGAGGATCGTCTCATTGTCAGTCACTCTGAATGGATTTTCCTTGAGCAGGGAGGATCAGGCTGCAATGCCTCAGGCAGGGGCAAGAGAAAGCCTGATAGACCCCCATCCACGATTGTTTTGAAGCTATGATACTATTCATTATGTGAATAAGGGTATCAGAATCTGGCCCAACATATGTAACAGCAGCAGCGGCAGCAGCATATACATGTATGTTTAGGCAACATGCCTCAGAACTGGTCAGGAATTTTCCAACTAAATGTTTCCTCTCCCCTCTACCCCCCAGAAAATGCCAATTAATTTATACCAAAAACTGTTTGCAGGAAAGAGTCAGCATCAATAAATCCCCTGATACAAAAACATTTTGAAAAAAGTCACAAAGTTGTCAAAACATCCCTGTTCAAAACAATTTTGTTTTGAAATTAGAGTTAATTTGTGTTTAAACGGTGATTTTTTTTTAAAAAAAAGGCTGAAATCAAAACAAAAACATTTTGATTGACCCGATCTAAAAAAATTGCAGATTATAAATTCGCGAAAGTGTCCGAGCTTGACTTTTCATCACCATTCAGGAGAGAAAAAAATTAAGTCTCAAAAGCTATTGCAGAATGGGAAAATCATTTCCCTCCCACCTCTAACACTCCCACCCTAATCTTAATCCCTGGAACCATTTTATGCCCCATGCAGGGAGACATTCCATTTCTTCCCTGGCAAAGGCAGTGTGAAGTTCCCCTCTACAGTCAGAAGGGGAACCCCTCTGCCTGTAGATTAGAAATCTGCATTCTAGCACAGAACTCAACAAACCCTCCCCCAGATAGGGGTGTGCCAACACCTCTGCTTTGTTGAATGCCATGCAGTCCCCAGACCTAACCAAGGCACAGATGAACTGCAGGGAAAGGAAGACATTTCCTCCATCAGCTCAGGAGGTGCAGAGCTTTGAGGGCTAACATTTTCATCACACACACAGTGCACCAATTATATGCACTGCAATACACATTCATCCCCTAAGTGTCCGTATTACTCACAAGTACATGAACTGCAATTCACCTGTGCCTGAACTGATGGAATGAGAGAAATGAATGAAATTTGCATTTATATAGCACTCTTCATCCACACAGAATCTCAATGGGTTTTATAAACACTGCAGGAATGAAATGCTGCTCATCAAAATTGCTGCCTTCCCACCAATTACATAGCACTTCTCTTCCGCACCACCACCACCACCCCTTTGGTGGAGGCTTTTGCCTTATGAAGCTGAAGAAAATACTTCTTTGTTTTCATCAAAACACACCCACATGGGCTTGCATCCAACCCAACAGAAAGCATAGCTCCTACTGAGATAGACCCACAAGCCCCTTGCTGTAGTAATTATTGAATCTCTTACTCTAATTATCAAATCTTACAGGAGAACACAGACAAAAATGTTTCTCTAACAAAGGAAATATTACAAATTATTGTAATAGAGCTACAGCTCAGCTGAGGCTGGAGAGAAACAGCATGTCATTACCTGGAAGAGAAAGAGATTGTTAACCTGAGATAATTAGCAGGTTACATGCAAATACAACAGTGCCAAAAAAAAAAAAGGGAGGAGGATGGAGAGGAAAGATACTTGTGTACTGCTTGGAAATACTGAAAGCTGGGTGAGGAAAGCAGGAGGCCATGAAAAGCAAAACAGCACAGCCTGCAAGCAGAAATACTGAAGAACTCTGGCAGAAGGGCTAGTCTCTCCAGAAAGCCTAGGCCCCTTCTGCCATGGTTCTTGTCTCTGCCGGCGGGGAGCACAGAAAAATCCTCTAATTGCTTCAGCAGTTCACCTGCCTAAAAATTTCAAGTCAGATGTTCATTACACAAATTAAAAGATACATAGAACTAGAGAAGGAACAGATCCATTTCTGTGACTCCAAGGGCTTCAGAAACTACAGAGAGAAAGGCCACAGAGGTGCTTAGAGTCTTAAACTAGTCCTGCCTCAACCCCATCCGTTGCTACAGCATGGCCCAAATCTATTTTTTCTTGACACCAGTACAACTCCTTTGTTGTGGCAACACCTATGCACTGTCATAGGTATTGATGCACCCACCTGCTTAATCATCTCTAGTACATTCAGAACTAGTGTGTATGATGAACACTGACTTGAATACCTTATGGACACAGATGGTCACCAGCTCCTTCCTCATTCCATTCCCCATTCCCCATCACAGTCCCAGCTCACAAGATGGCATGTTGGCATTGCACCTGGGTAGCACTTTGGCAGATATTTATGTTCAGAGCTAGCCTTGCATCCTTGTTCTCATTTTCCTAACCTCAGCATGAGTGCTGGGTTGTTTCAATAGTCATTCAATTCATGGGGGTTAAGTCCATTAATGGCTATTAGCCAGGATGGGTAAGGAATGGTGTCCCTAGACTCTGTTTGTCAGAGGGTGGAGATGGACGACAGGAGAGAGATCACTTGATCATTGCCTGTTAGGTTCACTCCCTCTGGGGCACCTGGCGTTGGCCACTGTCGGTAGACAGGATACTGGGCTGGATGGACCTTTGGTCTGACCCAGTATGGCCATTCTTATGTTCTTATACTAATTAGCAGATTTAAAACTTGTATTATACTTTTTTCTTCAATAGTCTCCTTTCTGTATGAATTGAGTGGTGGGTTTCTGCCATATCAATGCCAAAAATACTTCCACAGAAACAGGTCACAATAGGCGACGGAGATGGACTCAGATGACATCATGATGGGTGTTGTACCTGAACCTAAATAGAATAGAATTAGGGTGCCAAATAGCCAAGATGGAGCACTGAAGAGCTATGATAGTCACCTGGAAAGTTGATCCTTGCATATGTTTTCTTTTCCAATTCCACTGGAGATTAAACCTGCAAAAGCTAAAGCTAGTTTAGTTTCTAACTTGCAACAAATACACTGTCCAAGCGGTACCTGCTGGATGTCAGAGCTAATAAATCAGCCAGGTTTGCTGTGTGTGGTTTCTAGCTGTTACAGCTGATCAGTGAATTTACTAAGTACATGCATGAAATACCTAGAGACACTGAGGGCAGAATTTTGCCCTAAGTTATACACCTGCAGCCACACTAGCTTCAGTGCATTTGCAGAGGTAACAAAGGGCAAAATTTGAGCTATAGTGTGTGTTTGACAGTCAGATGATAAACAGACATAATGGGGGGAAAAGATTAATATAATTAGTCCAAAAGTTAAGGGCTCCTGTTTAATTGTGTTTTACCCTCATTTATCTCTCTGAACAGTATTCCAAATTAAAACAAAAAGACAGCTTCAGCTTAGCCTTTCTTCCTGGCAGGAACACCTGAGTTTGTGTGTATTCATTAAAATCATGTCCTAATTGCTCCCTCATCAGCTATGAATCCTAAGAAGCTTAACTGCTAAGGGCTTAAATTGTGTTTACTGACAGAAAATAGAATATTCACTAATCACTAAATGGTGACGATTCAGTATTATTACAGGACATTTACACCTAATGCTTTAGAGCCTGTGCAATTTGTTCCTAGATTTTGTTCTTAAAGCTGAAAGACGTTGCTTGTCTTTTTCAACCAGCCTGGCACTGAATGTGTCTAACACTGATTGGAGATGTACTTCTGAGCTCCAGGGTCACACTGGAAACCTCACCTCCACCTTTACGAGTGTAGAGCTCTGCAGGGTCTGAGAATAAAACAATAACTGCTGTCGGATGTGGGCTGAGAAAGAAGGGCAGCTAGAACCTTCATGTTTTCATCTGAGAATTTTTGTAGACTCTTTTTCATAAAAAAGGTGTTTTGGCAGCTGAAATGTTCTCCATGAGCTGACAGATAAGCAAGGCAGGTAAGGAGAAGGGCTTGGATTTAAATAAGAACCCATTTGAACATCATTGCTTCCAGTAAGGTGCATTTTTATATACAATTTTGCAGGTTCAGTTCACACTGGCCTTCCACACAAGTCTCAGGAGGCCTATGAAACCTCCACCCCCTTGAAAGCCTCAGAGACATATTTGGTGGGGGGCTGGAGGAGGAGAGTGGGGAGAAGAAAGAAAGAAAGAAAGAAAGATCTAGTATCCCTGCTGCTCCCATAGGTGGAAGGAAGGCTATGCCCCCTTCCCATCTATCTAGGTTGTCATGATGTATGGATATCTGTCTTTTTAAAACTACAAACGGGCTTCCACACAACTTGAGTTCCAGCCTTGTCCCCTTTGTTTACCCAGAGACTACCTATTGTCTGGAACTCTATACAGCACACAGAGACATCTAGTGGTTGAATAATCATAGAAGATTAGAATTGGAGGAGACCTCAGGAGGTCATCTAGTCCAACCCCCTGCTCAAAGCAGGACCAACCCCAACTAATCATTGGGTTTTTAAGGCCCAGTCAAGGCTTTGTCAAGCTGGGCCTTAAAAACCTCTAAGAACGGAGATTCCACCACCTCCCTAGGCAACCCATCCGGTGCTTCACCACCCTCCTAATGAAACAGTTTTTCCTAATATCCAACCTAGACCTCCCCCACTGCAATTTGAGAACATTGCTCCTTGTTCTGTCATCTGCCACCACTGAAAACAGCGTAGCTCCATCCTCTTTGGAACCCCCCTTCAGGTGGTTGAAGGCTGCTATCAAATACTCTACAAATAAACATATTACATAGATATTTATATGGCCCCCATCACTGTGATATCTCAGGGCTTGTCTACACAGGAAAGTTAATGCATAGTAAGCAAGGGTGTGAATTTAAAGCCCGCTAGCTATTCCACACTGACTCCCCATGTAGACATTCTTCCTGTGCACTAAAAATGCAGCACACAAAGGGGTAGTGGGTAGTAAGAATGTTTACACAGAACGTTAGTGCACAATAACTAGAACATTTTAAATTCACATCTTAGCTTACTGTGTACTAGCTTCCTTGTGCAAACAAGCTCCGAGTGCCATTGGGAGCATCCTGAGTCCTAGTCCAGTGCCTTAACCAAAAGGTTCCTCCTATAAAACTGAGGTGAAAGATAGCGGTCCACAAACATTTAAGAAAAAAGAAGAACAGGAGTACTTGTGGCACCTTAGAGACTAACAATTTTATTAGAGCATAAGCTTTCGTGGACTACAGCCCACTTCTTCGGATGCATATAGAATGGAACATATAATGAGGAGATATATATACACACATACAGAGAGCATAAACAGGTGGGAGTTGTCTTACTAACTCTGAGAGGCCAATTAATTAAGAGAAAAAAAAAAAAAAAAAAAAAAAACTTTTGAAGTGATAATCAAGCTAGCCGAGTACAGACAGTGTGATAAGAAGTGTGAGAGTACTTACACACTTCTTATCACACTGTCTGTACTCGGCTAGCTTGATTATCACTTCAAAAGTTTTTTTTTTTTTTTTCTCTTAATTAATTGGCCTCTCAGAGTTAGTAAGACAACTCCCACCTGTTTATGCTCTCTGTATGTGTGTATATATATCTCCTCATTATATGTTCCATTCTATATGCATCCGAAGAAGTGGGCTGTAGTCCACGAAAGCTTATGCTCTAATAAAATTGTTAGTCTCTAAGGTGCCACAAGTACTCCTGTTCTTCTTTTTGCGGATACAGACTAACACGGCTGTTACTCTGAAACATTTAAGACTCATGCAGGGGTCCCACAAGTATCCTCTTAACTTCTGTGGGGATGGGGAAGAGTGCTCAGTTCACTTGTCGTTTTAGGGATGTACTGGGTGGTGCCCCACTTCTGTGAACCTCCTGCAGGAGACTGATGCCCCGCCTGTGGCGTTTCGGAGGGAATGGGAGTCCCCTTCCAGCAGATCTTGCGAGGGACAGAGAGGGGAGAAGTAACCTTCTGCCAGGTTCCTTTCTCTCCCCCGCCACATTATGATTATTTATTTAAAAACAAAAAGCATGTACACTAAGGAAATTAAAACATCATGAAGTCTGACAGCACATATCAGTGACTGTGGGGGGGGGGAAATCAAAGATTCAAGTGGTGTCAGACAAGACTATCGCAGCTGAAGCAGAGGCATGAAATCAGTAGAAATCAGTTTTTATACTCCACCTGCAAGCTGTCCATGTGCAGTGACTATTCAGTATTTAAGCCATAAAGTCCTGTGGGTGATGAAGGGCCCAGTCATCTCCCCCACCCTCACTAGCTCCATCTCCTCCTCTTCTCATGTCAGTTTTCCTCGCCCCTTCCACTCTCCAGAGCACGGCTGCTGGTTTGCCAGGCAGGACTTACAGTGAACTGCTCCCCCCAGTGGGCCAGTCTGGCCCAGTCCCTCCCATTTGCACTTTCCCTTTGGACAAAACACTCCATGTCACAATGTTTTAAATACACTCCTCGCACAGGACTGCCCCTGAACTCCACCTAACGAACACCAGTACCAAAAATCTGGCCTCATTCTTCCAAGGCCCTGCAGAAACTACCACACTCTGGTGAGGATTTTTACCCTTACTTTACAATATGTACTCTTAATCTTAAGATCATCTTATTTATGCACACACAAATACACATATATATAGGCTGGCATCTTCATGAATTGGCTGTAATTCCACCCTCAGATCTCTTCTCTAGCTGACAACAAGATGCTACGATTAATTGGCTCTGACTTTCTTAAATGTGAGAAGGAAAAGAGGAGAACAGGTCGAAGCTTTCAGGAGAGTCTGATTGGGCCAGGGGATTGATTTTTAAAGCATTTATTTTGCCCTCTTCTCTGAATGATTTTACTCTCATGTTTGAAAAAAACATTTTTTTGCATGGTTTAAAGTTTTCTGAGGAATGCGATTAGCAGCCCATGCTGTCCCAGTGCAGATTTGGTCACAGAGAATTAATATTCCTGCAGTGCCCTACAAAAAGGTTCTGTGGAAGTGTGACGGGGCTGGGCTTACGGGTAGTGTCTTCTAGTGGTTAGGCCACTGGGCCTCCCCGTCCCCGGTGCCTCTCACCAGCAACCACTCCCACGCTGTGATACCTCTGTTGTGAAGCGCAAGCGCTTAGCGTAGCCTCTGCTGCCCTCCTTCTGTGCTTCCTGGTCTCCTCTCCGTAGCCCAGAACAGAGGGGAATACCTAGCTCTAAGATCGTAGACCTTTTTAAACCAACAGGTTCCTTCAGTGGAGTTCAGCTTCTATGCCCTGTGGCCAACATAACTGTGGTGCTTGGTCTGCATTTGGCCTAAGACTGTAGTTCCTAAGGTACCTGAGTACACAGCACGGGTTAGACCAGGATAGGATGACAGCTTCTGTCTCACCAACACAACTTACTGAGGATTCATCAGCACATAGACTGTGGGCTAGTCAGAACAGGGCGTAAGAGGGAGGATTCCTGGACTCTGTTCCCTTCTGGTTGTCGTTTTGGCCACATCAGTAATGCACTTTGGTACCACCATTCCATGCCTTATGCTTCCTAGAAGCTCCCATTAATATCCTGAATAGCTGTCGCTCTCTGTTGTTTTGGCACAGGGGAACATTTGTGCCCCAGAATAGAGTCGGCTGGATTTTTAAATCACACCAGGTGCTGAAGACATTTTGTAGGGTATTGCGTATGCGTCACCAGATACGTTGGCTCTGTAGTGGAGGGAGGGAGGGGGTCCCTGTGCCGGCCGCCACGCCAGTAGAAGATCGGGTGTGTTTAGATTCATTTAGTTAATAACAGCTTTTAACCAACTTTGTAAGCAGTTGTTAGCAGCGCTGGCTCTCAGAATGCTGTGTGACCACCACACACACAAGCACTTCATGCTCAGTAACCTCAGCTGCTGACCCCATTTCACCCTGGCCAATAATCTGGTACAGGTGTATATTCCTGAAACCAATGAGTAACAGTGTCACTGTGTTGTGGCAGCCACTAATCATGCCTGTGAAGCTGCACCATCGTCCCCAGCTCCTTGTGCAGTAGGGCGTCACCACAGTACAGTGCCCCACATGCTGCTTCGGAGCACTCCATTGCTGCCCTCAATTTCCCAGAATGCACTGGTACAGCCAGGCATCCATACATGATGCTTAAACTCATTGGACACATGGTAAATGGGTTGTGAAAAAAGCTGTGGTAGGGCCACCACCCTACCCAATTACGTCCTAATAAAACCTTTCACATCCATTGTAAGTCAGGTCAGGTGAGGGGGGGCAAACCAGTTGCAGTAGGTTGTACTTTGATTGGGGATGGGGCCCTACATGACAACAGAAACAATAGGTGGTGACATCACATGGCAGAGTGGGAGAAAGGACAGAATCATGCAGCCAACATGGAGGTTATTGTCCTGGGGGGGTATGGCAAAAAATGTTTTAAAATTATCCTCCTCGCTTCTCCACCTCACAGGTAATCAAGTGCTTTGCCCACATTAGAGATACACAGATAAAAGGTGATTTAAATGCACGGTATCCTTCTGTATTAGATGTGCACATATCTCCATCCTGCACTGACTGTGAACCCTGTCCTTTCATCCCACCTTGCTCCACCCTCTCCCACACACACTGGTGTTGAAGATTGACTTCTCTTGGTAAAGCCACAGTGGAGTGGTGGAGCAGCCGCCTCACGTTTTCACCCCAGCAGACTCCTCACCACAGTATCCCCCCCAAAGGCTGGCTCTGGCATTTCTGAAAGTAAACTCTGTATTTGAGGCTGGGTCATTTCGACGGGTCCTGAATTTGACATCACTCTCAAATTTCTGTGTAACACAATCATCAATGAATGCACTGTTTTAAGATTTAAAATGATGGAAAGATTCTATTGCAAGAATACAAATATCAGCTTCATTTTTTAAAACTAATATCCAGCGGCTTTTTCTCACTGTCCATTTTGGGGCAACATTGTATAGAGTCCTTGACATATTTATGAAGTCCTAACCTCAAAAAATATTGCCAGCAGCGGGTCATAATTCTTTGATATGTGACCTATAGTTTTCAAACAGTGACCTGAACAGACTGGCTACTGGGAATGTATGTGTTTTTTCCTTAGCAAGTTCTCCTCTGAGACATATTTACTGAAATACTTTATTACCTCATCATGGAGCATAATTTAAACCTGCAGTTAAGCACTCAGCATTTAAATAAAAGCATGCATCATTTTGACAACAGTTTGTCGAGAGGGTATAAAATTTTCACAAACTATTAGCCCCCAAATTTCTTTAAAATTCTAAATGATTAGCTTTTCCAAAAGGAAAAGAGTAGCCGAAATTAGACACATTCAGCGAAGCACATTTCAAAGCTCCAATTTTTGCCTTCTGTGTTTTAAATGTAACCATTCTGGATTAGCAAACTATGTGAATTTAATTAATGCAATCTAAACAAAAGAACTGCTTTAATCCATATGAGCAATGTGTTGACTTGTCAATGTGAATTTAATTAGTATCTTCAAGTCTAACTCCAAAAAAAACCCCTTTAATCTAATTATCACATTTATAAAAAACCATTATCACATATTCCTTGGTCTGAACTGTTTTGCCATACAATCCAGATTGTTGTTCTGGAGTAGGAGAGTGCTTCTAACAAGCTCAATAAACTTCAAGAGCATAAATTTAGGCTCAACAACGTCTGATACGTTAAATTCAATCTCTTTTCTGTTTGAGAGAAGGTGATTTAGTATCTATCTTTTCATCATTTTTTTCCTTGTGAAGGAAGTGAGATGCTTCTGGTTCAACCATTGATCAGGAAATGTACCAGTTGCACTTAATTCCAAACTTTTAAATATATACAGTGGTGAGAACAATTGCAGTTAGTTTCACATGTAGTCTGCAGTGGGGGAGAGACAGATGCTGCAATTGATGGTTTATTTAATGAACATTGATCTGAATTTTTCCGGGTGCTTAAGAAGAAATAACTATAGTCCTTTAGCACCTAGAGAGCCGCACCAAAGACAGGATTTCATTGTGGTAGGTCCTGCACATACAAACACAATAAGAGACAATCCCTGACCCAAAGAGCTTGCCACCTAAATAGATAAGGCAAAAGAAGTATCATCAACATTCTTCCGATGGTGAAACAGAGACACAGGAAAATTAAATGACTTGCTTACGGTCAGAAAAGAAGGCCATGTCTACACTACAGGGACTAGAGTGGCATAGCTACAATGCCGTAGCTACACCAGCATAACCCTGTAGCATAGGCGTAGTCTACAGCAATGGAAGGGGTTTTCTATCTCCTGAGGGATGGTAGCTAGGTTGTCAGAAGCATTCTTCCATCGACCTACCTACATCTGCAGGGGAGTTTAGGCCAGCCAAGCTACAGCGCTCAAGGGTGTATATTTTTCACACCCCTGAGTGCAGTTGTTATGTTGACCTGTGTTTTAAGTGTAGCCCAGCCTGGAGCCTGGCAAAGAAGAGAACTGAACTCAGGTCTCCAGAGTCCCAGTCTGGTGCCTTATAACCACAACTCAACCTTCCTCTCGAGCCAGACCTATGTAAACATTTTTCATGTTAGGGGAAAAAGAAAAGTCATAACTTTTAGGAAATCCAGCTGCTGACTTGCTCTGCATTTTTACAGTTTAGCCATTCATTCATTCTCACCATAGTTAAATGCCTGTGTCCAACATCTCTCTCTCAGCAGGGCCCTGACACAGCCTGTTTTGTAAGGTCTTGACATATGCTGCCCCATTCCAGTGTCTAGCAACATTTCTTGAAATATATATTTTCCATTGATTTGTCCAGCTCTGCCACTAATCTGCTGTGTGACCTTGGGCTAGTCACTTCCCATGTCTGAGCCTCTGTTTCCCAGTCCACTTCTTGCATATTTAGATTGTAAACTCTTTGGGACAGGGATTCTCTCTTACAACAAACTCCTCAGCTCATTTTTTTCCTTCATAAGATTCTTAGCCACAAAAAGCCTGAATTGTCTCTCTATTAATCACAAGGTAAATCTAAATATTAATGCTGTTTGTAAAAAGTCAGATTTGAAAAGGCAAACAATCCACATTTTCTAATATGTCAATGTGCCATATCCTGCCATTAATTTTATTGTGGAAGCCTGATTTAAAATAGACAGAAAAACAAGGCCCAACAACATTAACGTTTTCTTCTATGTACCAGTTATCACATTTAACAGCAAACCATCCTTCCCTTTGCTAAAATCCAAATGATTGGGCAATTCTGCTACTAAGTGATATTGTGAAGGAACTTAATGCAGGTAACTGTTTAAGAAAATAAAACCCCACACCTGAAGAAGAGCTCTGTGTATCTCGAAAGCTCTCTCTTTCACCAACAGAAGTTTTTTGTAGGGGCCAGCAGGGTCTGGGTGCTGGGACGGACGCCGAGCCCTGAGCAGGGGGCGGGGCTTGGCTGATCAAGGGGCCCATAAAAGCGGCCGCCCAGCCAGGCAGCGGGACAGCTGCGAGCAGCGGCAGCCAACAGGGCGGCTAACAGGGGAGTTTGAGAGGGAGTTCTCATTGGAGGAGAAGGTACCTGTATTTGCATCTGTCCTGTGTGTTCTTGGGTGTTCTTGTGTGTTTGTTGGTAGGGGCCAGCAGGGTCTGGGTGCTGGGACGGACGCCGAGCCCTGAGCAGGGGGCGGGGCTTGGCTGATCAAGGGGCCCATAAAAGCGGCCGCCCAGCCAGGCAGCGGGACAGCTGCGAGCAGCGGCAGCCAACAGGGCGGCTAACAGGGGAGTTTGAGAGGGAGTTCTCATTGGAGGAGAAGGTACCTGTATTTGCATCTGTCCTGTGTGTTCTTGGGTGTTCTTGTGTGTTTGTTTGTAGGGGCCAGCAGGGTCTGGGTGCTGGGACGGACGCCGAGCCCTGAGCAGGGGGCGGGGCTTGGCTGATCAAGGGGCCCATAAAAGCGGCCGCCCAGCCAGGCAGCGGGACAGCTAACAGGGGAGTTTGAGAGGGAGTTTGCAGGGGGAGGTAAAGGGGGAGGCAGGAGGGTGGGGTGTGTCGTGTGCTCTGTGTCCCCAGGTGCTGTGGGCAGAGACTGCAGCAGCCATGAGCCAAGCAGCAGCAGCAGACAGAATGCAGATGGCTGCATGTGGAAGCTGTGGTATGTATATAGTCCTAGCAGGAGACCCGGAACAAAGGTATGTGTGTATGAAGTGTCGCCTTATAGTGTTACTGGAGGAAAAGATTAAGGGGCTGGAGATGCAGGTAGAGACCCTGGTGGAGTTTAGGCGGGGGTTTGAGCAGCTGATGGAGGATGGGCAAGGCGGGGCTGAAGGGGAAGGCTCTAGGGTGCAGGAGGAGGCAGCAGTAGTAGATGACAGCGAGAGGGGAATGGAAGGAGGAGATCCAGGGAAGTGGAAGCATGTGACTGTGAGAAGTAAGCCAAGGAAAAGGAGGGCCAGTGAGGGGGGAATAGAACTCAGGAATAGGTTTGAGTGTTTGGAGAACGAGGTAGAGGGGCAGCAGGTGGTGACTGAAGGTGGGAGGGTGAGGAAGAAGAGAAGAGCTGCTAGTCCGAGAGAGAGGGGGGAGGAGTTGATGGAGACAGCACCAATTATGGGCCACCAGAGGATAGAGGAAGGCATAAGGGGGACCATAAGGGAAGATAGGAGCAGACACAGGTCAGGACTAGAGGGATCGGAGACTAGATTACTAGATCGCACTGTTGCCAGGCGACGGCAGGTGTATGTAATTGGAGACTCTTTACTGAGGAGATTGGACAGGCCTGTGACCAGGGCGGACCCGGAGAACAGAAGGGTGTGCTGTCTACCGGGTGCAAAGATACGCGATGTGGACCTGCGGTTGAAAAGGATCCTAAAAGGAGCAGGTAAGAACCCCTTGATAATACTTCATGTAGGAACGAATGACACGGCTAGGTTCTCGTTAGAGAGAATCAAGGGAGATTATGCCAGGCTGGGGAAGACTCTCAAGGAGATAGAGGCTCAGGTTATCTTTAGTGGGATTCTGCCTGTTCCGAGGGAAGGGCAGCAAAGGGCTGATAGGATCGTGAGGATAAATAGTTGGCTAAGGGAGTGGTGCTATAAGGAGGGCTTTGGGATGTATGGCCACTGGGAGGCTTTCGGGGACAGACACCTGTTCTCGCGGGATGGGCTTCACCTGAGTAGGGAAGGAAATAGACTTCTGGGAGGGAGGCTGGCTCATCTTATCAAAAGAGCTTTAAACTAGGAAGTTTGGGGAGATGGTTGGGAGATGCACAGTTAATCTCCACGCCAGTTTCCGGTATTGAAAAGCTGAGTGTAATAAGAGGAGACATAGCCGGGGAGATGAGATTGGACATAGGAGGGACAGGGGGGACGAACACAAAGAGGCCCGCAACATACAGTGCTAGTAATGGGAGACAGGCTAAACGACATACATTAGGCTGTTTGTACACCAATGCGAGAAGCCTAGGTAATAAAATGGAGGAATTGGAGCTCTTGGTCCGAGAATTGAAACCGGATATCGTAGGAATAACTGAAACGTGGTGGAATGGCAGTCACGACTGGAACGCAGGTATGGAGGGGTATGCGCTGTTTAGGAAAGACCGGGATAAAGGTAAAGGGGGGGGGGTGGCATTGTATGTCAATAGTGAAATAAGCTGTAAAGAAATAATAGTGGATGGAATAGATAACACAGAGTCCGTCTGGGCGATACTCAAGCTGGGTAAAAGTACTACTAGAGCCTCTCCGGGGATAGTGCTTGGGGTGTGCTATAGACCGCCGGGATCGACCCAGGATATGGATAAGGAATTGTTTAATGTATTAAGGGAGGTAAATACTAATAGAAACTGTGTAATTATGGGGGACTTTAACTTCCCGGATATAGATTGGGGAACAAACGCTAGTAGCAATAATAGGGCTCAGATGTTCCTAGATGTGCTTGCGGATCAATTCCTTTATCAAGTGGTAGCTGAGCCGACGAGGGGGGAGGCCATTTTAGATTTGATTCTGGTAAGTAGTGAGGACCTTGTTGAGGAAGTGGTAGTGGGGGACAACTTGGGCTCCAGTGATCATGAGCTAATTCGCTTTAAACTAAATGGAAAGAGTACCAGAATTAAGTCAAAGACTAGGGTTTATAATTTTAAAAAGGCCAATTTTAACAAATTAAGGGGACTGGTAAGGGAAGTGGATTGGGCAAACGTATTAAGGGACCTAAAGGCAGAAGAAGCCTGGGATTACTTTAAGTTAAAGATGCAAGAGCTGTCAGAGGCCTGTATCCCCAAAAAGGGAAAAAGATTACTAAGCAAGAGACTTAGACCGAGCTGGATGAGCGACCGGCTGAAAGGGGCGATTAGGAAAAAACAGAAAGCGTACAAAGAGTGGAAGAGGGGAGGGATCAGTAAGGAAACTTACCTTAGTGAAGTTAGAGAATGTAGAGATAGAGTGAGAAAGGCCAAAGGCCAGGAAGAGTTGGACTTAGCGAGGGGAATTAAAAGTAATAGTAAGAGGTTTTACAGCCATATAAATAGGAAGAAAGCAAAGAAAGAAGAAGTGGGACCGCTGAAGACTATAGCCGGAGAGGAGATTAAAGATAATCTAGGCATGGCGCAATATCTCAATGAATATTTTGCATCGGTGTTTAATGAGGCCAATGAAGGTATTAGGGATACTAGCACCGTTACAGAGGGGCATACGGGATGGGGGATTACCGCATCCGAGGTAGAAACAAAACTAGAACGCCTTAATGGGACTAAGTCGGGTGGACCGGACGATCTTCATCCGAGAATATTGAAGGAATTGGCGCGGGAAATAGCAGGCCCATTAGCAACTATATTTAATGAATCTGTAAACTCGGGGGTAGTCCTGTTAGCCTGGAGAATAGCCAATGTGGTTCCTATTTTCAAGAAAGGGAAAAAAAGTGACCCGGGTAACTATAGGCCTGTTAGTTTAACATCAGTAGTGTGCAAGGTGCTGGAGAAGATTCTGAAAGAGAAACTAGTTGAGGACCTTGAAGTTAATGGCAAATGCGATAAATTACAGCATGGTTTTACGAAGGGCAGATCGTGCCAAACGAATCTGATCTCCTTCTTTGAGAAAGTAACGGACTTATTAGATAAGGGAAATGCGGTGGACCTAATATACCTGGATTTCAGTAAAGCGTTTGATACAGTACCCCATGAGGAACTATTGGTTAAAATGAAAAACATGGGGATCGATATGAAAATCCAGAGGTGGATAGGGAATTGGTTAATGGGGAGAATGCAGCGGGTCGTATTAAAGGGTGAATTGTCGGGTTGGAGGGAGGTTACTAGTGGAGTGCCTCAAGGTTCGGTTTTGGGACCCATCTTATTTAATCTATTTATAACTGACCTCGGGACCGATTGCAAGAGTGGGCTGATAAAGTTTGCGGATGATACGAAGGTGGGAGGAGTTGCAAACTCGGAGGAGGATAGGGATACTCTGCAGGGAGACTTGAATGAGCTTGTGAATTGGAGTATCAGAAATAGGATGAAATTTAATAGTAAAAAGTGTAAGGTGATGCACTTGGGGACGAATAATAACAATTTTAGTTACAAGATGGGGACGCATTGGTTAGAAGTAACGGAAGAGGAGAAGGACCTAGGGGTCCTTGTGGACCGCAGGATGACTATGAGTCGGCAATGTGACGTGGCGGTGAAAAAAGCCAATGCGGTCTTGGGATGTATTAGGCGAGGTATATCTAGTAGAGATAGGGAGGTCCTGCTTCCGTTGTATAAGGCGCTGGTGAGACCTCATTTGGAGTACTGTGTGCAGTTCTGGTCTCCAATGTTTAAAAAAGATGAACTCAAACTGGAACGGGTGCAGAGAAGGGCGACTCAGATGATCAGAGGAATGGAAAACCTGTCGTATGAAAAGAGATTAGAGGAGCTTGGGTTGTTTAGTCTGACAAAGCGAAGGCTGAGGGGGGATATGATTGCTATCTTTAAATATATCAGAGGGGTTAATACAAGGGAGGGAGAGGAATTATTCCAGTTTAGTACTAATGTGGACACGAGAACGAATGGATACAAACTGGCCGGGGGGAAGTTTAGGCTTGAAATTAGACGAAGGTTTCTGACCATCAGAGGGGTGAAATATTGGAACGGCCTTCCGAGGGAAACGGTGGGGGCGACGGACCTGTCTGGTTTTAAGATTAAGTTGGATAAGTTTATGGAGGGAATGGTTTAATGATAAAACATAGTAGCCAAGGAAAACCAAGCAATGGTACATGAACAGCATAATGGCCAACAAGGGTCAGGCTAGAGACTCTTGCCTATATGCTCGGGGTATTACTGATCGCCATATTTGGGGTCGGGAAGGAATTTTCCTCCAGGGTAGATTGGCTGAGCCTCTGGAGGTTTTTCGCCTTCCTCCGCAGCATGGGGCAGGGATCACTAGCAGGAGGGTCTCAGCCGATTGAAGTCACTAAAACACAGGATTGGGGACTTCAACGGTAGAGTCCAGGGAAGGGTCTTGCGGCCTGCAGCATGCAGGGGGTCAGACCAGATGATCATAATGGTCCCTTCTGACCTTAATGTCTATGAGTCTATGAGTCTATGAGTCAATAAAAGGTACTACCTCACCCACCTTGTCTCTCTAAGAAAATAATTACATGCGTTTTGGAAAAAGCTTTGATCAGATTTCTACTCAGAAACAAAAGAGAGACCTCTGCTGGGAAACAGAAAAATTAAAATACCCTTACTAAACTTGATATTTTTTAAACAATGTATGGTTCGTGTATATATATATATATATATATACACACACACACACACACACACACACAATTCAATAGAATTTGTTTAAACAAAGAAATCCACATTTGCCTTGTATAACTAGCAGATAAGTTACCCCATCATCTATGCAGAGAAATAGAAAGAGACTGGGAAAATGCATATATCTGAGGACTTCAGAAATCAAGCATCTTGTATGATAGTAAGAAAGAGCCTTCTTAATTAAAAAGAAAAACAATTAACCTAGAACATGTGACAGAAAATATTTCATTCAACATTATATAAAATCTTTAGGTGTCATGTAGTAAAGTGATGTAGGATCTAATGCTGCAGTCTTTACTCATGCAAGTAGCACCTGCATTGACTTCGAGGAAACTACGTACACAAGAAAAACATGCAGCATTGATATATAACTTATTGTGATATACCACACAGAAGCTTTATTATACTGCTTGTATACAAATCAAAAGAAAATCCCTTCTTTAGAGGGGGTGGAGGTCACACTGTAAAATCTAGCAAAGAATAAGATACAAATTAGAACTCACATACTGAACTACAAAACCATTTCAAGAAAAGAAACAAAGTCTATCTTCCCAGCACTGCATAGCTGGACCTACTCTTGTTTTGCAAATACTTCCATGCACTAACTAGTTTGTTGACATTTTTTATCCAAGCCAAAATAAAAAACAAAAACAAAAACAAACTTCCAGCTTTTTGAAATGCAAAAAAAAATTGCTTTTTGGCAAAAAAGAAAATTTTCATTAATTCCCCCAGCTGGAGATTCACCATTTTCCAGGGCAATTTGGCTGTTTTCCCAACATGCAAAGCCTCTGTGGGTCAGCACCAGCAGGGTTCATTTCCACAAGATCAGTCTTCAAGTATGTAATGCAGACTATTGTCTAAATACAGTATGAGCATAGCTAAGGCCACTTGATTGGGTGCCTAGTTTCCTGGCATTTACTCCCCCATCGGCCGGCTTTTAGCACACATTTAAGGGAGAGTGCCTAGTAATACTGGTCTCTCATTTGAATGAGCTCATGAAGCCATATTTTCTACTATGCAGCGCATCTTGGACTATGTTCAGGTTCGGCAAAATGCAATTCACATGACAGAAACTGAACTGGAATTGCTTTAAAGGGGGCAAAACTTGCCCAAACCAGTTTCTGCTGCACATGCATTTTCCTCTTTCAAAAAGGAGAAAGGTCTCTGAAATATATGCATGTAAATTAGAGCGTCCCCTAGGCTAACTCTGAGCCCGCTTCATCTCCCATCTGATTGCTAAATACATTCCAAATAAATACAGCAAAAGCTAGACATCAGAGCACATCTAAGAGGTGGGGGACATCATCATTTAAAATCCCACATTTACTTACACTTTAATGACTTAGACACACAGAAAAGTTTCATGTGTATTTACATAGCTGGAGAGCACCTTCAAAAACTATGCACTGGTAATTCTAAATATAATAAAAAATATACCCCACCCACCTTGTACCTTTAATATCCTGGGACCAACATAGCTACAACAACACTGCAAACTACAAGTAATCACATCAGATTGTGTGGTGGTTTGATGACAGAGACTATAATAAACCCACAAAACTTGTGGTCACAAGGTGAAAGTCTAGTGTACTAACCCATCTTTTGGTTTGTTTGGCTTGGTTTGTTTTTTTAAAGGAGTCACAACTAGTATGTTATTATTACTTATTATCAGAGACCCTTTATACAAAATCTATAAACTTCGTAGATATTTTTTAGCATCCTGATTGGTTTGAGGCATAATGTTTTATGATAACACATTATTCTTGCATAGTTTGTCATATTTCTGTGCAGAGGGATGGGGCTATACCCAGCCTTCCACACTTCACGTTATAATGCTACTTAAACTGCCATGTATCCTAAGAGAGCCTCGTGTTTGTTTCAAGAATCAGGTTTCTGAAGGTCAGCTTCCCAAAAGCTTGGACATGGAAGGATCATTGTGATTAGGTGCTGATTTTGATAAGCTTCTTAGACCCAACCCACAAGGCTTTTCTGGATTTATGTGCCAGTAATTTCAATAAAAGAGCTTCGTCCATATGTGCACCTTCTTAACATCCTGGTTTGCCTTTAACTCTTTGATTCACCTTTAAAAAATCATCTGGGGCTTCCCCCCGCACATACACACACCCCTCCCCTATTTCTTCTCAAAAAGACATTCTGAGAAAAATACACAAGCTCCCTTCCTGAGAATGTGTAGGTCTGAGTGTCTGCTGTATTGATTGACTTCACACATACACACGTCTTAACGTGGCGATATACCGGATGTGTTTCTTCCAGGTTAGTCTCAGAGCCCTTCCCTTTGAACATCTAAGCAGCAGCACAGCACTTTGATGGATTCCATTCACAGTACATTTTGCTATACTTTATTTTTAAGTGAGTGTGTCTCTTTCACTTTACATTAATCTGATATTCAAGCAGAGTCCTTATGCAGATCCCTATAAATACACCCCAGACAGAAAGAACAGCCTGAAAATACTCATGCTCCTTCCTCCATTGCATCACACTCACATGATTACACTCTGTCCCATGCTATCCATCCCGTCCACCTAACTGCAGCCACAGTTACTAAGACACAGCATACAAAGTCAAAATGAAACAAAACCTAAGGGGAAACAAGAGAGTTAAAGAGAATTATGTTTGCTCTGCAATCCACACCCCTCCCACCACCACCCCCCACACACATAACCACCTTTTACTCTCGACATATAGAACTGGACATTTAAACACACAGACAACACCAAGAAATAAGATACAGCATGCCATCAGGAGCAGCACTTTCATTTATAAAAAGGACTGTGGCCAAAAGATGTGGTCCCTCCTCTATCCCACTGCCCCTTCCCAAGGGAGACCATGGCTTCTGCTCCTTTGCTGTTGCGTCTTTTATGGTTTACAGAAAAAATGGTTACTCACCTTTTCGTAACTGTTGTTCTTCAAGATGCGTTGTTCATGTCCATTCCAATCAGGTGCGTGCCCGACAGCCGGAAGATTTTTCCCCTAACGGTATCCGTAGGTCAGCCTGGGCACCCCCTGGAGTTGTGCCCTCATGGCACTCAATATAGTGCCCTGCCGACCTGACATTCCTTCAGTTCCTTCTTGCCGGCTACTCCGACAGTGGGGCAGGAGGGTGGGTATTGGGAGTCACCTGATTGGAATTGACATGAACAAGCACTCGAAGTACTCCCAAGCCTAAATTACAGAGGCGGGGTCGGAGTTGTGCACTGATTGGAGCACTGCTCCACCAAAGGCCGCATCGTCTCTGGCCTGCTGGGTAATCACATAATGCGCGGTGAAAGGATGTATGGAGGACCACGTCGCTGCTCTGCATATTTCCTGGGTGGGAATCTGCACCAGGAACGCGGCAGAAGAAGTCTGCGTCATTGTGGAGTGCACAGTGAGCGGAGGGGCAGGCATCTCTACCAGGGTGTAGCACTCCCGGATGCAGGACGTGATCCATGACGAAATTAATTGAGAGGAGACTGGAAGACCTTTCATTCTGTCTGCCACAGCCACGAAAAGTTGCACGGACTTTCAGAACAGCCTTGTTCTCTCAATGTAAAAGGCTACCACTCTGCGGACATCCAACGAGTGAAGCCTCTGCTCCCTGCCGCTTGAGTGAGGCTTAGGATAGAACACTGGGAGGAAGATGTCCTGGTTGATGTGGAAATGGGAGACAACCTTTGGGAGGAAAACCAGATGAGGCCTGAGCTGAACCTTGTCCTTTTAGAACACCGTGTAAGGAGGCTCTGATGTTAGGGCCTTGAGCTCAGACACCCTCCCGGCTGAGTTTATCGCTACCTGAAACGCAACCTTGTATGAGAGGTAGAGCAGGGAGCATGTCAATAGCGGTTCAAAGGGCGATCCCATGAATCTGGAAAGGACCAGGTTGAGGTCCCTGACCAGGACTGGCTGTTGAACTTGCAGATATAGCCTGTCGAGACCTTTGAGGACATGGCTGACCACAGGGTTGGCGAAGACCGACCGTCCTGCTGCGCCTGGATGGAAGGCAGAGATGGCGGCCAAGTGAACCATTATTGATGACATTGACAGTACCTGCTGCTGAAGATGGAGAAGGTAGTCCAATATGAGTAGAATAGAGGTGAGCATCGGGGATGAACGATGCTGTGCCAACCAGATTGAGAATCTCTTCCACTTGTCAAGGTAGGTAGCCCAGGTGGAGGATTTCCTACTACCACCAAGGACTTGTCTAAACTGGTCCGAGCAGGAAAGCTCCACCGGGTTTAGCCATGGAGCTTCCACACCATGAGGTGCAACGACTCAAGGTTTGGGCGCTGGAGACGGCCGTAATCCTGAGTAATCAAGTCCAGGAAGAGCGGCAAAGTAACTGGGGCTTCCACGGACATGTCCAAGAGCAACGTGTACCAGTGTTGGCGGAGCCAGGCTGGGGCTATCAATATTACCACCCCTCGATCCCTCCGTAAGGCGGGATGGATCCAGTCTTTGAACCTGTGCAGCGCCCCCAGGCGCACCTTCAAAAGGCCAGTTTGGAACCTGAGGAGGGTTTAGACTGGCCAGAACCCTGGCCAGAGGAGGGATGAGGTCTCTTCTTTGAGTTCCTATTTCTCCAGCATGACTTATCCTTCCTACCCTGAGGTTGATAATTCCTTGGAGGGGATTGGGGTCTAAAGTGCCACCATTGGGTGGCAGGGGTGTGGAGGCCCAGGGACTTTAAAGGTGGCCCGAGAGTCCTTCTTCTCGGAAAACAAAGACTAACACTCAAAGGGGAGGTCCTGGATTGTCTGCTGCACCTCATACGGGAGGCCAGAGACCCGCAGCCAGGAACTCCTCCTTATGGCCAACCCTGTAGCCATGGTGAGAGACGCCACATCTGCTGCATCCAGGGCCACCTGCAGGGATGCACGGGAAATTAATTTGCCCTCCTCTACTACCGCGGAAAACTCCATGCGAGAGTCCAAAGGGAGGAGTTCTGCAAATTTTTGCATGGCTCCACAAGTATAATTGTATCTGCTAACCACCACCTGATGGTTAGTGATACAGATCTGCAACCCCCCTGTGGAACAGATTTTCCTCCCGAAGAGGTCCAGTTTTTTGGCCTCTCGATTCTTGGGAGAGGGCCCCTGGTAGCCCTGGCACTTGCGCTGGTTGGCTGCGTCCACTACCAGGGAATCCGGCTGGGGGTGGATGTAAAGGTGTTTGTACCCCTTTAAGGGGATAAAGTATCTCGATTCGTACCTCTTGGCGGTAGGCGGCAATGAGGACGGGGTCTGCCACAGGGTCTTTGTGGTATCGCTGATGGTTTTAATCAGCGCCAGCATGATATGGGATGGCCCTGGAGGGGAAAGAATGTCAACCGTTGGGTTGGCCTCCTCCACCACCTCCTCAGGTTTAATGTTCAGGTTCTGGGCCACCCGTCTCAGCAGCTGCTGTAGGACCCTGCTGTCCTCTAAGGCCAACATGGTGACTGAGCCAGCCACTGCCTCATCCGGAGATGAGGAGGACGAGATGGCGGCTGGTACCAGAGCCTGCTTCCTGCCCTCGGCTCCTCTTTTCCATGGGCTGTAGCATGATTCAGGCAACACAACTGGCGCCATCTACAGTGCGTGACAGAACCATGTTTTAGCCATATTACATTTATTTCATATTTCTACTGTAATAGTGCCTACAGTCCGAAACCAGGAAGACTGTAAACTCCTCTTGTGAAATAGCTCAATTATGATATTTATTGCATCACATTAGTATTTTCCTCTTCCATATCCCAAACATTTATTTGGCCAGGATATTAACTGTAGTGCTTGGCTTGGGTAATTGATAACCAGTCAATTTAGGATAATCACTGCTGGCTTCTATCAGAACTGTTTAATCAGACCACTACAGAATGTGCTTTTCGATTTTAGTGGTTTAACTGCTAGTTAGATGGGCTTGCTCCGAATTGAAGGAAGGCAGCATTGAGGTGCATTGGATGACGAAAGAAGTGGTGCATTAGTCCTGAAGGGTAGTAATCACTTGAGCAGTATGTGTATGCTGAGCCAGGTCAGGCTACATCAGTGGATTGGATGGGAGACCACCAAGGAAAACCCAATCACTGCAGGAAGTGGTTTCTTTTACAAAGGAAAAACAGTAAGTAATTTAAAGGTGTCCTTATTTGAGTCAAATAAGCCTTTATTCACCCTGCTCTGTTCCCTGCACTCCTCTCCTCTCCAACCCCTTCAAGGCTGTCTGTTTATGTAGGCCTGCTTGCCAATAGAGCCCCACACTAGCGTCTGTTTTAGATTCAGCCCAATACACCGCAGCCGTTAACCCGCTCTATTACAGTGTTGGCAATTCAGCAAGCTGCACTCTTCTGAGTCAGGACTGCACCAACCTCTGTGCTGAAGGGTTTGCTGCAGGTGCAGTTTTTCAGATGAGAAAGAGGCCTTAATCATCTTTTAGTCATTAAAGATCATAATTGCAAGAGCAGGGGTAGTAATCGTGGTTTCCTGGCAACATTCCAAGTTGGGTAATTACAAGGAGAATTTCAGCACGCGGAATATAATATCAGCTGGAGAAAGTGCACACTCCCCTTACATAGCTGCACTTTGCTGGACAGCAAAAGAGTTAGAGATTTTCTCTGTAAATCTGTTAGTAAAGTGTGGAAAAAACTTTGGGATCATTCTGGATAAGAAGCATGGCATAAATGTACCATGAGTGTAACTCTGTGCACCTTTTAGACTGAAAAATTAATTTGCATCTAAATACATTCCAGTATGATCACAATACATTTCAGTAACTGTGCTGGATAACCCCAGAAGCTCAACTTAGTCTTCCATTTTCATGTCCCAAAACTAAAACAAGGCACAAACTTTCAGATTCAGATATTCGTGCAGAAAAAGGAAATAAATATTGGCAATACTTTCCCCTTAGTCTCCATGCTGATTAATACAGGCTACAACGAAACCCTGTCAAGGGTTGGCGTCAATACCATTGTGGTGCATCAAATGAGGAAAAATAGGTTCATGGGCAAAAATGAAAAAGTTTTAATTTCACTTTCATAGGACTCTTCAAATAGGATTAAAGCTTCATTTTAGCCATGTTATCTTTGAGCATATATTTTCCTATGTGATTCAGCACACTAGTATTACCTATTGGATATCAGGCTTTTTACTAGCTTAGGGATTTTTATTTCCCATTCCATAGGTACAAACAAGAAATCTCATGGATTAACTGATTTTTAAAAGTTTCCATGAAGGGCCCAATCCAAAACCCATTGAATTCAATGGATATCATTACACTGACTACAGTGGCTATGGGTCAGGCCCTAATTAAGAAAGCCTATCGATAACATTGGTTATATAATTAAAACCAAACTCATTGGCCACTTTCAATACCAATTCTTACTAACTAGATTTTTCTATTGACTGATCTTAAGACCTCATGGTATTTGAGTATGCAAACATCAGTTGAGGAAGGGTCATGATGGCACCAGGGCCTACGAAATATTAGCTATTCACTAACAGTCATTGGTGCCCACTTCATTGTTTGCACTGGACTATTAAACATTTATCTTGCAACAACTAGCCCTAATATTTCCACAGTTAAACACTTTCCTCTGTCCCAACCAAAAATGCTTGCTATTATTTTCTCCCCAACATGCTGCTTTAGATTTTAGTGGCTATTGTCCAATAGTCAGTGGCTAGTTCACACCAGAATAGAAGACTTTGTTAGTACAATACATTCTATTTAAATTCTTACCTTGGAAATAAATTAATGTCATTTTCCACCCTGTCCAGCTCCCATCTGCAGACTGGAGAGAGACACATGTAAACAAATTGCCAGTTGGCCTTTTGGAAATGAATGGCTATTGGCCAACTGGCTGCTGGTTACACTGAAATGGGGAAAGGAACTAGCTCTCACCACAGATCACCTTCAGTGGGAGCTGTCCCATCCCAGGAATAAAATTAATTGCGACTGTAAAATGTGATCTCTGCACTAGACTGGCATCACACCTGTCAACACTGTGAGCCCTTTTCAAGATGTCCATTTTGGATATAAAATGCCCTGTAGCAAACAAGATGCCTCCTAGTTGCCCTCCACAATAGCCTAGTACAACATGTGCATTTCTATTCCATTTCCTCTTATACATTCTGAGCAGTATTCTGCTACACCTCTACCTCGATACAATGCTGTCCTCGGGAGCCAAAAAGTCTTACCGCGTTATATCGAACTTGCTTTGATCCACCGGAGCGCACAGCCCCGCCCCCCGGAGCACTGCTTTACTGCATTATATCCCAATTTGTGTTATATCGGGTTGCATTATATCGGGGTAGAGGTGTACCTAGGAAGATATTTTTTATTCCAAATAATGGGCTTTGATTCTATATAGATTCTGATAGGCTTGATGTGACAATTCCTACCAGATGAGTAAGACCATAACTTTCATGGAGCAGGTTCTTGTGTAAATACTGTATAGTTTTAAAAATAGCATGGCTTATAGGTTGCAAGATGTGTAACTGGCTTTTTGAATGGTATTTATCAATTGCCTCTATGATATTATGTCTCATGCAATAAATATGAATCTTTCAGATTAGTGGAAATGAAGGTAAATTCACTTTTGAAAGATAGTTTCATCAAAGGAATTTCTTCTACATAGAATTGATGAGCAATAATTAGACACATTCTTAAATAATTATTTAATATGGGAAATGTTTTTGCATGCATAGTATACACAAATAAAAGCCCCTCCCTAACTCCACCCCTGACAGATCTGATTTGGAGTCACACTTTATCAACCAAGTCCATTTGGGGGATGTGTAATGGCATTTTATTGCATTGGACACCAACTTCATTAAGACAAAGAAAAGTAACCAAATGGAATATGCATGTAGTATGACTTCTTTACTATATCTCTGCAAGCACCCAACTGGCAGCTACTTGGCTGTTGGCCACTCAAATCCAAAAGACCATCTGCCAACTGGTTCACATTTATCCCTCCCAGGGTTAACAGATGTATGCTAGATGGTATGGGAATGTTGTTTTACAGAAGCAATTAGTTTAATCTTCACATAAACAGATTAAATGGCAGGCTATTTGGAACAAAAAAAAGTTTGCTTCTCCCAATTCCAGAGTGAATGGCTAACTAGAAGCCAATGAGCCACTGACTATTCAAAATTGAAAGGCCACCAGACAACAGTACTAGCTTTATTCTTTCCTATTTTGATTCCTAGTGGTGGACAATATAGGATTGATTGATTTCTAGATTGCAAATGACTACAGGTATTTGTGCTCATTTTGATTAGTGTACTTTATTCAAATCACAATCTAACAGCCAGTTTGACATTCGAATAGCCAAAACTCAACTGGTTAGTTGATGGGTCTTTCAAATGGAAATCTAACCCTGATTTTTGACACTAACTCACCGTCTGACCTTGAGCAAATCATTTAACCCCATGTCTTATTTCCACCACTTCCCCTCTGTAAAATGAGGCTAATAATATGATTTACCTCAGAGGCTGTTCTGTGGCTTAATCAATTAAGGTTTGTGATGCCCTTTAAGATGGCAGGAGCTGTAGAGGAACAGAGCATTGTTATTAATTATACTAGTCAATTAATTTATTATTATCAAACCAACCAATTTTATTCTCATGACACAAGAGAGGGTTGTTTTGGTTTAAGCTCTCTTTTCTGTCATTTCTTTGCTTCTCCTCTTGTAAAGAGTTACTTTTACACTGGAGAAAACCAAATGAGAAGCTTAATCGCAAATAAAATAAATTGCCAGTAATTTCTACTATCCCCTCTGCTATTATGGAAAAATTTGCATTTGAATAGGGGCTTTTTTCCATCACAATCCAGCTTCACCTTGATCCTGCACTATAATCATCATCCCGCATTTATGAAATCACAGCGTGTTGCCGTAGAAATTATGTCACAAATTCATCATTATGACTTCCCCTGCAGGAGCAATTGAAGCTGAAGATCAGCTGTAAGAGTTACCTTTTTACAAGCCCTGGTTTAAAGATATTTTAATATTTTTTAAAAGGTATAGAATTGAGATTAACCATCATAGGGAATTATTCCTACATGTCATAAGTATCAGAGGGATACAAGATTACCTCTATAAATTGCAGACACCATAAAATATGATCAAGAGACTTTATGGAGGATGATTTTCAAAATCAGCTCCTAATCTCTGAAAGGTTTCCATAAAAACAGACCCTTAGCTTAAAAAAAAAAAACATTCAAAATCCCACACACAGAAGTAGTATTGCAATAGTAAAGTTACAGACAACATATTCCAGTTAGGAACGCACATCTGTCAAACTGCTGAAAGGGATGGGAACATTGTCCTGCACATTGCTGTGATAACCTGAGAAGTAGTTACGTACCGTGGCAAGAAAAATTTCAGGTAAATAATTTATACTTAAAATATTTTAAAATTTTCCACTAGGTTAAGCCCCTGTTTCTCCTACTTTCCCAGCGTGATAGGTGTTCTATTTTCTAATCAGAACCACTAAAGTACTTTTACCCAGGGGAAAACCTTAAAACAAAGACTATATGTGTTATAAGCAATGCACTCTGCTAGTAAGTGTCTTATTATCCTTCTTAATTATTGAAAATAATCCACGTTGGATTAAAGAGCTCCCCCAACCCCTCATAGCTAGAACTGAGACATTAAAAACATTAGCTAGTAGTCCAGTGCGGCAGCTCATCAGTTCCAGAGACACATGCAGATGTTTACTACAATTTAGGGCCATGTTTATAAACGTTGCTGATGCTTGTGTGTGTGTGTGTGTGCACTGTCTCAGTGTGGGTGAAAACATCCAGATCACTTTGGAATGGCACATTCTGAATTGGGACTGGTCATGTGGCAAAAATGGGGCAAGAAAAATCAAATCTGTGATATATACAAGCCTCCCTTTCCTAAGACTTTTCAGCCCCTCGAACCTGAAATCTGTTCCATCTAGATGGACCCCTACCCTACACCCATGCAGAGCCCTGTTGAAGTGCTATATGCGAGGGTTTCCCCATGCAGCTCAAGTTGCAGGATCAGGGCCTCAGTGATGGAGCCATGACAACTTTTCCCATTCCAAGAGTATGTACGACAGCACAGTCTTAGGTATCAGAGCCCCTTGCCGGGTATGAGTAAAGAACAGGCTCTACTGGTCTGTGCTCTGGGCCCCAGTTCCTGGAGTCATATGATAATGTCAGAATCTCAGTTTTCATCAACAAAAGTAAGTTTCCAGTTCTCACAAAGAAAAGCTTGAAACCTGACCTGAGCATGACTGTCGCAGTGACAACTGCCTGGGTCTCCGGATAGCCTGGAACACTAGCTCCAAAAGGGGCAAATGGCCCCCAACTGGATGGGGCATCCCACCAATACCTCCCTTCTCTCCTAAACGGAGACTCCTGCTGCTACTCCTGGGGAGGAATAGGCACCATGCTCTTTCTTCTGCCTCTCTGGGCAGGGAGGAGGGTCTTCTGCCATCGCCACACCAAAGAGGTGTGATCACAGCTTGAGGACTAAACCACAGAGTGCCCCATATTGTGCTGTTCATAGGGCCCCAGATTGCCTTAATCCCATCCTGCCCCTGACTCTTCCATCACTAAGCCCTTGGTAAGAGTGAAACTGGGTTAATAGGGCACCTTATTTACCCCTTTCCAGCACCAACACCATCATTCCTTAACTCCTGGCTTTCCAATAAGCTAAAAGGTTGAAGTGCCTACATTGTTTTACAGAGCAGAATCCCTATTAACACATTACCCCACTCAGGGGATCTCAGGGGGTATTGTTTTTAATAGGGCATCCCTTTGTTTCTGTGGGTTTTCAAGAATTTATACTAAAGAACCTGCACTGACATTTCTGACCAGCAAAACGCCCAGTGCCTGTGTTCAGATTGGAGAATGAGGGCCCAAATGTCAGATAGCTCACTAGCATTTAATCCTGCAGCAATTGTAATTCCAAATGCTAGTAACAAGGTGGCCCTAATACAAACTGCACACCAAGATTTTTAACTAGTGCTGCCCAGAAAACCATTTGATTTCACGCACAAAAAAGAATTTGAGCTTTTGAAGTTTGCTCCCCATTGAAACAAAAATGAGACTCTGACATTTTTCATCGGGTGGGGGAGACCCCAGAATAGCCAATAGCCCGGTGATGAGGGCATTCATCAGGGAGACCTAGGTTCAAGTTCCTGCTCTGCCTGAGCCTAGACCCTCATGTCCCATGCCCAGCCTAACCACTGGGCTACAGAGTCAGTCTCTCTCTGTCCCAAGGATTATTTAATGATTTATATGAAGTGGAACAGCTCCAACTGAGGTGCAACAGCTGAGTGATTTAGGCACTTGGCTAAGATCCTGGAAGGCCTGGGTTCAAGTCTCGCTCAATATCACAATGAACGTCACCTCCAATTCACCCAGCTGCCTAACAGGTACCTGATCTATGGGGTTAGAACTGTCAAAAGCAAGCTGGCCACATCACTCCCTTGCTGCAAAACTGATGAGCCTTAACCGGGTCAGCCTGATGAGGCTTTGGTATGGAGGAACTTTAACTGTCAACAGGAGAGAGAGAGAGAGGGACTGCCCTTATAGCCCAGTGCTTAGGGCATGACATAGGGAGATGGAGATCATGGATTTGAAGCTGGGTGTCCCACAACCCCAGTGAGTGCTCTCCCCACAGGCTATTGGCTATTCTGGGAGCTCGCTCTCTCTCTCCCCTCCCCCCTCCTCTCCCCCCACCTGAGGAACCTTTCCAACACAATTTTCATCAAAACAGATACATTTCCATAAATTTCAATGGAACAGCAGGTTTTTTGACAGAAAAGAGTTTAGTCAAAAACATTTTTGACCAGCTCCATTTTTAAGCACTGTGGCATCTAAACCTGGTCAGGGCAGGTCGAACAACATGGTAGTAAAGCATACCAGCAACTGATGTACACAAGCATTTCCTCTAAAGTTATCTTGACCCAGTCTGTCCTTAGCATCTCTCTCAACCAACCACTTACGTTTTGTCTGAGTGGCTGTGTTATTGCTTGATAAATGCTTCCCCTAAGTGTTTTGTTACCGCTTTGCTAAATGCCTCTTATCATTTGATCTAGACAGTTGCTAAGCATTTCCCCAACTGCTGGGAGCACTTCACAGGGATACAAATTTAGATGGGCTCTGCAGCTGGCAGAAGTGTCCTGTTCCCAAAATTCACAATCCCCGTGCAGTGTGGATGCCGGCTAGCACCACGCGAGTGCTGCTACTCTACGCAAGCCTTCCCACTATTCCCCACTGTGTGTCCAGAAATTCACTTCCCACAACTCACTGGGAAGAATTCACAGTTCACTAGGAAGGAATTCATAGAGCAGCTCACCTTACTGCAGCACAAAGAGCCATATGATGTGCGCCCAGATGGCTTAGTGCCACACGAGTGACTGCAGCACCTCTGCGAACACAACACCTTAAGTATTATTGCACAGTGAGCTGGGTTAACTTGAGACAAGTAATTCCAGTGCAAGTCTCTCGAGTTAACACTGCAGTGAAGACACAGCCTCATGCTTCTGCAACTGCCTAGGGTGAGAGCCCTGAAATGAACAGGGTAAGTGCATTTGGGGCCACAGAATGGTGTCGTATTGGGTACACAATCACACAGGGACCAAGTCATGCAGTAATTGATACATAGGAGCTGGTTAACACTTCTCATGAGTGGTTTGACTTATTTGGTTCTGAACTCAATCCTAGGGCATGTCTCACTTGAGTTTGGGGGCTACATATTTTAGAAGTTAATCACTGTTGATTTAGGAACATCAGAATAGTCTATTCGATTTCAAGGGTTTGAAAGAGCCCCTAAACACTGGGAACAGTAGGAGAACTAGAGACCACAATTACTGGGAAAAATAACTTCCAGTTGATCTATATGAAGACTCTTTGTTTGGTGTGTATTGATTAATTCCGTTTTCACTTGAGTTCTTCTGAAGCGTATGGAAAGCACAAGAGAAAAACTAGAGGGTCCCCAACACAACCAACAATGTCAGAGTGAAGGCCAGCAAAATGGCATATGGTTCTAGAAGAACCATAAAAGAAAGAACTAGAAGATGGAGGCTTACTGCCACCATCACCAGCTTCATTTAAGAAGTCAAAAGTCAAGTTGAACTGCAGAGAGATGTTGACATTTAACATTATTACTGTACTTCAGATATTTTTACAGACAAATATTAAGTTAAGAATATAAGAACGGCCATACTGTGCCCAATGCCTCTTGCTACATGAAGACTCTGGTTTTTGAAGAGGGTGCAAAGAAAGCAAATGAAAAAAAATCCTTATTTAAGGATAATTTTTTTCAGCTAGGCAAATAATGAAGAGAACAGGGGAAGAAGTTGTATTAGTTGTACCAATGATTGTTGAAAAGGTTTCATTTTTACAGACACAAGCCCACCTCCAAATCAGAACCCCAGACCCTGACCCAAATAATGTGTGTGCTGAATCTGGATTTTTGAACATGGAGCTAAGTTTTGTTTTGGAAGGCTCAGAGTCTGGAGCCACATCTAAATTATGCACGTAAGGTCCAATGTTTGTCAAGTCACAAGATAAAAGTGGAATGATTTTTTACTGCGATAAACAACTAGATTCTATTTATTTCATCTCTCTGAAGTCATAAGGCAGTTTTCTGCTGTATACAGATGTTCTAGCTAATTCAGGGGTTCTCAAACTGGGGTTCGGGACCCCTCAGGGGGTTGTGAGGTTATTACATGGGGGGTCGCGAGCTGTCAGCCTCCACCCTAAACCCCGCTTTGCCTCCAGAATTTATAATGGTGTTAAATATATAAAAAAGTGTTTTTAATTTGTAAGGGGGCGTCGCACTCAGAGGCTTGCTATGTAAAAGGGGTCACCAATACAAAAGTTTGAGAACCAATGAGCTAATTCCACCATTTCCTTTAGTCACAGGTTCCGTGTGGCAAATGATAAGATACTGCAAAAGGATGTGGTGCCAGTCAAAGAATGATGGTATAGCATCTAAAAATGGAGAATTGATAGCTGGATATTAAATCACTTAAAAAAACAACTTGTTCTTCAGCAGAGAGGCTTGAATTTCTAAGATAACAAAGGAGCAGATATAGAACTTCAAATGCTGCTTACAGAGCAATTCAGCATTTAGATAGTTCAGAAAAGTACAATCTTGTGTCTTTGACCTTTTAAGCACTTAATGCTTTAAACTTAATGTAGATACACTAAGAAAGGAAACACACACTTCACCCCCATTCCCCTTCACCACCCACCTGCCTGTAGCCCTACTCAGCTGTAACCCCCTCTGCACATTTCTAGAATACCCGTGTGCTATGGCATTGAAGGTAGGGAGAGCTTGTTTGAAGAGTCTCCTATAGGTACAAGCCTCCATTTTCCAATACCAAGTCAGCTAGGCTTAGTGGTACAACAGAAACCCTCCAACAATTTTATTTTAAATTTCTTAGCTTCACACACTGTATTCCTCTGTGCATAGTGGAAAATTCTGACTAGAGTATTTAAACCTCTGACTTAACGCTCAGCATTTCATCTCCTTAACAAGTGCCAATGCTTTACAAAACCGTTCTACAATCCCACTCTTACAAACTAGTTTCAAATCAAATATGTTTTTGTTCCTCTTAGTTCTGACAACATGGCCCCCTTATTTTAGTGAGAGCTGAGGACAATGAAGATTTAAAATGATGAACCCTTTGGAAACTACAGAGGAGATTACATCCTTTAGAATGTCCTGTAAAACCCAGGTCATCAGTAGAGTGGTCCAAACCCCACAAAACAAACTTTGAAGGGAACCTTTCCCCATTCCCCCCACAGTAAGCTCCACTTCCTCACTAAACTTGTTACCTTTGGTGCCTTCAGAGGAATCCAGCCACCTGTACTTTCCACCTGGTCCACATTTACAGTGATGGGTTACCTGGCAAAAGATGCTGCCTCCTTCAGAGTGTCTTCTATAGGGGATAAAACATGTCCTTCTGCCCCATCCCTGTAGTACAACCAGTGTAGGCACATCCTTCCCCTGCTTCTCAGAGACCCTTTCAAGATTTGGGAGAGGCCCCCTGACCTAGTGTCCTGCGAGGCCCTCCTCCTCCAGAGATCTGGGTAAAGAAGATGCCTGTCCTATTTAAATACTGCTAATGGTAATTTTCCTACATAGCATTTGGACAGCACAGTATTAACAAGGCCTTCCTGCAGATACCTCTGTATAGGATTAATGATGCAAAAGTGACAATGACATTCTGATTCAATGAAAGTTTTTGTCAGGCTTCAAACATTATTTTCGTTGACAGCCTCTAATGAAGTGTCACTTCTTTACAGAAACACATGGGACGGCAAGTTTAATCTGTAATTAAATTCTAGCAAAGTGGTATGAAGCACACTATTGGCTCCTCAGTACTTTTTGTTTAAATTATCTATAGATTGAGGCAAGAGTAAGGAGAAACAAAACAGAGCTCAGTGTGATGTTCTCTTGTGCACACGCTGCAGCAATTCCGAGTCCAAAATGGCAACAATCTCTGCTCACAGGCAGAGTTCTTTAGAAATGTAAAAGTACAGTACACAAAACAAAGTCACTACAGTTTCATAGATCTGCAAGACACAAGAAAAACTGTCATTACATAACAGGTTCAAGATAGATAGCTCGTTGCCTATCACCTGTCTTTCCTTGGACATGGTATTTAGACTAGTGAATTATAATTAATGACCAGAAACATGGTTTGGCTATTTTTTTGGCTGAAGTATTGCATAATATTCGCATCCATTTTTGCTGATTATTAAATATGTTTATTCGTTACCCCTCATTCCCCAACCATAAGCTGCAAGATCTACAGATCAGATATAAGGGAGAATGTCTTTCATTAATTAATGAGATCTTAGTTGATTAAAACTGCTGCTGTTTCTACATTTACTGATAATAGGGTTACCATTCGTCCGGATTTACCCGGACATGTCCTCCTTTTCGTGCTAAAAATAGCGTCCGGGGGGAATTTGTAAAGCACTCACAATGTCCGGGATTTCCCCCCTCCCCCGGCAGAGCGAGCGGCTGGGAGGGCTGCAGGGAAGTCCCGGGCTGGACTCAGGAGCAGCTGTAGAGGAGCCGGATCCGCCCTGCATTCTGAGCCAGGGGCAGCTCTCCCCTGCAACCCGGTCCGGCAGCACTGTGCAGGGCCAGGGACCGGGTTTTGTTGTGCAGGGCCAGGGACCGGGTTTTGGTGTCGGGCTCCGCTCGCACAGAGCCCAACACCCTGTTCTGAGCAGCAGGGTAAGGGGGGGCAGGCGAAGGGGCAGGGAGGTTCTGGAGGGGGCAGTCAAGAAACGGGGGGGGGCTTTTTGGGGGGGAGTGGAGAAAGTTTTGGGCAGTCAGGATACAGTCCTGGGGGGCAGTTGGGGGGGGTCTTAGGAGGGGGCAGTTAGGGGACAAGGAGTCTTAGGTAGGGGGTGGGGTTCTGGAGGGCAGTTAGGAGCAGGGGGTCCCAGGAGGGGGCAGTCAGGGGACAAGGAGCGGAGTGGGGGGCTGGGAGTTCTGGGGGGGAGCTGTCAGGGGGCAGGAGTGGGGAGAGGGATCAGAGCAGTCAGGGGACAGGGAGCAGAGGGGTTTAGATGGGTTGGGAGTTCTGGGGGGGGCTGTCAGGGGGCAGGGGTGGGGAGAGGGATCGGAGCAGTCAGGGGACAGGGAGCAGAGGGGTTTAGATGGGTTGGGAGTTCTGGGGGGGGCTGTCAGGGGGCAGGAGTGGGGAGAGGGATCAGAGCAGTCAGGGGACAGGGAGCAGAGGGGTTTAGATGGGTTGGGAGTTCGGGGGGGGGGCTGTCAGGGGGTGGAGAGTGGTTGGATGGGGCTTGGGAGTCCCAGGGGTCTGTCTGGGGGTGGGGGTGTGGATAAGGGTTGGGGCAGTCAGGGGACAAGAGGCAGGGAGGCTTAGATAGGGAGTGGAGTCCTGGGGGGCAGTTAGGGACAGGGGTCCCAGGAGGGGGCAGTCAGGGGACAAGGAACGGGGGGAGGGTTGGGGGTTCTGGGGGGGCGGGAAGTGGGAGGGGCAGGGTGGGGGCGGGGCTAGGGCAGGACGGGGGCGGGGCCAGGATGGGGGCGGGGCTAGGGCGGGGCTCCTCCCGTCCTCTTTTTTGCTTGCTGAAATATGGTAACCCTAACTGATAAGGTAGAAGGAATGCACACATCACACACACAGGGCCACATCTTGGCAACACGCCCAAGTGTCTGTGCAACCAGCACATACCTAACTACGGGGTCATCGCAACACAAATCCTCCCAGCTCAGAGCAGGCTGACACATGAAGCCAGCCAGATATGAGCAGGACAATTGTTACTTTAGTTTGTCTCAGGAGCAACTTGTCTACTGTTTTGCTGGCAGATGGTTAGGCATGGCTTCATATGCCCCTAGTGGGGCCCTGGGTGTCTCAGGTACCGCATGCTGGGTGATAACATAAGAGGACTGTGTGCTCATAAACCTAACCTGGCTCTTTATAAAAAGAACTATTTACTGAAGTGCTCCAACTGCAGCTAGGCTAGCATTCAAATCATGTGCCTACAAACTGGCTTTCTAGAGTGCCTCCCCCAAACCTTTCCTTCCTCCTGCAATCTGTGCACCTCCCTCCAAATTCCATGCCGGTTGCTGCACTGGGAAGCAAGGCCCTCTTTTCCTTTCAACTATTCCCTTTCTAATGGATTTGCATCACCCACAGCATAATGCTTGCATCTCTTACTGTGCTATGCTAGGAAACCATCTTTACCCTGCATTGCACTTACTGGGGCTCACAATCCACAGGTTCAATTCACCACTGTCCTGCACCTTGCATAGTCTTTTGCACCAGGGCAAAGTGAGCCTGAAACACTGCCATTCTGAAGTGGTGGCATTTTACAGCCACGTTACACTGGTGTGTGCAGCTGCACAAGGTACAGGGAATGGTGAATCAGGCCTCACTGTTTGTATTCTGTATCCTCATTTCCCTCTCCCTGCACCTGTGGAGCCATGGGCAGAGCCCAGCTCTTAGTTCTAGCTCTCAAGCTGGACATGCAATTTCTCCCCCTGCTCCCGCAGGTTTTCTAGCCTGCCTTTTTTTTCTTTTGTAATTAAGAAAGAAAAGAGGCTGCAGCACAGTCAGTACTGGTCAGCTGTATTTTGTTTCCTAGAGATCATATAAGCAGTAACAGAAACTTTCACAATCGGAGTTTAAGGTCTAAAACAGTCTGGTAGCATAATTGATTCTTTGATATTTCATAATATACATTGTTTGCTTGATATTAGCAGTACTGATATATTATACGTGTTTAAACGGACAAAGTTCATAGGCATTTTAAGGAAATTCTGATAAATGTATTAAAATTGTAGGGCCCAAATTTAACGTACCATGACATGGTTACATTCATCCGCGCTCATTCATAGTGACTTGGATTCAGAATATCTATTTTAGCATATCTAATATCCATTTAAAAACAAAAATCCATGGGTCTGAAGCCAACGCAAAAGATGCCCCACCAACTTTTGGGAGTTGGTCCTGAGTGAGGACTGCAAATCAGTCTGCAACCCATACAGAAAAACTGTTGTAAAAACAGCTCATTTCATAGGACATCTATAAAGCCTCATTTTGTTCTCTCAGGCTTCTGCTGACTATGTACACGTGTGCTCTATTAACAAACACTAAGGCTTTGCCAAATGGAAATCCACAAAAGGGAGAAATTTGGTTTCATATTTCTAAGAGAGCAGTCTGGCAAACAGGAAAGATTTGATAGCAATTAGGTCCCAGTAGCTGTAGTTATTTAGTACCTGTAGGTCTGTTATGTTACAGCTGTATGAAGCGGGAGGACACAAGTAACAAATAATAATTAAATAATTAATCAAAAACATTGTAAAAGGTTTTCTCTTCTTACTTTAGCAATTAGACGCTTTCAGATGAGAAGTCTATGCTAGCAGTTTCTCATTTAGCCCACCGCAGCACAACTCATTAAGGGAAAGAGCTGAGGGAACTTCAGAGTCATTCAGAGCACAAAGTAGAGGAAAATAAAAAAGGCCAGCGCTACAAGCCCCATGGCAAGATTCTGAAGTAGGTTCTAATTAGATAACTACCAGCTTGCGATTTTCTAACCTGGACATTTCTAATCAGAGAGTAAAGAGAATTATATACAATATTCAGAAATGATCATTTAAAGTTCTTAATGATGTGGAGTGCTGGAAGTTATCCTGCCTGCTAATATGTTAATGAAGAAGCTATCATTAAGGTCATGTGCTATAAAGAGTAGTTGTCTCATTTGCACTGTAGGTTGTGCAGCACTCTGTAGAACTATTGTGTTCTCTCCCCCTTTTTAAAAATCCCGTTTATTGTAGGAGCTGGAATTAAACTATGTACTGACGTTCAAGTTGGATGTGTTCAGATCTCTGCTTTCTTAAGCAAATTCAGGGCATCAAATATAAACTAATCCAATCATACTCCCTAAAGCAGGCTACTCACATTTTGGCATCACTGCTATATACAGCAATCTTCATGTTGCTAAACATCTGTGGTGCCCTTGTTCACAACACACCAACAGTGCAGACCATAGCATGGGCTACCATTGAAGAGATTCAGTGTTCTCATAAAAGACAAACCAGTGTTTGTGAGAGAGCAGAGGCAGGGTGAGGGAATCCAGCAGGTGGCAGTAGACTCTATGGCACCAGCTACTGTGTTTATGATATAAAGAGATCCTTACTGCCAACTTTTAATTTCAGGTTTCTAAGGGATTCTACAAAGATCTTCTTACATTTATGAAAAATACCTCAGCAGTGTCCTTTGGCTCTGATCTGTGGTGTATAGCGGAGCTGCCCAGTCAGCACAGGAATTCAGAATAGAGCCACGCAGACAGCAGCAGCTGCACATTGGTAGCAAAGCCCTTCTCTTTACATCTTGCACCAATCCAAGTCCATCTCTACCCAGGGCAAAACTGCACATCCCAAACTACAAACCAGGTTCCAGTCACATGCAACTTCTAGCCTTGGCTTCCTGAGACCTCCCACCTGACCAGCGGTCAAGGCTCTGGGTCCGTGAGACTAATGGGCTTTTTGGGGGTTACCCCTTCAGCAGCTACCAGCCCCTCCTCGACTCTGCCAATGTCCATTTCCAGGATCTAGGCCTTCTCTCTAGTGGCGATTTGCCCCAGTTACAGCCAATGATAAAGTTGTGCAGGTACAGGCCCCTAGAGCACACAGGTGAAGTTGCTAACTGCCCCTATCACTGAGATGTTCTTTTACATCCAACTTTCCTGACCGCTTCACCTGCTTTTCCTGCAAGAACTACCTTAGTTTGTCCGATCCTGGGGACCCCTCCCTTCCCAGGATGCAGTTAGCCTTTCCTGACCATTAGACTGATTGCTAGCAGATTTAGTTAAAACTTCAAACACTTTGTTTTAAGAAACTCTAAACATCTCATCTTAAAACTTTCATGCTGATGCAGATTTCCATGGATCTTTTAGGAAAACAGCACAGAGGAGGAAAGAGGTGTCTGAGTTAGACAACAGAGCCTGAGAACACATGGCCATTTCTACCATCTCATTACAGAGCCTGACCCTTGGGTATGTCTTTCCAGCACCCCCCCTAACCTTCCTGAAGAGAGAGACCTGACAACATACAACAGCTTCCGTTTTGCTTTAATGCTGGTGCAGTAATCAGAATAACAATCAAACAGCATTTACTGTAAGATGGTGGCGAGTTGCATTAGGCTCTTGAAAAACAGGGCAAGTGCCAAATCTTTTCAGATAGAGCCCCTGATCCTTCCATCTGATCAACATGGGTATATACTCCCATCCAGAGCCCCATTCAGATAAATGGGGTTCTGTGAAAATCCAAGAGTCCTCCCAGTTATATCCACATGCAGGACTAGGGCCTTATTTTTATAGTAAGGGTCTTCCTTGGGGATGGCCCTTTGAAACTTTTCAGCTATGTTATCCCCATTCTCACCATGTAGTCTTGCTGCCCTCCAACCTAGCAAGCCTCCTCTAGCAAAGGAAGGCCCCATTCCTGAAAGCACATGAGTAATTTTACGCACAAAAATAGTCCCACTGAGTGTGTGTTGGCAGGATCAGAGACTAAAATGGATTGATACTGGTGTCATGCTTTCTGGAGTGGCTCATGACCATGAGTGCCAACCTCAGGGCAGACTGTCGAAAAGCAGAGCAGAAACCCCAGACTGGTTTTATGTTCTATAATTAGATTTTACCACCCCAGCAAGAAGTGTGAACTTCTACAACACTGTAACAGTCTTACCACGGAGTCACAGACAGTCCCCTTGAGCATTCCGGTCTAGCTTGCCACCCAGGCAAGATGGACTATGTGATAGATGGTCTCTTTATACCCAAAATCACAACAATATTCAGGTTACTTCTAGTCCCAAAGGATTAGTCACTTACCCCAGATCAATTGTACTCAGATCTTAAACCAAAGACAACACCTCAAGCTAATCCTGTAATAAACTAAAGATTTATTAACTAAGAAAAGAAATGAAAGTTATTTACATGGTTAAATTAGGAAACATGTACACACAAATGAGTTACAGTCTTAGATTTAAAAAGGTAATATAAGCTTCTATAAGAAGCAGCTCTATATGTCCTTTAGGGCTGACCATGGGAATTTCTTGCTTATGTTTAGCAATCTTTGTCCCGCAGAGCTCAGACAGCATAAAGAACCCAGTTTCTCCTTGTCAGGGATTTTTATCCCCTTCACCCACAATCCAAGCTCCTAGGATGAGTTCATGCACGTCTCCCCTTCCTGGAGGGAGTGAGGAACACTCAGGAGTGAGTCAACGAGGTCTCTGTCCTTTGATGCCACACAATGCCTCATTGGCCTTCAGTGGGCTATCTTGTGTGCAGGATAAGTGCTTCACCTTAATTAATGCTTCTTTTATTGTTTGGTAAGTTACACAATTGCAGAAGTTTACAATGCAAACACTCAGTACAGCTTTATACCATGGGCTAGTGGTTATAATTGAGATCAATACATGCAGCATCCTACATTATTCATATGGTCTAGACACCAAACACAGCCTTACAACTCTAATATTTACCTTAACAATACAAGCACACAGGTCAGCCAGACTGCTTTCCAGGCTAGCCTGGGGCCTTGGCATGAGCTGCACCTGGTCTCTCAACCTCACAATTGGGGACAGATATAACTAACCAGTGGAATTCACTTCCACCATTTTGTACTGAGACTCTTAAGTGAGATTCTGAAAAGGATTAGATATGTTTACAAATAAGAAGAGCCTCAGCAGTTATAATAGCTAGAGGAATCTTTTCCAGGGCAATCAAGCCTTGTGGTTAAAGGCAAAAGATGACTCATGGGGCCAAGGAAACTGTGACATAGTGCTGGAAAATAGGTGAATTTTAGGTGTTTCTAAATGCCTCCTATTGTTCAGGGAGAGGATGGGCTTGTTATCAAGGCCCTGGACTAGCACTCAGGGGAACTAAGTTCTATTGCTGCCACCGACATCCTGGGTGACCCTGGGAAAATCACTTAATATCTCTGGGCCTCAGTTCCCCATTAGGGATAAAAGCACTGCCCTACTCACAGGGCAGCTGTAAATACAAATCTATTAACAAATATGAGTGCTCAGACACTGCAGCGATGAGCACCATAAGAAAGCCTATACATACGCATACATCATTGACCACAGTCAGGGTTAAAGGACTAAATGGATCTTAGGGCTCGTCTACTTGAAATGCTACAACTGCAGCTGCACCGCTGTAACGCTTCAGTGTAGACACTGTCTACACCAATGGGAGGGGTTATCCCATCGGCGTAGATAATCCACTTCTACAAGAGGTGGTAGCTAAGTCGACAGAAGAATTCTTCATCGACCTAACGCGGTCTACACCAGGGGTTAGGTCAACTTAACTATGTCACTCAGGGGCATGGATTTTTCACATCCCTGAATGAGTTAGCTGGGTCACCCTAACTTTTTAGTATAGATCAGTCCTTAGTCTATTCCAGGATGGTAACCCCTATGAAACGGATTCTCTTTCAGAGCCTGTCACTGCTTTTCCTTAATTACTGGCCAGAGGGGTTGCTGTAATATATGAAGCATTCTTCTCAGTAGAGGCTAAGTTTGTTGCTTACAATTGCCCCTACCGTATTTCAGTTTTAACTGAGCAAACTGCATGGCACCTCAGTCTTATGGTTGCATTTCTTTTCTAGTAAATTCTTTTAAAAGTAAATTTTTCTCTAATTCTTTCTCTGCAATTGTCAGCAAAGCCAACCTGGTAACCTGGTATCCTCTTGTAAGAGCATTTTTATGTGCCAGTGACACCAACATTTTTGACCAACTAAAGCAGTAAACTACCAGGCTGGTTACATTACTGTAATTTTCTATAATTTCACTGTAGTTTTTACCCTGGGAACAGTTACAATGAGAGTTTTGACTGTGTGTGTTTCTTTTCCATTACTGGTAGCTAAAGAGGGAGATAAATATGCCTTCATGTAAAAATATAATCCCTGTACCATATAGTCCAAAGCATTTTTGCTACAGCTATAAAGTTTTTCAATATATTATGATTCCTGCAACAAACAGCCCAGGACAGAAACTAAACCAAAGAAATATAGGAGACACATGTTCACATCTGATTAATCTGACTTTTTATGGTAAACAAAGCCACTCAAGGGGCTGTTCTCTTTGCTACTGTAATAAATCTCTGTGTTTATAGTGTTTTATGATGTCAAACATCTAAGAGTTGTTCCTTCACTTGAAAATAGAATATAAATTACCTTGGGTAAACTCTGCAGATGCTAATGTTATCTAGAAAACCCTGAGGCTAATAACTTCATGGAAGGTCTAAGGGCTTCCCACTTGGTATGAGCAAAGCTAATGAGAGTGCATAGAGTAAGCATCTAGATTAGAAAGATAAGATACCTTACTGTGAACTCAGCAGCTCTGGATAGTAAAATAGTAGGGCTCAGAACTGAGTTTTCAGGTACAGGTTCGTACTGTCTCAACAAAACAAAGGCCTGATCTTAAGACCACTGAAGTCAAAAATATCCAGTATTAAATTAATGGAGACATGTGAAGGAGAAACCACCATGTCCCAAGGTAAGTTATCCAATAGTAGATAACCTTCACTGTTATTGCTAGTCTGAATTTGTCTAGCTTCAGTTTCCAAGCACTGGAACTTGCTATGCACTTTCCTGTTAGCTTATAGAATATCTACTGTGAGAAATCTCATCTTCATTTAGGTACTGTTAGACCAGGTTCAAGTCACCTCTTAACCTTCCCTTGAATAAACTAAATAAATTGAGCTTCTCAAGTCTCTTACTGTAAAGCAGGTTTTTCAGACCTTGAATCATTCTTGTAGCCCTCTTCTGAACCCCTTCCAATTTTTCAACATCCTTTTCAAATGTGGACCCCAGAACTGGACAGTATCCAGTAATGGTCTCACAGATGCCATATGCAGAATGCCACCTCTCTATGCCTACGGGATAGTCACCTCCTCATGCATCCAAGCATGGTGTTAGTCATCTCGGCTAGCATCGCACTGGGAGCTTATATTCTATTGGATATCCACCGTGACCCTTCTAAGTCTTTGTCAGTGTCACTGTATTCCAGGAAACAGTCCCCCATCTTGTAAGTGATATATAGTGCAGTTGGGCTCTAGCCTTGGTGCTGATGTTGCAGCTGGTAGTCACATTTCTGAGCTGGGTCCCAGTAAGTTAATGGAAACACTATTGTCGTTAGCTAGAAGAAATTTTCTTATTTGGGATAAAGATGCAGAAAGGATCAGATTCAAACTCACCAAAGTCAATGAGAGTCTCTCTCTTCATTGCAGTGGGTTTAGGATCAGGCCCTAGTAGGATGGGTTAAAGGAATGACTCCCCAGGGATCAAAGAGACAGGAGCTGAGGCAACTCCAAAATATTCCATGGAATCGGAGATGTGTCTCTGCACTAGTCCTCTCTGTACGAGGAGGCTGAACCGACATCGAACCCCATTGGCGAGTATGTCTGAACCTCCTTTGTGCAGTGTGCTCCTGTTTGTTACCTTTCTCCTTATTGCTGAATGAGGAATGAATTGAAAATAGTTATTAAAAATAATTCTATTTTAAAAACCCCACCCACCATCTGTTCTAACAAAATTATGCAGCTTGCCTACTGCATCCTAGAGAACCTATGAGCCTCTATCTCCTAGCAGCAGCAGTGCCTAGTCCAAGCAGGGTGGGCTATGGATGGAGTGGGCAGGCTTAGGCTACATATTCTGGTGATTGGGGTTTAAGTCAGGCTCTTAATAGAATTTCAAGGCAGATTTTTTTCTCTTGTCAAGTCTGGTGGCTTAAATACCTGAGAGAACAATACTAAGGGCTGGAAAAACACAAGTAAGTATAACGAGCAGGGATGGTTGTTTAGTTCAGGCATTGGTCTGGCATTCAGACAATCCGGATACAATACACAGCTCTGCTGCAGCCATTCTGTGTGACCTTGGGCAAGGCATTTACAGCTGTCTGTGCCTCAGTTCCCCATTTGTACAATGGGGATAATACTTCCTTTGGGAGGAAGGATGACCTGGTGGTTGGGGCATCAGCATGAGCTGCGCGAGATCAGCATACAGTTCCCTGCTCCACCACAGACTTCCTGTGAGATTCGGGCAAGTCACTTAGCCTCTCTGTGTCTCAATTTCCCATCCATACAATGGGAATGATAATGCTTCCCTATCTCACAGGGGACCCAGAAAAGAGATGGGCATTGCTGGGATAAACACACTGCCCCTTGAAATGTCATGAACTGACACCCCTACGAGCAGGTTGAGTATAGGATACATAGAATACTTTGCCTGCCTTATCTATTTTGATTTTAATCTCTTTGGAGCAGGGACTGTTTCTTACTATGTGTATTTATGGTACCCATCATAATGAAGCTCCAATCTAGAGCCCTTTTAATGTTCTGTAAAAAAAAGCTAATTATAATAAAAACAATTATTAATAATAGAGGAACAATTCTGTATTAGTTGATGGAATGAGCTACATAGGACATAAAAGGTCAATTAATCTATTAATACCCTTTATTGGCTATTAGAACATAAGAATGGCCATACTGGGTCACACCAGTGGTCCATCTAACCCAGTATCCTGTCTTCTGATAGTGGCCAATGCCAGATACTTCAAAGAGAATGAACAGAACAGGGCAATAATCAGCTGAACCATCCCGTCAAGTCCCAGCATCTAGCAGTCAGAAGCTTAGGGACACCCAGTGTCGGCTCCAGGGTTTTGACCGCCCCAAGCAGCCAAAAAAAAAAAAAAAAAGCCGCGATTGCGATCTGCAGCGGCAATTCGGCAGGAGGTCCTTTGCTCCCAGCGGGAGTGAGGGACCGTCCGCCGAATTGCCGCCGAATACCTGGACGTGCCACCCCTCTCCGGAGCGGCCGCCCCAAGCACCTGCTTGCCAGGCTGGTGCCGGCCCTGGGGACACCCACAGCATGGACACCCCTGACCGTCTTGGACAATAGCCATGGATGGACCTGTCCTCCATGAACTTCTTTAATTCTTTTTGAACCCAGTTATGCTTTTGGCCTTCACAATAACCCCGGCAATGAGTTCCACACATTGACTGTGTGTTGTGTGAAGTACTCCCTTTTGCTTGTTTTAAACCTGCTGCATTTGGTGACCCAGGCTTCTTGTGTTATGTGAAGGAATAAATAACACGTCCTTATTCATTTTCTCTACACCATTCATGATTTTATAGACTTCTATCACATCACCCCCCCCCCCCCTTAGTTGTCTCTGTTCTCAACTGAACAGTCCCAGTTTTTTTAATCTCTCCTCTCATGGAAGCTGTTCCATACTCTTAATCATTTTTGTTGCCCTTCTCTGTACCTTTTCCATTTCTAATATATCTTTTTTGAGATGGGACGACCTGACCTGCACACAGTATTCAAGGTGTGGGCATATCATAGATTTATATAGTGGCATTATGATATTTACTGTCTTATTATTTATCCCTTTCCTAATGGTTCCTAACCTCATTAGCTTTTTTGACTGCTGCTGTACATTGAACAGATGTTTTCAGAAAACTATCCACAATGACTCCAAGAGCTCTTTCTTGAGTGATAACAGCTAATCTACATCTCATCATTTTGAATGTATAGTTGGGATTATGTTTTCCAATATACATTACTTACATTGAATTTCACTTGCCATTTTGTTGTCCAGTCACGTAGTTTTGTGAGATCCCTTTGCAACTCTTCACGGTCTGCTTTGGACTTAACTTTGTACCATCTGCAAACTTTGCCACCTTGCTGTTTACCCCTTTGTCCAGATCATTTATGAATATGTTGAACAGCACTGCTCCCAGTACAGAACCCTCGGGGACAATGCTATTTATCTCTCTCCATTCTGAAAACTGACCATTTATTCCTATCCTTTGTTTCCTGTCTTTTAACTGATTACTGATCCATGAGAGGACTTTTTCTCCTATCTCATGACGGCTTACTTTACTTAAGAGCCTTTGATGACGGACCTTGTCAAAGGCTTTCTGAAAGTCAAATATACTATATCCACAGGGTCACCCTTGTCCACATGCTTGTTGACCTCCTCAAAGAATTCTAATAGATTGGTGAGGCATGATTTCCCTTTACAATAGCCATGTTGATTCTTCCCCAACAACTTATGTTCATCTATGCGTCTGATAATTTTGTTCTTTACTTTAGTTTCAATCAATTTGCCTGGTACTGAAGTTCGGCTCGTCAGGATCATCTCTGGAGCCTTTTTAAAAAATTGGCATCACATTAGCTATTCTCCAGTCATCCAGTACAGAAGCTGATTTTAGCAATAGGTTACATACCACAATTAGTAGATCTGCAATTTCATATTTGAAGTTCCTTCAGAACTCTCTGGTGAATAGCATCTAGTCCTTTAGACTTTTTACTGCTTAATTTATCAATTTGTTTCAAAACTTCCTCTACTGATGCCTCAATCTGGGACAGTGCTTTTGACTCTCCATCACATCTTCTGCAGTAAAGACCGATGCAAAGAATTCATTTGGCTTCTCCCATCCATTGGCCCCACTGATTACTTCAGAAGCAGGAAGCTTGCCAAATACTTACAAAAAATTGCTGTTGGTTTTTGAGTCTTTTGCTAGTTGCTCTCGACATTCTTCTTTGGTCGACCTAATTATACTTTTACACTTGACTTGCCAGAGTTTATGCTCCTTCCTATTTTCCTCAGTAGGGTTCAACTTCCAATTTTTAAAGGATATCGTTTTGCCTCTAATGGCCTCTTTTACTCTGTTGTTCAGCCATGGAGGTATTATTTTAGTCCTCTTTCAATTTTTGTTAATTTGGTGTACACACTTAATTTGAGCCTCTATTATGGTGTTTTTCAAAAATGTTTCCATGCCGCTTGGAGGCATTTCACTCTTGTGACTGTTCCTTTTAATTTCCATTTAACTAGCTTCCTCATTTTTGTGTGGTTCCCCTTTCTGAAACTAAATTCTACTGTGGTCATCTTTGATATGTTGATAGATGAGAGCGGGCAGCCCATGGGAAATGACTGATCGTCCTTGAGAGCCCTTCTTTTGGATCAAGTACTGTATTGGGGATTAGAAATCTCTCTTCTCTGACCCCATTTAATCCTTGCTCTTTGCTGTTCATTGTTGCAGAAACCATTCTAACGAGATCTGTGCAAACACCTTGCACTCAAGGCGTGATATTGTGGAAAGCTGCCATTTCCTGCTTTCATAAACAGGCTCCAAAAAATTCCTCCTTTGCTCAGATTTCACCTCCTTCAGCCAATCAAATTTCAACATAAGTGAAAAACTATTTGACCAGCAAAGCCTGCTTTTTTCTCACTAAAGTCAGAAGTTGGGGTGGAGGGGTAGTGAAGGAAGTTCAGATTTAGAATGCTGCAGCGCCTGGTCTGGATGGAAATTCAGTCACTCCATAGCAGTAAGAGCTATAGAAAGCGGCCAGGCTTAGCGACTGTTTAGAACAGTAAGGTAAGCACAGTATGGCTGGTGCAGTAGCTTCTGCACTATGTTCCATACTGGGTTCCTTATCTACAGGGACAGCAGTGTTCGTTGTCACAGCAACGAAACAAACAGCAGGGGAAGAGCACTAATGGCAAGGAGAGGAGGAGAAGGGAGCCTCATGCAGCAAACTATAGGCAGGGGTGGCTCGAGCTTTTTTGCTGCCCCAAGCATGGCAGGCAAGCTGCCATCGGCGGCATGCCTGCGGGAGGTCCGCCAGTCCTGCGGCTTCAGCGTACCCGCTGCCAAATTGTCGCCGAATCCACGGGACCGGCGGACCTCCCGCAGGCAAGCCGCCGAAGGCTGCCTGACTGCCGCCCTCGCAGGGACCGGCAGGGCACCTCCCGTGGCTTGCCGCCCCAGGCACGCACTTGGAGCACTGGTGCCTGGAGCCGCCACAGACTATAGGAGCTTCACTGGTTGAACAGATGCACTAGGAGTGTCCCCTCTGTATCTAGACTGGCCACCCTGCAGAGGCCACTGCATTGCGAGCCAGCACCAGTGTGCGCAACATCATTCCCAGGAGTTAACAGCCGGCCTAAGAAGTGAGGATTTGGAAGCTATGAGACCTCCCATCTCTGTCTCCAGAGCTTCAGCACAGTGCAGCATCCGCTGGCTTCTTCCTTTCCATCCCTTGGCTTAATACTGCAGACAGTCCTTTCTCATATTGAACACTTGCCGGCTTCAAAAGGTATGTAATAACTACAGGATTGGGCCCCTTGTTAGAACAGGGAGCAGGAGGTCTGTCTCTGACCAGAGAGACATAGCTATGACATAGGTGCAAAAATATAAGTAGTTAAATTTCTAGAGAAAAAAGGCTCAAAGATGACAATGCTGCAAATCCCAGCTTTAGAAAGATTTGTACTAACAACAACAACAACATCTGCTCTTTAGGAAAGAGCAGCACTGACAATGCTTGCAGTGGAAGCACTGGATTTTAAACAGCTCCCTCTGTTTGTATAGCGTTCAGATGCAGAGAAGCTGTTGAAAGAGGTAGGGGGGCTAAGTCCCCTCTAGCAGCAGTGAGCTCAGCTTCAGCACAGAAAAGAGGCAAAGCAAATCCATCTTCGATTTCTCACCGTCTTCTTCAAAGAACTGGAAGCGGGTGGTAGATGTAACAGCTGACATCAACCGGTCATCAAATCCATAATAAGTAACTCAACGATAGACAAGGGCAGCGATTGCTACATTGAGTTTAAACCACGTACAATTTATTAAACAGCAACTGTGAACGCATAAGGGAAAAGCCGTAAAAGTTCAAGGATCCAGGAACCCGCCCAATGGGCATGGGGACCCCGCCAACAACAGTCTCTGGCTGCCGTGATACCAGGGCTCAGACACTGCTCTGATGGTGGCCATGTGCCCTCAGGCTCTTGGGGGCAGGACCCTTCTCCTCAGCATCACCCCCCCTTCCTCCATCAGGGTCGCCCCTCCCCGAGTCTGGCCTTCAAGGCCCTTGTCTGGCAATGTCTCCCTGCACTGCCCCCCCTCGCTCTCCCTGTGTGGCACGGCTGGCGCCCGCTATCCTGGCTCGGGGCCCGCAGCTCACACCTGGCGCACCTTCGCCGCCCCAGCTCCCGGCCACTGCTCCGGCCCCTGGACGCTCTCGGCGCCGCTCCGCCCTGGCAGCCCCAGCTCCCACGGAGGACGGGCTCATGGGGCTCTTGACTCCCTCATTGGCCTGCCTGCCCTGTCAATCTGGCTGGCTTGGAATGCTGGACTCTCCCCCCTGGCCACAGGGACCGTCAGGCTCAGGACCCTGACTCCTCTGCAACCCTTCCCCTTTCTCCAGGTACTGGGAGAGGGCCAACCAAAAAAACCCCACTGCCTTTCGGTAAGGGGCCAACAGCCCCCCTCACACCAGTGTCACTGGCCCAGCACAGGGGCACTGCAGAATGCAGCTCAGTTAGGCAAACTCATCTCCACATTCCCCATACAGGCCTCTACCTGCAGCGCTGCCCGAGGGGGAAACAGGCAGCAAGGGTGACCCTGCTGCTGTTAGCTGCCTGATTGGGGGGGGGGGGGGGGGCGGTGCTGTTTGACCAATGGTCGATTTTATTGTAAAACTAATTTTTGCACCCACACACATTTGCCAGCTTCTCTGCAAGTCTCAGGAAAATGGAAGTTTAATTCATGCCATTCTCAAACTTTTTAAAAATGAAAAGCTTTTAGAAGTTATAGAGTTTTCTTTTAAGGAAATTCACCAGACAAGACCATCATACAGTTAAGTTTATAAATAGAAAACTAGTTTAATATTAGAATACAGTTATAAAAAGTATTAAAGTCCAGAGTAACCCTTTTAAGGATTCTATCAGACTTAATCATACCTGATTTCATTAGGTCTTTCAGTACCATTGGCCACAAGGCATTGTTGGTCATTCACCTATGGAATCTGGCAGGAATGAAGAGAATGGGCCTTCAATGGATTTGTTTCTTTGAGAGGTCTCAACCTAACCATGGACAACTGCTTGGCACGCCTGATAGAACTCTGATGGACCTCACATGTGGAGGTGTTCAGTCACCCTTGTTCACTATTGACACATGAATCCACAAGGGGAAAAGATGTCTTGGACTGCAATGTCATCAGCATGCCTGTGATCCTCAGCATTACATTTTTATTTTTGGGTCATAGTCCCATTACACTCCTAATGGCCGAGAATGGGGGATCTGTATGAAAGCAAGCTGGCTGTGATTCCAACCTAGATAAAATGGAAGTAGTGGAACATAGGAATTGCCATACTGGATCAAATCCAATGTCCATCTAGTTAAGTACCCTGCCTCCCAGATGTTTCAGAGCACGAGATGCTGCAGTAGGCACATGAGGGATAATCTGCCTCACACATCAGTCTCATCCTGATCACTAATAGTTAGATGTCTGCTTAAGCCTTGAATCACAAGGTTTAATATCCCTTCCAAAATCTGTTGTTAATGGTAACAACTCTGAATATTCTTGATAACCACGTAAATATCCAATCACATTATATGGGAGGTCACACTGGATGATCTGGTGATCCCTTCTGGCCTTAAACTGATTATGACATTTTGAATCTTGTTAAATTCTTGGCCTCAACAGCTTCCTCTGGCAACAAGCAACAGAGGGTCCTGTGGCATCTTTAAGACTAACAGAAGTATTGGGAGCATAAGCTTTCGTGGTAAGTCTTGCATCTGAAGAAGTGAGGTTCTTACCCACGAAAGCTTATGCTCCCAATACTTCTGTTAGTCTTAAAGGTGCCACTGGACCCTCTGTTGCTTTTTACAGATTCAGACTAACACGGCTACCCCTCTGATATCTGGCAACAAGTTCCAGTTTGATCATACATTGTGTGAAAAAAAAAAAAAAAAAAAGATTTCTTTTAATTTCACTCAACATCCCCTTGTTCTTCTAGTGTGACCAGCATGAACGTAACAGAGCTTGTCTCTGCAATGATTTCCTGTTCACTTCCAGATACAATTGGAGGTGTTGGTAATCCACTATAAAGCCCTGGAGTGGATTTGGTTAGAAGAGAGAATGCCTCTCATCCTATAATCCAAAGCAGCAATTAGGCTCCATTGCTATTGTTCCCTACATTTGAACACTCCATAACTAGCAGTACAGCCCAGAACTAAGGGAATCATCCCCTTGTCAGCCCATTTGACAAAGTAAATGAATGAAACTTATGCTTAAGAGTCATGACGTACTTGAAAAGAAACTGGACAAGTCAGCCAGAGTTGTGCAGTTTTATTTGAAGAAAAACAGTGTCGATATCCTTAAAATTCTACATTACACTAAATGCATGTTCCTTTGTACGATGATAAACAAGCTGTAAAGAAGGTGCACAATACTATGTACAATCAGTTTTAAGTTAAAAAAGTTTCACATTTTTACATAGTATTTACTAGACAGTCCTATGTTTTGATGGTACAATTGGTAAGAGTCAAAAGAAAAGTAACAAAAATGACAAGAAATCTCAGCTGGAAAACTATATAATGCACTATTTTTTTAAAAAAAGAAACTGGTTTCATTGCATCATTCATTTGTTTTAAATCAAACTCTGGATACAGTATTTTTTAAAAATGATTAGAACGGATGAACATTTTCAGGAACAGGACTGGTGTAAATGTTTTCCCATGCTGCTATTTCCATCCATATAGCCTGTATTTTGTGTCATACAGGTTGCGGTTCAGCTTTTACATTTTAAAATAATTATGCAGTAGGTTTCTCAATACATGGTAAAAATATATCACAGCAAGGGAGATATGTTCCAAAGACACTTTGAAATTCTTCAGTCCACTTTCACAACACTGTAAATCTTACTAACAAACCAGAAGCAGGCAAAAAATCCAATCGTCCCTAAAACAAGAAGAGTGTTAAAATAGTTAGTTTACCTTCCGTACATGCTTCTGGAGCAAGTCTAGTAACAGACAATTCCAAGCAGAACAGAATATCCCATTATCCTCCAGTTACCTATCTAGAAATAAAAGTGCACTTTTTAATTGTAACAATGCACAACCTGGGGCTACTAAATTATCAATTTCAAAGCTAATGAAGACTTTTAGGACTTTCTTGCATGATGTGCCTGTAACCAACTGAACATGGTTACACAAATCTGTCATTAGCAGCCATATAAATACTCTAAATCAACTAGTAGTTAATTTCCTCAACTGTATGCAACGTTTACAATGTATACATATGCAAAGGCCATGTCCAGCTCTTTCTTTAGGTCATACACTGCTGCAAGGCTATGTATCTAGTGAACTGCCCACTGACTGGGAGTCAAGAGACCTGGATTCTATTCCTGGCTCTGCCACTGATTATGTGATCCCAGATAAGTCACTTCAACTCTATTTTTCCTTTATTTAGACTCTCTCTTAAGGACAGAAACTGCCTTACTAGGTGTATGTATGTGACTCCATTGTACTAGGGCTGATCTTGATTGGGGTGTCTAGATACAACCATGGTACAAATAAACATTCCAGCTAGAGTGTGGATCAACCTACCACTGAAAATGGTAGTCCAACTAAATTTTCAAAATCCACCCTTCTGTGGAAAGGGAGTTCACATGAGTGAGCTGTCCACCTCCCCATCAAGCTACACATATGGAACTATGGTGTGAATTTCTAAGTGACGGTAATTAGCCACTGGAACAATTTACGAAGGGCTACAGTGAGCGAGTTGGCAATTTTTAAATCAAGACGGGATGTTTTCCTAAAAAATGTGCTCTAAGAATTGTTTTGGGGGAAATTCTCTGGCCTGTGTTATTCAGGAGGTCAGACTAGATTATCAGAGTGGTCTCTTCTGCTCTATAAGCAAGGATGGAATAGCCTGCAGAAGTTATTGAAGACTTAAGGCAGGAGTAACCATTGCATGGCAAGAAGGTGGAGAAAAACACAGGGCAGAGGAAGAGACTGGCCCAAGGGCAGAGTATTTTCTGTTTTTAGTGTAAAGACCAAAGCTGTGGCTGCCTCACCCACTATCACTGCGATGGGGTGACTGGAAAGAAGTAGGGAAGACTATGCTTCCTTTTCAATTACTGGGGACATGTGCAATGTGTCCCAAATGTCCTCCACATTAACTCAATTGAAAGTTGAGGGTAAATATGTTTCTCTCAAAATCCTGCACCAATTTCAAAGGCAAACTTTATGAAATAAATATGTTGCCCTTCTAACAACCTTGCATTTAAGGAGATTCAATATTAAACCTCAAAACCCATCCAGGAAATAGCTATTGCAATAGGCACTTTGCACATTAGTTAACTGAGGCACAGATGTTAAACTAGATGCCACAATTAATATCCTCCCAATGGTGGGAAAAATCAGTGTTAGCCGAACAAGTTTTTAAAAAGACAGTGATATGCTGTGTTTTACTGCAACAGTCTTATAAAGATTCATTGCACCCTTAGGAGATATACCCAGTCCACTCTATCAGAGACTTTTTATAAACATACAGTAATTATGGAAAACAGATCATGTTCAATATCAGCTCCATAACCTTATTTATTCACCATCACAGGCACAACCACTGGAAGGGAGTCTCAGGTTCTTTATTAGACTATTTTACCTTTCACATATTTATTGAATTAGCTTTTCTGTCTTTCTACAACCCTAAACCACTTGCTGACCAGACTTGCACAAGTGATAAATGAGGAGCCTTTCTTCAGATGCTTCCTATTATATACCTGCTAGTTCTTGTGATCCTTCATTTTGCCACATATATTTCTAGTAAAGGGCTTTTTGACAGCCTATTATTAGGTGCTGTAGATTACCCTTTTCCTCCAAATCTTCAGTTATCATACTCTGAAACAGTGGGGGATGGCAGATTTACCATGCTTGATAGGAAATCATACACCAACCACAAAAGAAATGTAATTCCTCTGTGGGCTTGACATCACTAAGTCTTTCTAGTTTATAGTTGATTCTCTCACTCCTTCCCATTGTGTCCAATACTCCCATATCTGCATTGTTACAACCTCTCCTCCCCAGCTCATAGCTTCTTCCTTTTAGTGTTTGTTTCTCTGTATCCCGCCTTCTTGTTATGTTTATAACATAGCCTGCTTTGAGCCTGTCTCTTAAAGCAGCTACTTACTGAAGTACTATGTTTTTCCTGCATGTTTAACAGATTAGGTACATTCAAAAATCAATCCACTTTCCTGTAACAGAAATTCAATATTTTACAGCACTAAAGTTTTAGCACAAGAATAAGATTTTCCTATTGCACAGTTCTATGAACACACAATTGCAAGTACGTACAAGCTTACTAGAGAAATATACTCTATATAAACACACCCATCCACTGACCCTTGTTACTCTGGAGCTTCCCTATGCACCACTTTCCCCTCAAAGGATGACTTCATTCAAAATATGAAATTACCAAAGCCATTCCCAGTGAACAAGGACTATTCAATCTATAATCCGGTCTCTCAAGTACACCAACAGAATCACTTGCCAACTTCCCTCCCCAAAATCTGCTCAACAAATCAAAGAGAAAATATTATTTTTCTTGTAGATTTTGCCAATTTAGATAGTAGAAGACAAGCAGATTTACTGATATTAGCAGCTAAATCTGAGATGTGTACTAGTAAAAGCATAAAATGGAGGCAAGTGTCAAATACCACCCGTCACCCTGAACTGCAAGAGGCACACAGATGTAGTTCTTAGACAGAAAACTGCTAGACTCCTAATTTGGATTTTGTCCAGTAGCCTATATAATTACTTTAATCACCAGTACACAATCTCCTCTACCAATATTATAATGGCACATCTGTAGTTAGAGTTCAGTCACCGTTTCCATTATAACCCCAGCATGCACTGTAATTCCTCCATCCAAACAAAAATGTCTTAAGGATTTAGAATGTGGATGGTTGTATTGACAAGAGACTTCAAAGGGTATTTAAGTCTATGGATACCATTATTTGAATCATAAATAGCCCCTAGTTGATAGCTATCAAGTCTACTTCAAACTCAAAGATCAAAATTGTTTGAGAGGAGCTACCATTGTCCATATCATTTCAAAAATTTACCTTTAAGCATCCTTAATTACAGAGTTATATGATGAGTGAATTACAGCCAATCAGTTGAAAATTTCAGTGAAGCAATCTTTTAAACAGCTCCCGTGGTTAAGTTCAGCACATTGCTTGTTTTCAGTAGTTTGATTTAAGTTAATTTAAGATTACACAAAGCCAACATTACCTGACAGATTAAATTATTATTCACGAGTAACCCCTATGTTTGCAGAGCTCCTATAACTCACTTAAAATACTCTCATAAAAGCTGCCCACTTCTTCCAGGTTCCAACAAAAAGACCATTTCTGGGGACAGGAGCATTTCTTCCCCAACCTGGTGCACGGCTTTATCGCTATCCGAAAGGCCGTCACTTGACTTTTCTATTCTGTTTGTAAAGTCATTTATTTTCTATTGCCTTTGAAAACTTTTTAAATAAACTAACGTATTTCACTTCAACTCTGTATCGTGAAGGCCACTGCACTAAGTTGCAGTGTGTGAATGACTGATTGAGCAGAGTGGGGACAATTCTTCTCTGACCAGCACCTGGTGTAATATACAGAAGTGATAAATGGGTATAAAATGTTAGATTACGATGGTGTCCCACATAAGCAATTCTATGATATTGGCACTGACCAACCAGTTAAGAGTAAAATACAAACCAAGTAACACCTGGGTGAGGTGAATACAAGTGAAGGAAACAGTTATTTTAAAGGCTATTTTAAAGGCTGCAGCTTTAGCTATATCATTTACTTCAGTGTGCTGGACAAGAAGGCTGGGATTTTCAGAGGCTCCCAAAGGAGTTAGGTGCCCAACTGCCATTGTTCAAAATGTTATCAGCTAGCGTGGCACACTGGTGAGACACTGATGCCAGTCAGACAAGTCAGCACTGGCATTTTCAGATTCTCTTTCCTCTGAGCACCTCTCTCATGAAAGCCAGTCTTGAGATACAAGCACACAGCTGATAGCAGTTTCTCTCAACTGAAATACTGCCTAGATTGCCATCCTTTGTTGCTTTATTTAAAATATCATTCCAGTAAATATCTGAACCAGCTTGTTAAACAGGACACCCTTTCCTGCAGAGGGGACACTCTATTAGATTTCTAATTTAGTATACATGCCTGGTATCAATTTTTGTAAATTTACAACATGATGCCCAATTAAAAAATACATCTATGTTTCCAAAAACAACAAGTGGTCTAATTTGTTACCATTCAAAACTACTTCCGTTTCTTTCACAAAGCATGGTCAAAAGCAAATCAGAATTTTCTGAAAGAATCTGTACAGTCTACTGATTCAAGTTACACATTCATGTGACTGGCTATTTAGTTAGCAAAGTGCAAGAAGGCTTTCAATCTCAAGTGAAATATCAGATGGAACACAGAACAGGAAAACCCACAAACTCTTTTCACTGTAAGCAAGTTTTACTCACTGTGGATGTTAACCTGTTTATAACAGTAAAAAGTACTGATTCAGACAGGAAAATAACACTTTGTTCCTGAAGAATTTGTTAGCACTACACTTTTATTCCACAATCTACTTTTTTGATAGGGGTAAGAGCTTTGATATACACTTCACTTTGCCCCATACTATTGGGGAAGATCTCAACCGCAACATAAACTCCTCTGATATCCCTAAAAGGCCTTGATTCGTTCTAGAATCAAGTGTTACGAGTGCACCTTTTTATTATTTTTTATTTTAGTTTAAGTAATCCCAATCAGCCTGCAAATTTATAAAAATCTGAATATGGATTAGGGTAGACATGCATTTAAGGAATTACTTTTTCTTGGTAGAACTATCTTCAAAGGGATGGTCTTTCACAATTACTTAAAGATTCTAACTTTCGTAGATAAGCCCTTAGAGCTCATCCATAGAAATGAAAGCATCAGCTCACTGCAAACCATTATGTACCTTCTCTCTGATTCTCCAGAAGTGTAAATGTAAGCTTGGTTTTTTTTTTTAATGAAGTTATTTAAAATTCATGAAACTGATAGTCAAGATGTTACTGAATGTCTGAAGTAACTTTCCTACCCCAAGAGGCAAAATATGACCAATACATCTGAAAACAGCTGACAATTCAGCTCTTTTTATCTTTTGTCCTCAGCTTTCTACATTGTTGAATTCTCTACTCAGTAATGCATAATAGCACTTAGCAACAATTTTCTTTCTGTCTATACAGAATGGTGGACAATGGTATTCTTTTAACTGGCTAACAGATTTTTTAGTAAACTATTTCTTTTAAAATTTCACTTCTATATTAAAAACACAATTACTGCACCAAGTAATGCCAAAACACTTCAAAGAGACTGCCCTGTTCTACTCGGCTCTTCTAGCTTTATTGTTTAATGAAGAAAAAAACATTCAGAGCACGAACAGAATGTAAGAAAGCAAATAGAAGAGCACTCTGCACTTGGCTGATACTTCTTATGTACCTTAAAAGCTCTTTGTATCATACTGGTTTCAATCACTGCACAGTGGTGGGTGCTTCAGAATCTCAGATTCTAAACACAATCTACCCGGAAGATCAAAACTCAATTTTGAACATGGCATTAACTCACAAGTGAAAGTGATGTTCAAAAATAGAGGTCACTATAAAGCAACTTGCTTTGACTAAACTCAACCATTTTTTGTCCCCAAGCATAAAATCCATGTAATCATAACTATCACCATTCAAATATACTTACTACATATTTATTTATTTCACTGCAATTTGTACGTTAAAATAGCATCTGTTTGGATGTACACAATAATTGTTAGCTTTGGCCAGCTTGATTATATTGGTGACAGTCATTGTTTTAAATATTCACAAGTAGTTGTTCAACTTCAGCATTCAGCTCCTACTTGGCTATTCACTATAGTCTCTTTTGTGGAGGCCACAACCGTGTTGCCATGCATGAGCTGTTAATGATGACTTTTATACTGGATTTCAAGTATTGTGATGGAGAAATGTTTAAAAAAAATATAGAACAGACCGTACTGCTAACGTAACTGGAATAGTTATGCACTTGAGTACATCTAGTCACATTCACAAGTGTTGACAGGATTGGGCCCTTATTTAGGTTTAATTTACAAAGTGGGTGCTACTAAGGAAAAGTCATGATAAATCAAAACAAAACTCCTCTAACCTTGGTTGGATTGTCTAGGTACAGTAGTTTACTATCCACCCAAAGCACAGATTGTTAAATTATTAGAGAGGATAAAATTCAAAAACAGATTTTTAGTTTATCAAGGACTCAAACTCAGAATTGCTCACAAATTTAAATTTACAAGCCATTTTTAACTTACAAAGTATAGAATTTGGAAAAAACAGTCACTACCTAAGGTAATGTGATTCCACAGTGACTTCTGTCATGAAATGGTTATAGAAAGCAGTACTATTATTAATGTGGTTCTATAAAAGTTAACACATGAAAATAACAGAATTACACATTATTGTAGTTTTTCAAGCCTCATTGGCCTTCCCTTTAAGGACTCCTGGATCAACACATCTGAAGCTCTTAATACCATTTCAGCAGCTGCCATGACAATTTCAATTATTTTATATGTGAAAAGGATATTTTTAATTCTACCAATTTACATCTTGTAACTTGAAATTGAAATTGGCAGAGTAGCAGCTAACCTATACTAAAAGCCAGACACATATTAACATATTGCTTTAGTTTAAAAATAATTAAAATATTTTTAACTATAGATTTCTTTTTTGTAAGTTACAGCAGACATCTGGAGCGTCTCTGTTTTGCAGTGCCCAGGAAAATACAGAAGAAAAACTGCCTAGAGACAGTTGTGTGCAATTTGGCCATATATACCTAGTCCTGCCTCAGTGCAAAAGACTGGACTAAATGACTTATCAAGCGCCCTTCCACTCCTACGTTTCTATAATTCTAGATCTATGTTAAGTGAATATAAATATTTGCAGTGGTTTTCAATAAGCAGGGAGATGTCTTTTAGAGGTAGCAATTAGTTATCTGTCAGTGTCTTGTAGCTAGTCAATAACAGGATACTACAAATTAACATCAGTAGTCACAGTTTAAAATAACCCTCTATATACACAAGGCATTTTCTCTATAATTCTACCACTCGTGCTTTGGGATTCAAAGTGAAATGGCACACGTAAGGTAGCACTGCGTGAATTCTACATCTTGCAGCACCAAGCTAATGAAAGATTATTAGAAAGATGTGATCCTGAGCATGAAGAGAATTGCACCTTGTTTTTGAACCTGTTTGTTTGCACAAAAGCCTTTCCTCTTTGGTATAAAGCTTTCTGGGCCACATTTTCAGGTCAGGCCCCAAAATTACACTTGACACCACTTGCTTATGAATGTTAAGAGAAATTCTGTAGCAGATGCCCAGCTTGCATGAGTAATTTCAGAGGCCACATTTCAAAGTATGGCTCTCTGTTTGGAAGTCTATGGTGTGTGAAGTTTTATTACCCTGAATAATCCTCTTGTTAAAATGGTGGCAAATTCTACCTGGCATCTCATTCTTCATTCATAGACATTTGCCTTTTTACCACTTTTCTTCAGGTTTCCACAGAATAAAATTACAGAGGTCTTAATCATAGATCCAAGTGCGGCAGCAGATCCCAATTTAGCAAGCAAAAGTTCCTTCTCTCCAACAGCATTTGAAGTTATCCCACTAAGTAGCCAGGCACCAAATCCACTTCTCTCCACAACTAGTGTATGGCAAGCAACAAATTGGAACGGGCTCCGATGAACTTAATCTCAGCAAGTCTAGTGACAGCAGAGAAGGTGGTGCAGGGCAGCAACAGAGAAGAGACTGAGGTTGGTGGTGTAAGCAACCCTGAGTGCATCCAAAATATTATTTTTTTTTTAAATTGTTCTGAATGTAAATGAGGATCTTCCAAGAAGAGATGGGGATCTAAGAAAGTCCTATAAAAGTCCTATCACTTGCTCCCAAAATTTAGGTCAACTTAGCGTAGACCAGCCCTTAGTAAATTGTCCAAGGTTACAAAGTAAGTCTGTGGCACAGCAGGGAATAGAACTCAAGTCTCTGAAGTCCTAGACTTGCACCCTAACCACTGAGCCATCCTGCTTAAGTTCTAAAAGTTACAGCCACAGTCACAAGAGGCCAGATGTAGACCCTTCTCGAACTGGAGGAAGCCAGACTTGAATAACCACCTAGAAGTCTCCATAGCATTCACCCACTGAACATCAGTGCAGGTGGTGGTTTCTTGGATTAGCCAAGTGCTTGCTGACTCACTGCAGTACTAAAGACCTTTATATATGTTTTTTTAATATATGGAGATATACCTATCTCCTAGAACTGGAAGGGACCTTGAAAGGTCATCAAGTCCAGCCCCCTGCCTTCACTAGCAGGACCAAGTACTGATTTTGCCCCAGATCCCTAAGTGGCCCCCTCAAGGATAGAACTCACAACCCTGGGTTTAGCAGGCCAATGCTCAAACCACTGAGCTAGCCCCCACCACCTTCTGCTGAACCTAGACCTCACAACCCCTAGCCTTTTCTGTGGGACTAGGGAAAAGAGCTGATGATGTGATCAATAAAATTCACACATTCTTCATACTCTACCAGAAAGCTAATGTCTAGTCCTGGAAAAAATCCTGTTCCTCACATTATGCTCCAAGTCTAATTCCATCAGAAGATATGAGAAAAGTAGATTCTAGTAGACCAGGGGTTCAGGACCCCTCAGGGGGGTCACCAGGCTATTACATGGGGGGGGTCACAAGCTGTCAGCCTCCATCCCAAACCCTGCTTTGCCTCCAGCATTTATAATGTTTTTATATATTTTATAAGAGGGGGTCACACTCAGAGGCTTGCTATGCGACAGGAGTCACCAGTACAAATGTTTGAGAACCACTGTAGTAGACCACAGTAGGTGAGGTCCTGCCTGCATCTCAACAGCACAACACTGGAAGTGTCCCCACATTGTCTGTTTAACAATGTGCTGCAGTACTCCATTTGCCTCATTTCAATAGGTTCAGAACTCTGAAGATGTGTAACTCCTCCCCAATTTTTTTTGGGGGGGGGGGGGGGAAGAGAGGGGAGGTGTGTCAGTGTAGGGCAAGTTTTGTTCAACAGATTCCTAACCCCTCTTTTCTTCTTTGCATCTTCAAGTTATGCAACATCACATCTGCTTCACCATCTGGCATTTCAAGTATCTGCCTGCTCTGGGTATTCTGTTTCTATCACATACTCAATACCAGTTCACTACCATGTGAGTATTTGGACATCTTGCATTCATTATCAAGTTAAAGAAGTTGAAAATAAAAATTTCCAGTCCCTATACACTGCGTGTAATATTTGCAGTTTAAAACCTTTACGTTTAGTAATAGTTATATTTAGCATTTAGATCACTTTACATTTTCAAAACCTTTTACAAATATTATCTGTTGCAAGGATTAATTAGGTAAGCGTTAGCCCCATTTCACACACTGTGACCACACATCAAGATGTTGAGTGACTTGCAACAGTTAGTGTCAGCGTGTCAGGATTAAATCTTCCAGTCCCACATTCATCCTTCTAGCAAAGGCTGTTCTCATTTTTAGTCTCCGTTTCTTACCTTTCGTTTACGTTTTTATATATATAGCATTCCTTTCATTTTGTGACTTCCTAAGTAATTTCCAGTATAAAAGCTTTTCTATCGAGGGCATTTTGAAAACGTAAATCTATAATGTTCTTAGGTCACTGTTACACTACAACGCAATAATCAAGGAAACTTAAGTTAGAAAACAATCGCTGCAAATTAGATTGTAGATCTTCAGGTCAGGATCAATACATTATCTATACTTTTATGTCTCTAGTGTGCATATTGTTGGGTGCGTGAATAATGGGTAGCAGCAGCCTCAAAACCATATTTAATAATCAAAATTGCTGGTTTCTTCCAAGCAAGTGTTTCTCAAATTGACTCTGGCTATAATGATCAGAAAACAGTAACCCAGAAGTCCTGAAACCATTGCACTGAATTTCACCGATAATGCTGCACTTACCTGTAAAAAGGAAAAATATCAAAACCATGATCATAGTATACCCGAAGTATAAAATGGTACTAGCAGTTCCCGTTATTTGGAGTTTAGAGAAGAAGTAATGAACCGCATAGATAAAAAGATAAACGGCTGTAAAGCTGCTCGTTAAGAACGATCTCCACCACCAATGATAATCCTGAAAGAAATAATAAACCATTTCAGGAAAAAATCCAAGCACAAAACTAAAACTGCACTTTTATTTCAAAGCAAAGCACTATTTACAAGTCTATGAAAGATTAAATTAATTCTTGGCATATTTCTACACTCACTCTTGCTTAAACTCCTTTTCATTAAAATTATGCTTTTCCAATTGCTATTTCTTTCTCAAAGTCAATTCTGTCAGGATGTTTCAACTATGAACGTGAAACTCTGTTATCCAGGGGACCTACAGCAAATGTCTGTTCAGTCTACAAAGTCTCAGGAGAATGTGCTGGGGACTTAACTAATTTTTTTTGTTTTGTAGATTTTAAAAAGTTGCAGAATTATACATTTACACAGGGTAATGTGTTAACAAGTAACTTAATTCATTGAAACAATTTCACAGATGTGTAGCAGCTCTCACACTCAAGGATCCCAAAGCACCTTGCAAGTTTACATATATATGGTACAAGTATCCACCACAGAAATGCAGCCACAAGGGGCAACACAATAGTAGTTTAACTGCACAGCATAACTATAGCATTCAAGAGTGGAAATGAACACTGTGGTTGAGGACCAAATCTTCAAAAGTCTGCAAAAACTGCCAACATACATACCCCTTGATGAGTGTACCCTCAAGAAGGAATAAGTGTATACACAAGATTGGATGGCACGCAAAGTTAAGCAAATTTGGTACTGAAACTGCAGAGCAATTATAAGTTACACTGGCCACAGCATATTGGAAACCTTAACTCATGATTTACAGGGAACAGTCACAAATGGGACTTCATTCTTTCACTGTTATTTTAAATACACATAGTTGAGAATGTGTCAAACTTTCTGCAAAAGTGTTAGTGAAATCAGATTCAAAGCTTTCTTTAAACCACAAGAATTATTTTATTGGCGATCGCTACAAAATATTTAAGTAGCCCTTTTCAATAAGGACAAAATTACTAAAACCAGTGTAAAATACCTCATTAGTGATCAATTTGAAAGCAACATCTCTCCCCCTTTATATTGATGACTTTGTAATGCCATGCCTGATATTAGTAGCATAAAGCCTCCAAACCTGAGCACTGACATGTTATGCCCAACAGTTGACTTAAATCAAGCTGTTCATAACCTTAAAAGTATACCTCTGCCAGACCAGCTGGAGACTCATTTCCTGTTTTGTGGCTCCTCTACCATTACAGGACCATTCCAGTGTGTAAAACGAGAGCTTGCACTGCTAGCTGCAGTTGCAGTGACAAGGCAGAAATTGCCTTTTTTGAAAATGTTACTTGTATATATTACAAAACATAGGCCAACAACATAACCAGGCCAAAGGTACATACAAAATCCTGACAATACATCCACATAGTCCACAGTGTCCAGCACTTTGCAGAGGTGGCCGTGCATAGGCATCCTTGCAAACTTCACTCTGACATGTTCCAGCTAGCTATGCACTGTGCTGTCATGATATATGCATCCAAATAATATGTTCATTTACCTCTGCACATAGATGGAAATAGCACAGCAAGACTGTAGCCTCAGAACACGTAATAAGAAGAATTATAAACACTAAGAACAGGAAACCAAACATGTAGTACATTTGATGGGACCTAAAACACACAAAAGAAATCTGTGTCAAATTAGTGTTCACTTTTTTTGTGTTACATACCTAAGAAATAAGTAATCAGAAAACAGAACGGGCTTTGTCTGCATTGCTGACATACTCCTACAAATCTTTAGTCTGTACCTGCTATCCCTCTACCTTCACGAGTAAATACGCTGCTTACACAATTGCATTGTTAAAGTCAGGGAAAGGGCACCTCAAAGCAATAGCATCGTTTGTAAAACAATTAGACCCTGATTATATAGACCAGGGAAATCATTCCTTTCCCTCACCTTTCTGTCAAGGACTGTTCCCACTAGAAAGGTACTATCATGATTTCAAATCTCAGGGCCTTCTGAGCCCTAATGCTCCATTGGCGCTCTCTCGTGCTGCTCTTCAGCTTAACATCTGCCTCCTTCACGTTGCTGGAATTAGTCCTCCAGCTGTCTTATTTCACCATGCTACACCTTCTAACAGTCGCTCCTCCACTCCCAGACTCCTATCCCTAGACAAATCAATCTTACTCCAGTTCAAGGGTCATCTAAACGCTTGACCATACAAAAATGCACCCTTTCCTACCAAGTGCATAAGTATCTTTTTTATGAGATGTGGGAGGAAGCATTAAATGTAATAATTAGAAGGATGCAATTACTATAATTTAAAGATAATTCACAAAAAGGGAATACTGGCAAATTCCTTCATGTCTCCCTCCTCATTTTTCTGAATCCACTGTTTTGGGTTCTCCATGCTCATTGTACATGTCCATTTTTGAGCTGACAGCCCAGCCTACCTATCAAGTAAAGATACAATACTCACCAAATACTGTTTAGAATGAAAAAAAGCTGAATAAAAATACAACCAAATGGCAAGATGCCACCCATGATGATACCAGGCAACGGCTTTGTGAAAAACGACTGCTCCGGGATCTGACGAGGAATCTGGTTTGTACGAACTGGGTGTTCAATAGGCTTTGAGAGAAATTAATACAATTAAAAAAGACAAATAACTGTAAACACCATAGTAAGAAGGTAAGATAGGAAAGTGTTAAAATAATTAAAGACACTTAAGAGGATTTTTTCCTAATATCAGCCCCTTGGAACTTGACATGCTTAACTCTCCCATTATATTCATCCATAAACTGTGCCATAAGTAAGGCTATGTTTTACTCACAGATTTTTTAGTAAAACAAAAATTCACGGCCCATGACCTGTCTATGACTTTTCCTATAAATCCCTAACTAAAACTCGGGCGGGGGGGCTATGGGTGCATTGGGGGGGCGGTCCAGGGGTACTGCGGGAGGTGGCCCAGGACCCCACTGGTGCTGGGGGAGGAGGGCCAGGCCACGTCCACTGTTGCTGGAGGAGGGGGAGGGGGACAGCGGACGGGACCCCCGCTAGTGCTGGGGGAGGGGAACTGCGGGCATGGGCAGCATGCAGAGCCCCCTGCCCTCTCCACCGCCTAGTAGCTGCAGGGCCATGCCAGTGGGAGCTGGGGAGCTCCCCACCCCTCAATCCCTAGCCCTGAGCCCCCTTCCACACACCCAAACTGCTGTTGCTGGCCGCTGCAGAAGTCACAGAATCCAAGACTTCTGTGACAGACTCGCAGCCCTTAGCCATACGCCATATCTCTGAAGATTACAAACTAATGCACAAACCAACAAACAGTGATTTTTTTGGAAATTCACTTCAGTGGTGACCTAGTAAATTTCAACATGCAGGAGGGAGAGGTCTTTATTTAGTTTTTGATGGAATTACTGAATTTCTTCTAGATGTGTTAACAAGTCAGAGGACTATAGCACACATACTGTGTAGACAAGAGGAATGTCAATAAAGATATGTTCTTAGAAGAGAGATCCTGAATGGCCAGAAAAATATTTTGAAAATCAGTTTGTATTCTTGTCTACCATACAAAAAGATCAGAAGTTGGCAAACAGTTCATTTCAGAATGGACAGCCATATGCATCTTAGCCAAATTCTGGTGTTTTGATGTTGTCAGCTAACACACTAATGCCGCATGAATAAATACTTGATGTTAGAACAGAAAAAGTATTATACTGAGTGACAGATAAGACACACTTAAACAATGTACTCAAAAACTACCTTTTCTTTGAATCCAAAATATGCACCAATGAAGGTTAATGGGACAGAAATTCCAAACCACATTGCCAGGATAGCAACCAGTGTACCAAAGGGGATGGCAGCTGATGATCCCTTCACCCACAGAATAAGATTCATAATGAAGAAATCAGCAAAGACAATTCTGAAAAAAACAATTTTCTCACTAGCAGCGTAAAATCAGAAGAGAATTAAATATTTTAAGGTGGTTCATAAAACTAAAGGATTATGAATATCCACTTGTAGGCTATTTCATTCTCTATTTGTGCAATATTGTTTCACCACTAATACATAAAAAGTGGTAATTATCACTTTCAACAACTAGTTGTTTTTAATCTTTAGGGTCTTTTAGCAATAAGGCCACTTATTTGGAAGACCTTTAACTGGCTACAAATAAACTGAGGGAACGTGAAGAGACACTATCACAAAAAACATGACATGGTGTTTTCAGCAAGTACTCTCTTGACTGTACTGTACTTTGCCAGCCCTTCCTTTCCCATCACTGCTATTTTCTGGTAATGCTTTTAAATAGCTCTTTTCTAATGAACCTGTTATTCCTTCTGCCAAATTCAGTCATTACTGGCAAAACCCACTGTTCAAGATACCACAAACTACATTAGGGCTACCACAGGCTAATCTTAGAAAAAGCTTAGTGTTAAAACCAAATCTCTTCAGCCGTGGGACACAATACATAAGAAGTGAACAAAAAAAGTGTGCTAGTTCAATAACATTACATCTGTGTACTATTTTAAGAAATTCACAATTTCAAAGGGAGCTAAGCTACTGAAGCAAGAGTGTGTTATTTCTTCAATTTAATCAGCACGATACACCTCTACCCCGATATAATGCGACCCGATATAACACAAATTTGGATATAACGCGGTAAAGCAGTGCTCCGGGGGGCAGGGCTAAGCACTACGGTGGATCAAAGCAAGTTCAATATAACGCGGTTTCACCTATAACACGGTAAGATTTTTTGGCTCCCGAGGACAGTGTTATATCGAAGTAGAGGTGTACCTTCATTTTTTCAAAATCTATAAAAAAGAAAAACTATTCAGAGTTTGCTAAGCCCTAAAGGCTGGTTTTCTAAGCCTGAAGAAGTCCTCTTCTTGCACTTTTAGTGCAGAATTATGTCACAAAGCAAACAACTTCCTCACCCCATTTTATTCCCCTAAACCCTCCATTCAAAAACAAAAATCAAAAAAACAAAAAAAAAGGTTTTAAAGACTTCGATTTTGGAAATTAACAAGACTTATGTCATGCTCTCCTGCACCCTCTCCACCTGCTTTCTGAAAATCCTTTCAACAAATGAGACTGAAACCCAGTTTAAATTTGAGAGGAGTGATTAAGATTTCAAACATGTCCCATCGAGTAATAAAGCAAAAAAATACATTGCCAGAGAACCTCATCTGGGAATCTGCATCATTCTCACCATCCAGGGTACAGGAGAAGCATCAGTCCCAGGAAGGGGCATTGCCAAATGAACCACTCACTGGGACTCATATGGAAGAATTCTTGAAACAGAATTTACACTAGTCTCAGAGGAAGCTACCCATTCCACTGTATTGGACAACGTCATGCAAAACAAAAGCAGTGGGCAAGCCATTGCACAAATGGTTCCCAAATCCTTCTGTGAGTAGCATCCTATAAATGTGCAATCAAATGCAGTTAAAGCAAACTGCATGGTGTATTTTAGACCTTGTCCATGTCAGTAATCCAATCTCTGCTTCTCCCCTTCCAAAGATAAAGGAAAAATACTTTGTATATAAACTCAGTCTACTGAGTATATAGAACTGCCTTGGGCTGTTTATGACATTATGCAGTTTCACTGAACAAGCACAGCATAATCAAGACATCTGTTCTTATTTTACCAATCCCAATCATTCTGCTTCCTCTATGAAACTGAATATATTCTGGAGTTTAAATTATCAGCATGATTTTTTTTCTACAGATAAATACCCTCTGCACTGTGAAGATATCTAAATGACAGCAGGAAAAGACTGAAGCATATTTTGTTTAGGAATAAGATTTCCACATAGAAATACTACAAATTCAGTTGTTACCCAATACATCAGGTTTCATTCGATCCAATTCTAGTTTATTCAAACCAAGCCATGTTTTATTAATTCTATTTTTCATCTGTCTTCATTCAAAGATAGAGACTTTTGCTGAAAACATATCTTGTTAAACTCCATTCTGAAATAGGTTATCTTGAATAAAAATCTGAAGCCAAATTCAAGATATTTACTGAACACAAATCAGAAAAATTGCTTTAACTATTCACTATGCCAATAATCTCCTATATACATTATATACATTTATTTTCCACTCTACCACCCACCCAGAAAGCTGTGCCAAGGACTACCTCTAATAGGCAACCTTCTGTCTTAAAGGACCACTTTAAATTACCTCTAAGGTTTCCAGTACAATTGTATATACAACATTAATTTTAAATGATGATATTTTTAGGTACATAGACATAAAAACATACCCGAAATCCTAGTTTCCAAATGAAATGTTCCTAAACCCAATTTTAAAAGCTATACATGCAGAACACCATATTGTTCTTCATGAACTATTCTCTTGTCCTGTCTTTAGCAAGATTATTCACTGCAGTAGAACACAGCTGCTATTTTAGTCATAAAAATAATTTTGTATAGAACACTAAATATATTCAAGATACAAAGAACAAGATAAAGTATTTGTACCACATTAGTAAGGAACTAAATTTACAGTCTCAGATCTAACCCTACTTTCCATATACTAAGTATGAATAGTGTGTGACTGACTTCAATGGGGATAGGATCTAGCCCCGATTTATAAAGGTGCTCTAGACAGAATAGCCTTTCCAAAAAGCCACCATAATAAGCCATGCATTCACAATGAAATATAGTCCCTACTATGTTAACATGAGGATCCAGAAAATACTCAGTGCTGTAATCTAAGAGCAGTTGTATTGTATCAGGATTAACTGCACCAGCAACAATACAAGTCAATGGTTCACAAATTTTTCCATGCCATGACCTCATCTTACAACAACAACAAAAACCCATGTTTCAGGCCCCACCTCCATAGTGTTGGGACTACTTATGAAGAAAGGGAGGATGGTCGTGACCCCTAGGTTGAGAAGCCATGCTCTAGAACATTATGTAATTTGCAAACTCTCCAAATGCAGGCTGTGATCTACAAGCCTTTCTTCCCACTCTAAGATGTTCTGTGTAGAAAGGAAAATAAAGTAGAGAAACAATAAAGGCAATGGCACAGCCCTTGAAAGAGTTCTGTGCTAAGAAATTAGTATTTTTCTTTATTTGTGGTAACTGCGTTATATACAAGACTACAGGAAAGAACAATTTCATAAGAGTAAGGAACAAAAAGTACTAACCCAGGGCACAACAGAGCTGTCAGCAAAACATTTGTCTTCCACTTTTCACCTCGAAATGCTGAGGAATAAGTAAGAATCATTACTATAGTTTCAAACGTAACACCTTTTATAAATATTTTGCAGTATGACAGCAAGGAGCAGGTCTGATATCTGAGACATCAGCTCCAACTTGAATTACATATCATGCCTGGCAATTCTGAATGTAACATGCTACATCATACAAAATAAGTAATGGTACTTACTTTTATACATTCTAGCAGATACATAACCAGCAGGAGTTCCCAGCAAGACCCACAGTACAACTGCACAAGTCATCAAAGCTCCTCGGTTGGCAGGAGAAAGAAAGCCAAGGCAAGCTAGAACTAAAGATGTGAAAAGAAAGAATAAGCCATTTGTCAACACATTTTATTAGCAAATTGTAGAACGTACACCATAGCTCACATGTTTATCCAGTTCACTGAGACGGCATATGTGTATGTTAACATACGCACACAAACCAACTAGTCATAAGTGCACACCACTCTGGGCATAACTCTGAACCAAATGCTTGGATATTTTCACCTCATACTCAAAAGGCAAAGATTTTTGTGGCTAAAAGGCTTCAAGAGAGGCATAGGTTGAAGTCTCTGCTCCTCCAACAACTATGCCATGAGATTTCAGCTTGGAAATCAGCTTTCAAAAGCTTAAAGAATAATGCTTCTGTAAGAGCACATTTATTGCAACCATAATAGTTTAATACATGCCATAAGAGTCGTCCAAGAAAAATAGGACCAGAGTAGTAAAAGGCAGTGATTTAAGTTTTAAAAAGGTAGTTATAAGAAGCATGAAGATAACAGGACCGGATCTTCAAGTACTGATTTAGAAACGTCAAACTCCAGACAAAGGCTATCACAGCTCCCATGATGGACAATGCTTATCCTCAGGAACAAGGTGGACCATCTGGAAAACAAGGTCCCCATATTTAAAAAGGAAAAAAAAAAGGGGGGTGGGGTAAGTTGGAGTTCTTGAACAAACTGCAAGGGAAACCCCCAAGTTGAAAGGCAGTTATTCAATTACAGACTCTGCAACTAGTGGTATGTGAAATTTTTGTATTTGGAAATAGACTCCAAGAGCTGTCATGGATTTGGAAGGACCAATTTATGAAGGCACAAAAAGGTAAGTTATTATACTTACATTTAAACACATTAGGAACAGAGAAAAGGACGCTGAACTACAACTCGGAAAAGTAATGCTCTGTGTGAAATGTTAGTCAGCTAGGAATGAAGTGAGTTGGGGTGAACGTTTTCATAATCTGATCTCTAACCAAGAAAAGAACTGATGAAGTGGAAAGATAAAGTTGCCATTTTCACTGTTAAAAATAATTGACCAAGTTTTTAAACTCTAAAACAGAAGGCCAACAGAATGTTAGAAACCCAGAATTATAATCCTATCTTACATTATTGATTTATTTGTTTTGCCAACCTATATATGAGTACCCTACTCGGGCTAGTCAAAGACTATTGAGATTTTGTTGATGTGATTTTTTTAAAATTTAAAATATTGAATACAAAAGTTATTCCTCTCCCCATAAGATTTTCATTTCTACTTTTAATGAACAATCAACAAGGCAGAAAAATCTTCACTACCACTGTCTAGACTTTATGAAGTCTTATCTTCTAACAGCAAGTTTTCCTTGTTGTTTATTGATAATGGTCTTTGCAGAACAGCTACATAATCAGCCTTCAGGCAACTGGCAAGTCTATGCTCTATGGGAGTCAAAGGCTACAGAACTGATGGTTGCTTGTTCACGCTCAGCGCCACACAGGAATCTTTATTAAAATTAAAGCTTAAAAACAAGCCAGAAGGGAAAGCCAACATCTTACAGTATGCTGTTAAATATGGCAAGAATATATTTTAGAGGAGGATCAAGGACAAATGTATACTGACTCTTCTGCTAAACAACCTACACTAAAAGGGAAAACAGGCTACCCTTTTTCCTGCATAAGATGTTTATAGCTAACAGCGAGTACTGAAGGTCAGTCTGAATTTGCTACCATTTTATCTGGACTTCTATCTGTATTTACTGTAGTTCTCTGGTCTGAAACAATTTAATCAAAGACAATTTGTTTTTTGCTTGGCATAAAGATATACGGAAGATAATGTTTTGCTGGTACGTACAATTTAGAACAAATGATTTAATACAAAGTGCTACAAAAATATATAAACCTCAGTATGTTCCAATATTTTACTGTGCAGTAACAAAGGGAGTTGTAAAAGATTTATATGAAACAATGAAATATACTAATTAGTAGATTACAATGTTATTGTTGTATCTAGGTGTTTGTACCAAGCTCAAGTTACATGAGCACTGTCTCAGTGCCATTTTATTGGCACATACTCAAGTTTTTATTTCGGAATGGCTGTTGACTGCTGTATCAAATTTATCAGAAAAAATGTGTTCCGAAAAATGTTAGAGCTTTGATTAAACATCTTTGAACTTACCTTACTGGGGTCCAGGTATTATTGGACCATGATGAGTAAGTGTGGTCTTCTAGTATATTTTTAACTTTTAAAAGGGGATTTGGACTAGGGCTACTTCACTTCTATAGATCTAGAGCATGTGAATTAGCCCTAATAGGGAGATGCTGCAATAATGCTCAAAACACTACTATTTGCAATAGTGTTATTACAGTGATCTGGGTCATTACTATAAGCAAGTTATTTTTCTTTTCTTAAATAAAGTAAAAAGGATAGACAGCGATGCCAGAAATCATTTATTGTTTCTTACAATTACACTAACAGAGTGTAATTTTAATAAACCTAATGATACTTACATAGAGTAATAAATGTCATAATGAAAATTTGCGTTCCTTGACCCAAGAAGACAGATAACAGCATTCCCTTCCTTGGAGGTCTAAATACATCTCCATGAACCAACTTCCAACCAAATTCCTCTTGAGCATCTTCCTGCATAATAGCAACATCTTTATTAAATATACATAATTCAGCAGTGAATATAAGCGAGATGTGAAACGTGCTTTCAAAGTTTGATTAACTTTCAGTTTGGTTCCAAAGACAGACTAATTGCATTGATTCATCACTCACTGATTTTACTGTCCCTTCATGGTTTTCTGGAAGAAATAGGCAAGATTTAGGATGAAACTACTTGCCTTTGAGAGTGGCAGAGAAACAATGTAATTAGCAAAGATCCTCATAAGGTCAATGTGAATGTAAAGCAAAACAAAGCATTCCGTTTCATTTAACCTGGAATACAGCAGTTCACATTGGTTTAAATATTTATCTTCTCGCTTGTCTCAAACCATATCAGTCTCAGTAACTATAACAGTAAGGAATGACAGGATTTTTGCTTTACTTTGTAAGTGCAAATTTGGGCTCCCTCTGCTCCAAATATCTTCCCTGTTAATTCTTGAGTTGAGACCATAGTGTTCTTCACCATGTAGCTGTCATGTTGCTAAATAAACTAACGTAGTCTCTGAGTCTTAGGGAATATCAATCTGGAGGAACTAAGCAGCAGCCAACTTGCTCGGGGTATTACTGATCGCCATATTTGGGGTCGGGAAGGAATTTTCCTCCAGGGTAGATTGGCTGAGCCTCTGGAGGTTTTTCGCCTTCCTCCGCAGCATGGGGCAGGGATCACTAGCAGGAGGGTCTCAGCCGATTGAAGTCACTAAAACACAGGATTGGGGACTTCAACGGTAGAGTCCAGGGAAGGGTCTTGCGGCCTGCAGCATGCAGGGGGTCAGACCAGATGATCATAATGGTCCCTTCTGACCTTAATGTCTATGAGTCTATGAGTCTGAAAAAACTGGTGGTTTCCAACAAACGTGGCCCATGCTGAAATACCTGTGCCCCATTCAGTCAAAGACTGCTGGGTTCCCTACCCATCCTCCAGCCTAACTGGAAGCAGTAAATATTTCCCTGGGGTGTTTGATACCAAAATCAAACATTCACAGAAAAGAGGTGGGAAGGAAGGGAAACAGAACTGCATGACAACGCACAACAGCTTAGCTAGTGACATAGACGTCTCTTCATTTCCTCTGAAACATTTTATCATCTTCCCAGTGTGAGGAGCTTTGTGTCCACCTTGTTGATAAATTACTCTCAAGAGCTGAGGGTATGCTAGAAGTGGGATTTTTCTTTTTTTAATGTGTTTAGAAAACAGTTTTACAGCAAGTGTTGTGTCAGCAGGGAAACAGAAACCATAGATCCAGAGTTAGGGAACATGATTATAAAGGTACAACATGGATGAAACGCTTCCAGACTCAGTATCATAATAAATTCTCCTCCAGGACAGAAGTCTTCTAGTTGCTCTTTTCCCAAAAAGTACAGTGCACTTTGCTGTGGGAGTCCACATAAATCTGGTTCTCATTTCCAAAAGCAGGAAGCTTCTATTATCCTTACTAAACCTTTTTTCATAAACCAGTAAGTAAACAAAGCATTGGTTTAAAAGGTTGTTGCCTGAAACAAATGCTTATTTTTAATTTAGTTCAACTGAAAAATAAATCTTGCATCTGAAGAAGTGAGGTTCTTACCCACGAAAGCTTATGCTTCCAATACTTCTGTTAGTCTTAAAGGTGCCACAGGACCCTCTGTTGCTTTTGAAAAATAAATATCCCTTTTTCAGGATGGACTTCCTAAATGCATGCCTTCTATTCCAATGCAACAGGGGATGAGGCAATCACCTTCTATTGGCACATTTGGAAAGGTTTAACCAGTGAAAGTACATGAGTTAGATTTCCCATGAGAAATTAGTCAGCAAAAATACTTTCCTTGGAAAACAGAGCAGGTTCTGGTCCCATCACCAACTTTGCTCTGAAAGTTGATTCATAATCTGTGCTGTATGTCTGAAAAAAATCAAATCAAGCTGGGCAGCCTGAGCCCTTGATTTGTCTTATGTGAACCAGAGCACTCACTCCTCACTCAATGGAGTTGGATTTTTAGTAAGCCTAGGGGTGGGTCTCAGAGGCCAGGCTCCAGCCCAAGCCAAAAGTGTCTGCACTGATATTTTGAGCCCCACAAGCCCAAGTCAATTGACCCAGGCTCAGACTTGCTTTCACAGGTTTTTTATTGCAGTGTAGATGTACCCTAAAATACACCTCTACCCCGATTTAATGCAACCCGATACAACACAAATTCGGATATAATGCGGTAAAGCAGTGCTCCGGGGGGGGGCGAGGCTGCGCACTCCAGTGGATCAAAGCAAGTTCGATATAACGCGGTAAGATTTTTTGGCTCCCGAGGACAGCGTTATATCGAGGTAGAGGACTTAGAGCCAGGACTGCATTGGACTTAGAGCCACACTGACTATGAGAAGGTTCAACTGTTGTTTTCAATACAACTCCACTAGAATGGGAGTTCCATCTGCTTATGCCAGAGCTAAACCTGGTCCCACCATCTAGCTGAAACTGCAGTTAGACCACGATTGATAAAAAAAAAAATATCAATGTCCTACTGCAAGCTTGGTATTTCAAACCTGTAAAACAAGTAGGTTTGAAACATGCAATGTTTAGGCCTTAAAATGAAGAGGTTTACATCTACAACTGATGATTACTAGAAAACAATTCTCTAAATTATAGTTTTATGTCCATGAACCTCATGCTTTAGATTTAAAGTGTAGAAGTAGTCCTTTCCCCATCCAGTTCACAAATCAAATAAACCTGTTAATAAAATATTTCATTAAGATTACGATAGGACTTCAGAGAGCATGTTTATTTGCATTTTAAAAAAAAGGAACAAAGTTGCACCAAATTCACTTCAGGTTGATAAATTTAACCAGTGAGAGAAGCAGAATGATTTTGGTTTTTACCATTACAATGGACTCTCAGAAACCTACGTATAACAGTATAGAAATTCTCAGCTTGCCTTTGTAGCCATCACTTGACATATTACAGATTTACTTGTTAGTGTCTCTCACAAGGCATCCAAGTATGTGCACAGGCACTCAACATTAAGTTCTCTGAAATATCTAAATAGCACTCACACCTCACCTTTGCTTACCCCTAAAGTTTGTCCTTCCACATTAAAAGTTTGTCAAATCGAGGTGGAAAACTGAGCCTCTTAATCATATCTACAACAAATACTCCCTTCTTTAGAGAATCTGAAATTTTAGTAAGGCCATTTATTACTCCCAAAGAGCTGATATGTCTACATATTACTTATAGTGACCCCCCAGACTGCATTCAAAACTGTAGTTAATAGATTTTTTTCCTTCATAGAAAATGAGATAATCTAAAAACCATAAGAGTTCTACTCACAGAGGAGTCAATTTGGTTGTATCTTGCAATATCTTTATGCAGAGTCCTCAGTATGATCATAGCCACCATGCCAGATAAGAAGAGAACAATTACGAGTGAATTCATTATGCTGTAGATAAAGAAAAAATCAAAGTTTCTATCTGCTTTTTCAGACTTCAGCATATGCACTGCAATAGTCATAATATGTGCACATCTGAAGTCTGAAGCACATTTTTGGATATCAAGTTTTTGTGTAAGTCATTCTGTCAGGTATTTTAATGTTTTCCTACACAGAAAAAATAAATTATAATATGACATACTACTATATAACAAATAGGAAAGCCCCTGCAAAGCCATTCTGCCGAAGAGCAGAGAAGACTAGAGAATCTCAAGCCAACTAGTTTTAACCAAATGGATTTTATATATATGAAATAATCAAATGTAATTCCAGTAAACAAATTAGTTACATATTAACTATCAGATTAATTATTTCATGTTTTATATTGCTTTTTTAGCATTTATGTACAGCACAGCATTTTCCTCTTTACTGTACAAATTATACATTAATTCATAAACAATAGCTCTTTTGGTACATTCTTTAGCATAAAAAAAAATCTCACTGACTATTTTTTGTATTTAACAGTAGCAGCTAATATTAAAAACAAAACTTTACCAAATAAAGATCTGTACATCAGAGTAAACCAGATGGTAATAGTAAGAAAACTGATGGGCAGTCACCTTCCAAAAGCTCTGCAGAACAAGATGATAAAGTAACTTCCATGTTTTTACTTTGCTTTTGGATACTAATGGCACATTCCTTTGGTGACATTCAATACTTTAGTCGCTCTCAAGAGATCCAAGACTGATCAAAGTTACTTCATGTATTGAAACAAGGAAGTTCATTTGCTTGGAAACTAACAGACTTCATTTTACATGTAAGAGTTACGTATCTTGAAAACTGCAGGACAAGATCTTTGTGCTTCACAGCAAGATTTATTCGCTCCATAAATTAAATTTTTTACCTAAACCACTGAATGTTGGTATGTGGCATGGACTCCAAAATGTAGTCCCATCTGGAAGCCCACTTGATATCATTTTCCTATAAACAAATTGAAACAAAACGATTAAACAAAAATTTGGCTTTGGAGGAGTAAAGGTTTTGATGCCACTTCCTAAAATTAGTGAGTATGCATAATCTACTTGACTCCAATCTTCATCTTAGAGACAGGTCTTTTCCCTGCCTTATACTCTTCAATCTCTTCTTCTGACTTCTTTATTTTATGACTTTGTCCTTCTCTGTAACTTACTTTATAATGTCCATTGCCTGTAATTTTTGATTTATGTGTAATGTTTTTGGGCAAAGTTTATATTGATCAGTGTTCTTCAGAATAAAATTATACAACAAGATTGAACTCACCTCTTCATGTGAGTTCATCAAGCTACTCTGTGAAGTTACCATCCCACAATTTGGTAAATAGATCATGATTCGCTGGATCAGGTTTTCAGAAAACTGTGTGCAATTTACTATTTGAGCATCCAATTGAACTTTTGTATGTGCTGTATGCAAACAGCAAGTGCACAAATGTTTATTTTTGCACATGCACAGGTCTAAAAGCCCGACCCTTCAAAATGGGTCAAGATGTCAGTCTATCATGGCGTCATTACCAAAAGTCAGCTACTGTAGAACAGAGAGCAGATTTCTGTCTCCTCAGTGTGCAGACTGCAAGATCAGACTGACAAAACAGTGGCCAAACTAAAACAATGCAGGTGCAATAACAAATCATGAAGCCATTACTATTTAAGAAATGGGCTTAGTTTACTTTTGAAAAGTACGTGTCCTGGATCCATAAGACAGCCACTATTGACTTTACTGGTTTATTAATTTAAATTTTAAATAAACAACAGCCTTTTCTCCTTAGAAAAATGGATTCTGACTATATCTAAAGTAAAGCTTTAACGACAGCAAACTGCAGATAGTCAATCTGAAGTGTACCTGATATTTAAGATGTAAATAGTGACATCTGCTGGAAATATCTGAACTAGCAGGAATTATCGACTTGCTGAAAGAACAGATGTCCCACATGCATAACGCATTTTGTAAATTACTGAACAACACTGACATTACAATTTGCAATTTATCCTCAAGATTTAAACACATGTTAATAGACAGGAGGCTCATGCATGTAGTAAAATCAGCAAGTCTAAGGATAGCTCAAGGGAAAAGTCCAAGGCTCTATATTCTATTACCTCAAAGACATAGGTTCGAGTCAACTTCAGATGGGTGGCTAATGAAAGCGGTTATCATATGACAGCTGTATGGCTGCCTTTTCAAAATGAACTAGTGCTCTCAGTCCAATTCCTAGTAGACAGGTGTCTTACATCATAAAAACAAACCATAGTTGCCACTTTTTAGGGTAGGCTGAACAGAGGCACCAATTTTTGAAGCAACAGGGAAACTGAACTATCCTCACACCCATAAGAGGTTACTTTTCAGGTTAGGGTAAAAGCACATTCACAAGTACGATTTACTACTTACTGCCTGTGATGTATTAGGTGAAATAAGGACTCTGTTTTCAAAGTCACTTATCAAGTAGTTAATTTAGTGCTTGCAAGTGTCTGGGTAAAATTATAACGAAGGCACTTTCAAATCAGATGGACTGCAACTCAGTTGACAAGAACTAAAAAAATATGCTTGCTATAAACTGATTAATTAAAGCAGGTAAACTATAAAATCAAAAATGTCTCCAAGAAAGTTTATATATAAATATATTCTCTCCAATATGAGGGTTGCTTAAGTTAGCGATCCACTATGAACAGTGACTATGTAGAAGAGTTACATGAACCAATAGCTCTGTTCCCTGTGTTTAGAGCTAGATTTGCCAACTTTAATGCCAAATCTAAATTTTAATTTTACTCCTATTAACACTGAAGATCCAATGAAGCTACATATGAGTGACCTGGATTCCATTTCCTTCTTAACCATCAGAAAGACAGTTACAGTTGCAGATTAAAATTTGAGAACAGGTGGATTGCTCTGTTGTAACTGAAGGCATAATTTAACCTGGAATATTTTCAATACTGATGACGCATGATCAAAGAAAAGCCCTGCATAGTTTTCAAACTGAGAGTTGGTAGTTAAAGCCATCTTTTTACTTGTAAACAGAAAAATTTGCTTCTGGAAGTCATTTTCACAGTGCTCTCCTACTGCATTCTGAACTTTGGGACTGGACGTTTAATATTTTTAGCTACAGAACTGCTTACGTTCCCAAGTTGTTCCTCAGACACTTTAATATTCATAAAACTGTATTAAAACAGTGGAAACATTTATACTGAATAAATGCATAACTGCCAGAAAGAACCTGGATCCAAACAATTTAGGAGATTTGTTCCAAAACATTAATATACTTACTTCAAATTTCACAGAATAAGTGTAGATCAAATCCAGTTTGTTCGTGAATTTAGCAGGAATCTCCATAGGGGGACCTCCACAATTTAAATTGTTTTTATCTGTATGTTTGTAGCTAGCAAGACAGAAATTTTAAATAAGATTCATAGCTGCTGGATTGGGTAGAGAATTTCACAATTATTTAAAAGTAATTAAGACTAATATGTGAAACATTTGGCCATCTAACTTTTTGTATCTTTTCCCACCATTTTACAATTTCTTTATTGAGAACAGGCCTTCCTGTTCCTTCTATCAAAATGGACTTCACCTCTGAACATGTGAAGGGTTTGGTTTGAGGATTTAGAACAAGGGTGGGCAAACTATGTGGCCTGAAGGCCACATCGGGGTATGGAAATTGTATGGCGGGCCATGAATGCTCACGAAATTGGTGGTACAGATGCAGGAGGGCTCCAGCTGGGGGTGAGGACTTTGGGGTGGGGCCAGAAATGAGAAGTTCAGGGCGCGGAAGGGGGCTCCGGGCGGGGGTGCGGGCTCTGGGGTGGGGCTGGGACCGGGACCGAGGGCGGGAGGGGGCTCCAGGCTAGGACCGAGGGGTTCAGAGGGCGGGAGGGGGCTCTAGGCTGGGGCAGAAGGTTGGGGTGCTGGGGATTGGGGTACAAGGGAGGGGTGTGAGGGCTCCAGCTGGGGGTGCTGGCGCTGGGTTGGGGCCAGGGATAAGGAGTTGGGGGTACAAGAGGGGGCTCTGGGTTGGGATCAAGGGGTTCGGAGGACATGAGGAGGGGAGCTGAGGGACGGATCAAAAGGTCTAACGGGCCGGATGTGGTCCGCAGGCCATAGTTTGCCCATCCCGGCTTTAGAAAGTTAGAGCAAACATGGTTCAGCCATTTCTGATTATGAGGATAATAGGAAAACATATCTCCCCATTATTGAACATTCTTGCCACAGCCCTGTAGCCAAAACTGACATGAAGAGAAAGCTGAAGTACACCAGAGAAATTGCCTTCATTGAACAGTGGCCTTTGAATGTTCTAATGAGTCAGTTTTATTACCACTAAACATAAGAATGGCCATAAAGGATCAGACCAATGGTCCATCTAGCCCACTATCCTGTCTTCCAATAGTGGCCAATGTCAGAGGCTTCAAAGGAAATGAACAGAATAGGGAAATCATCAACTGATCCATCCCCTATCATCCAGTCCCAGCATCTGGCAGTCAGAGGCCTAGGGAAACCCAAGGCATAGGGTTGCATCCCTGACCATCTTGGATAATAGCCATTGATGGACCTATCCTCCATGAACGTATTTAAATTCTTTTTTGGACCCAATTATAGTTTTAGCCTTCACAACATCCCATGGCAATGAGTTCCACAGGGTGACTGTGTGTCGTATGAAGAAGTACTTCCTTTTGTTTTAAACCTGTTGACTATTAATTTAATTGGATGACCCCTGGTTCTTGTGTTCTGTGAAGAAGTAAATAACACTTCCCCATACATTTTCTCCACACCATTCATTTTTACTTTAAGAAGTAAAGTAAGGAAGATGCATCAATGTATTCAAAGATTTACAATAGTCAACAGATCACAGACATTTCTTCAGAAAGACTGAAATTGGTTTATTTCAACTGTAATTTCTAGTTTCCCTACGCATGGTTGAAGACACTGAAGCATATTAAAATGGCATGTACTAGTAATTACCTTTTTGGATCCAGTCTTGCCATTACCAGTCTTGCTCCAGGCCAGCTTTCATCTTTCCCGCTATGGTACATGATCGTAATGTCAACATGGTTGAAGAGATAGAAAGTGTCCCACTTGTGAAACTGAGACTGCAAAATATTACATGTTTGAAAAACATTTCCAGTAGAGAGGTAATACTGTGGTCAAAGATCCAAGTACTCCAAAATAAAAGAATGCTGGGGGCGAGTGGGGGAGACACAGAAGGGGTGGAGGAATGAGGAATATTTTCTATATATTCTTAAAATAGACATTAGAAAGGTAACAAATCTACAAAAAGCAAAGAAAATAAAGGTAAAGAATAAACTTTGCATTCCACAAGGCTTAAGCAGTCTACATCAGCCTTGCAAGGTCATCATAAGACACTCCAGTCCAAATTTAAAAGTCTGCTCACTCTTTATTATCTCCATGTAACACACAGTAACTGCAGCTCTTTGTCCCGCCTCTAGTGGCTAGAGCAGAGGTCCCCAAACTGTGGGGTGTGTCCCCCAGAGGGCACAGAGGAAGCTTGGGGAGGAAAGAGGGGTGCGCAGTGGGGCCCAGGCCAGCCCCCACAGGGGGTGGGGAGAGAACACCACCCAGCCCCTTCCCAGGCCCCCAGCTCTGCTCCAGTCCTGGCTCCCAGCCCCACTCCAGCCTTGGTGCAGCTCCGCACATGGCCCCAGGCCTGGCTGTCGGCCCTCACTATAGCCAGGTTGCAACTCCACTCTCACCCCCAGGCTCAGCCCCCGGCCACGGCTCAGTCCCTAGCCCCGCTCCTGGCCCCAGACCTATCCCCAGCCCCCTTACCCCTGCCCGCGTCACCTTCTCCCCACAAGCCACAGCCCTGCTCCCAGCCACGCTGGGATGCAGACAGGGCGGGGGCTGTGACCCTCAAAAGTTTGGGGACCACTGGGCTAGAGAATAGACATGTGAGTACTATCTCTAACCTAACACATGTGGTTCTTCAGCTGAATAGTCTATTACTCCTGGGAGAATTCTGCATCACTGCGCTTGTGCAGAATTCATGGCCCCTGCAGATTTTGCTTCCCCGCAGAAAAATGACTTCTGACAGGAAAGCAAAGGGAAGCCGCAAAAGCGGTCATGCGCCCTCTGCCCAGTAATGCAGGCAGGTTGGTTTGGGCACCCAGAGCAGCCAATAGAGACATAAATCACCGCCGGGCGGGGGGGAGAGGGGGTAGTCATGCATGTGAGAGAGAGAGAGAGAGAGAGAGACAGAGACACTCTGTCCCTCTCATTCGCTATTGTGGCACACACAGCGTGGAGGGGCAGGGCTTTGGGCTGTTTCTGAAGAAGTAAGCGTGGGGCAGGCTCTGTTCCCTCAGACAGAGCAAAATGTAGTAGCCTGCCTGCTTAGTTAGTTGTTCTTAGTGAATTCCCCCAGGAGTATAAAACAGTTGTAAAAATGTTAAGGCTCCTTTACTCTGCTAGAGTGATGTAAGGGAGCCTTATTGTAAAGAACAGTATGGCCTTATAAATGCTTAGTGACTAAATGCTTTAGTGATTAGAACTGGTCTAAATTTTTGGACTGAAAAAATTTCCTATCAAAATGTGCTCCATGAACTGTTTACTACTGACCTTTCTAGAAATGATCAGTAGCCAGTATAAATTGTGAGTTTGACTCCCCAGCCCTCACTTGCTCTTCAGTTGCCTATGATGTAACACTGAGTATATGGCTGCATATATTTGTTGACTAATAACTAGAAGTAAAGGGTCAATACTAGCTACATTACTATTAGACAAAAGGGGGTTGGTGATTTCCTCCAATGCTCCCCACTCCCATTCTCCATCCATTGTATTGTAGTTTAAATTACCAAAATATTTTAGATCTATTTTTCAATTCCCGCAGATGACCAATCCAGAGGTGATGTTAAATTTACACTAGCAAACTTTCTGACCAATCACTACGGGTGCATTTCCACTGGCAATAGCAAGGATGGAAGCTGCAGTGCATATCAAAACACCTAATTTTGTAGCCATAGTTAGACACTGGTAATAACAATGCAGCTACTTTTTAAAAAAAAAAAAACATACTGAGTCCTCTATTCTATTGCTCCTGGAGCTGCAATGGTGATAAATGACAACAAGGAAGTTTACTACTCTGAAACTTATGTAGACAAAGCCTAACATAACTAAGTCTGATTGAACTTTCCTTTCTACTTCCATCCCACATTTTTTCCCAAAAGAGATTTGTTTGCTAATAGCTTGTCCCAGAAAGTGTTAGTGAAACTAACAGTTAGCCTGTTTCAAAACGCCTTCAGAAAACACTTCCATCTCATTCTAACCCCCTTCCCCAGTATTTCAATTATTCTGAGTAATGTGCCTTGCACCCAGAAACATTACCTGAATTTTCAAGTAAAAATGCCCTCTTTCCCTCATGCTTTGCTGCATAGATTAATCTGTCCTTGTTCTGAAAGCACTTAGATCAGTATTCTTCAGGATTCCAGCAAAGGTAACACTGGGGAGTCCTAGTGTTGAAATATCTGATCCTCTAAGATCCAGTAACTCTGGAGTCTTTTCCTTCCCCAAGATCAAGATCCATGCATTATTGGCATAGTGCTAGCTTTTTGCTACAATTCTCTCCAGTAACATATGTATTTAGTCACTGGTTTGTTTTCTTTGGCATTTTGTGCAGTTTAAATATTCTAAGTTAAGGGTTTTGGAGGCACTGAAAAATTAAATAGCTGCAGCAAGCATGGGGGATATGCAGTAGCCCTGTCGGCATGTTGTATTATCCCTCTTTAAAATAATTTTTTTTTTTTTAAAGCAGCAATAATTGCTTCTGAATTTAGGTAGGATGGAATATGTATTTTAGTGTGTTTTTAAAAGATACTGAAAGATGCATAGCATTTTACCACCTTTGCAATTTAAACTTATATGCATAACTACTGCGTTTTTCCTTGCCCAGTTGCTTCTGGTCACAATGGCAGTTACTTCTCTGGCACAATGGCATATAAATATATTTAATCCATTCATCTATACACAGACACATTACCAGGCTAGGATATCCACTGCTGCAGAAGCACTGTACAGCACAGCTAGTGCTTTATCCAAACATGTACACTTTATAAATAGGCTTGTACTACATACTGTTCTCTCTGGGAAAATCATTTGGTACCTGTGTATCAAAACCCAGAGAAGTTTAAGCTTTGGAGTTTTCAGCTTGCTGTCTTTGATTCAGTCAATATGCATTTACCAGCCAATTGTTAGATCTATTACTGTACAAATTTAATCCATAAAATATTGTCCTATTAATGTATTCGTGTATGAACCTTGGTATCATAACAGCATTACTATGATATTAAGTTTACAATATTCCCCTACACTACCCTGGAGGAATTCTATGCCACTGCGCGGGCGCAGAATTCATGTCACCCGCAGATTGCTTTGCTTCCCTGGAGAAAAGTTACTTCTGAGGGGAAGCAAAGGGAAGCTGCAAGAGCGGTCTCTCGCCTCTCCCCAGCAGCCGGCACAGACATAAATCAGTGTGGAGTGAGGGGTACTGTGCATGCATCCGGGGGACACGTCAATCACTGCCGGGGGGACAGGGCTGGGCGTGTATGCATGCAAGGAGAGAGAAAGAGAGAGACACAGACAGACAGACACTGTCCCTCTAGCTCGGTATTGTGACATGCCCAGCATGGAGGGGCAGGGCTTTAGGATGTTTGGAGGTAGGTGTGAGGCAGGCTTTGTCCCCTCAGGCAGAGCATAATGTACTCCTGGGGGAATTCTGCACGACTGCGCATAATTAATGAGCCACACGTATTTTTAGTTTTTTGTGCAGAAAAAAGCGTCTGCTAGAATGTTGCTGCAGTTCTGCCTTTTGGCGACCAAAGGGTGCTGTGGCGCTAGAACAGAGCAGCAGCTCCCAGACAGCTAGGGACGAGAAAGAGCATGCAGAGCCTTCTTCGCAGCGGGCCTGGTCAGGAGAGAACTATGAGGGGGACAGACAGCATTGGGCTGCTGGGGGATCAGACAGGGGCTCATTAAGGGCTAGTGGGGGAGGACATACTGAGGCAGGGGCTGAATGGGATTGGAGGCGCAGGACCACAGGTGGGAAGGAGGTGCAGGGCCACATGAGCAGAGGGGAAGAGGGTGCAGCACTACAACGGGAAGGAGGATGGCTGAGTGGGGGCACAGACACATGGGGACACAGGGAGGGGATGCAGGACTACATAGGAACAGGGGAGTGGCTGAGTAGGAGGAACAGAGACACATGGGGATTGGGGGTGGGGGTGCTGCAGGGACACATGAGGACAGGGCAGATGTGCCTGACTGAATGGAAGAGGCTAGGGGGGTCAGCCACAGTCTGCATGGAGAAAGCTCCCTACAGTCCCTTCCCACCCCACAAAAAACACCCCACTGTTCCCCACCCATACCCAATAACCCTCCAAGTTCAAACCCAGGCTCCTTCCAAGCAATTACTTCCCTCTTCCTCAGCTCCTCCGCTACCCCTGACTCCACCAATCCTTTGCACTGCTTCTGAGGGGTGCAGGAAATACAGTTTTGTATTGTAGTTTAAATGAATTATTGCTCAGGGTTCTGTATTAATATGCCTACTAAGGCATCTATTTGTCAAAACACATTTTCTGAATCTTTTCTATGAATTGTTACAGAAATACTTGTTGACAGATATTTTGAAATAAATTACCAAAAATAATTGAAACTGGTGTGATTATATTGTGTTATTTTGACAAATAAAATATGCAGAATTTTAAAATATTGTACACAGAATTTTTAATTTTTTGTTGCAAAATTGGGGGGAGGAGGGGCACAAAATTCCCCCAGGAGTAATAATGTAGCAGCCTGCCTGCTTAGTTGTTTCCATTGGTGTTAATGAATCTCCTCAGAAGCATAAAACAGGTGTAAAAGTTTTAAAGCTCCTTTACCCTGCCAGAGTGGTGTAAAGGAGACATTATTTTTCACAATGCGGCCTTATAAATGCTTATGGTACTTTAGTGATTAGAACTGGTCTAAATTTTTGGACTGAAAATTTTTTCTGTCAAAATGTACTCCATGAACTGTTTACTACTGACCTTTCTGGAGCTAGTCAGTAGCCAATATAAACTCTGGGTTTGATACCCCAGCCCTCACTTACTCTTCAGTTGCCTATGATGTAACACTGAGTATATGGCTGCATATATTTGTTAACTAATAACTAGAAATAAAGGCTTAAACCTAGCTACATTATTATTATTAGACAAAGGGGGTTTGGGGATTTCCTCCAACGCTTCCCACTCCCATTCTCCATCCATTGTATGGTAGTTTAAATAAATTCCCAGATTTTTGCAGAATTTTAAAATATTGTGCACAGAATTTTTTTTGGCATTAATTCCACCAGGAGTACTAAACACACTTGCTGCTAACAATTATTTTCTCCATCAAAGCAGTGTTTGACAAGTATTTCCACAACTGTGAATAAACTACATATTTAACTGCCATTTTTGAGGATTACACATTTGTCGAACACATCAGTACCCATTTCTTGGCGTTTGCTGGAAGGTTTCATTCCTAGTGATATCTTGCAATAAGCTGCATGCAGCACAAGCCCCATTAAAGTCAGTGGGGTTCTGCATGGATGCAGGGATTTGCCTGCATGGAGCAGGATCTAGGCTCAGGTTTCAACACACTACTGTTTCTGAGTTAGGGAGGTGGCAGAGAGAATGTTTTTCCACCCTTACAGAACTTGAAAATCTGCACAGGACTTTGCCCAAGCTATTAAAAATTCCCCTTGGCCGGAGCCTAAACATGAAGTTTCATCCCAAAATGTATTTCAGAAAGTTTAAACCCAGGCTACACCAGGAAGTTATGTATGAAGCAATTTTGCACCCTTAACTATATTAACAAGGAGTCCGGTGGCACCTTAAAGACTAACAGATTTATTTGGGCATAAGCTTTCGTGGGTAAAAAACCTCACTTCTAAAAACCCACGAAAGCTTATGTCCAAATAAATCTGTTAGTCTTTAAGGTGCCACCGGACTCCTTGTTGTTTTTGTAGATACAGACTAACCCGGCTACCCCCGATACTTAACTATAGTGTTTACTACCAACTGCAGCACAACCACATAATGTATAAAAATGAGGAACGTTTGATTACATATTGGTGTGCTTACCTTTGTCGATGCACATACTGTAGATCTTATTTAACTATATTTGTGTTTTGTATATCAAGCCTGTTTTACACTCTGTAAGCACACAGTTATTTATTAAAAACAAAAAACCATGACAAAGACTAACAAGGACATGACCCCAACACCACAGCTTTGTAGCTAGCCCCATATCTGGCCATATTAAAGAAATAAGCTCTCACCACTTACATCAATAATGCAAGCATCTTTAACTCTGCCATCTGTAGTAATAAAACATCCTATTGGAAATCCCGGATTACAGTATTTGTGTTCATCTTCCACTTGATAACACCACGTTACAGGCATATTATCAATAATCCTAGGTAAAGAAATTTTAAACAGGCAACTCCTTAGTAAGAAATGTTATCTAATTATTCCGTTATTTTTAAGTTACATTTCATATGCAAATAAAAACAACAGGGTTTTAGTTTGGTCTCAAAGAATAATATATTACAGGACAATTACTGGATAGAAGAAAGATAAAAGTGTCACCTCTCAGAACAACTCATTACATTATGTTAATTTTCATTTAGCTGTTCATAGTTCAAAACAGGATGTCTGAACTCACCAGTGATGTTGATAATTCAATTGCATTCCTTTCTTCAAAAAAGCCAGTTTATTTTTGTCATCACTTTTTTCTGGGTCATATGATTTTGTACAAGCTACCTTGCATGTTTCCGGTTTGTTAAATGTAAACTGTTACCAAAACATACAAAAAGAGCAATTTTAAAATTTTGTTCCCAAAGTACCTTTTTAAAAAGCCATTATTTTTCAATCAAAGTTTATTTTTCATCTAGATCCTAGCCTATCCCACTAAAAAGAATTCTTGAAACCAATGGTTTCACATCAGCAGTTTCAACTCAGTTTGAGAACCAATGCTTATGTACAACTTATGCAAAATATTTCATCTGTACATTCCAAAAAGCACATAAATCTCTGCAATTAGAATAATCCAAGTAAACAACTATTTTAAATGTTAACCATAAGGTTTTTAAAAATAATCCGCTTGCAAATTGATAAAGTATTGCACCAGTAAAGAGAACAATCACATTAGCTTTACTTAGCACGGTGCATCATGAAATTACTCGTTACCAACAATGCCCCTTTTGTATAGTATGTTTTAATTTCAGCTGCTATAGAGCATGACAAACTATGAGGCAATGCTGGCAAATTGCAGCAGCATGGTGGACATTTCCTGCTGAAGCACACTTTTCCATTAAGGAAGTGTTTTCACACATTTATATTTCTAATCTGGTTTTACAGTGTGGTTAGAATTTATAGCTGTTAGTTAACACATGTTACAACACAATTAAAAATCCTAGGTTATACAAGCCCTAAGAGTGAGTGCAAGTTATTGCTCACAAGTATTCTTGTGGGCTATTTTTATATTGCCACATCACACCAATAGCTCTACCAAATTGTGTGTGCAAAGGTAACTATACTGAGGACCAAACTAACTTCCATTCTATGTTACCCAAAATTTTGCACATATGCGTACTTGAATAATCTCTGTAAAATATACCATTAAATACTCTTGGAAAAAGCATTAGCAGGTTAGGATGGAATTCTCAATTCCCATGCACTAAGTTAACAATGACCAAGATACTGCTTTATAGTGACAGTACAAAATCCATAGTTGTTATCTCCTTGCTTTCTATCATCTGAATATTATTGAAGGAGAGATTTTTTTAAGTGTGTTAAGACTGCAACTATCAAGTGTAACCACAATCACTTTGGATGGCTAGAATAACCTTATATGGTGATGATGCTATTCTTTCTCCAAACAGGATTTGTCCAAGATTTTCCGAAGGCCTTTTTTCTATCTCATCTTGACAGAAGTCAAAACTGAAAAAAATTAGAGTCTTTAATGTGAATACATTTTAGGCTGAAATTTACAGTTACAAAATAAATTAATTTGTTAAGCTATAGCTTTGATACAGGAGTTTTCATGGGGTTTTTTTTTTTAAACCAACAATGCTTAACATACCATTGAAAGTCTGACCCCAAATGGAGACAGATTAGGTACAATTCACTGCAAAAAGTAACTTTTTTAATCAGTCACCAACGCACTCCATAGTTCCAGCAATATTGTTTAAAATAAATACTGTAAGATAGTAAAAGTGCCGTTTTCAGACAGCAACTGAAGTAAGATAAGTTCCAGACTAAAAGTAGTAAGAAAATCATACAAAGCGCTATTGGCATGACATAATGCCAAATGAAGAACGATTTAAAAAAAATAGATAAATAAAAAGATTCCTTAAAGATAGAAAATAATTAACATGGCAAGTGTATTTTCTGAGGGACAAATCTGATGGCTTTTATACCAGTATGCAAAAGAGATCCATTCACCTGTCCAGAAGTCCCCCTTTACTTGAAATACCTGAAGGTAGGGAAATATAACTATTCATGATCTCAGTGTGTGGGCATAAGCTATCAATTTCTGCAGCATTTAATGCAACACTTGTAATGTTGTTTTACTGAGCAAGCCTCCAGTATATCTGCAGCTATTCATTGCTTTTCCAAGGAAGAGCAGAGTACAGTTTACAGGAGTATCACTTGTTATTCCCCAGTGTGTTCAGCAGTAAAATTTAAGAATCACACAAATTTCACACTTCTACTTGGCAAAGCTACAAGCAACAGCAAAGGCAGGCAGTAACATTCTTCACAGGAAAGAACCAAAAAAATCCCCCCAAAAAACTAAAAAACAGAGGTTGGGGGCATAACAGATAATGAAGACCTCCTTCCTCTTCATAGTAACCAGGAGGCACTGGGAGAAGAGAGACAGAAAGCTCTAGTCTTACAGCAGATAGCTGATAAATTTGAAATTCGCCCCCAGTTTATAGCAGGACCCAGGGACAAAACCCCAATAGAAAACCGTAAGACTTCCCCTCTTTCCAAATAGTGTAGGGGTTGAATTACTTAGCAGGACATAGCTAGTGAACCCCTATAACTCCACCAATTGTCATCTTCCATACCTATCTGAGTAGCAGGCTTACTCCTCCAGCTAGCAAGTGTCTGACAGTTCTTTCAAACTGTATGTATATGTATCAAGTTATAAATCATATTACTTTAGTTTATATAAAAATAAAGGTGAGGCTAGAAAACATGCTTTCAAACACACTAGAATTGTACTGTAATGTACTTACGCATCATATTCATAAGGTAGAACTGATTCTACTGAGTCCAGTCTATTCACAAATAGCTCAATTTTTGACTAAAAGAATGAAAAAGTATATAAGTAACATACACTGTAATACAAGAAAGACAACAGGGCTTTCACCCATGTGAGAAGTATCTTAAACTAGTTAAACCCATTCCAAGTTTAGAAAGGCTCATTTTTTATCCTTTACATTGTGTGTGCAGTGCTAGGAAGACTCACATTAAAGACCTTGACTAGACTAAAAATCTTTGCACCTGTTTTCCAGTAGTACCACAATAGTAGCTAGCACTAGCACTTGTGTAAACATCAGTGCAGACAAAATTCAGGTTTTTAAAACACTGGTTAAAAGCGCTCTAGCGCTAACTACATTAGCACTTACCAGGCTGCTAGCACAGCACAGCTGCACCACTGACTGAAAGACAGGTATCAGGTTTTCTAGTAGACACACACCTACACAGGTAGACTGCCCACTTTGCAGAACTGAGCAGGAAGTTCTCACATTTTTATGGCACCACATCACAAAAGAAACGGATAATTTTTCAGCACCAATGGTCTCTAATGACAGCAGAAACCAGCGTGCTGTTTGAAGGGCTCAATGGCAATAAGATACAACGTCATAATGCACAAGCAGTCTTGCCCCTCTGCCAAGTTTCCATAGGTGACAAGTTTGAAGCAAAAGGATTTCTGGGCACCTAACAAATGGTTAGAAACATTTTAAAAAAAAGTTTATCATGCACACAAATGTGTGGATAACACCTAGTTTTAAAATGTTCCCAGAAACTTTGCTTTGTAACTTTTAACTTGGAAATGCTTTCAGAGTTACAGTTTGCACCAGATACACTAAGAACATAAGAACAGTGATACTGAATCAGACCAATGGTCCATCTAGCCACTATCCTGTCTTCCACAGTGGCCAATGTTAGAGGCTTAAAAGGGAATGAACAGTACAGGGCAATTATCAAGTGATCCATCCCCTGCGGCCCAGTCCCAGCTTCTAGCAGTTTGAGGCTTAGAGCATGGTGTGCATCCCTGATCATCTTGGGTAATAGCTATGAATTTATCTAATTCATTTTGAACCCAGTTATACTTTTGGCCTTCACACCATACCTTGGCAATGAGTTCCCCGGATTGACTGTGTGTTGTGTAAACAAGTACTTCCTTTCTTTTGTTTTAAACCTGCTGCCTATACATTTCAGTGGGTGACCCCTGGTTCTTCTGTTCCATGAAGGGGTAAATAACACTTCCTTATTCACTTTCTCTACATCATTCATGATTTTATAGACTTCTATCCTATTCCCCCTTAGTCATCTAAGATGAACAGTCCCAGTCTTTCTAATTTCTCCTCCTATGGAAGCTGTTACATGCTCAATCTCTTTTCTTGCCTTTCTCTATACCTTTTCCAATTTTAATACATCTTTTTTGAGATGGGGTGACCAGAACTGCATGCAGTGTTCAAAGTGTGGGCATATCATGGATTTATCTTATTAGCTAACCCTTCCCTAATGGTTCATAACATTCTTATCTGTTTTTTGACTGCTGCTGCACAATGATTAGATGTTTTCAGAGAACTATCCACACTAACTTCAAGATATTTTTCCATGATAACAACTAATTTAGCCCTCATGGTTTTCTATGTGCAATACGCTATTCAAAGAAAAGCTGTATTGTATGACAGATCCACTGTTCCTCTGGGAAGCAGCTTGATCTCACCTAGCACCTGGCCAGGGTTGACAGGCAGGTTCAACGTCTTATCTGCACCAGAGATGCTAAAAGCCATGGGATGTATCCCTGTCCTAAACCCCACCACAGGAAAGAGAGAACTGGATGCGAAACGGGTGGGGCTCTCTCCTCCCACCAGAGCCACTTGCTGCCCCATGAAGGGACTGCCCCAAGGATCCCTAAGTTTGACCACTGAGAAAGGGTCATCACTTCCCCATACACATACCCATATGGGCCCTGCTCCATACCCAGCTGGGCATCCCCTACAACCCTCCCACCCACCCACACATACCCCAGGCACAGGGCCCTACTCTTTAGTCACCAGGAGGCCACCTACAAATCCTCCCATCCCATCCACACAGGACCCTGCTCCGTACCCAACTAGGCGCCCCCTACAACACCCCCCCCCATACCTCTATGGGCCCTACTCCGCACGCAGCCGAGGGCCGCCCTACAAGCCCCCTTCCTCCCAGCCCTTCGCAGGGTGCATCAAACCAGGGGCCCCCACCCAGGGCTCCCCAGCGTCCCCCGACAAGCGGTGCCCGCCCCCAGGCGCGCTGAGCCCAGGCCCCGGCCCACGCAGGGCTCCCCGCGGGCCGCTCTCACCTGGCAGCCCTCGCTCGCCTTGTCGGGCTCGCAGAAGCTGACGGGGGCCAGGCCGGGCAGGTAGAAGGCGGCGCAGAGGGGAGCCGAGCAGCCCAGCAGCAGGATCCCGGCAGCCAGCAGCCTCATCGTCCCGCCTGCTGGGAAGGGAGGAAAGCCCGAGCCGGGACCCGACGAAGCTGCACCCAGCTCCAGTGCAGGGGCCGAGCTCAGCGCCTGGCGGGGCGGGGCGGGGCGGCGTCACAATCGCGCTACCCGGCGCCTGCGCGCCTCGGCCTCCCGCCACGGCACCACATGATGAAGCCCCGGGCGCCATCTTGAGTGCGGGCAGCGCAACCCTTGCGCGCGACCTTGTGCCTGAGGTGGAAGAAGGAACAATGGCCCCGCCCCCACGTTATGACGCCAAGCGCCTCCTCAGGTGGATGCCTGACACCTTCCTCCAATCTAGGGGCTGGATTCCAAAGGCAGTGGCCGTAGGCTCTGTCTGTGTCCCCCATACGCTGACCTTCCACCACCCAGCCCAAAGAATGGCCTCGGCACAGTCCTGGCAACCCCAGGGCACCATCCTCTCTCACCTTTGCCCTCGCATCCCCACAGTCCTACAGCACCATCTCCTCAGCTCTGGCCTCTCATCCCCATGGCCCTACGGCACCATCCCCTCAGTTCTTCCCTCGCGTCCCCACACGGTCTTACAGCACCATCCCCTCAGCTCTGCCCTCACGTCCCCATGGCTCTACGGCACCGTCCCCTCAGTTCTTCCCTCGCGTCCCCACACGGTCTTACAGGACCATCCCCTCAGCTCTGCCCTCACGTCCCCATGGCCTTACAGCATCATCCCCTCATAACTGTCCTCACAGCACCATCCCCTCAGCTCTGCCCTCACATCCCCATGGCCCTACGGCACCGTCCCCTCAGTTCTTCCCTTGCATCCTCACACGGTCTTACAGCACCATCCCCTCAGCTCTGCCCTCACGTCCCCATGGCTCTACGGCACCGTCCCCTCAGTTCTTCCCTCGCGTCCCCACACGGTCTTACAGGACCATCCCCTCAGCTCTGCCCTCACGTCCCCATGGCCTTACAGCATCATCCCCTCATAACTGTCCTCACAGCACCATCCCCTCAGCTCTGCCCTCACATCCCCATGGCCCTACGGCACCGTCCCCTCAGTTCTTCCCTCGCATCCTCACACGGTCTTACAGCACCATCCCCTCAGCTCTGCCCTCACGTCCCCATGGCTCTACGGCACCGTCCCCTCAGTTCTTCCCTCGCGTCCCCACACGGTCTTACAGGACCATCCCCTCAGCTCTGCCCTCACGTCCCCATGGCCTTACAGCACCATCCCCTCATAACTGTCCTCACAGCACCATCTCCTCAGCTCTGGCCTCTCATCCCCATGGCCCTACGGCACCGTCCCCTCAGTTCTTCCCTCGCGTCCCCACACGGTCTTACAGGACCATCCCCTCAGCTCTGCCCTCAGGTCCCCAGGGCCTTACAGCATCATCCCCTCAGCTCTGCCCTCACGTCCCCATGGCCTTACAGCACCATCCCCTCAGCTCTGGCCTCTCATCCCCATGGCTCTACGGCACCGTCCCCTCAGTTCTTCCCTCGCGTCCCCACACGGTCTTACAGGACCATCCCCTCAGCTCTGCCCTCACGTCCCCATGGCCTTATAGCAACATCCCCTCATAACTGTCCTCACAGCACCATCTCCTCACCTCTGCCCTCGCATCCCCATGGCCCTACGGCACCGTCCCCTCAGTTCTTCCCTCGCATCCTCACACGGTCTTTTACAGGACCATCCCCTCAGCTCTGCCCTCGCGGCCCCATGGCCCTATAGCACTGTCCTTTCAGTTCTGCTCTTGCATCCCCATGTCCTCATAGCACCATCCCCTCAGCTCTGCCCTCACGTCCGCACAGCCTTACAGCACCACCCCCTCATAACTGTCCTCACAGCACCATCTCCTCGGCTCTGCCCTCGTGTCCCTGCAACCATACAGCATGATCCCCTCACCACCACGCTGTGTCCCCTGACTGTATAGCACTAACTCATTGTGTGACTTTGAGCAAATCACTTAACCTCTATACCTTATTTCCACCCCTTCCCCATCTGTAAAATGAGGCTAACAATATGATTTACCTCAGAGGCTGTTGTGCAGCTTCATGAATTAAGGTCTGTGATGCAATTTAAGATTCGTGGATGGAGGAGCTGTAGAAGTACAGAGCATTGTTATTAATTATATTAGTCAATTAATGTATTATTATTACTAAACCAATTTTATTCTCATGACTCGAGAGGGTTGTTTTGTTTTATTTTGTTTTAAGCTCTCTTTTCTGCCATTTCTTTGCTTCTCCTCGTGTAAAGAGTTACTTTCACACTGGAGAAAATTTAATGAGAAGCTTAATCACAAAAATAATAAATTGCCAGTAATTTCTGAAATCCCATCTACTATTACTGAAACATTTGCATTTGAATAGGGACTTTTTCCCATCATAATTCAGCTTCACCTTGAACCTGCACTATAATCATCATCCTGCATTTATGAAATCATAGAACGTTGCCATAGAAATTATGTCACAAATTCATCATTATGACTTCCCCTGCAGGAGCAATTCAAGCTGAAGATCAGCTGTAAGAGTTACCTTTTTACAAGCTCTGGTATAAAGATATTTTAATATTTTGAAAAGATATAGAACTGAGATTAACCATCATAGGAAATTATTCCTACATGTCGTAAGTATCAGATACAAGATTACCCCTATAAATTGCAGATGCCATAAAATATGATCAAGAGACTTTATGGAGGATGATTTTCAAAATCAGCTCCCAATCTCTGAAAAGTTTCCATAAAAACAGACCATTAGCTAAAAAAAAAAAAAAAAAATCATTCAAAGTCCCAAACACAGAAACAGTATTGCAATTGCGAAGTTACAGACAACATATTCCAGTTAGGAAGGCTCATCCGTCAAAATGCTGAAAGGGATGGGTACATTGTCCTGCACATTGCTGTGATAACCTGATAAGTAGTTAGCTACCGTGGGAAGAAAAATTCACAGAGTGAACTTTAAGGTAAATAATTTATACTTAAAATATTTTAGAATTTTCCAGTAGGCTAAAAGCCTGTTTCTCCTACTTCTCAAAAAATGATCGGTGTTATATTTCTAATGAGAACCATTAAAATACTTTTACAATGCGGAAAACCTTAAAACAAATAATATTTATGCTATCAGGAAAGAACTCTGCTAGTAAGTTTATTGTTATCCTTCTTAATTATTGAAAATAATCCACGTTGGACAAAAGAGCTGTCTCTCTCACAGTTAAAGCTGAGAAAATCTTTCAAAAAGAAATCAAAAACATTGATTAGTAGTCCAGTGCTTGAGTTCATCAGTTCCAGGGAAACAAGCAAATGTTTAACATAACTTTGGGCCAACTTGGATAAATTTTGCAGATGCTTGTGTGTCTGTCTGTATGCGCACGCAAACACTGGCATATGTGTATAAACGTTGCTGATGCTTGTGTGTGTGTGTGTGTGTGTGTGCGTGCGCGCAGGTGTGTGTGCACTGTCTCAGTGTGGGTGAAAACATCCAGATAACTTTGGAATGGCACATTCTGAATTGGGACTGGTCATGTGGCAAAAATGGGGCAAGAAAAATCATAGCTGTGATATATGCAAGCCTCCCTTTCCTAAGACTTTTAAGCCCCCTGATCCTGAAATCTGTTCCATCTAGATGGACCCCTACCCTACACCCATGCAGAGCCCTGTTGAAGTGCTATATGCGAGGGTTTCCCCATGCAGCTCAAGTTGCAGGATCAGGGCCTCAGTGATGGAGCCATGACAACTTTTCCCATTCCAAGAGTATGTACAACAGCACATCTTGGGTGTCAGAGCCCCTTGCTGGGTATGAGTAAAGAATGGGCTCTACTGGTCTGTGCTCTGGGCCCCAGTTCCTGGAGTCATATGATAATGTCAGAATCTCAGTTTTCATCAACAAAAGTAAGTTTCCAGTTCTCACAAAGAAAAGCTTGAAACCTGACCTGAGCATGACTGTCGCAGTGACAACTGCCTGGGTCTTCAGATAGCCTGTAACACTAGCTCCAAAAGGGGCAAACGGCCCCCATCTGAATGGGGTGTCCCACCAACACCTCCCTTCTCTCCCAAACTGAGAGACTCCTGCTGCTACTCCTTGGGAAAAATAGGCACCATGCTCCTTCCTCTGCTTCTCTGGGCAGGGAGGAGGGCCTTCTGCCATCGCCACACTAAAGAGGTGTGATCACAGCATGAGGACTAAGCCACAGAGTGCCCCATATTGTGCTGTTCATAGGTCCCCAGATTGCCTTAATCCCATCCTGCCCCTGACTCTTCCATCACTAAACCCTTGGTAAGAGTGAAACTGGATTAATAGGGCACCTTATTTACCCCTTTCCAGCACCAACACCATCATTCCTTAACTCCTGGCTTTCCAATAAGCTAAAAGGTTAAAGTGCCTGAATTGTTTTACAGTGCAGAATCCCTATTAAACGTGACAACATCTTAATCTTAGTCATAATCAGTTGACCATTATTGTCCTGTTGAAATGTGTGTATCATCATAGTATATGAAGTTATGAGGTTTTGCTACATGTTTGTTACTGACACATGTTGTGAGTCTGGGGAACATCCACAGTCTAATCAAGGGGTGGCCAAATTTATTGGCCCCCCGAGCTACATATGACAATCTTCAGAAATTCGAGAGCCGGGGCATACTTACCAAGGGCCGGGGTTGTGGTTGTGGGAGGTGCCTGACGGGGTTTGGGGCTTCAGCCCCGCTCCTGCTGAAGCCCCAAGCCCTGGCAGGTGCGCCCCGCTGGGCTGAAGCCCCAAGACCTCCCTCCCCACTGGGCAGATGCCCCTACTGCACCATCCCGCTGCAAGGCAGAGGTCCTGAGCTTCCCACTCCCACAATGTAGAGCTTTGTTGGGAAAACTACCCCCAGCCAGGCTGAGCTCCCCAGGTGAAATCAGTCACTACATGGCATCACTGCTCCTCTGGCTGCTAGTTCAGGGCTGCCACCTGCTGTGAGTGTGTCTGAGTGCTGGGGTGGGAGACTAGTTTGGATTTTAGTATAGTTGTGTAATCTGCACCTTGAGTCCTGTACCCCTGTGTGGTGAGGGGAAATCCTGGCACCAGAAGCAACCTGATTCCTGCATGAATAGGATGCCTGCCAGCAGAGATCATCAGCCCCTCTGCAGTGATTGAGGAGTTCAGAGCCATCTCTGAACCTGAGGATCCATTGCCGAGTTGTGAGTGTCAGTTAGCTAGTTAGGGAGATTGTTTGGGAGACCCCTTATTCCCTCAACTGTGTCCTCAAGCCAGCAGGAAAGAGTTTGGGGATTTTATTACCTGCGGCCTATTAAATCTGCATAGGCACTTACCACCTTATCCCACTTGAGAGTCTTTTGGGTTGTACTGAACGCAGTCAGCCACATTGCTAACTTCTGCACAGAAGATAGCGTGGTCACCGGTCATCAAGGGCCCCTACAAAGTACACATACCAACGGGACACTAATTGCATTTGCTGTATCAGGTCACTGGGGAAATTCATGGTATTATCAGCATGGGCACCAGTGACCCTAAGAATAGTGTTTTACCTTATGTAATATTTATTTCCTGGTTAATATAATTACTGTGCTAAATATATTGTATATGTCTGTATTATTTTTTGGAAGTCTCCAACTATCTGGCAAGAAAGTGGGGGTTACCCTGTGATTAGAATTTTCCTCCCAAGCTGCGCTGGTGACCCTGCCAGGAGGGAGCAAGAGGGGTGGAAACAGCACAAAATACATTTTTATGGGAAGAAAAAGAAGTTACACCCTGCCAAGTGGGTGGCAGGATCCAGAAAAACCCAGGGCTGTCCATCAAAACCTGTAAGGAGATTGTAAGGAACCTATGAAACTGCGTTAACGAGAACTTGGATAGAATCACAGAATCAAAACAACGTGGAATCCAGCACTGTAAAAAAAAAAAATCCATGCTATACAAAAAAAATAAAGTCATTCAACAGCAGAAAATGAAGCTTGAAATAGCATACTTGAAACCTACGTGCGTGAATTTTGTACTGTGTGGGAAGTGTCAAAGACACATGTACACACACAGAACAAGAATGCATATATATGCATTTTCGCCCTTCTTCGCCACTGTAAATTAACTGACCATTGTTTAGAGACTCAGCCTGCTACTACTAGTGCGGTTCCCACACCCCTCCATGTTCAGTACACAATTTAAGCATGTCTAAAAGGCATTTTACAACTGGAAAATGCTCATCCAAAAAACTAAGAAACAACATGCTGACACCAAAGTTAAGAGCTAGTCAGTTCCCTAATGACTTCTATGAATCAGGCGGTATGATGTTCTGCAAGTGCTGTCATCATAAAAATAGACTGGATCCGAAAAGATACCTGCAACCATCATCTAATGTCAAAAACCCATCTGAAGAATCATGCCACATATGACAAGAATCATCGAGGTTCTCACTCTCTACAGAGAACAATTGCAGACAGTATGAAATCTGCAGATGCCAGATGTGAGTTTGTAGAAGATTTTGTTGCAGTCTGTGCTGAGGCTGATATCCCATTGGAAAAAATGAAGAAGCTTCGACCTTTCCTCTTAAAACACTGCAGGTGGAGGGGAGGGGGGAGCATTGCCTGAAAATGAAGCAACTCTATAGCAGATTCACCTGCTGCATGTTTATCAGGAGCACATGGTGGCAGTGCTGGCAAAATCCATGGGAGAAAGATTTCAATGGTGATCGACAAGACAACAGATATCCAAGAGTACACTGTGCTATTGTTAAAGGTAATTGTTTTTCTTTTACTATAATGAGATCCATAAATAGATGCTTTTTTATAACGTGTGCATTGGCCTTTAGAAAAACATTTGTTGTACTTAGAAAAGAATAACCATTTATACTATTTAAAGTACAGATACTTTAAGAAAAACATTTAAGATGCTGTAACCCCTTAAAATAGCCTTAACACACACAAAAAGCACCACATTGGGATTTTAGAGCTATTCTATAAAATGCTTGTTAATAATTTTATCAAACATTTCATATTTCATATGCATTAGGACATTTCATTGTGTATTGCAATGCACCTGTAATATTATGCCTGTACAATATAAAAAAAAAACTTTTAACATGAAATGATACTATAGTGATTTTGAAGCTGGATTTTTCTTCCATTACTGAATTTTAAGTTTGTTTAATGAAATCCTCCCATAACAAACAAGTAGAAAAATGATGGCAATAGACTATATATTATAGTCAGGAGTTGAAGATCAGTGCTATTTGACTGATGTCATATTCATGAAGAACGGCAACCGTTCCACATTCTTACAGACTGTTCTGGAGTCAATGATAGGAACTAGCTCAGCCTCAATGATGTTTGGGCAGTCGGAACTGACAATGCAGCATACTGCAGCAAAGCATACAGAGAAGCACTGAAATGTGTCATACCCAGCCGTGCACGTGACATGTCTATGTCACATAATCAATCTGATAGGTGAAACATGGCAGCATTTTCACTTCTTTAGCGATGTGGCATCTTTTGTTACTTGGATGAAATCTGCCTTGTTCAAAAAGCCAGCCAGAAAGCGAAGATGGGTTGCTTTTCTTAGAAGATGTGCACACCACAAAGGTCCCCCCTGAAGCAGTACATACAAGATGGAATAGCTGGTTTCAGGCAGTAAAATATCATGCAGAGCACCCTGATCTCTACCAGGACTTTTCTGAAAAAGAGAAGTATTCACCACAGGCTGTGACAAACCCTTTGACATTACTTAGCAATCAGGAAAAATCAGACTTACTGAAACTTAATACAACTTTCATATCTGAAGCTTCCCCCAAACTGATAACAGCTCTGACCATCTTTGAGGGTACCCACCACCCTACAGCCGTCTCAGATTTCAATATTATGGAAGACCTGGGGTTTCTGGAACAACCAAAACCTGTGGGTTTGGTGAAGAAACTCTTGGACAGACTTTTGGATGACTTTTCTCTAAGAGAGAAGAGAAATACCCTGGACAATCTGCATGAAGAATATCAACTTACTTTTATCAAATTCTCCAAACATTGGGATGTCCATTCAGCAAAAGACATGTATCGACTGATCCATTTGTTTCATCCCAAGCAGACTCCAGTTATGCAACAACAATCTGATCAGAACTGCTCACCCCTCACTAGACCTGTGTGAACAACAGCTGGTGTTTCTGCACAGCACTCAGAATGAGCCCATCCCAGATCTACTGGATCTTTCTACTTACTGGAAAGTTATGAAGGGACAAGTACCTAAAGTAATAGAGGTTGCCCGACCTTACATCTTCTTCCTTGTCCTCTCTTGTAGACACTGAGAGAAGCTTTAGTAAATATTAAAATCTACTTACAGACACGAGGGAATCACTTTCTGAGGAAAACACTAAAAATCTAACATAATGTATCACAATGGAGATGTCTGCCAGAGATGGCAAAAATGGCATTTAAGTTTGTCAGTGTATAATGCTGCTCAGAAATAAACTCTTGATCTGATAGTTTGAAATGTATTTAATCAAATTTGAAATTAATTTAAGCATTCCTTCAGAATATAGGAAGCTTGAAAGTACTGAGTTTAATTTAAAATGGCAGCAATGACTGCTGGAAGGATGAATTATTTTATGTTTAGTAAATTTTTTTATGTTTTAATTATTCAAATATTAATTCAGTTAAAGGGACACTGTAAGAGGCTCTTACTTCTGTGGATTTCTTGTGTTACTGTTCAGCAATGTCAGTTTGGTCATATTACCGAGTGCTACTTTAAAAAGTGATTTAAGATGTGCTACTTTTACCATATACAGTATTTCTGCAGAATGTTTTATTTAAATTGGAGGATTTTTTATTTCTTTGTAAAATCAGTTTTTCCCATTGAAATCCAATTCTGTACATTTCTATACATTTATAGTAAGGCTACTTAATTGTTGTCAGTGTATCAACAATTTTGATTTAAAAAAACAAAGATGAAATTATTATTTTTAAAAACGGAAACAAATCAGAAAATAATAAATCTGAAAATCCACAATAATAAAACGGATTTCATAGGGCCCTAAAGGAGGACACCGGGTGGATAGGGGGGTGCTACATGTAGCTATGCTCTCCCTCCAACACACTCCAGCCCCATTCCCCTTCACTGCTCACCTCATCATAATGCTGTTCTCCTGCAACCCCCTCTGCACATTTCTAGAATACCCATGCGCTATGGCATTGAAGGTAGGGAGAGCTTTGCTGAAGAGTCTCCTATAGGTACAAGCCTCTATTTTTCCAATACCAAGTCAGCTAGGCTTAGTGGTGTAATAGAAACCCTCCAACAACTTTTTTAAAGCTTTCTTAGCTTCACACAGTGTATACCTCTGTGCATAGTGGAAGATTCTGACTAGAGTATTTATACCTCTGACTTAACGCTCAGCATTTCATCTCCTTAACAAGTGCCAATGTTTTACAAAACTGTCCTATATTCTCGCTCTGATAAAATAGTTTCAAATCAAATATGTTTTTGTTCCTCTTAGTTCTGACAACATGGCCCCCTTTTTCTAGTGAGCGCTGAGTACAATGTAGATTTAGAATTCTGAACCCTTTGGAAACTACAGAGGAGATTATATCCTTTAGAATGTCCTCTAAAACCCAGGTCATCAGTAGAGTGGTCCAAACCCCATAAAACAGATCTCCTAAAGGGACTTCTCCCCATTCCTCCAGAATAAGCTCCACTTTCACACCAATCCTGTTACCTTTGGTGCCTTTAGAGCAATGGTTCTCAAACTTTTGTACTGGTGACCCCTTTCACATACCAAGCCTCTGAGTGCGACCCCCCCCCTTATAACTTAAAAACACTTTAAAATATATGTAACACAATTATAAATGCTGGAGGCAATGCAGGGTTTGAGATGGAGGCTGACAGCTCACAACCCCACCCTCACAACCCCCTGTTTGAGATCCTCTGCTTTAGAGGAATCCAGCCATCTGTACCTTCCACCTGGCTCAGTGGAAGGAGGGGAGGTTTTGGCCCACATTTACAGAGTGATGGGCTACCTGGCAAAAGATGCTGCCTCCTTCAGGGTATCTTCTATAGGAGATAAAACATGTGCTTCTGCCCCCATCGCTGTAGTATTAACATGTTTCCCCTACCTCTCAAATACCCTTTCAGGATTTGGGAGAGGCCTCCAGACCTAGTGTCAGCCTCTTCTGAAGGAGGGGGATAAAGGTGGTGACTTACAGCTCAGCCCTACTCCTCCAGAGAGCTGAGTAAGGGTACATCTACACTACAGGGGGGAGTCAATTTAAGATACGCAAATTCAGCTACGTGAATAGCATAGCTGAATTCGACGTATTGCAGCCGACTTACCCCATTGTGAGGACGGCGGCAAAATCAACTTCTGCGGCTTTTTGTCGGCGGCGCTTACTACCACCTCCGCTGGTGGAGTTAGAGCGCCGATTCGGGGATCGATTGTCGCGTCCCAACGGGACGCGATAAATCGATCCCCGAGAGGTCGATTTCTACCCGCCGATTCAGGCTGGTAGTATAGACCTAGCCTAAGGGAGTTGCCTGTTCTTTTTAAACGCTGCTACTGGTAATTTTCCCACATAGCATTTGGATAGCACAGTATTAACAAGGCCTTCCTGCAGATACCTCTGTAAAGGACTAATGATGCAAGAGTGGCCATGACATTCCACTTCAAGGAAAGTTTTTGTCAGATTTCAAATGTTGTTTTCATCATCAGCCTCTAATAAATTGTCATTTCTTTACAGAAATACATGGGATGGCAAGTTTAATTTGTAATTAAGTTCTAGCAAGGCATGAAGGATACTATAGGCTCTTAAGAACTTTTTGTTATTTAAATCAACTGTAGATTGAAGCAACGGGGGAGGAACAAGAGAAAGCACAGTGTGATGTTATCTTCTGTACACACTGCAGCAATTTCAAGAACAAAATGACAGCCATCTCTGCTCACAGGCAAGAGTTCTTTAGAAATTTAAAGGTACAGTACACAAAACAAGGTCACTACAGTTTCACAGATCTGCAAGACACAAGAACAACTATCATTACACAAGAGGTTCAAGATATATAGCTCTTTGCCTATCACCTGTCTTTCCTTGGACATGGTATTTAGACTAGTGAATTATAATTAATGGCCAGAAACATGGTTTGGCTATTTACCACCTCCCCCCTTTAAGTGTTGCACAGTATTCACATGCGTTTTTGCTGATTATTAAATGTGTTTATTCTTTACTCTCCCCCCCTCATTCCCCAACCATTAGCTGCAAGATCAGATATAAGGGAGAATGTCTTTCATTAATTAATGAGATCTTAGTTGATTAAAACTGCTACTGTTTCTACATTTACTGATAAGGTAGAAGGAATGCACACATCACACACACAGGGCCACATCTTGGCAACACACCCAAGTGTCTGTGCAACCAGCACATACCTAGCTACGGGGTCATTGCAACACAAATCCTCCCAGCTCAGAGCACAATGACATGTGAAGCCAGCCAGATATGAGCAGGACAATTGTTACTTTAGTTTGTCTCAGGAGCAACTTGTGTGCTGTTTTGCAGGCATTTAGATGGTTAGGCATGGCTTCATATGCCCCTAGTGGAGCCCTGGGTGTCTCAGGTACCGCATGCTGGGTGATAACATAAGAGGACTGTGTGCTCGTAAATCTAACCTGGCTCTTTATAAAAAGAACTATTTACTGAGGTGCTCCAACTGCAGCTAGGCTAGCATTCAAATCATGTGCCTCCAGACTGGCTTTCTAGAGTGCCTCCCCCAAACATTTTTCCTCCTGCAATCTGTGCACCTCCCTCCAAATTCCATGCAGGTTGCTGCACTGGGAAGCAAGGCCCTCTTTTCCTTTCAACTATTCCCTTTCTAATGGATTTGCATCACCCACAGCATAATGCTTGCATCTCTTACTGTGCTATGCTAGGAAACCATCTTTACCCTGCATTGCACTTACTGGGGCTCACAATCCACAGGCTCAGTTCACCACTGCCCTCAGGAGCGCCGTCAGCTTTTTTGCTGCCCTAGGCGGCAGAAGGTCCTGCCCCCGAAATACTGCCCCCGACAGAGGTGGCGGAAGGTCCCGCCCCCGAAATACCGCCGACAACCGGAGCGGCCAAAGATCCAGCTGCCACGGTCGCCGCCCCCCAAATGTTAGCGCCCTAGGCGACCGCCTAGGTCACCTAACGGGTTGCGCCGGCCCTGACTGCCCTGCACCTTGCATAGTCTTTTGCACCAGGGCAAAGTGAGCCTGAAACACTGCCATTCTGAAGTGGTGGCATTTTACAGCCACGTTACACTGGTGTGTGCAGCTGCACAAGGTACAGGGAATGGTGAATCAGGCCTCACTGTTTGTATTCTGTATCCTCATTTCCCTCTCCCTGCACCTGTGGAGCCATGGGCAGAGCCCAGCTCTTAGTTCTAGCTCTCAAGCTGGACATGCAATTTCTCCCCCTGCTCCCGCAGGTTTTCTAGCCTGCCTTTTTTTTCTTTTGTAATTAAGAAAGAAAAGAGGCTGCAGCACAGTCAGTCCTGGTCAGCTGTATTTTGTTTCCTAGAGATCATATAAGCAGTAACAGAAACTTTCACAATCGGAGTTTAAGGTCTAAAACAGTCTGGTAGCATAATTGATTCTTTGATATTTCATAATATACATTGTTTGCTTGATATTAGCAGTACTGATATATTATACGTGTTTAAATGGACAAAGTTTATAGGCATTTGAAGAAAATTCTGATAAATGTATTAAATGGCCATGTAATGTAGGGCCCAAATTTAACGTGCCATGACATGGTTACACGCATCTGCACTCATTCATAGTGACTTGGATTCTGAATATCTATTTTAGCATATCTAATACCCATTTAAAAACAAAAATCCATGGGTCTGAAGCCAACACAAAAGATGCCCCACTAAATTTTGGGAGTTGGTCCTGAGTGAGGACTGCAAATCAGTCTGCAACCCATACAGAAAAACTGTTGTAAAAACAGCTCATTTCATAGGACATCTATAAAGCCTCATTTTGTTCTCTCAGGCTTCTGCTGACTATGTACACGTGTGCTCTATTAACAAACACTAAGGCTTTGCCAAATGGAAATCCATGAAAGGGAGACATTTGGTTTCATATTTCTAAGAGAGCAGTCTGGCAAACAGGAAAGATTTGATAGCAATTAGGTCCCAGTAGCTGTAGTTATTTACTACTTGTAGGTCTGATATGTTACAGCTGTATGAAGTGGGAGGACACAAGTAACAAACAATAATTAAATAATTAGAAAACATAGAAAATCTTTTACAATTCTTACTTTAATAATTAGATACTTTCAGATGAGAAGTCTATGCTAGCAGTTTCTCATTTAGCCCACCGCAGCACAACTCATTAAGGGAAAGAGCAGAGGGAACTTCAGAGTCATTCAGAGCACAAAGTAGAGGAAAATTAAAAGGCCAGCTCTACAAGCCCCATGGCAAGATTCTGAAGTAGGTTCTAATTAGATAACTACCAGCTTGCGATTTTCTAACCTGGACATTTCTAATCAGAGAGTAAAGAGAATTATATACAATATTCAGAAATGATCATTTAAAGTTCTTAATGATGTGGAGTGCTGGAAGTTATCTTGCCTGCTAATATGGTAATACATATGCTGTGCTATAGAGAGCAGTTGTCTCATTTGCACTGCAGGTTGTGCAACACTATGTAGAACTATTCTATTCTCTCTCCCTTTGTAAAAATCCACTTTATTGTAGGAACTGGAATCAAACCATGTACTGACATTAAGGTTCCTACCCTCTTAAATTCAGGTGATCAGATATAAGCTAATCTTATATACTTTAAGGCCAGATGAAACTATCATGATCATCTACTCTGACCTCCTGCACATTGCAGGCCACAGAACCTCACCCACCGACTCCTGAAATAGACCCATACCCTCTGGCTAAGTTCCTGAAGTCCTCAAATTATGATTTAAAGTCTTCAAATTACAGAGCATCCACCAGTAATCTGATCGTACTCCCCAAGCCAGGTTACCAACATCGTGACATCACTGCTATACACCGCCATCTTCCTGTTGCTAAAGATCTGCAGTGCCCATATATGTCACAATACAGTGACAGTGCAGACTATAGTATGAGTTACTAATGAAGAGATTCAATGTTCTTATAAGTTTCAGAGTAACAGCCGTGTTAGTCTGTATCTGCAAAAAGAAGAACAGGAGTACTTGTGGCACCTTAGAGACTAACAAATTTATTAGAGCATAAGCTTTCGTGGACTACAGCCCACTTCTTCGGATGCATATAGAATGGAACATATAATGAGGAGATATATATACACACATACAGAGAGCATAAACAGGTGGGAGTTGTCTGACCAACTCTGAGAGGCCAATTAATTAAGAGAAAAAAAAAAAAAAAAAAAAAAAAAAAACTTTTGAAGTGATAATCAAGCTAGCCGAGTACAGACAGTGTGATAAGAAGTGTGAGAGTACTTACAAGGGGAGATAGTCAACGTTTGTAATGGCTCAGCCATTCCCAGTCCTTATTCAAACCGGAGTTGATTGTGTCTAGTTTGCATATCAATTCTAGCTCTGCAGTCTCTCTTTGGAGTCTGTTTTTGAAGTTTTTCTGTTGTAATATAGCCACCCGCAGGTCTGTCACTGAATGACCAGACAGGTTAAAGTGTTCTCCCACTGGTTTTTGAGTATTTTGATTCCTGATGTCAGATTTGTGTCCATTAATTCTTTTGCGTAGAGACTGTCCGGTTTGGCCAATGTACATGGCAGAGGGGCATTGCTGGCACATGATGGCATAGATCACATTGGTAGATGTGCAGGTGAACGAGCCCCTGATGGTATGGCTGATGTGATTAGGTCCTATGATGATGTCACTTGAATAGATATGTGGACAGAGTTGGCATCGGGGTTTGTTACAAGGATAGGTTCCTGGGTTAGTGGTTTTGTTCAGTGATGTGTGGTTGCTGGTGAGTATTTGCTTTAGGTTGGGGGGTTGTCTGTAAGCGAGGACAGGTCTGTCTCCCAAGATCTGTGAGAGTAAAGGATCATCTTTCAGGATAGGTTGTAGATCTCTGATGATGCGCTGGAGAGGTTTTAGTTGGGGGCTGAAGGTGACAGCTAGTGGTGTTCTGTTATTTTCTTTGTTGGGCCTGTCTTGTAGGAGGTGACTTCTGGGTACTCGTCTGGCTCTGTCAATCTGTTTTTTCACTTCAGCAGGTGGGTATTGTAGTTTTAAGAATGCTTGATAGAGATCTTGTAGGTGCTTGTCTCTATCCGAGGGAAGACAAACCACAGTGTTTGTTAGACGAGAGGGAGACCAAGGGAATCCAGCAGATGGCAGTAGACTCTATGAGAATGGCTACTGTGTCTGTGATGTAAATGGACTCTTACTGCCAACTTTTAATGATTTCAATTTCAGGTTTCTAAGAGATTCTACAAAGATCTGAAATGTATAAAAAATACCTCAGCAGTGTCCTTTGGCTCTGATCAGTGGTGTACAGGGATTACATGATGTCAGATTCACTTGCACTATAGTGTGCAATCCTAGGAAACCTCCACGCCCCCACCTAAGGACAGCTGACAGTTTGACTGCTGTCATGAGTTTTGATTTGATCTGAAATCCAGGGATGAAGACCTTTTTCTTCCCTCCCCTGCTAAGACCTCTTTAAAAAAGAGAGAGAGAGAGAGAAACTGCACAAAGCATTTCCATGTTCAAGAAGGTTGCACCCGTTTTAGCGAACAAAGATGCTTGGAAAAGCACACGGCAAGTCATTTCTCTTGCACTATATACACGGTTAATAATTGCAGGACAGGAAGAGAGTTAAAAGTAATGAGCCTCCTGCTGCTGGCCACCAGTTTTGTTGAAGATTGATATTATGTATGATGTCCATCCATCTAGCCTAGGTACTTATATAGGCCCCAGGACTGTATGATCTGAGCACCTCCCAGTCATCAATGTATTTATCCTCATACACCCCTAGGGGGAAGGGAAGTCTTATTAGTCCCATTTTATAGATGGGAAACCGAGGCCCAGACTTGCCCAAGGACACAGAGGAAGCCTGTGGCAGAGCAGGAATTTGAACCCAGTTTCCTCTAAACCTCAAAGAAACCCTTGGTGACTGACTCAAACTGCTTCCTGGTTCATGTGGAGTGCACCCCTATGAGCAGGTTGGGCACAGGATACACAGAATACTTTGTCTGCCTTCTCTTGGATAAACGAAACACATTGAGCTTCTGAAGTCTCTTACTGTAAAGCAGGTTTTTCAGACCTTGAATCATTCTTGTAGTCCTCTTCTGTACCCCTTCCAATTTTTCAACATCCTTTTTCAAACATGGACACCAGAACTGGACAGTATCCAGTAATGGTCTCACAGATGTCATATACAGAATGCCACCTCTCTGTGCCTACTGGATATTCACCTCCTCGTGCATCATTGCACTGGGAGCTTATATTCAACTGACCCTCCTAAGTCTTGGTCAGTGTCACTGTAATCCAGGATACAGTCCCCCCCCCCATCTTGTAAGTGATATTTAGTGCAGTTGGGCTCTAGCCTTGGCGCTTATGGTGCAGTTGGTTGTTACATTTTGAGCTGGGTCTCAATAGAGATCAGGTCAAGTTAACGGAAACAATATTGTTGTTAGCGAGAAGAAATTTTCTTATTTGGGATAAAAACACAGTAAGGATCAGAATCAAAGCCAATGGGAGTCTCTCTCTTCATTGCAGTGGGTTTAGGATCAGGCCCTAGTAGGATGGGTTAAAGGAATGACTCCCCAGGGATCAAAGACACAGGAGCTGAGGCAACTCCAAAATATTCCATGGAATCGGAGATATGTCTCTGCACTAGTCCTCTCTGTAAGAGGAGGCTGAACCGACATCGAACCCCTTCGACCCCATTGCCGAGTACATCTGACCCTCCCTTGCCTGTTTCAACCCCATTGCCGAGTACATCTGACCCTCCCTTGCCTGTTTCAACCCCATTGCCGAATACATCTGACCCTCCCTTGCCTGTTTCAACCCCATTGCCGAGTACGTCTGACCCTCCCTTGCCTGTTTCTGGTGTACGGAAGACCCCATTTGCCTGAGCAGAACAGGGGTCATGGAATCTATCCAGATAAATGGGGGACGGACAATATATGTCAGGCATCGTAACCCAGTTTCAAACAGGAGGTTCACATAAGAGGGGTTTGGATAAACAAGGCTCTGCTCTTCTCACTTGCTTCCTGGCACACAGCAAAAGTTGCCACAACTGCCTGACGAAGTGGGGAAAGGCAGATTTGGCCTGATTGTCAAAGGAGCTTAGGCTGGCTGCAGAACGCAGAAGAGTGGCTTCATCAGCCCCTCAGGAGAGCACAGTGTGCGCAACACCATTCCCAGGAGTTAACAGCCGGCCTAAGAAGTGAAGATTTGGAAGCTATGAGACCTCCCATCTCTGTCTCCAGAGCTTCAGCACAGTGCAGCATCCCCTGGCTTCTTCCTTTCCATCCCTCGGCTTAATACCGAAGTCAGTCCTTTCTCATATCAAACACCTGTCAGCCTCAGAAGGTATTTTGCCTATGTAATAACTGTTATACTTATAAGAAGCACACAGAATCTTTTTAAAGAGGATAAGGCAATATGCCGCGTTTATTAAGAGTACAATTTAAGCATTAAAATCAGCATATGCTTCCATTCACACACACACACACACATCCCGAAAGGTTCTTCAGCTGGATTTTCTAGTTACCGGTCCTTAGTGTTGCTCGGTCAGTTCCAGTGGCCAGCTGAAACTGCAAACGAGGAAAGGGAGCTAGGCCTCTGTCGAATGCTCCGATATTGATGCAGAACAAACCCAAAGTCCTATGTCAATATACCCTTCTTTTATAGTAATAAGTTCCCATACAAGTCTATGGCTTGCCAGAGCTGTTAGTCAAGGTTGCTCCCAATCAGGTTGTTACTGGGAGTATCTGCAGCTGTTTCTTATCTTGTTCCTTTGGCTCCACTCTTTATCTTGTCCTTGGGGCCTATGCCTTTGCTTTAGGGTCGTCAATCTGCCATCTGAGTGATTCCTCTCGATTTCTCCACTCCCCTCCCAACCATCTGGCCCATCAGTACTGGTCTCTGTTAGCATGCCATACATTCTTCACTCACACACAAAACAGTAAATAATTTCAAAAACAAGAATTGCAGCCATAACACTTCTATCCTTCTAAAAACAATCAATAACATGTGAAGCAAAGAATAAAACCAAAACAATTTCTTCTTACTAATTCAAGGCTAACAAAATAAGCAAAATGGAGTACAATTTACTCGAGAGAATTTCTCCCCATTAGGCTTTTGACCTATATAACTACAGGATTGGGCCCCCTGTTAGTACAGGGGCAGGATATCTCTGATCACAGAGACACTGGTATGCCATATGAGCAAAGAAAAACAAAAGAAAAAAGCATAGTAAGTGGAGTTAAATTTCTAGAGAAAAAGGGCTCAGATGACAATGCTGAAAATCCCAGCTTTAAAAAGATTTGTATTAACAACATCATCTGCTCTTTCACACACAGCAGCACTGACAATGTTTTAAACCGCTCCCTCTGTATAGCGTTCACATGCAGAACCATGTAAAAATCCAATCACATTATAGGGGAGGTCACACTGGATGATCTGGTGATCCCTTCTGGCCTTAAAATCTGATTATGACATTTTGAGTCTTGTTAAATTCTTGGCTTCAACAGTTTCCTCTGGCAACGAGTTCCAGTTTGATCATACTGAAAAAAAGATTTCCTTTAATTTCACTCAACATCCCCTTGTTCTTCTAGTGTGACCAGCATGAACAGAACAACCAAGCCTGTCTCTGCAATAATTTCCTGTTCACTTCCAGATACAATCGGAGGTGTTGGTAATCCCCTTTAAAGCCCTGGAGTGGATCTGGTTAGAAGAGAGAATGCCTCTCATCCTATAATCCAAAGCAGCAGTTAGGCTCCACTTGCTATTTTCCCCTTCATTCGAACACTCCATAACTAGCAGTACAGCCCAGAACTAAGGGAATCATTCCTTTGTCAGCCCATTTGACAAAGTAAATAAATTAAATTTATGCTTAAAACATACTTGACAGGAAACTGGACAAGTCAGCCAGAGTTTTGCCTTTTTTTAATTTATTTTTTTTAAGAAAAACAGTGCTGATATCCTTAACAAAATTCTACATTACCCTAAATGCATGTTCCTTTGTACGATGATAAACAAGCTGTAAAGAAGGTGCACAATACTATGTACAATCAGTTTTAAGTTAAAAAAAGTTTCACATTTTTACATAGTATTTACTGGACGGTCCTATGTTTTGATGGTACAATTGGTAAGAGACAAAAGAAAAGTAACAAAAATCACAAGAAATCTCATCTGGAAATTATATAATGCACTATTTTAAAAAATGGTTTCATTGCATCATTCATTAGTTTCTCTGGATACAGTATTTTTAAAAAGTGATTAGAATGGATGAACATTTTCAGGAACAGTATGACTGGTGTAAACATTTTCCCATGCTGCTATTTCCATCCATATAGCCTGTATTTTGTGTCATACAGGTTGCGGTTCAGCTTTTACATTTTAAAATAATTATGCAGTAGGTTTCTCAATACATGATAAAAATATATCACAGCAAGGGAGATAAGAGCCAAAGACACTTTGAAATTCTTCAGTCCACTTTCACAACACTGTAAATCTTACGAACAAACCAGAAGCAGGCAAAAAATCCAATCGTCCCTAAAACAAGAATAATGTTAAAATAGTTAGTTTATTTTCCATACATGCTCTTGGAGCAAGTCTAGTAGCAGGCAAATCCGAGCGGGGCAAAATATCCCATTATCCTCCAGTTACCTATCCAGAAATAAAAGTGCACTTTTTAACTTTTAACAATGCACATTTACCCTGGGCTAATTATCAATTTCAAAGCTAAAAGATTTTTTAGGACTTGCTTGCATGATGTGCCCCTAAAAAACTGAACACAGTTATAAAATTACATAAATCTGTCATTAGCAACCACATGGATACTCTAAATCAACTAGTAGTTAATTTCCTCAACTGTATAGTACACTTACAATGTATACATATGCAAAGACCATGTCCAGCTAAAATTATACATTGTCTTTAGGTCATACACTACTGCAAGGCCATGTGGTCTAGTGCAGTGGTTTTCAAACCGTGGTACGCAACCCAGAACTGGGTCGCGAAATGGAAGGGACTGGGTCATGGCCACTCTGGTCAGCACCACCAACCGGGCCATTAAAAGTCCTGTTGGCGGTGCTGCCTGGCTAAGGCAGACTAGTCCCTACCTGTTCCGACACCGCGCTGTGCCCCGGAAGTGGCCAGCAGCAGGTATGGCTCGTTGGTGAGGGGGCCATGGGACTCCATGCGCTGCCCTGCCCCGAGCAGCAGCTCCGCACTCCCATTGGCCGGGAACCGGGGGGAGCAGACGAGAGCTGCGCGGCGCTCCTTGCGCACTTCCACCTAGGAGCCAGACCTGCTGCCGGCCGTTTCCAGGGCGCAGCACGGTCTGCGATGCTAGAACAGTCTTGAAATACAAGCACACAGCTGATAGCAGTTTCTCTCAACTGAAATACTGCCTAGATTGCCATCCTTTGTTGCTTTATTTAAAATATCATTCCAGTAAATATCTGAACCAGCTTGTTAAACAGGACACCCTTTCCTGCAGAGGGGATACTATTACTAAAATTGATACCAGGCATGTATGCTTATAACAGGATGCCAAATTCAAAAACACGTCTATGTTTAACAAAAAACAAAAAGGTTATTTGTTCATAAGTGGTCTAATTTGTTACCATTCAAAGCTACTTCCGTTTCTTTCACAAAGCATGGTCAAAAGCAAATCAGAATTTTCTGAAAGAATCTGTACTCTACTGATTCAAGTTACACATTCATATGACTGGCTATTTAGTTAGCAAAGTGCAAGAAGGCTTTCAATCTCAAGTGAAATATCAGATGGAACACAGAACAGGAAAACCCACAAACTCTTCTCATTGTGGATTCTAATCACTGTGGATGTTAATCAGTTTATTCCAGTAAACATCACTGATTCAGAGAGGAAATATAACTTACTCTCTGAAAAATTTTCTGTTAGCACTCTACTGTTATTCCACAATAGGGATAGGGATTCAGCTTTGATAATATACACCTTTCTTTGCCCCATAATATTGTGAAAAAGCCAAATCCCAACATACACTCCCCTGACATCCCTGTAAGGCCTTGATTTGTTCTAGAATCAAGCATTACCATTGCAGCTTTTTATATTTTTTATTTTAGTTTAAGTGATCCCAAGCTGCCTGCAAACTTACAAAGATATGAATACGGATTTAGGTGGACACGCATTTAAGAAATTACTTTTTTTGGTAGAACTATCTTCAAAGGGATGTCCTTCACAATTACTTTAAGCTTCTAACTTTTCCTGATAAGCCCTTAGAGCTCATCCATAGAAATGAAAGCATCAGCTGACTGCAAACCATTCTGTATCTTCTCTCTGATTCTCCAGAAGTGTAAATGTAAGCTTGGTTTTTATGACAGTTATTTAAAATTCATGAAACTGATCGTCTCAAGTAACATCCCTACCCCAAGAGGCAAAATATGACCAATATAGCAGAAAGAGCTGACAATTCAGCTCGCTTGATTGAAGTCCTCGGCTTCTGAATACTTTAGGCAGTAATACATAATAGCACTTAGCAACAGTTTTCTTTCGGTGTATTTGGAAAGAATACCATGAGCTAACACTAAACTGGGTAAAATCAAGTTATTAGTAAACTATTTCTTTAATTTCACTTCAATATTAAAAACAGAATTACTACACCAAATAATGCTAAAACACTTCAAAGCCGACTGTCCTATTCTACCTCGGCTTTTCTAGCTTTATTGTTTAATGAAGAAAAAACATTCAGAGCACGAACAGAATGTAAGAAAGCGAATAGAAGAGCACTCTGCACTTGGCTGATACTTCTTATGTACCTTAAAAGCTCTTTGTATCATACTGGTTTCAATCACTGCACAGTGGTGGGTGCTTCAGAATCTCAGATTCTAAACACAATCTACCCGGAAGATCAAAACTCAATTTTGAACATGGCATTAACTCACAAGTGAAAGTGATGTTCAAAAATAGAGGTCACTATGAAGCAACTTGCTTTGACTAAACTCAACCATTTTTTGTCCCCAAGCATAAAATCCATGTAATCATAACTATCACCAGTTAAAATAGCATCTGTTTGGATGTACACAATAATTGTTAGATTTGGCCAGATTGATTATATATTGGTGATAGTCATTATTTTAAATATTCACAAGTATTTGTTTATCCTCAGCATTCAGCTCCTACTTGGCTATTCGCTGTGATCTCTTTTGTGGAGACCAAGATATCACACCATGTTGCCATATATGAACTTTTATATTGGATTTCAGCTACTGTGATGTAAAAACATTTTAAAATATAGTAAAACAAGATACCTATTGCTAACATAACTGGAATAGGTCAAGGTCCCACTCCTGCAAATAGTTATGCATGTGAGTAGATGTACTCACGTGAGCAATTCATTAACTCATGTCAGTAACGTTACTCACATTCAGAAGTGTTGGCAGGCTTGGGCCCTTATTACAGTTTAATTTACAAATTGGTTGCTACTAAGGAAAAGTAATGATAAACCAACCAAACTCCTCTAACCTTGGTTGGATTGTCTTGGTATAGTAGTTTACTATCCACCCAAAGAACAGATTGTTAAACTAATTAGAAAGGATAAACTAACATTCTGTTTTGAATGTTATCAACGATTCAACTCTGAATTGCTAATTAATGGGAAATTACATGTACAGAATTTAGAAAACAGTCACTTCCTAAAATAATATGATTCCACAGGGATTTCTTCATGAAATGGTTATAGAAAGTAGTGCTACTATTAATGTGGTTTATAAAAGTTAACATGTGAAAACAATAGAATTACACATTATTGTACTTTTTCAGGTCTCCCCATCACGGACTCCAGGATCAACACATCTGAAGCTCTTAGTACCATTTCCGCAGCTGCCATGGCAATTTACATCATCATTTTATAGGTGAAAAGAATATTTTTAATTCTACCAATTTATGTCTTCTAACTAGAAATTGGCAGAGTAGCAGCTAACCCAGACACACATTAACATATTACTTTAGTTTTAAAATAATTAAAACAGTTTTAACTATAGATTTCTTTTTTGTAAATTACAGAGGACATCTGGAGCGTCTCTGTTTTGCCAGGATTTAAGCAGGGGTTTAACTGGCAACATGCCACATTCCATGTTTGCTTTCTAATAATTTAAAATTGGAAGAATTAAATCCTTCTCAGTTGCAATTTTAAGAGACTCCAAACTGCAGATACAATCCACAGCCTTTCCCCCCGCCCGCCCCATGAAAAGGGAAGAAGAGACAGATTTCATCAGGATGTAAATAATGAGAAGGAAAAAAACATAGCAAATACATGGCAGCTAACATAATTAAACATAACTTACACAGGGTATTTGGCTCACTTTGCTCAGAAATGCATGCACGGTGCTGTTTTGTTACCTCATGTAGTCAATCAACCAGTTTCAGACATAAAAAGGATCAGTCTCTCTTCCCCTCTCAGCTGCAGGGCTTAAATAGTAAGAAAAAAACCCACCAACTTTTACAGTGCCCAGGAAAACACAGAAGAAAAACTGCCTAGAGACAGTTGTGTGCAATTTGGCCATATATATCTAGTCCTGCCTCAGTGCAAAAGACTGGACTAAATGGCCTATCAAGCTCCCTTCCACTCCTACATTTCTATAATTCTAGATCTATGTTAAGTGAATATAAATATTTGCAGTGGTTTTCAATAAGCAGGGAGATGTCTTTTAGAGGTAGCAATGAGTTATCTGTCAGTGTTTTGTAGCTCGTCAATAACAGGATACTACAAATTAACATCAGTAGTCACAGTTTAAAATAACCCTCTATATACACAAGGCATTTTCCCTATAATTCTACCACTCGTGCTTGACAATTCAAAGTGAAATGGCACACGTAAGGTTGGACTGTGTGAACTCTACATCTTGCAGCACCAAGATAATGAAAGATTATTAGAAAGGATGTGATCCTGAGCATGAACAAGATGCAATTTTCTGTAAACAAAACAGGTTCAAAAGAAGTTCTTTTCCTCTTCGGTATGAAATTTTCTGGGCCAAATTTTCAGGTCAGGCCCCAAAATTACTCTTGGAGCCACTTGCTTATGAATGTTAGGGTAATTCTATAGTAGATGCCCAGTTTGCATGAGTAATTTCAGAGGCCACATTTCAAAATATGGCTGTCTGTTTGGAAGTCTACGGTGTGTGAAGTTTTATCCCCCTGAATGTTCATCTTGTTAAAATGGTGGCAACTCCGACCTGGCATCTCATTCTCCATTCATCACCATTTGCCTTTTCACCACTTTTCTTCAGGTTTCCTCAGAATAAAGTTACCTTACTGAGGTCTTAATCATAGATTCGAGGATGGCAGCAAATCCAAATTGAGCAAGCAAAAATTGCTTCTCTCCAACAGCATTGAAGTTACACTAGTAAGTAGCCAGGCTCCAAATCCACTTCTCTCCACAACAGCCCTTTTCAGTAGGGACAAAATTACTGAAACCAAACACTACAAAATATCTCATTCGCGGTCAATTTGAAAACATCTTTCTCCCTTTATAAAGCCTCCAAAGCTGAGCACTGACATGTTATGCCCAACAGTTGCCTTCAGTCAAGCTGTTCATAACATTCAAAAGTATACCTCTGCCAGACCAGCTGGAGACTCATCCACATAGTCCACAGTGTCCAGCACTTTGCAGAGGTGGCCGTGCATAGGCATCCTTGCAAACTTCACTCTGACATGTCCCAGCTAGCTATGCACTGTGCTGTCATGATATATGCATCCAAATAATATGTTCATTTACCTCTGCACATAGATGGAAATAGCACAGCAAGACTGTAGCCGCAGAACATGTCATAAGAATTATAAATACTAGGAACGGGAAACCAAACATGTAGTACATTTGATGGGACCTAAAACACACACACAAGAAATCTGTGTCAAATTAGTGTTCACTTTTTTTGTGTTACATACCTAAGAAATAAGTAATCAGAAAACAGAACGGGCTTTGTCTGCTTTGTTGACATACTCCTACAAATCTTTAGTCTGTACCTGCTATCCCTCTACCTTCATGAGTAAATACGCTGCTTACACAATTGCATTGTTAAAGTCAGGGAAAGGGCACCTCAAAGCAATAGCATCGTTTGTAAAACAATTAGACCCTGACTACCTAGGCCAGGGAAATCATTCCTTTCCCTCACCTTTCTGTCAAGGACTGTTTTCACTAGAAAGGTACTTATCATGATTTCAAATCTCAGGGCCTTCTGAGCCCTAATGCTCCCCATTGGCTCTCTTGTGCTGCTCTTCAGCTTAACATCTGCCTCCTTCACATTGCTGCAATTAGTCCTCCAGCTGTCTTATTTCACCATGCTACACCTTCTAACAGTCGCTCCTCCACTCCCAGACTCCTATCCCTAGACAAATCAATCTTACTCCAGTTCAAGGGTCATCTAAACGTTTGACCATACAAAAATGCACCCTTTCCTACCAAGTGCATAAATATCATTTTGTTTATAAGATGAGGGAGGAAGCATTAACTCATATGTAATAATTAGAAGTATGCAACTAATACAATTTAAGAGATCTGAGAAAAAGGGAATACTGGCAAACTCCTAATGTCTCCTTCCTGAATTTTCCCTCATTCTGCCTGTAATGGTGTTTAGTATTTTTAACTATATAACTAATATATGGAGATATACCTATCTCATAGAACTGGAAGGGACCCTAAAAGGTCATTGAGTCCAGCCCCCTGCCTTTACTAGCCAGACCAAGTACTGATTTTACTCCAGATTCCTAAGTGGCCCCCTCAAGGATAGAGCTCATAACCCTGAGTTTAGCAGGCTAATGCTCAAACCACTGAGCTATCCCTCCCTACCCAGACAAGCCACTATAAAAGGTGTCTGTTTGAAAGCTGCCTACATTTTTCAAACATGTCTCATCTTACCACAATCAAGACCCGGTTGAGGACTACTGGTGAAAGGTGAATAAATGCCCAACAGTATATTTTACTTTCTATATATTTAAACCTTGCAATCTTATTCCTGTAGATGTAGAAAATCCTTCTGAGTGGATGTAATATCAGGATATGGAGTGTACATCCGACCGCAATAATCTAGCACATTAGGTATTTTTCATATGACAAATGCTGAGTTTAACATTTGGGTTATGTCTGCACTATGAATAGCTACACTGGTCAAATACTTATATGCAAGACTAAAACAAACTTCATTTTAACCATGTTCCTGAATTTTGTTGCAGCCCTGTGACATCCAAGGTCTTGGCCTCGTTCAGAAACACATTTGAAAACAGTTTTGTCCTCCTGACCATGCAAGACCACCACAGTGCTTTAACTGTGTCAAAGGTCTATCAAATTTTAATAGAGTCCTGCAACACATTAAGTTCCATTATACCATGACAAGCTAATGTATAAAGCCAATTATGATAATGCTTTCACATTAGTGCTTCTCTTTTGATCTTCCTGGTTCCAGGCAAAATGCAAAATAAATGTATTGTCTTAAAGTTCTCAATAAAGGCAAGAAGTTTTATTTTTAATTGTACATATTATATGCTTAGATTCTGGAGAATTCTGAAAAGTCTTCGGAAAGCCATCAATCCTAGGAGTTTGTGGATTTTTCTGACTCCACAATTGGGGGTTCTCCATGTATATGTACATTTTTTGGTTTGTTATACAAAGCTTGAGCTGACAGCCCAGGCTGCCTATCAAGTAAACATACAATACTCACCAAATACTGTTTAGAATGAAAAAAAGCTGAATAAAAATACAACCAAATGGCAAGATGCCACCCATGATGATACCCGGCAATGGGCTTTGTGAAAAACGACTGGGATCTGATGAGGAATCTGGTTTGTACGAACTGGGTGTTCAATAGGCTTTGAGAGAAATTAATACAATTAAAAAAAGACAAATACCTTGTTACTATGTTATTTACAGTTAAGATATAAAAGTGTTAAAGGAATCAAAGACACTTTAGATGATTTTTTCCCTAATATCAGATCCTAGAAACTTGACATGTTCAACTCTCTCATTATATTCATCCATAAACTGTGCCACAAGTCACTGAGCTAAACCACATCTCTAAAGATTACAAACTAATGCACAAACAATTATTTTTAGACACTCCATTTCAATGGTGACCTAGCAAATTTCAACCTGTAGGAGGGAAAGGTCTTTATTTAGTTTTTGATGGAATCACTGATTTTTTTTCTAGATGTGTTAACAATTCAGAGGACTGTAGCTCACAAACTGCGTAGACAAGAGGAACATCAATAAGTTTGTGTTCTTAAAAGAGAGACTCCAAATGGCCAGAAAAATATTTTGAAAATCAGTTTGAATTCTTGTCTACCATACAAAAAGATCAGAAGTTGGAAAACAGTTAATTTCAGAATGGACAGCCATATGCATCTTAGCCAAATGTTGCTGTTTTGATGTTGACAGCTAACACTCTAACTCCACATAAATAAATACTAGATATTAGAACAGAAAAGTATTCTGCTGAGTGGCAGATAAGACACACTTAAACAATGTACTCAAAAACTACCTTTTCTTTGAATCCAAACTATGCACCAATGAAGGTTAATGGGACAGAAATTCCAAACCACATTGCCAGGATAGAAACCAAAGGGGATGGCAGCTGATGGTCCCTTCACCCACAGAATAAGATTCATAATGAAGAAATCAACAAAGACAATTCTGAAGAAAAAAAAACAGAATTTTCTCACTAGCCGCGTAAAATCAGAAGAGAATTAAATATTTTTAGGTGGTTCATAAAGCTAAAGGGTTATGAATATTCACTTGTCTATTTCATTCTCTATTCATGCAATATTGTTTCCCCACTAATTCATAAATAGTGGTGATTATTTTAAGGTCCTTGTGACAGATAATTGTCTCTAATCTTTAGGGATCTTTTAGCAATAAGGCCACTTATTTGGAAGATCTTTCATTGGCTATGAACAAACCGAGGGAACATGAAGAGCCACTATCACAAAAAACATTACATGGTGTGTTTTAACAAACACTCTTGACTGTACTGTATTTTGCCAGCCCTTCCTTTCCCATCACAGCTCATTGTCTATTAATGTTTTTAAATAGCTCTTTTCTAATGAACATGTTCCTTCTACCAAATTCATTCAGTGCTGGCAAAACTCACTGTTCAAGAGACCTCGAACCATATCAGAGTGAACGCAGTAGGAGGGCTACCATGGGCTAATCTTAGGACGAACTTATTGTTACAAGCTAATCTCTCTTCAGCCATGGGACACAATACATAAAAAACAAAACAAAAAACCCCCCAAAACATCATATCTTTGTACTATTTTAAGAGATTCACAGTTTTAGAAGGAGCTATGTTACTGAAGTAAGAAATTTTCATAAACCTAATGCAACTTACATAGAGTAATAAATATCAATGAAAATTTGTATTCCTTGACCCAAGAAGACAGATAACAGCATTCCCTTCCTTGGAGGTCTAAATACATCTGCATGAACCAACTTCCAACTAAATTCCTTTTGGGCGTCTTCCTGCATAACAGCAACATCTTTATTAAATATACATAATTCAGCAGTGAATTAATATAAGCGAGATGTGAAACGTGCTTTCAAAGTTTGATTAAATTTCAGTTTGTCTCCAAAGACAGACTAATTGTATTGATTCATCACTCATTGATTTTACAATCCCCTCATGGTTTACTAGGGGGAAAAAGGCAAGATTTATCATGAAAATACTTGCCTTTGAGAGTGACAGAGAAACAAACACGGTAATTAACAAAGATCCTCATCAGACAAATGTAAATGTAAAGCAAAACAAAGCATTCCATTTAATTCCACTTGGAATATAGCAGTTCACGTTGGTTTAAATATTTATCTCAAAGCATATCAGTCTCAGTAACGCTAACAGTAAGGAATGATGGGCTGGTTTATTTTGCTTTACTTCATAAGTGCAAATTTGGGCTCCCTCTGCTCCAAATATCTTGCCTGTTAATTCCTGAGATGAGACCATAGTGTTCTTCACTATGTTGCAATCATGTTGCTAAATAAACTAATGTAGTCTCTGAGTTTTAGGGAATATCAGTCTTGAGGAACTAAGCAGCAGCCAACTCTGAAAAACTGGTGGTTTCCAACAAACTTGGCCCATGCTAAAATATCTGTGCCCCATTCAGTCAAAGACTGCTGGGTTCCCTACCCATCCTCCAGCCTAATTGTAATCAGTAAATATTTCCTTGGGGTGTTTGGTACCAAAATCAAACATTCACAGAAAAGAGGTGGGAAGGAAGGGAAACAGAACTGCATGACTGACAATGACATCTCTTCATTTCCTCTGGAACATTTTATCATCTCCCTAGTGTGAGGAGCTTTGTGTCCGCCTTGTTGTTGATAAATTACGCTCAAGAGTTGGGGGTATGCTAGAAGTGGGATTTTTCTTTTAATGTGTACAGAAGACCATTTTACAGCAAGTGTTATATCAGCAGGGAATCAGAAACCATAGATCCGGAGTTAGGTAACAGAGAACATGATTATTAAGGTGTAACGTGGACGAGATGCTGCCAAACTAAGTATCATAATAAATTCTCCTCCAGGAGAAAAGTCTTCTAGCTACAAAATTGTACCAAATTCACTTCAAGTTGGTAAATCTAACCAATAAGAGCAGTATAATGATTTTGATTTTTGCCATTACGGTGGATTCACAGAAACCTAACTACTGCAGTATAGAAATGTTCAGCTTGCTTTTGTAGCCATCACTTAATGCATCAGAGATTTACTTGTTAGTGTCCCTCACAAGGCATCCAAGTATGTGCACAGGCACTCAACATTAAGTTCTTTGAAATATCTGAATAGCACCCACACCTCACCTTTGCTTACCCTTAAAGTTTGTCCTTCCACATTAAAAGTTTGTCAAATCAAGGTGAGAAACTGAGCCTCTTAATCATATATATACCAAGTACTCCCTTATTTGGAGAAACTGAAAATTTTAGTAAGGCCTCTTATTACGCTCAAAGAGCAGATATGTCTACATACTCCAGACTTTTGCTTCATTACTTATACTGATCCCTAGACGGCTTCAAAATTGTAGTTAATAGATTATTCTTCCTAGAAAATAAGCTCATCTAAAAGCCATAAGAGTTCTACTCACAGGAGAGTCAATCTGGTTGTATCTTGCAATATCTTTACAAAGAGTTCTCAATATCATCATAGCCACCAAGCCAGACAAGAAGAGAACAATTAGGGGGGAATTCATTCTACTGTACATAGAGAAAAATTCAAACTGACAATCACATAAGAATGGCCATACTGGGTCAGACCAAAGGTCCATCCAGCCCAGTATCCTGTCTACCGACAGTGGCCAATGCCAGGTGCCCTAGAGGGAGTGAACCTAACAGGTAATGATCAAGTGATCTCTCTCCTGCCGTCCATCTCCACCCTCTGACAAACAGAGGCTAGGGACACCATTCCTTACCCATCCTGGCTAATAGCCATTAAAGGCTATCCACTCTTTTTAGAGAGACTTCAATGCATACACTGTAATGGTCATAATAGTGCACATCTGAAGTCTGTAGCACATGTTTAGATACCAAGTTTTGTTTAAATCATTCTGTCAGATGTTTTAATTTTATTGTTTTCCTACATATAAAAGAAATTACAATATAACGTAATACCATAAAATAAATAGTAAAACCTCTGTGAAGCTATTCTGCCAAAGGGCAGAGATTGCTAGAGAATCTCAAGCCCACCTGTTTCTGTCAAATAGATTTCATTGTATTTCATATGTATAAAATCCATGTAATTCCATTAAACAAATTAGTTACATATAAAATATCAATTATTTCTTGAACAGTATATATATATATATAGCATAAAAGCATCACTGACCATATATTTTGTATTTAAAAGCAGCAGCTAATATTAAAAACAAAAACCAACCTATTCATACAGATTGTCAAATAAAGGTTATCAGAGCAAACCAGACGGTAATGGTAAGAAAACTGATGGGCAGTAACCTCCCAGAAGTTCTATGGAACAAGATGATAAAGCAACCTCTATGTTTTTACTTTGCTTTTGGATACTAATGGCACATTCCTTTGGTGACATGCAATACTTTAGTTGCTCCCAAGAGATCCAAGACTGATAAAAGTTGCTTCACATATTGAAACAAGGAAGTTCATTTGCTTGGAAACTAACAGACTTCATTTTACATGTAAGAGTTACGTATCCTGAAAACTGAAGGAGAAGATCTTTGTGCTTCACGGCAAGATTATTTATTCATTTAATAAATTAAAAATTTTACCTAAACCACTGAATGTTGGTATGTGGCATAGACTCCAAAATGTAGTCCCATCTGGAAGTCCACTTGATATCATTTTCGTATAAGCAAGGGAAAACAAAACAATTAAACAAAAAATGGCTTTGGAGGAGTAAAGGTTTTGATACCACTTCATAAAGTTAGCGAGTATGCATAACCTACTTGACTCCAATCTTCACCTTAGATACAGGTATTTCCCTGCCTTATACTCTTCAGTCTCTTCTTCTAACTGCTTTATTTTATTCATCTGATGAAGTGGGTTTTAGCCCATGAAAGCTTATGCCCAAATAAATTTGTTAGTCTCTAAAGTGCCACAAGGACTCCTCGTTGTTTTTGCTGATACAGACTAACACGGCTACCACTCTGAAACCTTTATTTTATGACTTTGTCCTTCTCTGTAACTTATCTTATACTATTCACTGCCTGGAATTTTTGATTTATGTGTAATGTTTTTGGGCACAGTTTATATTGATCAGTGTTCTTTAGAGTAAAATTGTACAACACAAGATTGAAATCACTTCTTCATGCGAGTTCATCAAGCTACTCCGTGAAGTTACCATCCCACAATTTGTTAAATAGATCATGATTCACTGGATCAGATTTTCAGAAAACTGTGCGTAATTAATTATTTTTGACTCCAACTGAACTTTTGTATGTGCTGTATGCAAACGGCAAGGGCACAAATGTGCATATTTTTGCACATGCACAGATCTGAAAGCCTAGCACTTCTAAATGGGCCAATATGTCAGTTCATCATGGCCTCACGACCAAAAGTCAGCTACTGTAGAACAGAGAGCAGATTTCTGTCTCCTCAGTGTGCAGGCTGCAAGATCAGACTAACAAAACAGTGGCCAAACTAAAACAAAGCAGGAGCGATAACAGATCAAAGCTCATTACTGTTTAAGAAATGGGCTTAGCTTGCTTTTTAAAAGTGTCCTGGATCCATAAACACCTACTATTGGCTTTACTGGTTTATTACTTTTTGAAAATTAGATATAGTCAAAAGGCAATTTAAAAGTAAAGCTTAAGACAGCAAACTGCAGATAGTCAATTTTAAGTGTACCTGGTATTTAAGTTGTACTTAGTAACATCTGCTGGAAATGCCTGAACTAGCAGCAATTATCTGCTCTTTTGCTGAGAGAAGAACAGATGTCCCAAATTCGCAACACATTTTGTAAATTATTGAAAAAAGCTGATGTTACAATTCCAATTTAGCCTCAAAATTTAAACACAAATGTTAATGGACAGCAAGCTCATCCAAGTAGTAAAATCAAAGAATCTAAGAAGGACTGGATGGCTCAAAGGAAAAATAATAGGTTATAGAGCTATTGCACTTCAAGGTTACAGATTCAAGTCAACTCCAATTGGGTGGAAAATGAAAGCTATTATATGACAACTGTATAATTGCCTTCACCAAATGAACTAGTGCTCTCAGTCCAATTCCCAGTAGACAGGTGTCTTCTATCACAAAAACAAACCCTAATTACCATATTTTTAGGATAGGCTGAACAGAAGCAACAAGTTTTGAAACAACAGGGAAACTGAACCTAGGATGTGAGGATAGGAGGTTACTTTTCAGATAGGAGTAAAGACACATTCACAAGTATGATTGGCTACTGCCCTGTGCTGTATTAGGTGAAATAAGGACTGATAGTCTTTGAAAACAATCTCCCTCTTTATCAAGTAGTTAATGTAGTGCTTGCAAGAGCCTGGATAAAATTATAATGAAGGCACTTTCAAATCAGATAAGAAAGAAACTCAGCTGGAAAGGACTAAAAATACGCTCACTTTAAGGCTCTCCTTCTACCAAAATTTGGATTGTACTGTTATTCATAAAACTAATATTCGTAAAACCGTTAAAATAGTGCAAATGTTTATACTAGACAAATATAACTGCCAGAAAGAACCTGGATCCAAACAATTTAGGGGACTAGTTACAAAAATATTAATATGCCTACCTCAAATTTCACAGAATAAGTGTAGATCAATTCCAGTTTGTTCGTGAATTCACCAGGAATCTCCATAGGGGGACCTCCACAATTTAAATTGTTTTTATAAGTATGCTTGTAGCTAGCAAGACAGAAATTTTAAAGATTCATACATGTTGACTGGGTAGAGAACTTCACAATTATTTAAAGGTAATTAAGACACTTGTGAAAAATTTAGCCATCTTTTTTCTATCTTTTTGCACCAGCTATTTATTGAGAATAGGCTTTTGTTGCCCACAATCAAAATGGACTTGGTCTCTCTGCACATGTGAAGAGTTTGGTTTTGAGGTTTTAGAAAGTTTGAGCAAACATAGTTCAGCCACTTTGGATTATGAGGATAATAGGAAAATAGATCTCCCCATTACTCAACATTCTTGCTGCAGCCAAAACTGATGTGATGAGAAAGCTGAAACACACTAGAGAAATTGCCTTCACTGAAGAAAACACTCAATGGCCACTAATGAGTCAGTTTTATCATCACTGAACATGAGAATGGCCATAAAGGGTCAGTTCAATGATCCATCTAGCCCACAATCCTGTCTTCCAACAGTGGCCAATGCCAGAGGCTTCAAAGGGAATGAACGAAACAGGGAAATCATCAAGTGATCCATCCCCTATCATCCAGTCCCAGAATCTGGCAGTCAGAGGCCTAAGGACACCCAAAGCATGGGGTTGCATCCCCAACCATCTTGGATAGTAGCCAATGATGGACTTATCCTCCAGGAATTTATCTAAATTCTTTTTTGGACCCAGTTATAGTTTTGGCCTTCAGAATATTCTATGGCAATGAGTTCCACAGGGTGACTGTGTGTTGCATGAAGAAGTACTTCCTTTTGTTTTAAACCTGCTGCCTATTAATCTAATTGGATGACCCCGGTTCTTGTGCTCCGCGAAGGGGTAAATAACACTTCCCTATTCACTTTCTCCACACCATTCATGATTTTATAGACTTCTATCAATTCCCCCCCTTAGGTGTCTCTTGTCCAAGATTAACGGTCCCAGTCTTTTTAATCTTTCCTCACACGGAAGCTGTTCCATATCCTTAATCAATTTTGTAGCCATTCTCTATATCTTTTCCATTTCCAGTGCATCTTTTTTGAGATGGACGTGACCAGAACTGCACATATTATTCAAGGTACAGGCATACCACACATTTATATACTGGCATTATGATAATTACTGTCTTATTATTAATCCCTTTCCTGATGGTTCCTAATATAGTTAGCTTTTTTGACTGCCACTCCACATTAAGCAGAAGTTTTCAGAGAACTATCCACCTCACCAAGATCTTTTCTGGTAGCAATTAATTTAGACTTCATAATTTTGTATGTATAGTTGGGATTATGTTTTCCGGTGTGAATTATTTATCAACATTGAATTTCATGTGCCATTTTGTTGCCCAGTCACCCAATTTTGTGAGATTCCTTTGTACCTTTTTGAAGTCTGCTTTGGACTTAACTATCTTGAGGCTACATATATTTATAAAATAAATAAATAAATAAATAAATGGAGATATCCCATCTCCTAGAACTGGAAGGGACTTTGAAAGGTCATCAAGTCCAGCCCCCTACCTTCCCTATTTGTTGACTAATAACTAGAAATAAAGGATCAAACCAGCTACATTATTATTAGACAAAGGGGATTCGGGGATTTCTGCCAATGCTCCCCATTCCTGTTCTCCTTCCATTGTATGGTAGTTTAAATAAATTCCCAGAATTTTGCAGAATTTTAAAATATAGTGTGCAGAATTTTGAATTTTTTGGCACAGAATTCCATCAGGAGTACTACACACACTTGCTGCTAACAGTTATTTTCTCCATCAAAGCAGTGTTTACAAGTCTTTCCACAATTCTGAATAAACTATGTATATTTAATTACCATTTTTGAGGATTATACATTTGTCAACAGACACATCAGTACCCATTTCTTGGTGTTTGCTGGAAGGTTTCATTCCTAGTGAGATCTTGCAATAAGCTGCATGCAGCACGAGCCCCATTAAAGTCAGTGGGGTTCTGTGTGGACGCAGGGATTTGCCTGCATGAAGCAGGATCTGGGCTCAGGTTTCAAAGCACTACTGCAGGGGTCTGCAACCTTTCAGAAGTGGTGTGCCGAGTCTTCATTTATTCACTCTAATTTAAGGTTTCACGTGCCAGTAATACATTTTAACAACAAGGAGTCTGGTGGCACCTTAAAGACTAACAGATTTATTTGGGCATAAGCATCCGAAGAAGTGAGGTTTTTACTCACGAAAGCTTATGCCCAAATAAATCTGTTAGTCTTTAAGGTGCCACCAGACTCCTTGTTGTTTTTGTAGATACAGACTAACACGGCTACCCCCTTATACTTAATACATTTTAATGTTTTTAGAAGGTCTCTTTCTATAAATCTATAATATATAACTAAACTATTGTTTTGTGTAAAGTAAACAAGGTTTTTAAAATGTTTAAGAAGCTTCATTTAAAATTAAATTAAAATGCAGATCTTATCAGTTTAGTGCAGTGGTTCTTAACCTGGGGTGCACGCACCCCCTAGGGGTGCGAGATGCCCTTTCTGGAGGTGCGAGACATGCAAGATTTTTTTAGAAGGTAAACCATCAAAAACACAAATTAAGCACAGGCACATAAGTACAACTACTTTGTTTCATCAAACCTATATATTTATTAATATTATACATGTTTTAACGATTGCTATAATATACAAAGTTTTTAAGTTTTCAAGTTTTTAAGCTAATTGTAGTGTAATTTTTTATAAGGGCTGCAGAGCGCTGAGACCAGGCCAGGAGCAGAGGCCTGGGCTGGTTGCCAGTACCCCAGGCCAGCAGGAGGGCTCAGCAGGGCCGGAGGCCTGGACCCCGGCTGGCAGGGGGCCGGGTGGCTGGAATGCCAGACCAGTTGCAAGGTGAGTGGCGCCAGCGGCTGGTATCCCAGGCCGGCAGCAGGCTGAGTGGGGCCAATGCCAGGACCCCGGCTGGCAAGGGGCTGGCGGCCAGAACCCCAGACCGGCAGCGGGCTGAGCGGCTCAGCCCGCTGCCGGTCTGGGGTTCTGTCTGCCGGCTTCTGCCAGCCGGGGTCTCAGCTGCAGGCCCCACTCAGCCACTGCCGGACAGGGGTTCCGTTCACCCAGGCTGGCAGTGGGCTCAGCGGGGCCAGTGGCCGGGACCCCAGCAGGCAGCAGCATGCCAGTAAAAATCGGCTTGCATGCCGCAGGTTGCCGACCTCTGCACTACTGTTTCTGAGTTATGTAGCTGGCAGAGGAGAATATGGCATTAACTTTGTGAGAAGAGAGAATGTTTTCCCACCCTTACAGAACTTGAAAATCTGCACGGATTTTGCCCAAACTTTATTAAAAATTCCCCTTGGCCAGAGCCTAAAAATAAAGTTTTGTCCCAAAATATATTTCAGAAAGTTTAAACCCAAGCTCTACCAGGAAGTTATGTATGAAGCTATTTTGCCCCCACTGGCACCCCGTTCTCCTCCCCCTTGGCTGAAGTCCATAACCTCTTGTTCAGAGTTATGGACAACCTCCATTCCCAAGGTGTCCATAACTCTGAGGTTCTACTGTACAGCTAGGGTGACCAGATGTCCCGATTTTAGGGTCTTTTTCTTATATAGGCTCCTATTACCCCCACCGCATCCAATTTTTCACATTTGCTGTCTGGTCACCTTATGTACAGCGTTAGTGCAGACCAGCCTTCAGAGAGGTGGATTTACTACAGCAACAAACGAACCCCTTCTGTGGCTCTAGTAAGTGTCTATATTACAGCCCCACTGCTGCTCTAGCGTTTCTAGTGTAGACATGCCCTATAGGCACCAACACAAAATCTGGCTGTAAATGAGGGCTTTTCATCATGTCCAGGTGTATCTGCACTCCAGCGGCACAGCGCTGGCACACCAGTTGTGCAGCCATAGTTTCCTACAGCACCAGAAAGGGTTTTCCCATCCCTGTAGGTCAGCGGTTCTCAAACTGGGGGTTGGGACCCCTCAGGGGGTTGTGAGGTTATTACATGGGGGGGGGGGGGTTTGTAAGCAGTCAGCCTCCACCCCAACCTCTGCTTTGCCTCCAGCATTTATAATGGTGTTAAATATATTAAAAAGTGTTTTGAATGTCTAAGGGGGGAGGGGGTCATACTCAGAGGCTTGCTATGTGAATAGGGTGACCAGATAGCAACTGTAAAAAATCAGGACAGAGGGTGGGGGGTAATAGGAGCCTATATAAGAAAAAGCCCCCCAAATCGGGACTGTCCCTATAAAATCGGGACATTTGGTCACCCTATATGTGAAAGGGGTCACCAGTACACAAGTTTGAGAGCCACTGCTGTAGATAAGCCACATCCCTGAGAGGCAACGTAGCTTCTTGGGACCAGGGGTCGGTCAGGGAAGAATCGTCCCCTCAATTTCGCTGCAGTCACAGCAGCGATGGGGTCGACACTTGACCGATCTAATTTCTAAGGGCAGGCGAGGGCTGTGTCTGTGCGTGAGGCCAGCGGTACGAGGCTGGCTCCAGGGCCCTTTCTTTCCCCCTAGAGCAGACAATGGCGCCCCACACAAAAGAAAGCTCCTGATTCCCAAGCGCCTACAACGACTCGGGCTTCTTTAGCCCCCCCCTGACGCGCCCCCCTCCCCGCTGGCGGCTGCATCCGGGTCTCGCCGTCGCGTTCGAGGCGGTGACGTCACTTATATAAAGGCCTGCAGCCGCTTTGTTCGCTCTCTCATTGCGCAGTTGCAGCTCAGTCCGCGAGGACGGGAACGGGAGGGGAGGTGAGTGCCGGCCGGCCGGGGCAGGCGGGAATGGAGCGGGAGAGGAGAGGAGAGCAGGGGGGGGGGGGGGGCAGGAAAGAGGACGCCCAAGGGATAGGGAAGAAGGGTTTTTTTGGAGAGGGTCAGGTCCCGGCCTTCCGTCGGGGAGTTAAAACCTCCTCCCGCTCTGCAGCGGGGTGGCCGGGCACTGGCTGCGGTTTGGCGCCGCGCCGCCTTGGTCGGTGCCTTGCCGGGGTGCGCGCGCGTGGGTGGGGTGTCCAACCGCGTGAGGCGCGGTGGCCGCCATTTTAGGTGTAGGGTAATTGTCGGGTCCCGCGGGGTGTGGGTGTGTGCGCGCGCGCGGGGGGGGGGGGAGGGGGCGCGGCTCGGCTCTTTGTTGCGGTGGGGGTGGCTCGATGCCGGGCAGACACACGTGGCCTGGTGGTTCCCAGTTTCGCTGCCGAGGCCACCCGCCTCTCCGGTAGGAGATTATCCCCGCCAAACGGGGCCGCCATTTTGTGGTAGTGTCGCGAGACTGTTGAGGGTCTAACGCTCTCCTGCCCTCCCCCCACCCTCCCGCCTTGCCTGGGGCTCACGTGCCCCCGCCTTTGTCTTGGTGGCCGGCTGCTGGTCCCGCGTGCTCTCCGCTCCCGCGCCGCAGCGCGCGTCCAGCCACCGCGCCGCGTTGTGGCTGCCGAGCCCGCGGTATGCGGGGGGGCTCTGGTTTTCCCGCCACTGGCGGTGCGGGGGGGGGGGGGGGGGTGAAGCAGCCGTGGCACATTCCTCCCGTAGCTGCTGACTCCCATCTGCGGTACAGCGGCGGTTTGTGCCCGGCCCGGCTCCGTTTGTTAGCGACACGTTGAAAAACGGACCAGGGTTTCCAAAGTAGGCTTGTACGGCGTTTGGAAATAAGAGCTGACTGGCCGAAACCGGCCTGAAGCGAATTAGTCTGAGATGGTTTTGCACCATTTTAAACGTAGCTGCAGGGTCCTGCTTCTTTCCCTCTGGTAAAGGATTTTGCTTTGTTTCCATAGGATTTAAAAATTGCTCCTTCTGCCCATAAAACGTCATTCCTACATCATGTGCAGTTAGAGCAGGGCTTATTAAGGTCTCATCAGCCCCCAAAAAAAAAGTTGTTTCCCGGCACTGTATTTTATAGCATGTTTGTCTTCCTTCTGGATGATTCAAATATATAGGTTCATCTGTTAGGATGCTAATTATGAATATTGCTTTGTAAAATTGAAACTGTATTTTGTGTCCCGCTATCTCATTCTTTTATACAAATGGTCTCTGTTTCTTTCACTCTGAAGTTTCTAACTGACTTGGTTAGGAGAAGTCACTTTTATATGGAGAGGAGAGGGAGGGTGAGAGTTGAAATACATTCTGGCGTTCACAACCTCTTACGGAAGAGAAATAAGATTTCTTAAATCTAATGCCATCGTGTCTCACTAATAGAACTTACTTATGTTTAATAGGTCCTACTAAAGTCAAAATGGTTGAAGCGGATCGTCCTGGGAAACTGTTCATTGGTGGACTGAATACAGAGACAAATGAGAAAGCTCTTGAGGCTGTATTTGGCAAATATGGGCGCATTGTGGAAGGTAAAAATAAAATTTCTGAATGGATACTAACTAAAAGTTGTGCTGTGATGAATCTTACAGTATTGATCAGCTGAAGTGATATTACTTTCATAATCCTCTAAGAAGTACTGAGCACGTTGTAAGGGGTAGGTTATGCTGTGAGCTTTATGAAAAGTAGAATAACATTTAGATTTGTATTGTAGTTCTCTTGATGAAGGATCGTGAAACCAACAAGTCCAGAGGATTTGCTTTTGTCACATTTGAGAGCCCAGCAGATGCAAAGGATGCTGCCAGAGATATGAATGGAAAGGTATGATGTTTGATAAAACATGCTTGTTCTATCACTAGTACAGTGCAGTGTCAATCTTAATTATTTGAACTTAATAGCAGTGTGCTTTACGAACTAGACTTGTATTAAGACCTGAGACAAGTCCTACTGTAACGAATGACTAAATTTCTTTTCTGCTGCTAAACTTACAAATGCTAAACGTAATCTTTGCTACCACTGTAGAAGTGGCATTTATTAAAGCTTCTCTTCCCGTCCCAGGATTTGGGGATTGGGTGAAAGCTTCCTGCTAGTGAGAATAAGAGGGAAGCTAATTTATGTATCTTTGAAAATCAGGATGCCTTTCAAATTGGGGTTTTAGCTTTTTATTATCATACAAATTCTTACCCTATCAGTTTGTAAAGCCAAAAGCTACATAACTCTTATCAAAGTCTAAATTTGGTTATGAACAGCATCTACAGTACTGAATTGATACAAATACAACTTTTTAATCTGGAAAGATTGGAGTCTCCATGGGCTAAATATTGACATATTTTTATAACTACAGAGTTAAAGAAAAACAGTTCCATTTGTTTTTGGAATTTGATAGTTACTCAAGTCTTTTAGCATTTATCGGTCCTGCTGTAGAGGAGATGGATAATGGATATCTGTGTTTATTAAACACACACTACCAGACCTAAGCGTGATAAGGAAGGTGGCTTGTCAGCTATATCATTCAATAGTAGTAACAACAATGATTGCATGTATGCTCCTTTCTCAAATCTGGCAATTTAACTAGGAACAGTAACTTTGATGATAGGAAAGGATTGAATTGCTTCATTTACTCTGATATGCAAATAATGTAGCTATACATTGCAATTATTTCATAAAAAGTTGACAAAGGCCCAGGGTAGTAATGGGGATATGTAGCCTTTGATCTGTAAGTCACAGGCTAGTATGTAGTCCAGGGTGATATTGCAAAGTTGATTGCAGTTGCCTTCCCTGTGGGAAGTGTCTGCTGTTGCTCACCAGCATCACAGCCCTCCTTTTTGCAGTCTCAAGAAGATCTGAACAACTATGTAGCAGGACTGAATTTACTTTTTCCTTGGAGCTGTCCCCTCTAAATCAATGGACATGTTGGTGGGGCAGTTGAGGAAGCTTGTATTGATATTACTTGTCTTCTATACCTAGAGTTCTTTAGTTGTTTGACACTCTTCACAATTTGGATTATATTCAATCATATGTTATGTTTTGAGTGCATATCTTAGTGTGATTAAGCATTATATTTTGCAGTGTTTCAATAACTTTTTAGTAAGTATCTATGGAATCCTGGGAATGGAACATCAACGTGCTGGCAGCGTTCTTAGTTAAAATATTTAATTTCAGCAAAGCTCTCTTAATCCTTGCCTTATGTTGTGTCTCAGTGACAATCAAACACAAACAGTAAAAGCTAGCTATAGCATGACTTGCTGTCAGACTGTTTGAATATGTGTTCTTGGTGCTCATGCCCAACTTAGTGTTACAACTTGTGCCACCATTTCAGAGATGAGCAGTCTTTCTGAGGCAAAGTTCACAATCATGTGACTTGGAAGGCAATCTCTTTTACTGACTTGTAGACAGTTCCTTAAAGGTGCTGTTATTCCAGGATTTACCTCAAAATATGCAGGTTACTGTAATACTGAGAACTATGTAGCACAATTCTAAAGTCCTCTTAAATACAGTTTAAACCAGAGTGGCTTGAAATAATTTTATGCTCTAGCTGCAGCGGCACTGGAGATTAGTGACTGGCTGAGAGGATTTGATCATTAGGCAATGTGTGTAGAGTACTATTCTAAAACTCCTCTTAAAACAAATGATTGCTTATTCTTATTTTAGGTCTTCTGTATTACAGTATAAGATTGGCCACACTTGGAACTTTTAGAACAAATGCCCAGTGTATTAGCTAAAATAGTGGCTTGTTTATATAATGTTTCATTTTATTTCTTTGAGGAGATCTGTGCATTCTAAAATAGTGAACCTTAATAAAGTGGTGCCTTTGGGGTTGTATGAGCACCCTCTCAATGCCCGTAATGTTCTCAAGAGTGGTCCTAAGTGTCCAACAGCCTTTGATTCCTTCTTCCTGTGGTAAACTGCAGATGCATGGAATGAAGGTCCTTACATGGAAAATCTTTAAAAACTTTATCATATTTTTAATAGTAGCCTACTTAGTTTCTGTGCCACAGAACAGTTTAAATATCTGCATCTGCTTAAATTTGGACCCACTGCATTCTGGGTCAATTATGGGCAATCCCAGAGGAAAAGTGAGGTAAAGTGGTATCTTTTGTGTGGTTTTTTCTCTCTCTCTCTCTCTCTCTTAAGAAAAGAGAGGGACAGGCAAAAAGGTGTAGGTGAGACATGTCTTGTATTGGACCAATTTCTGTTGGTGAGAGAGACATTACCTCACCCACCTTGTCTCTCTAATATCCTGGGACCAATATAGCTACAACATTGCATCCTTCATCTTTTAGTCATTTGAACGTTGTGGAAGATATCCCAAAGCTGGTGCTCTGTAATGCTATTCCTCTGAGACACCCTAGGTCAGAAAAGACGCATGCGTTCCTCCAGGCTTTCTATAGGACAAAGCTCCCATGAGCCAGAGGCTTGTTTCCATCTTTAGATCCTTACCTTGTTGCCATAAAGGGGCCTCTTTGGTTCTATGGTTTCCTAAAGTGGGAAAGCAACAGAAGCTTTCTGTATAGGGAGTAGCAGCTTAAACCAGGTGCAGGATTGTTGGGATACAGCAAGACTGACCTCTGGAAAAAAGGCCGTGTGGGAGTTCTACGCTTTTGGTTCTTTCTGTCATCTCAAGTCCCAAGTCTTCCCAACAGCACAAAAGAGAGCACAACACTTCAGATTGGTCGAGTTATTCTGTCTTTTACACTCACTTCTAATAATTCTCAAGTTTGATGGTTGCTGGGGGTCAAGATAGCTTTGCTTTGTTCTCTGTTCGGGATGGGTGATTCTCATCCTTGTGGAGTGAAATTACCACATCACTGGGTTTGGGCTGCTGTTTGGTCCATATGAGATTGAGTTCCATCCTGTGCTGCCTCCTAGCTTCTTTCCTATACGTTTTCAGAAATCCCTTACATGATCCGCTATTCAGGGTAAAACTGAGTTCTGTAATAAGGATGGGCGTCAAAAGAAATGTTCAAGCAGTACAGAAGAAATTGCTTCATAGATGCTTCGTCATTCTAAAAAGACTGTCTTCATCCCATGATGGATTTAAGGAAACTGAACAATTACATGAGTTCAAATTACGTGTAGTACCGCAAACTTTTATCCCTGTTTTTTTTTCTCTCTGAAACTGGTTCAGGCATAAAGCATATACTTTTACGCTGCAGTCAGATTAGCTCACAAAGTACTTTTGCTTCTTCATAGATGGTGATCACTACAGATATACCCTCTCTGGAACTATCCTAGGCTCCACTAGCCAAGGCTTTTCTACTAATGAAGGCATTTGCCAGATACTCTTAATGTAGGTGCTCACAGTGCAGTTTTCCTGAGATTATAGTTAACATGCTCTCCATGACCTTTCAAGGACACTTCCAGTCATACATTTTTATGATTTTAGGTATGACCTCTGCCTACCTGCGGAGGAGATCCTTGCATCAGTGGTTGGTAGTGCCATACAGTCCAAATATAGGTGATTTAGGCATACTGTTTATTATTTTACTGAAAGCTGTCCTAGTCATCAGTGGGCTGATAGGTCTTTCTAGTACCAACTATTGCAGATGCATTCAGTTTGGTCTGAGAAAGTGGACAATTTATGGTCAGTAAAACATATGGAAAGCCAAACTCTATATAAGTGTCTGGTTGCAGGCCATCAGGTGAACTTGAAAATCCTTTCTGCTGTTCAATCAAGCACCATATAATACAAAGTGTGTCAGGACAGTATGACAGCCCGTGTATTATGATAGCAAGCAAGGAAGTGCTCATTTCTAGCTGCTCTGTCAGTGAACCTGGACCTGTTACCTTGCTAATAATGAAAGTATTTACCGTTTTTGCATCCCTGCCCATCTTGGCTAATTGAAGTTGAAGTCGGACTACAGAAACAGTTAGCAATGAGCAGTATAAGAGGAATGACATGTCTATTAAATGTCCGCCAATGCACAAACTAATTCACTGACATCTTACACTTTAGCTAGCATGATGTTACTTCAAGGTTTTAGGTATTAATAGCACACCTTGGTACTGTTTCTTGGCAATCTTTACAGCTGTTGTCAAGGGTAATTCTCTAATCCTCACTTAATAAGAATCTCCCCAGTCCACCTTTATAGGGTTATACTGATTGCCCATTCCCAGTTGCCGGGTAGGTAGTACACCAGCAACTGTAGTTCTTAGTTGGGTCAGGACCGGTGTGGCTTTTATGACCATGGCTCTGAACGTCCGTACTTGTTGCAGAGTATCTAGAGACCAGGTCCCTATTCTAGGCACTGCACAAACTAGAAAGGTGATCGCTGCCCCCAAAGAGTTTATAAAACTAAGCTTAAGATATGATCCAACTATTGGATGTGCTGTGGTCATAAGGCTGTCTTAGACCCAGCAAAGGATAAGGTTTTAGTAAAACCATTGTTCTGCTGATACAACACTAAACAGTTAAAGGTGGCTTGGGGTTTTATATCAAGTTATTGTTAGCTGCCATTGTAGTAACCACTATTTAAATTTCTGACCTTTTATATGGACACAAGGAGAAAGGGAAATAATTAAAACATTTTAACTTTAAGACTTTAAAATTAAGGGTTTTATTTTTAATTGTTTTTCATCTGTAGTCTCCTTTTTATAGGGTAGATCCCTGTTTGAGCTTTCTCAGGCGGCACTGGAGATTGTATTAGCTGTCTAATCCCAAAAAGACTGTTCATTTAGATTGTCTTGAGCTGTTGGAATTAAATCTGTTTATTTTAGAATCAAACAAGTAGCTTATAGGTAGGAAAAATAAAAGCAAAGATAAAATAATGCAGCTTGTCACTATTGCTTGTTTTCTTCACTTGCATCCTAGCTGATGGTAAAACACAGGCTCTGCACATCATCGTGTTAGTCACTTAAGACCTTTGCAAACTTACTAGCATTGGACTGTCCCAGGCATTTGTAGCTGGCCTCTTGTCACAGGTTCACAGCACCTGCTACAGAAGGTGGTGTTATCTTGGCCGAGTAAGCCAGGCTTTCATTGAACAGAAAGCAAAAAAAAAAAAAGAAAAAAAAAATTTAAGTAATGTGGGGAAGGAAAACCACACATTAGGGAATAGGTGACAACAGGCACTTAAAGCTTGCATTCCAGGTATTCAGAATTTAGACAATGCCAGATGGTCAAAGAGGTATTTTGGTATCAGAACAGCAAAGGCCCAAAAGTGGCAGGAATCTACAATGAGCCAGGAGAAGTTGGGGAGAATGGTCATGATAGAGCTTGCTCCTTCCAGTCTTTCTGCTGTCTCTTAGTGACCTTTTCAGACAAACTATGTCCAAGAAGTGATTGCATCCTCATGCAATTGAAACTAACCAATCAAAACACTTGCTTCCGTTTCTAGACTATTTCAGCTCATCATGACAACTGATGGCTTTTCCATGAGCCTTGAAGATGCCTTATCATAGTAGTTCTAATTTAAACAATCCAGTTTACCAATATTTGTGTCTTCAGTTTGTATCCAACAGACTGAGTTGGACTCTTGGGTAACAGATGCAATGGGAGAGTGCTTGTACTGCACCATAGGGAACTAATTTCTATAAAGCTTCAAAGATGTGGGTGGTAAGGGGGTGTCACCACCTACAGGCTGCAGACACCTCTCTTTACTGGTGAGTGATGGCCTCATAATCACTAACTGCAGAAAGGGAGAACAAAAATAATCAATTGTATTCTCTTTAATGAGATGATGTATTTAGCGCCGCATTTTTGTCCTTTTTGAGTTCTGGGCAGAGTAGATGTGCAGAAATCTAAATAACACACACCTTTCACAGAGCTTGCAGTCTTGGTAGATAGGCTCAAATTCTTTAAGGACTCTTGACTCTTTGATTGCAGAACTTTTGATAATCCAGCGTATAATAGGCTGGTAATAAAGCAGCCGTAAAACTTTGAGTTTACTTGTTGAATATATTGAACACTGAGCTTTGTATTATGGCCCCACAAGGCACCCATTTTTGTAGAGCCGTGCCTTTAAATCTAGCATCTAGATCTAGAATCAGCTCTTTCTTTTAAAAAAAAAAAAAAAATCTATCCCTAGTGGTTTCAGAGAACCTTGAAAACAACATAAACGGAGTGTCACGTTTTTGAGTAGGCAGCCTGATGCAGTAGAGCAAAGGTATCAACTGCCCAGTTCAGTTCAGTGTTAATTCTGAAAGTGCCTTTAGTTTTCATGCCAGTTTTAATTTAGTTCATGGCTGATCATCTTAGCAGAAACATCAAGTGAATGCGTCCAACTGCCTTCCCATGTGCCAGAAGCTCCAGTTGACAAACCTTTAAGCTTCATCCCTGGAACTTCTGATGCCACTATAGTTTGGTACAAAAATCCCCTATGGCCTATTGAAAACTGAAACTGGAGGTAGTAGTACATACATAGAACATATTATTTAAAACAGACCTATGTTCTAATTTAAACACCACAAAAATACCAGAGTTCTAATTTCTGAAATTGCTGCAGATTTTCCTTACGTGCCACAGGAGCAAAGGACCTTCCTGTAGAATGTATTCCTTCTGAGTACATTCCCAGTTGTTTATACTGGCATTCTGAAGATTCAAAGCTGTTCTAGAATTACATTATAAATTAAGTAGGCTTGTAAAAGCCCAGTAACAGGAAAGCTGAATAGAAGAATGGCTCTACTGGGTCAGACCAATGGTCCATCCAGCCCAGTTGCTTATTTAAGACATAAAAGCATAACTGAGCACTGAGTAAAGCAGCTTCTTTTTTTAGTCACTAGATGGGAAAGCAATTAAAGTGGAACAAGCAACCAAGCCATCCTTTGAAAGTGGTGGTAGACGTGGGCCACCGCCCCCTCCAAGAAGCAGAGGTCCTCCCAGGGGCCTTAGAGGTGGAAGAGGCGGAAGTGGAGCAAGAGGACCACCTTCAAGAGGGAGTCACTTGGGTATGTATTTACATATCTGATTATACTTGGACAACATGCTAGACTATCCGTTTTGGAAGGTGACAATATCCTTCTGAAAAATCAAGCCACTGAATAAAGTATTCCTTGTTTTTAAATTAAAACAGATCAAAATGTGCACTCTGCAGTTGAGTCAGATTATTGGCTAGGTAATTAGACTTAAACCTTCTAGTGTGTGAGGGTTCCTTTCTGCATATAACATTTACTTGACTTTGGGCTAAAATGGAAAGCAAAACTCCTGCCTTGCAAGCGAGCGAGGAAGCTTTCTGGTGTCCTGGTTTGAAAATCATCTTGCACCTGGGAAAAAGGTGAACAATTTGAAGTCTTACTGCCAGAAGACACAAACTAAATAAGCAATAGCTGCTGACTTCAGGGATTGATCCTTGGAGGGTCAAGCTTAATTCTGCAAACTTTGAGCGCTGCTTGTTTAATATAGAGCTGTAGCTTTTAGGAGAGAGATTCGACTGGCTATCCTTTGATGTAGAAAACGTTAGAGTAGCACCCAAGGTTTTGTTAGTGTTTGTCTGGATACTGGACTAAAATGAAACACGCTGCTTTCTTAATGGGAGAAGCAAGTAGTCCCTTATCTGCGGTGTAGCTGAAGATTGAATGCAAAACAGCCAGAAAACAGTTGCCCCTAAATTTCTGGTCTGTGGGGTCTGTATAGTGGGTCCTGCATAACCTCGAGGGTAGGATATGTGGTCAAATCTGCTTTCAGGCTGTTCTGTTCCTTATTTGGCCACACTATCTGGAAACAGTGGACTTGTGCATTGTCTAGGCTGTGACCATGTAATCTGATTTACGTTGCTCTTCCTCCTTTGGTCACACTGCATCTTTTATTCCTGACTGGGGCTTCCCAGATTTGACCGCTGTACCAAAAAAAGGGCCATTTTGGAATCTCAGGGAGCATGCATGTGGTCAGTGTTGCAGTTCTAAGTTCCTCCTACAGATTTCTGCTTTGGCTTGATGGTACTGATTTGCCACTGCTTAAGCATCTCAAATTTTAAACATTTAAACTGCAGCAATATAAAAAATGGCTTATCTAGTTCTTCACGTAAATAACCGGTTGTCTTACTCTTTATCTTTTTAGGCTCTTCTAGAGGGCCACTTCCAATGAAAAGGGGTCCACCTCCACGAAGTGGCGGACCTCCACCTAAAAGATCGGCACCTTCAGGGCCAGTGCGTAGCAGTAGTGGAATGGGAGGGAGAGGTAAGAAGTTGTTCAGTGTTTTTCTTTTTGGTTGTCTGAATAACGAGGCTGGATTTATCCATGCCTGTAACAAATCACCAATCACTTTAAATCAAATTCATTGTTTGTTAGCTATACAACCACAAACATTATACTATTAACTCTTCATGTCAGCAGAACTTTCAGGTCTGTGACTTTTTAAAGATGTTCCTCTATTGCTGTTTCTTAGTTTGACTAGCAGAGCCATGAAACAGTATTGCACGGAATGCAGACTATAGCAAAGTGATCTCCTAAATAACTGAACTATGCTGTTAATATAACTTTTCATTTGAGGAACGTCCTCTGCAGCAGTTGTCCTTCATTCTTGCTTCATTTTTAAACAGTTGGTTAACCTGAATTGTCCTTCTTTAAAGCTCCTGTATCACGTGGAAGAGACAGTTATGGTGGTCCTCCACGCAGAGAGCCAATGCCATCACGGAGAGATGTCTACATGTCGCCAAGAGATGATGGTTATAGTACAAAAGACAGGTAAAGTTAATGCATTATAGTTAAAGTTTAATACCAGGGTCCTGGTTTCTAATTTTGCCTGCAGAGAATTATGCTCCTCTATGAGGAGCTGATTGAGAATTTGAAAGTGGAGGGTAGCTTTTGTGAAAGTGATCATGAAATGATAGAGTTCATGATTTAAGGAATTGTAAGAGGGAGAACAGCACAATAAAGATAATGGATTTCAAGAAGGTAGACTTAACCAAACTCAGGCAGTTGGTTGGTAAGGTCCCATGGGAAGCAAGTCTAAAGGGAAAAACTAAGTCAAATTACAAAGGATGAATATAACCAAATAATGCAAGTATGTAGGGACAAAATTAGAAAGGCCAAGGCACAAAAACAGATTAAATTAGCTAGAGACATAAAGGGTAACAATAAAGCATTCAGAAATACATTAGAAGCAGGAGGAAGACCAAGGACAGTGTAGGCCCGGTACACAATGCTGGTGAGGGAGTACAATAACAAAATGTGGAAATGGTGGAAGTGCTAAATGACTTCGTTTCAGCTTTCACCAGAAAGGTTAGTAGCAATTGGGCGTCTAACATAATGTGAATACCAGTGAAAATGAGGTAGGATCAGAGGCTAAAATAGGGAAAGAACAATTTAAAAATTACCTAGGCAAGTTAGATGTCTTCAAGTCGCCACGGCCTGATGAAATACATCCTAGAATACTTAAGAAGCTAATTGAGGAGATATCTAAACATTAGCAGTTGACTTTGAAAAGTCATGGAAGACGAGAGATTCCAGAGGACTGGAAAAGGGCAAATGTAGTGCCCATCTATAAAAAGGGAAATAAGGACAACCTGGGGAATTACAGACCAGTCAGCTTAACTTCAGTACCTGGACAGATAATGGAGCAAATAATTAAATAATCAACTTGCAGATAATAAGGTGATAAGCAACAGCATGGATTTGTTGAGAACAAATTATGTCAAGCTAATCTAATAGCTTTCTTTAATGGGGTAACAAGTGGTAGATGTATATTTTGACTTTAGTAAGGCATTTGATACTGTCTCACATGAACTTCTCATAAACAAACTAGGGAAATACACCCTAGATGGAGCTACTATAAGGTGGATGCATAACTAGTTGGAAATCAATTCCAGAGAGTAGTTAGTTATTAGTGGTTCACATTCAAGATGGAAGGGCATATTGAGTGGGCTCCTGCACGGATCCGTGGGTCAAATTCTGTTCAACATCTTCATCAGTAGTTTAGATAATAGCATAGAAAGTACGCTTACAAAGTTTGCGGACGATATCCAGCTGGGAGCAAGTGCATCAATTGCACACATACAAAATGGGAAATGATGACTGCCTAGGAAGGAGTTCTGTGGATAGTTAGCTGATGATCATACTGGATCACAAGCTAAATATGAGTTAACAGTGTAACACAGTTTGGCGGGGGCAGGAAGCAAATGTCATTTTTAGGATGTATTAGCAGGAGTGTTGTAAACCAGACATAAGAAATAATTCTTCCGCTCTACTCCATGCTGATTAGTTCTGAAGTGGAGTATTCTGTCCAGTTCTGGGCACCACATTTCGGGAAAGATGCGGACAAATTGGAGAAAGTCTAGAGAAAAGCAACGAAAATGATTAAAGGTCTAGAAAACATGGCCTGTGAGGGAAGACTGAAAAAATTGGGTTTGTTTAGTCTGGAGAAGAGAAGACTGGCGATTCAAGTACATACGAGGTTGTTACAAGGAGGAGGGAGGAAAAATTGAAGTAAGGGATGGATTAGGTTGCACGTTAAGAAAAACTTCTTATGAGGATGGTTAAGCACTGGACAGAATTGCCTAGGGAGGTTGTGGAATCTCTATCATTGGAGATTTTTAAGAGCAGGTTAGATAAACACCTGTCAGGGATGGTCTAGATAATACTTAATCCTGTCATGAGTGCAGGGGACTGGACTAGATGACCTCTCAAGGTCCCTTCCAGCCCTATGATTCTATGATACCTCATAAATAATACAACTATCACTTTTTTCTAGTTATTCAAGTAGAGATTATCCAAGTTCAAGGGATACAAGAGATTATGCGCCACCTCCAAGAGATTATGCATACCGTGATTATGGTCATTCCAGCTCACGTGATGAGTACCCCTCTAGAGGATACAGGTACCTAGCATTGTATTTTTCTCAACTTCAGTCACACCCTGTGTCAACACTGATTTGTAGTAAGTCTCAGCAGTTTTTCTTCTTATAGTGATCGTGATGGCTATGGTGGTGGACGCGATAGAGACTATTCAGATCATCCAAGTGGAGGCTCTTACAGAGATTCATATGAGAGTTATGGTAAGGACCCATTTTGAGGATCTTGTAGCAGAGTTTGTAAAGGCTTCCTAATCCTGATTTACTAGCCTGCTTGCATTTAAGGGGGAATGTCGTACTCAGTTTTTTCCTCACAGTGAAAGTGAGAATGCAATTTAGTTTATTTAACAAGATGATCAAATGATTACCATAACCTAACGAAGCAAAGTCTACAGTTCAGAATTGCAACTATCACTGGAAAATATGGCTGAGTTTCTTCTCTAAAAATAACAAGCTGTTCTGGAATATCCCCCAAAAGAGCCTGCTTGAAATAAACACCGTCTTCAGTCCTTTCAAACAGTCTTTAAATTCATTCGCTGCCTGATACACAGCCCCCACTATAAATGTCCCAACATGGCAGATTATATTATGAACATCTCAATTCATACAAAAGAGTAACAGTAAACTTTAGTGCAGCAATTCTGTAAATTCAGATTTAAATTGTTATATATAACTTATAGTGTTGCCATATTACCTGACCATTGACCCTGCAGGTAACTCACGTAGTGCTCCACCTGCACGAGGGCCCCCGCCATCTTATGGTGGAAGCAGTCGCTATGATGATTACGGCAGTACACGAGATGGATATGGAAGTCGAGAAAGTTATTCAAGCAGCAGAAGTGATGTCTACTCAAGTGGTCGTGATCGTGTTGGAAGACAAGACAGAGGTCTTCCCCCTTCCATGGAAAGGGGTTACCCTCCTCCCCGTGATTCATACAGCAGTTCAAGCCGCGGAGCACCCAGAGGTGGTGGCCGTGGAGGAAGCCGGTCTGATAGGGGTGGAGGCAGAAGCAGATACTGAAAAACAATCATAAACTTTTGGACCAAGACAGATTACTTCTCACAAACCCAAGTGGAAGTTGTTCTATCTTTACTACCAGAGGACTACTAAAAGGAAAAGTTGTTCTTACCTTTTTTTATTGTTGCCTGTTAAGTTTCCCCCTCCATGATTTTTATGCTTTTGTGAGGAAAAGTTAAAACAATGTTTAATTTCATTTCAAAATTGTTAACATTTCTTTCAAAAAGCAGATGTTAAATGTATAAAAGTTGAGCTGTGTACTAGTGTTGTAACTTTCAAAGTAAAAGTTTCCCTGAAATGCCACACTTCCCATCTGATTTTCCTCATGAATGGAACAAGCAGTTCTAAGATCTTCCACACAACATCTAACCATCTAAAATGGAGATGGATCGTTCTACACATTCAAACTCTCATTCTAAACAAATTAGTTACTTGGAGGGTGGTGGGGATGTGCCACACTATACTTTCAGTTTCCTCTTGGTTCTGAAATCACACAATATTCCCAGTTCAAAATTTCTTCAGATCCTTGTGTAAAGAAAAAAATCAGGATTCCATTCAGTCACTAAACCAGAAACAGCAAATGGATAATGCTGACCATACTTTGCCTTCCTACTGTTTTGCTGGGAATTTGCAAGGACCTCTCCCCCAAAATAAACCATTTACATGTAATAAGTCAACTACAGAATACTGTAAATAAAAGGTTTGACCAGTTCCATCAAAGAAGCTACAAAACGATGCTTACTCATACTGTTTCAAATTTTTGCAACTCTGTGTAGTGTCTCACTTTTAAAGGAACATCTTTGATTCCAAAGGCAAATGGAGAAAATAAGATAAGCAAAGAAGTCTTTCTCTCCAACTTCTCAAAGGCTTATGACTTCATAAAAACAAGTGAATCTTTCAGCATTCCACAACAGATTTAAAGCATCAAATGCCTGTGAAACAGCAAAGATGGGTAAGCAAAGCAAACTAGTTTTTCAGTCTGTCAAAATTGAACCAAATTACCTTCCTCTTAGTACAGTAAGACAAGCTGTACGTCATGGCAATGGAAGTGCTTTCTGTATTTAAAACAATATCTTATGGAAAAGCAATGCTGGAAAGCATTAGAAGTCTTCCAAATTCAACATTTCTTCTTATGGATATAAAGCATGTATGGCATCAATTTTGAAACTAAAGCGTTTAAGAATGCAGCTCGTAGACAAAATGTGTTGCAAAGTAGGGTTGGGAGGGGGAATTCTATGCCCAGTATGTTTCATTGAAGACACTTAAAACAAGCTGCATATACTATATTTCTAACAAATATTAAAATCCTGATGAAATCAGGAATTGGCTTAGATTGCCAAATATATCAGCTCGGATATTGGGCATTTTCAAGCAAGCCATTGCAAACTTGACGTTTAGTTGGATGCCTGATTTTATTTTAGTTTTGTGACACTGCATTATATGGGGAAATTCTAGTACAAGTGGCAGAACCTGTGGTGAATTGTCATGTCCCAGGTAGAGCCATGAAGTTCAAAAGATGCTCTTGAATATAGTAGACTTGAAGACCTCCAACTAAAAAAAAAAAAAAACCTTGTTACTACTCTAGTCCTCAAAATAAATTTGCCGTTCATCTTATGGATTTAACATGGCAGTGCACCATTGGAAAGGAATGAGAATCCATAAGCCATGCAACCTATCACTAAGCCATTCCAGTCCATTCCAAGCCAGTGAACCTTCCACCACTTAAAGAGAAGTAGTAAAACTTGAAACACATTAATCTGCAAACCCAAGCTTGTGACTTTTCTGGGACCGGGACAGTTATAGGTTGGATAACCATTTTAAATCTGTTCTAGCTCTGTCATATCTATTTTAATTGTTGCAGGTTGATTACCTTCAAAGGCATGATGGTCCGAGGTACAGTTCAGACACGTCTGCATGGATAAGTGACAGCAGCTGTAACAGAAGGAAAGGTAAATTATATAATAGCATTGTAACTTTACAGAAATTTCCTTTTTTTCCATGCTCAAACTTTTGATCTCACTTTTTTGGGCGGGGGAGACCATGCCTGTTTTCATGCTTGAAAGCAGAATTTTTAGGATGCTTGAACAGAGTACTTTAGCAGGTTGGGAAGTGGCAAGGATGACTGGGAGGGACTTGGACCAAATGCATACACAGAGGCCATGTCTATGTGAGATGCACTAGCTCAGCTAAGAGTTCAGAAAAGAGTAGTTAAACTAGCACAAACTGCTGTACGGATGCTTATTTTGGTTTTTTAGTTCGCTTTTTTAGCTTTAATTTAAATTTATTCCTGAGATAATGAAGCTAAGCCAAAATAAGCCTGTTTAAAAGAAAATGTCCATGCTGCTTTTGCAGTTTAGCTTTAATTTTTAACCAGTGCCGCCACCTTTATGGAGATTTGATCCAAAATCATATGACTGAGCTTAATTTAATATCTAATGATCTTTGAGTTTGCTTTTGCTGAGGTTCTCCAACTAAACTGTGGAACAACAGACAAATGAAGCAAAACAGCTCAAGTTCTGTAGGTCATTTGCTTATTGTGTAGCATAACAAAGCCTACCTCTTTCACATCAGTGCACATTCCCTTTAATCAGGGGCCCAGCAGGCACAGGAACAGATGTTTCTAGTTTGCTGGGACAACTTGAATAGGGATGAAAGGATCACAGAAACAAATATCTTCCCCCAAAAAGCATAAAAGCAGATGGATTATTGCTCTGTTAACACAATTTTACCAAAAAGTCTCCAACCAGACAGTTACAGTAGCAAAGATGTGGGTTAACTTGTATGTTGGGTGAACTTCAAAACCTAACAAAGCGTAGAAAAGATGGGACATTCCCATTTAAAAGAAACTACATGAAAAATCTATACTCTAAAAGAGAACCTGCAGTAAAACATGGCTTGTTTGCTCTCTAAAATGCTGCTTTAAAAAAACTGAAATAGGGAAGCAGGTACTGCGAGTTTTTAGCTGACAAGGGTGGAGCATGTCACATACCAGTGTGACTCTTACTGTGTTGCGTGTTTTCACATTCTTTTGGAATTGTCATTTAAAAGTATGGCCCCCAGGGGATTACGTAGCTGCTCTATTCCCTATCAGAATGTAATAATATTGCTTTGTAACTTATCTTGACTACTTAAAGATATTTTGACATGAGGAAGAAAATATTTACTATCTAGGGTGCACTATTAATTTAGAACCCTGTTTTACTCTAGGATTTGTTCCTGCACTGATTTACTTTTTCCCCCTACATGTCTAGGACAGTATAGTGGATGCAACAAAAAGTTGTGGCCAGCCCACATTCCTATTCCTTATATCAATAATACGTGACTCTGGAAAAGTAAAATTAATTAAAAGATCTCCATCTCAATTTGCTGTTAGGATCAGTATTAACATCTCTAAGCCAGTGGTTCTCAACCTTTCCTCATTACTTCAGGAGTATGATTTGTCTTGCATACCTCCAAGTTTCACCTCACTTAAAATCTACTTGCTTACAAAATCAGACATAAAAACACAAAAGTGTCTCAGCGCACACTTACTGAAAAATTACTTACTTTCTCATTACGGTATAATTATAAAATCAATTTGAATATAAATATTTTACATTTCAGTATATAGAGCAGTATAAACAGGTAATTGTCTGTATGACGTTTTAGCTTGTACTGACTTCACTCGTGCTTTTATATAGCCAGCTGTAAAACCAGCCAAATATCTAGATGACTTGATGTACCCCCGGAAGACCTCTGTGTACCCCTGGTTGAGAACCACTGCTCTAAACCACCACTAACTGGAGCCCAGGGTCAGGGTTAAGGTCCATCTGGGAACTGGGAGACCCAATTTTATTACCAAATTGGCTACAGGTGATTTTTTTGTGGCATTGTACAAACCACTTAATCTCTGCCTTTTGTTTCCTTACCTATAAAAGTTACCAACCTCACGGTGGTAAATGACAAAGCTGTTGAGTGCTCTGAAATCCTCTCATGGAAGGTTTAGTACAGAATTAACTTTATCTGAGTCCAGGGCTCAAAAAAATCTTGCCAGTGGCAAATAGGAAGACAAATTCCTAGCCTTAACGGCTGTTAATACAACCATCAAAAGTAAATCAGAGTATGTTTGCAGAATCTGAAAAAGTACTCAACTGCTGCTCCATTTTGCGGTGCATCTCTAGCGTGAAACTGATATTTAAAAATGTTTCAGTGACGGTAATTCCAAACTTTGTGGGCGAACAAACTCTTAAATTGACACTGTTTAGGAAAACTTAAAAACATCAGCAAAGGTAGACATTGATCCTTCCCTATAAATTACTCACTCTCCTCAAACTTCTGTTTCTGGCATTAAGGAGCAGACCTCTTTCCTTGCTGAATCCTTTTTCCCACTTGCATTAGTGAGGGGACTGGAGAGTTGAAGAGATGGTATGTTTATTTCTTCTAGGGGCTAGGGAAAGTGAAACTTAATTTACAAAAAGCCAGAACCTTGATCAGAACATGAATTTCCCCAATCAAGAGGAAAGAGCCAAGTTAGTGGTGCAGTTTGGACTGCTTGCCAGGCTTTTGCCAAGGCATCTTGCTGGTATTGCTCACTTCATCTTTCATATAATCTGGCTTAATAGATTTAATTCTCTAGCTATATTAAATGTATTACAAAAATTGTCATGTCCTGGTAGAGTTCAGTTACTGCAATGAGCAGTTATACTCTTGGCAATTGAACAACTCCTAATGTTTTGGATAATTGAGCTGCTGCTTATGTCAATAAATATCTTGACTTGTCATCTACTGTGTACTGGACCGGTTGTAATTCAAAAGATGTTACATGTAAGCATTGTGTGAGGTCTACTGCATATACATAATTTACACTCACGTTATTTTCCTAATTCTTTCCTCCAAGAATGGCAGCTGTGCTAATGAAGGAAACCATTGCAATGGGCATTAATGCAACAAGTCATTTGCCTCTACTTGAAACAGTGTTCTTATAAATAGTGTCTTGATGATCCAGCTGATATATTCATCACTCCTTGTAGTCATGGTTGTCCCAGAATGCACTAGTATGCTTAGTAACTGTCCTAATGTTGCAGGGAACCAAAGTCACTTGCTGATCAAGTGCAGATCATTTCATGTGTGGGGAATGAATTAGCAGATGGCCATGTAGCTGTAATGTTTTTGTTCCCACAGTTGTTATCAGCAGTTCAGTTTGGTCTGAAAGCTTTGTCCTATGTGTTAATTAATTCAGTAAGTCATACCATTTGCACATTCCAGCTACAATTAATGCAAGAGCTGTGCATGTCTTGGGTCACACTCAATGTTCCAACCTAGTGGCTTTTGCCATCATCTCTTCTAGTGTGAAAAGGGTGCTGAAGAGCATTCAGCTTCTTGAAGTCCAGCCTAGGCCTAAACGTATTCAATTACCACTTAAGGAGAAGAAACTACATTTCCTCACTGTTTTGCAATACACAATGTACTAACACATTTCCTTTCTTCAGTTACAGAGTGACTGGAAGAAAGCGGTGGAACAATGGATGCGTGTTGGGAAATCTGAGGATAACTAGTGCAACACACAAATTTTAACCACCTCTAAAAGTGGTCTTGGCCAGCATTCAGCGTGTGCAGATGTTAATGTTAGGTTTGAAGAAAAAGGTGTTGATTACTATTTTAGAGCTGTTCTTGTTGGAGCATTGCTGCATGAAAGGTTACTCCCTCAGATGTTACCATTAGTATCTCCTTTATAGATGAAAAGTGTGAACTAAGTGGCTATTGTCTGGCTTTTGTAACTGTCCACTTCCAAGAAGTAAGTGGGTGTACTAATGTTGATGCTGCAGCAGAACAAACATTCCTGTGCTACTGTTAGGCCTTGTCTACACTGCAGAGTCTTATCCTGAAAAGGCAGCCTTTGTCAGCAAATCTGTGGAGGTGTACACACTGCAGTGCCACTTTTGGTGGCAAAGTTAAAGCAACAAAGTGTCAGTGTAGATGCTGCTGTTCCTTATATTGCCAGTACTCGCCTCCCCCAGTATTTTTCAGTGCCCGTCGTGACTGATCTCACTATTTGGAACTCGGCTGCCCTGCATGCATGTCCCCCATCCCTTTCAAAGCTCCAGGAAGTTCTGGAATTTCTGACAGTTGAGCTCCAGCAGCAAAGAGCAAATCATTAATGTGGAATGCTGCTGTCTCCTGTACTAGGAACATAGAGGCAGGTGTGTGCGTATGAGAAACTGCTGTGCAGAGCCAGGTGGGAGCTGATGTGTGCGTGAGGGGAAGAGGGAGGGTGTCTCCCTGGCTCAGGACTGGCTGATTCCAGCAGCTGTCTGAACTTAGACTACACACTCACACTCCCCCCTCCCTCTCCCCCCCCTCCCCCCTACACTTCAGTTAAAAAGCAGATGGCAATCTAGTAGAATGCCCAAGGAACCATGAGCTTGAGATGCTGTTCTGTGCCTGCCCCATGATACCTTGCAAATCCTTCATAAAGCACCCTGTGGCCGGTTGCACAGTGGGATAGCTATCCACAGTGTACTGCTCTGGGTCGATACAAGAGCCACTAGTGTGGATGTGCTGCACTGACACAAGGAGCATAGTGTGGACATGCAACAGCGGTTTAATTGAAGTGGCATACCTTCTGTTGATAAAACTGGGGTGTAGACAGCTTTAGTGAACGGTTTGCAGAAACAGTTCTGCTGAGCTGAAAATGGAACGACAAATCACTTAAGCAAAAGCAACTGCCCACTCTGGGAGGGAGGACTTGCAAACACAAGACCATTTTTATGTTTCAGGGTATTCTGCATAGGCAACTTAATTTTCCAACCTTTAGATCTTTTTTTGGGGTTAGGAGGCGGGAGAGTTCTTTCGTACTACATGCCACAATTTGACCTATGAGTTATGGTGGCAGTTTTGTAGGGAGTTGTCCACCACCTAACATAACTGCGTTTGTCCTCTAAAGTGAATTTTTTGGAAATTGCAAGAGCAGAAATAGATTTTTCCCTTTTGGGGCAGAGGTGTAATAGTCATGAACCTAAAATGAGATATAGAGGACTTCTGGGGAATGTTCATATCCATCCTTGGAGTTATTGGTACCCTTGTACCAGCTAGCATCTTTCATAAATGGTTACTTCCAGATGCGATCCTTCTAAGATGGAGCTAATTAGTTTGTATGGAATCTTGTCTTTTAAGTACATCTCCAGGTTGTCTGTATTGCATTTGTACTCTGTATTACGCATGTTTATTGCTTATTTTGCCAATATATGGAACAAGTGAAATCCAATTTTCAAGCATCAATAATTCTGTATGCTATCCCTCATCTTTCTCATTGGTGAAAATGCATAGTCATGGTTAATAAACTTTACATTGACTGAACGTGTGATAGATGCAAAGTGGTATAAGTGAAGCAGCTAAGCTTCAATTTACAAATACGGTCATTGAGAAGGTTCGTGCCTGTCCCTGACCTAGCTGTCCAGACAAAGGATGTTTTGAAATGAAGGTACTAACTTTGTGTGTGTGTGTGTAGTACTATACAAATTCTGAGTTCAACACTGCATTTTAACTAGATCTTACAGAAACAAGTGTAGCGGTATGTTGTTCATTCAGTTGGGGTGGGGGGACTAATTCTAAAACTTCTAAAGGTTAAGCAAAATATCCACCTAGTGTTCATTCTGTGTGCCCAAACTCCAATGTGTATGTTCCCTGGTGCGTAGTATCTACCTGTTATAAAAATCCAGCTTCCCCCACTTCTACAGTTGATGTAGGCATTGTGGATGCAAAAAATTTTCACTCTTTCAACTAGGCCAGGAGATTAGTGTGTGGGGAAGTTCTGGATGGTGGACTTAGCTTGAGTCTACACAATTTGTAGTAAGAGTGCTGCTGTAGAATTTTAGGTCATGCTTACCATATTGTACATGGGTTGTAGACTTTTATATTATGTATATTAAAGGTGCACAACTCCTGGAATACTAACAAAATCCAGTTTCTGCTTGGAATAGTGCTGATCTCTGATGGGAGTGACTACAGTTACATATAATACAATGAACCTTTGTACTATGTACTTTACGAGTAATTCTCTTCTAAATTCTGGTGCTAGTCTTAGCATTTCATAATTAAGCAAGTGTAAGGTTAATGGAACTCTTGAAATGTCTGGTTTTGAACGCATTTCTTAACTACCAAATAATACCTCAGCTTAGTTCTATACCTGCCTCTATTCTTGTACATGTTTTCTGTAGTTATGTAAAGCTGTTTAACAAAACTGACCATAATATAAAAAGAGAACGTGTGGGAATTGGGGAACAAGTTTTAATTAACATGAATAGTTATACCACACCCCTTTCAACTCACCTTGTCAGCTGACCACCAAAGTCAGCCCAATGGACTCTTGATTATGTTCAGTAGCTGTGTTTTCAGTACCCAGAATTCTGCTACCAAAGAATCCATATCACTAGTTTAGGTGAGCAACTTGAGGTGTGCTGGTGGGGCTTTCTTCGCTAGAGAGGGATGAGCACTCATGGAAGGATAAAGGTGGCACGCTAATCACTAATTTTTTTTTCTCTGAACAGGTTATCTTTAAAACTATAAAAATTCAGGGTCTGATTTATTTTTAAAACATGCAGTTGAATGCAAATAACTATGAAGGAATGATTGCTTATTGAGGCAATCATGGTAAGTGTGGATGCAAATTACTGGTAGGCATTGAAAAACAAACTCATGGGGTCCACAAAAAACCCCTGGCACTGCTATGCTTCCCCCTTAAAAAAAAAAAAAGTTGTTTGTTTTGTTTTTTTAAAGTCTAGATCCCTGGGTTACTACATTTCCTCAATTGTAAAATCTAGTTTGGAAATACTAACTCTGGAGAAACAGTTAAAGCTAGGTATGTTTCCCTTTGATGAACCACACGTTTAAGATAGACTGAACATCTTTTCGCTAGGCATTGATAATTCTCCTCTAAACCAGGGGAGTGTGTATTTTTGTGGAAGAATGATGTCTTAGTAGACAAAGGAGTGTTGTCAGGTTACCTTAAGTTCCAAATATAGGTCTTTAGGAGGAAGAAAAATTGTCTTTTCAACACCAAAGATTAAAACAGTACAATTATTTGCATCAGTTTTTAAACCTAGATACTATAGTTGTCCATAACACCTAAAATATAAGTCTCTCACACACATGATCTTGAGGCCTTGTAATGGGCCCCAGATTTGAAGCTTGCAGTACATGTTTATATGGCAATAGGCATGTGATTAAATTTTTACTGTCTTTGTGGTTTAGATTGTGAGCTTATTGATCTGCTTCGAAACTGCTACTAGTGTACCTGTTTTTAATATTACAAATCTCCAAACAGCTGTCATCTTTCTAAAGTAACCTCTCAAACATGTTTCCATCTCTTCCTTCCCCCATTAGTGTGTTAGACAATTATTAGGGTTAAAATACTTTGTGTCTTCCTGCTTACTGCAGTGTTGTGGCCTTAAAGCTTACTGGCTAAATAGGGCTGTTGATTAGAAAGTAAATTCAAGCCATCTTTAAAATAGTCGATAGGGGGAGTCATTGAGTAATGTTTCCTGAGACTCTTAGCTGGTATGCCTTTTTAAAATTGTCTGGTGGTCAGTGCTGTAAAAATTAACCTTAAAAATGCAAACCAGTTGTAAACTATTGCACTGATACCTGCCATAGTGTGAATTCAAACTTGATTATAAAAATCAGCATTCAACTATTCATTGCTCAGTCTTTAGAAAAGACATCTAGTTTAATGTAAAAAGAACAGGAGTACTTGTGGCACCATGCTATATGCATCCGAAGAAGTGGGCTGTAGTCCACGAAAGCTTATGCTCTAATAAATTTGTTAGTCTCTAAGGTGCCACAAGTACTCCTGTTCTTTTTGCGGATACAGACTAACACGGCTGCTACTCTGAAACCTAGTTTAATGTGCTGATCCCAAACTGCCGCACCTTTAGGTGTCAAAAGCCGCTGCCAAAACTGAAGGTTCTGATAACTTCTTTGCCAGGTCTATACTACAGGCCTATATCTGTATAATTACATTGTTTGAGTGATGTAGTTATACCGACTTAATCCCCTGTGGAGACAGCGCTATGTCAAGGAGAGAGCTTCTCCTCTCGACATAGTTACCGCCTCTCAAGGTGGATGATTACGCTGATGAGAGCTCTCCCTTTGGCACAGCGGTGCAGCTGCACCCTGTGCCACTGTAGCATTGTACATAAGGACAAGTCCTTTGCAGCTAGGTGTTGTCATTGCAAAAACAGTAGGAAAAGTTTAGAATAAAGTGGGACTCAGTACATCTTTTTAAAGTACATTTCATACCCAATTCAGTAAATAAAAACCTAACTCAGGCATTCTCAAAGTGGTGGTTGGGACCCCTCAGGGGGTCATGAGGTATCAGCCTCCACCCCAAATCCCGCTTGTCTCCAGCATTTATAATGGTGTTAAATATATTAAACTATTTAATTTATTGGGGGTGTTGCACTCAAGTTTGGTTCTGGGGCTGTTATCAGAAGACCTTTGAAAAAATAAAATAACAGGAAATGGAATAACATTTAAAACTGACAAGGTCACAACAGGCAGTAAAATGGGGTTTTACTCCAGTGGAGGATCACACTTGAAAAGATGCAGAGTCTGAGCTCACATTAGAAGTTCCAGTGTATTGAAGAAATGTATAGTTACTGAAATACTGCCCACTCTCCTACCATGAAAACGCCTCCAGGGAATGTAGGAACAAGGCCTCTTTGATACCTGGGAAAGTGCATTTTGGATGTTCAAGAGCCAGAGATGACTCCTGGGCCTTACTATTTTTGCCTCAGTCACTCAATGTTATCAGAAGACCAAGATGCAGCAGAGGTGATGTCTGCCACAAATCTCTACTCTTCAGTAATAGGAGAGGTGGCTGGTGGCTGGATTCCTATCTTCCAGATACAACAAGCAGTCCACTTTTCTCCATGCAAACTCTTCCCCATGGCAACACCCCTTGTCTGATGCTTGGCTTCCTATGCAGAATCTGGTGTCCAGTCACCCCCAACCTCTCCAATTTAGGCTTCCACTGTAAGACATTCATTTGCTCTCTTCCCTCCAAGAGATACTCCACCCAATAAGAAGTGGAAGTGTTGCAACTTCTTTCCCAATGAAGAGCGAGGAGCAAAGAGAGAGCCTTTCCCTAGCCAACTTTGCTTCAACTGCTGCGAAGGCTTGGTGGGGACAGCCTCAGTCCTCTGCTGAAGAAGGTGTACAGTACTGCCTGCCATTGCAAGAGATGGACCCTTTTTTCCATTAGAGAGTGACGCTGCCTAGTTTTGAACAGTACCGAAATAACCTGGAAAAAAAAAAAAGTAATGAAATGACAGAAGGGAGGAGCAAGACTCTAGGGCTGCTAGTGCTACTGGATGTTGTCAGATGCTACCGGTGTGGTGCTCTGCTTTCTCGGCTGCGTGCATGTGTTCCCTCTGTGTGCTGCCCCAGCTCTGTGCAGATAGCAGACCCGAAGAGACCCCCCAATAACCACAGAGTCTAGTAAGGTACGAAGGGACCTCAGCAAGGTTTATTGCGACCTTGCCACAATTGCAGTTCCCCGCAGATTACTTAGTCTACAGGACATACTACGAGAAAGTGCCGCTCGGCAATGGACTCAGCTCAGTCAGTGGCGGGACTTTCCACTGCCCCCTCGGCTGGAGAAAGACACCACCCCAGGGGATACATTCTTATACACAGGTACAAACAAGTTACACATCACTACTGACATATTGAGGTGCAACCCCTCTACATAGTAAGGTGCCGCCTCTCACCTTGTACATGTTGGTTCGATCAAAACAACTCTATCCATCATTTTACCCTTTTGTTCCTGTCATTGGGATGGGTCGGCCTGTTCCATGTTATCTGTGGAATGTTCCAGTATAGTGTGTGTGTGCTGATATCTGGTGTCCAGTACCTTTTAGGTATGTCTCTTTTTGCAGCATCAGCCCTTTCCTTACTAGCTTCTGTGAGCAGGGCCTGCCTCTGGCTCACAGCTTAACTTTGCTTTATGTTAACAAAGTCATGACCATTACTTTAGTTCAGGCCTCATACTGGTCCTCTGATACCAAGGTTTATATCTCAGGGCCTCCTCTTACTACACTGGACAGTCTTGTAAATGATCTACACAGCCTGTTGTGCCATCATTTCAGTGCCACTGTAGATCCATTTAACTGTTAGTGTTCCAATCTGAGACTAGACTCCCATATTTTCAGAGCTAAACAAGAAAGGAGGTACAAGTTCCACATGCAGAAACGATTGTGCAATTGTGTACCTGCAATTGCTTGGGTAACTGCATGCACATTTTTGCATGTGGACCTTAGTGGTTCAAATCAGATCACACTTTCCCTGAAAATGGCACCTGTAGTAGTAGGCCTCAGACTGCCAATTAGTAATTAAAACTTTATTTTCAAATAAAGCTTATTCCTGCTGAGTGTTTCTCCCCAGCTGAGCTGTCAATTACTGTTTTGAAGAAGATAGCTACAGGTATCCAGATGACCATTTGTAACTGACTTTTCCTTGATGAGCCAGATTCCCTCTGTCATTTTGAACCATGAACTTGTTACTAGATAGGATGCGGGTTCGGGCTCTGCTGGCGCAAGCTCTCAAGAAAACAACTATGAAGAGAACAGAAGAAAGGATAGCTGCCCTGTTCTAAATTACTACAAGGTCCCACGCTAATAGAATGAATGGACTTTACTTTCTCCCAGATCTGTCTCGTGAGTTCTTTATGCACACTGCAGCAGCCAGATTTTCTTTTAACTTTCCAGAGTAGAGTGGAGTAGTTCATATGTGTTTTAGAATGGTGTGTTCTGAGGAGAACTTGTTGAAAATAGTTTAAACTTTTGTTTCCAGTGGAAAATGTGCTAGCTTCTATGTTGTTTTGTGAAACTTCATGTTCTTATCAATATTTTAATCTAAAATGTTCATTTATCATTTTTTCTGTGCTCAAAATAACTTGAACAGTGATATTTTTAACAAGGTGTGGGTATTTAAGATTTTGAAAATGGAAAAATTCAATGTGTTCTGTAAACACTATGTAAGATTTGTAAAAATTGACACACAAATTAAACAAAATTATTTCAAAATGCTTTATTGATTTTTTCAATTAAATTTCCAAGCTCTTAATTGTTGACTGCAGTCCTGATTCTGTGCACACTTGCAAACACTTAAAACATATGCATAACTTTACTCACATGTATTTCTATTGACTTCAGTGGGACTGTACACAAGGGTAATTACATCCTTAAGATCTTGCAGGATTGCTCCCCTATATTAGGATAAAGTATTCAGATAAGATACCGATGGGTCTGATATAAATATCTAAACACAGAGAGGATATTCATTTTTATTTACAAGCAACCGTTCAATACAAAAGTTCTACTTACTTTCACCATATTTAAGCACAATAATAAAGGACCTGAAACCATTTATACAGCCACAAACTTGTTTCTTCATTTAGAATGAGCAGAGCTTCTGTTTTTTAAAAAAATCACACGTTCAGAGGCTTTCAATGCAGAATTAAAGGTTGTTTCAAACTTTCTGCAGTCGCTAAAAGAGGCAGGAAGATGCAATCACGGATGTGGGTTAGAGCTCGTAGCTGCACTAAACTTCTGCAGTGAAGGCAGAATTCTTAACGATGAATCCAGAAGAGCGAATTGTGACATGGCTTATTTCATTAGGAGTTTTAAATTCCCCCAAAAAGATGATAGGTGATCCAGAGCAGTTCCTGAAAGTTTCTCTGAAAGATGGAGTAGTACTTTGCAAATTGGTTAATCGGCTTCTTCCAGGACATGTGGAAAAGGTAATTTCTTAAGTGTATTTTGGTAGTCACTATGGCAGGAGCATCTTGCCACACTGTGCTGCATGTCTCTCATACTCTGAGAAACCAGAGCACGATATTTTACCAGCAGGCACTGTTTCTAATGACTTTTTTAGAGGAGGGAAGAAAGGAAAGATGCCATCTGTGGTTCAGAGAGACTTCAGTATTTTATCTTGTGTCAAAGATACTGTATTGTTAGTTGGATATAATAAAATATAAATTTGGATTGTAGCTTTTTAAAAATTCGTTATCTCTTAGAGAAATTTTGTCAGCAACAAGAAACAAACAATCAAAAGCATATTGTTTGCATTTACAATTGGAATTGGCTGAAGTATGCATGCCTGGTGTAAGTCCTGGCATGACTTTCATGCATGCTCTTGTACTTGAAGTAGAAATATTTATTTACTCAACCAGAGGCCATATCTTCAAGTTTTAGATAATGTATCTATGACTTTTAAATATAATGCTTGAATTTTAAAGACAATTCCATAAAGAATGTACTAATATCTTGCTAATCAGGAAAAATAATAAGATAGAGAAGGGACTCATCTAGGAATAAAAGTACCTTTCATCGGTGCCAATTTATTTGGTCTGGCCAATGCATTTGCAATGTTTTGAAGCTGCTAAACCAAATCAGTACATCGTGTTATAGTTTTACTTGGTACGTAGGCAGACAGTTCAAATCAGCAATAAGTAATTGCAAACAGAAAAGCGGAAGGAGCTTGATGGGAGATAGGAAATGGCAACACAGAGGACAGGCTGTCAGTAAAACTATAGAAAAAACAGATTCCTCCCCATCCTATAAAACAGGAGCCTTTAAAAAAATAACCTGAGCTAGCTGGATATATATCTCCATTTATGTATGTAGTGGTGGTTTTGGGCAGTGTACTGGTAAAGGTCAAGCTTCTCAGTATCACTTAGGGCAGTGTCATATGCTGACATTCAAAACAATATGCCGACCATTTAGATTTATGCATCACTTCCTCCAGTGGCTCTTCCTGGTTCAACAGCTTGCCAACCACCCCCATGCCTCCCCCTAAAAAGCTTCCCTAATTCAGAATAAGATGCACATGTCAAATATCCATGCAAGCCTGCTGAGCAGAGACTAGCCTGATGGTAATACAATAATCATGTCTGGGTTTTGTTTCTTTAGTATTGTCTGGAGCCCAAAAATGAAGCAGATTGCATCAGTAACATTCAGGAGTTCTTAAAAGGCTGTGCCGCACTTAAAGTGGAGGTAAGTTATTCCACTTATCTCCATTACACCTTTAAAAATTATTATTCTGCTAATCTGTTTCCCTTGTGAATGTTCCTAAATGAGACCACGTAGCAGGAAATTAAATTGATCATTATTGATAATCTCTTGTTTTAGTAAAATACATGAGAGTCTGGATTCCTTAATATTCGGGACAGGGATTCAGAGAGATTTTGCAAATGTAAAACGGTGTCTCAGAATTGAACAGACTACCTTTCAAGTCTTTGAGATGAAACTAAATGTTGAAATAGGAACATATACTAAAAATAACATTCTTTCTAGAGAGAGCTGAGCAGTTTGAGCCTGTTGAAGATTTTTTGGTACTAAAGAAAAGTTCATGCAATCCTCAGCCCTGCTTGAATTGGCTTTATGTTGTAGTAATATTAAGGCTACTTTACATTTATCCAAGGTCTTTCCTCACAAAGGGTTGTTGTTAATTGTGATAGAATAAATAGTTCCAGGGAGTCAAAGGTATTAGCATGACCCTGTCTCTGCACAACATTAAACGGTTAAATAAGACTTCAGATTTTGAGTACAGAGACCTTGGCCTACTTAATCCCATGGCAAACATACTATAAAATTCATGCCAAAGTCTAGACATTTATTGATCAGGATACACAGGAGAAAAAAGAATCAGAAGAAGACGTTTTAGAATTCAAATTGACAGGTTCTGATTAAGTTTGTTCTGTTAACCAATCTAAATCCCCTTTTCACATAGAGCACATGTTAGTCTTGTTTTGTCAGGCAATCCTTCTTAGTGGGGAAGAAAGTGTTGTAACCTTTTATAAACTTTCACCTACTTTCCAACAGCTAAACTTACAATTGGGGTAGGCTTGATAGACCCCAGTTATTACAACAGGATCCTAAAATGCTTTACAAATATTGGGCCTGATTCTGCAAAACATACTTGTATAGATGTAGCCTTTACTCTCACACACAGTCAATGAAATCAAAGGAATTACTTACAAAAATATTATCTGTTTAAATGAGTAGGGGTTGCGGAATGGGCCTTTTATATGGTCCCAGTGAGTGCAAGCTGATTCCTGTGCTCAAGCCTAACCCCAATGTGAGTGGAAGGGTGTGCCCACACACAACAGGTTGTGCGATCAGGGCCTAAATGACTAGCTGAACTTCTATTTTTAAGAATCAGCACAATTTTGCTGTGTTTTCAGATTGGTCATGTGGCATCCCTTGAGTAGATTTAAAACATCTTTTTTTAAAAAAAATACCCCTCTTATTTCACATAGTTACAATGGTACTATGGAAATTTATTTGAAAATTTGGCATTAACTTCTTTAGAGTGCTAATGATGAGTGTGAGGAAAAAATACTGTTTTCAAGGGAAATAAGTAGAGCTGGTTGGGAATTTTTTGACAAAACTTTTTTTCTCAGAAAATGCTGATTTGCGGAAACATGTCAGTTTAGACCAAACTTTCTTCTGGAAGGATTTTCGGGTCCACGATGGAATTTCTGGTCAAAATGAGGGAGAACGAGAGACCCACACCAGAATATCCAAGTGCACTCACCTGGGATGTGGAAGAATTACTCCAAATCAGGCAGAGTAGGCACTTGAACCAGGGTTGCCTACATCCCAGATGAGTGCCCAAATCACTGGACTGGTGGCTAGTCTGTATATTAATTGAAGCACATGGCATTAATAAAAAGCCATTATTTAAACAAACAATTTCTTGGTTTTCACATAATTATCAGAAATACCAGAAACAGTCATACTGTAAAAACAACTCTGAAAACAGGAATTTTGCTTTTCCTTAGCACAAAGGGGGTCAGATACTGCAAAGCCTTACTCACTCAGGTACCGCTGCTGAATTTTACTTATGGAAAGTATTGTTTCTGAGGCCAATAGGAGAATTGGCACTTACTTCAAAAATTGAAAAATGTAAACTAGCACTATATTTAGTCAAAAAATGGTAATTTAGCAAAAAAAAACATTTCCCCCATTTTTTCCCAATTTCAATATTATGTCTAAATTGGAAGAATTTCAGCCAGCTGTATTCAGTGGGGAGGGAGATGGAATGAATTAACTTGGTGAGATGTAGGGAGGGTTAGCTCTCCTCAGGAAAAGCTCAGACTCCCTCAGGCATGAGGGAAACAGCAAGCCTAGGATACAAAATACAGAGAAGAGATGGAGAGAAGGAAGAAGAGAGAAATTCAAGTAAGACATTGGGAAAACCTGAGCTACCTGACTGAAAGGTAGGCTGACTGAAGAGAATTAAAAAGTGGAAGGAAGGAAAGAAGAAGAAAAAAAAAAAAAAAAAGACAGGGTGTTGTATGCCATCTGGTATTACATAATCCACAATAAACTCCCACCTCAACATACCCCAGGCTTGTTCTGAAAGGACCATTTCTAGGAAGCGAGAAGGTATTGGCACATTCCTTATTTTCTCTGTTGGGACTGCTGGGTGTGAATTACACTGGTAGTCTCTTGTGGAGTAACACCTGAACCTAACCTCCATGAACCGGACTCAGACCACCAACTGTCCTTCACAGATCACTGGAGAGCCATCAGGTGGTCATGACTTACAGTCACTATTGACTTTATCTGAGTTCAAAAGTGTAAACTCTTTCCCCACCCACCATGATTCAGAGGTGAGGCAGGGCTGTGTAAGAACCACTTACAGTGGGACCAAAAGATTTGTGATGAGATTGGGTGCAATTTGAGGTGCAGTAGAAAGGACAATTTTTTTGCATTTTTAGGATGCCATGGCATACAACCAAGGAGAAAGCTCCTGCACAGACTCACCAGATACTATATACTCACATGGTTAAGGACACACTGAAAAGTCCAAACTGGACCAAGTGATAAAAAGTGTCTCATCCCTTTTCCCATCTCCATTCCCTTAAGCAAACCCATCTCCTGAAATACTGTTCCTTTTGAGGTCATCAGCTTCTGCACTTTCTTTCTACCTCATGTCATAACATTTTGTTGGTGACTTCACATCAGTTTCCACAGCAGTAGTGACACCACAAGCAAATCAAGGATAAGTTTATTCAGGTGGAGAATCAACAGCAACATCTATTTTTGGTATCTACTATTACCATATTCTTTGAGTTCCTCACAAGCTTTAATGTATTTATCCTCACACCAGCCCTGTGTGAGGGGCAATGCTATTATCCTCATTGTAGGGACAGGGAACTGAGGCCCAGAGACTCTGAGTGACTTGCCCATGGTCATGCAGGACATCTGCCATGGAGCAAGGAATTGAATTTGTCTCTCCTGAATCCCAAATTCGCACCCTAGCCACTGGGCCATCCTTCCTCTCCAGTAGATTATTAAAGTTTACCTTCACATGCTTACATGCAACTCCTAGCATGCACACATATGTGAGGGCTGAATTTGACTGGATGTTTGTTTATTTTAACAAGAAGGAGAACTTTATTTAGCAAGGTAAAATGGTTATTGGTGTGAGAAAATAGTTCCTGCAAATGGCTGGATTTCTGAACCAAGCCAGGTACCTGCAAAATTAATCAGATGTTTGGATTAAATAATATAGTCAAGAGTCAATATTTGGATAGTAGAGTATGGAACTTCAATGTTGCAGTTCTGAGCAGTTGGAAATCTGGGCTGCAGGTTCTAAGACCCTGATCCTGTAAACACTTTTGCATGTGCTTAACTTTAAGCATATGAGTTACTCATTGACTTCAGTGGGACTACACATCGTCTTAAAGTAAAACATGTACAGAAGTGTGTAGCAGCATTGGGGCCAAAATTGTTTTTTTATATTAGATCTCATGGCTCATGGAAGTATTGGACTGAGGATGATTTAGTTGGTGTTGGTCCTGCTTTGAGCAGGGGATTGGACTAGATGACCTCCTGAGGTCTCTTCCAATCCTAAGATTCTATGATTTCCTTTCCAAAATGCAGCCAAATACTTTGCTGAAGTGTACTGGGAATTTCACACTTCATGGAAGCAGGGTTGTAATTGAACATATGGACACAAAGAGCCAGGAGGCTTTGAATTTGCTATCTTGTGGCAATGACATTTTATTTTTCAAAATGTCACTTCCTTGATTAAATTGTGACTTTCACAAAGCCCTGCATAGCAATTTGTCTCTATTTTTAAAAAGTTTAGATAAGCTGATGCTTTCATTTTTACTGTTTGTTGACTCTTTGCCTTTGTTCTCTTGATATTGGGCTTTTATTGGATTTTTTTCTGCCTCTATCCCACCTGGATATCAGATCCATATTGGTTTCTATCACCTTCTCTTGATATTTTGACAGTTCTGTTGGAAATTACTACTAATTTTTCTTCTTAAGGTATTGTGAGAGTGGGAGCCACCAGCCTGTGCTGTTGCATATAGTCTGACAAGTTTTTTCCTACGGCAGGAGCACTGTTGTCTGGCTATGGAGAAAAGCTGCAGTTAGTTTGGTGGGTTTCTATTTGAGGAAGCTGTAGCAAGCAGTAGGAGAGCTGGTTCTCTTGGGGTAGAGCTGCTCCCTGGGAACCGTGCGCTGGCGTTTGGGTGGAGAATCCCGAAAGAAAGGTTTCAGAGTTCTGGTTGATTTTGTGATTACCTTTGTTCCAGGACTGATGCATATCGTGTAAATAAAACAAGTTACACTAAGAAAATACCTTGTCTCCATGCCACAGACTTCTCCATCCCCAGAGAAACAACCTGCAAAGCCTTGACATAGGCTACTATTGGGCAGAGGGATGACAATATTTTAGAGGTAGTGATTAAAATAGATGGAAACAGGATGGGTGAGCTCCTACTGCACCCGCCAGAGCGCTTGCCCCGTTCCCCAGCCAGGGCGAAGCGAGGGAGCTCCTTTTGCTTTGGCAGAGGGGAAACTGAGTTTCTCCCGTATTTAACCTGTCCCCAGAGCTGCCTTCAGCGCCGGGCTGGTATGAGAAGCTTCTACCCGATGCACCGAGCGTTTGGTGAGGCTGCAAGCTGGATACACTCGCTTTGGCGAGAGATGCACTGGGCACTAGGCATCTCCGGGCGCTGAGTGTGCGCCAGCCCGGCTGGGGCTGCAGTGCGGGGGAGCAGCTCTGTGCGCTGGGAACCGCTGGTAGCGCGCCAGGGAAGGGGGCAGCCGCTGCTCGCCCTGGGCCGTGCGCTCCCCGGACCCGGGCGCAGCGTGTGCGCTGGGGGGAGGCGCTCCCTGTCACTTCCCCTTCCTAGCGCCGCGATCCGGCTCCGGGTCAGAGCTAGCAGCCGCCTTCCGCACCCAGCAGCGCCGCCTCCGCCGCGGACAGACCCCGGGGGACCGGGGGCCGCTGTCATGCCCCGGGGGTGGCCACCACGCCGCCCTGCGCCGCGTGGAGACTGAGTGCCCGCTCCTGCCGTGAGTGCCCGCTGCCCCCGCGTCGCTCCCTCCCCAGTCCTGCCCTGGGTGCCCCTGGGCAGCCCCTCCGTGCCCTGCGCTGAGTGCCTGGTGCCCCCTGCCCTGCGCCCTGGTCCCCCCCCGCGCCCTGCTGCCGAGCGCAGGCTGCCCCCTCTTCCTCTGCCCCGCAGCTGATGTCTGGTGCCCGCACTGCTCGGGGCTAGGGCACGGGGGAAGTGTCCCGTCCCCCCATGGAGAGCCCCCTCCCCACAGCAGCCTCCTCTCTGCAGCCCGCAGCACGGCCGCACGTTAATTCAGTGGCAGCCTCCACCACCAAGTCCCCTGCTCGCCGCTTGGCATTGCAAACCCTTCTCTGACCGTCCGTGGCAGCCGGTAAAATAACTCACCACTGGTGCCCGGCTTCCCCCGATGTGCTTAGTGCACTCAGAACTAGGGCAGTCCGTGCCCCGTGCTGACTGAAGCTGCTGTCTACATATTTTAATGTTCGGTGCTATTTACGTTTGGAGAGAGGATGCAACCAAGGCTGGTGGGGAGCAGAAACAATTGTACCGGAGCCCTGAGCTCAGCTCTGGGTGATGGGTAATGGGTGAAATAGGAGGGGGTGGGGTCCGAGCAAACAAGAAATACCAGGGTCCCAAATGTCTCAGGACCGGCACAAGTTGCATGAGTGACATTTATGGTGGTCGAGTTGGAAAAAGGGGGATTTGCTCTTTATGGGGAGAAGGTGCCATGCACAAGAGTGATACAGTGCAGAAGGACTGGCTGGTACCTAGGGTGTTAGGAAAGGTGGAGGTGTGACCAAGGTAGTGCTGCTAAGATTGTGGGACCAGCTATTTTATGCTGTGCAGAATCTTCCTGGAGGAAATTCTCTTCATTAAAGCAAGGACTGGATAGTGCTGATAAAAACATTACCCACTGTTCTGGCAAATCTCAATTTTGCTGGTTTTCACAGATATAATTTGGTATAATATTCGGATATAATATTTTCACAGATATAGACGTTTGGACCTGTTCCTGCTCTCACTGAAATCCATTTCAGTGGAAGCAGGATTAGGGTCCTAATTGCCAAAAAGGACTGACTGCCTAGTAGTTAGAGCAGCAGGTGGGACTACAGCTGTCTTAGTTCACAAACCTTTGTTCTGTTTTGGTCACATGGGTCTATATCCTTGCTGTCTGTTTCACTTTGAGTTTTGGGCTTGTGCTAATGGTCTGAGTTTTGCTGGTTTCGTGTTAGAACCATGCAAATCTGCCTTCTTTCATCCAAAGCCCTACTTCATTTCCAGTTTGTTAAAAGGGTCTTAACCCTTGGTGAACCTCATTCACATACTGGGTTTATAATAAAACCAGATATTCCAAAACTTTCACACACATCCCTAGGTTTGTTCTCAGTTAGTGACTTGCTAAATATGTTAGGGCCTGATTTTCAGAGGTGCTGAGTACCTACAGCTCTCATAGAATATGAGTGGAATGTCTCTCCCTTCTGCAGACCTTAAGACATTAAAAATGGCCATTCTGGGTCAGACAATGGCCCATCTAGCTCAGTATCCTGTCACCTGATAGTGCCCAGTGCCAGATGCTTCAGAGGGAATGAACAGAACAAGGCAATTTATCAAGGGATCCATCCCCTGTCATCCAGTCCCAGCTCCTGGCAGTCAGAGGTTTAGGGACACCCAGAGCATGTGGTTGTGTCCCTGACCATGTTGGCTAATTGCCATTGATGAGCCTATCCTCCATGAATTTATCTAATTCTTTTTTGAATGCACTTATATATTGGCCTTCACAACATCCCTTGGCAACATGTTCCACAGGTTGGCTGTGTGTTGTGTGAAGAAGTACTTCCTTCTGTTTGTTTTAAATCTGGTATCTATACATTTCAGTGGGTGACCCCTGGTTCTTGGGTATGTGAAGAGGTAAATAACACTTCATTATTCACTGTCTCCACACCATTCATGATTTTGTAGACTCTATCAGAACCCCCCCAGTCATCTTTTCTCTCACCTGAACAGTTCTAGTCTCTTTAATCTCTCCTCATATGGAAGCTATTCCATCCCTTAATTATTTTTGTCCCCCTTTTCTGTATATCCTTTCCAATTCTAACATATCTTTTTTAGGTGAAGCAACCAGACCTATACACAGTATTCAAGGTGTGGGTGTACCATGGTTTTATATAGTGGCATTATGATATTTACTGTCTTATTACCTATTCCTTTCCTAATGGTTCCTAACAGTCTGTTAGGTTTTTTGACTGCTGCTGCACGTTGAGTGGATGTTTTCAGAGAACTATCCACAATGACTCCAAGATTTCTTTCTTGAGTGGTAACAGCTAAGTTAGACTATATCATTTTGATTGCATAGTTGGAATTATGTTTTCCAGTGTGCATTACTTTGCATTTATCATCTGAATTTCATCTGCCATTTTGTTGCCCAGTCACCTAGTTTTGTGAGACTCCTTTGTAACTCTTTGCAGTTTGCTTTGACATAAACTATCTTGAGTAATTTTGGATCATCTGCAAACTTTGTCACCTCACTGTTCACCCCTTTCCCCAGATCATTTATGAGTATGTTGAACAGCACTGATCCCAGTATCGATCCTTGGGGGACTCTGCTATTTACCTCTTTCCATTCTGAGAACTGGCCATTTATTCCTACCTTTGTTTTCTGTATTTTAACCAGTTACTGATCCATTAAAGGACCTTTCCTCTTATCCCATGACTGTCTACTTTGCTTAATAGCCTCTGGTGAGGCTTTCTCAAAATTCAAGTACACTATATCCACTGAATCACCCTTGTCCACATGTTTGTTGACCTTCTTAAAAATTAGTGAGGCATGAGTTCCCTTTACAAAAACCATGTTGCCTCTTCCCCAACATATTATGTTCATCTATATGTCTGATCATTCTGTTCTTTACTATAGTTTCAACCAATTTGCCTGGTACTGAAGTTAAGCTTATTGGCCTGCAATTGTCAGGATAGCCCTTGGAGCCTTTTTACAAAAATCAGCATTTCATTAGCTCTCTGCCAGTCATGTGATATAGAGGCTGATTTAAATAATAGGTTACATACCACAGTTAGTAGTTCTACAATTTCATATTTGAGTTCCTTCAGAACTCTTGGGTGAATACCATCTGGTCTTGGTGACTTATTACTGTTTAATTTATTTATTTGTTCCAAAACCTCTTCCACTGACACCTCAATCTGAGATAGTTCCCCTCAGATTTGTCACCTAAGAAGAATGGCTCGTGGGAATCTCCCTCACAGTGAAGACTGATGCAAAGAATTCATTTAGCTTCTCTGCAACGGCCTTGTCTTCTTTGATTGCTCCTTTAGCACCTGGATCCACAGGAAAGGATTGCTACTCTTCTAATCTCCCTCCAAGCTCCCACCTCGATCCACTTCCTCTCTCCTCCTTACAGTTGAGGACTGGGAAAGCTGCAACTGATTTTATCCTAATATGATGTCACCAGTGCGGCCACATGTTTCCATAGGAGGAAGCCAGGATCTGTTATTTCTAATGTAGGAAAAACACCATGACTCAGTTTGGGTAAATTGGTGTCAGTCCGTTGACTTCAGTGAAGCTTCACTGATTTACACCAGCTGAGGAGCTGGCCTCTTGTCTTTTACTATCGTAAAGTATTGGTAGAAAGTGCCACACACACTTCTCCTTTTGGATTTGCAGCTCATCTTTAATTAAGAGAATAAAATTAGGGACAGGAGAAACAGAACGAGAAGAGTTTATATCTTACAAGTAAGGGCTTGTCTACACGGAAAGTTATTCTGGAATAAGGTATGGAGTGAATTTAAAGTGCAGTAGTTATTTCAGAATAATTCCCTAGGTGGACACTGTTATTTCAGAGAGCTATTCTGGTCAATTTCCCCCATGTAGATAAACCTAAAAGTTGTTTTCTTTCCTTCCATCACCATCCCTTTTGCACATGTGTGCGCGCACACACAGAGGATAAGTCTAATGAAGATGAGCGCACCCGTTCATTCTGGGTCTGGAGAGATCACTGCTTTCTTGAAGCATTTTTCTCAATCACTCCTTTAAAAAAAATACTGATGCCACCATTGCAAGTCTGGGCTTGTTTTCCTTGACTGCTGAAGTGGAAAGAAAAGGACATGACCCAGAAAATGACACAGCAGAGAAAACATAGGCAAACATTGCAATCCCAGAGTTTACTTTCATCTTCAGCTTGGCAGAATGAAGCCGTGCTAATGTGATATCACATACTCTAGTCACTGCCAATGGGGTCACTGTACTCATGAGCTCTTTTAGCCTGCCTTTTGAGGGAGGAACTAATGTTGCTATTTAAAGCTGAAACCCTTGCTCAAGTAGCAACTACTGCAGAAAAACTACTTCAGACACCAGTGGGTTGTGTATGGCCCACTCCTGTGGGAGTCTTACAGAAACAAACCCAAGAATAGATTCAGCACACGCATTAGAAGATCTGCTTAGAGTATCCCCAATATATGTGGAAACTTCCTTCAATGTTACAGAGTTATAGAAGTATCAAAGGGATAAGTCTGGGTAGTTTGGAGTAGTGTCATTTGAAAAGCGAGCTACTAAGTTTAACACACGCTTTCATACAACTCTAAATGGGGAGGCTTCTGCTTCTGCGTATTAGAGTTTTAGCAGGGGTGGTTTTAATACCTCTTCTTGCAGATGATATTTTCCTAGAATGCCTGACTGCAAGGATCCAAGTGGTTATATAGATTTTTAAAACCGAGAACTGCATGTTATTGTCTTCCTCACCTACTGTGTAATGCCTACTGCTCAGATGCTCTGCGATGTGTGTGGCACGTACTCCTAGAGAGAGAGAATATAGAAACTTGGATTCGGGGGAGGGCAAAGGCACTTTTTACTTCTGACTTTATTAGGAATTTGGTAAACGTGCATGAGGAACTATACGTAGGAAATGAAAAAGGGCCCCATTAAAGAGTAACCCCTCTTTCTGTGAATTTTTTTAAGTAATGAAGGATCTTGTGCTTCTTTTCACTAAGTACTTTTTAGTGCACCGGGAGAAACTGTCAGTGGATAGTGTCTGACTGGACAGTGGTTAAGGCCTTCCGTGCTCATTGGTTTTGCAGAACTATAGCTCTAGCCCCAGTACAAAGTATACCTCTGAATGAGCAGGTGGTGTCCCCACACAAGGCTTCTTGTACCTCCTCAACACCACTCAAGTGGTTTGAAAGGATTTGCACAGACCCTCTGCACTAAGGTGAATTTCTCCCATATCAAAGAGTGCGACGGTGGCTAGAGTGCTTTGAAAACCCCCAAAGCATCTCATCTGTTATACTGGATCGATGTGTAACAGTGAATGCCACTTACAATGCAGAATTTTATCACCATGGTGATGATGGTTTCTAACAGGCCAGGTCCAGAAGATCACTGAACCCAACAGGTCACTGGCATGAAAATAAAACCCTTCCCATTGATGTATATTTTTGCCACCTGCTAACTGGAGCAATGAATCGTTTTGAATGGAATGTCTTATACACTGGATAGTGAGTGCCTGCTGCCTGGGATAACTGTGAATGTGTACTGCATGCCAGGTGGTAAGTGCAGAACATCCTGGTTTTGGCCCCTTTGCTGTTAAAGTATTTACACTCTCGGGCCCATTAGCTTAGATAACTAAAATGGCAGTGAAATCATTCCTTCCCTCCAAGCAAGTGACAAAACTCTGAATGATTTCAAGGGGAGCAAGATCTGACCCTCATGCAACCATCACACAGTTCTTCCTTTCATGTCTATAGCGTCCTTCTCTGAATGGGTACATGAACCTTTTTCCAACATCTGTTGCCAGTTTAACCCCACTAAGCTAAAAGGAAGCTGAACAAATCAACTCCAAAACCTCTTCCTATATTTGAAATGCCACAAAGATGCTTAGGGGTTTTTGACCATTTAATAATCACTGTCGTTGCTTACCAGAGTGGGCCAGTAAGACTGGGATTCTAAAATGTTTCGTGTTAAACTGACATAGTTCCTTTTTTACAGCTCTTTGATGCACGCGATCTGTATGCCGGAGAAAATTTCTCCAAGGTGCTGAGTACCTTAGCAGCTGTAAACAAAGCTACTGAAGGTATGAAAACTTTTATCTTTTTTTTTTTTTTAAATACTACCTCTAAGTATGGTCTGCTATTTTTAGTAACTCATGATTTCTAATTATTGTCAAAAGTCTGGCAGACAGAACTGCCCACCTGGAGCATGTGGTACAGTGGGATTAACATTTGCATTTCTAGTGATTTAGGACTGAAATGTGCTGCCTGAGATATGTATTTTGGGGGTTAGAATCTTGTTTACATGGTTCTGGCTGTATAGATGGATCTTCAAGTGCATCAGCATAAATGGGCCTTAATATAAATGAGACTCTAACCCCAACAAATGCAAGCATCGAATTTTAAATGGTAGATTTTAAAGTTTGAACAAAAAAGCAGACCCATACGCATTGGACATTTGTCAAATGTCTAAACACACACAATTGCCAGACGCTCAGTCCAATGTGTCAGTGACCTTTGCTGTCCCTAGTGTAGGTATGTGAAGTGTGTGTCCCTGATCAGGAATCAGATGCCCACTGTGTGCACTGTGCCACTGACAGTACTGTCTGCTCTGGTCAGTGCAGGAGCAGGTCATCCAGGCAAAGCAAATCTGGTTTGTCCCTTCTCCATATTTAGCTGTTCTCTAAAATTTTCCTCATTCTTATTTTCTGTCAAATCAGATATAAAGTGAGAAGGTTCAAAAGCAAACTGCTAAATATCATGAGTGTGGAAACAGTCTTACTTTATCAGGTAGAATTCCCTGCACCCCGTACTGACCGTAGGAAAGAATTACATTCCTGGCACAAAGCAACAGAGGGTCCTGTGGCACCTTTAAGACTAACAGAAGTATTGGGAGCATAAGCTTTCGTGGGTAAGTCTTGCATCTGAAGAAGTGAGGTTTTTACCCACGAAAGCTTATGCTCCCAATACTTCTGTTAGTCTTAAAGGTGCCATAGGACCCGCTGTTGCTTTTTACAGATTCAGACTAACACGGCTACCCCTCTGATTCCTGGCACAGTCTATTCTGGAGGGTGTGAGAGGAGCAGGATGCCTTAATGGGTAGGTTTGGCGAGAGATCTGCATTTCACAGATCTGAAAAGAGGTTGGAGACGGGAAGGTAGTTATGGCCCCAATCTTGCAACTGGATCTGCACAGGCAGACCTCTGTGCCCAGTGGCAGGATTGGGGCCCAGAGAATTCTGCAAGGTTACAAATGGCATACTTTAAAGCCTCTCATATTTCCTTATTATGTTGCAAATTGCATCTTAGGTTATTCACACAGAATTTTAAAATCCAATTTGCATTTCTCTCAGGGTGGGAAGGGACAATATGCCCACTCTTGCCTAATTAGTTGTGCTGTCAAGTCCTCTTGCACTATTGCAGTGCTGCAGGGGAACACTGACATACAAGGAAGAAACCTTCTCATTGGAATTAAAATGCTATAGAAACATTTTTGCTGAGCTGAGGTTGTATAAAACCACATTTATACAAAACCTAATTTGGGGGCCTGAGTTGACCTGACAATGCCCCTTTAAAAGAGGTCTCCCTTTCCTGAATGATGCTCCTCTTAGAAAAGAAAATACAAGTTCTTACCTCCAGGTCTCCAGCTGATCCACTGCTTCAGCTGGTTAGTCAGCTGTCTGAGAAACCCAGGAACAGCAATTCATCCTCAGTGCATCTTCTTAGTGGGCCTATTAAATGAGAAGACCTCAGGGGGCCAATTCAGAAGATCCTTGTGGGCCAATGGGATGCTAGTACAAAATGCAGGTCAGTTGGAAGGTATGCAAGGCAAATTTGCATGAAAACAGGATCTTTTGTTTTCAGTTTTCATCTGCTCTGGTGCTTTTCCCCACCTGAACTCAGAATCCTCTCTGATATTGGCTGGTTGGCTTTTAAAATTATGATGACCATCACAAATGAAAATTTATTTCAGCCAAAGGGTGAACTGCAGGACCAGATAAACATTTAAGAAACAAAAATCCTGTTTTCAGCCAGTTGAAACCATCTCTTGTATCCATTAATTCCTTAGTGCCTTTGGATGTACACAACATACATCAAGCAAAATAGTTCCCATATGGCCTCAGCATATGTCCTACATCTCAGAATTGGAAAGGAAGAAAGTCTGATATGGTAGAAGAAATGTTACCAAACATAATGTAATTGGAAAAAGTTCTGTAGTGTCATCAAACTTCATAACAAGTGATGTAATTATAGAGCTAGTGCTATATGCTATACTCTGGATTGTTGCATTAGCTATTATTATTATTATTATTTATTATGAAAATGTAAATAACAAGAGGACTATTTGCCAGCAAACTAGATGTTTTAGGAAAGAAGGTTTCTGCCTAATACATTTGGGAGATCATTCAAGACTATTATAATCTCTGTCTGCTGTATATGTCTCAGGTATTTCCAGAGCGCCAATCCTTACAGTGTTTATGGTCTAATAACAATAGTTTTACATTGATATAGCACATTTCTGTCCGAAACTATTTACCAACTATTTACATATAGAACATCTGAAATGCATCCACCCCGGGGGGGGCGGGGAGGTGGGGAGAGGGAGGGAGCAGAGGGCACCAACTATCTGGAATGCAGTAGGCTGCATAACAGTGAAAATCTATTTTGTCTTGTGAATTTTAGTGCTTTTGCTTTCATGAGCACTGCTTGCTGGGGATAAGCTGTCTCACTTTCCCTACACATCTGTGCCCATGCAGCTGTAGTGCCAAAGCACAATTGCTGCATTCACCCACTTCAGAAGCTAGTCGCCCCACGAGCCTGCATGAACATGGTAACAGAAGACGTTGTTCATACAGTCGTTGTAAAAGTTGGAGCCTCGCTCTGCTGTGTAATAGTCACTGTCGTGACTTTACCAAAGGGGCCAGTGAAACTGGGATCAGAGGAAGTTTCATGATAAACATCAGTTGAACACACGCTTTTTCTGTTAAAAGTTAGCGTAGCTTGATGCCTGTGACATTATTAATTGCTCAGAGGGAGAAAAGCCTTGGGAAAAGGAGAGAGGTAAAAAGCTATAGTTCTAAAATGTCAAACCATTTGGTGGCTTGGCCCAGTTCCCAGGAAACAGGAGACCTTGTCTCAGAAACCACCGCCACAGATGGCACAGATTGGCTCCCAGGTGTGTGGTCTCACCAGAGAGGCCCAGGACTGAGTGGAGCACTGGGATGAAACGCCTCCTCACCCTGGGGTCCCTCCAGTTTGGACTGAGTCATCTTAATGGGACAGTGCAGGGAAGCTTGCCCTGATGCTGCCTGGCTGTCCTGTGGATAACAGAGGTTCCCCTTAGTGGCTGATCTGAGCACATACTTACCCACATACTCCTTTTCCTCATGCAGAGGACTTTGTGCTCGCTTTCAATGCAGTTGCACACCCAGACCAGTGTATATTTGTGAAGCCCACATGCGTGGTGACTTCATGGATGCAGTCGTGCAAGGTAACTCTGATTTTCCATAATAGTGTGTAAAGGTAGAATGCAGGAGCTCTCTGCATTGCATATCAAGTGTTAGGCTTTCATTTTAGGGGAAAAAAGCAGGCTATAATAATATGATCTATCAGGCTGTGATGATATGCCTAAAATAGTATCATCCGGCTCTGAACAGAAAACTCAGCTAGTTTAACCATATTTTGACAACATATGGCGAGCTACACGCAGCACCATTCCATTTTGGAGCAGGCGAAAAGTAGGATGTCAATTTGATGTAACGTAAATGATAGGTTTTGCTGCCAAACTGTCAGAGTCAGTTTTACATTTGTCCCTGGATATTTACATACATACAGAACTAGTAATATAAGGAGGTAAAACTTTAAAATCTACAGTAACCAAATAATTTTCTTGATACTGTTGTTCATGACTTGGATAGGTTGAGGACTAGAGACTTGTGGTTTATGTACTCTGTCTTTTCAAAACAAATCATGGGGAAAACCATCTAAAATTGGCCACATGCCAGTCCTGCCAGTTTGCCCACCCTCAGAACACTGAAAACAGCTGAAACCAGTCTGATCAAATGTCAGTACGTTTTAGAGAAAAACACCCTGTCTTTGCAAAGTGGGTTTTCATCCTGTTATTGCTACCAACAGTACAATTCAAAGAGCTAAGAATTAGATTTCACTTTGTGTGCATCAGGCAATCCGATTATATGGGGGTGAGGAAAAGGAGTGGTAGAATTAGTCATGAACATTGCCACAGATAAGGTGGTACGCAATGTAGCCGCTGTTTGTCGCCAGGAGAGAGAGCTCTCCCACCAACAAAAAACTTCCACCCCCAATGAGCAGCGGTAGCTTTGTTAGCAGGAGAGCGTTCCTGCCGACAAAGCGCTGTCCATACCAGCGCATTTTGTCGGCAAAACTTTTATCTTTCAAGGGTATGTTTTTTTTAAACGCCTCTGAACGACAAAAAGTTTTGTCATTCAGTTGCCAGTGTAGACAAAGCCTTAAATGATCTGGAAAAAGGGGTAAACAGTGAGGTAGCAATATTTGCAGATGATACAAAACTACTCAAGATAGTTCAGTCTCAGGCAGATTGCAAAGAGCTACAAAACTGTGTGACTGGGCAACAAAATGGCAGATGACATTCAATGTTGATAAATGCAAAGTAATACACATTGGAAAACATAATCCCAACTATACATATACAATGATGGGGTCTAAATTAGCTGTTACCACTCAAGAAAGAGATCTTGGAGTCATGGATAGTTCTCTAAAAACATTCATTCAATGTGCAGCAGCAGTCAAAAAAGCGAACAGAATGTTGGGAATCATTAAGAAAGGGATAGATAATAAGACAGAAAATATCATATTGCCTCTATATAAATCCATGGTATGGCCACATCTTGAATACTGCATGCAGATGTGGTCGCCCCATCTCAAAAAAGATATATTGGAATTGGAAAAGGTTCAGAAAAGGGCAACAAAAATGATTAGGGGTATAGAATGACTTCCGTATGAGGAGAGATTAATAAGACTGGGACTTTTCAGCTTGGAAAAGAGATGACAAAGGGCACGGATATGATAGAGGTCTATACAATCATGACACATGTGGGGAAAGTAAATAAGGAAGTGTTAGTTACTCCTTCTCATAACACAAGAACTAGAGGTCATCAAATGAAATTAATAGGCAGCAGGTTTAAAACAAAAGGAAGTATTTCTTCACACAACGCACAGTCAACCTGTGGAACTCTTTGCCAGAGGATGTTGTGATGATCAAGACTATAACAGGGTTTAAAAAAAGAACTAGATACATTCATGGAGGATAGGTCCATCAATGGTTATTAGCCAGGATGGGCAGGGATGGTGTCCCTAGCCTCTGTTTGCTGGGAATGGCGAGAGGGGATGGATCACTTGATGATTGCCTGTTCTGTTCATTCCCTCTGGGGCCCCTGGCATTTGGCCACTGTTGGAAGACAGGATACTAGGCTAGATGGACCTTTGGTCTGACCCAATATGGCTGTTCTTATGTTCTATTTAAACGGAATCAGAGTACCTACAGCAAGCCTTTAAATCCCCTATACTTTACAGCTTCTTGAAATGATAACATCTGCCTTTGCTTCATTTGCAAATGACAGCATGTGAAACTCACATGATTTGATTATTTTTCCGATAACATGGAAACGTGACACAGTAGCAGAGGGTTAATGAGAGCGATAATTTCTTTAAATATGATTTCTGTGCTTGGAAGCATACGAGTGAAAATTCTGTTGTGCAGGGACCGGATAGTTCATGGGATTGATAGTGGTATAAGCAGTTTCTAATACTTATGCCGCTGGTTTAAATGTAGCTCAGGTCTGTAGTGACCAACAGGTTTTTATCACCTGACAAATATTGTAAGTGGCTAGAGTAGAAACAAGTACTGTAAACGTATTGGTCATGAAATATAGCCATAAATACCAGCCACCCACTTATCTCCCACATCTTATGCAGGTGGCATTGAGAATAGAGACCAAGAACTTAATTCCAACACTGCAAGCTCTGTCTGTTGGAACAGAGGAAGAATCTCCACTAGCTGTCTGTAGGAATTTATTTTTCCTGTAGTTTTCTGTCAGTCATTAGAGAATGACATATCATAATCTCTTATCATGCTAAAATGTAACACATTTTAAACTATTTATTTACATGGTTAATGGCATTGGTCCAGTCAAAATAAGCACTGCAGCATTCAGTTGTCTGCTCTGAGCACCTAAATATTTGGGGACTTTATAGTTCTGTGGATTTATTTGTTCTCTTAATTGTGAGAAAATAGAGACAATTTTGTAAAACACAGATTACATTTCAGTTTGTTTTTCTTTCAACAGATCAGCCATCAGAAAGGCCATGTTCACGTTTATCATCTCATAGCTCGGCTTCCAGCAGCTCCCAGACTAATTTACACGGAACAACATCTATAACTTCAAGAGTGTTAAGGAGGCAGTCGAAACCTGTGGTACTCTTGATTTAAAATCTAATATCAAGCATAATGGTGACAACCATTCATTGATCTATCATAGAAAGAGGGAGCACATTCTAGGGACTAGAGCAGAGGACTGGGAATCAGAGTTTAAGGCCATGTCTACACTACCTGCCGGATCGGCGGGTAGTAATCGATCTATCGGGGATCGATTTATCGTGTCTCACCTAGACACGATAAATCGATCTCCGAATCGACACCTGTACTCCACCTCGGCAGGAGAAGTTAACGGAGTTGACGGGGGAGCCACGGCGGTCGACTTGCCGCCGTGAGGACGGCTAGGTAAATCGAACTAAGATATTTCGACTTCAGCTATGCAAATAGCGTAGCTGAAGTTGCATATCTTAGATCGACACCCCTCCCCCCCCCAGTGTAGACCAGCCCTGAGTTCTGTTCCCAGCCCTGCAGCAGGATTGCTATATGATCTTGAGCAAGTCAAAGGACTTCTCTGAGCTTCAGCATATCTGTCTGCAAAATGAGTATACTAATACTTATCTGCCTCTCATGCCATTGTGAAGGTTAATTATTGCTTATAAGAGACATTAAGATCCTCTGATGGAAGGTTTTATATAAGGGGGTGATATTATTGCTGTTATAAAAATGCAAACAATAGTATCCTCATGACCTTAGTATAATTTTGGTTACCCCTTGAATTGGTTTCTAATACTCTTTAATGTTGGTTTCCTTAGGAGATGGTCGAAAATGGTAGTTATCAGTTGGTGGTAAAGGCCAGGTTCAATTTTAAGCAGACCAACGAAGATGAGCTCTCGGTGAATAAAGGAGACATTATTTATGTCACCAGAGTTGAAGAAGGGGGCTGGTGGGAAGGTACATTGAATGGAAAAACAGGCTGGTTCCCCAGTAACTACGTCAAAGAAATCAAGTCTGCCGGTAAGCAAATCTTCAGTGGCTCATTGAATAACAGGATAATGCAGTTTGTCCCCTGACGCCTTTCAGGAATTGCAGTTATTTGTTAAGCACTGTTAGCGTGCTCAGTGCTGTACCAGAAATAGTGACCGGAATAGGGATAGAAGGAGACAGCCCTGTCCTTTGCTCGCCTTGCTCTGCAGCTTCTTCCCACCTCAACCCAGCACTCCCATCTGAAACTGCACAGCCCCAACGGCACAGAGTGGGAGCAGAATAGCTTCCCTGGCTTTAGAAACAGGAAGAGCATGCTGTGCTGACTCCATGGCATTTGCCTTCAATTTTAAGTGGGGGCCAGTTGGTCTCTCCAGTTTCTAAGCACAGAGCTCGCTTTCTGTTGAGGACCTTTCTATGTGTCTGGTGCATATTTTCCTTTTGATGTAGCCATTCCTGGGAGCAGTATCATGAACACTCACAATTTCAGCGTGGAAGCCAGCAATAACTACATGGCCATAGGGAACGATTCCTTTGTTTATATGTAGCTCTGGCTGATTTCACACAGTATGTTTTATCTAGACACATCTTCAGCTGCAGGCACCATAAGGGAAGAGAACTGGTCTGATGAAATCTTAACTCCTTTCAGTTTTGCCTTGAATTTCCTGTACATTTTCAGAAATTTAACTTTTCATAATTATGCAACAATCATGGCATCAGAACTCATCCTGGTTAACTGCCCTCTTGTGGTTCCAATTCTATTTAAATAGAGCTCCCCATGTTAGATCTGTAACGCCTTTGGAGCCACTTTGTGATGATGAATGTTGTATTTTTGGAAACACAGTTTTACCTTTTAATTAGTATTGTTTATGACAGCAGGGTCTAGAACCCTAACCAAGATCGGTATATTATTGTACTAGGACGTAGGTATAGTTAGAGACAGTCCCTGCTCTGAAGAGCTTACAATGTAAATAGACTGTGTGTGTGTGTGGGCGGAGGAGGACGGGACTGAGGCACTGAGCGAGGAAGTGACTTGCCCAAAATCACCCAGCAGGTCAGTGGCAGAGCTGGAAATAGGTCTCCTTATTCCCATTCCAGTGCCTGGTCCACTAGCCCACGCTGCTTCAGTGTATCTGAGTTTATTTCACTACTGGTGCAAGTAGTGATACAGAGAACGCATCGCTTTGATACATGCGGAGTTACAGGCTGCAATATAAACATGGCCATAAGATCAGTCCGTCCGCTAGTTCCCTTTGTATAAGGAAAACATAACAGTTGCACTCAGACTTTACAGTGGAGCCGAAGGGTCTGTCTCCACTGCAACCCCGCTTTCCCCCAGCGGCAGCGGGTCTCAGAGCCTGGGTCAACTGAGTCGGGCTTGTACAATGGGGCTAACGCTAGAAGTGTAGATGTTCTTGCCTGGGCTCTGAGACCCACCCTCCTGGCTGGGTCTCAGAGCCAGGCTCCAGCTGAGCGGGAACGTCTGCACTGCTGGTTTTAGCGGGGTAGTGTGAGCCCCGTGAGCCCAAGTCAGTTGACCAAGACTCTGAGACGCTGCTGCAGGTTTTTCAAAGAATGAGTCTATCAGGGAAAGCCGGGGGGGCACCCGGGGGAGAGAGGGGCGGGACGATGAAACAAATGTCAGTCACATGAAGCAGAAAAATGAAGGTTTCTTGAAGAAAGAGGAAGGGGCCACATTGGAGCTTATCTCCCAGTTAGCCCAAGAGTAGGACGACAGCCTTTTGATCTGTAGATCTGTCCGCCTCCAATCCTCCCTCTAGTACCCAGCTGAAGGAGCTCCACAGGGTGCTAGGGATTCGCTGACAAAGGCTGCAGGGCAAGAGTAGCAGTAATAAGTAGCCTGTATGCCAGCTCTAGGCCCTGCCCCTCCCCCCCCATATCTGGAGGTGGAGATGGACTAGAGACTCCACATAGCTGCTGAACCTGTAACCTCACCCTGCCTCCTGACCCTCCCCCCCATTCCCGCACCCTGGTTCACGTGCTCATGCCAGGAGCCCGTCCAGAGCTGGGCATGCAGAAGGGATTGGCTGTGTTTGTCAAGGGCCTCCATGCAGAAGGGATTGGCTGTGTTTGTCAAGGGCCTCCAGGCGTATGGAGGAGGGGGCAGGTTTGGGCTGTCAAGCAGGAAGCAGTTACCTGTTCGCCCGGTAACTGCAGACTGGCTTGTGACGTTTGAGTGGAGGTGGGGGTGGTTTCAGGGAGCTGTTTTCCCCCCCCCCCCCCCCTTGTGCGCTGAGTTTTGGAATCTGGTTTCAGCAGATTTTTAAAGAGTGGGGAAAGTTTTCAAAGGTGAGAGTTTAAAGTTAGGCCTTTAGATCCATATTTAGGTACCTGCCTGATCCAACTCTCATTAAGTCAACTGGAGTCTTTCCATTGACTTCAGTGGAGATGAATCAGACCTTTTGTGGCCAGAATTTTGGAGGTGAGCACAGGCTGTTGCCATGGATTTTTTCCCAATTTTGGGGATAGATGGACCTTGTGCTGGCCCTCTGCACAGGCTTGACAATAGCCCAGTGTGGACAGGCCCAATTTGTATATAGAGCCAATGAACCAAACTGCAAACCCTGTATAGGATGGAAACCACTTCAAGCCAGGGGGGGCAACAGCAGCCCCTGCACCCTTAGCTCCAGCACCTATGGGCAGGCCCTGTGCCCACTGTTCTGCTAACATCTTGCAGGGTTGACCCTGTCATGCAGGCACTGCTCGTTGTGCCAGGCTTCATGGAGGGTTTGCAGTCTGCACAGAAGGGGACGGCACTAAAATGGCCCGAGTTCTTCACCTGTGACGTCTGCCAAGACATGGACTCTGGTATCCCGAGGGAAAAAGCCAGTACATACATGCACCCCTATCCCCTAAAGCAAGTTAAAGCTCAAAAAGGGCCTGAACCAAAGCCCCCTAGGCCAAGTTAATAGAGGCTGCAGATAAATTTGTTGCAGGTTTATAATTAAAGTCTCTATATAACACGACAGCAGATGTTAGAACACAGACATTAACTCTCATTGATTCAGTTACCTTTGCAGCTTGATTGCATCTGCAGAAGAGTGTCGCTCTGCCTTTTTTCAGTGCTGCAGTCACATGATGCTATTTGCGCTCGCGCTGTATCCTCAGTATATTTTTGGGGCCATAATGTCTACCGGTGTGGAGTAAAGCATCATCGAGTGCTTTGAGTGATGCACAGGGACCCTCCGTGGAGGAGACAGGAAATGCTGCAAGGGCAATAAATAGAAAATACAACAAGCTGCAGTCTGAAATATGCTCAGTTTATCAATTTCAGCTTCTCCCCTATTTGTGTGACTGTGAGTGTGCTTTGGAGATTGCAAGAAGAGCACACACAGGACAAAATACCACTGTCTATTCTGCCTGGCAACTCTCAAGCTCTTCCTACATGTTCAGAGCTCCCACTAACACCAAAGGGAGCTTGGTACACCAAAGGAATGCAGGAATGAGCCCGTGGGCAGCCCATGTATGGGCGGATTACCTGTACAGATGGAGGAGCAGGGCATACCATCAAACCCGTTCTTCTAGACAGAGGAAACAACGCCCGAAATGGAAACGCCTCCTGGCAATTACCATGAATTGCACAGTCATAATGTGATTTCTTAGGCCCTTAAAGTTAAGAGCAACTAAAGGCAGAGGTATTGTTCTCTTCCTTGTGAACCCACAGCGATTTGTCACTGCATGTTGTTGGCATGGTTAGCTTTTTCTAGGGAAAAGAGCAGTGCAACAGTGACTATGAATGCTTGGGGAGGGGACAGACCAAATAGATAAAAGGGGCTACTGTGAGTCATCTTAGCAAATGGATGTAAGGGAAAGATGTTCTGTAGGTTGAACTTCGAGCCTTTCAGCTTTGGTCTGTTCCTCCCTTAATTTCAGTGAGGATTTTGCCTTTCAAAGGACTGCAGGGTTGGACCTCAACTTGCAACTTCTATTAAGGTGTGTTTAAATAAATCATGAATTAGAGATGGCCCACAGCAAAGCCCAGAAACCCAGAAGTCCCCAGAGTTAGAGTGTATGAAATCTGAATTCTGCGGATTGGCTGAATCAAAACGCCTGCTGCAAAACCCCCCAGCTGTTGCACGGTTGCCAGTTATTTCAGAAAAAACTTGTAAATACAGTATCATGGACTGGCTGTGTTGCAGTTCTGTCCAGACTTACACAGCTGTCAGTTTCGTGCATGCATTCACTTTGCTTCAGGTTTCATTTAAAAACCCCTGCAATTGGGCTTCTCTTTTTTTTTTTCTGTGACCTTGTGACTTTTTGCAGTCTGCTGGACAAGATACAGATGTGGATTTTCCTGATAGGATGATGGCAGTTCTGCTTTATAATTTACAGGTTTTTTTGTTGTTTTTGTTCAGATAAACCACTCTCTCCCAAAGCATTAAAAGGACAGGAAAGCCCTCAACTTACAAAGAATTATTATACGGTGGTAAGTTTTAAAGCATTGATCATATGTTTTAATAAGCAGAGCATTATTTTTATCCTCTGGACCAGATCCTCAGCTGATATAAATTGTCGCAGCTTCACTGAAGTCCTTGGAGCTAATTTAATTTATGCCAACCGAGGATCTGGCAGTTTGTGTTTAAATTTAACTATTGAGACTTCACCGGTTCAAGATGTCTGTTTGGCTATCGAGAACGACACATATAAGATGCTACAGTATGTGAGAGAGAGAAACTCAAAATAGAGAGCCCAGATAGAAGAGCAAAGATGGAAGTTTAGTAAGTTGCGAGATTGGTATTTAAAAAAAAATTGTTTTTGTTCCATTTTATTATTTCTGATGTAAATTATGTATCTTCATATAAGTTAGAAGATAATCGGGTTTGTGATGGAGCAAGGCAAAATTAAACTGAGAGGTAAAATAAGCATTGCCCCATGGCATGAGAGAGTTAAAATATCTGCATTTGGACATACAGACTGGGTGGCAGAGGTTAAATGCATTTGTCAGTATAGCAAAATATATTTTGTACAAACCAGCTGAAACAGCACATGCCCAGTGCTGAAAACCTGGACTAGGAACAGCCTCATCTGTCTCTAGAGCTTGATCTACAGTAAGAAAGCTGCTGTTCGCTGACAAAGGGTAACTGCAGTGGGTCTTGCTGCACCAGTGCTGAAAAAAGATTAACTGCCAAGGTAGGCAGGCGAGGCGTGAACCAACCATCAAGTGATGACTGAGCCGTGGTCTGGGCTGAAACAGTGTTGAACTTAGTCCTGTCTACTCTTGCAGTTAAACTATTTTGATCTAGCACTAGTCCAGTTGCATGTGATTTGTGTGTAGTTACTGTGCCTGCATGCTTCCCCAGTCAGTATTGGCATAGCCAAATAGCCACTTATGCATGCAAATGGCCTTTTGTGGGGGCAAATACCTAATCTGCCTGTGCATTTACATTATGTTCCAATAGCATAAAAGAGAAGTCAAGAAGGAGCAGCGTCTAAGGTTTATTTTTACTGCTTTCCTGGGACACTCTGCACCTTGTGAGATCAAATCTGTAATTTGAAACCTCATGCCAGTTTTGCACAGTTTCTGTCTTGCATTAGCATGTTCTTCAGGCATTAATAAGTCAGAGGTGGATTTAAAATATGTTTCCAGGTTGCTCTGTTGTTGGAAGCTGATGTTGTAGTCACGCACCTAGTCATTAGTGCTGAGATCTGTTCTTTGTTCTCTCTCTCACTGTAGGTACTGCAAAGTATTCTGGAAACAGAACGTGACTATGCTAAGGAACTACAGGCACTTCTGGGAACTTACTTGAGACCCCTCCAATCCTATGACAAGTAAGACCCAAGTCAGTCTGTGATGACACAACACTTCAAAGCCTTTTCACTTTTGAATATTTAGGGACCATTTCTGCTCTTTAAAGGTTCTCATGCAAAACCTCAGAATGTCTCTGTGATCAGGAAAAGAAAGCTTGTGATAGCTTCTGACTCTTCCTTTTCCTGCATTTTTGTGTAGACATCTGATTGTGTGATGGATGGTTAAATATGCAATTTTGATAGATACGATCACTACAGGCTCATACATGGAATTGTTCTCTCACGTGTATTCCCCTCCAATGGGCCTTATTTTGGCTGCTCAACTTCAAATGGGACCTCCTAGTCATTTCTTCACTGGGCATTATTTAGACCAGGCTATGATCTAGGAATTGCATTGATTCTGGTTAGTCTGGCTCTTGTTTATTCTGAACTTGCTAACTAGTAAGCATTGCCCCGCTCTCTGTACATGGATCTGCTTGAAGTGTTTTCTTGTTCTCTACACATCATCCTGCAGTTACTGATAGCCAAAGTGATGTACGGACAACTGAGGGTCATTGTCAGGGTCTAGGTGCAGAAATAAGACCTAGTCCAAAATGTTTTCCATCACTATCATGAGAAAAGCTGATGTGAATTTCAGATTCTATCTACATCCAATCACAAACTTAGGATTTTATCAAACCTTTGTCTTTCATTTGTCCAAACAATGACATGTAGATATCTCTCGTTGTCTACACATCAATAGGCTCACTGTGCATAAATTATTCCAGTCTCAGTAACCTGTCTCTTAGGCTTACTGCATTGGCTTTATAATCATCTGTCCTAGGTAGCAGCATAAATAGGCACAACATGCATGCTTTGGATAATTCCATCTAGTAGAGCCAGCCACCCTCTCTTTAGAAGTTGTGCAGTTGTAACCGCGGCATAGCGGTATCTCTGGATTCTGATGGTGCATACTGTGAGGAGAACGTAGAACTCCAGTAGGTTACAAGCCCAGAGGTCAAACACATAGCCTTTTTCCAGTTTGGAGAGATCTGAGGGCAGAATCTCAAGCCCTTCATATTTATTAGGGGAACAAAGTTTCTGGTTTTTAAGTCACATAGTGTCCAGATTCCCTCAAACCTTTGGAACTATTTGTGTGGATAAATTCAGCAATGGAAAAGTCTCAAGACCCCAGCCTTTCTTCCCCACAGGATGCATGTTGGCCTTCTTAGTCACAATTCTTATCCTGGGATCCAGGGCACAACACAAGGTGATGTGACTTCCTCGTATTGCTGTAACAATCGTATCTAGAAGTCTGATTTATCATAGAACTGTAGAGAGCACAAAGGGGAGTAAGGCTGAAATGACCGAGGGTGCTGAGATGATGATGGGAAGACGTGCAGGGAGCACAGAGATTGTCATTGTAATTTGTATGCAATAGCTCCTAAATGCTAGGTGCTCTACAAAGTCCATCCCTGGAAGACGTTACAATCTAAACCTTCAATCTTGCAACATGAGTCAGGGTTGGCCTGCCTATGAATACTATTCTGCCCGTATCTCTGTGTCTACATCCTCCTTCTCTGCCCCCAGAAGAAATCCTGTCTATATCAATGAGGACAATTAAACAGTGTGAGACGATTACTGGATTAAAATACAATTCAGTTAATCCTTGATAGCAAACATCTTCTATAAGGTATTATTTGTGTATCATGAATTTTGGTTTTGTATTTCATTATATTAATTTGTGTTTCTGTTGGAACAAATATTTTAAATCTCCCATATTTTGAACAGGTTATTTGGAGATGTTCTCAGATGTTTTTTTTTTTTTAAGAAGAGATTTGTTTTGAATCACTCCAAAGTACCTGTCAAGTACTATTCAGTATTTTAATTCTTTCAGGCTAAGCGTGGTGGATATTGCATCTTTACTGGGAAATTTTGAGGAAATATGTTCGTTTCAGCTAACACTGAATCAAGCCTTGGAAGAATGTGCAAAGTAAGCATCTGCCATTGCAATTAAGGGTGATGAGTTACTAACCTGTGGTTAAAAATAATACAAAGGCCTATTTATTAACCTTGCTCCTAGCTACTGTCTGTACATTTGTTTTAATGTAGAAGAAAATAGGAGGAACTAGAGAAGGCTGTCATCAGTGCTCAGAGGGTAAGAGAAGGTAATAGAAATAGTGATGTGTACCTCTGAGGTGTCTTCTTAGCTGCCTTGCTTAGAAACAGAAAGTTAAGACTGGCATTTGCCTTTAGGAGACTGATGCCAAGTCCCATTGGAAGTCAGGGGAAACTAGTTGTCTAACTCTCGTAAGCCTTTTTGAACAGTATCAGTCTAAATCTTTTCCTTTCATCCCAAGCGAATGTACCATCCCCAGCTGTCAATGTGACCAGGGCAGAGCCTGGGCTAGAACTGGGAGAAATGGATAGTTCTGTCTCATCCCTCTTACTGGGGATGGCTGAAAAGAGAAAAAGAAAGATGACTAACGGGATAGGGGTGGGGGGAAGCTGGTCAAAATAGCAGAATCATTTCAGACTCTGGGCTTCCTTTCTCTCTCTCATCTCCTATTCAAGCACTGCACAGAGCTTCTGAGGGAAGGAGCCATGCAGGACAGAGGCTCCTTTGCCCCAAAGCAACAGGCCAGAGATGTCAGAGAGAACACTCACACTTCATTAAGCAGCCACAGCAGAGACCTGAGAGGCACTTCTATGTGTATCCTCAGCTATGGAGTGTTTGACCAGCTAAAGTTACAGCATCCCAGCTAGAACTCTGAGCTAGAGCTGTCACTGAAGGCTCGACGTGTGTTCTGTCTTAGGGTGGGCTAAGCACTCTACATCAACTAACAGATGTATTGGAGCATAAGCTTTTGTGGGTGAAAAGCTCATGCTCCAATCCATCTGTTAGTCTATAAGGTGCCACAGGACTCTGTTGCTTTTTACAGAGCCAGACTAACACGGCTCCCCCTCTGATACTTGACACTCTACATCAATGGCTCTCAACCTTTCCAGACGACTGTGCCCCTTTCAGGAGTCTGATTTGCCTTGCGTACCCCCAAGTTTCACCTCACTTAAGAAACAACTTGCTTACAAAATCAGACATAAAAATACAAAAGTGGCACAGCACACTGTTACTGAAAAATTGCTGATTTTCTCATTTTTACCATATAATTATAAAATAAATGAATTGGAATATAAATATTGTACTTACATTTCAGTGTATAGTATGTAGAGCAGTATAAACAAGCCATTGTCTGTATGAAATTTTAGTTTGTACTGACTTTGCTAGTGCTTTTTATGTAGCCTGTTGTAAAACTAGGGGAAATATCTAGATGAGTTGATGTACCCCCTGGAAGACCTCTGTGTATCCCCATGGGTACGTGTATCCTTGGTGAGAACCACTGCTCTACATAGCTGAATTTCTACCACAGCTAGCACTGACAGCTGGTTATGAAATACAGTGTGTCCATTTCACTGATGCTTTGTCATGTCTGGGGACCTGGCTCATTAACTCTTGTTTCAATGACATGCTCTGAAGATGTTGCTGCTTCTATTTGCAGGCTTCCCGAGAACCAGCAGAGAGTGGGAGGCTGTTTTATGAACCTGATGCCACAGTTCCGATCTCTGTACCTCACGTATTGCGCTAACCACCCTTCTGCTGTTAACGTGCTAACCCAACACAGGTCAGCAACGGCTTGTGTCGAAAGAGCAAACCATCCGTTTTTTACCAATGCCAAGTCCAGCCAGGGCCTTTGCCTGGGATCTCAACAACAGGGATCCAAAGGCGACATGATTGCACGGAGCCTTTCCAAAGACCCTGTGTGTGCAGAGGAACCTGCCACCATGCAGAGCAACCTGTGCTCACCTGCCTCCCCGACAAGGACACGCAAGCATCTCACATGATACTGACATGCTGATATCAGGGTCTGATCCTGTGAGGTTCAAACACCTTCAACTTGCATTCACTTACTTGAGGGTGCTTCACACCTCTCGGGATCAGGCCCCAAATAAGGCCTGAAGAGGCTTGTAATGGAGGTTTGCTCAGCAAACCACAAAGAGGCCACGCAGTTCTGTACGTGATTGCACTAATCACAGCAACATTCTCATTCAAGGTGTGACTCCTGGGCAGACACCTGCCTGTGCCTTAGCTTTATATTGTCAACTGAGAACTAAGAGAGTCCTCTGAGCGGACAGGCTACTGTTGTGTTCCCCGCAGTGCTGCTTAGCTCTCCTGCACACAGCTGTGAACGCAGTGACCTCAGCCCAGGGGCTGAGTTCTGGCATTTTTAAAATGGAGGCCTTTAAAATGTTTCTCTTGTAACACATGTGATTGTAATTTAGCCTAATTACAATCCTGGCTATTGTAAGTGACTCCTTCATTCAGTTCATTAGCCAGAGAATGTTTAAAATGCGCGTCTAACTGATCTGTTTTGGTGAATATGCTGATACACACAAAATGTGCTCTCCAAAGTGTGATGAGCCAAAGCTGAGCATGTTGTGCATGTTGAGTAGGTACCAAGGCCAAAACAGACCATTGTGATCATCCAGTCTGATCTGGAAAACACAGATCATGAAACTTCCCCAAAATAATTCTTAGAGCAGAGCTTTTAGAAAACCATCCAATCATGATTTAAAAATGGCCAGTGATGGAGAATCCACCACGACCTTTGGAACAACTTCCAATGTTTAATTAGCCTCACTGGGTAAAATTTACGCTTTATTTTCAGTCTGAATTTTTCTAGCTTCAACTTCCAGCCATTGGATTGTGTTAGATTGGATTGTGTCCACTGGGTTGTGTTAGCCCTTTCTCTGCTTGATTGAAGAGCCCATTTTTAAGTATTTGTTTCCCATGGAGGTACTTGTAGACTGTAATTAAGTCACTCCTCAACCTCTCTTTGTTCAGCTAAATAGACGGAGCTCTTTGAGTCTGTCACTGCAAGGTGCATTTTCTAATCCTTTAATTATTCTTTGGCTCTTCTCTGAACCGTCTCCAATTTAGCAACATTGTTCTTGAATTGTGGACACAGTCTTCCAGCAGTGGGCACTGGTAACTTAGTGATCTCTATCAAGTGTGTTCTCTAGAAAGGAAACCCTGCTTACTACTCCCAGCGGGTTGTTCAGGCACCCAGCAGCAAATGGATCCAGGGTGCCCATGCCTCATGCCACAGGAAAGGGGCCTAGCGGTGGTAGGCAGAGCCCTGGCAGTGCTTGGCATGCCAACGCTACAGCAGCTTGTAACAACAGCCCCTACTTGCCATCTAACATGAGCAACTGTCATTACAAATGTATTCTCCGGAACTGTACATTGGGCCTGCGTTGTGTCTGGGTCCTGGCACAGGTATGTGGGGGTGGGGGAAGGGTGCTAGGAGCCCTCTCTCACTCCGGACTCCATGCCAAGGCCAGCTGCAGTGGGTGGGAGCACAGGTACTGCTCCTTCCTAGTGTTCCTGGGGCGCAAGTCACCGTAGAGGAACTTGGTTTCCTACCCCTGCAGAGCTGGCCAGTGCACTAGTGTGGGGAGGTGGTTGCACCTACCCATGGTGGTTGCACAGCATGCACACACCTGCAGACACACCAGAGTTTTCCAGAGGCATGATTGCCTCCCCTCCATCCCCCCCCCCCGAACTCTCCTTGGGGAGCAGTGGCTTTGATCTGCCAGAACCCCAGCCTGGCCCTCTCTGGCCCACTGTGTTTGCATCAGCTGGCAAATGTAGAAGAAGCTGGATTTCTTTTGCAATGGAGTGTAGCTCATAACTGGGCCACTGTTATTTGGACAATGAAGGCATTAGTAAAACATGGCCCTTAGAGGCTGGTGAACTTTCCTTGTCTCTGTTTATAGTGATGAACTGGAGAAGTTTATGGAGAACCAGGGCGCGTCCAACCCAGGGATTTTGATCTTAACAACAAGCCTCAGCAAACCCTTCATGAGACTGGATAAGTACGTCACCCTTCTCCAAGAACTGGAGCGGCACATGGAGGTAAATGAAACATAGCGTCTGCCGGGCAGATCATGGGTGGGGTTTTGTGCTGCCAAAAAAACTGCATTGAGAATTGCTTGTACCCGGGGTCCTTCTGTCTAGATATTGAGGGGGGGCCCCACTACTGTAGTAACTGAGCACCCCACATGCTTCAACATATTTCTCCTCACAAGCCCCTGTGAGGTAGGACAGTGCCATCATCCCCAATCTTCTGGCACAGAGGAATTAGAGGCTGGCCCAAGGTCACACAGGAAATTTGTGGCAGAACGAGGAACTAAACTTGGGTCTTCCAAGTCGGAGACTAGCACCCTAACTGCTGGGCCATTCTTACTCTCAGGCCTTATAGCTGTGTCTAATCATGATGCTTAATCAGGTTCAAAGTGCTCTACTCTAACTTGGGTCAGCTGAGCAGTGAGGGCAGGGCCCAACTGGGTCACAGCCACTGTGCTGTCGCCCACGTAGAGACTTAGAGCATCAGCTCCCCCTCCTGAAAGCTACAAGCTCTCAGCCACTCATCCTCCAGCACCTTACCCATGGTGGCCCTGGGCCCTGCCCTCTGGACACTGCAGCAGCAGGAGGGAGCTATGAGAGGACAGGGGGCTCTCGGACACCGTGGCAGTGAGGGCTATGAAAGTAGTGGGTGCCTAGGCTAATGAGAGAGGAGGTGAAGAGGTGAGGGCAGCAGATTGGCCAGCACCCTCATTTTGAGCAGGACAGATTTTGGCCTCTGTCCTGGGTCCCCATGTTGTATCCTTGAGGAGCTGGACCAAAATAGATGTTTTGTTTGCAATTCTGGTCTGCGGCCACAAGAGGCCACTGCTCCCAGTGTAGCAACCAAAGGCTGCTCTGCTGTTGCGCCGGGCTTCTCCCAGCACAGGTGCACTCATGCCAGCGAGGCAGCTGCTCTGCTCAGGCACCAGGAGTATCCATGAACAGACCCTCCCGGTGGCAAGCGAGAACCCTGCAGGCAGCAGGAGCACACAGTGGGGAGAGGGAAATGAGGAAGGAGGGGATACAACCAGGGTGGGGCAGAGGAACAGTGGAAACGGGGCTAGTGCAGGCAAGGAGGAGCTACCCCGGGAAAACTGCTGAGGTTCAAGCAGAGCTGGTGGCACCAGATGGGGAGCAGGCCCTAGAGGGTGGATGGGAGAGGTGCTCATCCGTTGTGGGGGTGGGGATTTCTGGAGAAGGGTCTGGTGAGGCTCCGGTGTTAGGCCTCTTCCGGACGGTTTGCCCAAGGCAGCTCCCACACAGCTGCTTGTGGAGTTGCTGCTGTCCTGTGTGCTTGCAGCACTGGGTGAATTGGCGAGGAGCTGGGACGCTCTGCGGCAGTCATAGTGGGCCACATGTGCTGAACGCAGGAGGCGGCAGAGAGTCCTGGCACCAGGGCAGGGCTCTGAGAAATGCCCAAAGTAAGCTCAGTTTTGAGGCTTGCTAAATAAGATGTTTATATTTTTGGAAAGCTTCTACAGTTCTCCACAAGCTTCCATGTCGCTGGCTTATTCGGAAATTTGGCCCTAGCAAAATGTATCAAATGCTGACAGCAGCAGAGGGGTGAGAGAGGGGAGATCAGGTCGCCTGGTTACGGCATCGGGATAGGATTCAGTCTCAGAGGACACATTTTATCCAGACTTTTTATCCAAAACACAGCTCAGCTCTGGGTGGGCAACTAGAGACTTGTTCACACCGGGGAAGTGTCCTAAAAATGTCCTACCCTTGTTAACCTAGGTTCAGGTGAGCCGCTGTGTTAAAAATCCTAGTACAGATAATCCATCTGGTTGCTGACGCTGTTTCTGCCCAGGCCAGCTATGTCTGTGTAACGCAGTGGACTCCCACCTTTTTATTCCCAAGATCACTTTTTGAATTTAAGGGCAATCCAGGATCTATCCCGCCCCTTCCTCAAGGCTCCGCCCCTTCCCCAAAGCCCCGCCCCACTCACTCCATCCCCCCTCTCTCTGTCACCCACTCTCCCCCATCCTCACTCACTTTCATCAGGCTGGGGAAGGGAGTTGGGGTTTGGGAGGGGGTGCAGGCTCTGAGCTGGGGCCAAAGGGTTCATAGTGTGGGAGGGGGCTCAGGGCTGGGGCAGGGGGTTGGGGTGTAGATGGGAATGCAGGGTGTGGGCTCTGTGAGGGAGTTTGGGTGCGGGGGGGGGGCTCCGAGCTGGGGCAGAGTGTTGGGGTGCAGGAGGGGGTAAAGGGTGCTGGCTCTGGGAGGGGGGCTCAGGGCTGAGGTTCAGGGTGCAGGAGGGGGTATGGGGTGCTGGCTCTGGGAGGGGGCTCAAGGCTGGGGTTTGGGTGCAGGAGGAGGTTTGGGGTGCAGGAGGGGTTATGGGGTGCTGGCTCTGGGAGGGGGCTCAAGGCTGGGGTTTGGGTGCAGGAGGAGGTTTGGGGTGCAGGAGGGGGTATGGGGTGCTGGCTCTGGGAAGGTGGCTCAGGGCTGAGGTTCAGGGTGCAGGAGGGGGTATGGGGTGCTGGCTCTGGGAGGGGGCTCAGGACTGGAGGTTGGGGTGAAGCCTCTCGCTGGGCAGCACTTACCTCCAGCAGCTCCCGGTCTGCGGCTGCTGCTAATGCAGGCTCCCTGCCTACCCTCGCTCCACGCCACTCCCAGAAGGGGCCAACTTGCCCCTGGGGGTGGGGGGCATATGGCTCTACACGCTGCCCCTCTCTGAAAGCACCGCCCCTGCAGCTCCCATTGGCTACAGCTTCCTGCTGCCAGCCAATGGGTGCTGCGGGGGCGGTGCTTGCAGGCAGGAGCAGCGCGTGGAGGGAGACCCCTGTCCCCACAACCCTCGGGGCTGTGGGGCAGTGCTAGCCACTTCCGGGAGCAGGGTAGGGCCTGGACAGGCAGGGAGCCTGTCTTAGCGGCAGACCCACTGTGCTGCCGGAGATTGCGATCGACTGGGAGATCGTCTAGGATCGACCAGTTGGTGACCACTGGTGTAACCCCTGCCTGCTCGGTGTGGCGCCCTGTCCCCCTCAAGTTACACCTCACCCAGCTAGAGATTGATGGGTCGGCCACAGCCTTAGCTAAGCGACATGTGGCTTTTAGCTTATGCAGTAGAGGTTCATATACTAAGCCTCAAAGGTCCCAGGTTCGATCCTGCCTGCTGGTGACTGGGGTCTCTCCATGTTACATCTGCTCCAGGGAAAGATCAGCCATGTTTTCTATAGCTGGGCTAAACAGGGCTTAGTCTGGTCTGCACTTTGCACTTCCATTCCTTCCAGCACCATCCCAGCTGTGCATGTCAGCAACGGCTAATGTTTCTAGTGTAGGGCCCAGGCTAGAGAGGGAACGGGGAAAAGAGACACTCCCCTACCGCTCTCACTGACTGCTGCCCATGCTTCTCTGACTGCATGCCCACAGCGGTTGTGGCCAACACTCTAACCAAGGTGAGAGAAGAGCTGGAGGGTTGGTCAGACACAGATCACCTCTTTGTGTTGGTTTCTAGATTGTGAACATGGTGAGTGGGTTTCTACGTGCCACACCTTGTATGAGTGTATAAATCAAGGTGATAAGTAAATGTGATAGAAGTGGGAGTGGCTGTATGTTGTGAGCTTAATTTGTGCTGGGGCTTGCCAGGGCTTGCTGCATCACTTATGAAAGTAAAAAAAAATTTTGCTTGAGCCCCCAGCACCTATTCATTTGAGTCCCAGCACCTGTTTTGTTACAAATTAAGCACTATTCTTGGCCCATCTTCCCATGACTGGCCCAGCTACAATGTCCAGCGACTGGGCTCTGGATTTTGGTTATAAAGAGTGTATAATGTATAGGCCAAATTCTGCCCACAGATCTGTGTGAACTACTCCCGTTGAAGTTGATGGGAATTGTGTGTGTCCGTTCAATATCATAACGGCCATATGCATACAGTGATGGAGGCAGAGACTAAGGGCAGTGTCCTTCCCTCATCTCTGCCCCTCTAGCCTTCTGTTCTCTGTGTATGTGCAGAGCTCCCACTGACGTTAATGGGAGGCGATGCGGTGGAATATTTCATACGAGAGTCAAGATCTGTTTTGTGGACAAGAGAGCAGAACTTTGCCCTATACAATCTGGCACTGGACTGTAGTTTTCTTTAAAAGCAATGTTTGGTTGAGCTGAAAGGGTATCTATCCTTGAACCCTTTTCTTTTGTTGAACAGTTTTGCATCAGCACTTCACTGAGTTGCTTTATATCACATGAGGATGATGAAGGCAGTAGAAGAGTGAAGGGTAGAACTTGGTGGGTCCTTCACCCCACTGGGATGTGCAGTTTCCCGGGCCATACTGCATACTCCCTGTGCTGAATGGCTGCAACCCAGCTCCATATGGGCCATATAGAATTTCCCATGGCTTTTAAACCATGGCAGTAATGGGGGAAATCTGCATTTCCAAATGCTGCTGCTATTCATAGCTAACAAAGATTTCTTCCTTCGCTAGGAGGCACATCCGGATCATGAAGAGGTTTTGAAAGCATTCACATCTTTCAAGTCCCTTGTGGTAGGTGGCGATTCTCAAAATAGAGTGCTCCTTCTCTGTGCTGTGTTTCACAAAGAGTGAGTCAAGCCTGACATTTGCCTCCTTGTGAAAAGGTCTTTTAGAATGGAAAAGACAGGTTATGGAGACACCTTATTTGAAATTTTGCGTGACTTTGCCATCTGGTAGCATGTTCCAACAATTGCATTGTGATCTCTGTAGTGTGTAGTATCTAACTAGATAAAGAAACGTATTTTAAATGTGTGCCACATAAGGAAGCCACGTGTGGGTGGGGAGTTTCCTTTCATCTCTTTCCCCTTTACACCTTTGTCATTTTTGCTACATGTAATTGCACAATTCCTTACTCATTAAAATGAGCTATGAAGGATTAACACAAGTATCTGACTCAACTGCCACTTCTAATAAAGAGATGCATTCTGGGCCTGATCCAGAGCCCGTTGATTTAATTGGGATTCTTTCCACTGGTATCCATGGACTTGGGATCAGGTCCTTGTATATGATAAATATTCATAATACCATGTGAAATGGCAATACATAGAGACGCTATTAGTCTACTGTCTCTTTGTGTCTTTGCAAATAACAGTAAAGCAATCGGTAGCAATTCAGTAGTGAACATATTTCAAGTAATCATTCCAAATCACTTTAGAACCTTTTTGCAAATGAAAGGAGAAAGAAAATCTTCCACGTGGCTGACCGTTTTACTGGGGAAGGTTTCATGCTCAGTTATCAAGGAAGTTCTGTTCTGTGTTTCTTAAGCTACTGAATACCTTTCACTATAACCACTCCAGATGTGGTCCAGCTTTCTTCCTTCCTTAGCAGAGAAGATGCAAGTTTACAATGATTAGCAATGCAGATGAAGAAAGGAGGGAGGAGAAATTTCATAGAAAACAGGAAACAGGGTGTCACGTTCCATTTACTTAGAAGCTCAACAATTTGCATTCATTATAGCAGATAATAGGGGAGTAATTCAGTTATATTAACTTCAAAATGGCTTTAAGCTTTAGAGATGCTAGTAATTTAAGGAGATTTGTACTTGAGCTATTCATGTATTAGGTCCTATTGTTAAACTGTCTGTGGTGCATAAGGTAAGCTAAGCACTTAATTCTCCAAGGGACTCCAGCATCTGCAAATCTCGTGGACTTCAGTGGGATTTGCTGATGCTCAGCCCATCTCAGGATTGGGCTCTTACTTATCACTGTAGTGTACTTACTATATATATGTCTGAGGTTAAATGGTCAAAGAGTTAAATTCTACCTTCAGATATGCGTGCATGACTCTCATGGAGTCAGGGATCAGTCAAGCGTATGCTTCCAAGCACAGTGTGTTGGTTGCACAAAGCTAACGAAAATGCTATTTGTAGCCCTGTCGTAGCAGCAGGGTGATATAATACAGTGGTTTTAGGGATTGCAGAAAACTTTTGTAGGTTTTATGTGGGTTTGCATCTCCTGAACTGCAGGTTCAGCCAATCAGGGTCACAGAAGACCTGCCTTGTGACTTGTACCGCATGACTTTTGGCACAAAGTTTTGCAAACCAAAAGGAAACCACTAAACTCTGGTTCTAAAAATGAGTGCTTCAAGGGTACAGCCAACAGGGGCTCCTCCTTCAGCCACAGTGAAAGGGTCACAGCCCCTGAAGGATTTGTACAAAACTGGCTGAAATCCTGAGTTTGAAATGGAGTAAGAAATAAGAACTTGGCCAGTGTGAGGACTGAGTAAAAATTGAGACAAGGCTCAGCCTTGCAGGATTTTTCCTTCCATCAGAACTTCACCTTATATCAGGTTCCATAATGAACTGCTTCCACAGCCCCACTGAGTAGTGCATGTGCTTTCGGACAAGATCCTGCAATCCTTGCTCAGTCAGCCCCTCCATTGACTTCACTGGGAATTTTGCCTGTGTACACACTGTATAAAGACTTCAGGAGTTAGGGCCTGATCCAAAGCCTATTGAAGTCCATGAGAGTTTTCCCATTGACTGCAGAGTGCTTCGGACCAAGCCCTTTGCCCTCAGAGAGTGAGATCATGTATGTATCACTACTCCTGAACCTAGATACAATTAATGAGACTAAATTTATAATGACTTTGTTAGGTTTTTTTAAATGTAAATTTTTCTGAGCAGCCCCTGCATTTTCTTTTTCATTTGTATCTTGTATAATTATTCCCATGTGGCAACTAAGGCAGCTGGAAAGAAGAGCAACACATTTTGCTCATTGGAGCTGTACAGATTTAGACAGGCTGAGTGTTTGGCCCATTCTGTTGAACTATAACTAGATATTCTGGTTTTAGGTCAACTTAAATGGATTCCTTTTAAGTTATTTTATTCCTCTGTCTACGTACTCAAGATGTGCAAAATTCACAGTTTTTGTTATGCAGTATTTAATAGGAAAATATTTGCTGATCTGGTTCATGCAGTTTTGCACCCCTTCCAATTTAACTTTATTTACAGTTTGGACAAAAATTGCTGTTTTCTCATTAAAAACCTACAAAAATAGAAAGTTCATAATTCCCACTCTGTGGCCATCTTGGCTTAGAAAATGGGTACATTTTTCACTTAGATACAGGGCTGTTTGACAAAAGAACATATACCTCAGTGCCCCTTTATTTTCTCTTTTTCTAATTTTCATTTTTAAAATAACCTCTGACTTCGTAATTCATCAAACTGTTGTGACTTTAATAAACTTAGTACAATAAAGCAAATTTCAGATTTCCTGCTTGCCTGAATTCTATTGTATAAAGCTGAGTGATGCTGTTGATTTCTCATTGAGATAATTGGTGGTGGCCTGGTCTCTTCTGGTCTTCCTCTAAGGTCAGATTTTTGATACTTTTTATTAAGGGAAAGTTACAGTAAGCCAGAATCTTTAGAAAGGTTCATGTGACCCTAAATAAGTAATAAGTAATTTATAATGTAGAATGTTAGGGCCAGATTTTTAAAGGTATTTAGGCACCTAGTTGGATTTTCAAAAGCACCTACACACCTAACACCCATTGAAATCAATGCATTTTAGATATCTAGATGCCTTTGAAAATCCTAAATACCTTTAAAAATCTGGCCTGTAGAAAGACATTCTCCTTGAAGTGGTCACTCTAATGACTGCAGTTGGTGTTAGCCATCAGACTGATAGGAGCATTGCCAGAAAATCTCTTCTTGGTGGGCCAGAGCAGGTTTGATTCTGACGTTTTCCTGGTCTCATTTTAACAAAACTTTTTTTTTGTCTGTGATTAACGGCTTTACAGTCACAGTGCCAGGAGCTGAGGAAGAGGAAACAACTTGAATTGCAGATCCTTTCAGAGTCCATTCCAGGATGGGAAGGGGAGGATATCAAAACCATGGGCAATGTAATCTATATGTCACAGGTCATAGTACAGTGTGGGGCAAGTGAGGTAAGGTGTTTAACATGGCAAAAGTCCTTCTCTTCCTCTTAATGCTGAAATGGTAACAAAATTCTCTTTATCATGGTCGTGTTTGTGAAAGATGCTAAGAGCTCTGGCCCCGGCCCAACAAATCACTTAAGCATCTGCTTAACTTTAAGTTCAGGAGTCAATGGGACTGCTCATATACTTAAAGTTAAGCATGTGCTTAAATGCATCCCTGGATCAGATCCTGAGTGCTCAGCACCATGGAGGCTCATGCCCTGACTGGCATTTATCTCTCAAACAAAAAGCTATTTTCGTATTGTCAAGTGAACGTGTTCTGTCACCAATCTATATGCACTACTCCTGTTGCTGTTACCAGAAGTTCTGCGGGTAGAATCATGGTAGGTTTTGACCTTTAAGTTTTAAATAAACAAGTGAGACGTGGTACCCTCTAATGCTCTCTCTGTATATGTATTAATATATGTGTTATATATTGTACTACATATATATGTGTACGTGGGTGTGTATTATATGAGAGTAATTTCTTACTACAGTAGCTCTTATTGGTTTTGATCAAGTATTTACCTAGTAAGAACATTGGTACTTCTCACTGCCAGCCAAATTAATGCTTGGGAGGATGCATGTATGAATGTCTGTAGTCTCTGAAGGGCTATTAAGTAAAGAAAATAAGTAAATTTTAAATTAATAGACTCAGTTCTGGTCCCATTATGGTCATTGGGAACATTGCCTTTGATTTCAGTTGCAACTGGATTGGGCCCATTATACTAATGTCTCTGAGGAAAATCTTTGTGATGCATTGTAAGATGGATGTATTTTTCACTTTAGGAGAAAGAAGAGAGGTATTTCATGTTGTTTTCCAATGTTCTGCTAATGTTGTCTGCAAGCCCTCGGATGACTGGGTTCATCTATCAGGTAGGCACATTTGATTTGAAGTTGCAAGTATTTGGGCGTAAAGAAGGAAACCAAATGTCTGTAATCAGATCAAATTCCTCTGCTTTCTGAAACTTCTCTGTTGTGGTGCTAACCCCCCCACCGCCAGGAAACTGAGAACTCTAGCTTACCATACATACCAGCATGGGGAGTCGTTAGACAGTTTCCACAAGCGTGAGTGCCCTTGCATTAAAATATCTCACTTTCTTATACTCAGAGAGTTCTGAGCAATTACTGTGGCTGCACAATAAATGCTGACATGGCTTTACCATTCTGAACCCAAATAGAAACTTCAAACTGGGTGTCGGTGGCGTGTACCACCCCCATCTCAATAATGCCTGGTTAAAAGCTTTCATTATGACCTTTTTTTTAACCAGAGGCTGATAATTTCCATTTTACATAATGCAATGCTCCAGGCAATGCATTTTTTGGGGCTTACTACACTACTGAGTGGTGGAAATCATTCTGTTTTGGCTTTATTCCCCACAAGCTACTGGAGGCATGAAATAATGCCCAAGAAAGGAACAGCCTCATACTGATTTATCACACTCAAGCACACATGGATACGAGCAATCATGGTAATAGTAAAGGAGTCATGATGGGTATTCTTTGGCTTTGATTTGAGACTGACAGCTCAGTTGTGCAACATGACTTTTCTATAAGAGAGGCTTATGGAAGTTAGTGAAAATGACCTCCTTTGTAAAGCTTTTGAGAGCTATGGGGAAAAAGCACTATGTAAGAGCTAGGTGCTATAATTTATTATAATTAAGTTAGCATGGGAGATCCTTGAATGGACTTGACCTTGTGTTTGGCCTGCTAAGGACAGGGAAATCTAGATCCACAGACTGAAGGGGAATCTTTTCTGGTTTTCTGAAGCCTTCAATGATTTCTGGTGGTGACTCCTGAGAGAGGCAAATTGCCTAAAAATGATAGATGTAGAGTCTGAATCATTCTCTTTTTTTTTGTAGGGAAAACTGCCGTTAACAGGAATGACGCTGACAAAATTAGAAGGAACAGAAGGGACCGAGCATGCTTTTGAAATCACAGGTCACTACACTTTGTGCATTTCCTGTCCAGTGGGAGCAGCATCTACTGTATAAGTAGTTCCCAACTGCTACTACATGAGATGCTTTACACTTTCACTGCTATGATATGCTATTCTTTTCTTGTCCTTATGCTACAGTGACATCTGAGTTGTGTGTGTCCAGCTCCCTTGATGAACAAGAAGGGGGTCTGCTTTTGATCCATCTGTGTGCAGTTTAATCTGCCATGACTGGGCTTGGGCTGCTTCAGACTCCATTATGGGAGTAACAGTAGCTTGTATGCTGAGGAAAGAGGGGAGTGTAGGGTACAGCCAAGGTCTGCTTAAATTGGTACAGTCCTCTAAAAATGTTTGGAACCACTTCCATAATCTACTACCAGTTTATTCACAAGCCACTACTTCTGCGCATTGAGTCAGAGTATCATCAGAGGCGAGCTAGAAATGGAAAAAGATCTGGATCATCCAGTCCATTCCTGACCAATGCAGCATTGTTCCCTGATTTATATTTCCTACTTTCTTGACCATTCTAGTTATAAATGTCTTGTGCTTTGGGGTCCCTGACAGATCATTCTACAGCCCAAAACATTTCACTGCTAGGAAGCTTTTCCTAATAGTCAAACTAAATTTTCCCTTTCATAATTTCATTCCATGACTCCTAGTTAGACCAACCTTGTATCATAGTCAGTACTTTGGCCGCATCATTAGCATTTGAACCCTGTAAATATTTGTAGACTGTTATCATGGCCCCCATTAGTTACTGCTTAGTGAAGCTACACTTATCTTTTAATAATTCCTCACAAGTTTATCCCTCCAGTACCCTGGTCATTTCTGCTGATCTTCTCTGAACTCCCTCCAGTTTGTCAATATCTCTCCAGCAATGAGGTGCCCTGAATTGAGCACACTATTCCAGATACAGTCATATCAGAGTCACAGAGTGCTTGATCCCCAAAGCCCACTGACCCTAGAAGAAAAACTCCCATTGACTTAGTTGGGCTTTGGAACAGGCGCATATAGAGGGACTTGTAGCCATATCGCATTGCAAACACAGGAGGTGCTTGTTGTCAGAATGAGTTGGGCTGAATTTCTCCAGTGGATTGATGCCATTTTATAAAGAATGTAATTTAACCCTCTAATGCAGGGAACATGATAGAACGAATCACAGTGTCCTGTAACAGCAGCCAGGATTTGCACCAATGGCTCGACCATTTGCAAAGGCTAACCAAAGGGACGTGCAGCACAATATCCAAAACACAGTCCTGGAGTGCTCATTCTGTAAGTATGTTGTACCATTCCAGTCCTTTCTGAATTTATTGGATCTCGATATTGACACCAGGCTTCTTATCTAATGTGACAAAAGCAGATAGTTTTATATCTAGCCAGTTTCACAGAATCATAGAAATGTCGGTCTGGAAGGGACCTTGAGAAGTCATTAAGTCCAGTCCCCTCTACTGTGGCAGGACCAAGTAAATCTAGATCATCCTTGACAGATGTTTGTCCAACTTGTTTTTAAAGCTTCCACAATCTCCCTTGGAAACCTATTCCAGAGCTTAACTAGCCTTGTAGTTAGAAAGTTTTTCCTAATATCTAACCTAAACCTCCCTTGCTGCAGATGAAGCCCATTGCTTCTTGTCCTACCTTCAGTGGAGATGGAGAACCATTGATCACCATCCTCTTTTAACATCCTTAACATATTGGAAGACTTATCAGGTCCCCCATCAGTCTTCTTTTCTCAAGATTCAATGGTTTTCTAAACCTTTCATCATTTTTGTTGCTCTCCTCTGAACTCTTTCCAGTTTGTCCACATTTTTCCTAAACTGTGGTGCTCAGAATTGGACCCAGCACTCCAGCTGCGGCCTCACCAGTACTGAGTAGTGGGACAATTACCTCCTGTGTCTTACATACAACACTCCTGTTAATATACCCCAGAATCATATTAGCCTTTTTTTGCAGCTGCACCACATTGGCCACTCCTATTCAGTTTGTGGTCCACTATAACCCCCAGATCCTTTTCGGCAGCACTACCACCTCGACAGTTACTCCACATTCTGTAGTTGTGCATTTGATTTTTCCTTCCTAAGTGAAGTACTTTGCACTTGTCATTATTGAATTTCATCTTGTTGATTTCAGACCAGTTTATAGAGCTACAGGATTTTTCACATTGAGGTCATGGTTCTGGGGCCTCATCATGCCTGTGACTGTAGAGTTCACACCTAACACTCTAGCTAGCTATTCATGTCATTTTTCTAATGTCCCTTGCTATCTTTGTGGTAAGCCATGACCTTACAGTAGTTTGGATGGAGAAAGGTCCTTTTTTCCCTCTCACATATTGTATGTGAAGGCAAACAGCTTTCACAATCTCATCAGGTATTTTCTCAGACTTTTAGTTCTACTGGACAGCTTCGCGGACCACTGGAACCGCCCAAAATCCTTAAACCCTGGACCTTAAGTTGTCTCCGACCTGCTCCTCCGCTCAGACCATCAGCAGCTCTAGGTTACAAAGAGGTAATCTTGGATACATGCAGCGTATTGTGCCTTTCATAGAAATCTTTAATGTTTGTGCAGAGTTGTTTTGCATGATGAGAGTAGAAAGGAGTAGGTTTAATGACCTTTAACCAAGATAGGTGTTAAATTAAAGGGCTGAACAAAATAAAGCCCTGATCTTGCAAACACTTATGCAAATGCTTAACTTTAAGCATGCAAGTCCCACCAAGTCAATGGAACTAGTTTTGTGCTTTAAGTTAAGTGCATACATATTTGCAGGATTGAAGAGTTAATATTTTCCACTGATTCCAGTCCTGCAGTCTTTAGGCAAAACTTCCATTTGAGAGTTTTACGTACATGAGGACCTCAGAACTGGGCTCAACACAGAAAGTTGCGGGAAGGAAACCACCATAAATTTTGATTATATTTCTCCACCCTGTATTTTTGGTGCTAGATCACGGATCCCCTGTCAGTATTATTCCCCTGGGGAAACTCAGTTTCCAGGGCTTCGGTGACACACGGGAAGTCGGTGGGGAAGCCCATAATAGAACCCAGCTCTGATTCTTAGTCCCCTGTTTTAACCACAAGACCATCCTTCCCTCCCTTAGAATAAACTGAGTAATTGTGTAATGTTCCCGGTAGCAGTAGATGACTAAACAGCTGAATCACCAATCGTCCTGGTTACAACAAAGGTGTGAACATTACTGTCTGATGGTCCTAGATGCATCCTAGGCTTGTGTCAGCCACCCTTCTGTTATAACAGCCCCCTCTCAGGGCCTGCAATATTCTGAAACCTGGTGAGCAGGGGGTCTGCAGACTGCAGGAGTGAATTATTTAGGAGGAGGGTTGAGACATCACTGTGGCAGTTGAGATGATTTTTTTTAATTAAGGAAATTCAGACATTTTATTTTGAAAATTAAATTGGATTTTAAGACCCCTTAATCTTTGCATGCTCTGAGTCCCTAATGTTGACTAAGCAGTTTCATACTTGCATGACAAACTGTTGCCCACTTACTACATTTTAATCTAAGGATGAATCCCTGCTTTGCAATAATAAATGGATTTTTTTTTTAAATAGGCCAAAAATGTATAGGTTGACCACTATAACTATTGACACCACAGCCCTTTGAATCTCATTCACAAGTTATTACTGGGTAATTGCAATACAGCACATGTTAGACTATATGTCTAGAAAACAGTTTAAGATTTCTCAAGAAGAGAATTTATTAATGGTGATTCCATAGCAACTCTTGTGTGATAAGAAAATGACCATGTGACTTAAAGTCAAATCCTGGTGTGTGAAGCCTACTGTACAGTGAAAAACTCTCTGCTGAGCATGGGGGCAAGCTGTTATGATCCCCCACACAAAGTGGATGTCAGCAATGCCCTCTTTGCTAAGCAGCGGCGTATTATCACCTAGGCCAACAAATTTATAATAGCAGCATTTTTGTAATTGCGGCATCAGTAACATTGCGATTCTACCAATCATAGCGCGTATTGAAACCACCAGTGACGGCGCGACACCATTTAGTAAACATACTCGCGAGAATCCTAAACATTAATATGACCAGAAGGAAGAAATTAAGCGATTCTCAGTTTAAAAAAAAAAAAAAAAATTATGCAAAAAAAAAAGGGAAAATGAAATGATAGCAAAAATGCACAAAATAGATTCCTTTGTTGTATCATTAGTGCCGACAGTGAGACAGAAAAAATAGTTGAAATTAGTAGTGAAGTAAAAAGTGAAAATATTGGTGTTGATATTGAAAATATTGATATTTAATAAGTTCATATGGGGCCCGGGGCAGCAATTATTTCAGGGCCTAAGGGTGGGAAAATCATTAATCCGCCACTGGTGCTAAGGGGCAAGGTTCTGGTGGCAGCCCCCAGGCCCCACCCACACAAACCTTAATTTAAAATGTGTAAGTGAAGCTAGTGTTCATGGAAAGATGCCAGGTTGACAATTAAAAGCCACTTATTTAATGTCTACGGACCAGGCCCAGCATGTGTAGTTGATTTGTCTCTCACTGCCCCTATCAGCATGCCTCGCGTGCATTTTGACAGGATTGGATCTAGGAATGAGCCATTCAGCTCAGACCCACTCTACTGAGGTTCCTGGCAGGGTGCTCTTTAGCGCCAATTGTGAAGAAGAGTCTTGGGAAGTGGACCTCACCTGCTAGGATCTGTATGTGGACCCTCCCTGACACCATTTTGTAGCTTAAAGATAAAAATCCTTTTCAGAGCTGTTTCCATTTTGCAAATCAGAACCCCAATTCTAAGCAGAACCAAACCCGATATGACTCATCTGGAATGTGCACTAATTGATTGGCCCATTTGGAGCAGGAAGGGAAAAAAGTTAATTTTAAACACATAAAGCAACATTCTGATCTTGGTGTTACACCTGTGTAAATTCAGATGAACTCCAACTGGAGCTATGTTCACGCACTTAGAAGCCAGAATTCAGCTCTGTTTTTAAAAGTGTGAACAGAAATGTTATTCCAAGTGGCTCAAATGGCTCCAACACAATACATTCTTAATTCACACCTCCCGCAATTACCTGGTGCACAGTAATGGCTTTGAATGAGACCTTTTAAAATTTAGGCTGCACCTCATGGATACAACCATGTAATGGGGATGAGAAATCAGACCAGGTCAGGTTCCTGTTATGAGACAGATAAAAGTGATTTTAAAAATCCATTTCTGTAAAGAGAATTTAGAGCTTCAGTTGAAAGAAATTCATTATTGTCTTGGGGTGTGTGTGCGGAGTTTGATGGAAAGAGGAGATTTTTAGACATCCACTAAGATTTCAATTGGTTTCTTGTTCGTAGGGCGGAATTTCACAGGTTTGCGTGCTCTTTCTCGTAGCTAGCTGCATTCAGGAAACCCCAGAACTCTGCTTACGCACTGTGTATCAGTGTTGCCATTTCCATGTAAACTGGGTCATTTTTCCTGTTCTGTTTCTAGTCATAATTTGAAATTAGAGAGTCGGTGCCCACCGGTAAATTCTCATGTCCGGATTTGGAGTAATGGGGTGTGACACACATTTCCTAGCTTGAAAAATTACCTGCCTTGCATGACTTGTAAGGTTTCTTTTTACAGAAGCACATTTCTGTGCAAACAGCAACTTCTGTTGGGTCAGAGGGAACCACGTGAGTGCACTTGGAGGAGGAATCTTGCCTCAAAACCCTTATCATATAGGTTCTCTGGATCTTTCCCAGAGACCCCACAAAACCATTTGTAGTAAGAGCTGCTTGTAGGAGCAAATCTGGCCCTCAGTACTTCGGCTATGAAACTTGTCTAACTGCTAGGGAACACCTGACAGCAGGTTATCAGGCCAGGGAGCTACTTTGCTAATCCATCCTAAAGACTAGAATGGTTTCTGTGGCCTTTGCAATCCACACCTAGGGAAGGGAAGAGTAGAGATTCAGTCAACCCTTGTCCACTCCACACTGTCCTCAGAGCAAATGGATACTACAGAAACCCATGGTGCGGGACCCTATTGGATGCAGCATGTGTGGACACCTCCCTGCAAAATCTCCTGGCATCTTTCTGTCCTCTTCTGCAACAGATCCACAGTGGTTCCACCATGTTGGGAGCCCTGTGTGCCTGCTGAGGAGAGGGCAGGATTTGGGCCATATTGACGATGATTATAAGGGAAACTATTTCTAGTGAAGTAGGAGGAGAATTCTGGTGTATTTCAATGCCTCACACTGTAGCAGTCTCCCATTTAGGGGGACGTTGATCAGGAAAAAAAAAATGTCATTAGGAAAGGGTCCTATTCTTCTTTAGAAAACACAGTTCACAGCACACCAGCGGGCATTGCCACCCTGACACCAAATGTTCCCTCACCCCCATTGACTTGAAGAAAGAGTTACAAATCTGAGCCTCGAGCAACACCTCTGAGCCTGACCCTACAGCTTCTCCACAAGTCTGGGTGGGTGGGAGTTGTAGATGCAGAGCAGCTGCAGAGGCAGTGTCTTAGCTTGCATATTGAGGTTGGATTTTTCGTGATTTATTGCATTTCTAAGATGTATGGTTATAAGTAGGCAGTATTTACTGACATCCTACTACTCATTGAAGCATGATCACTATTTTTGCTGTATTAGGAGTATATGAATGCCTGCTTGCCATGTATTTCACATTTAATTTATTTTTCAACGTTCATAATCTTGCATGAAACCATGCTCTTTTTGGTTCTTTTGCATGTTGATATTGAGGGTGTGACAATCCTTGTAGCACATTAATTGCAACACTAACATTTAAATGTTTTTAGAATTATTGATTAAATGGACTTGGTCAATAAAATCATCGACCACTCACACTCATCTTCTCTTTCTTTACATATTCATTTTAGAGGATGTCTTATATCTTAAAGGTAAGGGTAGATACATCTCTTTGGCTTATTGTAACATAGAATGCTTGTGCTGTGACCTTTATTAAGCAGATCCTTCCTCTCCTGTTTACTTTTTCCTAATTGTGCCTGTTTTTAATAATTTAGAGTATGATTCAATTCTTATTGGTATATAAATTTTGAACAGGCTCACCAAAAATATTTAGGACTGTGACACAAAGGCTGAATTGCATGAAAAACATGACACCCCTGTTATTTGTATAGTTACTAGATCTTTTACCCTTGATATTTATATTACACATAACCTGTCATATACAAATGCTTTCAAAATCAATCAGAATGATTGTGGCTCAACAAAAGAACTAAAAACTTGTTTCTTATCTTTACAATCTTATCAGACACTCTGTGTGAATATGACTATATTTCATACAGATGTGTGTGGGAAGGTGTTTATAATTATACATGCACAGATATAGTGTGTATTGTGACAAAGTTCCTCCTCTATCTTGGTGGGTCCTGTGCTTATTGGCAGATTTTCTTGCCTCAGAGATTCACCATGTGGGTTGGGGAACAGCCCAGAGACCTTCCCCTCTGGAAGAGCCCACAGTCCAGGTCAATTGGGAGGTTTGGGGGGGGAACCCAGGCCCACCCTCTACTCCAGGCTCCAGCCCCTGTGGACTGCAGCTGTCTATAGTGCCTCCTGTAACAGCTGCATGACAGCTACAACTCCCTGGGCTACTTCCCCATGGCCTCCTCCAAACACCTTCCTTATTCTCACCACAGGACCTTCCTCCTGGTGTCTGATAACGCTTGTGCTCCTCAGTCCTCCGGCAGCACATCCTCTCCCTCTCAGCTTCTTGCTCCCAGCTCCTCCTACTCGCACCACAAACTGATGTGAGCTCCTTTTTAAAACCAGGTGCCCTGATTAGCCTGCCTTAATTGATTCTAGCAGCTTCTTCTTAATTGGCTCCAGGTGTCCTAATTAGCCTGCCTGCCTTAACTGGTTCTAGCAGGTTCCTGATTACTCTAGTGTAGCCCCTGCTCTGGTCACTCAGGGAACAGAAAACTACTCATCCAGTGACCAGTATATTTGCCCTCTACCAGACTCCTGTACCCCACTGGTCTGGGTCTGTCACAGTATGTATAAACAAACACTATATTACTTATGATATGTTCTATATTATAAATAAAAATGTAGTCTAAGAATTAACGTGTGTACAATTCCATAGAGAATTTTATAACTGACTACAGAAAAGTTGATCATACTGATATTTCTAGTGAATTTATGTGAGTCACTTACCAAAAGATTATATTTCATCTGATTGTGTTTAATTCCCCTGTCATTTCCCTGAGACACATGCACAGTTCCCGTTGCTTTTACTGGGATTTGTGCACACAGACCTAGTGCAGGGAACAGCCTTAACAGCTGTGAAGTTTCCTTAACTTCATAATTGCGTGCAAAGGAGTTTAGTGCATAATGCAATGAACCACATTCAGTCTGAATTGCTCTGCTATTTTAGCTACCTTTGGCTCTTATTTAGAAGGAAAGTCTGTTTCTCTCTAGGATTCTAGCAAGAGTCCAAAGACAATGAAGAAGTTCCTTCCTAAAAGGAAAACGGAGAGAAAAGCATCTGATGAGGAGTTTGTTATTAGAAAAAGTAAGTGTTTCCTTTTCTGTAGGGGAGTTCTGTTTGCAAAGTAATTTACATGAGATTTTAAATGAAAACAGAGCCATTTGTTCAATGCATCATATGTTGCACATAAATAACTAAAGGTACTTTGTTTTTGAGATTTTTTTGAAAGCCTTCCTCATACTCATAAGCTTCCCACTATACCATGCACAGCTGCCATCTATCTTAGTTTTGTGAAACCCTTGTGGGAATGCTTAGCGTTTATATCACTCTTACCATTGATTTAAGCATCACAAAATCAAGATGAGGTAGGTAGGGATGTTATTATCCTCACCATATAGATAGGGAAACAGGGACCGAGATGATCTTCAAAGCAGTTAATGGGTTAAATTGAATTTCAATCTATGAACCGTCACAATAGCTGTGCTCTTCTAGGACAATGCAGATCACAAAGCCCAAGAAGGAAGCCTGTGAGAGCTGGGGACAAAACATTCTTTGTCAAGGGGATCTGGCTATGAAACTAACTCTCAGAGGAGATCAGGCCAGTTCAGTGTCTGCCCATTTTTAAGGAACACTGCAAAACCTACCTCTTCAAAAAAGCTTTCCAACATAAGAATAATATTCCCAATGCAGGCTTCTTCTTGTACTGCTAACCCCGCCAACAAAAAATAAATTGATAAAATCTAACTCCCCTTCTTCCCCCCTGCCCCTCCCCCACAAACAAAAAAGTTTTTATCACGCTAATGGAGATCTATTGGAGACTCCATGAAGTCTACTTAGGACATAACTTTTGATTTTTACATTGAAGGGGATCAGATACTGTGATGAAGAGTGGCAGTACAAAACCCTAAAAGAGAGAAGTGACTTGTCCAAGGTCACAGAGTGAGACAGTGACAGCCAGGATTAGCAATCAGGACCTGGGTCTTAGTTGTACCTCTCTCGAGGATCCTGGCAGTGGGGTTTTAAGCCTGCAGCTTCTTAACAAGTGCACTTATTTCCCCTGCAAGTCCTTCATATCATAGGTAGTAGCTACCTGATTCTTCACAGCACTTGCTATCTAGTATCCCCATCCTTCCTTTAGTCAGACCTCAGCCAAAGGGAGGCACCACTCCACTTAATTGGCCTTCATGTGAAATACAAAGCTCTCCGTCCCTTTGAATTGAGAGTATCACCTCTGCCCCACTCCCAGAGACAATCCCATTTGTCAGACAAGCACGGCTGTCTCTCCTCGTAAGTGAGTTTGTTGCAAGGATTTTGAAAGAGAAAAAAAGAAGCCAAAATATATTGCTTTTAGCCAATATTTGCAATGTTTTGCAGGTACTGCTGCACTAGAAGAGGATGCCCAGATTCTGAAAGTTATTGAGGCCTATTGCACTGGTGCAGGTTTTCAGCAAACTCTCAGTTCAGGTAGACACACAAATATATTACATAATTCACAAGATATCTGAAATGATGATCACCTCTTAGGAAAAAAACAGTGTTGCAACATATGGCAATCAAGCTTGTGCAAAGAAACCGTGGTGTCTGAATCATCAAGATAAGGACATTTCCTACATCTAGTGGTTTATTTGCTATTGTTTTTCTTCTGTCACAGAGGATGAGCAAGTAGGAGGTAAGATGGCAGACGCTCTGGGTTGTAGTACACAGCTACTTCGCTAGCACTTGGTAGGAATTAAACAAACCTAGTTTGTGCCTGTGGCTGTGAGTAAGAGAAACTGATGCTAATCTCAGGTTGGTAGGTAGCTTCTGAAAGGAAGTTTGAATATTATCTCTTGATCAGCCGCATGTTTAAGAACAAGCTGCTTCATGAGAACCCGAGTATCTAACATTTTCTGAAACTCTGGAACTACAGCTATTTATCAGTGCTGGTGAGAGATCAGAGTCAATTGGTGAACTATCAGATGAGGAAACATTTTTAAATTGGGACCCATGAAACATGTTCCTTCTAATGGTTCCTACCCTAAACAAATACTTTAATTTATAAGCAATCAAATAATTTTAGATTCAGCGAGTGCCTCCAACAACTTGCCATTTACTGCTTTAGCCCCAATTAACTTAAGCACATGCTTAAGTCCATCCTTCTTCAGCAAAGCACTTAAGCACTTGCTAAAGTCCCATTGAAGTCCATAGGATTTAAACACATGCTTGTATTTAAGCATGTGATTTAGTGCTTTGCTGGATTAGGCCGTTGCCCATAATGTACCTTCTTTCAGTATTCCCGATGCTTCGATTGAGAATGGCCACAGTTGTCATGGGGCTCGCTCAAAAAACAAGTTTTTAAGGTTGCTGACTCCATGTGGGTATTTAACATACTGCAGTGTAGGCATTGTTGGGATCTAGCGGGGACACTTCTGCTCTCATTGTTAGCGGGCTTGGCCTGTCTGGCTCTGCACGTGCTGTTGAAAGATTTACTCCTGGATGCACACTGCACAGAAACTAGTGCGTTATCAAGGTTTAAATGGCAAGTTAGCTCAAAGGAGGAATAGTATCAGGGGGTAGCCGTGTTAGTCTGTATCTACAAAAACAACAAAAGAGTCTGGTGGCACCTTAAAGACTAACAGATTTATTTGGGCATAAGTTTTCGTGAGTAAAAACCTCACTTCTTCAGATGCATAGGAATGTTGATCGTGGCATTTGAAGAAACCCTCTAAGGCAGGAGATATGTGTAGACAACAGGGATCCCATCCTGCCCGGAGCTTCTGGGTGCTACTGTCATATAAATACTAAATAATGAATGCTAGCAGGCAACACAAGGATTTGGACTTACTCGAAATGGGGGACCCAATTCTGCCTCCAGCAGTTTCTCAATGATCTATCCTCATTGGCTTCACTGGAGGTGTTCCTAATATAGACTAGGGTGAGCCAGTTCACAATTTGGCTTGTTATTTCTAAACGGTGTCAGCTGTTGTGGAAGGTTTCAGTTTTTCTTTTTGTTTGGCACCTCTTGTTTCTAGGTTCTCGCAAAGACTCCATACCCCAGGTCCTGCTGCCCGAGGAAGAGAAAATCATCATAGAGGAAACAAGAAGCAATGGTCAGACTGTCACGGAGGAAAAGTGCGTGAGGCTAGTCAGTTGCTTAGAGGCTTCCCTATTTGCGTGTTTATACTTTAAACTTTATGATAAATTCCAGTGGATTTGGGGTGATACCTTAAAAACCCAGGCCATGTCTTCTCTGGGTAGGTGTCATTGGAAGGCTATAGGTACTCAGGTCAGAACATACCCAGCCGCATCCTTACAGACTATGGCCCTTGACATTCAGTGTGAGTTTCAGGTGGCGAGGAATACAAGATTGATTCCAATTTGTATTTAGCTCCTTTTCTTTTTAAAATTGGAGGCCAGATCCTCAGCTGGTGTAAATCAGCATCATTCCATTGGAGGCGATTCCAGTGTACACCAGCTCAGGGTCTGCACCTGGATTTTTCACTGTGATAACTAAGGGAAATCCTTTTCACAGGTTATTTATTTGTAAAACCGTTACTGCTCCTGCCAAGCCCCGACAGAGTCATTCTTGTGGCCATCCATCCATCCATATTCCATGCATACCCTTCAAAGTAAATGCCTTGTATGTTTTGTTGTTGAGACCTAGATAAACAATATTTTCTAAATTTTTGAAGAGACCTACATTTTGATGGCTGTGACGTTTAAATGCTCCTCTGCTAAGACTCCAGAACAAGGTCTTATGGATGGACCCTCGGCACTGAAGTGCTGGCACATACTTAGCTCAAGAAATGTTAATAGTCCTGCTGGAATAAGCAGCCTAAGATAAAATACAAACTGCCAGCACCTCCCCCAACTATGTGTATGCAAATCTCATTCTGATCTTGATTTACTGCACCTCAGCTCTCTTATCTTAATTTTCTGCTTATTTTCTAGAAGTCTGGTAGACACGGTTTATGCACTGAAAGATCAGGTCAAAGAATTGAAGCAGGTAATTAGAGCTTTTCTGCATGTGCTGTCAGTAAGGAGCAGTGATTAAACAGGTGGCCTTGCTCTACCAACATTCTATCAATTAGCTGATCTTTGAGGACTCAGATGCCTTCAAAATTATGGGTCTGATTCTGCAGCTGCCTGACAGGCACACTTCCCATTGACGTCAGCAGGACTTCTATGTGCCAAGTGGCTGCAGGATCCGCGGGGCTCTGTACTTTGTGTCAGTATATGAAGAGAACAGAACAGGTTTAGCCTGTGGCAGCCGTATATTGGCTTTTTAATTGTCCTGCCCTTTAATCTCTATGGTCCGTAGTGTTCCTTTTATAGGATTATGATAAACAGATGTAAAAATTAATCCCCGTAGGGGTAGGAGAGGGAAGCATCCCTCCTCCTCCTCCCCTGTACCCCAGTTTGGGGGGGGAGGGATAGCTCAGTGGTTTGAGCATTGACCTGCTAAACCCAGGGTTGTGAGCTCAATCCTTGAGGGGGCCACTTAGGGATCTGGGGCAAAATCAGTACTTGGTCCTGCTAGTGAAGGCAGGGGGCTGGATTCGATGACCCTTCAGGGTCCCTTCCAGTTCTAGGAGATGGGATATCTCCATATATATTAGTTCTGGATCTTCTTGACATCCCTCCACTACCAGAGGGCCTTGCAGTGCCGGTCCTGGAATGGGATTCCTGCAGGTGGATGCTTATGGCCATGTGAAGTCCCAGTAACTAGGATGTGGGCCTGTACAGCAGCACAGCTCTGGCTGACCAGGATCAGGCCCTCACTTTATTCCAAACCACAAGTGACCCGATCTGTGAATCTTTGGAAACCAGCACTACATTTTGTCAAATGTTCCTGTTTTGGGTGTGTTTGGGTTGGGGGGGGCTTCCCCCCCACACCATTTTTCAGTGATGATTGAGGCCATGCTACAGCAAAACACTTAAGCACATGCTTAAGTCTATTACTATTCAGCAAAGCATTAGGCATGCACTTAACATTAACCGCATATTTAAATGCTTCGCTCTTTTGAGCCTATAAGGTTTTTGAACTTTGATAAGAATAAATATAGCAGGTTTTTTCTTCCCCCCCCCACAGGAGAGTAAAAAAATGAAACAATGTTTGGAAGAAGAGCTGAAGTCAAGAAAAGATTTAGAGAAGTTAGTCAGAAGGCTATTGAAGCAAACTGATGAATGTGCCAGGGATGAGACTGGGCGCAAGTCCTCGGTTTTAGCTTGAATTCTGGACGAAGCTGCTGGCAGTTGCGTGTGACCTCAGGCGTTCTTGGGAAGCAGAACTGGATGCTTTGCCTCGTCTTGCTCCTTATTTTATTTTGTTGTGGGGTTTTTTTGTTTGTTTTTTTCGTTACAAAAAAGAAAGTGGTAATGAAAAATAGTTTGTTTCTATTCCATAAGGATATAATACATACCACAAACAAGTAAATAGTCAACAGCTAAAATGGTCAGCAAGGGGTCTACGATTCACAATTCATCTGCAGCAACTAATACCTCATTGTACCTGCTACTGGAAGCAAATAAGAAGTCTGCAAATGACTGCCACTCAGAAGAGGGGTTTGGCAGTGGTTTCCTATAAAGGAAATGTAAGCACTTTTTATGCTTTCCTTTTTATTCTTTTTAACGTGCCCGGTACTTAATTTATTAAATGGAAATGTTTATTGAGCTGGAGTCAGGTAAAAACCAAAAAGCAACTAGCACTTGTTTTCTGAAAATCAAGGATGGAAGATTTCCCCTCCAAATATTCCCCCCACCCCCTTTTAGTTGTCTGGAGCAAGCTAGTGCCCTGCAATAGTGTGGTTCTCATGTGGCCTTTTATACAGATGAAAATGTGCAATTAACATTTTAAGACATTTTTAATTTAACTCCTTGGAGCAGTAGGATCTTCTTCTGTCATTAGCACATCGGGAAGTCATGTTGGATGAAACTGCCTCTTAGCAGCTAATGGTTAACACAACAGTTAACTTCTCTTTTGCCCAAAGGCCTGTTTCTAATGCATGACCTCTAATACTTAAGTCCTGTTACACTTTCACTTTCTAAACGTCCATGTAGTGAATACGTTTTATATTTTCCCAGTGCTTTTACCTTGCCATCTGTGCTCCCCTCTTATGGAATGCACACTTGGCTTGACAAGGGGTTGCTAGGGTTTTTTCCCCCTACTTAAAACATTTGCAGTTCCTTCACCTTGGTTATGAAAAAAGACCGTGACCACTAATTACTCCGTCCACCCCAAAGGGGCTTTATAATAGGAAAAAATGTTCTGTTACAATAGGAAAAATATTTACATTTATGCTTTGACAAGAGCTGCAATGATCAATCTCCCTCCTGTATAAGAATTTATACAGTTTTTACAAATTGCTGGCAGAAATACCAGCTCAGTCACAGAACACATAGTGGGTATATATAGACTGTCTGCACATTGCTTTCCATCTGGCTCTGGGCTCCCCTTGTTTTGTTATGGTTGCTTTTTTCCCCTTGCTAGCAATACATCATTCATTTTAGCAGAAGGTCTGGAGTATCCTAACGGTTAAGAATGAATGTCAAGGGGCAGCGTCCCAAAGAGATGTAGACACATATCATAGCTCATTACTCTTTAAGTTCTTCATGAAGGAAATATTACAGGGAATAATTATAACCCTCATATTGCAATTAAAGTTCAACCTGAGTGGTGCAAATTGCATTTGGGGATGAGAAGCAATTAGGCTGAAAAGCTGGATTCTAAAAATGGCGGAGCATTTTAAAATGGGTTTTCATTTTATTGTGAGTTTGTTTGGGGTGATTTTGTTTGATTTAATTTTTTTTTTTTTTTTTTTTTTTAAATCTTGGGCCTTGTTTGCTCTGGCCAACATTCACCATCCCTGTCCTTACTTCTCGATGGTAGGTGGTCCCTGAAGCAACCAGCTCTCTGACTCTTCGCACATCAGCAGTAAGTGTGTGAAGCTGAGCTGTACTAAGACCGCTGGCCCCATTGCCTGGGAACTGGGCTTTAACATGCATTCACTTATGAAGGACAGAAGTGTGAAATGTTGGTGTGTGGCTGGGTGTCATGAAGCTGGTTCTCCGACTTCCCTAGTAACATCCCTGTGTTGCTCCTGTCAGAGTAACTTCTCCTCTGCTTTTTGGGGAGCCAGGGTAGGAGAGGCAGTAATCTACCCCATGCCCAGCAGCAGCCCAGCTGTGTCTGCTGTCTCGCTGGCATGCACTTATGCACCCAGGCAACAATTGGCTCATGAACTGTAATCAATACGTGAACTAAACCAGACTGTGACTTATAGTCCTGGGCAAAAGGTATAACTATATCCATCTAGTTAGAGTTTATTTGCACCTATGCTGTGTACATATGCATGTTTATAGGATTTTTGATGTGCTGGAGGATGTGCTAGTACGTTTTTGGAACAGACGCATGTACTGAGCGTAACAAGCCAAAAATAAAATAAATAAAGGAAAGGAAGCCATGACAAACTGATAGCAGTGTTGCCATAGTTACTTTGTTTACAGTACTTTGTAAATAGGTTCTGGTTAGTCTGTCTTAAGATGGATGCTCTGTGTCAGCTGCCTTCCACTCGATCTTTCGTCATGTAGATTTATTTACTGTTACTACTTATGCAAGGTCAATTTTTCTAATGTTTTTATTTTGAACTATTTTTAAGTGACATTTTCAACAAATAAAGAAGGATAAAAATGGCTTCTTTGCTACATCTGTTGATTTCTTTGTGTCCAGTTCCCCTCTTCCCCAGGTTTGGAATCCGCAAAATACAGCACCTGGTCGGTTAGCCTTTCAGTGTCTGTGTCACAGGATAGCTGGTTTCTGTGGATAGACTGAGCCCAGGGCCACTGGACTGGAGCAGGAGAGCCCAATCCAGCTAATTGAAGAGGGCTGGGCTACACCTGGGCCTATAAAGTGCAGTTAGTAGGCAGCTGGTGGGGCAGGACTGAGACCGGCTGAGCCCCAGTCAGCAGAGGTCACGCTAGCGTAGAGCTGACTCCTGTGGTGGGTCTCTGGAGCAAAGGGACCGCTCCAAGATGGGAGCAGAGCTGGAGGAGACAAGGTGCTGCCAGGAACTGGAGAGCTAGAGACCCCTGGGAGGGGTGACCTAGCAGCCTGGAGACCAGATATTGGCTTAAGTTTGTTTGTTAACTTTTGTTATAAAAGAATAAACCTCCTGGACTGGGCCTGGGCATGGAAGCGCACGTGTGGCGACAGGGCAGCAGTGCCCCACCACCACCACCACCGCCGCCCATTGACAGTCTGGCATTTGGCCCAAAGGCCATGCCAAGAACGAGTTGCTATGGCAATACAGAAGTCCATGTAAGGCTAGAGTTTGCAGGCTCAGGGTCCTAACCTATCTAGGATACAGGCTGTTGGCAGGCTCTGGCATCAGTGGATTTTACTGAACATCCTGCCGCGGTGAAATCTGGTGTTCAAAATACTGCCCACAGTCAACCAGATTTATATGGCGAAGGTGAGTTGTGTGGTGATTGCAAGCTGATTCCCTGCTACATCCTCTGCAGCACAGGGAGGGGTGGTGGGCTGGGCTGTTGGGGAGCTGGCCGCTCCCTGAGTCTCTGCCTGACTCCAGCCTGCTCTAGCCTATGTCCGCTGTCAATGGTCCCACCCTCCTCCTGTCATGCCCCCTGTGCTGGGACTATAGGGATGTGGGTGGAAGTGCCTGCTCAGCCAGTTCTCTGTCCACCGGGCACTCCTCCAGGCTGGGGGAAATCCCAGCAAGCAGAGGAGTTGAGTCTCTGCTCCATTTGTGCCCCTCATGGATGAGGATATGCTCCTTCACATGCCAGCTTACAGTACTCAGCTCTGGTCTTTCTCACTGGCTTCTGGCAGTGTAATGATGTCCTGCATGGACGTCTATCTAGGTAAGTACACTGACATGGCTCCATTACTGTAGTATCTGAGGGTCTCACTATCTTTTAATGTGTTTATCTTCACAACCCTCTGTGAGGCAGAGCAGTGCTATTATCCCCATTGAACAGAAGAGGAACAGAGAGGCTAAGTGACTTGCCCAAGGTGTCACACAAAGGCTGTGGCAAAGCAGGGACTTGTACCCAGGTTTCTCAAATCCCAAATTTCTCAACCCTGGCATAGATCTGCTGTAATTTACCTGCACAAGCCCTTGCAACATCTACCACTAACCTGTCACTCTCTGAAAAAATGAGAAAAGCCCTTCTAGCTAGGTCACGTGAAGACAGCAGTGAAGCTTTGGGTCTCAAAACCCTGCCTGTGCCCCATATTCATTCTTGTAAAGGTTTTCTAACTAGGGTATTTTACAGAGAAGTATCTGTTCTTTCTACTGCATGAGTCACTTGCCTGTTATACAGTATGTTACTTTCTGCCCAGGTGGAGTTTATTGCTTCTCTGGTGATTGAGAGTTGCAACAGGATTTCCGTTATTCTCCCACTTGGACGAAACCTCTAGTACATGCCCATGTTTCTATTACACTTGTAATAGTACATTGTGATTTTAATTAATTCAACCATCCTAAAGGAACTAGTGCTCCCCATACTGGTGTAAATTCAGGCCTAAAGTCAGTGGAGAGTGTGGCTGTGAGGGTAGTTGTGGAAGGGAACAAGTTCTTGCATAGTGTGACAATCAGCGTCCAAACACCCTACTGGTGATGCTTTCATGGGGAGTCCAGAACAGTAAGTCACCTTGTTATCCTTCTGCCTCAGCAGCAAATCTCTCTCTTGCTGGTAAATTGCATCAGCTCCATGTCACTCCAGATTGTTAGCTGGCCCAACAAACTCCTCGGGACTTCGGTAGTCCTGGCCTTGCCTGGCAGGTAACTGTTGGTGCCCCTAGTTCCTGAACCCCGCTGGAAGAGCATTCCTCTGCAGTATCCAGTCCCTCTTGCTGATACCAAGCCTGCTGTCTCCAAAGAGACCGAACGCACACCAGCCTGCTGGCTCAGCAGAGGATGCACACATCACTTTTTATATAACCGCACTGAGATGAGTTCATAATAAAACTAGTTTATTAATAAAGAACAGAGATTTAAGTGATACCAAGTAGAGATAATAGAAACAGAAAATGATTACAAATAAAACAAAAGTATAACATGCTTCTAGGGGACTCCTAGCAGGCTCCATGCTCTGTCTAAAGCAGTTTTCTCCCTTACAGTTTCTCTTCAGCGTCATCAATCCACGTAGCAGGGGGAACCCACCGTTCGGAGATGCAAAAAGAGCCGATCTCTGTTCCCTCAGTGATGGATGCCAAAATGTTTTTTTTTTTTTTTCCTTCTCCTTATGTTTCCCAAAACTCATTTTTGTAGCCAGAGACAGGATGACTCCCCCTCCCGCCCTCCCTCCCCCCCGCAGTTCTTCTCTTCCTCTTGACTCCTATGTAAATGGGGCTTCCAATGTTTTGGTTCCACTCCACAATGCTTAATTCACAGCGCAGACAGGGAGATAGCTGCCTGCCCTCCTGCCTGGGAGAGAGCCTGTTTCTCCCTTTGTTTGGTCACAGACTTTAAAACATAATATCAGTAAGTAGCCAGAATTCCTCATATAGTGCTAAAACATACAGGTCACGGTGGTATTAATCACCAGTAAAAGACTTTACTGGATACACTTTTATAGGACAATAATATTGTATGCAATCAGTTGATTCAATTGCTTATCCTTCAGGGTTCAGACCCCTGTTCTCCCCATGCGATGTCTGGACCCCGATTGTTGCAACTCCCTTGTGAGTTTGAGGCTGGAGCTTTGGCCACCGGCCATGATGTAAGCTTCACCTCTGCCCTCTCTTTTCTGGACGGGGCATTGACTACTTTGTTCTCCAATCTCACAATTGGTTTGATGATATCTGAAATGACCAGCCTAAATAAGGTGACCATATTTCCCTATGCTAAATACGGGACACCTGGTAAAATTACTCATATTCAAGCGAGTTCAACGGCAATCATATGCAGTACAAATGTTCAAATTAACATCAAGTTGACTAAACCTGCGTTAAAAAGAAATACCACATAGTTGGTTTCTTTTTATTTACTTCCTTATCTTTAAGGCTTTAGGGATCACACAGGGAGGGGTGACACACACACACCTCTACCCCGCACACACACATAGGGAGAGGTGACACACACACACTCCTGTACACCTCTCTCATGCTGGGGGAGGGGGTGACCAACAGATTCGAACCTCCCTGGCCAGCGCTCTCTGCCCTCCATGCCTGGCTGGGCCCCTGGGATGGACACGCCTCTCCCGGTACCTGGTGCCATGTCTTCCTAAAGCAACACGCAGGGTAACATGGCCCCCCGCCAAGATTCAGGAAGATGTGCTACCTGGATTGCAAGAGATTCCTTGCTTCTCATATTCTCTGTGGTTTTGGCCATGTCTAAGACAGCCATATGAACATGGTTCCAGGGCCACTTTGCTCGGACCATGGCAGCTTTGTGCATTTGGGATGGAGGACTTCAACTGGGTCTCTGCTCTCTTTGCACTGGATCTTTCCACCCCTTTCCCTACACTCTGCCTCTAGGACTCTTGGTGGTGCCAGTCTCCTGCCTTGGACTATGGACTCTTCAGTGCCTTGCTCTTTCTACTGGTTCTTTGTACCCTAGGGAACTGTGGCAGCTTGTATGCACATTATGCAATATCCATTCTCAGGAAAACACTGCAGCAGTACTAGGTATCCATCCGCTCCCTCAAGTAGCACATGTTCTGCTCAGTTCCAGCCTCTCCCTCTCCCCACTCCCAAGCCCACTTCTGGCACTGGTATTTCTGCAAGGTTATGGTTGCAGTGGTTTTGAGGGCACAGTTTCTTGATATTCACATGGTTTCCTGCCTGGGTTTGGTGCTTACTCTTCCTCTTTCCTCTGAAGGGACAATCTGCCTAATTCCTGCCAAATTCCTACTAGGAAACCCTGCAACTAGACACAGGGGGCCTGAGTCTCCATTGCTGGTCACCCTAATCCTAAACCACAGAAGGAGGGGCAGCTTTCCCCCTCTTCAACATCCAGACTTCCCCCAGCAGTTGTGTCACACCCATCTGGGTCACTCAGGCAAATAAAGGGTTCTGTCACCCTGAAGGCACGATACCAGCTCTCTTACCCACCTGAGTCTTCTTTGCTCCTGATGGAGTCCTTCACTCAGACCAGTAAAGGGTTCTGTCACCCCCTTAAAGTGTGAAACCAGATCTCTTACCACTTGGCAGATGGTTCCCAGTAAAGTCCAGAGCTTTACTAGCTGTACCAGTGACTCATTGACCCCAGCAGTCCATTGAGAGCAGGGAAGACCACTGGGAGTGGTGAGACTCTGGCACAGCTGGGAGCCTGCATGCCACTGAGAGAAGGGAAACCGAGGCACAGCTGGATGGGGCTGTGGGCCAAAACTGCTGCGTCAGCACCTCATTGCAGTTCTGAGCAGTAGATCCCTGATGATGTGGCTTGGGGATGCTGGAAAAGTAAGTAGGTGAGAACATTGCTTTAGACAAAGCTTTGAAGCATGTCATACTTTTGATTTATTTGGAACCATTTTCTGTTTCCATCGTCTCTGCTTGGTAGCACGTAAATCTCTGTTCTTTATTACTAAACTTATTCTTGTTTTATTGTAAATTCATCTCAGTGCTGTGATATTCCACTGAGGTGCCCATCCTCAGCTGAGCCAGCAGACTGGTGTGCGTTCTGTATCTTTGGAGACTTGGTTGTTTTGGAGAGTGGCCAGTGAGACGGGCTGGAGGGAGGAATGCTCTTCCAGTGGGCTGGGAGCTGGGGGAACCCAGGGTTACCTCAAGGCAAAGTTTGGACTGGCAGAGTCCCGAGGAGTTTGTTTGGCTGGCCGGGAGCTATCACACAGCGTAGCAGCAGCAAATCGCTCTCTTGCTGAGGCAGAAAGGTGACACTGTGACTTACACCTCAGGACTCCCTGAGAAAGTGTCTCAGGCAGAGACAAGCATCTAGTCTTTGATAATGCATGTGGCGCTTGATCTGACGTCAGTGGAAAGACTTCCATTGACTTCCACGGGCTTTGGGTCAGACTCCTGAAATGGAGCAATACTGAACCACGGTAGTGAGGCTGTAAACCGCTCTTTCCTTCAGTGACTCTATAGTTATAGTAGTGTAACGCTGACAGACCTCGGTCAGCCGTGTGCGGGATCGAACCTGGGACCTGTGGAGCTTAGTGCATGAGCCTCTCCAGCATGAGCTAAAAGCCAACTGGCTGTTAGCTAAGGGTCTCGGTGCCACTAGATGGGACAGAGCAACACACCCAGGAGGTGTGTGGGTTACACTAGCACTAGCGTTTGTTTTAAGGTGAGGAGAAACACATCCGCTTCGCTGTGGAGGCAAATGTTTGAGGCTTGGCTCTGAGGCGCATTGGAAGGGATACTTGGTGCTTAGGCGGGACTGTGTTCAGAACTGCGCAGCGTGAACACAGCTGAGCGCGGGGCGACACTGGTGTTTCCCAGCAACTTTTGCGGTTTTGATATTTGTTTTCATTCTGCTTTGGAACAAACGAGCCCTTTCGAAAGGCTTCGTGAAAATGGGCCTGTGTCAAAATGGTCATTTTCAGCTGGAAACCTGAGCAGTTTGGGAGGCAAAGGGGCCCACCGCTCCCTCCATTCAAGTTCAAGTCTCTGCACTCCCTGATTCAGAGCTGAGTATTTTGTCCCCAGATCACTATGAGAGAGTCTGTCTGTTTCTCTTCCCACTCTTCCCTAAGCAGCTTGGATCATGAGGCCAGATGTCTGGGATCCAATTGTCCCCTCAGCTGCATATGCACAAATCTCAGGAAGTTACTAGCAGAATCTAACCCTTCTAAATGCCTGGTCTTTTGAGACCATCTCCTGTCTGATGCCTCACAATAGTTTAATGTGGTTGTCAACTCTGACTGAAATGTTAACATCATCTTGTTCCCATGGCAGGGGAAGAAGAATGTGACCACAAAAAAACCAAATTGCAGCAGGATGGGAATTCCCCTCCCCTCCCCCAGGTCATACTCACTGAGCCTGGTTGCCTGTTGCCCTGAACCTTGTGTTGCCACTGACAACAGAGCAAAATGGGTATAAAGCTACCATTCTTTCCCTGTACTCAGCACGGACGAGGCCTCAGCTGGAGGACTATGTCCAGTTCTGGGCACTGCACTTCAGGGAAGATGTGGACAAATTGGGGGAAGTCCAGAAGAGATCAGCAAAAATGATTGAAGATTTAGAAAGCATGATCTATAAGGAGAGATGGAAAAACCTGGGTTCATTAGTTTGGAGAAGAGAAGACTGAGGGGAGACATAGTCTTCAAGTATGAAAAGGTTGTTATAAAGAGGAGGGAGATAAATTATTCATTTTAACCACCGAGGACAGGAAGTAATGGGTTTAGGGAAGCAAGGAAGATTTAGATTAGACATTTAGGAAAAACTTCCTAACTGTCAGGGTGGTTAAGCACTGGAATAAATTGCCTAGGGAGGTTGTGGAATCTCCATCAGTGGAGATTTTTAAGATCAGGTTAGACAAACACCTGTTAGGGATGGTCTAATACCTAGTCCTGCCTCCGTGCAGGGGACTGGACAAGATGACCTCTTGAGGTCCCTTCCAGTCCTACTTTATCTTGATTCTGCTTTGGTAGAGTTTTACACCCACAATGACTGCATAAGGTGTACAGGCATGGAGACTCAGGCCCCCTGTGTCTAGCTGAAGGGCTTCCTAGCAACAGGAATTTGACAGGAATTAGGCAGATTGTCCCTTCAGAGGAAAGAGGAAGAGTAAGCACCAAACCCAGGCAGGAAACCGTGTGAATATCAAGAAACTGTGCCCTCAAAACCACTGCAACCATAACCTTGCAGAAATACCAGTGCCAGAAGTGGGCTTGGGGGTGGGGGGAGCAAGAGGCTGGAACTGAGCAGAACATGTGCTACTTGAGGGAGCGGATGGATACCTAGTACTGCTGCAGTGTTTTCCTGAGAATGGATATTGCATAATGTGCATACAAGCTGCCACAGTTCCCTAGGGTACAAAGAACCAGTAGAAAGAGCAAGGCACTGAAGAGTCCATAGTCCAAGGCAGGAGACTGGCACCACCAAGAGTCCTAGAGGCAGAGTGTAGGGAAAGGGGTGGAAAGATCCAGTGCAAAGAGAGAAGAGACCCAGGCGAAGTCCCTCATCCCAAATGCACAAAGCTGCCATGGTCCGAGCAAAGTGGCCCTGGAGCCATGTTCATATGGCTGTCTTAGACATGGCCAAAACCACAGAGAGTATGAGGAGCAAGGAATCTCTTGCAATCCATGTAGCCCAGGGTTTCTCAAACAGGGGTCACTGCTTGTGTAGGGAAAGCCCCTGGCGGGCCGGTGTGAGCCCCGTCCGCAGGTCCGGGCGATTGTGGCTCCCACTGGCCGCGGATTGCTGCTGCAGGCCAATGGGGGCTGCTGGAAGCGACACCCAGTAAGTCCCTCGGCCTGCGCTGCTTCCAGCAGCCCCCATTGGCCTATAGCGGCGATCCGTGGCCAGTGGGAGCCGCGATCGACTGGACCTGCAGACGGGGCTCACACCGGCCCGCCAGGGGCTTTCCCTACACAAGTGGCGACCCCTGTTTGAAAAACCCTCATGTAGCCCATCTTCCTGAAGTCGCTGCTGTCTGAGGCTGCATTAACTTCAGGGGAATTTGCCTGGTTAGAGAGCTGGTTGGAAAAAATGTTTGTCAAAACCTTTTTGCAACCAAAAACAGCTTTCTGATTAAATCGACATTTTCACAAGAAAATGTCTATTTTTATCTAAGTTTTAGGTGGTTTTGTTAAAAGACCAAGTTTTTCAACAAAATAAAATAAAAATGAAAAAATCAGTGAAAAATACATTTTCCAACCAGTGCTACTGTTTCCCTCCTTTCCCACGGTTCCCTGCATGCTGTGCACAGGTGTGGCTGTATGACTGTGTTCCACCTGTGCACACCGTTCCCTGTGGGGTGAGATACTGAGACTCAGTGGGGGGCATGTGTGAGTTCATGTGGAGGCTGAGCTTTCTAGTGGGGTCCTGCAAGCTCAACACTATTCAGCATTTCCCGGATGATCAGGAAGTAACTGCTGATAAAATTTGTGGATGACACAAAGATTGGTAGAGCGGTAAATAAGGATGAGGACAGAGCAGTCCTACAGAGTGATCTAGATTCAAACAAAATACATTTTAATACATTTAGGAACAAGGAACGCAGACCGTACCTACTGAATGGAGGACTGTGTCCTGGAAAACAATGACTCTGAAAAGGATTTAGGGGTCAGAGAATCATAGATATGTAGGACAGGAAGGGACCTCAATAGATCATCAAGTCCAGTCCCTTGTACTGAGGCAGAACCAAGTACACCTAGACCAGGGTTCTCAAACTGGGGGTCGGGACCCCTCAGGGGGGGTTGTAAGCTGTCAGCCTCCACCCCAAACCCCGCTTTGCCTCCAGCATTTATAATGTTGTTAAATATATGAAAAAATGTTTTTAATTTATAAGGGGGGTCACACTCAGAGGGTTGCTATGTGAGAGGGGTCACCAGTACAAAAGTTTGAGAACCACTGACCTAGACCATCCCTGACAGGTGTTTGTCCAACCTGTTCTTAAAAAGCTACAGTGATGGGAATTCCACAACCTCCCTAGGAAGCCTATTCCAGAACTTAACTACCCTTTTACTTAGAAAGATTTTGCTCCTTTAGTGGGCATGGAGAACAATTGATCACCCTCCTCTTTATAACAGTCCTTAACATATTTGAAGACTATCAGGTTCTCCCTCGGTCGTCTTTTCTCAACACCAAACATGCCCAATTTTTTTAACCTTTCCTCATAGGTCAGGTTTTCTAAATCTTTTATCATGTTTGTTGCTCTCTTCTGGATGCTCTTCAACTTGTCCACATCTTTTCTGAAGCATGGCACCCAGAATTGGACACAGTACTCCAGCTGAGGCCTCTCCAGTGCCCAGTAGATTAGAGCAGTCCAATTATCTCCCATTTCTTACATGTGACACTTCATTTAATACATCCCAAAAAGATAATAGCCTTTTTCACAACTGCACTACATTGCTGACACACATTAAGTTTCAGAGTGGTAGCCGTGTTAGTTTGTATCAGCAAAAACAACGAGGAGTCCTTGTGGCACCTTAGAGACTAACAAATTTATTTGGGCATAAGCTTTTGTGGGCTAAAACCCACTTCATCAGATGCATGGAGGGGAAAATACAGGAGCAGGTATAAATACATGAAAAGATGGGAGTTGTCTTACCAAGTGTGAGGTCAGTCTAACGATGTCCTGCACACAGATCGCTGCCATTAGCCATAAGGGACGTGGCAGGCAGACCAACTTATAGGACAGATCTTTGCTGAGCATACAGAGAGGCCAGCGTTACATGCTGAGAGGCCTGTGCTAGCTAGCAGCGTGGCCCAGATCATGTTGCCAAGGCTCACAAAGGGGAAGAAAAGCGGCACTCTGCCTTTCAAAACAACTCCACCCCATTTCAGAGGAAGAGGAGTGTGTGTGTGTGGGGGGGAGGTATACAAATGCCATTTTTTAGTAGTTCTAGTTTTGCTGCGTACAGCATTGTTACATATTAAAAATACTAAAATAATAAATTTGTGTGTTCTTACATTATTAAAAAAGCTCATCCTTGCTCTCTCCATTCTCCATGGTCTCTGTTGCCTCAATGTGGTATATGCCTGTGCTGAACCATTGAAGCATATCCCAGTTTGGAACAAAAAAACAGAACATAGGCTGTGTCAAGTGGACGGGCCAGAAAGTTCACAAACTTGGGTGTGTTTTCTTAAATGAATGGGAGTGGGGATAGGAGGATTCTAATGAAGTGCATATACCTTGATGCCAGTCAATCACCAAAACCACTCTTAGATCCGCTTTTAAACTATAACTTTGTGTTGAAGTCGCCTATTACAAAAAGCCCAAAATAAGGAGTGATTTGGTGTCACTTTGCACCAAATCTCTCCTGAAGCCAGACCCTCCCTCTCCAATTCCACTCCTCATACGACAGCTCTGTCACTACAGTCATGGTGCATTATGGGTAGGTATCCCAGAGTCCCTCACCTCCTTCCCAAACCCACCATCATCCCACTCTCTCTGGTGGAGTTACTGGGGGGAGCTTCACAGCTGACAGGAGTGCAGCAGCAGGGCTGCCAGCATGGCGTCAGTGTGCACCTCCCCGACCCCGCCACCTTCTCAGCCACAGGGCCTTGGCCTGGGCATGAGCTATTCTGGCCACGAAGTGAGGCATTCTGGCCTTTTGGGGTATTTGAGCTCACTGATTGGACGCCCAGCCTGCTTGCCCACCTCTTGGGGCAGAATAACCAGTCAGAGCTACTGCAGGCTGAGCTCGCTGGCGCGCGTGCGCGCGCTCTCTCTCTCCTCAGCAACCTCAGGCTCTACCAGGAGGGGGAGGGGGTGCAAAGAGCCCAGCCACTTAGGGTGGCCCCACCCCCTCCTGTGGGCAACGGGGACAGGATGGTCCCTCTGCCCCTTGCAGCATCGCCTGGGAAGGGGCACTGGGGGGTGAACAGCCCGTGGAGCAGGGGCCCCCCCCCAGCCTGGAACCGGGAGGGGACCCCACTGCAGTCCCTAGGCCTGGAGAGGGGTGTGAAGAACCCAGGAGGAGCAGTGGTGAGGCTGGGGGGCTGAACGTGGGGATGGGGACAGAACTAAGGTGGGGGCTGAACTGAGGAGGCTGAACTAAGAGGGGGCTGGAGGGCTGAACTGAGTGCGGGGCTGAACAGACAGGGCTGATGAGTCTGAACTGAGGGGGGGTGAGGGGGATGAACTGAGGAGAGTTTGGGGGGGCTGAACTGAGCAGGGGCCTGAACTGAGGGGGGTTGAACGGAGGTGCTGGGCACTGAGGGGGGCTGAACTGAGGGGAACTGAAGGACTGAACTGGGGAGGGTCTGAACAGACAGGGCTGAGGGGACTGAACTGAGGGGAGTTGGGGGGCGCTGACCTGAGGGACGGGGGTGGGGCTGAACTGAGGGGGGATTGAATAGATGGGGCTGAGGGTGTCTGAACAGACGGGGGTTGAGGGGGCTGAACTGAGGGGGTCAGAGGGGGCTGAGCTGAAGGGCATGGGGGGCTGAATTGAGAGGGGTCCTGAATTGAGGGGGGGTTCAGAGGGGGCTGAGCTGAGGGGCACGGGGGGCTGAACTCAGTGGGGATTGAATAGATGGGCTGAGGGGGCTTAACGGAGGTGCTGGGCACTGAGGGCGGCTGAACTGATATGGGTAGGAGGACTGGAGGGCTGAACTGAAGGTTTGAGGGGTGGGGGCTGAACTGAGGGGGTGGGAGCTGGGGGGGCAGAATTAATTGCTGGGCAGGGAACAGGCAGATGTGAGGGTAAGAGCTTCTGCAGTAGGGACCAAAATCAGCTTACCCAATAAATTTGAGAGAGTGGACAATAGTGATTGACACACACACACACACACACACACACGATGGGCCAGGGGAGATCAAAAATCAAAAGACAGACCAAAAAAGGCACAGTAAAATCTTAAAAGAAAAACGCATGATTTTTTTTAATCTGTGGAGGTTGGCAATACAGTACTGATGTCTGTGTGTCCACGTTGCCACTGTGCCGATATACCTCTGCCATTAGGGATTTGTGCCACTCTAAAAAGGGGAATAACTACACCGAAAAACCTGAAGGATATTTTGGTGGTAGATAGACATGAGTTTGGATGCGTGTGTGCCACCACCGAAAATAGATGAATTCTACTGGTGCAAATCTTGTCTATTCTATTCTATATAGCTTCTTCTACCACACTCATCTCCATGGTATCTGAGTACCTTCAGTGGTGCATTAAACAAAGTGACTAACATCTGTCATGTGTTCTCTCATCCTCTCCCCTCAGAGGTGAATTGTGTGTGCAGTGGAATGTTTTGTTTTGGTAGAGGTTTTTTTTTTGGTTGGTTGCTTTTTAATACACATTACTCTGTCAAAGAAATGCATCTTGCATTTGGAGCAAAAGGTAGTGAGATTTGTAATGGTCCTTCGTTCCTGTGTGCTACAATAACTGGCTGCTCAATGGGGGCGTTACAGTATGATGAGTATGATTATGTATAGGGTAATGGCTAGGAATGTAGAGAACTCTACTTTCAGTAAGTGCTTGAGGAGAGAGTGCACTATATGTGGAGGAAGGATTAAAGCCTGAATGATGCTCTCTCTGTTTTTATGCTTGAACACAGAACACTGGGGGAATTTGTTCCATAGTCTCCCACCAGCCCCCAGGAAAGCTCTGTGTCCCACACAGATGATCTTTACTCTTATTGCCAAGAGTTCCATCGTGCCTGAGCAGAGCAAGTGTCGGCCACTGTCTTCATCCAGGTCTTTAGGCTCTTTTAGATGTCTGGGGCCCAGGCCACGGAGTTCCTTGATCATAGTGCTTTCCCCTGGATCCCTGCCATCTCTTGCAGGTGAGATGGCGGTATCTCATGGTCAACGGTGTTGACTGCTGCAGAGACCTGGTGAAAGCCCCTGCTTCAGGGACAGAAGCTTTGACAAGTTTACTGTTTCCCAGCTGTAGCTGATCTTTGGCCCTGAGATATCTGCTGTCCATTCCCATTGGCTCCTTTAGCGGGGTTTAATTTCTATGACAATGTGAAATGATTTTAAAAACTCCGCAAATTTCCGTTGTGCTAAATATCCCATATTGTTTCTTATTTTAATATTGGTTGTTGAATGCAACAGACACCTCTATGTATTACATACTGCAGCTGCCTCTTCCCCCCATCACTGCTGCATTGAAGAAATGGGAGTGCAAAGAGTTGCATTCACAGAACAATCTGTGAGAAATAACTATCCAGCGGTTCTACAGATCCTTGTTCTTTAACTGGCTAATAATGGCTGGCAACCAGCTAGGGTACATATATTTCCATACTACGTAGTTATTGCACAGAGTCAGTATGCAAATAAGATTCCCTAAATCAGTCAGTGTGAAGAGAATTGTATGTAACTGCACTCTGATTGGCTGAGATAATTTCACTTTTCCACTTCCGTCTGATGAAGAGTAACTTTTGCAGGAGGAAGAAGTTATGCAAAAAAAAAAAGAGCTGAGAGGAAACTCATACGGAAAATACACAGGAAATACATGGATAAAACAAGCACTGGCATATTGTGTATGGCAACCGAGGAAGTCAAAATCCTTGTCTAACTGCAAGAGTACATATAATGTTGAGTGTCATGACTTCAGTTAGGAAAACATAAATAGTATCCTGTAGTATAAGTGCTCAGCTGATACAGTGATGGGCAACAGTACAGAACTCTACACTAGACCCCAAATCAGAGTGACAAACTCTGGCATAGTTTTTTAAAAATGCAACCGTGTTAAAAACTGTATAAAATGAAATTTTATTTGTTAATTTATAAATGGTATGTTATTTGTAACACTACAGTATGGAGAATTCTACACCAATTGTTGTAGCGAGATTGCAAATTAGCTCAGTGCTGTGATGTGTAAGCAACACAGCACTTCCTGTTTAGCACTTCAGAACTCAACATTCAATACTGGGGATCCAACATTACTGCACAAACAGTCATATTTATTCCTTGCACACTTTCTATTTTTCAATGCAACTTCCCTTTGTCCATGAATATAATACAGCTTTAATTAAATAAATAATGTTTACACAATGCATCAAACAAAAATATTTCACTGACTCCATTCTCTAATAAAGTTATGCCACCAACACTACATATTAAATTATAGTAAAATTAGATGGGCAGATTCTGAGCATGCCTCCCATTGATAGCCATAGGTGCAGCATCAGGCCTTAAATCCACAGTCACTGGTATTGGTGTGTTCTGCGTGTTAAGACTACTACTTTCCACCCCAGAGGTGGCTGCATATTGAAGATGGGGCAAGTGACCATGCTATGCTATATGGGCCAATCTTGCAACCTTTACTCAGGCAAAAATCCTATGTCCCAATCCTGCAACCCTTATACAAGCAATCTTATTTACTTCAACAGAGCTACTCCCGTGAGTGAGCACTACTTGAGTGAGTCAGAGTTCCAGGATCAGGACCCTGAAAAGTCTCTTGGTATTTGGGATCTTTGGGTGCAAGGTGCTATGTAACTGTCTTAATTTATTATGGCCCGGATCACCCTCTCACACAGTCCATGGGAGGAAAGTCTGGGGGGAAAAATCTCAGCAAGGACATCCCCATATTACCCATTGTTCACACATGGAAAAGGCTCTGGGGCCTTAGAGGTCCAGTCCCTCTACACTAGCTATGGCCCTAGTGACCCCAATGGAGCCGCTCTAACAGGACCTACCCTGGCAGTGGTAGCCCCAAAATGCCCAGGGGAGGCTCTACACAATAGATAATACTGCTTGGAGGTGTATCATAGGACTGGACAAGGGAGCCTGCCTGGTCCAGCCTTCTGCTTTCTCATTTCTTCCCCAATGTGGAATAAAGGCCCATGGAATAGGGTTGTCCAGGGGGCCTGGAGAGAAGGGGTCATGGTATGGGGAGGGTGGCTGTGGCTCCCTTCTCTATGGGTGAGGGTTGTTCCATGAGCAGTGTCCTCTTCATTCACAAATCTATGCAGGGCAGTCTAGGCCTGTGGCTGAAATTCACCCTGGGGCAGAGGACTATTTACATCTCACTGAAGCCCTGTTCTGAGGACACGAGTGGCACATGGACCTTGTGCAGGCCCTTCTGCTCCAGAGTGAATTTCATCCCGTGTGAACAAGCCTCAGCAAATATCACATGATTATAAAAGGTACAAGGTTCTGCTGATTGTATATTGTACATATACAGAGATGAAAAGAAGGGAGACTTCAGGTGAAATATACGATTTAAATGGTAAATATGTGTCATTAGCAGTTACCGCTTAAGGATGGCAATTTGCTGATTGCTTTTTTCCTAGAGAAGATATTTCTAAACCATTAAAGTTTTTCCATTGTTACTTTATAAGCAGATTGAAAAAGAGGTACATATAATCTATCTGACTGGAGTCCCCTGAGAGATACGTAATGTTGTCTGGAAAGAAACACTCATATTATGTTCTACTAAATAAGCATATCCACCCTGTCAGACAAGTGATAGCACACAGGGCATGGGCTTAAATACATATGATACAGATGTGTACAGACATTCCACAATGAGTAAAGGTGAGAACAAAGTGCACACAGTAACAGCTCCAAACTTTGTTCTGTTTCCGTTCTAAGGGCTCATTCTGCCCCCGTTAATAAATAACAAAATATACAGAACTAGATACAAGAAAACTAAAGATGCAGAGGAACATAAATATTGGAAACCAGGATTCACTTTGTTCAACAAAGTTGGGATTGGGCCTCCTGCAGCTCTGTTCTTCATAGCAGGTCACTTCTCAATAGAGTTTAAACATACCAAAGTATGTGTTTCCATGATCATAGTTCACTTGAGTCGAATCTGTCGCATTAACAAACACCACATCACCTTTCCGGAGTTCAAACACTCCTCCCAGGTGAGTGGATTGTAGGGCACAGTAAACACTGGATGAGCTGTGCGTATCCTGTCCCTTTAATAAGAGCCGATCAGATTCCGATGGTAGGTTCAAATAAATAAACACCGTAAATGGCGCCCCAGGAACTGTCTTGGTGCAGAAGCTGACCTGGGAGTAGATGTAGTAGAGCCCTTCTTTTTCCACCTTCAATTTCCCTCCTTTGTAGGATATCAGGTTGCTCATAGGGGCGTACCCCGTTTTCTGCCATTGTAAAACTGTGGAGGGAAAAACATCACTTTTGAGTTGAATGAGTCAGAAATCACATTAGGAGAAAAAAATACCATTAGAACATTTCATGTGAATGGAATCAGTCCCACCCCGAGTCTCTCTTGTCTGTTTAGACTGTAAGCTCATTGTGGTAAGGACTGTCTCTCTCCAAGTGTATCTACAGCATGTAGGAAGACAACTGCTCCGCAGCACAGCTTCCCAGTCTCCATCCTGCTCCTGCCCAGACGCTCCTCCTCTGGGGCTGTGAGCGCTGCCCACAGCACAGCCTCCCTCTTCCTGCTCTGGGAGAAAGGGGCTCCTTGTTCCTCATGGCAAGTAGTTTTATCAGTTGTCATTTACAAGCTGATGGGAATTATTAGAGCTGGATTGGGAGCTCTAGGTGGATATTCTATCGCTCCCCTCTGCACTCTAATGGGATCCCAGCACTAGAGTGGCCTTTTGCCCTGCTGTGTTATTTATACACAGGAAGGAAATTGGGTTTTTTTGGTTCTTAACCCACACTGTCCCCTCTGATTGACCTGGTGTGTGGCTTAGCATTTGGCCTTCTTTACACAGCAGAGTAGTAGTCATGGTTATAATACGTTTTACTACAAATAATAAACACAAAGAGCCAGATTCTCCGCTGGGGTAAATGGGCATAGCTCTATTGAAGTCAATGCAGCCTTCAGGTGCTCAGGCATTGCCTTTGAAAGGAGTGACTCTGGATTTAGGGCACATAAATAATCCCATTGGAGGTTATGACTGTTCCAGAGCAAGCTGTGTGTTGAGTGACCTACTATAATCCAGTAAAGAGAAGAGAATGAACTCCAGCCTCGGATATGAATATGAAAATAATATCCAGTATCAGCATTTCTAATTACCTCACAAAGAACCCAACCCTGGAGAAACTGAAATACCATTCACTGCAATGGGAGCAGGATGGGTATCTTGTCCTTTAATAGGAAGTTCTGTTAGTGAAGGAATAATCCAGCATGAGATCTATACATGTGTATGTTACTGTCTTGTTTTCTTTTTCCCCGATGGCTGAGTCTAAGCACTGAGTTCCAGCCAATTAGTTCATTTCTGAGTGTTTGTTAGTTTGCATTAGAATAGCAACAGGATTACAGGGAGGTTTTTTGTGATTTTTATCTGATACTAAGGTTTCCCCAAGGTTATGGGTTGAACTATAAAGTGGAATAAAGTCTGTGTGAGTTGTAGCGTCAGAGATGGAAAGAGCAATTGCTGTTTACTGGTAGTTACTCCAGAGTCAATCGAAATGTGCTTAGGTTTAGAGATTTTTACCAGATTATAGGTCTGATCTTGCAGACTCTTACTCATACACCTTTGCTCTTGCAGGCTGTCTCCTGGGGCAGGATTACTCTAGAAAATTTACCTATTGCTGACAATTAGTGCAGCCGAACCAGTGGTGAAAATGGTATGAATGCAAGTGTAGACAGGACCACAACATATTGAGCAGTTTCAGAAAACTGTTCAAGGTAAATGTAATTGAGATGGTACAGAACGTGGCTCCGTGGTGTCTATACGTTCATTATAGTGACTAAAGATATGTCTATGCTACAATTAGACACCCGTGGCTGGCCTGTGCCAGCTGTCTCAGGCTCGTGGGGCTCTGGCTAAGGGGCAGGATGGAGACTGGGAAGCTTAATTGCAATAGGGAGGTTCGGGCTCAGGCTACAGCCCGAATTCTGGGACCCTCCCACCTTGCAGGGTCCTAGAGCCTGGCTCCAGCCGGAGCCCAAACGTCTAAACTGCAATTAAACAGCCCCATAGCCTGATCCCTGCGGGCCTGAGTCAGCTGGCACAGGCCAGTCCTGGGTTTTTAATTGCAGTGTAGATATACCCTTTAAAGCCAGTGACCATCAGTGCCTTATCTAATGAGGGCTCCCACTGTTGATATCAAAGGTGGGAAATTTTAGGGGAAATGTGGAGACAGCCTTGAGAAGAGTGAGATGCTTTGCATGAGTAAGGACTACACTCATGACTAAGGGTTTGCAGGAGTAGGCCTTATTTTGCCTATGCCATGGGCTATTTCAGATTCTGCATATGACGAACATTACTCTTCACTTAAACCAGCCCTAACCCTCTCCACTCACAGCTGACCCTGACAATCTCTGGTATGATGCTATTCTGCATTTAGCAGTTTGTCTTGTAAAAATGACCACCAGAAATAACGTTACGAAAAGCGCGCGCGCACACACACACACACACTTTTTCTCTCTCTGTGAAAGGCACTCAATTCCCCAATCCTTCAAAGTGCGTGACATGCCTACAAGATCAAATGTATTTTAGCCAGGTTTCAGCAGGAGGGTGGTCCATTTGACAACAATGACATTATTTCCTTTTCTTAAGGAACATCTATTTATTTCTAGGAAACATGATATTTAAAAAAAAAAAAACCCACAGAAAACAACCAGTAATGAAGCAAAAGGAAAAATGTTCATTGTGAGGTTTCGTTTTATGTTGTCACCAAACTCCTGTGCTGGAATTATTGTCTAACTCACTGTAGCCCTTCAATTACACTTCACATAGGACCAAACTGAAACCACCTTATTCAAGTGCATTGTCACAGTGGAGTCCAGTGGGCAGATGCGCATGAGTAAGGCAAGCAGGAGTTAGCCTACACGCAATATCATCATACTCAAGAATAATACTCTACATAGTTACTGCTGAGTTTGATTCCCTGAAGAGTAAAACCCCACACAGAAAATGTGTGCCCAGTGGCAAGAGCAGAGAAATGGGACTCGAGATCTGAGTGCTATTCCTAGCTCTGCCACTGGCCTGCTGGGTGACTTTGGGCAAGTCATGTCACCTCTCTGTCCCTCAGTCTCTCCATCTGTAAAATGAGGATAATGCTACTCCCCTCCTTTATAAAGTGCTTTGAGCGCTATCGAAAAAGCACTACAGAAGAGCTAGATATTATCATAGAATTATAGAAATGGAGGGCTGGAAGGGACCTCAAGAAGTCTTCTAGTCCAGTCCCCTGTGCTGAGGCAGACTAAATAAACCTAGACCCTCCTGACAGGTGTTTGTTCAACCTGACAGGGATTCCACAACATCCTTTGGAAGCCTATTCCAGAACTTAACTAACTTTATAGTTAGAAAGTTTTTCCTAGTATCTGACCGAATTCTCCCTTGCTGCAGGTTAAGTCCATTACTTATTATCCTACTGTCAGTGGACATGGTAGAACGATCAATCACAGTCCTCTTTATAACAACCCTTAACAGATTTGAAGACTATTCTCAGGCCCCCCTCAGTCTTCTTTTCTCAAGGCTAAACATACCCAGTTTTTTTAACCTTTTCTCAGGGGTTAGGCTACCTAAACCTTTTATCATTTTTGTTTTCTCCTCTGGACTCTCTGCAGTTTGTCCACCTCTTTCCTAAAGCATGGCACCCAAAAATTGGACACAATATTTCAGCTGACTAGAATGGGACAATTATCTCCCACATCTTACACACAACACACCTGTTAATACACCCAGAATATTAGCCTTTTTCACAACTGCATCACATTGTTGACTCATATTCAAGTTGTGACCCACAATAACGCCCAGATCCTTTTCAGGATTTGGGTACTACAACTGCCTGGCCAGTTATTCCCCATTTTGTAGTTGTGCATTTAATTTGTCCTTCCAAAGTGAAGTACTTGCACTTGTCTTTATTGAATTTCATCTTGTTGATTTCAGACCATTTGTCAAGATTATTTTGAATTCTAATCCTGTCCTCCAAAATGCTTGGAACGCTGTCATCGGCAAATTTTATATGCATACCCTCCACTCCATTATCCAAGTCATTAATGAAAACATTGACTAGTACCAGACCCAGGACTGACTCCTGGGGGACTCCACTAGATATGCCCTCCCAATTATTAGAATTATTATTATGATTATATTTCACCACTTATAAATCCCACTTTCCTTCTCCACCCCTCTGATTTGTGAATAGGGTCTGGCAAAGCTGAGTTCCTTACCTGATACTTTCTTGGTGCTGTTCTTGAACCCCATTAGGTGAGCTGAAATTGGTTGCTGCCTGTCATCTGCAATCAAACAAAGCCAGTGATTTATTCATGTATTTATCCTTATTCATTATCTTAGGCGGTACAGCGACTGCCCTGGACGCACTGTGCTGTGTAATAATATTAAAGTACACAAGAGCCAGAATCATCAGGACTGATTTTAAAAAGCTCCACCCCTGACAGAAAACTTCCCTGTCTAATAGAGTTAATGGCCCCGATCTTGCAATGAGCCCGATGGAAGCAGCCCCCCGTGCCCATGCTGAGGCCTGCAGGACCAGGGCCTAAATTAATATTCAGTCAAAAGTCTGACCGAACAAAATGTGTACAAATTTCCATGTGTACGAATGCAAATTCAAGCTTTGATGGGCACAGCAAGGTGGGGACTTTCCGCTCAGAGGGCCTTGCTGCTGACCTGAAAGGCACTGACAGCAGAGACATCTCAGTAAACATCAAATGTAAGGTTCAAATGAGGTGACAGACAGTGCATTAAATAACCAGCTCCCAGACCCTGAAGGGCTGGCTGGCACGCTCAATTACCAATAGGTTGCTGGTGGGGCATACAGTGTAAAAGTGTTATGCGCTCACAGAAACCAACCTCACCCAGACAGTGGGATGCTGCGTACTGCAGCGACTAACCACTTCAATAAGCCTTACCCTAACACTCTCTGCTTGGGGTGAGAATGAGAAGGGAATGTCTTCACTGCAGAGTTAGCTCAGGCTCGGACTCAAATGTTGCCCCTAACTCCCCTGCCATCCACACACAAAAACCCTTTCACACAAGTTTGCTGGTGCTTTCACCCCGGGTGAGCTGGGCTGGCTGGGGGTGATGGTTAGAGCCTGGGTTCCACTTTTACTAGGACCGGTAATGTGCCCACTTTGCAGAGAGGACACAGGCTAAAATCACTGAATGCTGATCGTCCTCCAATGCCGTCCCATAATTCCCCATGTGCCTAGAAGGACAGACAAATCCTCCCACAATTTACTGGGAAAAATTATAGAGCGGCTCAATTTACTGCAGTGCCAAGCGTTAGGGGATGTGCCCCCAGTAGTCCTAGTTACACACATGGGTGAGTGTAGCATCAGTGAGGATGCAGTAATACAGGCATAGCTTTGCTGTGTGGCTGCTCTCACCTGAGCTAGCCTAACTTGAATGTTCAGACTCAGGTGCTAATCACCTGGGCTAACTCTGCAGTGAAGACATTCCCTTACAGGAGCCCAGTCAAGATGCGACAGATGCACCAACAGGAATCCATCAGGCAGGACTGTAAAAGGCACACCACCAATAAGTATTTACATGCATGCCACCTTGACACTCCTTCTGTAGACGCTGTGCTTCAATCCTCCCTTTGGTTGCAGGTGTAGAGCCCCATTGACTTCAAAAGGGCTTTCACTTGCTGGCTTTAATTAGCAGCAGGAACTCATTAATTTGTTTGGTACAAACACTAGCCTCACAGAGATGACGGGCATACAATACATAGTAAATAATTGGTAAAATATTTTCCACCTATGTAAATTAAAGGATTAGCATCATGGGGGCACTGGCACAACAGTGCTTCGTTACTGGCTCATACACCAGCAGAGTTAGCAATTCAGCACTTTTTGGTAGCTTTCCTGGCAAGCACTTTCTATTCTTCTGACATCTTATCCTTCTCACGTTCGTAGAGACGTTCTGCTGCCTCATGCTATCATGATATAATAGCACTGAAAGACCCAGATGCTGAGCAAAGGATGCCTCAAATCTTGTTCCAAAATGACACCGTAAAGCTAAAGGATTGCCATAGGTATTAAGATACTGACTCTAGACCTTCTGAAACATCCTAAGGAACAAAACCTGCTGCATGGGAGTGTTGCCATTGACTTCACTGGGAGCAAGATCAGGCTCCAAGCACAGTGCAGGCCATCCCCAGATTGCCTATGTTATCTTTGGTGTTTTCAATGATGCAAAGAAAATTGTCTCTTGACAGACCTAGTTTCCTCTTTATTTCATTTAGTAAAAGATTTCCTAGAATATCAAGAAATGTACCTTTTTGCATTTCAAATTTTGCATCATCCTTGCTGACTTCTGGATCCTAAAACCAAAGCATTAAAAAAGGTTATTCAGAGATGTGAAATCACATTTAATTAGCGTTCCAAACACAGTACATCTCATCCTACAATGTATGTGTGATAACCAAAGGTATCAGAATAATACCCTTGGAGTTATCTGTGACCATAACAACGATATTCATAGTAAGAGCACACCAGCATAACTCAGAACAGAGTTTGACCCTTAATATTTTAGATTTACATGAAACTTATCCTCCTAAAGGATCGCAGGATCGTACTAAAGGAAAGGCAGCCAATTTGGTGAGATAGGTGGGTAGGACAGATACTGATGGGTGTAAAGCACACTGAAAAATGTGGCAGGGTGGGGGAACCAAACCTTTCCTCGTATGTAAATATCCATACAGAACAAAACAGTTTGACCCTAAAGGTTAATCAGCATTAAACTGCGTGTTATTCCTTTTGTCTGACAGGAGAATGAAGGGCTGCTTACATTTCAAATCAGATGCTTAGAACACTAAGGCATCCCCTACCTACCAGCCTCTTATACAGTAAAAATTCCATGAGTGGAAAACGATTGGAGAATAGATCACCCAATTTTTGTTCTTCTGGCAAACCCCACCCTGACCTTGCATTAGCAGAATCAATGCTAGTACATAAACAAAGCATAGCACTTGGGGGGGGGGGTAACAATACAGTGCCCCTCCAACACGGATACTCTACAAGTGACATTGGTTATTACTGTTTGGCAAGGTTTGAATAAAATAAATTGACAGCTCATCATCATCGAGTGTAATCCTCTCTGTTCTCTCTAGTGCCTGAACTACCTTATCAGTGTGTCTGATGTATGGAGAGAAAATAAATATTTGAGAAAGCAGAAAGAAAAATGCCAGTAACTTCCCATTTTCATCAACTGTGCTGTGAGATCTTTTCTTCCCTGCAGTGCAGCCTATTGGAATTCATTTTTATGGTAAGCGGTATTTTTCATTGCTTTGGTACAGCAGATATTTAAGACCTACTACAGACCTCATTTATTCCTGTTCCCCCGCACTGGATTCAAAAGGTGTTAGTGAGGTTACAATTTGGCCCTGAGAGTTCTTTGGCTCTCGGTTCTGGGATACCTATCACCAAAACTTGTGAAAACAGCTCTACTGAGGTCACGCGCAGCAGAGTTTGGACTTTCCATTTGTAGCTCATAAGTTAAAGGGTCTTTGATTTTAGGTTTTATATCATTAAAATGCTGTGACAGGAAAGGTGTATTTGAAAACACTTAGAAGAATGACTGTACAGGGCAATTCAAAAAGTGTGAGGCTTTCCTAAAAGGCTACAGCACACAGCTGCAATGCTGGACTCCTCCAGCTCATACACACTAGAGGGTATTCGGAACTGATGAGGCTGGTCAGTTTCAGGCATGATTTGCTTTATTAACTAGAGCCTGATTGAAAACGTTCGGAAGGTCTCCCATTTGACTTTGATGGGCCCCTGATGTGCATGCCACCAGAATCCACTTAACGCAGGTAGGAAATGCCAAATTATTATATTTCCTGAACAGAATAAACACTGCTAATGAATTATTCCAAGAGACAGGCAGATTGAGAGCACCTTCCCCTAGTCTGACACCAATTCAGAGTTCCTTAGCTGGTTCTCTTCACCTATTCCATTCGCTAGGAAATGCCAGAAGAAACTTACTGACTATACCAAATGGTTCCTAGTTAGTGCCTCGTGAATGAGTTCATAGTTAAGTACCTGAATTTAAAAAAAAAACATGATGTGTGTCCATGTAGCTGACATCAAACATCTGGAGCCTTGGGCTAGCTTAGATCTGTGCATGGAATTCTCATTAATGGCACTACACTTCCATGTGCAAACCAAGGACTGTGCAACATCAAGCGTCTATGCTGGAGCAGAATTTAGCCTCCGATGTGCTATGCACACTGTTCTCACACATCTCGAATAACCTGCTGCCTTGCTTCTTCATGAATAGCAGACTTTTTTCTAGCTGCCAAACAGTGTGTGCTGCACCTCACCCCCAGTAATCAAAATGAGCACAGTGTCTGGGCTCAGTTCTCAAGCGCTTTGCAACTTGTGTAGTCATTGATACCTATGCAATGTGGGTGTAAAAACATTACCAAAACTCACACTGGTGGCAGCATTTTACACCCACCTTCCAAAGGTGTCAGTAAGGTGCAAGACAGTGGAGAATCAGGCCTTCTGTGTACTGTTTAGCACACAGGGTCAGATCCTATCAGCAGCCCACAAATGGAGCTCCCTGTCCAGTTCTGCATGAAAGCTGGCATCAGAGCAATGTTAATAAATCATAGAATCATAGGACTGGAATGGACCTTAAGAGGTCATCTAATCCAGTCCCTGCACTCATGGTTCTCAAACTAGGGCCGCCGCTTGTTCAGGGAAAGCCCCTGGCGGGCCGGGCCAGTTTGTTTGCCTGCTATGTCCACAGGTTTGGCCCATCGCAGCTCCCACTGGCCACGGTTCGCTGCTCCAGGCCAATGGGGGCTGCAGGAAGCGGCACGGGCCGAGGGATGTGCTGGCCACCCTTCCTGCAGCCGCCATTGGCCTGGAGCGGTGAACCGCCGAACCTGCGGACGTGGCAGGTAAAGAAACCAGCCCGGCCCGCTAGGGGCTTTCCCTGAACAAGCGGAGGCCCTAGTTTGAGAACCACTGCTCTAGACCATTCCTGACAGGTGTTTGTTTAACGTGCTTTTAAAAGTCTCCAATGATAGAGATTCCACAATCTCCCTAGGCAATTTATTCCAGTGCTTAACCACCCTGACAGTTAGCAAGTTTTTCCTAATATCCAACTTAAACCTCCCTTGCTGCAATTTAAGCCCATTGCTCCTTGTCCTATCCTCAGAGGTTAAGGAGAACAATTTTTCTTGGATACAATAGGAGATCAACTTGCAGGGCGTCATCTCCAACACTCCCACTAAGCCGATGAGAGTTAGGGTGTCAAAGTCCTGAGTGTGGTACTGAGAACACAACCTCTCGTGTACCCTTTTGTAGCTACTGTCTTGTTTGTTAAATAATGAGTGAGATTGTTGTTACATAATGTAACTCATTTTAATGTAAAAGAGAGCAAATATTGTGAAGGGCTTAGAGGACCCAGTATTTTGTCATCTGTATTTTTCATGCTTGGTGGATTGCAAATATTGTTATGGATAATGTTACTCCTGTGTAATAATTACGATGTGTTAAGTGCCACTGGTATACCATGCACCAGGGGTGCTGGAACTAGGAGTGCAGGAAGTGTGGCACCACGCCTTGTCTTGAAGTGGTTTCCATCATATACGGGGTTTATAGCTTTGTTCAATGGCTTTCAGCTTCCCCTCTAAACATTGTTCCAACGCCACTGCCATGCACTATATTTAACATGGAGGAGACATGATCCGAGCCCACACTCTAAACAGACACAGTAACTGAACTCCAACATAACTGAGCCTTTCCTATACCTTTGTCTTCAGTACATGATAAATAATGAAATTTCATTTTATCCCTGTCTGTTAAAAGTTTCATTCAATGCAAATGATCGTCAAACTTTCTAAGACAAACATTCCACTGTCAACTGGGGCAGATTGTGTTTGTACAATCAGGCTCTATAATGTTTGTTTTAGTGGGCCAGATTCTGATCACACTTACATTATAATCATTCTATTTACTTCAGTGGAGTTATTCTGAATTTAACTCCAGTTAAAATGGGATTAGAATCTGGTCCAATATGTGGAAGTGTACAAATATTACTTTTTAAATACAGCTTGGCAATATTGTGTGTGTGTGTGTGTGTACATACATATGGGGCATTGCAAATCTTTATCAGCATCTTTATTTAGTTAACAGCATCTTACTTTGACTAGCAGATCCTGGAATCGGTTTATGATCTCCTTACAGTCCAATAATGATGAGCCCGCACCTTCTGGTTTCCGACATTTTTGTATTCTTCGGAGGAACAAATAATCTTCCTGTAAGCTCAACTCCTGTTCCAACTGTCAGTGAGATAATAGAGAGGGTAAACAGAATGCTAGAGGCCAAGTGACAAAAGAAAATAAGCTCACTGTGTTCTGAAACAATGTCTCATGAAACAGTAGATCCCTACACCATACCTCAAGGGCCCAATCCTGAAGTCCATACTCAGGCAAAGTTCCCATTAACTTCAATGGGAATTTTGTCCAAGTAATGGCTGTGGGATTGGGCCCCACATCAGATTTCTGTATAAAATGAATAACAGCAATTGAAACTTGCTCTCAGATCTTTTGTATTAATTTTAGGGATGTCAATTAATCGCAGTTAACTCATGTGATTAACTCAAAAAAATTAATCACGATTAATCGCACTTATAACAATAGAATACCAATTGAAATGTATTAAATATTTTTGGATGTTTTTCTACATTTTCAATATTGATTTCAATTACAACACAGAATAGAAAGTGCACAGTGCTCACTTTATATTATTTTTTATTACAAATATATGCACTGTAAAAATAATAAAAGAAATAGTATTTTTCAATTCATCTCATACAAGTACCAAAGTGCTATCTCTTTATCGTGAAAGTGTAACTTACAAATGCAGATTTTTTTTTTTTGGTTACATAACTGCACTCAAAAGCAAAACAGTGTAAAACTTTAGAGCCTACAAGTCCAATCAGTCCTACTTCTTATTCTGCCAATTGTTAAGACAAACAAGTTTGTTTACATTGGTGGAAGATACTGCTGCCTGCTTCTTATTTACGTCACCTGAAAGTGAGAACAGGCATTCGCATGGCACTTTTGTAGCCGGTGTTGCAAGGTATTTACATGCCAAATATGCTAAACATTCATATGCCCCGTCATGCTTCGGCCACCATTCCAGAGGACATACTTCCATGATGATGATGATGCTCATAAAAAAAATAATGCATTAATTAAATTTGTGACTGAACTCCTTGAGAGGAGAATTGTATGTCTCCTGCTCTGTTTTACCCACATTCTGCATATATTTCATGTTATAGCAGTCTCGGATGATGACCCAGCACATGTTTGTTTTAAGAACATTTTCACTGCAGATTTGACAAAACACAAAGAATGTACAGATGTGAGATTTCTAAAAATAGCTACAGCACTCGACCCAAGTGCTGTCCAAAATCTGAAGTGCCATCCAAAATCTGAGAGGGACAAGGTGTGGAGCATGCTTTTAGAAGTCTTAAAAGAGCAACATTCTGATGCAGAAACTACAGAACCCAAACCACCAAAAAAGAAAATCAGTCTTCTGCTGGTGGCATCTGACTCAGATGATGAAAATGAACATGTGTCCGTCCACACTGCTTTGGATCGTTATTAAGCAGAACCCATCATCAGCATGGGAGCATGTCCTCTGGAACGGTGGCTGAAGCACGAAGGGACATATGAATCTTTAGTGCATCTGGCACATAAAATATCTTGCAATGCCAGCTCCAACAGTGCTGTGCAAACCCCTGTTCTCACTTTCAGGTGACATTGTAAACAAGAAGCAGGCAGCATTATCTCCTGCAAATTGTAACCAATCTTGTTTGTCTGCGTGATTGGCTGACCAAGAAGTGGATTGAGTGGACTTGTAGACTCTAAAGTTTTACATTGTTTTATTTTTGAATGCAGGTTTTTTTTGTACATAATTCTACATTTGTAAGTTCAACTTTCATGATAAAGAGATTGCACTACAGTACTTATATGAGGCGAATTGAAAAATACAATTTTTGTTTTTTACAGTGCAAATATTTGTAATCAAAAATAAATATAAAGGGAGCACTGTACACTTTGTATTCTCTGTTGTAATTGAAATTAATATATTTGAAAATGTAGTAAACATCCAAAAACATTTAAAATAAATGGTATTCTATTGTTGTTTAACAGCGCGATTAATCGCAATTAATTTTTTTAATCGCTTGACAGCCCTAATTAATTTACATTTTTCCCCTTTTCAAACGGCAGAAGATGAGACTTCATCAGTTGCTCTAGGTATCTGTATGAATCTTGATGAAGAGCTTGATTCTGCCACCCTTACTCCTGTGGAGTAGACCCTTGAATCGGTAAGAAGTCTCACTGAAATCATTGAGGCTGTATTGGGATGGAAGAACACAGACTTGTGTGCCGATACACATTTTGGTGATTGGAACAGACTTCTGCATGGTGGATCCAAATGCAGGGGGAGACTCACTACTCATCGTGAGTAAGGGTGGCAGATTCAGACTCTTTCTATGCTGTACGACTGCATTTCATCCTTTTAGACCAAAACAGTCGATATCATAACTCGGAGAAGAAATATTTTGTTGTAATAACTAGTCATTACATTCATTCAGACAGACTGTGATGCTTTGTTTCTCTTGAGTAGTACCGTACTGCACAAGTAGTTCCATTCAAATCAGTGGGACTACTGCATAGTAAGATACCACTCAAGGTGAGCGCAGAATTTACAAACTGATCCACCGCATGCAAACTAACCCAGTCTTGATCTTCCAAAGTTTTGCCTCTTGTACTTTAACATTTGGAGCCCAGCTCTACATTCCATTATTAGGGATCAGTATTAACTCATTTAAAATTAAGTTATAAATATGCAAAAATGTATATTTTTAATTTCAATGAGAAAATATTGTCTGCATGCCTTTTAAGGAGAATATACTTTATTCTATACCCAATTCGGTAGTTTTACTTCATATATGAAGCACAGCTGGCTCACTTACTGTTTATCATTTCTTTTACTTGACTAAAAATTAGTTTTAGGCAAGCGACTATAAGCATAGCATAGTCTGTCTGCAGTTTGACTAAGAGCAAACTTGAACAGTTTTGAAATTTTGAATTCTTTAAAAACTAGTTAGAAGCATGAAGCAGAATAATTTGGATTATGTTTATTTAAAAAAAAAACCCCTCTCCTAAAGTGAAACTTACTATAAAATTATCACAGGCAAATATTAAAAAAGCTTTTGAAATCTCTTCCTCTTGCTAGGCATCACTGTAAAGCTCAATACTGCTGAATCTAAAATACTATCACAAAATAAAATATTTCACCTTACTCCCAACAAAGAGCCTAGAATAATTGTCACTGTTCATACCAACCCATCAAATATATCATTCTACTGTCACTGTATTTAAACTGATAAAGTAAGCAACTTGGTTTGGTATAATCTACAGTGCCCTTTGCTACGCTATTATCATTTTGTTAATTAAAGGGGAAAACTCTTCATGACAACATATCCTTTTATTAAGTGGAAAATTAAGGCATAAACAAGAAGGTTTACGCTATAAATGCTGCTTCTATGTAAGTACAACTATTTGCATTATTCTGCCTCATTTTCCATTGTTAATTAGTTTTCTTTGAGCTAAATGTAAATCATTGTTAGAACCAATCCATTTAATATGATCGTATTTCTAACCTTACCTTATCCAGCTTCATGTGAAGATATAAGCAAAAAAGTACAGTCCCAATAGTCTGTGCTATAATAAATACAATAAGAAAACACATAAAAATTTTCATGGTGTTAGGTGAGCTGGTACTGATAGGTCGAGGCGTCGTTGGACTATAAGGTTCGTTCATTCTGTGTTCAAGTGGCTGTGGCCTCCCCTTCAAAAGCACGGTGCAGGAGCAGCATGAGAACTGCCTCGCTAGCACACTACTCAAGATAGTTAAGGGACAGATAGATGTGACAGCCTACACTTCCTGGAAAAAACCCTTCGTAGTGGGTAGGTTTGTTCATTGCCATCTCCCACAACAAAAAGTGACTTGAACTTTCTTCTTTCATTCACTTCCATACTTTTTCCTATTGTTCTATCAGAAGTCAGTTGAATGTTCTTATTCCATGTATTCATACTTGCCTAGCAGTGCTCCAGAAAATAACTTTATTTTTTTCCGACTGAGGACAAACATTTCATGGCTGATGGCTTCAAAGAAATGAGGAAAACAAATCCACAAGCAAAGCTGTTGAATTTCAATGTGGAGAGTAAAAGATTGTGTGTGTTGGTTTTTACTATTTCCCAAAAAGTCTTACTTTAATTTTTGTTTTCCTCAGAGAGGAAAGATGGTTTTGTAATTAAGGACCTAGATAGGACTCAGGAGATGCGAGTTCAGTTCCTGGCTTTATCACAGTCTCCCCCTTTGTGACCATGGGCAAGTTGCGTAATCTCTCTATGCCTGACCTCACCGCATGTGAAAAGGGGGGGTAATAATACTTCTTATGTCTGCTTTGATGGTCTCTCTTTAGGGCAAGGAATGTCTCTTACCATGTGTTTGTACAGCACCTAGCAAAATGGACTGCCAGGCTTGGCTGGGGCTTTTATGTGCGATCATATCAACAGCCATAGTCTTGGGTACTACATCTTCTAGTATCTATTTGCTTGTATAGCCAAGTTTTCAGTAAATCTTCTAAAAGAACAGGAGTCCTTGTGGCACCTTAGAGACTAACAACTTTATTTGAGCATAAGCTTTCGTGGGCTACAACCCACTTCTTCGGATGCATAGAATGGAACATATAGTGAGGAGATATATACACACATACAGAGAACATGAAAAGGTGGGAGTTGCCCAACCAACTCTAAGAGGCTAATTAATTAAAAAGAACTGTTTTCAGCAGGAGAAAAAAAAACTTTTGTAGTGATAATCAAGATAGCCCATTTAAGACAGTTTGACAAGAAGCTGTGAGGATACTTAACATGGGGGAAATAGATTCAGTGTGTAAAAGGCTCAGCCATTCCCAGTCTCTATTTAAGCCTAAATTCATAGTATCTAGTTTGCATATCAATTCAAGTTCAGCAGTTTCTCGTTGGAGTCTGTTTTTGAAGCTTTTCTGTTGCAAAATTGCCACCTTTAAATCTGTTACTGAATGGCCAGAGAGGTCGAAGTGCTCTCCTACTGGTTTTTGAATGTTATGATTCCTGATGTCAGATTTGTGTCCATTTATTCTTTTGGGTAGAGACTGTCTGGTTTGGCCAATGTACATGGCAGAGGGGCATTGCTGGCACATGATGGCATATATCACATTGGTCTACCTGCACATCTACCAATGTGATATATGCCTCTCTGGGCTCCCCACCCCTCCCATCACTCCAGGGCCCAGCTGCCTCCCCTCCCCATTGCCCCAAGTTCACTTCTGCTGCCTCAAACCCCATGCCCACCCTGCTCCTTGCCTCTTGACTATGGCACCCTCCTGACCACAGCACCCTGGGTGGTTGCCCACATCACCCACCCATAAGGTCTGCCCTGTGTGACAGAATGTCCACCCCACACCAGGCCTGAGGGGGATAAATTAGGCCAATTAACCCATAGGCTGCAACTGGAGTAAAGCCTGGGTGTACTAAAGCCTAATTGCTGATGATGTCCAGCTGGTGGAGGACCTGGGTTGGGTTTATAAAGATAGGAAGTTGACCGCAGAAAGGAGCGGTGGGGGAAGTAGTCTGTAGTCACTCCCTTGGAGAAGGGAGGTGTGTTTGGGGGCTATGGTGCCAACTAGCCTGTGGTTACTCCCTGGGAGGAGGGAGTTTGGGCTGGTAAGCCTAGAGCAGAGGGGAGCCAGAAGGTAGAGCTGGGAAGTAGGAAGGAGTCTAGGAGAAGAACAACATGGTCTGGGAATGTTTAGGCCACCTTTCCTAGAGAATGGGTCCCTGGACTGAAACCCAGAGTAGAGGGTGGGCCTGGGTTCCCTTACCAGCCACTGGAGGAGTGGCACAGTCAGGGCAGTGAAGGGAAGACTGCCATTTTTATAGGGAGGGACTTCCATATCCAGAAGGGATGGATTATAGTGACCTGGTTGGAGGGCTGAGTCATGAAGGAGCACCCTGAGTCCCACAGAAAGAGACCATGGGGCAAGGAACTCACAGAAGTGGGCATCAGAGCTGGAACCAGCTAATCCCCAGAGCAACCAGTAGGAGGTGCTCCAGTGGTGAGTGGACTCCATAACACTTGCACAATTAGGTAACAATCCTGCTCACCTTGAAGTCAGTGGATGTTTAATAACTGAATTCAATATGGCCAGGTCTTTAAAGAGAGACAGTACATTGGAAATCTGGTCCCAAATATTCAATAATCTGAGGGCCAAATCCTGGAGTCCTTGCTCAGGCAAAACTCTCCAGGCTTTTCACTGGTATCCCCAAGAAAGTTGGGGGAAGAGGGGTAGTCCCACCCCCATCTAGGTATGGAGAAGCAATCCACAAGCATCATCCTTTTACTTCCACTGTCTTGGGAGTGAAAGCACTGATGAGTGACCTCATGCTATTGCAAACTCACTGGCCATACTCCTCTCCTTCCCCTCTGCCCTGCCCCACCCCAGGGCCTGATGTGGAGAGAGTTGTTATAGAGCAGAGACTCTTGGTATCAAGATCCTCTCCATGACCTTTCTGCAGCTTGACCCATTTAGGGAGCAACCGAAGTGCATGAGTGCTAGCAGCTGGGGGAGTGGGATCGGCACTAATCATGAATAACAAGCCCCTCTATTCATAGAGAGGAAAGTTGGTCTTGTGGTTAATGCACTGGGATGCAGGAAATCTGCATTCATTTCTTGGCTCTACCACAGACTCCTTGTGTGACCTTGGACATGTAGATCCCAATGTCACTTCATTTCTCTGAGCCTCGCTTCTCCAGCTGTAACAAGGAAATGGTATCCCTTCATTTGTCTGTTTAGACTGGAAGCTCTTCAAGGCAGAGACCGATTCCTAGTATATGTTTGTACAGTGTCCAGCCCAACAAGGCTGTGGGCTGAGTCGGACCCTCTCAGCATAGCTGTAACAAAATCATGGCAATCCTGTGGGCACTTAAACCATTAGCAATTAGTGGATGGAGTGCTCGGATTGTGTGTGGTAGCTGAAAGTGGATCACACCTTCGCAGAGAGCTAGGTCTGCAGTAGCTGTAATGTGGGATTAGCTGTTTGCAATGTAAATCAAAGGGTTAGGTGTCTTGTTCAGGCAGCAATCAAACCATCATATAAAGTTGTTAAATGTAACAATCTTATCTGATGTGCACATGGCAATTAGAGCCAGATCCTGCTGGAGTCTGAGCGCGAGCTGTGAAGTGCTGAGTGCTGCTCCACTTGCATGGACTGCATTTGGAATGGAGGATGCTCAGCGCCTTGCAGGGGTGCCCAGCCCCTTGCAGAACTGAGCTCGCAGCTTCCTGCAGCTATACACCCACTCTCCAGCATCCTGTCCTGTGTGGTTGTGGAGCTGTTTGCTGCAAATGCAAATGCTGGTAAGCACAAGTACCAGTGCCACCAACTCAGCTTGACCTTGGGCCGGTCACTGAACCTCTGTGTACCTAAATTTAGGATCAGTAAAATGGATGCCCTAATACTGCCTAAGGCTTATTGCCTAGGAATGTAATAGAATAGCAGAGGAAGGCTGGCCAGCCTTATGGTTAAGGCACTAGCTGTGGACTCGGGAGGTCTGCATTCAATTCCTAGCTCCTCCACAGATTCCCTGCATGGCCTCAGGCAAGTCCCTTATCTCGGGGTTCCCCCTTGGTAAAATGAGGATTATTATCCTGCTCTATTTAGATTGTAAGATCTTCAGGGCCGGGACTGTCTCTTACTATACAGACACCTACAGCTCCTGGCAGAACAGTGCTCTGATCTTAGCTTGGGCCTCTCAGCTCCACCATAATACAAAGAGCAGCAATCCTGGGCTCATTCACAAAAACCCTTGCTGCAGTGAACTGTTCCAGGTCAAGTTTCTTCTGCACACCTGGAATCCGATTTAAATATCACCTTTGCTTTTCTATAGGACAAAAGTTCCCCCTCCCAGTTAGCCAAACTACAGCCCCTTCTTCATTCAAAAGCTTCTTGAATCACCCCATCCTCTGCCAAGGAGAAAGGAAGCGAGCTTATAATTTAAGATGCAAATAAAGAGAGCCCCCTCCTTCCCAAGTTACCGCACCTCTGGGTTTCCCAGTGTAACTTGTCTTCGGGCTGTCTTTCTTTTGGACAGCCAGCTCTTTGGGGATGGGACTATTACTATTTTTGCATATTATACATGGATAAGCCCACTGTATGAACCAAATCTTATTGTAGCAGTGCTGACTCACCCCTGCACCGCCTGCTGCTGGTCTCCCAGAGAATTAGCTCGATTTCCAGCCCAGAGCACCCTCTGCAGGCCAGTGATCTGCCTTACCACTGGCCCCTGTGTCCCTTCCTGGACTCCAGTGCCCTGTTAGCTGGGGTGCTGCCCCCTGGCAGTAACCCCTCAGTCTTAGGGTCTCCCCTCCCCAGGGAACCCCCACCCACTATCCCCACCTCACCTCAGTATAAGGCTACTGCCCATCATCGTCTAGCCCCACGCCCTGGGGCAGACTGCAGTATCAGCCTACTCATCACTGGCAAGGTTGGGTTTGGACCTGCTGCCTTGGCCTACCCCTGGGCTGCCCTCTGCAACCCCCAGTACCCCTCAGCCTTCTGCTAGGTCACAGCATGGGGCTTTCCAGGCTGGAGCTCCCCAGCCCTGCTCCATTCAGGTACTCTGTCTCTAGCTCCCTGCAGCCAGGCCCAGCTCCCACTATAAACAGAGAGAGACTATTGAGCTCCTGGCTCCCAGCATCTTTATACAGGCCAGCTGGGGCCTGATTGAGGCATGGCCCAGCTGCGGCTGTTTCCCCACTCAGCCTAGGGTTTTCTCTCTGACTCAACCCCAGCCCTTTCCAAGGACTGTCTTTAAACCCCTCAGAGCAGGAGCAAGTAACCATCAGCCATACCATCAGGGGCTCGTTCACCTGCACATCTACCAATGTGATCTATGCCATCATGTGCCAGCAATGCCCCTCTGCCATGTACATTGGCCAAACCGGACAGTCTCTACGCAAAAGAATTAATGGACACAAATCTGACATCAGGAATCAAAATACTCAAAAACCAGTGGGAGAACACTTTAACCTGTCTGGTCATTCAGTGACAGACCTGCGGGTGGCTATATTACAACAGAAAAACTTCAAAAACAGACTCCAAAGAGAGACTGCAGAGCTAGAATTGATATGCAAACTAGACACAATTAACTCCGGTTTGAATAAGGACTGGGAATGGCTGAGCCATTACAAACGTTGACTATCTCCCCTTGTAAGTATTCTCACACTTCTTATCACACTGTCTGTACTCGGCTAGCTTGATTATCACTTCAAAAGTTTTTTTTTTTTTTCTCTTAATTAATTGGCCTCTCAGAGTTAGTAAGACAACTCCCACCTGTTTATGCTCTCTGTATGTGTGTATATATATCTCCTCAATATATGTTCCATTCTATATGCATCCGAAGAAGTGGGCTGTAGTCCACGAAAGCTTATGCTCTAATAAATTTGTTAGTCTCTAAGGTGCCACAAGTACTCCTGTTCTTCTTTTTGCGGATACAGACTAACACGGCTGTTACTCTGAAACTTGTCATCCTGCTAGAGTTATTTATTATTATTATATGTATTATGGTAGCAATAGAGAGCCTGACACATACCCCATTGAAATCAGTGGAAAGATTCCCGTTGACTTCAATGCGCTTTGGATTTGGCCCATTGGTCCCAACTGAGTTCAAGGCCCCATTTTGCTAGGCATTGTACACACACATTGCGAGTAGCTGGAGACTAGCATTTTGTTCCTGTTAAACTCAAGTTGACTAAGACCTTTGCAAATGCTAAACTAGACACTCAGCAAAGATTTGTGCTCAGACACAAATGTGTGTGCGTGTTCTAGACATGTGCTGAGAGATAGTTGCTGCCCCAAAGAGTTTATAATCTAAATAGACAATGCAGACAGAAAGTGGGTTCAGTGGGGCTATCTCCATTTTACAGATGGGGAACTGGGCTCGCAGAGATTAAGTGACTTGGTCACACAGGGAATCTGTGGCAGAGCCTGGAATCAAACGCAGGTCCCTGAGTCCCAGCCCAGTGTCTTTACTACAAGGGCATCCTTGCTCTTTAAGCACATGTGAGAATAACCTCAATTTTCCTGACTTCTTCAAAGTTTCTTCTGAGTTTAAGACTAGTTTTCAAAGGAACTGTTTAAATGAGAGAAAAAAGTGCTACATTAAGTCGTTACTTAATACTTTCCCCGAATCCTTCAGTGTCAATAATGTGTGAAACCACAGTGAAGCGTTTTATAAAGAACAGCAGCTGAGGTTTTGCACAGATATTCCTAAACCCTGGCTGTCACCTGCAAATGAAACTCATTCAAATCATCTTTTGGATAAGTCCCAGCAGCTATTTCACCGAAATGAGCACAGCCTCTGAATAACACCGGAAACTCTTAAAGCCCTTGACATGCACCCTGCAGGGAGGAGATGGTACTTTCTAGAACTTAGCTCAAAAGGCCGAGGATTTCAAAAGTGGCTTAGGGTGGCCTCCATTTTTGGTGCCCAACATGAAACCCTTAAAGGGGTCTGACTTACAAAGGTGGGTATTCAGCACTTTCTGAAACCAGGCCCCTTTCTGGTGTTGCAAGTTGAATACCCAAAATCACTAGTCACTTTTGAAAGTCTTGGCACAAAGTCACTTGAACAATGACTCTATGGGAGAATAGTGCATCTGGGATTCTGGCAGCAATTACCAATGCCCCCCTTGAGAGAAGGAAGGTTGACAACTTCTCTTAAAGAAGTCTGGCCTCTGCTCACTTGAAATTGGCAGTCTGGCCAATCACCATCCTGTATCTCATCTACCTTTTCTGATTAAGATTATTGAAAAGCTGGTGGCCAAGTAACTGAGTGTCTGGCAGCCTGAGGTCTTGAATTGTTGTGGGGCTAAGTACCAACCGGGGCGTGGCACTGAGACTGCTCTGGCTGAGTGAGTAGTGATGCTAGCAGTAGATCTGCTGACTGACTTTGACACCCTTGACCATGAGATGGCGGTGACTCTTTTGGACTTCAGTGGGGCTGGGCAAAGCTGCTCTTGGGAGGCTCCATCCTTTTCTGACTGAGCATTCTCAATAGGTGGTTTGTTCCTCCAAACTGAGGGAGCTCTCCTGGGAGTCTCCAAATGGCTCCATCTCGTCACTCCTCTTGATCAATGTGCGTATATGGGGCTGCTGGGAAGGCTAGGGAGGAGAAGGTGGTTGCAGTGGTTTTAGTATGCTGTTAACACCCAGTCCTATAGTTCCATCCCCCTGGACCCTGCCAAAGCGTTCAGTTGCCCAGCCCAATGTTTGATGAGATCAGGGCAGTGGAGGGTATGAGGGAGGTACACCCTGTCCCCACAGGGCCCTTGAGGAGGCAGAAACCCGTGCTGCATGCCTCCCCACCATGCTTGGCAGAAGCAGTCATCCGGCAGTATGGAAGACTTGGTGGATGTAACAGAAAGGCCCTGTGGGTGGTTTAACTGTCTGAGGTGGAAGGGCAGTTGGGAGCACAGAAAGGCTCCAGTGGAGGATATGAAGGGTGGGGGAGGGTTTAGTTTGTGTAGGATTCCCCATGGGAACTGAAATCTGTCGAGCTGAACCCCTCAATGCAGACCTGCAGGGCTTGGGATGGTTTCACGCCCAAACCCCTTTGAACAGAATCCCAGGGCCCAAGTCACAAACCCCCGTCCTGAACCAAAACCAGGCAGGGTTCTCTCACAGCCAGATCACCGCCTGCTGTGTGACAGGATGGGAAAATGTGATCCATCGCTTGGATGCTGAGTGACCTACTTAGGGTATTTCCACTGATCAGCAAATTGTCACAGCTATGGTTAGAGCATTCAGCTTTGTTTACTAAGAAAATATCCGGTAGCCTCCCCTGATGTTCTGGCAAATACTGTAGGGTTGCTGCAGTGCACCACTGAGTACGCTGATTAAAGGTGTGATTTTGTGTTCTCACTAGTGGTTTGCGTCTGGCTAGCTGATATACAACGCTTTCCCCCCTGATGCTTTATAGTGTCCTGCATTTAATGAACATGCCACAGCGCAACGTGCTAATCACAATACAGTGAAAGGGAGGATTTTATTTTGAGTCTCAAAGGCGATTTGGTGCAATGCTGAGGGAGATACAAGGAGTAGAATCTTTAAGAGGATGTAGATTCAGGGGTATGGAGGGCATTAATATTTTAGCTTCCCCAGTTGTAACTTTTTTATAGCACCTCTCTCTTATTGCCACATGAATTTGAAGGCCCTCAGTTTAACAATATATTTAGATAACCAGGTATCGGCCCCAAGTTTCAAGATGGTCTTTGCAAACAGGGAACAAATATAGCCAGAAAACAGCAAAATGCCTTCATCATAAAGAGAAATGTTATGTTTGACTCTCCCTAAGTAGTTAAACTATAGAAAGTTATATCTAGTCCACATTAGCACAGGAAGGACACACAGGAGTGATTGTAAAAAGGTCTCAGCCCTGTGTTTTTTAAAAAAAGGATCATTATCATGGCCATGTACAAACCAAGTATTGCACTTGCAAATTGGCATTTGAACGTGGAAATACATAATTGGTGCATGCAGATATAAGAATGTGTAACAACCGTCAGCAGGTTTGAAACCTCTGCCTTCAGTACTGCAGCAGAGACCTCCACCACTTGACCTAAAGTAGTAACTCTGCTAGCTAGCAGCAGTAATAGATTTTTCTCCTCTAGGGAACACAGCACACGCTCTGCCAGTATGGTGCATATGCAGCCCTTTCTACCGTACTATATTTTGGTCCCAGGGTTGGCTCCACATTTCAAAGCAGCCAGGCTGAGTTCTGGAGAAACACTCCATCAGTCATCAAATGGAGTTGCAGAGAGCAACTAAAAAGAACCGTAGAGTGATGTGCTGACACAGCAGCATCACAATACTATGCCCCAATCACTCTGAGGATTTTTGCAACTACGTTTCCCATAATCTTGTCTTCTTCCCTGCCCCTCTTCTCCTCTTCTGACTGCTGCGGGAAGGAAGATATCTCTGTTCCTCTTTCCTTCCAACCTTTCTTACTCTGCACCCCATCTGTCTGGAGGGACAGCGACTGCAGTCTGTTTATTCAGTGCTGCTTCCAGGGGCTCAAGTCACAGGGAGCGTGAGGAAGTAGGGCCGGCTCCAGGGTTTTGGCCACCCCAAGCAGCCAACAGAAAAAAAAAAAAAAGAAAAAAAAAAAAGAAAAAAGCCGCAATCGCAATCACGATCTGCAGCGGCAATTCGGTGGGAGGTCCTTCGCTCCGAGCAGGAGTGAGGGACCGTCCGCCAAATTGCCGCCGAACAGCTGGACTTGCTGCCCCTCTCTGAAGTGGCCGCCCCAAGCACCTGCTTGGTAAGCTGGTGCCTGGAGCCGGCCCTGTGAGGAAGGCCCCCAGATGGTGGCTTGTTCTCCAACCAAGGCCAGGCACAGAAAAGTAGCTCAGGCCACACACTTGGCTTTGATGAGAGCAGAACATGAGCCTCCAAATGCTCATTACATGGCTTTGGTGCCGCTCGCTGAGCTTCTTGATTATAAGACTAAACCCACCACCTTTTCACCAGGAGGGCACCTTTGACTTTCACGAGCTCAAAAGTGATGCTGCATCCCACTGCATCTACGAAGACACAAATAGCATCAGAAACTGCTCACTGAGGCGGCTGTACCTACCACTCCCTGCTTCCTAAAAATAGACCCTGGAAAAGCTCCACGCTGTGGCATTCGCCTTGCCAAAGCCTTGCTGTCTGAGTCATAGGGGAAGAACCCGTCAGGCAGAAGCGCCCCATGAGGTCCCCAAGCAGCACGTGGCCAGCCTTAGTACATGCCGAAAGCAGCTTTCACCAATACAGTTTTCAGAGGCTTGCGCGCATCAAAGCCAAACTGAAATGCGCAAGTGGGGCTCTGCCCTTTTATCTTGTGACAGAAAAGAGTAGGTGTGTGGAAGAGCAAAAGCTGCGGGAGGCCCCCAGCCCTTCTAAGTGCCAACGCCATCTTCCTACAGTGCAACTCTGCAGGGTGGGTGGGGAGGGTCCCAGCATTACGCTGGCACTCCTACTCCTAGGCCTTTCCTGAAATAGATACGTGACAGTGTTTTTTATCTCTGCCGTGTTAACCAGCAAAACAAAAACACACAGAGGACTGAAAGAAGACGCAAGCTGAGTGAGCAATTGCAACAACCTGCCAGAGACTAGGTGTGCCCCTTCTCCAAAGTTAGCGGGTCACTCACAATGTACTTAGAGCTGTTTTCTGTTGTGACCCCATCACCTGTACATGGGATTGTCCACACACTGGAAATAACATTCAAAATGCAGGGGCTGCTTAACCCCTGCCTTGTGCTCTGTGTAGTGATTTACACCTGCTGCAAAGTGGGTGTAAAATGCTACCAGGTCAGAATTTTCCACTTATTTACATGTTGGGAGCATTTTACACCCACTTTGCTCTGGGTTTTCACATTGGTAAGTGATAACACAAGGTGCAAGACAGGGCAGGATCAGGCCCAAAGAATTTTGGAAAGGCTCCTTTGCTTACATGGTGGGTGAGACACAAAACCAATAAGGGCCCTGTGACAGGTTGGATCACAGAAACCCCTTTGGGACTACCACCTGATGTGCTGAGACTACCTCTGAGCCCATTTTCTCTGGCAGCTTGGGACTTCAGTACCCTGTCTTGTAGATCCAGACACGCTAGCCTGCTGCAAACACAGACCCAAGTCTGAACTATGTCTCCTACAAGCTGCAGACTTAACTGAAAACAGCTTAAGAAGTGCTCCTGTCTCCAGCACCCAGATACCCAGTTCCCAATGGGGTCCAAACCCCGAAAAAATCCGTTTTACTCTGTATAAAGCCTATACAGGGTAAACTCATAAATTGTTCGCCCTCTAAAACACTGATAGAGAGATATGCACAGCTGTTTGCTCCCCAAGTTATTAATTACTTGCTCTGGGTTAATTAATAATAAAATCACTTTTTGAAGTATAACAAGTAGGATTTAAGTGGTTCCAAGTAATAACAGACAGAACAAAGTAAGTTGCCAAACAAAATAAAACAAAAACACGCAAGTCTAAGCCTAATACAGTAGGAAACTAAATGCAGGTAAATCTCACCCTCAGAGATGTTCCAATAAGCTTCTTTCATAGACTAGACTCCTTCCTAATCTGGGTCCAGCAATCACTCACACCAACGTAGTTACTGTCCTTTGTTCCAGTTTCTTTCAGGCATCTTTTTGGGGTGGAGAGGCTATCTCCGGAGCCAGCTGAAGACAAAATGGAGGGGTTTCCAGGACCTTTTATATTCTCTCTTGTGGGTGGAAACCCCTTTGTTCTCCTGTGCAAAATCACAGTAACAAGATGGAGTCTGTAGCCACCTGGGCAAGTCCCACAACTATGAATGATTCAGCTTTTTGCAGGCCCACGCCATTGTTTACATGTTAGTTTGAATGTTCCCAGGAAAGCTCAGATATGGATTGGCAGCTCCTGAAGTCCATTGCTAGTTAAGTACTCCCCATTACTTGAATAATCCCTTCACACGATGTTGACCAAATCTGCCTTATGTGCTTCCTACAGCCAATAATACAAGCATAGAGCCAACGCTCATAACTTCAGATATAAAAATGATACATGCATACAAATAGGATGAATATATTCAGTAGATCATAACCTTTGCAGAGATGTGTTACATGGCATATGTAGCATAAAACATATTCCAGTTGTCATATTTACATTCATAAGCATATTTCCATAAAACAGTATGGGGTGCAACGTCACACCCTTCTCCTGAACTTACGGCCAGAGACTTGGACACTGTCCATGGTGGAGGCAGTACATGTAAAATCCCTGTTTGTCTCTGGTCACACCCCCTTCCAGTACCTTTAAACCTTATGATGTCATTCATAGGTGTTTTAGCAAAGTTCTGGGTTCCTCGTCCCTGGGTGCCTGAAAACATGTTGGGGTGTAGTATCATAAACAGAATTCAGATAGCAACATTGGTTAAAGTGTAGGAGTCTTGGCATTTAGTCACCAATGCCATGAGGCGGTGTGCCTCAGTTTCCCCCTCCACCCAGCAGCGTAGGCCTGTTATGCTTTTGCTGCTGTGCCAAGCTTCCAGCCCATTTACAGGCATAAGCTGAAAAGCAACATGATTGTGGGACTGTTTTGTCACCATCCCTAGCATGTACAAAAGTTTTTTCCACAAATCAGGTATATCACACACCTTTAAAGGGTTTACCATTAGTATTAACTCCTTTGTCTTGACCCATAGATGAAGCAGCAAAAGACACAAGATTAACAGCAAAGCTACGGCAGACAGGCTTTGGTCACACAATGTAGCTTATTTAGGCCCCATCTTGCAAGGTGCAGAGCAGCCCCCAACTTCTACTGCCTTCAGATGTCAAGACCAAAACCAGGAACACTCAGGGTGAGTGCAACTCCTGCAGATTCAATGGGAACCTGGACAGACGTCTGTACTGGGCCCAGTCCTATTCAACATATTCATAAATGATCTGGAAAAAGGGTAAGCAGTGAGGTGGCAAAATGTTCAGATGATACAAAACTACTCAAGATAATTGAGTCCCAGGCAGACTGCGAAGAGCTACAAAAGGATCTCTCACAACTGGGTGACTGGGCAACAAAATGGCAGATGAAATTCAATGTTGATAAATGCAAAGTAATGCACATTGGAAAATATAATCCCAACTATACATATAAAATGATGGGGTCTAAATTAACTGTTATCACTCAAGAAAGAGATCTTGGAGTCATTGTGGATAGTTCTCTGAAAACATCCACTCAATGTGCAGCGGCAGTCAAAAAAGCAAACAGAATGGTGGGAATCATCAAGAAAGGGATAGATAATAAGACAGAAAAGATCATATTGCCCCTATATAAATCCATGGTACGCCCACATCTTAAATACTGCGTGCAGATGTGGTCGCCCCATTTCAAAAAAGATATATTGAAAGTGGAAGAGGTTCAGAAAAGCGCAACAAAAATGATTAGTATCAGAGGGGTAGCCGTGTTAGTCTGAATCTGTAAAAAGCAACAGAGGGTCCTGTGGCACCTTTAAGACTAACAGAAGTATTGGGAGCATAAGCTTTCGTGGGTAAGAACCTCACTTCTTCAGATGCAAGTAGGGGTATGATTAGGGGTATGGAACAGCTTCTGTATGAGGAGAGATTAATAAGACTGGGACTTTTCAGCTTGGAAAAGAGATGACAAAGGGCAGGGATATGACAGAGGTCTATAAAATCATGACTGGTGTGGAGAAAGTAAATAAGGAAATGTTATTTACTCCTTCTCATAACACAAGAACTAGTGGTCACCAAATGAAATTTTAATAGGCAGCAGGTTTAAAACAAACAAAAGGAAGTATTTTTTCACACAACGCACAGTCAACCTGTGAAACTCTTTGCCAGAGGATGTTGTGAAGGCCAAGAATATAACAGGGTTCAAAAAAGAACAATATAAGTTCATGGAGGATAGGTCCATCAATGGCTATTAGCCAGGATGGGCAGAGATGGTGCCCTAGCCTCTGTTTGCCAGAAGCTGGGAATGGGCGACAGGGGATGGATCACTTGATGATTCCCTGTTCTGTTCATTCCCTCTGAAGCACCTGGCATTGGTCACTGTCAGTAGACAGGATACTGGGCTAGATGGACCTTTGGTCTGATCCAGTATGGCCGTTCTTATGTTCTTAAATATGACATGTTGAGTACTCCCCATTAAGATCAACATGTGCTTAAATGATTTGCTGGAATAGGACCAGCTGCAGGATGCATTCGATCCATTTCCTGGCCTCCCCCACTAGGTTAATAAATGCTAGCTTTGCTCTGGAAACCATTGCAGAAATATTAATAATGAATTTTCTTCTTCTTAACATGAGGACAGACCCCAGGGTGGGTCAGCAAGGGCATGAGATTAAAGCATGAGATTCTGCTGCTTGAGCTCAGATACTTGCCTGTGTTAGCCAAGGCCATAGTATACTCATCACCCCCTGTGGGTGGCCCAGCCATGACTAACTGGGGACAGAGCCACACTGGGTGGGTGTGGGTTACATAAACAGCTGGCACATGTTAAGGAGGAAGGCTGACCTTGGGGTTAAGACATGACACTAGCACTCAGGAGTTTTGGGGTCAGTTCCCTGCACTGGCACAGACTCCCTGTGTTCTCCTCCATCTGTAATATGGGGATAATCGTTCCTTTGTGTAGCTCATCAATTTAGAGTGTAAACTCTTCACTCTTACTGTGTGCAAGTACCTCACCTAATATAACAGGTGAGGTAGGTGCTGCTGTAATATAAAATAATAGTAAGGGAGGAAGGATGGTGCAGTGCTTAAGATGGCAGCCTTGGACTCAGAAGACCTGCATTTACTTCCCTGCTCCACCATAGACATAGAGCTATATGGTAAGCAAGTCACACAGGCCCAGATCCTCAGTGGTATTTAGGTGCCATAGATTTCAGTGGAAGTGAGGCACCTAAATACCTTTTGAGGATCTGGGCCTTAGTCTCTCATTGCCTCTGTTCTCCATCTGTACAATGGGGCTGATGGCACTTCCCTGCCTTACAGGGGTTTGTGAGGATGAATACATTAAAGATGCGGAGGTTCTCAGATACTAGGGGAATGGGGGCCAGGTAAGCACATACAACAGACAGAGTAATAAGAACTGGGAAGGGCAATAAAAAGGTCTGTGCAGTGATTGGTTTGCCAGTGGAGAGGCTGCCCCAGAGGGCAGGAGCGCACCTCTGAACAGGACCAGCACTCAGTCTGAGAGAGCTGGTTAACTACGGAGTCAGGAATGGGAGGGGAACTGCACAGAGCAAGGACACCCAGGAATCTGAGTCTGTGCAACAGGTTGCTCCTAGAAAGCTGTTTCCATCTGAAGGCTATTCTGGCATCTCTGTGATATGAGTTGGCAGTTTCACTCCATCTTCTAGTGGACAGATTTCCATAGAATGAAAATTACCCCCACCATTAGCCACACTTCAGCAGAGTGGCTAAGGACCAGATGGGCCCTTCATGCCAGAACATCCCTCGGACGTTGGATGGCTCATCCAGGTCAGGGTCCAGGTGTGCCAGCCTGCTGAGGAGCGGATGCTGTTTTGTGAAGAAAGAAATCCACCCAATGATCACTCCAGCACCTTTTCACTTATTATTACTAATATTTACAATGTGCCTGATGGTAGCATCTAGAGGCCCCAGCAGAGATCAGGACCCCCATCCAGGCACTGGGCGTTCACACAAAAGAGACAGTCTCTGCTTACACTCTAAACAGACAAGGTAAAAAAAGCCTGGTAGTGCTATTGTCCCCGTCGTACTGATGGGGAGCTGAGGCACAGAGATTGTGTCTTCCAGAGGAGTCTGTAACTGAGTCAGGAACAGGTCTCCTGTGTCCCCATCACACACCTAAGGGAATGGCTACTACACTATGATAAAAAACCTGCTGCACCGAGTCTCAGAGCCGGGGTCAGCTGGCTCAGGACTCAGGCTGAGGGGCTATAAAATTGTAGTGTAGCTGTTCAGGCTCGAGCTGGAGCCCGGTCTCCGAGTCTGTCCCCCCTCCCCCCCATGGGGTCTCAGATCCCAGCCCGAGCCCCAACGTCAACACTGCCGTTTTATACCCCTGCAGCCTGAGCCCCATGCACCCAAGTCAGCCGACCTGGGCCAGCCAGGGCCGGGCTGTAGGTCTTTGATTGCAGTGTAGCCATGCCCTTAGTCACAAGGCCACCATTCATCTACTTTCCCAAGCATTTTAATCATTTCAAAACTTCTTGTGAAGGGGTTGGGTGACTTTGCACTGAGGGGCGCTCAGACAAACGGCGGTGCATAGGCAGCCTTTCTTCCTGGATCTTGGCCCCTGCTCAGGTTCACATACAATAATATTTCCATGAACATGAGATATTCCTGAGTTAAAAAATGGAGCTCAGCCCACTAGAAAAGGCGGACAGTCAAGGGTCAGTGCAACTCAGCCCCACAGGCTGAATCTTATAGACCCTGGTCATAACGATGATGGAAAACCTTCATGTCCAAATAGCTTCTCCATAAAAGCCTCACCACCTGTCTGGGACTTAACGTGAGGATTAGTATGGGGGCAGATGGGATCATTGCACTAAAATGGCAATTTGCATGCTGCTGAAATCCCCAGAGAGTGCTCCATTTAGTACCTCAAGCCAAACAGAGAACCCAACCCAAGCATGATCAGAGCCAAAGCTAATGCTCCAGTATCACAGGACCACTTGCAAGACAAGGCTGGGGCACAACAAATATGACTGATACCGTAATAATAGCCCACAACACTGCAGTGTCAGTACTGTAAGCTGTCGCGTTTGTGGCCACTAGTGTAAGGGTTTCTTTATAAGGAGCTGAAGCTCTGAACGCCGCTGCCACTACAATTGCCAGAACTTAATGCCTGCATGCTCTTTCCAGCTCAGCTGGTTTGCCACAGGCTCTCCTGCAATTCCAACCTTCATCCCCTCCCACCACCAGCCTTTGGAATGGCAGCCTTCTCAGCCAAAGCCAGGCACTAGCCTGAGATTGCAATAACCCTTCATTATCCTTTGCCTTCAGAAACTGATTCTGCTAGCAGAGCTCCCGTGTAAAGCTGCTAGACTACAAATGTTAAATCGCTAGCACCATGTCAGATGCCAGCTCAGCTCTGCCACCTGCTGACTTATCATGCACCCATCCATCCATCTCACACTTAGTCACACACTGCTTGCTAAGGAAAGTGGCTGGTGAAAAGAAATGAACAGTGCAGCAAATGTGATGCACCAAGTGACGCCGGGGAAAACTCTAAAGTGGGACGCACCAGTAAATTCATTTTCCAAAGGCTTTCTAACGATGACACTTGGAAGTACACAAGAAAAAGAGTGCTGGCCTCAGGCTAGTTTTAAAACTGCAAACAAGGGGCTCTGTTAAGAGAAGAATAAAATAAAGCTGCATTAACATGCATGCTGCTGGAGGCAAAATCACTTTCTACCACTCAGTCCAGAGGTTAAGTGACGCTTCAAGCACATTTCAAAGTCTGGGCCTGCTCCTGCCCTCACTGACGTCCATGAGAGTTTCCAGTGCTCTGCACTTACGAGGATTTGCCCTTTGGAGCTGAGGCCCAGTCCTGTGAGGCTAAATATAGTGGGAGTTGAGGATTGCTCAGCATACCGCAAGATCAGGCACAATGCACATGTCCCTGGGATGTTGTGGTGGTCTCCCAAGAAAAACATTTTAAAGATCATTCTTTTTGAGAAGGGGTTTGCAGGGATTCCACCATTTTCGCTGTTTAACTTCCCCTCTGCCATCTTCACAGGCCTCTTGAGGCAACCACTGGTCTCTCATATTAGCACATAGAGCCCTTCAGCCGCTGACTGTGCCATTCTAAAGGCTGGTGGTGGGAGGGGATGAAGGTGGGAAAGGGAATTGCAGGAGAGCAGCACCGTGCACTCCCCTCCCCAGAATGGGCCACGAGGCTTGTGATCCCTCCTTCCACCAACAAGTGAGAATCTTGGCTGCCTCCCATAAGGCTGCTTAATTATCTGGATAGCCTGCTGAACTGTCCCTTGGGGAAGGAAACTCAGCCAGGTTCAATATCTCTCCACCACATTCTAGCTAGGTTGACTAAAGTATTCTTCCGTCAACCTAGCTGCATCTACACTGGGGGTTAGGTCAGCATAGTTACAGTGCTCAAAGGTGTGAATCTAAATGTAGATTTATGTAGATCTAAATTTTAAGTGTAGACTAGGCCTCAGTCTGCAGAAGGCCTGGAACAATAGCTTTGAGTGGTGTGAACTGCTCCAGTCAGCTCAGCGAGGCGTTAACTCAGGGGCCCCAGGAGGATAATTTAAATGCAGCTTGTTAACTATTTAATTGCTCGTGGAGGAAAGGACAGGGAGGGTCACAGATCTGCACAATTTACTGTGAGTGTTGTCTCCCTGGGAGCAAGCTGGGCAAAACTGTGTCCAGCCCACACATGGGTGTAAACAAGGGTGACCAGATGTCCCGATTTTATAGGGACAGTTCCGATATTTGGGGCTTTTTCTTATATAGAGGCCTATTACCCCCCACCCCCTGTCCCAATTTTTCACACTTGCTACCTCGTCACCCTAGCAGCAAGGCAGAGAATGCGGGGGAGCTCTCCTCTCTGCACAACAATGTGGGACTTGGTCACAGTGGCAGCCCTGGGCCCGGGGAGCCGAAGAATTCAGAAGGCAACTTCCCTTGTCCAAAGGGGACAGGGAGAGGGCAGGGCTATGCCTCTGCTCTGCCCTGACTAGTGGAACTGATCCAAAGCCCTTGAAATCATTGGGCCATTGACTTCATGGGGTTATGGATCAGGCTTCATGTTCAGAGTGGAGCTGACACAGCATCCTCTCCAAGGATGGCAGAGCACAGCAGCCAGCCACACGCCCCCAAATCCAGTTCTCTTTGCTTAAGAACCGGTTTGGCCCCAACAGCACCTGCTTGCAGGATAAGTAATGTTGCAAAGCAAATGAACACCTTGCCCCAGTGGTAGAAACTCTCTTTAGATGGTGAGAAGGCCTTCAACCACGTGGAGCTGGGGAAGTATCTATTCAACACTTTGGAAGCAGCACTGCCTTCTCTGAAGCGAATGGGAGCAGTGAGCAGTGGATTGGCTCGGACCTGGCCCAGAGTTTATTGGTTTCAATGGGATTATCATTTAACCGATTGGCAAGAATTTTAGCGGATGGGATTTTGTCACAGCCCTCTGGTTTACACAGAGGAAGTGGCAAGGACAGGCCCTTGAATCCACATCCTTCTGGCACTAAAACCTTTATTAGGCATATTCAGAGGTGACACTAAACCCAGCTCCCACAGAGTCCAGTGTGCCGCAGCTCCTCCCCTGCAGAGTTACTATGAGGGGAGCTCTACAGCATAGAAAACCAATGCCAGCGGGTGAAGTTCTCCCTATCATGTGAAGTAAATATAAGTCTTAGTTTATAAATAATGAAATACAAAGGAGAAGATGAGGTTAACACTGGATTTACTTTTATTAATATTAAAAAATCAACCAGCATTTGCAGCATTGGAAATAAAAAATAGAGAAAAAATCTCTCAGTCCTTGTGCTATAAAAACCAGCCTGCCACTGCAGGGAGGGCGACATCTCCAAAATTAAGTATCCATCACTGGATCCATTCCACACTTCCAACATTCAAAAGCAAAAGGACATATGTGTCAAAGAAAGGAACAGCTGGAGACATTTGGAATTACATGGAGTTGTGATAATGACTTTGATACTACAAAGATGAGAAATAATATGTGTTTTCTAACTCAAAACCTGTGTTGTAATGTATACTGATGAACTCTGTGTAATAAACATATTAGATACACACACACTCGGTTATATACACACAGGGATTCCTTTTCCCAGTTCTTTTTTTCCCTCTTCTTCTTTATATGTGCAACCTGTAAAAATCCAAGAGTTTCTAAACTTAGAGGTGTTTTTTGATTCTGGTCTTTTGTTGACACACCACATTAATCAGGTGGTAAATGTCATAGCTGGCTCCTCCAAACTCCAACCCTGAATGTAGCAAAGGATTTGGTGAGGACTGCTAGAGAAGAGAACTGCATTTCCACATGCTGCCACCAGAATAACCCTTATTCCATTTACATCCTCAGAGCTAGGGGCTGCCTCTCTGATTTCTCTACAGCTGTAACTGATGGGTGCTAGGGCAGTCACGTTACTGGTTTAGTATCTCAGCATGCTGCTTTTTCTATAGCCATCGACACCGGTCAGCAGGTGAGGGGCTTTAAGAGACACATCTATTCCTTATTCTAACCAGGACCTGGCCAAGGAAATGGGTTTATGGATCCAGATGAGAGTGAAAAGAGGGTCCAAACTCAAAGCCTAAAATGCATAAGGTGTTTGGGATCTGACTCAGAAGCAAAGCAATGCTGGCTCAGGCTTTTAGGACCTTGTGCTTAATTCCTTGCTCCTGCATAATTCTCCATGGAATTTTGCCAGAACAAGGAAGTCAAGTTTGGTCTAACCTATTTACCCTCTTATTTCCAGCCATCTCTATCCGCTGGTACATTACTGGAGGGTCGGGGAGGGGATGGGGAATGTCCTATGCCAGCGGGTGAATTTCACCCCTATTATATGAAGCAAATATATAAGGCTTAGCCTTAGACAAAGACTCCACCCCTTCCCCATCCATTTGCTGCCAGGGAATGGATGAAAAAGCCAAAACACAAGCACTGAGTTCTTCAGGGTTCCCAGATCTGCTGTGCAAGCAGCCGCTGAACAACCGGGCATGGGGATGAAGATGTCTTTCTCTCCCATGCAGCTGGATTAGGTCAACATCTACCCCTTGGGTTCTTTCTGAGGAGACGAGCATGTCACCTACATTCTCACATTTTGGGCTGATCTAAAATATGACTGACTTACTGTAGTCAATGGGAATTTTGCCTGAGTCAGGACTGTAGGCTTGGGGGAGGGCTAGCTCAGTGGTTTGAGCATTGGCCTACTAAACCTAGGGTTGTGAGTTCAATCCTTGAGGGGGCCACTTAGGGATCTGGGGTAAAAATCAGTACTTGGTCCTGCTAGGGAAGGCAGGGGGCTGGACTTGATAACCTTTCAAGGTCCCTTCCAGTTCTAGGAGATAGGATATCTCCATTGATTTTTTTTTTTTAAATCAGACCGTACACTAACATCTGGTGGGCGTTCCTTCACAGCCAGTAATAAGGGCAGATTCTGCTAACAGGCAGGAAGTATATTTACTGATCTGATGGGTGTTGAAACAGTACAGTTAAAAGCAGAGGACACAATGAGGAGGCTAAAGACATGGTAACAGCCCTATCTGCACTAGCCTATTTATGCACAGGCTGTACCACAAATGCAGTATTTTATTAAGGTCTGAACCTCCTTAACAACACCCAGCTCCATCTGGGTCAAAATTACAAGGGTGAAAGGAATAACCCTTTGAATATATCTATCAATAATTTTCTTCTTTTTTTTCCCTACTGGCCTAACATTTCCGTGAGGGGTAGAGAAGAGTGTGTTGCCAGACCCACAGCATTTAGAGTTTTGACTCCATTAATTTAAAATGAGTGTTAAAAAAGCATCAAACGATGCCAGAAGGCCCAGAACACAATGCTAAACTATTTACATAACACATCCACACCACGATGCATGTTTCATATGTGGAATTTAGTATTTAGTGCAATTGGACACAGCCATATGAGGGCTATATTGGCAGAGAGAAAGGAGGGTCAGGACAAAACTGGGAGGAAAGATCAAACCAGTATCTTAGATGCCTATATACAAATGCGAGAAGTATGGGTAATAAGCAGGAAGAACTGGAAGTGCTAATAAATAAATACAACTATGACATTGTTGGCATCACTGAAACTTGGTGGGATAATACACATGATTGGAATGTTGGTGTGGATGGGTACAGCTTGCTCAGGAAGGATAGAGAGAGGAAAAAGGGAGGAGGTGTTGCCTTATATATTAAAAATGTACACACTTGGACTGAGGTAGAGATGGACATAGGAGACGGAAGTGTTGAGAGTCTCTGGGTTAGGCTAAAAGGGGTAAAAAACAAGGGTGATGTCATGCTAGGAGTCTACTACAGGCCACCTAACCAGGTGGAAGAGGTGGATGAGGCTTTTTTTTAAACAAAATCATCCAAAGCCCAAGATTTGGTGGTGATGGGGGACTTCAACTATCCGGATATATGTTGGGAAAATAACACAGCGGGACACAGACTATCCAACAAATTCTTGGACTGCATTGCAGACAACTTTTTATTTCAGAAGGTTGAAAAAGCTACTAGGGGGGAAGCTGTTCTAGACTTGATATTAACAAATAGGGAGGAAATCGTTGAGAATTTGAAAGTAGAAGGCAGCCTGGGTGAAAGTGATCATGAAATCATAGAGTTTGCAATTCTAAGGAAGGGTAGAAGGGAGAACAGCAAAATAGAGACAATGGATTTCAGGAAGGCAGATTTTGGTAAGCTCAGAGAGCTGATAGGTAAGGGTCCCATGGGAATCAAGACTGAGGGGGAAAACAACTGAGGAGAGTTGGCAGTTTTTCACAGAGACACTATTAAGGGCCCAAAAGCAAGCTATTCCGCTGGTTAGGAAAGATAGAAAATGTGGCAAAAGACCACCTTGGCTTAACCACGAGATCTTGCATGATCTAAAAAATAAAAAGGGGTCATATAAAAAATGGAAACTAGGACAGATTACAAAGGATGAATATAGGCAAACAACACAGGAATGCAGGGGCAAGATTAGAAAGGCAAAGGCACAAAATGAGCTCAAACTAGCTACGGGAATAAAGGGAAACAAGAAGACTTTTTTATCAATACATTAGAAGCAAGAGGAAGACCAAAGACAGGGTAGGCCCACTGCTTAGTGAAGAGGGAGAAACAGTAACAGGAAACTTGGAAATGGCAGAGATGCTTAATGACTTCTTTGTTTCGGTCTTCACCGAGAAGTCTGAAGCAATGCCTAACATAGTGAATGCTAATGGGAAGGGGGTAGGTTTAGCAGATAAAATAAAAAAAGAACAAGTTAAAAATCACTTAGAAAAGTTAGATGCCTGCAAGTCACCAGGGCCTGATGAAATGCATCCTAGAATACTCAAGGAGCTAATAGAGGAGGTATCTGAGCCTCTATCTATTATGTTTGGAAAATCATGGGAGACAGGAGAGATTCCAGAAGACTGGAAAAGGGCAAATATAGTGCCCATCTATAAAAAGGGAAATAAAAACAACCCAGGAAACTACAGACCAGTTAGTTTAACTTCTGTGCCAGGGAAGATAATGGAGCAAGTAATTAAGGAAATCATCTGCAAACACTTGGAAGGTGGTAAGGTGATAGGGAACAGCCAGCATGGATTTGTAAAGAACAAATCATGTCAAACCAATCTGATAGCTTTCTTCAATAGGATAACGAGTCTTGTGGATAAGGAAGAAGCTGTGGATGTGGTATGCCTAGACTTTAGTAAGGCATTTGATACGGTCTCGCATGATATTCTTATCGATAAACTAGGCAAATACAATTTAGATGGGGCTACTATAAGGTGGGTGCATAACTGGCTGGATAACCCTACTCAGAGAGTTGTTATTAATGGTTCCCAATCCTGCTGGAAAGGCATAATGAGTGGGGTTCCGCAGGGGTCTGTTTTGGGACCGGCTCTGTTCAATATCTTCATTAACAACTTAGATATTGGCATAGAAAGTATGCTTATTAAGTTTGCGGATGATACCAAACTGGGAGGGATTGCAACTGCTTTGGAGGACAGGGTCATAATTCAAAATGATCTGGACAAATTGGAGAAATGGTCTGAGTTAAACAGGATGAAGTTTAACAAAGACAAATGCAAAGTGCTCCACTTAGGAAGAAAAAATCAGTTTCACACATACAGAATGGGAAGAGACTGTCTAGGAAGGAGTACGGCAGAAAGGGATCTAGGGGTTATAGTGGACCACAAGCTAAATATGAGTCAACAGTGTGATGCTGTTGCAAAAAAAGCAAACATGATTCTGGGATTTATTAACAGGTGTGTTGTGAGCAAGACACGAGAAGTCATTCTTCCGCTCTACTCTGCTCTGGTTAGGCCTCAGCTGGAGTATTGTGTCCAGGTCTGGGCACCGCATTTCAAGAAAGATGTGGAGAAATTGGAGAGGGTCCAGAGAAGAGCAACAAGAATGATTAAAGGTCTTGAGAACATGATCTATGAAGGAAAGCTGAAAGAATTGGGTTTGTTTAGTTTGGAAAAGAGAAGACTGAGAGGGGACATGATAGCAGTTTTCAGGTATCTAAAAGGGTGTCATAAGGAGGAGGGAGAAAACTTGTTCACCTTAGCCTCTAAGGATAGAACAAGAAGCAATGGGCTTAAACTGCAGCAAGGGAGGTCTAGGTTGGACATTAGGAAAAAGTTCCTAACTGTCAGGGTGGTTAAACACTGGAATAAATTGCCTACGGAGGTTGTGGAATCTCCATCTCTGGAGATATTTAAGAGTAGGTTAGATAAATGTCTATCAGGGATGGTCTAGACAGTATTTGGTCCTGCCATGAGGGCAGGGGACTGGACTCGATGACCTCTCGAGGTCCCTTCCAGTCCTAGAATCTATGAATTTATGAATCAGCAATAGGATTGCTGTACTCTTTTCTCAGAACCTGCTTGTGGAGAGCAGCAGCAAGACTGCATTTTCTTTGGTTGCTTTCAGTCCCAAAGCTAAGCTGACAGCCCTCCATTGGCCAAGAATTTCTTGTTTAATTAGTACTAAATCATGAGAGAAATGGCACAAGCTTTAATTGCAGCAGCTGGCTCAGGTAAAAGCCATGAGCATCCTGCTCTTAGCAACTGCAGTGCCTATGCACTGTCCTGAGGGGTACGAAATAATGTCCCTCACAGGGCTTGGTGTGCTAGGGTCAGTCTGGGTTATAAAGGGGTTAGGAGCCACACTGGGAATAGGAATAGGACAATGCTGGCTGTGTGTTTGTTATAAGGCGAGATAGCTCGGGCAGACAAGGTGGTGGGGCTAGCTGTCTGGAGGCATGACTGCCCATCCTTGGTGCTGGGGAAGGATAGCTGGTGTTTTGGGGGTACCAGGCTGGACCTCTGCTCTACAGGGAGGGAAAATAGAGTGGGATGGGTGGAGAGGACCCTAGGCGCTAACAGAGGGCAGGAGGCGAGAAGTCCAGCTGGATGAACTCTCCTTCATCTAGGCAAGATTGCACCTTATTCACAAACAGGAATGGGGGAGACAGAAGGACAATGTTACACGTGGAGTGGGGAAATCTTTTACCAGAATAGTGAGTGTCTGGGACTTTATATAGCCTTTGCGGTTCTAACAGCAGCCTTGATATCAGCTGGAATAGACCCTCTACAGTAGCTCACACACACAACTGGGGCCGGGGGAACAATAGTGGAACAAGTATCAGAGGGGTAACCATGTTAGTCTGGATCTGTAAAAAGCGACAAAGAGTCCTGTGGCACCTTATAGACTAACAGACTTATTGGAGCATGAGCTTTCGTGGGTGAATACCCACTTTGTCAGATGTGGGACAGTAATTTATTTAGCACTTCTCCCAAACAAAACTAAATGGGAAGGAAACAATGGCAATTTTAAGCTTATGTGGAATAAAGAGTGAAACTTTTCTGCTGATGTTCACCTTACTCCTGAGTTGGAACATTCTTTACTGCACCCACCTCCAGAAACATACAGGATCAGGTTTGACTGGAGGGCAGTGCAAGCAGCCTTGGCATTTAGCGAGTGTCTACATTGGCAAGCCTTTGCTCAAATTTCCCCACCACAGTGACTTCCGGTTCAGCTCCAGCCATTGCAGCCCTAATACAGACTCCAGGTGGCCACAGAGCTACCTGACACAATGCTTTAAATGCCAGCAGCCGCACTGTCTTCTCTAGCACTCTCACTGTTGCTACCACCTGTGGAATTGTGCCGCTGGGAGCAATGGAAGGAAATGTTAGCAGAAAACTTTAGCATAGAGAGAGCCAGAGATGGTTAGCTCCTTAGGGCAGGTACTGTCCTGTATGCACAGGGGCCAAGCACACCATTGGCATTTTGACAATTAAGCTGTGCAAAATAATGCGAGACAAACCATTCTTTATTGTTTCCTAGATTTTAAAGCCAGAAGAGATCAGAGTAGCTTATCATAACACAGGCAATATCAGGCAGACTTCAGATCAGCATATTTCTTGACTGGCAAAGGAGGATAAAAACATTAAACCAACAAAACAGCTTTTGAAGCTCTGACACACAAAGCTGGATGGTTCAATTAAGCAATTGGTGTAGTGGAGTCACAGTCATTTTGCTTAAAAACAATTTGCATTTCTGCATTGACACTAAGAATTGTGATTTGAGGGGCTGATAGGCCAGTGCTCATGCAGCTCCCCATGTTAGGATTTCAAGCCTTGGGATCTAGGATTTTTGTACATGTTCATGAACAAAATGTTGCTAGGTGAATAGAGACAAAAACACTAGAAATAAAGACAGAAGGGGATTTTAGGAGCCTGTTTCTCACTCTGTGACTAGGTAGCATAGATAACACAGGTATTTCTCTCAGTTCACCATGCTGCAGTGTCACTGGCCCAGAAGAGGTATTTCCAGGAAAGATGATTTCAGTGCTAGTGAATCAGAGCTTCTGATGGCAATAACAGGTCATCTACCATTCCAGAAATGATATAGAAAAAACCATTACAGAACAACCATTACTTCAGAATTAAGAGGGTCACAAACGTTTTGTTGATGTTTCTGGGTAGAAATGTTTCTTTGTCAGTAATGTTTGTATTACTGGCAAAGCTGAAATCTATTCCAGTAGCTTGCATACATGTGGTATTCTTAAATGTGTAAGATTTAGGGCATGCATGCTGAAGTGTGAAAGGCTGCTAGCCGACAATCTCCAAGCGTGATCTATATTGCATCTTATTCTTCTTGGCAGACATAAACCTAACATCGTTGAGTAGTGAAAGTCCTATGGGCCTCGGTGATGTCTTCTATGTTCGTCCTATTGTTCATTTCTATTGGGAATTGGGACATTCTTTCATTGCTGGGCCAACATAGAGGTCGAATGGAGGGTTGTAAAAGCAGCTTTTTGATCTAGACTTTGTAATGAACCACAAGAGTCTTTTGGTTTTTTGAAGAGCATTGAGTGTTATTTTTGATTTGCCTTTCATCCGCTGGCGTTTGAGACAGGGGAATCTCTGTTATCCGGCCAGCTATCTCAAAGTTTTGGCGCTCTTTTGAATTGAGAATGTTTTCAGTACGCTGAGGGAACGGTCCACATTTTACTAAAGTGATAAAACACCTGTAGAACTAAAGAAGAAGAAAAACTGAAAAACTGAAATTCAGGAGAGCGTATGCTAAGAACATAGTCTCGAGCAGCCCCTTAAGGATCACATCACACAAACCTGAGAGAGGAAGAATAAACTTCATATTATTACTAACTCCCTGCACTTTATCCTGTGCATAATAAATCAGAGGAACTGGCCGAGAAGCCTGTTAATGTAACCCACTCGTCAATGTGTGTTACAGGTCCCACTCCATGCGCCATCCACAGAGAACACAACTGTGTTACAGCCCCCACTTACATATCCCATCTTTTTAATTCAAGATTTAGAGCCCCATGATTTTAGCTCTGGACGTCCACAGTTTAATCCCTACTGTCAGCCAATATGAGGGCCATCCCCTTTTTAATCACAGCTTTGCTACCAAATCAGCTGACAGAATGTGGACTCTTTCAAAAGCAACCCCCTCCAGGGTGCAGGAGGTGATGGGGTAATGAAGCCGGCTATAAAAGGGAAGGCGGAGTCACTGTGGAGGACCAATATACCACCGCACACAATGGAAAACCAAATGCAGACCCCAAGACAATCCACCTCCCTACTAGAATTTTTCAACTTTGCTCATAGATATACAGCTTTAAAGATGGATTTCCCTTTATTTTGATTGATCTTCTGTTCAGACTTCCCTATCAAGCTAGAGCTGAGCTCCACATGAAGCACAAGGACAGAATATAGGTTGCTTGTTTTTAGGATCTACTTCCTTCAAAAGGAACTCTTCATAAACATGGACTGAACAGACCCTAATGCATCCCATTCACTAGGCTTCTGACTCTAATGCAAGGGTTGAAGATCCCTTTCAAAAGAACCTCACCCCTCTTTTAACAGCAATCCCCGTGGTCTAGGAAATGTGGCAGGCTTTGGTTGAAGTATTACATATTTGACACAGATAGAGATGATAGCAACAAGAACGGGCCATTTGCTGAAGAAAAAGAAACCCACATACAAAACCACCCAAACCGAACTAAAACCGAAGAGGCCAGTTTACATTAGTAATAGAACCTCATCACTAACACTGAATTTAGGCTACAAGTCAGGATGACAGCTCAGAATTTGGTTGACCCTTGACCAGAACTTTGTTAATGTAATCAAAGAAGGTGCCTAAAGAAAGCCCTGTATGAAAGAGAACTTTGATGTAAGGACAAGAAGAGCCAGGGGTGGGAAACGTCACCATTCCAGAGACGCACAAGTTACAAATCTATCACCGCCAACTTTTATCACTTTCAGTGTAACTGAACATTCGGCAAAACCCTCATGGCTTTCAATATTCTCATGGAATTGCTCCCTTCTACCTCTCTCTCTTGGTGTTCCCCTATAGCCGACCACATTCATCCCCATGTTAGCCATCCCTCTATTCCCTTCTCTATGATTCTTCCATTCTTTCCTTTCCTCAGATCACTGAGACACTTCCTCTCATGAAACTAAACTTGAATCTTCCTGTTGGTTTTAGCCTCTAGTTTACTCTGGGCAATGTTCAATACAGTGCATTCTTCCATCCCCACTCACTATAACTAGGATGTCAATATATATCCATGTAAGAGCACTGGGAGCTCAAGGGAAAATAATGCAAATTACCTTTCCTTAGATGGTAAGCTCTTCAGGGCATGGACTGGCCCTTCCTAAAAATTTTCATAGAATCATAGAATATCAGGGTTGAAAGGGACCTCAGAAGGTCATCTAGTCCAACCCCCTACTCAAAGCAGGACCAATCCCCAACTAAATCATCCCAGACAGGGCTTTGTCAAGCCTGACCTTAAAAATCTCTAAGGACGGACATTCCACCATCTCCCTAGGTAATCCATTCCAGTGCTTCACCGCCCTCCTAATGAATTTTTTTTCCTAATATCCAACCTAAACCTCCCCCACTGCAACTTGAGACCATTATTCCTTGTTCTGTCATCTGCTACCACTGAGAACAGTCTAGATCAGGGGTCGGCAACGTTCGGCACGCGACTCGCCAGGGTAAGCACCCTTGCAGCCGGGCCAGTTTTATTTACTTGCTGACGCGGCAGGTTCAGCTGATCGTGGCCCCCACTGGCTGCGGTTTGCCGTCCCAGGCCAATGGGGGCAGCGAGAAGTGGCGCGGGCGAGCGATGTGCTGGCCGTGGCTTCTCGCCGCCCCCATTGGCCCGGGACGGCGAGCCGCGGCCAGTGGGGGCCACAATCAGCCAAACCTGCTGCGTCAGCAGGTAAATAAAACTGGCCCGGCCCGCCAGAGTGCTTACCCTGGCGAGCCGCATGCCAAACGTTGCCGACCCCTGATCTAGATCCATCCTCTTTGGAATTCCCTTTCAGGTAGTTGAAAGCAGGATCAGGAAATCAGAAATGTGGCTTATTGCCTCCATTGCAACTCGCACGTGTAACTCGCAGGGCAACTGTGAATCAGGATTAGGGAGCTATAGACAAAGTGGAAATGGGAGGGACCATTCTATGGACCCTCTCCAAAAAAAAACTTAAAATAAGGACAGAAAGCTACTCCCCATCTGTAGTGGGAGAGCAAGTCAGCAACACAAGGACATTATTAGCCTTCTCTTGGGTTACTTTTATTGACAAGAACTATTTTTTTTAACACCAGAGCACAGTTCAATAAGAAAATGCATTTACTGTGTGTGATGCAGGACAAAGCATATTAGTTACAGATTGTTAATACATAACTGCACTGCATGCATCACTATGAGAAGGGTGATGTCACAAATAGGGGACAAAGAGACTCCGGAACAAGTCACCACTGCAATTACGTCTTATCAAACAGAGCACACACAGAATGGGCACTGGCAGTGCAAGCTACCCCAAAGTGACCCCACCACTGTGCCCTACTTCCTAATGATCACCTCCAGAGGAGTGAAAAGACGGACTATATGCCAACTCAGCTAAACCTTTGCTATTTTATCTGAAACTCACTTCTAAGGAAGCCCAGCTGTAAGACTGGGTGTTGTAACGGGACTGAGACGCCCCAACTCATTTCAGACAGGTCCCCATACAAAGTTGTTACATATATTTTAACAATAGTACTTACTGATCACAAATCTAATATGAAGGAGCAATTGTATTCCAGAATAAATAAACAAAGTGAACTTCTTACCTGTTTGTTCAAGAGCACACAGAGAACAGGATTAACAAATGTGCTAGTCTTCGCCAAAACGGATGGGACAATGCTTACTGTTGGAGTGATTATTCCTGGCTTGCCAAATGTTGCAATCAAAGATACTATCCCATACGGCATCCAACAGAGGAGGTAGCAGGTAACCATGGATACCACCATAAAAAGTATGTGGTGTTCCGTCTTCTGAACAGTTGTCATATTAAACCTAGAAACCTGCTAAAATAAAGTACTGTTTTATGAAACTCAGAAGTGGGGGGTTATTTCAGTCCTAAATTCAACAAGTTTATAGGTGCTGAAGGATTATGTGACACCTGCCAATGATTTTGTCACGTAACTATCCTGATGTTTGCAATGGCACAGCTATTCTGTCACTAATATTCCTACTCATATGGGCAACATGAAATCTTTTGTATAAAAGAAGTCCGTTTATCTGTGCCATTTTTCCTTATCGCAGGGTGTAACAAGCTGAGAACATACATCTCTAAACTTAGCACAGAATACATGTCAACAGTGACCTCTACTGGAATAGGATAAGCCTGTTTTGATGTACAACAATGCAATCTACTAGGTCCTGTGAACAGCAAGGACCTGAGCCACCCAGGACCCAGGAGCACCTGGATACTGCAGCAAGAAATGTGTTCACTATATAATAATAGTCATTATCCTCACTTTCCATAATCTGGTAGATATTTGTTGCATTCTATACAGTCTTTATTGCTAGTTCTCCAACCTATGCTCCAGAGATACACAGCAGTTTCCCCGGCCAGTTAAACTGGATTTACAGTTGCGTTGAGTCTAGGAGCAGATAGTGAATCTAGACCAATAGCTGCAAACCACAACTAAAGTAGATTGAGGCTGACTCAGACCAAGGGCTTTTTGGTGCAGGGATCACCTTTCTATTACATTTATTTACATAAAGGGGCAGGCCATTCCCTGATAGAGCCTCCCAGAACTACCACAATACATGCAGCATTTGGCATCACTCAGTGTCAAAACACCCATTGACTTCAGTGGGAGCTGGATCATAGCTAGGGTGACCAGATGTCCCAATTTTATAGGGACAGTCCCGATATTTGGGCCTCTCTCTTATATAGGCTCCTATTACCCCCCACCCCCGTCCCGATTTTTCACACTTGCTGTCTGGTCACCCTAATCATAGCTCCCCACATATTGCTTTATGGCAGATTTCATTCCTGATAGGCAGACATGGGTATCACATGTCCTGCAACAGGCAGAACTCTAAGAATATCCCCATTCAGTACAGAGAAAAGAAGAATGCAGTTACAACCATCATATGTTAGAGCAGCGAGAGAAGATACTTACCATTTTGATTGCTCTCACTATTTTCCCATAACAATAGATCATTGTCAGAAGAGGCAATATAAGGCAGAAGATAAAGAGGCATATGATGTAAGAGATATTGTTAGGAGACCTGGAGTGCCACTCTACTGAGCAAGTGGTGCCCGGGCCTTCGGGACCGTAGCTGCTCCAACCAAACAAAGGAGGCAAAGTCCAAAACAAGGAGTAGAACCAAGAGCCTGCAATAAAGAGACAGGATTTCTGGTAGCTGGACACGTTCACTTTCATGCGCCTCCTGAGCACTGTGACATAGCGTTCGTACGAGAGGATGGAAAGGGAAATCAGAGAGACAATGCCTGCAAGGAAAGAGATGGACTTGGTGTTAGTGAGTCAGAAAGATGAAAGGGGGTATTCCCAGGGAGCCAAGTCCTGCAGTCCTTACTCAGTCATGACTCCCACTGCAGGCACATGTCAACTCTTGCTGACTCTGGCCCTGCAGGATTCACCCCATGAGAGCTCAGTATAGGCTTTTCCAGATTCTCCCACTAGGAGAGAAACAAGCACGCAGGGTAAGGATAGATGGAAAGTGCACAGTCTCTGACCAGGCAGCCTGTTAAACCCCTTGGGGCCGATCCTGATGCCCTTCCTCTCGTGAGTACTCCCTTCTCAGTGAAGGGAACAGCTGCAGGATCAGGCATTTGAAATGGTCGTGCAATAAATCTGAGATTTTTAATTTCAAACAAATATCCTGCTGCAACAGCACAAAAAAAGCCAAAAAAGACCCCATCAGAATGCCTGCAGTACAATGCATCTGGATATAACAATATCAGTGCCAAGCTGCTCCTGGCAGCACCACTTTCTGCTGATCACTTGTTTATTCCTGTTGACAGACCATGGGGCTGATCCTGCCTCCACAGAGGTCAATGTGAAACTCCCACTGACTACAGACCAGCGGTTCTCAAACTGTGGGTTGGGACTCCAAAGTGGGTCGCTGGCTTAGACTTGCTGGGGTCCGGAGCCAAAGCCCAAGCCCAAGCCCAAGCCCGAGGGCTTCAGCCCTGGGTGGCAGGGCTAAGGTTTCAGGCCCCCTGCCTGGGGCTGAAGCCCTCCAGCCTGGGGCAGTGAGTGGGGCTTTGGCTTTGCCCTGCCCACACCCGGGGTGGTGGGGAGTGGGTGGGCTCAAGCTTCGGCCCCCCCTCCTGGGGTCCTGTAGTAATTTTTGTTGTCAGAAGGTGGTTGCGGTGCAATGAAATTTGAGAACCCCTGTGGTAGACCATCATCCATATTGACCATCTCTGCATTGTTCCCATGTGTTTGTCTTAGCTATAAAATCCCATATCTGTGTAACTCATAGCTACATTACTGGTCACAGTTATTATATCTTATCTATATGAGGAAATTGACCCAAATAGCTATTGCAGATAGCTCCCATGTGGATACTCTATTCCAGAATAAGTCGTTCTATTCCAGAATAATTGCTTTGCTTTGGAAGCACGCTAATTTTTCTGAAATAAAGTGATTTATTCCAGAATATAGTATCCCCTTGGGGAGCGACCACAAAACAGCCATTCTGGTCTATTTCCCCATGTAAACAAACCCTAAGTAAAGGGGGGGAAACCGTGCTAGCTTTGATACCACTAGGTGGTAGCTGTTAGCAAATGCTGCCATTTTAAATGCAGACCTCTTTCTGTAAGAGAGCTGGGTGGAGAAAAGCAATTCAGTTTCACAGAGGATTTTGATATTTGGTAGATGGCATGGAAGGACTCTTCCAACAGCTGGAGTGAATGTGAAGTATCAGGGAACTAGGTCAAAGGTGAGTGAGTCTGGGTGAAGTGATAAGGGTTAATGGGTGATTGCCTGGAGGAAAGGGGGCTGGAGTGCACAGGAGTGTGAGAGCCATGTGCTGGTCTCCCCTGTAGGCACTTATGCAATACAAATAAATATCAATAATAGTAAGTGTGATTGGCTTGTGAGCCAGTGATAACAGTAAATTACAGGCCGGAGAATCTGGTGCCTGCTTAGCCCTTCAGTTGTGCCCATAATCCATACTGACGTCAACTGACAGGATGAGTAGGCTCCAGTTGTATACATTTAGTCGAGGCGGCCCCAAAACTCCATGATCACCTAAAACTCAGAACATCTATAGATGACGTGTCTAGCAAAGCATTGCCGGGATAAGGGGGGGGGGGAGATACATGATAGAATTTTTTGTTAAAGCAAAGAGCATTCTTCCTGCTTGTTTCAAGTTCAAAAGGCACAGGTCTTCAAACTTCCCAGAAACAACTCCTCTTTGAGCAAGACCAGGCATATGCAGTTTCATCCCATAAGGAACTCTACTGGGCAAGTGACAAATGAGCGGAAAGAGAGAGAGGGTTAGCATGATGGAGGTAGGGTTTCACACCTCTGCCACTGAACAATGCTGGAGACGTGCACAGAACTATGGCCCAACATGCAAGGATTTAAAAGAAACCTTTTAGACAATGATGGATGACTAAAACCCATAGCAACCAGACTCTTCTTTGGAAACCAACACACAGGGCACACTCAGCAACACCTGCCTTCGACTTCACCTTCTCCATCCCCAAACCACAGGCAAGCAAGGCAGTTTGTTCTGTTATTAATCAGACCCTCCACCAAACACTAGAGCCAACACTTCCACAGTTAGGTGCCTTCAGTTCGTCTCCTACACCCATATGTAAAAGAAGCTTGATTTGCAGAGGTGCTGAGCACTTACATACTGCCCTGAACTTCACAGGAGTTGTGCTTGCTGGGCATCTCTGAAAAATCAGCCCAAACTTTTATGTAGGTGCCTAATTATGGATTTAGGAGCCCAAATGTAGACACTCTTGTTTGAAAATCTTGGCCTAGAGAAGACAGAATAAACCAGCACTAGCAAGAGGGCCTAGTTGTCTTGTCCTAACAGGTCTTTGGCCTTTGGGACCAGGTTTTCCAGTGGGTGTAAGCACACACCGCCTTCCCTGCCAATCTGTATATTTCTGCTCCGGCTGCATGCAAGGTGGGGATCCTTACCCCAAGGAACCCGGGGCCTCTGTCCCCGTCAGCGCTACGCTGCCAGCGCCCTAGAAGAGGAAGCGTGGCTCAGCCCCGAGCCCGGGCACTGTCGTGCGGCTCCCCCTGCCCCTGTGGGCTGTGGCAGGGCGGTTTCCTCCCCTAGTTGCGAGGGGGAACTGGGCAGCCGCACCTACCGAAGAGGGCGTTGGCGAAGCCGTACCACTTGCAGCCGGCCTCGCCCAGGAGCCAGCGGCCCCGCAGGCTGGCGGCCAGGCTGAAGGGGGTCCCGAAGATGCAGACCAGCAGGTCGCTGAGACTGATGTTCAGCAGGATCAGGTTAATGGGGGTCCGGATGGACTCGAACTTCAGGAAGATCAGCAGGACCAGCAGGTTGTTCAGGCAGCCCAGCACCAGGGTGATGCCCAGACACACGGCCACCGCGCTGTGCCCCGTGCGCCCCAGGCCCCCCGCCGCCCAGGCCACCAGCGGCCCCTCCAAGCTCAGGTTGCCGGAACCCCCAGCCCAGCTGTGGTTAGTGAGGTTGAGGCTCCGCTCCGCCAGGACCAGCCTCATGTCTACGGCGCTGCCTGCTCCCCCCTGCGCCCTTTTCCCTTGCGCGGGGGTCTGGTACAGCTGCGCCTTCTTCCCTCAGCGCCCTGCGCCCTTTTCCCTTGCGCGGGGGTCTGGTATAGCTGCGCCTTCTTCCCTCAGCGCCCTGCGCCCTTTTCCCTTGCGCGGGGGTCTGGTACAGCTGCGCCTTCTTCCCTGAGCGCCCTGCACCCTTCTCCCTTGCGCGGGGGTCTGGTACAGCTGCGTCCTCTTCCCTGAGCGCCCTGCGCTCTTCTCCCTTGCGCGGGGGTCCGGTACAGCTGCGCCTTCTTCCCTCAGCGCCCTGCGCCCTTTTCCCTTGCGCGGGGGTCTGGTACAGCTGCACCTTCTTCCCTGAGCGCCCTGCGCCCTTCTCCCTTGCGCGAGGGTCTGGTACAGCTGCGTCCTCTTCCCCTAGCGCCCTGCGCCCTTCTCCCTTGCGCGGGGGTCTGGTACAGCTGCGCCTTCTTCCCTGAGCGCCCTGCGCCCTTCTTCTCTGCGCCAAGGAAGGCTGCAGCTCGCCACCTTGCCCCTTCTAGCCTACAAGGCAGTCAGGTACTGCTGCGCCCTGCGCGCTTCTGCCCAGCGCTGGGCATCTGGCACCGCTGCGTCCTTCTCCCTTAGCACACGGCGCGCGTCGCCCAGCCCTTTTCTGCCCTAGGGCCTCAGAAAGGGTCCCCCGGCCACGCGTCTCCTCCAGCTCCTGGTGGGGAGACTGGACTTCTGCACCTTGCGCGCCTCTCCTCATCGCCTGCAGGGCCGAGATCGCTGCGCCCTTCCTTCTGCCCCAACCCCCCGGGAATGGGGGGGGGTGTCCAAGACCTCTGCGCACCTCTCCCCTAGCGCCCAAGGGAAGAAGGGGATGCCCCGCGCCGCGGCGCCCTGCGCGCTTCTGCCTAGCACCCGGCTGAGATAGCAGGAGACTCAGCCCGGAGCTAGCAGGGCTGCGCGGCGGCGGCTGGAAGCGGTGGCTGGCTCAGAGAGTCCTGGGCGCTGGCTGCTTTATATCTTAGCGGGTGCTCGCTGCTGCCAAGATGCACCGTGGAAGCAGGCGGAGAAACTCCTCGGGGCGGGAATGGGGGCCCCTGTCTCCGGCCAGGGGGAGGCACAGAGCCCCGGCCCCCGGGGCACCCCGCCCTCAGAGAACTCCCCTGTCTCGCGGCAGGGACCTGCCTGGGCTGCCCTGGCGCAGCAGAGGATCTGGAGGGATTTCTCCCACCTCCCTGCGCGCAAGCGTCCATCACTCCGGCCCCTGGGCTCAGGTGGCCCTCGGCCTCCGCCCTTCCCGGGCTCAAACGTCGGCAAAACAGAATAGCGATGGAAGGAGCCGCAAACACTGGAGCAATCCTGCCTGCTCGGACACATGCGGACACCAGTCTGCGCTGCCAGGTGCTGGTATGGAGCGAGTGGAGCTTGGAGCCTTCAGCGGGCTTTCGCCGGCGGATGTGGGGTTCCTTGGGCGCTCTCCCCCGGGCGGGCGGGCAGGCGATCCGTGGGGCTTGAGACCCTAGCCTAGGAAATAGTTTCCCTGCCAGAGGGAAAGAGCTTAGCAACTTTACACACACTGAGTCCAGGGCACTACTCGTGTGTGCAAGGTTATTGAACTGTTTGCACGATTGGGATCTTAACTAGTAACTTGAGCAGGAAGGTGAACTCAGGGGAAGGTGCCACGTGCGAGTTCTTTGCCCTTCACAGGTTGGGGTTTACAGTGGGGTCAGCACTGCCCGGCCAGAGAGATACTTCTCTCTATCCTGTAGGATACTGTATCTGAGGCTACCAGAGCGGTGAGGGAGTAGAGAAAAGGGAATCTGGGTCTGTCTGATTCTCCTCTCCGTTACTCTGGTATAAATCAGAGGTGATACCATCCCCGTGTAAAACCAGTTTGAGAGCGGAATCAAGGCCACTATTTTTGCATTTGCTTGATTCAGAATTAGGAGCCAAACTTTGCTACACTGGGTTAGCTCCAGTGAAGTCAGCAGAGTTATGTTATGTTTTCTCTAGCTTTATCGAGGGCAAAACTCCACTGTAGACTGGGAAGGAAAGATAGCATTAGAGATCAACCAGGGACTGAGGTCAGGGGAGTGCTGAGTGGGGGAGACAAAGGGAATACATTTTTTTTTGAACTGTGACTTTCAAAAGTTCTTGCCCGTTTTTTCCTTTACTGGAACCGCACATAGTATAGAATAGGACACAATATGATTTAAGATTGCAAGTGAGGAAGTGCAGAATGATTTGGGCGTGGGGGGAGGGGAGGAATGACAGATTATTCTTTTGAGGCAGACGTGTCCATGTACTCCTATTTCTGGCTAACTTGAATACATCAGCCCTTGGCTGTATTATGAGTAGGTCAATGGGAGTTTTTCCCGTTGATTTTCTAATAGGAGTTGGATCAGGATCTTTGTAAGGTGCATGCTGGTAAGGGAAAGGCAAACAGACTGTCTACTGGCACAAAGAATGGATCTGATGCTAAATTCTTTTTGCACCCAAAACTCCCATGAATTTGAGAACTTTTGAGTATGCAAGGAATGCAGGATCGAACTCTGTGTTTGCAATCCAAACACTGAGGCATGATGGTACTGTAGGAAAACCTAGGATCTGATTATGCAGTCAGTTAAGTTGACTAGAAAGTGTAAAAACAGTGAAAGGGACTAATCTATTTTCCTTGTCCTAGCTGAGAGCGAAAAATAAACAATGAATAGTGAAAAGCCATTTAAAGTTTTCAAGTTTAATAATCTTCTGATAGGTGTGATTTGGAACATAATACATGTTAAACTTGACTATGTCACTTTAACTATCTACGGTGATTAAATAAGTTCAGATGTTTCAAGCTACAGCTTGGGCAGTGATCCTGCTCGTGCCCTGGGCATGTGCTTGGCTGCACCTGTGAGGAATTCTGTGCAGGACTGGGGTCTAAAAATGTACTAACATTCATACAGATGATGATGGGAACCCTAAATATACCCTAATGATCTAGAGTATTTGATCCTGCAGTCTGTATGAACACTGAAATTAATACACCTTGGTGATACCTGTAGTGTTTTATAATGTGTAATTGTCTCATTGGACCTGTTCTTGTAATTGATATTGTTGTTCACTCCAATGAAGCAGTCCCACAGGTGTAAAGTTGCAGGATTGAGTCCAGTAAGGTGATCCTACATCTCCATCTCTCCCTCAGTACCCTCATTTGTAAAGTGGGGGTACCAATGCCCCTCATAGAGGTGTTGCAAGGTTTAATTAGCTCACTGTAAAGCACTTCGAAAATAAGTCTTGCTATTATTACCTCCTGCCATGAGTTTTAATTGTATTACCACTAAACAGAATGTGCCTCTATTAGCGATTTCACTGATGTGGTCCACTGCCTGCCTGATGATCTGGGAAAACTAAGAGCCACTGGAGGAGAAGAAAACACACACACAGACCACAGATCCCTAAAATAAACAAGCTGTCTTGATTTTCTGAAAGAGCATCCCTTCCAAAAGATGGGTCATGTTGCTCAGGCGGTAGCTGGAGCTCGTCCTGTGTCTCTTGAGAGTGACAGGAGCCAGACTGGTTGTACGATGATTAGATGAAGCCAGATTGATTTTATGAGGTTGTATGTCAGGGCTCATGTCAGTTTCTTAGAATGATCACACACTGAATTCAGTTCTTGGAAAGTCTGCCTGCTTTAAGGTTGTAAGCACTTATAAACATGCCCCCACTCACACTGAGCCAGGCCACTGTTTCACTTCAGCCCGGGGAGGGGCACATTGCATGTTCCCAGTGGGGCTGCCTCAGGGGGAGCAATAGTAGGAAATACACCAGCCCCCAATGTGTGTGGTGTTCAGTTATCCCCAGGAAATGGTCATTGTCAGATCCCTTTATTGCCATTGTCCCAAAGGTGTCTGAGAAGGCTACGCTTTCCTTCCATCATTAAAATGACGATCGCTGTCTGGGAGCTGACCTCTGGGTGACATCTGACGTGTATACTTTTGAAAGCAATGTTTGATCGTTTAGCGATTCTTATTGTAACCCAATTGTACCTGCTGCTTCAAAAGCAAAGCCTTTTGAGAGCAAAGAGATCTTCTCCAGAGAAAAGTACCGAGCAGCAGGTGAACATCTTGCTGTGTTACACCTGTGCAGATCTTAGCTGCAGGCACTTTAATTACAAAAAGCAGTGAGTAAAAGAAACAGATGAGAAGAGCAGGAGGAAAAAAGAAGAATGCCATACATGTGGTTAGACAGATCTGATTTAGACACTAATCACTTAAACAGAGCTATTTCCAATTTGGGGGGGAGAAAGGACAAATAAAGCTCAGGAGTGATGGTGGAGAAAGGCTGGTCTTGTGCCTAAGGTATGTGGCTGTGAGTTAAGAGATTTCCTTCCTGGTTCTGTTACAGACTTTCTGGGTTACTTGCAAGTCACTTCATTGCTGTGGCCCAACATTGTCAGGACAGGACTGTTTGGGAAAGAAAATGCAAGTAGCATTGTGGAGATTCCCTTGCATTGTTCTGTCAGAGAGGGAGGAGGTGGCCTTCTGCAAGAAAGTCACTCCCAGACCTGGCCAGTCCCCACCATCTACAAAACACCAATGTCAGCTCTGGTTATTATTCCATTTGACCTATTGCAGTCTTCCTGCTCCCAACTAGGCCAGTAATCTGCCCCGTTCAGAGACCTGGCATTCCGTTAGTTTGACATTGCTAAGTCTCTTGTAAGTTTCCCCCCCGGTGTTCAAATTAGTAAATTTAGCAGAGATTTCCTCGGTGTTGTTTGTCACAGATGGGATGGTTTCCACAGCAGAAAGTATCTTCTTTGGAGTTAATTGCCTCCTGCGATGCTGGGACAGAGAACTCCTCTGCTGAGGGTTGGTAGGTGCAGCTGCCTGTGTGGTGTCCCTCCGTTTGAAGAAGATCCAATGATGCGAGTGAGAGTGGTAACACCACATTCCACATCTTTGGGGATTCTGATGGTCTATTTTCTTTCTATTGTTCAGGGTAAAACCTTACTTGAGGAAGCAGGAGCTCCTGATTCACTCTTGCGCTCAGCTCCCAGCTCCAGCCCTGTCCCTGCACTTCAAAGGTTAACTGACTTTGTAATCAATCATTGGTGGCAATGATAGTTTGTGTCCACACGCAACCCCATGTGTTTAAAAAACCATGAGAGTGGCTTAAACATTAGGAGACTTTAAATAATACATCTTGGGTTAGGATGATTTGCCTTCTGGTTTTGTACCTCCAGGGTTTACCTTTTCAAGCTTTTCTCCTCAGTTATGAAGGTGAGTAATGCTTTGCTTTTTTTAAAAAAAAAAAGCCAGGTTTTCCCATAGTAACTTAAGCTCTTAGGGGCAGGGATCATTTTTTTTTTTTTTTTTTTTTTGGTCTGTGTTTGGGCAGTGCCTAGCACAATGGGGTCCTGGCCAATGACCAGGACTTCTCGGTGTTACTGCAATACAAATAATTAATAATAATCTAATTCCAGGAGCTGGGGCTTTAAGAAAAACCTATATCTGGAGCCCTTGTGATCAAATCAGGAAAGTGGCGACACTGGGTGCTGATCCTGCCGTGGACTATGCTCGCGTGCCATCAAGTGGTCAGCTGCAGGTTCAGGACTTTATTAATAACCATAGCCTCAAACCACAGGTCACCTCCTCACAAGGCCAAATGGCTCAGGGGCAGGAGGAGGCATTTAAACTACTTCTAACTGTGTTTTCAAAACTGGCTGGAGTTCAGGTTGACTGTGTTCATTTAGCCTCACCTTTTGGGCTACTTTATTTTGGGCTGCTGTTATGGAGATCTAACAGCAGAGGACTCACAATCTATTGTTTGAAACAGGGGGGAATGAATGGGGTGGGGGAAGACTCTATCTGTGATATTTTGCTTGGCTGTTATCTGTAGTTCTGTCTTTGCACAGCCCTTGCTTATAGTCTCAAAGTGGTGCAAAGCCTACACTGGTACTGAGAGTTAACAGGAGCCTGAGTGCTCAGTCAACCCACCAGCTGGCACTTGGGCGCTAAGCAGGTCGATTAGCAGGTCCACCTGGAAAGGAGTCGGGTTTCCTGAGAGAGTTCAGTGAGGGGAGACCCAGGAGAGGGGAAGTTTGTGTGTGTGTGCTGTGGCTGGGATGGCAGAAATCAAGAGACTTGGGGAAAAGCCTGAGAAAGCAGAATGAGCTCCTATAGGGCATGACTCTTGGGAGGCACTCCTGGAGTGTTGGTGCTCAGGTGAGGAGCTGCATATGGGGGAGGACTAGTGTTCAAGTCTGGGAGGGATGGAAGTGGATTGTGGTTATGCTGTTGGTTTGGGGTTTGTTGGAGAACTCCAGGGAGGAATCCTGTGACCCACAGCCCTGAAGGAAAGGTGAAACCTGAGGCCTCAGGGAGCCTGAGATAAACCCTGGTACTCTGTGAGCCCAGGGAGGGGTTGTGTGAAAGACCTGAAGACCGGCTGAGGTAGGAAGAGGATGCAGGGGGCCTGAATAGCCAGATCTTGCCTGTTTATTACAGGGGTTCTGGGCTGGAACTCAGAGAAGAGAGAGGGCCTGGGTTCCCCTACTAGCCACTGGACTGGAAAAGGTGATGTGAAGACTCTGGAGAGCCTGAGACCTGGTTGGAGGACTGAGTCATGAGAGGAAGCAGACCACTGCAGGGCTGGAGTGACCGCCAGCAGGGGGTGCTAGATGAAGAGAGCCTGCTATGTTATGCCCAGCTATGAGGGGCTGAAGCAGCGGTGAGTCCACTTCTCTACAGGTTGTCTCTTTGTATGTGTTTGGAAGGTGTCTATCCTATGCATTGTATTGTGGGTGTTACTGCAATTCAAATAATCAATTCTCTCTTTTGAAAGAGGCCTCGAGTGACAAATGGAAAACACATTTTTTGTTTATGAAAATAGCTTTTTTCACTAGGCCAAATTAAGCTCTGGAGTAACTGCACTGGCTTCAAACTAGCATTACAGCTTGTGTTTAGGAATTAGTCACACTTTGTCTATGATTACTGATTTGCCTTCACAAGCAATAGGAAGAAGGCCCTTTCTTAGAAAGGGAGAACACACTGTGTGCAGGTTAAGAAGATGAAGTGTGTTATTTAGATCTAATTTGGGAAAGTGGAGCCATTAAACTTAACGTTAACCTTAGATTATAGTTAAGTCAAGTCTTAAAATTCAAATGAAGTCTGACTCCTGGGTGCTGTGCCAAACAAAAACTTGCTGGCTACTTTGTGCTTTTCCTAAAAACGGTTTCTTTTCAACATGCATAGGAATACTGCATAAATGGTACGTGTTGCATTTTTGTACCCTTAAAATCTATAAGCTAGTGTCCAGTTTTGTAACTTGGGCTACCAAATGCTAATTTTATCGCAGGAAACAGAACAAATTCTGTATAATGTGCATGTAATCTTGATCCTGATTGATACCTTATTTGGGTAAACCCAAACAAAAAGAGAACAAACACATTGTAGAGGTTAGTCACCTTGCTTAAAGCACTACTTGAAAGTGTTCCAATACTTCAGTGAAGAGAGTGGTATAAGAACCTGTGTAGACTAGAATGGATCTTTCCACTGATTGCAAAGACTGGCCCTATGTGTCATTTACTCAGAAATAAATTGCTTTATATTAATACAGTGCTGATATCAAACGAGGCTCAAAGTACTAAAAATCTATGGAAAAAATGCAATCCTCTACTGAATTATTGTTTAAAATACATTTTATAGTTCAGAAGTGAAGTTGGGACAAACAGCCCTCTGCATAATTACAATCAGCAATAACTGTTGAGACCTTAGGGGGGAAAAAAGACTCTTTTGATGCTAATGCTTTTTGAAAACATGGCACTAATCCAGCATCAATAAAACGGTGCCTGGTAAGTAGAACTAGTACAATGTCACCATACATCTGAAATATCGTATTTTCTTTGGTAGTTGCTCTAAAGCCAAGAGACCTTAATTAAGATCTGCTTTTGTTTTGTTTTTTTGTTTTTTTTAAAGTTGAAATGTCCAGCGAGGGACTAACTCTAATTGTCTACAGTAATTGTTTTTAATTAGCATTTATATTTTTTCAATGAAGCAATTTGAATATGTATACAGATGGACCGGCGAAGTATCGGCACAGTGTGCTTGACTTCGGATAAGTTGTACTTGTGAGAAGAAGAGACCAATGTGTTATTAACCCCTCTGTTATTCCGGGTTAAACCTACCCCATCTTACTATTGCATCCTTGGTATGCTGCTGAGGTTTGTCTCTCATTTGGGCAATTATAGAGAGTTGGGCAGGTCTAGAATATCCATGCCCTGCCCTCCCCCCTTGAAAACAATCAAACAGGAAGTTGGCTTGAGTAGTTTACTATGTGTTTGTGATAAAACATTTATGTACCACTTGACAAAAACAGGCCCCCAGATTCCGATGCCACAGTCAGATCCAGGCAGGCTTGGGGGTCTGTTCACATGGCACTGTAGAATGAAGGCCCTAGGTAAGGCCCTATCTATTTTACAGATGTAAAAATCACATCATGGGCAGTGAAATAAGCCCTTCCCTGGAAATCTGATCTCCCCTTGCTGCTAGGAGCACTCCAGCCAGGGGGCTCCTAGCTCCCACTGGGCTGAGAAGGGACACAACTTGTCCATCTCCTGCACAGCTGCTCTGGGGGGGGGGGAGCTCAGACTAGGGGCGGCTCCATGTATTTTGCTGCCCCAAGCACAGCAGGCAGGCTGCCTTCGGCGGCATGCCTGCAGGAGGTCTGCTGGTCCTGCGGCTTCGGCGTACCCGCCTCCAAATTACCACCAAAGCCGCGGGACCAGCGGACCTCCTGCAGGCATGCCACCGAAGGCAGCCTGACTGCCGCCCTGGCAGCGACCCAGCAGGGTGCCCCCCTGTGGCTTGCTGCCCCAGGCACGTGCTTGGGGCGCTGGTGCCTGGAGCCGCCCCTGGCTCAGACCCACCTCCGGGAACCTCCTGTGGCTGCAGGAAGCTCCACGGTTGCTGCCTTCAGTGTCTATCAACAGCCCCCCCCCCACACTCCTCTGTTGGGTTGAGACCCCCACCGTTACAACACCATGACATTTCAGATTTAAACATCTGAAAACATGGATTTGCAAAATTGGTAAATTTCTACGGCCGTAAAATTGACCATAATGGACTGTGAATTTGGTAAGGCCCTAGCCATAGGGCTTTGCAGCAGAGTAGAGGCACCCTCTCATTTATACCAAGGGGCAATCCAGTTCAAAGGCCTCTGCAAATGTTTGGCCAAACTGCCTGTCACCTGGCCAGATAGTACAGTGACAGGTGGTCATATAGGTACCCCATTACATAGAAACTATGATTTACTGACAATGCAGATAGGCTTGAGTAGCTTGGCTTAGTCTGATCCCAATATCCCCTTAACTCAGAAATAACCATTCATAAGATTTTTGTCTCATACGCTCACCTTTCCTAGCTGTGAGTTTTCAAACACAACTCACCATCACCGCCTGTCCGATTGCCTGTGAGAAAGTACTTCCTGAATAGACTTCAAAACTATCCATGAGTGAAGAGTGGATTTTAAATGGTTTGCAAATAACAACCCACCTGTAGCTACTAACCCAAGTATAATAACTACAGACTCTCTTGAAGTGGTACCCAGTTTATTCTGCTCAAACCATTAGCAAATTGTACCCCAATGCCGCCAAGCAATCGATGTGTTTGGATCCCAGGCATTTGTCTGTAAATGAATAATTTGTCTCTTTGAAATACTTTTGTCTAGACTTAAGATCTCACTACTCAACTGGAATGGCTTGTTCAACACTAGCATGTGGTCTAATTTCCTCTTTGCAATTATTCATAGGTCCCTGCACATGCTCTGTATTAAGAAACTGGGCCCACTTCTCAGTTACAGAAGTGGGGGGAGAGGGCAAAGGTAGCTTCAAGCCATCTTTGTGTTCCTTCTAGTGTGATGCAGACAGGGGCCTGCTCAGCTCTGTGTAAACTAGCAGAGCCCACTACCCCTATCCTTTGGGCAAAGAATGAGCATGTGTGGAGCTCTGAAATCCCAACACTTCTGAGCACGTTCAGGTCCCAACCATAAGACAGTGTAGAAAAATGTAGGAGATTTCTTCAAAGGCACAAACCTAAGTCAGGTGCCCTGACTAAGTACTTAGCTGCCCTATGAAAATCTCCCCCTTAAACACAAGTATTTTATGATTTTGTAGCAAATAAACCTATTTAATGCTCTTCTCTCAATTCTGAGAAAATTCTTCTTGTCCCTTTTCTTAGTATATCCCATGTGCAAACAAGCCCGTTACATTGATCTGAGAGGTAGTGGGGTTGAAAATATGACTGAGGTTAGCAGTCTAGACTCGGCTTACCTGGGGGATTGTAACTGACATGTATTAACCTTTTGATTAACCAAATTCCACATTGTGCTTCAAAGAGCACAGCTTGGTTAAGCACCAGTGTGATGCTTTATAAAGTGCCAGATCTATAATTTTTTCAATTATTAGAACCCCAATGCCCATTACTCAGCCCCTGCAGAATTCTAGTAAACAGGAATACTAATGTTTGTTAGAACAAAGTTATTTTTAGTTTGTCTTTGAATAATCTGGCTCCCTGCATCAGTTCCAGGGGAGACATTTAATGATAATGGATGGACGGATTCAGTGTCTGTCTCTCTCATTAGATGCTCAAAGACTCCACAGGGGGCCGTGTGATGTGAGTACAGTTCTGTTGGCATTGTGTCTGCTCAGCAGTAACGCTCAGGATTCTTATTATACAAACTCCTGACAAAAGAAAGGGAGGCACCTGAACTATTCTTCCTATATAACACATCCCCACAGACCTGTTCTCCCTTTGGAAACAATATGCAAACAAAAGGGACACTGCAATGATAAGAGGGGTGATCCTTAGTAAGTGAAATCCAAGCTTATTAGGGAAGCAGGGCTTTAAAAGAGATCCTGACATCTGTTCCTCAAAGGCCAGCATGCAACATATCCCACTACTGGTTTGGCATGGACCAGGGAGAGAAACCCAGCACACTCCACTGTCCTGGGAGTTTGTTCTAAACGGCATGGTGTTTAGGGTTGGCATAGAACCAATCCTGCGATCAGCAGTGACAGCTTCTCTGCAACTGTGCCCACTACTGCTTATAGGATGCAACTGAGGATTGGGTGCCCAGTGCCTGATGCACTCATTCATTTAACTAAGAGACCCCAGAGCAGGGGGTAGAGAGCTCTTAGTTACATGTATTACCTAATGCAGTTTGGATTCCAGCTGCGTTAACCAGGTTCAAATTGGGTTACAGAAGATGAGCTTTACTCACAAGGATATATTGTTCAAGTGACAAAGGGAAGTGACCAGCTGCATGGGAGATGTTAGGAAATTAGAGGTATCTATCTTTTTGCCAGTGGCACAACAGGTGTTGATGTTTGTATTCCAAGTGCTTGTACTACAGATACAGCTGTCTATACTTGCATGAGACCACCAAGAGCTGTGAGTTTCATGGATTTCTTTTAATATATTTTTTAAAAAAAAAAGTAAATGCATATTACACTGGGGGTGGAAAAAAATAAATGTAAAGAACATTAAGATGGCAAAGTCAAGCACTCAAAAGTTAGGAAATGTCTAATTTGCCTAGATAGCGAAGGGATGTTGAGACTCTGGTTCCATTTCAGAATGTGGAATGGAGTCTACTTCAGTGCTGGTAAACCTTCAGAGGCTCTCGCTGCAAACTAGAGAGCCCCAACCTACTGGTGGGGAAATGAAGCCACAGCAGAGTAGTTTCTTTGACCAAGGCGCCACTGCCATATTTAGCTGACCTTTCCCAAAAAATTCAGCAAGAGGCAGATACCTGGCATGGGAGAACTTCCACCCAGATGGTTAAAGTTTGGCAAAATTATAAATGACTGAAAACAGGGTCTTATAATGGAAAGTCTGAGGCAACCTTAGCCATACGCAGAACTACCTCTGCCACCTATACTATAAATAGAGACACGGCTAGAATATAGGATTGGCTTAAACCAGGATGAATGGACGAAGAGAGAGGTCGGCTTCTGTGAGAACTCTTTTTTTTTTTTTTTTTTTTAAAGAACAAAAAGCATTGTTAAGCACATCCTCTGAAATAACTTGCTCTTTGAGATCTGCTGTGTAAGCCAATCACGCGGGTAGATGTATCCACATTCCATAGGAGAATTGGAGACCATGACGAGGAGCTTCTTTCCTAAAGTCACATGGCAACTCAGTGAGAGGTCTCCATCTCCCACAACACTGTTCTACAAACTAGACTGTGCTGCCATGTATGGATCAGAGAAAGATGCGATTCAGAAGTCTCCTAGCCCACTGCCAATTGTATCTGAACCCTCTGTTCCTCCAGTTGTGTGTGTGTGTGAGAGAGAAACTTTAAGATGATCTGCAGCGTTGAGTGACAGCTCTGATAGGAGGACCACGATCAGGTGTCATGAAGATAAGAAATGGCCCAAGAGCTGGAAAGAATTGGGTTGAATAAAGTCTGATGGAAAAGGAGGAAACTTTTTTTCCACCAGAGATTGTTGTGGCAATGAACTCCATGACTGCTGTATGATCTCAGGGCAGAACCCTGGGCATTGAATGTAATGTATAAGTTGATTAAAAAATAATTAATTAGCTCTCAATACACTGAAAACATGAATATGAAAAGTAAAATTAGGTAATGAGCACTGAACATTGTATAACTAGTCTATACCAATGCATTAACTGACAGTTCTCCAAGCACTAAACGAAGGCTTGTAATAATTGATCCAGGCAGGATTATTTTTGACTCTGCTTGATTACAAGAGATGCACTTTAGACATTTAGTACATCCAGCTTCCCTCCAACAATTCAATTTATTTTTCCATTTGGCAACGTGGCATACTGATGCTATTTTGAGCTCAGTGTATGTAGTTTACAATATATAACATGCATTAAGACTTAGTGTGGAATGATCATGCCCATGGGGTAAAGAGGGAATATGTGGTGATATCTCCCCAGTGCCACCCACTTCAGGTAACAAAATGAGACTGGTTATTCTCCCTCTCCTTTCTTATTTAAGGCACAAGTGCTACAGTAGCACAGCTGGAGTGTAGATTTCAGCGTAGCAGCCGTGTTAGTCTGTATCTGCAAAAAGAACAGGAGTCCTTGTGGCACCTTAGAGACTAACAAATTTATTTGAGCATAAGCTTTCGTGGACTACAGCCCACTTCATCGGATGCATAGAATGGAATATATATTGAGGATATATATGTATATATATATATATATATACTTACTTAATTGGCCTCTCATAGTTGGTAAGACAACTCCCACCTTTTCACACTCTGTATGTATATACACACACATACAGAGTGTGAAAAGGTGGGAGTTGTCTTTCCAACTATGAGAGGCCAATTAAGTAAGAGGAAAAAACCTTTTGAAGTGATAATCAAGATAGCCCAGTACAGACAGTTTGATAAGAAGTGTGAGAATACTTACAAGGGGAGATAGATTCAATGTTTGTAATGGCTCAGCCATTCCCAGTCTCTATTTAAGCCTAAATTGATTGTATCTAATTTGCATATCAATTCAAGCTCAGCAGTTTCTCGTTGGAGTCTGTTTTTATAATAATAATAATGGAGATATCCCATCTCCTAGAACTGGAAGGGACCTTGAAAGGTCATCGAGTCCAGCCCCCTGCCTTCATTAGCAGAACCAAGTACTGATTTTGCCCCAGATCCCTAAGTGGCCCCCTCAAGGATTGAACTCACAACCCTGGGTTTAGCAGGCCAATGCTCAAACCACTGAGCTATCCCTCCCCCAGCTTTTTTGTTGCAAAATTGCCACCCCCAGGTCTGTCCACGGATAGTTCCCTCTAAGGTGTGTGCCAACAGAATGAAGGACCACCCACCTAATTAGTGGAGCCATGCAGGCATGGCTCCACTAATTAGGTGCCTGGACCCATGAGAAGATGCACATGTAAGGTGAGGTGGTGGCCTTGGGGAGGAGTAGCAGATAGATGGGAGGGGGCAGTGGGGTGAAGAGGGGGTGGGGGGAAATTTGGGATGTGCAGGGCTACGGCGGCCAGAGAAAGAGGTGACTTTCCCCATCTCCAGGGCTGTGGCTGCCAGGGAGAGATGGTCCTCTTTCCCAGCCTCAGCTCTGTGGAGGGGGAGAGACATTCCCCACCCCCCTCCTAGCCCCAGCTTGGGGACTGCTGCGGCAGGGGAGAGGGCACATCCATCGTATTAGAAAGGTAAGATTACTGATATTAAAATGAGTTGTGTGTTTTTATTTGTAGAACAAAACAAGTTAAGGTGGGGGTTTTTTTTGTTGTTGTTTTCTTATATATATATAGCACTTTTATCCAAAGCGCTTTACAGTAGTTAGCTAAAGGTACAAACAACATTTGGAAAGATCATTAAGTGGTCCCCCAAGACCCTCAACAATTTTCAAGTGGTCCACAGAAAAGTTTGAGAACCACTGACCTATTCAACTTAAGCTCACAACCGCCATTCCTAGAGACACAAAGTGGGGGAAGTAATATTTATTGGGCCAACTTCTCTTGGTGAGAAGCTTTTGAGTCACCCAGAGCTCTTCTTAAGGTCAAAATCTTCTTAAACTCTCACCAACAGAAGTTGGTCCCATAAACACTATTACCTCTCCCACCTTGTCTTTCTAATGTCCTGGGACCGACATGACTGCAGCAATGTTGCATACAACAGCCATATCGAGCAGCACATTAAAGGATCTCCTGGCAGACACGGCTCCAGTGTATCTGTCTGACAAAGAGGCTCTGTTGGTAGTCCATATCTGGTACAAGAGCCTGACCTGAAATCTACTGTGTATCTGGTGTACATGGCACTTAATACAGTGACCGAATGGACTTTCCATAGTTGTAGTAAATCCACCCCCTTGAGAGTTGGTAGCTAATCAATTGATTATTTCTTCTATCAAGCAGCTGTATGTACAGTGGGGTTTGGCTCGATCTATATTGTGCAGGATTTGAAATTTTTCACAGCCCTGAGCTATGTAGCTAGGTTGACCTAAGTTTTGGGATAGACCCGTCCTGAGGAATGAAATAGTTAACAATGCTGACATTTCAAATTACCCCATGCCCAATGAGGGTGTCTATGCTGCACGCTAAACCAAGGTCTATGGGACGAAGGCTTGTGGACGCAGTGTTTCCAAGCCCTCACTTGAGCATCCACACCACAATGTAAACCTGGGTCTCACGGCCATGCTAACAAATCCATGCTGCACTACACAGACCTGTGTCCCCGCTGCAAAATGACAGGTCTGGGACCTGAGTCACAGGGAGACTTGGGCTCTGACCCATCCCCTAGCAGGGTCCCAGGGCCCACATTCTGAGCATTTGCTGATGTGAGTCAGCCTGACTTGTGTGTGGGCAGAAGGGAGGTTTGGGCTCAAACCTGAGTCCGAGCCCAGGCTTATGCAGTGTACTCCCTCAGTGAAATGAATGGGGCCATTTACCTCTGAGGATATGACTTCACTACCAGTTGGATCAATGGGCAGCAATCGATCCAGCGGGGATCAATTTATCACGTCTAGTCTAGACACAATAAATCAATCCCCGGTGGATCAATCGCCGCCGGCCGGTAGTGAAGACCTACTCTGAGATGTCCCTGCATCTGTTTATACTCGGGTCACACGTTTGAGGTTTTTCTTCACAACCATGAGAGCTAGACACTTGTTATCTTATTCTCCATTAAAAAGCTCTTTATAGAAGTGGTGGTATGTGGTACTGGCTATTTCCAAGGCCTGATCTTATTCCTCAATGGGACTTTCTGCAAAATAAAGTACTATCTCATTCTGAAGAAGGATAGTAGAATCTGCAGATTGCACGTATCCAATAGCTGGCATTGTAAAGAGCCTGGGGCATCGTAAATTTCTATTTAAATTAGCTGTATGCATCAGCTGTCATTTCCAGACAGATACAAAGGATATTCAAATTACTATTGAAGCATAACAATGGCATGTTTATGAAAATGGGGCTATTCCCTTTAAAAACATTTAATTTTGTTAAACAGGAGCATTATAATAATAACTTCATTTCCTAGCTGATTTTTGTAGTTCGGTCAAGCCTACTGCCTGGCTTATAAACAATCCCTCTTTTTTTTTTTTTTTTTTTTTTTTTTTAATATTTCCTTTTTTAGCTAAAAGTCGTCTGTTCTTGATGGGTTGCATGTTCAACCATGACAACTACTGGGAGTAGTAATCGGCATTTAAATCTGATACCCCGCGCTAAAATAAGGGAAAGGTTAATGGGAATGTGCCTTTTTAACAAGTTACATAAAGTTATTTAAAATAAATCTATGGCAAATCACAGCTTCCTTTTAGTTCACTTTCTTTAATTTAAAAAAAATCAGGCAGCCTGGGGGTGAATTAATCTTAGAAATAGTAATACTCAGCAATAACATACCACTTATTTTCAAAGCACTGTGCGGTCATTTATGACATTGATTATGGGTTTACACTGGTGGTGTAGCCATGTTGATCCCAGAATATTAGAGACAAGGTGGGTGAGAGAATATCTTTTATTGGACCAAATTCTATTGGTGCTTGAAAGCTTATCTCTTTCACCAACAGACGTTGGAACAGTAAAAGAAATGACCTCACCCACCTTGTCTCATTTATTACGGATAACTTTTTGACAGTTATACTCTGAAAAGTGACTAAACTTTTAGTCAGGAGTGTTCATCTTTATTGATTCTCTGACACTAAAGCAGATTTGGGCTGTATCTATGCTACACAGCCTCTGTTGGTATAGGTATACTGACAGAAGGAGCTTTTCTCCCAGTGAAGAAACACCACCACCTGAATTATGTTGTTTATGCCGACAAAAGCACTTCTGTCAGCATGGCTGCCTTGACTCCCGGGCTGACTCCTGACTGACATAGCAAAGCCAATATAAGCTTTAAGTGTAGATAAGCCTTAAGCAGCTTGTGTAAAGGATGAATTTCTAAACAGCCAGCCTCAGAAGCTTAGCCTAGTGTCTTGGAGCTGAGGTGATGAGCTAATAAAAAAAAAAAATCTCCTACCTAGTCACCAGCCACACCTATAACTAGGTTGCAATCTAAACTGTATCTCTCAAGATACAGTTTGTGCTGTTGGAGCCTGGCTAACAATTCCATTGGTAATGGATGGGCAGGATTAGGATTCAGCTGGATCTCCCCCTCACCTGTAGCTGGATCAGTCTCAGCAGGAGAGAAAAGCAGTAACGCCTGTCTGTCCCTGGACCTGCATAGGAGGGAACAAAACTTACCCCAAGCCGTATCCCATGCCACATATGTTAGAGCAGCACAGTGAAATAAGAGGTGCTGGGAACTAATGCAGGTAAAGCTGTTTGGTAAACGAGCGCAACTTGACATAGTTGGAACCACCTGCTGGGCACTTGGGCTAAGGCCTTGCCTGCACAGGGAAGCTATTGAGAAACAAGGTGGATATGAGTTTTTTTTTAAATGTGTAGCAGCTATCCTGCACTAACTCCCCATGTGGGCATTTCTTTTCACACTGTGGTTTACTGCAATCCACTTCCAAAGTGGATTAAGCCAAACTGGACGAAGGCACTCAGTGTAGAATGAGTGTCCATGTGGGGAGTTAGTGTGCGATAGCTAATCTGGACTATCAAGCCCTTAGTGTTTCCAAAGCACCAAATGACTTTGGGTGCCCAGCTTGAGATACTTTATCAAAGGGGCCTGGTTCTAGACACTCTTTGGTCCAGTGGTTAGGACACAAGTCTTTGGCTTTGGAGATGGGCGTTCCATTCACCATCTGCAAAAGGGAGATGATTGCGCTCCTGTACCTCACAGCGGGGTTACACTAAAGCTTGAGGCACTCAGATGCTATGATAGGGTGAGAAATATAAGTACTTAAGATGGATGGATGGACCTAGAATTTGTGGCAAAGTACACTGTATCTGAACTCTCAAGCACCCAGTTTCTTCCTCTTTAAATTGCATTATTTTTGTTGGCTTCAGAACATTAGGACCATGTCAACAAAGCAGATGGATACTGGCTTTAGCAAAACTGTGATCAAAAGTGCTTGCTTACTCTCTGTGCTAGGTTTCTGTGCCATCTAGTGGTGCCTCTAGACATCGTTGACCTGAAAGCTGTTTGATGCGCCTGCTGCTTCTGATCTCGTTTGCCTCCATTTTACACTGCTGTTCCTCCATTGCTTTCAGTGGAACTAATCCTGATTTACACTGGTGGAAGAGCAGAATTAGGCCCAGAGTCTTACTGCATGAGTGAATTAGCAGAATAAGAGGCTATAATTCTGTGAGCGCTCGCTTGCTTTGTCAAGTGCGCTCTACAGCATAAGAGGCTTTGAGCCAAAATTAAAACAAGTGCTAGTCGATGTGAAAGAAAGGATTGAAATGTAAACTTCAACACAGGACTAACTGTGCACTAATTTAAAAAATAGGCAGTATGTGGTAATAAGAGGCAATAAATTTGCCATTACAGCCCACTGTCAAAGTTGGTTGCTTTGCTGTAATGGGACACATTGACCCAATAGCATATTCCCCTCCCCCTTAAGCTTTCAGCTTGTTTTGCTAGTAATGAGACTCTCTATCTGCAACTACAGCAGGAGACTATTTTTAACACTGTTAACAAGTGATTAGAAGACGGGGTGGAATATCGAACCAGGTTCCAGTCACCCATGAAAATTATCACATCATAACAGCAGGAGTTGGAACATAGTCATCTCACCCATGAAGGAGTCAGAAGTCTGCCTGCCTGTCTACAAATATAAACAAGCAAAAGAAAATTTCAGACTTCTTTGGTAATATAGTCTTTTAATTTGATCATTTGGCAAGAGTGTATTGTAGCTTCATATACAGCGATCACTGGGATTACATATGAAACAATTGTGAATAATTTAACAATTCTTCAACTTGATGCCTTCTAATAGGGCTGGCAGAGCAGATCGCTTTGCCACAGTGTGTAAGAACTTGTCTGGAATACTGTGTCATGAGTCTTTACAAGAATTTATAACAAGTCCATTTATAAATATGGAGAGCCTTCATCTGATCTTCACTGATCCTCATCATGTAGAGTTTGTAAATTGATAAACACAAATACTCAGCAAACTGGTATTTTAGATCACTACATTCTCTTCTTTCCCCAAAGACTGAGTGCAGGGATTTCCTTTCTGGGATAGTTTACAGGAGCCTGAAAACCTAATGATGTGGATTGCAGTGTAGTTGTATCTATGTTGGTCCCAGGATATTTGAAAGACCAGGTGGGTGAGGTAATATATCTCATTGGACCAACTTCTGTTGGCAAGAGAGAAGCTTTCGAGCCACACAAAGTTCTTCTTCAGCTCTGGGAAAGGTACTCTGTGTCATCGCTAAATGCAAGGAGAAACAGAGTGTTAAAATCATGAGGAGTTAACACATGTTGCAGTGCAAGAGACCATTCAAGGTGAAGTGGGCAGCTACCTCCCGGCAGTCATAAGACAAAGGCAGGTTACAAATTGTTCTAATGAGCCATTGATCCAGTGTCATTACTAAGTCCGTGATTTTTAGTATCTAGCAAAGTTATGAATTAAGTGCCTAGGATCATCTTTGGAAGATATCATACAGGTTCTTTGAGGACAAGGACAGAGGTCAGAGTAGGGTGACCAGACAGCAAATGTGAAAAATCGGGACAGGGGGTGGGGGGTAATAGGAGCCTATATAAGAAAAAGAACCCCAAATCGGGACTGCCCCTATAAAATCAGGACATCTGGTCATCCTAGGTCAGAGATGCAGTGATTTGTTTTGTGAAAAGTGTTTGCCCAGGGGTGATATGGTAATTTTGTCATCACTTTTCTGTGAGCGCTTCATGCGAGAGCATAATGAATCTCATTTCATCTACAGAGTTTTTGGGGCATTTGATGCACTGGATGAGGTACACCACATATGATAGACATGTGCAGGACCCAGGGATCTTGAAAGGTGTGTTGCAGGGTAGGAAGGTGTATTGATCATCATAGCAGTGGAGATATGTTGGCAGGTTTTGCATCTGTTATGGCAAGGTCTAGTGCAGTGGTCACCAAGTGGTCGATTCTGGAGGATCTCCCAGTCGATCGCGATCTCCGGCAGCACAGTGTGGTTGCTGCTAAGGCAGACTCCCTGCCTATCCCGGCCCCACGCCACTCCCGGAAGCAGCAAGCATGGCCCCGGGGGAGGGGAGGGGGACACAGGTGTTTCCCTTGGTGCGCTGCTCCTGCCTGCAAGTACCGCCCCCACAGCTCCCATTGGCCAGGAGAGCTGTGGGGTCGGTGCTTGCAGAGAGGGGCAGCGCACGGAGCCATGTGCTCCCTGCCCAGGGGTCGCAGGGGTGCGTTGCTCCCTTCCGGGAGTGGCGTAGGGCTGGGGTAGGCAGGGAGCCTGCCTTAGCCTCGCTGTGCCTGCCGCCAACTGGGAGCCACGGGAGGTAAGTGCTGCCCGGAGGGAGGCTGCACCCCAAGTTCCATCCCTGAGCCCCCTCCCGGAGCCTGCACCCCAAACCCCCTCATGCATCCCCTCCCAGAGCCAGCACTCTGTTCCCCCTCCTGCACCCCAAAACTCTGCTCCAGCCCTGACCTTTTCCCAGAGCCTGCACCCGTGCCCCAGTCCTGACCCCCTCCCAGAGCCAGCACCCTGTACCCCATCCTGCACCCCAACACTGTGCCCCAGCCTGGAGCTCCCACCTGCACCCAAACTCCCTCCTACATGTTGCATCCCTCACCCCCCTCCTGCACCCCAACCCCCTGACCCAGGCTCAGCCCAGAGCCCCCTCCCACACTGCAAACCCCTCGGCCCCAGCCCAGAGCCCGCACCCACTCCTGAACCCCAACCCCCAGCCTAGTGAAAATGAGTGAGGGTGGGGGAGATGGGGGATTGGGTGGGTGGGGCTTTGGGGAAGGGGTGGGGCTTTGGGGAAGGGCGGGGTAGATCTTGGGTTGCTGTTAGATTCAAAAAGTCATCTTGGGCTAAAAAGGTTGGAGACCGCTGGTCTAGTGCCTCTTTGAATTGGTAGGGAGCTTGCTTCTGATGGTGCTTGGAGAGGTTGTGGGTTGTCTGAAGGCCAAAAGTGGAGGTTCATGAAATAAATCTTTCAGGATATGATCTCCATTGAGTATGGATTGTAATTATAAAGGGCAAGTCTTGACTACAAAATTAAGTTGACTTAAGTTATGTCAGCATATAGTCACAGCATCGGTTTTACATGACCACACTATGCTCCTTCTCTTGGCAGTGCACATCCTCCCGCTCTCCCAGGAGAACTTTCACTGATTTAACTGTCAGTGTGGGGGACGGACTGACAGCCAGAGCCCCGCCAGCGCCCGGGGCTGACAGTCTGATATAAGTAACAGTGTCCATACTGACACTGCGTTGACCTAACTACATCAACCTGAGCACTATGCCTCTTGTGGAGGTGGAGTTAACTCTGTGTAATGGGCCGGGGCGGCTCCAGGCACCAGCGCACCAAGTGCGTGCCTGGGGCGGCAAGCTGTGGGGGGGCCCTGCCAGTCACTGTTGGGGCGGCAGTCAGTGAGCCTTCGGCAGTGTGCCTCCGGGAGGTTGGCTGGTCCCGCAGCTTCGGCAGCAATTTGGCAGTGGGTATGCCAAAGCCGCAGGACCAGCGGACCTCCCACAGGCATGCCGCCGAATCCGCGTTACCAGCGGACCTCCTGCAGGCGTGCTGCTGAAAGCTGCCTGACTGCCGTGCTTGGGGTGGGGTGGCAAAATACATAGAGCCACCCCTAGTAATGGACAACTTACATTAGCAGGAGCAACATTGTAGTATAGATGCTTACAAACTCTGTAATGTAGACCACACTTTAATGAGACCTCATGTGGAGTGGTATGTGACAATCACCTCTCCCATCTTGTCTTTCTAACAATATGGCATGTCTTCCATCATGCTTTGCTGACTAGATCAGTGTTTTTGTGCATATTCTGACTTGGAAAAGTCACTTCCTTAGTAAATGGGAGGTTGCTACTGAGATTGTGCTGATCAAGATGTTACCTGTGACTTTAATGCCTAAGAGTATTTCCATTTCTGACCCCTCTTCCCCTTCTCACTCCCACCGAACAGTTTCTGCAGAGGAAATAGAGAGGTTTCACTAGTATTTAAGAAAATCAGAAGTCATTGGTTGATGTCCATTATTAGATAGGAGTGGACATGTCTCAGTACTCTTCTCATCACCATGGTGATTAATCATTTGGAGCTGAAACTGAACAGAAATGTGGGAAGCACCAGATGGTAATTACAGAATGCAGTATAATATTTTGCCAGGTCTTTTGTAGGAAGAGGATATGTAGTGCATGGGAATGAAGACATCCTCTCCAGAGAGAACAGTACATCAGTATAATCAGAAATACAATTGTGGATGAAAAGTCAAAAGGAGCAGCAAAAAATGCACTCTACCCTCAACCACCAACATTGTTGAAATGCAGAGGCATTGTAGCTGTGTGGGTCCCAGGATAGTAGAGAGGCAAAGTGGGTGAGGTAATATCCTTTATTGGACCAACTTCTGTTAGTTTGTCATAAGACTACAGGAGTGTTTAATAGGCCACTGCACTTTGAATGGTTCCCATAGTCTGTGCGAAGTACTTACGCTAATGCTTATACTTATGCTGTTTAACCTTACATTTAGCTGAGTACCTTTTCCAGATCTGTGGAAGAGTTCTGTGTAACTCAAAAGCTTCTCTTTCACCAACAGAAGCTGGTCCAATAAACAATATTGTCTCACCCATCTTCTCTCTCTAACATTGTTTAGAGGAAGAGTAAAACTAGGCATGCTACCTCCAGCTAACATGAGGCAAATCTGGAGAAGTATTGACCACTCCCTGATGGCCCAGGGAAGAAATTCCTTCTCCTAGAACAGTGGTCACTAACTGGTAGATCGTAATCACTGAGACTGAGAGAGACTGTCAGAGGCTCCACGATTGACAAGTCGATCGTGATAAGGTTGCCAACCCTCCTACAGCCAAACGGGGAGATTGGCCGCTAATAGTCCCGCAGAGCAGTGGGGCTAAGGCAGGCTCCCTGCCTGTCCTGGCCCCGTGCCGCTCCTGGAAGCAGCCAGCATGTCCAACAGTGGCTCCTGGGAGTGGGGTGGGGCAGGCGGCTCTGCCGCATGCTCCCCTCACCTGCAGGTACCACCCCTGAAGCTCCCATTGGCTGAGGTTCCCCGTTCCCAGCCAATGGGAGTTTCAGGGATGGTGCCTGCAGGTGAGAGCAGCACGTGGCGCCATCTGCCACTCCCCTCCCCCCCCACCACCCCAGGAGCTGCTGCTGAACATGCCGGCTGCTTCTGGGAGCGGCGTGGAGCCAGGGCACGCAGGGAGCTTGTCTTAGCCCCACTGCGCTGCTGCCGCCTGGGAGCTGCCTGAGGTAAGCAGTGCCCAGCTGCAGCCCACACCCTGAACCTCTCCTGCACCCCAACCCCCTCCCAGAGCCTATACCCTGCACCCCAACCTGCTGCCTGAGCCGCCTCCTGGAGCCAGCACCCTATACTCTATCCTGCCCCCTAACCCCCTGCCCCCCGTCCTGCACCCCACCCTCCTGCCCCGGGCTCAGCCTGGAGCCCCTTACAGACTCCACACCTCCTTGCGCACCCCAATCCCAGCCCAGCCCAGGCAAAGCAAGTGATGGAGGGAGGGGGGATGGAATGAGTGGGGTGGGGCCTCGGAGATGGGGCAGGGCAAGGGTGTTTGTGTGGTTAATGTTGTTTCTACATTTTCTTTGAAGTAGATCCTGGGTTGTACTTTAACTTCAAAAAGTGATCTTGTGCTTTAAAAGGTTGGAGACTACAATCCTTACCCATTACTGATATAAATACAAGTGCTCAGAGTTCTTGTACATACAAGTAAAGATAAAATCCCAGTATCCTGGAAATTTGCTTTCTGCTTAAATCCCTCTGTGTTTTCACATAGCTATGGTACGCTGTGCACTGCTTTGTATGTGCTTAAAATATCCTCTTACTGAGTGGAATGTTGATGGGTATATGGGGGGGGGGGGTGTCTAGAGAGAGAGAGAGAGAGAGAGAGAGAGAGGTGCATGCCTCATGTCATCCCAGTAAAAGATACACACCTTGAAAATGTTTTGGTGACAAATAAAAAGCTGGACAGTGGCAATACAACAACCTTTTATAGTTTTACAATTATTTTCAATCTTGACATTCACAGTTTTATAATATCATCTTTATATCTTCAGTTTTTTAAAGGAAAATCATTTTAACTATTGCAATTTCAAAGTTGTAACTTCATCTGAGTTGCTATCAGCTTTGATGCAGGAATTACTGGCTAGAATTCTATGGCCTGTGTTAGACAGGAAGTCAGTAGATTTCATTCATATGTTTTAAGGCTATGATAAAGACTCATTGCAATGTGAGCTGGAGTGGCCAGAGTAGTAATATCAAAGAAGAAACTTATTGGAAAGCTATACCTAATGCTGGATCAGAAGAAGAAAAACAGTTCTGGCTAAATATGAAATGTTAGTTTTCAGTGTTTTGTCTTTGCACAGCAGTGGCACTGATATAACAAATCAGTCAAACTGGTGCAACTTTTGTGTATAAATTCTTATGAGTTTAAAACCAGTCACTGGTCTTTGGCTCAGTGCAAACTTACCAGTGCAAGCTAATCAGCTATAAACCAGGATTAAACAGTGATGAACAACTTTTTGTGTGTTACACTCTTAACTAAATCAATATATAATAAAACCCTTAGTTCCATAGGTATGACTGTGGGTAGACCAGGCCTTAAAGACCATGGCCCAGATTGTCATCTAGTGTAAATGGAGCTAGGCATATTTATACAAGCTGAGGATCTGGCCTATCAGTTGCAAACTCTAGATTTTCAAGTGTAAAATTTGCTTATTGGTTCTGTAGAGATGGCACATGAAAGGAAGTATCCCTCTGTGCATTAAATGGGCTATCTTTCAAGGTAGAGAGTAAATATGGGGGAAATGCCCTATTCCTGCTATTGAGTAGTTGCTGACGAGTTCCATTGAAGCAAATGAGGATTACTGATGAGAAGAACTACTCACCAAGGGGAGTGCGCGAGGGGCCCTGTGTATTGGGTCACGTATTTTTGTCCACATAACTTTTGAATATTTTCAGTCCTCTGTCCTCTGAGCTTATTCAGCTCAAGATACCTTATGAATGGGAGAAATTAGTGGCATGACTATAATTAGGAAAATGTACACATTAAAAGATACTGTGGATCTTTACTTCCTGAATACTTTCGGAGGCCAGTAGAAAGCACTACCAGTTGTCCTACATTAGTGAGTTGGCTTCTTTCAAATGCCATGAAGGGTAGAGCTCCTGTACAGTATTTCTGCCATGAGATACTGCAGTAGTTACACATGTGAACTTGAACACTGTTCCAGTGAGATTTTTCCATGCAGTAAGCGCAGCAGACAGGTATGCTAGAGATGATCAGTGTGAAAGTTAAGAGATGAGTGTGTAATATCAACAGGCAGTAGGTCTTCTGGGCAGGCAGCACAGGGGAGTGGGCGGGGGGAGGGAGGGAGAATTCATGAATAGGACATGCTTGTGAAAAGAAGATCCCTCCAAGGTCAGAGGATTACCATGTACTGCAACCTGTCCAGCAATAATTACTCAGAAGTCATATTATTTAAGTTGCTTTAAAATTAAATTACGTAAAGCGCTGGAGGATACAAGTCACTATCAACAGGAAGACTGGGCCAATGACTTAATAGGCCATCCCCAGCTCTAACGTCTATCGCTGTGGAACACTTTCATCTTGCCCAATAAAGATCCAAAATTCCTACCAGATCCACTAATGCTACTTCACTGAAGCCCAAAGGAGCTGCATAGATATACCAAGGATGGAATTGGTCACTAAGGGACAAGTATAGCCTCAGAAATGACCCATCCTTGCTGATGTGGGGGGGGGGGGGGCAGTGAGGGCAGCTGGCTTCAGCAGTGTTACTGAGCATGCTCAGCACAAACTAACCAGTAAATCTTCGGGGGGGTATGTGACCCTGCATAGCCCACTGACCCTGCATTGCCTCCGTATAGCCTTGAGTCTCCAATGGATTAATTGAAAGTATGAATCCAAGTATTGGATCCCTAATGTTTCCAAATCTCTAAAGAGGGGGGGGGGGCAGAAATGAACTTAGCTATGTTGGCTTGTTTCTCATTTTCAGTCCCCTTGTAAACAGACTCACTTGAGTTATTTTAAACAAGTTCAAATCCAGCTGCCAAGTCAGGGAACTTGCAAGTGTGAGGACATGAAAGCTTGTGGCATTGAATGCATCCCTCTATAATGGTAATGGGCGGTAATTCTTTCCAAAGGATGGTAAACAAAGGGTTGTAGGGGGATTTTAAAGTGCTAGGAGTCTTTAGAGGGCCCAAGAGCAACTCTTCTCTAGTCAGATGTATTTCATTTATACAAGGCAAACTATTATGGTAGAATCACACAGGTTGGAAGTTATTTACTTAGAAGTAAATCACTCTCATTTACAAAATAGTATATTAGCATGTGTAGTCATGCAACTGGCTGATGGAAAAAGCACAGAATGGCTGTGGTCTATTTCCTCCTGATTCACAATTATAAAAGTTCACAGAAAGAACTCTCTAGGAATAAAGCAGAAATGTCCATTGGCTAAAAGTATAAGTCTCGTCTTCTATCCTGAGACTGGATACCTGAAAAATACAGCAATATGAAAGTAGTCAGTACAGCACGAGCATACATAAATTCTTAAAATGTTTTAAAGAAATTTTCTTTTTTTGGCACCTGGTGGTCATTTCATTGGGGCTATTTTAGTTCTGAGATAAATCACATCACTGAAAGTATAAAGAAGCCATGTGACCAGAGCAACCTCCCAAATGTGGGACAAAGACCTAAGGTGAGATACAGGCAATAATAGTGGAAGCCTGAAGGATCTGGGGATTATTGCTCTGCTAGCACTAACATTGTAACGGCTGCTGCAGGGTGTGGTGTTTCTAACCTCTCTACTACAACAAGGAGCTCAAACTAGAGTTGTGTAGGATGAAAGTAAATCTACCCTGGAGGTAGACAGTTGAGAAACACACCTCCTGAAGTGTCCCGACTAGCATAGCAAACCACCGTCTCCGCAAAGAACTATGCCTATTCTTAGAAGTATGTAACACACCTGGAACTACACCTGGTTGAAGATTACAAGAGCTCATTCCAATTTCATTTACACTGTTTTAATGTAACTGCTGGTTCCATTACCTACCTGAACTGGCAAGAGTGATGCTGGGGTTTCCTGGGCTTTGATAGGAGCTGCCTTTCCTTTCTTAATTGTAAGGGGAAAAAACATGATAAGCTGGAGTGGTACAACACTAAAAGTAGTTCTTACGTGAAACATTGTGCTTTTGCAACCCAGCTGTTGGCACAGGTGTTGCAGGACCATTGCACAGCATTCTGTGCTTTTAGAAATGTAAATATCAGCAGTTCCATAAAAAAGTCCCTAGTGCATTGAGAAGTATCCTCTCTTGGTTAGAGCCAAGAACTAGACGTCAGAATTCCTGGGGCCTGATTATAGACTGCAAGGGAAGTAGCTGTAATGACTGGGTGAACTTGAGCAAGTAACTTAATTTTTCTGTGTTGTTGATTGCCCATCTGCACAGTGGTATAGGTCACAGGGCTGTTAGAGCTTTTCAAACATATTAAAGCCTCCTGAGATCCTCAAAGGGAAGACAGTAGTTGGAGAATGGCAACCTTTTTTTTTTTTCCCCAACTGTTTTTCCCTGACCATTTGAATTTTTTAAAGTTTCAACCAGCTCTGGTGTTAGCAGTATTGCTTCTCTGTCCTGGCTCTATGCTCACTCACCCAGCCTTCATGAAATGCTTCCTGCTAGTGTAAGAGTGAGTTCCATATGCTTTAATACCCAGACCCACATTGACAGGCCTTAATTAGAATCCTATAAATCCAGAGCGCATCTTTAATATAGTAAGAACATCACTTAGTATTTGCAAATATTAACAATGGCAAACATTACACCCTGCAAGGAGAAATCTAGGAAATACATATGCAATGTCAACACAAAGCTAAATCCATCTATTAATGGACCTAAAGCAAAAAATCTGTTGCCGAAATACACACTGCATTTTCCATATGGGGTCTGAGAACAAAGACACACTCTGCAGTCTGACTTGAGAATCTCATCTCTCCTTTCCAGCTCCACTAATGTTAGTAATGATGGAAGCCCTTGCAGAGATGGGATGGCAGCCTGTCCAGGCAGACAGGAAGCTGAGTGTTCACCTGTTTATATTCATGGCTGGATATTTTTAAAAACACCCCCTACTCTAAATTGCTTTGTTAATATATCATTGCCCCTTCCTGCTATGGACATTCTGCTATCTGGCCCATAGCAGATGTGCTACACATTCCCCAGTGTCTCTTTAAGGAGTTCTAAAAACCATTTTCTTGTGAAATTAATGGGGAGAAGGGGCCAGATTGACAGCCCTGCAAGGAAGTCCTGTATTAACCCAGAGAACAGGGATAGCATAGGCAGCAGCAGTGCCAGCACCCCCCACCAGTGTGTCCAACCTAGCCTGGAGGGAAATTGTTCAGTCCTAGGTGGGTCTGAGACTAACAATGGTGCCAATTAGTCCCAACTGCAGTGGCTGACTTTGTGATGTGGGCGCCAGGGAAATGGACTAAACTCCTCTCTCGCGGGTCCCTGAATGGTGTAAATTTTGGTCACTAAGCTCTTTAAGGCAGGGACCATCTTTTTGTTCAGTGACTGGTGCCTATCCGAATGGGATCACCTATGGGTGCAACCATGTTACAAATAACTAACTACCAGATTTCCCTGGTGACCGAGTTTGTCTGAAGCTGTTCTGTCATACGTTTCTGGCCCCCATCACCATAGTATTGGAGCGCCTCACAGTCTTTAATGTATTTATCCTCATGTCAGCTCTGGGAGCATAGCAGTGCTATCAACCCCATTTTACAGATCGCTTCCCTGTCCCTCTGTTCCCTAACTGATTTGTCCAAGGTCACACAGGAAGGCTGTGGCAGAGCAGGGACTTGAACCCAGGTCTTCCAAATCCTAGCGTCTTAACTCCTGGACTACTTTAACCCCTTTTGGAAAAGAACAGGGATAGCCATAGCGTGAATTACACCCTGTCTATAGAGTCTACTGAACATCATGTTAAATATTTATTCAGTAGTGTTTGAAGTGAATATTAGTGCCGTTTCCTGGGTCTGGCTGGGAGACGAGCATGGCTCAAGGGCCAGCCTTTTACCCCAATTATTGTTGTAATGGGGAGGGGGAAAAAATTCTTAGGCACATGGACATTTTTCTTTTTTTTTTTTTTATGGGCACTGTGGTTTGTTACTATATACGGGGTATAATTAATGCCTACACCATAGTCAGATTGCTCAAATAATATCTAAACATTCCACTCCATTTATAGCCATACTCTGAGCTTCCAGCACACACCCAGCTGTTTGCTACCCACTTTGAGATCTACTGGTGAAAAGTGATATATAAGAGCTAGGGGCACTCACTCATTTATGTGTGTTCTGAATATATTGTAGCTCACTTACATATTTGGTATCGCCTCAACATAACAGAGGGGAAAGAAACTATAGAGGAAACAATTATGGTGCTACACTATGCAGCCAACACACAGTTCCCAAGTACTACATGACATATCATTGATGCTCTGTTGAAAATACTTCCAGCCAAGGGCTCTGAATTGTTAACTTATGACCTTGTCTAGTGTATCATTTTAGCTTGCTATAAAAGGGACATTATTGGGGTGTGATATTGATTGTGTATTGCTTATTGTGCTAAACATAAGGGGGCAAGTCGGAGAACACAAGTAATTGGATTATTAGGCTTTGCTATGGTTAAAGGCTGATTTTATTAGTATGAGACTTTGTGGAAGTAGTTATGCTAAAGGCTGAGTTTTAGTTAGAAGTTAGCAGGCCCAAGAAGTTAAGCCTAGGTCATTAATTCTGCACTCTTATTCTGAGGCTAGGTCTACACTACCCGCCTGAATCGGCGGGTAGAAATCGACCTCTTGGGGATCGATTTATCGCGTCCCGTCGGAACGCGACAATCGATCCCTGAATCGACGCTCTTACTCCACCAGCGGAGGTGGGAGTAAGCGCCGTCGACAGGAAGCCGCAGAAGTCTATTTTGCCGCCGTCCTCACAGCGGGGTAAGTCGGCTGCGATACGTCGAATTCAGCTACGCTATTCACGTAGCTGAATTTGCGTATCTTAAATCGACTCCCCCCTGTAGTGTAGATGTACCCTGAGAGAGAGAGAGAGAGAGAGATAAGTGACCACAATGGTACAATACATCACAGAATTATAAAAGTAATTCTGCAATAAGGGAGTTCTGGCAATTAGTAACTAGGCAGTTAGACTGCATTAATGCATAGGAAATTAAGAAAAGATGTTTGTTAATGATTAAAAGCATAATTTACAGAGATCCAGAATGCCACATATGAATAAGAGACTGGTATTAATCTTGTTATGATCCAATACATCACATAAAGATTGGGTATAAAAGTCTAGTCCAGTCTTGTTCCCTGGTTTTTGGCTTCCTGGACTGGTGTCAACTAACGCGTGGCCTTCAGGAGTGCTCTGCTCACTGTGTATTCATCTCTGTCTCTAAGTGTTGTAAGTATGCTATCGTATCTTATGGCTTAAAAGTAGTTGCTATGTATAAGGCTTTCTGCTGTTTGGTTATATTGATGAATAGAATTATGTGGTTTCTATGTAAAGGGTCAACCGAATATGTATATCTCGCTTGCAAATCAAGTCAGTCCTGTAATGAGAGAGAAACTTCTGTATAGCCCACTTTTTTGAAAGAACCTGTGAAAATCAGTAAGCGTGTGAAAGGTTTATAGTTTCGTTATTTGATCAGGCTACAGCATAAACTGGATTGAAGAGGAGCTAGACTGAATGAGTCTGCTTTTACCACCTTCAGGCACAGATTTTTATTTTTCATTTACAAGGGCAAATCACAGTAAAAGGAATAGTAAATATTTTCTTACCTCCCCCAGGAGTTAAACTTTGACTCATATTTTGTAACCTAGCTGATCCAGTAATACAGGCTGAACTAGAGCTTTGCTTCATAATAGATTCCTGGCTAGATGCTGGGCACCTTTCCTGTTGCAGAAAATCAAGAAGCGAACCATATTTCCCATCAGACATTGGTCCCTGCACCATCTGAGGGTCAGGCAAGGAGCGAGGATATCCTGAATCAGTAAGACTTGGATTAGCTATCGAAGGGAAGTGCCACAAATCTGCAGGCTGAATAGGAGGATTCCGCAAAACTGATGCCTGATGGTGGTCTGTAGCAGCAGCCGACAAATTCAGATCAGAATTTGATGTGTTTGTAGCAGGAGATGATTGATATGACTTGGTCCAATGAGAAGAGAAATTCCACTGATGGGGAGACATGTGGCTATCTAGTTTTAAAGAAAAGAGTGTTTGAAGCGTTATTGAAGTTCTTATTTACTTTTCCAAGACAAATTCCAACTGACTTTTATGGGAATTTCACCTAAGTAAAGGCTGCAAAATTTCATCCAGATTACATAAAAGGAAATTTACAATAATTGACTTATTTACTACAATACTAATTTTAAAAAACCACAAATCTACACTAAAATAGACTAGCTTAGAAAGTCACTACCACCTCTAACTATGAACGTGAAACATCTCAGGCATTTTTTCTGAGGGGTGGGTGGCATAGGGTTCCTCAATGGCTGAAATTTTTTTGTCTTAAATCCTGCAGCAGCTCTGATTAACTGCCTTCCCTACCTGCCCACCTCCTGGGGAAGAGAAGGCAATCAGAGAAGGTTTCCCTGCAGACAGGGCAGAAATTTGGGTGGAGGGCTGGAGCTTCTCGTGTCATGGCAAGACAGACTCTCTTCAGTTTAATTTTTAAAAAATGATCTAAAATTATGTAATACATCAGAAAGTGGAGACTTTCTTCATAAAGTAGGGCCCTGATCCTGCACTTGGACCCATGCAGAGATTCACTGGGGATCCACACAGGCGGGCCCAATGGCTTCCCCATGAAATCCTAGGTACAAGCTCAGGGCTTTGAAAGAATGATTTCACTCTTGATCAGAATTTGGACTCCTTTGTGAAAGTGGGGTTACATAGAAGTAAATGTGATAATTTGGGTCCTCAGTGTCTAAATGTCCCAGCATAACTCTCTAGTGAGTTAAACAGCAGCATTGCATTGAAACACACACTGATGGAAAACTGCTCACCATTCTTCAGGGTAACATCCTCACTCTTATGCTTTGTGCTCAGATCTTGTGGGTTCTTGGCATTGCTTAACGCTCTAGAAAAGTGTTCATCTATCACACTGTTAAGGTCCCCTTGAAAGTAAGTAAATACAACACTCTGAGACCCCCATTCTGTTTTCACAGGCTGTTTGCTTTTACTCAGTGTTGGAGAGTTTTTCCTTTCTGCTTCCATCTTCAGTAACTAGCAGTGCCTATGAACAAAAACAAGAAGGACTTTGGAACCAAAGTTGTATTGCCAATGTTGGGTTTGATCATCTCCGCACTGAAGCTAGTAGGACTTGAAGGACCACTTTCAGCAGAAGCAGGGGCAGATCCTGTATCTGGGCTCCTGCTTGCTGCACTCTCCCTTTTCCCACCAATTTGCACAAGGACCTACAAACCCTGTATGTACAGGGTTGCTAACTCAGATTCGATGGGTGCACATGGATATCGGTACAGGGATGCCAATAAAAGAGCTTAATGATGCCAACTGGCCAGGTTGGTCTTTGCAGTAAGATTTATAATCCATAGGTGCAAAGGGTGGTATGAGGATGGATAAATTTATCTCTGCTACATAATTTCTGAGCATGTGTAGGATCAATGGCTGGAGCTCCCAAATAAGGCAGAAAGAAGGGGTGGGGTTGGAGGGAACCAGTGACATGAGCTGTTCACTAAGCAGTCCTCTTTTGGAAGGCACTTATCTAGTAAAAATATTGCTTGCACACAAGCACATAGATGGATACAAGGTAATAGCTATGCCATACTAGCGTCAGAAGCATTTGCAGAAGCCCTAGATTTATGACCACATGTCTATATTCTCTGAACAGCTGCAAGTTAAATTTGTTTGTTTGGCGCACTCTACTCATTTTCTATCATTTAAAACCAGTGCTGGCAAGTGCCTGCTTGGCATTAGTTATTGTTCTCTAGTACCTCTGGACCGATAGTAGTACAGGAGCTATTCTTTGTAACCTCTGTAGGAGATGGCATGGTCTAGTGTTTAGCATGGGAACCTGGGAATCAGAACTACGGGGGTCCCATTATTGTCTGGTGCATGCATACAATTCCCAGAGAGGTCAATGGGAGTGGCATAGATGCAATAATTGAGCTCAAAAGTTCTATGCTATCTGGAACTTCAGCCATGCTCATGCCACAAATTCAAAAATGTCAGACAAAAAAAACCCAAACATAATTGGCCCCCAAATTGTGAGACTTAAATTTTTGTGTCTTAACTCCTACACCAGTCCTGGATGGCTACTCTTCCCCAGAAGGTGGGCAGGTACGGAAAGCAACTAATCAGAAGAGATTTTCCCTCCAGGCAGGGCTGAAGCTTCTCACAGTCATGGCAAGACAACTTCCAGTCCCAGCTGAAATCACAAGGGTTGGCAATATTGACTTACTGTGTGACCTTGGAGCAAGTCACTTGAACTCTCTGAGCTTCATTTATTCCATTAATAAAATGGGAGACCACCTTCTCCTAGCTCAGAGCTAGTCAGCAAATGGAATTTCTGTCCCCCAGGAAATTCAGACATTCTGAAATTTATTTTCATCCCAAATCAGGTCAAATCTCAAAATATTCCACAAAAGAAATTCTAAAATAATGTGATTTAGAAACATCAAAGTGACCTTGTCAAAACACTTTAGCCAATAAAATGAAGTTTAAAAAGTTTTTTTTTTTCAATCAAAATGAAATGTCTAAATTAAATACTCCACTTTGAATTTTTCCCTCAAATGTTGTCAAAGTTAACAGAGTCTCACAAAACACCTTGAATCTGACTAACAGCATTTTGCAATGAAAGTGGTGGTGAATTTTTTTGACCAACTCCGTTCTGAGGTATTAAGGTTGATTCACTAATGTCTGGGAGATGCTTTGAGATCCTTTAAGGAACAAATCTCAAAGAATGGCTCTGGCTCCAGAGTCTTGCTTCCGTCAACATAATGTTATATCAGAGAGGGAAAGGAAAACCCTGCACCATGTTCTCTTATGACACTTACTTCAGTGGAGCTTAGAAACGCAGTTCCTTACACATTCAGGTTAGACTATCAAGTGACAAACCAAACACAAACAGATGATGCTCTATATATTTTAATTTATATTTCATTTGGCAGGCGGGAGGAAACAAGCCTTGGCCCAGCTCAGATATTCAAGTCAGGGAATTCCCAAAGACTTTCAAATCCTGACTCAGGATTAAATCACATCTTGCCACACACAAATGACTGCCCCTATCTATATAAGCCTTTCCCTGTTCAAGACAGGCTATTTTAACTATGTATAAATTGCCATATGAGAAATCCTTTGATTGCCATATAGTGGACTTTCCAAGGCACTGGTAGGAGGGCATTTATTCATACTAGGCACACTGAGACCAGCATTGCCCTAACTCATTTTAAACAAATCTTTTGCTGGATAGGTGTAAGCACTGATGAAATTTGCCATCAGTTTAAATGTGAATCATTAGCAAAGGGACTGTATTTTGGAAAGTGATGCTAAAGAGACTTGGAGTCTGGTGGATAACCAACTCAACTTGAGCTCCCAGTATGATGCTGCAGTTAAAGCTAAGATCTATGGATGCATAAGCAGAGGAATATACAGTGGCAGCAGGGAGACGGTATTACCTCTTTATACAGCATAGGTGCAATCTTTAGCAGAATAGTGTGTCCAATTCTGGTGCCCACACTTAAGTATATTGACAAATTGGAAAGGGTTTAGAAAAGATTCAATAATGAGGTCTGGAAAACCTGCCTGACTGTGAGAGACTAAAGCAACTCAGTATTTATCTTATCCAGGAGAAAGTTGAAGAGGTGACTTGATCACAGTCTTTACATACTTATGTGTGAATTAAATTTCTGGTCCTAGCACTTCTGATCAGAAAGAGGTAATGAAATCAAATGGCTGGAAGTTAAAGGTAGACATATGCAGACTAAAAATTAGGTGCAATAAAAAAAAAATTTGAGACCATCTTATGTTTATACACATTTCCTAGTACAAAGGGGTCCTGCTTCATGACTGGGGCCTCTAGTGCTATCACAAAAATTAATAAATGGAAGGTTCATGCCTCAAAGAGCTTGGACTCCAATAACACCAGAAAAGCACACTATTCCTACTTGATTTTCCACTGTCCTTGTTCATATTCTGCACCAAACAGCACAGCTTTTACTTTGCCTTGATTTGGGAAATCTCAGGCCTACAGCTAGCTGCACCATGTAAATTCTAGTATGAATCATTAAGTGGGTCTCTCTCCATCTGAGTCCAAAGGTGATTTTTTCAGGCTAGTGGAAGGGATCATGCCCGGGGTCACTTGTTGCCAGAGCACTTGCAGGGATCAAATCTATCCCATGCCTCACTTTTAGATGGATGGCAAGCACGCTGTGATTGGACTCTCCCTCATGAATGCTCCTTTAAAAACACCTGTTCCAAGATGATTTCCTCCCTGTTATTTGCGATTACACGTTAAATTCATTACGATTGTAAAGTCAAGCACTCAATTTCCAGGCCAAAGGACTACTTCTCTCATTACAAATCACTGATAATGTCCCTAGGTCGCCCTAGTTAACCATCCTCAATCTATTCATGACTCTAAATTGCATCCCGAGGCAAGTGTGTTTTTCCAGTATGAGTGCTCAGACATCTTCAACTCCTCTCACTTAGTGAAAAGGGCTGCGTAGTTACAGCACTAGACAAGATACAACAAAGTACTACGAGAAAATAATCAGTATCTATCTAGTTTTCCATACCATGCTCATACCCATGGTATCGGTGCACCTAAAACCATGAAATATTGTTTGAAGCCAACTTGTGGCAATAGAATCACGGCTGAGGTCATTTCTATCTCTATCTACCCATCCCCTAGAATGAGCCATTTGGACAAGGTTTGGGTGATAGGGAGGTTGACAGTATAAAGGCAGGGCCAAGATTTGGGAGCACTGTAGGGTATGTTAACCACCCCAACCTTAACTTCCCACTCCTCCATCTCCAGCAAGAAGACTACAAAGAGGTAGCATACATAGCTTCCAGGGCAAACGGTCACAGAGCTGGAAGCCACTAGTTTGCTTGCCTACCACAAATTACTGTTAAAATGTGTTTAAGAGGAATGTATTGATTCAGGGTGGAAGAGTACAAACAGGGTAGGATTTAAGATTTTTTTCTAAACAACCTATTATTGAAATACAAGGACAACAGTGGCCAGTGCAGGTGCCCCAGAGGGAATGAACAGGTAATCATCAAATGATCCATCCCATTGCCCATTCCCACCTTCTGGTTGTATAAAGTTCAATTGCTCTTTGAGAGCCAAGGTGTGTAGCTAGCAAGTCCCTGGGAATCCAAATGGTCAGAGTTGCTGCAGATGACAAGGCTCTGCGCTAGTTCTCAGACAGTGTCTCATGGAGCAACTTTGTCCTCTGTTCCCTGCTGCCCAGAGATCCAGAACTGCCTGGAAAAAAAAATTCTTTTTCTCACTGTTTTTCCAAGCAGCATACAAACAGCTCAGTGAAAGTCTCCCCCTTTTCCAATGTAAAAGTATTGATACCACAACAGGATTCTCTTACCTTATTTTACTGCCTTCAATTGAGCCGCACTGGGAGACTATCCACACTCTGAACAGTCATGCTGTGGTATGCAGTGGCGTCTGTGATCCTTTCCCAGCATGGACGTGCGCGCTTTGCAGGAGAATGCAGGGAGTGTGCATGACCTCCCTAGCTGCTTTCTACCCCTCTAGCTGTGACTGAACTAGGCGTTTCCTTCAGCTTGGTACTAAGAATGCATGAAATGCACTCCAACAAGTCAACCAGGTTAGGTGGTTTCAGGAATGAGGAAAATAGGCTTTTAAAAATAGGATTTTGTTGACAATGTGTACACAATCAAGGAGACAATATCTACATTGAAGAACAGTTCCTAGTAAAAAAAAAAATGTGGCAAAGAACCACTGGGTACGTGACCAGGGTCAAAAATGTTACCTTCCTACAAAAGGTCAGACATACCTGAAGTCACTTATATAGATTGTATTCAACACTGAAGAGGAAAGGTTGCTTAGATGCCACCCCCAGATGCCTTATTTTCCATTTTCCCTTTCTCCTTCCCCACCTTACATCCATCCCTCTGCTTTCTGGTCCCACTGAAGTGATAGCTACAGCCATGTATGTGGGTACAACAAAAAGCATCTGCTCAACAGAATACAAGAGTTAGGTTGCTTGCTTAACTTAACTTTCTCTGTCCTAAACACTTTCTACCCTGTCATCTTGATGCGAGTTACCCAGCAGAAGCTGCAATTCTGGGTGGAATTCAGTTTGGTTTTAGTCTGCCTATCCATTTTCAGAAACTTTTATAGCACAAGAGAAAAAATAGAATGTATAGATTGTAAAGTAACCTTACCAGAGATACAAAGTCTGGCTCTAAAATATCAGTGTATATGTACACATGCATTAAAATTACTGTTCAACCACAATTTATAAATATTCATTCATGCGGTCTGAACAAAAAACATTACAAAACAAATCAAACGCGGAATTAGCCTAAATACGTTCTTTCAAACACTGATCAGAGAAGCAAAGACTAGCTTGTTTATAAGTTTGTTTATTAAAAAGGTAGTATAAAACACAACCCCTTTAAGAAACAAAAAAAATTCAAGACAAATCAAGAGCTTCTTCGATTCTGTCACAGGGCTAGAAATTATAAGTATGAAGGAATATTTAAAAAAATATTTACTTTTCAGAATGAGAGAATTTTAAATGGTAAATTGAATTTAGCTCTAAGGGAAAGCCAATAAGAAAAACTCGATTTATTGAAAGATTTAATCTTACACTATTACTACAGTAGTATTACGTAATGGGTCAGTGCAAAAAATGTAACACTAGCCATGAAAGCCATTTTGTATTTCTATAACCATATTTGATAGCACTTTCAGAATACCTTAATACCAAAAACTTCAAGCCCTGCATAATCCAGCACACACTCACATCAATTTAACACAACTTCCTTAATATACAAAATTTAATTTATTTGTCATACTACAGCATATTTTCTCAAATTCAGAAAAAAATAAAACTGAGTCCAATGAAAAATCTAAAGCGGTGTGATGTCTTAGAAAGAATTTAGCCAGGTTGTAATATAGAGTTTAAGATGTGGATACTGATTCACTGTAGTATTCAAAGGTCAGTGTAGTTTTATGAAGCATCTAATACCTGTACACTTTAGTGAACTGGGACTAAATATTCAAAAAAAATTAAATAGTTTAGCCTTGTGAATGAAATCTGGGACAAGTTTTTAGGTCAAAATGCACTGCATTTAATACATTAATGATTTTAAGCAAATTGCAATCCCTGTACAAAATAAAACATATTAAGGATTGAAATTCAGTTAAGAGTTAAGTATATCCAGCTGTATTTTAAAAGTTAAAGTCAGCAGGAGCAACAAACATTTTGATGCAAAATGAAACTAAACTATCCCTACACCTCCTCTCTTCAGACATATACATGCAAATGTGAAAAACACTTAAATCTGCTCCTTTGCAGCTTTTTCCCCTTTTCCAGTCTAATCTTTGCATAGTACTTAATTGGTTTAGTTTTACCACCTCTTATGCACATAAGCATCTGTGAATCACTAGACTATTATTCAATTATAAAATGACAGATCAGTATGATTTGGCCCTTCAATACAAAATAATGAATAGAATAGAACTTGGCAATATTATCCACACTTTATATAAGAGCAAACTATTTAATATTCCCCCCCTTTGTATTTAAATTCTTTTAAATACACGCAGTGCTTTGCCACTATCTAAATCTACAAGCAGGATCTTCAGAAAGCAGCTCTCTGAATTTGAGCTACATTGATTACTGACCAATCATTTCAGTTTACTGCGAGACCAGAAACAGTTGGCCTTTTCATAAGACACTATAATATATTAAAAAAAAAATAAAAAAAAAATAAGGGCGGGGGGGGGAGAGAACTTCTTGAAATTTTCACTTCTGACAAGACCTGTTTTCTCTGCTAACTAACAACTTCATACAGGTATCCAGGCAGAAACAGCACAGATCAGATTAGGAAAACGGCTTTCAAAAGCTAAGGTTTAAGGTAGGGTCTGAAAGCAAGCAGTATATTGACAGCACTTTGGAATGAAACATAAGGAAAACTAGAAACCCATATTGAATCCTGATCTTGCCATCTTTACTGAATTGAGAGGATCATGGACTCAATCCTATAAAACTGTACTCACAAGAGCAGTCTACTTCAATGGGACTGGTTATGTGAGAATTTTGTGCGTCTCAGGCCACGTGACAAGACTCAAGTTTTCTGCTACTTTTGGACTGTACCCATGTAAAACTATTTTAGGGGTAGATATTGTATTTTAGAAGTTTACTACTACATAGTCACTTGGCATAAAAACACTTACTAGAGGTCTAAAAAAATTATTAAATAATAATACATTCACAAGTTCTGCTCGTCTGCAGATCAGAGTTAAGAATTCCACACTGTCCACTAACTTATTCTACTGTAATATTAGAATTCATAATCATGTGCTTCAAATTCATGTTTTGTTATCACGTGATTCACTATAATCAGATGGCAAACTGTAATTTCCCCTATAAGCTAATGAATTATGAAAACTTTCATAATTACTGTATATAATAAAAAGGGAAAAGTACTCTAACTTAAAAACACTATTTACATAAACACCCCACTGGAAACTAGAAACAGTCATTTGTCTCGCTGTTTTCTATACATTCTCACAATTCTTGTATAGTTCATGGATAAGATGCTGCTTTAAAAAAAATATTTTCCCTACTTTACTGTCAAAGCATAAAAAAGGTAGGTGAAGAGAGGTGTACCAACTTCAATGTTAATGTCTCATTGTAGACCGTTGTTTTGCTAGAAGCGGAAACAAATGGTTCAGAATTTCAGGCAGTGTCATGAAAATTTTTATATTCTTAGAAATTATTTCAAAATGCCAGTAAAGTTGTTTTGTTTTTTAGGTTTTGTTGTTGCTTTGTTTCCAGTCTGAAATAAGGACATTTTAATTTCAGTAAGTGGGCAAGCCAATCAAATTTTAAATCAACTGAGAGGGAAGTTACTGTCCATACACCAATTCCTTAGTTTTACATGGGTTTTTAAGCATACTTTTAAATAGTCAATACTAAACTATATTTGATTTGACACTAACTGATAAGGCATTGTAGTACTGTAAAATATTCATTTCTTAAGCATTCTCTACAGCAATTTCAATTCCCCTTTTTTAATTGGTAAATTGAACTGCCCAGAATGTTTTATATAATTAATTAGGACCTCTAGAAACCTAACAAAGCATGCTAGCATGACAGGTCCAAAGCCTAGAGTTTGGGAGCTAGAATAGAGAAGCGCTGAGAACAGTGCCCATGGTATTAAGCTGCATGTTGCACACAGAAGCTTTAAGTATTCACATTTTTGCAACCATGACAATGGTTAAGTACATACTGTACCAGCGGAAACATTTTGTATAGAACTATATGGGTTAAAGATAATTTGAATTTGATACTATCCATAATTATATGCTAACCAAAATAGAATCCCTAAACAAATCAGAAGCACTTATTTTGCTAAGGTTTATAATTCATGATGTGCTCAAAGATGGGAAAAGAATCTACTGAGATAGTGAGAATTTAAAGGTTTCCTCTCAAGGGCATAATCAACTTTAAAAAAATCCCAAAAGGGTGTTTTATTTAAAATTAAATTGTCACACTAGTTTATAATTAAAGTATCCATCAATTTAATACAATCAGGGGGTTACAAGTCTGATAATCTTAACTACTATTCTCTTATCTAGGTTGCTCATAAAGAAATAAGATGCAACCACAATGGCAAGTATTATTTTATACAAACTTATTGCCATAACCTACATAAACACAGTGATTACCAAAAAAACCTAGCTAGTGTAGCTGTTCAGACAAATTCAAAAAATCAAAGATAAGTACAGTACAAATTAAAAACAACCAAGGTCTTCTATCACAATTGAGTGCTTCAAGTTGGAAACATGAGCACTAACACCCATAATCTTTCACAACCCACTATCTACTTTTTTCAAAAGAATCAACAATTCCAGTTGGAAGTTTAAAAGGTATCCTCAAATGAACAAATAATCCAGAGCAAGTTCCAAATATTAACAGATATGCTGAGGAACTAGGACCAACATTTTTAAACAGGGTGCCTAAAGTAATATTATTCAAAAATGCTCAGCATCCAAGCTGATCCACTGAAGTCACTTTTGAACTTCTGACTACTTCACACATCTAATTAAGAAGGCTAACTTTCGGCATTGTTTTGAAAATTGTTGCCTAACTGAACAGAAATGTTTAAGTCAATTTAATGGCTAGTAAAACAAGAAAATATAAATATAAAAGGGCAGATAATTTTTGAAAAACATGTTCCCCGATATTCATACAGTGTATGACAACCTTGGGATTAAAGGTTAAAATCTTTTAAATTTTATGAAGTCTTTGGTGGAAGGGGCCCCTCAGGCTGTGAACTAAACCAAAAGCATCTATCTCAAAAAGAATATGGTACATATTGACTCCCCATCCTACCAAAGAGAGAAAAAGCATTTCTTAGATTTAAGGCAAAAGAACCACAAAATGCCATATGTTCAATGTATAATTTTTACATGCTTTCAGCATATGGAAATACTTCATTCTACCATCTGAATTTAAATTGAAGATTAGAGGTCAGTTTTATTTACATAGTGTTCTGGTGTTGAAGTGTTTACGGGTGCTAATCTCCTCAAAATATTCACAACAGGTTTACATCAATGGAAGATTCAAGAAGGAGATGAGACCCCTCTATACTGAACATTCTGATTTTAAAATATCTGTGGCTCCATGTAGGCTATGGCAAGAATTTTCAGTTTTGTAGACAGACAATTTCATGCTCCATGATCTGCTATTTGAAAATGCCTAATATGGCAACGCATATTGGGCCTTACTGCAACAACTGTTCTGTAAAACTGTCGAAAGTGCTCAAGCCAGTTACTTTAATAGGAAGATACCAAGTTCCAAAAGTGTAGGGAAACCAAAGCAAACATTAAAATCGATTTTAATATCTTTGTATATTACTAAAATGTTTTTAGATTCTATGTAATTGTTCAAACACTGGAGTTCACACACACTTCACATTTATATAATTTAAACACGGACAAGCAAATATATGACATAAGAAGCCTGGTCAGTTCTGCTGTGCTCTTGGCAACTTGAGATATTTTGCTTGAACAATAGCCAATTAATATGAACTTTCTTAGATCTTCATTAACTACGGCTTTTAATGAAAATTTCAAAGCACAAGCTGATGACATCAAATATGCATATAAACACATGAACACTGTCTGTAGTCACCCTGAAGCACAGGATAAGAGAAATCCAAACATCACCCTAAAAAGCATGCTTTCATAAAATATTAGAGATGTTATGTATCTGTTTCATCATCACTGCCTGCAAGGCTGCTGTCTGTTGATGGAGTGCCATCTTCATTAATGCCTTCACCATTATCCTCTCTCTTATGAGCTTCATCATTCACATCACCTTTAGATGTGCCATTATCTTTTGAAGGCTGATCTTCAGGCAGTTGCACACTACTAGCTGCAGAATTTGAAGCAGCTGCAATTTTCTGCTTCTCTGCATCAGACTCTCCTAAAAACGACCCCCACAACTTGAGCCTTTCCTCTCTTTCTCTTGAGGTCTCTTCCACCTGTGTATAAATAAACCTTAATTAAAATTACTACAGAAATCCAACCTTTCACTTAGTGTAAAAAAAATTAGTAGTTGACACTTGGTAAAACTATGCAACAGCTACTTGATTACACCTCTACCCTGATAGAACGCTGTCCTCGGGAGCCAAAAAATCTTAACGCGTTATAGGTGAAACCGTTATATCGAACTTGTTTTGATCTGCCGGAGTGCGCAGCCCCCCACCTCCCCGGAGCACTGCTTTACCGCATTATATCCGAATTCGTGTTATATCAGGTCGTGTTATATCAGGGTAGAGGTGTATAATCAACACTGACTACATTAATACTGAGGTTTCACTTGAGTCATGGCCCATTGTGCTAGTTAACAATGTTTGTACAGCAATGAATAACTGAACAATTTACTTTCAGTGTACAATTAAGATAATCGGGGCCTTTGAAAATTGGATTAAATACAATTTTTAATAGAACAAAAAAATAGGCCTGCTAGGACCCCAAATAACTGGCATCTGCAGGTAAGCCAGGCTTAATATTTGTTCTTTGAAAAGAACATTTAAATTCCTGATTTCATTTAAATTTTATTTCCTCTATTTTTAAAATTAAATAGATTCACAGTTAAAGAATTTTTAGAAATTAAAATTTGGTAAAAAAAACAAAAAAGCAGTTAAGGATTACCTGATAATCTGTTGTACCATCCCATGTTTCAGCACTTAGCTGACGACCACCAAACCACCTTCCATGGAGAGCTTGTATGCACAGATCAGCTTCCTCTGGTTCTTTAAATGAAACAGAGGCCACACCATCTGGGTGTCGCTGTAAGAAAAAGACAAAACCCTCTGATATACATCACTAAACAGGAATTAAATTTTGTTCCAAAGATCTTTACTCTGCCCTTGTAAGAGATCAGGCACAGTTTTATATGCAGACATATGTACAAGCCTGTTCATGTGTATATACTTTTGAAATATGTATCCTTCCATTCTTTTCAGATTTTGAAGCAGCACCATCTTTAGTACTTCACAATTAGGGTTTTCAGCTTTAGGTTTTAAACAAAGCTACTTCAAATCTTTTTGTACACAGTCCAGTGTTTAAAAAAAAAAAGTTGAATTTCGCTATTTGCAATTTCATGGGTGCATGCTTTTCAACTTCTAATGCATATGTCCCCAAATCTGTTGGAGAAGCTGAATATTGCATCTAGACATAGGGGGAGCTGGAATATGCAGATGTGCAGTTTAACGTCACCTTTGTTAAAATGGGACGAAATTCTGAATTAAATTCAAGAACTGAAAATTTGAAAAATGAAATTAAGATTGCATGAAAAACAAATTTTAAAGAACCAGAAATCTTATTCATGATTTAAGGAGCATGAACATCTTGTATATTTGATTTGAGAAGGTGACAGTAATTATGACCATGCAACATAATAGAAAATACCTACATCAAATAAGAGAACCTTCTTTACTTCTCCAAACTTTTCACATTCTGTCCGTAGGTCTTCCCTAATCTCATTCAGTACTAAAGGATCTTCCTGTAAAGAAATACATAAATATATGGATTTGTTTTAAAAATAAGCTTTTTAAACAAAAAATAAAGCTGAAAATTCCCTTAAATGTGTGTAAGCTGCAGACTGGAATTCACACACTAAGGTCCTACAGTTTAAAGGATTTATAGTGGCAATGTATTATACAGGAAACACACTGGGTACTTTTCCTTATATAGTATGTTGCAAAATAATGACAATCCAAAATATTAAGAAATAAGCAGGGATTTGGAGCAATCAAATTTTTTAATTGCTCGGCTCCGGGCAAAAACCTACTGGTCTGTGCTCCAGCTCCAGGGCTCTGCTCGAAAGCCCTGGAAATAAGCATGAAGCTTTGTTCCAAACAAATAGGAAACAGTTTAAGTAACCACTCACAGTACTAGCAAAAGTCTACCTCTAGGAATCAAATACTGCATTCTTTTCCAGACACCACCTCCCGGGGAAGTTCAGAGAATAACAAAAGTGACCAGGGAGGAGCTGAAGGGCTTTAATGTGACCAGACATACTCACTTTTGAGATTATTTTGGTTTTAAGAGCCAGTCTACAAATCTCTGCTTTTACTAAAATAGGGATGGCATCTCAATCCCAAGGACTTCTGACTGTCCTTTTCCATTCCCATTGTACTACTCTATGTGCTTTAAAAAGGAGCATTGTCAGGTCCTGCCTCTCGGTTACTGCTCAGCTCAGACTAAATGTGTGGTGGAAGCATAAATCTATAAGAAAGAAACCCTCTGAGGAATGAGTGAGATTTAGTATTGTGAAATGGGATAATAGCTTGGAATAAAGGCAAATTTAGTATTGGTATCAGGGAAAGTTCTTGATTGAAATAGGATACAATAAAAGCCCCATTGATTGGAACACCTAAAGCTACTTAAAAATAGATTTCTAGAAAACAGTGAAATTATTCAAGAAACCACTCTTATCAGGCAGCCTCCTATTCTTGAGAGACCATGTCAAACTATCCCCAAATGCAGTGTACACATCCTATTGTGGCCAAACCCCAGCAATATGAAGAATACATATTACCTTCCTAATGCATGGTGCAATGTCTCTGAATATGCCCAAAACTATTAGAAAGACAAGGGGGGTGAGGTAATATCTTCTATTGGCGAAAGAGACAAGCTTTCAAGCTTACACAGACCTATAGCCTGGGACCAATACAGCTACAAGTGCAAACAAAACTACTCCAGCCACTATGAACTATACTACTTAACAGATCACATGGCAAACTCAGACCTAATTTGTGCACTTGCAGCATTCCTTTTCACATTATTTCTCAAATTCTGGACTGCTTTTTTCCAAACTAAATCTCACTTTCTAATTTTCTGTTCTTTCCTCCACTCAGTGATTTCTACTAGTATTTGCAACATCTCCTACTTTAGTATCATTTTTGAGTTTCATGAATATTGTTTACTCCCTCTTCCAAATCAAGATGTTTAATTAGATTACATTTGCTACCAATCCCTTTGGCATTCCATTAGATCTTTCCATCAAGATGCATTGCTGTTTATCACTGTCCTTTGTGTATGGTCTTTCAGGCCGAGTCTTCACAGCTAAAAAGGTGAGATTTTTATCACAAGGTAACTTGCAAATATTAGTTCTCAGCGTGTAAACACAGAGATGACAATGCACTTTAGTTTTACTGCAAGGTTAAACTGAAGCAGTGGCATAGTACTGACCTCACCTAGTTTACCACAAATGTTAGTTATGGAGAGGCTAAAAAAGCACCACCTAGCAGTGAAGACAAGGTCTCAGCCAGTTTTGAACTCACATGATGGTTTTTCAACCAAGCCATTTTGATTTAAGAGTATAAGAATCTACCTAAAATTACTAAACTGCAAACACTAAAATCTCCTTATTTCCCTTCATCCACTGAATCAAGTGAAATTACGTGTTAGAACTTAAAATCCTCAGTATTTCAAGGGATTCACGCTAGCTGCCAAATCAACATTATTGGCGTGTGTTCTTTTGGGCAACTTATTTTTTGCAGGTGTAATTTTCTTTATTTTACTGGGGAAAAGGGAAAACCCACTTTCCTTCTGCCTCCCACTCAATTGCCAATGGCAACCAAAAAAACTGCATGCTGTTGTCAAGATTACAACAGTGAGCGTTAAGACTGCTTTCAGTCCAATGCCACAGTTTAGTTTTAATTAATTTTTTACCTCAAACTACTGGAGGAAATGGAATACCACTACGGTATTTGTGGGATGGGTTCTCCATGATACACAGGGATAGTTTTGGAATTTGGCATGCAAACAAATTTAATTTTGAATCCTAAACTCGAATTAGTCTAGTTCAGTGAGATTTTTAAAATACGGGTCTTAAATACATGGTGCTCCTCATTAAAGGCATATAAAGTACTATAGTAATGGACAAAATGTGTTTTGAAAACTGGAGCACATACCTCTAGCTTTTCAGAGTTCACTGGAGATAGCCATAAATTTTTTTGGCATTTCAGGAGACAATTTCTGAATTAAAACATTCTCACCTTTCTTCAATCTGCCAATGTTCCTAGTTTTGTCAGCGAAAAGGCAGCTTTTGTCAACAAAACAGTGGAGGTGTACACGCTACAATACTCCTCAAAATAAAACCACCTCAAGAAGAGATGCAGAGCTTTTTGCAGCAAAGTTAGATTGACAAAACATCAGTGTAGACACTGTGTTCATTATGTTGCCGTAACTGGCCTCCAGGAGGTATCCCACAATGCCCACTGAGATAGCTCTGCTCACTGTTTTGAACTCTGGTGCCCTGCATCCAGCTGCACATGCATGTGCCCTTCCCCTTGCAAAACTCCAGGAAGTTCTGAAACTGAGCTCACATAGCTACTGTCCAGCTGAGCAGGCCAGCTCCCAGCAGCAAACACAGTGTCTGGATACAGGGGAGGGAGTGGATCTCCTTGGTCTGTGGGGAGAGGAGGCTGTGGGAGTAATCGGAGGGAATTACAGAATCAAAACATGAATGTGGACTCCTGCTGTCCCCGGCACTAGGACCCACAGCAGCAGGCTGGGAGCCCAGGCTGCTGCTTGCGGGGGAGAGACAGCTGTGCAGATCCAGGGAGGGCGGCAGGGGCTGATGTCGGGGTGTCCTGTGTCCCCGGCCGGTGTACTGGTCTTCAATGAGCTTGGGTGGGGGGAGAGACACCAGCTGATGCAACAATAACCTCCAGCAACCAGGAGCAACAATTGCAGGGCAAGTCCTGCTTAGCCCCACCAGCCCAGGGATGGAGCATGCTCAGCGCAGATGGTATCTTCAGAGTATTTGCTACCAAAATAACAAGTTTCTATTGAGCATGTGCGAAGTGTAAATTTTCATATTTTAACTTGGTCTTATTTGGGTGAATTTCCATGGGGATGGCAAATGGCATCTATGACAGCAGAGACACACGCACAGCCAAATTTCAAGCCCCTGCTACAAACCATGGAGGCATTAGAGCTTCTCAAGGAAGTAGCTAAGATGTTTGTTTGTTTTTAAAACATGGGCAAGGCAATATTTTTCTCTAGCTTTGTTCGTGGAAGCAGATGAACCATGTTACCTGAAATTTTCAAAAACATTCAGGCTGAGACAGACACTTGGCATGGAAACTTTTTGCCTGAACAGTTAACATTTGGCAATGTTATAAGCAACTGAAAACAGGGTCTTATAATGGTAAATAATGAGCAATGTTGACTATTGCCAGCACTACCAGCTTCACCTATTATTTAGTTTTTCCTACCTCAAAATCCTTTGGGTGGAACATGTTCCTGATGATAACAACACGCTCATGTCGCTTTCGAACTGTTGCATCTTTCTTCTCAGGCCTCCAATCCAACTGTCTAATGAAATGAAGCAATAGTTAGACATGGTTGCACCTTTCTTCAGTTTCTACAAGTATTTGTTGAAAAAAATCATTAATTTGACATACAGATTTCAGTAGTGATAGCTACTTTGGTTTTAAAGAATTATTTAAATCTTCTAGAAAACAGAATGGAAAGGTGATCGGTAAGTTAATCACTGTTCCTCTAGCAAAGCAGTTTCAAATACCATAAACATGCACAAGAATGTCATAATACAGAGACAGGCCCAATTTAACTTCAGCGGTCAGTGTAGCCTACTGAACATTCAGAAATATTCTGTAGGCTGCAGCTGAACTGGAGCATGGGATAAGAAAAGGAGGCCGAGAAACATAATTGGGCTATTAAGTACCTTGAACAATTTAGGACAAAGTATTTGAAGTCACCTAATGTCACAGTTCAGACTAGGACTCACTTAAAAGAAAAAAGTTAACAGAATACCAGCTTTAAAGTACAACATACATCTAAAGATTCCCAAAAAGGTAATTCACCTCCACATAAGAAATTTTTTAAAATAAAAACATTTGAATGCTGAAGGCAGATGTCCGTGTATAAACAGGCAAAAATAGAAAGCAGTGTACTTGTTCATTTACTAATTGGAACTTCATGCTAACTGCTCTAGAATTTTTGTAAGTGTAATGCAATTATTAAATTTAACTAACAGTAACATGCAGGTAGCTAAACAGTGCTGTCTCCTTATAGGATCAACGTTAATCACGAGATAAAAGCGACTCTACAGGGTTCTGTAGATTCAATAACTCCAGAAGGGAAAATTCCATCACATTTAAAAAAAAAAAAACCCACAAAAACACACACCAACACTTTCTGCCTCTCAGCTGTAACACCCCATCCAGAAGAAAGTAATGGAAGTTTTTGGTTTTCTGTGGACTCCAACCAAACATGACAATCCAAGGGACTTTCAAGATGCCAGAATTTAACTTATATTCCTCACCCCATCCCAATGAAATAACTCTACATATAATCTTTGAAAAACTGTTTTAGCTAAGACATTTAGAAAAAACATTTTACTGAAAAAGTTACAAACTTTTGTTGTTGAGACAGCCTCTTCTTGTAGTCTTTGCATTTCTTCTTCTTTTTGCTTGCATCATACTCCCCCTTTAGTTGAAACTTTGCTACTTCAACATGCAATTTGTAGCCTCTAATCTCATCCTCATCCAGAAGTCTTAATGCAAGCTCAACTGATTCTCGCTATTTGAAGATAAATCAAATTATAGTAAGCCTTAAAACAAGCATCATCAATGAGAAGGTTTTGATTAAAAAATTAAAAATGAATTCCTCTATGCCCAAACAAAGCTTAAACCTGTTTTCAAAAATTAATGTTGAAAGGGGGCTACTTTTAGTATTGCTTGACTCTGGCCCAAAAACACATATTTCACCAGTGTAGTTAACAGACTCACCCCCCCAACTGCAGTTCACCAAGTCACCACTTCTCTTCATTCCAATCGTTTCTAAAAACTGAACCGTAGTGACAGTTCCAGTGAGCTACTATAATTATAGGGAAGAATTTAAAAAGATAAAGATAAAATTTTCGAAAGGACCTAAGTTCCACTTTCAAAAGTGACAGACTCAGAAGCTTAAACCTCCTTGAAAGTCAACTGGAAAGATCCTCATAGTTAAATATTTTGCAGCCTGCATTCTGAAAATACAAATCGTTAACAGAATTCAGAAAAACTATCTTGACAATACTATGACCATAATGTTGTGATGCAGCTTTTCTGAATTCTGCCCCTGGGTATTAATAATTTAATGTTTGTAGTAAATAGTATCCCACTGTGGAAGACACTGTACAAACATAACAAAAGATGGTCCCTAACCCAAAGAGCTTGCAATTAAGTAAAATGAGTGAAAACAGGTGCATACAATGGACTGTGAGAGAACAAGGTAAAGACTGTGAACAACACTATGATCAGTGGTCATCTTAAGGCATCAAAATGCCCATTCAGAGCGCTCTATCAGCAACATCTAATAAAAACCAACAGTGGTTGGTAAGTGTCAGGAAAAGTTGCATACAATGTTGTAGCCATGCTGGTCCCAGGATATTAGAGAGAGAAGGTGAGTGAGGTAGTATCTTTTATTTGACCAACTTCTGTTGGTGAAAGAGACAAGCTTTTGAGCTAGAGAGTTCTCCATGTCAGAGAAAAGTTGCAGCCTTTCATATTTGACAATAAAGAACTACTTTGTCATGAAGCAGAGCCAACCAAAAAAAAAAAGTCATTACATTGAGTACATCACTGACCTTGAGATAACAACAGAGGCCATCTCCTTTAAGATTTCCTTGCTTGTCTTTATAAAGTTTAATTTTATATTCTTCCGTCTGAGGATCTCGCATAATGATACCACACTTTGACATAACCTGTATAAACTCATCCTTTGTAATGTCTGGAGGCAAACCTGAAAAGTAAATTCAACCATATCAACCTAGAATGTATTTATATAGTGAATTCCAAACCCACTTTTTCAACACCACTAAGCCCATTTTAAAAAGGAAACAAGAATGAATCAGTTATTAAATGAAAAATACCTGTCAGTGCAATGTTATGGGTGAGATTTTACATGCACAAAAATAAATGTATTTTTGTTAGTTAATTTAGTTTTGAGCATATGTTTTATTTCCTGTTAATTGAATGTTTGGTAATCTTTCTGCTTTTTAAGCAAGTGAATTGTGGAAATGTTATGGTTTCTTTAGTAACCATTAACTACATCCACAGATCAGAAAACTGTCTGTCTGTCTTTTTGAACTTAAGTTTCCTTAACATCCCAAAACAATGACATAGCAAACACATTAACCTATGTGCAAATAAATATATTAACTAATGCACAGTTTTTCCCGGTGCACACATTTAGGTATTTACACTTTAATTGGGACAGAAAGTTAGACACTGCATAGCCAGCACACTTGTCATTCTTACCATTTTTGCTAATTTAGTACAACATGCATTCATTTAAGACTTTGCATATACTGAAGTTTGAAATGTTTAAAATTTCAAACAAGTGAGTTATTTGAGCAGAAGAAAAACAGCATTTGAAATATTTTTAAATTATGAAAAATTCCTGAGTTAGCCAAGCCTAGAGAAAGGAGAGTTCCATGTTTTAAGATATGCTGCTTCAGGTGCATGTTTTCTTGTGCTCATGTAACTCAAAAAACAGCCAGTTGTGTTACCTTTTCAAACCAATTCATCTTTGGGCTAAGAACAAGCATGAGAAGATGCAAAAGATATAACATTTGTGAAACTACATTATATTGCTGCAAAATTGTCTTCCCTTCCCCTATTCATTCTGTTTTTTTGCCTCCATTTACTGTATCTTGTCCTAGTCTAGACCAGGGGTTCTCAATCTTTTTCTTTCTGGGACCCCCCACCCACAACATGCTATAAAAACTCCACAACCCAGCTGTACCACAATAACTTTTTCTGCATGTAAAAGCCAGGGGCCAGTGTTAGGGAGCAGCAAACAGGGCAATTGTCTGGGGCCCCATGCCACAGGGGCCCGCATTGCTCAGGCTTTGGCTTCAGCCCCGGGTGGCGGGATCAGGGCCCCAGGCTTCAGCCCCATGCAGTGGGACTTTGGCTTTCTGCTGGGGCTTCCAGTGAGTCTAATGCTGGCCCTAATTGGCAGACCCCCTGAAACCTGCTCACAGCCCCCTAGGGACTCCCGGTTGAGAACTACTGGTCTAGATGAATGATTCATGAGTTGTGTCCATGTATCACTGCAATCTATGGAGCACTTGCTGGTGGTTCTTGGAGTACTAGCTGGCCACACTGAGCTCTCTCCCCCGTTTCAGCCAGCTAAATTGTGTTTAAACAGGTAAATTTATTCAACGCTTTCCTAGTACTACTTTTCCATCTCAGCAACTGCTGTAGTTGTCACAGAGCTGTTATACAATCATAAATGTGAGCATAAGTAGGCCGTCCAATTATGAAGGTGAGACTAGGGAGTCAATGAGACAATGCCCTAAAACGTGATCCACACTATTAAGTGTTCTGGAGCAGACTTATTTATATAAATTGCCTAACACACCTTTGGCACCATATTAAAAAAAAAAAGTGATGACTTACCCGTCACATACACATTTGTGTTTTTGTCTTCTTCAACATGAAACCATCCTAAAAACAGAATTATAATTGTAAAAGTTGTGCTAAACCCCTAGAAATAGAACAGGATTTTAAACACTAAGCTCTCATTTATCAGTTTCACTAACTAAATTTCCAAGAAGCGTCCACTTAACATTGAGAGCTCAGAACACTATTAGTAACTTGATTATATTTCACATAAGAAATATAGGTTTTTAGAACCTAATAAATGCTATGCAATTTCAGAAGTGTTTCAAGAACTGATGCCTGAGCATCTCTACTGTGCATAATACTAATGCACAATTACATTTGCTCATTGTTTCTTAAATATTGTATATTTTCCAGCTTATGCAAAATGGAGACCCTAACCTGCGTCAAGTTTTCTTTTTTCTCCTTTTTGTTTAGAATCTGTTTGTTGGGGTGCTTTTTTATTTGTTGACTGCGGTGCTCCTGCTGTCCTTGAATCCACAGCTGGCTTACTTTCAGTCTTTGAAGCAGAGGAACTGTCTAAACTATCTGTAGGGAAGCCATAGTTAGCATGATACGTTGCCAGGAAGTCTTCAGTCACCTAGAAAAGAAATGTTAAATATTAATCTATAATAGAGTTCAAAGATAAACCCCAGGGCACAATTACAAGTTTACTGGTGGTGAATTTCTGAAGATAACTACTAAAACAATAATCCAGATGTCTTCACTTACAGAGGAAAATATAAAGGCTCAAATGGACACTGCAGTTGAAAATTTATAAATGCCAGATATTAGTAAAGCCATACTGAGAAGTCTGCACACGCTATTCAGTAACTTTTTTCTATATTGCAGACAAATTTAAACACTTTTCATTAGTGTCCCCTCTTCCAAGGGGAAACTTTTAATACTTTCACTTACTGAGTTAGATTTGTCTGAGGCAGAAAGAAACCCATAATGTAATACTAAGAACAGAACTCAATTGCTCTCAACCATGAGCAAGGAGAAGTGACATTGACAGGCAGCCAAGAACCAAAACACTGACTATTAAATTGACTAACACTTGTGGGCCCCTGTCTTCTTGAAGAAAAATTTTCAAAGAAGATTGACTGGTGTTAATAGATATTGCCTATACTAAGATTTACACTATGCACTAATACACGATTAAGTCAAAGATCATAATCTTTGGCTCAGACTATTACCTGAATGTTAGCGGTTTCCCTCCCAACCAAACCTCCCTGTGGAGAGTGAGTGTCTAAGCAGTGCCTAAATCTGTCTTTAATGCAAAAATTTGCTATATTAGATTAGATGCAAAACTTACAATAGCTTATTTGTTGCTAGATAAGTTTTAGTACTAAGGTTTTTACAAACCATTTTCGGTACTGTATAGTTGTAACAGGACAAGAAAATATACTAGCTGAAGTTTAGTTTGACATTTTAGTGTCACAAATAGGTTACAACCTCTCATTGTTTAAACCAACTTTTCCACTGTCAATATGGTCAAGTTTTCAGACAACCTTTTCAAAGACGAGAACTCAGCTTTGTAAGAAAAGATTAGGTTTTCCTGAACTAACCCATACGCTAGGAGTTTCATCTGTGTTCAAAAATACAAGAGTGAGATAGTAGGGATTCTGAGTAACTCCATACTTGCATGATAACTGGTAACTAATTAAATCACTACAGCCTCCTTGAACTTTTATATAGATTATTTGGGTATCAACATAAATGTTTTGTTTGGAAAACTCTTAGCTTAACAAGGACATGCCCATGGCAAAGAAAGAGATGCAGAATTGTCAATGACAGTCATCTTTCTCCAACACAGAATTAATCTTAATATAAAGCTTTCTGGAGTTTAGTAATTTGCCACATTACTGCAGAATCACATAACACTAAATTCCAATGTTTAGAAATCACTAGTATATCACAAGTGTAAAAGTTTGGTTACACAATGAAAAGTCTGTAAAAAGCAACAGAGGGCCCTGTGGCACCTTTAAGACTAACAGAAGTATTGGGAGCATAAGCTTTCATGGGTAAGAACCTCACTTCTTGCATCTGAAGAAGTGAGGTTCTTACCCATGAAAGCTTATGCTCCCAATACTTCTGTTAGTCTTAAAGGTGCCACAGGACCCTCTGTTGCTTTTTACAGATTCAGACTAACACAGCTACCCCTCTGATAAATGAAAAGTCTGTCTATCTAAAAAGGCCCAGGCCTAATTTAGGAGGGATGCATTGACCTTTGAAGAATCTTACATTAACGTGCCACCGGACTCCTCGTTCATAAAGACTAACAGATTTATTTGGGAATACGCTTTCATGGGCAAAAAACCCACTTCTACCCCTCCCATATTACAGTAATCTGCACTATATTTGGCTCCAGCCAATCTCAACAGTTCATTACTTTCATGGGTGCTGAATTTGATCTTAAAGGGTTTTATTAAATTGTTTTGAAATTTTCAGTGAACAGTTAAGAATTTTGTTTATCAAATAACTTAATAATAAATCAATGAATCAATACCCCTATTTGTCCTGCAGCAGCATGATCTTTTTAGATTTGAGTGTGAAGAAAAATGTTCCAACAAAATGAATTTAAAATTACTTCCGAATACATTACCAACTTTGTTTTACTTCTTGAAACTGGACTGGTTGCTAGTGCAAAACAATTTTTGTTAAAGGGGTTATTAATAAAAAAACCTCAGTGGAATATTAGTATATCTGATATTCTATTTACCCCAGGCCAGCTGAGACATATTATTCCAAACCAGGAAGATAAAGGGAAAACAACTGTTGCTGGGACTGATCTTCTGGAATATTAAGCGAACAACTTTATTATAATACCAGCCATGAACAGAATAGCAGCTACTGTACTCTTTAAGAGTGAATTTTCATAACTGTGAAAGGTTCCAATCAAAGCATTAAAAACCTAAATCCTCTCTCCCCAGTACAATTAAGTGCAAATTCTCACACAATTGCTGACCAATGGCCCTCAAAGTTTGTTCCACCAGAACAGGATTAAGAGATCATTATTTCAGTGCACATCTAGTCATCAGGTTCATTTAGGAGAAGCACAAACCATAGGCAAAAGAATACTGGAAAATATACTTGTCATCTCTTAAGAAATCAAAAAACTTAAAATGATTAGGTATGATCTACGCACACAAAAAATGGGAAAGCATACCAGACTCCAAACATGGACCTATGGTTACATCATGGCTAAGGAGAAAACCCCATATGCAGGGCTCTATGAAAGGGTGGGAAGTGGCTTGCAAATTACTGACCCACCATACAATTCCCTATCCCTAATGTCTGCATCTGTACAGCAGCAGAAATTCTGATTGAGTGTGAATTCAGCCAGTCACCTGAGCCGCTCTCATAACTGGTTTCAGAGTAGTAGCCGTGTTAGTCTGTATCCGCAAAAAGAACAGGAGTACTTGTGGAACCTGAGATTTGTTAGTCTCTAAGGTGCCACAAGGACTCCTGTTCTCATAAGTGGCTTGCCCAGGGATTAACGACTCCTGTATTTAATTAGCTCTTAATGCTATCTTCCCACCCCTCTGTGGGAAGTCTTATCCCACAGTATATAATAAAAATGTTTTACTCCAGGAATTTCTGAAACGTGTAAAAACATTGCTGCAGATTGATGCCGAGACAAAAATCATCTGCAAAGGCAGACTTCAATGAAACCCTAAGAACTCCCAGAGCCATTTGCCGCCGCCCTCCCCCCATTTGTTATCACCCAGACACCAAAGCCCCCTGAATGTCATACAAGGCAGCACCGCGGGAAGAGAAAGCCGGGACACAGCAATGCTGAGATACCTGGGGCGAGGGAAGACTGTAAATTAGACACGAGTTTGCAAGAAGATACAGCAGCTAAAGACGGCCAATGCTTTCTGGTGCTGCAAAGCCATCAGCCCCTCTGGGGCTCTGGGGCGCCTGCCCCGGGGCTCGGCGCTGCGTGCGGCCCTGGGCCCCGCTCCTGGACGGCGTTAGCCGCCGGGAAAGGCTCAGGAACCCAGAGGGAACCGGGGGCACCTGAAGCGGCGGCTGCCCTCACGCCCCCAGCCCGGGCGCCCCGCCCCACGGGAGGCCCTGGCCCGTGCGAGCCGCCGCCCCCCGGCCCGCCTTACCTTAGGGAACCAGGCCTTCTTGTCTCGGTCCCACTCGTAGGCCGTCCCGTCCGCCGGGTCCACGTAGGTGAAGGGGTCGGGCTCGCCCTCGCCGCTGCGGCGGGCCTCGTACAGCTGCTGGAGCCGCAGCTGCTGGTAGAACTCCTCGTTCCCGTCCGAGCCGCCGCCGCCGCTCATCGTGCACGCGGGGCTCGGCGCCGCCTCCGCGGGCCCGGGACACAGGCCTCGGCTCGGCGCCCCTGAGGAGCCGCCGCAGCTCCGCCGCCGCGCGAGCAACTAGCCCCTGCCTCCCCTCAGGGAGGCAGCCGCTACCCACCGCGTCCCGTTTATTTGCCGCCCGGCCCGGGTCTCAATGCGCAAGAGCGGAAGTGACCTCTCTGCACCCGGAAGAGAAGGGATGGGAGGAACCATTCTGAGAGAGTGTAGGTGGGTACGGGTGGAGGGAATGGACGTGCTCAACGGGCAAGGGCTGGGCCCGCACGTGGTCAGCTGCGGGCCAATGGGAGGCACGGAGAGAGCGATGGGCCCCTTCTTGGGAGCCAGCAGGCCGTGGCTTCTTTTCCCGCCTGGGGCGTGGCTTAGCGCAGGGTTTCCTCAAGGGCGGGGCCTGGGAAGGTTCTAGATGGGTCCCAGACCAGTTCAGGGCGGGGTGGTCTGGTCTGGTTCCTGGCCTAGGCAAACATGTATTTCCTGGGGGGAGCCCACCTCACCCCCCAGCAGCGCCCCTTTCCCAGCCACCTGCCCCAGGCGTGACCCAGGGCAGGAGGTGGTGCTGCTGCTGCTTGGGTCAGGAGGGCGGCCAGGCCAAACCCCAGCAGCACGGTGACCTGCCCTGGGCAGTGAGGCCTGGAGCAGGGAGCCGGGCCCAGCCCTGTGGGGCAGGCTGCTGCTGTGGGGATGAGCTGTCCAGCCCCTTCGCTCCCCTGTCGGGCGGGAGCAGGGCAGAGGGTGTGAATGGGTAATGGTGAGGCGCAAAACAAGGCAAAGTGCAGCTGGTGGGTTGCCTTCGTAAAGGATGTGGGAACCACTGACCTGGCGTCCTGCTCCATTCAGCTTTGGGAAAGGGGTCCTTGTACCTGCTGCTCAGGGCAGGCAAACCCTTCCTCTCACACTGGAGGTCCCTCGCCACACTGTGTCCTGCTCCTCTGGCCCTCGTTGTTCTGCGGGGGGGTCAACTCCCCAGAGTCTGCCCTGCCACAGGGCATCTCAGCACATTCCATGTCCTTTGCCACTCAGGCCCCATTGCTGCAATTTATGTCCGAATCCTTTGTGGACCATCATCTTGGCCTGGCTGTGCTGTCACGTATGCCCCCCTCAGGCATGCCTAGTGGTGATATCTTCGTGTTCTTGAGATGCCATTGTGCTGCTGTCATTGCTGTTGTGCCTTGATGCTAACTGTTTATCTTGTCCACTGTGCACTTTGGCAGCACAAATTGCAAAGTTTTTCTGAATGATAGCACCAGCACACTGCCCTGTTAGCGATTTCTTCAGCATTAATCTCTCCAGTCATGCAATAGAAGCATGTGCTGTTGGGCAATAGACTTGTGCAGCTGGTTTAGCTCAAAGGATGCCAGAGAGTCCCATCAAAAGCAAGACTGGCCTTCACATGTCTCTCATTCACACCTGCCTGATGTTCATTTCGAAGGATAGCAGAGGCCATCTCAGTGCTCACCAAGGTAAGAAAGACAGTGTCATATTATTTGATCAGTCTTCATTTATACTCTTAATATGGAAATGTGTTTTGTGTATGCTGTCACATTTATGCAGAAAATGTCAATACATCCTGATTAGGTCATCGGTATATCTGGTATCAAGTATCCGGAGGTAGCCATGTTAGTCTGTATCCACAAAAACAACAAGGAATCCGGTGGCAGCTTAAAGACTAACAGATTTATTTGGGCATAAGCTTTCGTGAGTAGAAAACCTCACTTCTTCAGATGCATGGAGTGAAAGTTACAAATGCAGGCATTATATAATGACACATGAAGAGAAGGGAGTTACCTCACAAGTGGAGAACCAGTGTTGACATGGCCAATTCGATCAGGGTGGATGTAGTCCACTCCCAATAATAGATGAGGAGGTGTCAATTCAGCAGAACTAAAATTCATTTGCAAATTTAACACCATTAATTTGGGCTTGAATAGGAACTGGGAGTGGCTGGCTCATTACAAAAGCAGCTTTGCCTCTCCAGGAATTGACACCTCCTCATCTATTATTGGGAGTGTGCAACCCCCTTCCCCCTCCCCACCCCGAATCAGAAAGGAGAGAGACATACCTCTCCACCCAAGAGAGGTGACAGCTGGGAGCCAGAAGTCTAAAAGTGGGTATCCTTGCTGGACCATGGTGGGGGAAATACAGGTGCAGTTGCCCTAAACTGATCAAATCATCTAGTGATTTTCAGAAGGTGATCAGGAGACTTTTTGAGTTGCAAGTATGTTTATTTGCAAAAGAATATGAATAGAAAACTTTCTTTTTATGTGCATTATAGAAAGCATATTATGTAGACTTTTTTTGTTATATGGATTTTGGCTTAGGACTACAAAATTGAAGTATTTATACAACTTATTTTAACTCTTTTTCTAAATAAAAACATAATTGAACAAATCCATACAGATTGGCAACTGTTGATTGCTGCAGTTGCCAAACAAACTTTTTACTCTACAATGGGAAGGATATGCAGTCTAAAAGCTTTTTGGAAATCAATATTCTAGGAGCAAATATATCTTTACTGTCATATACACTGCAATGGTAGTAAAATCAAAGTAAAGCTCTGAGGAGAGATAGAGATCAGTTAACAGACTGTCATATAAGAATGCTACAGCTATTAATATAAACTTTCAGTAATCTCTGGCTGGTATACAAAGAACATCCAATGTGTAGTTAGTGACCTCATCTTCCATCTTTCACGAATTTTCTTTTGGCAGAGCTATGATGATAGTGGTCCAAAGATAGTTTGTAAGTGATTGTAAAAATAGACAGCTTGAGAGGCATTTGAGTTACTTTTGTTTCAAAGCTCCCAAGATAAACATCAATTTTTTAATTAACCTAAATTTTATTTTCATATCTTTGAATAAAAACATCAACACATATGCCAGGAAAAGCAGTTTCCATGGAGCAGTGGTTCCCAAACTTGTTCCGCCGCCTGTGCAAGGAAAGCCACTGGCGGGCTGGGCCGGTTTGTTTACCTGCCGCATCCGCAGGTTCGGCCGATCGCGGCTCCCAGTGGCTGCGGTTCGCTGCTCCAGGCCATGGGAGCTGCTGGAAGCGGCGGCCAGTACATCCCTCGGCCTGCGCCACTTCCAGCAGCTCCCATTGGCCCGGAGCAGCAAACTGCGGCCAGTGGGAGCCGCGATCGGCCAAACCTGCAGACGCGGCAGGTAAACAAACCGGCCCGGTCTGCCAGGGGCTTTCCCTGCACAAGCGGCGGCGGGACAAGTTTGGGAACCACTGCCATGGAGTGTTGTTTTAATCCAGGAATCTCAGCATAGCCTAAATTAGAGGGTTGAAGGAAGAACTACAATGATCCAGTTAAGGGAATTTGACATCTGCTGATCCAGATTATGACTTCAGTTAAACTGGTGAAAGTGAAGAGTAACTGAGATCAGGTTATTGTAAGCATTTACAAAAACTGATTCTGATGTTTGTTTGGAGGCAGAGGGGAAACAACATCAATACAAAGTAATGTCTCTGAATGCTGTAAAGAGAATACAGCTTACATGTTATACTGCTTTGGTTGTTTTGTCAGATCTGTGTGTAACAGTTTCCCGTATCAGTATCTTTGGCAAATATAGTAAGTATTTAACTCATTTATGGAAGACTGGAGGACTTGGGAAGTGGTAATGGGTTAATAGAGCTTTCCACCTCAGGGCAGAGTAGGAGACCATCCCAGATCATTGAGTCTGATTCTCAGAGGTGTTGAGCAATATACATTGCTGGTACTTAACATTTCGTAAAGTCAGGCACTACATGAACAAAAGATACCATCATGTGCCTGTTGGGTGGCCTTTTTACTGGAAACTGAACTAACAGTACTAGATAAATGTCCACATCAGCGTACCACCCCACATCTGACACTAATTAGCACCACTGTTGTCAATTTCAGTATAGAGACCAAGTATTAAATAAGTGTGGAAAACAAACTATCCTCTCACACATAAACATGGTTCCTCCAGGTTGAGGCTTTGCCCTGCTCTCTGTGATGTAATCAGTCAATGAATAAGTAAAGGACTTCAGTCTCTAAACCTAACAGTATATTTTTTTATGAGCATTAAATGTGAAATTTTAAATTCCTCTTCATCTATGACTTGGTACAAACTTCTATTTATTTACTTTATTAGTTTATCTTGCACTCCTTCTAACTGTCAAGCGCAGGTTTCCTAACTGTTTTTAATTGGACAAAACAAACAGCATATTTTCTGCTGAAATGGCAGCCTGCAAACAATGTAGCCAACATACAGGAGGTATAAGAAGAAACATATTTTACATGTTTGTCCCCATTTTTAATCATATATGACTATTCTGTTTAAAAAAATTAAATATAGCCTAACATTGACCATCTGACTGATATGTATTACAGTATTTTACTGTTAGGGTTACAACATTTTATAATGTGTGGCATACTTTTCAAGGAAATGAAAGCCAAAACACAACTGGTTTTTCAGTTGTCACATGCTGTTTCAGAAAATTGTGATGTTCCTTCTTGTATTTTGTCTGATTAATTTCCATGCAGTTGTCTGTTCTCATATATATTCTAAAAGAGTTGAATAAAACCATTTGTAATTTATTAGTAATTTCCACTGAGTTGGTTTATTTATTGAATGCAGGACATTATCCGTACCATATCTGTTACAGCTGTAAAACATCCACTGGCTCACTGTGTGTAGTGATGATAAACTGCAGAACCATGTGATAAATTGCTGACAATGTAACCAGGCCAATAATCTGTCTCTACTGAGATTACTTCTAACACTTCCAACACACAGCAAATTCAAAGAGATACCACTTAAAAATATGTAGTGGGTTTTTTTTGTCCACCCCCACCCCCCTTCCCCAAACATGGATTTCCTCTGTCCTGGCCCAAGACACAGGACACACAGTATTAAGTTTTGGAGCAATGATGAGTTTAAAATCCAATATCTTGAATCATCAGGGATAGTTTACAATGGAACACAGTACTTTTTACTAGCTCATGATATAGCAGATTGCAAATTGCTACATTATTATATATAGTAAAGCTATTTTAGAGGCTTCAGAAATCTGTTATAAATAAATTTTCCTTCTCACAGACTGCTGTTGGATTTATTGTACTAATGGTGTTTCATTTTACAAGCAGAAACATATTAAAATAGTATCAATAAATTGTTTTAAAAACTCTCTAAAATAATTTCTTGTTAAAATCTGTGATATTAAACAGTATGCCTGAGAATATATTGTGATATAAGATTTGATTTTTGGATGACCTATACAATTCGTAAGTACTCCAGCCATCCCAAACTCATTCAGATAAAATTTTACGAAACACCACACATTCAAGTATACACACACACACACACACACACACACACACGTATGTTAAATGTGAAATATATAATATAATACATTGATTAGTTTATTTACCTAACCCCCCCCCCCCCCCCGCCCCCCAGAAGAGATCAGATGTCCTTGTGTGCTAACTCTTGCATTTTGATCTCCTGGTGAGCTGACAGTAGCCAAAGGTGGAGTGAAGAGAGAGAGGAATTTTTTATGTTTTATTGAAGGGAGTTTCAGAGAGTCACATATCTTACAACAATGTTTGCATCATGGCATTGCATCAGTGTGTGATGAGGTTGTGTCATCTCAAACCAGCATCATGAGGCAAATACTACAAAGCAATGTTAGGATATAAAAATATAGTGTGAAATTCTGGCTCCAGTGAAGTGACTTGTCATTTACTTCAATGGGGCCACAGGATTTCACCCTTTAGTAATCAGAGAATTCAGAAGAATATATTTTAGGGAAAATGCCTTTGGGCAAATCTAAATGGCCAGTCCTGAGTTTGCAGAGAGGTAACTCTGGGTTGTGCCTTACCCTAGGGCTGATCTTGTAGTCCTTATGCACATAAGATTCCAGTTACAGTCAATGGTAGTCTGAGCTGCATAAAAATGACAGGATCAGGCCCATTATGTTAAAAATTCAGGCCGATACTGTCCATGTTCACAAAGAAAATGACTTCCATGAAATAGCTTACCTTTCTGCTGAATAGAGCATCTGCTGCAGAGCCAAAAATCATCCACTGCATAGAGCTTGTATTCTTTTTAATAAGTACCACTGATTGAAATGTACAAATGCTTTAGCTGTGTGCAACTTTAGTTTATTCTTTAATTGTAATATGCTTAGCAGAAATACATTACTGTCAGCAGGCAGCCCATGTTAAACTACTTACAGTAAAATAAGACTCTCTTCTCAGAAGCGTAAAAGAAAAAGAATTAAAAATTGGTGATTTTTATGAAATAACTTTAGCATTTCTATTTGCCAGAGATTCAGCTTCTTACAATATATGCATGCTTTGATATGATTTGGTTTGCTTTTCTGATTGAAAGGTAATTTCAGTCCCAAGCCAGTATCTTACATTATGATAAGCACAAATTAAAATACTGATAATCATGTTAGCAACAGTTCTTTTAACACTGTCTACACTTTTACCATTCAAGCAGGTAATGTTTACAACACCTAAAAAGCAGTCATTTTGTAATGATGGTCATTTTAAAAAACTTTTTGGGTTAAACATATAAATATATTTTTAAAATATTATGTCAAAATTACTAAATAATGCAAATGCAACAGGCAAGTTCCACAAAACTGAAAGTCAGGATTTGGAGCCAAGGGTCGTTTAACTAAAGAACCCCTTGATAAGTGAAGAGACACTGGAATTATTTTACTGGAGGATAGAAATGTTTTAAGTTCAGCGGAATAATACTTTTCAGCCTGAAGAAAGACGTTGGCCCTGATTTAGCAAAGCATCTAAGCACGTTCTTAAATCCCACTAAGTCCTATGCTGAATTGGGGCCTTTATAGTTAACATTAACAGGGCTATTAAATGTGCACAAGCAAATTAAAACATCATTAGATGAAATTATATGTTACATACGTGCAAAAGAAAGCAACCTGGGGATATATCTCATTTATAAAATAATATAGGGTCCCATCCTGCAAACCTTCATGTTACGTGAGTAGCACTTACACAAATAAGGCTTTGCAAGATTGAGCCCCTAGTTTTCAATTATTTTTTGTTTTTACATATTTTGCATATTCTATTCTCTATCTCAATATGAATTTGCATTATAAATCCAGACTCCATCATGTCACAATTCTTTTCTAAATCACATTCAGTGCTGGTGTAAGTGGGCATCACAGCCTCAGCTTGAATAGATTTAGATTTGCATTACCCCGAGCTGAATTTCACTCATCATCTGCTTTCTAGAAAGAAACATTAAGAAAAGATTGCCAAGGAAGCCTTAACATCTTTTCCCTACATCTAATGTTGGTAGTCTAGACTAGAGAGATATTATTCATTACATATGGATTGTTAGGTAGATGGATGGAGTAGTAACATCAGATTGTTCAGATAAAGTAAATGTTAACCAATACATCACTCTGATACAATGTATCATGAGAGTGCAAATATAACTATTTTTGAAAAACGGTAGAACGATAAAACCATATAGTGTGTTATATGATGGTGTCAAGAATCTGGACCTGCAGCAGAGCCAGTCTCTGGGCAACCTAATGAGTGCAGCTGGCCTGTAGTAGACCGCATGAATGTTTTACATGGCCTGATTGTTGGGAAGAGTCCACAGACCAGCTCTGAAACCCAGCAGTTTGGTGGCTGCTCTCATTGCTATGATAGCACGTGCCTCAGACCCAGTCCTGCTCCTGCCTTGCCTCCAGGTAACCTGGTTCTGACCTTTGGCACCAATTTCTGATTTTGGCTTTGACCTTTGGCTCTGACATCTGGCCTCAGCCTCTGTTTCTGAGTCTGGCTATTGACTCCTGCTCTAACTAGTAGGCCTGACTCCTGCTTCAAGCACTAGGCACAACTGCCTACATCCCAGTCACTGACAGATGGAATGGTTAGGTCCTGTCATGGCCTGCAATATAGTTGATCCCTAACTGTCAATGAACTGGGTCGCGGAATGTAAGGCAGTGGGTCTCAGTGGTTCTGGTCAGCACCGCCAATCAGGCCGTTGAAAGTCCCAGCGGCGGTGCTGCCCGGCTAAGGCAGGCTAGTCCCTAACTGGTCTGACACCACGCTGCACCCCGGAAGAAGCCAGCAGCAGGTCTGGCTCCTAGGCAGGGTGGGGGTTAGGGGAGGGCCACAGGGCTCCGTGTGCTGCCCCCGCCCCAAGCACCAGCTCTGCACTCCCATTGGCTGGTTCACGGCCAATGGGAGCTGGGGGTAGTGGTGTCTGCGGGCGAGAGCTGCACGGAGCTCCTTGCACACCTCCGCCTAGGAGCCGGACCTGCTGCTGGCTGCTTCCGGGATGCAGCACGGTCCATGGTGCCAGGACAGACAGGAAGCCTGCCTTAGCACCCGTCCTCCATCACTGACCGGGAGCTGCCCGAGGTAAGCCTGCCCCCCAACCCTGTTCCCCAATCCCTGCCCCAGTCCTGAGCCCCCTGAAACCTGGAGCCCCTTCCTGCACCCCAAATCATTCATCCCTGGACCTACCCCAGAGCCTGCACCCTCAGTCCAGAGCCTTAACCCCCTCCCACACCCCAAATCCCTCATCCCCAGCTCTGTTGGGTCACAAGCATCAACAATTTTCTTCAACTGGGTCTCCAGAAAAAAAAGTTTGAAAGCTACTGCTATAAAGCAAGCTAACTCCCAGCACCTATTCTAGCTCTTACTGACTATTGAGTTGATAGGATAGATATATTGATCAAGGGAGGAAAAATCAAATACTAAATAATAACACTTAGTCCTTTTATAGGACTTTTTTATCTATAGAGCTCAAAGTACTTTACAAAGGTGGGTAAGTCTGATTATCCCCATTTAACAGATTTGAGTGCCAGATGTGGATTTTCCACCCCCCTGAGCAATGCAGTTATACTGACATATGTTTGTTGTGTAGACCAGGGTTTAGCGCTGTCTCATCGTGCTATCGCTTTCAGCGTAGTTTATTTTTTTTCATAAACTGAAATTAAACAACCTCCCCCTAAACTTTCACTCCAAAGTTTTGACCATTGTTCAATATTTGGTGCAAGGAAAGTGACAAAATAAGAAACCTCTGTGGTTTGTCATTCTATGGAGAGCTGCTTCCATTTTGAAAAACATCAAAGACAACATAAGTGTTCAACAAAAGGCAGCGCTGATTGTCACTACTCTCTGGCCAAGAGTATAACAACAATTGTAATTTTCTGAACACAGAACCAGTACAAAAATATTCCTGCAGCTCAAGTGAGTTTAACTGAGCTTAACTTTGTCAGCTTGGCGCAGAAACCTCAGGCATATGGAAAGGATGCATAGCATTCCCGGGGAATAGGCACTATTCTCTTGACTGAGCTTACATCAGTTGTGTTTCTTCTTTTCCCCACACACACTGGTGTGATTTCTCCATTGTATAATTGAAGATGTTAAGAAGTCATGCTGAAGATGCTTTCACAGACTGTATAAAGGGTGCATTCTTTTGTTTACTTGCAGCTCCTAGCAGGGTCCCGGTGCACTAGAATCTTGGGAAATGTATGATGTTGGTACTTCTCCATGATCGAAGAACTAAACGCTCTCCTCTTCTTTTGTGATACTATAATCTGTTAGCAAAGTAACACTGATTTCTGAGCCATTTGTGCTGCCTGTGGCTGACAAAGCTCTGGTAGGTGTGTTGCTGGGAGGCCGTGTGGGAAGCCTCGCCTTGCAACACAAGATTTGCTTTTTAAAATGTTGCCGGAAACTTTTACTTAGCCAATAAAGAGCAAAGGGATTGACACAGGAATTGCTGAAGGCCAAAGCCCGGGAGAAAATAGTGACTATAAGATGAAAGGCAGAGGCATCTACGGAAGAGTGGTAGGTGAAAGATCGATACAAATAGAGAATGTGGTTAGGCAGCCAGCAGAGGGCAAACAAACCAACTAGCACCAGCACTGTTTTTGCCACTCTCTTGCGGGATTCAATCTAGGAAAAAATAATTGCATATCTATTATTAATAATACATATTTATGTATTATGCTACTCCCTGGAGGGCTCTGAGACCCTTAATAAAAATCAGTCTAAATACGATCCTTATTGAAAGGTAGCATGGCAACAAAGCAGAAACTAAAGCATTTTCATTTTCACCCTTACATTTTTGTGGCTTTGGACAGGGTGTTTTCACTTGGGAGCATCCGACTATGAAACTCCCTCTCCCACCCTTTGGTCTGATAGAACCCACTGAGGCCTCGTCTAGACAAGGATTTAGGGACGTGATGTTAACACGTTAGCTAATGCATTCTAATGCAAGCTCTGTCCCTCAGTGTTTAGAATTTAGTGAAAGGTGCCATAACTACTAAATTCAGTGTGGTCCTGATTCAGCAAAGCATTTAAGCACATACTTAAAATGAAATCAATAGGATTTAAGCACATGCTTAAATGCCTTTCTGAATCAGGGCTATTGCTGCCTGCGTATACAGGCTGCATTTTACATAGACTTGTTACTTGTCTGTTGTGTATACTGTATATGTGAAACGTTTGCACTCAGATTAAATTAAGATTTGAATCAGTATGCTTAGACTTCTAAAAGCTGGGTACCCGAGATTGTGATCCTTACTTACCTGTTTACGGGCATGGCCATGTTCTTCAGCTGGCATGTTGAATGTACTTTTGTACAATGTTTTGGCAATAAGAAAATAATAGACAGAAATGACAACTAGCGGTATAATATAGAACACCAAAAAGCAAACCAGAGAGTGAGCTTCTTGCAGAATCTTCTCAGATACAGGATAAGGGGCACATGCTTCAAAAGACACATTTTTTTCAGGATTGCTGAATGAATATAAATCCGAAAATACAGCTTCTGGGATTGCTAATATCATGGAGACAATCCAAACACAGCCAGCTTTACAGCAGGTCTTCAAAACTGCATCTGATGTTTGCAGTTCCAAGGGCTTAACAATAGCTCTGTACCTAGAAACACAACCAACACCATAGTGTTAGAAAACATGCAGTAATATTAGTCTTGTGGCACCGATAATTTAAATTTGTGGGGACAAATTCATGCCTGATATATCTCCACTAAGGTTAACATAATTGTCTTGGGAATTTAAAGGGGAGAATTTGGTCAGTTTTCGTTTTTAAAATGCTAGATATATACATAATTATGCATTTGTTCTTCTGTGTTTTGAAGTGATGCTAGCCTCTCCATAAAGAAGGCAGAAAGAAGCTCAAAGATGAACTTTAAGCATGTACTTAAATCCTGTTGACTTTAATTGTCTTGAAACTTTTCTCCCCCAGAATGATCATATGTCCAAAATAGACTGGTCTGCAAACTCCGAATTCAGTTTGCTTTGTAAACCATGCTTAGGAAAGGTGCCATCTAGTGTTTGGAGAGGTTTTGTGTGTAAATTAATATTTGCGGGGAGGGGGGACGGAGTTGTATATTCTGTATTATGGGTGCACAAGGGGAGGTAAATGGGGAATTTACAAAGATATGTAATATAAAGAGCTTGTGTGGAGTTGAACATGCCCCACATTAAAGATAAGCATGAAAGGGTTTAATTAAAGTTTTGTTGAGGTAGCCATAGCAACAAAAGGCAGAGGCAGGCACCTGAAGGGAAGATGGAGTGCTCCTTCCCAGTCTAGTTCAGCCTAGGAGAAGGGCCAGGAAGCTCCCAGACTTGGAATGGGGGGGGGACGGGGGACTGGAAACTGGCCATTTTGCTACTCCAGATGGACTATTCTTCTCACAAGAGGCTTTATAAGTTCAGGGATGTTTGTTTTCCTGATGGCTGCAAGCCATTCCTTGGTTGCTGCTGGTTTGTTCTTCTTTTGGGACCTGGCAAAAGGAAACTTTGGCACTGATTCCTTGTGCAAAACAATCACAGCCCAGGTCACACTCAGACAGGACAGTTTACACATGTATACAGAGCAAGATTTAATATATAGACACTTATAAACTGACCTGCTGTTGATTCCTGGCTGTACTGCTGCAACAAGTAGTCAGATGTGGGAAATGTGTGGACCTGGGTAAACGTGTGGGGACAGGAGAATGTGGAGAGGGACATAGAGAGGAAGGCAAGGGACCAAGAGGGAGAAATGGGTATAGGGAACTGGGGAGCGCATGGAGCCACACTCCCTGCTTTCAGAATGGATGAGCCCTAGATTGGGGAGATCCATGGAAGAGGGCAGGAGACGGCCATGAAAGAGAATATAGTGAAATGGGGCACAGATCAGTATGGAGGAAAGGCAGAGCCTTTAGTGGAGTTGTACCAATTTACACCAAGTGAGGATCTGGCCCTCTGTTTCTCCTCCAGGCAAAATTAGACACACTGCTGCAGACTAGAACATTAGTAATAACAAAAAAAGAAGAACAGGAGTACTTGTGGCACCTTAGAGACTAACAAATTTATTAGAGCATAAGCTTTCGTGGACTACAGCCCACTTCTTCGGATGCATCCGAAGAAGTGGGCTGTAGTCCACGAAAGCTTATGCTCTAATAAATTTGTTATAAATTTGTTAGTCTCTAAGGTGCCACAAGTACTCCTGTTCTTCTTTTTGCGGATACAGACTAACACAGCTGCTACTCTGAAACCTGTCATTAGTAATAACCTTTTACTTACCCCAGGCCCTTATAGCCAATCAGGACAGTAGCTCATGGTGTTATAATTAACATGTTCTGAACTTTCAGAGTAATTTTAACCATATAATTACTGGATTAAAATATTGTTCCAGGCAATTATACAATGGCCTCCAGTAAGAATTGAATTCAGAAGCAGTTGCCCATTGTCCTAATACCAACTTGGATTGATTTCTTTTTTTCATTCTCTATACCTGACCTAGTTGCTATTAACTAGTTTTTCTAGTTTATGGTATTTGAAAACCTTTTCCGTCCTTTAATCTTGAGAGTTCATTTTGACTGTTTGTAGTCTTAGATCATTCATGCTCATTACACTGCTGCCTTCTATGTGTTGTTATTCAGTCATAAATAAAGCACATTGTAAATGCTTCTTGGTGAAAATGAATAATTCTGAATCACTTGTGAAGTCAGTCAGATGGAGGCACTTATGTGCTCTAATAATAAAGTATTCAGATTAGTCTGAGTTTAATTTGAGGTCCTATGAAGTAAAATGTCACTGAAAAAGCTACAGTAACTAGAAGTACAACAATTAAAATATTGAAATAGTGCTATATTGCATCTCAGTCATAGTGAGTAATTGCCATGCTTAAAATTATTGTATTGCAATAGCTTTCAAATTGTAAAAAGTCTTAAAAGTAATTTGAACTAACAATTTTGTTTATATTTTACCCCTAAGTGGCAGTCAATTTAGTCAGAGTTTTAAGGCCTGATCCAAAGCCCATTGAAGTGAATGGAAGGATTCCCATTGTCCTTAGTCCTTTTCACAGGAGGATGTGTTGTTCATCCTCATTGACTACTTCTGTACACCACTAGGTAGCACCCATATACAAACTATCTTTTCCCTGCTGTAAACCTTTTATCTTTCTTGATTCAGTAGAGGAAAAAAAATGTCTTTCTTACATCACTTCAAACTAATAAAAGGTCAGATTATTTATTTTTTAAAATTATTTTTAAATTCACTTCATTAAAAAGAATTATTTTACACTTTCAGAGAATATTGATCTCTTAACTTAAACAAATTGGAGTTGATTTTTAATGATTATTGGAAAAAATCATCTAGCTTTTAATGGGAACATGTAACATCATATTTATCTATCCAAGGACTAAGTATTACAGATTAATGCAAAGTGATGGCTTCTTCCCTTTTATTCATTTCTATCTTAATGCACAAGTACTTCCTGACAACCCTAATTGCTGCAGACCTACCTGTCAGCACTGAGAACAGTTAAAGTGAACACTGATACTCCAACTGAAGTTAACTGGATAAAAGATAACAGCTTGCAGCCAATTCTTCCAAAGAGCCAGGTATCCACAATATAGCGTGTTGCATCTACTGGCACACAGGTTAACAAAAGAAGCAGGTCTCCAAAAGCCAAGCTGGTTATGAAAATGTTTGGAACCGTCTGCATTGATTTAATCTTGAAAAAGACTTTGATGAGTATAGCATTTCCAAGGAGACCCACTGAAATGATTACAGCATATGTAACATAAATTGTGCACAGTATTTCTAATCCTGGAAAGGAGTCTTCAGTCCATCCTTGATCTACAATATCGTTGTCAGTGATAGATCTCAGTTGTTCTGTAATATTGATCGATGCGTGTGAAGTCTGATTAGCTGAATGCCAGTGTGCCAGAGACATCTCTTTAAATGTGTCTTCTATCCAGGCTGAGTTGAAATTGTTGAGAAATGTTTAATTCTCAACCTGTAGCATGTCAGCAAGAAAGACCATTTAAAAGGTATAGAATTGTGTTTGAAATTAAGATTCCTTAGTACATTAACTAATTTCTTTCACCAATCTTAAGTCCCAAAGTACGATTGGGATAATGCACACAGATCCAGTACTGAACTGTGTGGGAGGTGGAGAATTCTTTTATTGGCTTTTCAGCCAGTGGAGGTGGGGAGGGAGGAGTAAAAGAGAGATTCTTAAAGGTATTATCTGCAGTCATTTTTTTGTCATTAAGGTACTTGTGAATAGATGCTTTTTTATTATTATTATTTATTAAAACAGCGATTTTTGCATACTACCTAGTAAATATTCCTTAAGGCTTTGTTAAAATATTTTTACAAAAGAAATGTACCCTGGACTACTTATATAGGAAAACTTTCAGGTTTTCAAAAGATTATAGGTAAGTGTAAAGTCTGCTAATTAACATAGTGCTCCGCAGCATGTGTTAATATTGGATAAAAACATACTGAAACACAGATAGTGAACATCTATAGGAAAAGATATAGAGTCATGAAGCTGTGTTGATTTTTACAATTGTTTAGATCAGTGCCTTACAGAAATGTGGACAAATTCGGGTATAGCACAGTAATCCAGTGGGCTGCCAAAAGACAATTTAAGATAGCAAACTATGGCTACATTACTGCTAATGCTTACACACATGCTTAATTTTACCAACCTGAGCAATCCCATTGACTTCATTAGAATGACTCGTGGTTAAAGTTAAGGAGATATATAAGGAGTTGCAGAATTGAAGCCTGTTATCTTGTGATCACCCATATACCTGTCAGATATGACTGGTATGATTGATAACACAGATTTTTTGGCAGATAGTTATGGAAAATCTTTAGATTCCCTATACAGGAGAAGTCTGTATCTCCAAATATTAGTAACTAATTTCTTTAATTATTTTTAATTCACTGGTTAACAAAAACAAACTGCAAACTATTGAGCATGTAGATGGTAGAACTGATAACACAGATCATTTGACAGAACAGTAACTTAGCTTTCTTTGTTACACTACTTCAAAGTTATTAGTGCTATGGTTCTTAGTATCCCAGATTAGGCAATTAACCAGTCAAATTCTGCTCTGAGATGACCCCATTGACTTGCATCCCCAAGATATTGGGAATTGGACTCACTGGGTCAAATATACCGTTAATATAAGCAGGCAAAACTCTCTTTTTCCTCAGCTTGGGAAAGGGACGGATGATTAAGGACAAAGATCTGTGTCTGGAGTATTTTTTTCCTCCACATTCCCTTATTTAGCTGTTAGACAATAGGACATTCTCCTTCATTCATAGCTTTACAGAATCCATATTTTGAATCATTGTCTATTTCTCTCCACCAATCTATATAAAATGTGAATTTTTGATAGAGGGGATTTGCTGGATCTCAGTACAAAATCGAATTAGCATAAATGGAACTTGTTCCATGTAAAGTGATTAAAAAAAAAAAAATCCGATCCTAAAACCATACTGGAATCTCCTGATTTTTCTGCATGACAGCCAAAATATCTGCACTCACCACTATGCCATATTTAACATTCAAAGATCAGAGGGGTAGGCAGGATACACACAGGTTGAGTCTGTGTAAAAAAAAAAAAAAAAAAAAAAGTCATGGATACATAAAAAGTATGTAAGTCAAAAATTCAAATTAGGACCCTTTATTGGATTCTTTTGAGTAGATAAGTTCTTATCACGCTCATCCCTCATAAGTCCCATTGTATGGGTACAGTGTGTAGGCTGCTCACAAATTTAGGTGCCTTTGAGGATGGCCTGATTATATTGTCCACCCACACCAGCATAGTTGTGTACATTATGCTTAATATGGAGTGCTGCAACTGTAGCACATTGTGACAGCTTAATGGCACATAGTTATGTAAAATGTTTAGATTCCCCGTAAAGGAGGAGTATGTATCCTCAAACAGTAGGAACTAATTGCTTTTCATTATTTTTATTCACTGGGGGACAAATACAACCAACAAACTGTTGAACATCTACTAGAATAGCACAGAGAATGAAACACCAGATGTGTGTACCTAAAACTGGGATTTAGCTGAGATAAACTTGTAACTCACATTGGGCTTATCAAGATTGGCCCATGCTGCAGTGTTAAGGTATAAATCCAGATGTCAACTTCCCCAAAGTCTCACGATATTCAGACCCACTAGAGAGATTGGAGCAGGCAAAATTAAATCTGAGGCCCAGATTTTCCTCTGCAGTTCGATCACTCCGCATCACATTATTGGAGGATGCTGGACCTAAGCATATGTAGCTGACCCTGGGAAGATCACTTCAGTGTAAGGGATCCTCTGGTGGCCTGGAGACTCCTAAACCACCACCTCTTTCAGCAGCTAGCATAGGGGCATGTTCAGTGAAAAGAAGGTACAGGATGGGCTTCCCTGCACTCTGGCAGTCATCAGTTGCCATATTGGCCCCTTAGGGCTGCTGACAGCTGGCACAAATTAAAGCAATGCAGGAAGAGGGAGCACAAGGAGGGTATACAGCCCCCTTTTCACACACTCCCAAATTGTATTGTGTGCTCCTCAGCCAAAGCCAAGGATCTGGACTCTGGATCTGAATCCAGCTGTCACAATTTGGTGCGGGGGAGTGGTTCTGATGCAGAGTTTTGGATCAGGGCAATTCCATAATATTTACAATTTAAAAGCCGATGTTACCTGGGAATACGGGGACACATTTAGCCTGCTCTTATTTATTTCTAATGTATGGTAGTTGCACAGTACAGCTTTCCACCCCAGTTTACATGAGCATGCCAAATTCGAGCAGTAGTTTTCCTGCTTAGGTCAGCTCTTTCTACACACAGTTTAGATATTTACCAGCTTTGTACCTCCTCAGAGAGAGCTGTCAAGGAGAGGCTTGCCTACCTCCCACTGATTCTTCCCAGGGAGGATTGGAAGCTCTTTGCATTTCTGATGGAGGTATTTTTGGAATCGGAGAGGGTCCTGGCTGCAGATTTACAAGCCATCCAGGCACTGATTTACAGAGCAGAGAATATTTTCACAGCCAAAGTTCTAGTCAGGGCCGGCTCCAGGCACCAGCCCACCAAGCTTGTGCTTGGGGCGGCACCTGGAGGGGGGTGGCGCGGCGTGGTGCTCCGGCTCCAGCTGCCGGGGAGAGCAGAGCCCCGGCCGGGCTCTCCGCCCTCCCCCCGGCGCTTTGGCCGCCAGGGAGAGCGGAGCCCCAGCCGGGCTCTCTGGCCGCCGGGGAGAGTGGAGCCCCGGTCGGGCTCTCCGCCCTCCTCCCGGGGCTCGCTGCCCTCTTTCCCCCCCCCCCCCCGGTGCTCCGGCTGGTCAGGGAGAGCGGCCTGAGGCCAGGCTCGGCGCCCTCCCCTGCCACGCTGGGGGGGGGGGGGGGGGCGCGGCGGGAGGCTTTTTTGCCTGGGGCGGCAAAAAAGCCAGAGCCGGCCCTGGTTCTAGTAGATGGAAATTTCACTTTAAAAAAAACAAAACTCCCCTGGATTTTAGGGAATCCAGCAAAATATGTGAAAAGTCATTAAACCCACAAAATGTGCATACTCTTCATGATTATGGGTCTCTACCAATCAGACCTCATATGGTAGGTATTCAGCTTCAAAGAGAATAGTTTGTTTTCCACTCTGAATTTAGGCAAAACAGATTTTAAAAAAATTAAAGGAGATCCAATGGATTTCCGTTGTGAAAATCCAAACGGGAAAAGGAAGAGGAGAATGACATCATTAGCCTAAACAGTAAGCAGCAAGAGCAGAGTATTTTTAAACTGTATCCTTAAGTGTTAAGAGAAAATCACTTTGGGTAATTCTGACTCTCATTCTTAAAATATAGTGTTTTATAGAAAATGAATGTTCCTTTTAAACTCGCCTGCTGCAAGATCATAGAAATAAATGACTTCGGAGTGCTTCATTTAGCTGTTTCTCTGAATGAAAATGTTCTGTTTTAATGCAGAGTGCTTGCTGTCTTTTAAGTAATTTCTATGAACTGTGCAGTAATACCTACTTAGGAAAAATACCTACCAGAGCCATTTGCACTGTAACAGACCAAGCATGAAGAGAACAACCAAGGTCATAATTCCTATTAAAGGACTAACTTGTCTAACGTGTAATTATTCTGTGTAGCATACGTGTATTATATTTTTATTATTTTATTGGACAGACAGGGTTGATTGTTATTTATCTGAAATACATGAAAGAGATTCACAACTAAACTGGCAAGTATAGAGAATTTTTAGACAGGGAAATGCCATTTGGCGTAGCCAGCCTATGCTCTTTAGAATTATTTTAACTCAGCTTGCTAGGTAGTAATTGTATAGTCTGTGCCTAGAAATATTTAGCTGTCTCTTAGGCCTTGTCTACACTACACAGTTTTGTTGACAAAAGTCAGTGTTCGTTGACGAAATAGTGGAGGTGTACACATTGCAATGCTCCTTGTGCCAACAAAATAAAACCACCTCGACAAGATGCGTAGAGCTTTTTGTGGCAAATTTATATTGACAAAGTGTTAGTGTAGACCCCGCGCTTGGTTATGTCGCTGTAAATGGCCTCCAGGAGGTGTCCCTCAATGCCAATCCTGACTGCTCTAGTCAGCAGTTTGAACTCTACTGTCCTGCACCCATGTACAGAGACATTCGCCCCTCCCCCTTTAAAGGCACAGGAATTTTTGAAATTCCATTTCCTGTTTGCTCTGTGCGGAACACTCACATCGCATCTTCCCAGCTGACCGGCAGCTCCACACAGCAAACTCTCTCCAGCTTGGAGCACACTGAGTTGTTGGATCTGCTGGCACTGTGGGGAGAGGAGGCTGCGCAGTTCCAGCTCCACTCCAGCCATAGGAACTTTGATATCTACGTCCGATTTCTTGTGGCGTGTTGGAAAAGGGCTACAAACAGGTCATGCATCAGTGACATGTGAAGATAAAGGAGCTGAGGCAGGCATACCAGAAGGCAAAGGAGGCAAACCTTCACTCTGGTGCTGTGCCAAAGACCTGCCACTTCTATAAGGAGCTACACACCATCCTTGGTGGCAACCCCGTCTCCACCACCAAGAGCCTCATGGATATTTCGGCGGGGGTGGGGACAGTGGACTCAACCCCAAGGACGAAGTTGTGGACCAGTGGGTCAAGTTGGAGGATGATGTGGAGCACACGGCAGGTTCGTCTGGTGGTGCAGTGAGTCAGGACCTCTTTTCCACTCCAGAGAGGTCTAGCCAGTCCCAGCAGTCCATCTCTGGCATGCATGATGCAAGAGAGGAGAGGCCCGGTAAGTGATCTTTTTGAGTTAATGCTGCTCTGTTATATGAGCTGTCCTTTACTCTTTATATTCTAGAAGTGGGTAAAGGAAGAGATGTACAAGACTACCTGTGTTTGCATGTGCTCCACGTTCCCTTGTGCAGCTAAGTAGTGCAGTGGAAGTGTGTGTTAATGCACACCGAGATTTCAAGGGAATCCTCCAGAGAGGTCTCTAGGAAACTTTCCTGGAGGTACTCACCATCCTCTGCCGAAGGTTCCTTGGCAGAGCTGCTTTCAAATAGTAAAAGGTTTACCAGCATCTCTAGAGGCAGAAGTAACACCATCCCACTACTTCTGTGTTGCAAGAGGTAGGTTGGAAGGCCAACTCCGATGAGCTCTCAGAAGCATTGCTTAGCGATGCAGCACCGAGAATACCTTATTGGTTAAAGTCTGAGAGAATGGCTTCAAAACTTGCTAGAAGATGTAAAGCCAGAGTGTCCAGTAGAGGAGCTGGTGGAATTTAATATTCTTTGTGATATTTGACAGGTGTTGAAAGGCATTTACCAGTCATTAGCTTGAAACTCCTACTGTTCTCTATCACTGTTACATCACATCATCCCAACCTTCTTGACAGCTTTTAAGAATCCCTGACTCGTTTCAATATATGAATGTTCAGAATCTGTTTTCATATTGGTTTATTAAAAGGATTTATTTGGTGTCACTTCTCTGCAGAGAGGAAAATGAGCATAAGAAACCTCTTAATTTCTGTTAGCAGATGAATGCTCAGAAAATGAAATAACCCATCTGGAGTAATTCTAGTGGGCAACTTTAAAACGTTAACTGTGCATTTAATTTGGATCCAGGAGCTTTCTGTTATATGCTAAATACTCTCTGATGCTTAAAAGCATTCAGTATTGTGTATTAAGATTGAACTATATTACACAACAGATAATTATTCTATACAGTATTTCGATTTTTAACCTGCAAGTGGGTTTCCCTTAATGATTTGCCTTTCATTTATCAAATAACAGTCTTCTAATATCTAAAGAGAGACTGGACATCTAACTGTAAATATTATTTGAATGTTAAGTGGATATCAAAGGATAACTTACACAATTTGTAATGATTTAACAATCATGCAGTAACATACATATCTATTGCACAGGTTGTTAATATGCCTTAAATACGCTGGGCTAGAATATGACTTGGACTGCATGCCCATGCAGAGGAGTGAGACCCACCCATATACCCCAGTGTGGGCTACATGGAACTTGGGCCTGAATGATGAGGAGTAAGCAGATGCTGGATGCCCATTCAGTCTCCCTTGAGGAAGGTGGGTGGGAACGGATGAAGAATTGGCGGAGTCTTGGCTCCATTTCTCCCAGTGCACTGCTCTGTGTACTTAAGCTGGCATGGGGAGGGTGTTGTAATTTTGTGCTGATCCAGATTTGTGCGAATGACACAAGTTGAGAGGTATTGCCAATGCTTAGGAGGACCGGTATATCGTAAAAGAGGGTCTGGGTAACCTTGAAAACTGGAGTAATAGAAATGGGATGAAATTTAATAGTGCAAAGTGCACGGTCATGCACTTAGGGACTAACAACAAGAATTTTTGCTATAAGCTGGGGACTTAGTTGGAAGCAACAGAGGAGGAGAAAGACTTGGGTGTATTGACTGATCACAGGATGACTATGAGCTGCCAATGTGATATGGCTGTGAAAAAAGTTACTGCGATCCTGGGAAGCATCAGGTGAGATATTTCCAGTGGAGATAGAGAAGTGTTAGTACCATTATACAAGGCACTGGTGAGGCCTCATCTGGCATACTATATGCAATTCTGGTCTCTCATGTTTAAGAAAGATGAATTCAAACTGGAGCAGGTGCAGAGAAGGGCTACTAGGATGATCAGAGGAATGGAAAACCTATCTTACGGGAGGAGATTCAAAGAGCTTGGCTTGTTTAGCCTAACCAAATGAAGGCTGAGGGAAGATATGATTGCTCTCTATAAATACATCAGAGGGGTAAATACCAGGGAGGGAGAGGAGTTATTTAAGTTATGCACTAGTGTTAACACAGGAACAAATGGATATAAACTGGCCATCAACAAGTTTAGGCTTGAAATTAGATGATGGTTTCTAATTGTCAGAGGAGTGAAGTCCTGGAACAGCCTTCTGAGGGGAGCAGTGGGGGCAAAAAACTTAACTGGCTTCAAGACTGAGCTTAATAAGTTTATGGGGAGGATGGTATGATGAGACTGGCTACATGCCATTGTAGGCAATCTGCGACTACTAGTAGCAAATATCCCCAGTGGCCAATGATGAGACACTAGCTACGGAGGGCTGTGAGTTACTACAGAGAATTCTTTCCTGGTGTCTGCCTGTTGAGTCCTGCTGAAATGCTCAGGGTTCAACTGATCGCCATATCTGCAGTTGGGAAGGAATTTTTCCCTGAGTCAGATTGGCAGAGACCCTGAGGGTTTTGGCCTTCCTCTGCAACATGGGGCATGGGTCACTTGCAGGTTTGAACTAGTGTAAATGGTGGATTCTCTACAACTTGAAGTCTTTAAGCCATGATTTGAGGACTTCATTACCTCTGCCAGAGGTTAGAGGTCTATTGTAGGAGTGAGTGGATGAGATTCTGTGGCCTCCAGTGTGCTGGAGGTCAGACTATATGATCATGATAGTCCCTTCTGGCCCTAAACTCTATGAGCGGCAAATTACACCTCTAACTTGCCCAAAGCAAGAGAGCAGAGAGGGAACTTTGTTTCCCAGATGTATCTCTGAGACACTATGCTTCACAGTACTACTGCTGGGGTAGTGCAGTTTACGCATCACCCCCTTGTTCAGTGTTGGGTCTAAAGGCATAGTCTAGCCCAGTGTTAATAACCAGCTGTGATTTGACATAAAATTTTGATGGATTTTTTTAAAAATCCCTATGTGAGCCAGTTTAAAGCAGAACATGTTTTTCTGGTGTATGTACCAGCTGTAAACAAGCAATTTAAGGGTAACTAAGAACAATTCAGAAATCAAAAGAGCTTCAGATGAGCGTATCCCCAGAGTGAACACATTCAGCAGATGCAACTAAAAACCCAGTGTGGAAAATAATTTGTTTTTGTAACAAATCTCGAGCCTTCATTTTAGATGCTAAACTGGAACTGCAGCATCAGAAGCTATTCCTGTCACTAAAAACTATTAGGGTGTGAATCATGAGAGCATAACAATTTTTAATTAGATTTGTCTTTGTGCATCTCCTATTCCTGTGAATAATATCACTGCACAATTCTATGACAGAATGTCAGTGGAGATATGCTAAAGGAGAGCAAATGTAATGGGGCCTGTGCAGAAGATATTATTCAAGCCCAGAGAAAATTACACATCTTCACTCTTGCTGACAACCTAAACAATGCTGCATTTGATACTGTTTAGCTGGAAAAGCCATTAGACATATGATGTAAAATGAAGCTAACCACCTTCCGAGAACAAATGGTGCTGTGCTTTTTGCATAAGCAAGTTGATGTATTTTTAAGTTTACTTCCAGATTTTGCTCTTCAAAATGAAAAAGAAAATCAGACTACTGAGGACTAAAACATCCGCATCTCCTGCAGTATGCTTGTTGACCTTCCCACTGTTAGACCTCTAACATGAGAAAGATAGATGGATCTTGCCCTCCTTACTTAGGCAGGACTCCCAGTTATTTCTTGCCTTGCTGAGTAGCAGTCAACACTCCAGCATCATTGCTTCTTATTGCTTGCCCAGTTTCTAATCTATCTCTTTTGTCCCTCTCCTTGTGGTCATTTATTTCCTTTGAGTCTCTTGTAGGACTCCTTATCAAAAGTTTTTAGAAAATCAATTATGTCCCACTGGATCACTTTTTTATTAACTCAAAATGTAAGTAATGTAGCAGGTTGGAAAGAGAGAGTTTTCCTTTAGGCTCAGATAGCCTGGCTTCTTTATCAGGATATACTTATCCAGTTAGGATCATCCTTGTACTCCTCCTCCAGCCATTGGAGAAGTGAAGAGTGCAATACATACAGCTGCATATATTAAAATTTGAATTCACTTTCTCTTTCACTAATCCCACCTTTATCAAAATAAATTATGTTTTGAACCACCAGTCCTCCAAAAACTCTAGACAGTCTTTGTTTCTTCATGACCAGATTACAAACCATTCTAGGCACTAACTGAATACACACACAATTCAGCAAAGAGCTTAATGGGGCCAGAAGAGATTTGGAAAACCGAGTGTAAACAACATATTGGGCCAGATTCTCAGGACCAGCTGGGGGAAGGGGCAAAGTTAGCTTTAAATAACTTTTGCGTTGCCCCAGTGCTGGAGCATCCATGTGCCAGCCAAATTCCCAGCACATGTTAGAATATCCTTTTGGCTACCCTATCTCGGGCAAGCTGCCAACAGCCACTAGGATCATTATAGCAGCTGAAATCAGCTAGATGCTTAGGGCTAGTCTACACTGGCAATGCTAAAGCGCTACCGCGGCGGTGCTTTAACATGCCTTGTGTGGTCGCAGCGCAGCACTGGGAGAGAGCTTTCCCCGCGCTCTAAAAAACCCACCCCAACGAGGGGCCTACCTCCCAGCACTGAGAGCACGGCTCCCAGGGCTGGGGCACTGTTTACACCGGCGCTTTACAGCGCTGCAACTTTTTTCACCCCCCTGAGCGAAAAAGTTGCAGCGCTGTTAATTGCCAGTGTAAACAAGCCCTAATTAGGCAACCCAGTCACATCCGCTCTTTCCTTTGCATGGGCTGGGCTGGGGGGCGGATGTGGCATAGAATCTGCTATAGTGCTGAAACCACAGAAGCTAAGGAAGAAAGTCTGGTATCCCTGCTCTGTGCCCCTTATGCTATGTAAAAGGGCTGGAGTGGTGTAAACATGACCCTAAAAGCTCTGGTTCTTGCTGTTAGTGTATTTCCCTAGTGCAGACACTGTAGAGACAGCCATAAGGCTGCCTCCTGAGGACCCAGAAGGTGTGCTGGTGGGGCTGGGGGCGAGGGGGGCATCAAATGTAGGGGTGGAGGCTACAGCATGCAGTGCAACCCTGTGGAGATTCCAGGCATTCCTGTAACCCAGGGAGGCTGCCAGAACTTATATAGGACCCCAGGACTTTCTGTGTCCTTTCCAGCCTGCATCATAGCCCAGGACTGGGAGGTGCTGCACTTCATTTTGCTGTGGTATTCAGTCTCAGAAAGCAAGTGTGCTTAAATACTTCACCATAAGCAGTATTAAAAGGATACTTAGCAGTAGATGTGAAACATAGAGATAATATTCATAGCACTGTTGAAAATAAAATAGGTAGCCTTGGAAGACTCTGACAGTTATATTGCTTCTCAAATTAGGTTCCTTCCCCATTAACAGCATTTCAAGTTACAAAAGGGTAATTACTAGGTGGGGCTTTTTTGTTTGTTTGCTTGCTTTCATATGCTAACCTTTTCCCCCATAAAACCATGCACCTGAAGGTTATCTATCTAATTTCAAGAAGGCTTGCTGTTGCTACTGTTCATTGAAATATTCATCTTACCCACTAATTGCTGTGTGGGAGTTATTCACTGAATAAAAGAACCTTTTATATTTCCTATTTCATATACAGACTCTAAAACATCATTCCATTATATTACTTCACTTCTTAATCTCTGGTAAAGGTTAGTCTTTTACTGTTTAAGAGCGCAATTATCAAAAATCTGAAGTTTGATAATGAGCTGGAATGATATGGAGGTAGGCATTCAGAAGTGCAGCTATTATCCAGTTTGGCATGCACGTCACTGATTTAACCATATCATGCTGAAAAACCTTGAGTAAAAGAGCAAGGCTATATCTACCATTCCTCTGGATGGTTTCTTTATTTGGAGTAATATTTTTTACCATAACATCAAAATCCATCCCTCACAGAAACAGCCTGGTGACCATGAGCCTGAGCCAGCCCCCACTGGAAAGACTCCTATTTGCTTCTAGGCCCTGAACAACACAAGGGAATTGACTGATGTATCAGGAAGTACTTGCCAAGCAATATTATTCCAGCCATTGGGGCTGACGTTTAATGATCTTATTAAATAAAAGATGGCATTCAGCCCCTAGTGAATTCAGAGCAAAATGTTTCTCCAGAGAGAACATTTGGCAGCTCTAGAAATGGTAGAAATTAAAATAGTTTATTTTTTTACTGTAAAAAACAAAACTTGTTTATCACTCAAGCCCGTGCCATGTACTTGGATGTTCATTATACAGTAGATGACTACTGGGGATGGGCAAACTTAGCGTTGCGTGATTTCAAATTTTACATGAAGATGTTGGAGAACATTTTCAAACATGGGTGTCTCAAGTGGGTCCTCTCAATCTGTATTTAGATTCCTAAATCAAAGCCTCCTGATTTCCAGAAGCAAGGAACACTCAAAGCTCTCAGCAGCTCAGCATCCTTAAAAATCAGGAAGGACACTGATTTAGGAGCATAAATACTGACTTAGATGCTTAACACTAGACACCCATCTTTAAAAACATTGGCCAAGTGGCTCAAACTGAACATTGTTGTACATGTTCCTTGTAGAAAACATAAGAACATGAACATAAGAAAGGCCGTACCGGGTCAGACCAAAGGTCCATCTAGCCCAGTATCCTGTCTACCGACAGTGGCCAATGCCAGGTGCCCCAGAGGGAGTGAACCTAACAGGCAATGATCAAGTGATCTCTCTCCTGCCATCCATCTCCATCCTCTGTCAGACAGAGGCTAGGGACACCATTCCTTACCCATCCTGGCTAATAGCCATTAATGGACTTAACCACCATGAATTTATCCAGTTCTCTTTTAAACTCTGTTATAGTCCTAGCCTTCACAACCTTCTCAGGTAAGGAGTTCCACAAGTTGACTGTGCGCTGCGTGAAGAAGAACTTCCTTTTATTTGTTTTAAACCTGCTGCCTATTAATTTCATTTGATGACCCCTAGTTCTTGTATTATGGGAATAAGTAAATAACTTTTCCTTATCCACTTTTTCCACATCACTCATGATTTTATATACCTCTATCATATCCCCCCTTAGTCTCCTCTTTTCCAAGCTGAAGAGTCCTAGCCTCTTTAATCTCTCCTCGTATGGGACCCGTTCCAAACCTCTAATCATTTTAGTTGCCCTTTTCTGAACCTTTTCTAGTGCCAGTATATTCTTTTTGAGATGAGGAGACCACATCTGTATGCAGTATTCGAGATGAGGGCGTACCATCGATTTAAATAAGGGCAATAATATATTCTCAGTCTTATTCTCTATCCCCTTTTTAATGATTCCTAACATCCTGTTTGCTTTTTTGACCACCTCTGCACACTGCGTGGACATTCTCAGAGAACTATCCATGATGACTCCAAGATCTTTTTCCTGACTTGTTGTAGCTAAATTAGCCCCCATCATATTGTAAAGACTGAAAAAAAAAGTTTGTCAAACTCATTGGGTGAAAAATGGAACAGAGGGCAGACAAAAAGAGAGGATGTGAGAAAGGATTGGGAGTGAGGATGGTGAAGAGAACATTTCCAATGAAAAATATATATGATATGCTATACAGAGCCACTTTCTAGTCTCACCCTTGTTTTTAGGGGTGTTCTGCAGTCCCTAAAAGTTAGCATAGTCTTCCCTTTTAAATAGAGAAACTTTGTAAAGAAGGGTTTAAATTTATGGAGATAGGTGCTACGTAGTATATTGCGTACACACTGAAGCAAAACAATAGTTTGTTGAGCCCATAAAACTTGAAGCTTGGTCTATGTTACAAAGTTAGTTTGATGTAAGTTGCCTTGTGTTGACCTATTTGTGCATGTGTCTACATTCAGATTTGTCTCTGGCTGGCGTAAGTGTCCCATTATGGTGATGCAGTAATACCACCTCCTCAAACAGTGTTGTGCAGTGGACGACCTACTGAAGTTGACACAGTGTGAGTGTGACCTATGTCAACCCTAATATTCCTCCAGCAGCTGTCCCACAATGCCCGACAATGACTTCTCTGGTCACAGTTGTCAACTCCACTGCTCAGGTGTCACAGAAACTGAAAGCCCACCTGCCTTTTAAAAACCCTACTTATTTTTGAAGTGGCTTCTTTTCCTGATTGCCAGCTTAGTAAGCACACCTAGCAACTCTCCTTTGTTGTGTACAGCTGCACAGCTGACCAGGCCAGCTCCACACACTAGACACACCCCTGCTTGGAGTAGACAGGAGGTATTGGATCTCCTGGGCCTGTGGGGGGAAAAGGCTGTGCCTGCACAGCTACAGACCAGTGATAGAAACGTGGACGTTTATGAAAAGCTTGCACAGGGGATGCAGGTGAAAGGATATGACAGGGAACAGCAAAAGTACCCTGTGAAAGTGAAGGTACTACAGCAGGTGTACCACAAGACCAGAGATGCCAATGATCGAACTGGTGGCAAACCAGAGACCTGCTGCTTTTACAGTGAACTGCAGACAGCACCAACACCCTGCAGACCACCATAGATACCTCAGAGGAGCCCGAGACACTGAGCCCTACCGGGATTTGGCGGGGAGAGAAGTCCAGCTACACCACGAGCCAGGATCTTTTTGAGACTCCACCGCAGTCTAGCCAGTCCTACCAGCTGAGTGTAGACAAGCTCAGTGAAGGGGAAGATGTGTATGCATGTATTGTTCCTTACAGTCTTTAAATGTAAAGGTGGTGCCTGGATCAACCCCAAGGTACAGGACACAGGTATCGACTTTTCATAGTTTTACTTGTGTGAGAAGAGGTAGCGATATGACGAACAGAGGGAGAGGTGTTATCTGCTTTTCATTTCCCTGTAGGATTAGATGGGGAGAAGGGAGGGCAGGGCTTGCAGAGCAGTTTGTTTATGTATATAGGGATGTCCCTTGTATCCTTCTGAAAGATCTCAGTGAAACTTTAATGGAGATACACTGCAGTCCTCTCCCAAAGGCTTCTAGGAATGCCAACCTTTCTTTCTCCACAATAGGGCACTTTTTCACACCATTCCACAATGACTTCAGCAGGCACCATTCCAGGAAACAGGCTAGTGCCCTATGGGCCTGCGTGGCTTCGGGATGCCAGCTGCAGCTGCCCTCTGTGTGTGCCTTTGTTACCCTCAGGAGTGAGATATCCGCTAAAATCACCACCGCAGTATTCAGTGCCATTGCCCTGTACTTGTACTCATGGAAACAGGCCAAAATTTTATTGAGTCATATAACTGAACAATTCCCTCCTCATTCCCCCATTCTCTCTCCCCGGCCTCCTGCTCTTGGGAGGCCATACTCCCCACGGCTGGGATTGGAGAGCGGTGCTGTGCAGGCACTCCAAAGCAGAAGTGTCAATAAACATTTCTTATTTTAAACTTTTATAGGGATAAGAGAAGGGCATTCTGAAACTTATCTTTTGCTTTTCATTGTGACTGTAAATACTATGATACATTTTTCTGTTTTACCATTGTGGTCTTGAGAGATGCCACCTCCACACCCACAGAATACCTCACCCTAATGATGAGAAAGGAGAGAACTAGGGAGGATATGTTCAGTGAGATCTCGCAAGCCAGTGCTGCATTGGAACAGGGCCTGGAGGGTGAATATGGCAGACAGCATGGAGGAGGAAAGAGGGGACTGGAGAAAATCCCATCAGGAAAAGGAGAGGGAGCTGCACCGGGTTATAATGAGGCTTCTCAGGCAGAAAACACAAATGCTGCAGACTCTTTTTGACTACAGGTCCAACAATCATGGTCTCGTTTCTCTTTGAAATCCATGAAGAACTCCATTTTAGCACCTCCCTACACTCCGCTCTCAACATTCCATGTGGCATCAGGGGGTCACCTGCCTAAACCCCTACCTCTTCACGCCCGAGGACAGTAAGGACAGCATCTCATACACTGTGAGATCCATTGTAGGTGTATGTGAGGCTGAAATGGACAGGAAAGTTTTCTGCCTTTCCAGTTTCAAAGTTCTGTTCTGTTCATTTATTTTAGAAGTATGTGTTTTAATTGCACACTCTTCTTTTACACTGTTTTTGGTACAAAATAGATGTCTATTTGGGGGAAATTAATTCATCTTTATTACTTCACAACGTATACTGCAGAATGCCTAGTGCCACTCAAAGCACCTACTCCTTGTAATTGTACAGGACCATAGAATTCATAGGTTCAGTGAAAAACAGTGTAATAATTATAATGTACAGCAAGCACCACAGAATTCATAGGTGCATTAAAAGATAGTGTGGTATTCTTGCATGTACACCAAGCACTCCACAGTTCCTAACCACCCTCAAAACTACAGGGCCAGGCAGAGCACGCTCTACCATACCACGTTACTGTGGCTGGTGGTTAAGGTGCTTCTCTAGGCCACCCTCAGCCACATAATGTCCACTATATCTGGCTGTTCCAACTCACCAAACAGCTGCTCCACCTTCACCCCAGCAGAAACTTTTCTACCTTTGTCTCACAGATACCATGTAGGACACAGCAGGTAGCTGTAACCATTGAGATATTTTTCTCTCTCAATCCAGTCTTGTGAGTAAACAATGCCAGCATCCCAGCTGTCATTCTGCACCTGCAAAGCCATCTTTTCTTGATTCTGTCAAGGTTGCTGGTGTATAGTTTCATGAGCAAGGCGTAAGCTGGGTCCAGCCAAGATCACTACTCGCATTTCACCATTGCCAGTAGTAATCCATCGGTCAGGAAAGAATGTCCCTGCTTGCAAGTGTCAGCGCAGTCCTGTGTTCTTAAAGATACGAGTGTCATACACCTTCCCTTAACAGCCCACGTGATATCCGTGAAGCGTCTCCCATGATCCACCAACACTTGCATAACCATATCAAAATAGCCCTTTCTGTTGATGTACTCTGTGGCACGATGGACTGGTGCCAAATAGGGATGTGCGGGCTGGTTGTCACCCCAACAGATCCGCCCGGGGGGGGGGGGGGGGGGAGGGAGGCAAGTGGGGCAATTTGTCCCGGGCCCCACAGGGGCCCCCACGAGAGTTTTTCGGGGCCTCTGGAGCGGGGTCCTTCACTCGCTCTGGGGGCCCCGGAAAACTCTTGCGGGTCCCAAGCCCCCGGAGCCTCTTCCGCTCCGGGTCTTCGGAGGCAATTCGTCTGCGGGGGGGTCCTTCCGCCCTGGAACCTGCCACCGAAGACCCCAGGCCCCCTGAATCCTCTGGGCGGCCCTGCACCCCAACACAGGTCAGAAACCCCATAGCTCCAAGTCCATCCATGCACATTGCCAAGACAGTCCTGCATAACAGGAGATGATTAATGGCCCTGCACACTTGCATGGCAACAGCCCTCACTGGATTTTCCAACTCCAAAATGATTTTCCACTGACCAGTAGCAATCTGGCATTGCAGGCTTCCAGAGTGCAATTGCCACTCAAGTCTCAGCATGCGTGTGAGCAATATACTAACTGCAGCGGCTTTACACTGATCTAACTTACATCGACCAAAGTATATAGTGTAGACATGGCCTCACAATCCATAAGGTTTGCCACTCCCTAAAAATGAGACATTTTTATACATCCAGGGTTATTGTTTCATGCTCTTCTTACTGGGAAACTCCACGCCTATGTTTTTTACCAGTTCTGCATTTTATTAATTGTAAGTTAAGTATAGCTTTTGGATCCGAAAATGGTTTGATATGCTGATGCTAATTAACAATTAAATCAGACAGTTACAAAAATCATTAATGGATCTTTGTGTCACATACATCATCATTCAGCAGCATTCCATTATGAAATCAAGACTTAACATCAGGGGCTTGATACTGCAACCACCACACACACGAGAGGGCCAAATTCTCCCCACATGTGCAGGAATGCAACCCCTTGAAGCCAAAAGGGTTGCATGAGCAGGACTTTAGCCCTATAACAATCTTCAGAATGCTTATTTTATAATTAAATAAATACTAGGATAAACATTTATTTGTACAGGCCACAAAATAGACAGTCTTCAACTAAGCAGAAAAAAATAGGTTGGGTATCACTGCAAAAACTTAGTTTTCTGCGTACTGTGCAGTTATATATCCACAGGTGATATTCTTCTTGCCCGAGGATGTTTTCACTGATAAGCAGATGGAGTTACAGAGCCTGGGTTGTATTGCACCTCAGCTAGGCAAAATGAATAAAGGATCATTTTCAGTAACCATGGTTTGATTCCCTTGTTTACAAGTTTAAAAATACAGATTTCTATGTAATGCTCTCATTACAACAAACCTTTCCAAATAAGAGGGAGAACAGAATATCACTATGCTTTAACTTCCTTGGGAGAGAAAGAAAGTAGGCCTGTTTCAAAAATGATGAATGATTTTGCATGCCAAACGTTAGACTCCTTTTCTGGAGTGTGAGTGCTTAGCACTTTCTGAAAATCAGACCCCTTTAAGGGGTAACTCTCCTGCTGGGATTCTTTTGGGTTGAAGATGCCCCTAATTGGCATAGAGCTGGCAAAGCTCACTCCTGTGCAACCCCCAGTATATGTAACGTGTTGGGAATGGAAGGGGGCGAACCCAGAGTAGAATTCACTTCTGCAATTTCTTGAGGACTCTTGTCAGATGGCATAAATTAGAATAGCCCCCGTCTGTACTTAGCGGTAAGTCTGAGTAGAGACTCAGGAAGCGATAGCCAGCTCTTTGGTAACCTTCCAACTCTGCTGTGCCTAGCAGAAGCTGGCTGTAACAGAAACCCTAGCCTGAAGTCTGAGTCTGACATAGACACAGTAGCAACATTTTTCTATTTCCACAGCTTGGGCTTGTTACATTCTGATTTTATAAAAATCATAGAATATCAGGGTTGGAAGGGACCTCAGGAGGTCATCTAGTCCAACCCCCTGCCTAAAGCAGGACCAGTCCCCAACTAAATCATCCCAGCCAGGGCTTTGTCAAGCCTGACCTTAAAAATCTCTAAGGAAGGAGATTCCACCACCTCCCTAGGTAACCCATTCCAGTGCTTCACCACCCTCCTAGTGAAAAAGTTTTTCCTAATATCCAACCTAAACCTCCCCCGAAGGTGCACATTACTTTCCTTTTACCTGCTCTCAAGTCCATATCCAAAGATGTCTCCGGTAAGGAGCCTGAACCATTGGAAGTTGAGCTTGTTGCATTAGACTTCAGAGACTTGGTTGATTTCAAAGAATGCGATGATAGTTTATGCTCTAAATTTCTTGGTTTATATCCAGCAGATGTTCCTGCCCTGCTCCAATCTGAAATTACAGAGTGGTGAGTTTGGGAATAAAAGGACATATAAGAGATAATATTTTGGGTGCAGTTAGTTAGGTCACTATATCATGAAATGCAGCTGATTACTCCATGGCACTCCGAGTGGTTTCCTGAGGTAGCAGAGTTTGGAAATAGGTACTGTGTAATACACTCACAACTACACTACACAGGAATCAATCTCTGTACATTGGGGAAATGTTTCCAGTACTATATAACATATATACTAATTCTCCTGAGTGGGTCTCTGGTGGAGACATATATTACAGTTTGGTCACTCTGGGCTGGAGTTTTGTTGGCATTTATTGCAGATGGAAATGATCTTGTGTTGATAAACCTGATTTTGAAGTGTAAGCAACCCAAAAGATGTAATTGTCCCATTGCTTTCTTGTGTTCTTCTAAGTATATTTCGTTAGCAGCTCCTCCATAGACTGTCTCTTTGGTGAATTATTTGCATAACTATAAAATAAAATTTCCTGTGTTCTTTTTTAAACACTATTTATAATATACTGTGATGCATGTAAGAACATTTGCAACACACTTTCCTCTTCTGCCTTTATTCCTTTCGGTGTGTTAGTCCTCCTGTTGTAAATCTTCAAATATGTCTATTACATCTGTCTATGTTCTGAGTGTTAATATATAATCACACACCCAAGACTACATTGTGCCTAGCCAACCCCCCCCCCCCCCCAAAAAAAGTGACATTAATCTTGAGAAAGATTTCAATAAAATGAGAAATAAAATTTCATAGATTGAAAGATCAGAAGGAACCATTGTGATCATCTAGTTTGACCTCCTGTATAACACAGGCCATAGAACTTTCCCAAAATACTTCCTGGAGCAGATCTTTTATTAATCCCTAAATGCATGACCTTGCACTTTTCACTATTAAATGTCATCCTATTACTTTTACTCCAGTTTACAAGGTCATCCAGATCTTCCTGTATGATATCCCGGTCCTTCTCTGTATTGGCAATACCTCCCAGCTTTGTGTCATCCACAAACTTTATTAGCACATTCCCACTTTTTGTGCCACGGTCAGTAATAAAAAGATTAAATAAAATTGGTCCCAAAACTGATCCCTGAGGAACTCCACTAGTAACCTCCCTCCAGCCTGACAGTTCACCTTTCAATATGACCTGTTGTAGTCTCCCCTTTAACCGGTTCCTTATCCACCTTTCAGTTTTCATATTGATCCCCAACTTTTTCAGTTTAGCTAATAATTCCCCATGTGGAACTGTATCAAATGCCTTACTGAAATTGAGGTAAATTAGATCCACTGCATTTCCTTTGTCTAAAAAATCTGTTACCTTCTCAAAGAAGGAGATCAGGTTGTTTTGGCATAATCTACCTTTTGTAAAACCATGTTGTATTTTGTCCCAATTACCATTGACCTCAATGTCCTTAACTACTTTCTCCTTCAAAATTTTTTCCAAGACCTTGCATACTCCAGATGTCAAACTAACAGGCCTGTAGTTACCCGGATCACTTTTTTTTCCTTTCTTAAAAATAGGAACTATGTTAGCAATTCTCCGATCATATGGTACAACTCCTGAGTTTACAGATTCATTAAAAATTCTTGCTAATGGGCTTGCAATTTCATGTGCCAGTTCCTTTAATATTCTTGGATGAAGATGATCTGTGCCCCCCGATTTAGTCCCATTAAGCTGTTCAAGTTTGGCTTCTACCTTGCATATGGTAATATCTACCTCCATATCCTCATTCCCATTTGTCACCCTACCATTATCCCTGAACACCTCATTAGTCTCATTAAAGACTGAGGCAACGTATTTGTTTAGATATTGGGCCATGCCTAGATTATCCTTAACCGCCTCTCCAACCTCAGTGTTTAGCGGTCCCACTTCTTCCTTCTTTGTTTTCTTCTTATTTACATGGCTATAGAACCTTTTACTATTGGTTTTAATTCCCTTTGCAAGGTCCAACTCTACATGGCTTTTGGCTTTTCTCACTTTATCTCTACACGTTCTGACCTCAATAAGGTAGCTTTCCTTGCTGATCCCTCCCATCTTCCACTCCTTGTAGGCTTTCTGCTTTTTCCTAATCACCTCTCTGAGATGCTTGCTCATCTAGCTTGGTCTACAACTCCTGCCTCCTCATCACACACTGTCCCAGAGAGGAGCAGAAGAGAAGTCCTCCAAGCGGCTAAGAGTGGCTGCAGCAGAAGCAGCCAATTAGAGGGGCTGCAGGAATGGCCAATCAGGGGCCAGGAGGGCCATATAAAAAGGAGCAGCAGAGACCGATTCAGTCAGTTACTGCCTGGAGCTGGAAGAGAGAGTTCCTGGCTGGCTGAAAGTACCGTAGGGACAGCCACAGACAGCTCAGTCTGGGCAGGGTCCAGGGGAACTAAGATGGAGCTCCTGGCTGGCTGCTGGGATGGAGCTCCTGGCTGGCTGCTGGGATGGAGCCCAGGGAGGGCTGCAGGAAATCAGTGCCCCCAGGGAGGAAGCCCTGGGGGTACAGCCCCAGAGTAGGGCCAAAAGAGGGTAAACCCCTGGAAGAGGTTTGTTCTGTTCCACTTACAGACAGTGTGTGTGACTTCTCTGGAAGGCTGAACCACTGAAGACCTGCCAAAGAAGCCATTAACCAAGGGGAGAGCTTGTGAGAGGTGGTGGGTACCACCCCATTATCACAAACGGAGAAACTGCAAGCACGTGCACCTGACCAGAGGGGCACTTGTGAGAGGTGGCGCTGACCCCATTACACAGCCTTTAAAAATATGCCGAAGATTTTTGCATGCTAAAAATTTCAGATTTGTATAAGCAAACTGCATTTGCTGTAATTATTGAATTCTGTATAAAAATACCATCTGTACATGCAATAAACCATTGCAGCTGCAGTTTCAGAGGTGAGGCTGAAACTGTTTCGTAAATCTGTCCTGTATCTATATGCTGTCACCCCGTCACCACATTAGCTATTGACTCTATTAATCAAGGTCCAATCTATGAAGAATTCATGGAGGAACGTTAAAACCTAACACTTTTCCACTGTAGCAAGGGAATTGTGGAAAACCTGTACATTGGGACACTTCACCTTTCTGGTGTAGAATGGATGTGACATCAGTGGCAGACCTTGTAAGGGGTGTATTTGTAAAGCATTTTGAGAACCTTCGATGGCAAGTGCCACAGAAGTGCAGTATATAAAGACAGCAACACTAAGCACTTTCATATTCAAGTCAATTCAGATATTTTAGGAGAAATTATTAGGTAAAAATATACTGCAATTGATCCTTCACTGTAGCTTACTCAATCTTAAATGCCAGAATAGGAGCAGTACTTTTGTGTCACAAAAGCATTTCCATTTTAATTCTTATGCCATTAATAGCTTAAAAATGAGTCAAGCAAAACAATAAACCTAAGTGTCTTACCAGAATAATTATTGAGCCGAAACTTCCCCCAGCAAAAGTGCACTTGGCACTGCTTCCTCACTGTCTCTTTCATCAGGCAATGATATACAAAGATAAAAAGCCCTAAAAGAAGAAGGAACACAAAATCTGTATTTTTCATATTGATTCCCCAGCCTCCTGCCTCATTTCTGAAGCTTTCATGCTCTCTTCAATCACAGACATATCATATACAGCACAGAGTTTGGCTAGTGGGCCTTGCCCACATGTTCAAGGTCTAACTGATTCTCTGTATTTAGGGTTGTGAAGGAATTTTCCCTCAAGTCAGACTGGCAGAGACCCTCTGCAGCATGGGACACTTGCTTGTTTGAACTAGAGTAAATGGCTGATTCTCTGTAACTTGAAGTCTTTAAATCAAGATTTGAGGACTTAGTAACTCAGCCAGAGGTTATGGGCCTATTGCAGAAGTGGATGTGTGAGGTTCTCTGGCCTACGATGTGCAGGAAGTCAGACTAGATGATCATGATGGTACCTTCTGGCCTTAAAGTCTATGAATCTTTGAGAGAGGCAGATCCACAGCCTATATTATATTAGCACAGAACTTATTGAGGGCTATTTTTCTCTTCCTTAATGCCCATGAGTTAACAGATTACTAAAAGAGTCCCCATCTGATTTGATATTAGGGCAGACATTCTTGGCAATCTGCTAGTCACTGCAAAATCCAAGCATGCATTTCTATGCCCAGATGAAATGGATTGTGTCAGTGTCCCTGAAAAGGGCATAGATTGGGACCTGTATTTCAAAGGCATTACCACAAGTCCTTACATACTAGTATTGAATTGTGGCAGTGATATATAAAGTTCAGGATGATATCTCACTAACTCAAAAGGATTTTTATTATTAAACTCTCCAAACTTCCAAATGATACAAACAAAACTACTTAACCACCCCAGTTTGGGTTGGTAAGATGACAATCTGAATGTATTTATATATCACACCCATAAACTGATAAAAATACACCATATTGCTATCAGCATCTCATACAGAAGTTACCTTGCAGTGTGTTACAAATGGTGAAGACATACAAGAAAAAAATCCTTGCTGATCCCCAGGCAAAAAAGGCAAAACCCCAGGTTAAGCCGAGTAAGAATGTCAGGCTGACCGTGCTCCGCAGATCATGGAGAAAGCCCTGCTTCCAGTTCTTGGATTTTATTTGCTGCTTTGATTTCACGATACGAATTTGAAGAAGAACATTGATGAACATCATTATGTTAATCAGAAATATTAAGCAGAAATAGGCAACAACGGAGATGTAAAAGACAACATCATCTTGAATCCAGCAACTACAGGAAAGGGGAAGAACATAGAAAGTTGAAAATAACTAATTAGGGAACTATTCTGTTATCAATACAGCACATGGATGGGCATTGGTTAGAATTTCCTCAGATGTTGTGTCAGTAGCAGATTCCTGCTTCCCCCTTGCTCCAGTGTGGTAGTAATAGTGCCTCTGATACATAATTCCCTCCCTGTTCTGATCATGAGATGCCATAGCTATGGGCTTCCCCCATCTGGTCAGCTTGTAAATACACAATTTATTATTACTGGAATGGTACTGTCCTAGATAGAGCATGGCAAAAAGCAAGTGGGAGTATTCCTGATGTAAACACTATTTCAGAAGAAAGGCTAAAAGAGTAGCTTATTCTCACTGGAAAAGTAGAAAGGTTGATGTGATCTAACTGAAGAATTCAAAATTATGAGAGGTTTGATAATGACAAAGGAGATACAGGAATGAGAAAAGTTCAAAAACCTGGGGAATTAACATAAGCATGTGGAACACCAGACCAAATTATTTTTATAGAGATTTCACTGAACACATGGAATATGTTTGATGTCTTGATTTACTCCAATCAGCCTTCCAAGAGGACAACCGGGGACAAAAAACCTAATTGGCTTCAAGACTGATCTTGACAAGTTTATGAAGGGGATGGTATGATGAGACTGGCTACATGCCATTGTAGGCAATCTGCAACTGCTAGTAGCAAAACCCCCCAATGGCAGGCGATGGGACACTAGACGGGGAGGACTCTGAGTTACTACAGAGAATTCTTTCCCAAGTGTCTGGTCATGCCGACATACTCAAATCCAGCTGATCACTATATTTTGGGTCGGGAAGGATTTTTCTCTGTGTCAGATTGGCAGAGATCATGGGGTTGTTTTGCCTTCCTCTGCAGCATGGGGCAAGGGTCAGTCCAGGTTTCAACTAGTGTAAATGGTGGATTCTCTGTAACTTGAAGTCTTTAAATCATGATTTGAGGACTTCGGTAATTCAGCCAAAAGTTAAGGGTCCTCTATTACAGGAGTGGGTGGGTGAGGTTCTGTGACCTCAGCCTGCAACGCGCAGAAGGTCAGACTACATGGTCATGATGGTCTTTTCTGGCCTTAAGAGTCTATGAGACTATGTTAATGTGTTCCAGAAGCAAAGAGATTCTCCACAAAGAAAGAGGAATTGACACTCAAAGTGGCAAAGTAAAGAGAAGGAGATTAGCATGAACTAGAAGAAATAAAAGGAGACAAGATGTTGGACCAATTCCTTCAAATATACTTACAAAAAAGTGAATGAGTTCTGGTTTTTAGAAACTGATCCGTTGCCATAAAAGTCCACATTTATAATGAGGAGAGTAGCAACTACAACAGCTGGTATCCCTAATAGCAGGGGAGATAAGAGAGAGAGAGAGAGATTTAAGCCCAAAAAAAAAAAAAAAAGGAAATCTGGAAGTGGGAGACATCCAATCTCCTAATCTCTTCTGGGTGTGAGAATCCATGATTAATAATTACAGCAATGATACAGATGTGTAGGTCAAGGTCTCTTCTCAATAACACACCTGAAGGCTCTGCTGAAATCGTGTGCAGCAGAGCAGGATTGTCCCTTTATTTATTTATGTAAACTGCAGATGGGTAGGCATAAAATGTCTTTGTTTGCAAAATGTTTGAGTTCTCAAACATCTCCAGAAGGGATCCACTCTGCTAAAATAATAGCTCAGACACAACCCTTACTAATTATTAGAAACATCTTAGAATGGCAAAAGACAAATTTGTAGTAGCACCCTGTGTAACAGTCTAATGAGGTTGACATTTTTCAAACAGTACTTGTTCACAAATCTTCAGTGCCACTCCTTTCCTGTTTACCATGTTCCTTTCAGCTCCTGTTTTTGTTGTTTGCCAGAAGGATTGTTACAGACATCACCACTGCTAAGAGCTGTGCCTAAACAAGAGTTCTTGTAAGGCTAATAATCAGCGTAGTTGTGTGCAAAATCTAATGACGAGATGGTGATGTACATGTGGTATTTAAAAATAGTCACTAAGTTTAGCAACTATCCAGGCAGCTCAACAGAACTACAATCATTGCATCAAATTCTGCCCTTTTTTAATGCAAACCTGCTTGTTAGCCCCTTTCTGCCAGTCTTCCCTACTAATGGCTACATGATGCCTTTGGTGCCCAGTTGTTTGGAGGGACGGGGCCATGCTGCTGCCGGAGTCCCCCAAAAATATTCTGAGTGAGACCCAGCATTCACTCACAGGGCTCCCTGGAAGTGCATGTTGGAGTGGCAGCTACAGGACACTGTCCTGGGAGATGGAGAGAGTGATCCCCCTCTACCTGGCCACAGGATGGAGACGGGCCATGGTTCTGCCCCCATGCTGCCTTCATTCAGGCAGCTGGCATGCACAGAATCACTAGGACCCCTCATTGTGAGTGATCCCTGTGCAGGCACACAAGAGGTTGGGAAAGAAGCTCATTAAGTCCCCTCTCTCTTTGTATATCCATGGAGGGGTCCAATAACAGTCTTGCTCCAGCAAAGCAGGGCTGGGTGATGCCGACCCATGAAGATACTGCCTTGCAGGCACAGTACAGAGCCACATGGCCGTATGTGTGTGCAGAAAAGGAGCGGCAAGGACTATCTGCTACACTCCCATGTCCAGGAGTAGCTGTCAGCAGGACCTGTCTGGGCTAAGGAATCTTTCCTGTACGGGTGCAGTGCATTTTCACATGAGGAAAGCCTACATTAGAGCAGTATACCAAGCACAGATATCAAGAGAGACAAGCTGCTTACTTACCCCACCCAGCAATGCAGAATTTCAGTATATAGTTTGGAATGTACATACTGAAGACTTTGATGAAAGCAAAGTACATGTGAAGAGATTCCAGGCCCATCCATGTGAAGGCTGCAAGCAGAAAATAATGAAGGAACACAGCCACTGTGATACACAGGCCATGGTTGTTAAATGACGACAGCCAGGAATTGACCAGGAATACCAGGTTTAGCATCAGCAGTGCAGTGCAGAGATTTAGCAGGATTTTTGAAGGATAATCTCTGCGAAGCTTGCTAAAATAAAAGTGAAAAGAAATGAATTTTTCCAATATTGTCATTGTGCAGTTGCACTTGCTGCCAATTAATGAAAGGTTATCACATTTTGTTCTCTAGCAGGAGGTAATAAAAATGTGTATTCAATAGCCTAAGTGACTTATAACTAAGCTTCATAAAAACTTGTTTTTAATTAAAAACACTCCCCTAGTATCTAACATCAGGGCATACCCTACACACTAATTTATTCCAGTAACATAGAATTCAATTCCCTGCTGTTTCCATTCTGCAAAGGCTGAGAATATATATTATCCATGTTCCGGGGAGCATTCTACAATTGGCATGACTGCAGTGAGTGGAAAAGACAAAGAACTTCATTGTCTTACAGCCATAGCCCATGTTTTACTCAATACAATATTATTATTTGTATTATGATAGCACCTAAAGACCCCTCCTGAGATTAGAGCCACATTGCGCTGGCACTATAGAAACACAGAGTAAAAGACACACCTTGCCTCAAAGAATTTATAACTTAAACACAAGACAGACAAAGGATCGGAGAAGGACTGTGTAAATAGCTCTATTGTACAGATGGGGGAACTAAGCCACAGAGAGATTTAGTGACTTGCCCTGCCTGAGCTCCCTATTGTGTCCAGGTCTCCTGAGTCCTATTCCAGTGTCTTCAACACAACACCATCCTTCCTCTTCACAAATTTAAAAAGATTTACTTTTTAATCTTTCTATGGGGAAAGAACATGAACCTGTTTAGGTGGTTATGAGGAGTTACCACCTCTTACCATCCATCAAATAGTAAGTATATCCTGCATTGGCACTTTATTCCTTATAACTGTGAGCAGGTAAGAAGTACAAGACCAGATTTTCAGGTGTGTATGTATATTAAAGTGCACACAAAAATGCATGCTCTGTTATTGTGATTATGCACACCAAAAGAATATTTTCAAATGCTAAGCAAAGGATAGTTGTTTAGATGCTTAAATAGGTACTTCTGTGCACAAAAACACCTAGTTTGCAAGCAGTTATAGTAACTGCAACTGCATGTGCACTTTTCTGGTAATTTGGCCCATAGTGTCTAGTCCAGAAGTGTCAGCTCACCTTTTGTTTGAGAGGTTTACATATACAAACAAATGTACATTGAGGAGAATAAAATAGCAAAAACACAGTGAAGAGAAAAATCCACACATGGAAAGGAACTCCTTGAAACTGAAAGGATTGCAGACAGACTTTTAAATTAGAAAGACAAATAAAAAAATAATGAAAAAGCAAGAAGAAATGGAGGTCTAAAATCTACAATGCTACTATACAATTGTGACCTTTTTTTCAGTCTAAATTAATTCTTGTGGTTTTCTACATATGGAAAGAGCCTGGAATAACAATTGCTGAAGATCTATTGTGCACTAGCTCTCTAGTTAGTGGGGAATAGCTATTATGCTTTAAATTTACACACTAGCTATTTCACAGTAACTTCCCTATGAATCCCCATGTAGACAAACACTTCTTTCCAAAAGAGCCTCCTATAGTTCTCCATAACTTTGCTTCATCATCATTCAGTTGGTATTTTAGTTCATCAAAATACACAAAACATATGAGTATTTCTATTCCACCCCGTTGAATATCTTTTCAGCACTCTAAGGGTATGTCTACACTACCCGCCGAATGGGCGGGCAGCGATTGATCCAGCGGGGATTGATTGGGGCAATAAATCGACCCCTGAGTGCTCTCCTGTCAATTCCTGTACTCCAGCGCTGCAAGAGGCTCAGGCAGAGTCGACGGGGGAGTGGCAGTAGTGGACTCACCGCGGTGAAGACACCACGGTAAGTCGATCTAAGTACGTCGACTTCAGCTACGTTATTCACGTAGCTGAAGTTGCGTAACTTAGATCGATCCTCCTCCCCCCCCCGCGTAGATCAGGGCTAAGACACCGCAATGGCAGAGTGATCCCCCTTCCTGGCAGACCGGATACACATTTACACTCAGAGCCCTTTATGTTGCCCTTTGAGAATAAGGCCTCATCGTAAATCTGTCGGACCCCTCATGGAGGATAGCCATTGATGAACCTAGTAGCCAAGATGGTCGGGGATGCAACCCCATGCTCTGGATTTCCTTAGGCCTCTGACTGCCAGATGCTGGGACTGGATGACAGCGGATGGATCACTGATGATTGCCCTGTTCTGTTCATTCCTTTTGAAGCATCTGGCACTGGCCACTGTCAGAAGAGCGGACACAGTGCTAGATGGACCATTGTCTGACCCAGCATAGCCATTCTTACGTTCTCATAATCTCATTTTTTCAGGATAACATAAGGCCCTACATTATTGGAGACTTTTCCCATACATTTAAAAATCTGTATTGATCAAGGAAAATTATTTCTTTTATTCAGCTTTGTCAGTGCCTATCTCAGGCTGTAGGTGCTTACTGGCCTGTAATTTTCAAAAAGAAGTGGATTCCTATCTTACTTTGGAGTAAATGTGAGCTTCTACTCTGAGAAGTGTCTCTACAAATATCATTGTAGGATTCCATGACTATTGTATCTCAATGATTTCCAAATACTGGATATGTTTAGTTTAAAAATAAAGAGGAGGCTTTTCTAGTTGCAAGCCCTGCAAACTCTTCTGGGTTCTGGAAAATGCTATATTTTTTCCATGTCATGCACCATAACCAGCAGGCCAAATTAGATTCTTGGTTAATCTATGCAACCCTGTTGTCTTCAGATTAAGCCATCTGTAAAATCTGAGCAACTCACTGGAATTTAGCAAACAATTCTGTGGATGTTTCACAAAGTGAAGAATAACCCACTTACTCTCTTTTACCTGTGTTGGCATTACAGTGCAAACAAGGGTTACAAGTAGGAAAAACTTATATTTGTTATTCAAGTAAGAAGATATGACTCTAAATAACAGGTGCCATTTTTACCTGTCACTTTCAAGAGGAGATCTACATTTCAAGGCTGTGTTTAATAGGAACGATCTTTTATTTTCTGCCTCCTTTAACACTGCATATAAAGATTGGGACCACCATTGAACATACAAGATATTCTAGCCTCTTGCCATGATACCATATTCAGATGCAAGAACAATGACAGCATATTAGGAACACAAGAGTTGCCAAATTGGTTCAAACCAGTGGTTGAATACAGCCCATATCATATCTCCAAGAGTGGTCAGTACCAGATGTTCCAGAGCAAGGTGAAAGAAACACGGCAGTAGGCAGTTTTGGAATAACATGTTCATAGGGGAAATTGCTTCCTAATCTCCATTAGTTGGAAGTTGTCTTATGTTCTGAAGCATGAAGTTTTATATCACCACTTTTCCACTGTATGATATTCAAATCATCCTTTCATCATCTTCTTGTGTCTGATTGATCTAGCATCAGTGTTACTGAAAACTCCTGTAATGACTGTGGAGGTCATTATTGCTTCTGCATGGGGGGAAAAAACAATAAAAGAAAGGATTCAACTTACTCAAGAGTTAGGTGCATCACCAGCACTACCCCCAAGCAAAGGGCAGAGGCTCCACATCCTGCATAGGTTATCAGAGTTAATATGCGATGATTCACACCATCTGTCTCTCTCCGGGTTAAGTCCTAGTCAAAATATAAAGAATTCTGGTCATTATTCATAACTGGCCTACGTCATGCAGAAAAAATACAATTGCCTCCTACATTTTCACACTGGGGAAAGAGAGCAGTTTCTATTCATTTTTTTTCTAAATTTTTTTATTATTTTTACAAACGACTCATTTTAGAATGTAATGAAATACCAAAGACAGGGAAAATATCCAGTATTTAATTGCCAAGAAGTTGCAAAAGCATCATTCTCATTGCCCCTCAGACTTCAATGCAGCTTTTAAAGTAATACAGCAAAAAATATTTAATGGACACGCATTTTGTAGAAGAAACTCTCGTTTGTTAAAATGGGGGTTGCTGAAAGTGGGGGATGGAGACATATGCCAGATGCTTTGAAGTGTGGGAGGATTCACCAAGTTAAAAGTACTTTCAAGAGCCAGGCTGTGAAAAACACTCAGTAAAATGGGCCTCACTCCCATATATTAGTTCCCAATGATGTTTATGACATGAATCTTGTTGCCTGCCATAACCTGCTGCTATATGCTTTATATGTGACTTTTGAACCAAGCAAGAGTAATTTGTTTTCTTTTGTACTGAGAAGTGTAGACATCATGCAGTCAAAACAGTTCCTACAGTGTCTGTAACCGGAATGGCAATGGACAACAGTGAGTTTACAATTTGGTTCAGTCCGACTTATTTTATTTAGAACAGGGATTGGCAACCTTTGGCACGTGGCCCACCAGGGTAAGCACTCTGGCAGGCCGGGCCGGTTTGTTTACCTTCCGCATCTGCAGGTTTGACCGATCGCAGCTCCCACTGGCCCCGGTTCGCTGCTCCAGGCTAATGGGGGTGGCAGGAAGCGGCGCGGGCCAAGGGATGTGCTGGCGGCCGCTTCCCGCAGCCCCCATTGGCCTGGAGCAGCGAACCGCGGCCAATGGGAGCCGCGATCAGCCGAACCTGCGGACGCGGCAGGTAAACAAACCAGCCCGGCCCGCCAGGGTGCTTACCCTGGCAGGCCTTGTGCCAAAGGTTGCCAATCCCTGATTTAGAAATACAACAAGCTGCATGAAATCTACAACATTCAAATTTCCTTCTTGTAGAAGTAACATTTTTACTACCAGAGAGGGCTCTTGCATCTATATTTGAGGAGAGTAATGATGACCTCTAGGGGCCAGTTAGTTTAATCACAGGTGTGTATTTGCAAAAAGAAGAACAGGAGTACTTGTGGCACCTTAGAGACTAACAAATTTATTAGAGCATAAGCTTTCGTGGACTACAGCCCACTTCTTCGGATGCATATAGAATGGAACATATATTGAGGAGATATATATACACACATACAGAGAGCATAAACAGGTGGGAGTTGTCTTACCAACTCTGAGAGGCCAATTAATTAAGAGAAAAAAAACTTTTGAAGTGATAATCAAGCTAGCCGAGTACAGACAGTTTGATAAGAAGTGTGAGAGTACTTACAAGGGGAGATAGAGTCAATGTTTGTAATGGCTCAGCCATTCCCAGTCCTTATTCAAACTGAATAAGGACTGGGAATGGCTGAGCCATTACAAACATTGACTCTATCTCCCCTTGTAAGTACTCTCACACTTCTTATCAAACTGTCTGTACTCGGCTAGCTTGATTATCACTTCAAAAGTTTTTTTTCTCTTAATTAATTGGCCTCTCAGAGTTGGTAAGACAACTCCCACCTGTTTATGCTCTCTGTATGTGTGTATATATATCTCCTCAATATATGTTCCATTCTATATGCATCCGAAGAAGTGGGCTGTAGTCCACGAAAGCTTATGCTCTAATAAATTTGTTAGTCTCTAAGGTGCCACAAGTACTCCTGTTCTTCTTTTTGCGGATACAGACTAACACGGCTGTTACTCTGAAAGGTGTGTATTTGTGTTTACATTGCACATACCAAAGGGAAATGGACCACGTGTTTTCCCCCATGCAGGTTCTCCTATGTCAGGGTGAGGATATTCTGCTAGTATCTGCTGCCTAGTTTATTCAGAATTCCCCAATCACTTCGCTTTTTGTTGCAACCATTTTCAGTCCTTCATTTGTACATGGTCTGTTTTGATATTAAGGTTTTTGGGGCAGGAACTTTGTTAAAATACTTAACACACTTTTGGTGCTATGTAAATAATAGATGATAATGCTGATACATTTTTAGATTAAGAGAGTTTCATTAGTGACATTCTCAGGGAAACTGAACACCATTAGTTGCTGTTGGCAGCTAACTAACATTACCATACAACCCAATACAACAGCTAATTCAGTAATATTCATTAGGGAAAATTGTAAAGATGCAATGAAAGCTAAGATGCAATGACAACTGCTGTGAAATGAATTTGTACTGAGTGTGCAATTGGACTTCAGTTTCTTTTTTAATTTAAAAATTACTTTTATTTGCTTTCTTTATTAGTACACCTCTACCCCGATATAATGCTGTCCTTGGAGCCAAAAAAATCTTACTGCGTTATAGGTGAAACCGCGTTATATCGAACTTGCTTTGATCCGCTGGAGTGCGAAGTCCCCCCCCCCCCCCGAGCACTGCTTTACTGCGTTATATCCAAATTCGTGTTATATTGGGTCGCGTTATATCGGGGTAGAGGTGTATTACTTCCAGCAAAATACAGTTTGCTCTCTAAAAGCTAATTTGAAACGAAGATGTCTCCCACAAGTCCAGTGATGACTTGGTGTAGTGCCATCAGTGTCTTCCGGAGATGATTCATGGAGTACTTACCAGCAACACTCCAAAATGGGTAAGATGGTTACAATGACAGATTGTGTAATACATATTTCTGTGTTTCACTTCACACCCTGATGTATTCCAGCCACCCAGTCCATCTGTACAATACAGAAAGGGATTTTTAACTAGTTAGTCATATCCAGTAATTTATAGCTCTGAAAAATGCAGGAGGTGTGATTATGAGCTCAAGTTAGTACAGATCGCAGGGTCAGCTAACAGCACACATGGATGATGAGATTTCACACAAGAACACATGTTTGAGTTGCTGTTGGAGATTAGAATCTCTAAACTTGTACGGCTGAAACTTGGGGAATGAAGAAATATTTCTAGTACTACATATTTATAGTGAGAGAGAGAGAGGTTGGCTAGATTACATCTAAGGAGGTAGGGACACGGTAAGTATTTGAAAGGTGGGGAGGAACAGTTTAGGTCAGGGGAGTCAAACATTCTCCTTGGAGACCAGATCTCTCCTGGTGTGACTTATTTATAACTATTTATGTGGCTGGTATCACATATTCAGAATCTAAACTATCAGTTAAAAGAAGAAGAAATTTCTAGCATTAGCTCCCAAATGCGAGCTGATTGTAAATCAGTACACCGGTGTCTTCCTGAATCTGCAGAAAGTGTGGGCCAAATTCCATGCTCAGCTACACTAGAATGACACCATTAACTTAATGGGGTAACTCTGAGAAGAATGTTGATCTTTCATTGCAAAACCATGATATGTAAAGCTTCTTAGGGGGAAAGAAGTGATCTCCCCTTTATTTGCCCCCCCCCTTTCAAGGGCCCTATTTTGGACCAGCCTACCCTTCCAGATAGAGATGAATGGCTGAAGGGGCTCACTGGAGACTGACATGAAGCAACCCCTCCCCCTTCTGAAGCATTTTGGAGCTCTTTTAGTATTGTTTGCAGTACAAGGTTATGTCTACACTAGCACTTTTGTTGGTCGGGTATGAAAAAACCACCCCCCTGACTGACAGAAGCTTCACTGACAAGGTGTGGACACTGGCTGGTGTGGACAACCTACAGCCACTCGTTGGGAGGAGAGCTCTCTCCTTTCGGCATAGCCAGCTACATAAGAGACCTTACGGCGACACAGGTCCGGTGTAGACATAGCTAGGGTGACTAGATTGCAGCTGTGAAAAAACGGGATGGGAGGTGGGGGGTAATAGGTGCCTATATAAGAAAAAGTCCCAAAAAACAGGACTGTCCCTTTAAAAATGGGACATCTGGTCACCCTAGACATAGCCTAACTCTAATTTTTTGTTAGCTCCATCCTGACACACTCAATAGATTTAAGTACATCGACAGTGATTTTCTGCCATTTCTAACCAGGAGATCAGCTAGCCCTTCCCGTGAGCATTTCATGAGTTTGGGGAGGGAAGTACTTTTGTTACTGGGAGCTGTTTTATCTTACCAGAAAGTATTAGTTATACTGCTGGTCCACATTAAAATCAGAACACAAATAAGATGGGCCAACCCCAAATCCTGGATCCTGTCACCCATGAATTCTGAGAACTTTCAGATTTGAACCCTGATCCAAATTCCATGACAGGCCCCTTTATTTATAATGGGCCAAACCAAAACCTTGGATCCAGACACTCCTGCAAATTCAGAATCCTAATCCAAATTTTGTGGTTTGAGCCTACGCCAGCTCTGATTCTCCACTGACCCTAGTATTATACCTGTGTAGCTGCATTGCAGTCAACAGTTACTCCTGATTTGCACCAGTGCAGAATTAGCCCCAACATGAATACTCAGCAACCTTCGGTAGCATTTTCAATAAGGATAACCTGTCCAACCCCATTCCTGTTTAATGAGCTAGAGCAATGAACAGCACCTCCTTATGCTAACCATACTCCACTGAATGAGTCCTGGTCACTTGCATGTCCCAGGTGAAGATGATTATAATAATACTGTGTGTGTCTAAAGCACTTTCTAGCTGAATATCTTATTGTTCCTTAACAACCATTAATGAATTAGGTCTCACAACACTACTGTGAGGGAGGAAATTGTTATCCCCATTTTACAAGTGGATGAGTGTCAGAATCAGGAACAGAAAACCCAGGTCTGTTGGTCTTATGCATTTATAATACAGTGATTACTACAGTATCTATATCCTGACTCCCAATCTTGTGCCTAGCCTGCCCAGAGGGGGTTTATTATTCATGTCTGCTCATCATACCTACTTATTAAACATTTGAAGCTTAAATTGATCAAATCAATGTTATTCTTAAGTAAATTTAGTTTTAGATTTACTTTTACTCTGCTTTTAGCTTAGTTTTACTTTTCACCATTTGTGTTGATGCCTCATTACAAGTACTGCTAGATGACCACCCCTCAGTTATAACACTGACTATATTGGTTGTCATAGAATGGCTGGCCCCTTGAGGGAAGATGGAACCCAGCCCATCTGTGACAAGCATAACCTGTCTCCCCAGGTGCAGAAAATGGGTAACATAACTCAATTAGGCCTCTGATAAAGGAGAGGATTGGGTAAAAAGAGTCCGGAAAAGGCAGATGCCTGTCACAGTCCCTCGGGAAGGGAGTTACTGAAAGAAGCTGCTGGGGAAAAGAAGTCTATGAACCACAGTCCCAGGAAGGGACTAGGTTTGAGTGGTGAGTTATGGACTGGGGAGGCCAGAACATAAAGCCACAGTCCTAGGAAGGTGGACTGTGCAAGCCTCACCCTGAGGGGTGTGCAGAAGTGAATGTTTGTGAATGCTAAATGGTATTGAATAAGTTAGACCCTAGAAGAGGAGAAACTATTGTTTCAAAGAGTTTGGCTGTGATTGGATTATTCTTGGGGAACTCAGAGAAACTGAGGAAGCGTGTCTGTGGGCCACGCCAGGCCATGAGACCTGGGATGGCATGTGCCCACTGGTGTAGACTTCAGTAAGAAGCACCTATCCTGGATGCATTTGACCTGAACTACAGACATCAGCATTTGTGACGCCACATTAGGTAGCCAAGGGCATCATCAGGATGGTGATGGCTAAAATATGGCGCCCTTGTAAATAGTACTTACTGTTCTTCATAAAGTCCCAAAACACACAGTGCTCTGTAGATTTGTCCTGAAAGAAAGGAAAATGAGTGCTGTGACATTGCTGTACACTCCCTTTAATGTCTGCTCTTTAACTCTGACTATATGAGAAGTGATCAATCCTAATTTGTTTTCCACTCTGAGGGGCAAAAACTGGGTTTGGCAAAGACTTCTGCTTGGTTCAACAACAGCTACATGGCCAGTTGGAGTGCAAGCTTCCTCCATGTTGCCCTGTTAATGTGTCTCAAGTCTGACTTAAGTATCCCATCTAGAAATAGAAGTGGAGTTCAGTCTGTTCTCATTCACACCTGGGTCTCTGCTGAGACCATGAGCAAAGTTACCAAATGTGCAGGTGGTTTTTGGGATGTGGAAACTCCTGTCCAATGAGAGCTGGACTTAAGAGTACCAGCAATTTCACATGTGCCATCCAAAAGCTCTCAGGTGGTAACAACTTTTACTGCCTACCTGGGCTAGATTAGAAAGGGGCATCCTAGAGATCAGTGGTTTTCCCATTACTAGTTTCCTAGATCATCCCAACCTCCCATCAGTATGTTTATCTTATTCTGTAAGAGTTAGGCTATGTCTACACTAGGGACCTTACAGCGGCACAACAGGACCTGGACCAGTAGACCAGCTTGGTCACGCACTTGCTGTGGCAGGTCACCTACCTATTCTGTGTCTCAGCTTTCCATCTGTCAAGTGATGGGAAGTGTCAAGTACCCACCCACCCTTGGGAAGTCCATGGAGAGGTATGGATGGAAAGCGCAATGTAAGTATTACATAATATTACCAAAGCTTTGTGCAGAAGGAGGGGGTGAATTTCACCCTAAATGTTAATATGCAGTATTTCTAGGTAGAGCCTGAAGGATGTAAGAAGAAACAAAGTGCTTTCCTCTGTCTTTCTGCCCTTCCAATACTCCAAAAAGTTGTTTCTGATTAATACGATCGGCAATAAAAAGCAGGCTCCTCTCTGAAACTGTGTGTGTTTTCATGTGCTCTTTGTAACAAAAGGACACAACAAAATTTTAGCCAAGGGCCTAATAATTGAAAAGTACAATCAGTATACTGTGGGCCACTTCTTGCACTTCTGCAGATCAAGTCTTATTTCTGCATGCCAGCACCCAGACTGGGTGTAGCATTTTTGTGTTTGTGTTGCTGTTCCTTTGCACTAAGTGCTGAATTATAGTTTCTTAATCTCAATTAATAGGCATTGGGGGGGGGGCGTGAATCAACTTGTGTTGATTTCCCTGAAATCAAGGTAAAAGAGGGAGTGCCCCTTTCTGCCAGCTAGAGATTTGTGAAGGGAATACATGCTTAGGTAACTTGTGTGAATTAAACAGACAGCCTGAAATCTGTTTGAACTGTTAGTCTTGCCGTTGACCTGCAAAGATTAGTTCAGTAGGAAGAACGTTTCAAGTGGACAACAAGACAGGTAATCCTATTTTAAGGATGAACAGAGATGAAATTGATTTTAATTGAAGAGGCCTGTGATTAAATAAAAATGCCGTACCCTATTTGGTTTTATATGCTGTAGGATAATATTCACCGGCTCACTGAGGTGGTGAATTGATACATTTTCAATGCTGGCACTCACAACATAGGTGTTCAACCTTTTATCCCCGAGACTGTTATCCTGTAATGGAAATGTACAGAAAATAAGAGTTTGGGTTATTCAGGTTACTGGGATTCCAACTGTTTGCTGTCTGGTTTGTTTGAAAATTGTTTATTAGAATCGATGAGAGAAACACCTTGGAATGCCTGATTTAATTCAGATTCCCACTATTTATTTAGGAAATGTAGTTAGTGGGAAATTCAGAGACAAACTCTCTCCTAATTAGCAAAGGTGAAATATAGCTGCAACCACCTGGACTGGACCAGGAGAGTTTCACAACCATTTCCCTACAACAAGGCAGTCAGTGGCATACAAGGCCGGCTCCAGGCACCAGCGCAGCAAGCAGGTGTTTGGGGCGGCCCAGGGAAGGGGGCGGCGCGTCCAGGTCTTCGGCGGCGGATCCATCAGTCCCTCTCAGAGAGAAGGACCAGCCGCCGAATTGCCGCCAAAGAATGAAGTGGCACGGTAGAGCAGCCGCCGAAGTGCCGCCGATCGCGGATTTTTTTTTTTTTTTTCCTCTCTTCGCCGCTTGGGGCGGCAAAAAAGCTGGAGCCGGCCCTGGAGGCATATGACTTAAAATGTTAGGCATGAAGCCCAGCACATTGTGAGCCCTTCAAGGCAGAGACCATGCCGCCTTGTATGTGCAGAGGCAATACTTTGTACACTGAGTGCTACCATAATATAAATAAATAAAATCTATCAAGGCTTTTCTAGTGTGCCCATCTTTATAGTATCTGGACTGCAACAAAATTCCAAAAAGCAACAGAACAGTCTGCAAGACTGCATAGCATTGTTGCTATTATTTTTAATGATAATTTGACAGGTATTATGCATGTTCCGTAAGAAACAGTAAATTATACTGAAGAAGAGAGATTAGGTTGTGTTCTGATTAGTTTGTGAAATAAAAGAGTTGGGATAACGCCAAATAGGCAAGATGAAAATTACTCAAATCTCTGTAGACAATGATCAGAGAAGCCTAGAAACACAGAAGACCAGTTAGGCCCTCCAGTATGCTCCCCACAGATGCAAGGTTGCACCTTACCCCACATTTATTAGTGCAGGGTCCACTCTAGTTTTAATTGTGCCCAGCAATGCAGCTTCCTCTAGCTCAGGGGTTGGCAATGTTTGGCACGCGGCTCGCCAGGGTAAGCACCCTGGCGGGCCGGGCCAGTTTATTTACCTGCTGACACGGCAGGTTCGGCCGATTGCGGCCCCCACTCGCCGCGGTTCGTCGTCCCGGGCCAGTGGGGGCGGCGAGAAGCCACGGCCAGCACATCACTTGCCCGTGCCGCTTCTTGCCGCCAGGATCCTTTCCCTGCACAGTTTAGGAGGAGCAGTTTATCTAAATGCTATTAGGCTAGTGTTGGCTAATGACAATATTTACCACAAAGAATGAAGTTATTCCAAAAAAATTAAACTGAATCTTTGAATGATGTTCTGGATCTAAAGATTGGCTCCCCAAGTAGTTCCTCAGCGATCTTGGCAAAAACACAGCAGCACAGGCCTTTTTAAAAGGTTCTTCACGTATATCAATCTGTATGAAAGAGAGAAAATGCTCAGAGATATGTCTGTCCCCGGCCTAATACACGGTAATATCCCTACGCACTGGCTTGTGGGGGGTTTGTTTGGTTTTTTTTTGGTTAGTAGTTTTTTTGGGGTGGGGAGAATTTTCCTTTCAATTTGTTTTCTTTGTGAGCATTTTATTCAGTCTGGGAAAAAAATGTGTCCCTGCAATCAAAGATAAAGGTGAAGAGCTGTTTCCTTCCTGTATCCCACCCAATAGTGGGATTGGGTCAATAACAGACATAGAATGAGAATGTTTTACAAACACAGGGCCATCATGAAGGGGTATTCAAACCTCCCACTGGTTATCCTGGATTAACAGAAGCCTCAGCCCAATTAGGCTGCTGGCTGGCACCTGGAGGGGTGATAGGCCTATCTGATCACACCCAGCTGGGTCTTGATAAAGGCAGGAGCATAGGGTAATAGGGGAAGGGCAAGTTGGAGACCCAGGCGACAGGTAGCTGGGTGTTTCCTCTTGTGGGCTAAAGCCAGAACTGGAGGGTCCAAAGCTAGAAGGGAGGCTGGGGGTAGTGAAACCTTTGGCCAAACATAAATTTTCCTGAAAGCGGTGATGCCAAAGGGTGTTTGGACTGAAATATGAGGGGCAATAGAGAAGAGCACTGTAGTTATTCCATGGGTACCAGAAAATGGCATTTCCTGGAAGATGTGGGAGTGGGTCAAGCTCCCGGGGTTGACCCTTACACAAGGGCAGGGACTAGACCTCTTGGGAGCAACCTTGGAAGGTGTTGCTTGTTACAAAGAGCCTAGGGAGAGGCTGGGGGAAAGGTCTGAGGAAGGACTATTGGTGGGAAGGAGTCCAGAGAGGCAACAGCAGGAAGTCTGATAACCAAAGTCTGTTTCATTTGTCCAAGGTCTCTGGACTGGAACCCGCTGTAGAGGCTGGGCCTCTGTTCCCCTGCCAGCTACTGGGAAGGTTGTGTGATTCCTCTCAATGGAAGGAGGATAAGGATAATTCAGAGTCCAGAGGGAGGGTTGTAAGGACCAATGGATCCACTTGACACAAGGTCCTGGAATTATTTGTTGGACTTACTTTCTGTTACCCTGAAAGGGGTGGAATGAAAACATGACCTGACTGAGTGTGAGAAGAGGTGGAACACCACAGGTGCTAAAGATGGAGTTTCTGCTGTGCCAAGAGGAGGCATGCCTGTGGTGAGTGAACACTTCTACAGCCATATGCTCTTAACTATGCAGGAGCGGGGAGCACAAATGCAGCAGTTCCAGGCAAAATAGGTCACCAGTGCTATGCAGGAACATGTGCATCAAGACCAGTCTCTGTCACCCTGTAAAATGATGGATGGTTTCACCAGCCAGGGAGGAACTCCAAGCATTAGTCCCAATAAGACCTCTTCATTGGGACTTGTTTTATTATCCACAAAACAAAAGCAAGCTAATTGAAAATCATTCAGCATTAATCATCAGAAGTGTTTCCCTGCTCCAGCCAGCCATGGAGAGTATACACGTTTCTCCTTGGTTCCCCTTCCTCTTATACTCTGCCCCAAACAGCTATGTGACTAGCTGGGAACCTCTTAATTCTTTACAGCCTGTCACACCTTTACCTTGTCACATACTTCCCTACAGGACAGTTAACGATAGATCTCAAAGGGTTTAGAGTTTGAATACATATAAGGCTTATCTGAACTATCCTCTTTGCTCTGCTTTTCTAACACAATTTCTGATTCTGTCTCTAACTGCAAGTGAAGTAAATTCTCCAGGCACTTCAGAACCTCAAATTTTCTGAGTATGATTCTACAAAGAGTGAAGAGTCTGATGTACACAAGGTTTTAGGGTGGGGCTGTTAGTGCTTGAGATCTAAAAGATGAAAAGTGCTATGCAGTATCAGATCTAGGCATTGTTTATTATTTTTCCCCAGGCCAATTTGCCCATCACTTTCATGGACTGGAAACAAAATCCAAAGGAAGAAAAATTCTTTTAAGAATTAGTTAAAAATATAGGCGGGACAATGGGAGGTGTTTGGATGTGAATCTGGATTCAGTTTAGGCTGTAGTTTGGGCTTCATGTAGAGCCAGGGCTGGTTTTGTGATTGGATTTCACCTTTGAAATCTTGAAAGGTGTTTTTGTGGTAGGTTTTTTGTGTCTCTAAAAGGCAAAAATGTCATTATCAACTGATTAAATAAGATTCCTAGAACTTTGAACCGTGGAAATGTTGTTCTTGTAGTATTTCTGACCTATCTCAACTGGAACCATTAAACAGAACTCTCCCAGTATGGAATCCGTCCTAGGACCAAAGCCAAAGGGCAGACTTTGAATTTGAACTGGAAAGGGATCCGATTTGATATTCAGGTGTAGTCCCATCTCTAGATAAAACGTAACTATTTTTCTAGTCACTACATCACATTAAGGAAAAGAGGTTTTGGGGGGATGGTGGAGAGAATGGGATTGTGGCAGGAACTCTAAACCAGTACTTTCTTTGATCAATTCACAGAAATATGGACTAGATCCTCCATATGTGTTGACTTCATTAATTAAGCCAAATTACACTAGTTGAGGATTGGTGTCTGATTGCAGGTAGGTTTGCTCATGTCTCTTCACTCCATCATCCAAAATCCATAAGCTAAAGCTTTCATCTCACCGTGGGATCAATGCCTTTCTTGTAGGAGGTAACACCAAAGGCTGTTCCTTGGAAACCACGGGGATCTGGACGTATCACGGCCAAAGCCAATACAGCCAACACAATTGATTCATTTCTCCCAGTATAAGGCATCTTGAAACCGATCTCTTCAGTTGTCCTTAAGATTCTTTATAAAGTAAAACAACAAGAAAGAGACATCTTGAAATTTTCTATTACCATGACATTTCTGATTATCAGAAATATAGACTAAACTCTCTGTCTCCTTGCTGACTGTGTGGCAGGCATGAACATTCAATGGAAAAGACCAAAACCTGCAGTTTCCATTCAAGCAAAATGCCCATTGAAATCAGTGGTAGCTTTGTCTGAGTAAGGATTGTAGGCTCAGACCTACAATCAACAGCATCACCCTATTACAGCATTGTATTGGCAATGTTTATGATTATTAAAGAAAATAAAGCCAGCTCAATTTCTCATTTGGGAGACCTGAGGCCAAAGTACATGCCATTTATCTTCCTCGCCTTGGGAGAGATGTGTCAACCAATAGGAATCTGTAGAGTGGGAAAATGTATGTTAAGACTGCAATGGTTGTTGATGGAAATCTTAATATTTCTATTTGAGCTGATCCTGATTTCCCAGTTGCCATTGGGAGAGAACCTGCTTGACGTGTACTTTGTCAGGACAAGTGAACGAGGGTCCACAATAGGATTCCTTCAGATTATGGACTGCCCAGAGCTGTGAAGCCTGGAGTTCCCTTTGAACTTCACCAAAATATCTCGAGCCAAGATTTCAATCCAGGGCCATCCCTGGGTTAAGGGGTGATTTGGTCAGTCTAGAAGTACCTACATGGGGAACAAAACTTTAATGAGCTCTTCAGTCTAGCAGACAAAGGCATAATGAGATCCAATGTCTGGAAGCTGAAGCTACACAAATTCTATCTAGATATAAGGCTTTTTTTTTTTTTTTAACAATTAGGGTAACGACTTACCAAAGGTTGTGGTAAATTCTCCATCAGTGGAAACTTTAAAATTAAACATGTCTTTGTAAAAGAAATGCTCAATGCTACTTTGAATAGGACTTCCCTGAATTAATTCCTGTGGCCTGTTACATAGGAGGTCGAACTAGATTATCACAATGGTCCCACCTGGCTTTATAATCTGTATCTGTTAATATAATACGGATTCTTATGGAATCACTTAGAAGCAGTGGCAATAATCCTCTCCTTAAAGCCAGATGGATCAATGTGTCCCTTTTATGGACTCTCTGTTGTTCTTTAAATAACAAGGTTATAACTTCTTAAATTCTTCAAAACTCAAATACATCTGAAATAACAGATTGGGGTGGGGGGGCGAAGGACGGGCTTCCCCTAAATAACTTCTAAATTATTATCTCTGCTTGGTAGTGTGGTGGCACCTAGAGTCCCCAGTCAGGATCAGGGCTCCAGGGAACACGCGTAACAGACGACAGTCCCTGCTCTGAAGAGCTCACTGAGGAGTTCAGTACAAAGTTTTCACTGGGATTTTTCTTTTATAATTAAAAAGAAAAAGACACATTTTTAAAAAGCGGGGGTGGTTCTGTACTGGCAGCAGGCATACCGCCCACATTGCAGCGAGAGACTCTCTTGTGAAAGAGGATCATAACGACACTGAGCAGTGTCATCTGGCATATTATTTAAACTGGTTTTGGCATATTTTTTTCCTGTTTATAAAGACAACACACACTTGCCTACTGCAAAGAGCTGGGCAACTTTATACACTTCCACCAAGAGACCGACACATGGACTGACTTTAAATTGAAAGCTTCGTTTTCCTTGAAAACTTTCAAAAACTTTGATGAAAGCAAAACATCATCTGAAACTGAGAGACTTGCAAACTCTGGCAGTCTGCAAAGTCAGAGCTGGAGAGAGAGAACTTTTTAAGTAACTGTATCTAGTGCTGCTGATTGGTGCCCATTTACCATCCCTGGCAAGGGGCCCTCTCTGAATTGACGCAAGCAAATACTTTCGAAATAAGTGTCTGAAGTTAGGTTCCCCCAGCTCCACATTTCAGTTCCCAGTTCAGAAAAGTGATTTTTCAAAAGTACTGAGCAATGTGGTCTTCAGTGGGAGCTGCTGCCCGCCCAGCACTCTTGAAAATCCCACCGCTTATTTAGGAACCTACATACAGAGTTGGGAACCTACCGTAGGCACTTATTTATGAAAATCTTTGTCTCAGTAATATAGTAGAGATGGCAGGAGTGGTTCTCTCCCCCAAGTGAGAGAGTCTCTCTTTTTCTGCCCCAATCAGTATTTGTACACTGTGGAACAGCTTCAACTGCAGAGACTGAAGGAGACCCACATCTGAGTATCCCCCAGTGCAGGGGTTAGAGTACCCTCCTGAGAAGTGCCTGTTCAAATCCTTTCAGCCCCTTAGGCAGAGGGGGAAACTGAACCTGGATGTCCCACCTCCCAGGGAAGTGTGCCAACCACTGGCAGGGCCGGCTCCAGGTTTTCTGCTCTTCGGCGGCAGCTCAAAGAGGAAGAGAGGGACTGAGGGACCCGCCACTGAATTCCTGCCGAAGACCCAGACATGCCGCCCCAATAGCGGACGGAGTGCCGCCCCTTTGTATTGGCCGCCCCAAGCTCCTGCTTCCTTAGCTGGTGCCTGGAGCTGGCCCTGACCACTGGACTAAAAAACATATGTTGGTCAGCAACCATACCACTGCCTCCTCTGGCCAGATCTTGAATGGTAGGTGGCTCTGAGCACACCTACTCAATTGGGCCTATCAGGAAAAAGAGATGCACCTCCATCTGTCTTCCCCCAGTTTATGGCTCTTACTGGGGCTTAGGCAGGAGATGTGTCTGGACACCTAGAATGCAGGGCACATGCCCAGAGGCAGAAACATAGGCATTTTGAGAACTCTTACAGCGAATATCTAGGCATTAAGTAAGTTAAGTGGTAGCTGGGCAGGGGGGTTGTAGATCCCAGTGGTGCCTACAACAGGACTTAAGTGCCTAAGTCTGGGGTTTAGAGATCTAAGTATTTTTGTGGGTCTGGACCTTAGTTTGTCAGCCATACTTTCCCATAAATACACTGGCCAGGGGAATACTTCAGCAACCTGTAGCATCATTACCATGGATCCTATATGTGGGAAAGTTGCAGGATGATGCAGTAGGTCTCAAGATGGCTTTTTTAACAATATTATTCCTTAGTGATTTCTTTAACTTCTGTACAAGTGATTTACTAGATACTTTACTTACCTATTGGTCTCTGTTTGCAAGCCCTGTGTATTCATTTCTTTCAGCAAAATAGAGTTCAGTATTTTTAATGTAGTCTCAGCAAGTGGCCTGCTTATGTCATCACACTTCGAAATAGCAGAGACTTTGTTTACAATAACCTCAGTTTCTACCTTATCCAATTTTGTAAAGTTTATCATCAGATTTAAAAGGTGCTCCGCAATATCCTCTGCATTTTCTGGAATAGATTAAAGAACATAGAGGTGACTTAATGTTTTGCAATAGAGTTGAAATGCTTATCTAGTGTTAAAAGAAATGCTCAGTTTGCTAAACTGATTCCGTAAATGAAAAGACTGTTAGTGTACATGTGCATTGATCCAGCCCCAGGTCCATAACACAGACTTCACAATTCTAGTTAAAAGATGCAATCACAAGATGTGCTCCAGAAACTGTTCATTTATGTACTAATCCTAGTGCAAATAAAGTAGCTTCATTCTCAGTCCATTGTTACTGGAGTGCAAGCAGCTCTAACTTCAGATACATTTGCAAACTAACCTGTAGGCATACTTTAGACAGCACATAAACCTCAAGACATCAGTGCTTTGTTTCTTATTGCATTTGATCCTTTCTAACTGCACTTGTGTTAATCAACACTGGAAAATCCTGATGACAAGTCCAGTGCTAAAACTCACTTCTGACATCTTTCACCTTTTTCATTAGTGTCTTATGGAACCTGTTCTTCTTTTAAATAATCCAGTGCCACACATTTAATGCTTAAGGTAAAAGATCAAACACACTTCTCCTGAGTTTTTAGCTCTGTGCAGTGGAAAACTATATCCCCTGGGATTTTGTGCTCTCTTCCCTTTTCTCCCCCTCACCCCCCCCCCCCCCATTTAACCACTGTAGAAAATGCTACTCGGGCCAAGTACTGTAGCACAGATCTCACCTACCTCCCCACAAAAAGATATTGGTGCATGGGGGAAGTACACAAGTGGCTGAAGGGCACAGAACCCCCCCACCCCAGCCAATGGACCTGAAACAAGGCAGCTCCTCCGCAACTGCTCTTCCAGTCACAAGGACAGGCTTCCTCACGAGAACAGGAGCCACCACCATTGGTTTGTGGCCATTTTGTGTGTAATCACAAACCCACTGGCTACATTCCCAACCCCCACCCCTGTGCTGATCGATGGGGAGCTGGTTTGGAGCCCTCCTCTGCTCCATTCAAATTTGCTTAGTCCTCATCCCCCCCCCACCCCAGGGCAATATGGTGCCCAGCTGTGATGGTTTACTGAGCTGGAGGCCTTCCAGGCCCATATGAAGCTAGGTCGAGTTCACGCTGTATGAATGACGTACAGGATGAGTCTGCCTGTACCATGGAGACTCTGAACCTAGGGAGCTGAGGTTTGTTCTTCTCTCAATAATGCACGTAGTGCTTCCAGCCTAGTGTGAAATTAGTGCTTTTAAAAAGAAAAATAAATCAGGTGTCAACAACAGTCCTTTAGCGCAAAGACTGCAAATCTCAGGTTGTATTTCCAGGAGAGAGAAATGCAGTTTTATTAATGGAGTATAATCAATACAGCAAATAGTGCTAAAAAGTATCCAATATTTTTTCAATTCAAAACTAATTTCATTTCAACCACGTTAACAAGCTTTTGTGTTTGCATGCTGGGAACATTTGATTCCTCTAGCTCTACTAGCACAAATACTCCCCCCAAAGTCAGTGTTTAGTTTGAACATGCACCAGAAGCAAATTCTGTAGTTGGAAAATCTGCTATTTGCAGTTCACATTCTGGCCTTCACCACATAAGCTTTTCTATATGGGTAGGTTTCTGTAGAAGTCAGTGGGGCTTTATGCAAGCACAGGGATCCCTCCACATGGAACAGCTTGTCAGATCAGTGCCTCTATAAGTTAGTTACATAAGCCATGTGGTATTGTTTCTGTTGAGACGATTTACCTAATTAGTCACCCTGGCACAAAATGCAAATATCAAATTGTGTATGCAGATTTACTATTCAGTTTGATCTCCAGACAAAGCATTATTTACTGAAAAAGTGTGTGAATAATTCCAAACTACCCACAAATTCCAGGAAGTTTGTTTCTAGACAATCCACATACAGGATAAAAAAGCAAAATTCATGGAGTTCATTGTGAATTATTTATTCTAGTAATAAAAATGTGGATTTGAGATAGAAATTAAGTTGTCAAAATGACAGAAGTTCAAAGCAGGACTCAAAACTATTTCTGTTTTTTAAAAAAGAAAAACACTTTAAGATGAACAAGTGAATGACATGAATAATAATTGTTACTGCTCCTGTTGTTCAGATACCCAAAACATACAGCTCATTTAAAAAAAAAAAAAGTATTAAATCAGTTGCAGTTATACTTTGACCCATCATATTAAACTTTTTGGAATCTTACCTTCTGTTATGGTAACGTTTTTAAGACCCACAATATTATTTGGAAGTTCTTCCAGCAATTTACATGGTCTCATATTTGGTCTTTTCCAATAAGCTTTCTCACTCTTAATATTTATCATGCTAAAAAATAAAAGCAGCATGCATTACTTTAACAGAAAGAAACCGATTTTATTCATGATGTTCACTGCACTTGCAAATACAGCAGCTATGAACATAATAACTTATTTTTGGAAACAGATTAATTCAAGGGCCTCATTTTCCCCCAGTGCCCAGTTCTCAAATCGCGGGCACCAGCTGCAACTCCAATGCAATTTGAGGTGTCTAGAACCAGAGACATATGTGGGGATGGCAGAATACACTACAGAGTATCTACTATTCCTTAATGCTGGAATAGCATGCTAGCTATGATGCCAGCCTGCACTTGCAGTAGATGGAAGCACATGTAGATTGTGGGCCCTTTTCCCAAAGTTCATGCCTCTTCTAGCCCTGGGGTGCATCCCATTCAATTAGGCAGGTACGCTAAAGTAGCTCACCAGCTGGACACCCTACCACACACAACCTTGTTTCCCTGCTGCTCACCCTGTTACTCCCCATGCCAGCATCTGCTAAATCAATGCCAAAGTGGAGATGATCTCATCACTTACCAACTCCTGGTGGCAGACTGCTTAGAATTTTTCACACATCTTAATTCAGTTTTGCTAGCAGGATTAGTCTGTGTCCAAAGATACTTCCCTTTGTAGGTTGACCATTCTTCTGGGCAGGTACCTGGAGCTGGGAACAAGACTCGTACAATTATTCATGATAAAGCTTTTATGAGCTAAAAGGGAGTCTTCACTGGCTGCAGCCTAATTAGGACCCATTAATAATCTGGATAGTCTCTGGCTGGAACAAAGCTATAATGTTTGCCTCTCCTGTTGTCTTGATATAAGAAAAAGTTGTGCCTAAATTCTCATTTGCCTTCTGCTTCTCTTGAGACTTTTTTTTCAGGGCAGGTGCTGGGTTAAAAACATAAGAATGGCCATACTGGGTCAGACCAAAGGTCTATCTAGCCCAGTATCCTGTCTTCCGACAGTGGCCAATGCCAGGTGCCCCTGAAAAAATGAACAGAAAAGGTAATCAAGTGATCTCGGTCACCCGGTTCCATCTTCTGGCAAACAGAGGCACCATCCGTGCCCATCCTGTCTAATAGCCATTAATGGACCTATCCTCCATGAATTTATCTAGTTTGGGGTGCGGGGGGGCGGGTTTTTTTGTTTTTGTTTTTAAACCCGGTTAGTCTTTGCCTTCACAACATCCTCTGGCAAAGAGTTCCACATGTTGACTGTGCATTGTGTGAAGAAATTCTTCCTTTTGTTTGTTTTTTAAACCTGCTGCTTATTAATTTCATTTGGTGACCCCTAGTCCTTGTGTTGTGGAGAAAGTAAATACGTTATTTACTCTCTCATATCAGTCATGATTTTATAGACTTTTATCATATCAGTATTGGTTGTCAGCATTGGAAATTGTAATCCTTTATTTAGTAGACAGAACTAGCAGTGCTGGTGCTGTTTCTTCCCCTTTCAATGTGCCCTCTGCCATGTGGAGGGTGAAGTTACCACAGGAATCAATGATAGGGTTACTTTGCTTATTACTTTTCCCTTACCTGACCCATAAACTTTTACTGAAGTGGGCGGCTGCTCATTACCCAGTCAGTGCCTTTTCCACAAGGACTACTTTCCCTGTAACTCCCTTGCGTATTAATCTTGTTTATGAATGGTATCGAATGTGTGTTTTTAAATACAAGTACATTATGTCTCTTGCTTATCTCTTGCCTACTTCTGTATTTTTTTTTAAAGGTTGACAAGGAGTATATCCAAGTCAATAAAACAAATCAGAAACAAATGTGGGCTTGTTCCACTACCCACGGACATCAATAGAGTGTCTGCCACTAGCTTCAATGGCTTTGGATCAGGGCTCTGGGGATCAAATATTATTTACTGCTTTAAACTTTCCAAAAGACTTTGGCAACATATCTACAGATAAGTTTGGCTATCGTCATAAAAACTGTGACCTAGAACAACATGTATGCAGGAGGCGATTTTATAAAGAGGGCAGTTATAGCTGCAAATGAGTGAATTCATTTCTTTGTATAAGCTTCCTTAAGATACAAGGTGTAGTAGCCGGCAAAGAGGTATAGGTAAACTTTATCACAGACAGTCAGTATCTTGCTCAAGGTCACCCAGATAGTAATGGTCAGGGATCCTGGTTCCCAGTGCTGTGCTCTAACTGTGCTATCACTGTTCCTCTCTCTTAAAAAAAAAAAAAACAAAAAAACAAAAAAAAAAAAAACCACTACGTTAGATATGGTCATTCAGTCACTATATAGCAAGATTTCAGAGTAACAGCCATGTTAGTCTGTATCCACAAAAAGAACAGGAGTACTTGTGGCACCTTACAGACTAACAAATTTATTTGAGCATAAGCTTTCGTGGGCTACAGCCCAGCAAGAGTTAAGCAAATCATGGAGAACTCAAATGAAATTCACAAACCGGGATTTTTAGTATTGAATCACGTTGAGGTACAACCTCCAATTCTTTCCACCTCTAAACAGTGTATTTTCATGAGACACAAAATGGAATTGGGGAAGAGGGGGAACCTTTTCTTAGTGAGGCTAAGTGCTTTGCCTTCTGTGGTGTGTTTTGGGTTTGGTGTTGGGGACTTGATTTTTTGCATCAGCATTAGCTCCAGCAATCAGGAGACTTGTTTCTAGCAAAGGACCTGAGCTGCCATGCTTGGAGTCATACCACATGTGCCCTTTTCCTGCATTTCAGAAATGTCCAGACCCAGAACTCTAGTTTAGGTCTGTCTCCACTTGTCAGGAAGTAGAGTGCACAGTAAAATAGAACAGGCCAAATTCAGACACAGGGTAGGCAGGTGACTTAAGTGATCTTGAAGCCACGTATACCCCATCTTCTGTAAGTAACCATTGGAACAGATTATTAAGGGTTGTGAGTGATAAATTTTCAATCCCCTGGAGTCTTTACCTCAAGCCTGGATATCTTTGATAGAAATCCTCTAGTTAAGCTGTAAGTTATTGGTCTTGATGCAAGAATCATTAGGTAAAATTCTATGGCCTGTTCCATGGATGAGGTCAGGTTTGATCATAATGGTTGCTTCTGCCCTTGGCATCTGACTCTATACCAACTTTGAGTTTAGGCAACCTTCATGAAACTCGTGTGTTTTTGAAGTCTGGCAACAAATATTAGAACTTAATAAATAAAATATTACCAATTGCACTGACAATCACATCTTCAGGTTCCACAGACAAGGGCCCCTCTTCGTACTTCATCTGCAACTGTTTTTTTATCATGATGATCAAGTATTCTTGTGAATGAGTGGATGTGGCTTTTATGATGGTTTTGGAGGCATAGCTACAAATGTAACACAAACAATGATACATTTGTACCATCAGGCTATCCTGTAACTAATCATTAACATTCAACATTATATTGAATTGCATACTTTCATTGCCTATTGTGTTTACAATGCTACCGTAATGACCAGATACTGCTACTATTACTTTATGCTGAGTAATACCTTACCATTGAAAACAAGGGCCTGATTCTGGAGTGAGGTACTCCTTGTGGCATGTGAATCTGGCCCCAAATTTCACAGTTTCCCGTGAAACTGTGATCACAAGTCTCTAACTTTATCTTACCCTCTTCTTTAGTAAGTCACAACCAGGCACTTTTTTCAGCAATTGTTCAGAATATGGAATAAGCTAACCATGTAATTACTCTAAAGTCTAACTGTAAGCAGAATCCATACCACTTTACAGTGTCATTCTTCAGAATGGGGCATTCCCAGTGGCATTGAAATTATTTGTATGGGGGGGGTGCCAAAAGCCATTGAACAAAACTGTAAACTGTGGATATGATGTGTGCTGCCAGGGTATGCTGCTTCACCCATGGGCATTCCCCATTTCCCTGGCACCTAGAGCCAGACCAGAACTTAGCTCTGCGGCTGGGCATAGGACCAACCCTCGAAGCACTGCCCAGAATTCTCTCCTCCAAGCAGCACATGCAGCTGGCTCCATCGCTCCCGTTAGAGTGTTGGCTTCTAGGTTTTTCTCCTCAAGACAGCTAAACTCAAATAAATAAATAACATTCTTGTGGCTTTCTGAGGACAGTTGGCAGGACAGCACCTCTCCTTCCCTCACCCCTCAGAAAGGGCAGACAGCGTGGCTGCAGGACCCAGCTCCCAGTTAGTGTGGGGAAGAGGTCCCTACTGAGAGAATCAAACAGCCCATATTGAAACCGGCTACCAGGTGGTGAGTGGGTGGGGTCTATGCTGAGACAGTTGAGCAGACCCTTCACTGAGACCAAGCTAATGACTGTGCCCACCATCCCTATCTCCATGGCTTGCAGAACAAGCAGGAAAATTGTGCAGGAGCTTCCCGAGTCTCCAGGAAAGATAGGGGTGGGATCTTATAGCAACCTGGAAGAAGCAATTCCTACTCTGAGCCAGCCCACAGGCAAAGTCCATGCTAAGATGGTTGAAAAAGCTGCAAACCAACCTTCTCTCACAAGCTCTTGCAAGGCCTCAGCTGCCATGAAGGGTGCCAGCTCTTGTGACCACCTGCTATCAATGAGCCATTTAGCTGCAGTGGCTCTGGCTCGCTTAGTCCCCACTCAGCCCCGACCTTGCAGCAGGAACCATGGGGTGAAGTAACTCAGATGCTTTTCCTCTTCCTTTCCAATGTCTGGGGTCCCACAGGAGGTCAAGAATCGGCTACTCTTTCCCTGCAGACTATCCTTTCAATCTCCTGCTAATGTGCTCTCCCCCTCAAAGGGCCCCTCTCTGTTTCCCTCAGGGGTTGGGCCCAGGGGCTGGCAAAGGGTATTGCTCACTGCCCAATCTTAAAGGGGCAGCAAAAAGTCTTAACCTCTCCTGAGAGCATCTCCCCTCCAGATCCTCTACAGAAATCTCTGAAGCTGGGGGTTTGAGTGAGGTACCTCAGGCCCTCAACTAAGCTTTCCAGAATTAAGTACAGATGGGGTGTAACATCACGAGTGCTCATGTTTTTAGAAACACCAAAGTAACCATCCTCCATGACCCCCAAAACCCCACAAACTAAAGGTTTTTTTGTTTTTTTCCAAAAAGTTCAAGAGCTGTGTAAGTCTTCCTCCATTGGTTTGAGTGTGTGCTTCAAATGGAGTGGGCATTACCCAGAAATACCTACTTAACTTTGGCAGAGTAACGAAGGCCTTAGAGACAAGCCTCCTGTGGCCGCCTTAGTAGAGGGCATAGTCATATCATATGAGGGAGTATTGCCACCAAACACGCTGAGCAGAGAATAAGAGCACCACTCAGACCAAACCTGGTTATGGCAGCCTCAGCTGGGAGAGTATTGCCTGCAATCTCTTCTTGTGCAGGCCCAGTAGTGTCCAAAGCATGGTACAGCACTGAAACCTCTCTTGAGCAATCACTCCTTGGTTTTCTACACAGGAAGCAGAACTATTCTCAGTATGTCAGGGGATTCTTTGGGGTGTGTCTTAAGGCTGGTTTCTTGTATAGGTTCCACTGTAGAGTATGCTAAGTATCCTCATCATTCTTAAATGCCTAGCTCTACTTTGTTACAAAAGTTATCATAATTTTAAGGAACTTAACCCCCTATAATTAGTAACTACACCTCTACCCCGATATAACGCTGTCCTCGGCAGCCAAAAAATCTTACCGCGTTATAGGTGAAACCGCATTATATCGAACTTGCTTTGATCCGCTGGAGCACGGAGCCCTGCCCCCCCCCAGAGCACTGCTTTACCGCGTTATATCCGAATTTGTGTTATATTGGGTTGCGTTATATCGGAGTAGAGGTGTACCTTGATCATCCTTGAATCAGCACCAATATACTGTGTAAAAGTGAAGGAGGGAATTGATTTAATTGTGTGCTTAAATCTAAATTCTACCAACACAATTTGTAAACATGTATCCTACCTTTGTGAATTCTGCTTTTCCTCCAACTTCAGTTCACAAAATACAGAACAAGACAAGAATAAAGTTAGAATAATGCAACTGGCTTGAATGTAATTATAATGGATTTCAGTGAAAGTGAACAATAGCTTCTAACACGCTCAATGCTTTAAATGTCAGTGTTTGACTATTCATGTCCAGTACAAGTTTGCATTTTGCAGTAGTTTTAATGGTGCATTATATTAAGATGACTATAAAAACAAGGTATGCCGGCTAGTTGCTGCTAATGTGAGGATGCAAACAGGGACACAAGACTGTCTCAGTTATGGATCCAAGACAGAGTAGGATTGGCACCTTGCAATCAGCCAGAAAGAGAGAGGCGGAAATAGGGCTTTTGAAGAACAACACACTGTGGATAAAGTTCCATGCCTGCTCCAGCTAGAACTGTTACTGTTTAGAGTCCTGGTCATAAGTCACATGGTTTTGTTTGTGTGCACACACCACCACAGCCATATCCTCAGGTCCAGCCCTCCCACTCTGCCTTCTCCTGTTGGCACCAGTGTATTCCGGGAAAATCTGAGCAGCTATCCGATAGGACTTCAGCAGAGGGAAGACATGCTGGATAGCAGCACAAGTCATGGGCCAATGCACTCTGGGATATCTTACTGCAAAGATAGGTGGAGGGACTGAACACAAGCGTAGGTAGGAGTCCTATCAATGCAGCAGAAAAACAGTATGTTGAACCAGATTGCAGGAGGGTAAGGCTGTGCCAGCCTAGGCCTCTGGTGGGGCAAAATACTGTTGTTGTCATGGTTACTAACAATAGAATAACAATGTGTGAGGTGCAACCACATGCTGTGTTTAGAGTCAAATATCACTAACCAGTTCCAACCTCAGCTTGCTTGTCTCACTTCTAACTCCCTCCATGGGCACTTGAACCCCTGGCCTTGATATGAAAATCAGGCAGGGATACCAGGAATGTAAAATCACACTGCAGTCTGCAGGGTTTTCCCCAGGAGGCTAGCAGGTGTTTTGAAATTCATTTCTGAGTGAATTTGGGGTGAGAAATCAATCTTACTCTATGAACTGTCAGACTAGTTGGCTGAGCAAAGTGGTTGGAGCTGATCTTTAGAGGTTCTACCATCCCTAGGCAGAGTAGTCACACTACATTTTAATGTACAATGTCTGTTTCTACCTTTCAGAATGCAACTAAAATATGGTATAAGCAAAAAGTAAGAGGAAAAATGATTTCTTGATTATCCTATGGGAAGAACTCAATGCAGGTAGAGTTTGTGTCTTATAATACATACATCAGCTCTCCTCTGGACACTTCCTCCTGGAGAATTATTCCTGTATCTAAAAAAGAGCAGAATAATTGTGTGTGTGTGTGTGTATCCTAAAGAAATTGTCCCATAGCTGATAATGAGCCTGACCTTGGGCTACTGAAGTCAGTGGGAACTTCACTATTGACTTCCTTGGCACAGAATCAGCCCCATTCTACCTTTAGGAATATTTCATACTGTAACAAATCTGTGGTCAGTCATGAACAATCACTAATGTCACTGCACTGCTCCCAATGGCCTCTCAGACTTCAGGGTTACATCAGCAATAGACTTGACATGGTCCTGTTCTTACAACTGGAGTTGTTAAGAACCTATTAATAGCATAGGGCCCATGGCAGGATTCAGCAGTTGCACACTTGAGCCAGTTCCTTACAACAGTGTCCTCCCAAGTCCCAACCCAGTTTTAAATGCCTGTACAGTTGTTCATTCTAGCCATGTTTTTCCTGTCAGTGTCTTGCTTTTTAGGGCTAATTAGCTCAGGAGGAAAGACTACTAATGGTATAGTATAATCTGCCAGTACCCTGTTTCTCATCCTATAGTCTAGAATCCCTTCACTCCCACCTCAAAAAATGTTAACCCCTTAATTCCTAAGAGCCATGTAACTAATGCATCTTGCATATGCTTACTGCAGATCCAGTAGTTGTCATTTTTAATCCCCCTTTCCCTGTCTTTATTTCACAGTCTCTATTTTTCCCCTTAAGATTTTCAGAATCTGACATGCTTCATGTAAACAGTGCAATGTTTTGTTGTTGCCATCCACAACCTCCATCATTCAAGTGATGATGCGGGAGGAGAAAGCAGAAAGTCAAAATGTGCGTAATGGTAAAACTATATCTCAAAGTCTGTACAAGTGACATTTCCATCAATCTAGCAAATGCTAAACAGCCCCACTTCTCTCACCTGCCTACAGATTAAATATGAACATACATGGGTTTGGCTCTAAAGAGCAGTGTGGGAGTTTGGTGTAGAAATACTGTTATTTTTTAATAGTTTTGTGCCTGTAAATCCTGCAGCAGACTTTAGGCACTCAGACCTAGATCCTCAAAGGTATTTGGTGCCTAACTTCCATTTATTTCAATGGGAGTTAGGCCTATGTATCTTTCAGGGTCTGGGGCTCAAATACTGCGGTGATGAGCCCTATAAGTACCTAGGTAGACACACTAGATTTGGCCTATGGTGATCTGTGACCTCTCACTCTGGTTCTGAATGTTCATAGGTCAAGATCCTGACCAACCTCACCTACATCCATACAAAGCCCCGATGCAATGAACACTTTCACCATCTTAAACCAGAACTTGTTCTTCTGACTCCAGTTGCATGGATGCAAATGAGTTCACAATTTGGCTCAAAATGTTCTGCCTGCCTTGTGCAGGACACCGGTGAAGTGGGTCCAAAATACAAAGTTTGGAGACTCCTAAAGGTCACGGTTGGCTCTGGGGTTTTGGTTTGTCCCATTATACAGAGAGGTCATTTGTAAAATGTCAGTCAGGATCCTGATTACAAACTCTCCCAAAGTTGAGGTTAGGTTGTGGAGTAAATAAACACTATAGTCAAGTACTTACTTGCCTGCAGTTACATAATAATTTGTCACAACACATTCTCCTTCAGGAACAGGAAATCTGGCATTAAACTGTAAAAGAAACAAGTTTCTCATTAACTTGGGTCAATATTTTAACTAGAGGTGCTTGTAAATTCATAGTTTCAGTGTTTTTGAAAAATAGTTGCAAAATTTTTTACCCATGTCAACATTCATCCTGTTTTTTGACCAACTCTAATTCTAACCTCTGAACACTCCTCACAGAGAAGTCTGATATAGCTTGATCAGTCAGTCCTCATCCTCAAAGGAAACCTGCACAACTCTTTCAAAAGATGAGCCTGGGAGCTTAAATTCATAACTTTGCCAGCCACTACAAATCATGGACTGAACAGAAACATTGGGTTTATGTCTTATTACAATAATCTGTGACCCATTAACCCCCTCTTTCAGTCCTATGACTGCAGAAGTGTTGACAGACCCCTGTACCTTGAATGGTATCTTACAATATTTACTTATGCTAAACAATCTGCTCTACCTTCCATTTAGGAGTGATGCTAGGAGTACCTTTCCCAGACCTGAAGAAGAGCTCTATATAGCTCAAAAGCTTGTCCCTCTCACCAACAGAAGTTGGTCCAATTAAAGATATTACCTCTCCCACTGTGTCTCTTCATGAAAAATCTGTCAGATAACATGATTATGAAACTCTATAATGTTGTTGTTTTTATTAACAGCGTTTACAGTTCTCTGCGCTTTGCCCTGGGAGTTCCTATTGTCCTTTCAGATGCCCTTATCCCCTGATACATATCCACAATTTAATTGGTTGGGAGGGATCTACTTACCCAGTTTTTAGCAAGGTTGTTTGCATCATAATAATCAGGAGTTCTCTGAGTTTCGTAGAAGAGAGAAAAGTTCATTTTGATGTCATAGAAGGTAACTGTAGTAATGGAAAATAAGGGGAGCTGTATTTTGTAGTCGGCATAAAAATATGTTGGTATCCCTGCCTCCTCCCATCCCTATCTGTTTGTCAACTGTTGGGCAGTCCTGGAGTCAACAGGAGTTGGGTACCTAATTCCCCTTAGGACTCAGAGCCTGATCCTGCAATAAGCTCTGAGTGGTCAGTCTCCTGTGGGTGCACAGATCCCCATTGACTTCACTGAGGCTGTGCCTGGATGCAGGGGTCTGCCCAGAAACTGCTTATTGCAGGATCTGGGCCTTTAACTATAAGCTCTTTGAAGCAGGGCTTGTAATTTTACTCTGTTTGTACTGCATCTGCTACACTTGATCTCTAAGAGCAGCCCCTGGCTATTACTGTAATACAAATAATAAATGGTAATATATGTAGTCTGGGCTATACAGCTTGACACTCTTAGAACAACCTTCACCAAACAAGGACACTCCCCCAGAGAAGGGTGGCCTGTTCCATGAGGCAACCTACAAGTACCCTGAGAGAACCTGCTTCAATACAGAAATAAACCCCCCTCTGACCACCAGCCCCTAAGTTGTCACCTACATCCCACAGTGGAACTGATGCAAAGGATCATCAAACTACAACCCATCCTCCATGGGGACCACATCCTGAAAGAAATCTTTCCTGAACCTCCATTTCTGATCTTCAAACACCCCGCCCCCAACCTCTCCAAGCTTATCATCAGAAGCAAACTCCCCACAAACCAGGACACACCAACTCAAAGCAACACCAGCCCTGCCAGAACAATAGCTGCAAAACTGTAGACGTACTTCCACTGCTGTGATGATCAGCAGCCCCCACAACACACCTTTTAAGATCCAGGGGTGCTACACATGCCTAGCAAAGCATGTGGTGTACAGTAGAACCTCAGAGCTATGAAGACCTCAAAAATGGAGGTTGTTCATAACTCTGAAGTAAACGTTATGGTTCTTTCAAAAGTTTACAACTGAACATTGACTTAATACAGCTTTTTAAATTTCAAGATGCAGAAGAAAAATGCTGCTTTTAACCGTCTTAATTTAAATGAAACAAGCACAGTTTCCTTACCTTGTCAAACCTTTTTTTTAAAAACAAAACAAAAAAATCTTTCCCCTTATTTTTTTAGTAGCTCACATTTAACACAGTAGTGTACCGTGTTTGGTTTGGGGAGGCGGGGGTCTCTGCTGCTGCCTGCTTGCATACCTCCAGTTCCAAATGAGGTGTATGGTCAGTTCATACCTCTGGTGTTCGTAACTCTGAGGCTCTACTGTATCTTCTCCAGCACACTAAATTAGGGTTACCATATTTTGTGCCTCCAAATGGAGGACACTCCACGGGGCCTCGGCCCCGCCCCCAGCCCCGCCCATGCCCCCTCCCCAACTCCGCCCCCTCCCCAAAGTCTCCGCCCCCTCCCCTGCTTCCCGCGAATATTAAATTCGCAGGAAGCCTGAAGCTGGTAAGAGGGGGTGTGGGGGGAGCAGGCGCGGCCCAGGCTGGCCCCCCGGCAGCGCCAGCCTGGGTCGGCTCGGGCCCTGGGGTGCCAGCCCTGGCCGACCACCCCCAGCCCGCCCAGCACTGCCGGCCCCCGGCGGCCCAGCGCACCCCCCCCGCTATCCCGGCCCGGCTCCCGGCCCCGCGGCCCAGCACACCCCCCGGCGGCCCGGCCCCGCGACCCCGGACCGGCCCGCGGCCCCGCACACCCCCGGCTCCCCGCCCAGCCCCGCGGCCCGGCGCACCCCCCCGCTACCCCGGACCGGCTCCCCCCGCGGCCCGGCGCACCCCCGCTACCCCGGACCGGCCCCGCGGCCCGGCGCACCCCCGCTACCCCGGACCGGCTCCCCGCCCGGCCCCGCGGCCAGGCGCACCCCCCCGCTACCCTGGACCGGCTCCCCGCCCGGCCCCGCGGCCAGGCGCACCCCCCCGCTACCCCGGACCGGCTCCCCGCCCGGCCCCGCGGCCAGGCGCACCCCCCCGCTACCCCGGACCGGCTCCCCGCCCGGCCCCGCGGCCAGGCGCACCCCCCCGCTACCCCGGACCGGCTCCCCGCCCGGCCCCGCGGCCCGGCGCACCCCCCCGCTACCCCGGACCGGCTCGCGGCCCCGCGCACCCCCCCCGCTACCCCGGACCGGCTCGCGGCCCCGCGCACCCCCCCGCTACCCCGGACCGGCTCCCCGCCCGGCCCCGCGGCCCGGCGCACCCCCCCCCCGCTACCCCGGCCCGGCTCGCGGCCCCGCGCACCCCCCCCCCTACCCCGGCCCGGCTCGCGGCCCCGCGCACCCCCCCGCTACCCCGGCCCTGGGTTTTTTAATCCCTGTGTAGACATGCCTTCTGAGTACCTTTTCCAGACTTGAAAGAGCTCTGTGTAGTTTGAAAGCTTGTCTCTCTGACCAACAGAAGTTGGTTCAATCAAAGATTATTACCTCTCTCAGCTTGTCTCTCTAATAAAAAATAATAGTCCTTTTCATTTAGGGTTACATTGTAGGGAAGATGCACAATATGAGAGAGAAAAAAGCCTTCACAGATGATAGATTGCTCTGTTTTGTGCTAGTTGGAAGATATACAATTTACCTTTTCACTTCTATATATTTGATCTTAAAGGCCCAATCTAGCTCTTAGATATATAGCAGTTGTGAGGGTTTCTGGCTAATTTACATCAGGGAGCTGCTTAAATTGCTTTTCTAAGAAAAATAGTTAATCTCAACATATTAGGCATACTATATGTAGTCAAAATGTATATATGTATTTGGCTGGGATTAACAGCCAGATAATCATGGGGAGACAACTACAGCTGCATTTGTTTAGCCAACAATGAACTGCAGCTGGAAGCATCACTTGTTAACCACCTAAGTTAAACAAACAGGTAGCTAGGCAGCTAATTACTAACAAGCCCAAACAGTCATGATTTGCTAATTTGTGCCCACAATGAATCTGCAGGGACAACAATGTGAGAGCCTGCAAAAAGAAAAACTCTGTCAAACAGGTTGTCATGTTTCCATTCATTTAAAGAAAAATATTGTATACTGTGGATTAAATGCAATGCTCTTAGCTGGCTGAACAGTGCCTAAGAACTATCAGGGTTTTCATCTCATCTCATTTCCTTGCTACTGGGGCTGGATCATTAGAAGGGGCGTTTCTCTTCATGGTTTAATGTAGAAGCCTAGATGAAATCTGGCATTCTGTATAGTCCACTACTCTTTACCCACAGAACATTATGCAAATTCCATACCTTTTTTATCTGATTTTACTGTAGTGGACAGATCAGGTGTAGATACAGATGTGGACTTGGAGGGTTTGGATGTGGTTTTGGTATCTGTAGATAAGGTTGTCACTGTTGGTCTGGAAACAGGCAAAATACTAGTAGGTTTAGTGGTAGATGTAGTTACAATAGGTTGTGATGTAGCCTCACCAGGTTTGGAGGTAGGAACAGTCTCACTAGGTTTGGGTGAAGCTGTGGTCCCAGCAGATATCAATGGATGCGTAGTCCCGGGCACGGTAACTGAGGTACTGGGCGTTGATGTTGTGGAAGAGGAGGTGGGTGAAGCTGTGGTCCCAGCAGATATCAATGGATGGGTAGTCCCGGGCACGGTAACTGAGGTACTGGGCGTTGATGTTGTGGAAGAGGAGGTGGGTGAAGCTGTGGTCCCAGCAGATATCAATGGATGGGTAGTCCCGGGCACGGTAACTGAGGTACTGGGCGTTGATGTTGTGGAAGAGGAGGTGGGTGAAGCTGTGGTCCCAGCAGATATCAATGGATGGGTAGTCCCGGGCACAGTAACTGAGGTACTGGGCGTTGATGTTGTGGAAGAGGAGGTGGGTGAAGCTGTGGTCCCAGCAGATATCAATGGATGGGTAGTCCCGGGCACGGTAACTGAGGTACTGGGCGTTGATGTTGTGGAAGAGGATAGGAGTGTATGTGTGGTCCCATCTGGGTTAACCATTGATGTGGTCTCGGGTGCTTGAGGTGTTGCAGCAGTAGTAGAGGATTCGGCTCTTGTCATGTCTGTTGGCTCAGGGACAGATATGGTTGTATAATGTATAGTAGTATATCCAGGAACAGCTATGGTCATATCTTCAGTTGTTGCATCTCCAGTGAAAGCTATGAAAGCAAAACATTTTGAAATACATCTTAATCCAAATATAATAACCTTCAAATGCAGACACATTTTGGCTGCAACCAGGATTCCCCCATTTTAAGCTTGATCTTGTGAGGTGTTGGGCATCTTCCACCCCAGCTGAAATCAACTCTTGGAGCTGATCAGCACTTTGCAGGATCAGCCCCTTTGTACTAACAAATCTTGTTAGGGAAAAATAACTTGGAGAAAACCAACTCATGTCATTACAGGCAAATAATTAACATTTAGGAATTACTTTTTAAGGCCAACATGAGTTGAAGATTTCAGGATAACTTTTCACACACACCAATATGTTGTAACCAAACACAGACTGCCTAACATACATGTAATGGCACTATGGAATATCCGACGAATTTGCTTTACGTTTTCTATCATAAATTGTGTCCTCCTTGCTCTTCCGGGGCCTGGGCAGTACTGTGCTGATCCAGTTCTATGCCTGCGACACCCATTGATTTAAATAGAATGAGACTGGCATAAAATTAGAATAATCCAGTGCTGAGTCAGGCTTCTGACTGCAGAAAACAGTGGGCCCAATGGCGCTACACTGATTTACCCTAGCTGAAGATTTGGCACTGTGTGTTAAACAAGGTCTTGTGTAACATCTATTGATATTAGCCCAACTTACCACTGTGTTGTACTAATTTAACACCAGGGATCTCTTTCACTTTTCATTACACGCTATCTAAAATCATATGCATTTTTACTTGAAACGATAATAAATTGACATTTTAAAAAATCTGTGTTACTATGGATGTAACATGAATCAGGTACTTATCAGTGATGATCTGATCACTTTAACATTTACAGCCTTTGCTTCAAGAAAGGCACATACTTGGAGTGTTACCATTAGTAGATGTGGGTGGAGATGATGTAGTAGCAGCTGTTGATGATGCTTCCTCTGAGCCTGTTGAGAAGATAAATAAAAGATGTAAAAATCTATAGAGGCAAAATGAATATACAAGAGAAAAGCTACTGTAAAAGAGACTAAACTTCAGCAATGACCAGTACAACAGAGGACTATTCTTACTACAGGGACTGCGGCAGCACCCCCACACTGAGGAACATACTTGTGCAGGTGGTGCTGATTACTCCAGGGATAATTGGACTACATAAGGGAGAGAAATGGGGAACTGCAAAGTTTGGACCAAATTGGAAATCAGACTTTCTGTGGCAAAAGGATGATAAGTTGGCTTCAGGATTGGCTGCAATAAGCCCATTTCTTTTTCATGGGTCTGCATACCTGTGTGCATCCATCACCGTGATATCTGAGTCTTATTCCTTAGTGTGATCATGGCATGTACAGAATAAATAACACCTTCAATGCCTAATCTATGGAAATCTCAGCTGGGCAAGTTCCAATGATGCCAGCCACCACCATTCTGGCTGGCACCATCACAGGAGAATTTGCAATGACAATGAACCAACCAACACAGGAATGGTAATGAAAATGTAGCAGATGGCAGGATAATAAGCAGATTCTGACTTCCTTTGAAGTGAACCAGAAGATTTGTTGTTACAAGGAGGAGGGAGAAGAATTGTTCTTCTTAACCTCTGAGGATAGGACAAGAAGCAAGGGGCTTAAATTGCAGCAAGGGAGGTTTAGGTTGGACATTAGGAAAAACTTCCCAACTGTCAGGGTGGTTAAGTACTGGAATAAATTGCTTAGGGAGGTTGTGGAATCTCCATCATTGGAGGTTTTTAAGAGCAGGTTAGACAAACACCTGTCAGGGACAGTCTAGATAATACTTAATTCTGCCATGAGTGCAGGGGACTGGACTAGATGACCTCTCAAGGTCCCCTCCAGTTCTATGATTCTATGATTTATTGACCCAAAAGGAGACTGTTGACAGAAACAAATCCAAGGTCAGTATTTATCTTAAAGAACAATAAAACTGGATCATTATAACGTGTTTTTAGTATGTATTATCACATACATTATGACTTTCTCCCTCCATTCTGGCCACCAAGCTGTTAAGTGTTTTCTTTTAAACCTATATTTTTGTGGGGAGATGAAATAAGAGATCCAGAAAAAAATATATATACACTTCACCCCTGATATCCCCTTCTAACCTGGGTGGGGGGGCATTTTATAGAAATGTAGGGCTGGAAGGGATCTTGAAAGATCATCAAGTCCAGTCCCCTGTGCTGAGGTTGGACCAAGTAAACCTAGACCATTCCTGATGGGCATTTGTCCAATCTCTTCTTAAAAACCTCCAGTGATGGGGATTCCACAACCTCTCTTGGAAGCCTATTCCAGAGCTTACCTACCCTAATAGTAACACATTTTCCCCTAATATCTAACCTAAATCTCCCTTGCTGCAGATGAAGCCCATTACTTCTTGACTTACTTTCAGTGGGCATGGAGAACAATTGATCACCAGCCTCTTTATAACAGCCCTTGAGATACTTAAAGACTGTTCTCAGGTTCCCCTCAGCCTTCTTTTCTCCTGGGCTCATTAGGGAGGTCTCCGAACCCTAAAGATCCCAGGATACCCAGAGGAAGGAATGTCTTTGGAGTGCCTGTCTGTTCAGGGTGCTGCCCATCCACCCTTTCCTCTTGACAAAGACTCCTTTGGCAGTTATGATGCCATTGGCTCCCATCCCTGGGTGTGACTGGGAGTGAGAAGCAGCATTAAGCCCCTCATGGATATTTGACAGAATACCTGCTGGGTCCCCAGGAGAACATATGTTGGAGAGATGCTGCTCCCCAGCCCACTCTCGCCCCCACAGCAACAGAAGCCTAATCCTATGGAGTGGCTGTAGAAGGGCTTCTGGGACGTCTCAGGGAGCAGCATGTTATATAGCACAGATAATTCTCTCTTCTGTAACCCCCTCCACCTCTGCCCCATTTGGTGAAAGGTAGCATGGAGCCATTCATCAGGAAAATGCTAGAGAAGTTTGGAGAATATTGCATTCCAATTAGAACGCAGACTGAAATCTGTGTTTGCTTCTGACTTGGCTAAACTGAAATGTTAGCTTCCAGGAGGAGACTTTTCTGACTACAAAGAGGTAACTGGCTAACATGCAGTAGAGAATGGCCTCTGAATGTTTAATGATAACATGGCATAAAGGATTCCCATCATATACGCTTGGGCAGCTTTCCTGTTATTTTCCAAATGGAGAGAGCTGAGAATTAGTCAGCTAATTATCCTTGAAATGAATCACCTTGTCAAACCAGATAGGTCTTTGTATTTCATTTGCAACCTGCCTCATCGTCAGCCAAACAAGAGCAAAATGGATGATACAAACTCATATGTTCAACAGAAAATGGCAGTGAACTGAATCACTGTAGATGCATTGCACGGTGGTATTGATTTTATATATAAAAAAAAGAACACTCACAACACTTTGCCTTACTGGTGCAATTGCACTGCTCTGCTTGAACTTTCTGATGCCTCTTTCCACTCAGAGGAAATCCAGAGACTGGCATTCTCGCCCTGAGCAAGAGTAATGTAGGGTATGTCTACACTGCAATAAAACACAGCTGGCCTGTGTCAGCTGACTTGGGCTGCAGGGCTATAAATTGGAGTATTGACGTTCAGGCTTGGGCTGGAGCCCGCGAGTACTGAATTTGATGTATGTTGACTGAGTGGCTCTGCTTCAGTGATTGTTTCTTCCCTGGAGCTGGGTATTTTGTGAAATCTTTTAAACTCACTCCTGCCCTCTCCCCCCATTTTCTCTAAGGCATAGGCCATGAACTCTGTGTAGAGTCAAAATTCATCTCTTCTTGAGGTCTGACTTTATTAACAAATAAAATTAACAATAAGGGCTGGTCTACACTGGGAACCTACATCGGCACCACACCCCAGAGAGACGTAACTATGCTGACCTAACCCCCAGTGTAGACAGAGCTAGGTCAATGGAAGAATTCTTTCATCAGCCTAGCTACCACCTCTTGGGAAGGTGGATTACCTACACTGATGGGAGAAGCTCTCCCGTTGGTATAGGTATTGTCTACACTGGAGCACTCTTGCTGTGCCACTATCGTATTTAAAGTGTAGACATACCCTCAGGGAGGTGGATTAACTCCAGTGACAGGAAAATCCCTCCCGTCGCTGTAGTGAGTGTCTACACTGAAGCTGTGCTGCTATAGCATTGTAAGTTTAGACATAGCCTCAGACAACATGAAATCCAGATTCCAGTTTTCTCCCCTAGCTTGGCTGCTCCTAGAGTTCCATGCTCCGAGCTGTTCAGCCATTTCTTGGGTCCTCACTGCCTCAGACTCAAAATCCTTCTTTCAGGAATCCTATTCTGGGGTCCCCTTGCTCCCTTCTCATATCCTCCAGCCTTGATAGCACTGGAAGGTTTTACAGCCAGCTTCAGCCCCTGTCTTCAGGAGAGTCTGTCCATTAACCCCTTCCTGCTCTTGTCCAGTTTGACGTCCACTCCTCTTGAGTGTGTGTCCATGTTTTCAGTATATTCCAAAAATTGCTGCAAGTGGGAAACAGTACTTTTAGGAATGAGATGTCTGTAATAACAGCGGAGCCAATTCACTCAGAATTGGCAAAGAACTGGCTCTCCTTATTCCAGTCCACCAGACAGTGTGATGGATGGTTGGAAAGACATAATGGTGTACAGGCCACCCCAGAGCAAGTATTACAGCATAGTCCAGCAATCAGTTCACACCCTTGTTTGTGGCATTGTCAGATGTCAGGGGAGTCAGGTGTCCTTTTGTAGTATATTGCTCTTGTAACCCAAACCCTAACGAAGAGACTAACTTCTTGTTGCTGCTCCCAGCCTGTACTAGGATGCAATAAAAAAAACAGACACCTTTTCACACAGTACTCGATGGATCATGATATTGTGGTATAGTGAGGCATGTGCTTTGGGGGTTGCTTTTGTTTACTCAGACCTCTTTCTCCAGAGGGGCCACTGCACATCTGGAATGAAAAGGTCTCATTTGCTCTACCTCCATTTTCTCCCTTCCTCTAGACTCCAAGGTACTTTCTTCCAGCAGACTGCAGTAGGACAGTGACTTGAGCTGACCAAATAATTATTTGCTGCTCCGCTATTTGGAACAAATTTGTCATGTCCTCACTCCTCAGTTTTGAATCAACCAACTACAAGCCAAACCCAAATCTAGAAGCTCAGTATACAGGCCTTCGACCAGAGGGCACGCTTAACCCTTTCCATAAATGCTGTTTGACACACACAGTATATGGACGAGAAGAAGCCAGAAAATCCCATCAAATCCCAAAAACCTCAAGATAAAAGAAAAAAGATCCCTTGAAAAATAACGCAAGTAGAGGAACCTAAGGGAAAGTGCTGTGCTTTTTTTCTCTACAGTGACAAGGCAAAAGAAGGCAGTGGAGAACACATCCCCCAGTACCACAGGGGAATGTGAAATCTAGATGTTCTTAGGTATATTGTAGTCCTAAAATAAACCTGAGCTCTCTGAAATCCACATCTCGCTAATACAAACCTCGATCTCTGGTTTCATGATGACTGCAGTAATGGAAGAAAATTTTTGTCTAACTATATTTCTCCCTTATAATCCTGTGGCCTGTAAAACTTACGCAGGATGAGTCAAATGGCTCCTGCCAGAGATATTATTCAACACAATAACTCCAGGGGGTACAATCAGAATGACATCTCGTAGGAAACGCTTTTTGCTCTGCAAAACAGAATCCACATTCACCAAGGATTTTTCTTTTAAATCTTTCAGAGATTTGTGAGTCTGGGCACCGTGCTCTGAATGGCAGCTGGCAAACCAAAGAGCCTTACGTTGAGATTTCACAAGGGGGTTCCCATAGCTTCCCCCCTGCACCCTTAACTTATGCTCCAAGTCCGTGGGAGCTTGGCTTAATACTCTCAGAGGGCCTGACACAGCAATGAATCATGGAACAAACAAAAGATGGCTCCTGCACGAGTGGTGCAGGTTCAAAACCTAGGAGGGCCATATCAAGGCACCCACCCAAAGCAGGGAGGATGAGGCTGTCTATAGAGGTTCAACCATGTGCATCAAGTGGAAGAGAGAACCAGGAGTGAAAATGCATGAGTCCTGCAGTCATATCTATAGGCTAATAAAGTGAGGAGGACCAGACCCCCATCATCTGTATCCTGGGAAGCACTGACCAAAAAAAAATTGGGGTCATGGTGAATAATCAGCTGAACATGAGCTCCAGTGGGATGCTGTGGCCAAAAAGACAAATGTGATCCTAAGGTGCATAAAGTGGGACCATTGTGAAGCAGTAGAGGGGTTATTTTACCTCTGTATTTGGCACTGGTACAACCACTGCTGGAATATTGTGTCCAATTCTGGTGCCCACAATTCAAGAAGTATGTTGTTAAATTGAAGAGGATTCAAAGAGCCATGAGAATGATTAAAGGATTAGCAAACATGGCTTATAGTGACAGAGTCAAGGAGCTCAATCTGTTTAGCTTAACAAAGAGAAGGTTAAGGGATGACTTGATTATAGTCTAAAAGTACACACACGGGGAACAATATTTAATAATGGGCTCTTTGAGCAGAGAACGTTATAACAAGATGCAGTGGTTGGAGGTTGAAGCTAGACAAAGTACACAGGAAATAAGGCATAAATTTATAACTGAGAGTAATCAACCATTAGAACAATTTACCCAAGGGTCGTGGTGAATTTTCCATCACTGACCATTTAGAAAAACATCCAGTCTTAATTTTAAAAAGAGCTGCTCTAGGAAGTATTTTGGAGTAGTTCTATGGCCTGTGTTATACAGGAGAGTAGATGATGGTCCCTTCTGGCTTTGGAATCTATTAATAAGGAGCCATGGATTTGAATTTTCAGATGGACCACAACATTTTAGCAAAGTTATTGTGGCCTTGGTCCCACTTAGCCTTAATCCACTCCTGCTTATTACTGTGATCTAGGGAAAGCAATGCGAAACCATAAAAGTGAAATGTCACCCTACCAGGCCCTCTTCTTAGCATAAACTTCTATTTTTTCATTTTAGTTTTTTCCCCAACTAGTTTGTAGAAATACAAAAGTGCTTTTTGAATAAGATTTATCAAGCGCTAAACTAAATTGATTGATTGTGCTTTGCGCAAAGTCTAGGTTTGAATTTGTCTTTATAGCTGTGACATATGCTGCTGATTCTTCTCCAAATAAGGGAAGTTTATGACCAGAGCTTAATTGCTGTAGATTACATTCGGGTTTCCAGCGTTAATGGTGTCATATTTCAAACAGCGTTGCCTTGGGGCTATGTACGAGGTCAATGGGGGTCAGGTGTAATGATCCACCAAAGTCTGGGGGTGGGGACAAAAAAGATACACAAATTGCTAAACAAAAATCAAACCCACTCTAATTAGAGAAGTATCTTATGATGCATTTTTTCATTTAAATAATGACAAATCAAGCATAATTACGATTTAACATATTCAAATCCCTCTCCCTCATTATCACCTGAGGAAGAAAATCTGTGTTTATCATCACATGTCAGCGATCGTTACTGTTACACAGATGTAGGACTAGACACCTGCTTCCCATAACATCACTTGTTTTGATTAACCTGCACAAAATTCTGCTAATAAAATGAGGGTTGAGGAGAGATGACAGATGTGATCTGCAGCGAGAAAAATACTGTACTACTGAAATTATAATATCCAAATCATGCAGATTGAATTTAGTGCTTTAGCAAATGGCATTCTCTTTGGCATTCTGAAAAACATACGTCATTCCAATAATACGGGTTTTCAAACTGGGGGTTGCGAGACTATTACATGAGGGGTCCCAAGCTGTCAGCCTCCATCCCAAGCCCCGCTTTGCCTCCAGCATTTATAATGGTGTTAAATATATTAAAAAGTACTTTTAATGTAAAAGTGGGGGGGGGTTGCACTCACAGGGTTGCTATGTGAAAGGAGTCACCAGTACAAAAGTTTGAGAGCCTGCAATAAAAGAGCTGTATAAATTAGACCAACAAATAAGTGAGCGTATGAACTGTAATACCCAGTATGCTTTATGTATCACAGTCCATGGTCATTACCATGAGATTCTTTTAAATTAATATTAAAGGCTCTGCTCTTGCTCTTACTGAAATCAGTGAGAGTTTTTCCATTGACCCTGTAACAGGATCAGGACCCACATTTTTAATTGTGAAAGATGAACTGAGTTTTGGAAAGTGAGAGGTCCTCTGTCATTATAGGTGGGGCTAGTATTGCTTATTCTTAAGATTGGTAGGCACCTGCCATTACAAGATCCTGTTTTCAGTTGCTTATAACTTTGCTAGACGTGAATTGTTTGGGCTGACATTTTCCATGCTGGGTATCTGCCTCAGGGTGGGTGGGTGGGTGGGGGTGTGTGTGTGTGTGTGTGTGTGTGTGTGTGTGTAAAATGTCAGCCAAAATGGTTCAGCTATTTCCACAAATGAGGTTAGAGAAAATATGTTGTTTTGCTCATGTTTAAAAAAAAATCTGGTAACCTCTTCTTTTCCCTGACACAAAGGCCATCCCCGTGCTTTAGAGCCGGGACTTAAAATTTAGCAGCAAGATCACCCTGGTGTCAGGGATGTGTCTTTTGCCCTCCCTGTTAAACTCCACCCAAATTTTAACCAAGTTATAAACCTTGGCAAAATTGCAGTTCTTCCATCTTCAGTAGAGACTTCTTAGATTTTAGTAGCTAAATTCCCCCATGATTTTGTTCACGTTGGGCATGCTCAAGCCTGGGGATGAGCAGGACCTTCCCTCCAATTGCAGTTCTGGGCTGCTGTAGGCCATGTTGGGTCTGGGCACCTGAATTGAGAGTATTGAGAGTCTCTCTCCTCAGTATCCCACCCCCAAGCTGGGTCCAGGCAACATGGAGGAGGAGCTGCCTGAGTCAAATGGAGTGGGGACAAGAGATGGACCAAAAAGAGGGTAGGGGGGTTGGAAACTGGGACTGGCGGCTGGTAGGCGGGAGAGGAGAACTGGCACTGGAAGCTGGGGGAGGGGAAGACTGGGACGGGCTGGGCAAAGAGACTGGGGGCTGGGACCGAGTGCGTGAGGAGAATGGGACTGGAACAAGGAGTCAGGGTGGAGAAGAGACAGGATTGAGTCAGGGACAGGGCAGAAGAAGTCATGCTTGAGGGGAAGGGGCAGAAGAGTCTGTGTCCACTAAAGGACCCTTCCCCCTGAGTCTGGAATGGAACCCAAAATTCCCGAGTGTCCCCCATTCTTCTGCTGTCAGCAACTATCTGTGAAACCCACTAGCAAAGAGTCCCCAACCACCTTTAGGGCTGCTCCACACAGAGGATGACAACCTGCTACTGGTTATTGTGGTAGCTCAAATGGCAGGTCTGTGTGCTAGATTTTAAGGTTTCGGCTTACTGATGAACCATGTTGGGTGCCAGGATAATGCCACATGATGGGATTTCTGTTTTTTTCAGTTTGTTTTTTTTAAAAACCTAGATTTTGTGTGCAATTTCCTACGTTAAAATAACATATTAAAGTTTCAAAGTCAGGTCCTCAAAAGTTAGGAAATTCCAAAATGATGATTGCTTCTTCAACCTTAATTTTCTCCCCCCACCCCCACCCCCTCTGCCCGGTGCATATGTCCTCCATATCCTACTGGAAGGGGCTACTTCCAGGAGTGAGGCAACCATGTCAGAGAATTGGGACTGGCCAACATAGCGGGGTCAGTCCTGCAAACAGTTCTTTTAAGACTCACAGTAAGGCCACTTAAGATGGTGGTCTCTTGTCTCCAGTATTCAAATAGCTGCAGTAGACAAGTCCCAGAAGGAGGCGCTATGATCTAGTGAAGCATGGGATAAGAAGCTGAGGTTCCAGGATTCTTTTCCTTGCTCTCCCAGAAACTCATTGTGTGACTGTGAACAAGTCAGCTGGGCTAGGATTTTTACAGGGGCTTAAGGGAGACAGGCACTGACTCCGATTGACTCTCAATGGAGTTAACCACCTCCCTCTCTTAGGTGCTTTGAAAATCCCAGCTTTCCTCTCTATGCGTCAGCTGCCCCATCTGTAAAGCAGTGCTAAAAATACTCACCAACTTCTAAATAATTAACATCTGTAAAGCGCTGAGAGCTCTTTGGGCGAAAGACATGCTAAGGGCAAAGTAACATTCTTACTGACCGTTCTAAGGTGAAACCTGAGCAAATTAAGGGAAGAGTATTTCTGTGATGTCTGTCTCACTCAATATAGAGTAAAGGTACTTCCTTAGGACTCACGCCTGCTTTACTCATGTGAGTTCATTTCATTGATTTTCCCCAGAAAGGCTTTGTGTGACAGGACCACTAGTTTTTCAGTATTCGTGCAGAATATCCAGAACTGCTAGTTACACAGTGTGACGCTGCACCCCATACTGTTTTATGGAAATATGCTTATGAGTGTAAATATGACATAACTGGACTATGTTTTATGCTACGTATGCCATGTAACATATCTCTGCAAAGGTTATGATCTACTGAATATATTCATCCTATTTGTATGCATGTATCATTTTTATATCTGAAGTTATGAGCGTTGGCTCTATGCTTGTATTTAAAGTATTTGCTGTAGGAAACACATAAGGCAGTTTTGGTCAACATAGTGTGAAAGGGTTATTCAAGTAATGGGGAGTACTTAACTAGCAATGGACTTTGGGAGCCACCAATCCATAACTGAGCTTTCCTGGGAACATTCAAACTAACATGTAAACAATGGTGTCGGCCTGCAAAAAGCTGAATCATTCACAGACATGGGACTTGCCCAGGTGGCTACAGACTCCATCTTGTTACTGTGATTTTGCACAGGAGAACAAAGGGGTTTCCACCCACAAGAGAAAGAATATAAAAGGCTCTGGAAACCCCTCCATTTTGTCTTCAGCTGGCTCAGGAGATAGCCTCTCCACCCCAAAGAGATGCCAGAAAGAAACTGGAACAAAGGACAGTAACTATGGGGGTGTGAGCGATTGCTGGACCCAGACTAGGAAGGAGTCTAGTCTGTAAAAGAAGCTTATTGGAACATCTCTGAGGGTGAGATTTACCTGCATTTAGTTTCATACTGTATTAGGCTTAGACTTGCGTGTTTTTGCTTTATTTTTTTGTTTGTTTTATTTTGCTTGGTAATTTACTTTGTTCTGTCTGTTATTACTTGGAACCACTTAAATCCTACTTTTTATATTTAATAAAATCACTTTTTGCTTATTAATTAACCCAGATCAAGTATTAATACCCGGGGGAGCAAGCAGCTGTGCATATCTCTCTATCAGTGTTATAGAGGGCGGACAATTTGAGTTTACCCTGTATAAGCCTTATACAGAGTAAAATGGATTTATTTGGGGTTTGGACCCCATTGGGAACTGGGTATCTGGGTGCTGGAGACAGGAGCACTTTCTAAGCCATTTTCAGTTACGTCTGCAGCTTGTGGGGGATGTGGTTCAGACCTGGGTCTGTGTTTGTAGCAGGCTAGCGTGTCTGACTCAACAAGACAGGGTACTGAAGTCCCAAGAAAATAGGCTCAGAGATAGTCACATTAGGTGGCAGTTCCAACGGGGTTTCTGTGACCCAACCCGTCACACACAGTTCCCCTGTAAAACTCCATGTTTGCTATCTAGTTTTATGTTTAACTGAACACAGTAAACTGAAGTGATGTCCAGCTATACAAACACCTGTAAATGGGAACAAATTGCATTGCAGACACCAATAATCATAGTTTTTTCAGAGCATAAATCCTACAGCATATGCACAAGCAAACTCCCATTCAAGGGATGTCACTAGCATTTAAATAGCTCTGTGACATGGCATTTCGTTACATAGCATCTACTATGCAAGGTTATTTCTGGCTTCTGCCCTCTAAAATCCAGTGATACCGGTGCTACAAACATTCTCACCGAGCCTCTGTGCCTTAGTCCACTACAAACCATGCATAAAAATTAGTGCTCATTGAAACTTTGTAATTCTGATAAATGGCACATAAATCGCAACCCATATATTTATAACACCCATTGCTATCCCAAGTGAGCCTTTTTGTTTGTTTGTTTGTTTCTATTTAGTGTCTCTAAGTATAATAAGTTGCTCAGAAATTTCAGTTGTTAAAGTGGTAATAAAAAGCAAAGGAAGAAATATATAGTGTATACAAATGTTCCTATAAAATATATCCAAGATCTGACACAAGATTCTCAAATATAATTAAACTTTACAACCCTCCTGTAAGTAGGTTTACAAAACAATAGTGTTAGTCTTTGAGCAAAACAGGATTCCATAGCCTTTACTCTAACTAAACATCTACCCAGTTTTCTGAACTTCCTAACATTACAGGTGGGGTAGCACAAGGTTACCGACACTGCCCATTATAAAACTCTGGTTTCAGTTGCTTATAACTTTGCCAGACTTTAAATGTTTGATCTGAAATCTTCCACGCCAGTGAAAAAAAGTTCAGCCATTTCCAAGAAGAAGGCTGGGGAAAAGAACCGTGTGTTACCCAGGTTGGAAAATTCTGATGACCTTTTCTTGGAATAAATCTAGCACCCCCATACTTTAGAGTGGGGGCTTAAAATTAGGTAGGGGGTCACCACAGTGTCAGGAATGTGCCTTTTGCCCTCCCTGTGAAAATCTGCCCTAATATGGCCAAGTTATAAACCTTTGAAAAATCACAGCTTACAGATGCTTAGTGGAGACTTAGATTTTTGTCGCTAAATCCCCTGAAGATTTTGTCCTCGGTGAGCGTGCTCCATCCCCTCACAGCTCCTAGTACTGAACAGATTACACATGCACTGACCCCACAGAGTGCTGAACATGCTCCAGTCCAAACTAGGGAAACTCAGAATAACTTTCCCTGTCGTTACTGCTGCCAGCTGCTATGGGACAAGTGGGGCCAGATACCAGAACTGAGACCCTTTCTCTCATGTGCTCTCAGTGACCCTGCAGCTGGCACCCAGGCAGAGTAGAGGAGGGCTGGACAAAGAGACTAGGATTAGGAGCCGGTGGGGTGGGGGGACTAGAAGAGAGAGATCTGATAAGGAGCTAGGTATGTGGGAGGGTGAGAACTAGGACTGGCTGGGCAGAGACTGGGGCAAGGAGCCAAAGAGAGGATGGGAGGAGATTGAGATTGGATGAGGAGCCCAGAGAGGGCGACTGCGAATGATAGTCAGTGGGCAGGGAGAGCGGGGGGGAGAGCCAGATTGGTTAAGGAGCCAGGAGGGGGCAACTGGGACTGACTGAGAAGGGATCCTGGGACTGGATGCGGTGTGGCGGGAGAGAGTAAGAGTCAGGGAGGAGATTTGGATTTGGGCAGTGAGCCCAGAGTGGGAAACAAGGACTGGCTGGGCATTGCGACTGGTACTGGGATGAGAAGCCTGAGGACTGTGACAAGAACAGCCTGGAGGAGATGGGGCAGAAGGGGTCAAGTTTGGGGGAAATGGGAAGAAGAGTCTGTGCCCGCTACAGAACACTTCCCGCCAGACCATTTCTCAGCTGCTAGCAGATATCCACATATCCCACTGGCAAAGCATGTATCTCATCCCCCTCTAGTGCTGGTCCACATAGAGGATGACAACCTACTACTGTTCTAAATTACTCTGTTAGCTCAAGTGACGGGTCTGTGTGGTGGATCTAGAGGTTCCAGCCCTGTTGATGACTTTTGGGTGTCAGTATGATGCCACATGATGGAATTTCTGTTTATGATTTTTCAGTTTGCTTTTTAAAAAAAAAACCTGGAAAATATACCCTCCCCCAAATCAAACTGTTAAAACAACATTAATAAAGATGCAGAGTCAAGCATTCAAAAGTTAGGAAATGCCAAGATTAAAGTTGCCTTAATTTGGCTCCCCTGTGCCTATGCATTATGGTAGAGTCTTATTAGAAGATCACATACTATTTTTCCGATAGGACCCCTGCCTTATTGAGTGCACAGGACGGACTTGCTCTGGGGTGAATCAGGGTTGTGTAGTAAAGGAGGCTATTGTCTATAGACACCCTGCTTCATTTGTTGCAGAAGCTGGAAGGTGTGTAGTGAAGGAGGCAGAGGACTGGTGGAAGAGAGGATGCTCTCAAGGTTAATGCAGTTGAATGTTGCCCTGGAGAAATGGAGTCCTCTGCAGGGATAGCCTCCTGGCCCAGAGTTCTTATGTGGTGCTGGGCAAGTCACTTAAACCAAACCTGTCCCAGAGGGTTATTAATTGTGTGTTCCTCATTTTTGGGGTGCCCAGCTTGATACCCTGGGGTCTGATTTGCAGAAGGGCTGAGCACTCTCAGCTGCCACTGAAGTCAGATTATTAGCTCTCTTCCAGTCTTCTGGAACTTCCCCAGTTCTTCAAGGCTTACTAAACATCAGCTTTTATGGTCCAGTGAGTTCCTAAGCCAGCTCTTTTAAAACTCTTGGATGCAAGTTACCTGGACCTGATGATTTAAAAATGTCTAACTTAAGTAGCTTCTGTTTAATGTCCTCCTGAGATACTAGTGGAATGGAAAGAATGTCTCATCACCATATGACATTATCTGTTTTTTCCATAAATACGGAACAGAAATAAGTACAGTTCTGCCTTTTCTGTATTATTATTGATAATTTTACCATTTCGACCTAGTAATGGACCAATACCATTTTAGGTTGCTTTTTTCCCCTGATATATTCAAAAAAACTTTTTTTTCCCCTTTACTCTGCTGGCCATAGATTTCTCCTTGTGTCCCTCTGCTTTCCTTATCAGTTTTTTTACAATCTCTAATTTGTGGTTTATATTCATTACTACCAATTTCCTCTTTCTTCCATTTGTCTTTTCTTTTTCTTTTTATAGCTGCCTTCACTTCCCCCGTACACCAGTTTGGCTTTTTAACTGGTAACGTCTTCCTTGATTGTGGATTTTTCAGCATCTAATTAGGTGTTCTTAAAAGACTGCCAATTATCATTCACATTTTTTTGATTAAATTCTTCCTCCCAGCTGACTTGGCTCAATTGTTTTCAGCTTTGTGAAAGTGGCTGTCTTAAAACACCAAGAATACATATTACTACTCTGGACTTTGTTCTGCTTGCACATTATAAGTGCGATCAAGTATGATCACTTGTACTTTAGCAAACATTAATTTTAGTTCTCTGATCAGTTCCTCTATCTGCTAAGACCAGGTTGAATAAAAAATTCCCTCATGTTGGCTGCAATACTTTTTGAGTTAGGAAATTGTCATCTATAATGTTTAGAAATTTCAAGGATGTTTTAGTACTGGCAGCATGAGCCCTCCAGTATGTCACTCAAATTGAAGGTCCCCCATGATCCTTTAAATCAGTTATAACCATTGGTTTTAAGATTCCAATTATGATGTTGCCTTCCCATCTGGTTAGAAGAAAGCATTTTAAAATATCTCGAGGAATTGTAATATCTAGGTGCCAACAAGACAATATAAATCAATAGTCTGCAATACTGTTTAGATTGGGTCTAGTCCCCACTCCTCACCCCTCCCCTTTTGCTAGCGCACACACTCCTAGTATATAGCATTTATCACAGGCTAAAAGGGAAAGTGTTTGGTTTTGGGTGCCCCATGTCATGTGGGAGCCTGTCACTAGACCTGTTAGGACATGATGGGTCACCTTCACTGCTGGTCTAACTCCATTCAAGTCAAAGGGGCTATGTTGCTTGAGAATTTGTCAGTCACTTTTGACTGTATCATTACAAGGGCTCAGCTCCTGAGCTGTGCCCTAGGGGTACTCAGCGCAACTCAAACAGCGAAGATCCAGAAGTGTCTTTGAACTCCTTTTACCTCCCTCAGTGCTGGGCCAGCTGTATGCCAGGTTAATCCCTCACCACAATTTACAGCAGCCTGAGGGATTGCTCTAAGTTGCGCCAGCTGCCAGTGACCCCTGAGGAGCTGTTACAGCAGCTAGGAATAGTCAAGGTGCAGGGAGGGCCTGGCTACACCAGTTTTCCCCCATCCACACCCCTAGGCCACCCTCAGGGAGGGAGGTTGGTATAGGAGCCTCTACAGCAGCTCTATGCACCTGGAGGATGCTTGTACGCTGGGGTGATCCTCCTGCGGCTAGTTATGCCAGCACTCAAGTTGCTCTGCATGGAGGTCAGAATCTGGCCCAGGTTGTTTCTGTGATTTGGTCTTGTTTTCTGAACCTCGATAGCTGTGAAACTTAGCATCTGTACGTTTCGTAGGAGTTGTTATTCGTAAATGCAAGTGAAAAAGCAAACAGTGTTTGTCTAGGGTCCGACATTAAGCTCTGAAGGAATTACAATTTATAGTGTAACTAAATTCAGTTATTTTCCAAGTGTCTATGTACAGCACTGTAACATTCCTGGCCTCAGACAGTGTAACCGGTGAAAGCTGTGAAGCCTGTAGATTTTACTTGTTCTTTGTCATTATATATCGCTGTGCAATGGCAGAATGTCATTTCCAGGAGATTTCTATGTTTCATGCTACATATGCCCTGTTTTTATCACCACCTATATCCTCAGGGAGAAAAAATGATTGCAGACTACTCACCACAGCGTAGATGAGGGTCAGCGATTGGAACTATGTTGTCAAAGTGCCAATAATCCTCCCTCCAGCTGACGATATTTCCTGGGGAACATTTCGTTAACTCACTCTGCTCTCTGATTCTGTCCCACAGTTGAAAGTAGTACAAGCTGCCAACGAAGCTGCTGCTGCCCCGAACGATATAGCCATTCTGGATTTTGTGCAAATGCCCTAGCACCAAGCTCCCGGCTGGTTCCAGGCACATGGTTCCGTTAATCACTTTATCAGACAATAGGGTGCCATTGTGGTAGACTTCCAGCAGTCCCTTATTACCATCCCATATGCAGCACACACTGTGCCATATAAAAAGAATTAAATCAAGCTCAATGTCTATCTCTGTGCCAAAAAGATACAGTCTTAGATGTTTGTTTTCACCGCAGAGTCCGAGCTCGAGATCATTTATGTCAGTAGAGTTGCTGTCTGTTTGGTATGAAAATGCTGTCCAAGAACTGACATTTGTGGTTCTGTATAGATCAATGCACACAGTGAATTGGCATAGTGAGGGGATGCTGGTGTTGGCCAAGGATACGTACTTATCATTCCTTCCAAGTAAATCCAGTTTTTTTCCTTTCAGGAAATTTGTTTCTGTAAAAAAAAAAGGGGTGGGGGAGGGTGAAAAAGAAGAAGAAAATCTCACTTTTCAGAGAAAAAGTTGCAACATGACCTCATTCAGGTACTTTTCTATTAGGATAATTGCTGCATGTAAATGGATTGTGCCCATCATATGACAGCCGTTTTCCAAATCACTCTCTTTAGCAATATCACAAGATGATCGAAAAATTAAAGGTTTATTCTATTTCTGGCTCCTTCTCTCTTTGAAATGCAGAGCTGAGGCCTCCTACACCACTGACAAAGAAAACCTAAGTGGGTCTGAATGAACAAAGAAAAGCCAGGTTTCAGAGTAGCAGCCGTGTTAGTCTGTATCCGCAAAAAGAACAGGAGTACTTGTGGCATCTTAGAGACTAACAAATTTATTAGATGCATCCAAAGAAGTGGGCAGTAGCCCCCGAAAGCTTATGGTCTAATAAATTTGTTAGTCTCTAAGGTGCCACAAGTACCCCTGTTCTTTTTACGGATACAGACTAACACGGCTGCTACAGGGATTTTCCAGTCTGTTTCATTGAAATGGGCACAGAATTCAGCTCTGGATTTCAAAGGCCCTAACACTGAGTGCAGATGTTTGGACCAGAGGTCCTGCTTCAGCCCACTCTGAATATAGAAGCTATTGGCAGAATTTGGATCTGGGTTTGGATTTCAGACCACACACAAATTTCAATGAGACCCCATGGGTGCATGTTGGGGCAGAATTTGGCCACCTGGGCCTCATTCTCCGTTCCGCACTGGCCCTTTTGCCCTGCTCAGCCAGCTCTGTACTGCGGGGGTCCCCCCCAACACAATGGGAACTAATGGCTGGCCAGGTTCTCATGGCTCCCAGTCCCTTTGCACCATCAGAGAGGTGCAAAGTCGCCATAGCAGAATGGAGAAATGAAGGTCTTAGTATCCTTGACTTCCATGGGCACATTCATGCAAGGTAGGGTGTGTGACAACAATAGGATCGGGCTCTTTGGGCGTACTCAGAAAAGATGGGATAGTTTTCTTTTTAATTATTTTCTTTACACTTGTTAGCTCTTGCTGCCCTTATCACCTTAGCCCTAGTGTTGCAGTATTGTCAGCATGTCTGTAACGACGCACCTGCCCAGCTCTGGGTCAGAAAGTTCCTGATTTTGCAGCCTTTAATCAGACTGAGTAGCAAACAAATAGTCCCACTGGAGTCATAACCTTCCCATAACCTTTCCCAAACGTCTATAAATTAAAATCCCCCGTACTACACAAAATTAGGAAAGTGTGTAATGTTTGCTGCAGTTCAGTCACGGGGGCAAGGCTGGGCACTTCCCTTCCAGCTCTTTGCATCAGAGAAGCCCTAGCTGCCAGCACAATGCTGAGCACCTCTCTTGAGCTATGCTAGAAACAAGAGGCATTCATACCCTGCCATGACTGCCTAGAGCTACACTCCCAAAGAGGAAGTCTTTACTCAATGGGGGTGCTTTGCTGCTGCTAGCTGTTCCCAGCACCTGACTGTAGTCATTAAATACTATGAAGTGGGTTAGGAAGAAGGGCAGGAATATTTTGTTGCTTCTTTTGTGTTTATGATCTGTTTAGAACCTAAATAAGCGCTAATGGAAAAAGAACACATCAGCTGCAGTCCAGCAATAAAACTCTCTGTTTCCCTGCCAAGAACCCAGAGTGAAGGTGGCTGCTGCCATCAGAGAATGAAATTAGTCTGCAAAACTGAACTCTTTATTCTATACAAAGCCCCACAGAACATAGTGCGCGCCACAATCTTTTCATATAGAAGCATCAAGTTTTCGGTCCTTGCCTGAGAGAGGCCATGAGCCAAATTCTCTCCTGGTGTAAATGATCATTGCTCCATTTGGCCCATTAACACCAGCAGATAATTTGGACCCATATATGTGGCAAGGCATAGGGACAATGAGGCATAGGGACAATCTTTCGATCCACAGTATAAGTCAGGCTGTCCGTGGAGTGATGATTTACAGGCTTGCCTTACTATCTTCCTAACACGTTTACATATGTTTCATTAATTAAAGATTTATTCCTTTTAGGAGAGAACTGCCATGGGGCTGAAGCCTTTATTACCATATCTCAATGCTTTTTCCAATCCCTTTCTCTAATGACCCCAAACCCTGATTGCTAGCCATACACTGTAAATCCCCTGAATCAAAGCAGACCTGTAAATCTCAAGTGATTGTTTGCACTTTGAATAAAGGTTACACACGTCATGAACTCGTGAAACCAGGAGACACTTCCCCCATCTGCTACATATGCTTCAAATCAGAAGCACTGATGGATTTATGATCTAACTCTCTGTGGCCAATTAAAACTGAAACGTTGCTTTTCTACCAAAGCCTCTTTCTCCCACGGTGTCAATAAAGTACTTGCTATGATACCTAATCACAGCCTGGCCTGATATCTAATGTGTGTGGGAGTCCCTGAATTCCAAAGCTCAGGTCATTGTACCAACCTCACGTTCTAGTATGCTGGTCCTGATCTCCTTTACATCAGTGCAACTCTACTGGTTTAAATTGAGTTACTCCTGACCTACACCAGTCCAGATTAGAATCAGGCCTGTTGGACTGCATGTGGTGTCACCATTGACACCTGTGAGTAAGGGTGTATGGGAGTTGAAATCCGAAAGGCAGCAAGTTATACCCACTGGGCTGAGGTGTAAATGAATAAATAAGGCTCAAGGCACAGAAAAATCTGGGCCCGTATATCTAATTTGGTTGGTTTACAACGTAGAGCCCAACCCAGCAGTGGGAATCCCCATGAACATACTTCTGGGCATGAAGTCAGTGGACATTTCACCTGTCGGGACTGCAGAATAAGATCTATAGTGGCATCATAACAAAAAGGGACAGACAGACGGAGATCATCATTTTCAGCCCAAGTAGAGTGGATTCAGTTCTCAAACAGTGCAAGAGAACACAGCACAGATCTTGGTCATCCTTTGCATAGTTATAAGAGAGCTTTGAATCCAGCTTCTTGGAATTCCCCCAGTCTAGGGTAACCCCCAGGAGGCATTAGGTTGGCAGAACTCTTAGACTTTAAGCTCAGAAGGAACCATCATGATAATCTAATCTGACCTCTGCATCCTTTCTTTATGGGTGGCCAGAGCATTACTGTGCTCCAGCAATCTCCAGATCATAGAGCAACCTCTTCGGAGCCACTGCAGCCAACCATAACCTACAGCAGCCCTCAGGCTGCTCTAAACTGCATCAGGCGTTAATTTGACTTTTGGCCAGTTCTGAGACTGGGGCAGGAGTGTGGGTGAAGGTGGCATAAATCCATCTCTGTCCTGCTGTGAAGAACACAGCTCAGCAGCAATTGAGGCTACATCTACACTCCAGCACTTACAGTGGTGCAGCTGCACCGCTTGTGGTGGAGACACTTTACACTGACGGGAGAAAGCTCTTCCTTCGGCTTAATAACTCCTGCCTCCACGAGAGGCGGTGGCTATATCCATGTGAGCAGCTCTCCCTCCAACCTAGTGCTGTCTACACTGGTGCTTAGGTCAGTATAATTTACGTTGCTCAGGGTGAGATTATTCAGACCTCTGAGCGACCTTAAGTTATAGTGAAGTAACTTGTAGTGTAGTCGGAGAGCTGGAGCCACATTTCCTCACAAGGGTGAGATCCAGATGTTTACCCCCCTGTTTTTTCAGAGGTGGCTAAAGCTGGGAATAAGGAGCTCAGTTTTTTGTGGACTAGGAAGTGGTTTGGTGTTGACAATGGCTCCCGCTGAATTATATAGTAGGATGCATTTTTAAATCTTGAATTATCCTTGCCCCCAGAATTATTCTTGAGGCTAGAATGTGAAAGTCGAGATAAATTAAATAAGCAAAAATGGCCTGGAAACAATTATTATGCAGATGTCATATCCAGGAGTGGATAACATGGGGTCTGGTGTGTTCATGAAACAGAACAAATAGCAGTTGATTCAATGCCTGAGTTATTTCAAGGCAATTCAGCACAAGCATTCGCTTTTGGCTTTTCCTCGAACATGATAAAGCCAGCAAATCAAAGACATGATCTCCCTTTATGCTGAGTAAAATGACACTGGGAAAATGTTAGCCCTTCAAGTGTGGAAGGATAAGGAAACCTCACAGGAAAAAAATCCAACAAGCAGGCACTTTACCTTCTACGTGTGCGCACTAGCTATGGATGAGTCAAAAATAGGCATTTACTTCCTGCTCTGTGTTGCCCCCAAATTATCATCATGGTGTGTGGGAAGTGCACTGATGGCAGGATGATGTGCTAGCTGCAAACAAGGAGTACTCAGATACCCTTGCTGTGGGTTTTTCCTAACCTTGTGATGTGCAAAATAGCATCCCTGATTCTCAGCTGCGGCCCAGGAGAGTTTTACCCAGCTGCGTGGGTGAAGGTGTGCCCTACCACAGCTGAGAGGCTGGCCCAGCGTTTGCTCAGGGAAGAAGGACGGGAGGGTAAGAATGGCCAAGGAAGCGTAGCTGCTCATAGTTTTGAGTAGCAGGAAGAGAGGAAAGCTTTGAGAAAAATATAGGCGAGAGGCTGCCAGGGCAAGAGGAAAGTGCATTCACACCTGGGCGCAAACCATTTAATAACATCTTCATGGTGAGAAACAGCTGTGCAGATGCAGTGTTTGCACAACATATGGCAGCAGGGGCCAGATCCTGCCTTAGGTGGAAGCAGCCAACATAGCAAATAAGAACCAAGAAGCTGGCAGATACATCCAACTTGTAGCAGGCAGGGGCCCTGCGGGTGGGAAGTGCTGCCGAAGTCAATTTCCTGCTCCTTACAGCAGGTGTAAAACATGCCGTGTCCAGCTGCTGACTAGCACTTGCTGTTGACTGCAGCATATGCCAGGAGCCAGCTGGGGCAGGGGGACTGGCCAATTACCTCTCGCCCCTTGGTTGCTAGTAGAGGTTCTTCACACCCTCCTCCCAAGTCCTTGTGCACCAGCCAGGGGGCTTCAGCTCAGAGTCAAGTGTTCACAGATTAGAAATAACTATACCTGAGAGAAGGAAAAGACTGGCTGCGACAATCAGGCCACAAAGAAACTTGTCGGGAAAGTGGTGTACAGGACTCCACATAGGTGTCTTCATTTCTAGACATAGTCTGAAAGAGATGGTAACACTTACTCATTGCACCTTAGGAATTCAAACCACTTTACACAGATGACTAAACAGTATAATCCTCATAGCACAGATGGGAAAAGTGAGGCATAGACAGGTGAATGACTTGCTCAGGATCACATAGAGAGTCAGTGGCAATCTAAAAAAAGAACCCAGGTGTCCTAACTTCCAGACCTCTCCCCTAACCTCTAGACTTGCTGCCTTCTTATAAAGCAAGACATCTCAGACTTGTCTTTTTATTAGAGCTTTCAATTAATAGCAGTTAACTCGTGATTAACTAAAAAAAAAATTTTTTCGCGATTAATTGCAGTTTTAATTGCACTGTTAAACAATAGAATACCAATTGACATTTATTAAATATTTTTGTTTTTCTGTATTTTCTTATATATTGTAACGTGTTGTAATTGAAATCAAAGTGTATATTATTTTTTATTACAAATATTTGCACTGTAAAAATGATAAAAAATTAGTATTTTTCAATTCACCTTATAGAAGTTCTGTAATGCAATCTTTTTGTCGTGAAACTGCAACTAACAAATGTAGATTTTTTTGTTACATAACTGCACTCAAAACAATGTAAAACTTCAGAGCCTACAAGTCCACTCGGTGCTACTTCTTGTTCAGCCAATCACTAAGACAAACAAGTTTATTTACATTTACAGGAGATAATGCTGCTCGCTTCTTATTTACAATGTCACCTGAATTTAGGTACCTGAATTTAGGTACCTACAGGGCTAGGTGGCAGCTAAGCATTGGTTGAAAGCAAGTGGTGCCTTAATGTTGGATTTTTTAAGTCCAGCTTATGAATCCATCCTCAGGCCTCTGTCATGGCACTAAAGATCTTGCTTCAGTGCAAGTAGCAGATTCATTATTCTCTAGTGCAGGAGATGCACACGGTACATTGCAACTTCTGCACCAGCACAAGTGGCACTTGGGGGCTGATCAGACCTTTTATGCAGTGATGTCATTGGGCATCATGAACTTGCTTCTGCTCCTACTGAAGTCATTGGCAAAACTCTCATTGATTATGCATCCGAAGAAGTGGGCTGTAGTCCACGAAAGCTTATGCTCTAATAAATTTGTTAGTCTCTAAGGTGCCACAAGTACTCCTGTTCTTCTTTTTATTGATTTCAGTGGAAGTTGCTGCATGCTCAGCATTTTTGAAAATCGGACCAGTTAATTACGTAAGTTACCTAAATGTGGCTCTTTGAGCCTAACAACATAGGTCTCTACTTTTGAAAATCTCAGCGTCAGTATAGAAGGCTGACAGCTGGGCAACTCACAGGAGCATTACATTCATTCAAAAACTATCCTTTAAAGTACCATAATGCTTCCTCCCAGTGGGCTCCAATGGGGATACCAGGTGAGTACAAGTATCAGAGGGGGAGCCGTGTTAGTCTGGATCTGTAAAAGCAGCAAAGAGTCCTGTGGCACCTTATAGACTAACAGACCTATTGGAGCATGAGCTTTCGTGGGTGAATACCCACTTCCTCGGATGCATCCACTTCGTACAGTTACTCATGTGCTTAAGTGTTTTCAGCATCAGGACCTGTGTCTATATTGTATTTGTAAACATCATAATTTCATTAGATTGGACAAATAATTCTTCACTACTGAGCTGCACAAACAATTTAAAGCAGGGAACACCAGCTGAGGATTGGGCCCTACTTTTTTTTTTTTTAATTTAAGGGGGAGGGGGAAAAAATCAATGTTTTAATTGAGCACAGAAAATATGAGAACGAACTAAGTCAAACAGAATCAGCTTTTCTCATTTTTAGGCCTTGTATGCACACAAACTTTCACCAGTTTAGTAAATCTGATGCCACTATTATTTTCGTTTAAGAGAGGCTTATAGCTCTGTTCAGCTTAAACCTGTTCTCAATATATTTAAGCTAAACCAAAGGAAGCCTGATTTAAACTGAAACAAGTGGGTCCACACAGAGCTTCACACCAGTTTGACTGTCAGTTTAAAATCACATAGTTACAGCTGTGCTATTGCGTGTCTAGAAAAGCCCCTAGCTGCTAGCTTGGTCTCTTGGTGCTGAGCACTCCTGGGAGTTGTCAGCATCTCCCACATTCACTTCAGTGGGACTCCACTGCACTCAGCACTTCACCAGTGAGCTCAGAGCTCTGCAGGATCGAGCCCTTAATTAACAATGTTGTATTTCACTTGTAAACGGTGGGGCCAGATCCTCAGCAAATGACAATTGCTTTAGCGCCAATAAAATCAGTGATTTCAAGGGTGTGTGCGGATTTATGCCAGCGGAGGACATTGCCTGGCATTCTGTGCTAATGGTCATTACAATCTGAGCACTGTGAAAATGGAAATGGTCCCTCTATAGCCAGATGAACTAAACATAAATGTAGTTTAATAAAGCAACTGAGCTAATAATAGATATCTGCACTGTCGAGTGAAAAAAGCAGATAACTGCACTTGTGAAACTCATTTAAAAGATTTTATAAAATGTAGCGATTGAACAATTACATTCAACTTTCTGTTTAGTGTCTGACACAAGCAATTGTTCTTACACATTTACTCCATTTACATATAAAAACTTTATAGCCATTACAAGATACTTTTCAAAAACTCACCTGGTAGGGAGGCAGCAAATGAAAATCAAGGTAGATTTTTGCCAAACGTCGCCCACATTTCACCCTTTCAAACAACAAAGCACATTATTGGCACAAAGAGGAAATCAGACGGGATGCTTTGAAGCTTTAAGTGGATCAGCTAGTGAATAGCAGACCTTCTCCATTTTGAGTTCTCACCCCTTAGAGTTATTGAAAAATCTGCTGTAACAACAAACCGGTCTGCCTGCCTTCTCCTTTATTACCCTACCTGTGATTTGATGACTCCTGCCATAATATTTCATTGACAAATCATTTTGTCCTTCTCTGCAGCCTATAGGATGTCACAGGCATATCCATGGGGGATAAAATTTGATGTGCATACAAGAGCGAAGTCCAGAGTTTACAACATTGTCAAATGTCAAGTGGAATTGAAAAAAGATGAGCTAAGGCATCTTCTGCTTGGTTCTGTTTAGAAAGTGACAGAGGTCTGAGTAATTTCCCCAAAACCTCTTCTCTCTGTTCATTACTTCATAACAGAGATCCTCTTCTGGGCCCATCTGCCCTTCCAATACTTCATTCTCCTTGCTACTTGGTTCTAAAACCGTTTAATTCTGCCAGCTGCCAGGAAAGACTCTATGGCTCAGAGGCTGACAGCCTCTCAAAGAGTAACATCTCTCTCTCCAGGGTATCTAGGTATCTGATACAGTATGAAGATTGACATAACATTTTAATTCAAGATGGACCGGTTCTTGCCATCCTAGAGCTTGGCATTTCTTTACCTCTTCCTCTCCACTTGGCATCTCCGTCTTCCAACTGCTGTTATTGTTAGTGGGCTTTGGAGAAAAAGTGAGGTTTGAACAGAGCCCTGAAAGGAGTCTGGATGGAGCTCATTCGTGTCTCCTACTGAGTGGCTAGTATCCCGCCCAGAATGCTTGCCTCTTGCTCCCAAATGTCACATTCTAGTTAGCTCCCACTGCTGGACCTGAGCAGGGAAGGAACAGCCAGACAGGTGAAGAGGACCCAGTCCTGGCCCCAAACTCCCCCATTCAGCAAGAGGCCTCAACAGGCCCTGGGCTGCCTCCAGCTTTCACCCAACCCTCAGCCACCCTACCCATCTGCCTCTATCCTTCCCCGGGCATCCCACCCTAGTTCCCACAAAGCTTCCTTCCCTAGGCACCCCCATTTCTCCCAGAGACACCTCCCACAAGCCCCGCTGTCTCCAGCTTCTCCCTTGAGCTCTCCCCTGGACAGCTCCACAAACCTAACTACACCCAGCTCCCAGCTACTTTGGCTTCCCCCTGGATACCCTCACAAACCCGCTGCCTCCCTCACTGCTGCCACCCAACACCCTCTACTCCCCAGACACCCTTCAGCTCTCATCCACCTGCCACAGCTGCCAAGCCCTGTGCGGTGCCACGTCCTGCTCCCACCCCTGCTTGGACAGGGTGGCTGACCTTAGGTTGAAGTTTATGGCCATATAAATTTACAGATATGCAAATTATTAAAAAAGCTATACTGCAAATATGCAAAATATTTAATGAGCTAAATTGCATATTTTGAAATAATTTGCATAAAATATCCCTCATGGAGCTGCACAACACTTGGCAGCTGTGTCCAGGTACTCTCCAAATGTAGCCTTGGGCAAGACTTTTAAAAGCCACCTCTGGGTTGTACCAGTTAAGACAACTTTATGGCTACTTTGCATCCCTAGAGGTGCAAGTGTTTTTATTGTAATTTCTAAATGCCATTACACAAAGCACACAGGACTTCCCTTTCCCCCTCTTGCCATACCCCTCTATTCGTTTTTCTGGTGTTTAGTTCAGAGGTAGGTTTAATCACATTGACATTTTACTGTGCTTTAAATAATGTTTTTTTGTATTTACTAGAGGTGATTGAGAGAGCCTGGAGAACCATGCTGGGATAGGCTTTCTTAATATCAATTACCAGCCAGTTGGACAAGTTACATAAGAGGTTTGGTGTAATAGCCAAGAGCCCCAGGCTCTCAAGTGAAAAATCTCTTTGGGAAGCTTAGAGGAAGACAGGGCCGCTGCAAGGAAGTTTCACGCCCTAGGCGAAACTTCCACCTTGCACCCCCAGCCCTGCGGCAGCTCCCCGCCCCCCCTCCCCGCTCTGAGGCGCCCCCCCCGCAGCAGCTCCCCTCCCCCCGGGGAGCCGTGCGGCAGCTCCCCACCCCAGCTCACCTCTGCTCCGCCTCCTCCCCGAGCACGCCGCCCCTGCTCTAATTCTCCTCCCTTCCCAGGCTTGCGGCGCCAAACAGCTGATTGGCGCTGCAAGCCTGGGAGGCAGGAGAAGTGGAGCGGCGACCGCGCGCTCGGGGAGGAGGCGTAGGAACACTGTAAAAAAAAATTGGGGGCACCGCTTTTTGGCGCCCCCAAATCTTGGCGCCCTAAGCAACCGCCTAGTTTGCCTTAATGGTAGCACTGGCCCTGGAGGAAGTTGTGACACAAAAAGCTAAAAAATCTCCATATGCAATAAATGTAATGAAATGAAGCCTGGTACAGAATGGCTCCATCACAAAAACCATGTTTGGCTGTTCAGACCCAAATAGAATGTTCAGATGCACAATCCTTCTTAGGGTGTTTTTGCTCCTCTTTGGATATGCAAAGATTTTTTGCTGTGGAGGTTGCTATGGAGATTTTTAAGATCTTCCAAACTTCTGTGTACTGTAATTATGTTGAAAGCCTGTCTGCTGGGAGTCTGATTGTCAGGATGAGGAATGTGGGTGTCTGGTTCACTAGCATATCTTGCCACCAGCCATTTTATTGAAATGGAAAGATTCATATGCCCCGAGCCTTAATAGCGGCTTTCTGTTTCTGTTAGACCTTTCAGCACAGAATAGCTGTCGTCCTTCCCAAATAACTCCATGAATCACTGTCTAAGTAAATGGGTGTACCCTTTTCAGAATACCCCAACTCTGCATTATGCATCAGTTAATGTTGTTTGGAGAACATTCATTTCCCAATTGGATTGAGTTTCCTTTAAACAGCTGGACATTTATATTTGATCCCCAAACTAAACTATGTGTAATTATGGGAGAGTTGCTATCACATTTATTCACTTTTGTTATTTAATTCTATCACAACTGATTGATTGTTGAAAGCATGGCTGTGTACAAACAGCTAGCTTGTTAGATTCTCCATATTTTCTAGTAGATAGATCTACTGTAGCTATATGCAGATCCCTGGACAAAATGCATTTATAAGGTTGCAAATATATATCTTTTAAGCCAAAAAACTCAGTGTTGTAGCCGGAAATATTGATATCACTAAATGTTTAGAAGTGAGGCATTAAATTTCAACAATCTTTATTAACATTTGTCTTAATCTGTATTATATGATTGTTTTATTTTATTTTATATTTATGGTCCAGTAGCTCCATGAGGCCTCATTGTGCTGTACATTATACAGACATATACAAACAAAGACACCAGTCCTGCTCCAGAAAGCTTAGTGAGCCTATATCCATACCCACCCTCCACTTGTAGGCCAGAATCCTGCTTACACCCACATACAGTACATTTCCAATAAGAGTTAAAGTCCCTCACTCTAGGCCTAATCCAATGCCCATTGCAATCAACAAAATGTCTCCCTTGACTTCAGTGGACTTTGAATCAGGCTTATCCCCTCCCACAATTATATATTGATCTGAGAACCACCATATAACAACCACTACCCCAAGCCTCCTCCACGCTACACACTTGTTATGGGTCAGATATACTAACTTCTTATTTTTTTAACTTTGATAAATATATGCAAGAAACTTGAACCTTCCGCAGCCCACTGGCCCACTATGGTCCAAGGCAGAGGGTGTAAAAATGGTCTTACAATGGAAACTCTCTCACTCTTATACTCTATGTCCCATGGAACTTGCAAGTTCTTCAGACTCTCTTCTGTTGCTGATAAATTCTACACCACAACTCAAGGACTTTATAATGCTTGCACAAACATTTAAGCAACTTCATAGATTTCATAGATTTCATAGATTATAGGACTGGAAGGGACCTCGAGAGGTCATCGAGTCCAGTCCCCTGCCCGCATGGCAGGACCAAATACTGCCTAGACCATCCCTAATAGACATTTATCTAACCTACTCTTAAATATCTCCAGAGACGGAGATTCCACAACCTCCCTAGGCAATTTGTTCCAGTGTTTAACCACCCTGACAGTTAGGAACTTTTTCCTAATGTCCAACCTAGACCTCCCTTGCTGCAGTTTAAACCCATTGTTTCTGGTTCTATCCTTAGAGGCTAAGGTGAACAAGTTCTCTCCCTCCTCCTTATGACACCCTTTTAGATACCTGAAAACTGCTATCATGTCCCCTCTCAGTCTTCTCTTTTCCAAACTAAACAAACCCAGTTCTTTCAGCCTTCCTTCATAGGTCATGTTCTCAAGACCTTTAATCATTCTTGTTGCTCTTCTTTGGACCCTTTCCAATTTCTCCACATCTTTTTTAAAATGCGGCGCCCAGAACTGGACACAATACTCCAGCTGAGGCCTAACCAGAGCAGAGTAGAGCGGAAGAAGAGTAGAACTTCCAGAGAGTCAGATTTGCATCTAATAACTCCAAAATGTTTCACCCTCCTTATTAATACATTAATTCTTATTAAGCACAAATGTGTAAAACAAATGTAAAGTTTATAAACCACTCCAAGAGAAGTCTACAAACTCATCCCCTAGGAACCCACCCCAGGGACTGTCTACATGGTTCCCAAGGTACACAAACAAGGAAACCCAGGCAGAGCCAGTGGTGCAAGTAGAAGTCATTTCTTGCCAGTACTGCACTCATGGGAGGGACACAAAGCGGGGCACGTGATTTCCCCACATGACCTTCCATGTGACTCCTCCCCGCCCGTAGCTCAGGGCCCCCACGCTCTCCCCGTCCCCTCCGATACTCCCCTTACCCGTCTAAAATTTTACAACTGCATCAGATGCAATTGTAAAATGATGCTTTGGGTCCCTGGTGCCACCTGTACTTCCAGGTGCCATTGAGGATCCAGCAGCACCCCAAATTGAAAACTTCTTAAATGAAAGACGGATCGGAAGGACAATCACCCCATTTTCCCTTAACACACTATCAGTGCCTCCCTTACGTCCAAACTAAGCTTCTGCCAGCTTGCCTTTCTCTAAGTGTTGCTCTCCACCAGGCACTAGAAAAGCAAAGATGCTGCACCATCTGGGTTTGATGGAAGAGAGGCATAGAACTGTGTGTGCCATGTACATCTTGATAGAACTACAGCCCACATTGTTTTATTATTTTCCTCAGCATGACATACAGGAGGGGCAATCAAAATCAGCCTGGCAGAACATGCATGAGAACTGTCTCTGGACAAACAAGCAATTGATCAAAATCACATTCTCTGATCTCTTGGGCCAAATCCTGTTCCCATTGAAACCAAAAGGAGTTTGCTATTGAGTTCAATGGGAACAGGCTTTGACATTTGGAGAGGAAAGAACAAAACCACTCAAGCAAGGGCTATGTTGCTTATACCACACGTATCAAAGGCTGCTGATTCATGTGAGAAGGTCAACAGACATCTGATCTTTGTCCATTGCAAGGGAGAAATCAGCAATCAATGAGGCTAGAACAGTCTCTGTACCATATCCAACTCATAAGTCCATCTGCAAAGGATCAAGGAAATATGAAGGCCTTAAAGTCCTCAGTCCCTTGATTAGAATGCTCCCATTAGCATATGTTCATAGTCCAGAGGCTGGAGCAGGAAAGAGGCAAAATGGAGATGTTTCCAGGCCAGGGTCTTTTAGCTTGTGCCAAGTAAAGGGAAATCTGTTCTTACTGTGGAAGATGGTGTTTGGAATCACATGGGCAAGTTACATGTCCATCATCCCCATCCATATTCTAGTTAGAATGTTCACAAAAAGTCCATTAAGTGTAGACAGGCGTTTTGCAGGGTCCGTTGTGAGCTAAGTGTTCCTTAATGGGCCATTCAACTTAACTTGTCCCTTCATGTGCTGGCTAAATACCTTGTGGGCATTACCAGAGGAGCAAACATGTAGTAAACAGAGCTAATATTCATAACTTCAGCTACCAAGATGAATATACATGCATAGAAATAGCATAATCATAAATGTCAGCTATTTCATCTACATGACTATTCCCAAAAGAGATTCTGAAAAATCACACCACGTACCCGAGACCCTATGTGCCAGCACCAAGCCCCATTGGAGTTTTGTTATCTGTTATGTAACAACAGAGATGGAGCCGGTGACGTGACTCCGTTTAGCCTAAAAGGGCAAGGTTAATTTTTAGCTGATCAGGTGTGACTGCATCTTTAGTCAGTGAGGGCATACTTGCACACATTCAGGTTAATGGACTTCAGAGTTCCTTTGCAGTTAACTTTTTAATGTTCATAAACCTGGTAGGTGCTGAGATGGTTTAAAGCATAACACAGGTTTTTAGGTTTGCAAATCTGTGAACCTCTGCCTCTTTGAGATTTTATTATTATTTTTTGCTAGTCATAATGTGGGAGGGTCTCCTCTCTGCCCTCTGCTCATGAGGTTATGTATGTGTCTTGTAGCACTATTCTGAACACCAGTTGGAAGGAATTTTTTTTTTCAGTAAGTGTGAACTGATTCTTTTCTCTTAGAAGGCATGTAATTTTTTCAGGTACACACTGATTAACACAGAAAACAATTGGGGCTGTTAAACTTTCTTCAAATTCCATAGAAAATTAAGTTCAACTATATTTTCCAGTACAGTGGTGAAATGGGTGTTTGTATATACAAATATCAACATGCTTAACTGCTCACTTTCCCCCAAAACATGTAGTATTTCAGTCTGTTTACATGGAATAAGGGAGTTGGGTGAGGAGCCATTTCAGCATATGTATGACTTATTAAAAGACAAATTTTAAGTAGAACTTTATCCTAAACTGCATTATGGTATTGTACCCAAACATTGCATTTCAATGGGAAATTCAACTTCCTTTATAGGAACAGAACACCCCTTGAAACTCTTCCCACAAAATTGGTCCACAATCATGCAAATAGTCCCATTGTCTTCAATGGGATTGATCAAATGATTAAGGGTTTACAGGATTAGGTTCCAAGTTTGTAAATTTTTCTGGATGAAACTGACAATGCCTGAGCTGTCAGATCAGAAGGAGCTTCATTCGAATAAAGGTGGGCAGATGTGTGATAAGTCTTAGCTCCGTTTCTAAGATTAGGAACATATTTTCAGCAAAGTTCTTGGCAGATTCCTGAGGCAGCTGGTTTAAGGCTGTCCGTGTCCGGCATTATAATCTTCACTTATAGTTCTCTCACCCACAAAGCTGGAAAATGAGGCATTTGTTTTCTTTGTTTTGCTGCTCCAGTTCCAGTTAACAAAATGCGTTAGACTAGTTTGGCTGAAAAGAAGAATTATATGTACACTGGGGACAACACCTGATTCCTGTCAGGCTGCAGAACTGGGCTGACATCAGAATCCAGACACCTCTGGTCAGTGCAAGCAGAGGCATTCCTCTACTGATTTTGACTTGATGTGATGCAGTATGAATGTCATGGATAATTCAGACCAGTAGGGAGATACAGAATCAAAAACACTTTTTAAACACCTTCCGTCCCCCGTACCTCTCCCCCCTGACCAATTTAATGGCAGAATACATATGCTAACAAACTTAAACAGAGCCTTTGTTTGTTTGTTAGCATATGTATTGTGCTGTTAAAGCCATATAAAGAATGAATGCCCTCCCTAGCCACGTTCTGCTCCTTCAAGGAGCAGAGCAAATCCCACCCCCACCCCCCTCCAGAGGGGAGGAGGGCTAGCCCCAGGTCTTTCCGGTACCCTGTACCCGCTAAAAAACTCTTGCCGGTACTGCGTACTGGAGGGTACCGCCCTACTTGCACTACTGGGCAGACCTATCATATTTGGCCATATCTGAAGGAATATCAGAACTCATAGAAACCATCCTCAAACCACTCACCACACAAAGGGCCAGCTTCCTCCAGGACACAACTGATTTCCTCTACAAACTCTGCAATATTTACAACCTCCCTCAAAACATCATCCTCCTCACCATGGATGTCACATCTCTGTACACCAAGATCACACACAATGACCGCATAGCTGCCTGCCTCAGATATTTACAAGACAATGGACAGCCCTCAGATATCCACTCCAAACACATCACCAAACTCATCCATGTCATCCTCACCCATAACAATTTTACATTCGACAACAAACACTTTGTCCAAACCATGGGAACAGCCATGGGTACTAGGATGGCTCCCCGGTAAGCCAACCTCTTCACGGGCCACCTTGAAGAAGAATTTCTGGGCAAATGGCACCACAAAACTAACTATATACCTGATATATGTTGAAGATATTTTCATCCTCTGGACAAATAGCTTAAACTCCCTTACAGATTTCCACTACAACTTCAACAACCACCATCTGTCCATTAAACTCCCTCTGGAACACTCCCACACTAGCATCATCTTCCTGGACATCACAATCAGCTTCAATAGTGGAACCCTACAGACAAATCATATACCCACAGATCACCACACCTACCTTCGCAGATCCAGTAACCACCCCAAACACACCAAAAAATCTGTATTTACAGCCAGACATTCAGATACCATAGAATATGCTCTGAGAGAAAGTCCAGAATATACACCTTAACACGCTTTAAACCACCTTCACCAAAAAAGGACACTCCACCAGACAAGTAGATTGCATCATGGAATGGGCCACCCAAGTACCCCAAGAGTACCTGCTTCAATACAGAAACAAAGCCCCCTCTGACAGCACATCCCTAGTTGTCACCTACCACCCCACACTGGAACCCATATGGGGTATCATCAAACAAATACAATCCATACTCAATGGGGACCCCATCCTGAAAGAAATCTTCCCCGAACCCCCACTTCTGGCCTTCAACCCTCCCCACCACAATCTCTCCAACCTCATCATCAGAAGCAAGATCCCCACAGATAAGGACACACCAACTCAAAGCAGCACCAGACACTGCCAGAACAACAGATGCAAAACCTGCAGACATATCTCCACTGCTACAATATCTGCTACCACACCCCCACAAAACACCTTTCAAGAGTGTGTATGGTAACACCCATTGTTTCATGTCCTCTGTGTGTATATATATATATATATCTTCCTTCTGTATTTTCCACTGCATGCATCCGATGAAGTGCGTTTTAGCCCACGAAAGCTTATGCTCAAATAAATTTGTTAGTCTCTAAAAGGTGCCACAAGTACTCCTGTTCTTTTTGCGGATACAGACTAACACGGCTGCTATGCTGAAATCTGAGCACCCCAGAGGTGTGTGCGGGAGGAGAGGGGTTTGGGAAGAGCAGGGGCAGGAACAGAACTCCGGGGCCAGGAAGAGTGAGCCTGGCCTGGATGGGAGATGACAGCTCCTCTGGCCTGGAGCTGAGGGGGGAAGGGGAGAAAGCCAGCTCCCCCAGCCCAGGACTGCCGCAGGGAGAACCAGGTCCTCAGACACCAGGAAAAGCCAATTCCTCCAGCCTGGGGAGTGGGGAGGAGAGCCAGCTGCAGGGGGCACAGAAAGTGCCCCTACAAAAGCGGCCAAATTTGTATTCCTGTGCACGCCCCTGGCTCCCACACATGCCTGTTACAAGATGTGGTGTAGCTCCTCCGGTGCACTAAATGGCCCAGTAACAATTACATGGGTGAAACCAGACAATCACTACGCTCTCAAATGAACTCACACAGGAAAATGATAACAGACAAAAACAAACTATCATTTGTGGGTGAACACTTTTCACAAAGTGATCACTCTAGATCTGATCTATCAGTCTTCAGTCTCAAAGGAAACCTGCACAGCTCTTTCAAAAGATGAGCCTGGAAACTTAAATTCATTACTCTGCTAGATACCAAAACCCATGGATTTATGGTTTATTACAATAATCTGTAACTCACTAACTGCCTCTTTTCATCCTATGACTGCAGAGCTGTTAGTGAGCCATCTATCTTGAATGGTCCCTTACAATATGTGCTAACTACTTATGCTAAACGCTCTATTCCACCTTGCCTTTTGCTGTAATGCTAGGAGTTCCTCACCCAGATCTGAAGAAGAGCTCTGTGTAATTTGAATGCGTCTCTCTCTTACCAACCGAAGTTGGTACCTCACCCACCTTGTCTCTCTAATATCCTGGGACCGACACAGCTACAACTACACTGCATACAAGTTTATAGAGCAAGATATTTTTATACATACTTTTACAACTAGAAAGGTTAGCCAAAAATGGCTTATCCCAATAACATCCATCTTTTCCCACAATTCTCATATGACTTAAAACTAAACTTCAGGCAGAAGATTAGAGAGGTAGGTTCAAAATATCTTTTCTAATGGAAACTGTCCTACAAGTTCAAAGGCTGATGTAACTACTATGTTTCTGTAATATGTGGAGAGCCAGTAGTTAAGGTAGAAGTAATAATTAAGGTAAATTGTGGTTTTGCACTGTGGAATACCAATAATCTAAATAAAATGAGAAAAGGGGTAAAAAAATTAATCTAAAAATTCAAAAAAATGACAGTGCCAATCAAAGGAGTGACTGCCTCATCTCCCTAAGAGAATATTTACAGAACTGAGAAAAGATTGACCTAATGCTGCTGCTGGTTTTGAATGTACTTTGAATATCTGCTGTCCCCTCACATCATTGGCTCATAATGAAGAGCAAAAGAAAGCTCTCATGTAGTAGCAGAGCAATATTACAGAGACAGATTTAATAACCACTGCTACTCATGCCCCCAGAGGACCCATTTCTTCTCGGATGTCACTGAGAAGATGGCAAAATCGTCACTCACGTTTGCAGTGATTGAAGTCAATGGGACTGCTCATGAGCTTAAAGTTAAACATGCACTTAAGCACCTGGCTGAATTAGGGCCCATATGCAGAACTAACAGGCTGGATGGAACTTTAGAGCGACCTCTGATCACTAACCTTCAAAGTGCTTAACGACTGCAAAAGAATAGGTTATAAGTAACGTATTAGATCATAAATCATAACCCATCTAGTGAGCTACATTGTAAAAGATTAGATTAGTTTACTAAAAAAATAAAATAAAATAGGAGCCAGGGGAGAAGATGGATGCTTTTATGAAGGAAAATTCCTTCAAAATTCGTGAAGCTATAAATAATAATGTATTGTGCCACCCTTTGGGAGCTGCGCCATACAAGATGTTAATGTCATCGATAGGTTTCAATTGTAAGACTGAAATTTTCACTCACCTTATAACTTTGGACAGAAAATTTTTTCACCAATGAATTTGTGGATCTTTTGAACCAGAGTAGATTATTTTGGAATTTTTTAGGGAATCAACCAAATCATTTTATTGTTACAGCTCTTTAAGAATTATTCGCTTAAAAATGTAACAAAACATTCAGATTTTTGGGGTCCCTTTAATGTTAATACAGCTTGGTTTTAGCAGGTCACTGTATGCATACTAAAGGTCCAAGAAAAAATGAATGAATCCTCTAATTTGATTAATAAAAAATTATCAATTATGGATAACCCTGATCATGGTGATCAGTTATTCCTGGGTGAGATTAACTGGCATTGAAGGTTTCACATCCCATTAACTGAAGTTTTCTATACCATCCACTCACACTGAACATTTTATACACCAACAGTGCTGATTCATGTTGATCATTTAAAATGATAGCATGGACAGCTGGTCATGCACACTTCATAATGCAACCATTGGCCTCATGTGAACCTTATAAAGCATGTCTGACCAGCTAAACCAGAGCCTTAAAATTCATTGTAGAGTTCATTCAGGAGTGCCACAGCATGTATGTCTCTTCAATTCCCCAAATTCCACATTCCTAGACCAATTGAAGCAGGGGTATCAAGAGAGCCAAGAACCCCATAAACGTACTAAACATATTAGATAGTCCATAAACAGCCGCAACTCTGACCTATAGGACTCATGTCAGATGGGCCTGGGTGACCCCTGGTCCCAGGGTTAGGGTTGCTGAACACCCTGCCTGCATAACACTTATTGTCCCTGCTTGTCCCAGGTGTAAAGTTCCAAGTTTTGAGCCTCAGCGTTGCATCCCCCTTGTGGTAGCATGTGTTGTAGAGCTAGGCAGGAACAATGTCAGTCTAAAATGACAATATTTTCCAGTGTATTTGGTGTATATGTGGTGAAAGTGTCAAATGCTAGACGTCTAAATACTAAGATGGGTGAAGTTGAGTGCCTGGTATTAAATAAGGATATTGATATAATAGGTATCACAGAAACTGGGTGTAAAATGACAATCAATGGGACATGGTAATACCAGGGTACAAAATATATAGGAATGACAAAGTAGGTCATGCTGGTGGGAGAGTGGCACTATATGAGAAAGAAAGCATAAGAGTCTAATATAGTAAAAATCTTAAATAAATCAAACTGTACCATAGAATCTCTGTGGATAGAAATTCCATGCTTGAATAATAAGAGTATAGCAGTAGGAATATAGTACTGACCACCTGACCAGGATGGTAATTGTGAAATGCTCAGGGACATTAGAGAGGATACAAAAATAGAAAACTCAATAATCATGAGGGATTTCAACTATCCCCATACTGACTGGGTATACGCCATGTCAAGGCTACTTCCCCACTCTGAACTTTAGGGTACAGATGTGGGGGCCTGCATGAAAACTTCTAAGCTTAACTACCAGCGTAGATCTGGTCCGCTGCCACCACTCCCAATGTGCTAATTCCCTTCCCTGGGTAGCCTTGAGAGACTCTTCACCAATTCCCTGGTGAATACAGATCCAAACCCCTTGGATCTTAAAACAAGGAGAAAGTAACCATCCCCCTCCTTCCTCCCACCAACTCCTGGTGGATCAAGATCCATCCCCCTTGGATCTAAAAACAAGGAAAAATCAATCAGGTTCTGTCAAGGCTGCTTCCCCACTCTGAACTTTAGGGTACAAATGTGGGGGCCTGCATGAAAACTTCTAAGCTTAACTACCAGCTTAGATCTGGTCCGCTGCCACCATTCCCAAGTGGATTCCCTTCCCTGGGAAGCCTTGAGAAACTCTTCCCCAATTCCCTGGTGAATATAGATCCAAACCCCTTGGATCTTAAAACAAGGAGAAATTAACCATCCCCCCTTCTTCCTCCCACAAACTCCTGGTGAATACAGATCCAACCCCCTTGGATCTAAAAACAAGGAAAAATCAATCAGGTTCTTAAAAAGAAGGCTTTTAATTAAAGAAAAAGGTAAAAATCATCTCTGTAAAATCAGTATAGAAAATAACTTTACAGGGTAATCAAACTTAAAGAGCTCAGAGGACCCCCCTCTAGCCTTAGGGTCAAAGTTACAGCAAACAGAGATAAACACTCTAGTAAAAGGTACATTTACAAGTTGAAAAAACAAAGATAAAACTAACACGCCTTGCCTGGCTGTTTACTTACAAGTTTAAAATACGAGAGACTTGTTCAGAAAGATTTGGAGAACCTGGATTGATGTCTGGTCCCTCTTCGTCCCAAGAGCGAACAACCACCCAAACAAAGAGCACAAACAAAAGCCTTCCCCCCACCAAGATTTGAAAGTATCTTGTCCCCTTATTGGTCCTTTGGGTCAGGTGTCAGCCAGGTTACCTGAGCTTCTTAACCCTTTACAGGTAAAAGGATTTTGGAGTCTCTGGCCAGGAGCGATTTTATAGTATTGTATACAGGAGGGCTGTTACCCTTCCCTTTATAGTTATGACACGCCCCCCAAATCACAGATAGTGTTGGACAGCCGATTCCACACTGACTGTGATTTCTTCCTTGAGCTCTAGGAGAAAACAGAGTTAATAAGACACATGCACCTTTAGACATACTACTGATTATATAAAAACTAACAATATGTTCCACATTCCAAGAACAATGTTTAACCAGTTGATTCTGGGAAACTTTCCCGGGAGAGTGCATCAGCCACTTTGTTAGAAGCTCCTGAAATGTGTTGTATTTCAAAATCAAAATCTTGGAGAGCTAAACTCCACCGAAGAAGTTTTTTGTTATTCCCCTTGGCGGTATGAAGCCACTGTAGTGCCGTCCCCAAACGTATGGGTGTAGCTTTTCCAGGGCGTACACAATGGCATAGCATTCTTTTTCGCTGATTGACCAGTGGCTTTCCCTCTCAGACAGTTTCTTGCTGAGAAACACGACAGGATGGAATTCTTGATCCGGTCCTTCCTGCATTAAAACTGCTCCCACACCATGCTCGGACGCATCTATGGTTACTAGGAATGGCTTGTCAAAGTCTGGGGCCCTTAGCACAGGGTCAGACATGAGTGTTGTCCTTCCTAATGCAAATGGAGCAGTTTTTAGAGGGTGTTCCTGAGGAAATAGAAAGGTACACCCTAGATGGGAAGCCCAAAACTGTAACCGAGGCGGGGGAGATTGGAGCCAAATGGGTGGAGTTGGCAGAAAAGAAAAAAACTAATAGCAGTTGGAGCGAATATCAGAAGGGGCAACCCGAAACAAAACCTTACCACCGGGGACAACCCAAGGCCCCACCTACATCCCAAGGGAAACCCCAGATGCCTTCTCACCCCACCACACCAGTCTCCACCAACCAACATCGCCCCGGTGATACCTTAGCAGGGCGATGTTTTAAATGTAATGAACTGGGACATATAAAGGTCCACTGCCCCAAGAACCCCAACCGATTACAGTTCATTATACCACAATCACACCAAAGATCCCCAGGCCCAGATGCCTCTCTCATACCCTCGGAGCGAAGGGAAACCTTGAGAGTGGGCAGAAAGAAGGTTATTGTGTGGAGAGACACTGGGGCACAAGTGTCGACTATCCACCAATCCCTAGTGGACCTCAAATTCATCAACCCGGAGGCTCCGGTGACAATTCAACCCTTCATGTCACACTCTGTAACCTTGCCTACAGCCAAGTTACATGTCCAGTACACGGGCTGGTCAGGAATGTGAACTTTTGCAGTCTATGACAATGATCCCATCCCCATGCTGCTGGGGGAAGACTTGGCCAACCATGTGAAGCTAGCCAAGAGGGTGGGAATAGTCACCCGCAGCCAGGCTAAGCAAGCTTTCACCCCCATCCCTGTTCCTGAGCCGTCCACCAGGGCCCCGTCTATGTAACATTTGCTCCTGATATCCAGGCATCCCAATTTTTCCAATGTGGTAGGCATGTCGGGTAAATGACACATCTGGTTTCCACCTTAGGGCTCTGAACCGCCGACGGGCATGCTCAGGTGTTAGCCCCATTCTGATTCTAGCCTTGTTTCTAAAAAGTTCATAACTGTTCATGTGTTCCTTAGGCATTTCAGCCGCTACCTCTGCTAAGGGTCCACTGAGCTGCGACCTCAGCTCTACCATGTACTGGTCTGTAGTGATGCTGTACCCAAGGCAGGCCCTTTCAAAATTTTCTAAGAAGGCCTCAGTATCATCGCCTGCCTTGTAGGTGGGGAATTTTCTGGGATGGGAAGTGGTACCTGGAGAGGGGTTGCTAGGATTGGCTGGTATATCCGGCCTAGCCCGTGCTAATTCCAGTTCATGCTTCCTCTCTCTTTCTCTCTCCTCCATCTCTTTTTCTTTTTGCTCCATAGCTCTCTTCTTCTCAGTTGCCCTCAGAAGCCATTGGGCTTTTTTCCTGTTTACCCTCTCTGGCTGTGTTTCTATATTCTAACAATGTTTTCAGTGAAAGGCTCTTTCCAGCTACATTGTCTTTATTTACCTGCTTTATTTTAGAGACACATCTACTGCATTCAAGGTGTGAAAAACATCATGACTTTCAACCTGATGATGACTACTACATACATTGAAGTCTAGCTGCAGAGAATGTATCTCAAAATACAGAAACTACTAATGTCAGTGAGCTGTTAGATCTTAAAGCGGGTGAAGGCTTAAGTCCAAGTCCTTGGCTTCCCATTCTGGCTGCTTTGCCCTGCTCAGATACATGGTGATGGGTACTGTGAATGGTATAGCATCTGGAAAGCTCACAGAACTGGCTGTGTGGAGATTCCCCTGGCTTGGAGGAAGCTCTAGGTAGCGTAGAGCTAGATTGACTGGCCTTTTGTAGCCTCGAGTGTAGGAGGTATGTCAGGGATGGCCAGTGAAAGGGAAGAGATTGTGGTTCGAGTGTCACTGCACTTCAGCAATCCTCAGCTTGACAATGGCCCCTTGGGCACTACTGTAACTGATAGGACGTAAAGCAGCGCTAAAGCTGCTCTGGCTTGTGTCAGGGAGGCTGCATTGGCCTTAGCTTGGGCCCAGGATCGGGGACCATAACACCACCTTTGCCATCCCTGCCAGCAATTGGACCTTAGGATCAAGCCTTTCAGGCTTAATTCCACCATCATCACCAAATTTCTTAAGGCAAATTAAGTGGAGAGGATGCTGTACACACCACAAAAAGTTTCTACTGAACTGAAACATTTGATTGCTGGGACAGAAACAGCTACCTCCATTCAACACGCCTGAACTGCACTCCTTACAACCCTGGCAGTGGTAATAGTGACTGGCATGCTAACACTGACATGAATTATGAAGTCAATTTCATACCTGATTTTAGTAGGAGAGTCTCTTTGTGGTTTGCTGGAATCATGGATTCTGAATACAGTGTTGCCTTGGAAAGAATTTGATGTGATGAGACCTTGGAATGGACATTTACTGCCCTGGAAGCAAATATTGCACTAGATTAATTTTGGGTGAGATTTATATGTAATAGTGACAACACGGAAAGAGAGGGAAAGCAGAGGTGGAGGTGGGAGAGATGGTGGTGAGCTGGGCGGAGAGGGTTACAGGTCAGTAATGAGAGTTAAGTGAAATGCAGACGCGTAATATCAAATTATCTGTTTAAAACCAGTTTTACATGTACAGTTGACTTATACATTTACTGGCCAGGCCTTCAGTGATCCTTACTGGAGTTCGGGTGGATAAATATCTGCATTTAATAATGTCTGATTTCTTTAAATTACTCAACATTGTGACTCTCCTTCCCACGCGTTTTAGAGCTGATGAAAGTTAGCAGAAAGTTGAATTCCTCTATTTACCCACATCGCAGATACAACCTGGGGAACAGCAATAGTGCAAGCAGTCGCTCCATCATCCCTCCAGTGAACTATGACCTTGATAGGAAGAGCAATCTCTGGGAGTGTAAGGGCAGGGGGCTGTCAAGGCTGCTTCCCCACTCTGAACTTTAGGGTACAAATGTGGGGGCCTGCATGAAAACTTCTAAGCTTAACTACCAGCTTAGATCTGGTCCGCTGCCACCATTCCCAAAAGCTAATTCCCTTCCCTGGGAAGCCTTGAGAAACCTTTCACCAATTCCCTGGTGAATACAGATCCAAACCCCTTGGATCTTAAAACAAGGAGAAATTAACCATCCCCCCTTCTTCCTCCCACGAACTCCTGGTGGATCAAGATCCAAACCCCTTGGATCTTAAAACAAGGAGAAATTAACCATCCCCCCTTCTTTCTCCCACCAACTCCTGGTGAATACAGATCCAACCCCCTTGGATCTAAAAACAAGGAAAAATCAATCAGGTTCTTAAAAAGAAGGCTTTTAATTAAAGAAAAAGATAAAAATCATCTTTGTAAAATCAGTATGGAAAATAACTTTACAGGGTAATCAAACTTAAAGAGCTCAGAGGACCTCCCTCTAGCCTCAGGTTCAAAGTATAGCGAACAGAAATAAACACTCTAGTAAAAGGTACATTTACAAGTTGAGAAAACAAAGGAAAACTAACACGCCTTGCCTGGCTATTTACTTACAAGTTTGAAATAGGAGAGACTTGTTTAGAAAGATGTGGAGAACCTGGATTGATGTCTGGTCCCTCTCAGTCCCAAGAGCCAACGAACTTCCCAAACAAAGAGCACAAACAAAAACCTTCCCAACCCCCAAGATTTGAAAGTATCTTGTCCCCTTATTGGTCCTTTGGGTTAGATGCCAGCCAGGTTACCTGAGCTTCTTAACCCTTTACAGGGAAAAGGATTTTGGAGTCTCTGGCCAGGAGGGATTTTACAGTACTGTACACAGGACACCTGTTACCCTTCCCTTTATAGTTATGACAGGGGCCCATTCAGCCCTTTCTCTGTCTGCTGAGACTGCCATCCAAGGAGCCAGTTAGAGCTGGCTGTGATGGTGGTTTTGTAATGTAGGTATTGGCCAAAAAGGAGCAGAACTGACACCAAAACATTCCTTTGGTGATAAACTGCCATTCACATCTGAACTGGGTCAGAGACAAGCCACTAGCCAGGGGACCTATTCTCCTATTGGCAAGATTCTCCTATTGCCCATTCTACTAGCAGGTGTTGGAATCCAACTGGCAGCTGCAGATTAGTTACTGCTCATTCACTGGGGCAGATGCTGATAATTGGGTATAAAACAGCCCTCTGACAGAGAGAACCAGGCTCTGGAGGAGGAGAGGAACCCCGTGAGCCCTCTGACAGAGAGAACCAGGCTCTGGGGGAGGAGAGGAACCCTGTGAGCCCTCTGACAGAGAGAATCAGGGTCTGGGAGAAGAGAGGGACCCTGGGAGCCCCCCGACAGAGAGAACCAGGGTCTGGGAGAGAAGAGGGACCCTTTGGGATAGCCAAGTCTATGGGGAAGGCTCCGTTTGTAGGTATATGTAGTTTTATTTTGGAACTGCCTTTCTTAAATCCACAAGCTCCCAGATGGGTAACTTTTTGGCTCTCCAGTTGTGTAGTTTTTGTGTGGAGCTGGATGGAGTCTCCACCAGCTCACAACCCATATCTTATTACCGTCCCCGGAGCCCTGGTTTTACCAATATTTCTTTTCACTTTTCCGTATTTTTCATTAGACCACTTTCAGAATTATTACACTTAAAAAACCCTACTAAAGCTCTCTACCATGCAGTTCTCTGAAAACCAGCAGGCGTCATATTATGAGAATCTTTTGCTTTCTGACTGGTACATAGGTATTAAAAAGGGGGGGAAAGCTGACTTAAAAAAAGAAATATTAACAAATATTTGTTGCTCAAAAAGCTATTAAACACTCCTTGCTTGATATGAGGAGCCTATTGATTGAGGCCTAAGGCAGGCTATCCATTCAATTCAGGCAAATTGCAACTGATCTCATCACATTACAGCTTGTTTTTCTCAACAGTAGACAAAGCAGTCGGGAGATAAGGATACAGACACTGAGATTCCCATGATTAGAGTTATTTTAGTCATTACAAACCTAAGAGACATGACTTCTTGATGAGAAAGGGGGAATGTTTGAAAAGTGACTTGCAAATAAAATGAATAAATAAATGTCATTTATTTCAGAAATCTGTGCTGTATGAGAGGCCTCTACCCCGAAAGTCAAAGTTAAGCACGTGCTTAAATCTCTACTGGATATAGGTCATGTAACACCCACCCCACTCCCATTACAATACACACCAACCTAAGGTATGTCTCTATTGTAGCTGGAAGGTGTAATTTCCAGTTTGAGTAGACATCACTGTGCCAACTCTGATCAAGCTAGTGTGCTAAATATAGAAGTGTAGCCACAGTGATACAAGCACTAGGATGGGCTGGTCAACCCAAGTATGATCCCATCTGAGACCCTAGGAATGTATCCAGTGGCTAGCCCCTCCCACTGCTCATGGTGCTGTGGCTACACTTCTATTTTTAGCACGCTAACTCAATCAGAGCTAGCACAGGTATATCTGTTTACACTAGAAATTACACCTCCAGCTCCCATGTAGACATACTTTAAGAGGGTCTTTCTTTTTGGCTTTCTTGCTTTCTTTTCCCCCACAGTCAAGCTGGCCATCCGTGGTTACACTGTAATGCATAGTCATGCTTCATTTTATCACATCACATCTCCCAAAGAAATCCTGTTGCAATATATGATTTGTGGCTAAAGCCAGGGACTGGGAGTTAGGACTACTAGACTCTGTTCTTGAGCACTGATTCACTGTGTGACATTGAGTAAGTCACATAGCCTCCATTTCTCCGTCTGTGGGAGGCCTTATTAATTAATGTTTGTAAAGCACATTGAGAGCCTTGGATTAAAGGTGCTAAAAGTGCAAAATACTAATAATTAATAATCCAGGGGGGGTTGAGAGAACTGAGCTTTTTGCATATAAAGTCCCTGAGCTAAATAGCAAAAGGAAGAATATGGGATTAACTCCACAAAGGACTCCAGGATCTTCAACACTCTGGAGGAGCATTATGCTAAAGGCAGACTGGAGACCTCTCTCTATTGTATATTCATAAATGTATTTTGTAGGGATTTGTGTTAGGGATGGGATTGATGGGCACTACTTTAGACTTTGTTTAAATGGAGGAAATGTTCCAAAGCAGGGATGCAAGCAGCCTAGATAAGAGGCCTTGTATAAATCAGTATAGCTCCACTGAACTACTCTGATTTCCACCAGCTGGCCCAATTCCCAAAGAGTACGCTGGCTACCACCTTCCACTCCGCAATGTGGCACTAGGGGCATGTCTTCAAGGCGATCAGGAGGCGTAATTGCAGCTCATGTAAATATATCTGAGCAGGCTTCGACCAGCTAGATCAGTAGCTGTGTAGCTGCAGCAGCATGAGCTGTGGCACATGCTAGCTGCTTGAAAGTCCCGGGGCGTGGGGGAGGTGTTGTATTTAGGAAGCTAGCCCATGACACTGCCACAGCTGTGCTGCTACTGGAGTAAGAGCAGGATCTCAAGGCCCTTACCAAGGGGTTTGAACCTCAGCTCCATCCATTGAGTGCTGCCATCAGGGCCGGCTCCAGGCACCAGCTTCTTAAGCAGGTGCTTGGGGCGGCCACTCCGGAGAGGGGCGGCACGTCCAGGTATTTGGCGGCAATTCGGCGGACGGTCCCTCACTCCGCCTAGGAGTGAAGGACCTCCCGCCGAATTGCCGCCGCAGATCACGATCGCGGCTTTTTTTTTTTTTTGGCTGCTTGGGGCGGCCAAAACCCTGGAGCCGGCCCTGGCTGCCATGAAGAGGCATTGAATTAAAGGTGGCCATGATGCTAGGCACCAGCCCAGTTAGGGCTTTTAGGAAAAAGTGGTGACTCTTCTTACTGTACAAGTGACTGAATTAAGTGCATTGTGAGGCAGACTTTAGATACAGCACTCAGGGGCCTGACATTTGTCCTTGAGACCAGAACATGCAGTACAAGATCTCCTTATCGGATGATGGAAGTATATTTGTATAGCACTGTATATATGAGCAATCAAAGCAGCAATTTGTTCATTCTTTTCAATATAACTGTGTCGAATATTAGTAATGGCTTTTTCTTATAATGCATTTATGTATGCAAAGAAAAATATTTCTTAGTGGGGTTTCATTTTTATTTTATTCTGAAGGGATGCTAATCCTTGCATTGTTAGAGCTGGAGCTATCCATTATAACCTTACACAAAATGTGCCAAGATAATAGTTACTCTGTCCAACACACAGCATGGGGAAATGGGGAAATAGACCATAGCCTGGGGATATGTTTATAAATTATACACTAACCTTAGTACCCACTGGGTGTCACTGTTTCCCCACACAATTATAGCTGAAAGAACTTTTATTAAGTGCCCAGTAGATGGGTTTTGCCAGGGAAGCGCTGACATGGAAGAAAGAATAAAAGCCAAAGAAATAAACTGTTTATTAAAAAAATGAAAGCAAGTCAAGAAAAAAGAGGTTGCTAGGAAGTTAATTTTCAAAGAATGAGGGGTGAATTCTGCTCTGGAGGCAAATTCAGAGCCACTTCATGTGAGTTCCTCCAGGTTTACACCAGCATGAAATCAGAATCTAACCACACTCCTCTCTCACCACCCTATGAAACATAGTATTTGTCAAGTGACATGTACTAGAGACAGATCACATAACACAGATCTCTCAGGTAGGTCAGTCAGAGCTCAGCAGGCCCGATATAAACGACTATCTGCTTTTACTATGGGCCCATTCTGGATTAAGCCAGGACAGGGAAGGTTTGCTGTCCTTGCCCTAATCCAAGGGACCTGGCCTAGTCAGGGGCTTAACCTTGGATCTCTACGAAGGACTGGTATTTAACGCCCAAGTGGCTATTTTGAGTTAAGATTTAATGTGTTTGCTGTTAACACTGGAAGGGACTGGACTGAAAGCTGACTTGGGTGGAGGAGTAGGCCACAGAGGTGGCAGACCATTGTGGAACCAGGACCCAAGGGAGCACTCTAGGGGTGAGTGCACACTATGACCCTGTGGTTCTAACATCACCACGTAGTATTCCCTAAATCCTGTCTGGATTTGTGGTCGTGGACTGTACTGCTGACTGTATTAGTGCTGTGTAAACTTCCTGCCATTTCTACCAAAGTGCCTCCACTCCTGCCACCCAAGTCATGGGTTTCCTCGAGTCGAATTGCTGAACTGAAGTGTGTTTTAGTTTTGTGATTTGCACTAATAGGGACCACAAACTATATTTACACTAATGGCAGGATTTCTGCTGTGGCCAAGGTGTTGCTGGTCAAAAATAACAGATGCTCTCATGTTCTGACAGTAAACCAGATTCAGTATTAATCATTATGCCTCCTGCTGTGTTAGACATTTCAAAATATACACTTACGAATAGAGTCAGCTATGGGCCTGAAAAAAACAAACCATTAGGACAAGGCCACTTTCAATTCTCAGTTCTGCAGTATTCAGATCAACATCTGACTGTGGATCTGAGAAAGACAGCAGCATACAATTATTGCAGCAACTCTCTCAGACTAACGGAAGGATTTCTTCACTGGCTGTTGTTTCCAATTGGGAAACCAGGGCTGCTGACTGAACTATGTGAGCTATTCCCCTATGAAAGTCCAGAGGACTGGATCACAAATAGACATGTGCCATAGCCAAGATTTTTTTCCAAAGTCTGAATTCAATCCATCTCAGAAGAAGCCTTGCTGCTTTTTCATGTTTGAGACTAAGGCATATAAGGAGTGCCTTAAAGCTGTAGTAACATTTTAACTAGCCATAGACCAAATCAATTAAGCAAACTTTTGAGAAAACCTACCAATAGGACCATATTCAGATCTTGTGTAAGTGGATGCAATTCCTCTGTATCTGCCTACAGTTGATCAGAAATTAGCCTGTGTGTGTAGTTAGAGGGCCACAAAAATGGTTATTTGTTTGCTAGATATACATCAAAAATACCACATCCTGGAAAAAAGTGTGTAAATGTAGGGTTCTCCTTGACCCAGAAGCTGTTTCTTTGATTACTGTATTTTATTACTGAATTCAGGTGCCATTTCACTTTGTCTCTGACGCCGAAAAAAGCAAAATCAAATCCATGGTTATTAATGGAAACAACCATTCAGAGAAACTTTAAGACATTCTTGTTTAATAAGAAGAGTAAGTATTTTTCCAGTTATTGTGGAGGTAGGGTCTGAGTCAGAGGAAGACATTTTTTTCTCTGTTCCAACTACCTGGCTGCTTGGATCTGATGAAGAGAGAAAGAAAGGTAGAACAAATATGATGGGAATAGAATACCCTGGAAATCCAGACCAGAATGATAAATGACAAAAGGTTTTTACTATCAGAAGAGTGTTTGGTGTCTGTGAAATGAGTTGACGGTCCCAGCCCAGTTCCCAAGCAGAGGTGTCCATCTCACACACTCAAAATACCCCACCTCAATTGATCCTTATGGGTCCCTTTCTGTCAGTTTCTAAAGAAAAGGCTAAAGACTGTGCCATGGACACATAACTACTCTCATTACTCCTGCAGGTAGTCACCTTGGGTCAGGGTTAAAGATGATCTGCAAAGGAAAAAAAAATGGTTTCATGACCTATTTGTTTGTTTGCTAACAGTCAGGAAAGGGGTTTGTCTTGTGGTGGCTTCTGACTTTTGCCCATGTCTGTGGCAGATCATATATTTTGTGTCTGTGCTAGCAATAGACAAACCTCACAAGGTTCAGGGGTCTGGACACGCTTATCCCAAAAGTATCCTAATATCCTATCTGCTTTGGTCTGAAAATCAGATTGGAAATTTCATAAACAGGCTCTTTAACTCTTTTAATTCCTGTGTAAACAGACAACTTCCCTTACTTAGCGACTCGCTGACTCATTTCCTTTAACAGTCCCCGGAGTTTGCGCTGCATTACTTCCTCTTCACATTTTCTAAATGTCCTGATATGTTTCCTTTTTAACCAAGAGAGACAGTTAAAAATAGAATCTGGGTCTCAGTGTTTGGGTCCATAAAATCAATACCACCACACTAAAGTCACTCTGAGGCCTTGTTTCTCAAAGGCATTCAATTTTTGTGTTACATAAGTATAGTTTAAACTTGGGCCAAGATAAAGAAAGTAGATGTGCAGAGGCAGCTATCTGTAAACGTGCATGAAATTTACAATCAGAGATGAGTCCTGTATGGATTCATGCATGACTTCTGGGCCAATTTGGATCCATGTCCAAGATCGGGGCTAAATCCTGATATGGCGAGCATAGTTCAAATCTGAGACTTTACTGCAAACCTGGGGAAAGTGCCCTTTCAAAAGACATAATGCACAATTTACAGCTAATGATATTTAGAGTCCAGCCTTTGTGCATGCAGAATCCCAACATTATTGTAACAGTGAGGTCATTAGTCTAATCTGAGACTTTAAATATACAGGAAATTATTTTTCCAGTGACATACCATGCAGCATGACCTTTAACTCCTACTATTCTAGATATAAATGGTCCTGAGCCAAAACGATATCCTAAAACTTCCAGACTATGGAGATGTTTGAAATCCAAATCCAGATCTAAATTTTTCAAAATCTAGGGTGACCAGGTACCAAGTGTGAAAAATCGGGACAGGGGTGGGGGCACCTATATAAGACAAAGCCCCGAATATAGGGACTGCCCCTATGAAATCAGGATATCTGGTCACTCTACTTTAATCTTTGTAATTTGCCAACCATACCTCCCAGATACTCACACTTCTAGTATCTGGGGATTTCAGACACTGTATCCAAATTTTGCCCTTGAGCCTATTTCTAATTCTGGAAGTTCACATTTAACCACACAGTATCCATAATTTATATATATATTATTTAATGGGAGGAAACGTACTTGATTTAAAAGCATATACATTGTTTCCCTTTTAGCTTGAATAGTTAGCCAATATTCAGGGCCTTTCCAGCCGGTTTCTGTTAGGAAGAGAAACTGATGATATGACCCAAGTATATTATTTGGTGCAATCCTGTTTATTTACATAGTATGCACACAAAGTCCTGTTTCCCAGAACACAATAGAAACAAACAGGAGGCAGCTTCCTTGCTCACTATTTCCAAGCCTGCCTTTCTAGCCAGCCCTGTACCCCAAAGAGCTCCGTCTCTCTGCTTTGTCTCAGGGCCACTCTGACAGCTGCTTCTCTTCCAGTCCCTCTGACTTTCTCCTGGCTTTTGACACACATAGAGCTTGCCCTAAAACCCCTAGCCCCTGCATTTGCAGCTAGCAATAGGTAAACTCCTCAGAATTCACAGCTAAACTCTGCTCAGGCTTTGCCAGGCAGCCCATTGCCTCGGGCTGTAGTCTCCTATTATTTCCCAGCTATCACTACATAAAGGAGCTTAATTGCGCTTTCCATTTAGCCTGAAAGAAAGGTCATTAGCATCCCCATCAGTTTAACAGGGTCTGTGATTGATGGCAGCCATTAACACCTCCAGCATAACAATGTTCAGAATTCAAGCTTTAACTTGTTCTACCAAAGCATGACAGAGATATAGTCCAGACTGAATAAACAACAAAGGTTTTTTTTGTACTGTATATTAAGACCAGACGTCCCACATGCTGATGGATTGTATAGTGCTATAGCATGCACTGCATTTTAATACAGGCTCTACTGTGCCATACATTTTTAAGCAAAACTCCCCTTGAAACCAATGATACCACCTGAAATCTGATGGCACAATATGGCCCTATGTTTGCACTGAGCGGGAAAATAACTGCAGGTGATATTTGGAGGTCAGGCAAAGCTAACAAATGGTGCTGCTCTCAGGAGCTAGGAGTCCCCAAAGCCCCTTGTGACCTCTGTTTTAGAAATGCAGTATTGTGGTTACCCACCTACTGTGGCTGTGAGGCTGCTTACAAGCATCTTATACCACCTGAAATATGACTGATAACTGCTTATCCACTGGAATTCAGACCTTATTGGGGAGGCCAATGAGCAGGAGGCAGTACTGCCTTTAATTCTGCAGCTGGTACCAATACTTAACTCTGAGGGATATTTGTTCTTTTAAAACTATTCCAACAGCCCTAAGCATATCCTCATATATATACTAGCATAATTCATCACTGAGGCAAAGGTAGCCTGTTCTGTTACCTTGAGGAAGCTAACAACCATCTATTCACAATTGTTAATATACTGCTGTGACACAATGATTTCATTGTTAGAGAATTGGCTCTGTTTGACATTGGTGGAGCTATTAAAAGTTATTCCATGAACTTCCTAGGAAAATCAATGACATTTTCAGTAGGATCCCACACTATGCACATTGAGTAATTCACAGATAATGGAACAAGAAAATGCACAACACAAATACCATTTGGCACAAAAATAAACAATGTCAAGCTTCAGATAACAAATCATCCAAAGGACTACCAGGAAATTAGCTTTGTTTTAAGTTAGTCATTTCCAGTGACAGCGTGCTAGAAAAGCGTCCAAAGGGAGTCTGCAGATACGTATTTTGCATTTGAAAACTAAAACAATAACTAAGGCTATCGCTACACTATGCAGCTTTTAGCGACACGGCTGCCGACAAAAAAATTTCACCCCCAACAATCGGCAGCAGCTTTGTCAGCAGGAGAGCACACCTGCCGAAAAAGCGCTGTTCACACCGGTGCTTCTCGTCGGTAAAGTTCTTATACAGTGCTCATCTTTTAAGCATGTAAGTAATCCCATTTACTTCAACTGAACAATTCACGTGGTTAAAGTTAAGCATGCGCTTACATTTTTTCTAGATCAGGATCTCTAGAAGAAAATTAGAGCGAATGGAGATTCTCCTTGGATTCATGGTAGGGACATGTGTCTTTGGAACAGAAAGTACTGGGTTAAGTTACTAATGCAGCATTTGTGAGCTATAATTCAGCAATATGCTGTATACGGAAGCTCCCGTTTGTTCAGTAGCTGACATAATAATAATACAAAGAACTTAGTGCTTTACAAGGCCAGAACACTGTACAAATATTAACTAACTAAGGTTTGTGACATCCCTTTTAGTTGCTGGAGTGGTTATCATAAAAAGGCAATGGTTGCCAACAGTTATTACAGTGGTGTCTGAACTACCGCAGTTATATCCCTATGCTTGGTATAAGGAAATAACTAGGGTAGCTCAGATACCACTAGGCAGTAACAGTTGGCAAATGCTGGCATTTTAGTGGGTACCACTTTAAGTAGAAAAATATATATACATACAGAGTTCCATCTGCTAACTAGGCAAAGTTGGCACAGCTGCAAAATCACCAGCAGCCTGATTTTCAGAAATGCTGAGCACTCGCAACTCCAGCTGAAGTCAAGAGGGCTCAGCATCTCTAAAAAATCATAGCCCAGGTGAGAAGTCTATATTTTATTGCCACAAAAGCCAAAGGGCTGAGTACATTGTTGTCACTATACAGATGAACAAGAATAACAGTAAGTAGGGCTGGGTAGAATGAAAGGAGTACACATTCTAATCTCTTCGCATTATGCACCGGCTAATTCTTTTTATTTTTCTCTAGAGAAGACCAAGCTTCAAAAGGGCCATATATGAGCAGACTGATTTGATCCAGCACTGAAGGGCTTTTAACTGGGGATCTCAGAGCCAAGAGCAGGAGCTGTACCAACTGAGGTAAAGGATAATTGCAGGTCTCCAGGCCCTCCAAGGCCAAACCCCATTCCCTCCCTCCTCTGGACAAACCATAAAACCTCAACTGCACAAATATAAAGAGCACTCCCTGCAGAGCTCATGATAGGTGCAGACACAGTTGCGGTGTGTTCACATTAAGTTATATCATGCTGTTTACCACAAGGTTCTCAAATCACTGTGGGCTTACCACTGCTGAGACTTCAACCAGGAACCCTCTGATCTGAAAGCAGAAGTTCTAGCAAATAAACTAAAGGACAAACTCCATTCACTGTCACTTGTAATAAAGGGTGGCCCTATTTGAGACCTGTCCTAATTGCAATAGTACTGAAAGCCTCCACTTACTAGAAAACCAGACCATTACTGTGTCTACATGTGTAATGTACATCATCAGGGCTACAGAAGCACCTGGCAGGTGCACAGAGATGTCACGTATAATACAGCATTCAAGGTTCTTGGCTTTGTAAGTCAGAAACACCAAGACTGGTTCAGTGAGAATGATCCTGAGATAAACTGTCTTCTAGAGACCATACACACCACACACAAGTCCTACATGTGGACAAGAAATCAACAATGAAGAAGGCGAAGTACCATCAGGACAAATATGCACTACAAACCTGATTAAGGCTAAAGAAGAATCACTGGTGGGAACAGAAGGCTGCAGAACTGCAGGAAGAAGTCGACAAGCATGACATGAAGGCCTTCTATGAAAATCTCTGTGCTGTATATGACCCAAAATCTAATGGTACAGCACCTGTCTTCACAGCTGATGGTAACTGGCTGCTCACAGACAACTGTGATATTCTCTCTTGCTGTGCAGAGCACTTTGATAGTCACCTGAACTGTCAATTCACTATGTTTGAGGAAGCTATTGATGAAGCATATAGATGAGGTTACTAAAGTCATCAAACAGCTGTCCATGGGCAAGTCTCCAGGCCCCAAGGGTATTCCATCTGAAGTGTATACATATAGAAGTGCCCACCTGGTCGGGAAACTCACCGGCCTTTTCAAGACTATATGGGAACAGGGTACTGTTCCCCAGACGTATAATGAAGCTTTTATAGTCCATCCATACTAAAGGAAGGGAAGCATATCTTCCTATGATAACCATCACAGAATTTCACTGCTGTCTATAGCGGAGAAGATCCTTGCATGGGTTGTCCTCAACAGGCTTGTCTCTCACCTACTGTATATACAGGGTCACAGTGTGGCTTTTGTGCTGGCCGTGGCACCATGGACATGATTTTTGCAGATCAACAAATACAAGAGAAGGCTGGTAAACAGAACAAGGACCTGTACAAAGTGTTTGTTGACCTGACCAAGGCCTTTAACATGGTGAACTGCAAAGGCCTAGGGAAACCCCGTGATAAATTTTGTTGCCCAGAGAAGAAGATTGCTGTCATCCACTCATTTCACAATGGCATGATGACTAGAGTGATGGAGTATAGTGACTCTTCAGAAGCCTTCCCTGTCACCAACACCACCAAACAAGGATGTGTAATGGCACCAGTTCTCTTTGCCATTGTCTTTTCAGCCATGTTTTCGTTTGCATTCCAAGACTTTGACAGAGGTGCACACATTAGGTTTAGATTGAATAGGGGTGTATTCAATCTACAGCAACTCAGGGCCCTCGCCAAGGTAATTAAATAGCTATTAAGAGAGCTCCTGTTTGCTGATGACTGTGCCCTCATTGCACACACGCTCAAGGACATTCAGCTTATCGTAGACCACTTTGCCTAAGCCTCAAAATGCTTTAGTTTCGCAATCAGCCTGAAAAAGGCAGAGGTCATGTACCAGCCAGCACCAGACCATCAGCATCATGAGCACAATGATCCCATTGTCACAATTAACAATACACCCCTCAATTCTGTCAGGAAATTCTGCTACCTGGCTAGCATACTTTCCAGCAAGGCCACGTTGGATTATGAGATCATTCAGCACCAGGCAAGGGTCAGCTTGGCATTTGGCACGCTCACCCACGGGCTCTGGAGGGAGCGTGGAGTCTGCCTCAGAACCAAGATAAAAATCTACCATGCTGTTGTACTCACCTCACTCCTCTAGGGCTGCAAGACATGGACATTCTATCAATGCCACATCGAACAGCTGAAGAGCTTCCACTTTTACTGCCTCAGATCCATCTGCAACATCAAGTGGCAGGACAGGATGCCCAACACGGAAGCTCTTGAGAAGTATCAAGTCCCTGGCATCGAGAATATGCTCATCAGGGCTCAGCTTTGCTGGGTCGGACATGCAATCTGCAGGAGGTTTTCCATATATCAAAAGTGGTGTTCTAAAGCCAACTGAGCACGAGAACCTGCTCTGAGGGTTAACCCATCCTCAGGTACAAACACACCTTGAATGCCAACCTCAAAGCATGCAAGATAGACATTAAAACCTGGGAACTCATTGCACTTGACAGACCCAGATGGTGAGGTCTGTGCCATGCAGCCATGTCCACTTTTAAGGAGTGGTGTGTGAGGTCTCTGCAGGAGAAGAGAGCACATCATAAGGCCAACGCCTCAAACCCTCCCCTCAATAACTATTACACTTGCAAGACATGCAACCGCATTTGCAAATACAGGATTGGACTTGCTTCCTATGTGAGAAGCCATAAAAACAAGTAAACCTAGAACTAAAGTCAATACTAGCTAAACACTCATCCGTCAAAGCAACAGACTTTATAAGTTCTTACTGCAACCATGTAAGCAAGATGCCTGGCCGCAAAGCATGTGATTGGTTATGTCTGATGGTGAGTTAATTGTTTAGGATAGAATGATCAATTTATTGTGCACACAAAAAGGTAGGTACTGTAATACTTTTAGCATCTGCATTATCTTTATTACTTTTATAGAAAGCATTACGGACTGCACACAGTACTCACAAATACTTCCCACAGGCAAACTACTCATGGGTGCAGTATTTTGTACATGTTAAATGTTGATAATTGTATAATAATAATTGCAATTGGTTATTGTTTAGGGCTTTGTTTAAAAAAATAAATGTCACTGACAAATTCCCTTGTTTATAAATGAACTATGCATCTTCTCTGTGTGGTTGAAAGCCTAGCACAGGATTTGTGATTCTGTGCCAGCTTACAGATGTATTTGGAGAATGTGTAGTGTTAGGGAAAAACATCCCTTTGATTACAAAGGGAACTGTGTGCATGCTCCCAAGTGAATATTACATTCTGGGACCGTTCACTACAGCAAAGAGCTGCCTGCTATTACAGTTAGAAGCTGCAGTGTATTTCCTTTAATGTTTTGACCTTGAAGACTACCCAAAATCATAGGCGTAATTTGACTTATATATTTGGGGAGAGCTCCTGTCAGGCCAATGGGGACACGTGTGGGGTGGCAAATTCCACACCTGCCCGAGGCTTGCAGTTTGGGAGGGCAACGCTTCCCGGCCACCCCTAAACTATGCCCCATGCCCCAAATTGAAATTTAAAAAAAGATGTGAAATCAAAGGAATCATGGGACTTATGTGTTTTAGAGAGAAACAGAGTGAGATGTTTAGTAATAATCAAGAAGAAACACCTAGCCTTTCTCTTCCTACTCTGCACCATCATCATTCAAGGTTTAAAGAAAAGTGAAATCCAGGTTGATACAGTACATGTATCACATAGCGGTACCGTATGAATGAGACTCACGTATAGCAAATGGTAACAATTTGGTACGGCAATCCCTGCAATGCAGTGCACAGTTAAAAGAGAAAATATCACTCTGTGATTCTGTAGCACTAAATTCTGAAAATAAGCCCAACAGGCAGGAAAATCAGCCACAGATCTACGGAAAGCTTGTTTTTTTAAGGCTCGGCCACAATTTCAAGTCTAGTTGCCTATAATATCTTTAATAATTTAAGGAGCTGGTTGGACGGATAACACAGCCCTTGTTCTCTTACAATACTCTTTCCTGAGCTACTTAGTGTTCTGAGGATCGGCTGAAGGGCCTGAACCTGAGTTTAAGTGCATCTGTTTAAATCAGGAGTAATTCCAGTGTAAAACTGGTGCATGTCAGATCAGAATCAGGCCCTATATTTATCGTTCCTATGTGAATGTATGTGGGAGCGGGGAGCTGGAAGAAATATTTGATTGAAGTTGTAAAAGCTTTTAGATAATGCCTCCAAAGTATTTTTAAGCTTTTGAACAAATAACAATATATTGGGATTTAAATTCAGACACAAGGGATCCATTTTCCACTGAAAGAAGGATAATTGTATGGAAAAGGCTAACAAAAGGAAGCTTCTTTAAGCAAAATGAACAAACACTGGAGTCATTTATCTATTTGCCATCTTTTTATACTGGAACACAGGACCTTCACAGTATTTCAGTATAAAATACTGGAGAGGGCCCCCCTTTGTCCCTGCTGAGTTCATCTGCAGGATCCCCGTCCAATCTGCCTCAGCTGCTGAGGAGTAGAGGGCCCATTTCATGCAAGGACAAGGTAGGGTCTATGGGAGAGCAGCCTGTAAAATTGGAGTTTCTCAAAACTACATAAGAAGCCAGAAGGGAATTGCCAAAGCAGTGACCTCCAAGCCAAAACAGGAAGGAGGGTTGTATGTTAAAGTAACTGTAATGCTGAGGCCTTTGCTCTAAATATATTTCTTACAAATAGGACCTGCTTTATTTGCCAAGGTGGTGTTTATATTGGTATGAAATGAAATCAGTCATCTGAAAAACAGTAACAAAAACAAAAACACAAAGCAGCTAGGATATGTCCCAATACATCCTGGCCAAGATCTATATGTCATCCCCAAACTCCATTTCTACTGAATCTGATGGGGCTGGGCCAATTGAGTGGAGTAGATCAAATTCACCATGAAAGTAAGCAGATTGCAACTCCACTGAAAGTAATGGAGATGTACCCTGCTGCCGTTACTCATGAATTTGGCCATTCTAAGTATAATAGGTACCCATGTATGCCAGTCCCATTCATTATGTACTTGTGCAGCTATAATAGTGTTAAACTCACATGAACAACATTTTACAGTTCTGTTCAGTTCTGTACATTCTAACCAGAAACATCATCACTGAACAGGCTTATCAACTGCCTCCTGCAAAGAATTCATCTGCCCAGGCACCAGCCCACTCCCTCCCAAATGTTTGCAGGAAAAGGTAACCACAGTTTGCCTGGGCTGTGGCAACCCAAGAGAGGGAACAAGCTGCAAAGTTGAGGGAACATCCCCCCCAAATGTCCTGATATTTATAGCAATGGGCTCGTACCTGAGCAGCTCCACTGATCGCAACTGGAGTAAGACAGCATGGAGTGATGGTTGCTCAGGTAGGCAACTCCCAAAACATTTAGGAGAGTTGAAACAGGAATTAAAATAACTCCTGTCTTTGCAGAAATCGTTAGTATTCTTGTGAACAAGTTATGATGATGCTCATTGAAAAGAGAAATGCCTTTCTTTTTGGCTGGAGTCCACCTTCCTTTTGGCATGGGAATTCCCAGGCGCAAGGCTTCACACTGAATGCATTGAAACTGCACACACAGAAGGAAGATAATGCAACAAGGTTATTAAACGCAGCCCTGCCAAGAAGTCTGGGGAGAGCCAGGGGAAGCCAGGTGGCTGTGTGAGGCAAAGAGCTTGCATGGATCTTGGCAATTAGGAGTTGTTCCTGACAAGTCCATTTTTGGAGTCTCTGTCAGAGGTCTCCAAGCCACAACAAACTCAGGAGGACACAGGTACCAGCCACAGCTTCAGTCCCTGAACAAAGGCTCAAACTCTGTGCCTTCCCCAGGCCCACCTACCTCTGGCCATTAAGGTCTGTCTTTTTGCCACTTTTCTAATAGTAACAACAAGGCAGAGTTACTGGGAAATCTCCTTAACTGCACCCATGAGATTTGTAGATTTTAAAGCATGCATTTGTGCATGCAAACAGGTACTGATTTGCACAATTACCTGTTCTTGTTCAATTTAGGAGGCCCCTTTGGAACATGGCCCTTAAAATGAAGCCATCTTCGAGTTATTCACAGGAGGAAAAAAGTCTGAACAATCTTTGATAAAAGAAACATTATTTTCATGCTCAGATAACCAAAAAATTACTTTGCATTATTAAAATTCCCATAAAGTACTCGCTTCTGGGCTGAGAACAAGCATTTTCAACCCATTAGGCAGATCTGAGAAAACTTACAAGTTAATGAAAATTGAGTCTTCAAATGAAAATGCCCTCTCAATCAGAGCCATAGCATTGCTAGCGTAACCCTATAACTCTGCATAATGGTATTATCTCATAATACCAGATGAAGTAGTATAACATTAACAAAATACCACTGCTGGAATATATTATCTCATCAGAACATGATGATGACATTAAAATGTCTGGAGTTAAGGTTGATAAGATTACCATATCACAGTTTACGTTATCAAACTCTTATCACTCGATGCACTGACACGCTATCACATAGAAATTATGGATAATTTAGCAGTGATAAAAAAATACTAAAACTGCATTGCAGAGCAAACAGAAATGCCAGAATGAGCTTGACAATGGAAAACAGGCATTCAAATGTAGTATTTGCAGAGTCATTCATGGTGATGAGATTTGCACCCTCAGACAATTAAGTCTCCTCACCTTAATTATTTACCTGAGGAATGTACTGCTCCAAATCACAGCAAAAGACATGGGGAGACATTTTTCAAAACTAGCCACCTAAACTACAAATCCCCCTACGACTCATGTCTTCAACGATTACTCATTGTAAACCCTTTGGGAAGATTTCAGAGTGGTAGCTGTGTTAGTCTGTATCAGCAAAACCAACAAGGAGTCAGAGGTCTGAGAGAGTGAGGGATCATCCTTCAGGATAGGTTGTAGATCTTTGATGATGTGCTGGAGAGATTTTAGTTGGGCAAATACTCACCAGCAACTACACAACTTCTTGTCAACTGTTGGGAATGAACGAAGTACACCGTAACTGCATTGGCCTCGTTAACACTACAAAAGTAATTTTCTCTCTGATATTCACCCCTTCTTGTCAACTGTTGAGAATAGGCAACTTCCACCTTAATTGAATTGGCTTCATTAGCATTGACCCCCCCACTTGGTAAGGCAACTCCCATCTTTTTATGTGCTGTAAAATATATATACTGCTTACTGTATTTTTCATTCCATGCATCTGATGAAGTGGGTTTTAGCCCATGAAAGCTTATGCCCAAATAAATTTGTTAGTCTCTAAGGTGCCACAAGGACTCCTCGTTTTTTCTTTGAGAAAATAACATCTTTTTGTTTGGTGTATGCACAGTGCCTAGCACAAGGGATCCTGGTCCATGACTGGAATGCCTGGGCACTATGGAAATGCAAATAATAATAAATTATATTAAAAATTTGCAATCCAATATGAATAGAAATTTGCATGTGCCAAAGAGCACCTATGCATGAAATTCCCAGTTTGCATGCACAGATGCTGGCTTTACAGATGAAGTTTAGGCAGCCAGTTTTTCAAATTTGGCCATGTCACCTCAACTACTGTTGTTTATTTAGCACCAAAAATTTGCTTGGTGTACAAGATGCACACTCAAAAACGCAATCATTGCCTCAAATTGCTTACAGTCTAAAAGAAAGATACACAAGACTGCATGCACTGGGAAAAACACACAGGAGGATACAGACGTTTGTCCCCCGTTTTCTCCTCTTATAATTAAAATATGGACATTGTGTAAGACTTAGGCTCTGAGGAGGAATATAAGGTGATGTCCTAGTTAACTGGAATCGGGAGGGCATTCATTCCATGCATAGCAGGAAGTATGGGATAGGAGTGAAGTTGTTCGCATGTGGAAATATATCCAACACTTGCAACTGTGGGTTTTATCTGATATTTTCCCTTCTGCATAAAAACTGGATTGTGGTACCTAAAAGTAAAACCAGGCTCTCAAACTTTGCCCACAATATTTCACATCTAAGTTTTTGTGTATGCAAAAATTCAGATGTGTGTGTGCGCAAACTGGGTTTGATGTAATTCCCCAGTTTATAGCCATACATCCAATTTGAACCTTCAAATCTGACATTTCTGTGTGCAAAAAATTAGATGTGAAAAATTGCAGGCATTATTTTAAAGGCCAGGATTAGGCCCTGGATGTGTTAAGCCTATTGAATGGAGAAGAGCATAAGATGCCATCTCATATGAAAACTTTCTGCGTGCCTCTCCCATGTTCTCTAATTTGCAAGAGTTTCTTACAGCAGAATTGTTCTTCCTGGGATATTTTTCTTGAAGACAAAAATGGATATTGTGATACTTTCTCCCTTTTATTACATATGCCTTACAAGAATTTCCATCACGTGGAGGACAGTAGCATTTGGCCTCAAGATAATACTTAGTCCTGCCATGAGTGCCCAGGACTGGACTAGATAACCTCTCAAGGTCCCTTCCAGTCCTATTATTCTATGATTTCAAATGTGCAGTGAATATACGTTGTGAACATTCAGTAGACATATGAAAAGCACACCCTCACAGTAGCATGCTACTCAGAGGACTTGCAAAGAAATGAAGACATGTAGATTAAATCATATATAGTCCAACCATTGTAGTTCCCCATTGTGATATTATATAAAACTCTCATAGAAACATTTTGGAAATCTTCTACAATACCTATGATGAAAGGAAAGATGGAAAAAATAGAAGAACCCCGGACAGGAAGTCAGAGTACTTGCGTTCTGTTTGTCACTATGCTGTTTTGTGGGTGACTTTGTCAAGTAGAGACTTTAATCTCTCTGTGACTTAGTTTCCTCATTTGTAGAAGATGGTGGTAATGCATTTGCAATTGTTTATCTCACAGTGGTGTTGTGAGAGTTAATTCCTTAATGTTTGTAAAGCACTCTCAGATCTTCAAATTGCATGCAGTCTATACATTCAAAGTATTATTATTACGTATTCTAAACATTAAAATATCTTTGGGAATTCAGTAATTTACTGTTCTCTCCCACCGTTAAATTGCCCATTTTATTTAAAAGAAAACAAATACTAGATGGCTTTGTATAAAATCAAGAGGAAATAAGTGAGGCAAAGCAAACAAAGAGTGTAATTTTACAGGCACAGACAATAAGAGAGGGGAAGCAACATTAACAAAGAATAACACAAAGGCAAATCTGTACTCAGAATCCTCAAGCTAAGATGGAGTCTATCTGTAAAATATTTCTAAGTGTTCTATTTGCAGTCACCTCTGAAATGCTGCATTATTTAATTACTGCTTCCTCTCCACTCCTCCCATTTATATCCTAACCAGTAGCTCTCAGGCAGACCAACCTCCCCCTGGCTTCAAGTTTTGCTGATTTCTGAAGCAGATTTCCTACCAGAACTTCAGGGTCTACCGTTTAATGTTGGCACTGCTACAATACAATCCTTACACTCTTCCCAAGTAGTAACAACCCAGATGTAAGTTGTACAGAAATTATGCCAGCAGAGAAATAAATATGCAAAGAGACAGCAAAACAACAAACAGGTGACAAAGAACGCTGACCTATTGTAGAATGGCAATATTATTAGGGGACTAAGCCAATTCTACTAAGCCAAGCTATTGAGGCCAGGTCTACAATACAGACCTATATCGGTATAACTACGTCAATTTGGAGTGTGAAAAACAGCCCTGAGCAACATAGATATACTGACTTAACCCCCCCGTGTAGACAGTTCTATGTTGACAGGAGATATAGCTACCGCCTCTCAGGGAGGTGAATTAACTACACAAATGAGAGATGCTCTTCTGTTGGCATAGGAGCCTATTCACTTAAGTGCAATGGTGCTGATACAGGGTTTTAAGTGTAGACCTGCCCTGAGTAATATTCACCAGAATGGCTCCACTTCCTCACTCATACCTTGTTCTTCATTTGGAACCGTGTACAAACAGCAATGCTAAATATATGGGACAAGACTGTACAACTCTGACTCGTGTTGGTGAGCACTTTTTCACTTGAGTAGTCTCACTGAGGTCAATGGAGCTATGGTACTAACTGTGAGAGTACGGTGCCCACCAAAGTGAGTATGGGTTGCACAATCAAATCCATGAGCAGACAACTCTTCTACTGAGTGTAGTGTCATTTTCAGATTATCAGATCTTCTGTTTAAAAAAATTTAACCAACTTGGTAGGATAGAGTTTAGTCTTAATCCCAAAGCAAACAGTCTCTTGTGGCTTCCCTATTTTGTTGGCCCATTATTTCATGGAAATAATGCAACTTATGAGCAGACACTGGCAGCAACACCATCCACCAGACCCATCCCCTCCTGTAAAATTACCTGGCTGGACAGCAAGCCATGATTTGATATTCGCTTCCAGCAGCTTTAGGCCATGTTCTTGCTTTGGGAACCCACAAGAACCATAAAGCTGTCACTAGGTAGTATGGTGGTGGTAGTATTCTATGCTGCCACAAGATCATGATTCAGTTCTCAGTACCAGGCTCTCAGTCACTGGATGGGCAGAGATCTGATGCCCAGCCTGATCTAGACTGTTCTAAAAGACAGTAAAATGTTAGGAATGAGCAGGGTCTGCCTGCCAGCATCTTTGACAGAGAAAGTAATGCTTTGCTTTTTCCACCTCATTCTGCTAGTAGGATTTATACCCTCAAGCTGGACTGGCAAATTTGGAGAACTCATAGGGTATGTCTACACTACCCACTGGATCGACAGGCAGCGATCGATCCAGCGGGAGTCGATTTATCACGTCTAGTCAAGACGTGATAAATCAACTCCCGAGTGCTCTCCCGTCAACTCCTGTACTCCACCGCCGCAAGAGGCACGGGCAGAGTCGATGGGGGAGCGGCAGCAGTCGACTCACCGCAGTGAAGACACCGCGGTGAGTAGGTCTAAGTACGTCGACTTCAGCTACGTTATTCACATAGCTGAAGTTGCGTAACTTAGATCGATTTTCTCCCCCCCCCCCCCGTCCCCCAGTGTAGACCAGGCCATACTAACTCATCTATGACATTTGTGCTCATTTCCCACTATATATTGTAAACTACTTCTGGGTATTTTAATGTTTCTAAATACTGAACACATCTGTGGCTGTTGATTTTTCAGTTCACAGAGTTACCTTCCAATCAGCTTACATTTCAGTAATGCAGAATGCTTGATCAAATCAGAGATACGTACATTTGAGACCACTGGTCAATCAAGTCCAGTACCCTGTTTCTGGAAGTAAGAAATACCCAGTGCTTAACTAGGCCACAGGTACCCTAAGTGCCAACGGCTACAAATTCGTACTAGCTCTTCCAGCTGGCTAAGTATTTTATAATCTTGAGCTAATTCTGCTCTTCAATATACCAGTGTAACTCCATTGAGTTTCTACAGATTTACACCTATGTAAACTGAGAGTGAATTTGGCCCATTGTCTAAAAATTATCCTGTTTCATGTTTGTTTTCATTTAGTCTCATTGATGAAAAGCTAGATTTGTGGGAAACAAGTTTAGTAGATGAATTGTCCAGAATATCTGGATGTCTAGTTGTATAGATTATTGGCTTCTAAAACTGTGTGACATATTTATTACAATTATAATTAGTATAATCCAATTGCCATACATTATCATCTTTGATATAAATGCTTAAAAGAGTGGGTCACATGCAAGGACTTCATAATTTAAATAAGCTCTTCATTAATGAAAAATTAAGTTTTAGACCTAATAGGGTACATCTACAGCTCTTTGAATTTGTTAATGAAGCTGTTCAAAACCTTGATGCTTGTCATGTACTGATGGCTGACATAGCTAATTTGCAAAAAGCTTTTGATGTGGGTTGTATAAACCTGTGTAACATTATCAAAAGTATCATTTCTTTTTAATAGGGTTTTTATTTTTTACTGTTTACTTCTTCATTTGACGTTAATTTCCCCCCTGTATTCTTAAAAAGAAGAGCAGGAGTACTTGTGGCACCTTAGAGACTAACAAATTTATTTATTTATTTATTTATTATTTAATAAATAAATTTGTTAGTCTCTAAGGTGCCACAAGTACTCCTGTTCTTCTTTTTGCGGATACAGACTAACACGGCTGCTACTCTGAAACCTGTATTCTTAGTGAAGCAGAAACTAACCAACATGGCTGCCTATATTTAGACTTACAGTTCACTGCTGCTATTGAATTGTTCATGAATTCTGCCAATATGGGCCCTACTACCACAAGTGCGTATATAGGGACCTGCTTTCTCCCCAAAGGCTCACCCCACCCTCCAGTGGAGCTCAGTGCTAGTGTATATATTGCCATGTGACCTGGTGCCAGCTCTATGATTTTATCACAAGCCTCCTGATAGCTGGTGTCTCTCTTAAAGCCCCAACTGCTGGAATCAAGAGATTGCATGGGGATCTCAGTTTTCATTAAAAAACAGAAATTTCCGGTCTTCAAAATTGCAGGGAAAAAACTGCAGAACATGCAGCCAGGCGCAGAAAGCAGCCGGCAAATAAAAAGAACCCCACCTTTATTATTGTTAACCCATCTTGTGCTTTGGGGCCCCCAGTATCACGGTTTTTGCAGTTACTACACGGTACGCTGGGAGAATGGCACCTACTGTCCTTGCAGCTCAGGACGTACAGCAAATCGGGGCTAGACTTGAAAGGATCCCTAAGCGCATGGAGGGAACCGTGTCCATCCTGCAGCTGGTGGGAAGAGGTCTCCTCTGGCTTTAGAGGCGGGGGCAGGGCGGAGGGGGGATGGGAGAAACGGTGAGGGGGAGAGCACGAGCGAAGGGGGGGGTGAGGAAAGGGAGAGGAACAGGGAAGGGGCAGGATGAGGGGGCTACAGGAGTGGCAGGAAGGATGGGAGAAGGGCAGGAGTGGGAGAGCGAAGGATAGAGGTGGGGAGGGAGCGCGGGAGCTGGGTGGGCGGGGCTGTGGTGCGGGGCGGGAGCTGGGTGGGCGGGGGAGGGGCTGAGGAGCTCTGAGGCGGGGAAGGGGAGCTGAGTGGACGGGGCTGTGGTGCGGGGTGGGAGCTGGGCGGGCGTGGGAGGGGCTGAGGGGCTCTGAGGCAGGGAGGAGGGGTGGGAGCTTGGTGAGTGGGGCTGTGGTGCGGGGCGGGAGCTGAGTGGACGGGGGAGGGGCTGAGAGGCTCTGAGGCGGGGAGGAGGGGCGGGAGCTGGGTGGACGGGGCTGTGGTGTGGGGCGGGAGCTGGGCAGGTGTGGGAGGGGCTGAGGGGCTCTGAGGCAGGGAGGGGGAGCTGGGTGGACGGGGCTGTGGTGCGGGGCGGGAGCTGGGCGGGCGCGGGAGGGGCTGAGGGGCTCTGAGGTGGGGAGGAGGAGGGGCGGGAGCTGGGTGGGCGGGGCTGTGGTGTGGGGCGGGAGCTGGGCAGGTGTGGGAGGGGCTGAGGGGCTCTGAGGCAGGGAGGGGGAGCTGGGTGGACGGGGCTGTGGTGCGGGGCGGGAGCTGGGTGGACGGGGCTGTGGTGCGGCGTGGGAGCTGGGCGGGCGTGGGAGGGGCTCTGAGGCAGGGAGGAGGAGGGGCGGGAGCTGGGTGGGCGGGGCTGTGGTGCGGGGCGGGAGCTAGGTGTGCGGGGGAGGGGCTGAGGGGCTCTGAGGCGGGGAGGAGGAGGGGCGGGAGCTGGGTGGACGGGGCTCTGGTGTGGGCGGGAGCTGGGCAGGCATGGGAGGGGCTGAGGGGCTCTGAGGCGGGGAAGGGGAGCTGGGTGGACGGGGCTGTGGTGCGGGGTGGGAGCTGGGCGGGCGTGGGAGGGGCTGAGGGGCTCTGAGGCAGGGAGGAGGAGGGGCGGGAGCTGGGTGGGCGGGGCTGTGGTGCGGGGCGGGAGCTAGGTGTGCGGGGGAGGGGCTGAGGGGCTCTGAGGTGGGGAGGAGGGGCGGGAGCTGGGTGGGCGGGGCCGGGGCTGGAGCTCGGGGGGCGGGGCTGAGAGGCGCTGCGGCTGGAGAGGGCGGGGCGCTGAGGGGCGGAGCGCAGGAGCCGGCTCCGGGCGCTATTCCCCCCCTCGCGGCGGCGCTGCCGGGCGCGGGCCGCTCGGAGTCTGCGCACTGCGCCTCCCGCTCTTCCGAGGCTCTGCCGGCAGCGGTTCCTTCACTCGGCTGAAGATGGCGGAGGGTGGCGGCTCGTCGCTGAAGGGGCTGCGGGAGCAGATGGGTGAGAGCTGGCAGGGCACCTCGCGGCCCGGGGCTCTGGCTGCAGCCGGGGAAGGGTGAGAGGGGAGCGGGGCCCCCGGCTGGAGAGGCCGTCCCCTCTGAGTCTGTGGGGCCGGCCTGAGAGCAGGCCAGGGACGCGGCCCTCAGGCGGGCTCTTCTCGGCCCAGCCCCCCCGGGAGCAGAGAGCCGGGGCCGCGATCCCAGCCCCCCGCTGGGCCCCGGGTGAATGGGGGGCAGTGGGCCTCGGGGAGATCGTGTCTGCCCCCCTTCCGTTTATTGGCCTGAGCCCCACACCCTGTCCCAGCCTAACTCCCCTTCTCCCACCCCCCACACCATGACCCTCTTGTGGTTCCCCCCTCCCCCCCATTTGTCTGTGCTGCCCCCCACCCTGCCTCTGACCTCCCCCTGCCCGCCTCCTTTCTCTGTGCGGCTTGTCTGGCTCCCTTCCGCAGCGCTGGCTTTGCAATGGGAAAGGGATTCTGGAAAAGAAATCTGGGGCTTCTGCTGAGTCTCTCACAACTTTAAATGCCCAGGCCTTCCTACGTCTGGGTTTTAACTTCAAAATCTTTCTTGAGTGGAATATGAAACACACATCTCTTCCCCTCCTCTCCTCCCTCCAATGCATAGATGTTGCATTAATATGCAGGGTCTGACTTACATTAAAAAAAAACCCTTTCTCTGCCTTACACTCACCCTGATTTGCCTATAAAACTGCAGCACGTAATTTTCCTACAAGATTTTAGCTGCTGATTTGAGATGTCTGCAATACAGAGACAGGAATGAGTGCCACTTGAGGACTTCATCTTAAAATGAAATGTCTGCCTTTTGTGATCCTTTGAAAGTCCAAACCGTTATGTTTCTTTAATGAGTCTTGTCTCAATTTTCTAGATTTTTTGCAGACAGCTCCTCACGGCTGTCATGCCCAGTGTTTGCTGCAATATCTTGCAAAGGATGACGTGACAGTCTGACTTCTGAAATGTTGCTTCCTAATCAACCTCTTAATAAAGCTTTAACGCTTTTTTGGAATTAAGATACCAGTAAAGGCTAAAAATATTTACATTTAGTTTGTTAAAAACTGCTTTGGTTTGTTCTTTCCTGTTTGAGACTTGGATTAACAAGGACCTCAATATACATAACCATTTTGTGTTCTGTGAAGAGTGAGTGTTATGCTTGTTAAGGTGCATATGTGCACACAATCGATTTGTGGGCGAGTCAGTACAAATAAAAGCAACAAAGAGTCCTGTGGCACCTTATAGACTGACAGATGTATCGTCAGACGAGTGGTATTCACCCATGAAAGCTTATGCTCCAATACATCTGTTAGTCTATAAGGTGCCACGGGACTCTTAGTCTGGATCTGTAAAAAGCAACAAACACGGCTACCTCTCTGATACAGTACAGATAAAACATTTTGATTATTCCAGACTAAGCATAACAAAGAGACTAAAGGAAAGAAAGAGTTATGATCTCTGGTTTGATGTAAAAATTAACTAACCTAGACTGTGTGCAAACTGACCGGTACTTTGTCAGTGTTTAAAGTTATCAGTCTGTTTCTGTGACTGTGATCTCTTTATGTACCAGTGCAATTACTGATGTAAGAGTTCTGGTGACTCTTACAAATGGTCTTAAGGTCTTGAGTCTTCAGCTCAGATCTGGAAGTCTTTCTTCCTCCTTTGATGCAGAAGTCAGATATGCACTCTGTGTGTGTGTATGTGTTGATTCCCCTTTCCAGTTTTTTAAGATGAATTTAGTGCTCTTGAGTCTGATGTCTTCTGTCAAATAATTATCTTTCAAGACCTATCCACAGACTAGAGAGAGCACAGATAATAGCAACACAGCTTCACCAGCATAACTCAGTTCTGACCTGAAGGGACCTTAACTAAGAGTGAAAGGGTCACTTATTTTATAAGCCCATTTTGTTTTTGTTCTCTCTGCTGAAATTACTAATTTTTATGGCACTTTGTGAGATGGACACTCATCTGATATAAACTAGACTGGAGACCATCAAATCTTTCCAGAGACCACCAAGCAGATGTCATCCACTTTTGTTAAGAGCTGTCTTGGGCTAGATGCAGGTAACCAGAAGGGAAGGGCCATCCAGCCCCATCTCCCTTTCTAAAGTGAAGATCTTTGTTAAAAAAAACAAAATAAAAAGTGACACTAAAAATGACAGGGCTTGAAAAATCCTCTTCTTACTTTCCCAATAGGAGGTGAAAATTGATGGAGCAGAATCTGAATTTTAACTAAAACATATTTTAGTACTTTGGCTGCAAAGATAACTAACATGAATTAATATAGTGCTGTGTTTTTGAGTCTGCAAACAGACAATTCCAATATGGCTTTTTCCAAGTGACCAGAGAGTGATATTGCGGAAGGTCAGTTCCAGAGCCTATATCCAGGACCCTGTGGAAAGCAGTGAAATTGGCAAGAATCATAGCACTTTATTTCTGCTGTTTGGCAAAGTTGTGAGCTGCAACCAAGTCAGACACAGAAGCTATTTGCAGATGAGGACTGAAAGAAAGGAGGCTAGGAGGCTGTAGGAGCAATAGAGTAATGAAGACCCATTCCAGCATTTATACAGCAACAAAAAGGACCTCAAGAGGCTCGTTGATTGTGTGTGGGAATGCAGGAATGTAACTTTCTGCCTTCCAACAGACAGCGGGTTGAGGGAAGCTACAGATTTATCAAATACCTGGTAGCCAGATACTAATATGAAGTATGGACAGCATCCTGCCAAGAAACCAAAGAGCCGCCTCTTTCCTAGTTGCTGAGATGGAGTCTAGGTTTCTTTGCAGAACATTTACTCTGGACCTTACTGGCTTCCTCTTCCTGCCTCCAGTCTTTCATAGCAACCTCTGGATGTAGGTTTAGTCTTCTGGCTGGTAGAAGTCTGGTCAGTGTTTCAAGCTCTGAAAATGGGCATTGTAGGGTTCTGCTCTTCTTATTTCTCAATCGCTTCCTTATCACATTTGCTAAGTTTAAAGTAGAGATGGGTTTTCTCATTCTCAACCATGCCTACTCAATCTGAGGGAAAGTGTGCTTTTTCTGCATGCATCTCCTGTAATAAAGAGGTCATGCAGGCCAAATCATGCCCTCAATGACAGGTCTGCAATTCCATTGTGTTCAAGTTCTTTCATCTGTCCAGCCTATTGCCTTCAGCCAGACAGCATGAGAGCAGAATTTTGTCCTGCAAATAGAATTTGGTTAACACTTCTGTGAATGATGTCTGCCCAGGAAATGTATTAATCCTAGATCTAAAATATGATTTTATACTCATAAACAACTACATATAAATGGCACCACCTAACTCCATTGATCTGATCTCTGGATATTTTCAAAGTTATAGCCTCTTATTATGGGGACAAAAGGGTTTTATTGAAGTTTTAATTCTGTAAACACTGTTGAACACACACAGATTTGAGAGAGGGCGTTAGTCTGTTAGAAGGCATTTACGTCTTGAGTAATATGGTAATCAGATTAATATTTGAAATTATTTTAAGTTATAATAGGCTGCTTTTACTTTTTTAGTCTATTAGAGTCATGAAATGCTTTATCTTGACTGTTGTAATCTTGTTAGCAACTGGCTGTTACATTGCAAGAACTTGGCACCATTCACTTCTGCTTCATTGGGAGATGTCCCTCCGTGATGTATATCGGATCATTGTGTGCATGGGTGTTAAATTGGTTTTGTGTTTGTTTGGTTTGTTTTGTTTGTTTGTTTTTTAAAGTGCCCAATCCTACTTTTTTCAGAGATCTGTATGCTCAAGTGGGAAATCTTTGCAAATTTGAGTTAGGCCAGCAGCATGGTGCCTTCTTCCTGTGAATACATTTTGACAGATCTGCTGTGGGCATAGTTTCCATCTCTTGGCTAGTCAAGACCTATATGGTCAGAGCTTATATCCACTAAAAAAAATTAGTAAATTCATTCAATATCTAACCCATAAATTTGCTCCATGTGGATCTCTAATAAAATGTGAGGTTCTAATCAGAAAAGTGACTGAATAAAAATAGCGCATTATTTAAAATATGCTCCATTTGTGTATTGTTATCTCTTTGTTAGTGACACAAAAATAAAGTTTATTTCCCCCCCTCCAATTACCACTGCAGAATCAGCACAGTTGGAGAATGAACAGCACAGTTGCTTCTCACCTATCAACAGAATTGCTAACCAGGGTCCTGATCCTGCAGGTTGTTCTATGTCAGGGATCGGCAACCTTTGGCACACAGCTCGCCAGGGTAAGCTGACTGAGGGATGTGCGGGCCACCGCTTCCTGCCGCCCCCATTGGCCTGGGACGGCGAACTGCGGCCAGTGGTAGCCGTGATCGGCCAAACCTGCGGACACAGCAGGTAAACAAACCGGCCCGGCCCGCCAGGGTGCTTACCCTGGAGAGTTGCGTGCCAGAGGTTGCTGACCCCGTTATACGTGAATGGATCCTCCATAGAAGTCAGTGGGCGCAGGAAGGGATACACCAGCATGGAACAATTTACAGACTTGGGGCCTGTGTTCAAATTGCAAGGTCAAATTATCTGTCCAGCCCCACTGAAGGAAATTAGTTATAACTTTGCAGCTCCAATTAACCAGCACATTTTTGGTACTAGTGTAGGTGTGTGAGAAAGAAAGACACTCCATCTTAACTTTGATCTTAGGTTTAGTTTGCAGTGTGGCTAGTTTAAAAAAAAAGAAAAAAAGCTTTGAACAAATTTCCTCAGGAATCACTGACAAATATTTAACTTCACAATGTCACTTTTACATAATCCTTTTTAATAGAACTGTACTTCAGAAGCACAGAATAATGGTTTTGTTGTGTCTACCATGTGCCTGGTTTTGTCTGTCTACCTCAGAACAAACTTTCTAGTAACTTCTTCAGTGGTTATAGTGCAGATAATTGTCTGAAGGATGTATAACTAGTCTTAAAACCGCAGTGCTCAGATAGGTAGTCCAGAACACACAAGGCTATCAAATTCACTGTTTCACCCCAATTCTCATATCTTAGTTATGATTTCCAGTTGTGTTTAAAAAATGTACTGCCGTGGAAACAAGTCAGAGGTATATACAAAAGAGAAAGAGGTACTGGTGAATTCCAACGGCAGTGCTCTGGTGAGCTGTCCAAGTACTGCAACTGAAAAATGGAAGGATGATGGGATTTGTACCTGGGTTCTGTCTTAGGCTCTGGGCTCTATTTTACAGATCAATCCCTGGCTATTTGGCGTTCGATAAATTAATCTCCACACAGTCTGCTGCTGCTTGAAGAGGGAAGGAGCTATTTCTGTTTTGTATTGTCCAGAGCCTGCTGGTTTCTGCAGAGCAATGAGGAGCAGTCTCCAAAACTTTCTCTGTGCTCCTCTCCCAGATCTAGCGCACCCCTCTGCCAGCCTCCTGCTGGTGATATTCAAGCCTCCAATTTTTTTTTTTTTTTTGGGAGGCCTTCCTCTGACTAACTTCAATGCCTGTCTCTGCATCTTGTCCTCTCAAAGTTACATAAAATGGAAAGTATGGGATTGAGATTTGATCCATCTCCTATTTAAAAAGGTAATATCAATAGACCACTGTGTTAGATTTATATACCACTAGTCTTGCATGTCATGTGGTGAAAGCACAGCACTGGAAATTACTACCAGTGTGTCCTATTCTTACTGCCCCTACTCTGGTAATGTGACTTGAGGTAGGTCACTTATCCTCTTTCTTAGCAAACCCATTTTTGAAATACGTACAACAGAGTGTTTGAGAGCAAATGTTCATGAATGGGATCTGAGTACTTGGATGATAAGTTCTAGGAGATATATTGTATATGTACAGTAATATCCCTTTGCAGTCAATATTAAAGTGATATCCCTGAGTACTTAATTTTTTAAATGTGCATTTGATTAATCAGAAAGGCATTTAAAACACGCGTGACACAATTCCTGTTGGGTAAAATACTGAGAATGCAGTTCAAATACAGATTGTTCCATCTAAGGTCAAACTTTATGAAGTATGCCCTCAGAATGGGTCCCAAACACTTGGAAAACTTTGAGTAAACTTACTCAATTTCAGGTTTTTCTATAAATTAGCACATCTGTCACCATAGTATCTATTGGTGGCCAGCTTCTTCCATTGATTTCAGTAGGAGCTGCACACAGAATTAACCTGTCTAGCTAAATCTGCACCTTGCAGGCCATACTCCACCCGCTTTTGTAAGAGTATTAGTAGATTGCAGATTTGGAGATCTGGGAGGTAGGGAAAACACCAACAGCTTGCAAACTGTGCACAGATTGCTTTAAGCCCATCAATTGCTTAATTGAGTACATGTTTCAGAAATGCACAGGGTAGAATTTAGCAATGTCTACCCAGAGGTTAGATCACTTAACTATCTCTTAAATAGGACTTATTTAATTAGCAAATAGAAAATTTTTCCCTCAATTGCTCCGAATTATGAAAGGCTATTTATTTTGCCTGACCGAAAAATAGTTTCAAAATGACAGAATTCATAACATTCCACCACAGCTGAGTATAAATAAAAATAAAGGCTTAAAATAGCTCTTCAGTGACAAGTGAAAATATTAACAATGTTTAAATCTTAATTTTGTTTTTCTTTAACTGATCTTCTCAAAACCACTCTGCCTTCACATTAAGGCTTCATCTATACTAGAATTTTCAGATCCATAATTTCCAGTGGGTCTCTTGGTGTTAGTACTTGATGAAGCAGTAGTGTAGATGAGACTCTGGTCTCACCTTGTCTAAACTATACATTCTGCTGGTGTTGTCATTGGTGGATCTCTGCCTCTGTTGGTATTGGGAATTGTGGATCCAAAATAGCCTAGAATAAATAAGACTTAAATCAGTTGTGTGTTCCAGTGTTTCCATCTGCTTCTCATGCCTATCATTTACTATCTAAAAACCTCACAACATTTGGGAGGTATTTTATCCTCCCAATTTATTACATTTCTGTTTGAGAATTTAAAAGCTGTTGCAGTTGTGAGGAAAAATACCATAGAAAGCTGTGCTGGATACCATTTAAAAATATATCTGGTTTTATTCCAATTTGCAAATCTGTTGGGGTGCTACCCTTTACTAAACAAAACATGGAATTTAACTGCCTAGCTAAGTCTAATTTAAAGTTCAGTGGGAAGTGGCAGTGAAGTACTGTTCAAGTCGTCTTTTGAGTCAATAATTTTACGCACTTCAAAACCTCATGTAAAGGTTAGTTGCCAGGTTGTTCTCAGTATGTCCTGGACTCTGATATGTTCACATCATTGATGTTTTTATTGTAAACATTTAATTAGAACTTTATACTTTCTATAACCTATTATTGGTGATGTTTACATAATAGTCAGAAGATGCCATAGTTATCACACAGCTATTGTTTTTTTTAACCTGTTTACCTGTAGCATCAATATTTATGCAGTGGCTAATGATACCCATGTAAGTAAATTAGTTGTTTGAATTGTACATTGCCAGGGGTTTGGGCTTGTGAAGTGCAATAGTGAGATCTTGTTTTCCTGAAGTCATTACCTAAAATGAGTAAATACTAATACTTGTCAGACTTTCAGAAACCATAGGTTAAATTGTAAAAAAAAAAAAAAAAGTCCCTGTTTGTTTTCATAGTACAGTTCAACACCTGTCAGTCTAAAATGCGAAGCATGAAAAAAATGTTTTTATAATATGATGGCACGTTTCATTTGGTTTTTTTTAGTACATTCATCAAGAAGTCTAAACATAAAGTAGATGCATACATTTCAATTTCTCAGTTTACCACAGCTAAAATTTAAGGTTCGGTAATACTTCAGACCGGATATGAAAGATAATTTCTTAGTTCGTGGTTAGCTTTTGGTGGGTGTACACATGACCATCCAATAACAGACCTTTGTAGTAATATCTGGTCTGTAAGTGAGAACGGTAGTGTTGAGTCTGAGCACAGGCAGCCAATTATATATAAAGAAAAGGGAAATCATAGTTATCACTTGGTGTATTTTTATTTGAAAGTTGTAATAATTTAGTTGGCATTGGAAATACCTGTAATAATGCCCTCATTATCCATGATAAATGTCAATGTGGTATATAGGTGTGTAACTTATTATATACATACATTTGTTTTCTGTTTAAAGCAAGTTAACCTTCTATTTGCATGGCATCTGTTTTCTGTTGAATTTTATTTTTCAAATGTTCTTTGAGCTGTTAGTATCCAAGAGAGGGATCCACAGAGAGAGTTATCTTTGCAATTAGTTTAGCAATAGTAGTTATTCCTAGAAGATGCCCCATCTCCAATTTTCAGCTCTTCCATCTTTTTTCCTTCAGAGTTTGGAGAGAACTTTGAAAATATTTTTCTCCTAGTACTTTTTACTGGGCTTTAATTTGAGCGTACCACCTTTTGCTATTGAAATGAGCTGCCCTGAGAATTCGGGGGATGCATAGGTATTGCAGTAGCCATAGAACTACATTCTCTGGCTAAGGTGCCTCAGAGGCTCTGCAATTTAAAACAGTGTGAACCCCTGACTTATTTTGCATTGGAATCAGACCCAAGTGTTGGAATCTACAGAGATGTATATCTGTAGATACCAGGAATTAAACAGATTTCCTGTTATAGTTAAAAGTTTTCAGCTTTCACTTAGCTTTCTCAAGTTTGTTTGAAAGAAATGTAATGCTGTGACTTAAATGACAGATTATTGATCCGTATTACATTCTAGATATGATAGGCCTTGATCATCAATCCCCTGACCAAACTGGCGGACATCACCTTATTCTCCTTCATTTTCCTCCTTAAGACTCATCTCTTCCATTTGACAATGGCTAAGCAAGGTGAACTGAGACTTTGATTTATTATGCAAAACATACTCTTTTTAAGTGTTACCTTGTCCTCTTCTCCTGCCTTTACTCTGCTTGTTAGTTTTCATTTTCTTGTCGTCTTTTCACACATCCAGATTATAAATTCTCTGGGGTGGAGACCATCTCTTTATTACATGTTTGGGGTCTGTAAGTGTAATTGTATTACAAATAAGATGTGTCTGCAACCCTAAACTATACCTTAACAAAGATTTTAGGGTGCAGTGATTTTCAGTTTTAATAAATGTCGGAGTTTAATTCTTTAAATTTCATACCATTCTCTTCTGCAGAAGGCAATGAAAAGCAAATGTTTTATTCTGGTGTTGCAAAAGGACAATCTAAACTATAAAAAGGTAACAGGTCAGCACGGAGGACGTACTGATGCATGACTGGGTTTGAGCCCATGGGTCCTTCCTGCATGGAGAAGAGTGTTGGAATCTGGCCTCTTCTTGTACATCTTGGATGCACTGCTTGTGTAGCACCCTCGTGCTCACTTGCTGAGAAGGAGAAATAACGTTAACAAGTAGTGTAGTCACCCTAATAAGGAAGGAGAAGAAGGGATAAAGGTTAAAAATGCACTAGCAGTAGTTTTCACTTCTATCACATAATGGAGCCATTGTTTTCTCTTTAAAGATAGTTCAAAGTTGGGCTTTCACAGAATTTGACTTGTGATTTGCAGTGCTAGGCTCTGTTGTACAGATGGCTCTTGTTTGAGTTCTGAAGTATTAAACAATAGCTAGCATACAAACAACATTTAGAAGGGGATGATCAGAACAAGAGAGGAGAAACTAGACCAGGGGTTCTCAAACTGGGGGTTGGGACCCCTTGGGGTCATGAGATTATTACATGTGGGGGTCGTGAGCTGTCAGCCCCCACCCCGAACCCCTCTTTGCCTCAGGCATTTATAATGGTGTTAAATGTATAAAAAAGTGTTTTTTAATTTATTAGGGGGGTTGCATTCAGAGGCTTGCTATGTGAAAGGGGTCATCAGTACAAAAGTTTGAGAACCACTGAACTAGAGAGATGATGGAAAGGGAGAAGGTGGAAAGTGAGGAAGCTAGCCCATTTCCCTGTGCTGAAGATAATGCTATGGAGAAGAAAAATGTAAATGTATGTTACAAAGGAAAAGTAGATATGAAAAGGAGGGCAGAAGGTTATCATGGGGCTTGTCTTCACTGCACTGTTAGCTCGGGGTATAACTTGAGTATTTCCCCAGTCTGACTTGCAGCTGTATGTAAATCTCGTGCTTGAGTTAAGTGGTGCTTTAAACTGGAGCTAGCTGACTTTTTTTGGTGTGTGTGTTGAGTGCTGCTGACACTTGAGCTAGCAATGCAGTTGGGATTCAGGCTACTCTTTGCTGCTAATTCAGTCATTCTGTGTGGCTCAGGTGTTGTTTTGCATTGTGACTGCTCTCACTTGGCCTAACTCAAGTTAATTTGAGTGTAAATAACTTGAGCTCATGCTGGGCTGAAGACAAGCTCATACTGTGAGAAATATGCAAAAGAAATAGTGTTGAAAAGAGAATAAAATTAGGAGCCTGAAACATCTATAAGTGTTGGTAATAAGTGAATCTGAGTGCATACACAACCTCCAAAAATATTAAAAATAATTCCACACTCAGAGTTGAGGTTTAAACCTCTGCAGTTTAACTTTCTGCTCCTCCTTGCACTTGTTGTTAAGTTGGTGTCTTACCGTGTCAAAGTATTGAGGGGTCTGATCCACTTCTGTGGGTATATTGCCCTTAAAGTTATTGTACTATAGGGTGTAACTTTTCATCTTTTATTTTTAAAGCAATTTGAAATGATGTAATAACATGTGTGGTTTTAGTGTATAAACTGGTTTCACACTAATTAATGAACTAGGGCATTTTAGAGTGTGCTTATTTTTGTATGTAAATGACATAAATAGTTGTAATGAAGATGTATCCCAACTGAATTGAACTTCGTTGTGCAAGGATAGTAATGTTGGAATCTGGTATCTTGTTTTAAAAAGACATGTTTCAAAGTATGTAAGGTGACTATTTGATTTGTTAATTTTAGAGGGAGGTGAAAGTGGCTCTTGGTGGGGGCTTTCTAGCTAACGAGGCTTCTGTGGTTTTTGGCCCATGGAAACTGTGTGGGACAGCATCCTCTTTGGATCAAATGTTTTATCTTTGTTAATATTGGTATGCTCTAGTGAAGAATCTCATGTAGAGTACAAATATTTCTTTCACAGCACAATGAACAATGTCAACCTGTCCAGTTCTCCCTGCTTTCCTGTAACATCGTCTAATTCACACTATGCTTTTAGACAAAGAAGAAACATTATATAGTGCATGGCCATTTGCTGTTGACACTGTTGGGATTGTAGGGCTGAGTATTCTTTTGTGGGCAACTTCAATTATAGCAGAAGGTTGGTGCATAGATAAATATGTTTGTAAACAGAATGCAATAAACAATTTAATAAAAAAATTGCCAAAGTGAGGCTCTTCAATCTAGCAGATCCTTGCTTTTATAATCTCGGATAGTTTAGATTATTGCACATTTCCCAATGGGAAAAGTGGCCCTTTTGCACAGAGACTCACCTACCACTCCACTGATAGTAAATGGCAACATGGTTGACAACTTTGCTGAGGTGGTTTGACGCTGAATGGGTATGAAGTGGTGGCTCCAGATCATAATTGGGAGACACTTGGTGGGGCAGTGTAAGGAAATTTGTGTGGAATAGAGGGCTTTATTCCCCAGGTACCTTCACCAGCACTAAATTAAACTACACGTTTCTAAAAACAAGTGACTTAAGTTGAAATTTTAGAAATACTTTGGGAGTGTTGATAGTTTTGGAGCCGATTGTTTATTTAGCACTAAGGAAAACTTGTTAAGACTGTTCTTAAGAGGAATTTGTACTTGTGAAAAAGCAGAATTGTCTCTAGTTCCTTCATTATTAGGGAGTATTGTACTGAAATGCCTTTCATACTGGGGAAAAAAAGAGGATAATCTTGGGTAGTAGTTTGCCATGGCTAAAATATGCTTAGAATACTGGTGATAGGTGCCATGGAAAAATACTAGGATAATTATTGTAAAAATTAAACAATTAAGTGTTTATTTAAAAATAACCATTTAGGGAATACATTTAATTGGATTTTTATATAAGACTAAAAGTGCTTATCCTGTGTTCTGTATGCCCTAGTCAAACCTTTAGAAATACATGCCAAGCTGTCTCCCAAATGTAGCAGCCTGGCACCGGCCACTTAACCAGTGTTAACTAACCAGAAGAAATTAATCTAAAAGAAAATGCACAAAGAAATGAAACAAAGAAATGCACAAAGATTAGTACTTGGTCCTGCTAGTGAAGGCAGGGGGCTGAACTCGATGACCTTTCAAGGTCCCTTCCAGTTCTAGGAGATGGGATATCTCCATTTATTTCTTTATTTCTTTCTATTTCTAAGATACCAGTGATCAATAACCATGTTTCCTCACATTCCCCCCAAAAGCTCATGCAAATAAATTGGTGAAGTGGATAGGCTCTTAAATGTACACATTGGAAACTTACAAATGTGGCATTACTGTAGCTAGGCCCCAAATAGTCCTCTTTAAAAGTTAAAACAGCACTTCTTGTGTCTCATGTGGAGAGAGACAAAAATACCAGCTCAAGAGATTTTTGACACAATTCACTTGCAAAGATGCAAATACAAAGATGTTGGAGAAGGTAGAACTAATGACTTTGTAATACTTATGAGAAAAGCTGGTAAAAATAGGACTACATATGTTAATTTCAGCTTCATAAAAGTTAAATTAAGTATATGAATAGATTTTATGGAAAATACTTAACATTAAAACATTTAAGATGTATCTTTAATGAGGTTTTGAAACCAAAGGCAACAGTTAATTTCATTTGCATAGTAAATCAACAAGTCATGACTTTAAGTACTAAAAGTACTGCAGTATTTGCATATAGTTAATTCCATCCTCAAAATTTTATTCCAGTTTATATTACAGCTTGCATCACGCAAGAAGCATTCTGTTACAAAACACAGCAGAATGATTGTTTAAAATATATTTTGGAGTCTTGAGGTAAAAATGTCAGTCTTGGTGTACGTAATCTGGCGTGACTGAAGTCATAGGATGTTTAACCTTTTGTGCCAGGGTTGAATTTGGTCTGGAGTGTTCATTTCCCATCTGTACTAATTTTGAATTCTCTTGATCTACCTCTTACAAATCGTCATACCCCCTCACCTTTGTCTCTGGAGAGATGAGGATATGTAGCTTGGTATCATTATCAAAAGGCTTTTCAATTTTATTCTTCAATTGTGTTGTAAGATTGGTCATATTCTAGTCTTCTATTCATTGAAGGCTTTTTTGTTCATTTTCACTGGTGCAGTAAGTGCTGCATCTGTGCCTGTACTCAGATATGCCTGCTATACCCTATTTTGTGTTATGCCTCTTTCTCATGTTAGCCCTTGTGTGGTTGGAAAAATTGTGTTCTCTGTTCACTGCTTTGAGTTGGATTAATATTGTCTGCATGACAAATGCCACAATGTACAAAATTAGCTTTTTGATTTTTTAATCTTTAGTGTACTTAGTAAAATTGCAACGTACCCATTTTTATACTTTGCCAACTGTCCAGAATATCATATTGCAATATGTGATATCGTTTATTTATATTAAAAGACCCTCAAAGATGTAATAGAGTACATAGGTGGGATTGAAGAAGGCTGTTTGGTGCTGCAGTGAGGTATTCAAGCCATGGCAACAGCTGTGGGTGACAATTTAGAGTTGCTGAATAAGTATCGTAATCAGCATTTATCATTCATATCACATGGGATTACACACTTTGAGGTGAATGTTCCTGGGCACAGCCTTAGGAAGTATTATTACCATGACAGAACTAGTTGTCAAGGAGAAGAGAAATGTTCTTCCTTCCTTCCTTTGCATTTTATACTACCCAGTTAAAGGAAAGCCATAGACCATTGACAATGCTGTTTCTTTCAGGAAAAATACCAAATTTAATAATCATCCATCCTTAACTATAAACTTTAAATCATTTGACTAGGATAACTTTTGCTACAAATGGGTCTAGATTTTTTTTTTTTAACATTTTAGTACATATAAAGTCTTACATGTTTTGTGTTTGGTTTCTTGGTGGTGGTTCTTAATATTGGGTTCTTTTAGGAACCAAAGATGACAAACGGTCTTCTAGCTTTGTGTTCATTACTTTGGCTGTAGGGGTTTACATGGAGGGAAGATTGGGAGTATTGTACAGATCACTCATGAAAGAGATCTCTCCCTCTTAATTGTGTGCGGAGATATGGGGATAGGTTGTTTGTCCTTAACCTTGAATATTTTTTCCCTTGCATTTACTTTCCCATTCACAGTTGCTTCACTCTAGCGGGAAGAAGAGGGTGACTAGTTTAAGTGTAAAATGACACCATAGTGAACAGGATATCCATGCAAAATGATGGGGGAGAAAAACCTGACCAGAGATTTCAGGAATAAAATAAATAAATGAGCCCTGTTGATGACAATCTTATTGGTAGTAATTGTCTCTTTAAACTATTTTTTGTTTTTGTTTTGTTTTTTGTTTTTACAGTTGCTGCAGCCCAAGCAATAGCAGAAGAAAGAAGAAACCAAAGTGGTATTAGCCCTGTTCCAGTCCAAACTGCAATAAACCTACAGACTGCAACTAAACCAGGTGTAATCTCTGACTACTGTTGATCTTAAAAGTTTCGTTGAGTTGACAGGGTTGGATAGGACTGTTCTGAAGCGCCTTTGCTTTCTCCCTTTAGAGAACTCAGTAACTTTTGGACATCACTCAGGCTTCCACTCTTGCTCTTCCCAGGATTCAGTTAGTGCAGCTTGCCCACTCTGAGTAGGGCAGAACAGTGAAGACAAATTAATTTTTGTGCTCTGTACTCTGCTCTTGTTGCCAGTTCACTTCCAGGTGCAATGAAGGGTTTTGGTACTGTCTACAAAAGACCCACATGGTCTGGGCTCCACTCAACTGAAAGACCATTCTCCCCTTGGCTCTTCACAACACATGGTTTTTATAACCGTAGCACTTCAGCTAATTGTATTCGTGGTAACCTTTGTGGGAGCCAGAGACAGGTCATTCTTGGTCACAGCCTCTCACCTCTGGAATTTACACCTGCCAGAAATATGGGCTGTGGTTAGAGCATAATGCAGGGCCCACCTCTTTGTTTAGGCTTTCTATTAATTTTATGGTTTGGGACATTTAATCTTATGTCTGGTATTTGCTGGTCCTCTTAAGATTGTTGGATTGGTTATGGGGTGGGGGAGTAGGAGTTCCAGAGTACGTGCTTCCTGTACTGGAGGAAAAGCTTGTTAGTACTCTTCTAACCTGCATAAAGTACATTATACCATGGTGAATGGGTGCCTTTCTCAGAATGAGTTCAATAATCATTTCAGTAATCTATATTTAAAACAGCTTGTTTCTTTTTAACTCTGTGTTCTAAATGACTGACAATTACAAACCCATTTTTTTGACAGTGATAGATGGCTCCACTCTGAGAACAGAAGAAAGACAAAGACTAGCCCGGGAGCGAAGAGAAGAGCGGGAAAAGCAAAATGGTATATTCACGTTTAATCATATGTTAAAATCATATGTATTAATGCTTGTGGTATCAGTTACATACAATGCCACATATTAGTTCTTTCCCAAAGTCTTCTTGTCTTTGTGTACACAGGCATTCTTCTTAAACTTCCACTTCCAGCCCGTGTGGGGTAGATTACATAGTGGTAAAATGTTAGTGGCCAATCTTTGCAAGCACCCAGTCCCCACTAGTACAACCCACCAATGCTGTGGTATTGGTGAGTGTGAGATTTTGAGAAAAGTATCAGGGTAGACAAAAGACCTTTGACAGATTTCTGTGTTTATATTGTGTATAGAATACCATTCAGACAATATTATTGATGATCCAAAAACGTTTGGCCATCTGAACTGCTTGATTGCCTTCAACATATCTCTTTTTTTAAGATTCTAGAAAGAATAAAAGGCTCCTGGATTGAGTCCTTATCAAATACATTTATATTGCACTTCATTTTAGATAAGAATCCAGGGTCTCATCCAGGAAAAGTTGTATAAATGTGGGCCATGCATCTACAAGTTTGGTAAAGCTCAGAGATACTGCATACTAGTACAGTGACTTATCTATTTAGTTAACATCTTCCTGCTGACCTCAGGCTTCTCTGCCATTGTGTTCAATTTTGGGCTCATTTATTTTATTGTGGGCTTGCCTTTAAACTGTACAGTAATTTCCAGAAGTATGTTGTGGAAGATTCTGAACTTTTGAGAAAGTACATGTAGTCTGAACTCTGATGTGTTAACTGCCATGTTTTCTCATTTTCTCATTCAGTGATTTAGAATTTTTTTTATTATTACATATAAATGGGTGGGAAATGTGACACAGAAGCCCATATTAAGTTTTCCTCTGATGCCCAGCTTCCTAGTGAGGCTTTAATATTAAGAACATACTGAGTCAGACCAAAGATCCATCTAGTCCAGTATCCTGTCTTCCAATAGTGGCCAATGCCAGGTGCCCCAGAGGGAATGAACAGAACAGGTGTTGCTCATTCCCAGCTTCTGGCAAACAGAGACTAGGGACACCATCCCTGCCCATCCTGGCTAATAGCCATTGATGGACCTATCCTCCATGAATTTATCTAGTTCTTTTATAAACATCCTCTGGCAAAGAGATCCACAGGTTGACTGTGCATTGTGTGAAGAAATACTTCCGTTTGTTTTAAACCTGCTGCCTATTAATTTCATTTGGTGACCCCCAGATCGTGTGTTTTGAGAAGGAGTAAATAACACTTCCTTATTTACTTTCTCCACACCAGTCATGATTTTTATAGACCTCTATAATATCACTTCTTAGCCATCCCTTTTCCAATCTGAAAAGTCCCAGTCTTATTAATCTCTACTCATATGGAAGCCGTTCCATACCCCAGTCATTTTTGTTGCCCTTTTCTGAACCTTTTCCCATTCCAATATATCTTTTTGAGATGAAGCGACAACGCAGTATTCAAGATGTGGCCATACCATGGATTTATATAGAGGCAATATGTTATTTTCTGTCTTATTATCTATCCCTTAATAATTCCCAGCATTCTGTTCACTTTTTTGACTGCTGCTGCACATTGAGTGGACGTTTTCAGAGAACTATCCACAATGACCCCAAGATCTTTCTTGAGTGGTAACAGCTAATTTAGACCCCATCATTTTATATGTGTCGTTGGGATTATGTTTTCCAATGTGCATTACTTTGAAATTCAATGTTGATAAATTCATTATGACAGCACCGCAAATGCATGCATAGCATAAGGCATGTTCTCTATGAACTTACATACAGATCATAAAGTGTAAAACTTCAGAAAAAATTCCAGTCTGTTCCCAGAGCTGGGGACACAATGGAATAGAAGGTTAGGTCACATGCAACATTATTTGATTAAAATGTAAGATTAACTATACATCTGAATTAGATCAGCTAGGATGTTATGTTGTAGAGGTGGACTAATATGCTTTTCACCTTTGTCAATTGTAGTATTTGTGAATACTTTTTAAAGTTTGATTTAAGTTTACTTATTTAAACTTTTTTAACATGAATAGCTGCCAAAGAAACACAGATATTTGAAAAGGAAAAAAAAGCAAAACTCCAGTATGAAAAACAGATGGAAGAAAAGCAGAGAAAATTGAAAGAACAGAAACAGAAAGAAGAACAGAGAAGAGCTGCAGTAGAAGAAAAAAGAAAACAAAAAATAGAGGCGGAAAAGGTACTGTTTATGGCTATTCTGTAACATGGTGAAAACTGTCTAAATTATATCCTTATTATGAAATAGATTAGTTAAGGATAGTATAAAGTACATTGATCAGTTGTTCTTTTGAAAGTTGTTGGAATTCCTACTCCAGTATTCAAAGCACACAAGTTACCTTTTTCAATGGTGATCCATTATTTAGTCTCACAGTTAATTCCAGTCAGTCCTAGCTCTCCCTGTACCAAAGGGAACATTAGCTAGTTATCTTAGTTTGTTCTTAATAATTTTTAACATAGAGTGTGAAAATATCCCTGACATTTTAACTTTGATTTTGTAGACAAGTTTTGCTGTGTTTTTAGTAAACTAACATGGTTTCCTAACTTGATGTGTTTTCCACTGGGTTCTGGTTGGTTCCCACTGTCTCAGTTCTCCTATGTTACTACTCATGGTGCCTTCTTTTGTGCTGCTGATCACAGACTACTCTTTCTGCCTTATATAGTTATCCTCTGCAACTTTGAACTATGTATTGGCCATCCTTTTATGACTGTCACTTTGTCCTCCCTCTGACCTAATATGGGCGTTCTGCACTCTTAGAAGCATCATCCTACACTGGTTGCGCTTACATTTTGTGCCATTTTCAGTTACCCGATGTTCCTCTTGTGCATGTTTTGTGTGCAACTCTTTAACTTGAATGCTGTTACGCTCATGTTATTTGAGGATAATTAAGTCCCAGGTGTTTCAATTTAGCAGCTAAAGAAATAATTTACATTGCTGAAAAACAAGCAAAAATATTTGTCCTGTACTGTTGGTGATTCAAAATGGAATTGCAGTCTAATGGAATTACATCTCTTGGAACACAAAAGCACTGTTATTAGCTTCAGACTTTCTCCAAAGAAAGTTTAGCCCGAAGGCAACACCAGTGGCTATTGGTGAAACCATTTATTTGATTATCAGGGAAACAATCCCTGACAAATCAGTCTCTAACTGATATTAACCTGAGCTTTACCAGATCCTCTCCTTAGAAGAGGATCAGACGCAGACATCTACACACACAGAACCTAGCACCTGGGAGAGTATCTTCTAGTTTTGCCTAATGATGAGAGTCTAACCATACAAACTGCGTTCAACCAGGAAATGAAGGCAGGGGCTGGATAATGAGAAATATGATCAGAAAATACTTTACTTTAAAATAAACTGTTTGATATTTACCAATAAGAACATAAGAACGGCCATACTGGGTCAGACCAAAGGTCCATCTAGCCCAGTATCCTGTTTTCCGAAAGCGGCCAATGCCAGGTCCCCCGGAGGGACTGAACAGAACAGGTTATCATCAAGTGATCCATCCCCTGTCACCCGTTCCCAGCTTCTGGCAAACAGAAGCTAGGGACACCATTCCTGCCCATCCTGGCTAATATCCTCCATGAATTTATTTAGTTCTTTTATGAACTCTGTTATAGTCTTGGCCTTCACAACATCCTCTGGCAAAGAGATCCATAGGTTGACTGTGTATTGTGTGAAGAAATACTTCCTTTTGTTTGTTTTGAAATCTGCTGCCTATTAATTTCATTTGGTGACCCCTAGTTCTTGTGTTATGAGAGAGAATAAATAACACTTCCTTATTTACTTTCTCCACACCAATCATGATTTTATAGACCTCTATCATATCCCCCCTTAGTCGTCTCTTTTCCAAGCTGAAAAGTCCCATTTTTATTAATCTTGCCTCATATGGCAGCCGTTCCATACCCCTAATCATTTTTGTTGCCCTCTTCTGAACCTTTTCCAATACCAATATGTCTTTTTTGAGATGGGGCGACCACATCTGCACGCAGTATTCAAGATGTGGGCGTATCACGGATTTATATAGAGGCAATATATTTTTTTGTCTTATTATCTATTCCTTTCTTAATGATTCCCAACATTCTGTTGGCTTTTTTGACTGCCGCTGCACATTGCGTGGATGTTTTCAGAGAACTATCCGCAATGACTCCAAGATCTTTCTTGAGTGGTAACAGCTAATTTAGACCACATTATTTTATGTATAGTTGGGATTATGTTTTCCAATGTGCATTACTTTGCATTTATCAACATTGAATTTCATCTGCCATTTTGTTGCCTAGTCACTCAGTTTTGAGAGATCCTTTTGTAGTTCTTCGCAGTCTGCCTGGGACTCAACTATCTTGAGTAGTTTTATATCATCTGCAAATTTTGCCACCTCACTGTTTACCCGTTTTTCCAGATCGTTTGACATAAATCATTTAAGACCTCTTCCTCCACTTCAAGATTTACCGAGCACAATGGATGGTAAAGGACATAGCAAACCACATTTTTTCATTCTTTGTTTCATGTTTTAGCCAAATCATTTTTGATTAGTCACCTCCCACAGGTAACTTAAAAAAGGAATCACCATAGTGAGAACAGATGGAAGAATTAGTTGCGACCTGTATGAAACTAATCATGAAAGTATCATTACTAAGATTTAAAAATATTATTCTGTTTAATGACAATAATTAAGACTCAAGTACATTGTTACCAGCTATGCAAAATATATAGGTTGTGTGTGCAACAATACTTAGATTGTAATCTTTTTGAGATACTGTCATTATGTTGGTGCAATTGGCCCTGATCCCCAATTGGAACCTTTAAATTCTGCTGCAATAAAAATAATTAAAAGAATCTCAGTAACAGTGTGTTCTATAGATCCTTGTCTAGCTACTTTGGTCATTGATACTTTAGAGATCTGTCCACATGGATGTGATTACAGGATAAGGATCCTAGATTGTACCAAAAGTCAGTAAAATAAACCAGATTGGAGTTGCTGTCTTATCTGTCTTTAGACATAGATAATCTACAGTCCAAAGAATACTTTTCTGGAAAGCTTTGCATGGCAAACAAGACCTCCTGTTTCTTCAGAGCTTGGGGCATTTTTAACCTTTCCTTCCAAGTTTTTTGTCACAGAAGAAACCCCAAAGTGCATGCAAAGACTTTTTAGTCTGTGTTGTTATGAAATTCATGTTACGGGAGAATGGAAGCCTTCTGTCCCAAGGAGAGAAAATTGTTTGGATAACTGGTCCCTTGGTATCTTGTAGCGTGTTGGTGATAAATACTGACGAAGGAGCTCTCAACCGTAGCTATTCCAGGATATGACTCTGTTGTTGATCTTCATAGCCAGGAGTCCCATATGCTTATAAACCCTGAGGATGGTGAAGAGGAAGTCTGTTAAAAAGTGAACTGTGTAACCCTTTTTATATGATAGGACTGGAGTTTAGTGTTCTGGGATTTGTTTTCCTTCTCCACCAATTGATACGAATACCTGAGACGGGAGAGAGCTGTACTCCGGTGCTGTTCCAGATGTTAGTCATGTCAGCAATTATTGCTGAAGTCCAGAGTTTACAAGTAAAAACACACTTTCAGCTTGTCATAAAGTTTTCCTTCTAAGTTTTACCTTCTTTTGGGTCCATTCTTGCTTCTATTGAAGTCGATGGCAAAATTCCTTCATGTTTAGAGAGATGAGTTAATGTTTGTATAGTTCTTTGAAAAGATAGTGTCCTTAATATTTGTTAATGCAGACTTTTAAACAGTTTTTTTAAATGTACTTTATTTAGATATTTCAATAAGCAACAGTATTTTCTGTCAGCAGTTGTGCTTTGAAGTTCATGAGTTCTCTTCTTACAAGAGAATTATTTTTCTAAAAAAAAAAAAAAAAAAAAAATCTTCTAGCCAACATTCTAACTTCCAGTGGGATGTTAATTAAAGGTCTTCTTTCACAGAGAAAGATCTCTACTAGTTTACTTCAAATATTTTTAAGATTGTTTAATATATGAACATTTGAAAAAAATTATAATTTATTTCAGGAGAATTCTGAAGTTTCATACCCTAATGGTTGCTTTGTTGGAAAACTAGAATTGACAGTTTAAACACTTGAGATTTTATAATCCTTCCTCCCACTTTATATTTATTTAAAAGTCTCTAATAAGACACCTGTGGATAAGTGTTGTTGTTCTCTATAATATATCTGAACTGATACATAGTCGCTACAGCAGATTCTTGATCAAATGCACTTTGAATGTTAACCCTAAAAGTCTAATTTCACTTCAGTGTAGCAGATCTCTGTATGAAATATTAGAGGAATATTTGTGCATTATATTAAAGTGATTAATTGGTGTCTTCAGCCTTTTTGCACATTAAATTTGTTTTAGAATTAGTTATGGTCACATGGTGCAGGTAAAACAGATGTTTTTGATAGATTTCAAGCTCTTCGGGGAAGAAAGATTGTTTTGTGTTGAACATAGTTGTGCTTAATAATGGTTTATATAGCCTTATAGAGAGATTATTTTGTACTAGGAGCGATATGAAGCAGTTGTGCATCGTACCTTGGAGCGGAGCCAACGACTGGAAACACGACAAAAGAGATGGTCATGGGGAGGGTCTGTAACTTCAAATTCAGACAGCAAGACTGGTAAGGGTAGCTAAAATTTGGTGCATTATGTTGATTTATAGTGTTGTCGCATTTATAATTAAGATGCCTTGAAGATTAATTCAAAAGTAGTATTTATAATTCTGTTTTAATTATTTCTATTTAATACTGTTATTGTTTAATATAATGAATATGCAGCTATGACATGTAAAATGCCTTGAAAATGCATCCTTTAATAGACTTGCTTTGAATACTAATTGATGATGCTCCATGTTTTAAATAGAGGTTAAATGGGTAAGATGGCACAGGGGTTAATGCTCAAACTTTTCAGCTCTGGAGTCCGCGTTGAATCCCACCTGAGGTTACACATTTTAAATGTACTTGGTCTCAAACAGGTCCTTATTAAACCATCATGTAATTTGACGTAATTAGCAGCTTCTGCTGATCAGAAGCCCAACATTAGAATAGTAGAACAGGATGACCTGCCTCCTTAATCACTTATCTATAATTTATAGGAAAAAAACTGTATGATCATGGGGGACTTGAGTTTGAATGACACATGCTGAAGGTCTCATGCTGGATGTATTAAAACACGTTTGGAATTTCTAAACATTATAGATGAAAATTTCCTAACTCAAAAAGTGTTGTGGCCAACACAGGGGAATTCTTTTAGACCTTGTCCTAGCAGATAAAGATGAACTGAACATAGAACTAAAAATTAATGGCAGTTTAGGTACAAGTGTTCATGACTAGATCACATTTATAATATACAAGCAAAATTAAGTCCAGACTAGTAGCATGTATACTTGGTCCCTTCTTAGGTCAGGTTTCACAAAGCTTGAAAATAATTATGAGCCAGATCAGCTGGGAGGAAGACTTTGATCTGGAAACTCTGAATGATAACAGGGAATCATTTAAGAACACACAAAGCCACAATCCCATAATTGAGGAAGATGGCTGTGCTGGTTAACCAATCCGCTTTAGAAGGGAAGTGAAGACAGCTATTTAAAAAAATTAAATTAATAATATTTAACAAATGGAAGAAAGGTGAAATTGATAGTAATGCATATAAATCAGAAGTTAGGAATTGTAGAAAATTTATAAGGGAAGCAGAAGGACACAGAGGGCTTGTCTACACTGCAACATCGTTGACAAAACTTTTGTCTTTCCCAAGTACTTAAAGTACTTTCCCCCCCCAAAGACAAAAGTTTTGCTGACACAAGTGACAGTGTGAATGTGGCTTTGTCGGCAGGAGCGCTCTCCTGACGACAAAGCTAATGCCACTCGTGGAGCTGGAAGTACTTTATCAGCAAAAGTGCCGACAAAATACAGAGAGAGCGGTTTACACACGCTGACTTTTAGTGACAAGGCTGTGTAGTGTAGACAAGCCCAGAGAAATCTATGGCCAGCAGAGTTAAGGACAATAAGGAGTTGTTTAAATATATTAAGAACAAAAAGAATCCTGACAAAGGAACTGATAAACTTAACAATAATGCAGAAAAGGCAGAAGTGTTCAATAAATATTTCTGTTCTATACTTGGGGGAGTGATAAATAATGAAGAGGACAGATCACTGATTCAGAGGAATCTGAATTGCTTTATAAGTTGGATGTAAGCAAACATGTGTTTTTAATATGGCTAATTGTATACATTTAGAAAAAAATATATAGGCAATTCCTATGGGGTGGGGGACCTGGCAAGCAATGACTCTGAAAAATATTTAGGGGTCATGGTGGATAGTCAGCTGAACAAGAGTTCCTAGTGTGATGATGTGTGCTAAAGAGCTAATGCGATCCTGGGATGCGTAAACAGGAATCTTGAGTAGGTGTAGAGAGGTTATTGTACCTCTGTATTGGGCGATTGCTGCTGGAATACTGTGTCCACTTCCTGGGTCCACAATTCAAGAAGGATATTGATAAATTAGAGAGGGTTCAGAGAAGACCCACGAGAATGATTCACGGATTAGAAAACAAACCTTACAGTGATAGACTCAAGAAGCTTGGTCTATTTTGCTTAATAAAGAGAGGCTAAAGGTTGACTTGATTGGTCTAAGTTCTACATGGGAATCAAATATTTAATAACTGGCTCTTCAATCTAGCAGAGCAAGGTGCAACACGATTCAATGGCTGGAAGTTATAAAGCTAGACAAATTCAGACTGAAAATAAGGCATACATTTTACAGTGAGGGTGGTTAACCATTGAAATAATTTACCAAGGGTTGTGGTCAATTCTTCATCACTGAGTGTTTTTAATTCAGGATTGGATGTGTGTCTGAAAAAGCTGCTCGAGGAATTATTTAGGGCAGTCCTATGGCCAGTGTTATGGAGGATGTCAGACTAAATGATCACAATGGTCCCTTCTGGCCTTGGAATCTATGACTGAAATGAATTGAAAATAATGGGAACTGAAAGGAGGTCTTCACAATGCATGGCACTAAACATGATCAGGCCCTGACTTTCCTGAGCAATAAAAACATGTTAAGGGAAAATCAAACTTGGTGTAGTGAGCTATTAATAATAATTTCTCAATTTCCAGTTGAAGAGAGGGAGGTTGTAAGGACAGAGATACATGTGAGTCAATGGGAATTTTAAAAGTGGCTGTGCAGAAATAAAAAACATACCTGAGCTCACTTTTGTTTTCTACGCTAGTGTTGGAATTGTTTCAAAAATACTCAAGGTGGAACTAATTGTGGTATTGGCTGTCAGGCTGTATCTAGAGCTTAAGTCCTATAAAGTGTGTGTTTGTTGAAATAATGATTACCTTAATTATAAGTATTATTTCCACTTTCCCCGTGTCTCTGTTATATTAATTACTGTCCAGCCTTGTGATTTATCTTACAAACCTTGTTCTTCTACAGAGCCACAGACTGCAGATGAAGGTGGAGCTGGTAGTATTGATTTCCAAAATGGCCTTTTGCTATTACTTTACGCTAACCACTAACCTTTTGAACTGGAATTCTCACTTTCACTGACTGGAGTTCAGGGGAGTTACTTTTATATAGCTCTATTGCTGGATCTGGGCCAGCAGGGCTCAGAGCACTGCAGAAGCAGCACACTTGGTCCTCTGTGGAGAGCATGCCCTACATATTTAACAATCCCTCCCAGCCAATTAAGGTGGGCCTTTCCATTGATGAGCTCATCAGCAAATCTGAGACAGGGTATTATCTGCGGTTTAGTGCCTCAAGGATGAGGATATAAAGCATGGGAAAAATTGGGAGATCTTTCTGGCTCTGGGTATATGCTGAATGTATATTAATATGGTACTCTGTAAACCAGAAGTTTATAACCAGTGATTTGTTACTTTGCAAACAGTTTAAACCATAGCTGGAGAAACTCTCCAGTGCACGAATTTGGTACATTTCACAAATGGTACATTTTCATGATATAGTACCAACAAATATATAGGGGAGCCTTTTCCTTTAACTACATTTAATTTCTGTGGAAGGAGTTTGCAAAAATAATGAGTGACAGTTTATTCCAATGAGTGATAGTGATTCCAAACTTTTAACATTCATTTTCCATTGACTTTCTAGCACCTTCCATGGAAGAGCATGAGACACACTCATAGACTAATTTATAAGCAATTCAAATGGTTTCTAAGGCCAGGTCTACAATTGAAGGGCTTTGGTGGTATATTATACTGGCAAAAGCACTTTCAATGTGGACACCATTTACAGCAGCCAAACTTGTTTTTGCTGGTATAGTTTATTCCAGCAAAATAATTGCCTGGTAGAACTGCATCTACACTAGACACTCTTGCCGGCACATCTGCATCCATCAGGGATCATGTATCTTCATGTCCTTGAGCGACATAGCTATGCTGGGAAAGGTTTGGTGTAGACCTGGCCTATGTGTAATCAGGGATATTTATTTTTTGTAACTGAGGGCTAAAATGACAGCCCGCTCATCTGAGACCCAGCTAAGTCTATGAGCACTGAAAAATCTGTGCATGCTCGTAGCTATACTAATCTAGTCCAGCTGTCTCATAATGCTGACAATATGAGGCTTGAAAACTCAATGAAAGTTTAACTGAGCATGATTTAACTGCCAGAGCTCATTCTGGCAGCCATAGCACATTTTCCCCCTCTTCTCCTGCTCCCCTCAGCATGGATTGGCAGTTTTCTCCAAAATTAACCAGTTTGATTGGATTGGTTCACTTCTATTAAACATGTCATCCTGAGGTACTTGTATTAATTCCAGTTGTTTCCCACGATCTGAAAAATGCCTAACGCTGTGGTTGCTATAGTATTATCACATTATTGAGAAATAATGTTTCAATTTCTCTAACAACATCATTATAAGAGAGTTATAGAATATTTGCAATATTCTCTTCTGTCTGTCTGTTCATGTGGCATATTCAGAGATTGGTCTCCCAGCATATTTAAAAGTGGACCAACCTAAGCTATTCCAGATACTGCAGAAAAGCCTTCCGTGTTTAGTAATTCATGATCCAAGAAAATGTAGCCCAACAATCTTTCTTTCCAGGCACATTCTGTCATGATCAGAACTGGTTTCATGTGAATATAAATATTTAGAACTCTTGATCAAGCAAGGTAAATCTCTGGCTGAGATAGCAGTAGATTCACAAGTGTACTGAAAAGTAAACCATCATAATCAGACATTTCAAGAACATCCGGAAGATCAAATCCTATATACGGAAAATATTGTACATTGAGATAATGCACATGATTCAGGATTACTCCCCATTGGTGGTTAGAAATTAATTAAAAAAAAACACCCCAGAATCAAGCATTTTACAGTAAAAGCTGTTTTATCCGGCATGTTCAGGGACTGGGGGGTGCCGGTAAGTGAAAAATGCTGGTTAACGAAGAGGCAGGGAGTTTGGGTGTGTGTGGGGGGGAAGGGGGTGTGCGTGCTCTGGGAGGGAGTTTGGGTGCAGGAGAAATGCCAGTTTATAGAGCTTTCCACTTGGTGCAGGGTTAGATTCTGTTGTCAAGAAGCCTGGGAGAAATGGCAACATTGCATAATAAAATACATAGAGTACTTGACAGCAAAATCCCAGCAATTGAGAGAAGTTCCCTATCACAAAACCAGATGATGAAGTGCCTGAGAGACTAAGGTGCATGCCATTAGAGAATATGATGGTCACCAGACATGAAGTTTGATGCCACACTCTAGTATCCGTGTTGGCCCCGTGTGCACATTGAAGAAATAGCCTGGCATTATGTTGCACGCTTGTCTCAATTCTTGCAATTTTTCATATATAAATGATTTAGAACTTTCTTTTTCCAAAGAAAATCCTACAAACACAGAACGAAGTCATACCAATAATTAAGAAACCATTGATTTGATACAATGAAATTTTTCTCAGATATTCCCTAGGACCTCAGAAGCAATTCTTCATGCTAATGGCCAGACTAAATAATTGACGCCATCTTATGAAGTCATTAAAATTGTGTCAGCCAGACAGGTTAAGTAGGGTTCGTTAGAATCCTAAACGGTGGGTGTAACTTAAAGCTTTCTTGCAAATGGAAATGCAAATACCATGTACATATCTCTTGTTCCTAATAAGGTTTAGTTTTACAATGTTATATATCATTCATACTTAGTCAGTTGACTTTTTGATAACAAGTTCATGTGAATAGTCAGGCTATTGCTATGTGTTTTTGAAAATCCGACCCTTAGCACATATCCTATATTTAAAAAAAAAATAATAATAAGGAAAGGGAATTAGCAAGGAAGTGATAGAAAATAACTATTAGTGGATGTAATTTCCCTTAGAAAATTCCTGAAATTCATCTAAAAACTCCAAAAGCTGTTGCAGCTATCCCAGTTCTCTGTCATCTTCCCTTATAAAATAACCTTTGTGTCTGCTTTAGAAAAAGTATCCCAAACTTAAATCTTCATTTCTGGCATTTATTATTCAGGGGCTATGCAGTAGATATTTCAAATCATGCTGTGGGAGTGGAATGTCCTAAAAAAGGAAACTTCTCTTCTTTCTCAATCTGCTCTTACTTTGCTGTCTTTTCGCACCTCCTTAAAACAGTTTCTTGGTGTATCAGAGAGGGTAGCAATGTAGCAATTCTGGGGTTTGTACACTCACATACATGCAGGCCAATCCAGTCAAATTCTCATATATTGGCTGATTTTAGAGGAAACAGCCATAGCATGTTGGGGAGCCTTTTGAAAAGGGAAAAGAAGCTCCTTCCAAGGTTAGTAACCCTATCTTCCCTTTAGTATGGCTTTATTTGCTAATAAGTTAACCAGCTTTGCCATTAACATTTGATATGCATGCAACATAATGTGCAGTATTTTACCATGCTGGTTTGTGCTACGTTTAGCGTGCACTACCAGGAAATACTTACCTACCTCAAAGGGATTTGTGATTTATGAATTGTTTTGTAAAGCGCTTTGAGATCCTTGAGTGGGAAGTACTGTGTAAAAGAATCGGAGCAGAATTGGAAATGGCTTTTGGGAAGTAATACTTACACTTCCAAATTTATCCCCAGAGAAATATGTTAAAGGTACTTTTTCTGACTGAAGATAAATGCTAAAATAAATGTTTCTTTCTGCAGCCAGCAAACGTTCCACATCCACAGCAAACCTCAAACAAACAGAAGCTGTCATGAACAAACGTTTGTCATCTTCTGCAGCACTTCTAAACTCTCCTGATCGGAGTAAGTGTTTTGGGGTTTTTGGCGGGGGTTTCTTGGGGGTAGATAATGTGTACTGTTTCTCCGACCTGTTTGTTAATTCATTGCTCATGTGATCTCAAATGCATTTTACCCAATTTGTTAATCCAGCAAACTGTGCAGGTTTTTGACCCAATCCTTGGTTGTGATCTTTGTGTTACAGCAGGAGAGTAATGGTAAAGATCACTTTTCATATTTCTAGGATTCAGTTTTATTAAAGCCAAATCTTGGTGAACGATTTATGAATTAACCATTTCACACCAACTCTAAGGGTTTGAATGCCTTAAATCACAGACTTAATTTTAGATAATACTAAACATAGTAATTGGGTTTTTTTTAAAATCGCACAGAAGACAACTACCGTATATACTCGTTCATAAGCTGAATTTTTTTAGTAAAAAAGGGAAACACCAGAGAAGGGGATCGGCTTATGAATGGGTATAGAGAGGGAGAGATGGGACACAGCCCTTCCCCCCAACAGAGGGAGCAAGGAGAGGCAGCACAGCCAGCAGAGAGAGAAGGGAAGAGGCGGGGCCAGAGTCTCTCCACTTCTGGCCACGCTGCTCACCCCCCAACCTCCGAAGCAGCTGCAGCTCCGGCGCTGGCAGGCCGCAGCTGTGGCCACCCGGCCCAGCCCACCGGAGCACGCTGCGGCCGTGCTGCCCATCCTACTGGAGCAGCTCCAGTAGGGTTACCATACGTCCTCTTTTTCCCAGACATGTCCGGCTTTTCGGCAGTCAAACCCCCGTCTGGGGGGAATTGCCAAAAAGCCGAACATGTCCGGGAAAATGGCAGCTCCGCTCCTCCCCGACTCTTCGGCTCTGTTTAAGAGCCGGGCTGCCCGAGCGCTACCGGCTTCGGGCAGCCCCGTGCCTCCGGACCCTGCGCTGCCGGAGCCCGGGAGGGGAAGCGCCCGGCTGGGGGCGCAGGGTCCGGAGGCATAGGGGCTGCCCAAAGCCCGAGTGCTACCGGCTTCACGGTTTGCTGGGCAGCCTCCAGACCCTGTGCCCCCAGCTGGGCGCTTCCCCTCCCGGGCGCTTCCCCTCCCGGGCTCCAGCTGCGCTGGGCAAGCGCCGGCTGGGGGCGCAGGGTCTGGGGGCTGGCCGGCAAACCCTGAAGCCGGTAGCACTGGGGCAGCCCTTTCCCCCTGGCTGGGAGTGGACAGGAGGAGGAGGCGGAGTTAGGGTGGGGAAATGGGCGGGGCCAGGGCCTGGGGAGGGTCCTCTTTTTTTTATTTATGAGATATGGTAACCCTAGCTCCAGCCAGGTCAGAGACATCCTCCCCTGGCCCTCCCCAGATAAGGTGGGAAGGGATGGGATGGGGAGAGTGAGGGTCCTGGGCTGGGGTGAGGTCATGTGGGGGGTGGTCACAGGGGTTACTCCCCTGACTCCCAGCTTCTCCCCCCCCAGTTGCTTTCCCGGCCCGTCAGGATAAGCAGCTGGCGCGCCGGGACACTTTGTTTACTTAGGTTTACCTCCTCGAGCGTCCGCAGGCACGGTAAACAAACCATCTTGGCCCCCCAACGGCTTATCCTGATGGCCCGGGAGCAAAAGTTTGCTGACCCCTGAATTATAGGGTCGGCTTATGAACGGGTTATAAAAAAATTTCCATTTTTACTTATCCATCTTGCGGGGAGGGGGTCAGCTTATAAACGAACCGGCTTATGATAGAGTATATACGGTATTTTCCTGAGTGAAATAGATTCAAATCTTTGGTTGCATATTCACAACAACAAAAAATTTGCATCTTGGCATTAAAATCTGTAGCATGGCCCTGAACTCATGCTCTACATATTGTAGAGCCCTGATACCTTGTAAGATGTAGAATTGTATTGTAAAACGGGCAAAAAAGTGTGAAAATTCTGCTGTTTTCTTTTTCACGTTGACCCTAGGGCATTGCGGTTTCATGGGACGTATCTTCATACTAGCCATGCAGAATGCCTATACCATTAGTTCCAATGTATTAAACCAGTGGTTTTCAACCTTTTTTTCATTTGCAGACCCCTACAAATTTTTGAATGAAGGTGTGGACCCCTTTGGAAATCTTAGACATAGCCTTTGAAACCCCAGGGGTCTGTGGACCACAGGTTGAAAACCACTGTATTAAACTGTTGCACCTTACAAACTCTATAATGATGTACATACGTTTTTTTTTCCAGAATAGAGCATTGCTTGTTTTCTTGATGTTTATCTTTGTTCTCTCCAAAACCCTGGGGTAAACACTGCTGAGCCTACTACTGCTGAGGGACGTAATCAACCTGAAATCCAGTCAGTTTTTAAAAATTAGTTGCTGATATAACACTTGTTCCAGTGTCCCCCTGCAAATTTTTGTGGATTTACAGTCCTATTTTATATTTTTAAAAGGTTTCTCCAGTTGCTGTGTAAAATCATACCAATAGGGGAAATACTATCAAATGCATAAAGTAAACAAATGGGGGAAAATGGAATTATTTTTTCTCCTTTTTTCGTTATAGGGAACATAAGTGTTACGGGTAGCATTAAGTACGTTTTCAGACAGAAGCGATTTATTTAAAAAAAAAAAAAAAAAAAAAAATGAACAAGCACCAGAAAATATTACCAATAATGCTATAGTTCTGTGTCTGACTGCAATCCTCTTATGAAGTACGTGTCAAAATGCCTTTTCTGGACCGAAAAGTTGATAGTAACACTAGGAAGGTCGCTAATCTGCTTTTAGAGGAGAAAATTAAAAATTAATTCCACCACCACAAATAACGTCCTTTTTCTTTTATGTTCTTGAGGCTAAGAGAGATCTCTCTGAACTCTCTGCAATGCTATGCTAACACGTTTAGAAGGCAGTCGTGGTGGACTGCTTCCCTCCTTCCAGAAATTACTATCCCTTATTGTTACAAAAATCATGCATAAATTGAGGAGAAAGGATAACATTTTTTTCTGAAGCCTAACATGAAGACAGATTAAGGGCTCAATCCTGCAAACCGATATACATGTGGGTAACTTTACACGTGTGATTATCCCAGTTGAAGTCTGGGACTACTCGTAATTAGAATTATTTATATATATCTGTGTTTGCAGGATTAGGCTCTAGGTATGAACCAGAAGCAAAGAGGTTTATGAAATTCTGGTTTATATGCACTCTAACACAGAAAGGAAAACACATTTAATAAATTATCAGCCAAAAGGGATTGCTACTAAACCTACTGCCGTTCTGTAACAGAAACTCTGACAGAGCAACTTTCTCCAGTATTTTTGGGAAACCCTATTATATTAAGTGGCTTAAGAGAAATCCGAGAAATCATATAATCCTACAAATGGGCTGGAAGTCATCAATTCCAGCCCTGTGCTCTGTGGCAGGACCAAGTAAACCTAGACCAACTCTGACAGGTGTTTGTCTAACCTGTTCTTAAAAACCTCCAATGATGGGGACTCCACAGCCTTCCTTGGAGGCCTATTCCAGAGCTTAACTACCATTCTAGTTGGAAAGTTCTTCCTAGTATCTAACCTAAATCTCCCTTGCTGCAGATGAAGCCCATTACTTCTTGTCCTACCTACAGTGGACATGGAGAACAATTGATCACCATCCTCTTTATCACCACCCTTAACATATTGGAAGACTTTTATAAGGTCGCCCTTTGGTCTTCTTTTCCCAAGACTAAACATGCCCAGTTTTTTCAATCTCTCCTTAAAGGTCAGGTTTTCTAAACCTTTCATCATTTTTGTTGCTGTCCTCTGAATTTTCCCATTTGTCTACATCTTTCCTAAACTGTGGTGCCCAGAATTGGACACAGTACTCCAGCTGGGGCCTCACCAGTACCGAGTAGAGTGGGACAGTTACCTCGTGTGTCTTACATACAACACTCCTGTTAATATACCCCAGAATCATATTTGCCTTTTTTTGCAGCTGTATCACATTAATGACTCGTATTCAGTTTGTAGACCACTATAACCCCCAGATACTTTGAAGCAGTACTACCATCTAGACAGTTATTCCCTATTTTGTAGTTGTGCATTTGATTTTTTCCTTCCCAAATGAAGTACCACAGCAGTTTCAGAAAATGAAAACAGTAGGGGCTAATTATTGCAAATCACTCAGGTTATAACACTTCCAGAGAGATATCATGTACTATGGAGGCTTGCATAGTCTGGTTCAGACTGGATTCTCCAGATATCACCAGACAAAGATAGGACTTTTAGATAAATAGCCAGTGCTTAAACTGATTCGGGGCCTTCTTTCTGGTTCTGGATCTAAGATGGATGAACTTGTAACCACAGGGAAAACCCAGTTGTGGGTTTTGAAGGACTAAAACCTACTAAAGCCCTAGGTTGGAGTTGTGGGTGACCTGTGGTAAGCTTTTTTACATGCATGAAGGTTCTTGTATTGTTTTAATGTTTTCTTTGTAATGCTTTTACCTTAAGAATAAATATGAATGCCTAGAAGGAGCTGTGTAGTATCTTGTAATTGCGGGCAATACGTTGGTAATAGCCATCTGAGAGAAAAGGAAAGCACAGATGCTGGCCTTTTAGGGAGTCTGGCTTGGTGGGGATATCACAGTGTAAGGCAGGGAGCTGTATAGCCTCAAAATCTCTGGTTACAAGGGAGTGAGATGTGGGTCTCTGCTCAAGAGAGGTGATGGCTGAGAGCCGGAAATCTTAAGTGGGTGCCCTTGGTGGACCACAGAGTAAGAATACCGGTTCAATTGCCTTGAAACGGTGTGAATATTCAGACTCTTTGGGGGAAATGTCCAGGGCTCACCTTTATTTTCTCTAACAACAAAGAGAGATTTAGGCCTAGTCTTCACTCACCGGCTGGTCCGGCGGCACGCCATCAATGTTCTGTGATCGATTTATCGCGTCTGGTTAAGACGCGATAAATCGATCCCGGAAGTGCTCACAGTCGGCGCCGGTACTCCAGCTCGCCGAGAGGAGTACGCGGCGTCGACGGGGGGAGACTTCCTGCCGCGTCTGGACCGCGGTAAGTCCGGACTAAGGTACTTCGAATTCAGCTATGTTATTAACGTAGCTGAATTTGCGTACCTTAGTCCGAAGTCCGGACTAAGTGGGGACCAGGCCTTTAAGGCCTTTAAGGCCTGGTCCCCACTTAGTCCGGACTTCGGACTAAGGTACGCAAATTCAGCTAGGTTAATAACGTAGCTGAATTCGAAGTACCTTAGTCCGGACTTACCGCGGTCCAGACGCGGCAGGAAGTCTCCCCCCGTCGACGCCGCGTACTCCTCTCGGCGAGCTGGAGTACCGGCGCCGACTGTGAGCACTTCCGGGATCGATCCGGGATCGATTTATCGCGTCTTAACCAGACGCGATAAATCGATCACAGAACATCGATGGCGTGCCGCCGGACCAGCCGGTGAGTGAAGACTAGGCCCAAGATTCTGCTCATACCAGCTGAACAGGTGAGAGCAATTATACACTCTTGATCTGGCTTCCAGAGAGCAGCTAGTCTTTGGGTGAATTATGCATGGAATGTGCACAGCTCCTCAGGTTCTGCTGCAGCTCTTCTGTGTCCCATCACAGCTTCAGAGAGGTGCCCACCTAGGATGGTTGTAACCTGTGTGCTGGGTCCAGTCTGACGCATTGTCATCTGAGATGCTGTTTTAAAAAAAAAAAAAAAAAAAAAAAAAGTTTAATCTGATTTAACATTTTTTCTTTATTAGCTACCTTAACTGTACTTATGTAGGGAAAATATGAAATACGAGATTTCAAGTTCCTCCCACCACTAGAACCCATCTGTCAAAATATAACAACCATTTTGCACACTGAGATGTGCTTTCAAAGCGGTTTTGTTCTATGTAATAGTATAATTCAGATTAACCTTGTTTTATGCCTTTAAGACCTATATGTATTTATGTAGAACTTCGGTTTTAAGCACTCTTTATATTCCTGATAATACTGGCCAGATAGATATTTTTATACTCTTAAATTGAACTGATTTAAAAACAAGTTAATCAAACACATTTTTCTTCAGTTCATCTAGAACCTTATCATATACTTCTTTATTGAATCTTGATTGATTCATGTGTCTGTCTCTTTATTTCTTGTTAACAGAAATTTGGTATATAGATTAGAAATTTAAGGATTAGAATGATTATTTGTGCGCTCCAATTATTTGAGGATGCACTTTTTATTTCTTGCCACAAGGTGGTTCTGTATGGTTCATAAATCAATCAGATTTGATTACGCTGCTTTGACTTATACAGTATATAGAAAAGAGGGGTCTGTGGTTAAAGGAACACTTTAGGATTCTATATCAAATGTAATGACGTAATTTGCACTTTCACTTACAGGTACCACAAAGAGAAGTGCTTCATTAAACAGACTGAGTAACAAAGTTTCTCTGCAGTCTGAGCAGCCACCACCAAAAGGTTCACAGGTGGAACAGAAAGGTGCAGGAAACATTTTTTTAATAGGGGATAGCAACTTGAATATTATTTAAATTGTGTTTAAACTGAAATTTCTAAACTTTGTTTAGAAATACTTTCACTCTGAACAGCGTAGACTATTGTGCATATAATATGACCATTTGGACTTTGGTAGCATTACGCACATACTAGCTATATCAAACATTGTATCCAGAATTCTGCTGTTTCTATATGCAAGTGTGTTTTCTCTGAAGCTGTACTTGAGGTGGGTGAGAAGTAAACCAATACGTACAACTTGTGTGGCCGAAGTATTGCATAATGAGTAACAATTCTGGTTTATAGGTATTTTTGGCAAAATATAATTTTTTAAAGAAAGGGAGTGGGCAATTCAGAAAATCAACTATGCAAGTCTCTTGTTAAAAATAATATTCCTTTGCACTTGGTCTCTAGGCGGAACAGAAAAGAAGAGGAGCACGTCTTTGACTAGAATAAGTAGTAAACCTCATTCTTCTACTGAACTAGAGAAAGTGAAAAAGGAAGAAAGACCAGGTGGTTAGCTATTTATAAAACTAAATCCTAATCTTGCTATTTAAAAGCAATGCACAGTGAAATTGGATAGGATTACGTTACTTGAGTAGTTTCTTCTGGTTCCTCTACATCTGGAAACTTAGTGAGAATTCTAGTTATTTAGTAGTAAAGATTAAACTCTTTAAATTTCTTATCTCTGACAAAAAAATCCTTTTGGGTTTTTGTGAATTATACTTAATCATGCTAGAAGTAGGTGAGCAAAACCATTACATATACAAGTCAAAGAGCTAAAGCTTGGAAAGATAATCTTGATAAATTTAAGATAAAGAAATCATTTCACTTAAAACGTTAATATTTTTTCCTGTATCTTATTCTGTATGGCTTTAAAAGCTCTTAGTTTTTCAGTTTACAAGCAACTTCTCTGTTCCTGCTGGACTGAGTTTAGTGCCCCCAATTTAGGGGGAAAATCTGTTCTCATTTGTGTCTCTGCTTTTCTTTTTACATCCATCCTTAAAGTACAAGACACTTCTTCATTAAAAACTTCTTTCTAATAACTATTTTCTACTTGAAGCTAATGGATGCCAGCTTCTTTAACAAACATCTCCCTTTCAATTAACACATTTGAAATTTTCCTTCTTAACAGCTCTTGCCCTGATAAGAAACTAGAGTAGAATGCTTGGAACCCTTTTTCATATTGAGTTGACAATGATTACTATATATGTGAGCTTGTGTGTGCAAATAAGACTTAACAATAGCTAACAACTGTTGGCAATAATCTGCAAGGTTTTTCTCTAGTTTGTGCCACCAGTCGGTTGTAATATCCTCTGTTGCATCCTGACTTCCAATGAATATAACCTCTGCAAAGCTGAATCCAAAGCTTTCCAGGTTTTGACTTATTTCAGCACTCCATCTGTGTTTTCTGTTTGTTTGCATATCATTCTCTGCATGTAACAATTAGTAATAAGTCACGGACAACAAATGCAATCATATCTGATTGCAATGTTTAATCCTGCTATACTATTACTATGTATTTCCCTCTTCATTACTTCAATATTTTCTTCTGAAAATGTTATGATTTGCAACAGTACTCCCAAAGCTCCTTTTCTCTTTGATGCTTGCTTACTTCATTATATGACTTCATGTTGAATCCTTTTTGGTTTGTTCCCATCATTCAGCTCGTCGCTCTCAGATCAGTCCTCTGGAGAGTAATGTAATCAGTCGCCTCCTCGCCCCCACACAGGCCTCCTTAGCTAGGAGTAAAAGTGCTGCTACATTATCGGCTGATGGACAAGATCCCTCAGGTAACAGGAGTGCAGTAAAAGCCTGAAAGTGATAGTAGTTGCTTTCAAAGCAAGAGTTGATATGACAGTTGCTAACTATGTTACCTTTCAGCACAATTCAGACATTTAGATAACACATCACTATGTATAATAATACTTCACTAACATTTACTTTAGTAAAATAAATGCAATACATATTTTATGTTGCATGTTTATTTTGCGATTTCATAGAATAGTATTGGCTTTTAAACTACAATACCAGTTCATTCATTCTGCAGAGAATTGTATACTGGTGTTTATTTTTGCACTGAGCTGTCTCTGAGATCTGCATTTGAATTTAAGTGACGGCTTAGGAGGAGGAACTGGAAAACTAGTAACATTTCAAAGGAGGCCTAAGAGACTAATAAGCATGGGGCATAAATTGACTTATCTGAGGGAGAGCAAATTTTTCAGCTAAAAAGTTGGTGGAACAAGACGACTAGGTTACCTGTGACGTTTATTGAATCTAAGAAAGTTCCAGTGAAAGTACTATGTTCAATGTAAAGTCAATGTAATGCGCACCTAGCTGGAGTTCATTCCCCCTGTTCTTTTTTTAATCTTTCAACTCGCAATCAACATATTTTTTTTTGCCTTTTATCCTTTCAAATGCATTCCTCCATCTTTATTTTTTTAGTATAACTAAAGCTAATTAACTGACCTCACTAATAGTGACGAAACTTCTACACTGCTGACCTGATATAATCAATCCTTACCTTTGCTGATTCAAAATTTATGCTCATGTTTTTGCACAGCTATTTGTGTGCATTTTATTTTTCCACAAAATGTTTTACTTCACTTCATATGAGGGAAATCTCTTGTTTTGTACTGATAGCCAGGAGGTGGCTCTGACTCAGTGTTATTCAAACAAAGGTTCAGGACTTTTGCTTTAACTATCAGCAAGCTTATCGTATTTTCAATAGCATTAACACTTAATTTCAGTAATAATCTCCTTGCCCTATTCTAGTTCAAATTATTGGTCATAAGAGTGCAGTTCTCTCTACAAGAATGCCGTAGATAAGAGTACAGTGATTAAGAGCTAGCATCTGTCATTAGATTTTTGTATCCCTAGATATTTTAAAATCTTAGATATGCTAGTTTTAATCTATTTGTAAATCTCTCCATTTACATTACTATATACCCTTCATAGATGAGTTGTATATTATATATGCACTACTTTGTTTAGTGAAGGATCCATACAGTGATCATATTTTCTCATCACATCTTAATATATGTGAAGAGGCTGACAGTTTTGGAGATGGTTAAGTAATTATAATTGTCTATTAACCCTTTACACTTTAATCTTGTTTTGTTAATGTGGATAAAGTATGTGGTTTGGGGGGAAAAGTAAAAATAAGCAATACTGTTATATGGCAGCTGATATAATAAGGAAGTGCATAAAACAAGGTTAAAATACTTGATATAGTAACTGCAGTTTGTCACACAATGTTTTATGAAAAATCATTCCATGTGGTTGGACGAAACAAAACATTTTATAACTAGCGCGGCATTATCTACGCATTGTGAAGCATTTGTGAGATATGCTTCTTCACCCTGTGCAAGGGTTTGGCCGTCAGAGTTCTGTTAGTCTAGAAATAATCATGACAAGATACAGTTTGACTAAATTGGAAACTACATTTAGGTATTGAAAGTTTAATGTAGACATTGTTTGGAAAAGCACTTTATTTTTTTTTTTTTTTAATCTACACTTGACTGCTGCTTTTGGAATGGTTTCATTCTTGGTGCTGTGGCTTCTGAACTCCTAATCTTGTGGTGATGGTGTCTGGTGTCCATGACCTGTTGCAATGTGCACTTCCAGTGGTGTTTTCTCTGTTTGCGTTCTAACACACACAATCTCTCTCTCTCCCTCTCTCTCTCCCTCTGTCCTTTTTTTCCTGTTCTGATGCTATGCACTTGGTTCTCTGTTTTTGTCTTGTCAAATTCCTAACTTTATAGAATCTCACCTCTGTCCTCGTTCAGCTTCAGCCAGTTCCATCAGTTCTCCAATCCAAACTCCTAAAGTGCCTGTGCGCAGCCGTAGCATCGACCGATTGAAGACCACTGTATCTTCATCTGACACCAGCTCTCCAGAATCCACACAGGTCTGTTGAAAAGTTCCTTTTACAAAAGGCTTGTTTTTTTTCTTTTTTTGGACAGGTCAGGTTAGGGGCATGTTATAACCGTTTGCAATCCTAGTCAGCTGCACTATTTATTGCACCAGAGCACCTAAATGTTAGTTACATTTCTTTATTTTGCATTGTAGATAAACATAGTTGGATAATATCCCAAAATACTATTGTAATGATAAGAACAAGTTGACATTTCTTTTAAAAGTTTTAATAATCTTTGGTTACTAATTATGGAAGTTAGTAAAAATAATTCCAAATGGAAGAATAGGTATACTAAAGAGTCACTTTTTTTTCTTAAAAAAGAGAGCTTTATTTTAGGGTGTCTCCAAACCAAAATTTCAAACACCCCAGAATTTCAGGGTTTTTAAAGCCAAACCTAAATCAGCCTGGATCTAGACTGTGCATTTATCTTTATATTCTACTTATCAATATCCCCAGGTTCAAACATCCTGAGACTTTGGGATGTTTGAAATCTGGATATGAATTTTGTGGAATGAGCTCCTCTGTATTTTCAGGGCATGCTGTTGATTATAAATCCTAAAGCCTCATTAATATAACCTTACTAGAGCCATGTTCAGGAAGATAAAGGAAAATTCAAGCGTATCTTAATGTGACTAGTAAATATTGTGATGACAGCACTTCTACATTTCTCTGGTGTCTTCAACCTATTTCAGAAGGTGTACATTACCGCTGTTTTTGTATCTGATCAGAAATCGGCGACAGAAAAGCAGTCCCTAAGTCCTGCTGGGAGGCGCCCTCCATCGCCATCTGCGTCAGCTCGTAGAAGATCTCCGTCCCCTGCTAACTTGGCAAAACGTCCTTCATCTCCCTCTACAGCTAGGTATGTTTAAATCTGTGTTCATCCTAAACCACGTTCAGAACAAAATGAGCACTACTTCCTGTGCCACAGGTTTGGTGTCCTGATACTGTCCAGTATGAATGCAGAAGGTGCATATTGTTGCTACGTATATAAAATCAGTTAATACTTCAGGCTTTCAGTGAAGCCTTAATAAGTGTTCCTTTCTCTGCAGACAAAATCAAAAGGCCCGTCCACCTTCACCTAGTGTATTGAAACAAAGGCCATCATCCCCCACTACAGTCTCCAAACCAGCACCTATTCAACGCCTGCCTCTCACACCAAGTGTTGTGAATATTACCAAAAAGAAACCTGAAACGGAATGCAAACCAAAGGACAAGTGCGAAGAAGGAGCAGGACAAGAGCATGGCACTTCTCCAACCTCTGAGAGGGAAACTGTCGCAATTGCTGCAAAGACCAAAGAAGGTAGGAGCCCTTAAGTGATCCACTTGTCTATTCCATTTATCTTGATGGTGGTCCACTACAGTTTGAAGTTTAATTATGGTAATTACCTATAAATAGCATTAGAGAGAGAGATCTTTGGAAGTATGCAAAAAAAATTTAAAGCAATCTAGAAGAAACTTAAATCTTTTGGAATGGATGCAAATTATGTTCCTGACTGCTTGTAGACACTAAAGATGACTTGGCAATTCCCGAAAAAGTCCTAGCCAAGTTCCATCTCCTTCCTAAATTTCCCCTGCATCTCTGGTTTCTTACAGTATTCTTCAAAGTGAGGAAGGGATATCTCTATAGTTGAATAAGAGCACTTGGCGTCAGGGTATCTGGTTCTATTTCTGATCTTTCCACCAAATTCTTGTGTGATCTTGCTTTATGCCTTTCTATCTGGAACGTCTCTGTGCCTTGACTTTTACATGTGTAAAATGGAGATTTATGAGTATTTGTAAAATATTTAGAACTTCTTGGAGGGAAGGCACTATAGAAGTGAAAAGTATTAATATTCAGTTCCTGTAGTTTCACTGAATGCAACTGAATAGTGGTTATTCTACCCAAGAATTGACAGCATTTCAAGGATGAATGAAACAATCCCTTTATACTGTAGTTTGTAAAACAATTTGTAGGGGATTTTGGGATGCTTAAGGTTAAAAGATGTTATTTGCAAATTGTTAATTATACAGTAGCTTTATAAATTGCTGGGTTATACCATATATAGTAGTCAGTTCGTTTGACTAGAGAGCTAAAGGTATTGACTTTTAATCTTGTTTACAGTGCAACTTCTAAACTAAATCCTATTCCGCTTTGTACATTAGAAATACTGGATTAGATTCTCAAATCCAAGACACACATGCAAAGTGATTTCAAATAGCAGGAAATGCATACAAATTAAAGCACACACTTTGAAACCTTGTTCTGTAAACCAGATACCTGTGAAATTGAGCCAGCTATCACTTTAAAAATTGCATGCATATGCCTTAGCCAGGAGGAAAAATCAACTGCTCATTCATTGTAGCATACATGAGACCTAGCTTCCAAATGGTTACAGACCTGCCTACATTTTGATTCCAATGTATGTGCAATCGCCACAGCATCAGGAGACAATGGGCAACACTGCCACACAGAGGAGAATGAAGCAGACATACTTCTCCCAGGTTGGAAATAAATCTCCTGACCCCATTCATTGTGCCAAAAGAGCACATCCTCTACCCCTCCAACCAGGAAGAACACCCTCTACAATCTCCAGAAAAGAATCTGGGAAAGACTTCTGATGAGGTATCACATGCACTTCTCTGTGGAGAAGGTCATAGGGGAAACTTAACAGAAAAAGGAGTTTGAACAGGCAACTGGTGGCGATACGGAGGGTGAAAATCCTTCAAATACCATAGGTAAGTGGGATCATATGCCTGATGCATGTCACTGCATGTAAAGATACTTGTGTGTTCCTGAATGTGTGTAAGTTTGAGGGAATGTCTGAAAATTTCCCTGTGTTAACACTTTAAACTGGGTGTGAATTATGGCAAGAAATTCTTTGGGATCCCATATGTTGTGTGCTTTGCACACACACATTCTTGTGGAAAGATAGCTAGATGTCGAAGTCTAATTGTCAATGTCGTATGGAGTTGTACATCAATTTTAAAACAGTGTCCCTTGCTCCTGATTGTAATAAATGTGTATCTTAGACCTGTCTAAAGCATGAGAAATAGATCAGTAATCCACATCACGGATATTTGATCCCTGCTGTCTGTTCCATTCACAGGTATCTACCAGTTACTCTTTGGCTTTAGTCATGCATGTTTTCCTTTACAGAATCATCCTTGTTCTTCACAAACCCACCTGCTACATCCTCCTCTACCTCTGGGCCTCTCATCTTCTGAAGCTTTACCTTCTCATTGCCAGGACTTCGACCTGCCTTCTCTGCTGCCTCTTCTAAACTGCATTTGGAACTCAACCCTGTATCTCACTTTGCCACTTCTGCTCATTACTTGGGTGCCTCTTCTCTCTCTTCCCATGCTAACTTCTAGAACTGTATTTACCCAGCTCATCTCCTTCCATCTTGCTCTGCTGCTAACCAGATTATCGCTTTCTTTGCAGTCATTGACAGTAGGGGGCTGGGAGTAGTTCTCTACCTAACTCTCTGTGGAGTTTATAAGGCAGGGAGATAGTATGGAAGTTGATCAACACAGAGTGTTGGTTTCTCTCTTCCTTGTGAGTATGGGGTGTCCACTCCTGGCCAGATAATCCCCTTATCTGCCCTACCTGTGAACATAGAGGCAGATCCCTCTGTTCTGGAAAAGTTACTTCACGTTTTCGAAATCCTCTGCTGTGGAGTTGAAATCAGAGGGCAAGAACTGAGGGCAGTGAGTGGCCATCTAGCCAGGCTAACTCACTGCGTTGGCACAATAACATACCCCAACCAGCTCCTGAGGCTTCCACCCAAAGATGCTGGCTTTCACCACTGAGTCATTCCGTGGCACCTGAGTTTCTGTCAAGTCCTGGGCTCAACCTTAATTTCAAGGTAGCTTTAAGTGTACTTGGTGTCATGGTGTCTGTACTAGCTGCACCATTGTCCCTTCTTGGGGGTCTCACTGAGTGCACCTCTCACAGATGTCAGACCTCAAGCCTTTATCTCTGCTGGGTAGAGTTCATCCACTTTTAGACTAGGACCTGGGTTAAAGCCCCCTAGTTACCAATTGTGACTACTTCAACAGGTCCAACTGAGGTTTAGACCCTGGTATTGACTTCACTCCAGCAGCTGTGACTAGCCGTTACACAGGACCGCACAAGCTTCTCAAACAGTATTGTTTAACATAACTGTGCAACAGAGAATTCAGAGACATGCAATAAAAATAACAGAAAAGGAGACCTCACCAAATGGATCATATCTAGCCTTTTAGCTGCTCCTGGCTCAGATGCTTACGCCCTGCTTAAGGTGAGACTGCGTACCCCGCAGCTCCTATCTCTCTCCCAGTCTGTCTCAGCCCTGTGGCCTGCTGATCAATTTCTTTTTCCCTTTCTGCTAGTGGAGCCTTTTTAAACTTCTGAACTTTATGATCGCCTTGGCAAAACAAGTCCTGTTAACTTTGCTGGCATCTGGAAGTGGCATCTCCCAGTAAAAGCCCCCATTGAACACTTAACTTGGCCTGAAAGTGTGTACCTAAGGGGCTGTCATGGTTCTTAGTCCTTGTTTTGTTTCCTGCCTCAGCCAACCCCCAGTTCCAGTTGGGTTTAAGCTTTGGAGTTAAAGAAGACAGCCATCCAAAACTGAACAGAGAAACACATAATAGTCATAACAATAATGCAGGTATCTCCCAGTTGGTCACACTTGGATCTTCATGTCACTTTTCCCCTTATGGTGGATTTGATTGCCTATCCAACACACCTTGTCTTGTTTGTTTCCTTTTGTGTCTACATTGGTTAGTAGTTAAAATATGCTATTATGCAGTAAAACACATCTTATTTTTCAGTGACTTGGAGCAGTCTTACACAGCTTCTCTTCATGAGTTAAAAGGCTTGTTTCAACTTAAAAACATAAGAAATGCTCATTCATGAGAGTTGTCACCTTGTGTGCTATGATGGGTAATAAACTAGAATGTAATAATTATATGTCTGGGTTGTGGAGGAGTCGGAGGGCATAAGGATAAAACAAATAGCCCACATTGAGGAATGGGTGATGACCTTCTGTCTAATGCAGGGGTAGGCAACCTATGGCATGCGTGCCGAAGGCGGCACGCGAGCTGATTTTCAGTGGCACTCACACTGCCCGGGTCCTGGCCACCGGTCCGGGGGGCTCTGCATTTTAATTTAATTTTAAATGAAGCTTCTTAAACATTTTAAAAACTTTATTTACTTTACATACAACAATAGTTTAGTTATATATTATAGACTTATAGAAAGACCTTCTAAAAGGGTTAAAATGTATTACGGGCACGCAAAACCTTTAAATTAGAGTGAATAAATGAAGACTCGGCACACCACTTCCGAAAGATTGCCAACCCCTGGTCTAATGCCACACATCACACTGTTTCAACACAGGCACACGTTATCTTAGTGGCTAGGTAAAAAACCACATTCCAGTGAGGCGATGGCAGGCTCCTCCTTAGATAGCTGTAATGTGGAACATTCTTCAATCCATCATACAGGAAACTGGAGCTTCACTAGACCTAGAGTTGTAAACCACCAACAACTCTTCACAAGACAACAGTTCCACGGGCCTACTTAACACACTCCTTCCACCTCTTAACCCACACAGGTCAAGTAGTGCTGACAGTGAATCCTCAGAGAAGGAGTTGATTGAAGAAATCCTACACACAAAATGGGGCTAGAAGTGTCACAATTTCTGCTTCCTTTCAAGGAGTGCGTCTTATAATCCACAAGCTGACAGCAAGTGACACCAAACACCAACAACTGAACAGCAGTCCTGTTGGGTAAATTTTAAATCATGAGCAGCTTGTTTTAAAAAGTACAGCAAAGGAATGAGACTATCCTGAGAAATGAAAGATTGTCAGAAATATCATTGTAGGAAAACTGAACAGCACACAAAGCTACAATGGGAGAACATTGCTAATGCATGTGTTCATGTTGGGAGGCCCATTCTCTAACGACTAAATCTGTCTGAAATTCTGGCTTTGAGTAGATGGAATATGTGACATAGGAACATAAAGTGCATCATCTTCAATCCCCACTGATACAAAGACAGAGGAGGATTATACAGGCCCTCTAAAGAAGCACTTTTCTGAGTGGGAAGATGACCTCTTTTGCTCTACAGATGCAAGAAGCTCCAAGTAGCGCAGAGGGAGGAATTGAGCAAGACAAAGATCACAGAAGACTTAAATTTGTGCCCCAAAACTGACCACATACAATTCAGGTACCCACGTGTCTGCATACTTTACTTGTGCACCAAATGATGTTGGTACATGCATAACTGAGACTTTGGGTATTCCAAAGTTTGTACACTCACTACTTGCATGCCCAGAAATTTGTGCTCCTAATCTTGAGTGCACAGAGTTAGTCTGTGCTGAAATCCTTATGGAAAACTATAATCCACCTTCAAGAGAGAAAATATAGATCTTTCACAAATTGCCTCTTCCACCCTACAGGCTTCCCATCTTCTTCCTTTTTCCTTCCCCATCCTGATCTATCCCAATAATCTGCTATTCCAAACATTACTGTGACTGGTTTCCTTGATCTTTTTTGATATTGCGTACTCAGACAGCATTTTATGTGGTGACGTGTGGCTAAAATGGTATTGCCTCAGGTAGAGATTTTACACGGAGGGCCTGCATTCTTCATGGGAATATATAGTCCGGCTCAGTTTTGTGATAAGTTTGCCCAAGTTTAATGATTGATTATTGATGGCATCATTGTTTTATTGACTTGGCTTTGTGTATAAACAGAGCAGGTGTAAGAATCCTGTTGGCTTAGCAGCAGCTGCTGCTATTGTTTATATTATAGTAGTGCCTAGATCAGGGCCCATTGTGCTAGGTGCTGTATAGACTTGTAGTAAGAGACAGTACCTTCCCCAGACCGCTTATGATTTCTACAGATGAGGCAGACCAAGGGTGGCAAGGGAACAGGCACAGAGTTGAAATGACTTGCCTGATGTCAGACAGCATGCTAGTGATAGAGCTGTGATTAACACCCAGGTGTCTTGACTCCCAGTCCAGTGTTCTATACATTAGCCCACAGCAGCAGCCAGACTTCATGACCAGAAATGAACAACCCCCTACCGCTGTAGGTTTGCCTCCCCAGGACCATTTCAAAAATGTCAATGCCTGATGCAAGCAATAGCTTCTCTGTGAGGTTTAGAAAGCTAACTCTTTGCACATACATGCTGTGCTCTGTGTGTTATCAACTTAAGTTTTGTCTCTCCCAATTTTTCATACAACAAATAGCTTAATGTTTGAAGGAAAAGACTTTCCCTTAGCATTGTTTTTAATTGGGTCAATCTTCCTGCTATGCACACAAAGCTTTTATTTGAGGAGGTAGATGATTGGTACCAGAACCAGTCTTTGCACCTGTCCTGACTGCCCTCCTGTGCAATTTGGGAGGTAGGTATGTGCAGAGGGATGGTCTGTGTGGTTTGGTGTTGCTTGGGGAGGTTGAGTATTTTGATATTCCTTGGACTGGCTTGTTTCTAGGTTTGGCGATGATACAGTTTTATTCTTGATTGTATGGTATGATTGCATTTCTTAAATCAAAGGTGGTAAAAGCCCTGGAGAGGCCCTGGAGAATGTATAAATCTTAAATACATAGAAAAAAAACTCTCCAGCAATGCCAGCTAGGAAATTGTACACACTTACACCCCCTCTGTTTTGCAAGCACAATTTGTGTGCACAAACTTTGTCTTGACTCTACAGCTGTATAAGTGCTGTTGATGCTTTCACTCTACAGTTTGTGAACAATGACTTCACATTCACAGTCCATACCCAACTCTTGGAAAATCTTTCCCACTGTACTGTCTTAAACTTCTAAATAGTGTCTGAATTTCACATAAATTGGCACATTATATTGAAGTAATGTGTTTTTTTCAGGCTAGAAGAGAAATACTTTTGTCAGTACATTGATTTTGCTGCACATTGAAATAAGTGTAATTTTTGTTACATTTGAAGACTTTTCCAAATATTAATCATTTGGACTTGAAGGATTTATCAGTGTTACACCTGCAGTTATCTGCCCATCTGTAAGGATGTTAAAATAAATTAAGGGAAGAATCTCAGCTAGTATTAATTGGCTTAGGCATATTGCTTTCAGCGGAAATATGCTGATTTACAGCAACTGAAAATCAGGCCCTGAATGTTCTAAAGATCAGACATCAGTTACATTAAAACCAGTTAAACTTCAAGAAGATGGGGATACTTCCTAAAAACAAGAGGGTTGTTAACAGTATAAATTAGTCAAGTGGCTTTTCAGAATATTTTTATGAACATGTTTCCTGTACTCAGACACCAGGGCAATGGGTGTGGGTTGTGTGTGTATATATAAAAGAGAGTTTGGCTGTGCCCTTAGGCCTTGTAATATATTATATCTTTGGATATTCTATAAAAAAGGGCAGTAAGAGATGTTTTGATCTCCATGTAAAATGAGAATGTAGCAATGGAGTGTGTGGTGCTCTAGTTGAATTTTACTGATAAAACAAAGGCATGGTTGTTAATATTCTAAAAATATTGCTAATTTTGGAAAATGGATTTTAAAAATCGATACTTCCTCTTTTGGTCCAGAATATGTTTGTCCTGTTTATTATAAGGAAGACTAACAAGCTTATTGCTCATATAATAATATTTCTCCAGATTTTTTAAAAAGCGCTAATAGAATAGTCTTTGAAGGTTACGCAATTATTTTAGCTTTTGGAAATATTCTTTTAATCGTTATGATTATTACATCATTATTTGTAGCAGAGATGCATGTAGTATTTGGGAATGATTGCTTATGAGGTGTGGTTCCTTTAAGAAACCAGGAAGTGGAACCAGGAGGAGGAAGAGAAGACACCGCAATGGGGGTCATGAGGAAGAGAAACCTAGAGGGGATGCCAGTCAGACCCCTGGAATAAAGTTTGTTCTTGTTTGCATTTAAACTGAGTGGTCTTCAAATTATTGGAATATCACAATGTATTTTCAGTAGTTACATTATCTGAAAACAGCCAAAGGTGTATTGTTGGAATGAGTTAGTGTAGTATGTCTGCAGTGTGAATAGGGTACTGGGCTCCTATTGTTGCTTTCTTTCAACTGTTTAGGATTTTCTTCCAGTCTCTCTGTGTTAAATACTCATGTTAATGATGGTAGGGCAGTTGGACAAAAGCAGTGTTACTTGCCTCTCATATCACAGTGGTGAAGGCATGTTTTGAAGAGGATGGTTCTATATAACAGCACCTTCTTTCAAATTACAGAATCTAGTAGCAAAAATATTCCGGGAACCACAACAGCCGAAGAAGCAGCTAAAATCTTAGCAGAGAAACGACGTCTTGCCCGGGAGCAAAGAGAACGTGAAGACCAGGAAAGAATTCAGAGAGAAGAGGAGGAAAGGTAACTTGTAAATACCGGAAAACAATACTGTCTGTGATGCAAATCTGATTGGCATGTAAACCTGGCTGGCATGTATTTTAGCTACACATGCGAGAATCTGCAGAGAGGCAGGTACGCATGGCAGAGTTTGCTGGAAATAAATATCCTTGTGAATGTCAGAAGTCTGTGTGAAATGGGATGTCACTTTCTAGGCAGACTGCTTCTCTTCCTTTCAAGTCTCCAGTGATTCTACTACTAAAAATATAAGATATGCTTCTTACTCCAGTTAAATTTAATTTTCTTTATGGGATATTAAAATCCTCTTCAAACTACAGTAGAACCTCAGTTATGAACACCTCGGGAATGGAGGTTGTTCGTAACTCTGAACAAAACGTTATGGTGGTTCTTTCAAAAGTTTACAGCTGAACAATGACTTAATACAGCTTTGAAACTTGACTATGCAGAAGAAAAATGCTGCTTTTAACAATCTTATTTTAAATGAAACAAGCACACAAACGGTTTCCCTAACTTGTCAAATCTTTTTTAAACTTCCCTTTATTTTTTTGAAGTTTACCTTTAACACAATACTGTGCTGTACAGTATTTGCCCTTTTTTGGTCTCTGCTACTTGATTGTGTTCTTCCAGTTCCAAATGAGGTGTGTGGTTGACCGGTCAGTTCGTAATTCTTAGGTTTTACTGTATTCCTCTTAAACTCTTCTTTGGCAAACTTGGGAGACATGTTGCCTTCTAGGTTCCTAGTTTATATTCGTCCAGGGTTGATGATGACTGAGATGCAATATGATAGTTGGCAGCCTACATGCAATGCATTTCTCTTATTAGTCTAGTTCTCCGTGGACAAGTGTCCATATCACCAGAACAACTGGCACCCTTCTTGACAGTATCCTAGAAATGTAGGACTGGAAGGGACCTCGATAGGTCATGTGGTCCAGCTCTCTGTACTGAGGCAGGACTATCATCTGTTATCGGTAGTGTCCAAAGAATTAACTGTCCAGGAAGGATGAATTACCTTTCTGTACACAGATCCTTTCTGTTCCTCCAGCTCACAGTTGAAAGAGACACTGGTGGGATGGCGCTATTTGTAAACTTTTACTGTTTGCTGCTTTATGTTTATCTCTTCTATGGCTAGACACAGTGGATGCCGCTTAATAACAACCCTGATATTAACAACTTCCGCTTAATAGCAACATTTTGCCGGGAACCAATCCTGTCCTGTTGACTTTAATGCTAATGAGATTCAGATATTGGCAACAGCATGCCACTTATTGAAAACTTTTTTGGAAGAAAGGCCCTGGCTGCCAGCAAGGAAGCCCTGGGACATGCCTTCCCTGCCTGCAGCCCTGAAAACCTGCCTGCAGCTGGATCTCAGCCCATCCCAGCACTTCCTTCCTGGGCTACAGCCCACAAACCTATGTGCAACCCTGGACCACACAGGAGATAAGAGGCAGGGGCCTCTGCATCTCCACCCAACAGGGTAACCTCTGCTGGAGTCCCAGTTCTGTTTGCTGGGAGGGGGGGCTGTGGCGGGGCAACGGGGGTGGCTGCAGCCTGGATGCCAGGGCTTTCCATGGGGAGCAGGGGTGCTGGGGGGTCCATGGAGCTGCATGTACCTCTTCCTGCTGCTGCCCTGCCCACAGCTTCCCCTCCCCAAGTCAAGTCCTGGCTTTTGGGCTGCAACCCTCTCCCGGTTGCTGTTCTGCTCACAACCAGGTTGGCAAGACACGCCCCAGTATTTCCTTTCCTAGCTGCAGCCCCACAAACCTGCCTTCAGCTTATTGGTAACTGCCAATTAATGGCAACTTTTTTGCTGGCAACCCCTTGGTTGTTGGCAGTAAGTGGAATCTACTATAGCTGACTGAGTTTGGGTATGTGTACACTGCAGCTGGGAGCGTGCCTCCCAACCCAGGTAGACAGACCAGCTCTAGCTCTACTCAAAGTAGTGTGCTAAAAATAGCAGTGTGGATGTTGTGGCTCTGCTAGCTGCCCAAGAGCAAGCCCGCCTGATCCCCTGGGTCCAAGCTCGTGTTACTAGCCCTGTGGCAACGTCCACGCTGCTATGTACAGCATGCTCCCAGCTGCAGTGTAGACCTACCCTTGGCATCTTTCACAAGCTTTAAACTCTCACACTTTAAATAAATAATAGCCAGTCTGTAATCCATTTCTTGGAAATACTAGGAGCAGAGAAGAAGAAATGGTAAAGAAAATGATTGAAGATAAAGCACGAAGAGAGGAGGAGCTCCACAGACTGGAGGAAGAAAAACGACTTGATGATGAAGAACAGCAAAGACAAGCTGAAGAGAGAGCTCGCAAAGACCAGGAGGAGCAGGAAAAATTAGTAGGTTTAACAGGTTTACTTGCTAGATGTAGAACATGACTCTGTTCCTTGAAAAAGCTATGAAGTAATTCTTTTTAGATCCTGAATCAGTTCATGTTGGAAAATGCCCAGTCATAAAGGGACATAGGATACCATAGATAAAACTATTGAAATCTTCCTGAATTGTGTGGCTTTTGGGTCTGGGAAAGAAGCAAATATTTCATAACCATTTTAGTCATGTTCAGTGCACTGGTGGCTGAAAGCTGCTTGGTAGGTAAGATGCAAGGAACTCTCAAAGCCAAAGTATAATAGAGCTTCTTCATAATCTTATTGGGGCCACTTACAGAGCTTCCTGTTTTAAAAGATCAGAAGGAGTCTGGGGCACCTTGTGCGATCTAACTTCTCTAGAAAAGGTAATGTTACTAGCTAAGAAACTGATACAGCAGATTTTAAAATACACCGCTACCCCAATATAACACGAATTCGGATATAACGCGGTAAAGCAGTGCTCCGGGGGGACGGGGCTGCGCACTCTGGCGGATCAAAACAAGTTCGATATAACGCGGTTTCACCTATAATGCGGTAAGATTTTTTGGCTCCCGAGGACAGCATTATATCGAGGTAGAGGTGTACTTCTTAGCGTATGTGTAACGTGCCTCAGGTGGCACGTGACCAGGATTCATCACCGAATTTGGTCCACTGGTTGGATCATTAGCTTGCCCGGGCAAGGTGCTAGAGCGCAGTGTGACATGAATGCTCATCCATGGCCCCCAAATACTACGAATGAAAATACTACTAACCCCTAAATATAGCCTTTCATGGATAATGAATGTCTATATAACCTGGAAAAGGTATCTTTCCTAATGAATGAAAGAAATTACATTTTTCAGGCTATATGGACCTTGTTCAATGTATGATGAATTTCTAACAGCCATTTATCTATGGTATATATTTTCATTCTCAGGCTCTATCATACTTTACTGTTCTGAACAATTGTTATAAAAATAAGCTAGTGTTAAGAATCCTCTTATCTCCCCATCAAGGCTTGCAATCATAGTGAAAAACAGATTCCGTTATAATAGGAGCACTAAGATATTCAGTGCCAACTATCTTAAATACAAATATCTGACTGCAAAGGTTTTTAATTAATTTTGCTATATTTGCAATTTAACTGCTTTCTTCATGGTTTCTAAAGTATCTTCCTTAAATGGACCTTCATTCTGAAGTTCAGGTTAAACTAACTCTATAACTTCAAATAGCTCTGGGGCCATCTAAAGAACTTGGATAATCATTTAACTAAATATTTTTTCTGTGAATTTCAGAATCAGGTGGCAAATCTCTAATTCAGATTTTCAGTATTAGGATAATATGTATTTACATTTACCGCACACCATATGCTTAAGGGGTGGTATGAATCATTTCATCTACAAAATAACTAATGATAAAATAGCTCACCTTAAAATTGATTTATGTATTGGATCCCATATTCTCTGCCTTAATTTTAGAGAGAGGAAGCTGAAGCAAAAGCCCAAGAAGAAGCTGAAAGACAACGGCAGGAGCGAGAGAGGATTATGCAGCAAAATATGCAGGAGAGACTTGAAAGGAAAAAGGTGCATAGTTCTTGCTTTCAAGCCTTTAAGCGAGCTTAAAGTGTGTTGAGACTCTAATGTTAAAGCAATCTGGTGAATAAAGTTAAACGATCTGAACTGGGAACAGTCACATGTATTTGAATAAATCAAATTGTGTTTTTAAATGTATATTTTGGTTTCTATTCTAAAAAATGACAATTTAAAATGGTAATTAGAGTAAGGAATTTTTAAATCCTTTAAATACAAAAGCTAATAAAAGAAGCCAAATGATCAAAGTTCAGCCTTTTCCATGTTATGACAAATTCACTTTGTTTTGCTTTAACAGAGAATTGAAGAAATAATGAAAAGAACTCGGAAGTCAGAACAGAATGAAGCCAAGGTACTTGTTTATATGTGACATTATGTAGATTCAAGGAGTTCTCATGTTTCACTTTCAGAACCTTTCCATTAAATGCTTCACTTTCAGAAGAATAACATACATCTTTATGTTCTGTTCAACTGAAATGAAATGGCTTCCAGTCATAGCACAAGGATCCTGTGCAATGACAGATAGTAACTCTCGGTATACTCACGGCAATTCTTAGATACTCCTGAGGGTCTCTACAGCATGTAAGCTGGATGTACATCTTTTAAAATGTATTGAATCATGGCCTGTGTGATAATATGTGGGCAGTTCACGATAAATATTGTGTGGTGGTGGTGGTGGTGTTACTTACAACAGTTTAAGTTAGCAGTAATACAGATTTCTGTTACAGAATGAAGAGAAGTCTGCTAACGAGGCTGACGAGGAAGAGGATGCTGAAGAGGAGGAAGAGTTGGGCCTTGAAAAAACATATCAACCAGGTAAACAATGTTCGGTAAATTAGGTCCAAAATGGTTAAAATCGCTTATACTCTAAAGCGGGGTAGTCATTGTCTCATTGGGATCTGAACTCCCTAATAAACGAAGGATTTTGTTTCTTCACTCATCCTCTGAAAGGCCCCACTCCATTTTCAGCAGTTGGCAATATTTACTGTAAGTTAATTTTCATGCTGATGTATGATGATTTGAGTACACCACTTCCACAATTGCCATGGAAGCGGTGTGCATAAAAATGAGAATAGATTATTTATTCCATTGTGTGGAAGACAAGCAAAATTGTTAACTAAAAATGTATGATTTGAGAATGACTATACAATAAAAATGTTTCAGATTTGTTTTGGCACTTTAAAAATACATGTATTATTCTATATCATTATAGCCAATTTCCCATTAGAGATGTTCATTTTATGAGACTGTATGTTCAGAACATTCCAGCTAGGAGAGAGACCAGTTAGGCATTTATTTGTGTGTTGTTAATTTGAAATAGCAACTCTAATATATTGCAGCTCTCTTTCTTTCAGAAAAGATAAATGGTGTTGATCTGTCTCAAGAAATCAAGGTGCAGACACAATATAGTTCTGAGTTTGCATGTGGTTTGACTTCTACAGAATCTTCAATGCAAGATATGTCAAAAATGGAGGCGGATGAAGTACTTATGAATGGAGATGAGCAAGACATTTATCAGAAGAAGAATGAGGGGTCTTTGCATGGTATGCAGCTAAAGGATTACAGGTGAGCCTGTGTGATGGTGTCCTAATGTAAAAGTTGCATCTGATTGTAATTTATGCAATAAATCCTTAAATACACTTCATATAGTTTGTGTTTAGTACTGATCATAGGTTGCCAAAAATTTAATTTGAGGCTGTCCAGTTTTGTTGAAGTTTTGCCTAGAGTAAATCAAGTGTTTCCTGACAACTACAAGTTAGTATTTAAAAAATGATATATGCCACTTTAAATATATCAAACAATGTAACATTCAATTATAAAATAAAACATAAATTATTCCTTCTTGTAGAATTATACATTGTTGTATTTTGAAGCTGATTGTGATTCTTCTCAATCTAACGTGAGTCTGGAGTAACACTAATGAAGTCAGTGGAGATATACCCAGTGTAAATCTGGTGTGAAATTGAACAGACCCACAGCTGATCAATTAATTTAATGTACAGAAACTAAATCCAGAGATTTTGTTAGTTTGCTTCAGAACTTACTAAAGCATCAGTATCTTGATAAAGAAAAATATCAGTTTAAAAGTTTCCATTATGAAGCAGGGCCCACTGCCTCAAGTGCATTACATGATCAAACTGTCAGTTTGCTCTTTAATGCATAAGCTCTTGTTTTTGATAGTGCCATGTCAATAAGTGGTAAGTGGGCTGAGATATTGGTGGTAAGTGAGCTGAGATGTTGCCAAACAAACAGAAACATGCTGAACTTACTGGTAAACAAAGGCAACAACCTAAACTGTTTTCCCTGAGGTTGGATGACAATTTGATACTAAATCCCCAAACAAGAGAATAGAGAGAAGGGAGAGTATCTACAGGATTCTCTGACACCTTCAATTCAGCTAAAACAATATTAAAAACTAATACTAAAATTCCCACCAAGTGAGGTTTTTAACAATACATTTCTCATTTTAATCTTTTTTTTTAAGAGAATTTCCATCCAGTCCTAGGAAAAATCTCTAGATTCATGGGCAATTCTGTTTGCTTGTCCAAATCCTAATGATGCTTTAGAATTTGCACTGTGAAAATTCTTCGATATTAAATAAAGTTTCTGTTCTTGCTACATGTGTCTAGTGACGGAATATGAAGTGTTAATGTTTCATAACTTCTTCAAAAATGAATTGAAACTGATGGTTTGAATATAACACTTTTACAGAGTAGTCTGTGACTCAGTAAATGCATGTGTTTGTCAAAAATGAATCTGAAAACAAAGCAGAAACACAGACTATTAAAGCAGGGACACGGAGCCTGTGACTTTTTTATACCAATTCTGTGGAGTTGTGCTCTTATCTGATGGTTATTGGTGCAGAAGTGACTGAATGGATGTTGATGCAGTTGTTCCTTCTGATCTGACTTCTATAACAATCACATGGCAGGTAGGGCAGCTTATCCCCAAAAATATTCGTTGGGGAGAATATGGGGATTTCTCATTGGCTGACCTCCTTTTCTATTGGTAAGGGTCAGGTGTCCAGCACTCTTAACAAATGCGTTTGTTCTTTCTCCAGTCCTTCAGCAAAAGAAATGGTTATCCAGAATTCAGAAATATTGCACGTTAATGAAGCTGATCATACGATTGGACTAATACAGAATCTCAATGGAAAATCTAATGCATGGACTTTTGAAGAAATTATTGATCTTGGAGTACATTCCAAGTCAACCAAACTGAGTTCAGACAGCATCACTGCTGATAACTGTAATGAAAACTTGAATGATGCTGCTACAGTGCCCTCTAGTCCAAAATTGGCATTTGAGGACAATGGCACAGTGAATTCCTTGACCAAACCTATCGAGACGGCATCAGGTAATGTATGCTGATTTCCCTTCTACCTCCTGCTCCCGGTAAATTAAGGTAGCTTTGTTAAATATTTACTGTATATTTGTGCCTTTTTTTTTTTTTTTGAGAATCGCTCATTTTCTCTAAACTAGCAACAGGCTCTTACTGTTGTGCTTGTTGTTTTCCTTTTGTCAGAGGAGTAACTAGTCGATGACTTTTGAAGGGACTTAACTACTACAGCTAGTTAACACACCCACTGAGTGCTCTTCCCAAAGTCCAGCTCAATCACTATGAAGCCTCTGTACCTTTCCCTAGGATTAAAACTTTTCTAGTTTTGTTTTGGTTTGGTTTGGTTTTTGTTTGTTCTTAAATCTCTTAAATGGTTACTGTGATTTTTTTTTTTTTTTTTAAAGATAATTTTTGAAATGTTGCTGGTTACTATTAAAAACCCTTCTTGAGCTAGACCTCTCTGACTTAAGCCCTTCCACTTAAGTATATTCTTGCACTTTGCTAGGGCTGAGCTTCTGAGTCTTAAAATTACCTCTTCTAAGGCTGTAGGGCTTTTAGCTACTCGGCACTTGTGGCAGAACAATCTTCCACTTGATACCTGTTTTTTACTGTAAAATAATATTAATTCTTCATGTTGTGTGAGAACATAAGAACAGCCATACTGGGTCAGTCCAAAGGTCCATCTAGCCCAGTATCCTGTCTACCAAGAGTGGCCAATGCCAGGTGCCCCAGAGGGAGTGAACCTAACAGGTAATGATCAAGTGATCTCTCTCCTGCCATCCATCTCCATCCTCTGACAAACAGAGGCTAGGGACACCATTCCTTACCCATCCTGGCTAAGAGCCATTAACGGACTTAACCTCCATGAATGTATCTAGTTCTCTTTTAAACGCTGTTATAGTCCTAGCCTTCACAACCTCCTCAGGCAAGGAGTTCCACAAGTTGACTGTGCGAGCTTGAAGCTGTGCAAGCTGTGTGAGCTTGACTAGACATGACAATAGGCATACTGTTGGTGCTAGTGCTGAATGAAAGATGTTCCATTAATATGGGGATAAAATGAATAACATGTTTTCTTCTAGAGCAAATGATTATTTAATTAATATTGTGCACTTGATGCATTTCATTTAAGAATAGCCTCGTACACCTCTGAGGTAGACATTGTACTGATTTTACAGATGAGTGGACAGAAGTTGAGAGTTGCCCGTGGTCACACTGTGAATTAGTGACAGAGGTGGGAAAAGAACCCAAGAGTCCTGACTCCCAGTCCTCCCCTCTAAACACTAGACAATAAGCAGTAGGGAGGAAGTGTTAACTGTATTGTGCTTTGCTGGAAAGGAACTGTGATTTCTTCCTGGTAAACTCAGTACAGAATGCATTAATTTTTAAAAGCTGTTGGTTTGAGATCTGTAATGCAGAGAACAGCATATCAAAACCAGTGTTTCATCCCGAGCAAAACTTCTGAGGTTATTGAAACAAAAATCTTAATTGCACAAGCAGGTTTACAAAAACCAAACGAGTCTACAGACATCAAGCTGGCAGGCCTGAGTGTGAAGTGTGAGGGAGAGAAGAATTACCAGTCTAATAGTGGGAATCCTCCAAAAGTTGTTGTCTCATCACAAATCATTTGTAGTTATCCATGTCCATGACTGATCATTATGGTGGTGGGTCAGAGACTTGAGTGAAACTAGCTGGTATAGGACTGACTTTTCTTTTTTTTTTTTTTTTTTTTTACATTGGAAGTTAGGATCTCCAACACACCAGTTCAAAAACGTGCTCCTAACAAGAGATCTCCACCCACATGACAAGGACTCATGTGGACAGGTGTTCTAAATGGAGAAGCTGTGTAGTGGAAATGGGATGGTTACACTACCTGAGTCATCTCTTCAGACATGACATAAATTAGAGCATTTCAAACTCCAGACAGCTGTCTGCTCTGTCCAGTTCCCAGAGGATAGATGTCGGTGTTTGTGTGTGTGTTTCATGTACTTGTCCCATATATGCCATTGCAGTGTGCACCCTTGTTACCACTTAGGTGAAAGGCCAAAGATTGTGACTGGGCCATGGAAATGGAGCGAAGGGCTTGCTCATGCTATGGTCCTTCCAGACTGGAGTTCAGATACAGTAGCTAGGTACACAGTGGCAGTGCTATATTGCTTCTGGGGGTCATAGGAGGACTTCAGGCTTGGGTGCTTTCACACCTCCTTCCATAGACACCAGTGAGGGTTGAAATGTTCACCCCAGATTCTTACTGCATTTTGAAAGTTAGTCTAAATAGAATGACTGTATTTTGAGCCTGTTAATAACAAAAGCAGTTAAACAGAAGACGAGTATATTTAGTTAGAGAAACCATAGTCTCTGGGCTGGGCTTTGGGCCTTGTTCAGCTACATATGTTTTGAGGTAGTGTGATGTAGCAGGTATGTACATAATTTTACAAACTAATATATTTACGTACTTAGATGTACTTGGCGTCTTGTATGCAGTACATATTGCACAGCATGAGAACATTAACCACCTCTTCTTTGCTCTTTGGACAGAACTGTGAACACTAGAGTCCTGGAAATAACCTGATTGCACTTCAGTAATCCAGTGTTTTATCAAGTACCGAAGGCCTTGTTTTGAAAAGCTGCTTGTTAACCTTTACCTGTCTTCAAGCTTGCAAAAAAGACCAGCAGGGAAGGGATAATAAACTTCTAAATTTGCACCTTGAAAACTTTCAGGGAGCCTTCCTTGCTGCTGTTCCTTTTCCATTTGTTTAGCAGACTGTGTGACAAGCTTTCCTTGTTAAATATCACTTGCTCTCCTTTTACAAAATCTCCGCTAACCTGTCTCCGGGTCCTTTTATTTTCATATTAGTGTGATGTACAGTCCCTGTGTGCCATTGGAAATTTACCAGCTGGCCACTGACAAATATTTTTGCATGTTGAAGTGGCAGTTTGCAAATTTAAAATAAAAATTATGCATTCCATGCATATCAAAACCAAATCCCATCTGTTGTTTTCCTGTAACATCTCTGTACAGTTGGTGATACTAATAGGCTATTTAAGAAAAGCTAAATTGGTCAGTTATCTCTTTGATCCAACACTGGGTTAAGAAACTGTTTTGGATTATTTCTAATATGAAAATATTAGTAGCTTCAAAATACAGTATTGTACAATCATTCAGACATTTTAATGTTACTGGAACGTCCTAAAATTTTACAATATACACGAGTATGTATGCACTAATATACACTGCGAAAGTGTTGAGTACCTAAACGTGTTTGTTATAGTGCAGTTTAACATTTGTCATGCTTTTTAAAATGTTTTCATTTGAATTACATATTTAAGTTTATCTACACTCATGTAAGTATTATGTTGTGTACATAACAGTATTAGGCCATTCAAGTCCTGGTTTTTGTTCATGTTAATTATTCTACATGTTCCTGTGCTAGCTTTATAACAATGACTGCAAATAGCATATGTATTCCCTTTCCTAAAGGCTGCATTAAGTAATTTAATCTACAGTTACTTGCTTTTTACAGCATGAAGAGATTAACTGAGTATCTTTTGCAAAGGGCTGCTACAAAAAAGTGTAAGTGCAGTCCTGTTCGTATGCCTTTGTAAGAGATACGGGATAATTTCTTTAAAGAATTGCTTTCTCAAACCCTGCTTAAATCCTTAGCTGACACTTCAGTACCAATTAATCATCTGAATGGCAGCTGCGTTTTCAGTGTTAAAATGCAAACGTTCTTGCTGGATCTAAATGTTTCCTTTCTTGACACCACGGTTAAAACAGGAAACCCTCATCCTTCCTTCTTTCTCAACCCTTTGCTATTCCAAGTATCGTAGAACTGTTTTAGACTTAGAGCAGTGCCTTAGGTAAAAAGAAAAATGTATTTTTGTATAATAGCTGTTTCTGGCAGAGACAATCATTCTAACAAACAAGATGCTGATATTTTTTTTCTGTGCAGATGTTATTTGTCGAATGCTCTGTTACAGCTGTATGTAAATATGTGTGCACTGTTAAATAAACTTTGCAGTTGAACAATGTGTTGGTTTTTGCAGTACTGAACATTAGGTTACTAGGGCTCTCAAAACTTTTCCCCAACTGCTTTGCCTGGAGATGCAGTCAAATGTTGACCAAAACAACCACTCTAATATACAATAGACTCCATAAATGAAGTGTTGCTATTAAAATAAAATGTGAATGGTTAGAGTCTTTGTATTGGGTAGTCCTGGTGGGCCTCTTGTGCTAGGTGCTGGAAAGGCACATGTACAAAATAATTGATGCTTAAAAAAGCAAAGAATAAGTTCATGGAAGCCAGTGACTTACATTCTGACTTCCTTTTTTGCAGCACTTTATACTCAGTACAGGAAAGCAGTGACTGCTGGGAACATTACTGGACAATACATCTTGCTTTTCCAAATGGCTGTGAGATAGATAGATACACACACACAGTAGTTTGAGTAACCTCAGTTTGTTAAATGTCTCTTGTATTGCATCAGATCTACAGTCTTCATCTTGTTATACTTTTTAGTATATTAATTATAGTTGGTATCTCCTCCATAAGGCAGAAGTCCCCAAAGTGTGGGAGGGTGCAGCAGGGGCCTGGGCCAGCCCCCATGGGGGCCGGGGAGAGAGCACCACCCAGCTCCACTCTTGGGCCTGGCCGTGGCTCTACTCCTGGTCCCTCCCCCAGCTATGGTCCCTGCCTCGATTCCCTTACCCCTGTTCGTGTCCTCCCCCTCCCTCCGAGCCATGGCCCTGCTCCCAGCCCTATCTCTGTGGGGTGGGGATGGAGGTGAGGGGGCGCAAGGTAAAGTTTGGGGGCCACTGCCATAAGGAAGAAGCAAAGAACTTGCCAAAGTGACTTAGTTTCAATTAGCATTGTAGTTTCTCCAACAGTCTATGAGAATTCTTAGTTTGTAGGAGGGTTGGACGATGTGATGCCCTAATGCTAATTATACTTTCACATGCTTCCTGTTAATGCACTCAACTCAAGCGTGTTTTTTCACACAAATCGATAGGGAAAAGCAGTTATTGGAACTGAATGTTTTTTACTTAATCATGGTTCTTGCGACTTCCAGTATTTGTGGCTGGAGCTATTCTTCTGCAATGTAGAATTAAAATATACAAGGGGATAGTTCTGCCATTTTAAGTAGAAACTAACATTGACAGACTAGAAGTCTCATAGGTAAGTGATTATCAGCAACTCCCTTGCCCTAAACTATTACTAGTCTGAATGTCTGAGGTCCATTGATCATTAACTGGATGAATAATGGCATCTTACAAATTAACACCAGTTTAATTACCAAGAGGATAAATCATTTCCTTTAATGAAGTGCCAAACAATAGGATTTGGAGAAGATAAATTTGTACCTTGTCACTGTTAAACTTGACACTCTTTCCTTTCTCCAAGTATAAATCCTGTCACAAAAACCCATCTTCAGTACTGTTTAGTGTCACTTTGTAGTGCAACACAGCTTATATTTTCTTTTTATTAGACTGTTAAATTCTGGCCTCTACATTAATCTGGTAAATTCTGAGGTGACGCTTGTCTTTCATCATAAAGTTCAGTGAGCCTTATCGCTGCTGTGAAATTGAAAAAAGTTTCAAAAAACTGAGTATTTCAGGTCCATAGGGCTTTCGTTTTGTTCAAAGATCAAAGGGGCCGTAGAATGGCTCTCTAATTTCCATGGTTTTTGGAGGTCTGAAGAAACTGTAACTGTGCTCCGGTTTACCTTGCCTCTGCTAATACTGATTACGCTGCTCAATACAAGGCAATGGTTTGAGCTTTGAATAAGGTCCTGTAGCAGAGCATAGAGAACAACAAAATATTCTTTTTGGATTCCAGCAGAGGAGGGAATAGTCATACCCCATCCCTGTGTGTTTGAGGCACTGCTCAGCTCCCTCCATCTCCCCACTGTAGCGGTCATCCTCAAAACCTTGTGTTTGTTCGTCTCCTTCTATCCCCCTGAATCACAATGGGAATTCAGGGAGTTGAGATGGCTTAACGTTGCTCAGGCTGCTCAGTTTATTTAAAAATCGATTACATCTGGAAGAGGGATTTCAGAGGGACGGACACCAATTTGAGGTTAATTTTCCAGTAACTCTATGTTGGCCACAGGTACATTTAAATACGCTCTTGGCAGTGAAGGTGTTGGCACTCAGTGTTAACTGCAATGGGGGAAGGAGTGGTCCTCAAAACAGGTAAGTTCAGTTTTGCAGTGTAATGGGGAGTAGGGGTGTCTTAATGACTTTGACACACACTCCTTGATATTTGTTTCCTACAAAAACCAGTGAAGAGAAACAATCGTCCAGAGTTCATGAATCCAAACAAGCATTAATCCAATTTTTATTAGGTCTTAAAATAACATGTTGGCATGGTAGGAGAGCTCTCCTACCATGTTTGAAAAATGCATATACATTCATTGTATGTTATGCTTCAAAGAATAACTTCTTGAAGGTGGTGAATTAGTAAACCAGGTGTAGACAGTATAATTAAAGTAAAAAAGCTGGTAAGCAAAACCCTCTGACAAGCCAATTTAAACTCAGGACTAAACCTTAAGTTAAAATTGCCATAAATCTGTTTTAGCATTCTCCCTAGCTAAACCACAATAGCAAAACATTATAAACAAAGCCACACCATATACTTGCGGTAACTTGCTTTATAGGGTAGTATAAGCAAAGGCATTTAATGTCTGTATATAAAGTACTCATGAACGTATAATTGCGAAGCACCATATCTATGATCCTGGGTGTGATCTTTACATCTCCTTACTGATGGTTTTGGGGGTTTTGTTTTAATGGGTGCAGAGGTTGGTTTGTTCCTTGTCAAAAACCACTTCATTAAGTGTCAAACTTCAACTTAAGTTACAAAATCAGCTTTTGTTTTACTTTGTGCTACTCATCATGCAGAAGAGGCAATATTTAAGGACCTAAAATTCTGGCACCTCAAGCTTGTGTGTTAATGGTGGTCATGAAAGCAAAGTTAATATTGCAGCTGAGTAAGTTTTGTTACTGCAGAACCTTAAAATCTAAAATCAAACAAGCTGCACTATGCTGGGCCTGGAGGTCTGAACCAGTCTGTAAAATGGAAGAAGGCAGGTTTAATAGGCAAGTGCCTTTAGCAGGCCTTTCTGAAGCAGCTCAAATACAAGAGCAAGGCTCCAATCCATTTTACAGCAAAGGCTGAGGCTTCTCCTTACAGTCTATGGGGACAGTCAGCGCAGTAAATTTGCTCATTATGATAGACAAAGCGCCTGTTAGCCAAAGGACGGGCACACTTGGTACACTTGAAACAATAATCATGCCAGGATTGGCCTTCATGGCTGACCACAGTGGATCCTTTTCCAAATCCTATTTAGAAAGATAGAGGGAGTTACTACAGAACGTAATTAATAACATTCCTTTCAATAGAAAGTAACTTGTTCTTAACGTTTAGTGACTTAGAGGGAGACTAGAGTAGTTGGTTGCTTTCCAAGAAAGAACAATGTTCCCTCACCTGTATAAAATCAGCCACACCTATTAAGAGCTGGACTTGGTCCCAGATGCTTGGCTCTGCTCTGCTCTGCTCTGTCTTGTCTTGTCTACCCCAGCAAACCATTTCAAACTCTGCTGGTAAAGGACTGGTGAAAACCCCAGCAGTTGGAATGCAGCTCTTTTGGTGCAATCAGGCCCCTTTAAGTTTCAGCAGCACCTCACTGCCCACATTGTCCTGACAACTTCCATTTTTAAACCTGGTTTGTTTCAAAATTAAAAAAAAAAAAAAGAATCCTCTTCTCCCAGACCACTTAAAGCTTGTAGGACTACACTTGAGGCAAGATCAGAATCAGACCCTGAGTGGCTTAGTCCCACCTCCTCTAGCACTGGTCTCCTGTCCAGTTTTGCCAATCCTGCAGTGAAAAGCCTTTTCTTCTGTGTGTCCTTCCCTCTAAACCCAGCCTTCCTCCAGCTCTTTCCAATCTCCCTGTAAAACAGCTTTTAATACATGTGCTACTCCTACGGGAATTCTGCACAAAAAAATAAACAATTCTATGCACTATTTTAAAATTCTGCATATTTTGTCAAAATAACATAATATAATCAAGCTGGTTTCAATTATTTTGCTAATTTATTTAAACTATCATACAATGGATGGGGAATGGGAGGGGGGAGCATTAGAGGAAATCACCAACCCCCTTTTGTCTAATAGTAATGTAGCTAGTATTGACCCTTTACTTCTAGTTGTTAGTCAACAAATATATGCAGCCATATGCTCAGTGTTACATCACAGGCAACTGAAGAGCAAGTGAGGGCTGGGGACTCAAACTCACAATTTATACTGGCTACTGATCATCTCCAGAAAGGTCAGTAGTAAACAGTTCATGGAGACCAGTTCTAATCACTAAAGCACCAATAATCATTTATAAGGCCATATGATCCTTTACACCACTCTAGCAATGTAAAGGAGCCTTAACATTTGTACATCTGTTTTATACTCCTGGGGGAATTCACTAAGCAAGCAGGCTGCTACATTCTGCTCTGCCTGAGGGAACAGCGCGTGACCCACACCTACATCTTTAGAAACACCCCAAAGTCCTGCCCCTCCATGCCAAGTGTGCCGCAATAGCAAGCAAGAGGGACAGAGTGTCTCTGTCTCGCGTGCATGACTGCCCAGCCCCCCCCCTCTCCCCGCTGGTGATTTACATCTCTACCAGCTGCTCTGGGTGCCCAAACCAACCTGCCTGTACTGCCAGGGAGGAGGGTACATGACTGCTCTTGCAGCTTCCCTGTCAGAAGTCATTTTTCTGCAGGGAAGCAAAGAAATCTGTGGGGGGCATGAATTCTGCGCAAGCGCAGTGACACAGAATTCCCTTGGGAGTAATGTGCATGCATAATGCCCCTTGCTTAATTTAAACTTAAGGAATTTGGGGACCTTAACTGTGATCCCCCCTCAGCTGGCTGTTCTAATACTCTGACTTATGTTCTGCTTATGAACAAGTCTTAAGGCCTCCATCAGAGTGGGCCCCAGCGTGCTAGGTGCTGTACAATGTATTCAAGACAGTCCCTGCCCCAGAGTTTGCAAGTGACCAGACATAACCGGTGGATAAGGCAAACGAGCAGGTGCAGTGAGGGAGATGGTAGAAATATAGCAGGCTGGGATCAGAGCTACTGCCTGGCTAAAAATGTACACAGCTTGCTCCCTGCGTTGCCATTCTCAGACTGCGGTTTTGTACGTGCCGTGTGGGAGATGGGAGCTGAGGAGGGATTTGGAGGATAAGGTGGTGGCTTTAGGGAAATAGTTATTTTCCAGTAAGTTCTATTCCTTTCTATGGATTTTTTTAGATCTATGAACTATCAAATCCCATGCCTGCTATCAGAATGCTCTGATAGGTCCAAAAATCACCCCCTGCTTTCCACTTCATTCCTGTATCCAATTAGCCACAAGGAAGCAAACTAGCATCGTGTTCCAGTTCTGCAGATTTAGGTCACTTGTTACTTAAAACGCGTGTTACAGTTTGGTTTCTTGCTGCTGTTCTACATCACACACATTGTATCCACCTACCTGCCTCCTGTTTTCTTACTATCATTTATTACACCACTTTTAGCCCAAATGAAGGCCACCTGCTTCTGTCTATTTTAAGCCTATTCTTCTGGAGACTGCCCTGGGGGTGGTCAGGGTGAAGGGGTGAGAAAGAGCCTAGACAAATCCTTAAGAGGGAGGAAGGGCTGGATAAAACAACGCTGCCTTTGCTGAGTCTCCGTATGCACTAACTGACCAACCTACCTGTAATGGGGTTCTTGCAGCCAGCACACTTCTTGGCAACATATGTCTTGTAGCAATCAACACAGTAGAACTGATCCTCCACAGCGGTGAAGCGTTTCCCACCAATCTGCTTTGAGCAGCCAGTACAGATGAAGCACTCTGAATGCCAAGGCTGCTCCTGGTAAGTGATTCCTCCAGAAGTGATGGCCTAGGGCAGAAATGAACATAAGGGAAGCGTTCGGCTGTAACTATCACTGCCAATCATTAGAGGTAGGACAGCTGGGTTTCAGAACTGGGGTGAAGGAGCTTGCTACGGTTAGGTCTCGTGTGGGGTTGGGTTCCCCTGTCCTCAAAGGGCAACAGAGGGATTTCCCTTCTTTTGAGAGGTTTTTGCCTAAAAGACACCAGCACAAAGCTGGCTGAGTTTCTCTGTGCTGAACTCTGATCAGCCAGGAACATCCAGGAAATTTTCTCAGCCGTTAGTGTTACAGATATTTTACAGCACCAGCTTTGCACTAATGATTCCAGTAAAATACATCAGCAAGCAACAGCTGTCCACTTTTTAGCCGTGGAAGTGAGGATGTTATTCGTTATGCAGGGAAGCTTTCCTTCTGACGAAGGAATCAAGAGACTAAGCCCAAATGCCTTTGCTTAAATACTGGCGTCTGGAAAAACGAGGACAACTGCAGTGAAATCTTTGCTCAATCTGATGATTTTCTCAATTAAAAAAAAAAAGGTTAAGGTTAGTCCAGCTCGTTCTCCTGCTCCTCTGCTCAACTCAATGCTCCCGTAGGCAAAGGGCCCCTTCCCAACCCAAGAACTGCATGGTGACTTACATTCTTGCACTTAACACACAGCTTGGCAAACTTATGTTCGTGGCAAGAGACACAGAAGATCTCCTCTCCTTTGGGGAAGAAGCTGCCGGTTCCTATCACTTGCTTGCACTGGCTGCAGGTGAAGCATTCCTTGTGCCAGAATGACTTCTTGTATTCAACATTTTGGTCTCCTGCAACAGAAAGCAATTTGTACAGCCCACGTGGGTCACTCTTAGTGCTTTCAGGGTAATTCGCCAGCGGGCCGCGAGACATTTTATTTACATTGACCATCCTCAGGCACAGCTCCCGGTGGCCGCGGTTCGCCGCTCCCAGCCAATGGGAGGCGCAGGAAGTGGTGGGGGTGGGGCGCCACAATGCCAATTGGGACACTTATGGCCAGCAAAGTTCGGCATCAACCAGGCTGAGCTCGTGAAAATGTGGGTTCTGGTTCTGCTGCCTTAATGGAAGCTGAGGGCTTGCCAAAATCCTGGCTCTGGTGCGCTCCTCCAGGGAGCCATTGTCGTTTTTAAGGGACCAGGATTAAAAACCAAGTGCTAGGGAAAGTATAAGCACAAGGCTAAATCACAGACAGAAAAAGGCAAGGGCTTATTTTTAATTAGACCGTGTAAAGCTGGAACTAGCTAGGCACGTGCCAGTCACCCTGCCCCTTGAGCACTGGCTTGCATAGCTCCTGACTGGGGGGTTAGGCCATGACATGGTTCTCTCTGTTTTCAGGAGCAGGTCCATCTTCCTGAGCAAGTCAGCCTGGTGCACGGCCATTAGCTGCTGCCTTCCGTGGCTTGTGCTGGATAGGACCCCTAGTCAGAGTTAGATAAGGTGACCAGCTAACAAGTGTGAAAATTGGGATAGGAGGTGGCACAGGCGCCAACTTTCCTTGGCACCAGTGGGTGCTCCCGCCCCCTCCATACCCCTATTGGATCCCTCCCCTTCCCCGAGCGCGCCGCGTTCCTTCTCCTCCCCCCTCCCTCCCAGCACTTGCCGCGCAAAACAGTTGTTTTGCGGCGCAAGCGCTGGGAGGGAGGGGGAGAAGCAGGACGCGGCGGCGCGCTCAGGGGAGGAGGCAGAGTGGAGGTGAGCTGGGGCGAGGGGTGGATCGGGGAGCTGCCGGTGGGTGCAGAGCTGCCCCGGAGCACCCACGGAGTCAGTGCCTATGGGAGGTGGGGGTAATAGGTCCCTGTATAAGACAAAGCCCCAGATATCAGGACTGCCTCTACAAAAATCAGGCCATCTGTTTACCCTCGATTTGGACTATACACCAAGCTGGGTAACTAGCAGCAATACCTGCAATAATAGCTTTGAAGCAGCCTTTGCATTTGTTTGCACCCTCAGTGGCGCTACAGCTGCTACACCAAACTTTATTGTTTTCCTTTAGCATGAAGGGCTCGTTAACCAGAGACGTGTAGCACTTAAAGCAGCGGAAGCAGTTATCGTGCCAGTAACGGTTTTTGAAATGCAGCTCCTAGGAACAACAAGAACAAAAATGCATCATTGTACCGTGCCATAAACTGCCTGCATCTCCTAAAGCACGAACGTTCTAATGCCAAGATTTCACAATACTGTCGCACCTTTTCACTCCAAATACGTCCCCACTTTATCTACCAACACACGCACGTGTCTAGCCTGACTGAATGCAGCCAGCTCTGGGGTGGAGGACAGAAGCCAACCAACCACCAAACAGCACACCAGTGGAAGAACAAGAACTATTGGTCATGGACACCAGGATAATATTGGATTCTTTAATAGCCCTCATAATATACAGGCGCTTGGTTTTTAAGATCTCATTTGAAAGGTCCACATGGGGTAGACTGCACAGTACTTCATCTATTTCTCTCTGACGCACCGAGTGGGGCCTGGCACACTTTGAAGCTAGGTTCCAGTGAGGGAAGGTGTTTCAAACCCAGTGCAATATACGCCCCTTGGAGAGTGCATGGGCCTTTGCTGTCACCAAGCTCCCTGCAGTCGGAGGGGAGCTGGACTTTCCCTCTTAGTAAAATTCTAAACGAGGCCTAAATCACAGAAAAGTATTTGATTTACTGGCGCTGCCTTAAAGAGGAATGTGGGCAGCTAATCTTCCTTGCTAACACAAGGTTATTCTGTGCAAACCCCAGCAATAGTTGTTGCTGGGCAAATGGTGACATTTTCCTGGCTGAATGTGGGGAAAGTATCTGTTGCGCAGTTTTGCCCCTTTTCACTGCACACACACGTACCAAAGAAAGTTACATTTAGCCCAAGCCCATCTTACTAGAACCTTGGATTGCCCAGAAAGCACCCCCAAAGTGGCAGCAGAAGGCCAGAGCTGACTGACACATGCTGAACACATGCCCCATAACAGTTTTTCAAATAAAAATTTCCGGTAAGAACAGGACAGGAAACTACAGCTGAAAGTTGTGTGTGGGGAAAGGATCTTCTAGCCCTGGGGCATCTAGCGCCACCTACGCTGTCCCTCCAGAAGCCTGACCCTCTTTCTCCAGGCCCACTCACGTTACACGCCGTGTACCTAGCCTCTCTTCCCCACTCGATCCAAAAGGATCTATCAAGTCTGCCCCACCAACTCTCCTCCCTGCTCCCTTTGCCCACTCCCAGGCTGGTCCCTTCTTTCAATCCACCCCTTGCGCTGGGAACAGCCTCCCCGGCATTGTTCTCCAAGTGCCTTCCATCAGCTCCGGTCCTGAGCCGCTGAAGGCGTTCCTGCGCCATATAGCGATGTCTGCACGACCAACGCCGTTCCTCCTCCCACTAGCACTGACCCTGCCAAGCCACGGCTTCCAAACACCCCTCCCCCACTTTATTTTAAAAAGTCAGTGGGAAAAAAAGTCAAATGGGGACAGTCAAACCGCCTGCCATCTGGCCCCAGGACAGTGCCCGCCCCACACCACAATCCAGTTGGAAGCCCCTGGCCACTACTTTGGGACTGTATTGTCGTAGGGGTCATGTGGGCAGCAGCCCACTGTACCTTGGAGTCAGCGCCAATGGGTTTCTTGCACTCGATACAGGTGTTGGCACAGAATTTTTCAAAGCACTTCACGCAGCAGTGGCGGCCCTCCTTCTGCACATACTTCTTCCCGTGCAGCGGGTCGCGGCAGTAGTGGCAATCAAAGCGCTCCGACATGGTGCCCACGGTGTAACTGCTGGGCCCTGCAGGGGGAAAGGAGGATAAATTGTACTCACCGCGCCAGTCCAACACACGTCAGATGCGCCTGCCCTAGCGCTGGACCCCCGGCTGCCTGCCTCTCCATGACACACCTTCATGTGACAGCAGGACTTGTGTTGCCAGGGGCCGCCTGCCAGCAAGGCGAAGCATGTGATACAGCAGCAATTTCACCACCAGCAACGTTCTTCCAGGGCATTTAATGGCAGGTGGCACAGAGCTGTTCATGTCGGGGGCCAGCGGCTCTAAATAAAACCTGACCTAGACAGCACAAAATAGACAGGTTTGGGAGCATCTTCAACCAGCAGCAGGTCATGGTTGGGCTTTGCCAAGTAGCTGGCTCACGGCAACGCATTACAGGGCCTCGCGCCTGGCTCACAGCCTCCTCCCACCCCTACCACAACAGGCAACGGGCCGTCAGTATTGTGCTGTGCTCGTGCAGTATACTCAACAGGTACGTAAACCACACCCCCAATGTTTCTTACACACCCATCATCACAAGCCGTGCAGCCAGCAGTAATGCAGTGCACACACTCAGCCGTAGTATGAAAAAGAAAATGTTTGTTATGTGCTACAATGTGGACCAGGGTTTCTAACAGCAATGATTGCTGCAAAGTCTGCACGAGCCCCTTCACAGATGCAGGACGCTGTAGACTCAGAGCTGCCTCTATAGCGTCACCGTTTTTCCCTTGCCTGTCCCTTGGGGCCACAGCCATGTTCACTGACATCATCTGCCTCCCTGGTGATGGCAGGTTGAAAATTGTGTAGGTGTGTGCACGTGTATCTATGCAGTCAGGGTAAGGTCTTGCGACTCAGGAACAACACACACACACACACACATACACACTTTATTCCTATCACAGCTACAGGGTTCTTGAGGGAACACTGGCACACTTACCCTCTGTTGCCACCAGAGGGCATCTCATACCCTGCCTGTGAGATGGGTGATACCTTCACAAGCAGGCCAATGTGCCCCACTGCATCAAGGAGCCACTGATACCCCCTCCATTGTTACTGATGGGCTTGCACACAGGGGCAGATTAAGATTTCCTGGGGCACTGGGCCAGAGCAAGTGGGGGGGGGGCCCTTCCACCTGCAGTCCCGCCTCCATTCCGCTCCTTTCACCTGTGGCTCCACCCTTTATGCCCCTTCACCGGGGCCTGGTCCCTGTTCCATACAGGGTTTCCCCCCCCCCATTCCGCCCACCCCACAACTCGTTTGCTCTTTTCTACACTCCCCCGCCCCACCCCACTGCAGCCCCAAGCCTGGAAAAGCTCTGTCCCCATGCCACAGTAGGGAGTGAGAGCTCCTCCAGGCTCCTCCTCCTCCTCTGGGCCTCTGCCACCCCCCCCCGCACACACACACTTTTGCAGGGAACCAGAGTCAGGAGGGGGGTGCTCTGCAGGGCTCCCCCTATCCCACAGCTTCTGCCAGGGACGGGATCCAGGGGCATGGGGGCTTCCCCGCCCGGCACCCGCCTAGGGCCCCTGCAAACCGCCATGTGGCTAATCTGCCACTGTGTGCCTCTGCTCCAAAATTTGAATTTTGCCAGTGGGAGCAAAATCCAAAAACTTCAGTTTTATATTTGATCTTTGGGGAGCCGGGGATGGAGGGAGGAGGGGGACTAAATTTAAGCCAATAAAAGAAAGGTACTTCACTCACAGTAACCCGAACATACACAGATTGATTCCTACAGCTTGTACCTGGTAATTTAAGAATTCAAGGAGTTCTTCACAATTTAACAATAAAAAGAGAGAAAAAAACACCTTGATCATCCCCCTCCTACGTTTTATATCACCCTCCAGGAGCTGGCTGGGATGTGTGAGAGGTAGGATGGCCTGGCATTAAGACACAGAAGCAGGAGTCAGGCAATCTGTTAATTCCTGACTCCGTCATTATTTCAGTGAGGACTTGAGCAAGGGGTACTTGAGTATGTTTCCAACTGCATCCTGCATTGGTCTTAGGTTTAACATGAAGAAAAAATGAGCGAGAAATTGCCCCAAAGTAAAGGAAACATGGCTCTGCTAACGTGTGACCGCTTCCTCTCCGTCGTTACAGGGATCCAGCAATAGAAATCTGGCTGCTAGCTTACATTTTGACCCTGGCCCCAGACTTGCAGGAGGCAGATGTGATGCTCTCATGACTCCGTAGAATTTTCCACTGGAAGTAACGTTTGCCAGCTGAGTTGCACCTTGGCTGGGAGTCAGGGCTCACCCACCATAGATGTCCAACCCTGGCTGGTGGGTCCCTGCTCAATACCCCAAGGACAACTTGTGTTCCTGTTCCCTATACTTATCCACAGGTAGAAGCCAGGGAAGGTTTCTGTCACCATGGCATATAAGCATCTGCACTGAGACACAACTCCCTGTAGTCATGTGTCTAGGGTCAGCAGGGGTGTATGTGAAAATTCCTTGCAAAACAATTAGTCTTCTGACCATGGGGACGTAAAACAGTCTTTGCTAATTTATCCTGACGGGCTGCTTCCCTCAGTTACACTCAGCAGTGTTTTTTCAGCTTGCTGTAATGAAAGTGTGAAGTAAACAAGAACTTTTCTCCTTGGCAATAGCTGGGCAGAGAGATGAGGCTGAGTCCTGTCAACAGACAACGCCAAGAGGAAATTCAATTATTGGCTCTTGATAGCCCTAAAGCGGGGGGGCGGCAGGAAAACAGAATTAGATTAGACAACGTAAACGCTTCCTGTTGTTGTTGCCGAAGCCTGTGCTCACTGCCTCTTCAGCTCCCCACATGCTGGCTTTTCAGGGGCCAGGAAGAGCATGCTACAGGGGAAAAATACTCAGAGAGAGAAAAATGCTACGCCCGAGCACGTGACACTAACCCCCCCATGGAGTTCAGCCATGTTACTCAGGATGGGGCTCTAGAAGCCCTTTGGAAGTACGGATGGCCCAGGGGCTAGGCCCCTCGCCTGAGACTCTGGCGCAATGCTCAGCTCAGCCTCCCCCCACAAGGAAGGCGCCTTCTGCTGAGTCTCCAGGGCCCTGTCTTGTTCCCCCTCTATTATCCACCAGTCCACAGAGAGAGCCAGGTGCCCGGGCTCCACTGCCAGCTACACCCAGCTGTATCTCGCCTTTCCACAGTTGCCACCGACCGTCACAAGGATGTCGTGAGGCCTGCAAGAGCCCAGCAGCTAGGCGAAGAGCAGGTGGCTCAAATGAAACCCAAACAAGCCCCCTGTAATCTAGCTGCAAGAGAGAAATGCTTCACAGAACGAGCTGGGACGCTGCGTCATTCCCTCCCCCGCTTCCATCAAAGGCAGCTGTCACTCATCGACCTTATGGTGCAAAGCCTCCGGGGCCTGCTCAGTTCTTGGCTGGGGACTTGATCCTGCAACGTGCTGCTCACGCTGGCCACGATTCAGCAAAGCATTCTGGCACATGCTACACCTGAGGTTAAAGCAAGAGCTTCGCTGGATCAGGGCTACGGTGCTCAGCATCTGCAGGACTGAGCCCTAAACCTGGGAAGGCCAGGTAGCATAAACGGTGCATAAATGGTCTTCCAGCTCCAGGGTCCTTGGAAACTGCCCCTTCCTGCCAGGCAAGAACCTGGCCACTGCGGGGCACACGTTCATCCCTTCCAGAGCTCACGCCAGCTGGGGCTGAATGTGGCTGCAACGCACAGGCTCCAGCTATTGCAAAATGTGGCTGCTTGCCTCCTCCATGGGAAAAGCCACCTGGAGCATATTAGCCTTGTGCCCTCTGGTGGTGGTGCCCACTCTGCCTGTGTTGGCAGGTCAAGGCACTTTCTCGGGCATCACAGCCAGGATGTCAGTCATTGCAGCTCCATCCATGCCCTCTGGGCCAGTGCCTCTTTCAAAGGCCCTAGGAGACACGTGAGGGCCAGACACAGTGTTCTTGGTGGTGGGAGGACAGAGGAAGTTGGACTGATTCAGAATCTGAGCAGGTTTAGGGCCTGTGGCAAAATCCCCTTCTTTGAGAAAGCTTTGCCACCATCCCCCAGACAGACAGCAGAGGGAAAAGGGAAATGATGGATGTACATCCCAAGTGGCGCCTCCTTGTAAATATGCCCTGACATGGATCAGATCCTAAATTAAACCCTAACCTGGGAGGCAGAGCGTCTGGCACCTTCCTCTGAGTACCTGGGCCCTGCTGGAGATGGGATACTGGATTAGATGGCCCCCAGGTCTGATCCAGCCTGATTATTCCTAGGTTCTTACCAGGGAAGAGAGACTCCATGAAGTTCATTAGGGAATGTCTACACCGCATCTAGGAGCAAGCCTCCCAGGCCGGATCCTCAGACTGGTGCTAGCAGGACTCGCACTAGCTATGGCTTGGGTTGGAGCTTGGGCTCTTGGGTCTGGGGAGGGGGAGGGAGAAGGAGGGGCTTGACAGCCCGAGCTCCAGCCCAAGCCACAATGTCAAGGCAACATCTACAGCACACTAGCATGACCCCTGCTAGCGCACGTCCCTGGACCTGGGCTGGGAGGCTGGCTCCTATATGCAGTGTAGACAGACCCCACTATGCAGCTCTACTTTGCCTGGGAAGCCCTTACATACGCTGGTGGTGGGCACCCTAGAAACCCTCAAGAGATTCAAGCTTTGAGCCTGCTAATTTACCATACTCTGAAATTACTTCTTTGAAGAAAAAGGCACCCAATACTAGACGTTTACACTAGCGCTCCCAGCACCAGTTCTGCCACAGGTCATCTACTGAACCAATTCAAGTAGGACAGGGTTACACATAATGTGCATCAATTCAAAGAAACTGCAACGGTGCAAGGCAAATGCATTGGCTGCTATTACTGCGGTGTACTGGGGTGAGCTCTGCAGCCTTCTACTACTGCGGTGTAGTGTCAGACCTTCCGAGCTGCAGTTACCCTTTGAAAAAACAGCGATTGGGCTTTTGACTGATGTTTTTGGATGCACAGCCTGCCTGATCCCTAGGCCTCATGAAATTCAGTGCCATGTGCAGGAACTGGGACAGACCCAGATTCCCTTATGGCGTCGTTGCTCCTCTTCTGGGTCACAGACGGGGCCCACAGGGAGGGGGCAGGACTAGGTAGGGGCAGAAGAGGTAGGCAAACCTCTCGGATTGGTGCAAACCTTCAAGGAAGTGGAGTTTCCATGGCAATCAGGCAGCAGGGGTCCCTTTGACCCTTGCTATTTATTGCTGAAGTGCTCTGAGGGCAGCAGATGTCGGTGTTTTGACAGCTAGAGGACTTGTTCGTGCCCCTTTCTCTCTGGCCACTCGCCAGTCCCAAGTGACTGGTAATTTTCCACTAATTGCACTATCAGAAATGACAAGCTAAGGGCTTGAATCCTAGTCTACTGAGGTCAATGGGAGCATTGCCTTTGGTTTCGGTGGGAGCAGGAGCAGGCCCTAGCCATCAACATCAACTTAACACCAGCAGGTCGGTTGATCTGTTGTGTCTCATTAACTACAAACCAACCAGCAGCAAAAGTTACTTTCCTCACCAAAGGAGACAGAGCAGTGTTGAAAGGAACGCTCCTTGGCTGCCAAGCTCCGGAGGGGCCTCTCTGGAGTGAACCTGCTGTTTCCTTCATCCTTGCCTGATGCTCCCTGCTCAGGCCGCACATTCATGTAGGTGGCCATCGGGTCACACTGGATTCAATTTCTTCTGATGTTATTAACACATTGAAATATAAACGTAGGAGGCGGAGGGGGTGGGCTCGCACTCACTGGTGCGGCCTAGGTTTTCAAGAGGGAGAAACCTCCTTTTTGTCTCCTATTTGGTTTCTGGGCTCCTCCAGCTTTGGGTAACATCCTGCTCCCAGTCCCATCTGTGCAACCCCCCTGACTAACGTAGAACACACATGACGCATGCGCGGCGCGCTCCGAGAATTCCCATCAGACAGTCTCCTCCCTTGTTTGAGAGGGGAGGGGAGCTGATGCACACCGAGAGATGGGCGCTGCACAGGGAGCCAGTGGCAGCGATTACAAGAGAACTTCCCCTGTCTCTGTTCTCTTTCCATTTTCATAAAATAAAGCCCACGTAGCTGGGCGAACAGCTTTTTATTGGGACCAAGGTCCGTTTTCCTGTCTGGACACACTGCCTTGCCAAGGTCAGCGGGACAGCGAACTCCTGCTGACAATGCAGCGTCGAGCCCATGCACATCCTGGCACTGAGCCAAACCGAAACTTGTAAACCGATGAGAAATATGGGAACTATGTTGACAATGGCCAACTATGTGCGGCCTTGTCAGCCGAACAGGATTTATTTGAAAGAAATTGAATTAAGTGCAGTCCAGGGCAGGCAGCATTGGATCATTTCTTGATCTTAGTTTTATGATCCCCTTGAGCAAGACCACATAACTACAAACCTATGGCCCTTCCTTGCAACCGCGTCGCTGAACCTTACTGCATCATGTACTAACAACAGACAACAATGCTCCCGTCCCAGCTTTAGTGTCTGCAAACGACACACACGGCACCAGCTAGTCCTGGCACACAAAAGCAAAGGCACCAGCACACAACTCCTGCCAGAGTCTAGCTACCAGAGGTTCCGTTTTTTGTAAGCAGAGGGACTATTTATGGCCTGGAGCATTCCCAGCCATCCCCCAACCCACATATGGAGCACATCCCCTGTGCACAGGCGTATGTGCGCGCGCACACACACATACACAGAAAGAAACCCAGGCACCTCTGCAGAGCCTCTCTGTGTGGAACTGGGCCTATCCTGAGGCCGTATGACCTTTCCCACGGAGTCCCCACTCCCCAGGGCCACTGTGGACCGAGGGAGTCCCCAGTAGCATGGCTCCTAGGCTGCCATGGAGCTGGCGGGCTCAGGGAGGAGGCACAGTGCCACAGCATGGATGACCTGACACCCCCCACTCCCCTCCACCCCGTACTCGACTGGAGACTCGGCAGCAGCCACAGCAGTTCAGTATTTTGGAGAAGAGAGATTTGTTTCCCCTTAGTCACTTGCCCCATTACAATCCCCACCACTAAAGGTGCCCGAACTTCCAGGGACTTCAACCCTGACCCTGTTGTCTGGAAAGTAATTGCATGTCATCGATCGCAAACCCCAGGCTGGATGTAGGGAAATACCAGGATTCCCTCCTCTCCTGGTCTCTGTCTTCCTTCACCTGTCTTTATTTCAGCGCACAGCTTCACAGAGTTGCATTACACAAGTTGCTCAGCGGCTCTCCAGTGTACAGTATGGACCAATGCCAGGGCAACACATATCCTATAGCAATGCAAAGTAGCTCTCCACACGTCAAAGCAAGCACTAATCACAGGATACAATAACGTCACAGGTGCAGTACATACTTCAAGAGCAAGACAGTGTGGTGCATGTGTTCATAGAATCACAGACTTTAAGGTCAGAAGGGACCATTATGATCGCAGTCTGACCTCCTGCACAACGCAGGCCATAGAATCTCACCCACCCACTCCTGTATCAAACCTGTGTTTGAGCCACTGAAGTCCTCAAATCATGGTTTAAAGACTTCAAGGTGCAGAGAATCTTCCAGCAAGTGACCCATGCCCCACGCTGCAGAGGAAGGCAAAAAAAACCCAGGGCCTCTGCCGATCTGCCCTGGAGGAAAATTCCTTCCCGACCCCAAATATGTTCTAGCTTGAAATAACCTTGAACGTGTCTTCTTGGGATGCAACTGTTCTACAAGCTAATTTTTTCCTGACCATGGTGTCTAGCTGAAGGGAGTTTGAGAAGCATTGTTTAACTTCAGAAGTATCACACACGCATCATCAGAATATATTGCAATCCATATTTTCCTTCATGTAAGGGGACTGTTGCCCCCTTACTAACATTCAGTGGGGTGTTTTGGTTGCTAGCTCCCAGCACTAAAAGGGGCGGGGTCGATGGCAAATCAGGACCCTGAGACTGACAGTCCCCAGGAACAATGGGGAGAGGCCAATGCTCCAGATCAGCCTGATTGACAGGGCGGGCAGCTAATCAGGGAGTCAGGAGGCCAGAGGAGTCCCGTCCTCCTTGTGAGCTGGAATGGCCTGGGTCAGACAGAGTGGGGCCAAGCTAAGGAGAGAGCAGGGGCCTGAGCTAAGCTGCTGGAAGCAGAGCTGCAGCCCCAAAGCCAGAGCACAGCCCAGAGAGAGCAGAGCTGCCCTGGGGGCAGAGCTGCAGCAACCAGAGCCAGAGGGGCCAGACAAGAAGCCCAGGGAGCTGAAGGCAGAGCAGCAGCAGCAGCCGTGCTGAGGCCGAGTGGAGCTGGAGCCGGGGCTGGAGCAGTCTGGAGCCGTGTGCAGTCCGAGTGTGGTGAGCAGCTGGAGAGAGTGAGGGGGACCCTGGGCAGTGGGCCCAGCACAGGGAGACGCCTCAGCCAAGAGGCTCTGCAGGCCAGACTTGCAGGGGGATCATAACCCCGACCAGGTGGGGGTGACGCTGGTGAGAACGGTCCTGCCACCTAGAGCCTGAGAGCGTGTGGCCACCGCCCGAGCAAGTGTCCGACCCGCAGCGTCTCTGCAGCACAGCCAGGGCCTGAGAAGGAGCCTGGGACCTACAAGGAACAGACTGTGACCTGCCCTGATGTTCCAGAGACACTGGTTGTGATGTTCCCGGCCACAGAGCGGGGTGATGTGTTTTCCTTTAACCTTTCCCATTTTTCCTTATTCTTTTTTAAAATTAATTGTTAATTAAACAACTTGTATTTGCTTTAAATTGTATGAAATGATCAGTGGGTCAGGGAGGTGCCCAGTGCAGAGAGAGTACCCCGGAGTGGGGACACCCTAGCCCCTGTCCTAGGTGACCACAGCAGGGTTGGGGGTCGAGCCCCCCAGGAATCCTGGGCCCAGACAGGAGAGTGGAAGGGGAGTCCTCAAGGGCAGGGAGGCCTCTGGGTAAAGGAAGTGGGAGCGAGGACTCGGATCCTTTCGCTAGCCCACTTCACCGGGGTAGTGCAGAAGCCAGGAAAGTTCCCCACAATAGCGGGACCATTCCCCCACTTACATTCAGCTTTACATATAAACCAATCACTGAGGCAAGAAAATACTGATTGGGAAACAGGCACTCTCGTTAGAGTGTGTATGGTAACACCCATTGTTTCATGTTCTCTGTGTATATATATATATTCCTACTGTATTTTCCACTGCATGCATCCGATGAAGTGGGCTGTAGCCCACGAAAGCTTATGCTCAAATAAATTTGTTAGACTCTAAGGTGCCACAAGGACTCCTGTTCTTTTTGCGGATACAGATTCACCCGGCTGCTTCTCTGAAACCTGACTTGAATGACTTTCCCACCTGGGCTGATCTCCATGAGGGGAGGGATAAGCTATGTGTGGACGTGTGGGGGTGTGAACTGCCAGAAGAGGATTTGCTACACTACCTGCCAACTCCTCAAACTCCCTTGAGAGCCTCAAGTAATAACAAGAGTCCAAGATATCCAGTGACACCTGTAATCCCCTTTTTGTTACTCTTCCAAGAGCTCAGACTTCACTGGGAGCAGCAGCACCGATTTTCCTAAAGCAGCTCCAGAAACTAACCCTGTCTTAAGCTAGGTATTGAGTTCCCAGCAGCTCTGGCAATGCAATGCCCAGCCCTCACTCCCTGGTGAGCTGGGCTACCGCTGCGGGGCAGCAGGCCACACCAATGACCTTATCACATGTCAGCAAATTGATGTGAAAACAAGTTACAATTGAGCTGTAAATCCACCTGACCAAAAAGGTGCCAATTAGCTGATTGTGCAAAAAGAGCATCTGCTCCTTTTCCACTGCCACCCCTCATTTCATACACACCAATCCTTTTCACCCTCTAGAACGTCTTGGGCACTGTCACTGTCAGGACCGGCTCCAGGGTTTTGGCCGCCCCAAGCAGCCAAACAAAACAAAACAAAAAAAGCCGCGATCGCGATCTGCGGCGGCAGTTTGGTGGGAGGTCCTTCGCTCCAAGCAGAAGTGAGGGACCGTCCGCCGAATTGCCGCCGAACAGCTGGACGTGCCGCCCCTCTCCGAAGTGGCCGCCCCAAGCACCTGCTTGGTAAGATGGTGCCTGGAGCCGGCCCTGGTCACTGTGCTAAGCATGCCTCAGCTTCCAGGGTGAGCTTTCTGTTTGGCTTTATCGTCAGCAATAATTCTACAATACGGTAAACAGCTCTGTATTTCTTAATACGTTCCCTCCAAAGGAAACAACGCCAAAAAGCATTACTTACAATGTCATTTGAAATTGGGTGCAAGGACGATTGCAGTCCTACAAATAAACACTGCTTAGAATGACATGCTTGAGCAAGCTCTATCTGCGAGCAATACACAATATCCAGGGCTGGGTAATCAACTTCTCTCTGTGAACATTAATTTCTAAACCCTTCTGCAAGTCCCTCTCTCTCCCCCCAAACATAAGAACATTCGTTTTCCTGGCTTTCCTGGCCTCCAGCTTGATTACCTGGAATTCAGTCTGGCTATATAAAGCAACACGTCATAGCAATGATTTGCAGACCACATTTAACAGAGGAAACTTAAGCATAACCGATAAGCAGAGCACTTAGCATAGGAGGTGTGTTAATGTCTCCAGGGAGCATGTACACATGTGATAAAGCTTTAGACAGGAACTCAAAGGTTGGGCTGTAAAAATGAATAGGGAAACTGCGCTTAAACTTTATTAACCTGTTTGCCACTTAGGAAGGAAGATGAGACCTTAACCTACTAACCTTCTCTTGGTATGTTGATACATTACAGACATAGTCTCGGTTCTTTTATTGCCAACTTCTGTTGATGGAAGAGGCAAGTTTTCAAGCTTCACAGAGCTCTTCAGTAACAGTAGCCCAGCTCACCAGGGAGTGAGGTCTGGGCATTGCGTTGCCAGAGCTGCTGGGAACTCAATACCTAGCTTAAGACGGGGTTAGTTTCTGGAGCTGCTTTAGGAAAATCGGTGCTGCTGCTCCCAGTGAAGTCTGAGCTCTTGGAAGAGTAACAAGAAGGGGATTACAGGTGTCACTGGATATCTTGGACTCTTGTTATTACTTGAGGCTCTCACAGGAGGCTGAAGAAGAGCTCTGTGAAACTCAAAAGCTTCCACAACAGCAGCCGGTCCAATAAAGGATATTACCTGACCTGCCTGGGACCAACACCGCTATAACAACACTGCAAACAGTATTCTCTGGCTGCTGAGGATGTTTTCTTTCAATGCTAGCGTCAATCAGTGCAGCTTCAATGACGGCAATGGGGCCAGGCTGAGGTACGGCAGCTGAGGATCTGGCCCCAGGTGTAGGATCTCAGCTACTGTACTCTGAATCCCTTCATGCAATGCCATCTGGTTTGCTATGAACCGCAAAGGTGCCAAAAGAATACACTTGAAAGGAAGGACCCTTCCCTTCATCGGTCGTGAGGCATGAAGTTAATAGCTCCTCTTGTAAAAGGGGATTGCAGGCTGGTGGTACGGACCCCTGGCAAACCGGAAAGAGAGAGAAAAGAAGCACTTAAGGTTCATTTGTGCAAGGAGATTAGCCAAAAGCAGCGTTCTTCCATTTCAAAGTGTGTGTGTGTGTGTGAGAGCAGCGTTCTTCCATTTCAAAGCGTGTGTGTGTGTGTGTGTGTGTGTGTGAGCAGCGTTCTTCCATTTCAAAGCGTGTGTGTGTGTGTGAGCAGCGTTCTTCCATTTCAAAGCTTGTGTGTGTGTGTGTGTGTGTGTGTGTGTGTGTGTGTGTTCTCACCCAGCACACTCTACAAGCTACTATGTTGATAAACGAGAGGTGCTTTTATTAAGACATAGGCTACTGCAAGTTCCTCACGCATTTTGCAATTTCTATGCAGCCCCATCACCACAGGATCTGAGCACCTCACAGGTATAACACTGGTCCCTCACAACACCTCTCTGAGGTAGGGAAGTGCTAGTAACCCAGGTTTACAGATGGGGATCTGAGGCAGAGTGACTGAGGCCATAACCCTGCAAACTCTTAACTTTGGCCATGTGAGAAGCCCCACTGAAGTTAATGGGGCCCCTGACATGCACAAGCACTTACAGGATCAGGACCTAAGCCGCTTGATCACAGTCATGCGGGGAATCTGTGGCAGAGCAGAAAATTGACGCCAGATCTCCTGAGTCCCACACCAGTGTCTCTCGTCCACAAGACCAGTAAGAAGAACCTACCATATAGTAACACATGTGGCATAGTTGGAACCGTCTTCACTATTGAGTGTGTGTTTTAATAATAAATTGCTAGTTAACAAAATATAAATGTCTTGCTAAAATCTAAATGAAACAAGTGGCTCTATTAACTCAGAGGTGCTCAAAGTGATGCCACCTACATTAATTTTTACTTTAGTATAAAAAATCCGAAGTACCAATACTTCGCTCTGTAGGAATATTGTACACGTACTACACAAAGGACAGCTGAGACTCTGGGCATGAGCTGGGCTACATTCCATACCTTTCCCCTCTAAGTTTGAAAGGATCTTGTATTCTCATCGAATTAACTCTTAAAGGGCCGTGAACTCCATTTGTTCCATGTGTGCAGTTCAGATTGGTGTCAGCCGGAGCTGGGCTACAAACAGAATACAATATATTCCCAGAGCCGAGCCACTTGCGATGAGAGTCAGAATGGTAAAAGCAGTTGTCATCTTTAGACTGTGGCTGTAACAATGCACTGGACCATTAAAAAAAATCAGTTAACTTGAGGAAATTGACCAAATTATTAAAATGTCTAACACCCATCAAAATCCCAAACAGCGGCCAGCCGGTTTAGGTAGGGCATTTTCAGTGAGCTCCTCACCTCAGGCTGTAAGCCATGAAATATGTGTATGCTAAGGGGTACACACTAAACGTGCTTGCTTAACTCCCATCAATGTACATGGGAGCGAGAACCCTACTCTTTCTGGCTACTGCAGAGGGACTCTCTGTTTGATCAAGGAGGCTACCACTAACACAGAGAAGAAATGCGAAGTAACCACAATCCTTCCCCTAAAGTGTAGCAACCCATCTGTGGTTATATTCTCTACCTCCCTCCATTCTCCGCTGCTGTACATTTCCCCTACTACCAATGATAATGCCAAAGCCAGCACATTCCATAGTTAATATCCACACGCCATTCCCCTCCCTCCCGCCCCACATTTGGGGATCATTTGATAGCTTTACTAAAATCACAGTCGAACCGCAGGCTGCCCACTGTACTGTATAGCAAAGCATTTACTATTTAAAACCATTTCAAAAGAGCTTAATCAACAATATCTTTGGCTACACAGTGTAATAACGTCTATTGTTGCAATCCTAAATGGTTATCATTAATTACAGCTTGCCAATTGTTCAAACCACTAAGAATGTACTAAATAAAGAATCACTGTTATGATACAATATCCTGCTACCAAAACAAGTTGCACAATATAAAGGTATTTTAAACACAGGACTGGCACTTATTAAATAGCCTATGGTATTTCCATTTTACCTGAATGTCTGTGGTAAGCCATTATTACGGGAACAAATTCACAGGCAGCCCCTTAGACAACTGAGTTCAAGAGTTTCTCGGCTGATAAGAATGTGTCTCGTTTGATAACATACATTTAAGGGGAGGCTATTAATACAGAAAGACCCACCCGCAGTTGTCCCCTCCCCAGAGATCACAGATTAATCCCAGTCAAAAACTCTTACCATTTTAGGTGATCCAAGGGAGAAGAATAGGATCTGGTGAAAGTACCATAAACAACATATAAATACCTGCACCACTACTTCAGCATCCAAATTAGTTTTAAAGGCAGAGAAGCACTATAGGAACTTGACCTCTCTGCTAAAGTACAATTTGGCCTTGGCTTTAGAAATAGCTTACAACTGTTAGAACATGTTAACCTAATGTACAGACCCAAACGGTTTGGGGCCGTGCTGTCTCAGTTATACTAATTCGGAGTTATTCTTTATTTAAAAAAAAAAAATAGGCTGACTGCAAAATATTTAAGGGCCAGCTAAAAAAACAGAATTAGTTAAAAATGCCATTCGTAGATCCCCATTAGCTCTGCTAGGTCGAGGGGGGAAACCACAGTTAGGCATGCCAGAACCCAAGGCCCCTTAACAGTGAATAGGGCACAAATAGGGGGAATTTACATGCACTGAAGATTTACTTCTGGTATTTAAAATCCTGCATAACTTAATGCAATTAGTTTTCACAACTACAGCTGAGGCTGGCCTGCTACTGTCTTTATAATAAGCCCCATTTCTCAAGTATTACCCACTAGTTTACATGTGAAGTGGCAGACAGCTACATTAGCAGAGGCCTGAACACCACAGGAACAGCTGTTTCTTTCCAGGCATGGCAGACAGACAGGGTGATCAGTGGTCTGAGCTCGGGGCTGGAAGCCAGGAACTCCTGAATTCTAATCCTGTTTATGACACTGACTGACTGCGGGGCCGTGGGAAAGTCTGTTAACCTCTCAAGCTCAACTTTCCCCTCTCACCTACTCAGAGGGAGCTGTGAGTATCAGGGAGCTAACATGGCAATTCTTTTCAACAAGGCCCATCTCTGTGGCCCCTGCACTTTGCACAGCAATTGGACTAGAAAGTGCTAAGTATCATTGCCGGTATTGTTAGGTATGCTGCAAATATCTGGAAAGTCTCCTATTTTAACTACAGGAAGGTTGGCCAAGTACCACACTGATGCGTACAATAGTCACACCAGTCAGCTCTCCTCTGCCGGGAGCTTCCAGGCTGCAAAGATACAGTACCGTAACCAGCCTTCTTCACAACTGTCATTTACGTCTAAAAGTTTCATCATATTGCTTGAAATGACCAGGTTTGAAAACATTCATTTCCAGAATGGCAAAAAGAGTGGATCCACTTATTGTTGATCCAGCAGATTGTTCATAAGAAACTAAAATGCTCTGGCTAAGAAAATTCTCCCAGTCAACATATCAAACTCTAGCAAATTGTTCTTGTGGTTCACGATGCCGTGGGAATCAGAACAATTGGCATTTTTAACTGAGCCGGTCTCCTTCCATATAAACAGTATACAGAGCGGATTGTTTTGGCAAGGTGTGTGGTGTTCACATGGATAACCATTCTTATTGCTGTTTTAGTAACTCTCTGGCATACCACTCCCCATAGGGTATGTGAGTGCTGGTGGTTCTTGCCACATTCCAGCTTGAGTAATTATAGCCTCCCTAAAATATCCTCTGTAATTTCAAACAGATTTGGTATTCTTCACTTCCTGGCCTAAAGAGCTGTGTAACATTCCTGTGCAATGTTAAACAGCTATCACGTTCCACCCCAGAGATGGCTGCATTTCAATGGGCGTGAAGAGATTCATGAATGGGATGGGACAAGCATTATGTACACACGGAAGTGTTCTGTGGGTATACTAGCGAGAGAGACTGTGAGGGTGTGAGAGTATTTCGCACCCAGAGACACACACACAATGGAGAGGGAGAAGAGGAGAAACAGGGAGAAAGGGACAGGCAGAGGTTCGGAGAACAGAATGGGTGGAATCCTGGCCCCACTGAACTCAATGGGAGTTTTGCCATTCACTTCAACAGGCCATAGGATTTCATCTCAGGAGTGTAGTTTGCAACAGTGTATAATAGTAAGCCCCTAAATGTAAAGTTATCACCATGTGGCACAGAGACGACCCATGCCTACCGATACTTGGGGGCGGGGGGGGGGTCAGAGTATGCTCAATACAAACCAAGCAGCAAATCTGGGGAGGGGAGACGTGACCCCACATGACCCCTCCCACAATGTGTTGCCTCTTATGTGGCACAATACAGAACAACATGGTCTGGCGCACAGCTCCCTCACTCTAGAGGTGGTGGCATAGCTGTTTCCCTGGTTGGTAGTCCTAGTATAACTGGGCTAGAGACAACAACATGAAATTCAACAAAGACAAACGTAAGGGGCTACGCTGAGGGAAGAAATATCAAATGCACAAATACATAATGGGGGATAACCGGCTTGGCAGCAGCACTGCTGAGAAGGATCTGGGTGTTGTGGTGGAGCACTCAATAGGAGTCAGCAATGCAATGCTGTTGCAAAAAAAGCAAATGCAATTTTAGGTTGCCTTAACAGAGGCATAGCATGCAAATCACAGCTCTATTTGGTGCTGGTCAGGCCTAACCTGGAGTTCGGTGTCTAATTTTGGTCACCAATATATAGAAAGGATGTGGAGAAATTGGCCAGAGGCAAGCGACAAAGATGATCAACGGGATGGAATGCAAGCCATACGAGCAAAGGCTGCAGGAACTGGCTATGTTTAGCTGGAAAAGAGGAGGTTGAGGGGGGACGCGATAGCCGTCTTCAAATACTTGAAAAGCTGCCATAAAAAAGATGGAGAAAGGTTGTTCCCTCTTGCCACAGAGGGCAGGACAAGGGTACAAATGACAGCACAGCAGATCTAGATTAAATCTCAGGAAACACTTCCGAACTGTAAGAACAGCAGGACAATGGAACAGACGCCTTGGGAGACTGTGGAAGCTCCTTCACTGGAGGTTTTCAAAAGGAGGCTGGACAGAGCCACCTGTCTTGGGTGGTTTAGACACAACCAATCCTGCATCTTGGCAGGGGGTTAGACCAGACGATCCCTGCGGGCCTTAGGCAATTTCACACTTCACTCCAGACCCGTGTTTCGCCCCAGTGATCACCAAGACCCCTTTCCACCTCATTTACTGCTATTCTGGTACTTTCTGGTATTATTGTTATGATTATTGTTATGTATATTATGATAGAGCCCAGGAGGCCACATTGTACTAAGCTCCAGGGAGACACTGGCGTTTACACTGAAAAGCGGAGAAGCCAGTCCAACCTGCGTTCCCTATCAATCCTGCCAGAGACTCAAATACCAGCAGCATTTCGAAGGGCAGTGGACGCAGGTCCTTACACCCCAAAGCAATCAGGAGCCGGAATTCATGGTACAGGAGTTCTGAGTTCACCTTCAGCCCTGGGCACTTCTTTCTCCTTCTGTGTATTAATCCTGCCTGCTGAATTCAGGAAGAGTTGAAAACTGTAGCACTAGGCACTGGTCTGCTGGCGCAAGGATGAGGATTTGAGCTGCACCTGTGGCATTTTTAGGGTGATCAGATGTCCCAATTTTATAGGGACAGTCCCGATACTTGGGGCTTTTTCTATTACCCCCCCACCCCCTGTCCTGATTTTTCACACTTGCTGTCTGGGCACCCTAGGCATTTTTAACATTGGTAGTTTCGTCCTAAATTTCTTTATTTTTTCAACTAATACGGGAGTTACTCAAAGAGACATTCCCCCAAAGTTAACTTTTTATCAGCGTGGTGGCTGTCGAGCAGGCAGCAGGATTACGGGATCGTGTCATGTACCTGAATAAAGAGTGATTCAACATTGTGTTTTCCAGAGTATTTTCTTGACCTGAATCATCCTGCCAGAAAAGGCCTGAGCAGCTTCAGGCTTCTCACATGTCCATCTGTCACTTGACATGACAGAAACAGCCACTTAAATAGAGACAGGAGATAGCCCGGCATTGATGAACTATTAGTCACCATCATCAGAGACAACTGAGCAGCAATAAATATAGAGAGGTGGCAGGACATCATGCCTACATTTCAGAGTAACGTTTTACTTTAAAGCTCCGTGTACGTTGACTGCGCTACACAGAATACTGCGAAGTGGCTGATAAACAAATAAGGATACACTGATGGCTTGGACTCCTGGACAAATTCAGCCTCCTCCAATCGCATATTGCCCCACAATCGTTTCTCTTCCCTCCAGCTAGTTTTTGGAATTCTGCCCCCTGATTTGGAATCATCTGTGACAGCAGAGGACAGGTGCAGTAAACGTGCCCGAGGGTTGTCATTTCAGGCAGTGAACATTTAAGAGGGAATTTAGTGCTTAACATTATGCTTCTTTATTCAGTGTATCGGGGCCCATGCACAGTGCTTGGTGCCTCCCAAAATGTACTCTCGGAACTGAAACAAAAATATGTATCAATGCAGTGTTTTTATTCAAATTGCCATTGCCACAAAGGCCAGTTTATACTCGCCCACAAGAGAAAACACATCTTTCAGCCAAAGATCTCCTGGGAAACATCCCTTCAGTTTTCAGTCCTTCCCTCACATCCCTTTTACGGCTACAGTGAAAGATGAATGTTGCAGCACGCCTGGAAGGTGAAAGGACCAGGGCTCCGGAAGAGGGAAGGGTGCTCAGGGTCATGGAGCCCTCATGGGAATCGCCCTGCCAGCAGCTCCCCCTCACTCAAATGGAAGAAGCTCCAGCTAGGGCATCTCTGGTAATCTCAGCTGCGTCAGTGGGGTACCTCCCAGTCACCGGGCTCCAAACCAGTCTAGGATGTATAAGCTCAGCCCCTTGAACTCCACCCAAAAGGTGAGGGGAGCAGCACAGTTCTCGCAGCCAGCCCACCCTCACCCATTCTGCAAGGCCATCAAATGCTGGGTGATTCCCTCCACGGCCCCAGCCAGTTTGGATGTGATGGACACACTGAGTGCCATCGGTATGTTGAGCTCACTGCTAGCCAAGGGTCCGGACTGACTCTTCCTATGGCCTTGAACTGGAGGAGGAGGAGGGACAAAACCAACCTCTGCAGAGCCCCACACGGACTTCCAGAGTGGAGGAAAATTGTCCCAAACTTCCTTTTGGTGACTCCCAGAAAGGGCTGAAGAGAACCACTCAAGAGTAACTTACCCAGCCCTACCAGGAACTGCAAACATCCCAACAAAATCTCATGGTCAGCAGCCACAAAGGAGGCTGACCAATCCCACAGAACCAGCAGTGACGCCTTCCCGGTTCTCATCCAGTTCTAGGAGATCATCCACCCCAGCAGCCAAGGCGGTGCCTACCCCAAAACCGCAGTCTAAACCCACATAACCAGGATGACTCTGGAAACTGCCAGAGGTGACCTACCACCACCTTCTCAATGACCTTCCCCAAAAACGACGTACGTGAGGCAGGTCAGTAATGGGTAAAACAGACAATGTCAAGTGGTGGTTCCTTAACCGAAGCCATACAAGAGCTACTCCACAGCCAGTGGGCACACAGCCCAACCCCAGGGGAAGGCCGTGAGAAAACCCACCAAAAGAGAAGCCAGCACCTCCCCACTGGCCTTCCCCAGCCAGGAGAACATGCACCCAACGCCAAAGGGTGTGGCACAAAACACACCTAGCACTTCTGGAGCCTCAGTGAACAGACTAACGGGGGCTCTAGCACAAGAACTAACCTTCTCCTGTCGTGGTCACGGCACAATGGTGGTGTCTCCATGTGCGGTCAACATGGAAGAAGCCATATCAATCCAGCTGTGAGTGGTGTTAGCCTTCCTGAGGAAGGCTCTTCCTGAGAATGAGGACTGGGCTCCGTAACAGACCAGAGGCAGCACAGACTCACCAGGCAAAAACCACCCAGTCCGAGTCCTGCTGCAGGAGACCTTGTGGATGATACAGCAAAGGCAAAACTGCATTTCTTTGCCTCCTCCACAGTGCACTATAAACCTTATCTATGCTGCACTCAATCCAATTCAATCCTAGCTATCCACCCCAGCCATCTATTTTTCTATCTCCTAGAGCTAGAAGGGACCTTGAAAGGTCATTGAGTCCAGCCCTCTGCCTTCACTAGCAGGACCAAGTACTGATTTTGCCCCAGATCCCTACATGGTCCCCTCAAGGATTGAACTCACAACCCTGGGTTTAACAGGCAATGCTCAAACCACTGAGCTATCCCTCTGTTCATCCATAGAAAGCCATACATAAACCATGGTGACACCTGGGAGCAAAGCCAGCTGCAGTACAGATGTTTGTACAGCTGTACTAAACCACGAATAGAGCAGTCTGTGGGTTAGACTACATTCTTCCTCTGAGCCATCTGGAATCCCTCAGACTCCATCCAGCTAGGACAGCGTCCCTACACTACAGCTCCTTCACATCTGCAGGACAGGTGTGCTTCACCTCCCATGGCAGAAGGCAATGATCAGCCCATGACACTTCCCTTGCCTCCAATCCCATTAGATCCAGAGCGTGGCCGGCTGTGTGAAGTGAGTCAGAAGGCACCCAAGACAGTCACGGGATGCTTTTAGAACCAAATCTGGGGGAGGTACCAGAAGACTATAGGGTCAGATGCCATCTAAGAACCTAGATATGAATGTGGGAGACTCAGTGCTTAAAGGGGATGGTGCAGGAGGGGTTGCAAAGAGCCAGCAAAATAAATAAATCAGGAAAAATTGAGCCGGACTGCTGGGACGCACTTTAAGCGCTGGTTCACCAACAATCTGCTACTCCTGGATTACGGTAGGACCCCCACCCTACTTTTTTCAGACTACTTGAAGCACTGGGGCGAGGGGAGAGTAAAAACGTAAGAACAAAGGAAAAGAGAGGGAAGCCGAACAGGGATGGGACGTGACTAGAAGTAAGGATGGAATGGGCCAGCGGGACATTGGAAGGAAAGAGTGTGGAAAGTGGAAAAATAGCAAACATGGAAAGAGGGGGAACTGTAGCGTCTATCCCTCTGTCTTACTCCACTGGAATATTGTCAGGACTCTGCCCCTCAGCCAGCGGAGATAGTCCCATTTTACTTCCATGCCACCACCTGCTCTGCTCCCAAGCCCTTTCCAAGCACGCTTTCCGCCCGGCACCCATTCGCTCCACCTGTTGTGGACATTGCAAACCTTTGACTGGTTGCTGATAGCCGACTGACATAGAGATTCGGGTGGAGGCTATAAATCAGACGCTGCTTTGTGCATCCAAGTTTTTGTTCAATCCCTCTTTTCTATTTCGGGCTTGGAGAAGAGAACCAAAGCCAGGAGAGCTTCCCAAATAAAGCAGAGCATGTGTGGGGCGGAGGGAAACACTACAGCAAACCCACCCTGAATCAAGGGATTTGTAGTTACTGAGAACACTCATGTAAGACAGTGCATTTGAAACCTGTTCATTTGTATTACGGTTACTTTTCTCCCCTAAGAATTCTCCTCAGGGCAGCAGGTGGACTGTCCATCCCTGGGACCACCCAGAACCCGCCCCACAGCTCTAGGCCTACATAAGACAAAGCCCAGAAAGATCAGTAAGATTTTCCTTTTAGTTGATCATCTTGATATTTTTGTCATTGTTTCCTTCCACTCAAGGATCTCAAACGGAACTGCTTGAATTGTGAACTCTCGTGAACATGCTCCCGTGGCAAAGGGCCATATTTTTACCCTTCGTGTTCAGAGCTGGACACCCAGGCAACGAGAGGCAAGTCTCTGATTTAAGTGACTTACTCAGAGTCACACAGCAAGGCTGGATCCAACACCCATTGATGTAATTCTTCACATCGGGCCCCAAGTCAGCAGTGGAACCAAGAGAGTCAAGTTCTCTTGATTTCCAGTCCACTATGTCTTTCCAGTGGCTCTTTATAAAGACTCAAAAAGAACAAATAATAGTGGTCATCTCACTCCAGCGAGGCCACTTGGTACAGCTCATGGTCTGTGTGGTGAGGATGAGTTTGCTGTATAGTACACGCGTTAAAATAGTTTATTTTTATTGCTTAAAGTGCATCGTTAGTTAATGAGCCTCAATGCCCAGTTCTGGAGCACTGAGAATGGAACTCTGCAAAGTGCTTGCCCAGATACTGTGTCTGGAACAGATTCAGGACTAGCTGTGTGCCTATGGGCACCCTTTACACTTCAGGATGTAAGTCTGCAGGATGATGCGTGAGGAGGATTCACCTGCAGGACTCGGGTACGTCAGACACAGCATTGTCAATCTCAAGCCTTAAAAATCACCCCAAATCACCACCCTAAATAAATCACGAGACTGACTGAAAAATCACGAGATTTGAAAATAAATAAATAAATGTGGCGTTCTTTTTATTTGCCTTCTGGTTTCTGAGCCTTTAGTTTAAACTCAGGCCACCTTTTCAAACTTTTCTCTGCAACCGTGAGGCCTGGAAACTTACTTTTTTCAAATGAAAGCCACGATTCTCGCCTAACCCAATGCCTCCGGGAGACGGGGCTTTTAAGGAAAACACTGAGTGACATAAGAGCATGTGACAGGGCTCCCCTCTCTGCCTTTGGATACAAAGAGGCTGGATGCCTTCACGTTGAGAACCACCAGGGTGTTCTTTATTAGGTCCCCTCCATCAGGACAGCCCTGTACAGCAACATACAAGTGGACATAAACTTCTCCAGGGAGGAAGAAGAAAGTTCTCCTCATCCTGTATCCCCGGTCAGCCTTCTTCTCTTGCACTTCCTTCCTTGCCTTTACCTGTGTCCCGCTGATGGGCTGATCATTCTCATTAGCTCAGCAGCCTCCAGCCTAATTAAGCCATTGAGCACCATCTCCCAGTGAAGTCCACTCCCGGGAGCATAGCTGGTCCCTTAAGGAGCTCTCGACTCCTGGCACTCTGTCACAGAGTGCAATAAAATCGCGAGCATTGGTAACATTGCCCGCTGCCAGACACGCCTCACAACATGCAGGCCCAGCGTGGCCTGTTCTAATGACCACCAGAGCCCAGAATGTGCCCCGGCTCTGACCGAGGGATGGGAGGCCAGGGTAAAAGGAGTCCTCCCTTCTCAGGCTCCCTGTCCCACAGTGGCTACAGCCCTGAAGGGCAGGACTACAACTCCACTTCCTTCTTCACTACACCATGGAGCTGGCTGGGCTCACAGGGGACAGCAGGCTGAACCCTTGCCAGGGCTGTAGTTGCATGCTCCCACTGAGTCCTGGGGAGCCGCAGGAGGGGTTGTGCCTTCCGGCGCCCCAGACAGGCAGGGTGCCTGCATGCCACCCAAGGGCACCAATAAACCCTGCAGCAAACAGTAGTAATAATAATAATAATAATATATGGAGATATACCTATCTCCTAGAACTGGAAGGGACCTCAAAGGTTATTGAGTCCAGCCCCCTGCCTTCACTAGCAGGACCAAGTATTGATTTTTGCCCTAGATCTCTAAGTGGCCCCCTCAAGGATTGAACTCATAATGCTGGGTTTAGCAGGCCAATGCTCAAACCACTGAGCTATCCCTCCCCCCCGTGAGTAATACACTGTGGATTTGTTCAAAGCAGCTCAGGGTAGAGGCTGGCCTGCAGAAGATCTGTTACTGGGGATGATGGGCCAGGCAGAGAAAACCCAGCTTGACTTTCAGATCACAGGGTTCCAAAAGTCACGTTTTCACTAGTAACCTGAGCAAATCTGAACGAGAGTCATTTAGCAACTTGGGGTCCCCAATGATGCAATTACTGTACCTAAGTTTCTGTTTGACCAAGACATGGGATTTAACACTTTCTGCTTGAGAGAAGTGCCAGGGGATATTTGATTACCACAGTGCTCAGGACTGAAGCTTTATATCTCACCCCAAAAAATTCAGCAGCACAGCACCCCCAACCCCACGCCAAGGCACCAGCTTTGAAACGACTGAGAGAGAAGAAAGCCAATTTCTGTATCGCCTGCACTGTGTTCCTTAGAGCTATCCCATCCCCTGACTAAACCAACTCCACTCTGCTGAGATGTGACCACAGCACAGCTTGGTGCCTGCAGACTGTGCCCTTCATTGTTAGATATCTTCCTGCAGAGGCAACAGGCAAGTGCAGCACAGCGCCCTGCGGCTTGGCCGGGACAATGCTCCATTCTGACTCACCTCGCAGAGCTAATGCAGTAGATTACAAGGATCCTTGATTGAGTCTTAGCTGCATTAACATGTGGAAGGCTCATGAAGCCCAGCCACGGGCTGAGGGACTAATCAGTTACATGTCCCCCTGGACCCAGCCACCAGCTCCACTTACCTTTGGAAATTAAAACTTCCGGGATCAGCAAAAGTGGCATGACTCCCAGTCAATCCAGTAACACACAGATCCTGGCAGGATGACCCCTAGGGGAATCTCCTACAGGAGAAGCAGGTTTGATGTGCAGCCACAGAACCACTCGTGTGCTCCCACCACACATGTTATTACTGAAACAGTTATTGAAATAATCTAGCATGCCTCCCAATTCACACCCCACACTCTTAACTGCATTCAGTTAATTTTCATAAGCATGTGTGCCTGCTGTATAAGGCTTTTCCTTTGGTGGATTTATACAGTTCACTGAAAGGGTCAATGAAGGAAGTTCAGATATGAATTTATATTCAAATAGAAAACTGGGCAAGTCAGTTTCCTTGGGAACTGACACCAGTGCAATAAGATTCAGGGATTACATCTTCTCCTAACCTCACAAACCCATGTGTCAGTACACAATGCTGCTCCTGTACCACACCAGCCGGTCAGAGTGTGATCATATGAAGGTCACGGCAGTCAAATTGCTGATGTTGGTTATGCCCATATACAGGGCCGCCCGGGGGAGGGGGGCAAGTGGGGCAATTTGCCCCAGGCCCCAGGCCCCAGGCCCTGCAGGGGCCCCCATGAGAATATAGTATTCTATAGTATTGTAACTTTTTTTATGGAAGGGGCCCCTGAAATTGCTTTGCCCCAGGCCCCCTGAATCCTCTGGGCGGCCCTGCCCATATATTTCCTCCATGAGTAGGATAACACTTTGGGCTTAGGGGGGTTTCCGGTTAAACTGAGCTCTGAAGACGCAATTACTCTCTCCATAGAAGAATTGCGAACCATGCAAGTTTCCCCCACGCTGTGTCACCTCTGACATGGAGAGACCTGCTCTAGGGATGAGAAGTCTCCATGCCCATTCAATCCTTGGCCTCTACAAAGTGAAGGACACAACCACTTCTAGGTTTCTAAAATCCATTCTGGTTTTATCAGTCTGGGACCAACGGAGTTCAGCAGAGGGTTGGTTATTGCAGGTGGAGCAGGCTGCGCTCCCGATAGTTCGGGTTGCCTGACATTTCTATTTATAAAACCCTATTTTGAGTTGCTAATATAATTTTGCCAGATTTTAATCGTTGGAGCTGAAATTTTCCAAGGGTGCCTCCGTCAGGCTGAATAATTTTTGGAAAATGTCAAACGCAGTCTAGTCTTTTCTCAGAATGAGGATAGGGGAAAATACACTGTTTTTCCCAATGTTAAATTGCTTTCCAACCATTTCACTGAGAAGCTCTAGTGTCCCCAGGCTTTAGAGCAAAGGCTTGAAATTTGGCAGCAGAGTCCACGGTGTCCGGGATATGCCTCTTGCTGTCCCCGTGAAGAAACGCCCAAATCTGGTCAATTTATGAGCCTCTAACAATTTCAACATGCACATGCTCAGTAGAAGGTTGATAGAGCTTTTCAGCTACATTTGCTAAAGATTCCATCTGTCCTAAGCACAGTGCCCCCTGCTGGTACCCAGGCAGGGAGGAACAGAAGGAGGAGGCAGCCACACTGGAGCACAGACGGATGAAGATCTCAGCCTAGGGGCAGCAGATGAGAATGGGGTAAGAAGCTGAAGAGGGCTGTGGACTGGGCCTGGGATGAGGAGCCAAGGTGGTTTGTGAGAGAGACTGGGATAAGCAGGGCACCTAGAGATAGAAGCCTCATTAACCATACAACCCTGATTCAGACCCTAAGCACCATCCATCCTGAATAGGGCGACCAGACAGCAAGTGTGAAAAATCAGGACGGGGGTGGGGGGTGATAGGAGCCTATATAAGAAAAAGCCCCAAATATCGGGACTGTCCCTAAAAAACTGAGACATCTGGTCACCCTAATCCTGAATGAGGGTGGGGTCCTGTGGAAAAGACAGCATGTTCTCATGTAATTAAAGACGACTGTGTGAACATGCATACACCCAAGAGGTCGGAATTAGGATTGCACAGGCAACCTTAATTCTGGCATTTGCTAATTTTTGAGGGCTTGACATTGCAGCCTTAACCGTGTTCTTTTCGTGCAGTTTGGTCTCTGTAATTGTCACTAAACTGAGCGAGGGCACTGTATGCTGTTCTGCTGGTACCATTGATCTGATGCATGTCACAGATCTATTGCACTGCTCTGAGTCACTGCACTGAGCTTAGAGCCCCAAGCTAGAAAAGGCACCACAGTCTAACGACAGAATTCTCCACCATTCTTGGCTCATAGATCTACATTGATTTCAACACCGTATCATATGCCTGGTGCATCTGTGAAGTACAGCATCTGCCTCCCCCTGCTTTTGGCACCTCCCCCTCCCCAAGACACACCCCTTTGGACTTCATTATACTTATCACTGTACAGTTACAATTTACAAAAGGACTTTATCACGTACGGGGCCGAATCCTGCTGGCTTATGTGAATAATCAATAGGCAGGGACCATCTTTATGTTCTGTGTTTGCCTAGTGTCTTGCACGCTGGGGCTCTGGTCTATCATCAGGGCTGCTACCACCATATCAATAATAAATTATTGTTATTCAGACCTGGCATACGTAGGTCCCACGCCACGGTCTTTAGTGGAGCAGCACTTGAGTACTGTACTGCCAGCCTGGAACTGGCCCAATGGAACAAGCAAGGCGAAGGCAGCTAGCCCTCTGATGACTATATTTTCAGTTGTTAGGTAGCAGTGGTAACTGGAAGTTATGTCTCCACATTAAAAATAACCAGCCCCAAAGCCTCACCATATGTATCCCTGGGCTATCTTTGCTCCGATAGTCAAAAGGGATCAGCCTGCAAGGGTTGACAGTGTATTTTTGGTTGCCCTAAACAATTGTCAGCATGTATGTCCTGCATTCTTTACAAGGAAAAACATAGCTGCAAAGCCCACCTTAGTGGGACCCAGTTGGGTGGATTAGACACAAAGGTCACTCCCTGGGTGGATATGGCTGCTTTCATTTCTAACTTGAGAGAAGTTTGTTTTGAAATGAACTAGGCGGTCTCCTTTTTTCACGATAAAGGACAGGCTAATATTTAGTAACAGCTTGAAGAAGGACACTAATCCCTTTGTCACACAGCCAGCGCAGGGGCTTAATTTCCATGGTGTTAGGATGGTAACTTAGAGCACACAGAACAAGATCAAATATCAATTCCCCCCGGACTTGTTGCTGTCCAAACCGAGTAATTAAACCGAAATACCAGTGTTTATTTCTACCAGCGCTAGAGCAGCCTACCGGGTCATGCATTTCATTTTCATGAATAATTCGTTATTACTAACTGAACTCATTCTCCAGACTGCTCTGGCACCTCAGTGCTACTCAGTGGTGCTTGTTAAGCGACTTAGCTGAGATAATTCAGTCTTTTGTTACCGACTTGGAAGTGATAACGACTGTATTATTTAACTGCTGTATGTGAGTGAGCCACAAAAGCTTATCTCCAGTCAACAAAACGTGATTTTCTACCACAGAACTGTGCAAAGATTCCTGCACCAGGGAAAACAAGCTATGATACCTTCAAAAAACTTGACAACAGGTAGGCCACTGGTGTACTGAGACTGCTGTCTATTATGCTGACCAATATTGTCTCACTGTTTCCTCGTACCCCCCATCTGTCTGTATGCATCTCTCATCTCATCTCATCCTTATACTGTACGCTCCTTGAGGCAGGGCCCATCTTCTTGCTCTGGGTTTGTACAGTGCCTAGGACAATGAGGGCCTGGCCTACGATCGGTTGCCCTAGGCCTTACTGGAATACAAATCAATGAATCATACATGCAGCCTGAAGACACTTCCTTTAGGCTGGTATCATCTGAGCCAGTGGTTCCCAAGCTGTGGTCTGGGTCCACCGAGACCTGATCACCTGCTGTTGGCTCCTCCCAAGTTGCAATTAAAGAAGCTAAATGTACATGAATATTTCCTTGGCATCACTCCACCACGTGAGCAGGTACTGTAGGCGCCATGGGGGTGTTCCGGCACTGCCACTAGGAGAGGAGCTGGTCCGCGTTGTCCTGAGCGGGCAGAGCGGTGGCCTATGAGTCACACACTCCCTTACAAGACAGGGTCCACCCTGTGAGAACGCTTGAGAGCCATAGCCTCTGAAAAACGCTAGTGATAGCGCTGTCTGGCTCCATGGTGGGGAATGTACTCTGGAGAGGCAATGCTGCCGGTGAATTGTTTTTATTTCCCATTCACTCTATTAATACCCGCAGAAAATTACCTAACAAAATAAGTTCCCAGTGTCTTGTCACACCTCCGTGTGGTTAGCAGGAACACCACACGCTGCCATGTTGGGTGTGAAGCCCGGGTCTCTCACGCCAGTCCAACGGGAGCTGGGAGGGGGGAGAGGGGGGAGCAATGCGCAGGCGGGGGTCTCGGGAAGGGGGTGGAGTGGAAGCGGGAAGAAGCAGAGTGTGGGCAGGGCCTTGGGCAGAGCAGGGATGAAGCACCCCCTCCCCCGGGGAAAAGTAAAAGTTGGCACCTATGGAGAGCTCTGGAGCCAGTACAGGAGGACCGAGGGCCTTTCCCACTCCTTACTGATCCCTCCAGCAGAGTCAGTGATGGTGAGGAGAGGCTCTGAAGGGAGCCAGGTGCAGACCCATTCACCAGGAGAACAACTGCCCAACAGGGCTTGAGAATGAGCCAAAACGGGAGGCCACAGGGCTTCAAGAGCTTGAGGGGAAATACAGCCTCACTTCAAAAGGGAAGGGTGTGCAGAACAAACAGCGAGCAATTCAGCAAGCATCATTTGTATTGAATGTCTCTATCCTGGACAGGAGTGGGAGTGGGAGGGGGAGTTCCTGTAAGAATTCCCAACCCTCCAACCACTGGAGGGTAAATGCCTATAATTCCCCTTATGGATTATCACTTGGACAATGGCAGAGATGCAAGACATCTTGTGGGTTAAAAGCCAAATGCACCGTGATGCAGACTCATTTCCTGGCTCCTTTAGTTCAGAAGAGGAACAGATTTTAAAAATAACCTGCTTGTGTTTGCATGACAAGGAGTACGGCTGCTTTGAAAAGTTTTCATGCACAGTCACGGAGGAGACCATATTATCGCAAAAGCCTGCCATAAACCACTTCATTTGTTATGAAGCATGCTTGCAGTAGCAATGGGCTGCATAGCTGGGCTGCTTGCCAGCGACTGAGACCTTTAGAAAGGTCTCCTAGTCCAGCTACATACCTTTTTTTCCTAGTGCTGATCACACCTTCCTATCATCTCACGCCAGCTCAGATCCCCTCGACAACTTTTCCCTTTTATGGTGGTTTAAGTATATGCTCACCTGCTTTTAGACCCCTGTGCTTGTTAGTTAAAAAACAAACCTCTAAACACGTAACATATGCACATGAGTACTTGGATGAATAGGACATGGGAACTGGAATCAGAAACACAATCTTCACAATCGTGTGACACTTGGCAATTGTTAGCTACAGTGTTGAAGAGCCCCAGACCTACAGCTGTTCTTTTGCATTCAGACCCTTGCTACTGTAACCTTCCCAAAGGTTGTCCCATACTTTACCCAGCTGTATGGTAATCAGATGTCTTATAGGGACAGTCCCGATATAGAATCATAGAATCATAGAAAATCAGGGCTGGAAGGGACCTCAGGAGGTCATCTAGTCCAACCCCCTGCTCAAAGCAGGACCAATCCCCAGACAGATACAGGATACAGGACAATGTTAAGTGAGTGAAATGCTGAAGTTTAAATTTCCAATAAAGGGGTTAAAATGCATGTGAACTTTTAGTAGAAAGAAGGGGTTACATTTTCAAAAGTGTCCAAGTGATTTAGGAGCCATTTCCAAAACATACTTGCATTCTTAGGAGCCTGCCTTTCAGTAAGATTTAGGCTCCTAAGCACTTAATGACTTTTGAAATGAGGATTTAAATTGCTGCAGCAGTTAAGCAGTTTTGGAAATTGTACCTAGATCTGTGGTAGATAAACCATGGCATAGATGGCACAATTTCACAGAGTGCCAGAGTTTTTGACGTTGCTAAATTTAATTTGACCGATAAGATTAAAGCATTACCCTAATCTGGATTACAAAATGAGAGAATATTTTTGCCTTCTTTATAGCTGAAAATGTTAACACAACAAACCAACATTTCACAAGTTTGACTCCGGGTGTTGAAAAGGGCCTTCGCTGCACTCTGACCCCGAGTAATAATTTTAGCTTAAATTTTATTTTAGAACATCTTTTTCAAAACAGTTCATGCTTCATCTTTCTATTAAAAACCCCTCCAGCTCCCAACCAAAAACTACTGGCTACACCCCGCCCACCACAGAAAAACTGCGAGGCCCAGGAAACCCACTGATGTTCCTACATCCGTAGCGAGACTGTCAGCATTCTCTTGGAAGGAGATGAAGCAAAGTTTGCAACTCCCTTGGCTCCAGCCCTCCCCTCCCAGCCCCCAAAATGCAAAACCCAGCGCTCACGGATCACATACATGGGCGTCCGTCAAGTCAGAGGAGAACAAAACTTGGGCAACCAGTGAAGAAAAATCTGACCTTTTATGTGCACTGGGTGAAGCACACCTACCATCCATCCCAGGGACCCAGTTCTTCTGCCTTCACCTCATGTGTGGGGCTCAATTTCCAGAGGAGAAGCACATAACAGGACTATCTCCTTCAAATATCAAAGCCAATGCTCTGCTCTGAGCTGTCAAGCCCATGGACTCCTCCAGTCGGTGAAAGAAACAGCAGAAGAGCTAAAATAGAGAACTAGTCAGTCATCCAGAGGCTGCTCTAGGGATAGGTAAGCTAGGCAGTTGTCTAGGTTGGCAAGATTTGTGGAGCGTGATGTACCCCACTGATTGTCCATGTGCACCCTGCACGCATGAGCCATTCCTTCATGTGCTTCGAAGTCGTTCTCTTTGAAACGGGTCTAGATCAAAGTGCATTAACAAACTCAGTGTGTGTCAGCAGGGTGCGCACGGTGCGTACCCTCGTGTGCATTAACATCCCTGCAGAGGCCTCAGCATGGACCATGCAGCTGGAGGTCCCGGTCCAGTGGGAGCCCATAACCTGGCCACCAGCGGCCTCTCGCTGGACAAACCTGAGGACAAGGGTCCTCTGGGGTGGCTGGCGACCGTGGAAGTGAGACCCCCAGCCCCACATCTGCCCCTTGCCTAGTCTTCCTGCCCCTCTTTGTCCCCCAAATCCTACCCCACACAAGCTGTCCCTTCCCAGTGGGTTCCTGCCCCCCATCTCCCTCCTATGTCCTAGCCCATCTGCCACATGCGGTCCTGCTCCCCATCTATCTCCCACCTCATCTGCCCCTGGTCTGTCTCTTTCCCCAGTCCTCCTACCCGACCATGTCCTGCCTGCTACCCTATCTGCCCCTGGGGTCCTGCCTCCACCAGTGCCACGGCTTCCCTCTCAAATGTCCTGCCCCATCTTCCCCCTGTTTTCCTAGTCCCCTATTTCCCCCACATGTCTTAGTCCTCCCACCCTATTTGTCCCCCCACAATGTCTTGAATCTTATCCCATCCGTCCCCTGTGTCCTGGTCTCTCCCTGAGTCCTGGCCCCCATCCCCACCCTGTTTCCAATTTCCAGTCCCCTGTATAATCCACCCCCACTGTTCCAACCAGATAGAGTATGCTTCCTCCCCCCCACCTCATATTAGGGATCCCCCACCCAGCTTGGTGCAGCTCCCCCCACCCCCTGAGATTGACACCCAGAGGGGTTTGCTTGGGATGGGGAGGGCAGAGCCCAACTGGGGGAGCAGATGGAGCCCCACGCTGCAAGTCCCAGCAGATGCTGCTCAAGGGGGTCCTTCCAGGGAAGCCTGTTAATGGAGAAACACACTGCTATATTTGCCACTCTGTCACCCCAAAGAGGGAACTGACCTGGGGGAGGAGAGGAGGAAGTCGCAGGGGGTCTCTCTTGTCTGCCTGAGGCATCCCCTTGAAATATGGGAGCTGATTTAAAAGAATCGCTCAGGTCCCACCCATGCCGGGAGGCGGGGGGGGGGTCACTTACCCACCCAGGCCAGGCCGTAGCCAGGTTTAGTGCCACAGCTGGAGCCAGTCAGTGGGATCAGACTTCAGGGGCTCCGTTTGTCCTCTGACCCCTAGGTCCCCCCAAAAATGTTACGAACCCAGTGCCTACGTGACGGAACGGTTCAGATGTGCAGGGCGCACACTGTGCGGTAGGAGGGGGCGGCACACCGCGGTTAGACCGATGGAAGCAGATTGTCGTAAGCAGCCTCTGCTAGCACCAGTCAATATATGCTTTGTACAGAGCATCTCATGATGCGCGCACATTATTCTCATGACTCACTGCCAGCAATCCCCCCGGCGCTGTCACAAACCACGCGGAGACAAGACACAGGACAACCACAGGGCGTGGACAGGCTTCTGGAGAAGAGACCAGGCAGGAATGGTAGCAATTACTACATGTGATCCCTGAGCTAGAAAAGCACGGGAGCACATGCGTGACTTTATGCACAGGAGTAATCCCATTGAGGTCCATGAGACTACTCATGTGCTGAAAGTTAAACCCGTTCTCCAGGGCTCGATCGAGGCCTAAAATGGTAACATGACCAAAAAGTCACTAGAATGGAGAGCAGCGGGGTAGTAAATTCAGGGACAAAGAACAGGCACAGACTGGAGAGGGACATTAGGGAAACAACACAAACTCATTAAACACAACTGCAGCTAGCTCTCAAACTACTGTCCAAATCAATCTGTTAGAGTCAGCTGTGTGTGACAAAACAGCCCTGCAAGTGCCAAAGGAAACAGGCAAAAAGCTAAAACAGATATGAAATAAATAACCTAACTTACAACAATAAAAAAAAGACACTCCAACCCTATCGAAGGAGAGCTCAGAAGAGCTAGCTGTTCTCTAGAAGGCATGCACGGAACCACAGGAAAGAAGAGTGAGATTTCAGACAATCCCCAATGTATGTTATTCACCAGGATGCTTCGGGAACTCATGAAAAGACACAGCAAGGGCTGTTATTTTATTATGCCTTTTAAAGAAAACATCTTCCAGAACATCACCCCAGCTCATCAGATATAAAAGGGTGATACGCACAGGCTAGCAAATATTTTTGTTTACAATCATATCATTAATTATAATCCTTGCATGAAAATAATTTGGTAACATAAACATTCTTTATAATACATGATATTGACAGACTTCAGGCTTATGTTCATTTCACATAACCCTCACTGTGCACTGGACGATCACTGTTCAGGCCTTTGGGTATATGAAGTTCATCGTTAACCAGGGGGTTATTGTACTGGATTATGTTGCTCATTTTGCCAAATGGTTCACTGTAGAAGGGAGCCAGCTGGAGGAATTCCAAGGTATGAGCATTATGATATTTATGAACTGTAACAAAAGACCGGCACTTCCAAAAAGCATAGCTGAAACCGCACACTTTTCATAGAAACCATCTTTGCCCCGCTGGTCTGCTGAGAGAGAGTTTGCATGAGCTAGGCAGTTTATCCAAAGAAGTCATTTTATTTATAGACAGCGAGTGTACATTCCTTGACATCTGTTTTAAGTGTCCAGATTTTGTCCACAGCTGCACCAATGATCATTGCTGTGTGTTTTATATCACCGGGTAACTGTTTCCAGGAGTTCGGTGGAATGCACTAATGAGACCTCTGATCTGCTTCATTGGGACAACTGCCAGTGAAGTCATGTATTGTGATGCATTGCGGTGCTCTTTACAACAAAGCATGCAATAGCAGCACACAGGGGAGTGGGGTGCCAAAACAAGTGGGGAGGGCAACAAAGGAACTGACCACTCCTCTTTCAGCTTCTCTTTCTCCCCCTCCCAACCAAGGTCATCTCAGAGAAAACCTATCTCATAGAGCTGGAAGGGACCTAGAAAGGTCATTGAGTCCAGTCCCCTGTCTTCACTAACAGGACCAAGTACCATCCCTGACAGATTCTTTACCCCAGATCCCTAAATAGTCCCCTCAAGGATTGAACTCACAACCCTGGGTTTAGCAGGCCAATGCTCAAACCACTGAGCTATCCCTCCCCATGAGGCCCTTACTTCTTTCTCCCCACATTATCCCAACGGGGAGGGATGAGCAGGACCTCACTCCGTTCCCCACAGAGGGACCCTCTAGGTCTGTCCTGCTTTGCTCTTCTTGAGCTCAGAGTGGGGCTGGCTCTGGTAGGCAGAGCAGAAGGCAGGGCTCGGGGTATCTCAGCACAAGTGAACTAAAGCAGAGTTTGCTCTTTCCCCTCACTACTGCAGGTGCTAGTGACACCTAGTGTTGCCTGCAGGTCTATTGACAGGAGCTATCCCTGTGAACTAGTCAATGCCCTGCCCTACAGGCCTTTGCTCTCTTCATGCGGCTTCCTTGCTCTAGGTGGCTGCCAAGAGGCTCAGCTGTGCCTGAAGATGTCTTTTAAATCAGTTACTATTTTGTGCATTGCTTATTGTGCATGCAACGGCAATGACTACCTCCTAGGACAGGGGGGCCAACCTGTGGCTCCGGAGCTGCACGCGGCTCTTCAGAGGTTAATACGCGGCTCCTTGTATAGGTGCTGACTCCGGGGCTGGAGCTACAGATGCTAACTTTCCAATGTGCTGTGGGGTGCTCACTGCTCCACACCCTGCTGTGCCCCAGGTCCTGCCACCACTCCATCCCTTCCCCCAAGGCCCCTACCCCTTCCCCCCGAGCCTGCCATGCCCTCGCTCCTCCCCCCTCTCCACCAGAGCCTCCTGCGCACTGCGAAACAGCTGATTGCAGCGGACGGGAGACGTGGGGAGGTGCTGATTGGCGGGGTTGCTGGTGGGCGGGAGGCGCTGGGGGCTGAGGGGGGTAGCGGATGGGGACCTGCTGACGTGTTACTGTGGCTTTTTGGCAATGTTCATTAGTAAATTCTGGCTCCTTCTCAGGCTCAGGTTGGCCACCCCTGTCCTAGGACAACATATTTCAATGAGCAGGATGATAGTGACTTTGGCAACTGCCGCTCTAGCTCCGAATTTGAGGTGAGACCCAGGCCAGGCCCAGGCCAGACAGGGATGGCAGAATCTCACCCATCCCGTAAGTGATCTCTGACAGTGCGGGAAGGATTCCGATTGCACATGCATCCTGTTAAAGGCATTTTTTAAACAGCTCCTCACTCCTTCACTGTAGCAGCTGGATGATTCGATGAAGGGCAAATGCCTTCCCCTCCCCACGCCCTGCTGTTGTGCTTCTCCCTACTAAGATGTGTGCTAACGATCTATAGCTATTTAAATTCCCATTTTCCCCGGCTGCTCGTTGGCCTGGTCCTCTTTCGGTTCGAGTAAGTCTGCCTACATACTTCTGCCTGAAATCCACACCTACCCTGTTTCCCCGAAAATAAGACAGTGTCTTATATTAATTTTTGCTCCCAAAGATGCGCTAGGTCTTATTTTCAGGGGATGTCTTATTTTTCAGAAATGAAAAATGCCTTATTATCGGTGGATGCCTTATTATCGGGGAGGTCTTATTATCGGGGGGATGCCTTATATTACAACGAGAGGCAAAACTGTAAGTAGGCCTTATTTTCGGAGGATGTCTTATTTTCGGGGAAACAGGGTAGCAAGGCACAGGCTGCCTGTGGGTATGTCTCAGGGGTAGGCGCTACGCTCTAGCAGGACTGGGGATGGGTGTCAGAATTCAGAGAGGGCTGGTCTGCACTCACAGTGCTGCAGCATACCGCTGAGCGCTCAGTGAAGCCGCTCACTACGCCAACGGGAGAGCTTCTCCCATCAGCACAGGTCCTCCACCTCCCCGAGAGGCAGGAGCAATGTCGAGGGGAGACGCCCTCCTGCCGACACAGCGCTGTCTACACTTGGCGCTAGGTCGGTATAACTGGGTTGCTCAAGGGAGTGGATTTACACCGGCAAAAGTTTCCAGTGTAGACCAAGCCTCAGACTTGAGAGGTCACCTGGGGAGGACTAATGCTAGCTTTGAACCAAATAGTCCCCTCTGTGTCCCACCCACCAAGGGGATGAGGGAGTGACTAGCAGGAGCTGACAATGCCAGGAGGATCAGAGGCCATGTGGAAGTGCTCCTCACCCCTTCCCCGTCCCCCGCAACACACACACAGCCTGCAGACATTCTCGTGAACATGGGCTCCATGCAGCTGGCTGTCCCACTCCCCCCATAACAAACTGTATAAACCCCAGTGGTTGGGAAAGGTGGAAAGGGGGCAGCAGAGGCAAGGGAGTGGGGCTGGGGTATGTGGCGAGAGGGGAAGACAGAGGGCTGGTAGGAAGGGGGAAGGAAAGAAAGCTAGTTGACCGTAACAAGACACACACCTAACATCAGCTCAAACCCATTTTAGTGGGCTTTTTCCAGTCAATGGAAGCAGGGCACCTCCCTTCTTCCCTCCCAGCCTTTGCTTGGATCATTGCCTGTTTAGAGTGATAACTCCTTGGGACAGGCACTGGGCCAAAGTGAGGTAGCCACAATGGTTTGCACAGCTCTCCGAATGTCTGGTTATCGTTGTGCGTTACGGCTGGCAAGGGGCTGGCTTTTTTGTCATCCGGCCGCACTATCTCAAGCGCACTGTATTGTTAGAGAGATGAGCTCAGCGCCCAGTTCAGGTTTCAGTCAGCACTGGGAAATCACCCCGGTTACCAAAGCAAATGACCCGCTGGTTTATAATAGATATATTAGTTGTTTGTCTCAATGTGTGGAAAAATACACAGACCGTTTCACTACATTATAGCACCGACCCAGCCTAATAAATTGCACAACCTAAGACGGTTGAGAGTAATTGCTATGGAGATGGGACATGTCGGTATTGCAGATCTAAGGCAACCAGGAGTTCAAGTCTGTGGCACAACACGACCTAGGTGACATACAACAGCCGAAAAGCAGGTGCGAGACATGGCTTTAGTTCATATATGCCCCAAAATCCATACTGCTATGCTGCCCCATCCCAGATAAACAGAACTGGAAGGGAGAGAATCCTCTTCTAGTAAGTGTCATTATATTTTAATAATAATAAGCATTTTCACTTGTACAGCACTTTCTACCCAGAGATCTCAAAACTCTTTACAGACCCTAATGCCCTACAAAGTAGGAAATAAATATCATACCCATTTTACATGTGGAGAAATTATGGCACAGATCAGTTGCATGACTTCTCCAAAAATACATCAGCAGTAACACCCCTGGGGAGTGGGGGAGGGGGATCAATTGACTTACTCCAGTGTATTTAGCATGTTATAGTCTCCAACACGTGGCATTCAAAAAAGAGTCAAAAGAAATGTGTCCATTTTGCCCTGTCCCAGAAGTAGAACTGGATGAAATTTCTAATTCAAAATATTTTTTCGACAAAAATGGCTTTTCCATCAAAAGGAAATTTCTTTGGGAAATGTCCATTTTCAATAAAAAAAAAATTCAGGTTTTTCACCACAAAAAATAAATAAATCAGTTTTCGGCAAACTGAAAATCTTTGGCTGGTTAGATAAACATCTTCAGTAAAACCAAAAAATTTTACCCAACTTGCCTGACCTTTTAGGCTTTCAGGAACTACAAAAGCCTTCAGTTTTCAAACCAAAACCTGAAACGTTTTATAGAAAATTTCTGATAAAAAAAATTTTTTCCATCAAAATATTTGCAGGACAGAAAAACATTTCCTGACCAGCTCTATCCAGAAGTCTAAAATGAATCCCTCCAATGTGTATTTCTAAATGGAGAGGCCATTTTTATCTTTTGAAATTGAAGAAAAGGTGTTGTTTCCTTTACCTCCGGCCCTGGGGTAGATATTCAAAAAAACACTTATTCAGCAAAGCACTTAGGCATGTGCTTAAGTACCACAGATGTGTTTAAATACATGCTTAAGTACTTGGCTGAATTGGGGCCAGACCTCAAAGTCAAGAGACCCGAATTCTAATTCCCAGGCCTGCCACCTATACTGGTTTTATATTGGTGTAACCCCAGTGACCACTATGGAGTTACTCATTATTTAAACTGGTGTAAAGGTAAGGAGAAGCAGGCTCAAGAGGCTCCCAAACAATAGTTGTTACAGGAACCTTGAAACGAGAAGCGAAGGTAAACCAATGCAGTGATGTTTTCCTGAATCAGAATCATTATCAATAAGAACCACGAACAGCCCCATTCATCTCAACACGGTGTTAACTCTAAAACCTAAAGATTACAATAGAAATGTCAACACTTTAGCAGGAACATACAGCTAATGGGAACAACTCCAAACTGCTTTTCATGCCTCCTCAAGTCCCAAAAACTCTCTCTGCTACTGAGCTGCCAAACCTATCGCTTCACCCTTGGCAACGTCTACACAACACAGTTAATGAAGTTGCCGTGTAGTTTCACCTCAAAGGACCATGGGGGGACAACATAACCCTGCCATGATCTCGTATATACAGTACCAAATAACCTATATTCAATTCATTACATTGCATTCCTTTTATCTGAACAAGATTACAGGGTAATCCTTGTGTCCGACAGCCAAAAAGAAATGTTAAATCCTTCCGAACACAGAAGTTGGTACAATAAAAGATATTACCTCACCCATCTTGACTCTCTAAACACACAGAAGTTAGTTGGCCCATATATATCCATAAATAATCTGATCTAGGACTCAAACACAGCAAACGCCTTATGCTATTGATTTATATCTCATAAGCTACCGTCAACAAGTCTGGATCCAGGCAGTGTTTGAATAGAAGACCACTAAGGGACGTATAAATGGTATTGGTGAACCAGTCGTTATCATTCTTTCTTCTTGAAACAGAGAGAGCAAAGTGAAAACTGAGATTTAAACAAGGAGATGCAGAAAAGAGGGTTCAAAAGAGAAGTCATAGCAGACTGCCAAAAGGCTGGAAAGATTATGAGTGGTAAGGCTGCCAGGTAAGGCCCAAAAGTGGGTCATGCTTAGTCTTTGCTCTAATGGTTATAGAATCATAGAATTATAGGATTGAAAGGGACCTCAAGAGGTCATCTAGTCCAGTCCCCTGCACTCATGACAGGACTAAGTATTATCTAGGCTATCCCTGACAGGTGTTTATCTAACCTGCTCTTAAAAATCTCCAATGACGGAGACTCCACAACCTCTCTAGGCAATTTATTCCAGTGCTTAACCACCCTGACAATTAGGACATTTTTCCTAATGTCCAACCTAAACTGCCCTAGTTGCAATTTAAGCCCATTGCTTCTTGTCCTATCCTCAGAAGTTAACAGAAACATTTTTTTCATTCCTCCTTGTAAAAACCTCCTATGTACTTGAAAACTGTTATCATGTCGCCTCTCGGTCTTCTCTTCTCCAGACTAAACAAACCCAATTTTTTCAATCTTCTCTCAAAGGGCCTCTTTTCTAGACCTTTAATCATTTTTGTTGCTCTCCTCTGGACTTTCCCCAATTTGTCCACATCCTTCCTGAAATGTGGCATCCAGAACTGGACACAATACTCCACTTGAGGCCTAATCAGCGCAGAGCAGAGGAATTACTTCTCGTGTCTTGCTTACAACACTCCTGCTAATACATCCCAGAATGATGATTGCTTTTTTTGGCAACAGTGTTACACTGTTGACTCATATTTAGCTTGTGATCCACTCTGACCCCCAGATCCCTTTCCGCAGTACAGTACTCCTTCCTAGGAAGTCATTTCTGATTTTGTATGTGTGCAACTGATTGTTCCTTCCTTTACATTTGTTCTTATCAAATTTAATCTAATTTTTCATGTAAAAAACTGATAAAGAAGGCGGCTGATAGAGTACTAGTTGACAGGGATAGCCAGTCCCAAGTTAAACAAATAGTGGCTGTTTGCTGATAATCCTGCCAAGTTTGAATGGTTCCCACAACTTTGGGCTTTTCTTTAAAGGAAACTGCATTAATTCTTCCCTCCTACTCCAATCTCCCTTCATCCATGGATAAGCTACAGTGTTGGTGCCTTCTATGGCTACTCATAGTAGGAAGTGGGGGGTTGGCCCGAGACTGCTGGAAGCACCCAAAGATTGATCATTCCCAAATCAGAGTACTGGGGAAGATTCCAAAGCCAGATCCCAGCTTGGTAGCCAATCAACGAACACCATGGGGGGCGGGGGGGAACAGGGCTGCATTTCACTGGAGGGCAGCAAGGCCAACCGCCAGCACACTGTTTTTGAGGTAGGCATTGGGGCTCTGTTGAGTGGTTTCTAGCTTCTGCCCAGACAATTGTGCCGCAAAACAAACACTTAACAGCAACTGGCTAGCATTCTCTGCTATTTAAACTCTTGTGTGAGGCAAACAAATCCATGCATCAACCAAGCCACTTGTCTTATTTAAGGAAAACAACAAAGCTCCCGTGAAAATGGAGTGTATCTAGATTTCTGTGCTGAATGCCCCCTTCCCTTCCTCCCTCCCCACCCCCAGCTAGACCACAGGAACATTTCAGCACAGACAGAACTTTTACATTACCTTTTTTCATTAAATCCCTTTGGTACTTCCTATCCCAGAATGCATCAGTCTAGGTATCATGGATACCAGTCACTATATCATTAGAAGCTTGGTATTATGTGATGTCACAAAATGATGCGGTGAACCAGAAGGGTTTTACAAAATGAGAAAAATACTTAAAAAAAAAATCAGCTAAAACATGCTCCTATGGGCCCTGCTCTGCCATGTCAGCAGGGAAGGTTGAGTGCAGAAGTCAGGACTGACTTCAGTCGCATTTTAGCTTTGCAGTTCACTCTGTCCACAATTAATTTGGTTGTAAAATATTTATTGTGCAAATGTGCCATTAAACACCTGCACATGCCTCTCAAGTGCCTCTCAGCTTAATCCCAAAGTCAATCTGTGGAACTCCTTGCCAGAGGATGTTGTGAAGGCTAAGATTATAACGGAGTTCAAAAAGGAACTAGATAAGTTCATGGAGGATAGGTCCATTAATGGATATTGGCCAGGACGGGGAGGGATGGTATCCCTAACCTCTGTTTTACCAAAAGCTGGGAATGGGTGACAGGGGATGGATTACTTGATGATTACCTGTTCTGTTCATTCCCTTTGAGGCATTGGACAATGTCGGAAGACAGGATACTGGGCTAGATGGACCTTTGGTCTGACCCAGTGTGGCCATTCTTATGTAAAGTTACTTAGGTTCCATGCCAATTTGCTGTCTCTTCGCTTCTACTGTTGAAACTATTTATATTAGAAATAAACACTCATGGACGAGAGAGATCTATACACACTAAAAAAGGGATGAAGCACACAGCATAATAAGTTTCCTGCTTGAATATTTTGGTGAGCCTCATTTTTGGTCTTTGTCACAGGTTGTGTTCTGCACGGGGCACAGCAGGCTGAGAAGCATGCATCAATATCTGATTGTCTTTTAGTCCCACACTAAATTTTAGCCCACGTTTTGATTTTCTGAACTGGATTTGAGTTTGCCCATCAGCAGATAAATGCCAGCACAAGTGCAAGTCATACACATTCAACAAGGGAGACTGCATTCTGAATACCTGCAAAGTGCATGTGCACACAGGAATACACTTTCTTTCCGCAATCTGACACCAAGACCTCTGGCGCTTGGCAGTTCACAGCCCCGGCGCCTCTGGGCTTGGCAGTTCAGAGCCCGGCATCTCTGGCGCTTGGCAGTTCAGAGCCCGGCACCTCTGGGCTTGGCAGTTCAGAGCCTGGCATCTCTGGTGCTTGGCAGTTCAGAGACGGCACCTCTGGGCTTGGCAGTTCAGAGACGGCACCTCTGGGCTTGGCAGTTCAGAGCCCGGCACCTCTGGGCTTGGCAGTTCAGAGCCCGGCACCTCTGGGCTTGGCAGTTCAGAGCCTGGCATCTCTGGTGCTTGGCAGTTCAGAGACGGCACCTCTGGGCTTGGCAGTTCAGAGACGGCACCTCTGGGCTTGGCAGTTCAGAGCCCTGGCGCCTCTGGGCTTGGCAGTTCAGAGACGGCACCTCTGGGCCTGGCAGTTCAGAGCCCGGCACCTCTGGGCCTGGCAGTTCAGAGCCCGGCACCTCTGGGCTTGGCAGTTCAGAGCCCGGCACCTCTGGCGCTTGGCAGTTCAGAGCCCGGCACCTCTGGCGCTTGGCAGTTCAGAGCCCGGCACCTCTGGGCCTGGCGGTTCAGAGCCCGGCACCTCTGGGCCTGGCGGTTCAGAGCCCGGCACCTCTGGGCCTGGCGGTTCAGAGCCCGGCATCTCTGGGCTTGGCGGTTCAGAGCCCGGCACCTCTGGGCTTGGCGGTTCAGAGCCCGGCACCTCTGGGCTTGGCAGTTCAGAGCCCGGCACCTCTGGGCCTGGCAGTTCAGAGCCCGGCATCTCTGGGCTTGGCAGTTTAGAGCCCGGCACCTCTGGGCCTGGCAGTTCAGAGCCCGGCACCTCTGGGCTTGGCAGTTCCTAGCCCCGGCACCTCTGGGCCTGGCAGTTCCTAGCCCCGGCACCTCTGGGCCTGGCAGTTCCTAGCCCCGGCACCTCTGGGCCTGGCAGTTCCTAGCCCCGGCACCTCTGGGCTTGGCAGTTCAGAGCCCGGCACCTCTGGGTCTGGCAGTTCCTATCCCCGGCACCTCTGGGCTTGGCAGTTCAGAGCCCGGCACCTCTGGGCTTGGCAGTTCAGAGCCCGGCACCTCTGGGCCTGGCAGTTCCTAGCCCCGGCATCTCTGGGCTTGGCAGTTCAGAGCCCGGCACCTCTGGGCCTGGCAGTTCCTATCCCCGGCACCTCTGGGCTTGGCAGTTCAGAGCCCGGCACCTCTGGGCTTGGCAGTTCAGAGCCCGGCACCTCTGGGCTTGGCAGTTCAGTTAGAAAGTAAAAAAACTGCTTGAGCTCTGGCACCGCTTTCATTACAAAATAAGCCCTGGGTCAGATATAGCTTCTAAGGCCAATGAGCTAGACAAGTGGAGTCTGCAGAAGGGGTAAAACAATTACTAAGTGGGAACCAAGAACAAGCTGCAGATGGGGAGCTTTGCAGACAGCCTCTCTGCTCATTTGAACCCTTTTTCACCAGCTTAGCCATTCAACTAGTTAGGGCCAATATTTCTCAGAGCTTTATCTTATGGATCTGCAAAAGGCCATTAAAGCGCCAAATCCGCCAGGGGCCATACACCCCCAAAGTGGTACTGAGCCCCTGCAACTCCTATTGAATAAACTGACTGCAATGGGATTTGCAGTGCCCAGGACTGGGCCCTTAATTCTTGGTGTTTGCATTGTTCTGGGGTCATTTAATGTCTCGCTTTTTTAATCAATGCCCACTGCCCTCAAAACAATTAGCAATCCTTCAATAACGAAGCAGCATACATACAACTGGGAGTGCATGTGGAGGATGAAGGAGACTGGGTCAGGAAGTTGATTTTAACATGAGGCAGTTGGGGGGAGGGGCTCATTTTTCTCTTTAAGGAATATAGATTGATTTATTTAGATTATGGGAAAGTGCAAAGTAGCAAAATCGTTCAGTGAGTTGAAATAGCACTAAGAGCCCATGAGAGGAGAAAATAATTGGAAAGCATAATTGTGTCATTCACTTCCCAACTGGGGCCTGATCCCTCAAACGGTTAAATTCTACAGGCGCTCTCCACATGCAGGGGTTGCAGAACAGGGCCCGGGATGTGAAAGTGAATTTCTATTACAAGGGAAATTCCTGCAACTTTAATTAGCTCATGGCATAAATTTCCAAAGTAAAGGAAAGTAAACATTTGGCTGTTCTCAGAAAAAGTATCTGACTCGCCAAACATTAGTGCATAAACATTGGCAGCTTCCAGGTTTGCTTTTCACACTGAACCTTATGGGTGAGTGCCAGGAAGTTGGTGACCTTTGCCAAGTGAGAATCTAGAGGGTCTTTTCCCCCAGAGTTCAGATCTCTGGTGAATAGCTTATTCTCGCTAACCTGCAATCTGCAAGATTTAAGTACATACTTAATGAGACAACACGTGGGGTGTAAAGTTAAGCACATGCATAAGTCTTTGCAGGCTCAGGGCCTTAGGGAATCTGCAGTCCAAACCTGCTGGGCACCTCTATGTTCCTTCAAAGGCAACAGCAGTTGGGGGCATTCCAAGCTTTGCAGAACCTAGCTATCTTAGGTACTTATAAAAAGAAGAACAGGAGTACTTGTGGCACCTTAGAGACTAACAAATTTATTAGAGCATAAGCTTTCGTGGACTACAGCCCACTTCTTCGGATGCATGGGCTGTAGTCCACGAAAGCTTATGCTCTAATACATTTGTTAGTCTCTAAGGTGCCACAAGTACTCCTGTTCTTCTTTTTGCGGATACAGACTAACACGGCTGCTACTCTGAAACCTGTCATTAGGTACTTATCTGGCCCTTAACCCCACAGCATCTGAACACTTCACAGTCTTTAATTTATCCTTACCTCTCCCCTGTGAGGTAGGGAAGTGCTATTATCCCCATCGGGGGTGGGGGTTGAGGGCCCAGAGAAGCTACATTCCTTGCCCAAGGTCTCACAGAAAATCTTTGGTGGAACAGGTACTTGTACTCACGTCTCCCAAGACTGAGAGCAGCATCCTAACCACTAGGCAATCTTTCCTCCCACAAAAATCACACCCCCAATTGCATGGTGACTTTTGAGAGATCTAACTCCAGGTGAAATCATATGGTGCTTTTATTGGTCCAGAAATGACATGATTTCGGTATTTATGGGGGTAGAGGGGTGACAACCCTTACTTGTGCAAAGCATCTACTGGCTTCAGATGCAATGCTGCGGAAGCAGGGACAGTTGGATCAAGGCTAGAATATGGCACCGCCCTCCAGAAATATGCGGTGAAAATAGAAACATGCATTTTATCTGAACATTTAATCCTTCAGAATCCTGGCATCTCAAGAGCCATCTGGTTAAAATTCCTTTCCAAATCAAAGTAACCTAAATGAAACATGAGGTGTTTCTTCCTCCCATAGTCACTCTGCCAAAATCAGAACGGGAGCGACTGAACTTAGACATTTCTGTTGTGGTTTCTCCAGCCCCTTCTTTTATAACTAGATGAAACACATCAATAACGTGAACTCAACGGTTTTGTTTGTAAAGCATAAAATGTCTCCTTTTGCAAAATCACAAGCCCCAATTTGGTAAGGTTTACAATAACAGAAGTACTTCCATTACCTTTGCAAACAAAAATGCTGCCATGTATCCAAAAGTTACAGAAATACAGCGGAGAGCTACACAAAACATCACTGCTTTTAAGTTCTATACATAACTACAGTAGCTCCAGAGAAGTCTATGGGCTAGGAGCATGGCGGGATAAGGGGTATGCTTTCAAAGCTGCCAACGCACTAACTCAGGGTCACCTTAAACAAGGACAGGGGACGATGCTGCAATGTTTGCATCTCAACAGGATGCCACATGATAACTTTTCAATATCCTGGCGTGATACAAATGCTGTTCCCTAGAACTCCTGTGGCACGTAGGGTCCAGAGCCGTGGGTCCACCCTGATTCCAGCTATAAACTGTCTATTCAGTTCAGTCAACTTGCTGTAAGAGGCAACATAGTCTCCTTTAATGCCAGCTCTGAAATGGACTCACTGTGTGGTCTATGCCTCAGTTTCCCCACGTATGAAATGTGCATAGTAATACGCACCTGTCTTGTGAGTTCAGTGTGTGTCCATCACGATGAGAGGGGAAAGTAGAGCAGTTTGCAGGACTGTTTTTTTAATCCCACTCCGCAATACCCACTCCCACCTGCTCCTGCATTGTTTATCCCACTTCCACCTGTAAAAACCTTAGATCCCACAAATCCCACAAGAGAGACAGATTCCCCCATGTTATTTTTAAAAAAGTTTATAGAAATATATACAGAATTCAGACACAATTTTTACCACTAAAAGAAGAACACAAATCTTGCTTAAACCATGTAAAAAATACTTTAACTCCTGCTATAACAGACATTTAATCTCTTATATTCCTCGCTTAAATGTAAGTATTAAAAACTTTATTTAAAAAGAAAAAAGAAAAACTTGATTTATGTTGCTGCAATTCTATTTATGACAAACTGACAAGAGAGTTAGTGTTTTCTTGCAAATTACCACCGTCTGTTGGTTTTTCCCCCCCACTCAATCCCACCCAGAATAAAGTACATTTTACCCTCTTCTGCTACCCTGTTTCCCCGAAAATAAGACAGTGTCTTATATTAATTTTTGCTCCCAAAGATGCGCTAGGTCTTATTTTCAGGGGATGTCTTATTTTTCAGAAATGAAAAATGCCTTATTATCGGTGGATGCCTTATTATCGGGGGGATGCCTTATATTACAACGAGAGGCAAAACTGTAAGTAGGCCTTATTTTCGGAGGATGTCTTATTTTCGGGGAAACAGGGTATTATAGCAGTGGGTCCTGTGGGACCCGCGGGATCCCAGTCCCGCTGCAGGGCTTTAGTGGAAAGTGCTGAGAGAATAATGTACCACCCAGGATATTAAAACTTCAGCAAAGGACTATAACTCAAGTGATTAAGGCTGGAGTTTTCAAAGGAATTTAAAGGGAAATTAAGTGCCTAAATCCCATGGAAACACCTTTGAAAATCCCAGCCTAAAAGTGCATCAGTAGCCTAAGTTATTGCTGATGGGAGGGTACAATCTAGGCTCCAAGACCATATCCAGCCTGCAGCATTAGAGATCTATATTGCAGTATAGTCTAGAATCCACAGTCCCAGATCAGCACCCCAAGTCAGTAGGCGCACTACAAACACAGCACATTAGCAGTCCCTGTAATGATTGTTTTCAGGGGAAGGGTGTCCACAGCCTTCAGAACCCTGAAGTCCTTTCTAAAGGACACAAGTTTCTCAGCAATTCACATGTCACACAGAAACAGTGATGGGAGCTGTACACCCTAAGATGGAATAAGCCCCTTTTAACGTAAGCATTCGGAGCCTGAAACAGGAGTTTCTTGGCAAGAGAGGGAGTTTTTCAAAAGTGTACATTTGTTATAGCTTTCTACAGTCCCTAGTGCGATGGGGGTTGGTGGATCAGCACTACCTCAAAACAGATACATGACAATTTATAAAGTACTGCCCTAAAATTCATATCAGCATCAGTCCCAGGCAGGTCTATTCCTATATTATCCAGCTGTTCAGTGCTACACTTAACGACACATCTCCTGAGCTTGTTCATGCCACACAGCTGGATAATGTAGGTGGATATGGTTTAATTAAGATACAGTTTCCAAAATAAATGACAGATTTTAGTGTGTTTATTTTCAAGAGCTTGAAAACCTTACACATTATCTCTTTTCTGGACAAGTGCCAATATTTACACTCTGTGGGAGACTTGCACCAGCATATATGGATGGTTGCCATAATTCACTGCAAAAATAGCACTTCTGTAGAAACACGTAAAGAGCCCAATCCAACAGTCCTTGCTCAGCCGAATCTCCCAGTGAAGACAATGGTAGTGTGGATAAGAAATGGACTGCACCGTGAAGTCCAGAATTGGCACGTAAGCCTAAACAGATTCATGCTAAGAACTGAGCAAGGCATTCTTTGGTTCCACTGGCTTTTTTATTTTTGCATGTATGATGTTAGCTGTAGAAACCCCTTACTGCATTTTTTAGCAGTTATTGCACAAGATTGAATTTTTATTTACTGAAGTTTTTGAGCAGAAATTTGGAATTGGGCTGTATTCAAGAATGCAGACTTGAAAAAAAAGGCTGTTGTCTCACTTCTTTAAAAAAACAACTTAGAAGTTATAAATTCTGAAGCCATATTTGGTTACATGTATCATCTATTTACTCAGAGGTGGTTTGCACATATCACGGCTTAACAATGTAATCAATTTCCTCTTCTGTAAAAAGCCATCTCTTAGTAAGAACTTTTCAGAATGAAGGTAAAAAAATAGATCGGTGAACAAACAGTTTTAGTCTGACTTGTTAATGTTCTTGTTACAGGCTAGAGTCTGATGAATTCAAATTAAGTTGGTTATATATTAACACAACCGCAAGATCAATTTCTAGAGGGCAAACATACTCATACTTGCACTCCTGAGCAAAACATGATGCTGCAGCCATAAAATGTGAACAAGACAGAAATCATATTCATTAACACACCTTTTGCCTGCTTATTAAAGACTGGAAATAGAAGCCCCAATCCTGCAAATACATCTATGAATAATTTTACTCACGTGAGTAATCCCTTTGAAGTCATGATGACAAACCTTGTCTCTCTAATATCCGGGGACCAATACGGCTAGGACTACACTGCCTAGGTGTAAAGTTATTCTCAGGTGTGTTTGCAGGATCAAAACCATGAACATGTCTCCAATTAGCCGGACTGTGTATCTACAATGTGGGGAGCAGAAAGGGGGGTACAACAGACATTGACTGACTTTTTAAAATTATTACCTGCATTAGCATCACAATTATATAGTCACATATATAACCAGGTCTAGTTTTCACAACTTACTTCTAGGTTTCACTCGGCTGCATTACCCTGTATCTAAAAAAACCCAATTATCATACCATCCCTGAAAAGACAATGGGTTTGGGGTTCCACACACACGTATGATTAGATGTTTCAGGCAAGTCAACCACCCTTTTGCCCCTTTCCTACAGAAACGAAGGAAGCCAGCCCTGTGCGCCAGGCATTGCTGCAAAGCAGCAGGTTGAAATACTTGCTAAACACACAATTTACTGTCAAATCAAGAAAAAGCTTGATACCCAACAAACGTGATCTTGGCTTGCAACGCTACCGCCTCGCAAGAGGCTGACCTGAGTTACGAGACAAGAAGGATGCAGCAGGAGGAGACGGGGAGAAGAGCAGCAAATGTTTGAACACTCAGTTGCCTAAACCCACCAGCACAGAGACTCTTGGAGTCACTTTCCCAGGTGCATGCAGAGGAAAATACAGTGTGTGTGTGTATATATCTCTCTCTCTCTTCCTACTGTATTTTCCACTGCATGCATCCCATGAAGTGGGCTGTAGCCCACAAAAGCTTGTGCTCAAATAAGTTCTCCTGTTCTTTTTGCGGATACAGACTAACAGGGCTGCGGCTCTGAACCCTTTCCCAGGTGATTATTACTGCTGAAGGACCTGCTTGCCCGGAACAGTCTTTCAAGAGAAGCCCACAACGCTCCTGCGCTTGAAACCAGCCAGCCTAGGCAGAAAACCCCCCAGCTCCCCCAGCCCCTCTGCTTTAGTCCCTTCCCCAGCGCGCCCGGCCCCGCTGCACCGCGGGGATGGGAGAGACCCGTGCACCCTCTTACTGGCTGGCGGCAGAGCCCGGGAGCGGCGCGCGGCGGCGGCTGCCTGCAGGAGGGCGGCGGTGGGACTGAGCGAGGGGGCGCGCGGAGCCTGGGGAGGGTGGGAGGCGCGCGCGCGCGGCTGCTCTGGGCCGGGTGCCACCCCCAGGCGCGCGAGGGGAGCCCCGGGGTTTGCAAAGGGCGCGGGGCGGGGCGGGCTGGTTGCACCCCCAGGCGCAGGGCGAAGGAGGTGATTGCTCTGAGCAGGCTCCCCCTGGCCGCGGGGGGGGATGGTGGTGGTGGTGGTGGGGAGCGCAGGCTGCAAGCAGGGGTCAGTGACCCTTAGATGGGGGGGCAAGGAGGGCACCCCCTAGAGAGGGCACAGGGTGCTGGGTGGGAGGAGCAGGGGGCTCCTCACAGGCTTAAACTGTGAGCAGCCTACAGGAGCAGTGACACAGGAAAGCAAGCTAGGTCTGCCTCTGTACAGCACCTGACACAGTGGGGGCCAGCTCCCTGCCTAGGGGGCCTAGATGCTACCACAAGACAAATAAAGTGGCAGTCGGGCCTGGCCCCAAGTCACACAGGTTCCCTGATGACCCATCATCATGCCAGATCAGGGAAGTTAGCCAGCCTTGAAGCCCATCCCACCACTGGGCGCTGCTGGGTACCTGCTTGCCACAGAATATGCCCGGGACTTGCTGGTGGTTTAGATTGTGCGTGTCTGCCCGGGCTGCTGTAACAGGCATTAAATATCATTAAACAGATTCCGTGTATTTAACAGACACAGTCTCGGCATCTGTGCTCAGGCTGCGTGATTCTAGGTTGGTTATTCAGCAAGGTAGCACAGGCACATTGGCCATAACGCTGGGGACCATTTAGCTAATTCACTTACAGTAGGAGTCAAACCCATTGGTCCTACTAGAACTGGAATACATTAATTTTCTACTATTCCCAAGTACTTATTTTCCTAGCACTGTTTTGCAAGGAGATGCAGTGCAAACAAACAGCATATTCCCTCTCTGAGGGGAATTCATCTGTCTCAGCCATCAGCCTCCACTGCCCATCCAAACATACACTAAAGCTTTTATTGATGGTGTAGTTGCATTATGTTTCATCCTTGGATTGGTATTCAGAGTTTCCAGTACAGAGAAATATGTGTTGTTTAAATAAGAAGCCTGTAGGGAATGAACAAATCCAGACAAAAGAGAGTACAGCATAAACAAAACTCTGAGAAGAAGGGATATTATTTCAAATGGTATACTTAGCTCATTAAAAGGAACAGTATCAGGTTTAAAAAGATTGTGTCTGTTTAAACAAATCTCCTTACCCATGTTACTGACACCACCTTTGATCGTTAAATCTGAAAATATCGACATCTGCTTTTTGCTGTTTATTCTGCTTGTTTTCTACTTGCCTTTCACCCAAGTTGGGTTATAAAAATACATTTGTCACATTCACTTTTGTGAAAGCTTCCGTTTGTGGATCTCATTTTGCTGGGTGGCAGGGTGCATGGAACCTAGTGTTTCATCCTTTTGAAAAAGCTTTTTCAGTGCCACAGGGAGTCATGGGCCTTCTGACAATCAAGAGGATGGTAGGGGGGCCTGTTGGCTAGGGCTGGGACCCAGGGGACCATTCAAGGATCAGGGTCCAGGTTTCCCTGGAGGGATATTTGTTCATCTAGGAAAAGGAAACTGAAACATTGCCATACTGTCAAAACACACTCCTCAGAGTAGCATTTGCATTTTCCAAGCCCTTCTTCATTTTACTATAATTCTCCATAAAAGCAGGGGACTTTCGCAGGGTCTACTAACCCACACAGTCCCGATTTAACGATGTCTAGCATGTTAGAGAACATGCATTAGTTGTGATGATTGATGGTTCAAGGCCCAAATTATCATTGCTGAGAAAAGCTTTTGTCACACATACATAAAATACGAGTTTTTGAAATACCAACATTTTTCATACCATAGATTAATTTAATTTTCTGTAGGGTCAAAAATGTGAAATTTAATATTCTGTAGGGTCAAAAATGTGTATTTTAACTTGTAACATGGTGGAATAACTCAGCAGGAACAAAAGGAATATGTAGTCAGCAAGGGGCTTTTCTCAACGATTACTGGCTGATGAGAAGTCAAAACAAAACAAAAAGATTAACAGAAAACTCCCATAGCCTGGGGCACGATGCCATCTTATGACCCCAGCTGCCTTTGCACAGGCAAAAGCAGCCTCCATTATCTCTCTGGTAGTTGGGGAACATTTCCTGACAATACAAGAACAAGGGGACAATTAAATTAAACTACCAGCTGACACACTCAAAACTACTACAAGGAATTGCTTTTTCACACAATGGACAATTACCCTGTGGAACTCACTGCCACAAGATATCACTGCAGCCAAGACCTTTGCGGGATTTTAAAAAAGGATTAGACATCTAAATGGACAACAGGAACATCCAGGGTTATAAGATAAAAAAACACCTACTCACACTGGAAGGGATATAAATGTTCAAGTTTTGGGGCATAAGCCAAACTAGCTATTGGACGGGAGTTGGGTGGCTCACTTGGTGATCACCTGTTCTGTTCATTCCCTCTGAAGCACCTGGTATTGGCCACTGTGGGAAGACAGGATACTGGGCTAGATGGACTATTGGTCTGACCCAGTATGGCCGTTCTTAGGTTCTTTCTCCATGGGCGGTTTATCCCATTACTGCCTCCACTGCTGGCAGCATTTCTTCCTCTGAACAGGTGGCACTGGCCATCATCAGTGGACAATATTGACCTCTGGTCTGATCCAATACAGCAATCGCTGTGTCTCCCATCCGGCCAGTTTATAATCCTTCCCCATGGACATCTGCACAAACTGAGCTGAGGTTAACGCCTTGTTTCCCGGAGACCACCTAGTGACCCTGCCTGAGTCACAAAGCTATGAAACATTTCGGAGTGGATGCTGCATTCCTAGTGCACCCAGAATTCCTTCCAAAGTCACTGAATGTTTTGGGTGCAGAAGGAGTGCAGGACCAGACCCTTAATTGAAATGGAAGGCAATGCTTTGTTATCCTTTGGTTAATGGATTTGGAAAGATATGCGATCCCCTGGCAGAAGGCGTGTCCCAGCTGGCGAGGTCAATGAGCAGACTAAGAACCAGTCTGGAACTCTTACAGGGTTACATACAGGGAAGTCCCCTACTGACTTAGCTTTTTCCATACTTACACCAAAAAATTATCTACACCAGATGCTGTACAGGAAAATTACTCGGTGACCCGCAGTGTCTGCAGGACAATCCCATTTAGCAACAATTTTCAAGGTTTCAAAATTTGTTTTTCATTCCAATGTGGAATGAAAATAAAAACCTTTCCAACATTTTCACGGAAATGAAATTGTGTCAAAATATCTGTTTTCAGACTAACTGCTGAGTTTTTCAATTCAGGGAGGTTTTCCAGGTTTGGGTCACTTCAGACAAGAGCCCAGCCTCATTGCTACGGTACTAGCCTGATCCAACTTCATGATTGAATCAGAGCAGAGTTTTTCCCATCCCAAATCACTCTAGATCAGGCAGGAACTTGAACCTGGGTCTTCCACATCCCAGGGCAGTACCCTAATCACTGCACTATGGAGTCACTCGCTGGTAGATTTGGTCTGAACCTTGTCAAAACCAATACATTTAATCAAAACTTCATTGAAGATATTCGAACCTGCTCTACCGATAACGTAGAATCCCGACTGTGGGCTTGTCTAGACCCAGTGTTAACACGTGCGAAGCTGGGAGGAAGCACCCAGTGTGTATTGCTGAGAAACTGCACTTCCACAACCAGACCCCTCACTTATGGAATCCAACAAGACTCAATTCTCTTTCCCACCCTTTTCAACATCTATGTACAACCACTAGCTGAACGGTTCAGACACCATGGACTCCAGGGCCAGCAATATGCCAATGACACAGAACTCTACCTATCCTTCACCACGTATGACTATATCAGTACCACCAAGATGTCCCAATGCTTGGATGAGATCAGCTTGTGGATGAAGAACAGCTGGCTCAAACTGAACCCGAGCAAGACAGAGGTGATGCTGGTGGACAAAGGAAAGCATTTTGAAGAGTCTCGCAGCCATGTTGCAGTCTCCTTTGGTTAAGGATGCACACACAGTTGAGCATCGTTTTGGGGTGCTCCTGGATTCCTTACTGACACTAAGCTCTCACATAGCAGCATTCAGTAGTAATGCTTTCTACCATCTCCCATTGGCTAGGAGACGCCGTTCCTTGCTGGCAGACAATGACCTGGCCTCGTTTATTCACTCCTTTGTCACCTCTCAGCTGGACTACAGCAATGCGATATAGCTGGGCATGAAGTCTGCAGCACTTAGGAAACTGAGTTCCCTGCAGCACATCTCCTCAGCAACACAGGCTACCATGAGCATACCAGACCTGTCCTCCTCTCTTTATGCTGGCTTCCCATAGAATATCCAATCGAGTTCACGGTCTCGGTCCTTAGCTTCAGGTCGCCCAATGACCTGGGCCAAAGCTATCTAAACGATCAGCCAGATCTCTGGTATGAAAACTCTGGTGAACAATGCCCCTCCTCTGGCACCATGGAACTCTCCACTGTAAGGGTAAAGCTTGTCTGTGTGGGAAACAGAACTTTCTCGAGGGCTGGTCCAATGAACTCCCCAAGGAATGAAGGACCATCACAAACCTCACTACCTTCCACGCCAAGTTCAAGGCACATTGCTTTGACTTTGGCTTCTCTAACATAAATACATAGCTGCATGTACATGAAAAAAAAAAAACACCCACAAAAACAAGAAAGTCCACTCCACACACTTCTCATCCTGGGGAAAGGATGAGAGAACAAATAATAAGTGACAGATATTAATCACTTTGCTCAATGCATGACTAGAATGCACTCAGACACTATCGTCATGAGTGTGGTATAAAAACCAATATGAAACAGAATCTCATGTCTCAGTTCATTATACCCTTCCCTGCTCCCTTGCCTCCATCATCTCTGGATGGCAATCTTAAATTGTAAATGCTAAGCTGTAGACGATTCCATTCGTATCACAATGTGTCTGCTCAGCAGATATCTTCAGTATGCTCGCAACATATTCAGAGTTACCTCTGTGAGTGTGGGGGGCATAGCTGGCCTGTTGATGGGTTCTTTGCTTTATTCGGAGTATTATACATCAGATTTGTAGTTTTAGGGGAGTAAAATCCTGTCTTTATATCGAGCAGAACTGTTTCCAGCTGTTTAACTTAAAATCATATTTGCTGGAGTAATGGGATAACAGATAGCTATTTAGGGGATCTACGTAACATACTAGATGTTACTATCACAGCTTGCTGGTGATTACCTCTGATTGAAATGTTACTTTTGATTTATTCATTGTTCCTCACAGGTTTATGTTTAAGGCCCCAATCCTGAAATCAGATGCACATGGGTGGACCCTGATACCTACATCCACTCCCATTGATTTCATTGGACAGCGTCACTGGCGTGAGGGCCCACCCACACTGAAACAATTGCAAGGTCTACGAATCCAGTCCCGGAACCACCTACGCCCAGGCATAGTACAACTGCAAGTAGCCCCACTCACTTGCTTGAGTTGGACAATTTGTGATTGTAAATGGAGGTTTGCAGGATCTGACCCTAAATCTGTAAGCTGAAATAGCTAATAGATCTGACAAGAAGAAATATTTAAATACTCATACTATAAATTAATCTATTCCTGTGATCTTAATTTGCTTTTTGACAAGACACGAACTGATTTAGCGAGAGACAGCAAACAGCTAAAATAAAGAAAAGGCAGGTAGGTGAATCATCTTTTAATTTTAAATAGGAAATATTTTCCTATTACAGTTTCACATACACTATGATGCCAGAGAAACCTCTGTAAGTGAATTATACTCGAGAGGAATAAATAGTAAAAACTGCACAGTAGATTTCAGATGTATTAAGACAGCTCTGAGTCACTCTGGTGCTATGGTGCCGAAAAATAATCATTCGTTGTGTTTACTGATTTTTGGCCAACATAATAAAAATGGAGACAAATGAATCCTTGACTTGTTAACCAAACAAGAATGAGCTCTGAGCACAGCGACTTGACACTGATTCAGTTGTTTGAGTCACTGAGGTGCTAACTGCAGGAGAACACTTTATTTGGAAATCCTGGAGCTTGGAAAGATGGCAAAGGAAGTTGCTTTTCTACAAAGTGTTACACGGAACCCCAAGTAGCAGCACGTGCCACCTGGTCTCCTGAGATCTCAGAGAAACAATCTGAACTTCCCTTTGTCTCTGCACTTCTTCAGGAATTTCACCCTTATTTCTCAGACCTCCTATAACTAGGGTGACCAGACATCCTGATATTATCGGGACCATCCCAATATTAGGGACTTTGTCCCTCCCATACCCCCCCAAAAAGGTGACTTGATTTTTCACACTTGCTATCTGGTCACCCTACCTATAATACCAAACCTGCCCAGGACAAAATCACAGTACCGCCTTCCTTTTGGCCTGGTCAGTATCAAACACTGACCAGGCTCAAGGGACAATCAGAATAAAACCAGTGAACCCCTGAACTATCCTGCCATTTTCTTTATTGCAGGAAGAGGAGGATAGCCAACATGACAACATTTGTGGACTAAGTCACACTGCCATGGAAATACATATACAAAACTCCTAGGAGACAAACTGATTACCTTTCAGGTCATTAGCCAAATTTACCAAGCAGGCAATTTGCTGGAAAAGCTGAAAGGAAACATTTCAGAGTCATTTCTCACAGGGACCAAGGGTGGGGTTGTTTGGTTTTATGACATTGTGGTTAAAGCATCAGTGATGTAACACTTTTTCCATGGAACTTAAACACATAAGCACACTGTTTCCCAGGTTGTTCTAAGCTAGTGTATCACAGCTTGTAAATCATGTATTACTGGGATGTCAAGTATCAAAGGGGTAGCCGTGTTAGTCTGAATCTGTAAAAAGCAACAGAGAGTCCTGTGGCACCTTTAAGAGTTTCTTACCCACAAAAGCTTATGCTCCCAATACTTCTGTTAGTCTTAAAGGTGCCACAGGACCCTCTGTTGCTTTTTACTGGGATGTTGTGATCCTCAAATGAGAGGGGTTAAACTGCCTAAGTGCAAAGAACTACTATCATGAAGATTATATGGTGTCATTACCAAGACAATGTTCAGTCTTGACTATTCAGCCTATTTAAGAGATATAGATTCACCCTGGGAAATACCCAGATGACCTTGCTATGATTTAATGACATACAGCGCCCTGTAAAACAAAGGCAATTTGGTGACATCTTTCCTGGGGATAATGCAAAGCAGAGACTGGACAGCCATATCCTGCTCTCATTTAAGTCAATGGCTAAATACGCATGGATTTCAATGGGAGCTGCTTTGGGCCCTGAATTTTAGCATAGGTAAGAGAAGCAAGATTCCATCCTCCACCCCACCCCCCTTCACTCCCCACAGTCAGCTAAGGAATCATGTCACATTTAAGTTTATAATAGAAGTTACCATGATACATGATACAGAACCTTGCTAGTTTGCAATAATGTCTGTGTGATGCACCACAAATTACAACGTTTGTGAATTAGACAGAGCTAAAATCGTCTCTTTCCCACATTCCAGTGCTAAAAATCAAGAGATTGGCTTCTTGAAAATCCTAAGAATTAAATAAACATTGGGTTTCATTTTATTTGCCTTCTGGTATCCGAGCCCTTTGGATTGACATGCTCAAGCTTTTCTCTGCAACCACCAGGTACTATTTTTTTAAAATGAAAGCTGAGAGTCTCAAGTCATCACATGACTCCAGGAGCTGGGATTTAAAAAAACAACAACACCCTGTATGTTCTCTTCAGTAGGGTGTAACAGGCTGCAAATGAAAGTAGGGTTTAACCCTAAGGGAGCAAACAATTATAAAAGTAAGTTTATCACATCACCAAAGCCCACCCCCATCATTTTCATAATTGTGGGTCTATTACCCCGTAATTTGACATTCCTGCATGTATCCCAGAACTTGACAGTACTGCAGTCAGCCATTTTCTATGTTCAGCCACTGCCAGCTGAAAACCAAACATCACATAGCTAGGAATAATCTTCGGCCTTTGTGAGACAAAGTCAGACGGCTGCATACTTGCAGTTTGTTAATCAGAATGGGAGGATGGGACAGAAAGTTAGGGAAGAGAGTGAGTGACTAGCAACCCTGGTTTTAGGTATCCCTGATACATTATTGTTATAGCTGGAAATACTAGAAATGTTTTGAGATAATGAGTAGTTTGTTGAAATTAGGAGAATTGGTGACCCAGTAGAGGTTATTATGCTGACCCACTAGGAGTCGTTATAGGGTATGTGCTTTGTTAGAGTTAGCTATAAATGAGTAGGTGAAAATAAATACCTTGGAACAGTCAGAGGAAGCTTTTCTTCGGGCAAGGGATTGACATCTAAACTGCCCATCAGCTGGATGGAAAGAGCACCCGGCTGGAAGCCCGGCTGGTGGTCACTGAAACCATCTCAGACTGTGGGTAACTATATCTGTGATGTCCTAAACTATTGCGTGTGTGTGTGTGTGCATGTGTGTGCGTAATATCTAATAAATAGTAGTTTTAGATAAGAGCACACTTGCTTGTATCAATCACTGATTAGACAGAAGTGCTATATTCCCATTGATTTATTCCTGACACCAACTGGAGAGAAACAGTTAAGTTGGCACTGCTTTGCGTTCTGAAAAACCCTGGGTAACAGGTCAGGACAGACCTCACCTGTGAAAGTTCTCTAATTTAGTCTAGAAGAGAAGTGCCGGCCCTAACCCTGCAATGAGCTCCATGCATATGAACTCCTGCACCCTCACAGAGCCCCAGGCATCTGTCCGCATAGAGATCATTGCAGGAATGGGACATTAATAATTAATATCAAACTTCACTGCAGCGCTCTGCTTTGGAAACTCTGGCGAGAAGTGGGGAGCCAAGAAAGGATTCTGCCTAAGCTCACAAGTGTGTAATTAGCACAGGATGAACTGATGAAGTTCCCCTGTATTTACTGGGCAAAATAAAAAGATACATGGAAAGTAAAGGTATGGTCTGCCCATAAAATAAATCAACTTCCTACCACATGATGTCAATACACAAATGTAGTGTAGCATTACCTACACAATGCACTAAAGAGAAATCCCAGACTCCGGGGGCAAATGTTTTCCGAGCACTTGGGAAGTCACCAGCTAAAAGGATTAAGGGGGTTAGTTAATACATTGAGCTATTAATCTGATCACATCATTATGGACATTTGTATAGCAAGAAAGGATATAGTTCACACCTAAAAAACAATAGGCAGGGATTGCTCAGATTTTAGATTAATGGAAGCAGCAGTATCCTGTATGTGGCACCCTTTAGCATATGCCATAAATATTTCTCTAAGTACAAGCTGCTCTCCCTGGGCATGGAAAATTACTAAAATGACCTCCACTTATAAAGATGATGATGCATCAGACCCCCAACAAAGAGTTACTCAGCTGGTATCTTTCTTGCCTCAGCTATCCTACATTTTGAAAGGGCAACACAAACCCAGGTTTCCACCCATGCTCTCCAAGTTAATATAAATCTGCAGGGAATTTTGGCAGTCTCCCCAACTATTCATCTCCCAACCTCCAGGAGGTTATTCAGACTCTACAGATTTTCTGCAAAGGTTTGGCTTTTTGGTTTCTCTTATATGGTCATTAGAGTCCTAGCATTTCTGACCAGGTTACTGCTTAGAACAGCGGTTCTCAAACTGTGGGTCGGGACCCCAAAGTGGGTCAGGACCCCGTTTTAATGGGGTCGCCAGGGCTGGCTTATACTTGCTGGGGACAGGGCCTAAAGCCAAAGCCCAAGCCCCACTGTCTGGGGCTGAAGCCCTCGGGCTTCAGTTTTGCCCTCAGCCCCGGGGCAGTGTGGTTTTGGACCCACACCCGCGGTGGCGGGGATCAGGCGGACTCAGGCTTCAGTCCCCTCTCCTGGGGTCGTATAGTAATTTTTTTTGTCAGAAGGGGGTCGCAGAGCAATGAAGTTTGAGAACCCCTAGCTTAGAAGGAGAGATTAAGATAGCAGATACCCACAGGAGCTTGCTGGACCAAGACAATTTATACAATCCTGGGATGCCTGGCAGAACCCCACAAACTAAACCCGGGGGGGGGGGGAGCAGCCAGTGTAATTAATGTCTTTAATTTAGGACCTGATCGAGCAAACTCTTAAGCACGTGAGCAGTTTTTATACACACAGGACTACCCCTGTGAATAAAGTTGCGCATCTAGGACGTGATCCATTATCTGTTGAAGTCAGCTGGAGTCTTTCTATTAACTTCAATAAGTGCTGGATCAGGCCCATGCTTAAATGTTTGCAGGATTGGGCCCTTGGTTTCAGCAAACATCTCAGTCATCTGAATACTTAAAACATTCCATAAAATATTTGAATATGCAAAGTAGCCAAAGCATAAGGTCCCATTATTACCCAATCACTTCTTGATCGTTATCTGCAAAGCTATATTACTGGATGGACACCTGTCTGAAAGAGTTAAAGTAAAAAAAGAGTACTAATGATGACAAGGTAATGAAATGTTTTGAAACCAGTTTTATTAGTCTAAGGTTTTACTGTTAACACAGATAAGGGATTTAAAAATCTATTCATACATTGCTTTTTAGCCTTACGGTATGATTTTACCCTAACAGCATGCCTATAAATTACTATCTATATTTCCACTCGAACTTCATTTATCCGGTTTTGAAAAGAGGACTTCCAGGCATCAAATTAAATTTAAACAGACTGTTTTATTAACTTTTGCTTTAGATTTTGTTTTTGGACAAGATTGTTGCAAGGTACCACCCGGGGCTAACTTATGTATAATAAATATTGGAACAAAGAAGGTTCCAAAGGATGACAAATGTATTTTTGTTTAGTCTTCAGCTAAAATCAAATCAATTCAAAAGCTGAGGATGGTGGAAAAACAAATACAACTGGGATGAAAACTGAAATGAGCAACAGGCGTGAAAGAGGAAGGCTGATCCAGCGATTAGGGTGCTTGGACTCTGCCATGGACTGCCTGGGTTATCACGGGTAAGTCACTTACTTTTGCTGTACCTCAGTTTCCCAGCTGTACAATGCAGCTCACAGAGGTATTGGGAGTATAAATAAAACATGGTAATGGAGACCACATAACAATCTAGATATCTAGATAGATAGCAACAAGTTGGGAAAAGTGTCAGATTTATAGCCTTGATGGAGACACCCAACTCAGACAGGCAGATGTTCATTACTGTAGGAAGCTCTTAGGCCCTGATCCTGCAAGGAGAAGGACGGGACCTAAGCAGCAGGTCTGATTTGCCCCTGTAGCACACTGTCACTGAATTTGTGCATGGATGAACTTTAGGCACCAAGATATTTTTCAAAATCAACCACTTTACTAAGTATTCAAACTTCTTAAAACAACATTTTACTATTAATCCCAACCAACTAGGTGGCATTAGGTTGGTATTAACTATGAGGAAAGTGTTCACACTTCCACGCTCAGTAATCCAAGGGTCTAGTGCCCAAATTCAGTGAGGTAGTTAAGGTAGTTGACTTAACGGGACTACTCACATAATTAAATTTGGCCGTGGGTTTAATGAAGGGACTTGTTCAGGGTCTCACGGGAGATCAGTAGCAGAGTAAGGAACACAGCTCAGGCCTCCTGACTCCCAGGCCAGCACCCTATCCACTAGACCACGCTGCCTTTTGCTAAAGTATGGAAATAGCCCCAAAGTCTTTGATGTTAGAATGATAATAAAGAAGACTACTCTTTTGTCACTCCTCCCGGTCCATGCCATCTACCTCACAATTGCCCTAACCCAAACATCAGGTAGCTGCATGCATTAACTGAGATCACTAGTCTCTGAGGGGCAAGGTTGGTTCTGAATGCTAGTTTAAGAGACACGTGCATTGAGGAAATAGGCTCCACTGACCCGGTGTCAGATTGGCTGCAGCGTCTATGCAATTCAAAGCATTTTGTAACTCTTCTCAGGTTTTTTTCATCATTGCATGATTTTTATGGGTGACCCCCTTCCTGGAAGGGGCGTCTACCTGGGAGAAGAGAGACACAATCAGTGATTGCTAGGTTCTAAAGGGGCATAATCATCATCTTGAAAAAATCACATTTCTGTGTGTACCCAATGTAACTCCTAAAATGATTACAGCTTAAAGACGTGAGGGAAAATTCTTATTTTTTGTTGTTTACTTCTTGCATTCGACAGCACTTTGTGTCTAGTCCTTTCACTTTCCCCTGGAATCAACATCTCCCTTGCTCAAAAAGCCTTTATTAAAAATATCATTTTACAAAAAAGAATGATTGGATTTAAAAAAAATCAAGTCTCTGACTGCACCTCCTGTAAATAATACAAATCACATAACATACATTATTTACAGAAGCCCGTAATCAGAAACTGGATTTTAAAAAAAACACACATTAGTTCCAAACAAATCAACTTGACCATGGCTCTTTAAACAGCGTGATTCATTTTAGTTTCATAGTTATGCAGAAACTAAACCTGTTTGTGCTTTTCACAGGCTTTATTTCACATACAAAAAATACATAGCCGTGGGAAAACTACAGAAGATTTGGCACAAAAGAAATTATGAATGCCATTTCCTGGCTAAAGCATTCTTGGCGCTGTAACAATGGGCTCTGAAGGTACTTGGAGTGCAACCTTCTTTAACCTTGTGTAAGAGCTTGTCTACATGTGAAAGTTGCTCTATTTTAACTTCAGGTGTGAAGTTTTAAATTGCTTTAGTTTAACTGGAGCAAAAAGGTAAGTGGACATTCTTACATTGGTTTAAACCAGGCTCATTTTGGGAATAATTAGACTTAAACTAACCTGAAATAAGATGCTCTGGAACTGAAGTAACAGGGTCCACTCAGTGATTTGCAGTGTCTTAACTAATCCAATTAAAAAATAATTTGAAGTTAAATTGGTGGAACTACTGCATATAGACAAGGCCAAAGAGATTGACTTCAGATCTGGCTGTGGATACAGAGAACACCTCTCCCTGCCACTTACTGGAGTAAATTGTTGCTGATAAAAATAGACAATGGTGATTTTCCTCAGGCAGTCCCACGCCGAGGTTGGGAATGTGGGCAGAGAGGAAAGAACAGAACCAACAGTGGGAAAAAGAAGATTGGCAGTGGAGGCCTGAGGCCCTCAGAAGAATGCAGGAGTTATGTACAATCTGGTCTGATTTTGACAAATGATCGTCTGTTGGGAATGAGTAAAGCCACATGGCAAAGGATCAGCTGAAGCAGAACATGCTTCTGCCTTTGCTAACTGTGAGCCTGAGTATGGCCAGTGCGGGTAGCAGCAGGGGAAGGGTGGTGACAGGATGATCCTGCGCTGGTGAGAGTGCTGTCATGTAGCCAGTGAGTGCTTCTGACTGAGGAGATATCAGAGCCATTAGCGATTCTCTTTGAAAAGTCATGGAAGACAGGTGAGATAAGGGCAAATGTAGTGCCCACCTGTCATAAACATACAGCTATGGGTAGCATAAAATCCCTCCTTTACCTGTAAAGGGTTAAGAAGCTCAAATAACCTGGTTGGCACCTGACCAAAAGGACCAATGAGGGGAGAAGATACTTTCAAATCTGTGGGGGAAGGTTTTTGTTTTGTCTCTTTGTGTTGTTCTCTCTGGGTCAGCGAGGAAGCAGGGCAGGGAAAATACATCTCCCAAAGCCAGACCTGAACTAACGGCCTCTAAGATTACAAATTGTAAGTAATAGGAAGGAAATGCGTTAGGTTATCTTTTGTTTTAGCTTGTGAATTTTCCCTATGCGAAGAGGGAGATTTATTCCTGTTTTTTTGTTACTTTAAAGTTTTGCCTAGAGGCGAATCTTCTGTGTTATAAATCTTATTACCCTGTAAAATTACCTTCCATCCTGATTTTACAGAGGTGTTTCTTTTACTTTTTTCTTTATGATAAAGTTCTGCTTTTAAGACCCTGATTGGTTTTTAGTGTCCTAAAAACCCAAGGGCTGGTCTGTGCCCACTTTGTTAACCTATTTGGTTGGTATATTATTCTCAAGCCTCCCCAGGAAAGGGGGGAGAAAAGGCTTGAGTGGATATTTTGGGGAAACAGGAACTCCAAGTGGTTCTTTTCCTTGAATCTTTGTCTAACTCACTTGGTGGTGGCAGCAGTATTCATCCAAGGACAAGGAAGGATTTGTGCCTTGGGGAAGTTTTTAACCTAAACTGTTAAAAATAAGCTTAGGGGGTCTTTCATGCGGGTCCCCACATCTGTACCCCAGAGTTCAGAGTAGGGAGGGAACCCTGACACCACCTATAAAAAGGGGAATAAAGGCAACCCAGGGAATTACACACCAGTCAGTTTAACTTCTGTACCCAGAAAAATAATGGAGCAAATAATTAAGCAATCCATTTGCAGACACCTGGAAGATAATAAGGTGATAAGTAACAGTCAGCATGGATTTCTTGAGAACGAATCACGTCAAACCAACTTAATAGCTTTCTTTGACAGGGTAACAAGCCTTTTGGATGGGGGGGAGCGTTAGATGGGGTATATCTTGACTTTAGTAAGGCTTTTGATACATGACCTTCTCATAAACAAACTAGGGAAATACACCCTAGATGGAGCTACGATAAGGTGGGTGCATAACTGGTTGGAAAACCATTCCCAGAGACTAGTTATCGGTGGTTCTCTCAAGCTGGACGGGCATATCGAGTGGGGTCTCACAGGGATTCGTTCTGGGTCAGGTTCTGTTCAATATCTTCATCAATGATTTAGATAATGGCATACACTTATAAGTTTGCGGACAATACCAAGCTGGGAGGGGTTGCAAGTGCTTTGGAGAATTGGATTAAAATTATCTGGACAAACTGGAGAAATGGTCTGAAGTAAATAGGATGAAATTCAATAAGGACAAATGCAAAGTGCTCCAGTTAGGAAGGAACAATCAGTTGCACACATACAAAATGGGAAATGACTGCCTAGGAAGGAGAACTGCGGGAAGGGATCTGGGGGTCAGAGTGGATCACAAGCTAAATATGAGTCAACAGTGTAACCCTGTTGCAAAAAAAACAAGCATAATTCTGGGATGTATTAGCAGAGTGTTGTAAGCAAGACACAAGAAGTAATTCATCCGTTCTACTCCGCGCTGATTAGGCCTCAGCTGGAGTATTGTGTCCAGTTCTGGGCGCCACATTTCAGGAAGAATTTGGACAAATTGGAGAAAGTCCAGAGAAAAGAAACAAAAAATATTAAAGGTTTAGAAAAAATGCCCTGTGGGGAAAGATTGAAAAAATTGGGTTTGTTTAGTCTAGAGATGAGAAGACTGCAGGGAGGCCGGGGGGAGAGAATTATAACAGTTTTCAAGTACATAAAAGTTGTTACAAGGAGGAGGGAGAAAAATGGTTCTCGTTAACCTCTGAGGATAGGGCAAGAAGCAATGGGCTTAAATTGCAGCAAGGGCGGGTTAGGTTGGACATTAGGAAAAACTCCGTCAGGGTGGTTAAGCATGGGAATAAATTGCTTAGGGAGGTTGTGGAATCTCCATCATTGGAGATTTTTAAGAGCAGGTTAGACAAACACCTGTCGGGGATGGTCTAGATAATACTTAGTCCTGCCATGAGTGCAGGGGACTGGACTAGATGACCTCTCGAGGTCCAGTCCTAAAGATTCTGTGAGTCTAATAATATGATTCTGCCTAACTGCAGGAGTAGGGCTTGAAGCTGGGCCTACACATTTTCTGAACTTCTCCCACCATTGCACTGCTTGTGGGCACAGCCCTGGTGGGAGCACCAGGGTAGACTGCCAGCTAGTGTAGCATAGGTGAGGCTGAAGTGGAGCGCATCTAGCGGAGGCCTCTCTGTTGAGATGAGAATTGCACTTCGGCTGTGCCTGTCTCCTCAGATCGACCTCTTCCCTGCCCCCCTCTTTTGCGAGTAAGGGAGCAGGTGTGCAGGGCGCTGAGGACTCTGCCAGGTCTTAACCCCTCTCACACCCACACACAGGCCAGCTGGACTACTAGAGCTGAACATTGGGGCTGGTCTCCCTTCCACCCCCCACCTCCCAGAGGAAAGGACCCTAGAGGCAGAGAGGGAGGGCAGAAGAGGTGGGAGGCTACAACCAAAGACTGACTGACCACTGGTCAGAACAGAGCACAGGGCACGGAAATTCATGCCAGCACATCCCTCTGGATTCTGGTGCACACAGGTCTCAGTTGTACACCCAGAACAACCTCCAACTGTGACTCTTTGGCTAGGTGCTAATGGCAGCAACAAGGGCCTGGTTCAGTCGGTTTAAGGGCCCACGTCTACAATAAATAAAACAATGGCTCAAGACCCCGTGCAGAGTCAAACTCCTACTTCTGCCTCTGGGGAACTAAAAGAGAACCTCCCTGGTCCCCGATCAAGATGGTTCTTCCCTGTTCACCAGCACCCAGAGTCCTTGGGAACACAGAACCACACATCTCTTCGGCTAGAAGGAAAAGGAAAAAACAAACAAGAAACATGTGAGAACCAAACTGCCAATATTTACATACCCAGCACGAGCAAACCCTGTTAGTGTACAAGCAGAGTGACCAACCCCAGGGCCAGGTAGGAATTGTCTGGTTTGTTGAGGTCCAGAACTCTTAGTGGCACAATAATCGCCACCCACCGAAAAGCCAACTCACAGCTCTGAGTCATCTCCTCCAGTCTAGACACAGCCGCACCACTATGTCCTGCTCTGATAAGCAGCTACCTGGCTGGTTCTGCACCACTGCTGCTGGTCCAGTTAAACCTTGCTACAAAAGCAGCTGTCAAGTGGACAGGAGGGTGTCACTGCACAGACAGCTGTGTATTACTGCTGCAGGTCCAATCACCTCCACCCTCTGAAGCCATCTGTCCATTACTGGTGGCCCACCCTCCCCATCAGAATCATTCCACACAGGCTTCAGAACCTTCCGGGGGCAGAACAGGACACTGGGCTAGCCTCTTTGCTCCCTGAGACAAGAGCTCCTGCTCTTTAAAGCAGACCTCTCTACTCTCTTCTGTTGAGTTTGAATCCCATTCCCAAACCAGGGTCCACTTCCTATAAAGTCAGGGTGACCCACTTACTCTGGATGTATCTTCCACAATTCCAATGCCCTTTCACAAATATATTCATAGTAACAATCTATTATTAGCTGTGCAATTGGAACACTGACAAATCCCAGCTAATGCAACAAAATACAGTGTGTGGAACTATGGGTAACCACCAGTATAATTCATGTCAATGGTGCTGGTTTTTCACTTCTTCCCTATAGAGGGAGCTGAGAGTTCCATCCCTCTAAGCCTTCTAGTTTTGAGGCTTACACAATTCTCTTATGTACCCTACTACAGGATCAAGGCTTGTGTTTCCCGCATCAGAGAAACTGGGAGATACTGGCCACAGAGAATGAAGACCCTGGAAGTCCTGAGCCAGGTTTATCCCTGGTGTAAGTCTACTGAAGGCTTCCTGACTGCATCTTCGTAGGATCCACCCAGCACTAATTCTGGAAAAACCCAGTTTGTGAACAACTCTGTGTGATACAGCAGGACAGTGACTCAAAGCAGCAGGACGGTCATCAGGGAATTAATTCCTCTTCCATAGCGAGCAGTTCAACCGCTGACATTTGCATGGGGTGCTGCAGATGCTGATCTAGTCTCACCGGACTTAAAATGTTTCATCTGCATGCACCTTGCAAGTTCGTAGCTTCTTCGCCCTACAGTCTGCACAAATCTCCTGAGCAGCCACGCTTCTGTCCTGTCTCCACCTCTCACAGCAGAGACCAGGGCAAATATGTGTTGATGAAACAGTTATTTTAAACTGCTCAAAGACACAAATAATTTAACTGCACAACTTATTTGAGTTTTCAGGGGTATTTGTTTAAACAAAAAAAATTCCTGTGGGTTTTCCAGAAGTGTCCATAAAATCTGAGGAGGAGGGGAAAATGTCCATTACATCTGACAACCTTCTGCACAGATATCCAGTGGCCCATGCCAGCCGTTTTTTCAATTCTCTCTTACTACAGATTGCAGGGGGACCTACAAAGTATAGGAAGATTTGCACAAGATGTCCTGAAAATGTCAATGATCTCCCTGCAACTGTCTGGGTGGAAACCACCCGCACCCCCCAAGACATTGCATTTAAAATGCCCCTCATCTGTTCTAGCTCATCCAGTGTTAACTAGAAGTTATAACAGCAACAAAAATAACTGGTCTACCCATCCATGATCATATTGCATAAAAACACCCCCAACATGCTGTGCAGAACAAGGGGCCTGCAGGCCAGGAGGGAAGTGCATTTGCAGAGCTGCGTTGGGAGGCCCACAAATGGAGCAGCAGGAAGTTCTACTAGGCAGACATGAGGTGCCTTGGGACAGCTGGTGTTCCCAAAACGGGAAGAGCAAAGGAGATGCACATGCAGAACTGGGCTGGGGGCTCGTTGGGACAGCAGGGGGGATAGGCCATGACTGAGCTGTGCGAGGGGCCCAAGACTGGAACAGCACAGGGTGCTGCATGGCAGGGTTGATGTGCACTGACCCAACAGGAGGCTAGGATGGGCACAGCACTCAATCCAACAGGCCTCCAATGCATGCATCTAAGAGTTGGCAAAACGTCGGCCTCATACAGTATTGGTGGGGGGAATTCCACAACTATCACTGTCTTCTACTGTCCAAGACTGAGCTCCATTTCTATGCTGACCCAATTCAGTAGTCAGAGCAGGCTGATTTTCTCTTCTTCATAACACTGACATTTTATCCTCAGCATTGCTCTGCCCTTCCAGTTGGATGTAATACATAGTAATAGCAAAGAATAAAGAACCTAGTCACAGCCATTAATAAAGCTGACATGATGCACAAAGATGACAACTTTAATTTATACATTTTAAGATTTTGAGTTCTACATTCCCGAGTGCTTAGGCAGACATAAAGGGAAGAAATATTCACACACAACCTTAAAAGTGGATGTGACCAATGACCATACTATTCTATGAAACACCCAGGGGATTATGACCATATATGGCACTCCAGATTGTTGGCTGCATCTTCCTACCTCTCTCGTAACGGAAGAGGCTAGTGGAATTTCTTACAAAAGGGTGATTAAGAAACACAACATTCCCTGTATAAACGTCTGTCTAAATATTTGATGATGCATTAAAAAGACTTTACTTTCTAAAGGGCCTCATCCTGAGAGGTTCTTCCAGAGACGTTAATGGGAATTGCAGAAATTTAGCATATCACAGGATCATGCCCTCAATGCCCAAGAATTACTAAAACTCCAGGACAAATTAAAGTATTGAATTGTCTCTGTTCATAAGGATGACCAGCTATCAACTATAGGAGGCACTATATACCATGGGCCTCAGTTACACTCCTGAACCTCCAGGGGCAGAACTTACCCCATGGTGAAATCACTTCCCCAAACTCTTATTTATAGATTAGAAGGTCTTTGGAGCTAGATCTGGAAAGAACCCAGGAACAAATTTGATGCTATTCTGGTGCTATTCAAACAAGGACAAGCTCTGATTTTGTCTCCCAGGCTTTAGCTAGTTTTCTCTCAAGCCACTGAAGGATCCCATGGTTCAGGGTACTTGTGGGGTTTCACCTCTATGAAGCAGCCAGGTTGCTGAGAGCCTACTTCATTTCTCCTCAGGCTCCTCTGAGATGGGAGGGACTTTCCAGAGGTCATAGAATCATAGGGGATGGAAGGGACCTCAGGAGGTCATCTAGTCCAACCCCCTGCTCAAAGCAGGACCGATCCCCAGACATTTTTTACCCCAGTTCCCTAAATTGCCCCCTCAAGGATTGAACCCACCACTGTGGGTTTAGCAGGCCAATGCTCAAACCACTGAGCTATCCCTTCCCCCCCAGAAATTCACAGCAGCGCTGCATTGCTTATTTTTTGCCATAAGCAAACCAGAACTGGGGCACTGTAATAGAGAAGGGTGGAGGGTCAATGGGAAAAGTCTTCTTGCAGAGTCACTTACGGCTTAGAACAGGAGATGGGGAGTCCAGAACATTCCTAATGTTGCCACCAAGTTGCTCAATGACCTTGATCAAGTCCCCTAGTCTCCATGTCCTTATCTACCTGATGTACATAGAAGCTTAATTACTTAATGTTTGTCAAGCACTTTGAGATCCTCAGCTGAAAGGTGCTATGCTAGTGGCCACAGCGCTGTTCAGGGCTCACACAGGAAGCCGAAGGAATCCTGTCAAGTAATGGCCAATCTGCACATCTGGGAAATGTGGTGTTTCTGGGTCTAACCAAATGCAGGCCTGTTACTATGCATTGTTGCTATGTCAGCACTGGACACACAGAATACACAAATATTCCCAGCTTGTCTGCACTATCTCACTCGCCTGACAGATTTCATTACAGCACTTAGTGAGAATTCAGTCTCTTCATTTTTCTCCCATCATCTCATGGTCCAATTATTTCCTAGTTACAGATAGATGAAACTAGACATTCCTGCAGTTTATATTTACAAATACACTCAGCACCCTAAATATCTGAAACGGTATCACATTTCCCCCCCACTGCTGTGTTAGAGAGACACTGTCAAGATGTTTCCTCCTAAATATTCCCCATCTCTGTGACAAACACTGATTTGCCCAAGAGCTTAGGGGAGCGAGGGGAAGCAACCTTAAAACAGAACCAACACAGCCCCTCCAACCACGAAAGGGGAGAGGCCATGCTTGATTTAGTTCTAAGTGAAGCACAGGGTCTGGTCCAAGAGGTGACTCAGTAACGGTGACCATAATGGAATTCAGTTGAACATCCTCACAGGAGGATAATACCAAAAACCAAACAAACAAACAACCCCACCATGGTGAGATTTAGCTTTAAAAAAGGGAATGGCACAAAAATGAGGACACTTGTTAGATGGAGATTAAAAGGAGCTGTCACAAGGGTTAGTGCCTGCAAGCAGCCTGGGGACTATTAGAAACACCATAAGAGAGGCTCACACGAAATGTAAATCAGAAAAGACAATAAGGGGATCACGGTGGCTGAACAGCAGAATGATGGAGGCCAGTAGAAGGGAAAAATGCATCTTTTAAAATTTGGAAGTCAGATCCTCGTGAGGATAAGAGGAAGGAGCACAACCTTGGCAGGTTAAGTGTAAATGTATAATAAGGCAGGCCCAGAAAGAATCTGAGAAGCCATTTGCTAAAGATGCAAAATCCCACAGTAAGAAATGTTTTAAGTACATCTGAAGCAGGAAGCCTGCCCACCAGGCAGTGGGGCCACTAGACGACCAAGGTGGTAAAGGAGCACTCAGGGAACACAAGGCCGTGGCAGAGAAGCTAAATGAATTCTTTGCATCAGTCTTCACTGCAGAGGATGTGAGGGCAATACTCACACCTGAGCTATTCTTTCTGGGTGACAAATCTAAAACACTGTCCCACACTGAGGTGTCAATAGAGGAGGTTTTAGAACAAATGGATAAATTAAACAGTAATAAGGCACCAGGACCAGATGGTATTCACCCAAGAGTCCCGAAGGAACTCAGGTATGAAATTATGGAACTCATATTGCTGAACTCAGCCTCTCTAGCACATGACTGGAGGGTAGCTAATGCAACACAATTTTTTAAAAAGGGCTGCCAGTTACAGGGTGGTGAGCCTGACTTCAGTACCGGACAAATTGGTAGAAACTATAGTAAAGAACAGACTTATCACATAGATAAACACCATTTGTTGGGGAAGAGTCTACATGGCTTTTGTAAAGGGAAGTCATAGCTCACCAATCTATTAGAATTCTTTGAGGGTATCAACAAGCATGTGGATAAGGGTGATTCTTGTCAATATAGGGTACTTGGACTTTCAGAAAGCCTTGAACAAGGTCCTTCACCAAAGGCTCTTAAATAAACTAAGCAGTCATGGGATAACAGAGAAGGTCCTCTCATGGATCAGTAACTGGTTAAAAACAGGGAACAAATGGTAGGAATAAATGGTCAGTTTTCTCAATGGAGAGAGGTAAAGAGTGGGGTCTCCCAGAGACCTGTACTGGGAGCAGTGTTGTGCAACATATTCATTAATTATCAGGAAAAGGGAGTGACAAGTGAAGTGGCAAAGTTTGCAGATGATGCAAAATTATTCAAGATAGTAAATCCAAATCCGTGAAGAGGGAAGCTCACAAAACTAGGTGATGGGCAACAACATGGCAGATGAAATTCAACATTGACAAGTGCAAAGTATTTCACATTAAAAAAAAATAATCCCAAGTACACATATATAATGGTGTCAAGTATCAGAGGGGTAGCTGTGTTAGTCTGAATCTGTAAAAGGCAACAGAGGGTCCCGTGGCACCTTTAAGACTAACATATATAACGGTGTGGTCTAAATTTGCTGTTACCACTCAAAAAGGGATCTTGGAGTCACCATGGATAGTTCTCTGAAAGCGTCCAAGGTGGTCAAAGAGCTAACAATTGGTCAGCAGCGCCAATGGGAGCAGAGTTTGGCGAATACGGAGTGCGGTTGAAAATCCCACTGTAAGTGGCTAAAATTGGTGACACCATCAGCTTGTCTTGCCCATTCACAAACTGCTGGTTTCTTTCTTTTTTAATCTCTGGTCTAGAAGAAAAAGCCAGCCCAAGTGAGAAAAGCAGCAGGATGAGGGAAGGGAAAGGCAAGATTCACCAAACAGGTGCAGAACGCTGAGAAATAAATCAGGTGCTGATCCAGCCTGGAAGCCTCCATAAACTCTCTCTCTCGCACACACGGGCACCCAGCTCAGAAATAACCAGATCCAGGCTGCACTAAGGCCTTGGCCTCTGTTCCTTAGTTATCTGCGGAAAAATACCCACTGACTCAATGTAACCACAGCCCCAAAAAGCAAAGGGTCAGTCACCGTGAAAATGTATCACTCACAATATAGCAGATTTCAACAGGCTTCTCCATAGAAAGGCAAACTGTATAGGCAGATAGGTGTTGTAGTCAGGGGGTGGTATATAGCACTTCCCATAAACGCAAAGGCCAGGAGAACGAGCACCTGCTAATTGATGGAAAAGTAATAAATGTCTTAGCCGCCCAGGGTATAAGGCATTGTGAATGGTGCCGCCACAATCATTGTGACAGGGATGCCAATGGAATTGAGCTTCGGGGACAAAAGCAGGGACCCACAGCTTTCTCGTCATGCAGGGCACGACCTGCGAAGCACACACCCGCCCAGGAGTGGGAGGGGAAGATCTTGGTCTGTGCAGTTGGTCTCTGTTGCAAGAGCACCATCTAGTGCACCCAGGAAGGACACCCACAGTTCAGACAGAGAAATGGCAAGAAATGCAAGATGATTAAGTAGCTTGCTTTTTTTTTGCTCCACTCAAAGGCTTTTGGCCTGGTAGACAAGATGAGACGCAGGCTCTCAGGATTGCCAACTGCTTGAGCATTAAAATGCAGGAGTGTTCTGATTAATAATCCTGAATAACTTTGAGACAGCAAACACTAGGCACCTTAATCTGCAGTGTAAGGCCTCGTCTACACACTCACTTGCAACACTTTAATTAAACCAGTTTAGTTAAACCAGTGCAAACCCTTATATGGAAACTATTATGTTGGTTTGAGGTCACATCTACATTGCAGGTGTTATCGGGGCAGAGCTACGGGGCTGTAACTATTCTGCTGGAGCCCCCTAGTGTAGATGCTTCCAACAGTGACCAAACGGGTGTGTCCATTGCTGTAGGAACTCCACCTCCCTAAGCAATGGTCGCTAGGCCGACAGAAGCATTCTTCCGTTGACCCAGCTGTGTCTACACTGGGGGTGAGGTCAGCATAGCTACATCGCTCAGGGGAGTGGATTTTTTGACCTAGCGATGTCGACCTAACTGTTAAGCACAGAGCAGGCCTAAGAGTTATGTAACCGGTAGCTTAAACTTCTTCCTAAGCAGCTTAAACTAAACTGAAAGAAGCTTGGTTCAAACCGAAATAAGAACATCCACACGGCCTTTTGCACCAGTTTCACTACATTGGTTTAAAAACATACCTTCTCTGACTGTGCAAACCAGTGCAACTCCACCTGTAGACAAGCACTGAGAGGACTGCTACAGGGGGAGGAATAGCTCAGTGGTTTGAGCATTGGCCTGCTAAACCCAGGGTTGTGAGTTCAATCCTTGAGAGGGGCCACTTAGGGATCAGGGCAAAAATCAGTACTTGGCCTTGCTAATGAAGGCAGGGGGCTGGACTCAATGACCTTTCAGGGTCCCTTCCACTTCTATGAGATAGGTATATCTCTGTATATTTATTTAAGCTACTGCAAATTCCAAGGAGGGGGAGTTGGCAAGATACAATAACTTATTCTACCTTAACATTTTCCCCTCCTGATGCTGGTAGTTATCTTAGCCTCCTGCCTCCCCCAAACAAGAGCTGCAACTAGTGAGATGTGGGCTGTTTTACAAATCCCCAAGGCTAAGTTTGGGTGGCTAGCTGCCCTGCTTTTGTAAGCAAACCAGGTACTGAAATAGATAATAAAATTGATTCAGGGAGCAGGAGCCTTGTATGTTTCATTATCTTTTCTGTTCTGCAGACCAGCACAGAGAGTGGAGAGACAGTGCAGTATGAATGAATGCGGCTGTGTATTCCCACACCGCTGACGTCTAACTTCAGTCCGACTTGCCTTGACAACGTTTTTTAAACAGGTTTATGTTACACAGTTCAAATCAAGTTCTGTTGAGTTGAAATGTCCGCGTAAGGGACATGCTGTGCTCCTTCAGAGGATCTGCAAGAATAAAAACATCTAATAAAGCATTAGTCCAACTGCTAAAGTGCTTCCTTTTGTGCGTGGGTTGTACCCACAAATACTAGCCGGGGTCTTGGGGTTGTAAATACTGCATGATGGACCAGTTGTGCTGCATGTCAAGTCCTATTTCTATCTCCCTGAACAGGCTGTTGCCATGGCTATGGTGTCAGTGTACCTTTCTGCCTCCTTAGCACCGACGTAAGAGTTATAGTTGGCTCAGAGTCATGACAAGAGAATAATCCCACTTTCCAACAAATGGAGGGAATCAGGAAAAAAACTTTGCTTGCTGTCTGTGGCTTTGCTAAGGAGACCCAGAGGCTTGTACAAAGTGCCTCCTCGGTAAATCTTCCCAAGCCCTCGGTGATGGCAGCTGGTCACTGGCTCACTAAAACTAAAGTCACTCAAGGTATCTACAGATTTTGAGCATACGGCTGGTGCAGGGGACGTGGAATGTGGCAACAGGAAATAGACCAGAATCAAGGATTTACGTTAGTTACAAACATCCCCACTAGCCACTTATAAAACGGACACGAAACGCCCTGGAGTCAAACACATGGCTTTTGTGATTAGAAAAACTGTCATTCAAAACAAATTGTTAGGCACAATAGAAAAAAAACAGGTGTCCCTCCAGTTGGTTGTTTGTCAATCTGATTTGATGGCTGGAGATACGGGCAACACAGTATTCAAGAGAGTTCCCAGGTACAGATAAGGGGACACAAGGAGGGAAACTGGGTCGGAATTGTGGCCGTGAGACTGCAATCTCCCAGGGTGACATAGATCACATTGCTTGGCACTTGTAGTTTATGTCACCAGAGTGCTCTGGCACGATTTAGGGCCTGTTCAGGAGCTGGGAGTTAAGAGAGGAGTAACCACCATCAGAGTGTATTGTTCCAGCTACAGCTCCAATACCTTGTTCACTTCAGTTCAGACTATCACCTGGTTCTGTGGTTAGAGCACTCTCCTGGAAGGTGGAAGACCCTTGTTCAAAATCCCATCCAACCCTCAGGTAAAGGGGGTGGAGTTGAACCTCGATTTCCCACATCCCGAGTACTTCAACCGCTGGGTTCAAAGTGATCCTCCCACACCTGCCTCTGAGCTGGGCTCTGAGGATATTCGTGAGTATCATGGGAGGCAGGAGCTGCAGAGAAGATTCCTGAATGACATATAGAGAAAGCCAAGCAGGAAGGGGTAAGTGACCCTCAGTTGTACCAACTGGAAACAGTAATATAGGAACTGCCGTAAGAACATAAGAATGGCCATACTGGGTCAGACCAAAGGTCCATCTAGCCCAGTATCCTATCTTCTGACAATGGCCAATGGCAGGTGCCCCAGAGGGAATGAACAGAACTGGTAATCATCAAGTGATCTATCCCATGTCACTCATTCTTAGCTTCTGGCAAAGAGAGGCTAGGGACACCATCCCTGCCCAACCTGGCTAATAGCCATTGATGGACCTATCCTCCATGAATTTATCTAATTCTTTTTTGAACCCTGTTATAGTCTTGGCCTTCAGAACATCCTCTGGCAAGGAGTTCCATGGGTTGAAGTCTTGGCCTTCAGAACATCCTCTGGCAAGGAGTTCCATGGGTTGACTGTGTGTTGTGTGAATAAATACTTCCTTTTGTTTTAAACCTGCTGCCTATTAATTTCATTTGATGACCCCTAGTTCTTGTGTTTCGAGGAGTAAATACCACTTCTTTATTTACTTTCTCCACACCAGTCATGATTTTATAGACCTCTATCATAGATGTCTTTTTTCCAAGCCAAAAAGTCCCAGTCTTATTAATCTCTCCTCATACAGAAGCCGTTCCATACCCCTAATAATTTTTGTTGCCCTTTTCTTAACCTTTTCCAATTCCAATATATCTTTTTTGAGATGTGGCAACCACATCTGCACGCAGTATTCAAGATGTGAGCGTTCCATGAATTTATATAAAGGCAATATGTTATTTTCTGCCAGACTGAATCATCCCTGTGTTCAATCTAGCCTCCAGTAGCGTCAGCACCAGATGAACAAAAGAACATAAGAATGGCCATACTGGTCAGACCAAAGGTCCATCTAGCCCGGTATCCTGTCTACCGACAGTGGCCAATCCCAGGTGCCCCAGAGGGAGTGGACTTAACAGGTAATGATCAAGTGATCTCTCTCCTGCTATCCATCTCCACCCTCTGACAAACAGAGGGTAGGGACACCATTCCTGGCTAATAGCCATTAATGGACTTAACCTCCATGAATTTATCCAGTTCTCTTTTAAACCCTGTTATAGTCCTAGCCTTCACAACCTCCTCAGGGAAGGAGTTCCACAGGTTGACTGTGCGCTGTGTGAAGAGGAACTTCCTTTTATTTGTTTTAAAGCTGCTGCCCATTAATTTCATTTGGTGGCCCCTAGTTCTTATATTTTGGGAACAAGTAAATAACTTTTCCTTATTCACTTTCTCCACACATGATTTTATAGACCTCTATCATATCCCCACTTAGTCTCCTCTTTTCCAAGCTGAAAAGTCCTAGCCTCTTTAATCTCTCCTCATATGGGACCCGTTCCAAACCCCTAATAATTTTAGTTGCCCTTCTCTGAACCTTTTCTAGTGCCAGTATATCTTTTTTGAGATTAGGAGACCACATCTGTACTCAGTATTCAAGATGTGGGCATACAATGAATTTATATAAGGGCAATAAGTTATTCTCCGTCTTATTCTCTATCCCTTTTTTAATGATTCCTAACAATTTGTTTGCTTTTTTGACTCCCGCTGCACACTGCGTGGACGTCTTCAGAGAAATATCCACCATGACGCCAAGATCTCTTTCCTGATTAGTTGTAGCTAAATTAGCCCCCATCATATTGCACATATAGTTGGGGTTATTTTTTTCCAATGTGCATTACTTTACATTTATCCACATTAAATTTCATTTGCCATTTTGTTGCCCAATCACTTAGTTTTGTGAGATCTTTTTCAAGTTCTTCACAGTCTGCTTTGGTCTTAACTATCTTCAGCAATTTAGTATCTTCTGCAAAGTTTGCCACCTCACTGTTTACCCCTTTCTCCAGATCATTTATGAATAAGTTGAATAGGATTGGTCCTAGGACTGACCCTTGGGGAACACCACTAGTTACTCCTCTCCATTCTGAAAATTTACCATTTATTCCTACCCTGTGTTTCCCTGTCTTTTAACCAGTTCTCAGTCTATGAAAGGATCTTTCCTCTTATCCCATGACAACTTAATTTACGTAAGAGCCTTTGGTGAGGGACCTTGTCAAAGGCTTTCTGGAAATCTAAGTACACTATGTCCACTGGATCCCCCTTGTCCACATGTTTTTTGACCCCTTCAAAGAACTCTACTAGATTAGTAAGACATGATTTCCCTTTACAGAAACCACGTTGACTTTTGCCCAACAATTTATGTTCTTCTATGTATCTGACAATTTTATTCTTTATTATTGTTTCAACTAATTTGCCCGGTACTGACATTAGACTTACCGGTCTGTAATTGCCGGGATCACCTCTAGAGCCCTTTTTAAATATTGGTGTTACATTAGCTAACTTCCAGTCATTGGGTACAGAAGCTGATTTAAAGGACAGGTTACAAACCATAGTTAATAGTTCCGCAATTTCACATTTGAGTTCTTTCAGAACTCTTGGGTGAATGCCATCTGGTCCCGTGACTTGTTACTGTGAAGTTTATCAATTAATTCCAAAACCTCCTCTAGTGACACTTCAATCTGTGACAATTCCTCAGATTTGTCACTTACAAAGGATGGCTCAGGTTTGGGAATCTCCCTAAAATCCTCAGCTGTGAAGACTGAAGCAAATAATTCATTTAGTTTCTCTGCAATGATTTTATCATCTTTAAGTGCTCCTTTTTTATCTCGATCGTCCAGGGGCCCCACTGGTTGTTTAGCAGGCTTTCTGCTTCTGATGTACTTAAAAAACATTTTGTTATTACCTTTTGAGTTTTTGGCTAGCTGTTCTTCAAACTCCTTTTTGGCTTTTCTTATTACATTTTTACACTTAATTTGGCAGTGTTTATGCTCCTTTCTATTTACCTCAGTAGGATTTGACTTTCACTTTTTAAAAGATGCCTTTTTAATCTCTCACTTCTTCTTTTACATGGTTGTTAAACCACGGTGGCTCTTTTTTAGTTCGTTTACTGTGTTTTTTAATTTGGGGTATACATTTAAGTTGGGCCTATATTATGGTGTCTTGGAAAAGTGTCCATGCAGCTTGCGGGGATTTCACTCTAGTCACTGTACCTTTTAATTTCTAACTAACCTTCTCATTTTTGCATAGTTCCCCTTTCTGAAATTAAATGCCACAATGTTGGGCTGCTGAGGTGTTCTTCCCACCACAGGAATGCTTCAGAGAAAGGTGCAAGAACCCTGCCACAGACAGATATGGGATAATCTGCCTCCACCTTTACGTCTCCTCCTAATCTCTAAAATGATTTAAGATCTCTTCCTGACTGTGTTAGCAAGAATATTGAGTTAATGCTATCAGTATAAATGATCAATCCTTTTTTGAATCTTCTTACATTTTTGGCCTCAATAACATCCTGTGGCAGTGAGTTCCACAGGTAATTATACGCTGTGCTAAAAATTCTTGCATCAGTTTTGAATTTGTGACCATTTCATTTCATTGCAAGTTTCCTCTTGCTTGCATTATGAGATAAGTAGAACAGGAGTTCCTGATCTATCTTCTCTAGACCATTCGTTATTTTATGCTCTTTTCATGTCTATTTTCTAAGGCAACCACCACCAGTCTTTACTGTCAATCAGACTCCTGGATTAAAATCTCTTTCCTTATGGTTTACACTTAAGTAAACATTTGAACTCTCAAAATGTGACTGCACACTTTGAAAGCCAGAGTATCTTGTTTTCTATTATGAAAGCATTATTAACAACCTTAGCAGATCAGTGGGAGGATGCATATGGTTATTTCCTTGTGACTGTCCCTCTCTGTACCTGTTATACCCTGACACGTAGTTATTTTATGCACATTATAAAACTATTAACAAGCCAATCCCTTATATAATGACACTAGATATGGGAGCACCGATATGCTATATAAAGGTTACAGGCATGAAGTAAATCTGCATGTATCTTTCTCTTTGAATACAGACTTTTGTTTTTTTCATCTGAGTTTAATGCCCCTCTAAATAACTTGAACAAATGTACATGTAATAAATAGCGATGTTAACATTTGTAACCTGTTTTCCTTGTTAGGTTAGCAAATCAAACTGAGCGGCTGAATGTATGCTCACTATTCAGCTGTACACATTTCTGCTGAGAAAAGGAACTTGCTTGAAGATTTCCAGGCTGCTCGAAAGGCAAAATGTGACTTTGGGCAAGCAGTTCTTGTCTCTGGGGCCTGAGAGACCCATTCTAGGCTGCTTGCAGGCTGCAGTCAGTGCTTTGGCAGAGTCAGCTGCAGCGGCTGGTGACTCACCACCACAGAGGAGAATCAACAAGGCTTCAGAAAATACAAATCAGACGTCTCCTTTGCTGAGCGCAGGGCTCTAGCCACGAACGGGGAAAAGGATGAAAGCTATGTAGTTTCCATTGCCTCTGCGCTGTTAGAATATCGTACAGCCACAGTTTAAACAGAAGACGTCGCCGGACTAAGTCGTATATTTTTACACATGAACAACGATACACAGATTCATTTACCTTCCTCAGTCCCCATGGGTTAGTTTTACGGAAGAGTCGAGTTATTTAAGAAGATAACAGGTCCGTTGTTTTGCCTACACAACAGAACCGCTTTAATATCTTTACAGGAAGTGAGATAGTGTGCTACTGGGTTGGATTAGTCAGCCCTGTATATCTCTGACAGAGAATGCTTCATATAAACCTGTAGAGAAGGGGTTCATGAACTGCTTTTCCAGGACATGTGCAGGAAGGAATAATCATGGGCTTATGGTTAAAACAAAAGCCTGAGAGTTTTCAGTCATGGGTTCAACCCCAAGTTTGGCCACCCACTTGCAGTGCCCCTGAGCCTCAGTCTTCCCATCTGCAAAATGGGGAGAATACCTCCCGCACAGGGGTATTGTGCAGGTTGTTTTAAATACACCTGGAGATCTGGGGATGGAAGATGCAACAGAACTCCAATGTATTACTACCACTATGCACCACAGATGAGTTGGTGCAAATGTATTGTAATGTCCTATTTCAAAAGATGGGTCAGTTATGCAACCTACTGAACACCAGTAAAGTCGTATCCTCCCCAAGATATTGGGCAATGTCCTTCCACATGCCTGCAGAATAAAAATCCCCAGCTATGGCAGAGGGAAGGAAGGGGAGGAATTTTTCACTATTGATGGCCTGCGACAATGTTGTTCTCTGGACTGTGGGTACATGAAAAACAGCCAGTGTATTTCTGGATGCCACAGGGTTCACTCACCACTTCGGCACCTCCTGCTGGCCTTCACAGGGATTAGCTCTGCTAGCCGGTGTGCCCTCTTCTGGTGGTACCTCGCCCCTCATTGGCTGCACCTGCAGACCCACCTCAGTGCAAGTACTGCAGCGTCCTCTTCCTGACTCAGCCTTCTGGCCATGTCACTGTTCGTGTTCATCTCAGTTCTAAAGTGTAGCCAGTGGCGAGTGGGGGGGGGGAACCTGGGCACACCCACTACTCCGGGTCTTGGCCTAGGGACCCTGTAGCTATCACCCTCACGCTGCTTCTCCTTAACTTCTCACCAGTGCTGCTTCAAATTCCCTGGGCCACTTCCCCACAGCCCCAGCACCTTCTTCACCCTCTTCCCAGGGCCTTGAGCCTGCAAGTCCTAGCAGCCAGCCAGGAGTGCTCTCTAGCTCCCATGGTCCCTGATAGCAGCTGCCTTGTCTGAGGTGCTACCCTCCTGCAGCCCTCTAGGAACCCAGTCCTCTCCCTTGGGCTCCTTGCAGTAACGGAAATACTCTGTCCTGAAGCTCCCTTTTATATGGACCTGCTAGGCCCTGATTGGCTGTTCTTCACAGCCCCTCTCCTATTGGCTGCTCCCTGCACAGCCTGTCTAGGCTGCTTTTAACCCCTTCTCTGCCAGTGTGGGGTGGACGCCTCATCACACTGCATGCAAATTTAGCAATAGGCGGTCAATGAAGATTTATGAATGGCACAGGGCTACAGAGAATAAGGGATTTTCAGCCACTAAAAACTCCAGTTAGGTGCTCATCTCACTTTGGGAATGAGAACAACCCCCAAATTACATCTCTGAAATTTCCATAACATCTGTCATGCTGAAGGACCTCTGAGGCCTTAAACAGAAAACAGGAACCACTTCACCCAAGCCCAAGCCACCTCAGCTGGGGAACACGATGGCTGCTCCAACAGCACATGGCTCCACAAAACCAGGTAGGACACGAAGTGAGAGAGGAGCGTGGTATCAAAATGCAGGTGCAAGGGGCAAATCTGGGTGAGCAGAATGTAATTAGAATTCAACCAGGATCCAGGGGCTAACATCTGAGTGGGGTCTTCAGAACCCACAGGTGGTCAGCCCCTTTGTTTTATGTTGTCTCCTACAGCAACACCTCCAGCAGCACCATGACCCCTAACTATACGGTAGGACCCTGATTGATTCAGGGCAGTCTACAGAGATACTACCTAATGACAACCCCACTACAACTTCCAGCTGTTTCTGAGTGTTACAATGGCCACTTACCATATGACCAGTATTGTCCCATTGTTCCCTTGTGTTGTCTGTGGTATTCACCTACTGCCTCTGATCTTAGACAAAGATTGTCAACTCTTCCAGGCAAAGATGGTCTTTTTGTTCTGGGTTTGTGCAGCACCTAACACAAAGGGCCCTGGTCGTGGACCAAGATGCTACTGCAAGAATTACAAGCAATAATATCACCAGCCATTTCCCACCCTGCTTACCTTCCACACTCCAAAGTTGTATTGATGTTGGGACAGTCAAGTCGTGAACATCTTTTAACATTCCAACCTACTGCTCCAAATAAAATAGTTCTAATTGGAAGAAACCACACGCTATGCAATGTCAGTGATTTGCAGCAGTGGCTGATCACTTATCCATTTATCACATGGCTGTGAAAAATTCTTTTAACAATGCAAAAATGTCATGTCTCTGTTACATGTGTTATAGGTTTTTATTTCCCTGTGAATTAAAGAAACACTACAGACTTATTCAAGAAAAAAAGAACTTTTTATAGGCCTAGGATCCTTCTTTCACAGTACAATGCAACAGTAAAAAATTTAGTCAGCGTAAACAAAAGGTGCAATAATGATCATCAACTATCACAAGCCAACTGCACAAACACCACAACTACTGAAGTTAATGCCATTACTGGACAATTCAACAATACTAGAAGAAATCAAAACTTGATCAACAGTGCTTTTTCATGTGCAAAACCCAAGTCAATTCAATTTACAGATGAGAGGATTCCCAAGGGGTGACATCTCTAAATCTTTATAAAAGCATTGTAAAATTGTGTATCTGGGGCTGTTTTACATATTTGGCAAAAGATCTACAGGCTTGAATGCCAGGGGTGCTAAGCATTCACCATTTCCTTTGCAGTAAGTGGAAACTGTAGGTTCTCAACACCACTGAAGATCAAGACCTCTGTATTCTCCACTACAACAGGATAAAGGAAATAGTTTACTGTTTGTTTGAGCTGTTTCTATAAACTCACTCTTGAATCTCAGCTTTGATTGATTCACTCATTCCGTTTTTATTTTTAAAGCAGTCCTTATATTATGTTTAACGCACAATATAATTTCTGACCACACAAAAATATACACACTAGAATATTTCTCTAAAGTACTTCAATAATCAATTAAAATGTTAATTGACATCAAAAGCCTAGGACTGTAGTAATGTGTTGGCAATTCAAATATTGTAGCTAATGTATTAAAGTTGGAGAGAGAAACACATTAACAACAGTTAATTAATAGGAGTTAATTCCGGCCTTGTGATGATACCTGGAATTGCCAGGTGAGTCTTGATTTCTCACAGGGTTTTAGGCTATAGAGGCAATGCATGCAGGCCCTAACTCCAAAATCAAAGGCCTTGTCTAGGGTAGGATTTCAGGGGCGACAGTAGCGTATATTAGCTAACGCCTTCTTACTAACATGTTTTAAAAGTTGAGCATTGCCTAGTTTTGAACTCGACCAATTCCAAACATAAAGGCTGCGTGCAAACACATTCTAACACCACACCTTTCGTCCTAGGCTAGACAAAACCAGTGAGGCTTTTGCCACTGCTTCCAATAAGTACCAGATGAGGCCCTAGCTGCTAGGGACACTTCAGCACACTCAATGCAAAGTGGGTGAGGTAATATCTTTGATTGGACCAGCTTCTGTTAGTGGAAAAAAAAAGCTTCTGAGCTTACGCGGAGCTCTTCTTGAGACCTGTGTAGCCTCAAAAGCTTGTCTCTTTCACCAAGAGAAGTTAGTCCAATCAAAGATATTACCTAACCCACTGTCTCTCTCTCTCATATAAGCGGGACCAACACAGCTATAACGACACTGCAAACAAGTTTCAGGAATTGTCGCTTAGGAATGTCTACGCAGCATCTGGGAGGGTGCTTCCCCACGCAGGTAGACAGACACATGCTAGCTCGCCACAAATAGTAGCGTGGCTGCACCGGCACAAACTGGTAGTACTGAAGGGTCGGGCAGAATTGGACGGGGATAGCTAGCTGGAGCCATCACAGCCACACTGCTATTTTAGCGTGTTAGCTTGAGCAGAGCTAGTGCATTTGTCTACCTGCATTGGGAAGCACCCTCGAAGCCGCAGTCTAGACGTACCTTTATAGGAATTCTGACTGGGATCGGAGTGATTGGGTATTTCCCCACTGAAACTACTAAGTGGGCAAAGCTGGGGGTCTCCAGTGCTCTGACAGCAGTGGATCCGCCCGAGGAGAGATTGGGAAGCAATCTCAAATTGCTTTGAATAGCTAGTAACTGAAGACATCAGATGATGCGCTCTTATCAGAGGCATATCTGAACAACAATAGCTGCGTTTTCCACATTCTATGGGATCAGCATGGATCTTTGTAAATTGAATTCACAGGCACCCAGCTTACAGAGGAAAAAATAGGAGGTAGTTATTTAACCTACCTCTTTTTAAAAAGGCAAAATAAAAAAATATTTGCTGTATAATGGTGCGGCAGCCAAAAATCAACACATTCACTTTTTTTTCTTTTCTTTTTTTTTTTAAACACATGAAGTTAAGATACAGACATAATATAAAATTCACACTGCATGGAAACCCTGCATAGCAGGGAACAAACCGGCTAGCACTAAACAACAAATGGGTATGTTAACAGCTAAAACTGCCATTTACTGGGTGCAATGAAGATTCTTATTTCCTAAAATGTAAACGCAGAATGTACAGAGTTCTAGAGGAGTCCTACAGAAAAAACCTGTACATTTTGCTTGAAAAGGAAAAAAAAATTCTTGGGGATATTTTAACTGCAAAATATTAGTTCCATTTCGGTAATTTTAAGGCAATGTTATTTAGACCTGAGAAAATGAAAAAAGGTAATTTTATTTTCTGAACTATAAATATACACTCAGTCAAAGTCTAAATATTTCCTTGTTTCTCCTCCCCTTTGCATGAATGTCCCACTCCACAACAGTGGTGGGGGGTAAACATCCCAAGAAAACTGTAATGAGGTCTCAGGTCCTGATCTGAGAGGTGTAGAGTACTCTCAATTCCAAGCAAAGTCACTTGGAACTGGGAGTGCTCAGACATCTCTTAGGATCAGGTCCCGCGCTACCTTGAGGAAGTGCGTTCTTGTTTTAACAGAGTGAGTCAGTGCTAACTCTGAAATCAGTAGTGTGTGTATTTGTGACTGTGAAAGGACTGGCTGATTGTGTGGCTAAAAATAAATTAAAATTATACGCAGTTAAGTTCTAGGCTGGAACTTTTTTCTTGGAGAAAGCAAGAAATAAGAGTTCTCAGCTTCGTAAATTTTCACTGCACCTTTAGCCATTCCCATCATTGAAGAATAAATCCCAGTACTCTAATGTGAAATAGCAAATTGTTCTGTGCTCTTCCTTGGAAAAATGTAAAAACATGGAAACTCACAAACATTTATTATAAACAGTAAGAGACATGACAATGAATCAGGGAGGAGATTATAGTAACTCCTTAGCATGCAGTGTATCAAACAAAGTGCAACAATTTCAACTAGACAGGAGTACGGACGACTCCCTTTCAGTACCACCTCATTTTCTAAATACCTCTTAAGAAATCTGCATGTACAGTTTCAATCTACAACCTTTACACTTCCTGTTTGGATAGGTGTGACTCCGTGGTATAGCATGGAACTGCAGTAGACTTGTACATTTATTTAGTTTCCTCAATGACTAATTAGTAAAAGAGCTTCAATCGCATGAGACATGGCCCCTTCCCAAAATTCAGAACTCAATCACCTGTTAAAAATGTGTTTATCTCTAGAAAAGCTGTTTAAGCCACACCTGAAATGCAAACTCACCAACTACAAAGCCTGTGCAGTAAGCCTGATGCAGCTTGTGTGTGATCAATTCTTTCCCTCAAATACTACAGCAAAACACAAACTGACGCTCTGGGCCCCAATCTGAAAAGTCATACATCATGGTGACCCACCCTGGACTGGAGGAAGGCTGAGAATGGCTTCTGCTGATTCCCCATTATCTAAACAGTGGCTTAGTAGAGTGGGCGAGTCACTTCCGAGCGTAATGTTCCCTTTCCTTCCCAGGAGCAAAGCATTCTGAGTCAATGATGCCTTACAGCTCCTCCTGGCCTGGATAAATGGGGACCCCAGCTCAGATTCAAATACAGCAGTGCAGAGTATGGCTGGCTGCTAGACCATCTGGCCAATCTTTGAGCAGAGATTTTGCCAATATTATAATGTGAGTATTTGACAATCAGAGATATGAGAGACCAAAACAGTCATCATGTGACTAATAAGCAATTTACATCTTTAGCTGACACCTCCCTAACAACTCTAGGTAGGGCAAAGCAAAGGCAACATTTCATTTGTCATTTCGGTCTGTGTCAAGCTGAATTCTGCAGAGAAATCAGCCACTTTCCCTACCTAGCTGGGACCTAAGGCCATACATCACACCACTTGAAAAGAAGTCCACCATGTGCAAAAGATTATTATGCTAAAAACTAGTTTCTTTCTACACAGTGCAGTCAGCATGGTTTTCAACTCAAGAAACTGCAGCTTGCTCGTCACAAGCCATCTTGTAGAGAATATTTATATTCTTCTGACACCATATAAATAATATTTATACAGCTTAGACATTCTGAGACATGCATTAGATTTTAGGTAGTACATATTTCTTCGTGATCACATATGCAGATATTATTGTCAATTAAATCGAGCAACGTCAATCTTACGCTGGGCCATGTCTCGCACTATCTACCAAACTCGACGGAGGCTCGGAATCATCCATGGGAAGGACCAGGCGTGTTCCCCGTATTACAAGTTCATGGTCCCCAAATGCCAACTCCCGATCCAAAGCATCTTCAGAACTGTTTCCCACAATCCTCCTCGACGTGCCACCGGAGGTGATAGAATCTGCGTTCACAGTAGAATCCCCGTATGTCAAACTGATGTCTCCGTCATTCAAAATAAGGTCAGAATCATCATCCTTCAGCTGCTCTTGATTCTGAATGATAAACAGAATCAAGACTTTATTTGCTTATCGGTTTCTTATACATACAGCTAGAATTGGTGCCAAAGTCTGAGAACAACCAACAACAGACGAGAAGCAGTATCCAGTGATGGATTCTCCTTCACATCTCTGACCACAAAGTTGTGCCCTCAAAGACTTCCTCAATCCAAAGGCACAGGCATAAGGTATTAGCTTAACCGAGTGAGGACAAGAAGGGCTTTCATGTCAATGTTTCTTCTGAGCTGTCACTTCTCACTAAACTCTTGGTAGGGACAGAGTCCATCATAAGAGGCTCTCATGTACAACAGTTCACAAATGACCAGATGCATTATGGGTACTAAGAACTGCTGGTGTCAAGATTCTATGAACAGTTTGACCCTGACTGGCTATTTTCTGGTTTCTAATTCAATCCATCCACTGTGGTAAATGTCATGATCACCGCGTGGTATGGAAGACACAACCACCTCCAAGGCCACGGTCACTTTGTGACCAATTATTTTCAGCTGTGAAGGCAAAATGCACAAAGAAGGTACTTCATCTGCCAGACTAAGCATCTGACTTTCCATAAAGCTCCCAGCATCAGCTGTTTCACGGAGCAGGAGTCTTAAGATAGTTCCCAACAGTGACCCATGTGTTGGCAAGACACTGTTGAAGTGAAAAAGCTGATGAATACTTTTACTATATTCTATAACTTTAGATAACAGATGAAAAAACCCAAAACACTGGACTTAAGGAATCAGCGTACATCCTCCAGAAAGTGGACAGAAAGATAAATACATCCGATGCACACAACACTGGGGTAGAAAGAACACATTTGGCAGACTAGTACTAGACTTACTTCATAAGCCTGAGGACTCGTCAAGCATCTGGCAACAGGTCCGCAGCAACTAGGCAGTGTCGTTGTGAGAGGAGGGCCACTGTGCGTTAGCAGAGGCTTCAGATAGCTGTGGGGTGTGTTAAGGCAGAGACGGAGCAAGGCTGTATTTATAAATCAAAGCACACAATGCCATGGGGCAGAAATACGAAGCTGAGACAGGGCACAAAATTTAAACATTTCTGTTGATTAGGGAGCCAAGAAAGAACACAGCATCAAGCAGCCCTGCTGAGAGCACCGCATCAAGCAACAGAGGTAAGTCGGTCAAGTCTATGCCAGACCCTTTGCGTGGCTGCTGATTCTGCTATTTGCTGTGTGCATACTATCGCTGTTCTTTGGCAAGCGTCTCCGGCAGACTGTCTCAGGGCGAAATGTCACTTCATCTTCTATTTTCTGGCTGTGTTTAAGGGCAAACAGCAAAGGTTTTGGGTGGGATTTTCAAGAGTGCCTAAGGCATTGTCTTCTCTAGGAAAGGAGGGGCATTCTTCTCTCGTGTTAGCTACTGCATGGAACTAACAAGAGGTAAAGTAGTGAAGACAAGGTGGTTAGCAGTTTGCACACAAGTTAGCAGGCCAAGGCAAACCCTGGGCTCTCCCAGTCTTTACCTCAGCCTCCTAACTCATGTGCGAACTACGAACCGCCCTGACTTCACTAGGATTTCCTCTCGAGCCAGTTCCTGCACATTAGCTAACGTCAGGTAAGAACACATCTTTTTTTCCTAATGAAGATGTGCCCTTGTGACTGAAGGAGCATAAGTTCCAATGACTTTTAGTGGGACTTGTGCTTCTAAGTTACTTTGGAAAATCCCATCACTGGGTTAGCAAAAGCGTTGAAGAGACTCAAACCATGACCGGATTCCAAATCTAGTTCCGCATCCACATGCTGGAGCGTGCGCCCAGCTGTTTGCCCCTGCATGATGCATTCACTTCCCTCCTACATGCTAGTCAGTGGTTTTCCCCCCGACAAAACGCTGCAGCTGCTATTGGCACAGGCAGCACAGAGACCTGCTAATGCTCAGCAGAACAAGCTCAATGTTGAAACCATTTTGGTTCCGAGAGGCTTATGTCGCCTCTTTATTTAAAAAACCCTTCTTCCCACTGCCTGCATTAAAGAATACAGAGCATTTTACAAGGACTATGGTGCTTCAACTAAAATACAGCAACCAGTTCCAAACATAAATTGTAAAGGAAATCTAGATATTTGGGAGCATCCAAATGAAAGACACAAGGAAACACGATTGCAACCAAATGAAAGGGGAAACGAGCGTAATGAACATACCAGACCACAGTCCCAGTTAAACACCCTTTTCTAGAAAGGGCAACACCACCACTTTTCCAGCAGACAGCACCTTTCGTAAGAGCCTGGCAAATCACTTCACTATTAATTCATTGCAATGCATTAGGACAAATGAGACAGGCACAGCAAAAATTCAGAATGTTTTCACAGGACAGGAAAGGGCTGAGAAAAGCCTCAGAACTTATTACTGGACTCTTGCCACAAGAACCACACACACACGGAACTTAAATAATTCCATATCGTGATCCTTATTGTGAGCCTGGCTTTGAGCCGAGCCAGTCATATAAAACCGTGGGTGGTAAGAGTTGGATAAATTCTCACAGGTGCAGACATTATAAGAAGTAAAGAAGAACAATGGATCAGTTAACGCTGGCTACTCCGCTCCCAGGGGTCAAAGCATGTGCTGAGTTAACAGGGTTACTCAGATGGGCCAGATTTTGGGCTCTTATGTGTTCTTATTTCCATTAAGGATACTTGTGATCGAAGTTGTACCACAGCCTGAACAGCCAGGCACTTTCCGCTTTTGTACTCCTCCTTTCACTTTCCGGGACACCCTGCAACAAGAGTCATAAGTTAAACGATGACTGCACAATGCAATTCTCTTTCTCTAGGAACAGGATCGGCATGAAACCCCATTGTTCTGATGATATGTGTAAGTCGAGGAAGAGGGGTTCTCCAGCTTTTTCATAGAGAATAATGAATTAAGGTGCTAACACACACATCTTCTTCTTTTGGCAATAGTGTAACATCCTTATGGTGCCTTCAGCAATTGCTTACATGGCAATTAATACTAGTGAGGTATTTCATCTGAAGCTTCTTTTAACACAGTATAGCAAGCAGAAATAAGAAGGTGCAGCTGGTACCATGTGACCAGCCAAAAAATCTTTGCAATAGAAATGTTAGTACGGCTCAACCTCAGAAACCACTTCCTTCTACCACCTTTCCAGCGCAAACCCTCACTCCTGCGACAGTTTAAAGTGGAATTACACATCATGCCCAATAGAAGTAGAAGTAGAAGTGGAAGTGGGGGTGGGATAGCTTAGCTCAGTGGTTTGAGCATTGGCCTGCTAAACCCAGGATTGAGAGTTCAATCCTTGAGGGGGCCATTTAGGGGTTTGGGGCAAAAATCTGTCTGGGGATTGGTCCTGCTTTGAGCAGGAGGTTGGACTAGATGACCTCCTGAGGTCCCTTCCAACGCTGATATTCTATGACTTCCCTTGTCTAATGTTATTTGTCCCTATAACAGAGCCAACTTGTTGGGGCAGAAGCTATGTTTTTTAATGCCCACCAGTGCAGTGTGCTACTTTTGAAAAATCAAGAAGCTGAACAAAGAAAATGTCTGATCCACTGCAGTGTTTGCTACTCAAATGACATCATTTCTTAAAGAAGAGATTTTTATATGCAGATGCTTCACATGGATTCACTGTTTTTGCCATTTGAACAACAATATTTTTCTTCAATCAAATATTTCATAGAAGTTTGGCTTGCAGACTGATGGGTCTGGGCTCCTCCTAACGGTATCTTAGTAATCACAGAGAGCAGAATACCCCCCTGCAGGTGTTGTGCATGGGATCCTCGCAAGCAGAACCCCAGTGATTTCAGTGAGAACTCCAAATACAGAGCAGCTCAGGCCCTAACAGTGCAGGTGTCACACCCACTTTAATAATTCTGATGGGGCATTGCATGAGTCTTCATCTTAGAGCTGTAAGTATTTCCTGTTTTACAAAATAAACAAATGCAGTAAGGCAACAGAGGTGTGAACAAACAATAGTGTGTGACAACCCGAGGGGTAAGAATAGCACGGCAGACACAGAAAAGAAGGTATCATCAAAGGAAACTGCTGTAAAGTGTTACATGTTGGAATAAAGAAGAGGAAGGGTTTAAGTATTATTAAAGATCAAACACCTCAGTAGCAGGAAAATTAGGGTTCTGGTCTTAAAACCCAGTCACACTCCAACTTTAGGGCACTCTATATATAGCATGTCTTGAAATTCAAAATAAAATGTGTAGAGGTTTTTTGGCTCCAATGCTTATGTTTAGAAAAGCTTTTTTACAGCAAGGGAGAGAGGGACTGTACCAGGGAACAGATGGAAGTGACAATATACAGAGTGTTGTGATGCTTTTCCCACTACCTTCTTTCGGGTTTAGTTATCTTAGACGTGTCCCTTCTTTCATATTTTCACCTAATGGAACTAAAAGCCTCCACCTACCCCAGGGCTGGAGTGGAAGAGAGAAAGAGCACTTGGATGTACACGTAAACCACTCACATGGTTCTATGTAACCTTCTGCCACCAGACATGTGGTGCAAGTCCCTAGATAAAGGTTCATGTGGAAGCAGTTAAGGAACAATATTTACCAAGTGTTCTTGATCCGAATCCACACCGACCCTGTGGAGGAGAACACAAGGAAATGGTTAGCACGAACACAAACAAACCCACAGCCATGCGTGACAGTCTTTAGAGGAGCTCTCTTTTAGGTTTGGATTCATAGCAGGTTAAGTACATTCATCAGCTTTTCTTATCAGAGGGGTAGGGTCAGATTTGGCTCCACTCACATGGGAGAGATTGCCCATAATGGACAAATATTGATACGCAGCACAAGCCTGTCTCAGAATTTCCAGTTTGCACACACTGTTCAGCCACGCCCCCAGGCCTGGATTAGCACCAATCGTGGCAGCTCAAGGTTGACGTCCATCGATGTTCCTATTCAGAACAGCACTTAAATCACCTGCTTAATTTTAAGCACATGCTTAAGTCCCACTGACGACTATATAGGTGTGCCATGTACTTAAATGTTTTCCTGAACTGCCAGCGCTGTGTGAGGAAAGTGGTCTGATGTGCCTGTACTGAGCATGGTTCCAGAGCATGCTCACGCACCTCACTCGCAATATTCAAAATCCAGCCCTCTCTCCCCACAAGTGTGCTAACAGCGCTGCATAAGTAAAAGTAAATGCATTCGGAGGCCATGGTTACAACACACAGGACTACGTGGGGGTGCCAATAACTATGAATATGATGCTAGAAAAAGTTGTCCAATGTACCTCGTCTGTTTTTTGCTCTCACAAGGGGTGGGACTCAGCAGAGGAGCACTGGAAGGGAAGGGTGAAGCGTGCTCTGCATGTTTGGGAGAACAGTGGTAGAGAGGAACAAAAGGAGATGAGTTTCTTTGATCTCCCCATCATCCACACCTGTGAAAAACTCCTACGGGCTATAGGACCCCAATGCTTAAGCAGCACTTACTGCTGAGTCTCAGACAGCTTAAAGTACACCGCTGAAGGTGGCTGCCTCCATGGAAACAGATGTCAGACTGCCATAATGGGATAAGGCGATTAGAAATGACAACTGTTTCAGTTTTAAGACCCAATTGTGAGATTCCAGAGTGGGGAAATCACAGAGACTTGCACCTTGGAAGGAACCAAATAATACTGAGTCCTGCTACAATACTGCACCGGATTCCAGGGGGATCACTGCATTCTAGGAAAAGAAAGGATGGGGGACAAAGGGCTCACTCACCTGATATGCAAGCAAGATAACATGGCTGTAGTGCCACCGCCAAAAACCCAGACGGTGAAAAACACAATGAGGAGTGTTGTGCTGAACATCATCTGTCTAGCGTAAGTGGCAGTGTCTCGAATAGCCAAGGCAAAAGCCATGGCGCCTCGCAATCCTGAGAGGAAAGGCAAAGTGGTGAACTCCAGTAGCCTCATGAAATCTGCAGCCCATGCTGGTTCCCACTGTCCATCTCCAAGTTTCTATAAGCCCCAAACAGGGGCTTATTTAATCTAAGATGTGTACCCTTGGCATCCTACAATCCTCTCCCTAGACTAACCGCACCCATTCTGCCTGCCAGGTTACTCTTGGCTGCAATCAAGTTCTCATCATCCTTTGCATTTCCAGAGCACCTGCCACTGGAGAGCTCAAAGTGCCCTGATGAGTTGAGTGAAGCTGGCATTACAATCCCCATTTTAAAGATGAGGAAAACAAGCAGTGAGAGGTCAAGTGTTTTGCCCGAGGTCACAGCTGATCATGGCAGAGCTGAGAATGTATCCTGGCCCCTTAAGCACTACGCCATTTTGTATGTCAGAGAAGAACTGTACTCAAAACTGATACATTTATATTAACTAGTTAGGATGTGGATATCTGACGTGCGGCCCTGGTTTCACACATAGCCCAGCTGAGTTTAAAGTTGGAGGAAGAATGTTTCAGGCTGTTGACACAGGGTGGTTACTCGTGCATTCATGAGAGGGAGTGGCAGGGAAGAGACACAGGGACTGGGGTAACGTACCGGCAAACATCATCATGTGCTGGAGATTTGTTCCAATCTTGTTTCTTCTCCCCAGATTAAGTAAAAAGGACAGGGGATAAATATTAGCAGCTCTTCCCAGGAAGATGGCAAGCTACATTTGTACACACGTTAAGGACATTTTTTCTTCAGTTCATTTCCCAATATACCCTACATCTGCATTCAAAGTCAATTTCTACTGTATACCAGGATTCTTAAGAAACTTGAAAAGTGTCCCGTCCATTGCAATTAATGGATAGTAACCCTGCTTCAGGTGCTCCGATATCCTGGTTCGGGGCAAACTACAATCTTATCTAAGCAGAATCCAGGACTGCAGTTCAAGATCTTCATAAAGAGACCAGTATAAACAAAAGAAATGAGACAAAGAATACAGTGCAAATTACATAGCAGGGAAGAGGAAAAAGAAAAAAAAAAATCACTAGTTCTCCATTCCATACCCTCCCCTCCAGCTCTTGTTCAACCTCAAAAACTATTAGCTGCATATGTGTCAACTAGCAACAGTTTACAGCAACTTTATCAACCTCAGGGACCGTTCTGGAGTTCAAGGTATCCCGACTACGTCCATCCTTCTGCTCAAGTCACTCTCCCAAGGGTACCAGATTTCCAAACTTTGCTGGAGTTTGAAGGACACATGCTCTAGGGAAGGGCCAGTCCCTACAGATTATCCTGTGAAATGAAAGCTGTAAGAGTCCAGCCAGCAGGGAATATTCTCACACCGTTTTCACAGCCTTGGAGATCCAACCCCTTCACATTTTTGCCTTTCCCTTTTAAACTGTACCTTTTAATACTGACGCCCCCCACGGTAACAATAACCTTGTAGCCAGGTTCCAGTTCTGCCTACAATAACATGCAAAAACCATTCCCGCTTTTATTTTCTTTCCCGAATGTCATGAATTGCATGAGATACATTTTCATCATAGTGCTCATGAACGTCCCCATTCCCTAAGCCAGTTTCCACTGCAGAAGCGCAATATACTCCTCTTGTCTATTTCCCCAGGCAGGACTTCTTTGCTCTCCATCCCCTTGGCACTTGGCACAACCTTGCAAAAAATCACGACCATTTACCACACCCGCCACAATATCTCTTCTCCAATCCTGACAAAGAAAAAGCTCATGATATTTTACTCATCCATCCAAAGCAAGTGACTCAACCCAGGCAAACGGGAGAAGACAATTTTACAAGGCTGTCCTGGTTTCCCAACAATCCCAAACTGAACGCCTCACAACCCTCACTCTTTGTTCTGAGACATCCAGATTCCCTTTTATTTGTCTGAGGACAAGCCCCCGGTCTGCATTAGCACAAGCACATGCAGAACAGCAAAGCCTTTAGTGCATTATTTGTAGGCACCAGCTCACGCTTTCATGCTGCTGATTTGAGAGGAATTTTTCAGATATTAGCCAAACTTAACAGTCGATCCTGATCAACAGAGAACGTCGGATGTAAATGGCTTTTTCTACAGGAAGCGTTCCATCTTGCAAAACCACTACAGTTTTATTTAGTACCACAGGAACACGTGAGAACCCTTAGTTCCTCAACAGCACATTTACAATTCAATGCAGAGTTTCAGGCTGAGGTGGTTATAATATCCACTGACATGGACTCAAGTAACAGACATAAAAGCTTGGCAAAAGCAGAAATTGACATCTATAAAAATCATCAACCGAGACAAAAATGCATAAGGGCTTGTCTATACAGACAGGTAGTGTGCAGTAAGCTGCGGTGTATATCTACAGCACACTCACGCACTATGCACCAACTGGCTGTGTAAACCATGTTACTGTGCATCAAATGCTCCCTACTACACCCTGACCTACTCCTGCCTGAAATGCCCACTAAACTAGGTTGCTCCAAAGGATACAAAGGCTCCCACTATAAAAGTAGGGTTGAAGTCGTGATTCTGGAAGGTGAACAATGTGAGTCCCATGTAGGAGAAGATGAAATTTTCTGCCAAGAAATTCAGAAGCTCAAACAACTAAAGAAAAAATAAACGTAGTTAGTTATCTTGCAATAAGACAAAGGTGCTCTCCTGCCTGTAAAATATGTCCACAAAAGTGATTTTTAATAAAAGCCAGGCATATTCAGAAAACCCAACTAGCTCTTGCAAAGGAGAGAGAAAAGTGAATTTGATATTCACAGAGGTTGAACAGTTCTTACCTGTTTAGTTCTATGCTGAGACTCTGTAGACAAGTTGTTATAGGTATAATGGGCCTGGGTGATTCCACAGAACAATACTGCAACCACACCTGGGGATCAGAACGCCACAGTCAAACTTTTGTACGTAAAATGGGAAACAAGAGTTACTTATTTATATTTCCTGATTTTTATGCAACACTAAAATATTGAAATAATTATAACTTTTGCATTCCTTTCTTCTAGTCTTCTCTCCCAAGAGACTCATGAAATGTACACAATTTAAATTTGGGGCAGTTGGTGGGGGGGTGAGGGGAAGTGAATCACTAGATTTTTTTCCCTTTAGGCTACATGATACGTTTTGTGTTGTAATGTAAGTTACTTGATGCTGAGTGAGATTATTGGCTGCAATAAATACATTTGAGCATAGGGAAGCCATTTAGTAGTTCAACACATATGTGTTAATGTGTCTCTCAGCTATACGAATCCCTAGCTCTCCTACCCATTTGCAGCAGCTAACACGCTGTATCTTACCTGTGAAACCACATGCTTCAGCCAGCAAGAATGTGCTCCAAGACATCAAGAAAAACAAACCAGTTTCCAGCAAGGGGAACTCACGGAGTTTGGTAAACTTGGTGACGTTGCAGACTGTTAAGGACAATATATTAACACAGCAGATTGTAGCTACACTACATACAACAAATAAACAGGAAGACTCACGCTATAACTTATTTTCTGAGTATCAGACATTTATATTATGGTAGAGCCCAAACCTATCAAGACAAATTTCCTGCAAACAGCAAGGTGAGAGGCAGAGAGAGCCCATACTAACAGCAGGACAGAGGCAGAGTAAGGACATGGTGATAAGCCCTTTTTTTTTTTTTTTTTTTTACACTGAGTTAGGGTGGGAGTATATTTATTGACTTTAATAACTGTTGGATCAGTCCTATGGCAATTAACTTCACATAATCCAAGAATTGAGATGTAATGTAAACTTTTGATTTAAAGAATTACAGAAAACTTTCTTGATGAATTACTGTCCCCAATTTGGTAATATACATGGGCATTCATATTTCAGGTGTACCTAAAATCACTACAGAAGTATTTATCTTCCCTTTAAAATGTTGATTGTGCCAGGTACAGAGTAACTCCTCGCTTAACACTGTAGTTATGTTCCTGAAAAATGCAACTTTAAGCAAAATGATGTTAAGCGAATCCAATTTCCCCATAAGAATTAATGTAAATGGGGGGGGGGGGTGTTAGGCTCCAGGGAAATGTTTTTCATCAGACAAAAGACTATATATGTACAGTATTGCACAACTGATTATTTTTAGTCTAAAGGGACAAATGTTATTTTGAGTGCTGAAGTACTGTGTATGCAGAGAAATCAGAATAAGCAAAATTAAGCATGCTCTTCTGTCAAAGTGAATTTTAGGGGCGTGGGGAGCTGATAGAGGGCTGCTGGTCCACCCTGGTTCCAATCCCCCACCAGCTAGTTCCAACGGGCTGCTCTTCCTGCAAGCAGTGGACAAAGCAGGCGGCTGCCAAACAACGTTATAAGGGAGCATTGCGCAACTTTAAACGAGCATCTTCCCTAACTGATCAGCAACGCAACGTTAACCAGGACGACTTCAAGTGAGGAGTTACTGTATATATATCAGGCCAGATCCTGCTTGCCTGACTCACACAAGAAGTCACACTGAATTTAACTCCCAATATACCTTTTGTAGAGCTATCTAACAAGTGCAGGACTTAGATAAACTAAGCTGCAACTTATGAACAATGGGTAGTATCTGAAATCGCCTTCAAATAAAATGAAGTGGTCTATATTAACTGTCCCAATGATATAATGTTTGTGATGCAGAAAGAAACTGTGCACTGCAAGGAAATCAGACCATGTTCTGTACAATGGGTAACATTACACGGCTTCCCTCTGATCCCACAACTTTAGTAGCTTTCATTAAACTAGAACAGAAAATCATAAACGCTTATGATTAGATGAAACACATTCTAATAGCATGGAATACGCTTTCTGAAATACCAATGAAAAGGATATTAAAGCTGTGACCACTCCAGTAGCAGCTCCCATTGCAAAAGAGCCACTGAATATCCCAAGGAAGATGCCAATGGACTTAAACATTGCTGTGACATCGAACGTGTGGCTGTTGTCGCCCGCCGGCTGGTATGCTACGATTGAACTGGAAGAAATGAACACTCCTTAGTTTGGAAGGAAGAAAGGTGTGTGGAGCTGCATGCTAATCTACTGGCTGTTGCCCTGGCTTCTACTGATGACGATCTCGAAAAGATGGAGAAACATGGGATGAAAGGCAAAAAGGGGACTTCAAGTAGCGTGCTGAAGCCACGCTGCGACTGCACCTGACTTCTCAGCACACATCGCACCAGCTCGAGGAACCAAATCAAGCTCTCTCTGTACTTTTGGAGCCACCTATACTATTGGGTTTTGAGGAGGTTTATTCTACTGTTGGTCACCCGCAGGTAGCCAGGAGGCAGGAGCCATTCCATGAGGATACTGACCCCTCACCACGGTCATCCATGCCTTTGCCATTTCCATGCCGCTCTGCTAAAATATGCTCTACTTGGGGCTACCCTTAAAGCCCATGTTCAGCATAGTCCAGAATGTAGCAGCCCACCTGTTTCCCAGAGTGGGTAGTGAGAGCATATTACACCTGTGCTCTGTGAACTATGCTGGCTCAAACTATAGTGCCCCATGTGACTCACCTTCTCTTGGACCCTATCTCCCTAAAGAGCAGCATGATGCCTGGGAACAGCCAAGGCCCATTTACCAACAAGCCCAGATGTTCTCACTGGCCATGAGACGTTTCCAGGGAGGCTCCCCAACTGTGAAACTTGCTCCTCCTGATGATATGCAATACCCCAAATTTAGTGACCCTCGCATCCTGGCGCAAGACACCTTTTTGGACACTAAGCTGTGCACAATTGCTAGTTCATTTACAGTTGTCTGGCGGCATGGGAGGAGTACATTGAGAAGGGCTGTTTGTGATGCCCACTGTGTGACATTTAAGTTAACAGGATGCTGCAGCTATCTATGATGTCCAGACAACACGGACATGGGCACATACAAGTCAAATATACTATTCCTATTGTCGTTTGCTGTCTCTGAAGGCATAGATTTTAAGGCCAGATTGTATCTAGTCTGACCTCATGCATAACATTGGTCATAGGACTTTCCTGAATTAATTCCTGCTTCAAATCCCATAGCTGTGGTAGGACTAAAGCAGAGCTTTTCAAAAAAACATCCAGAGTTGGAGAATCCACCACCACTCCTGCTAAGTTGTGCCAGTGGTTAATTTCTTTCACTGTTAAAAATTTGCTCATTTCTAGTCTGAATTTGTCTAGTTTCAGCTTCCAGCCACTGGATCTTGTTTGTCTACTAGACTGAAGAGCCCTCAATTACCAAAATTTTGTTCCCCTTGTAGTTACTTATAGACTGATCAAGTCACTCCTTAACCTTCTCTTTCACAAGCTAAGCAGGCTGAGTTCTGTAAGTCTCTCGCTGTAAAGTGTTCTCCAATCCTTTAATCATTCTCATGGGTCTTCTCTGAGTCCTCTCCAATTTTTGAACATCCCTCTCGATTTGGGAACACAACTGGACCCAGTATTCCAGCAGTGATCGCACCAGTACCAAACAAATAGAGAATATAACTTCTCTCCTTCTACTCAATGTTCCCTGTTTATGCATCCAAGGACTGCGTTAGCCTCTTTAGTCACAGCATCACACTGGGAGCTCGTGTTCAGCTGATTATCCCCCACGACACCCAAATCTTTTTCAGAGCCACTGCTTCCCAGGATAGTGTGTTTCATTCTGTAAGCATGGCCTGCATTCTTTGTTCCTAGATATATGACCTTACATTTGGCTATATTGAAACATGTATTGTTTGCTTACACCCAGATCGCTCTGTATCAATGACCTGCCCTCTTCATTATTTACCACCTCCCGACCTTTGTGTTACCTGCAAACTTTACCAGTAGTGATTTTATGTCTTCTTCCAGGTCATTGGAATGCTAAATGGAGCATGGCCAAGAACTGATCCCTGCGGAACCCCACTACAGACACAACTGCTTGGTATGATTTTCCCTTTACAATTACACTTTGAGCCCCATCAGTTAGCCAGCTTTTAATCCATTAATGGGTGGTGTGTTGATGTGTTCTAGTTCCTGAATCAAAATGTTATGCAGTCCCAAGTCAAATGCCATGCAGAAGTCTATGTATATTACGTCAACACTATTACCTTTAGCAACCAAACTTACGCTCCCATCAAAAAAAGATAAAACCCATAAACCTATGTTGACTGGCATTCAATATTACCCTCCCCTTTAATTCTTTATTAATCAAGTCCCATAGCAGCCATTCCATTATTTTGCCTGGGATCAATATCAGGCTGACAGGCCTGTAATTACCCAGGTCAGCCTGTTTACCCTTTTTAAATATTGGCACAACATTAGCTGCCTTCTAGTCCTTTGGAACTTCCCCAGTGCTCCAAGACTGTTTGAAAATGAGTATTAATGGTCTGAGAGCTTCCTCGTCGGCTCTTTCAAAACCCTTGGATGCAAGGTATGCAAACTGGAGGATTTTAAAATGTCTAACTTCAGTGGCTGCTGCTCCTGAGTTACTGTTGGAATGGAAAGTATTTCATCAATATCGTATGATAGGAATATATCACCTGGCTTTTTACCAAATGTAGAATATATATTTTTTCCTGCATTATTACTGACAATTTTACCATTTCCATCTAGTAATGAACCAATATTATTAATAGGATTCTTTTCCCTCCTAATATACTTAAACTCCTTATTGTCCTTAATTCTGCTGGCCATACATTTCACCTTGTGTCCTCTTGCTTCCCTTATTAATTTTCTACAATTCCTAGTTTCTAATTTGTATTCATTAAATCAACTTCCCCTTTTTTACCAATTGTTTTATATATATTTATAGCAGCTTTCACTTCCCCTCTAAGCCAGGCTGATTTTTTAACTTTCTATCTCACTTGTGACATCTAGTAAAATATTCTTCAATAGTTCCCAATTATCATTCACATTTTTCTGCTTAAATTCTTTCTCCAAGCTGATTTGGCTCAAATTGTTTTCAGCTTTGTGGATTTGACCCTTTATAGCACCATATATTACTGGTTTGGATGTTATTCTATTTACACACAACAAACGTAATCAAGTCATGACCACGTGCACCTAAACAACCACTAATTTCAGTTCTGTGAACTCCTCATTATTGGTCAAGATTAGGTTTGATACAGAGTTAGATCTACTCTAGCAGAATGGGGGCTCTGCGATGGCCACAAGCTGAGCTGGGAGCCTTTACAAACATCTTCACAATTTTACTAGATTTTTTTATTTTGTTGTCTGATTCTGTGTCTCACTCTCTCCCTCCCCCAGCATCTAGAGAATTGAAAGGGCTTGTTTCCACCTTGTTGGCTACCCAGTCCCCTACTGGCACCAAACCCTCTCAGCTCCATATCCTCCCCACAACAGCAGCTTGTCCAGAAATGGGAAGTGGTGATGACAAAGAAGAGGGTAAAATGCCTCCCTTCCCACCACAACCCAGCAGTACACCACCATCCTTTGTCTATGGTGCCTGTTTAAGGACCATAATGCAAATCTTCTGGACTACAGCACAACACGGCCAGACTCTAGGGATGTGGAGACATGGAAAACCAGCCCCTGAAAGGGCCTCGAACCCCATTACCCCACTCCTTCCCAAGCCCTCACTGTCACTGGGTTGAGGAAACAACTCCTTAGAACACCACCCACTAGGATACATCCTAGGCACCTAAAGCCAAATTCTTGATCAATAACATTGTTCAATGGAGGAGAAAAAAAATAACTTGAAGCTCCTGCTGCCAAATGCAAGGTCAGTCATCAAGAAAACCAGCACCATCCCTGATCTCCTTTTGGATGAAACACCTGGCTTTGCTTATACCACTGGGACATGGCTCAATGCAACCTCCGATCCTACCCTGGCACAGCTAATCCCCAGAGGATACTCTGTATGTCGCAAGCCAAGACAGACTCCAGAATGAACCCTTGCGTCCCATCACCCATGCCAAAGCTCAAGAAGCCCTGAAAAATATTAGAGCCACAACTGTGAAAGATCCATGTTCCTCCTGGCTGGTAAAAGTGAATGGGAACAGTCAGTGCCTCCTTCTGAGAAGCACACCAACCAAACTCCTTGAAAAATTCAATAGTTCACCAATCCTCAAGTAGCCGATGCGTGACCCTGAAGATCTCCCTAACTACCGTCACATCTGCAACCCCTCATTCCTGGGCATAATCACTGAGAAAGTAGAAACCACTAAACTCCAACAATGCGTGATATCAGCCAACCTCCTGGACCGCTCACAATAAGGGTTTGCACCAGGACACAGCTCTAGTGGCATTAAAAGATGATTTCCTCACAGTTGTGGACACAGGTAAGATTTCCAGACTCACATTGACGGCCTTCTCTGCAGCCTGTGACACAGTGGACAATAAGGGACTGCTAACACTCTACATGACGCAGCAGCAGAAGTTGCTCTTTTCCAGCACTCAGAGAGTAATGATGGTAACTGCTCCTCCTCTCTAAAGGCCCTCACCTGCCAGGATCCATCCTGTCTTCAACATCTCCATGACACCACTGGGATGCCATGGGCTTAGCTACCAACAGTATGCTGGTGGCACTCAACTCTCTCTCTCATTCTCAAATGATACAGCCACCCCCACTACTAAAATGCCAGGAGGCCTACAGGAAACTGGCTCTTGGACGAAGACCAAGTGGCTCACACTGAACCCTGGTGAGATCGAAGTGATGCGGGTTGAAAAGAAGAAAAGCTTTGAAGAGGCGGCCAAGACATTGTCACCACCTTCCACTGAAGGCACACAGCCCCATTCGTTAAAGTGGTGTGAAGGCTCAAGGCCCTGTGTGACTCCCCGCTAAGCTTGGATGGTCAGGTGGCCTCAGTTTCACCTGCAGCTTGCTAGGAAACGTCACCCCTTCCTCCCAGATGAGAACCTGGCCATAATGACCCTCGCATGTGTCCTCTGCAGGCTGCATCACTACAGTTCATGGTACTGGAAGCTGAACATGAAGACGATGCACAGGATCCAGGTGGTACAGACTGCAGCTGCTCCCTTCTCCATGCTCAGGCTGCCGTGAGCCCACCAGGCCTGTGCTCAAGTCTCTCCACTGGCTCCCGGTCAGCTCCTGATGCCAGTTTATGTCCTTGGTCCTAATTTTCAAAGTAATTCGTGGATCAAGCCCCAGTTACATCAAAGACCAAGTTTTGATCCATGAATCTGTGATAGCCGTGCTCCTTGGGGACAATGCAGATCACAATGCTCAGGTGATCTGCCTATGGAACAGTCTTCCAGAGGAGATCAAGCAAAACCAGACTCTGACCATCTTTAGGAAACCCTGCAAAGCCTCTCTCTTTGAGAAAGCCTTTCCACCATAAGCAACAATTCAATCACAACTTTTATTCCTAAAGCCTTCCCAACCCCACCCCACAAAAGCCCACCAGACTCCAAAACCTGCCCCGTAAAGGGAGAAGTGCCAGAGACGCCCAATAGGGACTTCTCTATTGATTTTCTATGGAAGGTGCTCAGATACTACGGTGATAAACAGCTTCAGGCTTTAGCAACAAGTATAACAACAGAGGCTTTGGCGATTTGAATGCCCCACATAGCTTCTGTCCACATTAAAACTTTAGTTAAACTGCAGTTTGTGGTTTTCTCCTGACCCACCATTTCAACAGATTCACATTATTACTAGATTGAATTTTAACGGTAAACTATCCAATTTAAGGCTTTTTAAATGCATGCTGCAGCACCCTATTCTAATGTTAATCTTTTCTTAGTTCTTTCCTAAGCAACAGCAGCAAAAAACTTAAATATTTAAAAAAACCCAACAACTATGCATGCAGTTTTCCCCTTTTTATAGTAGGAAAGGGGGAGCAGAATAGAATTTGCATTTACAAAGCACCTTTCGTGACTGAAATAGAAGTAGGTAATGCAAATGCACCACAACACAGCTAACTATTCAACTCATTCCCCTCCTTTCAACCCTGAGGGGAGATTGGAGATGGTTTTACTACACTTAAAATTTAGGTTGACTTAGCTACATCACTCATGGGTCTGGAAAATTCACACTCCTGAGTGACAAAGTTAAGCCAACCAACCCCGCAGTGTAGAAGCTGCTAAGTCAACTAAAGAATTCTTCCATCAACGTATAGCCACTGCCCCTCAGAGAGCT